>NC_057917.1:15812692-18312692 GCF_018873765.1 Telopea speciosissima
GCAACTTGTGAAAAGAACCCTTTTATGTCCTATCCCTAACCAACATGCATCATGTAGGGATTTAGAGCCCCAAACACTTAGGGAACGATACACTATTTGTAATTTTAGATGAGAACCAAATCGATACTTTGTTGACTCTGTTCTTGTTTGCACCAAGTATGGTTTATGACATCTTGGACCATCCCGGTTGTAGTGCGATCTCAATATTTGGGCTAACTTAGAACCCATTCAACTTTGTACCCACACATACTAACCCTTGTTTGGGTTCGAATATGTTGTTATTTGTTGTATGATTTGTGACTCATGTATATTATTAAAGTAGTGTACAATTTGGTTCAGTTTTTTTTTTTTTTTTTAAAAATAAAGAGAAAATTTGATATGTCTGGTTTAGGAATATACTACCAGTTCTGAGTTGGGTTCCAATCTTCATGAGCTTAATGTATATTCAAATTTAGGTTGGGCCTCAAGCCAGGCTCAGGGATCTTAGTGAACTTTGGATCTGACGGAAGGTTCCAATTTAATTTGACAACATTCTTATTTAAGTGTGATCAATTTCTTTACCATTTCACCTTTAGGCTACGTTTGGTAAATGTCTGAACAAAGAATGCCCGTTTTTTGTTCTAAATGTTCTTTTGCGTTTTTTGTTTAGAATGGTCTTCTGAGACCAAAAATGATTCTTCAGGTCTAGCTTGGTAAGACCTTCAAGGATGTCTTTGAACATCTTGGCTTGATTGTTTGTCGATGTAATTGCACTCTTGCAATAACCTTTCAAAAATTCCGATGAAGACGTAGCAGATACAGCTGTTGACCCTGATGGACAAACCCTTGAGACATTAGTTTGTTGACTAGATGATAAGGTCGTGTCTTCTTCTATCCATTTGAAATACCCACATCCTCGATTATCAATCTGTGAATTCATATATGTTATGTGTATCACATCTAATTATGTAAATAAATGGTAAATAATGTAAAATAAATAAAATAAAATGATTGCTTGGTGATCGTACCCCAGTTGAATTTGGACAGCACCAAAATGACCGACCACAATTTCTTTTTGTTTTCACTGTCCTAACTTTACATTGTCCTTGTGCATATGGACACCATTTCAATTGATTCACCCAAAGAAAAAATGGACATCCTATGGGACATCGGAAATAATCCCTTCCTCTATTATTTTCCGAACTAGATGTCCATATCATGCATTCTCTTCCAC
The DNA here is from genome assembly GCF_018873765.1 of Telopea speciosissima. NCBI lineage: Eukaryota > Viridiplantae > Streptophyta > Magnoliopsida > Proteales > Proteaceae > Telopea > Telopea speciosissima. Next base: position 15,813,906 of record NC_057917.1, read on the forward strand.
ATTTCTCGCATTTTGCTAGAGAATGTAAATTCATATTACTAGACATCTGCACATTGAATATGAATGTTCTTAAATTGTAATGACTTGATGCAAAATGCCAGTTAATAGGACAGTTATATCTAACATCATAACTATAGATTCAAAATAAATATTCTGCATAGAACCCATCAAAGTCTATAAGGCCTACACTATTCCAACTCCTCCAATAGCCACATCCTCCTATCAGGCCTACAATCAATGAATGACTCCCTCCACGCAGGTGACTCCCTAATTTGCTTTGAGGCCTTCAGATACATGTCCTTGCCTATATCAGGAATCTCATCAAGGACACGTGTACATGCCAATATACTAGTGTCAATGGAAGCTGATGTGCCAAAGGCTGAAAGTGCAGAAGTAGCTTCAATACTTGCAGCTACCTCTCTATCTTCAACTGACACAACTTCCCCACATATCCCATAGCAGCGGAGAGATTATTGCTGACACTCCGTTTTTGTTTCGCTGTTGGAGTCTTATCTTGGTTATGGGTTGAAGTATGGATCCCTTCCTCAACTTCATTGTCTCCCACATTCTCTACACTTGCTGGAGTGTCCTGGGGTGGTGTACGAATTTCCTCCTCAACATCTAGATCTTCAAGTCCAGTTGTCACCCAGTCCTATGTGTTAACTACTCCACCATCTCCACGAGCATAAGAATCTCCAAATACAATTTGGAGCTCATGCCAATGTGGCAAGCCTTGATGCCTAAACTTTTTCCAAGCAGAATTGACCTATATAAAATAACATACTAGAATTTTAATACACAATCACAAATATAATAGTCTATATTCAACCAAGGAAAAATAGTTATATAGTATTTACCGATATAGCTCTATCCCAAACACTGTCATCATCAACGGTAACTGTGTTGGTAATTGAGTTCCATCCAAACCCCGTCAGTTGAAGCAATGATTTAAAACTTTCGTACTCTATCCTCATCTTGTTGAACTTGTTCCTTATCTATTCCCTGTCGAAAGTCCTACCAAGCATGGCTTCTAACCGGGTTTGAATGTCATCCCATCCATTCTTATTAAAGGTTGCCCCAGCCTTGTTGCCACATCTTACATTCTCTACCATTAACCGAACTAGTATAGCAGTCTCATTGGTGGTCTAAGAGACAGGCCCTACTTTTCCTTTTCCTTTTGATTTTGCTGCAGAAGCCATAAGATCTGAATATAGATAACAAAGAAAATTAAAAAGTAGTTGTTGTAGTCCAAGCTAATAATATTGTACTTTGTATATTTCCTATCCTATTTTTTTCATATAAGAAATAATCTAATAAATCAATTGAGTTACACCAAAATTCTATTGATCATAGATGAAAGAAAACCAGAACAAGGGACATTCCAACACCCCCCCCCCTCATCCCCCAAAAAAAAAGAAAAAAAAATAGAATATTTCACATGTAATTACCATATGAATATTTCAAATCCTCAAGTAGCATTCGCTACTATTCTTGGTGTTCAGTTCAAACAGAGGGGTTGGAAATAGAAAATAAAGAGAGGAACAGTGCTATTCTTGGTATTTAGTTCAAACTGCACATCTTTCTTCTTCTCCTTCTCAATCTCAGTTTTCGGTTGGTAATACAGAGTGAAACAGTGCTATTCTTCAACTTATGAACAAAAACAGAAATAAGAAACTAGTATGTGAAGAAAGGGTAAACAACAGAAAACTGAGATTGACAAGGAGCAGAAGAAGAAGAAGAAAGATAGCAGGAAAGGTTATGGACTAGGCCTCTTAACTGGAACTTGACTAGCCACTAGTCCATCTTGGCATCCAGAGGCTGCTGTTGCATCTCAATAAAGCACCTACATCTAACAGAAAATTACAAGTACAGAGCTAAGGGTTTATCAAAATCATGGAGGGCTAGAGCCTCACTCTTTTATCTATAACTTGGAGAAAACAACATGATAGAAGGTGGTTTTGATATATGCAAATCAGTACCCACAGAACAGGACATAAAAAGAATTGAGGGAAAAGTCACCGAAAAAAATCCAGAATTCAGATAGACTGAGAGAGTTCATCCAAGACATAAAACAGAGAAAATTTCCAGATTCGAGTTTAAATTGATAAAACACATCTATCCCAAAAGTTTCGGTCAATTCACACCAAGGGCAAAATGGAGTAAACGACCCATTATGAAGACAGAGAGAGTTCATCTAGAAAAAAAAAAAAAAAAAAAAAAAAAGGAGTAAAACAACCATTACGAAGACAGATCAGAGAACTACAGATCTACTACCTTCACAAACCAGAATCCCCAAAATCCCTAACATCCATCCAGACCTAAAAATCAAATATTTCAACAGATCCAAAATCATACCTTTCGACGAGTACTTCTAATTTTATGATTGTAGATCCAAAACCTGAGATTCCTGAGACACAAATGGGAGGAAAAAATTCAGTCCTCGTCAAAATCATAATCTAACAACGATCAACAGAGAGAGAGAGAGACAGAGATAGCGTGAGGGAAAGAACGAGCAAAGAGAGACAGAGATAGCGAGATAGAGAGTGAGAGAGGGAGAGACAGAGAGAGCGTGAGGGAAAGAACGAGCAAAGAGAGAGAGAGATAGCGAGATAGCGTGTGAGAGAGGGAGAGAGCGAGCGTGACAGAGAGAGAAAGAGAGGATGACAGAGGAAGATACATAGAGAAAGGAGAAGAGAGCGTGAAGGAGAGAGCGAGAGAGAGAAACCATTGTACCTGCAGGTGGTTCGAGTGTTTCCTTCTCTTCCTTCCCCTCCTCTTCTCGCAATTGCGTTTCTTTCGATTGTGAAGTCACGGGTTTTGCTCGATAGCCTTCTCGATTTTGTTCTTTGTTCTTTGTAGACCGTCTCCAAGACGGTCTGTAAAGAACGTTCTTTTACTTCAAAAATCCCGGTTCGGTCTTTAAAGAATAAAAAAATGAACCGGTAAGCCAAACACAAAATGGCATTTTTTCGTTCCTAAAGAACGAAAAAACAGTTCTGAACGCTGTTCAGACATTTACCAAATGTAGCCTTACTCTTTTAGCCCAACTTCTTACACCATGATAGTCAATCCTAATTCCGACCTAACCAAGGTTATCTTTTCACTCCCTAGGGTATGCTAAGGATGGATCAATCTAAACCCACCTTGTTAGTTAGGGAAGATGGAATGTGTAAGTTAATGAAAGAAGTCGAAGAACTTAAGTAAAGGGTTATCAAGGGCATCGATGAGATATGAGAATTGAAACAAATGGTCGGACATCTTATTCAGATTCAACTTTTTTAAAATACCCTTATTAGGAGAATCAATGGTTCAAAATCAGATCACTGAAGGACCCCCAAAATCTCATCCCTTACATGATGCATTGAACCATGAATCAGATCTTATATTAGAAGATGGAAAACATAAAGTTACAATATCTTAGGTAATGTCCCATAGATTCTCTCATGAGAAATTGAAGACTTTACTATCTTGGGTAAAGCCCTATAGATCGTTACAAAAATAATATGGGAAACATAAAGTTACAACATCTCCTTAGACGATCAACATAACGGATTTTGTAGATCCACTCCCTCACAATAGCAGCTTGATGAGTGATGGTGGTGTAGGCAACCATCCAAAGAAAAGGCAGATCAACTAGCATATCGTATATCATGGAGCGACATCCATAACGATGAATGTAATAAGGGATGAGCCTCCAATTTGCTGGAAGACGGGCCGAGGACTTAGCAATCACATCGTAGGCAACCTCAGCTGCATATGAGGATGACTATCAGGCTGTAGGTAACCTCCACTGAAACTAGGGGAATTGATAGAGAGGCCCCTAGATCACAATTGAATAATGGGAAGCCGAAGGTTTGATCTCAGGAGGAGAGAATAGAGGACCCTTTGAGCATCCTGCAACTCATCTCACCACCACCCTCGACCGAAGGGAGGTTCCCACTCCTAGCGAAGTTGGAAGAAATCTCCACAGGAAGAAAAATGAGCCAACCTCTGCACCCATCTGGTCCTCCTTCATAACCCCTTCTAGTGGCTCAAAGATGCAAATATCACCTTTAAAACACAAGCATCACCTTGGTTGTGAAACTACCCCTGGGGAGAAGAAGAACCTTGGTATGTTCAACAAATAATGAGGTGGTACGTTGTACGAAGATCGCCCCCATGATAACACCGTTGCTCGAAGAATACCCCTGAAATAGGCACTAGAAAGAAGATCACCTTTGAAAATCAACTGCACCAACATTAAGATAAAACAACAGAGTTGCATGGTTAAGATTCTAAGTCCTAAGCATGAAGGGGTCAAGCAGAAGGAAAGAAAGTCCTCACTGGAAAGGCATGACCTTTGGGTTAGGAGACACCCAAAGAAAGATTAATCCTACAAGGAAATCATGAGCTAAGAAAAATGATGAAGGCACACCCCTTATAAAGTAATGCTAATGGTCAAGATCCACTCCAGAAGGACACATGAGATCAGGTGATTGTTCATTCCCAAGCAGTCTTTTCAGTTCCTCGGAAGGTGGACCACATGATATTGCCCCAGAAGCTGAACCTCAATGGGTGCCACCTAGGGAAGGCCTGATAATAACGCGATTTAAAAATCTTTGGCCATGTACGGTGAATATTCATGATGGCATTCAAAACAGTCAAACGTGGATCTAACCACCAGAAATAGACCTCAGGAATAGTAGGCTAGGGAAGGATAAAAGACCTCCAAGGTAGAGGCACGTACCTAAGACCGTAGGGGTGTAACAACCTAAGCTAAGCAAGAAGTCATGAAAGACCTCCATGGCAGAGGCACACGCCTAAGACCTTAGGGGTGCAATAACCTAAGCCACGCAAGAAGTCATGAAAGATCTCCAAGGCAGTGGCACACGTCTAAGACCTTAGGGGTATTACAACCTAAGCTAGGCAAGAAGTCATGAAAGACCTCCAAGGCAAAGGCACACTTCTATGACCTTAGGGGTGCGATGACCTAAGCTAGGCAAAAAGTTATGAAAGACCACCAAGACAAAGGCACACACCTAAGAACTTAGGGGTGCCATGACCTAAGCTAGGCAAGAAGTCAAGGTAAGACCACTCCATAACAGAGACATATGCCTAAGACCTTAGGAAGCTAATGACTTAATCTAGGCAAGAAGTCATGCTATGGCCTCCACGACAGAGGCATACACCTAAAACTTCAGGAATATGACACCCTAAGTTAAGGAAAAAGTCACAAAAAATGTTTCAAAACAAATGTATACAAGAGTGAACATGGTAAAGGGATGTGAAGCCATAATTTGTGTTTCATTACAAGCTTCGTGCAAAAAATATTTGTTTACAAAAGAAGAAGACAAGGAAAAATTCTTCAGTTTTGAGCATTGTTTGAGTTAAAATAAAACCGCAAGCGTACGGGTCAATCGTAGCTACGGGTCGAACACGAGGAGATATACGCCACTCTATTTAACTAACTTAAAAGTAATGCAAAATGAACCAAATTAAAGTGTTAAATTAAACTAATTAAACTAACGAAAATCAATGCATCCTAACTCATAAGCATCTAACAAAATTAAGGGATTAAATCGGCGTCCTAACACATGAGCATCTAACCTATCAAACTAAAGCGAATTGAAAGGAATAAAAATGCAGCCACACATACTAACCACATAAAAAGAAATAAGGGAATAAAAATGCATCCATAAACCACAACCATATAAAATTAAAATAAAAGAAATAGAGGGGGAAGAAGAAGAAGAGAGAGAGATAGAGGAGATGGAGAATGAGATTGAGAGTTTAGATAGTAAAACCTGGATGTGCTTACATGAATGTAAATGAAAAGCTTGAATACTTGCATAAACTTACCATGACCTCCTCTTCTAAATCTTCAAGTCTTGTCATCAACTTAAGAACTTAGACTAGAAGGCTTAAAACCTAAACTAGAATTAAGAAATTACAACCCAATTGAAGACTTAAATTGAAATTAAAGCATAAACTAAACCTATTATAAGCATTAACTAAAAATTATAAAAGCAAACTAGAACTTAGAAAAGCCAAAAATCACAAATTAGAAGGAGAAGAAGAGAAGAAATTTCACTCAGTGAATGAGCCAATTTTTACAAGAGAGGTAGGGGGTATTTATAGGTGGAAGAGAGGAGAAGAGAGAAGATGGAAGTGTAGGAGAAATATTCCCTAAGAAAAGAGAATATTCTCTTCTCTTTCCTCTTTTACAATGCCTTGAATCCTAAGAAAAAGAAAAAAATAGAAAGAAGAAGAAGAGAAGATTGTTTACATAGCACCTTCTATTTACAGAAAAATAAACTTCCAATTCTAACAAGTGCTTCCTTTTCTTTGTAGATATCTTCTCCAAGCAATAAAATCAAAGCATCTTTGATTTTTCAACCTTCCATAGATGAGAAAATATAAATCTATCCCAAGTAGAATTCCAGAAGTGCCCTTGAGAAGTTGGAGGAGAGAGAGAGTAAGGGTGATGACTAGGATTCCTTTAAGAATAAATAAAATACCCATTCTGTCCTTCAGAAAACGTGGAGCATGGGGTGCTTATATAGGTCTCACCATTGTGTTCCTTGCGAAAAATCACACAAAATAGACCCAAATTTCATCCAATTCGGAGTTGGGGAGCCCAAGATATCTCAAGTTGAAGTTGGACTGTCCAGAGCTTTCCAAATGGAATCTTTCGGGTACAGTAAAGTAACTTCTGATAATTTCATTAAGGCTCCTAAAATCCGAACTTCCGTTTCACTTTGTTCCCATCCGACTGTCAATAATTATAAATAAACCCCTGCAGACCATTTTCACGCATCGTTACGGAAACGGCCATAACTTCTTCGTTTCAACTCGGAATTAAGCGCCGTTTGAACCATTGCGAGGCTGACTCGATGGGCTATGCATCCATTTACACTTCTAAAAAGCTTAAAAACATATCCTTAGCATCATCTCCTTCATTTTCACAAGAATTCACCTAAACCCTGAAAAGCACAAGAAAGCACCGAGTAACTCTGTCCAATGTGGTAAAATGTATAATTTATGCCCTAAAATTTCACACATAAATGTGCTCATCAGATTCCCCCACACTTGAACGTTACTTGTCCTCAAGTAAAGCAAAAGAAAAACTAACCTAGAATGTAGAAAATCCTAACTCACTTTCGTAGGAATCACGGTTGCACTTAGCATGTGCAACAAGCCTTTAAACCCCTAGGTTACCCCTAGTGGACGAGTTGTGTCTCGTGAGTGTTTGCAGTGAATATACACCCAAAATTCAATTGTAAATGAATGATGTAAATTTTAATCATGGCATAAGTAGGACAGTGCACATAATCCCAAAAAAGTGCTCAACTAAAGATTAAGGAGCCAAAGGTTCCCCCACACTTGAATTTTATCGCCCCACATCAATTCAAGTAACAAGCATGCATCAAGTTCAAGGGATCTCCTAATATTTTCTGAACACTACTCACCTTCAAGTAAACCCCCCATACCTTCGATGGAACCAAAGACTTAGGCATTGAGTATTGTTGACCATACTTTTTTTTTTTCAGGCATTAAAGCAAAAGTTTTTTTTCTTTCTCAACCACAAACTCTATTTCTACTCCACTACTGTTCTCTGAATGACATGGTGGAGCATACACCAGACACCCAAATACTTGGTAGCTTCGCTTTTTGCATATATCCATAAGACATTGAGACATTGATGCAAGAGTTTTTTTTTTTTTTTGAGTTTCCTTCCAAGGAATTTCGATCAAGTCACCCTGCTTCATGAGGCACAGTGCCCTGTCTAGTCCTAAGGAATTCCACTTTCTTTTCTGTTCCTTGTTTTTTTTCTTTTTTTTTTTTTTTTTTTCATTCACTTCCACTTTCATGTCTTACCTTGCCACAAACAAATTGGTCTCAACTACTAGCCAAAAGATCAAAGGGTCCATAAAACACATAGAAGAATCTAGCCATCAAATGAAATAACGCTCATATTTTTCAATTCAATCCCTCTCATCGGATACAAATCAATTACCGTCCTTGAAAAGGGATTTTTTATTATTTCGCATGCTAGGATACCTAATTCCCTCTTTCTCTCGCTTTGCAATCAAAGAGACTTATGCACATACCCAAAAACTATCGCCACAATCAAAATTCACAATTAAAGTCCAACACACCCCCCCACACTTAATTCATGCAGTGTCCTCAATGCATGCAGAAAAGAAAGAATAAGGACAAGGGAGGGGATACATACCAGGATATCAGGGGTCAAGATAAAGAGGCTCATGGAGATTCATGACCTCTTCGTCAACTGGAGTAGGCATCTCTATGTACGGCTTCAATCTTTGGCCATTGACCTTGAAAGTAGCTCCTGTAATTGGATTGAGGACTTCAACAGCCCCATGAGGATAAACTTTTTGAACAATATGGGGCCCATCCCATCTAGAACGCAGCTTACCTGGAAAGATATGCAAACGAGAATTGTACAACAAAACATTCTGGCCTACCTCAAAAGATTTTCTCAAAATGTGCCTATCATGGAAAGCCTTGGTTTTTTCCTTGTAAATTCGGGCATTCTCATATGCCTCATTCCTAAGCTCTTCCAACTCAGATAGTTGGAGTTTCCTATGGGCACCTACAGTGTGTAGGTCAAAGTTAAGCTTCTTGATAGCCCAAAAGGCCTTGTGCTCAATCTCTACAGGTAAGTGACATGCCTTTCCATACACCAGACGGTACGGAGATTGACCAAGATCGGTCTTGAAGGCTGTCCTATGGGCCCACAACGCATCTACCAATCGGTTAGACCAATCCTTACGGTTCGGGTTGATGGTTTTCTCAAGAATTTGCTTGATCTGCCTATTTGAAACCTCAACCTGGCCACTGGTCTGGGGATGGTAGGGTGTGGCCAACTTATGGACGACACCATATTTTTTCATGAGGGCCTCAAAAGGCCGATTACAAAAATGCTTGCCCCGATCACTAATGAGAGCCCGGGGAGTACCAAAACGGGAGAAGATGTTCTCCTTCAAAAATTTCACAACCACCTTGTGGTCATTGGTCTTACAAGCAATCGCCTCAATCCATTTGGACACATAGTCCACAAGAAGTAATATGTACAGGTTACCAAAAGAGTTAGGAAAGGCCCCATAAAATCAATACCCCATACATCAAACACCTCAACCACGAGTGGGTTGAGGGGCATCATATTTCTCTTAGTAAGACGCCCTAAGGATTGGCATGAAGAACATGCCCGCAATAAGTAAAGCGTCTTTAAACAGACTAGGCCAATAAAATCCACACTTTGTAAAACTTTGGCCTGATCTTATTAGGCCCAAAATGACCTCCACAAGCTGATCATGGCAAAAAGATAAGGCAGATTGTTGCTCATGATCGGGACACATCTCCGAATTACTTGATCCGGCAGGTCTTAAAAAGATAAGGATCATCCCAAAAGAAATACTTAACTTGTGAAAAGAAACGATTCTTATCTTGGGTGGACCAATGTGCAGGTGTCACACTCGTAACCAGATAATTAACAATGTCAGCAAACCAAGGTTCACTAGACACTGCCATCAGATACTCATCAGGAAAATTCTCGTTGATTGGAGAATCAACAGTCAAGGAATTAGGCAGCCGGGATAGATGGTCTGCAACCAAATTTTCACACCCTTTCTTATCCCTAATTTCAAGATCAAATTCTTGTAACAAAAGGACCCACCTAATGAGGCGAGCCTTGGCATCTTTCTTCTGCACAAGATATTTGATAGCTGCATGGTCAGTATAAACAATCACATGTGATCCAACCAAGTAGGGCCTAAACTTCTCTAAAGCAAACACAACAGCTAAAAATTCTTTCTCAGTGGTGGTATAATTAAGCTGTGCATCATTAAGAGTCCTACTTGCATAATAAATCACATGGGGCAATTTATTGATTCTTTGCCCAAGAACAGCCCCTATAGCAAAATCAGAGGCATCACACATAAGTTCAAATGAAACTGTCCAAATTGGAGCTTGAATAATGGGGGCTGAAGTCAATGCTCTTTTCAATTGCTCAAAACTATCATGACACTCAGAAGAGAAATCAAATGGGCAGTCCTTTGCCAAAAGAGAGGTGAGAGGTCTAGCTATCTGGCTAAAGTCCTTGATGAATCTTCTATAAAAACCTGCATGGCCAAGAAAAGATCGAATGTCCTTCACACTCTTGGGTGGTGGTAAATTGGCTATAAGGTCCACCTTAAATCTATCAACCTGGATCCCTTCTTTGGACACAATGTGACCAAGAACTATACCTTGCTTTACCATGAAGTGGCACTTCTCCCAATTCAGGACCAAGTTCTTTTCTATGCATCTTTTAAGAACCAAAGAGAGATGATGCAAGCAATTAGAAAAAGTAGAGCCGTGAATAGAAAAATCATCCATAAACACCTCTAGGAAGTGCTCTACCATATCAGAAAAGATACTCATCATGCACCTTTGGAATGTAGCAGGGGCATTGCAAAGCCCAAAAGGCATACGCCGGTAAGCAAAGGTTCCATAAGGACATGTGAAAGTGGTCTTGTGTTGGTCCTCTAGAGCAATAGGAATTTGGTTATAACCTGCATAACCATCAAGAAAACAATAATATTCATGGCCAGCTAGTCTCTCTAACATCTGATCAATAAAAGGTAAGGGGAAGTGGTCCTTCCAAGTTGCCGCATTTAATTTCCTATAGTCAATGCACACTCTCCATCCTGTTTGGATACGGGTTGGAATCAACTCATTATTAGCATTCTCAACTACAGTGACTCCTCCTTTCTTAGGCACAACCTGCACAGGACTCACCCATTGGCTATCAGAAATAGGATAAATGATGCCATGATCCAAGCATTTTAGGATCTCTTTCTTGATTGCCTCTTTCATCACAGGATTAGCCCTCCTTTGGGGTTCCCTAGAAGGTTTGGAACTCTCCATCAGATGTATATGATGTTGAACAATGGAGGGGCTAATACCTTTGATGTCAAACATGGTCCAACCTATGGCTTCCTTATTGTCCTTTAGAAGCTTAATCAACTCTTCTTCCTGAATAGAAGTCAAATCAGAAGCAATAATAACAGGAAGAGTATGATCATGTCCTAAGAAGACATACTTGAGGTTGGAGGGCAATGCCTTCAACTCTAATGTGGGGGGCTCAATAATAGAGGATTTGGGAATGGAAGTGGATAGGGGTCCAAGGGGCTCCAAAGGTGGTTGGATGCTCCAGACCTCAGATAAGGGAGTATCATCAACACCCTCCAATTCTTGCATACATTCTTGAAATCCCGAATCAAAATCAATCTCAAAGAACGTATCAATATCATCGGGAAATCCTTGAAGCATATGCACCTCTTCATCCATGTCAGGCTGCTTGCCCAACCTAAACACATTGAAGTCAACAGAAGTATTGCCAAAAGATAATTTCATGAGACCATTCCTGCAATTGATTAAAGCATTACTGGTAGCTAGGAATGGTCTACCCAATATGATTGGGATTTGGTCCTTGAAGTTGGCAGTGGGTTGGGTATCTAAAACAATAAAATCTACAGGAAAAATAAATTCTCCAACCTTCAACAGGACATCCTCAATCATTCCCTTAGGAACTTTAACAGACCGATCTGCAAGTTGAAGAGTAATTTTGGTTGGTTTCAGTTCTCCCAATCCCAGTTGTTGGTAGACATGAAAGGGTAAGAGGTTCACACTTGCACCAAGGTCCAATAAGGCATGATCAATAGTAGTATGGCCTATAGTGCAAGAGATGGTGGGGCTTCCCGGATCCTTATGCTTGGCTGCTACTGGCTGTGAGATTAGAGAACTAATGTTAGCAGCCAAGAATGCCTTTTTGGGCACATTGGTGGTCCGCTTTTGGGTGCATAAGTCTTTGAGGACTTTAGCATAAGCAGGGATCTGGGCAATAGCATCCAACAAGGGGATATTCACCTGAACCTGTTTGAACACATCCAATATCTTCTCCACAGAAGGAGACTTCTTGCTAACCAACCTATTTGGGAAAGGGGCAGGTGGGGTATAAATTCTTTCAAGGTTGGTCTTTTTAACTTTCTCAACAGAATCCTCTTTGGTTTTCTCAACCAAATCATCTGGTATATCTTTAGGTTCATCAGACGAACCTGAAATAGTAGGCACTTCAACGGCCTCTTCAGAAAGGGGAGAGTCAACAGGAGTATGAGATGATAAAGACTGAGGTGCACTAGCCTGTTGATACTCACGACCACTCCTTAAAGCATACACAACATTTACCTGTCTAGAGGGCCCTTGGTGCTGTTGGCCTTGTGCAACATTGGTTGGAGGAGCTTGGGTACCTTGCTGAATATGAACCTGATGCCTAGGATTTGGCTCAGGCTGGCTAGGTAACTTCCCTGTTTCCCTCTCATGCACGATTGTGACAAGCTGGGTGAGTTGTTTTTCCATGTTATTGTGGCTTGTCATGAGAAGAGCTATCTTGTTGTCCATCTCGTTCAGTCTTGTTGCCTCTCCTATATTGGTAAACCCTGGGGGTTGCTGATAAGGTGCAAGGAGAGGAGGCCTAGCAGAATTAATAGAAGATCCTGGATGAGGACGAGGGGGAAAGGGGTTAGGAGACATTCCTTGGCTTTGTGGTGCATAGTTGGTCCTTTGGGCACCAACCTGGCCTTGATGGTTAAAGTTGGATGGGCCTGCTTGGTTCCCTTGATTCCATGAGAAATTGGGGTGATTTCTCCATCCTGGATTGTAAGTATTGCTATATGGGTTATTTTGGTAGAGAGCACTTACATTCTCAGTGCTGGAACTGCCCACCAAGGTGTTGGGGCATTCCTCAGAAAGGTGTCCAGGGGTTTGGCACCAACTGCATACCGACACATGGTTGATCGGATTGACCGGATTAACTGGTATAGACTCTTTAAGAACTATGGACTCCAACCGTTTTATGAGGCTATCAAGTTTGGCCTCCTTGGCTGGCATACCCTCAATGAGATACCCCTTAGTGGTCCTTTCAGCCTCTTGGGAAGATTCCCATTCCCTAGTCTTATCAGCCAAGTTGGTTAAGAATGTCCATGCATCATTCTCCTCAGAAAAAGAAGTAAAGCCTGCTGGACACATAGACTCTACAAGTTGCTTGGTCTGATAATCAATACCCTCATAAATAATTTGGCATAGCTGCCACAAGTCAAAACCATGGTGAGGGCATTCTAAGAGGAGGTCCTTGAATCTTTCCATGAATTTAGAAAAGGACTCATGTGGTTTCTGCCTGGAACTGGAGGATGTCACTTTTAAGCTTATTGGTCTTGTGAAGAGGGAAGAATTTTCTCAAAAAGACAATGGTGAACTCATCCCATGTATTAATCGAGTTTGTTGGCAGTCCATAGAGCCACTTCTTGGCCTGGTCTTTCAGGGCAAATGGTATAAACCTAAGCCTAATCGCATCATCAGTCAAATTCGGACCTTAATTAGAACACGGACCTCCTCAAATTCCCTAAGGAAGAGATATGCATCCTCATTAGCCATCCCATGGAAATGGGGTAGCATCTGATGAAGTTGGTCTTGAGTTCATAGTTATTCCTTGTAACAACAAGAGACTAATGCATGATGTGCAGCCCTGGTGGGGTAAAACCTATCCTTAAGAGTCTTGGGTTGTTGGTCACCCATGGTCAAAGGTGGTAGAGAAGGTGGTCTTCTAATAAGACGATTACTTGAATCACGAGTCCACACCTTAGCCACCTAAATAGATATGAGGTCGCCCTTAGAAAAATTAAAGAAAAATAAAACACTTAAAAAAAAAAAAAAAAAAAAACTAGAAACAAGAGGGACCCCAAGGTAGATAGTGCATCTCTATCCCTCAAAAATCGAAACAATGGCTCAAAAGTGTAAGGATGCCATATAGGTTGACAAAGGGAACCCGTATAGTCTTCTATAGCCACCTACGTGCGACTCCAATATGGATTCGATGTAGAATGGAGGTCTACTATACGTTTATGTTTCCAACACTCTCACTATGTCGCTTTCCTGTTATCAAGAGTGGTCACCTCCAAAGATAAGTCACATGTCAATCCACCCAACCAAGTCAAGATGTAGCGTCATAGGTAACTTAATCCTATGAGGGACACCAAAAGATGGAGGGTTGAAGCATATGAAGGACTTTAGATTGGATACACACTATTTGAAACAGAAGAGAAACAAGAAGAGGTTTTCAAAAACTGATTTTTTTTTTTTTTTTTTCAAAAAAAAAAAAAAAAAAAAAGAGAAAATAATAAACTAAAACACTTCGTACTACTTAAAAATCAGATAAATAAAATGGACAATAATCTCCCCGGCAACGGCGCCAAAAACTTGTTTGAGTTAAAATAAAACCGCAAGCATACGGGTCAATCGTAGCTACGGGTTGAACACGAGGAGATATACGCCACTCTATTTAACTAACTTAAAAGTAATGCAAAATGAACCAAATTAAAGTGTTAAATTAAACTAATTAAACTAACGAAAATCAATGCATCCTAACTCATAAGCATCTAACAAAATTAAGGGATTAAATCGGCGTCCTAACACATGAGCATCTAACCTATCAAACTAAAGCGAATTGAAAGGAATAAAAATGCAGCCACACATACTAACCACATAAAAAGAAATAAGGGAATAAAAATGCATCCATAAACCACAACCATATAAAATTAAAATAAAAGAAATAGAGGGGGGAAGAAGAAGAAGATAGAGAGAGATAGAGGAGATGGAGAATGAGATTGAGAGTTTAGATAGTAAAACCTGGATGTGCTTACATGAATGTAAATGAAAAGCTTGAATACTTGCATAAACTTACCATGACCTCCTCTTCTAAATCTTCAAGTCTTGTCATCAACTTAAGAACTTAGACTAGAAGGCTTAAAACCTAAACTAGAATTAAGAAATTACAACCCAATTGAAGACTTAAATTGAAATTAAAGCATAAACTAAACCTATTATAAGCATTAACTAAAAATTATAAAAGCAAATTAGAACTTAGAAAAGCCAAAAATCACAAATTAGAAGGAGAAGAAGAGAAGAAATTTCACTCAGTGAATGAGCCAATTTTTACAAGAGAGGTAGGGGGTATTTATAGGTGGAAGAGAGGAGAAGAGAGAAGATGGAAGTGTAGGAGAAATATTCCCTAAGAAAAAAGAATATTCTCTTCTCTTTCCTCTTTTACAATGCCTTGAATCCTAAGAAAAAAAAAAAAAAAAAAAGAAAGAAGAAGAAGAGAAGATTGTTTACATAGACCTTCTATTTCTAGAAAAATAAACTTCCAATTCTAACAAGTGCTTCCTTTTCTTTGTAGATATCTTCTCCAAGCAATAAAATCAAAGCATCTTTGATTTTTCAACCTTCCATAGATGAGAAAATATAAATCTATCCCAAGTAGAATTCAGAAGTGCCCTTGAGAAGTTGGAGGAGAGAGAGAGTAAGGGTGATGACTAGGATTCCTTTAAGAATAAATAAAATACCCATTCTGTCCTTCAGAAAACGTGGAGCATGGGGTGCTTATATAGGTCTCACCATTGTGTTCCTTGCGAAAAATCACACAAAATAGACCCAAATTTCATCCAATTCGGAGTTGGGGAGCCCAAGATATCTCAAGTTGAAGTTGGACTGTCCAGAGCTTTCCAAATGGAATCTTTCGGGTACAGTAAAGTAACTTCTGATAATTTCATTAAGGCCCCTAAAATCCGAACTTCCGTTTCACTTTGTTCCCATCCGACTGTCAATAATTATAAATAAACCCCTACAGACCATTTTCACGCATCGTTACGGAAACGGCCATAACTTCTTCGTTTCAACTCGGAATTAAGCGCCGTTTGAACCATTGCGAGGCTGACTCGATGGGCTATGCATCCATTTACACTTCTAAAAAGCTTAAAAACATCTCCTTAGCATCATCTCCTTCATTTTCACAAGAATTCACCTAAACCCTGAAAAGCACAAGAAAGCACCGAGTAACTCTGTCCAATGTGGTAAAATGTATAATTTATGCCCTAAAATTTCACACATAAATGTGCTCATCAAGCATTATGGGGAGGAACGTCATCAGGAAGATCCTTGGCTACAAGTTTAGACATGGCTTGGACCTCAACAACATCCTCAGGCTTGGTAATGACATTCAAGGGAGTTTCTTTACAAATCTTGGGGATCTCATCAATGGACTGAGGGGCATCGACTAGTTCAACAGGAAGCCCCTTTAATTTTTTATTTATATTAAACTGAGATTCCACTCCACGAACATAAAGGACCACATTCTTCATGTCATCGATGTATGCGTCAACACTGCCAACCAGCATCTCCTCCTTAAACTCTTCAAATGCATGGAAGTCCACAATCGCCTAGGCCGCAATAGCCTCACTCTCCTCCTTGGCCTTAGTTCCACCTCGGAAACAACAATAGCCTTGGTAGCCTCAGCCTCCTCCAGCCTAGCCTTAAGAACTTTCAACTGCTCCTCAGCCTCTAATGCCTTCCTTTCCACGCTAAGTTTAGCCTTGTTCAATCCTTTTACCTCATCCTCGAGTTGACAGTTCACCTTTTGTAGTGCCTCACCAGCCTTTCGCAGGTTAGCCACCTTATTCTCCCCCAAGTTCATTATGTCATTAAACTAGACTTGGAGCTTCCTATAGTCAACTTCAAGTCCGTGACACTTGGTCATTGTAAAATCAAATGGGTTGAGAACCTCACCGCTATGAATCACAGACTAAAAAAGTAAGTGATTAGACAAGTCTAACATGCCAGAAGAGACTAAGATAACAAAAATAAAGTTGAACTTACTGAGGCCAACATATAAAAAGTCCTTTGGACTAGCATCTTGTTGTCTAGTTCCCAAGCATGGACCACATCTCTTTCTAAGCTACCCTTGAAGAGGAGCTCTCGGGCCACGTCTACAAACTTGAGTGCTAATTGCTTTGCACCAACCCCCAAGAGGGGATGAAGAAGAATGCATCCAAGGGACACTTGGTGGAGGTTACCAAGAGCTGCCCCGAGTTGTCCACCTCAAGCCTAGGAGCATACAGGGGGGCCACCACACGATGGTAGGTGGGCTCGAGTGGTTGTGGCTCAAACCTCGTCTTCCACCTTTTTTGTCCATACCTTGAGCTTTGACCCATCCTTTATTGTGATACCCTTCCCTTTCTTAGGAGTGGATGATCAACAATGACAAAATTCTTGCCCATATCATAAGCAGACTCCTTGAATATGTACCACAAAGTGGACGATGAACTGGAATTCGCCTCAGGAAAAATTTTCTGCTTCTTATTCAAGCCTTCTTCGCTAGTCCCCTCAGGAACTATCTTGACATTAGAAAGCGGAGGTTGGTTTTTGACCTCGTTAGTCTTCTTCATCATAGCATACAGTTTGCTCCCCAACCTCACTAAAGGAGATGAGGCATGGGCTAGAGAACAAAAATATTGGAAAAAGATAAAAAAAAATAAGGGAAACAAAGGCTGCTAAGGCTCACCCGAACTCGGCTCAGCTCGGCTCAAACCAAGACCTATGAGAACTGACTCCTCGTTGAGGTCCCTGAGGTCAAATGGCTCGGGTGATAGGGCCATCTCAATAGATTCCATGCCCTTAGAGACCAGATAAACTTTCTCATTGGCACACAGGGATTTGATTCCACCATACTAGCTCAGAACGAAATTGGTTGATCTTGGCGAAGAAGAACCTACTCTTTCCATTATGGTTGAAGGTTGGCAAATTTGTCAAAACTTCACCTTCAACCCAAGCCAAGCAGAGAAATAAAACCACCCTCACCCAAAGTTACGTTTCTTGAGGGAGAAAAGGTGAGCAAAGACCTCGGCAGATGCCTACCTCCCTAGTTTAACAAAGAGGGCAGCAAACCCAAATATGTTCGTCCACCCGTTGGGAGCAATTGGGGCTGCCAATACATCATTCACTACATAATAGATCAGGAAGAGGAGGCCAGCCTCAAACATGTGCTCGTACAAGTAGACCTCCCTTGCCTTAGCCATACAGGCATTGAGACCTAGGTACTCTAGTGTCAATCCCAACGAGAATCGAATACAAATCCCTAAGATCCCCAAGAGAATTCCTAATTATGGAAGATTTGATCTTTGAAGCTACAGACAACCTGGCAGCAAAGAGACATCCTGCTACCAACAGAGGTAACATGCGCACCCGTATCGTTGCCCACTTTTGGGTGCTTGGAAAAAGATTTCTTTTCTGGAACAGGGCTATGACTTTTAAGCACCCAGATTTCAAGGCTACTAGTAGAAGAAGTAGAAAAAGAAAGGGTTCTCTCGGAATCAGACTCCAAGCTTATGCCATGGACGCGGCCAAGGATGTCCTTAGCCAGTCCTCTATCAAAGATAGAATTATTAGAGCTAAACATTCTAAAAAAAATAAGGAAGGTAGAACTTATTGATTGGCTCAAATCAAGAAGAACACTAAAAGTGGAATGGAATCCTTCCAGTACGACCTTCGGAGAAAACAAAGACCAGAAGGAAAAATCTAAAAAGAATAAAAGCTTCTAAATGAAGCCAAAGGCCTCATTATATAGTTGGTTTAACAAACTGATGTGTCAGTTCCCTTTTGACTCCTCGAGAAGTAGTGGAAGCGTGCAAAAATGATAGGTACAAAAATCGAGAATCCCCAGAATTTGAAAAGCTCCAACGACATCCGCTGAAAACTTCATGAATTCCCAAGGCAACCATCATCTCTTCAACTCCCACCTCGTGACTTATCGAAATATATAGAGTAGCCCAGGTCTAGGAGCGCTACTCTCGCAACTCGTACCTGACGATCTAGAATATAGGTAAAATGAACTGGCCATTCATAGTGTGGCATGTGGATAATAGATGGTTTGAAGAAGGTTGATAAGCTGGACCCATTGCGCCAGGTTATGATTCTCCAAAGAGAAACTGACTCCATATCAAGCACTTACTAAAACTATCCTACTTAGAATAAGAGACAAGCACAATGATATTCCAATGGTATAAAAAAGGCTCAATATGCAAGGGACTTAGTTCCCAAATAGGCATGGGAATCTCCCCCATAGCCACTGAAGATGTAAGATTAATATAGCAGGACTTTCCATGACTACTCCGTCTCTTAAAACGAAACTACTAACTTGGGAAGATGATGGACCAAAGAGGTACTCTCATCACCATCTCACAACACAATGTACTATACTATAAATAAGACCTCATTCGAGTAGGTATGGATCGAACTCTAAGTTGTGTGAATTCACTTTACAATTCTTTATTGCTGCCAGAGAATTTACTTAGGCATTGGAGATTCCCCCCCCCCCAAAAGAGTCTACTCTAATCATCTCTAGTATTTTCCTTGTGGATTTTGCAGCTCTGTCGTCGTCCGCAAGTTGGAACACTGCCATTGTAGTTTTTTCTTCGCAACAGATATGATTTTAAAAAAGAATATTATATATTGTGATTATCTCCATTTAGGAAAGCCAAAATCACATAACATTCAAAAGGAGTTTTAGAAATTTATATTTTTTGAAGATTGTTTTAAAGGCAAGATTTGTCTTTGCCAATATTAATGGAGAAACAATCTTTTACTCCTTAGAGAATGAACTCAATCTATACTCTCTCTCTCCCTCTAATCTCCATTGAGCTCTCTCTCCCTCTCTTGTGTGTGTGAGTATTGTAGACATTGAATTTTGTCACCCCCCCGACGATGATGACAACAAGACACGGACAGACATTGTTATCTCTCTCAAGAAGGACTCTTACCTTTGCACCCAAGCTATATCACCCTTTAATCCCCAAAATGACTTAAAAGACCCTTTTATCAAATGCTGAAGGAGGTATTACTTACCTTCCCCGACCACTACTGACCCTTTTGATAATCTCAGGTGCACTGAGAAGGGGGGTGAATCGGTGTGTTCAAGAATTCTTCCAAACTCAATCCTGTAGCTATAACAATCACACCCAAAGATTGGCTGAGGCAGTCCCATAATTACCAATCACACATGCACGTCCACCTCGCAACGACTGTGTGGCCAGGTCTACTAGACAATGCACCGCCACTCTACAGTAAACACACTCCAAGAATATGTAGGAAAAATAATAAATAAATAGTACACCAAGTATACCTGGTTCAGCCAAGCTGCCTACATCCACAGAGGAATACCCGTAAGGGTTTCGTATTTTCTCAAATATTCAACTTGAATTCTACTACTACAATAGCCCAGGTGCTACAACACCTGCTTCTGATTCCGCAACAACGAAATCTTAGGCTACAACC
The DNA here is from genome assembly GCF_018873765.1 of Telopea speciosissima. Classification (NCBI taxonomy): domain Eukaryota; kingdom Viridiplantae; phylum Streptophyta; class Magnoliopsida; order Proteales; family Proteaceae; genus Telopea; species Telopea speciosissima. The sequence goes on from NC_057917.1 coordinate 15,834,111, forward strand.
CCAATCCAATCAAGCCCCAACTTGAATGGTATTACAATATGAATATAAAAATTCAATTATAAGTTCCTCCCAATAACATGAACAAAATTAGGATTCTTTCAACATGAATCAAACCCTAGATATAAAATAGGACTTGTGAAATAAAATATTACCTCTCCCTGAGTAAGCCCGTGACCAACCCACTGCTTCAAGCCTTCCTGATGTCGTGCACGTTCTCCAATGTTCAAGGTAGCATCTCAGATTGATCAATTAAAGTATTCCGTGCATTATACATTCTTCTCTGTGTTTTCTACCTCTTAAAGTATCTCCAATGGATAGCTGTTGAAAAAACACACAATTTCAAAAAACATTTCATCCCATTTGGACTCTAGATAGCTAAGATACGGCCTTCCAAAGATAGATGCTCCAAAACTGGAAACCAATGGCAAATCCATAAATTATTGAATATACTTGTGACATACTACGCATAACGAGTCTACTCATATGGCAGTTACTTTGACCGCACTATTTTTCTGACATGATGATGCCATGTTGCATTTACAAAGAAACAAAGAAAAGCACGTCCTTTTTTAGCCTTTGTTAGGAGCGTATATTATATGCTCAGCCACCAAAACCAACCCAAACAGAATCTTTAATGAAGCACTTTACAACCTTGATATTGTGGTGCACTATACACATTACTCGGTACACCTAACCAATGGGAAAGCTCGCGCCAGAATCTGTTCCGCCAAATTAAATCTACTCACACCAAATGGAATATGACCAATAGATCTTGATCCAGCAGCCCAAAACTTTGTGGAACTTGACAAATCAATGGAAGAAGCATTGTTCACAGAATGCTCATTAAAAATTAAGCCAAAGATTTTGGCTAAGTACGGAGAAAAAACATCCTCTCCAGATATGCTCTGATTTTACGCGATGATACAAAAAACTCAATGTTGCCTTCATCCTAACTTAGAAATGTGTGATTCTGGTTGCGTTGGAACCAAAACGCGGCGAACTACATTTCTCATGAATACCACTTCACCCAAAATTTCCATTAAACCTTCCAAAAATGGCATTAAAGTCACTGCTATTGCATGAACCTATGAAATCACAACTTTAACAATATGAAAGCTTCACCTTCGGGCCTTCACCAAACACCTTGTAAGGACCTAATACACTGTCAAATGGTGTCCCACATGTCTAGATGCCTCTATAACCCTGCCAAATGACCAAAATGCCCTTATTACTATATAGGTGACTGTTTGACCATTTCAGATCTTTTAACTCACCAAATACCATTGCCGCATCACCAATATGGCTAATAAGGTTGCCAACAATGACAATACCACTCCAAAAAACCTCAGTTGACCCAGTTGAGCAACAATCTCCCCCTTTGGAATTGTTAGCAAATCTCTACACACACCTATCAACCACCAACTTCTCCCCCTTTGACAACAAGTACAAAGGGTCATTAAAACTCCCCCTAGCCAGAAGCTCCCCCTGTATACATGCCTCCTACTGTGCTACTGGAGTGACAATTCCAAGTTTATCTCGGAGCTGTTCAAAACTCTCTTTAGGAAGTGGTTTTGTGAAAATATTGGCGACCTGTTCTGATGTAGGGACAAAATCCAATCTCACCTCATTAGATGTGACTTTCTCCTTCAAGAAGTGATATCGGATATTGATGTGCTTTGTCCTCAAGTGTTGTACCAGATTCTTTGAAATATTTATTATGCTCATATTATCACACATAATTGGAACTGGTTCAGAGCTATCAATTCCATAATCTGCAACTTGCTTCTTCATCCATATCACTTGAGTACAACAAGCTGCCGCTGCAATATACTCTGCCTCTGTCGTAGACAATGAAACAGACTCTTGCTTCGTACGCTGTCATGCAAGAAGACTTTTGCCAAGATAGAATGCACCGCCACTAGTGCTCTTCCTATCATCCACACTACCTGCCCAATCCGCATCTGAAAATGTTGTGAGAGTGAATTTAGAGGTCTTGGAATACCATAAACCATACTCAACTGTACCCCGAAGATATCTGAAAATTCATCTAACTACCAATAGATTTGTCTTCTTTGGGCTGGCTTGAAATCTAGCTACCAGACAAACTGCTTGCATAATATAAGGCCTTGACGTTGTCAAATACAACAAACTGCCAATCATAGACCTGTACATTGTCTAATCAACTAAGGGGGAATCATCATTTGTACTCAGTTTGCATCCCACAACCATCAGTGTACCCATTGGTTTACTATCTTCCATCTAGAATTTCTTTAACATCTCTTTGGTATACTTCATCTATCATATGAAAATACCATTTTGCCGTTGACTCACCTACAATCCCAGAAAGTATAAGAGTTCTCTGAGCATGGACATCTCGAATTCTTTCTTCATGCACTCTGCAAATTGTCTACACACTTCAACATTGTGCCCTCCAAAAATGATATCATCTACGTATACTACCACAATCAATTGACTACTGCTCTCTGTCATCACGTATAAGTTGTTATCAACTATACCCTTCCGTAGTCCTAACTGATGTAAATAAGTATTAAGTCTGGAGTACCAAGCTCTTGGGGCTTGCTTCAATCCATAAAGAGCTTTCTTTAGTCTACAAACCATATCTGGATCCTCCCCAAGCTGAAAACCATCTGGTTGCTCTATATATACTTCCTCTTCAAGATTGCCATTCAAGAAAGCTGCTTCACATCCATCTGATATACCTTGAAGCCCTTGTATATAGCCAAAGCTAGGAACATCCAAATGGATTTCATCCTTGCTACCGGTGCAAAAGTCTCATCAAAATCTATTCCTTCCACCTGAGCATAGCCCTTGCACAAAAGTCTGGCTTTGTTTCTCATCACCTGGCCATCTTCATTCAACTTGTTCCTGAAGACCCACTTGGTGCCAATAATGTTCTTATGTGCCGATCTGGGAACTAACTCTCATGTGTTATTCTTCTCAATCTGATCCAACTCTTCGTTTATGGCTTTAAACCAATGTTCATCTTTGCTTGGTTCATTAACAGACTTGGGTTCCACCTGTGACAATTAAGAATATGTGATGGCCTTCATCTTTCTTGTCTACATACCTGCTTTAGGATCTCTGATGACTTGATTTGGGGGATAGGTCTTGCATCTCTCTCTGTCACTGTGTCAATCTCATGGGCATTTGTTTTTGCATCCTCATGCTTCTGAACTTCCATAACTTCATCATCCATAGTTATATCATCATTCACAGTCGTATCATCATCATACTCGTCAAAAGTTTGCTCTTCTAACACTACTGGTTTAGAGTGGGGTAATTTTTCATCAATCTTCACATCTGAACTCTCCACAACATTCCCCCACCTCTTATTGAAGCATTTATAAGCCTTAATCTTAGAGGAATACCCTAAGAAAATCCCTTCATCTGCTCTATCATCGAATTTTCCAAGGTTGTCTTCCTTTCTTTTGATGAAGCAACGACTACCAAACACCCTAAAATGTTTCACTGTGGCTTTTCTATTAAACCATAATTCATATGGAGCCTTAGATTCTTGTGGTCTCAACAAGCATCCGTTGCCAATGTAGCTAGCTGTATAGATGGCTTCTCTCCAAAAATGTTTTGTAATATTATTATCCGTAAGCATTGCCCTAGCCATTCCTTGAACTGTCCTATTCTTCCTTTCAACTACTCCATTTTGTTGAGGGGTTATTGCTGCCAAATGCTGAATTCGTATGCCCTGTTCATTACAAAATTCTATGAAAGCACTCCATGTGAACTGCTTTCCCTGGTCAGATCTAATGCACTTGATTGTTTTACCAATCTCATTCTCAACCCTTTTCTTGAATACCTTGAGGCAGTGTAAGGCTTCAGTTTTGTCCTTGAGAAAAAAGACATGTCATCCTTGAGTACTCATCAATAAGTAGTATAATATATCTCTCTCCTCCAATTGCTTGAGTCCTCATCGGTCCACATAAATCTGTATGAATTAAGTCTAAAGGCTTACTAGGATAGTGTTCATTTAACTTGTATATAGCCCTTGTTTGCTTATCCTTCTGACATGATCCACAAATATGATTTGTGGGGTTCTTAATTTTTAGAAGATCCCTAACACCCTTGTTCTTGCTCAACTTGGCTAAGTTCTTGAAATTTATATGCCCAAGTCTTCTGTGCCAAAGTGTGCTTTCATCCTCCTAACTGATCATCCATCTATCATCATTGCTCTCTATGAGAATATGCAAATTCCCATCTGTCCTAGAACCATAAACCACTGTCTTTCCATTTTTTCGTCTTCCTTATCTCAAAAATTTCCTTCGTAAATAAGACCTCTTTTCTGTGGTCACATATCTGACTCACACTCAGAAGGTTATGTTTCAACCCACTCACATACAACACCTTGCCAGATTTTATTCTTACTTGATCCAAGTTGATTGTCCCCTTCCCTTCAATCTTGGCCCCATCATTCCCCAAATCTAACTGAGCCACTTTCAACCTTATCAAGATTTAAAAATCTATCTCTTTCTCCTATCATATGAGAAGAACACCCACTGTCAAGAATCTACGGAGATGATCTTCTTTGAGCCTTGAAAGTCATCTAAATAATCAATGATTTGTTGCTTTCTCCTGTCTTCTTCTTCTCAACCCAAACTACTTTTTCAGATACAATAATGGATTTTCTAGCTTCCTTCTTTGTAAACACGTTCTTGTTATTTGTGTGATATTTCTTCTCCTTCTTCATAGACTGCCTTTGAGAGGGAAGCAAGGTCTTGCAGTTCCTTGCAATGTGACCAAGCTTGTAGCATCTATAACATTCCACATTCTAATCTTCCAGTGGTGCAAACCTATTTTTCATTTTGACAACTATAGGCTTGACATTCCTTCTACATTCTGTTACTTTGTGTCCATACATGTTGCAGCCATAACAATATCCATTGAACCTTTGAGTTTGCCAAATATTTTTCATGTAGCCATTGGATCTCTAATAGTTTACTGTAGTAAACCCATCCTCGTCAACCTTCTTGCTAGCAGAATTCGTAGGTCTTGAACTTCTTCTCTTCTCACTGACAAACCTCACCGGATTATGTGCAATGTCATTCCCTTTTATCTTCACCCACTTTGAAGAATTTTCCTTCTCATAACCAAGACCAGATTTATCATTGGTAGGTCTTTGTCTACTAAAGAGATCATCTAACATGCTAGCTCCATTTGATGCTTGATCATGTTCTTCTTAAGTTTCTTGGACACAAACCTCATTGGCCTTATCATTCACAATTATAACTATTGGGGACATAGTTGCAACTATAAGGTAGTCCTTTTTCAAATTTTTAAGTTCTACCTTTAGTTTTACTATTTCTTATTCAAGTTTGGCACATTCCTCAACTTTCAAAGATAAGTTAATGGTAATATCTTCAGTCATCTTCTGTGTTTTTTCAATGGTGAGCTCTAGTTGACTGATTTTCTCTCCTTCTTTTGCAAGCTGCTTCTCCAACATCTTGCTTCTCTTTCTTTCTATCTTGAGCTCATTTAAGGTAGTATAAAAAATAGTTTCCAGATCTTTAGCTACTGATTCATCATCCTCATCAGATTTTTCTTTCTTTTCTTGATGGTCATTGCTTGCTAAGACCATGAACATTAGTTCATCATTAGAGTCTTCAACTTCTGTTAATTCTTCTGAAGAGGTGTCATCTTCTTTTGCCATCAAACTCTTTTTCTTGAAGGTGTCATTCTTCTTTGAAATGAACTTTTTTCTTTTTAAAGTTGTTCTTGGAGGCTTGAGTGTCTTCATCATCTGACTCAACTGTTTTGCCCTTCTTTGGACACTTAGAGGCAAAATGTCCTATACCTCCACAATTAAAACACTTCAAGAGAAGTTTTTCCTTGTATTTACTTTTACCATTCTTGAACTTCCTGGCAAGGTAGGCAATAAGCTCATCATCAAAATCTTCATTATCATTTTCTTACTTAATTTTCAACCTCTTCGTGGCTTTAAAAGCAGCCTCCTTCTCTGTGGATTTAGGCTTCACCATTCTCATTTCGTAGGCAGACAATATACCATGCAATTCATCTAAACTCAACTCATTCAAGTTCTTTGACTCTTCTATAAAAGACACCTTTAGTTTATAGAGATTCGACAAGGACCTGAGAATCTTCTTCACTACCACTGCATCCTTGATTTCCTCACCCAGACTTCTGATGGCGTTTATAATTTCATTCTCTTTACTCATGAAGCTTTCTACTGTATCTTCATCAGACATCTTCAAATTATCAAATAGTGACCTATAGTGTTGTAGTTTATCTCTTTGATCTTCTCATCACCTTTATGGGCATTCTGTAATTTGTTGTCCCACACTTCTTTGGCAGTTTCACATCCAACAATCCTGGCAAACTCAGTGTTGACCAATTCACTCAGAAGTGCATTCTTAGCCTTTGAGTCATTTTCACACTTATTGAGTTCAACTGTATCAGTTATATTACTTGTGGGAATTTTATATCTATTCTTCACAGACATCCAAACACCGTAGCCCAATGATTTCAGATATGTCTCCATCCTGATGCGTCGAAAACCACAACCTGTTCCATCAAACTGTGGTACCTTGCTGTGACTGTGACTACTATTAATATCCATCCATCTTTCTCTCAGCTCACTGTCCTAAGCTATTAAGCTTCAATTCACTAGGTAACTTAGCTCTGATGCCACTTGATAATCCCAGGTGCACTGAGAGGAGGGGTGAATCAGCGTCTTCAAGAATTCCTCCAAACTCAATCCCATAGCTATAACAATCACACACAAAGATTGGCCAGGACAGTCTCATAATTACCAATCACACATGCATGTCCACCTCGCAACCACTGTGTGGTCAGGTCTACCAGATAATTCACCACCACTCTGCAGCAAACACACTCTAAGAATATGCAGGAAAAATAACAAACACACAATACACCAAGTATACGTGGTTCGGCCAAGCTATCCACATCCACGGAGGAATATCTGTAAAGGTTTCGTATTTTCTCAACTATTCAACTCAAATTCGACTATTACAATAGCCCAGTTGCTACAACACATGCTTTTGATTCTACAACAACGAAATCTAGGGCTACAACCCCAATCCAATTAAGCCCCAACTTGAATAGTATTACAATATGAATATAAAAATTCAATTATGATACGAACTTGGAAGAACTCAACCCCATAAAACCAGCTTATAAGGTGAGGGAACCCAAGAACTTATCAACCCACATCAAGTTTCCCATACAACCGATGTGGGATAAATGGGATTGTAACATTCCACCACGCTCCACAGGCCCGGCACCCACGTGGGTTGGCTTTGCACTAGCTACTAGTCTTGGTCGAACACTGCCATACCGACGTCACCACCCGAGCCGCACGATTGCACCTGAGAGACGTGGTGCTAGCTTTGATTCCACTGATACGAACTTGGAAGAACTTAACCCCATAAAACCAGCTTATAAGGTGAGGGAATCCAAGAACTTATCAACCTACATCAAATTTCCCATACAACCGATGTGGGATAAATGGGATCGTAATAAATTACAAGTCCCTCCCAATAACATGAACAAAATTAGGATTCTTTCAACATGAATCAAAACCTAGATATAAAATAGGACTTGTGAAACAAAATATTACCTCTCTCTGAGTAATCCCATGACCAACACACTGCTTGAAGCCTTCCTAATGTCGTGCACATTCTCTAATATTCAAAGTAACATCTCAGATCGATCAATTAGAGTATTCCATGCATTATACCTTTTTCTCTGCGTTTTTTGCCTTTGAAAGTAGCTCCAATGGATAGCTCTTGAAAAAACACGAAGTTTAAAAAGAAGATTCGTCCCATTTGGACTCTAGATAGCCAAGATACAACCTTCCAAAGATAGATGCTCCAAAATTGAAAACCAGTGGCAAATTCATAAATTATTAAAGATACTCGTGACGTACTACGCATAACAAGTCTACTCATATGGCAGTTGGTTTGAGCGCACTATTTTTCTGTCATGATGATGTCATATTGCATTTAAAAAGAAACAAAGAAAAGCGCGTCCTTTTTGAGCCTTTGTCAGGAGCCTATAGTATGCGCTCAGTCACCAAAACCAACCCAAACAGAATCTTTAATGAAGCACTTTACAGCCTTGATATTGTGGTGCATTATACACATTACTCGGTACACCTAACCAATGGGAAAGCTCGTGCCAGAATCTGTTCCACCAAATTAAATCTATTCACACCAAATGGAATATGACCCATAGATCTTGATTCAGCAGCTCAAAACTTTGTGGAACTTGACAAACCAATGGAAGAAGCACTGTTCACATAATGCTTGTTAAAAATTAAGCCAAACATTTTGGCTAAGTATGGAGAAAAAACGTCCTCTCCAGAGTTCCTCTGATTTTGCGCGATGATACGAAAAACTCAATATCTCCTTCATCCTAACTCAAAAATGCATGATTCCAGTTGCATTGGAACCACAACACGACGAAATACATTTCTCATGAAGATTACTTCACCCAGAATTGCCATTAAATCTTCCAAAAATAGCATTAAGACTGTCATTGCATGAACCTGTGAAATCACAACTTTAACAATATGAAACCTTCACCTGCTGCTTTGGGCCTTCACCAAACACCTTTTAAGGACATAATACACTGTCAAATGGTGTCCCACATGTCCGGATGCCTCTGTAACCTTGACAAATGACCAAAATTCCCTTATTACTGTATAGGCAACTGTTTGACTATTTCAACTCTTACAACTCACCAAATACCATTGATGCATCACCAATATGACTAATAAGGTTGCCAACAATGATAACTCCACTCTAGAAAACCTCAGTTGACCCAGTTAACCAACATCTTTTACCAAAATGACATAAAAGGAGCCTAAAGCCCAAAATCCCAAAAATACCCCAGTCAAGGAGGATCAGTTGCAAGGCCAAAGCCAGGCTTCTATGGCGTCACACAACAGAATTTTGGATTAATGAGGTTCTGTAGACTACGGTGCCTCAGTAGTCCAAGTTCTACTACAGTGCCACAAAAGGCTTCCACGGCGCCGCAGAGCAACACTGGACCACTATAAATAGGGGTCCCCTCCCTCATTTGCAACAATCCATCTTTTCGGGGGAGGTGTGTTCCCACAGCCCAATTTTGCCAATTTCAGTGCCCGAAGCCCTATTTTGCTTTTCCCGGGGTTCGCCCCATCTCTAGTTTCGAAATTCTTAGTCCCGTTACCTTGTCCATAGTCCGGATCGCCCGGATCCAACCACTTGAACCATTCCCATATTTTGCCTTCATAAATCCCATGAGCCCACATAGCGTTGTTGTTCTGTCCGAAGATTGAGCATTTGGCTTTCAAATCTTATGCGACATCGTTCTTCTATCCGAGGATCAAGCATTTGGTTTCAAATTCTTCATGACGCCGTTACTTTGCCCAAAGTCTGAACATCAAACCTAGCCTTTACAAGCCACTACTCTGCCCGACAAGAGAGAGGTAAGTCGATTGTTCGTCTCCACCTGAGCTGAAGAACATCCTGTATCTCGTAGTTCTCGTGTTTTTAATCACTTTGCTGGTTCTGCAAATATGTATACATTTCTACTTTTTCCCTTCATTTTGGCACAATGTAGAGTCTTAAACTATTCCGTTTAATGTACATAGCATTTAGAATAACATATTTTCTCTTCTTTTAAATAGTTGATGCATCATGATTTAGCCATGCATGTTGGTATAGGGCATGTTATTATGGGAGAATATTCAAAATCAAGCATCTAGTAGAAAGATCGGTTTAACCGGACAAGGTGGGTGTCTAATACATTCTCACTCTCGTAACCTGACCGCTTACCCAGAATCTCTGACCAGACCATACAAATTAAATCATGTAACCCTTTATAGGACTACACCAATCGGGTCTCAGACGCTAATCCTAGGTGGCGACTCCATGTCATATGTCATATGATCTCGATCCCCCAATAATTGCCCAACTCTTCTTTCTAATCCTTGAAAGGAGGACCATTTCCAGAAGGAACATATGATACATCAAGACACCTCCAAGAAGGGGAAATCAGATGATCCCCGATCCCGTGGCGAATCCTCACAAGTATCAGTGTAACAACTAGGGTTTTTTGAAAACACTAATGCTCTTGTAGGAGCTAGTCTTGATGGCAATACATCGCTACAATGGTGGGATGAACAATACATGGAAAGAAACACTGCAACAACAGAAGACTACAACTGGATTTCTAGTCTCCAATGGTTTTCCTCAGAGTTTGATTTTATGGCTTTAAAGATGGTTCTTTGAGTCTGACAAATAGATTCTGACCAAGAATAATGTAGTCGTTGAGAAAGGCTATTCTGGAAAAAGCTTGATTAACCCAAATCCACCATGCTTAGACTAACAAACACAACGTGAGAAATGCCACCACAAGGCTGAAGGCCCACAACGATACCAATAAAGAAGATAAGGCTAATCATCTTCTTTGGAATACCCAACCAGTGCTCCCTACTGATCAGTCCTAAAGCATAATTGCATACGCCAACATGACGATATAGATAATTAAGGCTTTTGGATTTGTATTAATCAATATTTCGATCACTTTAATGAACCATGATGATGATGATAAGAAGAATTATCAGTGCACTGCACTAGGTAGGGGAGGATCTTCTTTCTTTAAAATGTTTTAATTTAAAAGGATTGGAAAGTAGGTTTTTTAGTTTCCAAACCCATCAAATTAAAGTGACCAAAGCCTTATAACAAGTAATTATTAGATGATGGTTGGGATTACCAAACATTAGGAGAAGAGACTTCAGATTTGGAAAAGTGAAATGGAAGCCTTCCTCTTTATAGCTTTCCCAATTAATGTTTTTTATATATATATATATATATATATATATTTTCTCAGTAAGAACCCTAGGCCAAGGACATGATTTCACCACTCCCCAAAATCCCCATTCATTACCACTAATTAACCATACTTTTCTCATACTTATTAATACATGTTAAACAAAGATTATGTGTCTTTTAGTATCTACTTAACGTTTTTCATAAAATATTGTTATGCGTGGGGCTTATTAGTTATCATACTCAGGTGACCCTACTAATTCTAGCATAAATTCTAGCATGCGATTCGTAGGGCCATACCTCATTTATCATACACTGTACATACAGGGAAACCCAACCCAAAAATTAAAAAATTAAAAAAACTGTCAAAACAAAAGGGTGAAAAAATGAAAACAAAAGAAAAAGGAGATGGTCAGTGATCACTGCGTCACTGGTCAGTTGGCGTAAAGTAAACGAGCGAGGCCAAAAAGTGGTACCACCACCGTCAACGACGGCGGCGCCACCGTTTGTGTCGCTCTGCCTCGAGATTCACCTCTCAGAATTCATTCGGACATATGCCAGCTTCGTTTTTCACGAATTCAAAGATACAATAAAAGTAAGAGATTGTATCTTCGAAAATTTTTTTTTTGGAAAGTAAGAGATTATTAAGAATTATCGGGTAAAGAAGTTCTAAAAGCCGTTTAATTTGACTCTTGGACCAAAAGCTCTCGCATCTCTAATCTGTGAGATGAGCTGACTTTCGGTACTGAAACGAATTGGTCATCACTCCCGAGCGTTGTTTATATTTTGTAATACTTCTTGTAGTAGTCGAACCCTATTCAACAACTTATCCAACGATTGAGAGGACTTGGACACGTATTCTAACACTTATCAACACGATTATAGTTTCTACCAAAAAAAGACACGATTATAGTTTGCTATTGTTAATGATTGTCAGTTAATTGTTTTGACCATGGTCATGCTCCTGACCACGATTCAAGGAATCAGAATCTGATGAGTTGAATTGGCAAAGTTGGATCGAAATTGGCATCCTGGTTACAGTACGATTATAGGTTCTATGTAATCAACTATGGTTACATATCAAAGAACAATAACAATTCAACCTTATACTAACTAAACGGATCGGTACATGAATTCCTTGCAAAGATAAAATATTAATAATAAAAATAAAAAGAACACAACAACTACAACTACAACTACACCCAATCTTATACAAAGTACCTATCGTCCTTTTTTTTTTGTTTTTTGGCCAACCTATCTAAGAGACTACCCAAGGGGATGTTACTCACGCACACTAGAGGGGTAAGAGGGATGATAGGGAGAGGAGGGGACAAACTATATATACACACGCACATGTGACAGGAGTCAATCCATGACCTCCTTTGGCGCCTGCTCTTCATACAGAAGCTGCAAGCCATCACCAAAGTACCTATGGTCGGCTACACAAATTCTTACTCTCCAATAAGCTCTATTCAACGACATACTTGTTGAGATTGTAATTTTATGTTTATTGATTCAGTTTGAGATTACAAGATATATAGGCTGTGAGAGAATCCTACACAAAGGGAAACTATGTCACTGCAAAGTAGGAAAGAATCCTATAATGAAAATACAATAAGAGATTGAAACAAAATAGGTGATCTAAATATTTAGCATTGTCGGCTCTTGGTAGTGTGTCGATTCTGCATGGATGATAGAGAGAATATCTCTCGGTTGATACACCCCCCCCCACACACAAGGTGAGGATTGGAGATTTCTAATCTTCAACTTGTCCCATAAAAAAATTGAACTGGACGGTGCTTAAGCCCTTGGTGAGGATGTCGGCGACTTGGTCCTTGGTGGAGATAAATTGAATCTGAAGTTCCTTTTTGGTCACTTTATCATGAACAAAGTGGAAGTTAATCTCCACATGTTTACTGTGCGCAAGTAAAACTTGATTAGTGAAGAGATAAGTGGCCCCAATGTTATAGCACCAAAGAATAGGAGCCTCATTGACGGGAATGCCAAGTTTGCCAAAGATTGAATTCAACGAAGTTTGCTCAAGACAGGCATCGGCTAGTGCCTTATAGTCGGATCCGGTTGAAGATTGGGAAATGGTGCATTGCTTCTTGGACGTCCAGGAAATGGGATTAGGACCCATGTAAATGGCGTAGCCACCCATAGACTTTCGATCAATAGAGTCACCAGCCTAGTTTGCATTAGAGAAAGCCTGTAGGGTATGGAACTGCGACTTTGAAATGGAGAGCCCATGCGTCCTGGTATGCTTGAGGTAGCGCAGCATGCGCTTTACCATGGATCAATGATCATCTGTCGAGGTGTGTCAAGCACGATTAACTGAATATGTAACATCAGGATGTGTCAGGGTGATGTGCTGTAAGGCACCAACAATAGAACGATATCTTGTAGGGTCAGAGAACGGGGCACCCCCTGATTCTGATGATTCTACAGTTGTAGACATAGGCATCTAAACGAGTTTGCAATCTAACATGCCCACCCTATGTAACAGGATTGCAAGAGGAGTACACCTAGGGGTTGATAAACTGCCTCAACACCAAGAAAGAAACTAATCAGACCAACATCTTTGATTGAGAACTCATCATCTAGTCATTGTAAGAGAGAGGTAACATGTGAGGATTGATTCCCTATGAGAAAAATATCATCAACGTAGACTAGATATATATACTAGTAGTCCCTTGACCAAAAATAAATAAGGAGGGGTCAGTTTGGGAAGCCCAAAAACTAAAGGCAAAAAGAAACTGAGAGAGCCAATGGAACCATGCACGAGACACCTGCTTAAGGCCATAAAGAGACTTGTGAAGACAAAAAACATGATCCAGACAAAGGGGGTCTTCAAACCCTTGAGGCTGAGTCATGTATACCTCCTAATTCAGAACTCCATAGAGGAAGGCGGTAGGCACATCAAGCTGACAAATAGCCAACCCTTGGATAATGCAAGAGAGAGTATTGTGCGAATCGTAGTCGGCTTGATGACAAGGTTGAACATTTCATTATAATCCAAGTCGTACTACTGGTGAAAACCTTTTCAAACAAGGCGGGCTTTGTAGCGTTCCAAAGAGCCATCAACCTTTCTCTTGAGCTGATACGCCCATTTACAACCTACCAAATTCATTGTAGGGGAGCAGGGTACAAGCGACCAAGTGCCATTGTGTAACAACATATTAAATTCATCGGTCATTGCACTATGGCAGTTGGGATCCTTACTGGCCTGAGTATAGCTGGTGGGTTCGGTTAAGGGTACGGCAGAAGGTTGAGGTGATGAATGTTGGGTAAAGTGTGCTTTGGGAGGGCGAGATTGAGAGAGGAGGGTCATGGGATGAGTGAAGGAAAAAGTTGGGCGAGTAGGTGTTGTGGGGGAGAAGCAACGGTGAAGCATGGTACAAGTCAATGATCAGGCAAGTTTTAAGTGGAGGGGAGGTAGGGCGAAGTAGATGGAGAGGAGGGCGATCATGGGATGAGTGGAGGAAAAAGCTGGGCGAATGTGTGATGTAGGGGAAGAGGCTGGGGTGAAGCGTGGTCCAGGTCAATGATCGGGCGGGTTTTAAGTAAAGGGGAGGTAGGGGAAGTAGATGGAGGGGAGGGCGGTGATGGTGAAGATGGATGGGAGGGGGTAGGGCATGTGATAGGGGTAGGTGAAGGAAGGGGCATGGCAGGGGAAGGAGGCATGATGGGTGGCGGTGTAGGTAAGGGGGAAGGGAACGGTGAGTGAAATGGGACTACATACGGGGGTAAGGAAAGGGCTAGAATGGTAGCCCAAGGAGATTAGGAGGGGAAGAAGGAGGAGGAGCAATAACTGAGGGAAGGGACAGAAAAGGGAGAACCACTTCATCAAACCAAACATGGCGAGCTATGTAGATACAGTTGGAGAGAGGGTCCATGCATCGATACCCCAAGTGAGATGGACTTTAACCAAGAGAAACACAACAGGAGGAAAGAGGTTTCATTTTGTGATGATTGTATGGTCGAAGAAAGGGAAACAGAGACACCCAAAAACCTTGAGAAAGGTATATTCAGGGGGTCTGTGAAACACAAGTTCATAGGGAGAGACATTATCAGTAACAAAAGAGGGCATATAGTTGACAAGGAACACCATCGTTTCAAAAGCATAATCCCAATAAAAATAGGGAATAGAAGCATGAGCAAGGAGGGTGAGACCAGTGTCAACTATATTTCTATGATGATGCTCAATAGCACCCTGCTATTCATGAGTGTGAGGACAAGAACGGCAGCGTTGAATGCCTAGGGTGATAAAGAATGATGAGAGAGATCGATACTCTCAACCCCAGTCAGTTTGTATAAACTTATTTTTTTTAGAAAATTGTCGTTCGGTCAGGGCTTGAAATTGTTTAAAGAAAGAAAAGCCATCATATTTTTGCTTAAGAGGAAAAAATTAAATATATTTGCTATAGTTGTCAACAAAAATAAAAAAAAAATACTTATTTCCAAGAGAAGAGGTTGTTGGGGAAGGACCCCATATATCACGGAAAACTAAATCTAAAGGAAAAGAAGTACGAGTAGATGTTTCCCGAAGAGTGAGACAACACACTTTGCCCAATTGACAGGCAGAGCAAAGATGATCATTCGTGGGAAACTTCTGATCACGAAGCATAAGACGAAGAACAAGATCATGCGGATGACCTAGGCGATGATGTTAGCGATCATAGGAGGCGGACGCAACAAAATTGGCTTTTGGAGGGCAAGCAACAGGCAACGAAAATTGATAGAGACCATCCCTACTCAGCCCCGAAAGAAGAATACAGTTGGACTTCGGATCCTTGACAAAAAAAAATGAGAACCATGAAATTTAAAATAAACACTATTTTCACGTGCAAATTTACTAACATAAAGTAAAGGATGAGTGAAAGAAGGTACACAAGGAATATTAGAAAGATGAAAGGATGTAGAAGGGGAAGAAAATGAAGCTTTATCAATGTGAGTGATGGGTTAGCCCTTACCATTCCCAACCTGCAGTTGATTGTTACCGGTGTAGGTGTCATAAGAGGACAGCGATTGTAGATCAGTCATAGCATGATGGGAAGTGACCATATCATGGATCCACTGTTGAACGGTACTAGGTGGCAGGGGAAGGGTAGGGGTTAGGGTATGGTGGGGGTATTAGGGATAAGGAGAAGGAGGACAAGGCTATTCGATGGGAGAGAAGTAAGCCATGGGGGTAGAGGGACGGTGAGAGGTTGTTGTTGATGATTAAGGGTGGGAAGTAAGGGTGGTAAGGTAGGTTGGCCAGTATTGGATTGCTGATAATAACAAGATTCGACCTGATGATTGGTGCAGTTATAAATTATGCAATAAAGACGACTTGTAGTGGGATTGCGACTGCCTCAGCCCCATCCACCACAGCCACCACGACTCCTGAGTGCACTGCGACCAGAATTGGTGGTTAAGGAACCATGCCCCGGTTGAGAGAAATTAACAGTGGCAGCAACAAAGGGATCAACAATTTCTTGACGAGATGCAAGTAGGTATTCATAACTAACGAGAAGCCCATGCAGTCTTGTGAACAGAATAGGGTCGAAACGATCCATCATAGTAAGTACCATCGCCTGAAATCCAGGTTACAGCGATCTGAATATATGAATATTGAAGTCAGCAGGGGGCAGGGGCTTGCCAGTAGCGGTCAACTCGTCAGAAAGGGCCTTGGCTTAATTAAGAAATTGGGTAACCAATTCGTCAGGCTTATGAGTGAGATTCTAAAAAGCAATATTGACAGAGAGGGGGCACATCATTGAGGCGGAGTTGCATGCAGCGTGAAGTGTATCTCAGAGATATTTACTTGTTTCCTTATCAATAACCAAAGGTAGGGGCTTGTCGGAGAGGGAGGCGATGAGGAGGCTCATAATGGCAGCAACTTGTTCCATCCAGGTAGCGGCAAGATCAGGATCTGCAAGCCACAGTTTTGTGTGTCATTGACAAAGCCAAAGAGACACTAGCCTTTGAGATATGGGGTAATCTAGGTTTTCCAATAAACATATTTTTTAGAAGATAGTTTAATGGATAAGAAGTGGTAAGACCCATGGGAACCAGTGGTTGATGGTAGAGGGGAGACGGCAACCACATCGGTGGTAGTGCTTATAGAGGTATCGTCCGCCATGAAGAGAAGATAGTACTACTTGTTGGATTATAAAAAAATTAGGAGTGCTCGGTTGAGCTCTTGACTCTGTATACCATGTTGAGATTGTAATTCTATGTGCATTGATTCAATTTGAGATTACAAGATATATAGGTTGTGAGAGAACCCTACACAAAGGGAAACTCTACCATAGCAAAGTAGGAAAGAGTCCTACAATGAAAATACAATAAGAGATTGAAATAAAATAGGAAATCTAAATATTTAGCATTGTCGGCTCTTGGTAGAGTGCACTGATTCCGCACGGATGAGTGAGAGAGAACATCTCTTGGCTGATAATATTTGAGACAAGGCCTAGTCTATGCATGTCTTTCCTCACTACTACTCCTATGGCCATTTTAGGCCTATCCCTAGCTCTTTTAGTACGTTTAATCTGGTTCAAGTCACTCCTCCAAACTAGAGCATCCGAAGGACTCTGTTGAACATGGCCATACCACCTAGACGACTTTCAAGTAACTTATCTTGAATCAGTGCTACTCCTAAATCAGCTCCATTATGATCATTCTTTATGTTATCCTTTCTGGTTTTACCACTCTTCTATCTTAACATCCTAATCTCCACTACACTTAGCTTATTGATACCATACTTCTTCATTGCTCAACACTCTGTGCCATACATCATAGTCGGCTCTATTCAATGGCATACTTGTTGAGATTGTAGTTTCATGTTCATTGATTCAGTTTGAGATTACAAGATATATAAGCTTTGAGAGAATCCTACACAAAGGGAAATTCTATCACAACAAAGTAGGTAGGAAAGAGTCCTACAATGAAAATACAATAATAGATTGAAACAAAATAGGTGATCTATATATTTAGCATTGTCTGCTCTTGGTAGAGTGTGTTGATTCTACACGAATGATAGAGAATATCTCTCGGTTGATACCCCCCCCCTCAAGGTGAGGATTGGAGATTTCAAATCTTCAACTTGTCCCGTAAAAAAATTGAACTGGATGGTGCTTAATCCCTTGGTGAGGATGTAGTGCAACATGCGCTTTACCATGGACCAATGATCATCTGTCGGGGTGTGCATGAATTGACAAGCACGAATAACTGAATATGCAACATCAGGATGTGTCAGGGTGATGAACTATAAGGCACCAACCCATAGAACGATATCTAGTAGGGTCAGAGAATGGGGCACCCCCTGATTCTGATGATTTTACAGTGGTAGCAATAGGCATCTAAACGAGTTTGCAATCTAACATGACCACCCTATGTAACAGAACATCAATGTAACGGGATTGCAAGAGGAGTACACCTATGGGCTGATAAACCGCCTCAACACCAAGAAAGAAACTAATCAGACCAACATCTTTGATGGAGAACTCATCATCTAGTCGTTGTAAGAGAGAGGAAACATGTGAGGATTGATTCCGTGTGAGAAAATTATCATAAACGTAGACTAGATATATGTAGTAGTAGCCCCTTGACCAAAAATAAACAAGGAGGGGTCAGTTTAGGAAGCCCGAAGATTAGAGGCAATAAGGAACTTAGACAGCCAATGGAACCATGCACGAGGCACCTACTTAAGGCCATAAAGAGACTTGTGAAGACAAAAAACCATGGTCCAAATAGAGGGGGTCTTCAAACCGTTGAGGCTAAGTCATGTACACCTCCTCATTCAGAACTCCATAGAGGAAGGCGATAGGCACATCAAGTTGGCGAATAGGCCAACCCTTGGATAATGCAAGTGAGAGTATTGTGCGAATCATAGTTGGCTTGATGACAAGGCTAAAAGTTTCATTATAATCCAAGTCGTGTTGCTGGTAAAAATCCTTTCCAACTAGGCAGGCTTTGTAGCGCTCCAAAGAGCCATCAACCTTTCTCTTGAGCCGATACGCCCATTTGCAGCCTACTAGATTCATTGTAGGGGAGCGGGGTACAAATGATGCCATTGTGTACCAACACATGAAATTCATCGGTCATTGCACTACGCCAGTTGGGATCCTTATTGGCTTGAGTACAGCTGGTGGGTTCGGTTAAGGGTACAACAGAAGGTTGAGGTGGTGAATGTTGGGTTAACTATGCTTTGGGAAGGCGAGATTGAGAGAGAAGGGTCATGGGATGAGAAGAGGAAAAAGTTGGACGAGTGGGTGTTGTGGGGGGAGAAGCAAGGGTGAAGTATGGTACAAGTCAATGATCGGGCGGGTTTTAAGTGGAGGGGAGGTAGCGTAAAGTAGATGGAGAGGAGGGTGATCATGGGATGAGTGGAGGAAAAGGCTGGGCGAGTAGATGATTTGAGGGAAGAGGCAGGGGTGAAGCTTGGTATAGGTCAATGGTCGAGCGGGTTTTAAGTAAAGGGGAGGTAGGGGGAAGTAGATGGAGAGGAGGGCGGTGATGGTGAAGATGGAGGGGAGGGGTAGGGCATGGGATAGGGGTAGGTGAAGGGAGGGGCATGGCAAGGGAAGGAGGCATGATGGGTGGTGGTGTAGGTAAGGAGGAAGGGAGCGGTGAGAGAAATGGGACTACATGCGGGGGTAAGGAAAGGGCCGGAATAGTAGGCCAAAGAGATTAGGAGGGGGAAGGAGGAGGAGCAAGAATGGAGGGAACGGATTGAAAAGGGAGAAGTACTTCATTAAAGCGAACATGATGAGCTATGTAGATATGGTTGGAGAGAGGGTCCATGCATCGATACCCCAAGTGAGATGGACTTTAACCAAGAGAAACACAACGGGAGGAAAGAGGTTTCATTTTGTGATGATTGTATGGTCGAAGAAAGGGAAACCAGAGACACCCAAAAATCTTGAGAAAGGTATAGTCAAGGGGTCAGTGAAACACAAATTCATAGGGAGAGACATTATTAGTAACAAAAGAGGGCATATAGTTGACAAGGAACACCACCATTTCAAAAGCGTAATCCCAATAAAAATGGGGAATAGAAGCATCGGCAAAGAGGGTGAGACCAGTGTCAGAGATATTTCTATGACGTTGCTCAACAACACCCTGCTACTCGTGAGTGTGAGGACAAGAACGGCAATGTCGAATTCCCAGGGTGATAAAGAACGATGAGAGAGATTGATACTCACCACCCCAGCTAGTTTGTATAAACTTATATTTTTAGAAAATTGTCGTTCAGTCAGGGCTTGAAATTGTTTGGAGAAAGAAAATCCATCAGATTTTTGCTTAAGAGGAAAAAACTAAATATATTTACTATAATTGTCAACAAAAATTAAAAAAAAAAATACGTATTTCCAAGAGGTGGTTGGGGAAGGACCCCATATCATGGAAAACTAAATCCAAAGGAAAAGAACTGCGAGTAGATGTTTCCCGAAGAGTAGGACGACACACTTTGCCCAACTGACAAGCAGAGCAAAGATGATCATTCTTGGGAATTTCTGATCACAAATCATATGACGAAGAACACGATCATGCGGATGACCTAGGCAATGATGCCAGCGATAATAGGAGGCAGACGCAACAAAATTGGCTTTTTGAGGGGAAGCAACAGGAACCAAAAGTTGATAGAGACCATCCCTACTCAGCCCCGAAAGAAGAATATAGTTGGACTTTGGATCCTTGACAAAAAAAAATGAGAACCACGAAATTTAAAATAAACATTATTTTCACGGGCAAATTTACTAACAGAAAGTAAAGAATGAGTGAAAGAAGGTACACAAGGAATATTAGAAAGATGAAAGGATGTAGAAGGGGAAGAAAATGAAGCTTTATTAATGTGAGTGATGGGTAAGCCCTTACCATTCCCAACCTGTAATTGATTTTTACCAGTGTAGGTGCCATAAGAGGACAGAAACTATAGGTTAGTCGTAGCATGATGGGAAGTGACCATATTATGGATCCACTATTGTACGGTAGTGGGTGGCGGGGGTAGGGAAGGGATAATGGTATGGTGGGGGTAGTAGGGATAGGGAGAAGGAAGATATGACTATTTAGTTGGGGAGAATTAAGCCGTGGGGTTAGAGGGACGGTGATAGGTTGTTGCTAATGATTAGGGGTGGAAAGTAAGGGTGGTAAGGTAGGTTGGCCAGTATTGGATTGGCGGTAATAACAAGAGTCGACCTGATGATTGGTGCGGTTACCAATTGTGATGTAAAGACAACTTGTAGTGGGGTTGCGACTGCCTTGGCCACATCCACCATAGCCACCACGACCCCTGGGTGCACCGTGACCAGAATTGGTGGTTAAGGAGCCATGCCCTGGTTGAGAGAAATTAGCAGTGGCAGCAACAACATGATCAACAATCTCTTGACGAGATGCAAGTACGTATTAATAACTAACGAGAAGCCCATGCAGTCTTGTGAACAGAATAGGGTCGGAACAATCCATCATAATAAGTACCATCGCCCGAAATCTGTATTGCAGTGATTTGAATATATGAATATTGAAGTCAGCAGGGGGCAGGGGCTTGTCAGTAGTGGGTCACCTTGTCAAAAAGGGCCTTGGTGCAGTTAAGAAACTAATTAACCGATTTGTCAGGCTTATGTGTGAGATTCTAAAGAGCGACATTTACAGAGTGGAGGCGGGTCATTGAGGTGGAGTTGTATGCTGCGTGAAGTGTATCTCAGAGATCTTTACTTGTTTCCTTGTTAATAACCAAAGGTAGGGCCTAGTCGGAGAGGGAGGCGATGAGGAGGCTCATAATGGCGGCATCTTGTTCCATCCAAGCACCGTCAATTTCAAGATCTGTAAGGCATAGTTTTGTACCATTGACAAAACCAAAGAGACACTAGCCTTTGAGATATGGGGTAATCTGAGTTTTTCAATAAACATAATTTTTAGAAGATAGTTTAATGGACAAGAAGCGGTAAGACTGAGAGCCATGGGGACCAATGGTTGATGGTAGAGGGGAGGTGGCAACCACGTCGGTGGTAGTGCTTGTAGAGGTGTTGTCCGCCTTGAAGAGAAGATAGTACTACTTGTTGGAGTAGAAAAAAAATTAGGAGTGCTCGGTTGAGCTCTTGGCTTTGGATACCATGTTGAGATTGTAATTTTATGTGCATTGATTCAATTACAAGATATATAGGTTTTGAGAGAATCCTAAACAAAGGGAAACTCTATCATAGCAAAGTAGGAAAGAGTCCTACAATGAAAGTACAGTAAGAGATTGAAACAAAATAGGAAATCTAAATATTTAGCATTGTCGGCTCTTGGTAGAGTGTGGTGATTCCTCTTGGATGAGAGAGAGAGAGAGAGAGAATATCTCTCGGTTGATAATACTTGAGACAAGGCCTAGTCTATGCATGTCTTTTCGCACTACTTCTCCTATGGTCATTTTAGGCCTACCTCTAGCTCTTTTAGTACGTTTAATCTGGATCAAGTCACTCCTCCAAACTGGATCATCTGAAGGGCTCCGTTGAACATAGCCATGCCACCTCAAACGACTTTCACGTAACTTATCTTGAATCAGTGCTATTCCAAATTCAGCTCTAATACGATCATTCTTTATGTTATCCTTTTTGGTTTTACCACTCATCTATCTTAACATCCTCATCTCCGCTACCCTTAGCTTATCTATACCATACTTCTTCACTGCCCAACACTTTGTGCCATACATCATAGTCGGTCTTATAGCTATCCTATAAAAATTTCCTTGAAGCTTTAAAGGAATCTGTTGATCACTTAATACTCCAGATGCCCATCCTAGATACCTAAAATGATCACTTTGCGGAATCTCCATCTCATAAACTTTCACCCTCTCATTATCCATCTCATAGTTACTAAAGTTACACACCATATACTCCGTCTTCGTTTTACTTATCTTAAAACCTTTTGATTCAAAGGTTGATCTCCATAACTCCAGTTTGGCGTTAATTCCGATTTTAGCTTCATCCACCAGAACAATGTCATCAGCAAAAAGTATGCATCAAGGAACCTCATTTTGAATCTCTCTGGTTAACTCATCCATGATAAGTGCAAATGAATAATGGGTTAAAATTGAACCTTTTACTCTCTTTTTTAAAATTTTTTACCCTTTAAGTATAACACTTTTTTCAGTGAGGGTAAATATTCCATTTCAAATGCATACTCAAAAAACAATATGCAGTTTTTATTATACATGGTGATAGGTCACTTTCAAATTATTTTAAAAACTCTTTTTACCCGATAAAATAAATAAATTTTGGAAATAAGACAAACAACAATCAAAAGAAGGTTACAACTTCTCATTTCACAATTTTGGTGACAACAAGATGTACCTTGTATATGGGGTTAAAGAATTTATAGGAAGAGGGATAAGCACACCACTTGATGAGCACATTTATGTGTGAAATTTTAGGGCATAAATTATACATTTTACCACATTGGACAGAGTTACTCGGTACTTTCTTGTGCTTTTCAGGGTTTAGGTGAATTCTTGTGAAAATGAAGGAGATGATGCTAAGGAGATGTTTTTAAGCTTTTTAGAAGTGTAAATGGATGCATAGCCCATCGAGTCAGCTTCGCAATGGTTCAAACGGCACTTAATTCCGAGTTGAAATGAAGAAGTTATGGCCGTTTCCGTAACGACGCGTGAAAATGGTCTGCAGGGGTTTATTTATAATTATTGACAGTCGGATGGGGACAAAGTGAAACGGAAGTTCGGATTTTAGAGGCCTTAATGAAATTATCAGAAGTTACTTTACTGTACCCGAAAGATTCCATTTGGAAGGCTCTGGACAATCCAACTTCAACTTGAGATATCTTGGGCTCCCCAACTCCGAATTGGATGAAATTTGGGTCTATTTTGTGTGATTTTTCGCAAGGAACACAATGGTGAGACCTATATAAGCACCCCATGCTCCACGTTTTCTGAAGGATAGAATGGGTATTTTATTTATTCTTGAAGGAATCCTAGTCATCACCCTTACTCTCTCTCTCCTCCAACTTCTCAAGGGCACTGCTGAAATTCTACTTGGGATAGATTTATATTTTCTCATCTATGGAAGGTTGAAAAATCAAAGATGCTTTGATTTTATTGCTTGGAGAAGATATCTACAAGAAAAGGAAGCACTTGTTAAAATTGAAGTTTATTTTTCTGAAATAGAAGCCTATGTAAACAATCTTTCTTCTTCTTCTTTCTATTTTTTTCTTTTTCTTAGGATTCAAGGCATTGTAAAAGAGAAAGAGAAAAGAATATTCTCTTTCTTAGGGAATATTTCTCCTACACTTCCATCTTCTCTCTTCTCCTCTCTTCCACCTATAAATACCCCCTACCTCTCTTGTAAAAATTTGCTCATTCACTTAGTGAAATTTCTTCTCTTCTTCTCCTTCTAATTTGTGATTTTTGGCTTTTCTAAGTTCTAGTTTGCTTTTATAATTTTTAGTTAATGCTTATAATAGGTTTAGTTTATGCTTTAATTTCAATTTAAGTCTTCAATTGGGTTGTAATTTCTTAATTCTAGTTTAGGTTTTAAGCCTTCTAGTCTAAGTTCTTAAGTTGATGACAAGACTTGAAGATTTAGAAGAGGAGGCCATGGTAAGTTTATGCAAGTATTCAAGCTTTTCATTTACATTCATGCAAGCACATCCAGGTTTTACTATCTAAACTCTCAATCTCATTCTCCATCTCCTCTATCTCTCTCTATCTTCTTCTTCTTCCCCCTCTATTTCTTTTATTTTAATTTTATATGGTTGTGGTTTATGGATGCATTTTTATTCCCTTATTTCTTTTTATGTGATTAGTATGTGTGGCTGCATTTTTATTCCTTTCAATTCGCTTTAGTTCGATAGGTTAGATGCTCATGTGTTAGGAAGCCGATTTAATCCCTTAATTTTGTTAGATGCTTATGAGTTGATGCATTGATTTGTTAGTTTAATTAGTTTAATTTAACACTTTAAGTTTTATTTTCAACACCACCATGTGCAAAGCAAAGTGGGATGCATTGATAGTTTCTAAGGGGGTGAGAATTACAACCGGCGCTTGATTGCAATATAACATTGGTGTGCTCAACCTTTTCCCTAATTTATAACCTTACATTTTTGCCCTTTAGTCTAACACTCTTTTTTTCCAATGAGGTTATATATCTTCATTTTACATATGCACTAGAAAAATTAGGATTACAAATTATTTAACACCTTAAGGGTTGTTAATAAGAAAATCCCATCAATAATCCCTATTTGAGGTACCTTTTCTTTTCATATTTCTTTCTAATTTTGCTCATAAATATTATGTTTGGCAACACTCTTTTTCTTCTCCATCTTCGACCAATCTACAGTAGTACCCACATAACCCACCCCACAACTGGAGAGAGAAAGAAATTGAGGAGGGATATAGATCTAGTGAGTGAGCCGGGGGAGAGATGCAAAGAGTGAGCCGATAGAGTGGAGGGAGGGAGCAGGGAAGAGAGAGAGGTGTTGCAGGGAGGCAACAGCGGGACATAGAGGATTCGAATCCTCAAATTAAACAAAGGGTACCAAACGTTTATAGAAACTATGCATGGATATCTTATATATTATGCTTCTGTCTGCCCCTCGCCCACCATCTAATCCCTCTCACGCTATTGCAAGGCAGCCGAGTGGTCATCTTGCGGCCTTACACAGGCAGGGGCGAAATGACTACCTTATCCAAGGCCCGAGCACCTTGTCTGGGTAGGGTCCACGCCCTGCTTGTGTGAGACCGCACGATGGCCGCTTGGCTGCCCAGATGTAGAGGATCTAACCCTTTTTTCATTTCACTTCTTGCCAAATAAATATGACCTCAATTTTGGGGATGCTTAGTGCTACCTCTACTTAATTTCTAAGCTTAAAATATTACATGATCACACTAAGAGAAATGCTAACACCATGAATACATGGGGAATTCAGATCGTCTACGACCTGCTGCCCGTAGCAACCATAGCAGCGCCCTAATGAGGTGCGGCACAATGACCGTCTTACCCCTGCTCGGACAAAGCACTCAAATCGGAGTTAGACGAACATTACACTGTGCCTCATTAGGGCGCTGCTATGGCTGCTACAGGCAGGCAGACCGTAGACGATCCTTGGCTCTCAAACTAACTGAAATGAGTGGTCGATTTGAATATTAAGGAATGTTTCTTGAATGTGTTTGAACATGGTGGTTGCTCATTAAAGCCCATCTATTGAATGCAAGGAAAGGGGGAAGAAAGATGGTGAAGAAAACGTAAGCAAAGGTAAACCCTAGTTCCAAGATTCACTTGAACAAACAAGCTCTCCTGACAAAGTGGGAGTTGAAGATTCCAATGAGTAGTGGTAGGTCACAGGGACATCTCAAAGTACCATGACTTGATACAGGTTTTGGGTTGTAAGGATTATCATCTCATATTTGTTTCAGTACATTATCAGTATCCATGTACTTATGCTAGACATAGGGTTATGTACTAATGAACCTATGCCAGATGTGCATCTTTGTAGGGTCTGTTCAATGGGTGTTGGACATTGGGAGTGGGTGCTCCCTGATACTGGGTTATATCACTTATATGTTGTGCCCTCTCAATTCTATGTTGGGAAGATTTGGGTGTAGGTGCTCCCAACTATAGGTACAGCTCAAGTAGTGTATTAAGCATATACGAAACCCGAGTGGCATTGTTTCATGGATATAGGCATCTTGGCAAACCACGTATATCTTGTAATGTTAGTGTGGACATTTTTTGCATTGTTTGTGTTAGAATTTGAAATGTGTTTGATGCAGGATGGGTGTACACATTTGGAAGAGCCTTTGACAGTCAAATTGGATGTACACATGACTGTGTGGTTATATATGTATATTGCCAACAATATCTACCAATTTTCGTGAGGGACAGAAAATGAAAGAAATTTCAAATCACTAATTCACCTTGCCCCTTCTCAGTGACAGCCATAGATTAACAATTCATAGTGTAGGCGTTATCCAATTTTATATGAATGTGGTTTACTTACTCTTGTTTTAGTTTGATAAGGACCCTCATCAAGAGTGTTGGTCCTCTAATCTTATATAAATGTGGTTTACTTACTCTTGTTTGAGTTTGATAAAGAGCACATTAATAGTGTTGGTCCTCCAGTTCATCTATAAAAGGCAAAATGAAGAATGAAAATTTATCTACATACGAAGGCTAGGGGTTACGCCTTGTATTGCACAATTTGATAATTCTGCTCTCCAGAGTACATAGTTTAGTAAGTGCCTAATTGAGTATATTTTTCATAAGGGTTTTCTTCCTGTCACTGTGCCTAGTGAAGTATAATGTTTCACAAGTTGCCAGATACCATTACTTGGGTTAGTTCATGTGATAGAGGACAAGGCAAGCATCTCATTGGTACAATTTCAGCATAAAATAAGTAGAGGAAGTAGCTAAAATTACAAAAGATGTCATTTAGTATTTTTATATTTATCTCCATTTGATGGTATTTTGGTAATTAATTTTACTAAAACTTTGAATCAGAGTATGAGCAACTTTCTTTGTTTACTTTGGAATAAAATGTGGTCATTGAGATTATGTGGGATCCTCTATTACATGGACTAACTCTTGTACTACGAAGTGACAAACAGTAAAACATTATACTTCATTGGGCACAATGATGCCTAGAAGGGCCCTTTTCAAAAACTATGTTGTTTGATATGGTAATTGTAAACATATCTCTACCATTCCGATGCTGCCCAAATGGGTTCTCAGGAAAATACGATCCAACCTTGCGCCACAGCGCAAGTCAGCTCTCCTATTTCGATTACCAGCAGGGATGGTGGGCGAATAGCTATGGTATTGCATGGTGACCCGTCTTATGAACATGCAGAGGCAAACGAGGAAAATTTCCCTGAAGTCAGACGTCGCAAATATACCACTGAGAAGCATATTCAGTAGGGTAACATTATAGAAGGAGCTCGACGCAAAGGCAAGAAGGCAGAAGAAATTTGAGAAGTTAATGATAGGCTAATGGCTCAACAGCAAAGTGCATCTGATAAGCGCCATCATCTCTCTGACTCACAGTGATTATGAGGTTCCTATTTTGGAACATTAGAGGGGTTGGGAACCCAAGGGCGAGAGCGCATTTGAGGCTAATTGTGAACGAACATAAACCAGACTTTATTTGTATTGTGGAGCCTAAAATTGAAGTGCAAGGGTGTCCAAGAAGGCTATTCTCCTCTCTAGGGATGCATGCTGACATTATTGCTAATGAACGCTTAGAGGGTCATCCTAACATTTGGTTCCTGTGGAAGGAGGGCTTGATGATGCCGACTGTATTATTAGACTCTGGACAGCATATTACACTATAAGTGGAGCTTAATGGAATTAGAAGTATGATCTCAGTAGTACATGCGAGCTGTTTACGAGCGATGAGAAGGCAGTTGTGGGAAGATCTGGTGACTTTTGCAGGGTTGAACTGTCCTTGGTTAGTAGTTGGAGATTTCAACACCTATCTATTTGCAGATGATAAAAGAGGGCCGGGAAGGTTCAATTTGGGATCGGCTGAAGGTTTTACGACCATGGTTGATACAGCTTCTCTAATGCCGATCCCCTCCATGGGTAACAAATTCACTTGGACCAACAACAGGCGGGTAGGAAACGTCCAGGCAGTTCTTGATCGTAGTTTTTGTAACAGTGCATGGTAGCAACACTATGTCGGCAGCATGCAAAGGGTTCTTGTTCGAGGATCATCGGACCACTCCTCCCTTTTTATTTTCAGTGACATGCCGCCTCACCCGACCAATACCCCATTTTGAATGCAAAGATTCTAGACTGAGCATGAGGAGTTCTATGCAGTGGTGAGAAGCTCATGGTTGACACCTATTTCGGGTTCTCCTCTTTATATTGTGAATCAAAAATTGAAGAGACTCAAAGGCCCTTTGAGAGATTGGGCCAAAGGGGTGTTTCCACACATTGAGCATGAAGTCCTTCGTACCAAGAACTGCCTTGAGAATGTGCAAGGGCGTAAGGATATGGAAGGATTTTCTGAGGAGTTGTTTAAGAGTAAATTGCAAGCTAGAATTGAGCATGACAAAGCCATTGAGCTTCATGAGAAGCTATGGAGGGAGAAGGCGAGGAATAAATGGTTAGCGCTTGGAGACAGATGCACGAAGTATTTTCATGCCTCGACCAAGACTCGACATGTTCGCAGCTTCATTAGAGAAATTATAAAGGAGGACGGATCAGTCTTAGCAGATGTTAGCGAGATTGGAAATCATATTGTGGCCCACTTTGAGAATTTCTTCAAAAGGGGAACAAATGCAAGAGAACCAGCAATGCTTTCAGTAATTCCCAAAATTATTTCAGATGTGGAGAAGGATATGCTCACAAAGATACCCACGCAGGAGGAGATCAAAGCGGCGGTGTTTGATCTGGACCCCAACAGTGCCCTAGGTCCAGACGGGTATCCGGGAACATTTTTTAGAGTGTGTTGGGATTTTATTGGCAGAGATGTGTGTCGAGGGGTGCAGAATTTCTTCAAGGAGGGAGTAATAACGAAAGGGGTGAACTGTAATTTCATGTGCCTGATTCCCAAGGTGGATGGGGCAAATAGAGTGGGGCAGTTTCGCCCTCTTTGCCTAGGGAATTTTTTCTTTAAAATCATCCCAAAAATAATGGCGATCAGACTGTCCACAATTCTGCATATGCTGATCTCTCCTGAGCAAGGAGCGTTCCAGAAGGGGAAGGTGATTTTTGAAAACATAGGGGTGGCTTCTGAGCTTACTAACATGATGGAGATAAAATGCAGAGGGGGAGGTTTGGGAATGAAATTAGACATCCAAAAGGCCTTTGATACACTGGAATGGAGCTTTCTATTTGATGTCATGGGTGCTTTTGGCTTTGATCAACGCTGGATACACTGGGTGCATCAGATTCTTCAATCCACCAGAATTTCAATCTTGATTAATGGTGGACCTGGAGGTTTCTTTGGCATGGAGAGGGGATTGCGACAGGGGGATCCACTATCACCTCTATTATTTATTCTTGCAGAGGAAATCTTATGTAGAGGACTCAAGGCGATACGAGAAAGAGGTTGGCTTAAGGCGTTGAACGGGCCCAGACAGGTATTCACTCCTTCACACTTGCTTTATGTTGATGACCTATTTATCTTTATGAAGGCTGAGATGGCAAGTGTGAGATGGGTCAAGCAATTCTTGGAGGCTTATGGAAGGTACTCGGGGCAAGTGGTAAATCTTGCAAAGAGCAAAGTGTTCATGGGGCGTATCTCAAGTGCAAGAAAGCAGCAGCTCCAATCGGTACTACAAATTCCAGTGTGCACTTTCCCAACAAAGTATTTGGGGGTTATGTTGAAGAAGGGACGAGTGCAGCGTGATTTAATCCTCCCTCTAATGGACCAATTTAAGAAACGGCTGGCAGCATGGAAGGGTAGGTTCCTATCTATGGCTGGGCGAATAGAACTTGTCAGATCTGTAATGAGCAGCATACCAGTGCACAATTTCTCTGTTTATCTATGGCTGGCTAGTGCTATAGAGAATATGGAAAGATGGATTCGCAACTTCATATGGTTAAGAGAAGCAGATCACTCCAAAGCAATCACGGTGAGTTGGGACACATTGTGCAAACCAAAAGGAGAAGGAGGGCTTGGCATTCGGCGATTAAGGGATCTCAATCTAGCTCTTATTGCCAAGCTTGTGTGGACAATTAAATCAGACAGCTCGGACTTTGCTAGATTCTTGAGGGGAAGATTTGTGAGGAAGGATGGCTCATTCAAAAAGCCGGCAGGGACATCTATGCTTCTTCCAGGTATTAGGAAAGTGTGGAGTTTTGTTTCATGGACAGAGTGATGGGTGATAGGGGACGGCAGGTCAATCAATTTTTGGTATGATAAGTGGATCAAAGGACAAAGCATCAAGGATTTACTTCAGCCCAGGGTTATTCCACGCTCCTTAGATGCAGTGATATCAGATTTCGTGAAGGATGGGCAATGGCAGCTTTCGGCAGTAGGTGATTTGGAACTCCAAAGCATATTTAATAAGATCCAAACGTTGAACATAAGGACGACAGAAAGGGCAGACTGGCGGTGTTGGGCTCACACTATAATAGGGAAGTTCACGGTCAAGTCGGCTTGGGAAGAGCTAAGAAGAAAGAAAGCTAAGCCAGCTTGGTATGGAATAAAAATCTGCATCCTAGAACCTTGGTCTTTGGGTGGCGATTGGCATAGAATGCTCTGCCTACGGATAATAAAGTAACCAGCAAGAAGATACCAATGGTGTCCATATGTGATCTATGCTATGAGGCATGCGAGACAGGACCGCATTTCTTTCTAGAATGTAAGTTTTTGAGCCAGGTATGGATTGAAGTATCACTGCTCTTTAATGAGATGTGGGGAGGCTTCCCATCAATGGAGGTACTCTTCTCTTGGTGGAAAAGAAAGGCAAAAACTGTGCCTCTACCGGTAGCATGGAATGTCCTGCTTATTATTGTGCCCCAACAAATCTGGATGGAGAGGAACAGGCGTTGTTTTGATGGTCACAGAAGAAATCCATCACAGGTAACTAAGATCTGCTTTGCAGAAGTTATGAACTACACTAGGATGCGAAGGGTGCAGGTTAAATCAATCAATGATCTTGTTATAGCCAGGCAATTGAAGTGCGTAATCTCCAAGCCAATGGAAAGGAAGATCATTGAGGTATGTTGGAGGCAGCCCTTGTATGGATGGTGGAAGCTCAACATTGACGGGTCATCTTTGGGGAACCCAGGATTGATGGGAGCGGGAGGTATATTTAGAGACTGGTAGAGTAAAGTAAGAAGATGCTTTGCGAAATTCCAAGGAGTGGGAACGAACTACATGGCAGAGTTGGGAGCATTTTTCACTGGAGTTGCGCAGCCGCAAGAGCTGGCTATTGATAAATTGTGGATTGAGAGTGACTCTGCAGCCCTTGTAGCAGCAGTCCTCAACCGAACATTTCCATGACAATATATGCAAGAGTGGTGGAAAGTGTTGACATATCTTGACTCAATTCAATGGAGAATCACGCACTGTTTTCGTGAAGCGAACTCGGCTGCAGACGCCCTAGCGACTCATGCAGCAAAAGGAAGGACCTCTGCAAATTGGGATTCAGCACCAAGCTTTGTCACTCAAGTAGTGAGTTGGGAAGCTCTAGGGAGACCGCATTACGGATTCACATGATATGGCTCCATTTCATAGCTTTGATGACAAGATGTACTTTTATTAAGTTGTGACCATATACTGTAACCAATTTCTTTCTTTATCTAATACAAATTGCTAACCTTTAGCCAAAAAAAACATATCTCTACCCGTTAGGGTGTTATTTGAACGGAGATGGGAACACAGGAGAAGAGGATCCCGTATGAAATTGGTTACAAGATTTACAAACTCGAACGATCTTTTACAATCTCTAGATACCTTGAAAGGTTTTTCCACGGAGAATTCCACACCACAAATCCTTGAGAATAGATGGAATCTCATAGAGATCACACTAGTAACTGAGAGATATATATACTATAATCTCAATAATAACATTGGGGTTATGCGTGACTTGATTATTTATATATATAATCAATCCCTACCTCCTTATAGTGTCCCAGTCTAAATAAGAAACACAGAAAGCAGGGAAGAGACCCAAAGGGGGAAAGCCACTTCCTTAAATGGCCAAACCCAACTGGTGCAATCGACTACCCATGGGTGGGCGCAAATCCAAACCGAGTCTGCCCAGGTTTGGTTAACAAAAAGTTCCCTTCAAATTTGCACTTTCTATATTCAAAATCTCTTCAAGTACACATCAATATGAAGGGTCATTCGCAACCCAATTCATTTGTAGTTAGCATTCCTCTCAACTTCTATTTTAATGAAAATTAAACAATATTCATAACCAGATCATAAGAGGAACCAACCGGCCTAATCTTAGATGTAATCAACACCCAAACACCTATCCTATTCTTACCAAGAAAAAAAAAACACCTATCACATTAATGTAGTTGGAATCTTCCCCATTTTGAATTTTTGATTCAGTCACACTGAATTAATAGAATAAAATAAAATAAAAGTGGAATCAATCATGATTAAGGTAGTATAAAAAATTTTAAAACATGGTTTAGAACTATTGTGAGTAATTATTAGGTCTCAGCTCCCAAGAAGGAACCCCAACTTCCAAGTGACCTGTCTAAGATTATAAAATGTCAGAGTTTACAACGGTAACGTGCATGGGAAAAAGTTGACTTTCTTTCATTTCTGATCGTTTTTGCCGTCACCAGTTTAACAAAACCATTTGTTGAGCAATGGAGAGGGAGAGATTAGGTGGTAGAGTAGGGAAGAAAATATAGGCAAGGTACTAAAAAAATTAAAGTAAGAAAAGTGCTGTAAAACAATTTAAAACTTGAAAATGGAGATTAGGAAACAAGAAACTGTAATGTAAAAGAAGGGCTTGGATGAGGGTAAGAAGCGTAAGATGCTTGGCTTTATGGATACAAAAGGCATGTAATTGATGTGTTGGTAGGGGAGCATGCATGCCAGAGCATTGGAGGTCATAGGAGGAGACTCAGTGCCTTTGGAGCTTCTGTTGCTGCTGCTTATAGATGAGGCCGGTGCTGGTGGCTCAGGCAGCACCCTATGCACGCCCATAAAGGGAGCTTCTAGCTAGCCACATTATGGGCGGACCAGGCTCAATTAGACTCAGAATTTGTCTTTGATTGTATCTTGCTCCAAAATCATGTCATCATGTGGGTTTTTCTTTTCTATCAGTCTCATTGATGGTATGATATTGTTTGTTTTGATAGGTGGAGAGACCAGATCATGTCCTTGTACAAGTACTGTCCAAGGTCCTCTAGGGCCAGGCACATGGAATCCATTGTGGGACTCACAGGAGGAGTGGATTCCATGTGACTGATTCTAGAGGGCCTTGGACGGTACTTGTACAAGAACATGATCCACGCTCATAGGTGGAGCATATATTTTTAAAATGGGTATGCCACGTAAAAGGGGTCAAAGCATATATGTGTATTTCATAACACATTTCTAGTTGATGTGGGATTTTTTCTGTAGTTTTACATCCACGCTTTCACTACGATTATATTCTTGACAGTTCAACTCATCTCTCGTTCTAGTACCAATGAAATATCATGACCCTGATCCCACCGATTTTGTAATATTATCCACTTTGATAAGTAAATCTCACGTCTTTAAAACGCATTATTTCAAATAATGAAGACCTAAGTAAATATACCCATTCCATGACACATCCGACACATCCTCAGGCATGCAAAATGATAGCTTATTTCACCACTTGTTTGATTCTTGGACTAATGCTATTACTGTCTGTGTTATGGAACAGGTATCCTATGCTACAAACGTTAGGAATTTGAAAGTAAAAAATTAAAGAAAGGGAAAAAAATGTATATATATGGTCATGATAGGAGAATTCATGTGTGAGAACATTATTATTAGCTAGGTGATAGGATCTCTTTCTTTTATATTGCTGGTGGGGTCTTGCCACCTTGTTGTGAGAATGGTTTATAGGGTTTTAATGGTCTAGAAGCATTATTAGTTAATTATGTTAAGAAAATGTTAAATGATGAGAACTAGGAAGGTAATTATTTTAAAGTGGTGCTAGGTTTATAGGGTTTTAATGTTGTTAACCTCTCTGTTCATGCATGCACTGTTCATTATTAATCAAACTAATACTAAAACATTCTTGAATTGTTTTAGTTGGCCAGACTATGATGATAGTTCATTATGTTCGTTAGTAAAAAGCACTGCTATAAATGGGGTATCCCCTGCACTCTCCCACATGGTAAGAGCCCTACTGCGACCTAAAAAATCTTTTTTTAGAAACACCCAAATTGGCATACTAGTTCTTGGCTTGTTGGGGGGTTTCAGTTCTTATCTAAAGCTGCTGCTTCTTATCCTTTGTTGTTATGAAATCATGCCAACTTTTCAAAAAAAAACAGAACCGGAATTGAATCGGTTAGTGCCAAATCGGATTTGAATCAGTCGGACTCAGTCAGAATTGGTCAAAATTGAGTCAGAGAGGGTGAGGGATAAAGAAGGGTGAAGGAAAAACGCTATAAAGTGTTTAGTTTTTGCAGATACTGGAAGGTTCGATTGGGACTACATTGTACAGAAATTCGTCCGTTACAAGAAATCTCTACTTGGTCACATGGTCTCTATACAAGCGCCTAGGCCAATGGAGGAGCACACCTGGGTATCTACCCAGGGGGCATAGGCATCATTTCACGATGCCCTGTGAGAGCATAGGAAACACCATCAAGTAGAGATCTTTTTCCTATAAAATTAATAGGGCTGATGTTCTGTGTGCCGCAGCGCAGCCTGCGCCCAGACACATGGGCCTGCCATTCAGGGGGCAGGGTGGTCATTTTCGTGCACCCCCATGTGTCTGGGCGCAGTCAGCACCCCCGGCACAAATCGAGAACATTTGGCCAAATTAATAATGGAATGATCCGTCACGGATTCAAATCAGTTTCAGTCCTTAGTTTTAAAACATCATTCAAATAAAATATTTTTAACCCACATATTGGGCTCATACACCATCTATGATAGAGACTAGACAAGAGTCTAGCTCCTTACCAGTTCACACTTCACAACCTTTTTCTGAAGATAAATCTTATAGTGTGAGTATCTCCTTAGGATGAAAGCCTTGATACCGAGAGAAGACCAGCGTCGTCGTAATGAAGTCAATGATCACTGACACGATCGCGTGGAGACAAAGCCCTCGCCCGCTCACTCGCTCTCAGATTCTCTCCAATTGCTGCATTCCGGTGATAGAGCAGCCACCGTTAGCTAGATTCGTCTCACGAAAATCGAAGTATTTCCTAGGGTTTTGATAGATTCTGCTCCAATTGTGTGTGATTGCTAAACCACACGTTGACATCTTTCTCTCCAACTAGGGTTTTTGTGACGTTGTCTCACTGAACTAGAAAACCGCCCTAAGAGGATTGCGATTTGGCGTGTTTCATCTATGTCTTAGTGCATGTTTCATCTCCGTCATTTGTGCGTGTACTTTTCTCCATCATTTGTGCGTGTAATCCAATCTCCTCCTTCCTTCTCTGCACCTTCCACCATGATCCTTGGCACCATCATCGATGATGATGCCGACGATGTCGATGATGACGATGAACATTTCATCTTTCTGAGTCTACACCCCTTCCGCCCTGTTCTCACCATGGTTGTCACCATCGTTACATTCTGCCTTACCCTTTTCCCTCCCCCTCCCCTGAAGCTCCCCGTTCTGTGGTCGATCATGGCGTTTACCAATAGTCGGCAAAACAAGGAAGGTTTTTCTGTTTTCTTTGTTTATGTGTTTGCAAGTGTTACCATCTCTGGTGCTGGTGGTACCACGGTCATCATCGGCTTCGTTGCTCCAGCCGCTGTTCAATCCTCAACAACCCTCTCATGTCACCAGACGAAGCTCCACTCGTCGATCCAGCAGATCATTGCAGATCTATTCGAAAGTAGGCTGTGATAGCATTTCTGATGGTCTTCTTGCCGTCAATCAAAGCTCCACTCGTCGATCCAACAGACTTTTGCCGACCCGACAAGCATGTTTGAAAGTAGACTATGGCAGTGTGTAGGCATGCATGGGCAGTGTGGTGTTGGACTGTTCGGCACGTATGGGGCCCTCTCTATTGGCACATATGTGCATGCGCTTCATTTTGGTTGTGTCTACAGCCTTTTATCTAGGGAAGTGATTGTGACCCAACCCCTAGTTTGGATGATCCAATCAATGGCATGTGAGACAAGGCCAATTTACACTCCTTGGTTTTGGATACCGTATATCCATTCCTTGCGTTTATCTTGTCCTCTATCTGTTTTATGTATCTTGTTTTCCTTTGTTTGCCGTTAGGTGCTCATGAATGAATAGCCTTTCTTCTTATCCAAAACATAAAAAGACTAGACAAGAGTCTATAAAATATAACGCCATTTTAACGTGAATATGCTTGGCCCAAGAGATTGAATTAGACCTTCATAATATCTGGTTCTAGTTTGGGTCTAGATTGACGTGAATGAGTGGTCAATGCAAAATTGGAATTCTACTCCCCTAGAGTTTTTGCCTTAATTTCCTACAAAATTTGAAATGTGAAACTTTCATAGTTCATTTGAAATTATTGAAACTAGGAAATCAAAACTCCTTAACCTTTTAGGATCCGGTAGGTAGTCTCCTTGATTTACTGGGGAACATCGTACCCCAAAAAAAAAAAAGACTTACTGGAGAACTAAGTAGTAAAATTCATGGGATGCGCCTTATGGTAACACAAGGGAAAAAAACCTATTGGGGATGAAAATAGTGAGAGGGGTTCGGCCATGGAATCCACATGGAGTCATGAGGGAATCAAAACATCGATAACTCCACAAGGGAAATAGCGAAAACACGTACTTGAGAAATTCTCTTAGCTCCACGAGGAATAATTGGTAAGATCAACTCATTTTACCGCTCCACTAGGGAATATGATGACAATGTGTTTGTGCCCCTACTTCGTTGAAGATATTGGCGATTTGCTTAACGTGTCAGTCCATTGGGATGATAAATTCACAGGGGAATGACCTTAGAATTGAACTCTTCTAGTTAGGCCATGATCATTCATTGTTGATAGCTTTATGAGCATTAGGCCTTGTGATTTGGGCTCTTGGGAAAGATTTTAAATGGAAGGCTCTCACTGGAGGGAATATCCCCTCCTAGTTTGGAGATATATTGGACCTCTATGTGCTTTTAAAGGCGTAAAGAGCCTTGTTTGGCCTTTTGGGTCCTGAATTTTTGTTTGTTTTCTTCATTTTCCATGAAAAATCTTCATAGGCGGGGGCCGGTGTGCAAAATTCTTAAGCCAACTCGTAATGAATAATAGCCGAAATCATCGATGGTTTGGCCGTCACCAGCTAAATGCCTTTGCAAGACGTCCATGGTCCATTCCATGTCGGCGCGTGCGAAAAACTCTTCATCTTCTATATGAAGGGTTTTGGGGTTTTTTTGTTCTCTACAACTCTCACTTTTCAAATCTCTTGAGCTTCTTGAAACCTAAAACTCTTTGGATTCTTCAACACAAAAAGTTTTAGACACGTTGTTGGAAGTTATAAAACCTCTGTGGCACTTCTTCTCCTTCATCTTCATTCTGACTTGTCCAAAACCTTATAAATTTTACGCTCTAGATTAATTGCTTTAAGTAGTACATATGATGCCCAAAGATAAGGGAAAATGTTCTATGCTTGAGAGGAACCTCATACTCGAGTTCCGTAAGCCACGGGAGAACTCCATCCGTGAGCTAAAGCCGATAGAAGTGGATCCTATGCACCGAGGAGAATAATATAGCAACAAGGAATACAAGCCATATTCTCGTGCCAAATGGTATCACGACTCTACTCTCAAGAATATTGCAGACCATATTTGTTACCATATGTGGAAGGGAGATGTAAGCTCCTCTTCTTGTCTTCTTATCTTATTCTCTTCATTTTTTCATTTTGAAAACATACATAGTTTGATGCCTGTCAACTGTTTGACAAAACATCCGAACACATTTTTCTTGATTTTCGGGCTCTTCTTGAGCAAGGTTGGGAAGTATTGCACTCTGTACTTTGATAGGGAATGTTTCTGAATGATTTACCCTTTTAATGAGCCATTTCCATAACTTGCCTTGGTCAATTGACCAAGCTATTAACAAACGAGTTGGATGGCCTTTCCAAGCTCAAGGCTTGTGTCTGTATGCATGGTATCATGGGTGTCATAGCTTGGGCATCAACTCCATGTTTGGCCATGCCAAGGCACAATACCATACTCTACTAAAATAGGGCTTTGATTTATTTTTTGCCTTTGTAGGAAATTCAACACTTCAAAAAATATGGTTCCCGTGACCTTGTACTAGAATGATACAATAATCTTTGCCCTTCCATTTAAAAGAGGATCAAGGAGGTGTGGTTTGAGGACTTTGTGCAATTTTAAACGTTCAACTGTGGCCTTGACCTCTACTACACCATGGTGGAGAGGTGGTGGCTTCCGACCCACACTTTCTATTTTACTTATTGAGTTTGTCAGAAGCTTCATTGAATAAGGGGCACTATCCTATAGATGTCTAGTGTGCATCAAGCATCGTTCGCTTAACGTTAATGATCCTTCATTAAGCCTTAAACAAGGCTTATTCGTTGTTGAATCTGGGGCATGTTGCCACACTCTCCAGTTTGCTGAAACCTCGGACCTTCTTAATAATAGACAACACTTTGATCTCGACAATCTACCCATCACCTCGGGAGTGTGTTGACTTTGTTAATAGAAATGGCAGCACTTGTAGCCTCTTTTCATAATAATCTCCCCTTTGCAATTGTTGAAAACAC
Source organism: Telopea speciosissima (assembly GCF_018873765.1). Lineage (NCBI taxonomy): Eukaryota > Viridiplantae > Streptophyta > Magnoliopsida > Proteales > Proteaceae > Telopea > Telopea speciosissima. The sequence continues at coordinate 15,873,248 of NC_057917.1, forward strand.
ACTCTAAATGTATGACATGACATTTCTTCCATGCACAATACCTACAATAGTACCATTGAACCTCCATGTTCTTTGATAACATGGGGTATCTCCCCTTTCATAATCTCTCTCTCTCATGAGGTCATTTCTCTTCCCCTTTGACAGCAAATCCAAAGGGCGTAACAATTGAGTCTCTATGAGTTCGTACTAGAGAAAAAATACAACAATGACAACTTCTCCTCTCAATATTCACCTCTACGCATATTAATTCTTAGGAGAAGTACCCACACCCAACTCTTCTTCCGAAGGCAGTTATCGACCTCCTTGGGTAATGGCTTGATAGAGATATATGATATCTACTCTACTGTGGCATTTTCTTTCTAGACACACCTACCTATTGAGGCTTCTATTTGGAATTTTGTTGTGGTTTCTTTTTAAAAGATTTCTTCCTCTCTATAGATTCATGATATTGTTATCTTCTTTCTTGCCACTACTTGTATGGAAGCACCCTTCTAGAGTATATTGCAATGTGCCCATGCCTATGACATGCATACCATTCCTTAAAATGTCCCATTGGAGGTGAGAGAGAATTTTTCTTTGCATAATTCTGTGGGCCCTTCCTTTAGTTGCAACATAAGCTCATGTGACCAAAACTATTGCATGTAAATCAATAACCAAAAAAATAGGAACAAAACCTAGGTTGTGGTCTTTGCCAAGTTGTGGGAGCTGTGTACGTCCTAGTTCTTTGATAGGTGATCTTGTTGTAGCTGCCATGATTTCCCTTCAGTTCTTCAATTTGTTTGCCCTTTCAGGTTCACAATAAGATCAATTACATCCCTTAGATTTTTAGAGGTCTTCTTATGTTTTCCTTCTCTCTCTACTCAGTTCATTGAATGCGGGAATTAACTCTCCTTCAAGATCAACCTCAACTTTGATCTCCTCTTCATCGATTTTTGAATCAATCTGCTCTTCATCATATTTTCTCCCTTTTCACCTTTTCTCTTCAAAGAACATGAACAATGAATTGTTTATCTTTTAAGCTATTCATGGAATACTCATCTGATAAACTGGCACATTTATTAGAAATGAAGCTTTTCATGTTTGACTTTCTCTATCTCTTTTTTTGTTTTCATCTTTCACTGTTTTCTTCACCAGAGTCTTTATCATTGTCACTCTTCCTTTGGAATGGAAATTTTGAGACAAAGTGTCCAATTCCTACAAATTTGTTGTACTTCAGTTGTAGCTTCTCTTTTCCTATTTTTCAGGCTTCTAACAAAGTTTGGTTTCCAATCATCTTTTTTTTTTGTTTTTTTCCGAATATTATCTGGGACCGGGGTGGCCCCTAGAGCTTTATTTAAAATCTGCAAATTTAAAAAGGAAGATACACGGGGGACGTAGCCCGCCTTGCCCCTAACCCCCAAGGAAACTGAAGCTCTCAGAACACTCAAAGTTTGGTTTCCAATCATCTTTAGTATTGCCTTCTTTCAACTCTTAACTTGCTTTGTTACCCTTCTATGATTTGAAAGCAGTTTCTTTGCCTGCGGTTTTGAAATTATCAATCCTCATCTCATATGTTATCAACGTGCTATGTATATCATCCATGCTAAAAAAAAAATCTAGGTTCTTATCCTCTTCAATAGATGAGAGCTTAGAGTTAAATCTGGGAGGCAGGAATCTGAGGACCTTCAATATCACTGACTCTTTAAGTTATTTTCCTAGACCTCTGACAGCACTCATAGTTCCATTGACCCTTTGCATGGAGCCTTCAACGTTTTCATTTTAGGGCATTTTTAACCTTTAAATTATGTACAGTATGTCAACAATTTAGTTTCTTTTATCTTTACATCACCCTCATTAGTGTTTCTCAATTTGTCTAAAATTTCCTAGATAGTTCTATAGCTTCTTCTATGCAACATCAATGTGAGGTGTAAAGGTTACACATATCCATACACAAATGATATCTAAACATCATACCCCATAGCACTTAAGTATGTTTCAGTTTTAACCTTCCAAAAGGAAAAATTGGTTCCATCAAACAACGGTGCCTTGTGTGAGGAAACTAGAAACTATTTCCATTAAGGGAATTCTCACACGATGAGCCGACACGCAATCACATACAAGTCATTGAAAGTATCCAAACATAAAGTATATGTGGTACACTAGTATAGCTACATCCATGGTGCGAATGATTGCTCAGGCTAGAAAGGTAAGCTGTTGTCCTTTGCAGGTAGAGTGGAGCTTGTGCGGTCTGTGATGTTAAGTTTACCAGTTCACGTCTTCTTTGTTTATTGGTGGCCCTCTTCCCTGGTGTCTTTGATGGAAAGATGGATCCGTAACTTTATTTGGTCGGGAGATATTGAGGCTAGAAGGGTCTTGACGGTCAAGTGGGATTCGGTTTGCAAGCCAAAAGCGGAAGGTGGGTTGGGCATTCGTCGCCTTCGTAACCTCAACAAGGCGTTGTTGTGTAAGTTGACTTGGTCGATCTTACATTATGACTCGATGGTTTGTAATTTCCTGCAATCGAGGTTCGTCTCCCCTAATGGGACCGTAAGGTCCCCTTCTCTATCCTCCTCAATCTTGCCTGGCATCCGTAAAGTTTGGGACTTTGTTAAATAGCAAGAAAGGTGGATTATTGGTAATGGCAAATCTATCAGCTTTTGGAATGATTGTTGGCTAGGCAGTGAATCGATTGCAGATGCTTTGGGGCTTGGTTTGATTTTCTTTTTGGATAAAACCACTTTGATCTCAGATTTCATTGTTGATGGTTCTTGGTCCCTCCCCCTGGTCCGCTCTTCTTTTCTTATTGATATTTTTGAAGTCATTACGAGGATTTTGTTGCCCAACCCGCCTAGTTTGGACTCTTGTTTTTGGGGTATCACCCCCTCGGGGGTGTTTTCTGTATATTCGGCTTGGGAGGTGCTAAGGAAGAAAAACCCGAATGTCTCTTGGAGTAATTTGGTGTGGAATAAGGCCCTCCTTCCTAGGCACTCCTGCTTTGCTTGGCCCTTGGTTCATGGAAAATCGCCTACGGACATGGCGCTATCTAGAAAAGGGGTTTACCTGGTTTCGCGTTGTGAATTTTGTAAAGCCCATGTGGAATCGGATGCCCACATTTTCTTGGAGTGCCCTTTTGCTAGAAGCCTTTGGCAGAAGTTTATGATCCTGTTTAATGTCCAATGGCCTGGCTCCTTGCCCCTGTTGGACTTCTTTTTGTGGTGGAAAAGGAAAGTCAACTCTGTCCCCATGAGAGATGCATGGTTGTCCAGTTTGGTTTTGATTCCGTATTGCATCTGGTCTGAGCGGAATTGCAGGAAATTTGAAGGGAAGGCCAAGGGCTCTGTACTCCTATTTTCTCGCTTGAAGGGAGGTTTCCAGGGCTTTCTCTTACCCAGTCTCCTCTTTGCTTGATCTCTCATGTGCTAGATGTTTGGATATTCCAGTGCTTCCTAAGCCTGCTCGGGTCATTACAGAAGTCTGATGGTACAGCCCCCCTAAAGGATGGGTGAAACTTAATACTGATGGCTGCTCTCTAGGGAATCCGGGGAAGGCTGGGGCTGGCGGCATTTTTAGGGATGATCGGGTAGCCTTGGTAATGACCTTTGGCTTCTTTCTTGGCATTAAGTCCAATTATGTGGCGGAATTCATGGCTTTATTCCATGGTTTGTTGAGAGCTAAGGAAATGGGTGTGACTCGCTTATGGATAGAATGTGATTCCATGTCTGTTGTGGGTGCTCTCCGCACTGGTTCGATTCCTTGGTTTGTCAGGCAGCAGTGGATTGGCTTGCAACCTTTCCTTCTCTCTATCTCTTGGAAGATCTCCCATTGCTTTCGTGAAGCCGACCCCGTAGCAGATTTCCTTGCTAAGTCAGCGGCGAACAGTGGTGTGTCTTCTCCTTGGGTTTCGGACTTCTCCTCCTCGGCCTAGAGCCTTTTGTCTGATGATGCTATGGGTAGACCTAGATTCAGATTTGACTAGTGTGGGTGTGTCTTTCTTGTCTTGGCTGTCGGCTTTGGGCCTTAGTTTGATTCTGTTTCTTTTTTGTTGTAGGCTTTTGGCCTTAGCGTGATGTTTCTGTATCTATTTGAGTATTCCTGGACATTAAATTCTTATTTTTTTTTTCCTTCCTTTTAATATATTCTTGCTAATCCTTAGCAAAAAAAAAAAACCTAGGTATAATACGCAATACAATTAACATTTAGAGATACCCATCGCAAGGATTATAGATCCCCTGATTTATATGGCCCCACCACAAGGGGCACCAACCCCTAACTTTATATGGCAGCACCACAAAGAAGCTACAACCCCTTTATCAATCACCTACCTGATACCTCACAAAGATATGGTCACAATGACATATGTAAATGCCTACAATTATCTCAAAACCCTAACTATGGCATTTCATCAAACATCTTACCTAAAATCTAATACTCTTATAGTAGATAAAGCACAAATTGAAAGGTTACTTGCAATGAGATACTTCTCCTTACTTTCTTCGGCTCATAATCTCTACCTCAACACCCTTGGAGTTTCAAATACTATTCTTGAACGAGTAAAACTCTAGGTTTGTAGGGTGAGTTCTCTCCTTCCTTCACTATAACCCTTGGTGATGCTTTTAACGCTCTTGAAGATTCCTTCAAAAACTTGATGTTATATGGCTTCAATTTAATGCTCAAAGGATATCTTCTTGGGTTCTTCTCTTCTACTTTCTCTTGAGTGGGTATCCTTCTTCTCACTTTCATATGGCCAATACCCAACTTAAATAGCCAAGGATGACTTGCAATATTTGGTCACATACATTTGCGTTTGATACACGATGCAACTTGCTCGACGTCAAGCGCATGTCGACCGCCACTCCCTTCATATCAACTCGACCTTCTTATTAACATTGAACAAAATATAAAAGGCATCGAGTTTTTCAATCATGAGTGTTAACCAAAGAGCAAATTGTTTGACACACGTTCCACATCGTGTGACCATCAAATACCCCAAACATCGACCCTACTTTACTTGATGTCGAATAGAATGTGTTGGTTGTTGAGTTAATGAGAAGCTTCATTCAATACAGGGCATTCTCCTATCTAAGTTGAGCGTGCTTCAAGCACCTTGCACTTAACATTGATAAGCCTTCATTCAATGTCAAACAAGGGTTATTCAATGTCGAATCTGGGTATGTTGTCACACTCTCCATTGTGCTGAAACTTTGGGCCTTCTTCACAATTGATCTCACTTTGACCTTGACAATCCGCCTATAACCTCAGAAGTGTGTTGACAACAATGACAACGCCCTTAATCTCTTTGCACAACAGAGGACCCATTGGCAATTTGAATGGGTAATAAAGAATGGAAAACATTTTTTTAGGCTAAATAAAGAGGGGTCAGGAGTTATTGATTGGAAGCACCAGATTTAACGAACTATGGGAAATTACCTGATGTGGCAGAGAAAGTAGTGGCAAAAGGAATTGTACCAAAATGAGAAAGAACATGGGGTCATCATTTCTGAATGTCAACAATGGAGCAAAAAGTGAGTGGCGAAAAAGAATCAGTTGCAGGAGCAATAACAACAACAGTACTATGAGATTCGTTCTAGTTTTGATGTACCACTTGATAGGTACGAGCTCAAACAAAGGCAGGACAGATGAAATCTCAGACAACGAAGTGACAGTAGAGATCTCAAGCAGCAGTAGGTCTCAATAGAATGTCATAAGTAGCAACAATGAAAATCATAAACAACAAAAAATCTTGACAAGGTAGATACAACACTAGGGGTTTGACCAGCAACATATGTCAACAGGGCATGGAGATAGGGTGCATGAGCTCGGTGATGGGTTGGGTTTGGCCTTTAGGTTGTAATGGGCCGAATTGGGTTATGGTTGGGTTGGGCTTCTTGGGTTTAGTGGGCTTGGATGGGTTTGCGAGTATGGATAGTGATAGACTAGGCTAGATGGGTGTTGGGCTAGGCTGGACTAGTATATAAATAATGGTACTAGGTTAGATTGGTTTAGCTATGGTGTGTACTAAGTTGGATTTGGTTAGGCAGGTTGGCCTATGGTTAAGGGGATTGTAAAAATAAGCGGTTGCAAGCTAAGAGGATCTACGTGATGAGGGGAAAAAAAAAGGGATTTTGTAGAGTTGGGTTTGCATGGGGTTTGGAGGGAGTCATTGTGGGAGGGTTGAGAGAGGGGGTGTAGATGCAGGTACTGGTGCTAGTTCAATTGGGGGTGGGTCATAGGTGCAAAGGAAAGATTTATGAGTGAGGAACTAGAAAGGGAGAGATTTTCCTATTTTTAAGGGTTTAAATAGAAAAGGGAAGGGTTTGCAGGGTGGGGCGAAGAGGTTGTTAGCTTATAGGATGCAGGTGAGGGGCGGGAGGTGAAGAATGCAAGGGAAGTTGGTTTGCAGCGGTTGGGTTCCAGGGTGGTTTCCAACGGGTGGGTGGGTTTGCAGGTCAATATCATAGGGGTTTTAAAAAGGATTTTGTGGCAGTTTGCACGATGCAGGTAAGGTGCAAGTGGGGATTCATGCGAGGTGGGTTGTTGTGGGTATGGGGTTTGTGATGGTGCAAAGGTGGGAGGATTTGAAGGATGCAATGGTTTGGGAGGGATTACATGGATGTACGGTGCATAGGTAGAGGCAGCGTGCATGCAAATACACGGTGGCAAGAAGAAGCAACAACAAGGAGAGAACTCATAAGCAATAGAAAGATACAATAGAGGAGATTGGCTCTGATACCATGTAATCTGTCATTTAACATGAAAATATCTAAAGGGAGAGGGTTTCCTACAATGACAGTGTAAGAAAGAATCTGCACACTACAACCAATGAGGGGTTATAAAATGGTATCATCAATATGGGGTTCGCATGGTCAGAATAGGAGATAGAAATGTTAGAATGGGTCCCACTATTTATTATGTGAGGAGTGTATAAAGAATCTATACAAAGGTAATGTAGCAATCTTTTTCCCATATCTAAATAAGGAAACTCAATATAAGGAAAGAAGATATCGAGAAACATAAAAATTATTTACTCATTATTACAACTATCAAGAAAGAGCTTATTGTAGAAACAATGAGAGAGAGGTGAATAATAGAAAAGAACAATAGGTGTGGGAACGTTTTTTTTTTCTTTTTTTTTTTTTTTTTTTAAATCTCTCCTTGATTTTATGTTTTCTTTCTCTAGTTAATCTTTGTGATAGATGATTGTCACACGTACTGCCATTTTTTCTTTAATGTAGGACTTGAGTGATACAGATGCAGCTCTAGTCCATGACAACAATAATCAAGTATATTGTTCCAAAGAGAAAGGTCTTTTTGGTAAAATTAGAGTTGTTAAATTTCATTATGGAATGACAGACCTTCAAATATTAGAGTTGTCAAATACCATTATGGGGTGATGGACCTTGCACATAATAAGTATCAGAGAAATTAAGGTCCGATTTGTTTTGGTTGCAACGGAAATAAAGGGAAAGAAGTAATTAAAATCAAATCAAAACTTAAGCAAAAAATTTTGTAATCATTTTATCCCTAACTTGATATTGTAAATATTTTATCAAAATTTGATTATTAAATTTTAATTTAGTTGGCAAACAAATTCCTTTGATTTGGAATATAAAATAAATTTTAGTTTAAAAAATGTATTTACTAAGGGGGAGAGTTACCCACAAAGGCAGTGTGTAAGAAGGAATCTGCACACTACACCAATGAAAGTCTAGAGAATGGTATCATCCATATGGTCAGACTAGGAGAAAGAGAGTGTGTCAATATGTGCCCCATTATTTATTAAGTGAAAGAGGTATATTTGAATTTGCACAATGGCAGCATATGCTTTTTTTTTTGAGAACGCAAACTTAGGTTATGATAAGTCCCAATTGTTACCAACCTATCAATTGTGACATGCTGTTTATCATTTCCCACGGCCACTCAGCAAAAATGCAGAATCCAAGTAATTGGGGTGGTTAGATTTTGACCTGACCCAAGCCCACTTGGTTTTTGTCTAGGGGTTGAGCTGTCTCCAACCCAACACATGGCCCAACCCAATCTAATTTTCAATTATCAGGACATTACCTTATTGACCAACCCAACCCAAATGCCTTCCCAGTTAGGATAAAATCCGTAGTATTTACCAAACTGATTAATTTGAATGTTGAGTGCTTCCAACTTTTTTCCAACATAATCTTTGAATTAACACAACTATATCAATATCAGATCAAACCTCAAAGAAACATGTGACTCAGTGTTAGATTTCTTTTCTAGATCTATTCTTGTTGGTTTTTGTTGGGAGGCTACATATTACCTTGGCAACAAAAATAATCTAGAAGTGACATTACATTAAACTTAGTAATGAAAAAATTACATGTCACTACAAAACCTAGGCAACATGATTAAAACCCCATATCTTGTTCTAGATAATCTCCTTACTCCCACATTGTGCCATTCCCCCCCCCCCCCCCCATGGTTTTAGATTTTATCAAAAATGTGAAATCTAGGCTTCATCATGACCCTCATTGAATACCCAAAGCTGTGGGGTTTTATGTGAGTAATTACAAGAAGGAAATTGAGTTTGGAAGTCATAAAAGACATCACCCAATTGGCCCAAATACAGTCCCTACAGGATATGCCCATTATAAACAGCTCATTTCAACTTTCTTTCTCCAGTGTCCAAGGGGTGTGTCTCTCACCTGTCTGCTTAGAGGGGTTTCATTACAGATAATTGTTCTCAGTAAGAAGCTATGATCCACAAGGACCTAATGGCAAATGCCTATATAATGGTTCCCATCAGTCTTTTCAATGTGGAACCACCTTCCACTGCATTATCATGGAAGTGAGGACTTGGGCTTTGGAATCTTGTGGCCATTAGTTAGAAGACTATATATCCCTTCCATTTGCTTCCAACTTAGAATGGGTTTTTGGTATTGGAACTAGGGATCTTTACTTGGGTCCTTCACCTTATGAGTATTTCTTAGAAAATATAGTTTAGACCTTTTTTGTGGTTTAAGAAATTAGGGTTTATTGTCAAACCATGGCCGTAGATTGATAAGACAGAAGGAAAATGGGGAAGTACGCAAGCTTGAGAAGGGACCCCCTTAGATATGGAAGTCCCTCTCTCTATTCTTTTTCTCTCACACACACGAATCCTTAGTCTCTTGTTATTGGTGAAGTCTGATCTCAATCTAGTTGGCGGATCAATTTATCAAGATCTTTGATTTGACATCTATTTTATTCTATTTTGGTTCAAATCTCGAACCAGACCGAGTGATTCTATAGGAGCAGTTTTATATTTTATAGATTAGGATTTTCCTATATAATGTAGTTGTCTCTTTGAGAGATGAAAGATGAGAGAGAAAATTTGTATTATTCTTCATTGAAATAGCGGATTTGTATTATAGTTTGACTTTGGATGTAATTATCTTTTTGGGGATGAACCATCTTGTGTTGTGTGTGTGATTTCTCTTTCTTCTGTAAAATCGTCATTCTACTGCGTTGTTTTTTTATCAAAAGATACCCCACGATCCGATATTCTCTTTCAGTTTCTCACTTCCTCAACATAATGCCGTGTTTGTCAAGTCCAAATAATTTCAAAATTTAAACACAATTATTGGGTTTGGAAAATGGAAATGGATTGGATGGAACGTAACATTAGCTTTCATTTTACCCTGTCTTCTCTTGGCTAAAATTTCTTGTATTGGCTAAAAAGCAGTGGAGTGTAATGGAGCATGTTGTCCCATTCCAATCCAATGTCCCACACTCCCACCCAAGCAGTAGGGCTGTTAAATCATGAATGTACCTTTTTCAAATTAATGAAGCCGTGGCAGTAGGCACAATGGCAGTTTGAAATTAGACCAATAGAGATATGGTTTTAGACTTTTAGTGCACGGTATCGGATTGGGTAACGATCTCTTTCAAAATCGATACGATATTGATATGGTATTGACATGGATTGACTGTATTGAATCAGTTTGTCTCTAATATTCTTATAAAAATGGGTTTGTTTTTTATTATTCTACTCTTAATTTGTACCTTTTCACTAATATAATATTGACACAGTATCGAGCTGGATGACGATGTACTAGTAGTACCAATATGGATCACCTAGGGCAATCCGATACCGATACCTTAAACCATGATTAGGGAGGCCCACTGGTCTAGGTTTAAACTTCATCCAAGAGGTCCATTAAATACAATTGTTTCAAAATATATATCCCAAAAAGGGAAAATATATCCTTATTCGTTCCTTCACCTAAAGCCTACTGTATTGGTTTACACAGTTTCTATTTTCCAATGGAGTAAAAGAATGAGCTCGGCCTTTATCGTCTCCATTTATCTGCCTCTCCATTTTCTCTATTTCATCTCATAGGGGTAGAAATGACCACCCTACCCTCTACCCGAACACACTACCCGGGTGGATGAAATGGAATAAATGGAGGAGCAAATAAATGAAGACGATAATTGAGTTTGCTTTACCAAAAAAAAAAAAAAATGAGCTTGGACTTGGGCCTGATTCGGCTATTGATAAAGAACGTACTCATGCATGAGACTCCCGTCATTGTAGGATTTGGTAAGGGGCACATGCATGATTCACGAAGCGTATTAATAGGTCAGCCATGCCAGCCTGATCAAACTGCTTCTCTTTCATATTAAAGAGGGGGGGGGGCATTCTCTGTGGAGAGTGTGGCCACTGCACACACATAGGGCCAATGAGAACATGTTAGAAAAAACCTTGGGGAGTGGGATTTCTACCTTTTATAGGGGGCAGAGCAGTCATTTTCCCTCCCCACTATGTAGCATGGGCAGTATACTCCCCCACAGAACTTTTCTCCCTATTATAATACCTGTTTATAGAGAGCCAGAGAGGTGGGGGGCTGGAGGGTATCAAAAAGAAAGGAGTGACAATTGAAGGAACCACACCGATTCAAGCACCTGATGGCTAATGGTGTCAAAATTAAATCAACTCAATTGAACAATCATATCAAATCAAAACTGATAGATCGAATTTGTTATCGGTTTGGTATTAGTTTTGGTTTTAGAAACCGTTGAGAGATCAAAAACCGGTTGGGTCAACTGAATCATCCTTTTGGATTGATCGAAACCAAAAAAATCTGATAAAACCCATTTTGTACATTTTTTTTTTCTTATATGAAAAATGATGTTCGAACTGATAATAGAACACTTAGAAACCATTTACGGAACGAAATCGAATTGGACCAATAATTATCGATTTCAGTTTCAGTTTAGTTTTGTTGACAAAACACTATATCGGTTAGAGTTCGACCTGATCCAATATATGTAAAAGAACGGAATATCGATTGAAACCGAATCAAACCGACCGTTTAACACCCCTATTAATGATGGCCCTTAAATGAACCACATACTCCTCATCACTTGAAAATACTGGTGAAACAAAAGGAAAGGTTATTGTTTATTTTAAGGGGGGGAGGGAGAGAAATTGCTACATCACCCTTCTACAGATTCCTTTATACCCTCGTGGTATTACCCATACTGACATTTTTCTATCCTATTCTGACCAGGTGGACCCCATATAGACCCATGTAGATGATGCCATTTTGTAACCCCTCATTGATTGTAGTGTGTAGATTCTTTCTTACACTGCCCTTGTAGGAAACCCTCTCCCTTTATTTTTTAATTATTTTAAAATTAATAAATAAAATAACTCTGCTTGGTCGCATGGGGCATGGGTATGGTTATGCATAGGGTGAATGGAAACATGCACTCGGGCATCCAACATAAGGGGTGGGGTGGTCATTTTGCCACTCCTTGTGCCTAGGAGTAGGGGAGTGCGACCAAGCAACGTTCTTTTTCTATAATGTAGACCACAAAAGTCAATGGTCAGAATATTGCAATTTTTTTTGTTTCAAACAAAAAAAAAAGTACATGACACCGCAATGTTGAATGGTAGCCTTTGCCATTTAGGGACATTATATGATCGAATCAATCTGTTATGTGCCTAATGGGGGTCGATCTAGTGTATGGACATTAGATTAGACCAGCCTAATATGAAGAGATGTAACCTTATGGTAGCTTTTGGCATATTGATCAAGTACCTAAACACATTCCAATGCCGGCAGATGTAACCTCTAGGTTCCCCTTAAAGAGGCAATCTTTAGTTTCATAATAGCAATTTTACAAAGGGGACCACCAATATATGAAATGAGCCCACTATAATACCAAACCCAGGAGTGCATAGTCCGCACCTGTGGAATAAGCTAGCAATTGCAAAGATTGATGTTCCAGATTTCTAGTAAATACGGTTATTTTGAATCATTGGCCATGTGGCTTTTCTAATTCCAATCAACCTACCCTGTTATGCCCCATCCCTAAATCGGATACCGCAAGTAAGGTGGGGGAGTTCCGACCTATAAGCCTTTGCACGATTATTTATAAAATTATTGCAAAAATTGTTGCGCTTAGGCTTAAACCTCTTCTCCCCCTTTTTATATCTCCCTTTCAGGGAGCGTTTGTCTCGGGAAGGCAAATCTTTGACAATGTTGCAGTAGCTAGTGAAATCTTCCATTTTCTATCACATAAAACTGATAAACAGGGGTATGTAGCAATTAAGATTGATATGTCTAAAGTTTATGATTGTATGGAGTGGTCGCTTTTAACCACGGTAATGCGATTTCTGGGTTTTGATCATAGCACGTGTGAGTTTCTGCTCATGTTAATGTCTTCTGTCCAGTTTTCTATAAAACTTGAGGGTAGTCCGTTTGGGTTGTTTCGTGGGACTAGGGGATTGCCCATATTTGTTTATAATTGGTATGGAGGTTCTATCGCGTCTTTTAAATGCCTATCGCGACTTGGATTTGTTCCGCGGAATCAAGGTAGCCAGAGGTGTTCCTGAAATTACACACTTGTTCTTCGCGGATGACATTTTTATTTTCTATCGTGCTTTTGATGATCTTCGCACTGTTAAGGCTGTGTTAGATCTTTTCTCGGATCTGTCTGGACAAGAAATAAATTTTGAAAAGAGTGGGATCTATTTTAGCCGAAATGTGACCCCCTTGGAACAACGTAGACTTGGTGCAATATTAGGAATTCCTCTAATGAACCCTTCTGCGATGTACCTGGGTACCACCCTGCTCCCAATGCGAGCAAAGAGTAAACAACTTATGCTGTTGCTTAACAGAATTAATGGTCGACTTTCTTCTTAGATTGCTAACAGTTTGTCATTTGCAGGGCGAAGTGTTCTGATTAAATCTGTGCTCAGTTCGATGCCTACTTATCAAATGAGCTACTTTTTCTTTCTTGATATTATTTGTAAAAAGATTGATTTCATCAGCTATAAGTTCTGGTGTGGTGGATCACAGGAGGAATCTAGATCTGCTTTAATCTCTTGGAAGAAGATGTCTTCTCCTAAATTTGCTGGTGGACTGGGGTTTCGACCTGCTCGGGTTCAGAATGTGGCCCTTCTATGCCGACTTGGATGGCGTCTTCTGACTGAGCCACATTCGGTCTGGGCCAGGGTTTTAAAGGCTAGATATTACCCCTCGACTTCGCTTTTTGACCCAACAACTGCCGTAAAACGTGGATCCTGGGTCTGGAACAGTATTGCCAAAATCCTTAAATATCTTAGATCCTTCTCTTTGAGGATTATTGGGAACGGGACTGATACCTATTTTTGGACAGACCCCTGGATCCCTTCAATCCCACATTTTACACTTAAGCCCTCTGAATCTCAGCGGACGTATCCTGAAAAGGTTAGTCTGTTTATTAATAACACCACCTGGAACATGGGGTTGTTGCGAGACACAGTACCCAATTGTGTCAAAAATATTTGTTGCATTCCCTGTTCTTTGCTGACCGATGGTGGTGCACTTTATCAAAAGATGGTCGGTTTAACACTAAAAAAGTGGCACATTTTCTCTCTGATTTTCATTCCTCTGATTTTTCTTATTCCTTATGGTGGAAATTTTTTTTGAAGCTTAATATTCATCCTAAATTTAAAGTTTTTTTCTGGCGTGTATTACATGCAGGGTTTCCGGTTAAAGATTTTGTGTCGAAATGGAAACAGGTGGATCCCACATGTGCTCTCTGTGGCACCTATAATGAGACCATCTGGCACATATTACTTTCGTGTGACTAGGTTAAACACATCTGGGCAGCTGGGCCGCTTGGATTAAGAACGGAATCTATTTCTGCCCCCTCTATTGGCCATTACTGCATTGCAACCTTTCTTAGTCGCCATTTGGATAAGAATTCACGTGTTTGGTTTTTTTCTGTTTTCATTGTTACCTGTTATGTTGTCTGGTCTATTCAGAACAATTTGATTTTTAATAATGTTATGCCTGATCCTTTAGCTGCGGTAAGGAAGATTGAACTTTGGTTACGGGAACTTCGTATTTCCCCCCCTAATTTAACTTTGAACTCTTTTATTCATGACATTTCTTCCCCGCTTATCAATGAGGTTCATTTACCTACTTTAGATTTTCCTGTTTTGTTCTGCACAGGGTTTCAACCCAGAGACATAAGAGTGATAGAGTACTCTGATTGGGCTGTTTTGTATTTTGCAACATGGTAAACCCTTTTTGTTAGCTGCAGGGAAGCTAAAGTCCAGGCACCTGTTGGAGCCGGAATTGTTGGCCATCCTTCATGGTTTAACTCTTGCCCAGAAGAGAGGAGTGAAGCTGAAAGAAGTTTGGTGCTCGGACCCAACAATTACTGGACTTCTTCCAACTCCATCCCCGATCTCACTGGCCGTTGGACATTTTGGACCTTTTATTGTCTCTAGTTGATCATATAACTGGGTTGTCTATAATGTTATGCCCCTCCCCTAACTTATGTCTTTGGCTAAAAAATTTCTCTAAGCTGAAACAGAGGTATGATCGATGTACTTTTGTGGATATCCTATAATTAATTTATTTTGTTTGTCTTATCAAAAAAAAAATCAACCTACATACAGAAAGCAAACATTGCTTGTTCTTCGGCTTTAAACTATGGGCCTGATCCAACCCATTAAAACATTCTTGAAATTTGAGAGTAGTCCATGGTGACGCTGGCTTGTTTACCGCCCTACCCGAAACAGTCATACCTCCCCTCTGAGGGTCCTAAATTCTTCAACCCACACCCCCCCCCCCCCACCCCCCACAAAAAAATAAAAGAACTGCACACGGGCGTAGGAGGGAATCCTGTCCCACACAAAATTTACTAAAAACTATTTCTCAAACATTTGATTAGCACTTTTAAAGCTTTGTGCTAAGTTTCTTGTGAGCTATTATTACTGGTGAAACATTGGACAGCTGATGGTAATGAGGGCAAAGTTGTCACATAGGGGCATATGAATGAATTGGAAATGCAATGATAACTACCCCCCCCCCCCCCCACATGGTCAGTGTAGCCACATTTGTTGTCAAACTGGTTTGAAACTGTAAATAGAACTGGAAATTTTTCACTACATTGTAAGCCATGCAAGTAGGCCACAAAATTATCTAATGAAATCTATTTACATGGCTGACCATAAAATATAAGCATTGATAATTCACAAAGAATCACATCACAACTACAGAGTCATTATCAAAACACAAAAATCACAATTAATCTGATGAGGGAAGCGAAATATTCATGTATGGCATTGCCTACTATATGTAGCAAGTCACCCATATGAGTGAGGATGCCACTCCAAAGTGTTCCCACCTATGATATTCAACATTAGAGATTGGAATATTTAAAATGGAAATTCTATTTACAGGTAATGTAGCACAGCTCAATTCCCAGAAGACCCACAAAACCCAACATATTGACCATGAATAGCCATGGAGTCAACTATCATAGCCCACTCCAAGGAACAACCCACAACATATTTAACAATTTAGAGGCTGAGAGGACTTGTAGAACAGGGGTAACTAACAAACCTCCTTTAAGGGATGCAGTATAATGTATGTAACAATAGTGACAGAGTAGCTTGCAGAACACAGTCATCTCTTCTCCATTAAGTGGCCTCTCTAATAGCTGACAATGTGGCTCCTGACCAGCTTAATGCATGAACAAAAAGGAACCCAGGAAGTCGAGGTGCACAGTGACTACACATTTCTTGAACAATATATATTATGCCATGAAGAAGATGAATACGATCAAGAAAAATATCAGAACAGCGAAAATCTTAATTAAAAGCGACCTGTTTGAAGATATCCGATTCAAATGCTTCAGAAGGGCACTGTGAGCACCTTCTACATTCACCAATGACTCTTCCATGTTATCATCAATCCTGAACATATTTAATGAGGCAGATTTATTACAAAAAAATTGCATTTGGAGCGTATCTACTAGAGATATACCACACACAAACAAACATACAAAAAAAACCAGAAATTTCAACCACAGGTATTGTGCAAATAAGAGATACTGTGCAGTGAAATAGCCCCTAGGTGACAAGACACTCCATGGGGATACAGGAGAGGCCAACCTACGCGATCATGCGTATCCCTAGGCACAAATTTGGGCTAAGCGACTATCCTAGTAAAAGATGTGCAATCACATATTATATAATACAGATGTATTTTGACGTTATTGGTTTTGATTTGTCTGCACCATAAATGCATTAAACTATATCATTATTATGTTGTAATGTTAAGATTCTATTTAGTCACTTTTCATTTGTTGATTCAAGCATGAATTATATATCTTTTAATATAATAAAAGATATTGCAACCTTGGCGCTATTGCAACCTGTTGGTTGCGGGTTTCAGAACTTGCAAACAGCCTCTTTTGCGAAACAGGGGTAAGGCTGCGTACATTTGCCCCTCCCAGACCCTGCAGTACTTGGAGCCTCGTGTACTGGGTTGCTCTTTTTTTTTAATATAATAATTTAAAATCATTTAATGCCATATTCTATTTGTTGCTCTTCCTTTGCTGATTTGCCATTGTGTTATGGATCAAATGATTCATGTTGAGTTGTGTACCTGTACCGCAGGGGTATTATTGTCCACAATACCCTGCGGTACTTTGTTGGTAACTCACAATAGGGGGATTGTCCCTATCGTGATATGTTTACTTCAGTTTCCAAGTTTATTGTGTTAGCGTAGTTTCCTTTTATGGTTGTAACTAGAATTGCACTCTAAGTAAGATTCCTACTTAGAGTCTACTTTCTATTAGTTGTTAGCAAGACCATAAATAAAGGTTTGCAGTCCACGATAGAAATAAGTTGAATCTATCGTGGTTCAGCAATTGCTCCCTCTGTCTAATAGTCTCTCTCTTCCTCTCTTTTCTCGTCTCTCTTCTATAATTCTATTTGCAGGTACTGCTTTTAGATCCTGATTTGCTACATGGTATCAAAGCTGTAACCAATACTTGCTTTCTCCTTGATAATTGTTTTGAGAGTCGTATAGGTTTTTTGGTTTGTGGTGTACAGCCACCTAGGCTGTCCATTCCTATTTGTGAAACCCTAGTTGATAGTTGAAGAACTAGGGTTTCGATAAAGATTAATGCATGTGTATGATGAATCATACCTGCTACTACTTCTGATCGAAAAACTGCAATTGATGGTGCTTTATTGCTGATCGAAGACTTACTTGCTTCACATGGTTGCTTCGATTGGAGATATTAACTGTGAATATTTCATTTTGATGGCTGTTGTATCGATTTTTGCTAATGGTGCTCTAAATCGATATAATCTTGTTGTCTTCTCTGAGTAGAGAGTATAACTGTATTGATTGCTGACTTGCTGTATCGATTCCTTGTGTTTTATTTCGTAAACTACTGCTGATTGAAGGTGTCTGTTGCTACTGCTTCTTTGCTGTTATATTTCATAACTCAATGCCCTGCTACTGCGTTACCCTTGGTCGTTTGAGGTTTTATATTGGGAAAATATCATTCCCCTCCCCTCTAAGTTTGCCTAATATCAATCCAGTACCCAAGTTTTAAAAAATATCTTCCCCCTCCCCTACTTTATAAAGTAACTATCAACCGTACCCTAAGTATGTAACGCTGTTAAAATGATGTGTAAAGACAAAATTACCCCTCTTTTTGCCCCCACTCACCCATATTAATTTTTCCTTATTTTTATTTCTCAAAATATAAAATCCAGCGGGACCCACTCCCCTCTTCTTCTTCTTCCTCGTCCTCTGCAACCCCACCGGCCTCCACAGGAGAAATGCCAGAGCCAGAGCCAAAGCAGTGGAAAAGCGATAGAGATCGTTTGCAAGTGATGGATTTGATTTCGGAATTCGTTGTGTTCAATCGAAGAATCTGACGAGGTTCTAGAGATTTCGCAGAAAGTTTCATTGAGAGATCGAAATCGACAAGCATCTGGTGACCATTTTTTTGAATCATTATATTTTCTGGCTTCAAATCTCTGTAAACAAATGTAAAACAAAGCTCCAAAAAATCTAGCTTCTTATCCACAATAGAATTACCAACCACCACAACCTCTCTTATATTGAATCAACACATACGGATCCATTTAACCTGCTCCAACATAAAGAAAAACAAAGAAAATGAAGTTGGGAAGAGGAAATGAAACTCCCTGTGAGATCCGTGATATTATTGATCATTTACTCTTTTTTTTTTTTTGGTAAGATTGATCATTTACTTTAAAAACAGAAAAGTTCAAGGACAAACAAGTAATACGAATTCAAAACCCTAAAAGAAGCATCGATTGGGATCCTAAATTCAAGTTCGAATTCCCCTCTAATCCACAAGAGATAGAAGGTAGTTATGGCAGAAAAACTAGAGATCACTGTAAAAGGCCTGAACAAGCTTTAAGCTAATCAACAAATTCAAGCATATTCCAAAAAGATGGCAGAGGAAAACCATGTACAGAAGATCTCCTCGTCCCCAACAAATCTAACGGCGACGATGACGATGACCTCAGCGACGCCGACGGTGACGGAGAAGAAGCTGAAACCACTTCTTGGCTTTTACCAAACCCTAACCCAAATAAGCTCATCGAAGCTCAGGATTTGAAATCTGGAGATTATTTCTTCCCGGACATGGATCCTTACCTGGATCTCGACTGTAATCCTCCTTCCATAGGGACTGATAGTGTAGTTCCTGGTGCAAACAAAAACCCCTCCACCAAATCTCATTAACCCCTCTTCAGACAGTGGTGGCGATGATGGTGGTGCTGGTGGAAGCTTGCAGGTCGTCAATGGCGAAGGGAAGGAAGGTTGCAGATCGTCAATGGCATGGCGGAGAAAGGTTGCAGATCGTCAATGGCGGAAATAAAAAAAGAAGACCATCCCTTTTTGGAGGGGTAAAAATGGAATTAAAATAAATTAAGGGTAATCTGGGGTTTTAGGTAAATTGGATCTGTCCATGTCATCAATTAATGGGAGTTTTAACGGTTTGGGTACGGTTGATAGAATCTTTATAAAGTAGGGGAGGGGGAAGATATTTTTTAAAACTTGCGTACTGGATTGATATTAGGCAAACTTAGAGGGGAGGGGGATGATATTTTCCCTATTATATTTGCTGATGGTGTCCCTGTGATTAGGTGTGTTACTGCTCTTCTGCTGAATAGATTACCGGTAAGAGCTGATGGTTGCTTGACTTGATTTTGAAAGACCCCTCGAGGATTGGAAGTTGCTAAATGAACCCTAAATCCCTCGTTGATGTCTTGGGAGAAGAACTGTTGTTAGCGCAACTCTTTCTCCTTTTCCACTGCTGGTCTGCTATCAGGGAAACTAAGCTTGACTCTAACGGCTAGTTTAACAGCTAATTTGTTAGCCTATAAATAAGTGGAGTCATTAAATGTCAAGTATTATCAATACAACAACACAACAACAGCGAGTATGCACAAGCTTAATAGATGCATCCACTTGAAGCCACATCATTTTGAGAAGGGTTGTGATAATGAGTTGCAACGTGTTCTAGATCAGAAGCAAAGCATTTTGTGTTGATCACCTAAGCTTCAAAGTGTCTACAGTTTCAGGCTTGAAAGAAAAAGTCATTTCTTTTATATAAAGTACTATGTGTACTTGTGAAAAAGGAAATCCTTGACCTGTGTGGTCCGGGTAGAAATCCTTGGCATGTGTGGCCTAGGCAAGGAAATCCTTACCCTATGTGACTCGGGTCCTCAATACGAGGGACTGTGATTAAGTGTAGAAGGGCTTGGTTCCTACCAAAAAGGAAACCATAGTGGAGTAAATCCTTGGTCTGTGATCCAAGTAGTGGATATAGGATCATTTGAGTCCAAACCACTCTAAATTGATTGTGTGCAACACAATTCACCCCCCCCCCCCCTTGGGTTATATATATATGTAGTTTCCATGCAGTCATTTTAAAATCGTTGGATTGGGATATTTTAATATCGTAGATCTAATATAGTATAGCATTTAATGTAAGACCAAATCACAGTGACCTCCCAAGCAGGATCTCAATAATTATACCCAACATGTTCTAAGTTCAGACTTACAGTCAATAATAGAAACCAAAATCAGATCTGTAAACAGTAGGTTTAACTCAGGAAAGTAGACCTCTAAGGCCATCTTTGGTATAGTTTTTATTTTTTATTTTTGCCTTAAAAAACGTTTTTGGTTGTGTTTGGTATAGTTTATGGAGCCTGTTTCTACTTAAAAAAGATTGAAAAAAACCAAAAACCAAAAATAGATCGAAAGCCGTTTATGGTTTTTGGCCAAAAATCACTTTTGACCATTTATTCGGGGACTTTAATGAGCACGTGCTCATAGGTCTCAAAATAGAAGGGTAAGAATGTCATTTCCTTGTTTAATTAGAAATGACCCTCTTCTTCTTCTTCTTCTTCTTCTTCTTCTGCAGTACAAACGAATCCCCGACCTCATTCATAAACTGAGAAGATTCAGGTATTTCAAAAAACAAATAAAACCCATGAACTGCGTTTGGATACTCTATCGGCTTCACTTCTTTCCCAGATCTCTTAAGCCACTTATAGAACTCTCTCTGCCTATCCTGCAACGGATCAAATCCTCCCACCACCACCATTGTCTCCGGATACTCCATTCCACTTATATCCACCACCCTAGGCCCCGTCGCATTCACTGCTTCATGGTCTTTGTTTTCTCCTTCAGGCAAGAACGCCTTCCACAGCCAATCTGTCGTAGCCAACGACACGATGGGCATCTTCTTCAATCTGATCTCAAGAACTACTACTGCTCCCGATAATTAACTCTACGGATCAGAATTCATAAGTGTTACAAAAACGCAGAGTTTAGTTTAGAATCTATTAATTACCTCCCCCCTTTCTCAAAAAGGATCTCTCATCAATGAAACCATCAACGTAATCGGACCTGTTTGGCTGATAGAGAGATGGAGGGAAAAGAGGGCCTGAAATTCTCAAAACATCTTTACAACACTTTACAACAATCAACGCAATAACGCCCAGAAACAAACTTTCAAAGTTACAATTCCAATCCCCAAACCAAAAAATTATTAGGGCATGGAAGGAAAAAATGGAGAAAAATCCAAAACAAGACACAAAAAACTCCAAAAAGAAAAAGAAAAAAAAAAAAAAAGCTTTGTTTGGTTAGCGTCAGCGGTTCACTATGAATTGCTGGAGGAAGAGGAGAACAGATTCAACAATGTTAACGAAGATTCTCCTCTTGACCTTATTACCTCACCGCCGAAGAAGAATTGTATCGATATTTGCCTGATCACCCTCACCTGCCGTAATTCAGCCTTTTCAGCTCTGCATGCGGCGTGGTGTGCCAGATTCCCCTGGCACTGTTGCCAACAAGAAAGCACCATGAGAGGTCAGCATTTGCCGGAAAACCGTCGAGTTTCTGTTGGTCGAGGAACTTGAGAGTGTCGCTGACAATAAAAATGAGATCTTGGGTGGAAATGAACAGCTCTAATTCAATTTTGATTTGCAAAAACCTTTCGGATCTGGATCTTAGGGGATTAAATCTCATATGGATGGGTGATCTAAACCCAAAATCCCAAAATGAAATAAGGAAAATCCAAAGAGATTGATACCTAACAACTCGGTTCTGAGTTTATGTTTTGGGAAGGAAGATGGGTAAAGGTGGCATCTCTCCACCACCTACTTCAAAAAATTATTATGCACATAGGTATGCCAAACATATTTCTTTGTCTACAATCTATTCTGTATAGTGGTTACCAAACGATTTTTATGTTTTGACCAAAAATGGTTTTCACAAATGATTTTTGTTAAATTGGCAAAAATCAAAAATAAAAAGCATACCAAATAGAGCCTAAGGTTGGTTTTATTATTCCAAGTTAGACCACACTTAGGCTAGCTTAGACTTCTATTTCCATTGTAGCTGTTTTACTTTTAATATAAAGGAGCACTGCTGGTACGATAGTCTACACACAGATTCTATCACCCAGCCTTCTCTTCTTCTCCCTCAATCTCTATCTCTCTTCTCTCCTCTCTTCTATTGCAGTTACTGGTTACAGGTTCTGGGTTTGTTACAGGCTGATCAAACCCTGGAAGTCTCAGACCAAAGGGGTTCAAGCTGCTGAGATAGTGCAAACTAATGAATTAGAAACTAGGTTCAGAATTAGAGGGTTAAGGAATAGGACTCAAACCAGCTAGCAGATCTAACCCAATTTGGGATCAAATGGAGGGGTATTGATAGAAGTTTGTCCTCCAAATATTACTGGAAAACAATGGTAGGATCTCAAGTTCCACAGGCTTAAAGTTGCAGCAGGAAAATAGAAACAAAGCCCAGCCGCATATCTGATTTGACTGTCAGATCAGAAACTTTGATAGCAGCACTTGGGGACTTCAATATAGACTTCAGTAGATGATCTCAGCAGCACTTCTGGGAATCAGATGACCTCAGTTGTGCACAGGAAATAAAATCAGAGTAGGGATCAGAAATTGATGGAGAACATATAAGAATGGGGATAGGGATAGGAGGGGTTGGCTATCTCAGCCTGGGCATCTCACCCTTCTCAGCCTCTCTCAGGAGTCAGGACAATGCATTGCAAACAGCAACATAACTTTTTTCAGTAAATAGTGGGCTCTCAAAAGCTGATTACAATGTTTATATAGCCTAATGGCTGAGACCAAAAAAAAATAGAAACTAGACTCTAACTAGGGTTCCCAACAAAAATAGAAACTAGAGTCTAACTAGGATTCCCAATTAGGATAACAACTCAAATGGGAAACTAAATAAAAGTCCGATAAAATAAAACCCAACATCAACTCCTCTAAGCCAGCTGTCCAGGTGAGGCCCATATCACTGTTCATGTGAACAATACCCTCACGTGAACAGTAATTTTGTGAACAGTGTTTTGCCCTTTTCTTCATGCTTTGATCTACATCTGCATTAATTTAATAACTAAATATTAAAAGAAATCAGATTTTGAATGAAATGCGTAAACAAGGATTGGTTTAACAGGTAACCAGAATGATGGGACCCACACCATCTTCTTCTGCAGCCCTTCTTTCTTCTTCTTCTTCTTCTTGTAACCCCAGAAAAGGAGTTAGGGTTTGGTTGGGTGCTTTCAACGCAACCGAACAGCCTGCGAGGGCTTATGATGGGGAGGCGAGGAAGATAAGGGGTAAGAAAACCAAGGTTAATTTCCCAAATGAAGAAGAAGAATGTTTCTAGACTATCCAACCTTCGTACCAATTCTCCGGCTTTCATTTGTCCAATGTTACGAATGTTGGGTTTGCCGACGATCTGAATCAGATGGGAGCATTTCTGTTCCCAGCCAATGAGTCTTGTGGTCGCCCGGCTCTCAACCCGAACCCAGTTGGTCCTGTCGTTTTTATGCCTGTGCCTCCTATGCTGATGGCGGTGCCAATGCCAGTATCGATGTCTGGGGAGGAGATGCCTGCGTCTGGATCAGAGAGTGGGGAGTCTGATATGTGCTTTGAGCAAGTTAAATTTAAAGAAGAAGAAAAGGAAGGAGGAGGAGAACAAAGTGCAAAGGCTGTCGGAAGAGCTGTTGGCGTTTCGAGACGTACATGAAGCTCTACTCGATTCCATATCAGGACGGCAGAAATGAACAGTCCATGGCAATGAATGTGAATGCCGTTAAGGAAAACTTGGTTGGAGGCACTTCCCTGGACCTCTGGAGCTTTGATGATGGTCCTCCTTGCCCCTATTGCTCTGTAATCATTGAGTAAAAGCGGAAAATGCCTCTACCCTCTCCTCCTCTCTCTTTGGCTTTTCTATGTTTTCCTTTTTGTAATTATTTTAAATCTTTCCGCCTGATAGTCCTGTAAATAGAAAAGCAATCAAGGTGGATTTTTTTTTATTGGGATTAGTATAGTAGAGGTCATAGTGGGGTTTGAACAATTGTAATTCGGGCTTCAGTTTTGTACAATTTTACCAGAAAAATAAAACGAAATTCAGGCTTCAGAGTTCTTATTTTTTTTGGGGTCAAAAAGTATACTGTGAATTAAAACCTTGTGTAGCAAAGATATTTCCCTGATATCCATATCCTGCCTCGGCTATACTTATAGATATCAAATCCATATGCTCCATTAGGGGTGAAACAAGGTTGGGTTGGGCCGGGTTTTTTAAAACCATACCCCAACCCTAAGTCCTCTTAGCTCAACCCAAGCCCAACTCGACCCTAGGTCGGGCTGAGATATCTCAGCCCAGGCCCAACCCTGCCGAGCTCAGCCCAGCCCGGCCTTGATTGACCCTGATTGGGCCGAGTTAGCCCTAATTGACCCTGAATATTGATAGGGCCTGGTTGGCCCTGACTTGCCCTACATTTTTGCCATTTACGTCATCCTATGCATTAAAAAAAATGAGACACATGTGATTGGGTATTGGTTTGTTTCATACTCAATTGACTATTAGACTTTTCTTTGGATTAAAAAACTTACCCCAATCTTAAAATTATAAATATTTTCGTTCAATAGATAAATTAGTCTTTTTTTGGTAAACCAATAGATAATTAGATACTAAAAAAAATTGCAAAATGTAAAGCATAACATAACACAGGGCTGGGCCAGGCTAGGCCCAGCCCAAGGCCTCAACCCTGGCCCAGCCCGACCCTGACCTAGGGCCTGAAAATTTCAACCCTAATCTGCCCTCAGGGTTGAAAAATCCAGCCCAGACCCTGTTCGGGCTCAGGGTGGGTCAGGGCGAGCTTGGGCCGACAGGGCCAAACTTACACCCCTATGCTCCATCTGCTACAACAAACATTACATTCTCTGTCTCTGTACCATGAACAGTATTATTATTAGGAGAAAGAACGTGGCCTGAAGCAGATGATGGGTTGGGGGAAGAGGGGGTGGGGCGGTGTTGCAAAGGATGGGGATGAGGTGGCGTTGGGAGGAAGAACAGGGGTGGGATGGTGGAACGAACGGTGATGTTCCAGAAGAAGAAAGGGCAGCTGAAGCCCACCATGCTGTTACCTGTTAAACCAATCTTCTTATACATATTTCATTCAAAATCTACTTTCTTTTAATAATAATAAATTATTAAATTAATACTTACATTAGATCTAATGGTAGATATTAAAATATCCTAATCCAACAGTTCTAAAAATGGCTGTGTGGAAACTACGCCAGCCACACAACCAAGCAGAGTTCTTTCTCCCTACACACTTGAGGGGGAGTGTTGAGTAGTAAACCTGTACAGCAGGGGTATTATTGTCCACAATATCCTGCGGTACTTTGTTGGTAGTTAGTCACGATAGGGGGATTGTCCCTATCGCGATATGTTTACTTCAGTTTCCTAGTTTAGTTGGGTTATTGTAGTTTCCTTTTATGGTATGTAACAAAAATTGTACTCCTACTTAGAGTCTACTTTCTATTAGTTGTTAGCAAGATTACAAATAAAGGTTTGTAATCCACTATAGAAATCAGTTGAACCTATCGGGGTTCAGCAATTGCTCCCTCTCTCTAATCATCTCTCTCTTCCTCTCCTCTCCTCTCTCTTCGATTTGCAGGTACTGGTTTAGATCCTGATTTGTTACGAATCACATTGTTTTTTAAATCTTCTACTGTCATATTTTGATATAAAATAAATCTCTATGTAAGAGTTTATGCAATAAAGGTAGTCTGGGCACTAGTATAGTATCATATTGTCTTATGTTGTAATTTTACTTTTTTTACCTTTTACCTCCCTAGGGAGGTGTATGTAATTCTCACTTCATGTTAGTAAATAAAATAGGGGAGGGGTACCTTCTCTCCCTAACATTCGGTTGCACAACTTCTTCTCTTCTTCTTCTCTTCTCTTCTCATCTCCTACCTTCTCTCCTCTCTTTTTCGATCCTTACACGATTTAAACTTGGTATCAGAGCACTCTCCGGTTCTGGTTTGAGGGTTGTCCTACAAGCTCTCCGCCTCCTCTCTCTCTCTCTTTGGAACCCTAGATTACAAAGGGGTTCCAAGGAAGGGGCTGCTATAGGAAAACATTGAAGGGATCATGCCATGTCTTGATGAAGACTATGGAAACACCAAGATAGGTATTCATGTGAAGTTTTGGCTGAACTCAAATCAACAAGGGGACAGTTCAAACTTGGGTACCGCCAGCTCTTGAGCTCACAGCAACTTTCTTCTTCATCTGGCATCTGTTGAAGTTGGGTCTTGGCTCATTGAAGACACCCTAGGCTTCTCTTTCAAGTCCCCAAAAGCTAGGTTGCAAAAGAGGAAAGCCCAAGGACTGCAACTCAATTTTATGCTGCTGCTACAGTACTGCCAGTTCTGGAAAACTATTCTGCAAGCCTTTTTTATGCTGCTGATTTCTCCTCTATCGAGGCATCGAGCAATATTTGGGAATGGGACTGGACTTGCTAGAGTCGCCCAAGGGGTGGCTGTCAACCCCCCAAGGCCTTGGTTACTAAAGATGTAAGTTGGTGGAACACAACTCATCCTCGTCCAAGCAGCCAGGTACCGCCAGATTTGCTTTTTTGCCCTACATTTTGTTCAAAATATTTTGTATGGTGAGCTTGGTTGTTATTGGTTGTGAGTTAAATCAGTTGCGACTTTATCTTGTCATGGAATGAAATTAAATCATAAACGATGTATGTGAGTTGGTTTTCTTCAAGTTTTTTATAATTACCTACTTGCTGGAATTTTTTTCTACGTATTGAGAAGAATTTTTTGGGTAGAGTGTACTCCCCATTTGGTTTGGGTATCATCCCCACTTTCTACGTTTGTACCTACATTATGGAAATCTGGGCACAAAAGAGAGCGATGTTGGATACTTTATGGCAGCCCCCTGGTATGCATGGCAGCAGGAGAGGGGGAACCAGATCACACATTGTGATAACTGAGGTTGAACCTATGGGATATTCATCTAGACCACAAACAGACACCAGTTCTCTCACTCAGGATGATATTGCAGCATTTCGCAGGGTTAAATCATATCTAAATAGCTCTTCTTCTACACCCACAGTGCTAGATTATTTAGCTTCCACCTTACAGGTCTCTACATCTGTTCCTTCCATTGCCTCTTCGTGGGTCATCGACTCCGGAGCCACTGACCATATTATTGGCATATCCCAGCATTATGACTCCTACTCAACCTGTTCTGGTAAGGAAAAGGTTAGGGTCGTTGATGGTTCTCTTTCTTCTGTCTCTGATAAGGATAGTGTCCATGTTACTTCTTCTATTTCTCTCGACTCCCTTCTTCATGTTCCTAAGTTTAACACTAACCTCTTTATCTGTGAGCCACCAAACCAAATCCTTAAATTGTTGTCACTTTTTTTCCATCTTATTGTGTTTTTCAGGATTTGGTGACAAAGAGGATTATTGGCAATGGACGTGAGGAAAAAGGACTCTACCTTATTAATCTAGAAACATACCCCTACCCACTGCTCAGTCCTATTCGTGTAGGCATAGTAACAACAGTACCGGTGACTTTGTAATGTTGTGGCATCAACGTTTGGGCCACCCTTCTTTCAATGTTATAAGGAAAAAATTGCAACTTTAGTTTTCTTCTATTCCTCCTTCCCATGTATTTCAGTGTGAACCCTGTTTGTTTACTAAACATTGTCGTTCTCCTTATCCCTATCATGGTAATAGATCCAGTGTTCCTTTCCATATTGTGCATTCTGATGTTTGGGGGCCTACTCCCACTACTTCTTTGTTTGGTTATCGTTATTTGGTACTCAAAATCAAATTGTTCGTTTTGATAAAGAGGGGGAGTATATGTATGGTGGACTCCCAAACTTTTATACTAACAATGGCGTTATCCCTCAGGTTGCTTGTGTTAACACACCCCAACAAAATGGGGTAGTAGAGAGAAAAAAAATCACCATTTGTTGGAAATCACTAGGAGTCTCCTCTTTGGGATGCATGTCCCCAAGACCTTTTCGTCTGATGCCCTTCTTACCTCTTTGGCGACGCCACCTAGGCATCCAGGCGGTTTTGTTGGGGCTTAGGCGACCTCCGCCTTATTGCAAGGCACCTTGCACTGGTTTTTATTGATATCAAACCTGGTATTGGCCCTTATTTATGCCAAATATCATTTAAACTTAAGATATTATTCATAAATAAGCAAATACCCCCCTATTTGAATCCAATAAACATAGTTAAAAAATCAAATTCCAAAAAGATAAAAAGTCAACCCCCCAGTTCAAGAACAAAAACTGGATTTTTTACGGTAGGTAAAATTTTCAACTTTCTAATGCTGGGATTTTTCTCAAATCTAAAAATTCTATAAATCTTAATATGGTAAAACATTGCTAAAATCCAAAAGTGCGGTAAAATATTCAATTGTTTTGATACCTAAAAAATATTTTCATTCAGAGTGATTTTAACAGCATTCGCGCATACCAAATAAGGTTTGACCGGAACATAACTTCTTCAATATAAATTAGAGTTAGGCAATTTTGGATTTGTTGGACAGCTGGTTTTGTGCTCTACTTCATACTAAAAGTCTCATGTAAAAATAAAATCATCTGACTAGTCAAATTTCTGAGAGAACAATAACATTTCTCTAAATCGAGGACAATTTAATTACTTATAGATAAGATCATATTTTCTAAGAACAGTATAAACCAAATGTATGTTTGATTGTTTCAAACTTCCAATAGCTTGCTTTTTCAGTTCTGTTGTCTTCTAGTTCTATGTTGACTTTTGATGACTTGATGTGGCTTAATATTGATTTTTGATGATTTGATGTGACTTGATGTGTCTTAACGTTGATTTTTTATGATATAAGGTATATATTGTAGCATACTAAATAATGTTAGAAAAGGGGGAAATAAAAAAATAACACTTGGGGGCGCCTTTGTCACCTAGGTGGGCACCTTGTCTCCTAAGCGCTTAGACACCCCTCCAGCGCCTTGGGTCGCTTTGCCGCCTTGATAACTATGCTTCTTACTACTGCTGTTTTAATCAACTGCATGCCCACTAAACTTCTTGGCTCCAAATCCCCTTTGGAAACATTGCCTCCTCAGACTTCTGTTTTCTCTCTTACTCCCAAGGTGTTTGGGTGTGTCTGCTACGTCCATATCAATAAATCTGCTAGGACTAAGCTTTATCCCAAGGCCCTTAAATGCATCTTTCTTGGGTATTCATCCTCTTCCAAAGGCTATAAGTGCTACCATCTCTCTTGCCACCGGCGACTTCTTTCCAAAGCCATCACCTTCTTTGAGTTTGTTCCCTTCTTTACTCCTCATCACCATCCTCTTCAGGGGGAGAATAGTAGGAGTGAAGAGGCTACTGATGTCAATCTTTTCTTCCCCCCTTGCCTATTCATTCATTTCAGCTGGATGTTGGGAAACATAAAGAGGTGGAGATTATTGAAATTTGTGATAACTCAAGTGTTGATACTAGTAAGGAGAAGGAATTAATTGTGTACAAAAGAAAGGGAAAGAAGAAGAAGACCTGCCAAGAGTCCTCTTTGGATCCACATCCTAAGATCCACCTTCCTCAGTCAAGTAACACTCCTCTTCCCTCCGAGTTAGATCTTCCCATTGCTATTCGAAAGGGAAAGAGAGTTTATACTAATCCCATAGCCCAATTTGTCTCCTATATTGCTCTATCTCTCACAGGTGTTGCTTTTACTGCTGCCTTTTCCTCCATTTCCATTCCCAAGAATGTCACTGAGGCCATGTCTGACCCCAAGTGGAAGCAAGACATTTCTGAGGAAATGTTGGCACTTGAAAAGAATTACACTTGGAAACTGGTTGATCTTCCCAGGGGGAGAGTTCCAGTTGGATGCAGATGGGTCTACACAGTCAAGTACCAATCAGATGGTTCAGTTGAGAGATATAAGGCCAGCTTGGTGGCCAAAGGATACAATCAGGTATACGAGACTGATTATCAGGAAACATTTGCTCCTGCGGCTAAGCATAACTCAATAAGAGTTCTCTAATTTTTGGCGGCTAATAAAGATTGGCCATTGTATCAGTTGGATGTGAAGAACGCCTTCCTCCATGGTGATCTAGAAGAGGAAGTGTACATGCAGACTCCACCTGGATTCAAGTTTCCCTCAGCTGAAGGGAAAGTGTATCTCCTCAAGAAGGCACTATATGGTCTCAAATAGTCCCCAAAGGTTTGGTTTGAGAGGTTTAGACAGGCTATTTTGAAGAATGGGTATTCCCAGAGCCAAGCTGACCACACTTTATTACCCGGCGAGGTAATGGTACCATCACAGCCCTTATTGTTTATGTTGATGACATTGTGGTGACTAGAGATGACAAGGCTGAGATAGCTAGATTGAAGATCTACTTGGTCCAATAGTTTGAGATTAAAGATCTAGGACCCTTGAAGTATTTCTTAGGAATTAAAGTATCAAGATCAAAAAAGGGAATCAATATATGTCAAAGGAAATTTGTTATGGACTTGTTGAAAGAAACAAGAATGTTAGGTTGCAAACTAGCAAGTTCTCCTATTGAGCATAACCACAAGCTAGGAGAAGACTATGGTCCTTTTGTTGATACAAGAAAATACCAAAGGCTGGTAGGGAAGCTGATTTATCTCTCTTTGACTCGCTCAGATATCACCTATGCAATTGAGGTAGTGAGTCGGTTTATGCATGCCCCCAATAGTGGGCACTTGGATGTTGTGTATAATATCCTCAGGTACTTGAAGTACACCCCAGGAAAAGGACTATTATATGTCAAGCACAACCATATGAGGATAGAGGCTACAATAATGCGGATTGGGCAGATTCAGTTTCTGACAGACTGTTTAAATCAGGATATTGTACATTTATGGGAGGTAACCTGGTCACATGGAGAAGCAAAAAACAACCTGTTGTGGCCCAATCCAGTGTAGAGCATAGTTGTCAAGGTGGCAAAGTGACCCAAGGCGTTGGAGGGGTGTCTAAGCGCTTAGGTAACAAAGCGCCCGCCTAGGTGTCGCCTAGGCAACCAAGGCGTCCCCAAGTGTTATTTTTTATTTCCCCCTTCTCTAACATTATTTATTATGCTACAATATATACCTTATATCATCAAAAATCAACATTAAGCCTTCTCAAGTCATCAAAAATCAACATTAAGCCACATTAAGTCACATAAAGTCATCAAAAATTAATATTAAGCCACATCAAGTCATCAAAAATCAACATAGAACTAGAAGACAACAAAACTGAAGAAGCAAGCTATTAGAAGTTTGAAACAATCACATACATTTGGTTTATACTAGTCTCACATTTTGGTTTATACTGTTCAAAGAGTAATTAAATTGTTCTCCATTTAGAGAAATATTCTTGTTCTCTAAGAAGTTTGACTAATCAGATGATTTTATTTTTACATGAGACTTTTAGTATTAGGTAGAGCACAAAACCAGCTTTCCAACAAATCCCAAAGTGCTTAAATCTGATTTATATTGAAGAAATTATGTTCCGGTCAAACCTTATTTGGTATGCGCGAATGCTGTCAAAATCGCTCTGGATGAAAAAAAAAATTTAGATATAAAGACAAATGAATATTTTACCGCACTTTTGGTTTTTAGCAATGTTTTACCATATTAAGATTTATAGAATTTTTAGATTTGAGAAAAACCCCAACATTAGAAAGTTGAAAATTTTATCTACTGTCAAAAATCAAGTTTTTGTTCTTGAACTGGGGGGTTGGCTTTTTTTCCTTTTGGAATTGGATTTTTTAACAATTTTTATTAGATTCAAATAGGGGGTATTTGCTTATTTATGAATAATATCTTAAGTAAATGAAATACCAAATATAAAACATTTACTTACATGATGTTTGGCATAAATAAGGGCCAATACCGGGTTCGATACCAATACAAACCAGTGCAAGGCGCCTTGCAATAAGGCGGAAGTCACCTAGGCCCCAACAAAACCTCCTGGACCCCTAGGCGACGCCTTGGCAACGCCTTGACAACTATGGTGTAGAGGCAGTGTTCAGGGCTATGGCTCATGGAGTATGAACTCCTATGGTTGAGACGCCTGGTCCAAGAGTTGGGATTTGATACTGAGGCACCTATGAGACTCTATTGTAATAACAAGGCTGCCAGTACAGTAATATAATACGGATTAGGATGATTCAGTCTCTGACAGATGGTCTAAATCAGGATATTGTACATTTGTGAGAGGTTACCTGGTCACATGGAGAAGGAAAAAATAACTTCTTGTGGCCTAATCCAGTGCAGAGGCAGAGTTCAGGGCTATGGCTCATGGAGTGTGTGAACTCCTATGGTTGAGACGGCTGGTCCAACAACAACAAACTCAGACTTATCCCAACTTAATGGGGTCGGCTACATGGATCCAAACAAAACAAAGTAGAGAAAACAGAGTTCTAAAAAAAATAAAATAAAGGGGAAAGAGATGAGAGATGAAAATGGAAAAGGACACATGAAAGATGGGAAATAAATAGAAAAATGAACGATGGAAGATGAAGATAGTAAGAGGAAAGAGGCATAGCCCAACCCGTCAAGAGAATTTCAGCTAAATGGGGTCTACGACATGGGTCCTTGCCCTCCAATAGGCTCTGTCCGAGGTCATACTTGGAACAAGCCCTAGCCTATGCATGTCCTTCCTCACCACTTCTCTTATGGTCATTTTAGGTTGAGACGGCTGGTCCAAGAGTAGGGATTTGATACCAAGGCACCTATGAGACTCTATTGTGATAACAAGGCTACCATAAATATAGCACACAACCCAGTGCAACATGACATGACAAAACACATTGAAGTGGACCGACATTTCATCAAGGAGAAGATTGACTCTGGCTACATCTGTACACCTTTTGTTAAGACAGGTGATCAATAGGCTGACATCTTTACCAAAGGGGCTCATCCCTAATCAGTTTGATGCAGAAGCCAAGTTGTTTGGCAAGAAATACTTTAAGGGATCACATGGGAGAAGGGTTGGTTCACTTCACCAACTGGTGGACCAACCCAATGGGCCATAGGGCCAACCAAATTTAAGTTGGGCTAGGTCAATTGGGTTGGGAGTTGTTGGGTCTCTCAAACCCAGAATTGAGGGGGGCATATTTATCAAGTGATGACAAATTTTACAACTCAAGTGAGGGCCAATTGTCACTCATAGCGGTCCCTATAGAACATCCGTTCATGTTCCGCGCCGCAACGCGTAGCGGTATATTTGGGGGGCGTGTCTCCTCGATGGAGAGAGAAGGTATGCGTCTTCTCAATTTTAATTAACAAGGCATGGGGGTCATGCAATCATATGAAATGGAGTCGCCACCTAGGATTAGGGCCTAGGACCCAATTGGTGTAGCCCTGTGAATGGCTACACGATTCTGTTTGGTCTAGTCAGAGATTCGGGGTAAGTGGTCAAGTTACGAGAGTGGGAAGGTGTTAGGCACCCACCTCGCCCGGGTAAACCGGTCTTTCTACTAGATGCTTGTTTTTGAATATTCTCCCCTTATGAATGACCTATACCAACATGTATAGCTAAATAATGATGCATAAACTATTTAAATAAATTAAACTATGTTATGCTAACTACTATGTATACTACACAGGAATGCTTGAGAATCTACATCGTGCCAAAATTAAAGGTTAACGATGGAAATGTATACCTGTACGCTAAACTAATGCAATTATGAGAAATCCAAGATGAACGGCGTCCCCTAGCTCAGGTGGAGGCAAATGACTGGCTTTATCCTCTATCGGACAGAGTAACGGCTTGCAAGTGTTGAACCTTAGGATCTTGGACAAAATAACGGTATCGCAAGGTTTTGGGAACTGGATACCTAAATCCCGAACAAATGGCTATGCCATGGAAGGTTTCTGGGAGTCGGGCAAAAAAGGTCGAAGAATCCGGATTCGGATAACTCAGACTTTGGACAAGGGGACAAGGCTCGAAAGCTTGAAAACGGATCGGGGAAGGGCTCCAGAACAAGGAAACTAGGAAAAAACGAAAAACTGGAGCTCTGACGGTTCCCCCTCTTTGGAAAACTTGGAATGTACAAATGAGGGGGGGAAGGGGGCTATTCATAGGCAAAAATGGGCTATGCGGCGTTGCGGAGGGGCCGACGGGGCCGTGGATGGCCGCGGTGCCGCATGACAGTGTCGCGCGCATCTACGGCACCACGTGGGGCGCCTGTCTGCAGTGCCGCGTAGCTGGGCTGCGCCTGTCTGTGGTGCCGCAAGGTATGCTAGACTGTCGTGCTTGCACCCACGATGCTGCTGTGCGTGCGGTGCACGCTCTACAGGGGTTATGAGGGTGTTATGAGGTTGGGCTCTTTGTGCTTTCGCAGTATTGGAGGATGGGTTCCAGGAGACATTGTCAGTCATTCGTGTCTGATTGTCATCATTGTCGGGGGTGGTGACAAAATTCAGCGTCTACAGTCCCCCCCCCCTTGAGGAGTGAAGTATTTATTTTATTTCTAAGTTAGTTCAATCAGTAACTAAGGTAGTTTCTAATTTTAAGTGGAGTTAATAAGTCAAGTTTCTATTTTCTCTTTTTCTTGAGGAGCAAGTACTGCCTCTTAATTGTATGACTGCTGTAGCCATTCCCCATGACTGACATAGTTGAATGAAAATTGTGTGCTGCACGTATGTTTCTTCTCTCAAGTTGAATGTGCGACTTGAAGGGTTGAAGGAGCCTGGCTGCGAGAGCCTAATCCACCTATCCCCCAACCTTCTAATTTCTATTCTCCATCTTCTCTATCTCTCCATCCATCCCTGTCCCTGCTGTGATTTGTGAATGCTCAACCATTGAAGAAGACCATTCGGGTGCTACTGCTGCTGCTCCAGTGCTGTTGCTGCTGTTGCTGATCAAAAAAGGATTCTTCACCTCCTGCGGATTCCAGTTCTTTCTACAGTTTGGCTGCAAACTTCAAGACCCCCCAACTCCATAAGCCCTCCTCAGTTTCTGCAGAGATTTGGAGCATAAAGTCCCCTCAGCAGGCCCTACACTCAATCTTGGTTTGGAGACCAGATTCCCACTGGTTTGCAAGTTTCAGCCAAACCTTCTATTTTGGTGTCACCCCTGCAACTCCCAATCCTGCCTTCAGAATTGTACAAGATTTTCAGCAAAGGTGCACCTCCATAGGACCTCCACTCGATCCAAGTATT
This sequence comes from Telopea speciosissima, assembly GCF_018873765.1. Taxonomy (NCBI): domain Eukaryota; kingdom Viridiplantae; phylum Streptophyta; class Magnoliopsida; order Proteales; family Proteaceae; genus Telopea; species Telopea speciosissima. The sequence continues at coordinate 15,908,541 of NC_057917.1, forward strand.
GGTCTAAGTTGCTGCTTGGTTTGGTTTCTACACCTCCCCTACTTTCTATTTTGGTGAATTTTCTCTTAGACTATTTCCAGCCATCCGATTTGGCTCAAATTTTGGTAGTGACTAGTGCTGGCCCAGACTTGAACTCGATCTTGATATTAGCCCTTTCTGCTGGCTGAAACCTGAGTTCCAGCCCTCCCTATATTCTGAATCTGTGTTGGTTCATTCCCTATTATTTGGGTTTGTTCATTGGTTATTGTGGGTTACTTGGGACTAAATCTGACCTAGTTTTAGTCTTACATTAGAATTTAGTGCCCTTTTCTGCAAGCTGACAATGTATTGACATTTATTCTCTAGCTTGAGGGGGAGTGTTAGAGTTTATGTAATAAGGGTAGTTTGGGCACTAGTTTAGTATCTTATTATCTTATGCTGTAATTTTACTTTTTTACCTTTTACCTCCATAGGGAGGGGTATGTAATTCTCACTTCATGTCAGTAAATCAAATAGGGGAGAGGAATCCTCTCTCCCTAACATTCGGTTGCACATCTTCTTCTCTTCTTCTTCTCTCTCATCTCCTACCTTCTCCTCTCCTCTCTTGATTCGATCCTTACACCATTTCCAACTCTCAAGTGCCAAAGTTTTAATAAATAATAATGCTAAGAAATAAGGCGAGTTTTAATAATACTAAGAAATATGGACCACATTTTTGCTTTGGATCTGGTCGCCTTGGCGATGCATTCTAACAACATTGATTATTATAGTGTTTTGAAAATATGCAAAGGCTGTCTACGAGAAACAGGAGAAATACAACAATTTCCATGATGAATAAAAGTAGGTTATTTGGTATTTAAAAGATAAAAAAGCAACAGAAAGAAAGGTCCATTTTCTCTTCCTTTACTTTATGCTTCAAACATGAAAAAAGGACAGAAAACAAAAGGGAAGCTTTTAGTGTCAAATATGCAACACTTCTACGTTATATCTAAAATCATATACAAGCAATGAGAGAAAAACCTTATTGCCAGTTCTCCCTGGTGTGCTACCATTGTAGCCAAATGTGTAAAAATCCCACCCAGCTCAGAAATTGTTGACTCCACATTTTGCAAAGCAAGTGCACGGCTCTGTGTATAGTTCTCTCGCCGAGGAATAACTTCTTGTAACATGGACACATCCATATGCTGGGTTGGAGAAGTGTCTGTAGCCAACCTTCGCCTGAATTAGCGAAGTTGTGAACATGTTAGCATGTTATTATTACTGTTATAATATATATATAAATAAATCAGTTACAAACAGCACATTGAAATTAAACCATATTAAAATACTAACAACATAAATCAGAAAGCATCATGTACTCATCCATGTTTAAACATCAAAAGAACATAACAAAAACAGTAAGGTACATATTCGGAGGCTGAACTTAAATTGAAGTTGGCTGAGAACATGACATAGTGATTAGAAAGTACTTTTTGCAGTAAGATCTTTATGCAGAGCACTCAATAGAGTCTTACTGTTTCAAGTGAACAGTGTACCTTAACTACAATGAGATTTTGGCCAGAGTACAAAAATTGATTTTTGACAGTTCAATAATAACAGAATAGAAGAAATGACAAGAATTTCAGTCATTGGAGTGGGCAAGCAATTTCAAAGAATCTAGAAGCTTCACTTCACCTGTGTTTTATTCAGCTATGCACCTTTTGAGCATATGAAGAATTAACTTTTATTGCTTGTTGCTGGGAAATAATATATGATGCATAAATTTTGTAATGTGAAATGCACTTTTGTATTTGACGTTTTAAAATGAAAAGGGACGAGTTTGTTCTGCACTGAACACTTGTTGGGCCTTTAGGTAACACTCCTGAGAAAAACTAATAGAAAATCCCTTACAACATTTGAAAAGCTTCGATCTGTCTAATGTATGTAATCAAACAAGGAAAGGTAAGGTAGATACAGAAAAGAAGACAGATTGAGGTAGGGGAACTTTAAATGAAGGGCCTTATGACAGATCAATTTTCAAGAGTTGTGAAAAAAGTTGTCAAGAAAGAGATCAATTTCAAGAGTTGGAATCAAATTGAAGTTGGGAAATTCAAAGCTTGGAAATATTGAAAATTAGAAGCTTAAATGGATGAGAAAGTTTAGAAAACATTTTTTTCCGTTTCTTTTCTTTCAAAGTCCATAAGATGGTTAATGTCTGACTTCAATAACTCAAATCAACTAAACCATCTGAATGGGTTGGCTACACAAATCCTGTTTTACTATTCAACTCTAAATAAACCAATATTTATTTTAAAAAAACAATTAGCACAAGGGGTGATAGAGGAACAGACTAAATACCTTCTCATCTGGCTAATAGAAGCCCCCACATCTAAAATTCTCGTATTGCCCTTATCCCTTTCTTAAACAACTTGTCTGGCAAATCCATCACCATTTAGAAAATATTTCTTAATGAACCCAAAAAACCATTTTCATGTTCCATTCTTACAGCATCCTACTTCATGATATGCTCTATGTGCAGCACATGGTTTTTAAATATACTCCCTTTGTTCCATAGAAATAGTCCACTTCAGTCTTTTTAGCTGTTCCAAAATAATTGTCCACTTCAAGTATTTAATGCATTAATTTTCATTGCTTGCCAATCACTCCCCACATTTTCAGTGAGGGTATACTGGGAATCCAAGTTGCAGCTGAAGGGTAAACTTCAAAAATGAATTATACAAAATGGGAAGTTAAAGAATTAAATATTATTCATCAAAACATGTGCTTTTTGATTGTGGACTATATTTTGGAACAGAGGGAGTTTGTTTCATCCCCCTTGAAGGCCAAAACTAACTGTTGAGAAGTACTGTTCACGTGAACAGTGATTTGGTTGATATGTGTATCTTCTATTTTCCTAGTCCTAGTTGGAGTCCTAGTTTCTAATTATGTCAAGTCTTAATTCTACTGTGAGTTGTTAGTCTTAGTTTCAGTTTGAGTTGTTAGTTCTAGTTCTTTTCCTATTGTAACTTGGAATCCTATCATGATTAAGAATTCCTAATCTGATTAGGAGTTCCCCTTTCTATTTGTAATTTCCCTTCTATTATAAATAGAGGGGCTTTCCTATCAATAAAAAACAAGTTATTATTCTCTCATTCTCTCTTTTTTCTCTTCTCTCAAGTTGGTTACAGGTCCTAGGTTTTCTACATGGTATCGAGCACTAACCGGTTGCCGGTTTGAGAGTCGTTTTTAGGTTTTCAGTTTTGTATGGGTTTCATATACTGAAGATGAGTATTTGATGAAAATCAATCATTACCACTACTGTTTATGCTTCGCTGTCGTCTGTTACTCTATCGATTTCTAGTTGCTGCTATCATCAAAGATGGATTTGGTTTTGAAAGGTGGTTTCCTTCCAATAAGTCGAAAGGATTGCCCCCGAAGAACAAGGGGTTCTTCTACCGCCTTGCAATTTTTCTAGACGAGGGAAGATTATTTGCTGTTGTGTCGAATCTGCTGTGGAAGATTTCTGGGTCTTTTCTACTGCTGCTAACGCTATCATTACTACTGGTTGATAAAAATCCTGTGGCTGCTATCTTGCGATTCCAAATACCAGAAGTGAATCGAACTCCATCAATTTATCTGCTGCTATTTTGTTCGAATCTCTGCTGCTGGTATCATACTTGTCTATCGTTGAAATCGATTCTGCTACTGGTTGGTTTGTGCTCCATCGATATTTATTTGCTGTTCTATTCGCTGCTGCTATCGCAAGTTGCGATCTATTTGCTGTTTCGATTACTGCTATTTTCCTTGGATGTCAAACCCTAGTCAATTTCTGGTTTTTATGTAGCAACATTGTGGTTTGGGTTGAGGCCTGAATCGATACCCTGCTTGTTCGATCTCAGAAGAAGCTTGATATATTGTGGATTTGCTGCTTGCGATTTGCTACTGGTTGTCTTTCCTTCGATTTTACTGATAGGGCTCTGGTTCACGCTGGAGAGTTCTGGAATTGATTCTGCTTCTTTGAAGTGTTTATTCTGATTTCTGGAACCTGGTATTGTGGTTGATTCTGCTTCTGTTTGCTATTGATACATTCTCTGGTGATTGTTGTTTCGATCAATGGATTGAAGAAGATGGAGAAGATTTATATACTGCTGTTTTTGTTCCATGCTTTCCGCCTCTGGTCCATGATTCAATTTCCACAGGATTATAGTTCTTTTTTGGTTGAAGGTTGAAAAACTCTTGAAGGTTTTGATTTCTGGTTTTACGGAAGGAAAGAGATGAATTTCTTTCGTAAGTTCCTCTTTTTCCTTTCTTAGTTTCATTCTTTTGTCAGGTTTCACGTGGGTTGAGATTGTTAGATTCTTTGAGTTTTCCCATATTGCCCCCACTCCCTTTCCTTTATTATGCTATGTCCCACCTTTTATTTATCTTCCAACTTTCACAATCGTCCCTTAATTTTTTTTATTTCCTTTCATGTCCCATTACTTCTTTATTTATCTTTTACCCCTTACAAAATTCTGGTTATTTACAGAACTGTCATTATCTTTTAATACATTCCCCTATTTGACTACCCAGTTGACCCTTGAAAATTCTGGTTTATTATCAGTTTGTCCTTTGGCTTGGTTTGTATTTAGAAATGGATTTCCACCGAATTATAGCCATGCCATCCTTTTTTTTCCAACACTGTTCCCTTCAATAATTCTAATTCCCTTCATATCCCATACCTTTGGCATATACCCATACCACTTTGGACGATAATGGTATTCTCTAATTTGCCATTTCTTCTTTTTTCATTACCCTTAGCAACTTTTGAAAAATTTTGGAATATTATGTTTTTGCCCTATCTCTTACATCATCTCTGTTATGTCCACGTGTACTACACGTGAGGGGGAGATTATGTACAATACACTGCTGAGACATTGCAGACGGAACATGCGGGAACATTGGTGCAAAACATGGAAGATCAGTTTTCTCCACCATTGCTATTGGGTATCCTTTGTTATTGGGTTGAGTTTGCCGTAAGGGGGAGATTGAAGTATTGAAGAGTATTGAAGATATTTGGTTGTTGCCTATTTGAGGATTTTCATTGAGTTGATACATTATTTTTCCATTGCTGATTCGGTTTGTTTTCGCTACTTGCTGCTCTAGTTATTTCACTTCAAGATTCTAAGTCACTATGACAATCTGAGATTCATCACTGGATAGCTATTAAAGATCGTTGAAAGCTGCCTTTTTGGAAGACATTCCAGTCCTGGTTTGCTTGATCATGTCTGTCCAAGTTTTGAAGATCTATTTTTCAAGTTCTTGAAGGTTTATTTGGGAGCTGCATTCATATGTCAAGCTGGATTCTACTACAACTTAGTTTTTTCATTTTATTCAAGTTGGGCATTAGTACCTTGTATGCGCCAACTTGAGGGGGAGTGTTAGCATTATTAGGAGTTCTTTTTTCTTTAGTTCAAGCTGGATTTTCTATCTTTACTTATTTGTATAATCCAGCTTGAGGGGGAGTGTTGAGAAGTACTGTTCACGTGAACAGTGATTTGGTTGATATGTGTATCTTCTATTTTCCTAGTCCTAGTTGGAGTCCTAGTTTCTAATTATGTCAAGTCTTAATTCTACTGTGAGTTGTTAGTCTTAGTTTCAGTTTGAGTTGTTAGTTCTAGTTCTTTTCCTATTGTAACTTGGAATCCTATCATGATTAAGAATTCCTAATCTGATTAGGAGTTCCCCTTTCTATTTGTAATTTCCCTTCTATTATAAATAGAGGGGCTTTCCTATCAATAAAAAAAACAAGTTATTATTCTCTCATTCTCTCTTTTTTCTCTTCTCTCAAGTTACTGGTTACAGGTCCTAGGTTTTCTACACTAACAGATTGTGTTATCTACATAGGATATTTTTTTATCCATACCACATCTAGTGAAGTTATATCACAAAATCCATGGAGTGTTCAACGAAATAATAAGCACTTAACAACTGGAAGAGAAAAGCCAATAACATTCAGAAAAGTTACTCATCCAAATCAAAATATCTATTAAAGAAGCACAGCAGATGTCATACAGTTGAAACTCTGAAATACAATCTTAGTGTTGGCATAAACATATCAAACATACCGCAGCTGGTTTCCATTTTGAAGTCCAGTAGATGGCACTCTGATAGAAACAAAGAATTGGAGGGATAAAATGAGAAAAGAAAAATCAGATTGCTAGTTTACAATAACAAAGTAATAAATCAGATGTTAATAGTAGAACTGCAAGGACCATGTCAAGAACTAAAAGTAGGCCAATGAGGAACAAGTATTGGAATTGGAATGAGATGAATTGCGAATAAACAAATTGCACAAGTGAATTGTGAGATGCAACCAATGCATATTCATTCATACACAATTTATCAGGCAGAGAAATAGTTCGCACTTAAATAGCTAAAGTTGATGCTCATATTCAAAGCATAGGTTCATCTATCAGTAATTTGTCCTTTCTTTTGGTAGCATCACTCAGGTTAACATTTTAAAGACTAAGAAAACTGCTAAACAGGATAGAGGAGACTGTCCTCATTTGTGGTTGCATCCATTTGGACCATTCCTAGCATTGCCATTTTTTATTTATTTTTTGGTGAAGCAAGCATTCCCATTTATGTCAACTGAACCACATCTTTACTGTACGAGTGCCAACTACCACTTTGGAGTTGCACTTGTGTCAGTTTTATCGCCACTAAAAAGTGCTTTGGATAGTTAAACAAATGTTTGTAATTGTGGCATTGCAACTGTTAATACCAGGGTAATCACAATATAGGGTCATATACAGTTACATTGAGAGGGCATACAACTCCTAAAAAACAGCCATCATCACTATTACAATGACCACCATGCCACTACTTTAAAATATTTGAATTATTTGAATAGTAATTAATAATTTTGGTTACATGATTCAGATTAAATATTAACATATATCAGAATGTAACAAAAAAATTTGAAAGAACTAAAGAAATTGAAGGAAATACTGATCAATTTAATGGCTGCAATGATGCTGAACAATGATAGATGTAGCTGTCTTAGCAATGTCTCTGCATCCTCTTAAACATAGTTTACATGGGTTACTGATTTCCCTTACCTAGGGTAAACATTGTGACACTATGGCTGAATAGTTTCAAGAAAATGCAAGCGCAACACAACTGTCAAGGTTTAAGTATCCTTCCGTATCCACCAATTTCTGCCGATACGTATCGAGTCTTTAAGGTACCAATATGATACAATCATGGTTCAAAAACTCGGTTGAAACTGGCAGTTTTGACTGAGACACCTTGGTTTCGAAAGAAACTGAGACGAAACCAAGGGTCAAAACCACATGCTGCATGGTTTAGACACTATTTTGGCCATAGTTCGGTAATTTCACAAGTTTTGACCTGAACGCCTTTATAAATTCACTTAACCCCATCAAAACTTGAGGAAACCTAGCTCAAAACCAGGCAGACACTTATTTATGCCAAATATCATTTAAGTAAATGTTTTCATTTACTTAAGATATTATTCATAAATAAGAAAATACCCTCTCCCCCCCTCCCTCTATTTGAATCCAATAAAAAGTGTTAAAAAAAAAATTCTAAAAGGATAAAAAGTCAACCCCCCAGTTCAAGAACAAAAACTGGATTTTTGACTGCAGGTACAATTTTCAACTTTTAAATGTTGGAGTTTTTCTCAAATCTAAAAATTCCATAAATCTTAATATGATAAAACATTACTAAAAACCTAAAGAGCGGTAAAATATTCATTTGCTTTGATGTCTAAAAATTTATTTCCATTCAAAGCAATTTTAAACAGCATTTGTGCACACCAAATTAAGTTTGACCGGAACATAACTCCTTCAATATAAATCAGATTTAAGCAATTTTGGGTTTGTTGGAAAGCTTTCAAACGAATCCAAGATTGCTTAAATCTGATTTATATTGAAGGAGTTATATTCCGGCCAAACCTTATTCAATAACATGTCCCAGAACAATATACCCTATCAAACTTAGGTCAATACAAGTATTATTTTGAGTGTTCTCTATGTGAAACTAATGCATGAATTAGGTTCAAAATGTCAAAAATAGGCAACACAACAAGAATCAGAGCAAAAAATCAACTTCTGGATCTCGAAACCAAGGTTTTGAATTGGCTTGAAGAAAGTACTAGGTTTCGACCGAGATATGGTCGAAACCTGAGAAATCTCGATTTCTGGCTAGTCGAAACCAGTGTCGGCACCGAGTTCTTGAACCTTGGATACGATATTGATACGATACTTAAAAATCTTGGTATATTACATGTAAGAAACCTTATCCTTTTTATATAATCAATTGAATGCACTTGTCTCGTTGTACTATGTTCTCTTTTTTATAAATGATATATTATACATAGTACTTATGTATAGTGTTTCATGCTTCAAAACTGTATTTTGCATATATCCTAAGCATTTCTATACATTTCTTGACCATTTCCATACTACCTTTAGTGTATCATTTATCTCTCCGATACAATACGATTCATCTCTTAAAATCATTCTTCTACTACGACACTAAATACCGATACTTCAAACCTTGGCAACTGTATCTATGCTCCTTACACATAATAAAAGTTCCAGTTGTAGTAATTTCTTTTCAGGTTCAAAGACTGACCTTTGTTATTTTAGGTACGGATTTCTTATTTACAACATAATTCACTGGTAAACTAGTTGCAACATCCAACGCAAAGGACTATTATCAACAATTAGCAATAGGATAGAAAGGGAGGGGATACACACCTAAATTTAAAATCTAATATTTAATGTTGGCCAGCCACCAAAATTTGAATCCTTTTGTATAGAAGGTTTCATCAGTGACTTCCATCCAGTGATCTAGATTTCATCTATTTCCCCTTCCACGCATGGAATCATACATAAGCCCCTTTTCAAATAATAACGATGGTCCATGACTCATTTAAATAAGGGCTGTCTAAATGACACCTCTATATGTGTGTTTAGAACTTGTAACCTTCTTATGATTACCCCTTGTCTTATTCCAGAAAATTCTTTAAGTTAGGGGTAAAAAAAGAGTTTTCAAAATAACTTGAAAATGACTTGTCATTATGTCATTATCAGAAGCTGTTATTGTCTTGAACATTTTTCGAGTACACATGTGAAATGACAGGATTTATCCTCATTGAAAGACCAAAATAAAAAGTTTGTTAAACTAAAAGACAAAAATTAAGGTTACAAAGTATTTGACACCTTAAGGGATGTCAATAAGAAAATAAAACAAGAAATTCACAAGTAACAACACATAACTGAATCAGGTACTAAAATAAAATGGGTTGGCTAATAAAACTGCTAATATTTTTCCCTACAAGTCTGTGCCTCAATTGCCAGGCTTGGGCAGGTACTATGTCCATGGCAACTCCTATTAGAAAAGCTCAATAAAAATATGCTTCAGGTTTCTAACTTTTTCATGCCTGGCATAGTGGCATAGCAGGGCAATGTCCAGCACTCCAGCTCATGCATTTAAGAACATAGCTTCGCAGAAGTCATCTTACCAACCAGAATTGAAATGCTTGAAGTCTACTTGCCATCTTTACCAAAAAAAATGTCTACTTTACATCGGAAAGGGGATTAGGGTAAAACTCAGGGAATAGGTAAAATAATTCTGATTTCTTCAATAGATAAAATGAGTAAAACCACTGAAGGTGGCATTTAGTTTCAGTAAATTGGGTATGTATAAACTGCTGTTACTATACACAAATGAATCTCCTTGGCAAATGCACAAAAATTTCACAATCAACAGACCATCACTCTCAATTGTCCTGACATTGAAAGCAAACATGTCTGGAAAGCACAATAAGATAAAAGTGGCTATCATGCAACATTTCTAACATGTACTTAATTAATATATCAACAAGATACTTACACTGATGGTGGCAAGACAGAAGATGGATTAGATTTATTAGACCACGGAGGTGGTTCGGTCACAGTCTGTGTATGACTTTTTTGCAGAAAAGGGTTTTCTCTAGATGCATTGGTAGAGAAGATCTGTTTCCTGTTTTCATGAGCCTTGACATTCTGTGAGAATAAAACTTATTGTTATAGAATAGAAAAATGAAAAACAAGCACAGAAAGAGCATTTCATCATTCCAGGCATGACTAACCTCTGTTCTTGCAGTTAATACATCCTGAAACTGTTTTGTAGTTGCCATAAGCTTGTTCTTAAGGTCATCGCAAACAGTAGTTCCATGGATAACTCGATCCTTGGAATAGTTCCCATCAGCTATTTCCAAGTTCTGAAGAGTTTGTAAATCTGAAACTGCTATGTTGAGTGCTGTAATATCATCTTTTATCAAAGCAGTAAGTTCCTGTATTTCCACAACAGGATCATCGAACATAGATGACTTTTTGGCCACTGAAAAAAGGATGAAAAGGTCAAGAGATGCCAAAGCTGACCGAAGAAAGCACATTCAAGCAGCACCAATAATCTGTAATGTTTCAGTTTCATACACATGAGAAGAGTCAATTGGCTTCATGAATTCTGCCTCCCAAAATGTGCAAAGAGAGAGAGAGAGAGAGAGAGAGATGCAGAAAGATACTATCATTAGATCAATCAAGGTTATCTGAAAGACACCAATCTTTCTAAGTTTCTTTGCAAAGTGGCATCCTTCAGCCATCTCAATAAATTTGAATAATAGAGAAGAAATGTGTGTAGTAAATAATTTCAATAAGTGAGATATAGGGCTTATCTTATACCGCTCCAATTGAGAAAGTTGAATTGACTACTAACTGTTTTTATTTTTTTTTATAAGCAGTTGACTACTAACTGTTGATGAGTTGTTCTACACAACACCTATGATCAAAAAGCTACAAATGAATCAAGTGGAAGTGGGCTGAGGCATGCCGTCAGTCACTCTCCTTTAGATCGTAGTCACATCCTATGGTGCAAATGGGGTTTCTTGTGAATCAACCTCCAAGATACAACATCATAATGGCCCCTTCCAAAAGTTGTTGCACTCAACTAATGGGACATGTTGGGACTCTTAGAGTAGTGCTCAACAAATCAAGAAGATAAAATCCAGAAATATGGCAAAACAGAAAAGTAGAAGAACTTGGTTTGAAAGATGTCTTACGAGAGAGTTTGGGGGCAAGAAGGCTTCAAAAACATATCTCCCAACTGCTAGGGCATCCTCCATTTTTAGAGGAGAGATAAGTCTTGAGAAAAACCCATCCAAAGGTCTCCAAAAGATACAACTCGCAAAGACATAGAAAACTAGTCGTTACCGACGTCTAGTGCAACCTCGCCAATGTCGGCAACATGTCGGAAGACCCCTCACCTGACATTGGCATTGGCAGAAATGCTTTCCACATCAAACATTTAACATCGGTAGTCACCCTAACATAACCGGACTCAGTGGGCCAACCTTTTTTAATAATGTAGATATGACCAACAAATTTAGTATTTCACTTACATTCTTTCTCAAGGAGAAGATACTTCCAATCAAAGATAGAACTCACAATCAGATTCAATTAAATCCCTCTTAAGATTTAAGATACAGTTTCCACACTCAGAAATTTGGTTACAGTAACTGCCCACTAATTGTATTTAACGCATAAAGCAATAGAGGTCCAATGGAACTACAGAAGCATACTTAGTCCCTCAAATCTTAGACATCAGTTATATTATCTGATCATCAATAACCATTGCTAAGGTTGCAGCACACATTGACAACTCTTAACAGTAAAAGAAGACTGACTAGTCTGACTTTTCAAGATTTTGATAGTACCTGGAAAGTAGTTTGATATTTCTTTGAATTTTGAAAAGGTTAAATGAAGAAGTTAATCATAGACACCATGAACTACCCAAAAAAAAACCTCTAAGGTAGACAGACATCATCTCTTGATTCAGTATATTTATTTGGTAAAGTGCATGGTGTGAGCTGTTTTGAACTTTTCTGTTCTTTGAAATGTACATGCCATATTGCATAGTGCCTGCCAAACGCAATTCCCATGATCAATGCCCCAATAAAATTATGATAAAACTTATCCTCCCACCCAAAAAAATATAGTAAAGTCAGCCAGAAACTCAGTTAAGGATGGACTTTGAAGATTCACAAATCTACAATGTAAGTCTAATAGATGATTTCTATTTACAGCCGGTGGAGGAGAAAAAAAGGTAATAAAAGAAGATGCTAACTTCAGCATGATGCTGGTCAGTTTGGTCAGTGATACACTAAATGAGAGCTTTTTTCTGCAAATACGTTATCTGTGCACATAACAGTACTCAAATGGGACTAACCACATGGGAAGTTAAAAGCATTTTTCTTTTTTTCATCTGGGAGAGAAGGGGAAAATGTTTGAGCACATGGCACAAGAGACTTATCATTCCTAAATAGAGGCCTAAGTAGAAAATGTAGATCAAGCGTGTGAAGAATGCTTCGACATTATGGTAACTACAGCACCCCGGCTCATATTGATGTTTGGCTTTTAATTTCTTTACAGTAATGTATATTTTCTGATAACAGCAGAGAATCTACAAGGCGTAACATCTCTCCCTAATTCCCTTCCTCCAAAAATACAAGGCATCCTTGAATCCTCAATACACTCAATCATTAGTAATTTTTGTTGAACACCTATAGGAAATTCTATTGTATGTAGTTCATATTTAAGCGATTCAAAGTCTCAAATAAAGAGTGAGAAGGCACATAAAATCAATACCAAATAATTATAAACCAGATCCAGTGCCTAGCTAAAACGTTGGAAGATAAAATCAGGGAGACATACATTTAGCAAGTCTCGAGATCTTGAGAGATGTCTCATGGATCCCCAGACCAATCCTCGATGCATTCTTTTTGAATTCGGATCGAGAAGAGCTTGCCCGCGATGCATTTGACGTCTCCAGGTCATTCCCCGTTCCGTTCACAGCTGCCGGTCCTTCGATCTTCTTCAATCTTTCGGACAATAACCGGAATTCCGACGACCGATCTCGATACGAGGTAACTCCGGCAGAAGCCATTAAAATTATAAACAAACCCTGGAGAGAAACTCAAATCTTATATTGGAATGGGAATTATGGAATGGAAGAGTACATGCTTCGGTTGTCTGAACACTAAGAATCGATGCAGAGAGACTAAACACGAGAAGCTTTTCAATTAATTTTTTCAATATGTAAATGACAGACGGAATGGCGTCCAAGCCGCGGGAATGGCCAGTACCGGCTGCTTTGCTACCTTCTTACGGTTGAGTGGGCCAGCAAAGCAATCGTCACTGTTTCAGACCATCTAGTCTTTTATCCGTGTTACGAGTAAAATCTTGGGAAAATTACTCAAAAATGAGTTTGGATTTACCAAATGACTTATCTAATGTTGCTTTTAACCAAATTAACCAAAACAACAATGATTATTACAAAATTACAAATTGAGAGAGAGTTGGACACGCCGCTAGCTTTCTGAAAGCTGGAGGGCAGGATGGAGAAGGCGAAATGAGGAGAATAGGGGGTCATTTCCATAAGGGGTGGGAGAGAGACAGACTCAAGATGGGCATCGCAAATGTGCCTTGCCCTTTCCCTTACAAAATTATCTAAAACAATGTATTATCTCATTTTTTAAAACTTTTTTACCCCTCCTCTTCCCCATCTGTGGTGGCTTCAACCCTCTTACCCTCCAACAATGTTTTAAACAATTCCCTCTCAATGTTTTAAGCAAATTTCGTGAAGCATTATGGAATGGCTCTGAAGGAAAAACCCTTTGTGGGTCAACAACCCTATGATGATGTGTTGTTGTGGAGGTTGCAGGTCCTCACTCCACTAGCTTGTCAATTCTCTAGCAACTAAACTCATTTCCTAGCATGGCATCGTCATCATCACCATCATCTTTGTCCTCCTTGTGTTCACAGTTCGAAGGTAAGAACCGGAGTTGGTTGAATCGACTAAACCCACACCCCATGAGTTTAAGAAGCTTTATTGGTTGCAGCATCTTGAAACTAAAGACGATTCATGATGATAACTCTCCGACAATGTGAGAAGATTGGAACCGATAAAATATTCACAACGAAGATCATTATAAGCCACCAGGCTAATGAAAATCAACAAATAAAAGGAGCACCACCAACTCTACCTGAAGATATTGAAAATAATTCTCTCATTATGTTACAGTTAATGAATTTTTACAGTTATATACAAGTATGTTACAATGAATCAAGATGAGATCTAGACTAAGTACAGACAAATAGAACATCTTAGCATAGTTATCTAAGTAATAGAATGTGAGTTGGAGACAGTTGGGCATGGTATGGTGTTTGTTGTGCGTATGACTATGCATAGAGGTATATCATTAACAGGCCCCCTCAAGCTTAGTGGTTGAGAGCCGACGGTGAGCTTGACTTTGAGAAGATTGAACTGCTATCGTGTAACACCTTTAGTAAAAATATCACCCACCTGATCTATCGTGGATATAAGATGAATGACCAATTACTTCATAGCAACCATATTGTCACACCCAAATGATTGTTGCAAACAATAAGAACACCCCAAGCTCACCAAGAAAAGAGTGTAACCAAACAAGTTTAGTTACAATTGAAGCAACAACACGGTACTCTGTCGCAATAGAAGAAGGGGAGACTGTTCGTTGCTTGCAAGAACACAAAAGAAATTGGTTGGGAACCAATAAACACATTGTAACCCATAGTCGACTTCTGATCAATAGGGCAGCCGGCCCAATCTGCATCTTAATAAGCCACAAGAAAATAGTAGAAGTAGGCCGAAAGCGAAGCCCATCAGTGAAGGAATGTTTAACATAGCATAGGATCCAATTTACGATAGTCCAATGGGCATCGATGGGACAATGCATTAATTGAGAAACATGATTAATCACAAAATTGAGGTCCGGATGTGTGATAGTCAGACATTGGAGAGTACCGACGACACAACAATATTTGGACCCATCAGCGAGAGGTTCACTGAAGGTAATAGAGAGGGGTACCTGAAGCAATCGGTTTAGCACCCATCATATTTGAGCTTTGAAGAATATCAGTAGTGTACTTCCGATGACTAAGAAAAATGCCATCAAATGAACGGATCACTTCTATCCCAAGAAAATAATGTAGGTCCCCCAACTCTTTTAGTGCAAACTTCCCTAATAAGGCACGCACAAGAGTAGATATGGCATCCAAGCTAATACTAGTCAATAGAAGATCGTCAACGTATATTAGAAAGAACAATATAACACCATCTTGGTGACAGTCAAATAATGAGATATCTATCTTGGAAGCCACAAGATCATAGGATAAAAGAAAGCCACTAGTATGGGTAAACCAAGCACGAGGTGCCTGCTTCAAACCATATATTGACTTGTGGAGATGACAAATGTAATCAAATTGAGAAGGATCAACAAAGTCGGGCGGTTGTTCCATAAACATAGTCTCAGTGAGGTTACCGTGTAAAAATAGGTTTCTGACATCAAACTATTTGAGTGGCCATAGAAATGTAACAGCCAAGAGAAGACCACTCGAATGATGGTGGACTTGATGACTAGACTGAATGTCTCCATATAATCGAGACCATGACATTGATGAAACCTTTTGCGACAAGTCTTGCTTTGTATCACTCAACAGAACCATATACATTATGTTTGAGGCAGAAAACCCACTTACAACCAACTGTATTTTGGTGAGGCAGAGGTCGAACTAACGTCCATGTGCCATTTTGAATAAGGGAGTTAAACTCATCTTACATAGTGCTGCACCAACAAGAAAATTGCTCGGCCTGTATATAACAAGTGGGCTCTACAGAGCCTGAAATGGGATACTTTGTGGAAAAAATATTAAGACGTTGAGGAGGTTTAAGCGATCCAGTATGAGAATGGGTGACCATGGGTGAATAGAAGAGGAGTAGGGCTAACTACTGTTGGGTAGAGATGATGACAGCGGCAGTCAGAAGCAAGTAAAGAAGATGGGAGTGTTGGGTCAGAAGCGGGTATCGATGATGAGAGAGGTGGGTCATACAATGATGGATCTTAACAAGAAAATTGGACCTTAGTTGGTGGGTCACATGATGATGAACCTGAGTCTGTGGGAAGAACATTGGACCTGGAGAAAGTCGGCAATGGGCTAGAGATGGGCCCAGGAAAAATAGAAGAAGAGAGTCTATAGGTCAGAAGTGGAAAGGAGAAAAAGGGACACAACTAGGTTGAGCAAAGAAGAAAGACTGGAAGAAGATGATCAAAACAGGGAATAATATCAAATGCAGTAAAAAAGGAGGGAGATGAAAAAAAGGGAAAAACATCCATCAAAGACAAAGTGTTGAGCAACATAAAGACAGTTTTTTATACCCGCACTCGAGAGCCTAATTATTTATAATTATCCTTGTGATGTGTAGATGGTGTTGCCATGTATGCCGGTGAGTTGTTCGCAATGATGATCAAGCCCAGTCACAAGATCATAGATTATGACACAAATTTACCCATCGAGGAAAGATTCCTCAACCGCAAGTGGGGGAAATTCATAGATGATGACTTCACTGACTAACTGTGGTTAGGATTCTTTCCCTATGCTATGACCCTTACCAACAGGGGTTTAGGTGTTGGGTGGTCAAGCTTCCTGCTGCCTGTGGAGTGTGGGAGAGGTCAGGTCAGGGATGTCCATTGACCATCGGGGTTCGCCTCTAGGTGGTTTGAGGCTACAGCCAGCGCAGGCCCCCTGGTAATAATTGAGGTTTCTCTATGGTGATAAGTTCAGTGATCCACAGTGTCTCCTGAATTATTACAGCAGCATATACCAACTAACCTAGAATTTTTTTATAGGTGGAAAAAGATTAATAATTGAATGCATCATGGACCATTTGTATTTTGTGTATATGTACATCCCCATCCCCTCACTGGCTCAGTGGAACTAACCCCCCTTGTGCACATTCTTTTAGATTATGATGCAGATGGTGGATACTTTGCTGGTCTCGAGGTCCAAGCCTCAGATGATGATACTATTGGTGCCGAGGAGCAGGAGGTTGTGTCTGAAGAATACGATGATGGATGTCCTTGCAACGACTATGCCTACGGGGCATTCTGATTACTGGGATTTATTTCATTTTTTATTCTTTTGGGGTTGTGTGCCCTTGTATAAACAAGATTTTACTCCTCTCCATTTCCAGATCCATTATTTCTTATTATTTCCCCCTCCAGAGTGCGACACATGGCAGACTTAAATCTAACGGTCCTAAATCATTCTCTTACTTTTAAGTAATGAACTAACTATGGTTACCTCAACCCAGAGTCTAACCCGGGTCAAGTTTAACCAAACCAATGTCAGCCCCATGGTTAACTCAAACTGAATCTTCAACCCTAATCTCATCGCCTCTCTCTTCTATTGCCCTCATTGAGAAACGAAGCCCAACCGAGGAGAAGCTGCCGCCGGAAGCCCAACCGAGGAGCTGTAACTTCCCCGGAAGCCCACCTCTTCTTACCGCTGCGACTCCAGGTGACGGAGCAATAAATGCATTTAAAGGCGATGGCACACCTGATTCTTTCCGCTGCAACTTTAGGCGATGGAGCAACGAACGCTTTTTCAGCCGACGACGCCCTCTGCTTCTTCAGGTAACTGCAGGCGATGCCGTTATTTTTTTTTTATGAACACAACTTTTAAAAATCAGAGATCTATGGAATTTGTAAAATCAAAAGGAAAAAAGAGAAGTTGTAACCAAGTTTTAAAAATCAGAGATCTATTGATGTCGTTATTTTTTTTTCCGTTGTAAATCTGCAACAGTCTTTCCAAATGAGAGCTCGACCTAAGAAAATGCAACCAAGTTTCCTTTTTGAGTACAAATGCCAAAAATTCCTATATTTGAACTAAAAAGAAGGCAACCACTTAGCTACCAACAAACAGGGGGTGCCGGAGTGGGTAAACACTTGTTCTTATCCACAATGATACAACATACTAACATAGGACAGCCATAATTTCAAAATACAAGCAATGCTACTAGCATTCCTTTGATAAACAAGAAACAGGACATAGACTAGGATTAAGAAAAGCAGAGGCTTCCAACTCTATCAATTCTTGAAATGAAAGTATCCAAGTTGTCGCCAAGTTAAAGCCCACAAAAAATGTGGGTTATTATAGTTGTTTCATGCATACTGATTCAAACCTACACAAATGATGTATCCTATTATATCCATAATCAAGTGTCATTATAAATGAATAGGATAAAATAATTGCAATGAGGTCATTGCTGGCTGTTTTATTTATATTGACCGCGGGAACACCATTCAGGGTTTCTGTGTATTCTTTTAGATAGACAGTTGTTCTTCTATTGATTCCATCAGTTTATTTTTTAAGGAAACAGCTCTTTCCATTCTAATGAATATGGAATTTGTAATTACATTAGGTGCTGCTGAATGTAGTCATGCCTTTCCGAGGAGTTGTATTTCACGTGAATGAATTTTGTTTCTTGGACCTTCTTTTTATTCCCTAGTAACTTTCCTGTTAACTTAGCTGCAGCTGCAATAGATAAAACAGTATGACACTTTGTATGTTGAACACTTGTTTTCAGCCCTATGTTGCAGACCACTTTATTTCATGCTGCAGTTGTGGCACTGCTAGTATGATATTAAGCATTTATGGTGTTTTTCTTTTTTAAAGTTAGCCTTCAAATTTTTGTTATATGTGTCTTTAATTTTTGTTACAATTGATCAAAGTTTGCCCCACTCCTGATATAGAGCTGCATTCGTTTTATTTTTTTCATTGCTTCATCTAATGGTTAATGTAGAATTCTCTAATTTTTTTTTATTGCTTCATCTAATGGTAATGCAAAATTCTTTCATTGTTTTTTTCTTCATCTAATGGTTAATGTAGAATTTTCTGATTTTTTTTAGCTAAATGTGTTGTTACTATTTAGTGATTGATTTGAGAGACTGTGTAGGGATATGGATAATCCAATGACTACACCAGATGAGAATAAGCTTCAGATCGGCATGCATTTTAATTCAGAGAGCGAGACTTATGAATTCTATAATAGTTATGGAGGAAGATTGGGTTTTAGTGTCAGGAAAGAATTTGAAAATAAGAGCAAAAAAGACAAGACTACGATAACTTCGAGGAGATTCGCATGTAATAAACATGGTATTAGAAAAAAAGACAAGCGTGATATTGATACTAATTGCCCTCGAGCGAAGACGAGAACAGATTATCCTGCTCAAATGGGCATAACGCTTATGGAAAATGGGAAATACCGATGCCATGATTTTGTTGAAGGCCATAATCACGAGCTTCATATACCATCTACTACACACATGATGCGGTCACAACGGAATGTTTTAGAAATACATGGACATGGACTTTGCCGATGATTCTGGAATCAGACCTAAGGCCGCATTTGAGTACATGGGTAGACAGGCAGGTGGGAGACAGAACATTGGTTATACACCAAAAGATCATCACAATTATCTCTGATCTAAGCGTCAACGTGACTTAGGTTATGGTGAAGCGGCTAGTTTGCTACAGTATTTTACAGAGCAATCTAGGTTAGACCCATTTTTTAGCTACGCTGTGCAGTTCAATATGGATGAGCTTATAACAAATATTTTTTGGGCTGATGCGAGAATGATAATAGATTATACCTTGTTTGGTGATGTTGTTACTTTCGATACTACATTTTACACAAACAAGAAAAATTGACTGTTTGGAATTTTTACTGGATTTAACCATCACAGAGGAGTCATTGTATTTGGGTTGTTTAAGGCATTCTTGGAAAGCCATAGGCAAAAGGAGCCTTTAACCATTTTTACAGATCAAGATGCTGCAATGGCAAAAGCAATTTCAGAGGTGTTTCATGGGATATGGCATGGTTTGTGTACTTGGCATTTAATGCAAAATACGATTAAACATCTAGGCAACTTGATGAACAGATCAAGCTTTCTATCAAATCTTAAAAAGTATGTATATTAGTATGTTGATGAAGTACAATTTGAGTCTGCATGGGAAGAATTACGGATTAAGTATGGGGTTGAAAATAATTCATGGTTAAATCGTTTATATGGACTTAAAGAGAAATGGGCCAGATCCATATGAAAAATACATTTACAGGAGGTATGCGAAGTACACAACTGAGTGAAAGTATAAATGCTGACTTGAAAGACTATACAAATCTACTTTAGATGTTGTACAGTTTTTTAAGCATTTTGAAAGGGTAGTCAATGAGAAGCATGCTAATGAATTGAAGGCTGAATTTGATGCAAGAAATAAGCTCCCAAAGAATATGTTTTTCCGTATAAAAATTACTAAATGCGCAGGAGAAGTTTACACTCCAAAAATCTTTGACTTATTTCAAGATGAGTTTTTAATGGTTGGTGATTGTCACATAAAGTGAAAGAATGAAAGTTCTAGTTTGCGTGAGTATGGTGTTGGTATAGATGAGCAGGAGATTGAATTTAAAGTTGAGTGTAATCCATCTGAGTCTATTGTTCAATGTAGCTGTAGAAAGTTTGAGACATTTGGCATTCTATGTGGTCATGCTTTGAAAGTTTTGGACTTGTTAGGGTGCGTTTGGTTGCGTAAATCTTTTGGATGTGGTCTGATTGTGGATGGTCATCCACTTGAGTTACCATCTGTTGAATCGTAATTCTAGAAAATAAACTGTTTGGTTGTCATGATTCTGTGACGTGATTCTTCCTGAAAAATTGTTTGGTTACCCTGAGTCTGTCAGTTGGATTCACCCTGAATCTATTTGAAAAACTGTTTGGTTACCCTGAGTCTGTTAGTTGGATTTACCCTGAATCTACCTGAATAACTGTTTGGTTACCCTAAGTCTGTCAGTTACTAAACCTTACATTTAAAAGTATAAGACACATTAACCAAAAAAAAATATAATTACCATATTAATGTTCTCAAATAATTAATTAAATCCAATTACCACCCAACCTTATATAACCTAAAATTGTTAATATGCCATTGCTATGTGTGAGTGTGAGCTTAGGTGTAGGGGCAACAAGGGGTGGGGGTGACTGTGTTAATGTTGTGTTCAGGTGTATGGGTAGCAAGGGGTGGGGGTGACTGTGTGCTTAGGTATGACAACGTAGAGGGTATGACTCAGTATGACTCAATAGCTTTCATTTAAGTAAAACAAAAGTTCAGATTCCCCCAGGTCTCACCCTATTTTGATGGGTAAATCAGTTCACTTCAAGATAAAAAATTAAATAAGAAGCTACTGCTACATGAAAGTCGTGATGGAGTCGAACCATCATCTCCTGGGATCAAACCCAGGTGCTCTTCCTTTTGAGCTAAAGACTCACCTACCTACATAAACCATGTCACAAAAACATATAGCAACTGAACAAAAGCGAAAAAAAAAAACATTTGAAGCCAACCCACAGATCCAACATCATTTATTTTCTGCTGTTCTTCCTTATTATCTGAATGCCCAGCAAGAACTGGTTGTAAATCAATAGGACCTGACAGCAACTGGCATAATGTTTGAGTGGATCAAATCAAAAAAATAAAAATAATAATAACAAGAACGACAACAAAGACAACAGTAACCACACAGTTAAATCAACTTCAACTTCGTGCTAATTAAGAAGAGTTGCACCAATACAGCAGTTGTGGTAAACTATAAAAGAAAACAATGGGGGAAAAATATGTGAAAGAAGTAGCAACACTTAACTTATTGATCTGAATATCTTAGAGACAGAGAGGGTCATTCCGTGTTCATGTCTCAGACTATCAATTTATAAATTAAATCTAATGCAAACAATATGATTGCAAAATGTAGGTAAGCAACTAATCAAGCACCAAATGAAAAATTTTTGCAAATTTTTGGGAGGTGTTGGGTAGGCAGGATGTTTTATTGGACATAAGAGGATATGGTTTGATGTTTGTGTGATCTTTTTTGCAAACAAAGAAACAGAACAGTTATAGAATAGATTCCTAACTACACATCAATAGTAGACGAATTCCAATTTCTATGATTAAACATATTCAGTAGTTGTAGCCAAATTAAATGTATTATTGGAATGGATGCAGCACTCAGATGAGAAATAAAAATTTACCTATTCATTTATTTGTTGAAATAATCTTACTAGATAGACAAAAAATCCTGCATGTAATGGAAATGTTTGAAACATAGACACCTGTTAGGGGTAGGTAGAGCTATAGAACAAATCTTTGCTAATTTTTATGCGGCACCAGTACTTCAATTAATCTATATTATCCCCACAGTCCATGCAATCCCCAAAATTTCACAAAAACAGGTTTTTAGGCCTACAAACTGACTTGTTTCCAGGTCCTGCATACAACTTTTCATTCTCCAACTGGTTTGAACTTCTAAACTTCTTCATTTCTCTTCAATACCCATTAGAAATTGCTAAATTTTGACAGAAAATCATAACTAATTTAATACTAAGTCCATCAAGCTACTGCGGAGGAAAAACAAAATGAAAAATGTAGAGCACTAGTCACTCATATGCGAAGAAAAAAGTGAAGAATTCGAGCAGACATGAAACAGACTCAAACTAGATGTATTGATTCTCCTAAAAAATTAAAACAAAAAAATAAAAAAAATAAACTTCTGTTCAATCCAACTACATTTTTGAATTTCCATATAACCAATCTCATAAATAAAATAAAATGAGTTTCAACCCCTTATAGTATAGAAACAACTAACACAAAAATCAGGTATCCAATGAATAAATTAGGCCTACTTCCTTAGCTTGAGCCCACATCTTATCCTAATTAAACTTTAAAAAAGCTCCAATATCGTGCCAAAGTAACCCCAAAGAAGAGACAGAAACAACACATGTTATAACCGAAAACCAAAAAAGAACTCTTAATGAGGCCTAATGTGTACAAGACCAAGTGCAGAGGTCGATTACTTGATTTATTGGGGGGAGGGGTAAAAATTATCACTTGGGGCTGGAGATGCACAAATAATAAAAGAAAAATGGGACAATGACAATTGGTTAAATCATAAACTAAGAGAAAACTCTAAGCACAACAATGGAAATGCTTATGTGAGCATTTTAGCAGCATTAAGCCATTGACATTTGGTTCTCAGTCAAAAACTATAGGTAGGCATCTGGTTCTCAGTCTCTTGATTGCTACATGGAGTATGCACCACAATAGGCAGTAAAGTATGGGCAAAAAAGTAACAAAGATGAAGGTTAAAGCAGGGGCTTGGTAAGCCTGCTACGATTCAGTGCCGAAGCTATCCTCTGAGTCAAGAAGACATACCTCCTTGAACGTCTAATCCTAACATTCAACTGCATTTGGTGTTTGGATTACTGTTCAAGTTCTAATGGAAGCATTTTATCTTTGAAATAAAGGGATTGTGATTTGGTTCAGGGTACTTTTTAGTTTCATTATGATCGTAGCTCTAACCTTCATTCACCTACCTTACCCTAATCAATTACCTCTATCGGAATCCCAGTTATGAAATGGTTTTCATTCAGATCAAGTCTGTCGATCTTTTTACTGTCGAATATTATGAGAGGCTGAGAGTCGAGTGGAGTTCTCCAAAGTTGTGGATAAGGACACGCCACACACACGGACACGCTCCCTCTCGGCCTCTACCACAACCCATCTCCCCAAAATTCTCTTTTAATATTTTTGATTATATGTTTCAAAATCAAATTTATCTTTTCTTTCCGCAGCAGTGTAGTTCTCCTGAACTCTCTCAAATCTTAACCTTCAACCGTTATTCCTAAACATATCTAAACATCCTCCATTAACAATAGTTTTAGATAGAATTTAGAGTTTCATCTTATTCAAGTAGAACAAGTGCGTGTGTAATCAATTAAGACAGGGAAAGAACATAAATAGAACTTCACCTAAATAGGAACCCTAGCAGGCCTTTTTTCAGTAGCTCTTCTCAGCAGAAGTCGTCCAAGCTTCCTTATTCTGCAAGGTCTCAAAGCTTTTCGTTTTCACTTGAGTTTGTGAAAGAGAGAAGAGAGGAAGCGAGAGAGTCTGAGAGAGAGAGAGAGAGAGAGAGAGAACGCAGGTTCAAGCCATGGATGAACAACCATTGTTTCCCTAGGTCACGAGAGAGTTGAGAGAGTCGAGAGAGAGAGAACACAGGTCACAATTCACGATTTGTTTTTTGATTCAAGACAAGAAGCTATCATTCACTTTTGGATGATGGCATTTATACTAACCCTAGAATTTATAATTCATATCTGAGTTCACCTAAAGAGGTAAACTCAGATATGGATCATATTTAGTGTAAAAATCAGAATCATGCAATTCTTGTAATCCATTGGAATTAAGCAACCAAACGGTTTTATTAATTTAGAATTATGATCCGACAGAACACCATTCTGTTGATTTACGCAATCAAACGCACCCTTAGATATCAAGTCAATTCCTAAAGCATAAATTTTGAGTAGATGGACATGTGCATCGAGAAGCATGGTGATTGAAGATAGTAAGGAAAAAGAGGTTGTGGAACATGTTAATTTGGCTTCTACACAATATTATACATTGCTATGCCATAAATTGGTAAAACCTGCATCAGAAGCATTCAATTCAACAAAAGGATATGACTTGGTGAACAATGCTACTACTGACTTGTTTAAATAATTACACAATCTTGTCAAGGATGTCCCACACCAAGCTAAGTTAACTGAGGAGCCTAATCTGTTTATTGCTAAAGGGCTTAAAAAAAAAAAGAGAAGAGCCTAATCTGTTTATAGGACAAAAATACTATAAAACGATTGAAAAGTTGTTTGGAAACACAGGGAAAAAGGACAAAAAATCCCACACCATCTAATTTAGTAAGTTGGACTCAAATTGATGGATCTAAACATTTCTATTGCACTTTAGTGATTGTTTGTATGTTGTATTATAGTCACCTCAAGAGATGAATCAATCTGATGGATCTCAATCCTCCTTTCAAACAATCCTTTGTCTCATACCACTACCTCAGGTATATTATACTCATTTTGTTTCAATCTTGAATTCAATAGTTTACTGCATTTTTTAATAATTGTTTATATGTTGTATTATAGTCATCTCAAGAGATGAATCAATCTGATGGATCTCAATCTTCCTTTCAAACAACCCTCTGTCTCAGACCACTACCTCGGGTATGTTATACTCATATTCTTTTAACCTTGAATTCAATATTTTGTTGTATTTTTTAATAATTGTTTATATGTTGTATTATAGTCACCTCAAGTGATGCATCAATCTGATGGATGTCAATCCTCCTTTCAAACAACCCTCGGTTTCGGGCCACTATTTCAGGTATATTATATATACTCATATTGTTTCAGTCAGGAATTCAATATTTTGATGCATTATGGTGATTGTTTATATGTTGTATTATAGTCACCTCAAATGATGCATCAAATTGCTCCCCCTCCACCATCAACTAGAGCATGTTGGAACCAATTTAATGGAACTCAAGAAAGCCTAACAAATATTGATTTCAGACCATTACTTCAGGTACTTTATAATCATTTTATTTTTGTTTTTATTTTAAACATTCCTATTGAACTTTGGTGATTGTTTGTATGTTGTGTTATAGTCACCTCAAGAGATGCATCAAACTATTCCGCCTACACCATCAACTATATATAGCATATTGGAATTAATTTGACGATTCTCAAAAAATTCAAACAAACCTCGATTTCAGAGCACTACTTCAGGTATATTATACTCAGTTAAATTATTATTATTATTTTTATATTTTAAATATTTCTGCTGCAATTTTGTAGCCACAAAGGTCATTTGATCATTCTACACCAACACCAAGTTCCTCCCAAGCTTCTACAAATGCGTAGCATAATCTTCAGTTATAGTTCAGGTATTACTTTAAGAACCTAAGTATTATGCAATTCTTTGGCTGAACAGTGTGCAACTATGTGGTAAAAATTGTGTAATTTTCTAATTGGTAAATTCATTCCTTTGCAGTTGGCTAATCTACTGGACATCTTATTCAAACTAAGATGAGGATTTGAGAAGCTGATCATTTAGAGTGGAAACAAGTGAATGTCTAGTATTTAATTTGGGAAAAAAGAAAGGCTTAGCAGACTTTGATTTTAACAGGCGCCATTTATGTCTTTAAGACCTTTTACATATTTGTCATTGTTAAAAGAATACACATTTCAACAGATGGTAATGATCAATTGTGTGCTCTCAATTATCATGCATTTGCTTCACATCTATGTTTGCTTCGTTTGACTAATTTGGATGTGTTCTTTCAGAATTGAATGTAATGGTGAAATTTAGATTTTTAGTAGTTATATCCAGTAGTCTCTAGTCAAAGTAATGGTCTAATATTTTGATGTTTTACATAATGAAGAGATGCAACCCTTATCTTTTTCGGTCTTTCTTTTTGATGAGTGCTTTAGTGGTAAAGTGGGGAGAAATCCCAAATAGACTAATGTGGCATCAAATTCAATAGAATCGCTGAACATGAGGCTAAACAATTTTTATTTTACCATTTCTGCCAATGGACCTTATTCTCTTATTCGTGGTTAAAATATAATTATTCTTCTCTTTAAGAGGTTTCATTGGTCATCTCCATAGAACATGAGAAAATGTAACTTTATAATTTTTTTTTATGATAATCTGATAAGTTGGTGGATGTTGTTACATCTAAATGGGTATTTGATGTCACAACAAGAAAATTTAGTGTAAAACAATGAAGTTACACTCGATAGTGGTTTCGAAGTTGATTGGAGTGAAATATAAGCATCTTATGCCTTTGAATTGTTTTTAGGTAGCTGGTGTTTGTTGACAATGGATAAAGTATCTGACCATCAAAGGAAAATTGAATCAACTAATGTAGAATATACAACTAAAACTTACAATATACAATGTTAATTTAAACACAATCAAACTTTTATCTCCATCATATGATCGGATTTACTCATGTTTAATCAAATTTCTCCAAGACTATGTTTGTTGAAAATATTTATTAAATCCAAGATAAAGAAAATAACAAAGTGGAAAAGATAAAAATTGTACATATCTAAGAACAAAAACATTGTTCAATCTGTCAAAATAGAAGACATATAAATTTACACAGTCGTTGCATAAAAAACATAGCACGAAAGAAACAACACCTAAATACAGAGGAAGATGGTCATTCCATAGTAGTGGTTGAGTAGTGTCTGGTCCACAAGTATTTGGTTATGCACTTGTGGGCCAGATGCTCGTTGTGGAGCAACCGAATTCAACCGTGTGCGGTTGTTAACACTTTCATATGATTGGCACGTGCCTGTGTGTACATTCATCGATTCATTCCAGGAAATCCGATCCACCCAAATAAAAGCTTTTAGATGTTTTCCACTGACTGGACATCTGTAAAATCATCGTCCAGGATTTTTTTGCATATTGGAAGTCAGCATGACCATCCTTCCTTGACCACAACTACACATCGGAGGTTGTTCATGCATTCCTGTGAAAAAATAAGCTGATGAAATCAATAGAAGAACAACTGAAATTTTGTATAAAATTTAGTAGGGTATAGATTCAAATGAGATTTTAGGGGTTCATTCTTAATTCTAAAGGCCTCCCCAAAACAAAACAAAAAAGCTACAGTAGAACCCAATTCAAAGATGGTTTATATTATGAATTGGGTTATATTTGAGAAGCAAATGACTCTTATTAACTAGATCTTCTTCAATGTATTTATAAGAGATACCCTTCAGTTTTAGAGCTAACTCTACTCTACGACTAAAAGGGCTTATCCACATTACCTTTACTTCCTCAGCCATTATAGCTATAGCTGCTACTCTATTTCTCTCTTTTCTAATCAATTATTAGAGTTCCATTTCTTACTCTTGGTTTCTCTTCCACTAAGATCTTTTTATAGGTACTATAGATAGATATGTTCCATAGCCCCAATTTCAACCAAGACTGAAAGTTTCAGTTCTACTACTTTTTTTTTTTTAAAAACTTTTTTATCTCATCCTGTCCATAACTCCACACTCTCACTCTCATGAAAGCCAGGGATGGGAGCAATAGGCTGACCACCAACGAGGCCTTGACCCTCCCCTGACTTTATTCTGGTCAGAGTATAGTTCTAAGAATTGGAATCGTATCGGGGTTAGCTAATCCTTTGCTGCCTTTGGTTCTATACTGTCTTGCAAGGTGCCTACTGATAACAATGGTCAGTCAAAAGGATATGGGTTTGTACAGTTTGATTTGTCGGATGCTGCACAAAATGCCATTAATCTCATCTCTCCAGTATTCCAAATGTAATAGAGCACCACAGAGAAGAACATTGAGAAGACAAACTAATGGAATTTGTAGTGAAACACCTAGACCTGATCTTGGTCCCTGCAGGACTCTTGATCATGTTCACCTACCATCTCTACTTCCTCTACCGAATTCTTAGATTTCCTGAAACTACAGCCATCGGCTATGAGAACCACAATTGGATGGCTTGGGTCGAGAGAATGATGTAGGTTACTACTACTAACAGTGATATCAAACAACACATCAAGTGCAATCTACTTCGCTTCCCTATACCTTACACTAAGCTCTTTCATAGGAGCATGGGTAGGAAATTCCTCCAGCAACCCCATCAAACTCATGTTTATAATGGGGAAGACCCTCCCCTGACTTTATTCTGATCAGGCCAATATGAACAGGAAAGAGCGAAAAGTTTTTGAACACACAAGTTTTAAAAATCAGAGATAAAAAACTGAAGCAATTTTTTTTTATGAACACACAAGTTTTTGAACAAAAAATCAGAGATAAAAAACTTAAGCAATTTTTTTTTATGGACACATAAGTTTTAAAAATCAGAGATCAAAAAGGAAATATGAAAAGTTGGTGTAGGGGGGAAAAAAAATAACGACATCAATAGATCTCTAATGTTTAAAACTTGGTTACAACTTCTCTTTTTTCCTTTTGATTCTACAAATTCAATAAATCTCTGATTTTTAAAAGTTGTGTTCATAAAAAAAAAATAACGACATCGCCTGAAGTTACCTGAAGAAGCAGAGGGCACCGTCGCCTGAAAACGCGTTCGTTGCTCCATCGCCTGAAGTTGCAGCGGCAAGAATCAAGTGTGCCGTCGCCTTTAAACGCGTTTGTTGCTCCGTCGCTTGAAGTTGCAGCGGCAAGAAGAGGTGGGCTTCCGGCGAAGTTGCAGCTCTTCGGTTGGGCTTCTGGCGACAGCTTCTCCTCGGTTGGGCTTCGTCTCTCAATGAGGGCAATAGACGAGAGAGGTGATGAGATTAGGGTTAAAAATTCGATTTGAGTTAACCATGGGTCTAACATTGGTTTGGTTAAACTTGACCCGGGTTAGACTCTGGGTTGAGGTAACCATAGTTAGTTCATTACTTAAAAGTAAGAGAATGATTTAGGACCGTTAGATTTAAGTCCGCCACGTGTCGCACTCTGGAGGGGGAATTAACAAGAAATAATGGATCTGGAAATGGAGAGGAGTAAAATCCGTATAAACATTCATTGTTATACATGTTTTTTTTTTTTTCTTTCTAGTAGTTATACTATGGTCATTCGGGATAACTGTTTAAAACTATATATGTATCACATAGTCGTTTGAACATGAGGTAACTTCTCTAAATGCTTCCACTTTTGATTATATAGAATTTTATATTTTTTTTCTTTTCCGCACTTTGATATTAATGTGATATTGATGTTAGTTTATTGTTGTGGATTAGAACATTGGATCTGTGATCGTGGTAGTTTATTGGGATGACATGTGTCATCCTAATCATCTCCTTTATTGTATTATATTCCTTGTCGGAATGGGGGCATGACACGGTTGATAGTTGGATCAAATCATTTGTATCCTTTATATGTAAGAGAATAGTTGAGAAAAATGTAAGGTTTTGATCAAGGATCCAATTTATGACGTGAATAGGGTCACAATCAGGGGTAACACAAACACCCATGTATTCGTAAGAACAAATAATCTAGATCAGAGTGAAATAGTTGTTGAAGTGGAGTTATCGAGTATGGAAGAAGGGATGGTAATTTATAAGATACACAATCGTAAGAAACTCATAAGACCATTAGGAAGGTAAAAGATGGACATGGAGGAGCATTGCCAAAACAGTTTCCACTATATGATGGTACTTGCATTCAACAACTCCATTTTGTTCATGGGTATAAGCACATGAATTAGATGAAAAATGTCATTGGAACTTAGGCTAGATTTGTTATGATTTTTTATTTCAAGTTGGATTGATTTCATGAAATAGTAAAAAAAAAAAAAAGATTTTTGGTCAAGAAATTGAAATTGTTTTGGTTGCATCAATCTCAAATATATTAAGAATATGAAATCCAATTGGTAGTTCAATTTATGAGAATAGATTCTCTATATTTCTCTGCAAGAGGGTTGTGGTGGTGTGGCAATAGTGGTAGGGATGGTGGTGGTAGCATGGTGGTAGGAAACAATCAAGAGAAGAAGAAGGGTGTGTTTTATTTTTAACATGAAGTTACTTCTTTGCCCATCAAATTAACCATGTGCCCATTAAAGAGCGAAAGTGAAATCAATTTCAATTTCAAAATTGAAACAACTCCTCAGCTATTTCAGAATTTCTATTCCCTTAGATTTACATTTCATTGAAATAATGTACGAAAATCAAACCAAACAATTTCCATAATTGAAATTACCCCATGAAATTGAAATAGAAAGCATATCAAATCAGGTCTTAGAAAGTTATCAAGTTTTTGAAGTTCACTGCCTCCATCCATTTGTAAACACTTAATAGACCGTGAAAAATAATTTTCAACGAGTGATTTAAAGCGATTGAAAATTGAGAAAACATCAGATTATCGTTGAATAGGATTGAAATCATCAACAAGAAGAAAGTAGTATAAAAAATTATCAACAAAGAGAATAAGTGTTGAATGTAAGCTCTTTGAACATTGACAAGCTCCACAAGAGTTATGCGTGGGAGTGGAAGTCGGAAGTCCGAACTAGGCAATAATGTGACGCACCATATTGAAGGAGGGATGGCCAAAGCGACAATGCCAATCAACAATGGGAGCACGAACAACAGAAAATGATGAAGTAGATGAGCAGGACAATAGAGGCAGCTAGTAAAGGCCATTTTCACTCTAGCCACAATAGAGGATCCGCTTCGTTTATTGATCCTCAATCAAAAAATAAGAAGAATGAAATTCAAGAAAAACATTGTTAGAAATTACAAACTTATGAATAAATAATAGATTTTGATGAATATGTGGGACATGAAGGAGATTAGGGGGAGTAAAAGTATGGATTGAAGATTGAACAATAAATGAACCAACCTTGGAAATGGGCAGACCTTGGCCATTCCCCATGACTATCTGACCCGAACCAGTGTTGGGAGAACTCAGTGCAAGAGGAAGAGACTAGAGCATTACCCAGAAACACATGATTAAAGTGTTGAGGACAATGGGGAGATTGATGACCAACTTGATTACAACTTTGGCAGGTTAGAAGAGAGGAAGAGGCAGTAGAGCTAGGTTATCTATTGAAGGAGCAGTGGTGGTGTGAAGGCCCAGAGGCAGAGCAAAAAATAGTCATGTGGAGGATGATAACCAAAAGGTTGATGATGATAACCAAAATATTCCGTGAAAAATGCGAAATGGGGGACCACCTGGCTTAGGCGAAGATGAATAGACTATATGCCTCTTTCTTGTCGGGCAGAATAACGACTATAAATGGAGCACTTCACAACTCAGTATTCGGGCAGAGTAACGACTATACCATTACAAAAGGGGGCTCGTAACTCAGACTTTGGGTAGAGTAACTACTATAAGTGGGACTCCTGCTACTCAGGCTTTGGGTAGAGTAACGGCGTCATCGGGGATGAAAGAGCCTAATGCTCCTACTTTAGGTAGCACTATGACACCATATGGACTAAACACCAACAGAGCTTCCTAGACACCGGCAGGGCTCCGTGCTTTCGCCAATAGGGCCTCCTAGACACTAGCAGGGCTTCCGCGTAAAGAAAAACTAGAACAATGGACAAAACTTCTCTAGGGACCAAAACCTCCCTTTTTTCCATCTCTTTTCATATGAAAAGGGCCCTTTATTTAAAGAGAGTCTTCAAGGTTTGGTGGTGCGCCGAAGTCCTCGACGGTGCCTCTTAGGTCTAGGCGGCACCACCGAAGCATGGGCGGTGCCGTCGGACTTCCGACAACGTGCCATTATCTTGGATCGGCTCTTTTTGGCTTTGTTTGGGGTGGTTTTTTGGGTATTTTTACAGATTTTCAAATGACTTGGGAGAGACGTCATTTGTTCATATCCAATTGTCATTATTGTCGGGAGGTGACAAAATTCAGTGTCTACAAATGGTAAGAACATAAGAGCGTGATCAAGGAGTCCTAATTAATGTCATGTAAGTGACCTTTTCCCTAGTATTAATTAACAAATAGTTCAAAAAATTTTCTTCAGTAGGTAGGCAAAACTACAAGAGTGACTCTAGATTATGCCCTTTCCATGAAATGGCACTTCATGGCCCTAACTAGCGAGGCCTCCCTTGACGGTTCACATAATTTTACCACATAACAAGATGATGTGGCAATTCAAGTATTGGATAGATAGAATAACATCTAAATGAACTATATGTCAAATTTGAGATCCCAATTCAATTCAACCTCCCATATACTGGCATTACCTTCTACATATTTCCATGCTCCTTGGTAATCCTAGATTAATTTTAGGATTACATTTTATCCGTGGAGAAGAAGGAAGAATACTTTCACCACATCACCAGTGATTTGACATTTGATTGGACTCTTGCATTATCAGTAACTCTCATCCCTATTAAAAATGAACGAAAATATCCTTCCTCGTAATAATTAAAGGGTAAGATCTCAATAGTAAAGAGATTTCTCTCTTCCCCATGGGTGAGGGGGAATTGTTATCCCCTCAAATTCGTTGCCCGCTCCAATTTCCTCTAATTCCTCACATAGGAGCAGAGATGACCATCCTACCCCCTGCCCGAACACATTGCCAAGGTGAGGTAGGATGGTCATTTATGCTCCTATGTGAGGAGTTGGAGGTAATTGGAGCGGGCAGCGAACTGAAGGTGATAATTATTCAAGTGAGGGGTGAGGAGAAAGTGTTTGGGTCATGATTTTAGTGCATGGTATTGGATCGGATATTAACCACCTTCAAAACCATTTACATTAGGTTTTCTTTACAAAATAGGTTTTTGACTATCTTATCCCTTGTCCATACTGTTTCATTGATACGATCAACCAGGTATCGATATCGCCCACCTCCAAAACAGTGCAATATTGATTGGATCGGGAGGATGAGATACCTATACCTCAAACCATGGTTCGGTAAGGAGCCAGATCTTTATCACCTCCAGTTGGCTGCCTGGCCCAGTTCCCCAGTTCCTCTAACAAAGGGGGGCTGAAATGACCTCTCTACCTATGCCCAAACACTCTGCCCGGGTGGGATCCACCATCCCCCTATTAGAGGAACGGAGGAACTGGGCCGGTCAGCAAACTGGAGGAGATAATTTTCCGTAAGGAGCCAAGGACATCGGGTTTCCATGTTCATAGAAGTCAGCTCCATGTGGTCTGACTACCGGGCCGAATATGTATGGGTTTTTTGTCTTTTAACGCACTCAACTACCATTGTAACAGCCATCTGATTTATTACTAGAAATCATCGAGAACCGTTGGATTTAGGTTTTGTCATTCGTAACATACTTTCTACGGTTCCTCCCTCTTTCCATCCATTGCATATAAAAGGAGGCCAGTTCTCTGTTTTAAGCTTTATGTTTCTCACAGTGTTTGCAGAGTAGGCTAATTAGGGTTTTTCTCAACCCTTACTCAAAAGCAGTAGCGAGGTTAAAGAGACGGCGATTTGCTGTCCGCCTTGACAGAACTTTGCTTCGTCTTGGCCCTCTTGTGAGATCATTCATCTTTCTTTAGTTTGAATTTCTGAAACTCGATATCTCTAGCAATGGCGGTGAAACCTACGAAGGCCGAGAAGAAGGTTGTATACGACCAGAAGCTATGCGAGCTTCTTGACCAATACAGTCAGATCCTAGTGGTTGCAGCCGATAACGTGGGTTCGAACCAGCTTCAAAGCATTCGAAGGGGTTTACGTGGTGATTCAGTAGTTCTGATGGGAAAGAACACCATGATGAAGCGATCTGTCAGGCTTCATGCCGAGAGGACCGGGAACAAGGCCTTCCTGAATCTCGTTCAACTCCTTGTGGTATGCTTCGGATATCCTTTCATCTCAGTCTTCTGGATTATAGAACTTTTGCTTGTTAGTTATCCTTTTTTCTGTTTTCCTTTTGAGTGAATTGTTATTCATTTCTTTTGATGATATCAGGGAAATGTTGGTTTGATTTTCACGAAGGGTGACTTGAAGGAAGTTAGGGAAGAGGTTGCCAAATACAAGGTACTGTGTGATTCGATGAATTTCTCATTGTTTTTCTGTTAATTTAAAGAATTTGTTTTCCTGCTGATTTATGTACGCTTTCCTGGTTTCTGCTGGATTGGGAGTAGAATAATTATGTATATTGCATTGGTGTTTTCATTGACTTAGTATTGTGAGTGATGGTATATGCATCCAACCGTTACTTGAATTGGATTTGAGCGTTTGTTGCTTAAACCCACGCACTCAACTCTTATGTCACGAAACTTTTCCAACAGAAGCTGTAAATGTGTGCCTACTTTAAGAGAGTAGTACCGATAGAAGTGGAGAATAGATTTCATGAATCGTATGTAAAATGTAGAACATTGTTGTTTTACTCAATCAGTATGTATGGTTGGCATTTGTAATGGGTTTCAGATATTCATTGTTATGTCTTTAACTCAACATGGTTATACCAAATTACCACCTGCGTAAAGCTCATTCTTATGTAAAGAAGCAAGTTGAGTGAATGAATGCCTTGGTGTTTTGTGAGTTGGGTCAACCTGCCCTGGAATCTATTGCAAATAGGTAACTGGGTAGAAATCTTTGGGGCCATAATTCTTGTGTTCTGAATCATTACTTCCTGGATTGTTTGTCATTTGATTCATCTTTTAATATTTGCCCATGATAAAGCTACTTTGTTAGGTGTTTTATTGAACTAATTATGTGGTTATGTATTTTTAGTCGCATTAGGTATTTTGAGCCGCACATGAACTTCCAGCTGCTTCACCATGAATCTGCGAAGTCTGTATCAACTGTTCTACCTTTTATGCTAATGATAGATTAGGGACTTGTGGGTCCTCGAAATAGGTCACTCTAGCGGGATCATTTACTGATTTGGTCTGTTTATTGAGTTATCAGCGTTTCAAAATACATTATGGTCATACCCTATATTGGTATCTAAGAAATGATGTTTCATCTGTTTCTCTTTCTAAGATTCATGTATAAATCCGATGAACTTCTAGTGAACTTAAATATTGGATCTGTGGGCATTGCTTCCTGTGACTTGTGATTATTTTTTGTGTTTTTTTTGTTTGCATGATTCTATGTTTCTGGTTTCATGTGGACAGGTTGGAGCTCCTGCCCGTGTTGGACTTGTTGCACCTATTGATGTCGTTGTGCCTCCTGGCAACACTGGATTGGACCCTTCCCAGACTTCTTTCTTTCAGGTTGATAATTGTCTCAACTCATTTATTTCACTCTTCTACAGATACTTCGCACACCAATATGGTGATTTTTGGTTCTCGTTGTTAATACATCTACTGCTTTCAGGTGCTCAATATTCCAACCAAGATTAACAAGGGTACTGTTGAAATCATTACCCCTGTTGAGCTCATCAAGAAAGGTGACAAGGTGGGATCTTCCGAGGCTGCTCTGCTTGCAAAACTCGGAATAAGGCCCTTTTCTTATGGTCTTGTTGTGCAAACTGTGTATGACAATGGCTCAGTCTTCAGCCCAGAGGTGCTTGATCTCACCGAGGATGACCTGATGGACAAATTTGCACTTGGTGTATCCATGATCACCTCTCTGTCATTGGCAATCTCATACCCCACTTTGGCTGCTGCACCCCATATGTTCATCAATGCGTACAAGAATGTTTTGGCTGTTGCAGTTGCAACTGAGTACTCCTTCCCACAGGCTGATAAAGTGAAAGAATTCTTGAAGGTTTGTTCTACGCTCTGATTTCTTCTCAATTTTCTTTTACTTTCTCCTGAAAATACCTTCTCTTATTTCCTTTTGATGAATAGTTGATTGTGACCAAACTAAATAAATGTTTGTATTTGCAGGACCCAACCAAGTTCGCAGTTTCTGTGGCACCCGTTGCTGCTGCAGATTCTGGTGCTGCTCCAGCAGCAGCTGCTGCTTCTAAGGTGGAAGAAAAGGAAGAGCCTGCCGAGGAGTCTGACGATGATATGGGTTTCAGTTTGTTTGATTAAGTAGTTTTGTAGGGTTCAGTTTCTACTATAGTGTTTTGTAGCATTTCTTCCAAAGCAATACGTTTTTGATTGCCTGAAGTTTGGAGTTTTATCCGTGGTGTAATTTTTTTTTCCATGTTATAGTTTGACGAATACCCTTGATTGGAATTTTGCCCCCAAATACTGTGTGTTTTGAATGACCTACTTGCATGTTACTATATATGCTGCGTTTGTTAACTCAAAAGTATTATCAGATTTCGTTTGTTACCCTTTGGACAGGTAAGGAAGAGAAATGCACTTGGCGATAAGCCCAAGCATTATGCAGATCTGAAATTAGAGAAAGACATAACAAAATTAGAATTGTTCCAGAGATGGATAAATAAAACACAAAATGTGATCAGAGAATTTTAGGATATCTTGTTCTTGGTGTTCATCATGCCCTGGTTAGCTTCTCTCTTTTCTCTCTATAATTTGCCCATTCGTCCTCTCTGATTTTCCACCTTAGTTTTCTTACTTTTTCTCTACAATCGCAATTGTAAGTTCGAGTGAAATATGTGATTGCTGCAATCTGAAACCCTTAAATATCTGTCTGCTCTTTCTTTACTATCTTTTCGACCTCTTTCTTTTGCCCTCTGTTTACATTTCTCTGTGTCTCGTTTCCTTGTTTGCAAAACTATTTTTGGGTGTTTTTTCTCTCTTTTTACTCTTGTATGTTCATTTTGAGACACAACTCTCTATTCTAACTCATTTGGAGGTTTTAATTTCTAGTTTGGTGATCAACATAATTTTTGACATTAACAAAGGGACTCTTTTCTGGAACATGTGCTTTGACCTTACGTCCTTGTCTCAAACCAGAGATATCATGGTAGGGCGGGTTTTACCCCACCGCTCACTATCAATTGGGCTAGGCAGTTGTCCTCAATCTGGCCCAACTTACCACGTATGACTGTATGAGGTTACTATATTTGAGAGTAGCTATAAAAGAAAGAAAAAAGTAAAGGGGAGGGGGGGGGGTGTTGTTTTGTTTTGGTTTTGTTTATGTTTAGTAACTGAAGCAAAATACCCGTTCAAGTGTAAAGTATATGAAGAAGATTGTTCTAGAGCTAATTTAACAGTACAAAAAAGGTCATTGCAAGTTAGTCATACAATTCTAATGGAAGAAGATTGTTCTAGTGCCGTCTTTTACGGTTTATGTGAACCTCATCCACAGGCATTGAGACAGGCAGTCGGAGTCTTCCAAACATCGTATAGTGAATTTGGCTG
This sequence comes from Telopea speciosissima, assembly GCF_018873765.1. Classification (NCBI taxonomy): domain Eukaryota; kingdom Viridiplantae; phylum Streptophyta; class Magnoliopsida; order Proteales; family Proteaceae; genus Telopea; species Telopea speciosissima. The sequence goes on from NC_057917.1 coordinate 15,945,995, forward strand.
TTGTCATATATTACTATGAGCATCCATGGCTTCATTATCAGTTATCAAAATGAATAATTTATCGAATGGGACAGTAGTTAATTGTAAATTATCGGGGTCTGTGTTGGAAATAATTTTTCAAACCACATGATATCTTTTTTGGTAACAAATCACACCTGATATCAATGATATCATATATAAAAAAAGGGGGGGGGGGGAATGAATTACTTAGCTTAATTAAAGACAAGCAAAAGTTGATGATGGAAATATCAAGAACAATATTAAGCGTCACAAATATGAAAATCATAATGGAGTTTAAGGAATTGATGGGGCTGAGTCGTGACGAAAGTCACTCTCCTTGAGTTTGTACATACCCCCATGGTGCAAATTGGGTTTTTGTGAATCAACCTTTAAGATAAAACACCTTAAACATGAAGCTATCGAGTAGTGATGCACTTCATTTACTAGGCTATTAAGGGTATGGAGAGGCACTCAATTGGATATATACAAAGAAAAGAGAAAGCCAAGAGGCAAAACAAAAAAAAGAGTCTCCAATTGTAGGAGAAATGGGTAAAGACTCTTTTTCTTTAAATAGGAGAAAGAAGAGGCATCCCAAGGGATGTCTTCAAAAAGATATTTTCTCACAAGACTTTTGTTGACCATTTAAACAAGTCTTTCAATAGGCACACCCATTGGTCATTTAGGTGTCTATTAGAAAACAACCACAATCCTCTAATATATAGGATCACATATTTTGGTTCATATAAAGTTCTAACAATCCCCACATGATTCGAAATATTCAAATCAACTAGCAAACTCAATTGAACGCATTAGATATAGTATGACACATCGTTGCACGTGTCTTTCGGACTTGAACTCACACTAGGTCTGATAGACTACGCTACAGAGGATGGGTGAAGTCAGACTTCTTGAACTTTTTCAACATTCTACTAATCGACATTCACGAAATTTCCTTTTAATGAGCCTAATTAAGGAATTCACCTATTCACATTAGTTGAGAGTCCATCATGACTTATGTCACAGACCTGTAGGTTGATTCCTTTAGATGATATCATCTTAGTGAAGAAGAAAGTTCCGCCTTGTTCTATTGGCAAGCGAGCCAATGGGTATAATTCAGTATCTTTCTTATGGCTTTATGCAAAATTTAGTTAGATTATTTTTTCAAGACATATATGTGTGCTTTCTTAACTTTAATGACATTTACTCTTTGTCTTTAGGTTCTAACAATATGTTTGTCGTTTAGATCCTTGGCCTATTCAGCTTTTAATCTAGACTTCTTATAAAGCCATAAACCAATAAAATCATAGTAGAACATGTAACCTGTTGGCGGTTTAAGAGGTTTAAGAGAAGTGGATCAACTAGGATACCAAAATCCTTGTATATCAAGTAATGTGAGAGAGTCCAAATCTTATCTCTGTTATGAGGAGTCCAAATATTATCATGATTGTAATTCTCTCTTGTACACATCCTTATTTAAAGGGAATAAACCCTCCCCAAGAAGATAGTTGAATGGGGAGTTCTGCACTGTGGATGTAGGCACCCACACTGGGTGACCGAACCACATTAAATCTGGTTCTCTTCTTCTCTTTTGATTATTTATGTGATTTCTTAGTGTTTAAACATGGTATCAGAGCAGGTTTAGTATTCTAATCGATTGGAATATCGTGTTCTCTAATTGTTGGCTCTCTGATCGTGTTCTCTGATCGTGCTCTGAGTCGTTGTGCTTCATCTGCTACCTGTTGCGCTGAATTCTGGTTCGATGCTAGTTGTGCTGCGTTCAACGTGTTGCGCTATATTCAGGTTTGGTGCTGTTGTGCTGCGTTCAACAACCTGTCACCTGTTGTGGTGTTATCAACGATCTGGTGCATCTGGATCTGTGTTTTGCCTGCTGCTGGTTGCACAACTGTGGCGTGCACTGATTTGTGGTATTGCCTGCTGTTGTTTGCACTTCTGTAACGTGCACCACTGCTGCCTACTATCGCATCTATATTTGCTTGCACTCTGCGTCTCGTGCCGCTACCGCTGCTGTTTTCGGTTGAGATAAGTGTTAATTTACAGTTCTTTTTTATGCTTTGAGAATTAATTCTATAATGGGTGATGCGATTGTTACCGCCTCTGAGGGAGGAAAACCCGATGGGGGTAAAGTAAACTCCATGGAAGGAAACACTAGACTTACTACTATCCTTTTTAATGGGCGAAATTATTTGCCCTGGTCTAGGGTAGTCCTAGTTGCTCTTGGAGGTCGATCTAAGCAAGACCATATCAATGGGACCATTGAAGCCCCTGACTGTGATCTTGCCGATCCGAAGTATGTTGAATGGATGGAAAACGATAACCTAGTTATGTCTTGGATTTTTAATTCTATGGATCCCTCCATCTATGAGATATTTGCTTACTCTGAAACTGCCCAAGCTCTTTGGGACTCTGTGAAAAATATGTATGATCATGAGGATAATGCCTCACTTGTATTTGAATTACAACAAGATATTGCTCATACATCTCAAGCACCCGGTCAATCCTTTACTGTTCACCTGGGTAATTTAAAGAAAAAATGGGATGAACTTCGGCAGTATCGTCCCCCTGTAAAAACTGTTGATGTCTATACTCAGCGTGAAGAACAAGACCGTATTTTTCAGCTTTTGGCAAGTATCCGACCTGAATTTGAGGACCTTAAATGGCAAATTCTTATGAGTCCAACACTTTCCTCCTTTACTAATATTTGTGCCATCATTCAACGAGAAGAAACCCGTCGGCGAGTTATGAATCCAGACTTAAAAACTGATGTGGAACATATTGAGAATTCGGCTAATGTTGTTCAGACCAATGCCAGTCACCAGGGTAGCACTAGGAACCGAACTGGTACTGGGGGTCGACCTTCAACAGGAATGGGAAAATGGAAAACTCGAAATACCAAATACCATTGTGAGCATTGTGATAAGGATGGTCACATTCAAGACCGTTGTTGGGTATTAAACCCACATCTGCAACCCAACAAGGACAATGTACTTGATGCTAAAGCTGCTGGTCAGGGTACTACCATGGATTTCCAGGTATCACTGGGAAAAATTGCTTCACAACTTCAACAGCTTATGCAAGCCACTGGAAAGGGCTCCTCCTCTATTGAATCTGGAAATGTTGCTCATTCTGGTAATGCCTTTGCACTCACTACTTGGTCTTTAAATTATTTTATTATTGACTCAGGTGCCACAGATCACTTGGTCTCCACATCACATGTTTTGACCAATTTTCATGCTATTGATGATAAGTCTCACCCTCCTATTACGGTTGCTAATGGGACTAGCATACCTGTTAAGGGTCGTGGGACTATTACTTTGTTTTCCTCTCATTGTGAGGTTTATTTGTGCCAGCTCTCTCTTCAAATTTATTATCTATTAGCAAACTCACTAAAGATCTGAACTGTACTGCTGCTTTTTCAAAACAAAAGGTGGTGTTTCAGGATAACAGCACGGGGAAGATGATTGGTGAAGGAGGATTCAAGCATGGCCTCTATGTTATTGACTTTCCAGTAGAAGCATTGGTTACAAGTAACACTAAAGACACCACATCTCATTTATGGCATTGGCGCATGGGGCATCCATCTGATAATGTGTTGCGATGTTTGCACCCTAATTATTCTCTTGATTCTAAACTTTGTGACACTTGTAGTTATTCTAAACACCATAGACTACCTTTTTCATCTAGTTCCCATGTGTCAAGGGATTTATTTGACTTGGTTCACTCTGATGTATGGGGACCAGCTTCTGTTATGTCCAGGAACGGTTTTAGATACTTTGTGATTTTCATTGATAACAAGTCTCGTACTACTTGGTTATATTTGATGACTGCAAAAAGTGAGGTGTTTACAATTTTTCAGGAGTTTTGTGATATGATTCATAATCAATATGGTACCTGTCTCAAGGTTTTACGTACCGACAATGGTACTAAGTATACCAATGATCCTTTTGAGTCTTTCCTTAAGAATCGAGGAATTGTCCATCAAACTTCGTGTGTTGGCACTCCTCAACAAAATGGAGTTGCCGAACGCAAGAACCGTCACTTACTTGAAGTCACTCGTTCCTTATTATTTCAAGGACATTTTTCCAAAGTTTTTTGGTCAGATGCAGTGCTTACTAGTTGCTATTTGATTAATCGACTCCCTAGTAGAGCCCTACACTATCAGTCTCTCATGGAAATTCTCCTTGGTCGACCTGTTTCTCTGTCTCATCTTCGTGTCTTTGGTAGTACATGCTTTGTTCATGCACCTGCAGGAAAACTTGATCCACGAGCCAAAAATTGTGTTTTTATTGGCTATTCTTCTGTTAAAAAGGGCTATAAATGCTTTGATCCTGCAACACGGAAAGTTCTTATCTCTAGGGATATTATTTTTGATGAGACTCAAATGTTTTTCTTTAGTAGGAACCAAATTCAGGGGGAGACTGTACATGACCTTGATTATAGTGATTTTGATATGGGAGAAGAATTTGTTCCTCTACCAGTTGGTTTGCCCAGTCCAGCCACTCCAACTCAGGGGGAGAACCATACCTACTGAGGGTGTTATCCAGCATAATGGGGACATCGGTCAGCATGATGGCAATGGGGAGGTTATTGCTGCCCCCACGCCTGTACCTGAGCCTATACCTGTTCGTAGGTCAACATGGGTGCCACAACCCTCAACTAGGCTCAAGGATTTTACCACATATCACTCGGCTAGGTATCCCATACAAACCCACCTGTGTTATGAAAATATATCACATAGGTTTCAAGGTTTTTTGTCTACAATAGATGAACACAAAGAACCTGTGAATTTTCTTGAAGCAAAACAATCTCCTATATGGGTAAAAGCAATGGATGAGGAACTTAATGCTCTTCATAAAAATCACACTTGGGATATTGTTCCCTTGCCTAATGGGAAGAAACCTGTTGGTTGTCGATGGGTGTACAAAATCAAATACAAGAATGATGGGTCTATTGAACGTCATAAAGCTAGGCTTGTCGCCAAGGGGTATACTCAAACCTACGGAGAAGACTAAAGAAACATTTGCACCAGTGGTGAAAATGAATACTGTCAGAGTATTAATGTCAATTGTTGTCAATTGTGGCTGGCCATTATTTCAAATGGATGTCAAGAATGCTTTTTTACAAGGCAACCTTGAGGAAGAAGTTTACATGGATATCCCTCCTGGTCATGCCATGGAGAATAAGGAAGGCATGGTGTGCAAGCTTAACAAAGCCATCTATGGTCTTAAGCAATCTCCACGGGCATGGTATGGTAAGTTAAGTTTGGCCCTTACTCTTTTTGGGTTCAAGAAGTGTGATTCTGATCACTCATTGGTTGTTAAGCAATCGGATAGTAACATTGTAGCTGTTCTTGTTTACGTTGATGATATTGTTATCTCTGGGAACTGTCCCCATGAAATTGAGGCTCTCAAACGACATCTGAGTAGAAAATTTGATATTAAGGACTTGGGAAGGTTACAATATTTTTTGGGAATTGAAATAGCTCACTCTAGTAAAGGGCTCTTTATTTCTCAAAGGAAGTATATGTTGGATCTGCTGAAGGAAACAGGGAAGTTGGGTGCTTTACCAGCCGACACCCCTATAGATTATGGCAGCAAATTTGGCAACAATAATGGTCCTCTCCAAGATATTGATCAATTTCAAAGATTGGTGGGACGGTTAATATATCTGACTATTACAAGGCCTAATATTACCTATGCGGTGAGCTATGTCAGTCGATTCATGCATGCCCCAACTGAGGACCATATGAATCTTGTGGACCGTATATTGAGATATCTAAAATCCTGCCCAAGTCGAGGAATTTGGATGAAAAAAAATGGACATACTAATATTGTGGGGTATGCTGATGCTGACTGGGCCGGTGGCCCAACTGGCAGAAAATCAACTACTGGATTCTGCACATTTTTCGGTGGAAATCTAGTTACCTGGAAAAGTAAGAAGCAAACTGTTGTTGCAAGGTCCAGTGCTGAAGCTGAATACAGGGCAATGGCTTCTGCTACTAGTGAATTAGTCTGGCTCCGTCTGTTGTTACAGGAATTGGGTTTTGGAACAGGATCGCCTATGCAATTATTTTGTGATAACCAGGCTGCAATTCACATTGCTTCCAACCCTGTGTTTCATGAAAGAACCAAGCACATCGAAGTTGATTGTCATTATGTTCGACAAAAAGTCCAAGCAAAAATTATTGAGACACCCTACATACGGAGTAATGATCAGCTGGCAGATGCATTTACTAAAGCGCCACCCAAGCTAGTCTTTCAAGATTTGATGTCCAAGTTGACCTCATACGACGTCTTCGCTCCAACTTGGAGGGGGAGTGTTGGCGGTTTAAGAGGTTTAAGAGAAGTGGATCAACTAGGATACCAAAATCCTAGTATATCAAGTAACGTGAGAGAGTCCAAATCTTATCTCTATAATGAGGAGTCCAAATATTATCATGATTGTAATTCTCTCTTGTACACATCCTTATTTAAAGGGAATAAACCCTTCCCAAGAAGATAGTTGAATGGGGAGTTCTGCACTGTGGATGTAGGCACCCACACTGGGTGACCGAACCACATTAAATCTGGTTCTCTTCTTCTCTTTTGATTATTTCTGGGATTTCTTAGTGTTTAAACATAACCCATGTTTATATTGCTACCATTCTATGAATCGTCCCACCAACACATGTCTTTACATGCAACCTTTGAACCACGGTGATGTCCTAAACACTTGTGTAATTGAATCTAGACATATCTACTAGACTCTGTTTCTATATAGAGATTAACCATTTTACTTGACTTTATTTATCTTTTTGAGAAAAGACTTACTATTCAAATATATGCATTCTCACAACCCCCACATTTTTTGAGTTTTAACGAAATCACAAATTTTCATATAACAATATAATAAGAATACATATAGTGGGAAGAACATCCACGCATTTATAACATCTTGTTACATAATGATCATGTATATAAGTATAAGCATTACATGAATCAGGCTCTGAACGTTAAAAATTCGATAAATCCATTGAATATGTTCATCAATGAATATGATTTAGCATATTGATATAAAAAATAAATCAATTTCCAACTTAATAATAAAGCCAATGCAGCATACTTTATTTCAATTTGGGTCTCCTTGAGTCATGAAATTAGCACCGATTGGATACAAAATATTCAATTCTCAATAGATGCGGAAGACTTAATAGGTTCTAGGAAAAGAACCTCTTAGCATTCTGTCCTATCATGATACCATTAGTTGATTCGGAATTCTAAGAGACTAAGGCTCCGTTTGTTTAGGGGGATTTGGTGGGGTGGGAATTAAGGGATGGGATAGTTGTACGAACATTCCCACCCCATGAAAATTTTGGTCGTTTGGTTTTATGGGAGTGGAAAACTGAGTTGACAAGTTTTGACCCAGATTTTAGTGTCGGCCCACGTGGCCTATGGTTTTCCCCACCCCACCCCACCCCACCCCACCCCATCCCATCCCATTGTAAAGTCCCACCAAATCGGTGGGACTTTGCTGAAAAATCCCAAGGAAAGCCGTCGGTGATGGCACAATCTCTCTACAACCACGCCCTTGCTCCAACTCGTGCAACCACAACACCCCTCTCAACCCTGTTGAACCACCGCCCTCTCTACACCCCAACCATAATCCCTCTATGCAACCTCCATCCTCCCCCTTTTCGCCCTCTTATCTCACTTACTCTCCTTCAATCCTCACTTCTTTTCGCTGCATGTTTAAAAAACACGAAGAAGCAAAAGGCCATTAGATTTTTGGGCAATGGATCCACCTCTACCAGCGTTTGAAACTATAACATCCAACTCTCACGATATCCCTGAACCCTTGCAATTTCAGCCCCTATAACCCCTAGCCTCTCTCTCCTTTGCACCACTACGCATCTTGCAACCAGAAGTCTGTGGCTTTGTGCATCTCACCTCCGGAGTCATGCCTGCAAGTCTTTGGACGCACATTGTCGCTGCAAACCCAAAGTCGTGAGCCCCCTTCTCTGTGAGTCATTATCGCCACCAAACCTACAATATGCGATGTGAATACAATACCCCTTGAAACTTGCAATAATCCACCTCTTTGCGTCAATCTTCCATGCCCCTTCTCTCTCTCTTTCTCTCTCTCTCTCTCTCTCCCCTCTCTACTCCTTCGATGTTACAATCCCATTTATCTCACATTGGTTGTATGGGAAACTTGATGTGGGTTGATAAGTTCTTGGGTTCCCTCATCTTATAAGCCGGTTTTATGGGGTTGAGTTCTTCCAAGTTCGTATCAGTGGTATCAAAGCTAGCACCACGTCTCTCAGGTGCAATCGTGTGGCTCGGGTGGTGACGTCGATATGGCAGTGTTCGACCGGGACTAGTAGCTAGTGCAAAGCCAACCCGTGTGGGCGCCGGGCCTGCGGAGCGTGGTAGAATGTTATGATCCCATTTATTCCACATCGGTTGTATGGAAAACTTGATGTGGGTTGATAAGTTCTTGGGTTCCCTCACCTTATAAGCCGATTTTAGGGGGTTAGTTCTTTCAAGTGCGTATCATTCGACCTCTCTTGTTTCAGTCTCTAGAACGTTCCTCCCACCACACAAAACAACCAAACAAGAACTTGGATTGGAAAAGTTGCGGTGAAGTGAACTTTCCCCTTGTTTTACTTTCCCTGTCCTTTACCCCACTAACACATTGGTTCCCTCTACTTAACAATCCCACCCCATGGTCACCGCTAAACAAACGGTGATGGGGACGTTCTAGAGGCTTCCTTGTTTGTTTGATTGATGGGGATTTAGGTGGGGTGGAAGAATTGGAGTGGAAAAGTACTAATGTGGTATTTAAAAATTTCAGTCCAACTTTATTTGTTTAACTTGGAATGGTGAACTTACAAAAACCCAGGAAACAACATTAAATGTTTTTACTACTGACATGGCACTTGAAAATCAAGTCCTACAAAAAACAAAGGACTTTGAATACTGTTCTTGAAAAACTAAAAATGCCATCCCTGTTCTCCAACCCACCATACTGTGGGATTCAACCCCACACATTCCCACCCCATTCTCCCTATCAAACAAATCAGGCCTAAAGCCACTCTATAAACCATTGTAATTATCAACCAATCAGAAACAAATTGGTTAAATTTTGGATTGAAATTATACAGTCACCAATTTTTCAAATTGATGGGACAAGGTGATAAGAATGGCCCATCCCAAATCAGCATAAGACAAACCGTTTCTTTCTGCAGCGCAACATTGTCTTTCCAACTCCTTTCTTTTTTTTAATAAGAAAACATTGAAGTCATTTATTGGAAATGTCAACAGTCATAGTGGTATATTTTCTCACGATAAGGTTCACGATCACTAAGGTGGCTTTGCAATGCTTGGCTGGAGGTTGTTTTTTTTTTTTTTTTTGGTAGTAACACAAACTTTTATATTTACCAAAAAAAAAAAAACACAAACTTTTATTTAGACTAACGTAAACATGGATGGAGAATTAACTAACTCGAGAATCCATGGATTGAAAATAAGCCACAAGAGAAATTACATGTATCGAGGAAGACCGAAAGATGAATAGTATCATCCAAAATAAGTTTGAGAACTAGGAGTGGAGAACTATCTCTTTGTTGAAGATAACCCACAACATCTTTCTTATCTGATTCCACCATCAAACGAATATAGCCCTCAGAGATCCCTTCGAATAAAGCTGATCGTATCGCTAGGGCTTCTCATTCAATGACAATATTAACAAAATTAGATAAAGAGATAGCAAGAAGAACTTGACCATGTAGGTAAATCCAAGTCCACCTTTGTTGGATTTAGATTGTAAACTTGCATCACAGTTCACTTTCACCCAATTCACTGGAGAAGATACCCACTGAGATGATTGGTCAGTGATAAGGCATAAATCACCCCACCAATCAGAAGCTGCCAAGTGGCCGAGCCAAGGATAGTCTGATAATCGAACAGAGCCGTGTGGAGTCGAGACGACCGGACCACCGACAGATCTGGCATTCTATCTCCTGTGTGCCGAGCACCCGCACCGCGGGCCGCCACCCAAATCGGCCATCGACTCCAAGCCGACCTCACGGCTCTCAACCGAGGCCGACCACTATGGCCGAGCTCGGAGGCCGACCACTAAGGCCGAGCCCTCCACAAAAGCCATCATAACGGCTCGCCGGGAATCGCGAAGCCACGTCAGCACAATCCGAGAATCGCGAGATAAGGATTGAGCCACAATCCTATTGCGATATGGAATCACACTTAGATATGGACTCGTACCTTAACAGGAGTCCGACCCCGAAAATAACTCTCCACTCCATGCATCGGGATAGAGCCTTCCAAGAGAAGAACTCCTACCATACTAGGACTCCTCCAACCGCCTCATCCCCCTCTATAAATACTCAGGTATGGAGCTCAAACGCTCACCCACTTTTAACTAAGCTGTTACGTTGTTGCACTGGAGACCTGACTTGAGCGTCAGAGATTCCTAGGCCGAAGCCACACCGGCTCTCTTGCGCTCACTCGTCTTTTTGTAGGCTCATCCATGGGCGAATCGGGCGACGGAGGTTTTCACACGCAACAGATTTGGCGCCATCTATGGGAACGACGTCAACTAGTCATCGTCGTTTCTGCCAATCCAAGGATCGAAGATAATGGTGGTGCAAACAAGATCAGGATAGCATGGCTCCTTCTCTCGCGGGGATGAGCTGTAACCTGATAGGCAAGCTAGACGTTTGCCACCCCCTGAAACATCGCGGTAAGGCACGACTGGAAGACCCCCACCAGCTGGGGGCCCGTAGCCCAGCGGGGGCACCACGGCCAACCAGATTCCTCCGATGGATGGTGGGAATGGTGGAAGTATGTTGGACACGACGGTAGAAGGATGACCGAGGGCCGATCCGAACCATCTAGGGATGAATTTGTCGCTGCCACCACTGGTGCCGGGAGGTTTGGATCTGGAAGCCCCGGTGAACAATCGACAAGTCATGGATGTTCAGTTTCAACTGCTGCACAGTAAAGAGATGCTGCGAACTCTCATGGGGCAGATGGCCCAGGGCGGGTTGCTAGGCCAGTCACTAGTCGCACCCCCCTTGGCACCAGTGCTCATCGAGGGAAACTTATAGTAGAATGGTGGCCGACGTTGGGCCTAGCGGAGCCGAACCACGTCATCTCATCCACCCCGTCAGAAGACTCCTCCTCCGCGTCCCAATAGGAGTGCTCAGCGGGATGAGCAAGAGCATCGTTGGAGCCTGAGGATCGGGCAAGAAATCGAATCGACGGCATTGGTAGTGAGAAGATCAGTATTTTTAGGCCGGCTTAGAGAGGACGGACAGCCGAGAGCACATCGGGAACAATAGGAGGTAGCCCCTTAGCGTCGAAGCCCACCACTCCTAGAGGAGCAGCTGAGAAGCCCCCACGGATCCAATTTTTAAGGGGAAAGAAGAATAAGGAGGGGTGATGCTGATCGAGCCGACCAGAATGGCCGACCTCAACGGGACAATCGAGCGAACCGATCTCGAGCTGAAGGATAAAATGGTTGACTTTGGGCGAATGAACGGGATAATTCATACCAGGTGGACGAGCCGAACGGCTGAGCACCTAAAATTGAGCTGGAGAAGTGGCTATGAGACTTGGCCGAGCAGGTGGAGGGATTGAAGAAACAGGTGACCCCAGACACCTATTCCCTGGTCGGACGACACCTTTATACTCCTGAGATCATGACCGCATCACTATCGGTCGAGTTCAAGTCACCTCCATTTGACCGATATGATGGGACGATCGACCCGACGGATCATATCAACTACTTCAACGCAATGATGACCATGTACGGGGGAACCGAGATTGTCTGTTGTCGGGCTTTCCCCGCATCTCTCAAGGGCGTGGTGACCTCATGGTTCTCCTGGTTGCCACTGAACTCCATAACAAGCGTTGCTCAGCTTTACCGAGCCTTCATCACGTGCTTCTAGAGTAGCATGAAATACAAGAAGATGACGGTCAACCTCCTTAGTGTCAAGCAACGGTCTGATGAGTTGATCCGAGCGTTAGTCTCGCGTTTCAACAAAGAATCCTTAGACATCAAGGATTTGGATGAGGCCATAACCCATACTGCGATGACCAACATACTCATCAAAGAATTGGCCCGAAAGCTGACCAAAAACCTGGCCGAGCTCTTGGAGAGGTGCAATGAATTTATAAATATGGCGGAGGTGCTCCAAGCCCAGAAGGGGAACGAAGGCAGGGCCGAGAAGAAAAGGCCGACAACCGATGATCCCAAGGAGGAAAAGTGGCCCAAGACTGATCGTCGAGCAGAGAGAACCTACCGAGCTTGAAGCCCCGACTACACCCCACTGAATACCTCGCATAAGGAGATTTTGATGCAAATACAGGACGGTGGGTACATCAGCTGACCTCGACCGATGCAAGCCGGGTCATCCCAGAATCCCAACAAGTATTGTCAATTCCACAAGGACGCCGGTCATGACATCGAGGATTGTTATCAGCTAAAAAGAGAAATTGAAGAGCTGATCAAAGTAGGGCACTTGAAGCGGTACATCAAGGGGGGTCGAGAAGAACGTGGGGGTCGATGACCTGAAGATCAAAGGAGAGCCGAGTCGAGGCCCGAAAATAGGTGGGTCGAGCGTGACGAAGATAAAGCTCGAGCTGAGAAGAAAGATGACGGCTCCGGGCCAAGCAGTGATAAGGGAGCCCCCATATACACTATCCTTGGAGGCCCCGGTCAAGAATCCACACGGAAGGCCAAGGCGAGTGTGCGGTTCGTAGGGGTCGCCGAGATGCCAGGCAAAAGGCCAAAGTCTGAGGCGACGATCTCCTTCACTGAGGCCGACCTAGAAGGTATAAGTTTACCTCATGATGACGCTTTGGTAGTGCAGGTGGAAATTGCAAAGAAACCCGTTCATCGCGTATTGGTCGACACGGGCGCATCCGTAGACCTTATGTCGCTAGACGCTTACCGATAATTCAGCTTCGGCGATGAAGCACTCAAGCCGGAGGGCACCTCACTTCACGGGTTCTCGGGAGCCACCGCCACCATCAAGGGCTCAATCGACCTACTGGTCACGTTCGGACAAACTCCATGTCAGGCGACGATCTAAGTTAAATTCATGGTAGTGCGGTCGATGGTGGCCTTCAATGCCATACTCGGCCGCCCATCATTGATCGCTCTCCAAGCCATCATCTCACCGATACACTTGAAGATGAAGTTCTCTACAAAGAGCGGCAATGGAGAAATCCGAGGTGATCAAAAGATAGCTCGGGAGTGTTACGCCACATTCGTCAAGAAAAATAAAGGCAACGCCCAAGGAATGGCAGTGTACGTCGAACACCTCCTAAAAGACCAGTGGGATGAGCTCACAGAAAGGCACGGAAGACAAGTAGAAGACCTCATCCCGTTCTCCCTCAGCGATGAAGATCCGACGAAGACAGTACAACTCGGGTCATTGTTGAGCGAAGAACAAAGGAGTCAGCTGGGAAAATTCTTAAGGGCGAATGCCGATGTCTTTGCCTGGTCAGCCGTCGACATGCAGGGCATACCTAGGCATATAGCCGAGCACGGACTCCATATCGATTCAAACTGAAAGCTGACCCAGCAGAAGAGAAGGAACTATGCCCTTGATCGGCAAGCCGCGATCAAAGAGGAAGTGGAAAAGCTCTGCCAATCAGGGTTCATCCGAGAAGAAAAATTCCTGACTTGGTTGGCGAACATCATTATGGTTCCCAAGCCGAACAGGAAATGGAGGATGTGTGTCGACTACACCGGCCTTAACAGGGCTTGCCCAAAGGACGAGTACCCGCTACCTTGGATTGATCTCTTGATTGATGCCATAGCGGGGCACGAGATGTTGAGCTTCATGGACATGTACTCCGGCTACAACCAAATCATGATGCATGAGGAGGATGAGTCGTACACGGCATTTCGAACTGATCAAGAAAATTTCTATTACAAGGTCATGCCGTTCGGGTTAAAGAACGTCGGAGAAACATATCAACGGCTGGTGAACTATATATTCTACGGGCAGATCGAAAGAAACATGGAAGTCTACGTGGATGACATGTTAGTGAAGAGCTTGAAGGCTGAGCACCACTTGGCCGACCTGGAAGAAGCCTTCGGTGTGCTATGGAAGAACCAAATGAAACTGAAGTCCGCCAAGTGTGCATTTGGTGTGACCTCGGGAAAGTTCCTTGGCTTCATGGTCTTCGTTAGAGACATCGAGGCAAATCCGATAAAAATCAAGGCCATCCAAGAGATGAGCTCTCCAAGGACGATCCAAGAAGTACAAAGGCTAAACGGGCGAGTGGCGACGTTGGCACGATTTATGCCAAGGACGGGTGACAAGTGCTTGTCGTTCTTCAAGGCCCTCAAGAACATCTGGAACTCGAAGGACTTCATTTGGTCGGACGAATGTCAACAAGCTTTTGAAGAGCTGAAGAAATTCTTGGAGAACCCGCCTCTTCTCAGCCGACCTGAGCTAAAAGAAGAGCTTCAAGTTTACTTAGCCGCTACCCCGGTGGCGGTCAGCGCGGTATTGGTTAGGGAAGAAGGCCGAGCTTAAAAGCCTATATACTACATCAGCCATGTTCTTGTCGACACCGAGATGAGATACTCCAAGTTCGAGAGGGTAGCATTCGCTCTTGTCACTGTTGCAAGAAGGCTAAGGCCATACTTTCAAGCTCATTCGATCACGGTGCTGACCTACCAGCCTCTCAAGAAGATATTGCACAAGCCCGACATGTTAGGTCGGTTGATCACCTGGGCGGTCGAGCTGAGTGAGTACGATATAAGATATCGCCCGAGGACCACGATAAAAGGGTAAGCACTTGCTGACTTCATCGCCGAGGGCACAATGCCCAACCTCGAGGTCGAGGAAGAGAAGACAGCGGAAGAAGCCAATGCGGAAGCTAAGGCCGACCCGACCTGGACCATGAACGTTGACGGTTTGAGAAACCCTAGAGGAAGCGGGGCTGGGCTGATCCTGGTGAGCCCCGAGGGATTTTGTGTCCAATATGCCCTAAGGTTTAAGTTCCCAGCCTCGAACAATGAGGCCGAATATGAGGCCCTCCTAGCCGGACTCTGGTTCAGCAAAGCCATAGGCGTCAAGAAATTGAGGGTACGAGGAGACTTGCAACTTGTGGTCAATGAGGTCAACAGAGACTATAAGGCAAAAGATGAAAGAATGATAGCCTATTTGAGCTGAGCACGGTAGTTGATTTTTGAGCTAGAGCACTTTAAGATGACCCGAGTACTAAGGAAAGAGAACGTCGTGGCCGACACCCTGTCTAGGTTGGCCAAGGTCGACCTCCCGAATCTGAGCCGATCAGTGTACATTGAGATTCTGGAGAAGCCATCCTTTCAAGAAAAAAGCATCAAACACATCGAGGAGGACAGGCCGACCTGGATGGACCCCATTGTAAACTACTTGGAGAATGACCAGCTCCCGGAGAATCGAAAAGTAGCAAAAAAAGTCAAAATTCAAGCTACCAAGTACACCATGATCGACAGAGTGCTCTATAAGAAAGCCATCTCAGCGCCCCTTCTCCAATGCCTCGGACCGAAGGGAGTCGACTACACCTTGGCCGAGGTGCATGAAGGAATATGCGGGAGCCACATGTGCGGCCGAGCTCTAGCATATAAGATACTTCGATAAGGGTTCTACTGGTCGTGAATGCAGGAAGAGGCCATGAAGTATGTGAAGACGTGCGAGAAGTGTCAGCTCTTCGCACCAGTGCCGAGCCGACCTGCAACAAAGCTGACCTCTATACTGAGTCCAATTCCTTTCGCTATGTGGGGGATGGATATACTTGGAGATTTCACCCCGGCTTCCAAAAATTGAAAATACGTGGTCATTGCCATCGACTACTTCACTAAGTGGGTTGAGGCTGAGCCCCTGGCCACCATCACCGAGAAGAGCATGGAGAAATTCTTTCGAGACAAGGTGATCTATCGGTTCGGACTACCCAAAGTTCTCATCACTGACAACGATGCGCAGTTCAACAATCCGAGCTTTCGAGAGTTCTACAAGCACTTTTACATCAATTTTTGCCTGATTTCAGTAGCTCATCCATAAGCCAATGGGCAAGTGGAGATGTCGAACCGAACACTACTTGTGGGGATCAAAAGAAGATTGAATGAAGCCAAAGGAAGATGGGTGGAAGAGCTGCCGAACGTCCTATGGGCATATCGGACAACCATGAGAACACCGATCGGGGAGAGTCCTTTTCGGCTAGCATATGGAACCGAAGCCCTCACCCCTGTCGAGGTCAAAGCGTCATCATACCGAGTGCTCAACTTTGATGAGAAGAACTACGAGGATGGGCTTAGAGCCAACCTCGACTTTCTCGATGAAGTATGAGAGAACGCCTTGCTTTGGAACATAACTTACAAACAGAAGACGGCAAAGTACCACGACTCGAGGGTGAAGGAGCGACATTTTCGCTAAGGAGACCGGGTCCTTAGAAAGCTCAGCGCGTCCCAACTAAAACAGTAAGGAAAGTTAGCACCAGATTGGGAGGGACCGTACATAGTCTCCAAGTAAATTTGCCCATGGACATATCGCTTGCAGACTCCGGGGGGCAAGAAGGTATCGAGGCCTTGGAACTCGAAAAATTTGAAGAAATTTTTTCAGTAATTCCCTCAAGTATTCTACTCGGCACGGTTTATGGCGAGCATATTTGTACTGAGCTTCGGCCTCGACGTTCATGATTCAATAAAATAAAGTCTTTCTCCACTACTTAATGTACTTTCAAAGTCCAAGCATGCCGAGTCGTAAGACCAGTCCTCATAGACCTGGCCGACGTCAAAGACCGACCCTCATAGGTCGGCAACCAAGTCATAAGATCGGTCCTCATAGACCTGACCGACGTCTAAGATCGACCCTCATAGGTCAGCAACCAAGTCATAAGATCGGTCCTCATGGACCTGGTCAACGTCAAAGACCGACCCTCATAAGTCGGCAATCACGTCACAAGACCGACCCTCATAGGTCAGCTACTAAGTCAGAAGACCGGCCCTCATAGGCCGACGGACCCCCCACTCACCATGGCCGAGTTGAATGAAAGCCAAAATCAAGCAAAAATATCTAAGACATTGGGCTCAGCAGCAGAGCCAGCTCGGCTGAGTAACTCCAGTGGTCGCCGATCTGAGCTAACTAGCAAAAACTCCAAATTGATAAACACTATAAAGACGAACGAGACCCTAACCTCGGACCATCTTAGACGTTTTATGACCAAGAAATAAGGCCGACCTGACCGACCCATTACAGCCTAGCTAAAAATAGCCAAGTCCTTGAGCTCAGCTAAAGGACCGGATCGACATCTCGATCATGGCACACAGACAAATAGAACAACACATACAATGAAAGGAGGGCTCCCTCAGACGATGCCAAAATTGTTGCTGTGAAAAACTCCATCGCTCGATTCGCCCACAGATGAGCCTGCAAAAAGATGAGTGAGCACAAGAGAGCCGGTGTGGCTTCGGCCTAGGAATCTCCGACGCTTAAGTCAGGTATCTAGTGCAATAGTGTAACAACTTAGTTAAAAGTGAGGTGAGCATTTGAGCTCCAGACCTGAGTATTTATAGAGGGAGATGAGGCGGTTGGAGGAGTCCTAGTATGGTAGGAGTTCTTCTCTTGGAAGGCTCTATCCCGTTGCGTGGAGTGGAGAGTTATTTTTGGGGTCGGACTCCCGTTAAGGTAAGAGTCCATATCTAAGTGTGATTCCGTATCGCGATAGGATTGTGGCTCAATCCTTATCTCATGATTCTCGAATTGTGCTGACGTGGCTCCTCGATTCCCGATGAGCCGTTATGATGGAATTTCTGGAGGGCTCGGCCTCCGTAGTCGGCCTCCGAGCTCGGCCACAGTGGTTGGCCTTGGAGCTCAACCTCGGCCTCGGCTGACAGCTGTGAGGTCGGCTCGGAGTCGATGGTCGATTTGGGTGGTGCCCCGCGGTGCGGGTGCTAGGCACACAGGAGATAGAATGCCAGATCTATCGGTGGTTGGGTCGGCCCAACTCCGTATGGCTCGGTACAGTTATTGGACTGTCCTTGGCTTGGCCACTTGGTAGCTTCTGATTGGTGGGGTGATTTATGCCTTATCACAGGCCCCCCACTCATCAGGGGTTGGCACGACACTGATGAGTGAAGTATCTCAGTCTGCTCGGCTGTCCCTTATTAAATTTGTTGAGTGTGAAAACCTCCGTCGCCTGATTCACCCACGGATGAGACTGCAAAAAGATAAGTGAGCGCAAGAGAGCCGGTGTGGCTCTGGCCTAGGAATCTCCGACGCTCAAGTCAGGTCTCCAGTTCAATAGCGTAACGGCTTAGTTAAAATTGAGGTAAGCGTTTGAGCTCCATACCTGAGTATTTATAGAAGGAGATGAGGCTGTTGAAAGAGTCCTAGCATGGTAGGAGTTCTTCTCTTGGAAGGCTCTATCCCGTTGCGTGGAGTGGAGAGTTATTTTTGGGGTTGGACTCCTGTTAAGGTAATAGTCCATATCTAAGTGTGATTCCGTATCGCGATAGGATTGTGGCTCAATCCTTATCTCGTGATTCTCGGATTGTGCTGACGTGGCTCTGTGATTCTCGACGAGCTGTTACGATGGCTTTTATGGAGAGCTCGGCCTCCGTGGTCGGCCTCACAGCTCGGCCTCAGCCTTGGCTGCCAGCCGTGAGGTTGGCTCAGAGTTGATGGCCAATTTGGGTGGCACCCCGCGGTGCGGGTGCTCGGCACACAGGAGATAGAGTGCTAGATCTGTTGCTGATTGGGTAAGCCTGACTCCGCACTGCTCGGTTCGGTTATCAGACTGTCCTTGGCTCGACCACTTGGCAGCTTATGATTGGTGGGGTGATTTATGCCTTATCACAGAAGCTGCCAAGTGGCCAAGCCAAGGACAATCCGATAATCGAACGGAGCCTTACAGAGTCAGGCCAACCTGACCACCGGCAGATCTGGCATTCTATCTCCTGTGTACCTAGCACCCGCACGGCGGGGCGCCACCCAAATCGGCCATCGACTCTAAGCCGACCTCACGGTTGTCATTCGAGGCCGAGGCCGAGCTCAGAGGCCTACCATGGAGGCCGAGCCCTCCACAAATGCCATCGTAATGGCTCACCGGGAATCGCGGAGCCACGTCAGCGCAATCCGAGAATCACGAGATAAGGATTGAGCCACAATCCTATCGCGATACAGAATCGCACTTAGATATGGACTCTTACCTTAATGGGAGTCCGACCCCGAAAATAACTCTCCACTCCTTGCAACGGGATAGAGCCTTCCAAGAGAGGAACTCCTACCATACTAGGACTCCTCCAACCGCATCTCCCTCTATAAATACTCAGGTATGGAGCTCAAATGCTCACCTCACTTTTAACTAAGCTGTTACACTGTTGCACTGGAGACCTAACTTGAGCGTCGAAGATTCCTAGGCCGAAGCCACACTGGCTCTCTTGCGCTCACTCATCTTTTTACAGGCTCATCCGGGGGTGAATTGGGCGACGGAGGTTTTCACACGCAACAGTCAGATAGCTGTGTGGTTGAAGAAACGTCACACCCACTATCTAAAGACAAGGCTGTACTTTCGAATTCTTCATAAGCTTTGGCAGAGGAGTGAATCGCATCTCCTAGACTCCAGGTCTGTTGTCCAAAAACATAGTCACATCTAGCAAGCCAAATGTACTATGATATAAAAGAAGCAAGTGAGATGAGATGCCTATATTGTTCCTTCCCATATTTAGAAAAAGATCTCCATTACAAGATGAAAGAAGAAAATTTTGGTTCTTCTTAGGAAGTGATACATCCAGGATTCCCTGAACCAATCAGCGGCTGCCACGTGTCACAAAGCAACCCGCTCCAGAACCAAGGAGAACCAATTGGGGGTCCCACCCGGGCATAGCCAGCACCCAGGCGAGGCCTCACCCAGGCACGGCCTCACCCAGGTGCAACCACACCCAGGCGAGGCCTCACCCAGGTGCGGCCTGCACCCAGCCGCGGCCACACCCAATCGCGGCCTACACCCAGGCGCGGCCTCTCACCCAAGCGTGGCCTCTCACCCAGGCGCGACTTGCACCCAGACGCGGCCTCTCACCCATGAGCAGCTTGTACCTAGGCTCGGCATCGTGGACGCAGACGTGATGTACACAGACATCGGGGTCGCTCGTCTATGACCCAATCGTGTCACTACAGACTCATGCCACCAGCAGGACTCTAGGCCACCGCTTAGAAGTCACGTCACCCAGACGGATTCAAGCACCAATGATGTCATCACCACACGCGGGTATCTATCCTCCAAGGATCTTGATACCACCAGGACACTCCCTCTCGCGGGGAGATGGCCAATCAGGACAGAGCCCTGTTACCCAGGGCCTCTATCCACTCAACGGCACACTCGCCATCAAACTAAGACTCTCCACACTGCCATACACTACTATAAAAGGCAAGGTACACAACCCCATCGAGGGACATCAAAACTCATATTGAATAATCACTATTCATCTATTTGCTCAGGAGATCTAACTTTGGCATTGGAGAGCCCTAGGCTGGAACCACACCGGTTCTCTCTGTTGACCCCTTGGTCCACTTGCAGGTGACGACACTCGTAGGACCGCTCGACGATTTCTTGATGCAACATATTGGCACCTTCTGTGGGAACGACGCTAGCCATTACAGCTACTAGCTTGCTTCCATATACATTCAATGGCACGAAGGAAGACTACCACACCAACAACGGAGCGAGGAATGGATCACCACCCCAGAGTGCTCTCGCCGCAGAGCCAATGACCAGGACCATGTCCCTCTAGAGGAAGAGATCCCCCTTAATGACCTATTTGTGGTCGACAAGCCCAACAAGGACGAGGCAGACGATGTGGTGGTGGAGGTGATACCTGACCCCAATGCTCTAGCCACTGTGGGTCAGATCAACGACCTGCAATGACAGATCCTCGATGAACAACGACTCTTTCGAGAATACTTGACACAACGTGCGATGTCTCACCGCCGAAGGATGTCTCCATCAGCAAGGGTGGAGTCTGTACCTCGACAAGAGCCGAACCCTAGGAGATCATCTCCCAGGGGCATGGGATCAGAGAGACTTGCGCAATGGGCAACCCCCACTTCGCAGCGGGGGGAGCTTTCCCAGCGTCCCAGGAGAACAAGAGACCTCTCGCCACGGTCAGAACGTGGGAGGACACCAACACCCAGGGCGAGGGTGCCTAGCCCATAGAGATCTGTCCGGAGGTCTATGTTCGACGGACGACTTGAAGAAGGTTGCATACCACGATGAAGCCGGACCTACAGAGAGGAAAGCCCCTCACCTTCGCGATAGGGTTCATCACGGCGTGACCATTCACCATCCCGCCAACACTCAAGGCGGGAGGGGACATCCAGGAGAGAGCGTAAACGAGGTCGCAGCGAATGTCCTGCCAGGCATGAGGGACAGACGCAGGACGAGGAGCTCGATCAAAGACTCCGCGACCTGGATGAGAAGCTGGAAGGGCTGAAGAAGCAGACCAAAGGCGAGACACATTTCATACCTGGACAACACCCATTCTCGACAGAGATCTTGTCAGCCACACTACCTTCCAGATTTTGACTACCCACCTTTGAACTTTACAGTGGTACCACCGACCCTAATGACCACATCAACTACTTTAACGGCATGATGACGCTGTATGGTGGGTCGGACGTGCTCTCCTATCGGGCATTCCCTGCATCCCTCAAAGGAGCAGCCACATTATGGTTCTCCAGGCTATGACTGAGATCTATAGGCTCATTTACCGAGCTATGCTAATAGTTTGTCTCCCGCCTCCAGAGCAGTGTCAAGCAGAAGAAGACCATCGTCAATCTACTGAACGTGGTACAGAATCCTGGGGAATCTCTCAGGGAGTACGTTTGCAGGTTCACCAAGGAGTCCCTGGAGGTTTGAGACTTGGACAACCAGACACAGCATGCAGCCCTAGCAGGAGGTATCAGGGAGCTGGACCTGATCAAGGACCTGGCACGTTATGAGACCAGGACTAGGAAAGAGCTCTTGGAGCGGTGCAATGAGTTTGCAAATATGGACGAGGTACTACAAGCTAGAACGAAGATAATTGAGGCCAAGCCACAGGACAACAAGAGGTCAGCACATGATGACTGCAAAGAAGGTAAGAGGTCAAGGACAGAGCGTTGACAGGAGAAGGGCGACCGCCCATCAGGGAGGATAGACCGTCTCCTAGAGAAAAGTGAGAGGGCAAGCACCCCTGAGTTCACACCACTGAACACCACCAGGTCCCAGATACTCATGCGGATCCAAGATCGTGACCTATTCCATTGGCCACGGCCCAAGCGAGTAGGACCAGAGAAGCGAAACCCTAACAAGTACTGTCTCTTCCACAAAGAGAATGGGCACGACACAGAGGAGTGCTATCAATTGAAGAGAGAGGTAGAACAACTTGTAAGAGCAGGAAGCTTGAACAAGTATGTGAAGGGGAGACGTGACAACCGCTTAGGCCAAGGAGACAGAGGTCGCGACGGAGATAGAGTAGAACCGAGATGAGAAGAAAGAAGAATAGATCGAGAGAGAGACCGCCCAAAAGAGCGGAGAGATGCAACAGAACCTAGTAGCACCAAGGGACCTCTTATCCTCACCATACTTGGAGGATCGGGGCAAGAGTCCACCAGAAAAGATAAAGACCATGCCAGGTTCGTGGGAGTGGCAGAGAAGCCAAGCAAATAGCCAAGACCAAGGCGGTGATCTCCTTCTCAGATGAAGACTTGGAAGGACTAAACTTCCCACATGAGGATGCCCTGGTAGTACAGGTGGAGGTAGCAAACTGACCTGTACACAGGGTACTGATAGACACAGGGGCATCTGTAGATGTACTCTCCTTGGAAGCCTATCGACAGTTCGGGTTCAGGGACGATCAGCTCAAACCCGAGCCCACTTACCTCCATGGATTCTTAGGTGCCACCGCCTCCATCAGAGGTACCATAGAACTACCCGTCACCTTCGGGGTACACCCTCGACAAGTGACTAGCATGGTGAATTTTATGGTTGTCAAGTTTGTGGTGTCCTTCAACGGCCTCCTAGGGCGACCATCTCTGACAGCTCTTAGAGGAGTCATATCGTTACTCCACCTGAAGATGAAGTTCCCCACCGAGAATGGTGTAGGCGAAGTCCGAGGAGATCAGAAGAAAGCAAGGGAGTGCTACACCACCTTCATGAAAAAGAATAATGGTAACACCCGTGGAATGACACTCTGCCTAGAGAACATGGTCAGTTTCCAGAGAGATGAATTGACAGAGAGAAGAGGAAGACTAATAGAAGACCTCATCCCATGGCCCCTCAGTAGGGACGACCCCTCCAAGGTCGTCCAGGTTGGCTCACTACTAAGCAAGGAATAGAGAGAAGGACTTGGACACCTCCTCCAAGTGAACATGGATGTCTTTGCATGGTCGACCTCCGACATGCCTGGAATACCACGTTCCATAGCAGAGCATCGACTACATGTCGACCCAACCAGGAAGCCCATTCAACAGAAGCGGCGTAACTTTGCCCTCGATCGACAAGCAGCAATCAAGGAAGAGGTAGAGAAGTTGAGCCAGTCAGGGTTCATCAGAAAGGAGAAGTTCCCAACCTAGCTCGCAAACGTGGTCATGGTACCAAAGCCAAGTGGGAAGTGGAGGATGTGTGTCGACTACACCGACCTGAATAAGGCATACCCAAAAGATGAGTACCCACTGCCCAGGATCGACCTACTGATCGACGCCACCACCGGCCATGAGATGCTGAGTTTTATGGATGCCTACTCCAGGTACAACCAGATCCTCATGCATGAGGGTGATGAGTCCTACACCGCATTCTGGACAGACAAAGAGAACTACGCTACAACGTCATGCCGTTCGGGTTGAAGAATGCAGGGGCCACCTATCAGAGGATGGCCAACAAGATGTTCGAGGAGCAGATCAGGCGCAACATGGAGGTATATGTGGATGACATGCTCGTGAAAAGCATCCGCGCCAACCAACACCTGACCGACCTAGAGGAAGCATTCACAGTACTGAGGAGGAACCAGATGAAGCTAAACCCTGCAAAGTGCACCTTCGGTGTAACGTCAAGAAAATTCCTGGGGTTCATGGTCTCAGTACGTGGAATAGAAGCCAACCCATCCAAGATCAAGGCCGTCCAAGAGATGGCACCTCCTCGGACGGTTAGGGAAGTGCAGAGGTTGAATGAAAGGGTCGCTGCCCTTTCGAGGTTTGTGTCACGGGCAGGTGATAAGTGCCTACCATTCTTCAAAACATTGAAGAACCTTCGAAGCCCTAAAGATTTCACATGGACAGAAGAGTGCCAGAAGGCGTTCGAAGAATTAAAGGAGCACCTAGAGAGCCCACCACTGCTTGGGCGACCAGAACCTAACGAAGAATTGTAGCTCTACCTGGCCGCCACCCCTGTCGTGGTCAGCGCAGTACTGCTGAAGGAAGAAGACAAAGTCCAGAGGCCTATCTACTATGTCAACCATGTTTTGATCGATGCAGAGACCAGGTACACCAGGATCGAGAAGGTAGCCTATGCATTGGTAATCGCAGCTAGGAAGCTACGACCATACTTCCAAGCCCATACCATCACAGTCCTCACAGACCTACCTCTAAAGAAGATACTCCACAAGCCAGACGTCTCCAGACGATTGATAGCATGGGCGGTGGAGTTAAGTGAGCATGACATCAGGTTCCAACCCATCAAAGGCCAAGCCCTTGCAGATTTCATTGCAAAGTGTACCCTGTCTGAGATCGAACCAGAGATAGGGGAACCCGAGGAGAAGGATCGCGGATCATGGGACGTGTTCATGGATGGGTCGAGTAACGCAGCGGGAAGTGGCGCTGGCCTCATATTAACCAGCCCCGAAGGATTCCGTAGCCAATATGCTCTCCGATTCACCTTCCAAGCATCCAATAATGAAGCAGAATACGAATCACTACTAGCTGGACTCCGGGTGGCCAAAGCCATTCAAGTCACACACCTATCCACCCGGAGCGACTCCCAGCTTGTGGTGAATCAGGTGAATGGAGAGTACGAGGCAAAAGATGGTAGGATGGCATCATATCTAGCACGTGCTCAAGCATTGATCAAGGGTTTCGTGAAGTTCGAGATGGTTCGAGTTCCCAGGGACGAGAACGCCACCGCCGATGCCCTATCCAGGCTAGCTAATGAGGAACTCCAAAATTTGGCTAGTGCAGTCTATGTTGAGATCCTGCATGAGCCAACGTATAAGGTAAAGTAGGTTAATGAAATCGAGGCGGGACCTAGCTGGATGGACCCTCTACTCAACTACCTCCAGAACGACGTCTTACCAGGAGACAAGGCCGAGGCAAGGAAGATCAGGATGAGAGCTGTAAAGTACACCATCCTAGACGGGGTACTGTACAAGCGGGGGGCAACAACACCACTACTCCGGTGCCTAGGACCAAAGGGGGCAGAGTACGCCCTAGCAAAAGTCCATGAGGGGATATGTGGAAGCCACATGGGGGGACAAGCCCTAGCCTACAAAATCCTCTGCCAGGGACTATACTGGCCACGAATGCAAGAGGAGGCCATCCAATATGCCAAGAAATGCGAGCAATGTCAGTTGTTTGTCCCAGTACCCCATCTACCCGCCACCAAGCTGACATCAATCCTCAACCCTATAACTTTTGCCATGTGGGGACTAGACATCTTAGGAAACTTTACCGCAGCACCGGGAAACAGAAAGTACCTGGTCGTCGCGATTGACTACTTCACCAAGTGGGTCGAAGCTAAACCCTTGGCCAAGATAACAGAGACAGAGATGGAGAAGTTCATCCGCGACGACGTCATCTACAGGTTTGGGGTACCACAGATCCTCGTCTCAGACAATGGCAAATAATTCAACAACCCCAAATTCCAAGCATTCTGTCACAGCTACAACATCGACTATCGGCCTGTATCGGTAGCATACCCATAGGCCAATGGTTAAGTGGAGGTCACCAACAGAACACTGCTGGAAGGAGTCAAGAAAAGGCTAGAGGGAGCCAAAGGGAAATTGGTCGAAGAGCTACCAAGCGTTCTGTGGGCATACCAAACTACAGTACGGACACCGACAGGAGAGAGCCCATTTCGCCTAGCATATGGCACTGAAGCATTGGCGCCAGTAGAGGTTTGCGCCATGTCCCATAGGGTTCTGCACTTCAGCGAACGTACTTATATCGACGGACTACGGGCGAACCTAGACTTTATAGATGAGGTCCGTGAGAGAGCACTTCTAAGGAACGTCGCCTACCAACAATGTACTGCCAGGGTTAAAGAAAGGCTATTCCACCAAGGAGATCTAGTTCTACGGAGGGCAAGTGCATCACAGCCACAGAAGGCAGGGAAACTATCAGCCAACTGGGAAGGGCCTTACATCATCTCCAAGCAGATACGTCTAGGGACCTACCGCTTGAAGACTCCGGGGGGCAAGCAGGTAGACCGTACCTGAAACTCAGAACACCTGAAGAAGTATTACCAGTAGAAGCAAACAGCTCCATCAATAGTAGCAGTAGTGGTAGTGGTAACAGCAGTAGCAGTAGACGACATCACTCTTTCAAGGACAATTTAAAAATTTTCATTCAAAATAAAGAGGTGTTTCAGGAATACTTGTCTTCTTTTACCACTCAATCGAATCACTGCCACTACACCAAGGCGTTATGCCACCACTGAGGCTTTATGCCTAAGGCGCCATGCTACCATCGAGGCTTTATGCCTAAGGCGTTATGCCACCACTGAGGATTTATGCCTAAGGCGTCATGCCACCACTGAGGCTTTATGCCTAAGGCGGCATGCCACCATCGAGGCTTTATGCCTAAGGCGTTATGCCACCACTGAGGCTTTATGCTTAAGGCGTCATGCCACCACTGAGGCTTTATGCCTAAGGCGTTATGCCACCACTGAGGCTTTATGCCTAAATTGTCATGCCACCACCGAGGCTTTATGCCTAAGGCGTCATGCCACCACCGAGGCTTTATGCCTAAGGCGTTATGCCACCATCGAGGCTTGCCTAAGGCATTATGCCACCACTGAGGCTTTATGCCTAAGGCGTTATGCCACCAAGGTCCGATGACCGCCCAGGCGCAAGGCCACCAAGGTCCGATGACCACCAAGGCGCAATGCCACTACCAAAATCCCATGACTATCAAGGGTCATAGGGCACCAATGCGCAATCAACCACTAAGAGACAATGCAATCAAAGAAAAGCAACATCGATCACATAGAGAAGTCATAATAGTTACAACTCAAGTTCAAAAAGGAAAAAGTTCAAGACGTCTATAAGTTCGGTACGGCCATAGGGTCAAGAGACCACAGAGGGGTGGGTCACCTCCGACCCAGTAGGAGACATCAGGTCCACCTCGAGAAGGCGCACAGCAACACCCCCCTCAGGTAGGGTAGTCTCCACCCCTGACACTGGAACGCTCTCCACCACCGCTACACCAGGAAGCACCGCAGCAAACTCAGAGAACCCCAAGACAGAGAAGTCATAATTGGGGGTCACCTCCAGGACACAAGCTGCTAAGTCCCAGACCCCTCCCTCATACGCAGGCTGAAGCTGCGCCTGATACAACGTCGAGAACACCGAGGAAGCCTGGAACTCAGTCACAGCTCGCTCGCCTGCAGATTCCAGCTCTGCCTCATGACTCCCCCTCAAAGAATGAAGCTCCTCCTCCAAGGCAAGAACCCTGGCCGAGCTCTCGGCCGCACCAACAGAGGTCACTCGAAGCTCCTCAGACACCTCCAGGAGCTTCCCGGACGCCACCGTGAGCTCCTCCGACTCCCTTTGCGCGTCGGCCTCAGCCTTCTCACGGGCATCGATATGTCCCTGGAGCTCCCTCTCTATATCACGCAGGGTGCGTTGTATCTACACCTCGCGAGAAGCGTGACCCTCCAGTTGAAGCACCGCCTCAACAACACGGTGATGGACCTACAATCAGCATGACAAGTGATAAACACTCTAAGTATAAGTGGAGCAGCGAACATGACAAAACAAAAAGGAATAACTCACCGAAGCCATATCATGGTAGAGAGTCTGGGCCAGACACGCATCGCTAAGCCTCTACAAGGCCACCCTTGCGGTAGGAAGCCTACCCTTGTCCACCCGTTCCCGCGACACACCAGCTCCAGCCAAGGTCGAACCCTCCTGCACACCCAAGGTGATCACCAGGGACTCATCCATCGTGGGAAGATTAGTGGCAGTACCACCAGAGGAACTCACCCCTTTCCCCTTGGAGAGGGGCAATGCAGAAGACCCAGAAGGGGTGACAGTAGGAGGCAGAGGCACAGAGCCGAAACACCATCATCATCAGGAGAAAAACGGGGAAGGAGGACACACACCAGAGCCACAGGTGCAGAAGGACCACCAACATCTGTTACTCCAGCAGATGGACCACCCTGAGAAGCGGCCTTCCTCCGCAGATTGCCACGGAACAAACTGAAGTCCGATCACATATCCACTGCATAGACCGCCCAACCAGTCAGATGACATACATATTCAAATACAAGCATGCCAATCAAGTAAAAAAGACAGTGCTCTTACCAGGACTCAGCTTCCAGAGGGACAGGAAGGCCTTCGAGTCCAACTCCTGGACGTGGAACGGATCGCGACCCAGGCACAACTTGAGGGAGTCACCCTCAAAATCACTTAGCTCAAGCCCCTGGTTGACCCTCTTGAGGTCAATGACTTCCCTAACAGTCCGTAGTGGGCATCGGGGGACAATGGCAAAAAAGAAGCGATCCCTCCAATACTTCACGTTGCTAGTGATCCCCGTGAGAAGCTCCAAAGAGGCATAGGGCCCCTTGAGCACGCGGCGGGCAAAGTGATAACATCCATGATTCCCTTTCTTCAACAGATAAAAATGGGAGAACAGGGGAACAGTGGCGGCACGCCCTAGCCAAGCAAAAAATACATCGAAACCCAAGATCACCCTCCAAGAATTGGGCAACACCTGCCCAGGGGTGAGGTACCAATGCTCTAGCACCAACTCGACAAAGCGAGGGATAGGAAGGCGAAGGCCCTAGAGAAAAAAGAAACGGTAGAGACAGATCTCATCCGCACGGTGAGAGAAGGCATATTCGCTAGGTCCGGGAGTACGTAACACGACCTCAGCGGGAATATAGAACTCCTCCTGGAGGGAGACCAAGTCAGAAGGGGACAAGATACTAGCAACATGACCCAACATATCAGCAGGACCGACGACTGAGGACGCCGCCTCAGAAGGCCTACGATCCCTACTGGGACCAGAGACACTAGAAGGTCCCACACCCCATCAATAGCACTGGGGGAAGGTATAGAGGATGGAGTACACACAGAAGAAGGCGATCCTAGGGAACGCTCCTCTGAAGATCCAACCCTGATTGAGGCAGGGCCAAGGTCATCCGAAGGCGACATGAACGACAAGAGAAGAATGGACTACTTACTCGAGAAAGCGATCTCCCAGACAAGAAGCTAGCAAGAAAAATGAAATGAAGGCCACCTGCAAAGTATAAACAGTAGATCCATCACAGACAAGAAGAAGAAACGTGAAGAAGCATGAGGGTCCATCGCACCCACGCCGCGGCCACCCCAGGCACGGCCTCACACCCACAGGCATAGCCACCCAGGCGTGGCCCCAGGCCCGGTGCGGCCTCACACTCGTAGGCGCGGCCACACCCGCAGGAGCGGCCACCCCAGGCGCGGCCTCATGCCAGCAGGCGCAGCCTCACACCCGCAGGCGTGGCCTCACACCCATAGGCACGGCCACACCCGCAGGCGCGGCCTCACCTAGGTGCAACCCTGCATTAAAAAAAAAAAAAAAGAAAAAGAAAAAGAAAGAGAAGGGGTCGAACTTACCTTAGGGGGAAGGCGATCGCACGGGGGAGCAGGCACACGACGACGCGGCCACACCACAGGCACGATCAAGTGATAGAAACCACCAAATGCAAGGCACTCAAGCCAAGCACCACTCAAGCCCTCCAAGTAAACAGGGCACCAAGTGAGCACAAGGCAGACACAAGGACCCAAAACCAAAAAAAAAGGATACTAGTCTAGGTGACCCAAGGACAAGCACATGGTGGGCCCAAAAAGAAGACAAAAGATAAAAGTGCAATGCAAAGGAGAAATTCAAGAAGAGCAAAGTGGGAGATAAAAAGTAAGAAAGAGAAATGAGAAGTGAAAAAAGAGAAAATGAAGGAGAGGAACATATATCTACAAAAAACAAAAGAAGGAAAAGTGTAGGAGGAAAGGTTTGAACCCCCAACCTCTCCTACCTCACTAATAGATTTACAGACAAGCCCCACAAAGAAAGTTTATTCGTAGCGGACCCCTCACTATATAAAGGCATCTACTCTCTTGGACATCCTATCTCAAGAGAGTGGGGGGCAAATGATACATCCAAGATTCACTGAACCAATCAGCGACTGCCATGTGTCACAAAGCGACCTGCTCCAGAACCAAGGAGAACCAACCAGGGGTCCCACCCGGGCGTGGCCTACACCCAGGCGCGGCCTGCACTCAGGCGCGGCCTCTCACCCAGGCATGGCCTGTACCCAGGTGCAGCATTGTGGATGCAGACGTGATGTACACGTACACCGGAGTCGCTCGTCTATGACACAATCGTGTCACTACAAACTCATGCCACCACCAAGACTCTAGGCCACCGCTTAGAAGTCACGTCACCCAGACGGATTCAAGCACTAATGACATCATCACCACATGCGAGTATCTATCCGCCAAGGATCTTGATATCACCAGGACACTTCTTCCCGCGGGGAGTTGGTCAATCAGGATAGAGTCCTGTTACCTAGGGTCTCTATCCACTCAACGACACACTCGCCATCAAACTGAGACTCTCTACACCGCCATACACTACTATAAAAGGTAAGGTACACAACCCCATTAAGGGACATCAAAACTCATATTGAATAATCACTATTCATCTATTTGCTCAGGAAATCTAACTTTGGCATCGGAGAGCCCTAGGCCGGAACCACACCGGTTCTCTCTGTTGACCCCTTGGTCCACTTGTAGGTGACAACACTCGCAGAACCGCTCGATGATTTTTTGATGCAACAGGAAGAAACAATGTAACCTAATCTACTTCCAAACCATACAGGTTTTGCAAAACTACAACCAAGAAGAACATGTGATATCATCTCAGGTAATCCACACCGGACACAATGTGGATCAATATCGACCTGATGATGTCTCAAAGCATCACCCGTAGTAAGTTCCGAAGCACATGATCACCAAAGAAAGCGTTGAATTTTTGTGAATCTTATTTGACCAAATAATCTGCCATGTAGAGTTTGGGACCCGCCTAGATGATATGCTTGAGGAAGTTGAGGCTCTCTACAATTCCATGACAGATATTTGATTGGATAATAAATAATAGACACTCTTAACTGTGAAGACTCCATTTCGAGAAGCAGTCCATTGAAGTTTATCTTCATTTGAAAAAAATCCAAAGATTAATCCCAATAATCATTGCCATATCATTTTGAAAAAACTAGTGGTCTAATAAATCCCTTCTCCATGTCATATTATCAAGATTGATAAAATCAACAAGAAGAGATAAATCAGGATTTAAAAGCCGAGAAGTGGCATATTTCATTCCCACATGATTAGGTAACCACTTATCCAACCACAGGTTAATTGAATACCCATTGCCAATGCTCCAACCGAGACCAGCAATAAGGACTTCTTTCCCATCTTAATACTCCTCCATCCCCGGCCAACTAGGATCATGTCGAGTGGTGGAATGAAGTAAGTCGGACCTTGGATAATAAATTGACTTCTTAAATTGTGAAAGTAACCAGTCCGAATCTGACCAAAGCCTAAAAACAGTCTTAGATAGTAAAGAACGATTGTGAAGAGTAGAGTCACGAAATCCCAAACCTGCTTTTCCCTTCGATTGACATAAGATGTCGGATATCCAATGAATAGTTGGCTGTCCTTCATTGTTCCCCAGAAAAAGTTGGAAGCAACCTTTTTAACATGTTGGTGATAAGATGCAGGCATTTTAAAATGCATAGAAACAGAATTTCCCATAAACAAAAAAGCAATAGATTTGAAGAGAACCTCCTTCCCAATTTTTGGAGTGATATCTCTAAAGACAGCATCCTTTGAGCCACCAAAATCTGTTGATAAACCCAAATACTTTTTTGGGCCTAAACTATATGGAATCTTCAATGTCCTAGAGAAACAATGATTCAACTTTGGATGAATGTTGGGAGTTAAAGATGACTTCTTCAAGTTTAGATTTCCATCCTTGTACCTTCCCTTTAATTTTTGGAGTGATATCTTTAAAGAGAGCATCCTTTGAACCACCAAAATCTGTTGATAAACCCAAATACTTTTTTGGCCCTAAACTATATGGAATCTTCAATGTCCTAGAGAAGCAACGATTCAACTTTGGTTGAGCGTTGGGAGTAAAAGTTAAAGATGACTTCTTCAAGTTTTTAGATTAACCTGATGCCTTGCAATAGAGAGATAATATGTCTTTCAAATAGTGTATCTCATCAATATTTACCTCAGAAAATATTATGTTGTCATCGGCAAACAAGATGTGCGTAACAGGTGGTGCCCGGTTCCTCACCTTGATTCCATAAATATGCAAATCAGATTCAACCTTTATCAACAAACAACTTAAGTGCATGTGAACAAAGTATAAATAAGACAAGTGACAAGGGGTCTCCTTGGCAAATTCCTCTAATTAGAGAAATATGTCCTCTTGGAGCATCATTAATGAGGCATTTGATAAGAAACTGAGTGTAAATATCCCATCATCATATTAACCCAATGGCTGCTAAAGCTCATATGCAAAAAGATTCTCAATAAAATCCCACTCTAGCCTATCATAAGTTTTTTCTTCATATCTAGTTTCATTAAAAAAAAAAAAAAAAACTCGGCCATAAAGTAGGATTTAAACATCCAAACCCTTGAAAAATAATAGCTAATGGTACTCTATTAAACATTTTATTTTTCTTATCCTTCACACATCTTTGAATAAATATAATAATAGATTTTCCATTAAATTCAAAGAAAAAAGAAAATGAATGATTGCACAAAATTGGAAGACAATAACTCAAGAAGAAATGAATGTGGAACTGTGAAAAGTGCCTAACCCTTTGAAAAGGTGCATGGCTAAACTAACCCCTTGATACCTTGAGGGTATTTACCAACCCTTTAACACCACAACGCTTAGAAAAGTGACTGTTAACTAACCCCTTATTGATCCTCACGTGGGGTTTCAACTTACAAAGATTATTTTGTTTATTGATTCTTCTCTCTATTCAAAATGCAAGACATACGTACACAAGACATATACGCATATGTATGATTCAATTATTATACGAGAATAACACTCTCTTCCCGATGTCCATCGTTAAAGGTTTTTTTATATTGGTAATCAGAATTGCAAATATTCATGTAATTCTACCATCTTAAGAATTAATGTGGGAAATAATTATTCAAATCACACATGATATCATATGTAAAAAGAGGGATAGATTACTTAACTTAATTTAAGGAAGCAGAAGTTGATGATGGCAATATCAAGCATCATATTAAGCGTCAGGAATTTGAAAATCATAAAGAAAGTTAAGGAATTGGTGAGGCTAAGTCGTAACAAAAGTCACTCTCCTTAAGATTGTAGATACCCTCTATAGTGCAAACTGAGTTTCATGCGAAAAATCTATACAGGGTTACACAAGATAACGAGTTTTCTAATGGTCTGATCCTCTTCTGAGGTTTTCTACTCTTTTTCCTTCCTATATTAAGTTCTCTCTGTCTTGATCCTCTTTTGAAATTTTCTGCTCTTCTTCCTCCCTGTAACAGGTATTCTATGGCTAGATTCTCTTTTGAGGTGCTCTTCTTCCTTCCTTTGGTGCTTATGTAATGATTTTTTTAAAGGAATAGTGATCAATAGGAAAAAGCATACAGTTGTTTTTGGTTGAGATTTAAAGTGCCCTATGGGGTTTGCTGAATGGGAGTTTTGTAATAAAACTCTCAAGTAATTGGCTCTTTGAATTAAGTTGCTTTTCATTGAAAATCAATTGCCAAAGAAAGTCACTGTAGTTGGGGGTTGAGGAAGAAAGGTCTTACTTAGCTTTTAGCGTTCAACTGAGAAAAAAATGCGAGAAAATATTTTACAGATTGTAAAGATGTAATAACTATTTATTTATATATGCTTCAAGTTCTGTGAGATGATGGAAAACAGTTCCAGGGATGTCGAAATGGTAAAAGGGTGTGTTTGGTATGCATTCTAGTTTGAGAACTCATTTTGATGTAACAAAATTAGTGTTTGATATGCATTCTCATTCTTATTCTCATTCTCAAATCCTAGAACGCATCCAAGAACGAGCCCTATTCTGGAATGTGCTTTAAACCCACTCTTCCGATTTCAATCATAGCTTTTTATAGTAGAATTTCCCCGCTTAAATCCCTCTAAACTCACTATCTTGTTCATAGCTGCTGCCTTTTATGCTAGAATTATCAAATTCTTTGACTGCTTGATTTTCATGGCAAAATTAAGTAACGAGAATGTACAATTTTGAAAACATCTTCCATCCAAAGTTCTATTTGGCAATCTAGGTCGGAGTTAAAGCAAGTCGTGAGGTCCATTGATGAACAAACATGGAGGATTGCAGTAGCTTTGAGGCTTGTTCTTGAAAACTAGTTCATAAGTAACAATGATCAAATACAGAGTAGCTGCTCCACTAATATATTCAGAGACATACTAGCTATCCTCCTTTGCCTAAGCCCCTTGACTTTGATACCATGTTAAATATGATATCTAAAAAAAAAAACAAGGAAGAAGAAGAAAGCGCATTCATTTCTATATGTTTATAAATCTCTTCCACCTCTTTATATAGACTACTATTTCACCAGCTTCACTTCTCTGTTTTGTGTATGAATTATAGCCCAACCCGATAGTTCAACATCTGGGTTATAGACGTTTATTGTTAGAATTAAATTTACCCAATCACATGATTATACGCAAGAGATTCGATAAAAAAAATTCGTACCTGGATCCATAGTGTTTGGCAAAAATTCTCCACACCCGTTGTTTCTTCCTATATTTATCTTGTCTGCTCCTTTCTCTATACAATTGTTAAGGTTGGCAACTAATGAACATTGTTATCATTATATAGATCGCGAGCAGAGACCAATCCTGAAATAAAGAACAACTGATGCCTCTCCCATGATGGGCTCAGTTGTTAATGGCCCCACATATAATAATCATACTTTGCACTATTAGAATGAGTTAATTGAAGCCTTTATCCATTAAGGAGACTACGTCCTGTATAGGGCTTCATCAAGCCCATCAATCAATACCAATCCACTAATCCATTACTCATACAATGACTAGATGCTAACCCACACATGATGAAAATATTACATTTATAGTATCTGCTTCTAACATCAAAGACTCAAAAACTTCCAAAATATACCGCTTTTCTCATCCT
Source organism: Telopea speciosissima (assembly GCF_018873765.1). Lineage (NCBI taxonomy): Eukaryota > Viridiplantae > Streptophyta > Magnoliopsida > Proteales > Proteaceae > Telopea > Telopea speciosissima. The sequence goes on from NC_057917.1 coordinate 15,981,472, forward strand.
AATTCGATTGTAACACAAAAGTATAATTTTACCCTTACATATCCCAAGTATAGAAATTGTTGATTCAAAATAGAAGATTGTTACCATTGACATTTGATCATCCTAGCTATTAGATAGATGGGAAAGCTCTAAATAAACTACTTATCAGATTTGGTGCTATATTTCAAGTACTCAGCATGTATAGAGTTTCTCTCCTTTTGTCCCTCCCTTCTCTCATTTTTCCTATTCTTCAATTAGAGTCTACTACTTGGCAAAAATTTATAAATCACTGTTTTGAAACATGTCAATGCCAAGTTTGAATAGAAAACAACCTATGGCCTGTTGAATGATGATGCAGACCAACACTATTATTTATCTACGTGATGATAGTTTAGATCAAATTATTAGTCCGTGGAGATGTTCTGTGTGATAATCAAATTAGGGTAAATTATACATCACCCTCTGGTTTTCAAACGAAACTCATATCACCCCTTGGTTTTTAAAAAAATTCAAATCACCCCCTGATTTAGACCCCAATATGACAAATTAGTCCCTACCGTTAGTTTTATGCTGTAAAGTGATGACATCAGCCAGTTAAATAAATTTAAATCCCTAAACTACCCTTGACCAATGTTGAAGATGAAGGAAGGATAGTATTGTAAATTTAATTCTAATGTTTTAGTACAAGGGTAAAATAGTCATTTCACATCAATAACTAACAGCAGACTAACACGGTTACTGTAGAGGAGAGGTGATTTGAGTTTTTTTAAAACCAGGGGGTGATCTGAATTTCGATTGAAAATCAGGGAGTGATGTGTAATTTACCCATCAAATTATTATCAATTTAATCTATTTGAAAATGCCAATACATAACAATTATGTTTCAAAAATTGTTTGAACAAAATTATCTCTGTATGACGAATAAGGAGTATCGAAAGAACAAGTGGAAAGCCCCATATATGATGGGATAAAACCGAACTATTAAGATGAGTAATTAAATTTGACATGTAGCCAACCTATGGAACTGCTCATTAAAAATGTGACATGGACGAACACCATTTACCATTTGAAGGTGGTTTAGATAGAATTCAAAGTTTATGGAAATATTGTCACTATGATAATCCAATAATCTAATCAATTAGTCTAATTTGAAAGTGGCAACACATAGCAATATAATTATGTTTCGAAGATTGTTTGAAAAATTTTGCCAATGTGAAAAAGGGGAAAACCCAATATAAGATGGGTCAAAGCGAAGTATCAAGATATATCTTTACATTTGACATATAACCTACCTATGGGGGGGGGGGTGTCAATCGGTCGGACTCGGTCGGGCCTAGTCGGGCTTCACGGTGCTTAAAGTCTGCACCGTGACCATTTGTTTATATAATCGGGTTGGGTTTGGGAGGGCTAGGTCGGGCTTGAACTATAATCGGATTTTAACCGGGCCTTATATGGTGCAGAACCGAGCTATGAGCCCAATTAATTTTAAATGGACTTTAAACGATGCAGCCATTTCCAAGTAGTGTGACACCCAATTTCATTCCTTTCCAAATCTGGGTTCTCTCTCTCTCCACCAATATCTGATTCTTACTGTTTATTTCCTCGGATCATCTACTGACTCAATTATATATATGATGAGATTATTAATCTATTCTTGTAGAAATAAAAGACCAAAGTTAACATGAATGGTCGCCTTCCAAGTATTTCTTTGTGGGTTATTTGGATAAAGTCATTCTTGTTGATCGAAACTGTTCTTCCCTATTTGAATTCAAAATCTAGCTAAATGGGACTTTCATGAATCAATTTTCTTAATTTGGTGGATTTGCTTAGATTTAAGATCATATTATTCTCTCTTATTTAGTATATGTTTGAATCATAAAGAACTTAATTTTCATTTGCAGCACGAATCTCACACGTAGATATTGACACAACCACACATGGGAGACCGGGAGAGGGAAGGGAAGGAAAAATTTACAAGTTAAAGGGTCGGGCTAGGTCAGGCTTGTAATCAGTCGGTCCGATTGGATGCCCGATGAACTAAGACCCCACACCGAGACTGCCTAATTACTAAACGTGCAAAGGGCAAAAACTCTCCTTGATGATAGAAAAATATTTTCCAAAGGACCGAATTTTCTCATATCTACCGTAATTCGGATGTTTAAAGGATAACGAAATTGTGGAAAAAATTATATATCGATAATTCATAAATACGGATCAGACATTGACAACCATTGATGGTTGTACTTTTTCTTTACGTGCGGTGAAAGAGAAATTTTCTCCCTAACAAAACCTATCGAACACGATTATGGTTGACAACTTTTTTTTTGTTTTTTGTTTTTTTATAATTAATTTCTCATATTTTAAGTCATTCATTAGAACACAATCAAAAGGTAGGAATAATTAATGCTAATAATCTTATTAGACGGTATAAGTAATTTTGTCGGTAGATTTTTTAATGTATTTTGAATGAAATCCAGTTTATTTATTTTTCTTTATATAAAAAAATCCCAACTATCTATTGATCTTATCTTATAAACATGAAACACGTGGCTAAGTTATCCATTAACAAAGACTTGTAGTTGTAGCCCATTCAACATATTCTGGTTGAGGCGGCCATGCCATGCATCATTCTCTTTCTTTACTTGCGAGGAAACTGCTGTTGCTCCCATTGTCCATTTTTTAAGTCAAAACAAAAAGGATAGGGACGACTAAATTAAAAAATATAAAAGATATTAAAAAAATTTCTTTTATCAAAGATTCTATTATACAAATAATCAGATCATTTATCCAAGTCTCTTGTCCAGTCAGAGTTTCTCATGTTCCTTGTTTTGTTGAATAAAATTGTAGACTTTGAGTTTCTCTTCACCATGAGTTTCTCTTTACCCATGGTGAATGGGGATCCCATTCACTGTGGGGCAAGAGAGGATGGGAATGGGTATCGAGATGGTATTTTGAAATATACTAAAACCTTAGGAGGGGTTTATGAACCCTAGAACGATGGGTGAACTGTCATATGTGGGTGGAGGAAAACTTTGCCCTTTGTATTTTATATTCATATTCATTTGATGTTATTTTGATAATTTTATTAAACTTTTAATGAGAGTTTGAGCGTGTGATGTATGGGATGTCCTATATCACATGAATTAGAATTTAGTCATTAACATGTATTTGGGATTGTTTATCACATGGACCGACTCATGTACTCTTAAGTAGCAAATAGTAAGCATTATACTTCACTAGACATAGGCACCTATAAGACACGTTGAAAAAATGATAGATCGTGACAATAATAATTTGTTTTCTGTGGGGAGCGTTGCCCCTATCCGCACACGGGGGCCAATGAGAGTGTACATGTTGAAATCATAGAAGGGGAGATTTCCATCTTTCATGGGATCGAGTGGTCATTTTGCCCTAACCCCTCCTCCTTTGTGTCTGGCGTGGACGTTACACTCCTCCCAAATAGAACTGTACTCCCTTTTTTTTTTTTTATCACGTTGGATTATGTTCTTGACAAGTAATCTTATTCATTATGTTGAGGATGCTGATTTGGAATCTTCTTTTCAATCAATAGAAATCTAAGGAATACCATCTTTACAAGGAAGTAAAAAAATTTAAAAAATTTGAAAATGAAAAACAGAGATACAAAATCAATCCTTGTATCATCATGATTTTTGTCTTATTATGTTTTTTATCCTTACGTCAATTAATAAAAAATCCAAAAATAACGTGAATGGATTTAAACCTGAGGCATGCAATCATATATAGTTGCTCTACCATATGAATGTTCTTCTTCTTCAAGATAGAGATGCATCAATTGATCACAACAAAAATCACTACAATGTTTTTAATGCACAATACCCAAAAACCAATACATTATCAGATCAGTATTGAATGGATCAATCATATCAGAGAAATATGTCTCTCATTATCCCTCTTTTAAAATGTGAATTTTCTTTTTTGTTTTTTTATAATTATTTTACCATTTTTCCATATCATGTCATCAATACGGTATCCGCATGATATTGGAATCGATCACTTGTAAAACTGATATGTATTGTCCGTACTAGATGATACGATACCGATACCTCAAATCATGATCACTACACGCAAGAAATTTGCCTATAAGAAAAATTCCAATCTTAGGAGGAGTGGATGACACGCATGGCTGGCAGTGTGTGACGTTGGATGTCTCCGTCAGTGTCAGGATTCAGGTAAGCCGTGGGCGGCAGCAGGATTCGGTGAAAAGAATCTTCCTATTTATTATTGGCTTATCCAAACGAATAAACGATTGACACCTTCACCGTCTAAGTGATAAAACGAAACGTTTAAGTAAATAAACGTCAAAGATCCAACTGTCTCCACCACGTGGAAGCATCAAGACCGTTAATCTTACACCGACAATCGATCCTGATCTGTCCAAGTTTCCCCGACAGGTCGGAGTAGATTACAGCTTATAGGCGGGATAGTTAAGAAGATATGATCTTAAAACCACGTGTCGGATATATAAGCTAGATAAAAGGTAGGAGGGATCACATGCTTTGGCGCGTAAATCTGTCTGGCAAAGAACAGCTCTGCCGAGTTGGAAGCCACCGATCTTTGATAGCACTTCCGAAGGTACTTATTGCTCGACACGTGGATCCAATTAGGTTTAAGCATGAGCAAACTGGTGCGGCAAACACGGCGCCCGCCTCCCCTCCACCAAGTCACGCCTTTTAAAAAGGAGAATTTGTGCGAATGAAGACAAATTGAGACCTCTTTCACTAGTTGTGGCTTATCCAAACCAAAGCTGGTAAGACCTAAGAACCAAAGAAGTGAAAGAACCCAACTATCATCATGCCAAAAGACGAGAATGCCCTGGTTCAATGATTATATTTACAGATATACCTCCGTTACATTAAAACATTCTTCTTGGACCTGTAAGCTTAATCTTTTGAAGATGGGAGCCGTCGTTTCCCCTTTAATACAAGGGTGAGTTTTCGAGTCTTCCCATGTTAGGTGGGAATTAGGAAGCCTATCTAACACAATTTTATTTCTCTGTTTTTGAGAAAAGCTGGGTATGTTAGTGATATGTTGTAATCTAGCACCTTATGTGTCAGATTTTAATTCTCTCCAGCACCCTCATCTGCAAGTGAGGTGCAAGGGGAGGTTGGCTGCATGACATGTGGATTATTCCAAATCCAACAGCTGGCTGGATTTTTTTTCCCTTTCTTTCTTCTTTTGATCCGATCGTTAGATTTGGAATAATCCACATGTCATATAGCTAGCCCCTCACTGGCAGATGAGGACGCTAGAGAGGATTAAAATCGAAAAAAGCAAGGGAGGCAGTTGAGTTTTTTCTCGCTCTGGTTTGACGTTCCTGTTTTGAAAAAGTTTGCTTGTTGTTACTGTTCTTGTTCATGGTCACCGGACCGCAAACGCCGGTGGCTCACGATGCTAGGCCCTCGTCTAATGCTACTGATGGCACTAGGATGCGAGGCACTACGCAGCGTTCGTGGGCGAGTTTATTCCCTGGTGGGAAGGTGAGGGTTGGTGGGAGTGATCTCCCATTTGTGGAGCCTGAAGTTGTTAATGGTAAACGAGTTGCCAAGTGCATTGCAGAGGATTTAGCAAATGAGACGGATCGTTGGGAATCGGCATTGGTTGGGTATGTGTTTGGTCCCAAACCAACGTTTTCTTCAATGAAACGATTTGTCACTGAGAAATGGAGCCATGTTGGGGCGGTCGAGGTTTTTGGCCTTGAGAGTGGTGTTTTTATATTTGATTTTCAGGGAGTTGATCTTTCCAGGCAGATTTTGGACGAGGGGCCATGGAGTCTTGGTTCAAGGCCATTGGTCTTGAGGCCTTGGACCCCTGAGGTCTCACTTTCAAAGAGGGAGGAGTCTGAGTTACCATTATGGGTGAGGCTTTATGGTCTTAATCTCCATTACTGGGGCACCCGGTCCCTTGGACGAATTGCAAGTGTCCTTGGTCTACCAATTTGTGTTGACAGCAGGACCTTGCTTCGTGAGAGCCTTTCTTTTGCACGGTTGTGTGTTTCGATTAAGGCTGCAAATGGGTTGCCAACTACTATCCCCATAGCATTGGAGGATGGCTCTATCATTGAGCAATCTATTCATTACGATTGGAGACCGCCATTGTGTTCTGCCTGTAGGGTATTTGGTCATGTTGATAAGGATTGCACTGTTGCTGCTATAGGTCATGCTACTCCGGCAGAGAGTTTACACCAAGATGACATGCAGGTTGAGGAACCTTGGATTACTCAAGGTCGACAGAGATCACGTGGCAAACGTCCATTACCACTGGAAGTTTTCGGCACTGCAGGGGGTGCAGGTTCTCCGGCAGTGGTGGTTCTTCAATTTCTGCAACAATTGATAGGAGTGTGCCATCTGGGGCTTTGCATGGGAAGAACTCCACCCAGACACGTGGAGCGAACGCTGAAGCGGTTGTTCGGTTTGAAGTTGGAGGCATATGTCCTGCTAATCTGATGGATGGCGGTGGCCATGTGGCAACGTCGGTTAAAGAGGTAACCACCCTATCATCTAGTCCTAAGATGGTTACTGTTAACCGCAACTCTCCAAATTGTGGTCCAAGTGTTGGATCGGCTTCGACCACTGGTTCAGGTTTGATTCCAACTTCGGGAAAGCGGTCTGATGGTATTGTGTAGGGTGCTTCTGAATCACCTACTGCTTCGGTAGTGGGCTCTTTGTCTCATGGTGTTGGTAGCATAATTGGAGAGATTGCCCGGCTGGAGAATGATGTAGGTGGGGGTGAAGTGCATATGGATGTTGCCTTAATGCCTAATCGTTTTGCAGCATTGGAGCAAGTGGGAGCGTCTGACTGTGTTAAGGCTGATGTGGTTGATGTTTCCACTATTAGAGAGCGTGATCGGAATCCGGGCAGGAGCAGCCCATTGCGATGCTCCTCCTCTCGACGGTCATCATGATGAAGTTTGGGGCACACCTTGTTGTGGTTTGATCCCTGGTTACCAAATGGTCTTCTTGGGAACCAGGGTGTTTTGGTTGCTGAGGCCCTTAGGCGTAATCCTTTTGATTCAGTGAGTCGGTTGATTTGTGATGGGAGTTCCTGGGCGGAGTCGCAGTTGGATCCGCAAATCCAGGAGCGCTGGCCTGAAATTGCTGCAACTAAAATTCATGCGAGGCTTCAGGGGGACACCTTGGTTTGGACCCCTACTTCACATGGGAGGTTTAGCTTTCGAACTGCATAGGATTTGGACATGTTCATGGTGACAAGGTTGGCTGGAGTGACCTGATTTGGTTCCCCTCGGCGCAACCTTGTTTTCTCTTTCATTGCATGGTTAGCCTGTCTAGGCAAGCTAACCACTCGTGTTACGCTTGCACACTGGGGTTTGGCGGTTGATACTTCATGTGTCTTGTGTGATGGTGGTACGGATTCCTTACAGCATATCTTCTTTCACTGTCCCTATTCAGCCGAGGTTTGGAGGGAGGTTCTTCTACGCAATGGTTTCTCCAGGGACCCATTTGATAGTTGGGATGCAGAGTTGGCATGGCTGATTGACCGCTTCAAGGGCAGTTCATTGCAGGCATTGGTGCGAAAGTTCAGTTTTACTACAGCAGTTTATCGTTTCCAGCAAGAACGGAATGCTAGGATCTTCAGCCATCATTGTGAAGCTCCAGCTATTGTTCTTCGCCGTGTTCTTTTGGATACTCGAGGTATATTTGGGGGTTGCAAGAAGTCAGTGCCTGATACTGCTCTCACTCGGTCTTTCTTCACCCAATGGGGTATTTCTGTTCCTTTTGTGCATCCAGTGGCTACCTTTCATTCATGGGTTCCTCCACCAGATGGTTGGGTTGGCCTTAACTGTGACGGTTCGGTGAAGAATGGTAGGGGTGGATATGGGGCACTTGGCCGTGATCATGAGGGGATCCCTTTATTTGCAGTTGCAGGGGGGTGCAGCACTGAGAGTATATTGCTTATGGAGTCAGAAGCTATCAAATGTGGTCTTAGCAAGGTAAGATCTTTGCATCTACCAAAGATCCAAGTGTGATCTGACTCTATGGTTGCTATCCAGATGATAGTTGGAACCTTCTAGATTTCATGGCATGTTTGGTGGCTTAGTGAGGATATCTGGCAGTTACGTGACACTTTCATTAGCAGTGTTTTTGCGCACTACGTTCGTGAGACAAATAGTTGTGCAGACTTTTTAGCCAGTTTTTTTGCACTCCACGCAGGAGATCTCACTTTGTATTGACTCCCTCCCCACGACACTTTCTCTTTTAGTGCAGAATGATGCTAGGGGGAAGAAATACCTGAGATTGTAATTTTTATACTGGTAAGTTATAATATATAAGCTCTCTTTAAACCAAACAAATAAAGAGAGGATTAAAATCCCTTTGTGTCTATCTCTCTCTTCCTCCCTTTGATACCCTAGCTCAGTTTTTTTTAAAACTTTAATATGATCTACTTTGCTTATATCTTAGGTTTCTTTTCATAGAGAATATATATATGAAAACTTAAAAATTGTAATCTTCATCAGGATTTTAGCAATTGGGATCGATCCGTATCGATATGGATCAGTTTTCTTCAAAAATATTTACATTTTTACCCTTATCCGTACCAATCCATCGATATGATTCGGCCGATACCATACCATTTCCTCAAACCATGATCCTCATACAATATACCAAAAAACCCAATAAATTTGTCTGAATTGAAATCTACCTATCTCGATTCTGACCAATTCTAAGATTCTTTTGATCCATTTCAATTGATTCTAATTAGATCTTAAATCGAAATTGATGGAGTCGTTATCCTGTTCCCGATTCCATTTTCTTGAATCATAATGGGTCACAGTGGAAGCATCCAAGGGTAGGTGTGTTACTGTAACCTGCCTATTTTTATTCCACTCGTTCAGCAGCCCTAAGGCCTCAGGAAATAGTCAAAGTCCTCCTTCCTAGTTCCTACTTCAACGACCTGACCGGTCTCATACAGCCAGCGTCATGTTGAAGGGTAGTTTCGTCATTTTAAATAATAAAAAAATCAATAATTTTTTCAGGGCTGGATTAGATATTTGGATAACAGGATAAGTTCTCAGCTGTTCGGCTACTTCGGCTGTTCTTTCTCAAATTTTATTTTATTTTATAATTTTCTCCATCACCGCAGCGACTCAGAATTTAATTCCTCCTTCCCCTTCCACACGCTTCCCTATCTTTCTCTCATTCAAACCTTCTCTGTTTATAAATACGTCTCTCTTGCTCTCTGGATTTCAAAGCAATCAAACCATCTTCAAGTAATTCACTACCTCACCCTTTCTTCTCTCATCAATTACCCGTTCCGATTTTGGAAAAATGGTCGATCTGGACTGGAAATCGAAGATGGTTTCCTCCGATGTGCCCATCACATCGCCCAAACTATCCAATAAGCCACGAATTTCGATTCCATCTCCGGTTCGAGCGGTCGATATTTCACCTGCTTCGTCATCTTCCTGCGTCTCTTACGAGCTCTACCTTCGTCTTCCAGAGCTCTCGAAACTCTGGACCGCCAGAGACTTTCCCAACTGGAAAAACGAACCGCTTATCAAACCAGCGTTGCAAGCTTTGGAAATAACGTTTCGGCTTATATCGGTGGTCCAGGCAGATACACGACCGTACGCGAATGGGTTCGAGTGGAAGCGCCGCCTCGAGTCACTGGCTTCGAATCAGGTTGAACTCATCGCTCTTCTCTTCGAAGATGGGGAAGAGACCGCCGAGACACGTGGAACCGCTCCGATCATTGATGTTTGCACATCCAACGGTGTTTTGGCCAGATATGGGAGTTTGGTTGAGGTGTGGAAGCACCCTGGAGCGACACCTGTTGTGAATCGGACCAGCGAGAGTAGCTTGCTCCCTCCGCTTACCACGTGGCAGAAATCGGAGGACATGGCTTCCAAGATTCTCTTTTCCATCGAGTGCGCGATGCGTAGGTGTCCATTCACTTTGGGTTTGGGCGAACCCAACCTCGCCGGCAAACCTTTACTCGAATACGACCTCATCTGTAAACCGTCCGATCTCCATTCCCTGAAAAAAAGCCCGTCTGATCTGGACAACAACGAGAACCATGCGCTCTTTACAACTCATCAGATATTGGAATCGTGGATCCGCGCGTCTCTGGAGCTTCACGCACGGATCGTTAATAGAATCGATAGCCAAGATTTTGGTAAAGCAGCGAACGATTGCTGGTTATTGGAACGAATCTGGAAGCTCTTCGCAGAGATTGAAGACCTCCACCTTCTAATGGATCCAGGGGATTTTCTCCGTCTGAAGAGTCAACTCGCGATCAAAGCTTCATCGGAATCCGACGCTTTTTGCTTCAGATCTAAGGGATTGATTGAAATCACGAGAGCATCGAAGGATCTGAATCAGAAAGTTCCAGCAATTTTATCCGTGGAGGTGGATCCAAAAGGAGGGCCGAGGATTCAAGAAGCAGCCATGAAGCTTTACCACGGCCACGGAGAAGGAGACTCAGGCAGAATCCATCTGCTTCAGGCTTTACAGGCAATCGAATCGGCTTTGAAGAGGTTCTTCTTTTCGTATCGACAGCTTATCATGATACTGATGGGGAGCTTGGAGGTGAAGGGAAACAGAGGCATGGTGTCTGCTGATTCTAGCGATGCGTTGTCTCAGATCTTCTTGGAACCCACTTACTTTCCGAGTTTGGATGCGGCAAAGACGTTTCTTGGGGATTTCTTGCGTTACGATCATGGACTTGTAAGTGCGAATGGATCGAATGGAAGAGTTCGAACAACAAAAAATTGAGAGAGATACTCAAGAGGAGATGCCATCTCCCTCTTCATGGATTTAACAGAGACACAGTACCAGAGGAACAGTTTGTACAATTTTTTGAATCAATTCTTTGGACTCAGCATTACTACCTTTTTAGACTCAAAAGTGAAATTTGTATGATACGGAATAACATCCTTTTCAGAAATCCTGTAACATGATTATCGGATAAAAGAAACGAAACAGTTCGGAATTCTTTTATTTCATTTAATAACATTTCCATCCAAACCGAACCCTAATTGAATATCCCAGGGATTGTTGAGATGAGGAATGATGATGATGGTGGTGGATAAGTAGGTAATCAGGTGGCATCAGCATTAGTTCAAGTAGTGCGCAAGGTTTGCAGGGTCTACATACTGAGATAGGAGTGAACAAAACTGAGATGTTTCATGATTTCAGTGACAGAGTGAGTAGGATAATTGCTGGGGTGGTCACAACAGTTCCTCAAGCATTCTGGTAGAGAGGCTCTACTAAGTAAGGAGGATAATAACAAGGTTCATTGGCTATCTAAGGAGTTCCGAAGTATTGATCTTCCCTACCCAACTCTTTATAACAAGGCCCTGCTAGCTAAAGTGGTGTGGAGATTTTTTGATGAACCCGATTCCAATTGGGAATTGTTTATGAAGTAGATCTATTTCTCATGTGTGGATTTCCTTGACTCACCGAATGAATGGCAATTGCCTATCATGGGCTTGGAGAGCATTCTTGAAGGTAAGAAAGTTCTTAAAGCTAGTCTCCTTTGGAAGATTGGAAAAAGGAAATAAAAATACTGAAGGAAATACATAGATATGATAAGATTTAGAAAGAAGCAAACTAGTAAGAATAGAGTTCACGAGATCTTGGAGACTTGAGGACATGACAAATTCTGACCTTAGCCCTAGTGGTACAGTAACCAAGATTCTCTTTGATTCCTCTGTCTTCCCAAAGAGATGAGGTGAAGAACATAATCGTGAATTTCTTCTCTCGACATGCGGGAGGATGAAGGTTCACTGTTATCATATCCACATATCACCAATCAAAGCCAATCTTTGAAAAGATCTTTAAGAATAGACTATGTTGGAACTAGAAGCTTCCATTTATATATTGAGAGTTTTGGATATGAAAATCATTGAGTAATGTGTGTTTTTGGTATACTAATGTGTGTGCTAAATGTACCCAAGTTGCTGGAGAGATACAGTTGAAGAAAGAACAATGCATGTTGATTGGAAGAAGAACTATTGAAGACGGTCTTCAATGAAAAGAGGACGGAGTTTTGTGAGCTTGAAGAATGAAGAAGCTGAATGCTATATCAAATGGAAGATTCCTTCAAGTCAAGACATGATTTAATTAGGGTAATTTATACATACCATCCCTGAGGTTTGACGAAAGGATGATTTTACCCTCCAGTTTTGGAAAATTCTACGTATCCCCCTTAAAGTTTGCAAATGGTAACAAATAAGCCCATTCCGTCAGTTCATGACTAACAATGTTAAAATCAAAAGGTCAAGTCACAAAAAATATCCCTTCAAGAAAAAAAAAACCCTACAACTCATCTTCCCCAAATCGATTGAGGACGATAAGTTGAAGTATCCCCATCGATTGCTCCATCCATGACTTCTAATGGAACATCTCCGGTGAACTTCCGGTGTTAATTTGGACTAACGAAACTAGGGTTTTCTTGGTTTTTAGCATATTTCCAATGATTTATTCCTCTGTGCAAGAAAACACTTTCTGGTTCCCCAAGACGACCCAGCTTCAGATGGTGTTCCTGAAATTTCAAGGCAAGACACTGCAGGCAACTTGGACAATGATTTCTTCCTCTGATGATGAAGAAAACACTTTCTCGTGCCCGAAGAAGACGCAGCTTCAGATGGGTCATGGCCAGACACTGCAAGCAACTTGAACGACGATTTCTTCCTTTGATCAAGAAAACACTTTAGGACTGCATTTGTCATCTGGTTGCATTCACCGGCTGGGAAGACTCCTCTACACGTAGCGACTGAAATGGTCTGCCCGGACGTGGTTGCTGTTTTACTCGACCATCATGCGGATCCAAATGTTCGAACCGTCGATGGTATCACACCACCTGACGTGTTTTGAACTCTCACTTCAGATTTCCTTTTCAAAGGGGCAATTCCTGGGCTTTCTCATATTGAACCCAACAAGCTACTACTTTGCTTAGAATTGGTTCAATTTTGGAATTAGTGATTATGAGTCTCATTTTTGGGATTTCAGAAACGGAAGGAGAAGAGGGTTGGGTGGCTTATGGATTCAGTTGCCGGCGATTTGACTGGAACGGAAGGCAGAGGTGGGTTGGCAGCCATGATTGGAGGTTGAGGGTATGAAATCATTGCTGGGAGGTAGAGCTGAAGAGGAAGCAGATGGGAAAAAGGTAGATTTGGGGAAGATCTCTCTCCCTTCTTCAGCATCTTTCTCTGCTTATAGTTTCTCTGTTATTTAATGTTTAAACCCCTCTCTCTCTCTCTCTCTCCCCCCTCTTCCTTGCTTCTCATCCGAAAAGGAAAAAAACAGAGTTTTCTTCAAAACCCCTTTGCAAAAGAAGATTGATTGATCGAAAGCTCTCTTTCTGATCTAAGAGGATGTGGCTTGATTAATTGGCTTTGATAATTCTTGTTTTTGAAAACTGGAAATTTTAATTCTTCAGTTGGCATCTCATTAGGTTTAAAACCTAGGAATCAAATCTGGATTGGAATTTGCCTTGAATCATTGAAAATATGCTAAAAACCAAGAAAACCCTAGTTTTGTTAATCCAAATTAACACCGAAAGCTCACCGGAGATGTTCCATTAGAAGCCATTTGGGTAAGATGAGTGCAGGTTTTTTTTCTTTTCTTGAAGGGGCACTTTTGTCACTTTACCTTTTGATTTTAACAGTGTTAGTCATAAATTGACGAAATGGGTTTATTTTTTACAGTTTGTAAACCTCAGGGGGGTACGTAGAATTTTTCAAAACTGAGGGGTAAAATCATCTTTTCGTCAAACCTCAGGGGTGGTATGTGTAAATTACCCATGTAATTATAATTGGAATATCTATGTAATCCTAATGTATATGATTACAAAAAAAAATAGATTAACAAGACGTGCAAATCCCAAAAATGACAAAAAATAATTCAAATGAAAAAATCAGGACACTTGGTGGTTTGACTTAAAAGAAACTCTAACTCTGTTATCCACGGTCTTCTATGAATAGGGATGAACGATCGAGCTTGATTGGCAAATCTAAAGAAATCTAAGTTTGGCTCTTCGTGAGTTCAAACTTAGAATTCTTTAGATTTGCCAATCAAGCTCGATCTTAGGATTCTTTACATTGCGTTTGGTTGCGTAAATTTCTGGATGTCTGCATTGATTCAGATGTAACATCCATAGATCAGAGTATCTGTGGATGAACGAATCTGACAGAATAAATGTTTGGTTACTTTGATTCTGAAACCTGAATCTATCGGAATAACTATTTGGTTATCTTGATTATGAAACCTGAATCTACCAAAATAACTGTTTGGTTACCCTGATTCTGAAACCTGAATCTACCCAAAATGTGATAAAATGCAATATGAAATAAAATTAATTATACTAATTATTTTATTATTTAATAATAATAAAATATACTCACAATTAGAATATAAGTATTTAACAAATTTAGTATTTTTAACTAGTGAATATCAATAACACGAATTAAATCATTCTAAAATTACCTTAACTGGATATAAGACCTCAAACAAAAAGGCTGAGAGTTGTCATTCTAAAATTACCTTAACTGACTATGTTTTGAACGGTTGAATAAAAGGGTCTTAGTGGATTTGAACCACTATTCCTTGGAACATGATTATGCTCCAAGTGCTCTATCAACTTGAGCTAAAGACCCATCAAATAGAGTTTGGAACTTACAATTTGACCATGGTGAATCTAATTTACAGCTAATTAATATTATAAATAATGTTGGGTGCTTACATGGGTTAATAAGGTTTAATTAAAGTATGAGATTGGGTTAGCTTTTGATTAAGTAGCGTTTAAGTGGGATGGTATAAAGGGGTAAATTAAATTTGAAGGTGGGTCAGTGTATTCAGCAAAACAAAAATGAATTCAGGAACTTAGGAGAGAAGAAGAATAGTGTTGCTGCTGTGTTCATACAGAAATAAATGAAAATCTATGAATTGGAATGCTGAATCAGTGAAATTTGAAGAATAATTGGAGCTGGAGATGGTATACTAGAGGGCTGGAGATCTCAACTGAAGAGAAGCAAAGGAGAATTGAAGAAGAAGAAGAAAGGAAGGTAAAAGAGTTTCTTATTTGATTAGATGGTTAGATATTAAAGAGGAGAATAGGAAATTGAATCACTTTCTTGTTTGATTGAAGGGACTACTCTACCAACTGGGTTCTTGAGGTGTTGCACCACTGTTATTTGAAAGGAACTACAATCTGAACTTGCTGAATCTTATGATTCCCAAGGGATTTCTGTGTTAGAGAAAGATACTACTAGATTCAGCAAGAACTTCAGAAGAAAAGAAGAGGAAAGGAAGAGGAAAGGAAGAAGAAGAGAAGCTGAATACCTAGGAGTTGCTGTGGAGCTGCTGTGTTCCTGTGAAATCAAATGAAAATCTATGATTTTGAATCAAGTCTCTCGCTCAACCATACAGCATCAATGTACAAGGATGTATAAGGTTTTGGTTTCAGAATGTGTGTAATAGAAACAGGGGTTGGCGTATAGTTTATACAGCTCTGTTTATTTCTTCAATGAAATTTCTTTTTTTTCTTCTCAATCTCATCCACCCACCCACATTTAACTTAGCCAAATCAAAGGGGGCACTCTTCAGCTGTCCAGCAACTATATGCCTATACCTACCTACCCATCCTTAGCCCTTCCTCTCTGTTACATACCCATACCCTGCATAGGCATGCCCAGCACTGTAACAGCCCTTCAAGCTTCAAGAAGTGCCAAGTCTATAGATGCATCTAAACTTTATCAGGGTTCAGGTATTTTACATTAATTTTTAGTAGAGGAAAATGAAGATACTTTCATTTTATTCCTCAGGATTCAAGTGGCTTCATTTGGGGATCAATATTGGATTTCTTAGGATTAAGAGAATCCAGACCCAACCTCTGGCTTTAATCAAGAGTCATATACAATTTTAGACACAAATTGATACTTTAAATCCATTTTACGGTAGATATAGCAAGACACTAGGAAGAAGATGGTAGCAGCACATGGAATCTATATAAAACCAAGGATGCTGGCAATAACATGTTGAGATTAAGAATAAATAAATTGAATAAAAAAAATTTCATGAGAGTTCTCTGAGTTTTATCTCTGAGTTTCATCTAATGACCCCCAAGCATGAGGTACCGAAAACCATTACAATGAGCATGTATAATCCCCAACATAAAATTCAACATTAACTACCGAAAAACATTACAATCAGCAAAACCACAAAATACTCAAAATAAAATTCAGAAAATCATTAAGAATAGATGAAATTTGTAAGATTTGTGAAATCTAGGGTTCAACCATGAGAGAAGAACGAAGGGGAAAATGGATTTTTTGTACAGATTTCGAGCCAATAATGGCAACAAAACTCGCAACCTTCTGCTCATCGTTGAGGACCAAGGAACAGGGTTAGGGAGAAGACAGGCGAAGAGAGAGTGAGGACCAAGGTTTTGAAGCAATACCTGGAGAGTTCAGCAAGTCGATCGAGTAGCCAAGAGTTCAACAAGTTGATTGAGTAGCAGAGATTTGTCTGGGCTTTGAGTTGCAGATGACTTGAAAATATGCACCAAGAGCTTGAGAAGGGTTTGCAGAGGAGTTGAGACGCAGGGTTTGAGCTCCAACGATGGTCTTCCATTGAAGAAGATCTTCCCAGAGAGAGCGAGAGAGAGAGAGAGAGAGAGACAGACATAGAGAGACGGACACAGAGTGATAGAGAGAGTGAGAGCGAGAGAGAGGAAGGAAGTACTTGCTCAGGTCTTGCTTGCAGATCTTCGAACGATGGCACTTCAGGTCTCTCTTGCAGAGATCTTCGAACGATAGATTTTTAGGTCTCAAGAACAATCCATTTTTTCCTCGATAATTTCTGCATCTTCAGATACATGACCTTTTATACCTTGCCCCTTAAGTTGTGCATCTATTTGGATTTCACCTATTGAGGTGGAATCTCAAGATTCCAATTTTTACACTAAAACGATGCATCTCAAGATTTCGTGTATCTCCGGATGCAAATTTATTTTTCCAACCAAACAGGAAATTTAAGTGAGATTCATACATCTATGGATGTAACACCCACAGATTTACGCAACCAAACACAATGTTAGTTTTGCCAATCAAGCTCGATCGTTCATCCCTATTCTTTAGAATTCTCTAAGTTTGAACTCATGAAGAACCAAACTTTTAATGGTAAGTGTTCGCAAACGACCTTTGCTGTCAAACCTGTCCCAATCTGACTTAGATTTTGCTTAAAGAATAGGGATCAGTAGCCACTCACACCAATGACATGTGGTGTATCACCCCAGTGGTTACAATCAACAGGGAGCCCCCACTGATGACATCCACCATACCTATGAGAAGGTGGGTTGCAACACCCTGCAGCTGCTCAGTCCATTGCCTGTTGTACAACACAAAGCACAAGTATTTCTCTCTCCTGAGCATTGGGAGGGCTATGCTCTTAAATATATCTTCCTTGTATGTGTGGTGGGGTGTTGGGAAAGTGCCATGTGGAAAGACAAACCTCTGTAAGAACCACAGACAAAATTCAGCAGTGCAACATTCTCTGGATGATGCACTGGACGATTGGCCCAAAGCTCCAGTGAATCGTCCAGTCATGCCAAAACCTGCATTTTCTCATTCCAAGCTTGTAGGAGCTGAACCTACTTCCTTCAAATACCTCCAATAGGTACCTTGGAAATTTAGGAACTAATCCCCCATCTTGAAATCCATGTGGGCCCCACCTATGTAGCTAAACTAGACTAAAATCACTTTAAAAATGCATTTTCACTTTAGGACTGCCTAGCCAAATAAACCTTAATTTTATAAAAACTATAAATAGGGGCCCAACTTAGAAATTAGGCTGCTACTGTTCCTAAACAGTAGAGAAAGAAAGAGAGAAAGAAAGGAAGAGAGAAAGGAAGAAGCCTTGGCCGAATCCCTCTGCAGCCCAAGGTAAGCTCATCTAACCTAAGAAGTACCCTCTAAGCCATGATCCTAATCTGATTCTTTGATTTTGAACCCAAGACCAAAGCTTTGTGGCTGTCTCTGTAGGAATTCCTAGGGGATTACTGCCTGGAGCTTCAGAACTCCTTAGATCATACATGCATGATTAGTTTTAGGGGAGTTACATGAAATTATATTGTTTTAGCTTATTGTTACATACATCTTAAGTTCCAGCCATGCATCTAGCTAGTTTTCATGCCTGATCATGCATGTAAACCATAGATAGTGAGCCAAGTGCATGGATCCTTGCATGCATGGGGTGTTTGCATTCTAGGGCCTAAGACCTTAGCTGAAATGCATATGCATGCTTGCTGATGTGTGTGTAAGTGAGTTTGGAATGGCTGCATGTCAAAACTCTACCTTGCACACTTAGCTTGTTTGATGTTTGAACCCAAATCCATCAACCATTAGACAAACCAATTTAGGAAACTACCAAAACCATTGTCTTGGCTTAATCATAGGCTGTATGACCCTCTGATTTCATCCCAATTCGAAGATGGGATGAATCCAGCTGCTTGTAAGTACCGTGGTCCTCGGGATGAGGTTTCTGCAGCCTCCTTAGCGACATGGATTTATTAATTTTTTTTTTTTACAGGAATCTCGTCAGGGGGTTGGGGTCATACATTAGAACATATTAAAAGAAGTATGAAGTCGCTACCTAGGGTTAGGGCCTAGGACCCATTAGGTGTAGCCCTGTCCGTTGTGAACGAAGTCGGGCTATGTGACTCCATATGGTCTGACCAGAGACTCGGGTAAGGGATCAGGTTACAAGCATAGGAAGGTGTTAGGCACCCACCTTGCCTGGCCGAAGCCGGTCTCTCCGTTATAGATGCTACTAAAAAGACAAAATATTCTCTCTATATTTACTGTGATGGAGTCACATTACACGCTACATTATATCTACAATATGTACATTAAAACGATAAAATACTAATGACTACATTGGATTAATAGAACAAGCAGTAGTTATACCTGTATGAGAGTATTCCCTTGGCTCAGGGGAGACGAACGAATGGAGCGATGCTAGCTTTTTGGGCAGAATAATGGCTCCTTTTGGTGGTTTTTGCTACTGACAAGTGGACATAGTAACTGTGGCGTAATGCATTTCACTTGTGACCCATGCACAAATGGGGTCATTTACTTAGAGGAAAGAGTTGTGGGTAATCAAAGGATCTACCCAAGCTCAGGAACTCTCACTTGAATGGATAATTGAGAGAGGGGAAATAGGGAAAAAGGGGGACAAAACTCACACTAGGAGGGCCTCCCTGCCCAAAAAAACCATGAATTGAGGGGAGGGGGACCCTCCTATTGATAGGGGAGGGTACCCCACAGCCTGGGCCAGAAAAGCCCTCCACGGCGCTGTGGAGGACTTTTCCACGGTGCCATGGGCGACATCAGCCTACTGACGTCGAAAACCCCCACGGCGGCATGGAAAAGTACACCCTTGCCATGGGGGATCTCCACAGTGCCGTGGGACACTGTCCACGGTGCTGTGGACAGTGTGGTCCCCCTCATTTCAAGTGTTGGGCCTAAATGGGCCTTTTTTGGGTTCTAGAAGGTATTTGGGCTCATGGGCTAGGTAATTTGGGGTCTAGAAAGGGGGAAAATGCGTCGCCCATTGTCCGTATCCCGTTGTCATCCTTGCCAAAGGTGGTGACAAAAATCAGTGTCTACAGTTTGCTCCTCTTTGGCCAAGGCCTGTACCAACAGCCGAAGGGTAAAGACAAAAGACCAACTAATTTTGTCACCAAGATCATGTACTGCTGACGCTTTGCTCAAAAGCGGCAGAGTTGCCAAAACCGGCGGCTAATCACGATGAAATCTTAAAAGAAAGAACTTGGGACACCTTGGTTACTGGAGTCTTTCCATTTTTACTTCCATGGTGTCCTTTAGGGTTTTCCCAGATTTCAGGGGGTCTTGGGGTTTTTCCCCTTGACATTTAGGGTTTTTCCAGGTTTCAATGTGTCTCTCCGAATTTTGGGGTTTTTTCTTTCCCTGGATTTTAGGGTTTTTCCAGATTTTGGGGGGTTTTTCCCCCTCGATTCTTAGGGTTTTCTAGATTTCAAGGTGTCTTGGGGTTTGTCCCCTTGACTTTCAGGGTTTTTCCAAATTTCAGGGTGTCTTGGGGTTTGTCCCCTCGACTTTCAGGGTTTTTCCAGATTTCAGGGTGTCTTGGGGTTTGTCCCCTCGACTTTCAGGGTTTTTCCAGATTTCAGGGTTTCTTAGGGTTTGTCCCTTCGTCTTTCAGGGTTTTTCCAGATTTTAGGGTTTTTTTTTTCTTCACGGCGCCGGGAAGGGGTCTCCACGGCACCGTGGTTGGGCAGCACCTCTTGACCACGGCGCCGTGGGGTGTCGGTGACCACAGCACCGTGGGGGACATCTCACGGTGCCGTGGAGATGTCCACGGCAACGTGATCACGGCAGACCTCCCCCTCATTTCCCACCTTATTTTTGCTCTGAAACTCTACCAATTTTTTGTATTTTTTTGTATTTCGAGTTGCCATGGCCTATCGTAGACGCCCACGACAATCTTCGCACGGTCCACTGCTAGGGACCTCAGAGACAGATGCTCGGGCAGACTGGTACCCAGTTGTATTTCCTTTCTTTATTGCAATTATTTATTAGTCAGCATTCAAATATTTAGGCATAAAAACCGAGGCAAAACCCTTAGATGCTATATCAACTACCTTTGGGTGCGTCAACCGAGACAAGTCCTGAAAACTCCTTCCTAGGTTCCTTTAGGTACACAAATTGGTACAAGGCCATCAGATACCACATCGGTAATCTTTCGGCCCAGAAATCAAGGCGAAGCCATCAGGCGCCACATCGGCAACCTTTTGGCATGTAAATCAAGGCAAAACCCAAAAACACCAAGTTAGGCATTTTTAGGCACGCAAATTGGTACAAGGCCATCAGATACCTCATTGGTAATCTTTTGGCCCAGAAATCAAGGCAAGGCCATCAGGCACCACATCGACAGCCTTTTGGCATGCAAATCGAGGCGAAACCTGAAAACACCAATTTAGGCATTTTTAGACATGCAAATTGGTACAAGGCCATCAGATACTCCATCGGTAATCTTTTGGCCTAGGAATTAAGGCGAAGCCATCAGGTGCCACATCGGCAGCCTTTGGCATGCACATCGAGGCAAAACTCAAAAATACCAATTTAGGCATTTTTAGGCACGCAAATTGGTACAAGGCCATCAGATACCTCATCGGTAATCTTTTGGCCCAGAAATCAAGGCGAGGCCATCAGGCTCCACATCGGTAGCCTTTTGGTATGTAAATCGAGGCAAAACCCAAAAACATCAATTTAGGCATTTCTAGGCCCGCGAAAGGGTATAAGGCCATCAGATACCTCATCGGTAATCTTTTGGCCCAAAAAAAAAGGCGATTCCATCGAGCGCCACATCGATAGCCTTTTGGCACGTAAATCAAGGCAAAACTTGAAAACACCAATTTAAGTATTTCTAGGCTCGCGAAAGGGTACAAGGCCATCAGATACCTCATCGGTAATCTTTTGGCCCAAAAATTAAGGCGAGGCCATTAGGCGCCACATCTGTAGCCTTTTGGCATCCAAATCGAGGCAAAACCCGAAAACACCAACTTAGGCATTTTTAGGCACGCGAGAGGGTACAAGGCCATTAAATACCTCATCGATAATCTTTTATCCTAGAAAATAAGGTGATTCCATCAGGCGCCACATCGGCAGCCTTTTGGTATGCAATTGAGGCGAAACCTGAAAACACCAATTTAAGCATTTCTAAGCCCACGAAAGGGTACAAGGCCATCAGTTACCTCATCGGTAATTTTTTGGCCTAGAAATTAAGGCGAGGCCATCAGGCACCACATCGACAGCCTTTTGGTACATAAATCGAGGCAAAATCCAAAAACACCAATTTAGGCATTTTTAGGCCCGTAAATTGGTATAAGGCCATTAGATACCTCATCAGTGATCTTTTGGCCCAGAGATTAAGGCGATGCCGTCAGGAACCACATCGGCAGCCTTTTGGCATGTAAATCAAGGCAAAACCCAAAAACACCAATTAAGGCATTTTTAGGCACGTAAATTGATACAAAACCAGATTGGTCATTTATAAATTTGTATTTTATCTATATATATATATATTTATTTATTTATTTTTTTGCTTATTATCAATTGACTAAAACTTCTTTTTGTTTTTTCTTTGCAGGGTAAGACCATCCCTACATCGAAGAAGTACTGCGGTATGTAGAAGGTGAGGGAGTGGTACGCAGAGCTTTGCCCGGAGGTCGCTTCCCGGGTTAGGCGTACTGGATTGGGGCACATTGTTGCCTGCCCCGCCTGCGAGCTGGACACACTGACTGTTCAGGCGCTAGTGGACAGATGGTGGCTGAGCATCCACACTTTCCATCTCCCATTAGGAGAGGTGACCATTACACCTCTCAATTTCTTCATGATCACGGGGTTGCCGTTTGGAGGGGCGCCTGTGGCATTGACTCCAGAAGATCAGGCCGACAGCCTCGACTACTGGAGCAATATGATCGGGCTGGCGGTCACCCACCGAGGCATTCTAGCTTCCTCTATGAGGCGGTTTTGGAAGGCCAAGAGGCTGACCGACCAGTCTCCTTCGGTGGAGCATGACTAGGAGGCGAGGTGCTTCTTGCTCTACCTGTTAGCCGAGGTCATTTTCAGCGACATGATCAACAAGGTGACAGTGGATGCCGCCTTCTGTCGCTTCTTCGAGGATTTTGACGTGGTAGCAGGATTTGATTGGGGAGGTTCGGCTTACGCCCACCTCCTCTACATGATGGACTTCTTAGTCCTGGGTTCCTCGAACCTCATCGGGTGCTCCTATGCCATATGGGTATGTCTTATTCATCCTCTTGCTTTTTATTTTCAAGTTATCTTTATTTTTGTGCAAGCTAACTAACCTCTTTTGCTTTTGTTTTGGTTGCAGACATGGAGTTATGAGATCCTCTCCTTTCGGGCTCCCATCTTCAAGGGAGGAGAGGATGAGGGCACTACATTCCCTCGGGCGCGGCGCTGGTCCACAGGGATTCTTTTGAAGAGTGGGCGCCATAAGGATTTATCGGTAGTTTGGGGTCTCCTGAACGAGCTGCGGCTCGAGGATGTAAGTTTGAAACCACTTTTCTTTATTATATTTTTTGACATTTTTGTTTGCTAACACCTTCTGTGTTTGGCAGACCTCCCTTCGTTCCTGGTTCTCGGAGTATCCTGATGAGCCAAAGCTTTTTGCTCAGGCATCTACTCTCTGCTCCCGTTGGATCCTTTTTGAGGGTCCGTGGGGGTTTTCCTTTTACTTGGGAGAGCGGGTGTCCCCGCAATTGTCCACGGAGAGGCTAGTTCCTTGTCTCCCTCTCGGCTCAGATGCACTCCCCCCACTTGTTGGAGCCGGCAGACATCCAGCGCCTGCGGGCAGGCTAGCCGGTAGATCAGTTGACCGTTGCCGGGGACTACGTGGCCCTTCTCTATGAGGAGATGGTCTGCGTCTCTCTGACCCCAGAGGGTCCTCGGGTAAGACTTTATTACTTTTTCTTCTCTTGTTTTTTATTTTTATTAATAAAGAAATTGCACTGATTAACTCTCATCCTCTTCCAGTACCCCATTCTCCCTCTCATTCCTGGGAGCTTCGGGTGAGGGTAGTCTTCTCATGCCGCATATACGGTTGGTAGGGATGGACGATCACATCCCCGGCTACCATGGCTGGTTCGTTAGACCTGACGACCTACGGGTATCTGTCGTCATACTACCCCCCCAGGGCATCGGACCAGGCCCTAGGCCTTCCCATTCCCTATGATGGGGAGAGTCCAATTACTTATCGACTCTCTTTTTGTATCAAATAAGTCCCTTATGCTCTTGTTTTTCATAGGTATCGGCGGATCGGTATGCCGATATGCAGCGTATGATGTCCAGCCTTGACGAGGTCATCATTTCTCGAGGAGAGACGATCGGCCACTTAGTGAGTTCGTTTATATATATATATATATATATATTTATATTTTTTTATTTGTTTTTTTTTTAATTTATTGTTTGTTTCCTTTCCTTTTTCAGAGAGAGGAGAACAGGCTTTGTCGGGCCGAGTTAGACAGATGCCAGGCTGAGTTAGCCCAGGCCAGAGTTGAGATCGATGCGTTTCACATGAGTCGTAATGGCACCGGGGGTAGCCTTTTTGTAGACGATTACTGCCATGACGACTGACCTCACTCTCTTCTCTCTTTTTTTGTTGTACATATACACCCCTCTTTTTTTTTTTATGTATAGTTACAAAAGATTCTGCATTATTGTATATATATATATATTATTTTTTTTTTGAAGTAAACTTTTGTACACACTATTCTATGCATTCAATACCAAAATGACTCTTTTCTTTCTGCTTTTCTCATAGAAGCACAAATTTTTTTGATGATAGATTTGATTACAGAAGGAAGATGGATCAATTGGGTATCACTTGTTTACAACATTTTCCTTTTCCAGTTTTCTGAAAGTACAATCACCACTTCCTGGGTCAGAACCTCTGGTGCCCGAAAATCCCTTAGCTTAAGTAATTCTTGCCCTGGGGATACTAATGAAGGGATGTAGAAGCTAGTGTGGGTCAGACCCATGAGTCTCACATAGTTGCTTCCAACTGTTTTTGCCTTGATCTTCATCCAAGGACAATCCCATTGTATCTCTTGAGTAGTTCTCTTATCCAGGTATCCTATCCAATCTTGAACCTTGCAGAATTCCTGCGTCTCTCTTCTTAACTAATAATGCATTGGCCGGAGTTGAGGACACGGAATCGGTTCCTCTAATCTTAGCTTCTCCATTAACAACATTTGGAAGACCGCCGGGGATCCATAGAAGAAATCTGTTCCAAACTTCCGAGATTGGCTCATGAAGTCTAACCCTTTGAAAGTTTCTGTCAGAACTGTGGGAACGATGTCACAACCTTCTTCTATTTGATTGATAACTTCTGCAAATATTGGAGGCATCCCTTTCCTTGGAGTTGTTAGAAGGTATTTTCCAATCATACAGAACAAATATGCTCGCTTCCTGCATCGGACTTGTGCTTCTTCTTCGGCTCGGTTGCTACCAAAGATTCTCACTACTTTCAATGCATCAACCTTGTCGTAGTTTAGAATCTGCTTCAACCCCTTTTTGTCCGTGGTAAAGAATTCTTCCAGTGTTCAAAAAAGTTGATCTTTCTGCATGATCGGGAGGAACAACTTTCCTTGGTGAGGCATCATCATACAAGCCCGGAATTCTTCGATGTTCGGGGTTATCTTGACCTCTCCAAAATGGAAGGCGTGCAACTAAGGATCCTAGCATCTTGAAATGTCCCTGAGTAACTTATGATGAAGCTTGAGACATCTGATCCTTCCTAGTACTGTCAGGTGGAGATCTTCTAGAAGCATAGGACCATCCATATGCATACGAAGAGTCCATTGGCGTAACTGTTCGTCTAACCCTTCTTTCTTTGGTCCATGCATGCTACTTGCATCAAGGATCCTGTTAGTACTTTGGACATGGAATGAATAAGTCTTCCATTAATAGCCAGTTCTGAGCAACCCTATACCTAGTATAAGTCCAAGAAATGAATTGAAGGCCAAATGACGAGATTTACCCATATTTGCAGGGGATGCCGTTTGGTAGGATTACAGGACGAATTAACACAATGCCCTTTCTTATTATATATCTCTCTTTTTTTGTGTTTTTTTTTTATTTTTTTGAGACTACACCCGAATATATCGAGTTGCCTACTTATCCCTCGGGAGGAATCAGGTCAAACGTAGTTCAAGTTACTTTGAAGAACTCAGACAAAATATTTCTTCAATTGATCCATGTTGACTAATCCCCAAAGATCTTCTCCGTCAAGGTCAGCGAATTGAACTGCCTTGCCTGGCAATATGGCTTTGACCCTATAAGGGCCACTCCAATTGGGCCGGAATTTTCCTCTTGGACAATGAATTGGGGCCTTTTGCTCTCTCAAGACCAGATCCCCTTCTTCATTGTTTCAAGGGCGTACGCCTTTATTGAATGCCCTACCCATTCTTTATTGGTACTTCTTGAGATTATCCATGGCTTTCATCCTTCTTTCATCCAAGTGGTTGAGCTCTTCATATCTAGCCCTCACCCATTCTCCCTCTGGCAATTGACTGTCAAGTAAAACTCGAAGGGAGGGGACTTAAATTTCTACGGGCAATACTGCCTCCACTCCGTACACAAGAGAGTACGGGGTCGCCCCAGTAGAGGTTCGGATTGCTGTCCGATATGCCCATAAGGCCAATGGGAGCTTCTCCGCCTCATCATTATGTGCGTCAACCATCTTTTGTAATATAACCTTTACATTCTTATTACCTGCTTCAACTGCTCCATTAGTTTGGGGTCGGTAGGTAGTGGACTTATGCCTTTTAATGTCAAATTTATCGCAGAGTTCCCCCACTTTTCCCCAGAAATGCGAGCCTTGATCCAAAATCAATTGTTGAGGCACACCATATCTGCAAAGGATGTTTTCTTTTATGAACTTTGCCACCTTTGCGGCAGTCAGAACTTCATAGGATTGAGCCTCCATCCACTTTGTGAAATAGTCAATGGTGACCAGAACAAATTCATGCCCGTTAGAGGCTTTGGGGGTTATCTTCCCATTCACATCAATTCCCCAAGTAGAGAATGGCCAAGGGGCATTTAGCGAATGCAACTCTGTCGGAGGAATATGGATAATATTGGCAAATATCTGGCACTAATGGCACCATCTTACAAAGGCGGCACACTTAGCTTCCATTGTTGCCCAATAATACCCCATTCTGAGGATTTTCTTGGCAAGCATCTTTGCATTCATATGTGGTCTGCATATTCCTTGGTGAATTTCCTTCATAATGGTTTGAGCCTATTCCTCATCTACGCATAACAGCTGGATGCCATCATAAGATCTTTTATACAACAAGCTTCCTTGAAGGATGAATTGAGTAGTGTATTTTCGCAGATGCCTCTTCTCTCTTTCTGAAAAGTGCTCGGGGTACCTCCTTTCCCTGATGTAATCAACTACCAGGGCGTACCATGGTCTTCCATCTTTGGTGAGCACATTGACTGACTCTCCATATAACGGGCTAGTCCTTCTTTCTATCAGAAAAGGTTGAATCCTATCTCGAGGATCGCATTCCACCATGGATGCTAAAGTAGCCAAGGTGTCCGCAAATCGATTGCTATCTCGGGGTAGATATTCAAAGGAGATTTCCTTGAAGCATCAGGCCAATTGATCCAAGTAAACTTGGTAGGGCTTTCACTTTTCGTCCTTTGTCCTCCACTTCCCTTGAGTTTGACAGATCACAACAGAAGAATCTCTGTAAACTTTGATCTTTTCCACCCCCACAAACAAGGCCATTTCCAAACCAATGACACAAGCTTCGTACTCGGCTATGTTGTTGGTGCAACTGAATTCCAAACGAAATGCCATGGGTAGGTAAAAATCCTCTGGAGTGATGAGTAATATTCCTGCCCCAAACCCTTTTTGATTTGCGGCTCCAACAAAATATAATTGCCATTCTCCATTTTGACTGCTTTCCATAAAGTGCAAATCTTCATCTGAGAAGGAATCCTCTGTGGGTTGTGAATCGATCTTCACAGGAAATGCCGCCAAGTGGTCTGAGATTGCTCGCCCTTTCACCAATTTTTTATTGACATAAGTTATGTCAAATTTTGATAGTAACAATAACCACCTAGCCATTCTTCCAGTCAATGCGGGTTTCTCAAAGAGATACTTGATGGGATCCATCCTTGACACCAGCTTAACAAGATGTGATACCATGTAATGCCTCAGCCTTTTAGTTACCCAAACCAAGGAAGTGCATGTTTTCTCCACCAGAGTATAGTGAGTTTCATACTCTAACAATTTCCTGCTTAAGTAGTAAATTGCATGCTCTTCTCCATCTCTCTTGTCAATTTGTGCCATCATCGATCCAATCAATGCTGCCCCCACTGACAGGTACAGAAGTAAAGGCTCACCCAACACGGAAGGGACCAATATAGGGGGACGGAGCAGATATTCTTTAATTTTCATGAAGGCATCCTAACATTCGCCGTTCCATTCTTTTGGGTTCCTTCTTCCTTAGAAGTTTGAAGATGGGCTCACACATCGCAGTTAAGCGGGATATGAACCTGCTGATGTATTGGATGCGACCTAAGAATCCTCGCACTTCCTTTTCCATCCTTGGTGGTGGCATTTCTGTGATGACCTTTATTTTGTCAGGGTCCACTTCTATCCCTCTTTCACTAACAAGGAAACCGAGCAGCTTTCCTACTCTTACCCCAAACACACACTTCTGAGGGTTCAACCTTAGCTTGTATTCTTTTATTCTTTCAAAGAATTTTCTTAGAGCTGCAAAATGGCCTTGCCGATCAATGGATTTGACTATCATATCATCGACATACACCTCTACTTCTTTGTGTATCATCTCATGCAGTATAGCCGTGGCTGCTCTTTGGTATGTTGCCCCAGCATTCTTCAATCCAAAGGGCATCACTTTGTAGCAAAACGTCCACCATGGTGTGGTGAATGTGGTCTTTTCCCTACCCTTTGGGCACATGCTTATTTGGTTATATCCTGAGAAACCGTCCATGAAGGATAGTAGGGCATGGCCTACAGTATTGTCGACTAGGATGTCGATGTGGGGTAGTGGAAAATCATCCTTAGGGCTGACCTTATTCAGGTCCCAAAAATCAACACACATTCTGATTTTTCCGTCCTTCTTGGGGACTGGGACAATGTTGGACAACCACTGTGGGTATTAGTCACTTGGGGAAATCCTGCATTCCATTGTTTGATGACCTCTTCTCTAATCTTTTTACTCCATTCTAGTCGCATCCTTCTTGGTTTTTGCTTGACCGGGCGGGCGTCTGGATACATAGGTAGCCTATGTTACATGATCTTTGGGTCAATGCCAGACATGTCCTTATAAGATCAGGTAAAAACTTCCTCGAATTCCCCGAGGAGAGTGACCATTTGGGATATTTTGTCATTATTGAGAGAAGAACCAATTTTGATCATTCGAGGGCATTGGTCAATTCCTAGATTTATGAGATTCATGTCCTCTCGGACGGGCTGAGCTCTTCTTTACTCCAATTGTTCTAGCAAGTTACGATGTTCAAGAATGTTATCATCCTTAGAGGAATAAGAAGAATCGTACTCGGAATCAGCAATTTCATTCATGATAAAAGGAGGAGTACAGACAGACTCAACAGATTGGAAGTTTCCAATTTCTTTTGGGAACACAGATACAGACTCAGAAACTGACTCAGACAGGACTACGCTAGAACTGGCTACAACTTCAGACCCATTGATATGGAAATTCTCCATCATCCTTGCCCAATTTGCTATGGATCCTTGAAGAGGTTGTATGAGGAGTTGTGGTGCTCGGCCTTCTTCTTCTTCTTCGATGATGATTGCCACTTCGAATAGCCCATCAATCCCTTGATCTCCTTGGGTACCATCCTTGCTTGCTTGATCCAGTTCCATGGCCATCCAGTCCACTTCATCTGTAAAGAATATCTCAAACCCCAGCTGAAACTGGCCTTTCTCCTGATCAAACCAAGGCTCCCGGTTTCCACAATATGGAAAGTTCTCCCCTTCCTTCACGAAGTATCCATTCAGGGTCTTGAAGTAAGGAACACTCCCTGCTGCATTGTTTCTCTATTCCAAGGATTCCTTCTTCACGTTCCTTTTTGGATTCAAACCCAAATCGTGATGGTTGGCATTGGCTTGCATCTCTGAAAATGTTGGGATTCCTTACTGATTCTTGCCTAACCCTAGTCCCGGGAAATACTTCATGTTCTTCATGATTTTCAGAGAGGCCTTACTCCAGGTTGTCCGAAGCTTTTTTGGGATTAAATCTTCTTCGCTTGTAAAAGTAATGCAGATGCTGCCAATTTCAAATCCTCCCAATTGCACTTCTGGTAGGGGTGAGCATCCCACCTCTATGTTAGCCAAAGTATGTACCATTTCTGGGTCTCAAAAAATAGTGATCACTTTCTGGTCATGTATGAACTTCAACTTCTGATGGAGACTCGAGGCTAGGGCTCCTATTGAATGCAACCATGGCCTTTCAAGCAGCATATTGAAAGATGCTTGAATATCGATGACTTGAAAATCTATGGTAAAACAAGCAGGCCCTACCTTGATATTGGTGGTGAGAATCCTGATCACCTCCCTCTTTGAATTATCATATGCCCTGATGGTCTGGCTGGATGGCTTCATTTTATTAAGGGGTAAGCCCATGCACCTTGTAGCTCTTAGAGGCATCACATTGAGAGCGGATCCATTGTCAATCAGAACTTGAGAGACTTGATTTTTGTTACACTCTACAGTAATATAAAGTGCCCTATTGTGATTTCTTCCTCTGAGAAAAAAAGTGACTGGATGGCATAAGTGGCCCCCACTATGTGGGATAATTCCTCTGACCCCATTTCTATGGGTACTTGCACCTTGGTGAGAGCTTTCAAAACAGCTTCTCGATGAGTTGGTGAGGCCATCAACAATCCCCAGATTGAGATGTTGGCTTGAGCCTTCTTTAGTTGGTCCAATACTCAATTTTTTGGTTCAATATTCAGCCTTGGCTAGCCGAACTGGTATTTTTCCACCGCTAACCCATTATTCTGGAAATTCTTGCCACTTCTGGTCTCCGTGACTTCCAAAACCCTCCTCTTTAATGATTAGTTCAATCGAATAAGAGCTGTCATCTTCCATATCACTGTCCGTGATGATGAAAGGGGCTTTGGGATGACCCTGCCTTTTCGCTCCTTGGCTAACTTCTTCCTTATCTGTCAAGGCTATTATAGATCTCTGAGCTTGGCCTAGGATTCCAGACAGAGTTTCTTGCTTTTTGGTAATCTGTTGGATCATGAGGTGATGATCAGGGCTTATTGAATCCTCAGGAATCAGCTAGCTTATGGCCTGGAAAGCTTCTAGTGCAGCTCGGTACATTTTCTTTGCTTCTGCAAAGGACTTGTAGAAATTGCTGTTCTTCTCTTCCTCTTATGAATAAGAACTTTTCGAGCTTTCTTCGGGGCTTGAAATGACCGGGTGCATGTTCCTTATCAGATCGTGGGCTGCTTTTTCTTCATTGACATAACAGAGAAGGAACTCATCATGTGCCTTTATCCATGCATAATGCTCCCTGCTTCCACAGTTGGGAGAAGGTGGAGGAGTTCCGCACAAATCCTCTGTTGAGGCTAGGGTCAATCTTACAAAGTTCTCCAAGTGGTGGATTGTTTGAAGGAGTGACCACTGCTCCTTGACAGGTTCCAACTGTTGGAGTTCCTTTTGGTATTTGTCATCTATGACCACCATTCTTGCAAGCATTTCTTGAATTTTGTCAACATCCCTGTGGATCTTGTTCACCTGAAATGGTAAAGCCCATGGTGCCAACCCACAAATATTCTCATACTTTTCAAGACACGTCCTTGGTTGCCAAGGTTCTTCATCTTCGGTTTCCTCTTCCCGCTCAGGTTCTTCATCGTCTAACTCTCTTGGCACAAATTCTTGCTCGCTCTCATCTTCTTTAGATGACTCTTCTCCTCCTGAATCTTCTCCATCGTCGACGTCCATGGGATGGATATTATTGGTTGGGTCGATGTGAGATTCTCCGAGGTTGATGTCATTGACCCATGCTTCCTAGGTTTCACTCCTTCTGGGTGGTTCAGGGTAAGAGAAGGTATCTGAATATAGGACAAGATCTTCCGGAGGGGCTCCGAACAGATCATGTGCCAAGACGTTGGCCAACCAGGTCATATTCTTCAACTCATGGAGTGTCCGAGCGAGCACATCATTTTCATTTGGCATCACTAGCCTTTCACAACGTGTTGCGAAGCTGTTGCACACCATATCTGGAAATAGAGAAGTAGTCTTGTAGAGGATCTCTTGAGTATTAGTGGAGATGTCTAGTATGTCCGCTACCTGGTAGAAGACACTCATGCTCCAGCGCTAAAAATCTTCTCTAGACACAGTCCAATCCCCCCTTGGGGCTTCCAGAGATGATATCTCCTCATCATCTTTGCTTTCATCGTCACTCAGTAGAGTGAGTTGGATGAGATTGGTTGGATTGTCATTATCATCATTCCTAATGTTGTATACCCAATCCATTGTACAGAATCCCTCTCCGACTGTCGCAGAGTCTTGCTCTTCTTCAGCATATTCCATCTACTCTTCATGGACTTCTAGGTCGTCCACCTCATCCATACTATCATCAGTGTCTCCCCCTATATGGATAAGAGAGATCTCTTTCGATAGGACTTGACCTATGGCCAATGCCGACATTGCTTTGAGAAGCTTGGGCGTGACTCTGGTGAACTCATTCACTTCTACTTCTTCCGGGATCAAATGGCAGATTTCGAATGGTGAGAAGCCATACTTGTGCAGAGGTGCCCCTATCTGGAGACCTTCTAGCCCAAATTCTAAGAATTCCATCTTCCGAAGTCGATTATTGGATGCCATGCCCCTGTCACGGTCACACAGTTGTTCACCCGTTCAGACATTTCCATCACAGTTCGTCCTTGCACAATGGACGCAGACTTGCATCTTCTCAGCCCTTTCTTGGCGTGCCTGCTCATCTTTCCCTAAATACCACGGGATAGGCTGGATTAGTGTTGTCAGATCTATGACTGGAGTTTCATTTTGCAGCATGTTTATCGATCCAGTGGAGGATTCTGGAGAATAAGTTCCTTTCAAGAGTAGCTGCGGTGCTTTCCATGCTGGTATTGGGTATTCTACCCAAGTAGTGCTAGGTGATCTTGGATGATAGAAAGGGGAATCTGGCCAATGCACCTCTTGGGAAACTTCCTTCTGAATTGGACACCTTTGTGCTCCTTTGTGCCTTTTTGCCAAGATTGCTCTATGATGAGCACATTTATGTGTGAAATCTTAGGGCATAAAACATACATTTTACCACATTGGATAGAGTTATTTTGGTGCTTTCTTGTGCTTTTAGGGTTTTAGGTGAATTCTTGTGAAAATGGAGCAAAAGATGCTAAGAATAGCCGGAAGTGCCTAGGAGTCGAGAAAATCAAGTTTGAGTTGAGCACTAAAAGAATCATGCCAATCAATCTAATTTGAATGTGATTACAGTGGGCCCCTTAGCATAATTTTGAGGTGTTAATAGTATGGATACGTAGCCCGTCGAGTCAGCTTCGCAACGGTTCAAACGACACTTGATTCCGAGTTGAAACAAAGAAGTTACGGTCGTTTCCGTGGATAGGGGTTTATTTGAAATTATTGATAGTCGGCTGGGGATAAAATAAAACGGAAGTTTGGATTCTAAGGGCCTCAGCGCAATTATCAGAAGTTATCTTTCTGTCAGCCGAAAGATTCCATTTGGAAGGTTCTGGAGTAGTCCAACTTCAACTTGAGATATCTTGGGCTCCTGAACTCCAAATTGGACGAAATTTGGGTCTATTTTGGGTGATTTTTCGTAAGGAATACAACAGTGAGACCCATATAAGCGTCCCATGCTCCACGTTTTTTGAACGACAGATTTGACATTTCATTAATTATGAGTGGAATCCTAGTCATCACCCTTGCTCTCTCTCTCCTCCAACTTTTCAAGGGCACTTTTGGAATTTTACTTGGGACAGATTTGTTTTGAAAGATATTCTCTCATCTATGAAAGGTTGAAAAGTCAAAGATGCCTTGATCTCATTGCTTGGAGAAGACACCTACAAAGAAAAGGAAGCACAAGTTAGAATTAGAAAGTTACTTTTTAATAAATAGAAGATTTATATATCTAGGATTCTTTTCTCTCCTTCTTTCTATTTTTTTTCTTTTTTTCTTGAGATTTAAGGCATTGTAAAAGAGGAAGGAGAAGAGAATATTCTCTTTTCTTAGGGAATATTTCTCCTACCACTTCCCTTTTCTCTCTTCCCCCTATAAATACCCCTTGCCCTTTGGGTTGTAACAAGTTAGTTTTTAGTTCAGTTTTTAGTTAGTTTCTAGTTCAATTTTAATTCAGTTTTTAGTGTAGCTTTTAGTTCAATTAATTAGTGAAATTTCTTCTTCTCTTCTTCTAGTTTTTGGCTTTCTAAGTTCTAGTTTGATTTCATGCTTTCAATTTCATGGTTGTGATGCTTTTGATTCATGCTTTAATTTTATGTCTTCAATAAGGTTGTAATAATCCTAGTTTAGTTTCAAGCTTTCTAGTCTAAGTTTCTAAGTTGATAACAAGACTTGGAGATTTAGAAGAGGAAGCAATTTTAGTCCGGTTCAAGCACATCCAGGGTTTCATTCTCTAAACCCTTAATCTCATTCTCCCTCGCCTCTATCTCTCTCTATCCTTCTTCTTCACCCTCTATTTCTGTTTTTTTTTTTTTTCATATGGTTGTGGTTTGTGGATGCACTTTTATTCCTTTATTCCTTTTTATGTGGTTATTATGTGTGGCTGTATTTTTTATTCCTTTCAATTTGCGTTAGTTTGATAGGTTAGATGCTCATGTGTTAGGACGCCAATTTAATCCCTTAATTTTGTTAGATGCTTATGAGTTAGGATGCATTAATTTTCATTAGTTTAATTAGTTTAATTTAACACTTTAATTTGGTTCACTTTGCATTATTTTTAAGTTAGTTAAATAGAGTGGCGTATATCTCCTCATGTTCAACCCGTAGCTACGATTGACCCGTACGTTTGCGGTATTATTTTAACTCAAACAAGTTTTTGGCGCCGTTGCCGGGGAGATTATTGTCCACTTTATTTTTCTTATTTTTAAGTAATTCGAAGTGCTTTATTTTATTTTACCTTTTCTTCTAAAAAAAAAAAAATCAGTTTTTGAAAACCTCATCTTGTTTCTCTTCTGTTTCAAAGACTGTGCGCCCAATCTAAAGTCCTTCTTATGCTCAAACCCAACCGCTTTTGGTGTCCCTCATAGGATTTGGTTACCTATGACGCTGCATCTTGACTTGGTTGGTGCAATGGCATATGATTTATCTTTGGAAGTGACCAACTTTGATAATAGGAAAGCGACATAGTGAATGCCTTGGAAACAGAAACGTATAGTAGTCCTCCACTCTACATTAGAATCCAATTGGAGTCGCCCGTAGGTGGCTCTTGAAGACTATACGGGTTCCCTTGCTGTCAACCTATATGGCAACCTTACAGCTTTTGAATCATTGTTTCGATTTTTGAGGGCAATGCACCAACTGTCTATTTATTCCCTCATGTTTTTAGTGAATTTTTTTTAGTCTTTTATTTTTCTTTAATTTTTCTAAGGGAGACCTCAATTTGCGATAGGT
The DNA here is from genome assembly GCF_018873765.1 of Telopea speciosissima. Classification (NCBI taxonomy): domain Eukaryota; kingdom Viridiplantae; phylum Streptophyta; class Magnoliopsida; order Proteales; family Proteaceae; genus Telopea; species Telopea speciosissima. Next base: position 16,016,697 of record NC_057917.1, read on the forward strand.
GGTTAGTTTAGAATAATGGGAGATACACTTCCACCTATGACTTTCGGGGAAAGGTGGAACTATGTTAAGGCAACCATAACTTTGGTGAAAATGTTTAAACAGACTAGGGCGGCCAAAAGTAGAGAGTTAGAGAACAACTTTGCACCACCCCAGTACAATTTTTTCCCCAACCCAACTATGGGCTTTCAAAAAATTTTGACTGGTCTCATCTCCAGGCTATCCATGTTATGGACGGATGCCCTAATCTTTATGGGGGGAGCTATGGTGATGAGCATGTGAGTCCTCTATTTCAATACAATTCTTTTGGCATTTACAATTAGGTGTGGAGTGATCATCCCAATTTCTCATGGGATCAATGGAATAACCAAGCTGGACCACCCAATTTCCAATACCATGGTCAGTTTGGTCCTCCAATGCCCAACCCTCCACTGAATCTCAATGAGCCACCTCTCCTTGAACCTTATCACCAACCCCCTAAGTTTCAAAGCATGGGTGAGGAGGCTAGACTGAGTGAGCTTGAGAAACACATAGCCCTTCTCTCGACAAGCCAAAATACCATGGAGAAGCAACTCTCTCAACTGATAACCATGGTGCAAGAGGAGGAAACGGGTACATTACCTAGTCAGTCTGAACCGCCCCATCCCCAGTTTAATGATGTTGAAAGTCCATCACCCTAGTTTGAAAGTCCACCACCCTAGTTTGAGGTTAATGAGAGTCACTCCCAACATAATGATTTTCAAGATGATTTATTTGTTGAGATTGAGTCTCCTAAAGATGTTAGTAAAGCGAGGTTTGATGAGCTACCTAAGGATGTCCAACTTTTGCCTGAAATTTTTGATTTCAGTGCGCCTAGTGTTTCTACTAATTTAGAATCATATTTTCATGATAGCATAGAAACCCTGGAAATTCAATCTCCCTCTCTCTCTTTGGAAAACCCAGTTGACTGTCATACTGAGGATTGTTTTGTCCCACATAGTGATTTGTCCAAACCTCCTAGGTTTGATGATTTTATTGAGGAGGACAATGTTAGTCCTGATGCTCTTCAAGCATTTTATCGCGATCCTTATTTGGAAAACCAAGTTATGCAAAGGCGGATAGTTGTATTGCTAGGATTGATTTGAGTAAACCTCCCATTTTGTATGATTATTTTGATGAGGTTATTCATAATCCTTTTTATGCTTACTGTGATCCATTTTTGGTTGATTTTTCTAAACATGACATGTGTTCTATATTACAAACGGGAGAGAATGGGAGGATTTATGGCATGAGTTTTAATGCCTTCATTTTCCACTGTCCCATGAGGATAGATTTTTCTATTGGATATTTCTCAATTGTGCTTAACTTCTATATTATTTCTCGTTTTACTAAAATTCATGGTCGAGTGTTTTTTGGTTCTGAAGCTCTTTCTACATTTGCCCGTCATGGATTGAGATTTCTTTTGATGCCCCAAGTACTTGTTGTAGAGCTCATGACTCTTCATGATTCTCTTTTTGATTATATCTGGTAAGCCCCTTCATCTCCTCCCTTGTCCTTATTATTTATTTTATGCATGCATTGAGGACATTGCATGACTTAAGTGTGGGGGGGGGTGTGAGCTTGCTTATTTGGTAAATTTTGATTGTGGTGGTAGTTTTGGTGTTGTGCCTACGTTTCTTTGATTGCGAAGTGAGAGAAAGAGGGAATTAGGTGCCATAACATGCGAAATAATAAAGAAATCCCTTTTCAAGGACGGTAGTTGGTTTGTATCCGGTGAGAGGGACTGAATTGGAAAATATGAGCGTTATTTCATTTGATGGCTAGATTCCTCTATGTGTTTTATGGACCCTTTGATCTTTTGGCTAGCAGTTGAGAGCAATTTGTTTGGGGCAAGGCAAGGCATGAAAGTAAATGAAAGAAAAGAAAAGAAAAAAAGGTGAAAGAAAAAAAGAAAGAAACAAAAAAGAAAGTGGAATTCCTTGGGACTAGACAAGGCACTGTGCCTCATGAAGCAGGGTGATTTGATCGAAATTCCTTGGAAGGAAACTCAAAAAACTCTTGCATCAATGTCTCAAAGTCTTTATGGATATATGCAAAAAGTGAAGCTACCAAGTATTTGGGTGTCTGGTGTATGCTCACCATGTCATTCAGAGAACAGTAGTGGAGTAGAAATAGAGTTTACTGTTGTGAAAGAAAAAATTTCCGCCTTAATGCCTGAAAAGCCTGAAAAGAAAGTATTGTAAAAAATACTCAAAGTCTACGTCTTTGGTTCCATCGATGCTATGAGAGGCTTACCTGAAGGTGAGTAGTGTTCAAAAAATATGAGGAGATCCCTTAATCTTGATGCATGCTTGTTACTTGAATTGATGTGGGGTGATAAAATTCTAGTGTGGGGGAACCTTTGGCTCCTTGATCTTTAGTTGAGCACTTTTTGGGATTATGTGCACTGTCCTACTTATACCATGATTAAAATTTATAGCATTCATTTACAATTGAATTTTGGGTGTCCATTCACTGCAATCACCCACGAGACAAAACTCGTCACTAGGGGTAACCTAGGGGTTCAAAGGCTTGTTGCACATGCTAAGTGCAACCGTGATTCCTATGAAAGTGAGTTAGGATTTTTTGCATTCTAGATTAGTTTTTCTTTTGCTTTACTTAAGGACAAGTAACGTTCAAGTGTGGGGGAATCTGATGAGCACATTTATGTGTGAAATCTTAGGGCATAAAGTATACATTTTACCACATTGGATAGAGTTACTTTGGTTCTTTCTTGTGCTTTTCAGGTTTTAGGTGAATTCTTGTGAAAATGGAGCAAAAGATGCTAAGAATAGCCGAAAGCGCCTAGGAGTCGAGAAAATCAAGTTTGGATTGAGCACTGAAAGAATCACGCCAATCAATCTAATTTGAATGTGATTACAGTGGGCCCCTTAGCATGATTTTGAGGTGTTAATAGTATGGATGCGTAGCCCGTCGAGTCAGCTTCGCAACGGTTCAAACGACACTTGATTCCGAGTTGAAACGAAGAAGTTACGGCCGTTTTCGTGGATAGGGGTTTATTTATAATTATTGACAGTTGGCCAGGGACAAAGTAAAGCAGAAGTTCGGATTCTAGGGGCCTTAGCACAATTATCAAAAATTATCTTTCTGTCAGCCGAAAGATTCTATTTGGAAGGCTCTGGAGCAGTCCAACTTCAACTTGAGATATCTTGGGCTCCCAAACTCCAAAGTGGACGAAATTTGGGTGATTTTTCGTAAGGAATACAACAGTGAGGCCCATATAAGCATCCCATGCTCCACGTTTTTTGAAGGACAGATTTGATATTTCATTAATTGTGAGTGGAATCCTAGTCATCACCCTTGCTCTCTCTCTCCTCCAACTTTTTAAGGGCGCTTTTGGAATTCTACTTAGGATAGGTTTCTTTTGAAAGATATTCTCTCATCTATGGAAGGTTGAAAAGTCAAAGATGCTTTGATCTCATTGCTTGGAGAAGGCACCTACAAAGAAAAGGAAGCACAAGTTAGAATTAGAAAGTTACTTTTTAATAAATAGAAGGTTTATGTATCTAGGATTCTTTTCTCTCCTTCTTTCTATTTTTTTTTCTTTTTTTCTTGGGATTCAAGGCATTGTAAAGGAGGAAGGAGAAGAGAATATTCTCTTTTCTTGGGGAATATTTCTCCTACCAGTTCCCTCTTCTCTCTTCTCCCTTCCCCCTATAAATATCCCTTGCCTTTTGGGTTGTAACAAGTTAGTTTTTAGTTCAGTTTTTAGTTAGTTTCTAGTTCAATTTTAATTCAGTTTTTAGTTCAATTAATTAGTGAAATTTCTTCTTCTCTTCTTCTAGTTTTTGGCTTTCTAAGTTCTAGTTTGATTTCATGCTTTCAATTTCATGGTTGTGATGCTTTTGATTCATGCTTTAATTTTATGTCTTCAATATGATTGTAATAATTCTAGTTTAGTTTCAAGCTTTCTAGTCTAAGTTTCTAAGTTGATGACAAGACTTGGAGATTTAGAAGGAAGCAATTTCTGTCCGGTTCAAGCACATCCAGGTTTTCATTCTCTAAACCCTTAATCTCATTCTCCCTCTCCTTTATCTCTCTCTATCTTCTTCTTCTTCTCCCTCTATTATTTTTTTTTTTTTTTTTTTTTTATATATATGGTTGTGGTTTGTGGATGCACTTTTATTCCCTTATTCCTTTTTATGTGGTTATTATGTGTGACTGCATTTTTTACTCCTTTCAATTTGCATTAGTTTGATAGGTTAGATGCTTATGTGTTAGGACGCCAGTTTAATCCCTTAATTTTGTTAGATGCTTATGAGTTAGGATGCATTAGTTTTCATTAGTTTAATTAGTTTAATTTAATACTTTAATTTGGTTCACTTTGCATTATATTTAAGTTAGTTAAATAGAGTGGCGTATAACTCCTCGTGTTCGACCTGTAGCTACGATTGACCCGTACGCTTGTAGTATTATTTTAACTCAAACACTCTATAAACATGTGCCTTCATCAACTTATTTCTTTTTCCGATTGGTTGGATCATCAATGTGGGATCTACTTAGCATCTTCCTGGAGCATGTTTGCCCCATGAGTGGGCAAGGGGTTTGCGGTAACATTTGGTTGCTGCTTCACTTGGAGTTCTATTTTGCTTTCATCTATCAAATCCTGGATCGCGTGCTTGAGGAATATATATATATCTGTGTGATGGCCTTTCTGGTCATGGTAATGACAACAGAGATTGGACTTGTACCATGCAGGTGGGTTATTTAGATCTACAGGCCTTGGGGGGACTGATTTGATCATCCCTTTCTTTTTAAGCTTGGTGAATAACAACGTGGGTGTCATTCCTCCGAAAGTGAAGGTTCTCTTAGGAAGTTCGGATTCGGCTTGGATCACGAGGGGTGTGATTCCAGCAGCCACTACTTGTACCTCATCTACCTGGTGACTAGCTCCTGTCGTATTTCCTCCCTTTGTTCTTGGGTTCTTCCTTAGAGAATAACTTCCTGTAGTCTCCCGAGCTACACCTTGGGCTTGTTTTTCTTTGAAGATCTTGTCTTTGATCTTCTTTCCAATGGTCATGAGGGCATCAAATGTCTTGATATGCTGATAATATATCTTTTCATGATATTCTCCATATAGGTTTTCCAGCAGTATCTCGACTTGCTCCTCCTCTAGAGGGCGATTCCACATTTTTGCGGCCTTTTCCCTAAACCTCATGACGAAGTTTGAAAATTCTTCATTTGGTTCTTGCCTTAGAGTCTCCAACTCTCTCCGGGTGATATCCATCTCAATATTATACGAATACTCTTTTGTGAACGCCTTTACCACTGAAGCCCAGGATTGGGTTTGAGTATGGTCCAATTGGGTCAACCATCTTAGTGCAGATCCGGCCAAGGAATATAAGAACGCCTGTCCCATATGGTTCTCAGAGAGCCCCCACGACCTAGCGAAGGTGGCGGAAATCTGTAGATGAGCTCTAGGGTCTCCTGACCCATCAAACTTGTCCAATTTCCACTTGAAATCTTCAGGAATTTTTCCTTCAGGGAAAAACACCAAATCCTCTTCATCTTTCTCCTTAACCTTGCCTTTGACAGCCACCTCTAACTCAGCCACTTTTTCTCTCATTTTCTTCTCCCTTTCAGTTTTAGGAGGATCCAAAGGACGACTATCATCCCCCTCTTCTACTAGTATGGTGATTGGAGTCTAGGGGATTGCAGGGATGGTTCTCCTGACTTCTTGTTCCACCAGCCCAGATGTAGATCCGCCCTTAGAAATTTCATTAACTGATTGCACCAGTTGTGCCATGAGTTGTCGCATTTTGGCCATGTCTATCTGCAACCTATCCACTCGGTGCTCCACATGACTTTCAAATAAGTGGTCATCTGTCGGATCCATGCTGTCTTCAAGTGATACCTCAGTTGAAGAATTGGAAGAATGAGAAGAAGATAGAGAGCTTGGGAAGGGTGAAGAACTGGCTCGAATCAATCTTCCTTCTTGCTGATTCCAGATAGGCAGGAATGATCTTTTTGGGTGTGGAATTGTGCTTCTACGAAAAAGAGAAGAAGACCTAGTTTAGATCCTAAGAATGAAGAGAGCTTATACAAATAATTTCTTTTCTTTTTTGTGTGTTTTGTTCTTATTATTATTTTTTTGTATTTTATCATTTTTTATTTATTTATTATTATTTTTTTTTGTTCATTTTGTTTGGCTCAAGTAATAGAAGCTGTCATCAGAGTTTTTAGTAGAAGTTCTCTAAGGCCAGACTTCGAATGCCGTCATTGCCTAATTATTTCTCAAAAAGAAAAAGAAACAATCAAACAAAGAAAATAACCTAGTCTTAGGTTCTTGATTACATCTTGAGTCAATACGAGATGCCTTTATTTTTTAGGGACATGTAGGGTTCCATCATATGGGAGTGGGCTCCCATCTTTCTTCGAGGGACTATCGCGGGACTATGGAATTCCCTGTTTCGGACAGCGTCTCGTATTAAAGCCAGATTAGTCATCAAGTGACCTTAAACTCGGTCCTTCTTACAGCTAAGAAGGGTTAGATTGTGTCGTACCCTAATCATATATGGTCTATTTTCCTATATGATGCATGCAACAGGTAGGCTTGATAGGACAGAAAAAGGTCACCCTTGACAGAACCGATATACCTATCGCTCGTGGTCGCGAATCACGGGTACATGGTTCTTTTAATATACCTGGAGAATAGGTCACACAATCTCAGAGTAATCGCACTAGTGCCTTTTTTGAGTGGCTGAAGCACCCCATAGCACACTAATGAATACGCTCGCTGGTGATTCTAAACTTGTACGGTAAATATCAAGGGCTGTAGCTTCGCCGTGAATTACCCATGACTACTCATGGGGTCCAATGACTAACTATGGGGGTAAATGTGTTCCCATGCTATGTGTGTGTGCAAGAAAGTGGTACAGGAAGCGGCGATCATCCGATCTCAAAGTACTTAGTATGAGGTGTCTCACCTCCCCGGGGGTAAAGGCACGACAGGGAGTACCCTCGCTGTTTGATTTCACTTCGAGCACTATGCATGATGCGGTTAGTACACACGAGAGTTAGTCACATAGTTTTTTTTTTGTTTATTATATTTTTTTATACAAAATTTGAAGAGAATATTCTTGCATTTATTGGTAGCATCTATTTTAAAAAGCTTAACCTCAAGTGGACGTTCATCCACTCAGTCCCCAGTGAAGTCGCAACTGTAAGTACCGTGGTCCTTGGGATGAGGTTTCTGCAGCCTCCTTAGTGACATGGATTTATTAATTTTTTGTTTATAGGAATCTCGTCAAGGGGTTGGGGTCATACATTAGAACATATTAAAAGAAGTGTGAAGTCGCCACCTAGGGTTAGGGTTTAGGACCCATTAAGTGTAGCCCTGTCCGTTGTGAACGGAGTCGGGCCACTTGACTCCATATGGTCTGACCAGAGACTCGGGTAAGGGGTCAGGTTACAAGCATGGGAAGGTGTTAGGCACCCACCTTGCCCGGCCGAAGCCGGTCTCTTCGTTATAGATGCTACTAAAAAGATAAAATATTCTCTCTATATTTACTGTGATGGAGTCACATTACACGCTACATTATATCTATAATATGTACATTAAAACGATAAAATACTAATGACTACATTGGATTAATAAAACAAGCAGTAATTATACCTGTATGAGAGTATTCCCTTGGCTCAGGGGAGACGAACGAATGGAGCGATGCTAGCTTTTTGGGCAGAATAACGGCTCCTTTTGGTGGTTTTTGCTACTGACAAGCGGACAGAGTAACTATGGCGTAATGGATTTCACTTGTGACCCATGCACAAATGGGGTAATCAACTTAGAGGAAAGAGAGTTGTGGGTAATCGAAGGATCTACCCAAGCTCAGGAACTCTCACTTGAATGGATAATTGAGAGAGGGGAAATAGGGAAAAAGGGGGACAAAACTCGCACTAGGTGGGCCTCCCAGCCCAAGAAAACCATGAATTGAGGGGAGGGGGACCCTCCTATTTATAGGGGAGGGTACCCCACAGCCTGGGCTAGAAAAGCCTTCCACGGTGCCGTGGAGGACTTTTCCATGGTGCCGTGGGCGACGTCAGCAGGCTGACGTCGAAAACCCCCACGATGGCGTGGAAAAGTACACCCTTGTCGTGGGGGACCTCCACAGTGTTGTGGGACACTGTCCACGGTGCCGTGGACAGTGTGGTCCCCCTCATTTCAAGTGTTGGGCCTAAATGTGCCTTTTTTTGGGTTCTAGAAGGTATTTGGGCTCATGGGCTAGGTAATTTGGGGTCCAGAAAGGGGGAAAATGCATCGCCCATTGTCCGTATCCCATTGTCATCCTTGCCAAAGGTGGTGACAAAAATCAGTGTCTACACTGCTGAAATCAAGTTTTGAGAAAGAAAACTCGTGTTCTACAAGGACTGAATGATGCACTAGACATTTGACGCAATCATCCAGTGCTGCTATTTGAAGTCTGAATTGATTCTAGCCAATTTGATTTGCACCCGCAGGCTTTGGACAGTGTTGGGGGCATAAACATTACCCTAAAATCATACCCCAACCATCCTTGCTGGTAACCATGTCTTGGGTGTGCCAGTGGACCCAAAAAAGGGGTCAAAAATCCACACTGTAACCCAAGCCAGACCTGGAAAAGAACCATGCTACTGTTCCCATAATTACTGAACAATGTTTGAGCAAACCTAAACCAAACCTGAAACTCTAAGACCCTTTTGAGACAGTGTTTGATATGTTCTAATGGTCCGGTCAACTTAGGTTATAACCTCGAACACGAGGTGCAGTGTCAGACACTGACTGGGACCGAGCCGGCTGAAGGACAAATGGGATTGACACAAGGTGAGTGAAATTACACCATGGGTGTAGGTGTAACATGATTGATGAGTCATGACGACAACAACAATAATATTTACTATTTTATTTATTAAATTGCTTTATATTCTTATTTGATTTTGATTCGTATCTGATGGCTATTGAAATTGAATGTTAATGTTATTCTTGTGAAAATGCTAGATTAGATGCCGTAACTGACTTGAAAATGAGGCCTGCGATAGCCCGTAGAATGGGATACGGTTGACACCACCCGACTCATACTATGTCATATAGAATGCATCTGGCTAGAGTATCATTACCCGTGCTACGAACCCTTGCCAACAGGGGTTAAGGTGTTGGATGTCTGTGAGAGAACCTATATCAAAAGGAAAAAGGAAAAGGAAAGAGAAATGTTACACCAAAAAGGTGTCTACTCGGCCGAATGCCAAAGAGAAATGTTATACCGAAGGTGTCTACTCGGCTGAATGCCAAAAAAAGAATTGTTATACCAAAAAAGTGAAAGGGGGTATCACAGACTAATCCCAGAGGGCTGGCCGGGCTGACCATAGAGAGCATGCTGGAGCCGACTGGTCCTCTCTGACAACTCAATGGGTGTATTGTGGGAAGGGGTTAGAAGCCCGCACCAGGGATACATCTATTGGGGATTGTAGTAGCACTTTTAACTGCCTTAGTTGTGATGTTAGGTGGCTTAATAATAAAAAGAACCTCATCTCATGTAGGATTCATTTACTTGTGCTTGCATGTGCATGCATGGTTACATTTCATTCATGGGCTCGGTGGAGCTCACACTTTTGTATATTTCCTTTTAGATGATTTTACAGGTGGACATGATGTTGGCTGGTAGGCTCATTTCAAGCAAGAAGGTAGTTCTAATTATGACAGTGTGGGTGTGGACCCGGACGGAGGCTATCCTTCTGGTACGGGTGATCTCGATGACAGTTGAAGATGGCCATGAAGAGCGGGTAGCTTACCTCTTCTAACGTAGGGAATTTTTTTGTTGTAGATATTAGTCTACTAACTTTTCTCTTTTTGTATAGCTTGTGTGGGGCTTCTGTTGTCTGCCCCTTTTGTGGTTTTGTGGAGCTATTGGTTGGAGGTGTAGTGACTGCCCGGTTGGTGGTGTTGTGTAACAGTAACAGTATGGCTTGTACCGAAACTTGAATAGTTTTGTAAATATTAGTTTCTGTTGCACTCTGTAATTATGTTTTTATCCATCGTTATGTGTGTGTGTGTGTGTGTTTGTGAATGATATTAACAGCTTCTGGATCCTCGGGGTTTGGCGGATTATTACCGTGCAATTCGGGTCACCTACCTAATCCTCTCAGGGGGTGGTTTGGGGTGTGACATTTGTGGTCTTCCGTGGATCTATGCGAGGGAAGTAAATCTGCTTAACAAATATAATCCAGTGAGATTGTGGAAATTGCCATAATCTCCAAGCAATTTTCCCTAATATAGCTTTATTTTGGAAAGCCGGATCACGAAAGCCTAGTCCTCCCTTCTCCTTAGAATGACACATACGCTTCCATGAGATCCAACAAATTTTTCTCTCTTCTTCCTTGTCTCCCCGATAAAAGTGTGACAACGGTTTCCTAAGCTCGGCATGGTGTGAGGCTGCATAGGTGTTCATTGATAGAGCCACCGATTTCAATAAGACTTCCTTTTCCCGCTTTAGATAGGAGATGTATTTCCATCCTTTCGTTCTTCTAGCAATTTTTTCATTGATATCCTTAAAGAGATTAGCTTTAGAGACACCAAAATGAGTGGGCAAGCCTATATATTTTCGCGGAACTTCATCATAGGGCATCTTCAGGATCCTTGAAAACCATCTCTTAAATCTAGGAACAGTATTAGGACCGAAAGTAAGAGACAATTTCTTGCAGTTAAGTTGCTGTCCACTCGCTTTGCAATATAATTGAAGGTTGTGAATCTGCTGTAAAGACACCTCAGAGAAGATTAAGCTGTCATCTGCAAATAATAAGTAGGTTATGGGAGAGGTCCGGTTCCGCACTCTAATGCAGTGGATAATACCAAAGGCTCGACCTGAATTAAGAGTGAGCTCAATGCCTGAGAGCAAAGAACAAAGATCGTTGGGGAAAGAGGAAATCCCTGACGGATTCTCCTAGTTGGGGAAACCGATCCCCTGATTGCTCCATTGATGAGGTCATATGAGACCGAGGTGATACAGGCCATAACCATGGAACCCACTTAATACAGAGCCAATTTGGCTAAGAACTTTCTCAATGAACACCCACTCTAGGCGATCATACGCCTTGGAAATATCCAATTTTAAGGCCACCAATTTTTTCTTCTTTTATTTGATGTAATGAAACACTTCGTGGGCAAGGAGGACATTATCTGAGATAAGTTTCTCTGGCACAAAAGCTGATTGGTTTGGGGATATGATATCACCCAATAACTCATTTATTCGGTTTGCAAAGATTTTGTCACCACTTTAACCACCACATTACATAAACTGATTGGCCTAAATTGATTAACATTTTCAGGCTAATCAACTTTAGGGATCAAACACGAAACTGTATAATAGCTGCTGGGGGGAAGAGTGCCTGATCGAAAGAAGTCCTGGATAAAACCACACAAGTCCGACTGTACAATATCCCAATAGTTTTGAAAAAAATGCTGCAAGCAAGCCATCTTAACTAGGGATTTCAGGGGAGACATTTCCATCAAGGCGGACTTAATTTCTGATAGACTTATGGTTCATCTGAGTGTCAACACTAGGAGTAATTGCTTGAAGAATGAGATGGAGAGCTTCTTCATCTATACCCTCTGTTGAGTATATTGTTTTATATTTATCTAGAATTTCCTAAAACACCTCTCCTTCTGACTTGGACCACTCACCCGGAGATATACAAAATTTAAAATTCGATTTCGATTTCGACGCTAAAGAGTGGACACATGGAAAAATATAGTGTTTCTATCTTCATGGTTCAACCACAGGTTTCTGGACTTTTATTTCCAAAAGATTTATTCTCTGTGTAACTCAGTCTCCAATAGCTTTTCCACCTCTTATTCTCGCAATTGAGACTCTGGAGATGGATTGCTATGAAGTTCTTCAAGTTCCTTCAGCAAAGCTTCAATAAATATTATCATGAATATTTTCAAAACATTCTTGGTTCCACTTCACAAATACTCGCTTGCAATAATGGGTTTTATGCTAGAACTTTTCAGAGGTGCTGTGGAGAGGAGGTGAGGACCAAGCTTTGGATGCAACATCATGGCAGTCGGGGTGGATGAACCATATGGATTCAAACCGAAATGGTTTCTTTCCTATGGCTCTTCCTCCTTCTGTGTCAAAAACCAGAGGTAGATGATCAGATCCCATTGATGCATCCAATGTGATAATCACCTCAGCAAAGACACTCCTCCATGAACAGTTTGCAAACGCTCGATCCAATCTGATTTTGATGTTTGCATTACCATGCTTTTTATAATTCTACGTTTATGTCAGACCATGTGATCCTATATCCAATAGTCCCACAAGTGTTGAGAAAATCACGAAAGTGCACAGAATCACGAGACACTTTTGTTCGTCTTCCAAGTTTCTCATGCCACTCCAAGTATGAGTTAAAATCGCCAATGCACACCCAGTTTTCTTGCCATTTCTCTCCAAGAGAAATAATCATGTCCTAAACTTGTTGCTTGCAAGGCTTAACTGGATCTTCGTATATACAAGAGAAGAAGGAAGGAGGATGAAATTTAAACATGACCTTGGCATCAATGATTCGATAATCCGCAAATAGAATATCGATCAACATTCAGACTGCTATTCCAAAGTAAACAGAGGCCTCCAACTATTCCTATGGGATTGACCGCATAGAAGAACTGAAGCTTAATACAACGACTCAGATTTTTGATCTTTTCTTTGGTATACTTTGTCTCCATGAGAAAAACAATGTCAGGATGGCAAGATTGGGAGAGATGTTGAAGAGATCGAATGGTTAGGGAGGTCCCCAATCCCTGAGCATTCCAACTGATGATCTTCATAATGCCCCTTGGTGATTTCCTCCAATCTCCAAGATGCCATCTAATAAAAAATGACTCATGAGTGGATGGGGTCTCTGTCAGTTGTGTTTGAACATTTTCCTGTTGAGCATGCTTTGCTTTCTTTGTCCTAGGTTTAAAGCTCTTGGTCTCTAGAGGTTTTAGCCTTTGGGAAGGCTTTGGAGCTGTTTCGCATGCCATTTTCTTCTGTCTAATTAACAGACGTGGGGATGGTAGCCAATGGTCTCTCTGATGGTGGAGTTGGGCTGTCGGTGTTCCTATCAGTAGAAAGTGGGTTCAAGGTGGTCTCTGGAATGGAGGATAGTAGGAGTTGGTGGTTCTCGGATAGTGGGGGGGGGGGGGGGGGTGGACGATGGAATCCGATATTTGGTAAGTGTGTTGCAATCCGATATTTGGTAAGTGTGTTGCAAAGGTGGGTCAAGAGGAGGGTTTTGAATCGAATTTCTGTTGGTGATAGTGATTACAGATAGGAGGGGTATGATTCTAGGAAGTTGTGTAGATGTGATCATATGGCCGTTAGAATGTGGAAGGAAGATTCCTTGAGAGTTGGATGAGGGGACAGTGAATCGGGAAGGTCATGTGAAGGCACATGATCCGATGAGGGAATGATTATTGGTTCATTGAGGTAAGGGAGAAGCTCAGAGGATATGGCAGGGTTATGTGGCTTTGTGACAACAGGTAGGTGTTGGCTGGATAATGCAGATCAGGCTCTGTCTGTTGCCTGTCTGACAATTGACATTTGATGGCAAGTGCAAAACTCGATGCTCGTAACCTGTAGATCGTCTTCCTTCTTCAACTCTTGAGCTCCAGTAGGATTCATCAGGAGAAGTAGTGCTTGATTTTCGGCCGCAGGAGAAGAGGTCTGATGGTGTTGTTACGGTATCGAATCAGCAAAACACATCTGAGCCTTCTCCGTAAGACGTGGTTATGGTGTTGCCGCTCTTAATAAGGGACTGAAAGCTGATTTTGGAGCTAAGGGGCAAAGCAAAAAGCTACTGCATCCATGAGAAGATTGGTGGCGTTGTTGGGCATCGAACCGGGTCTTGCATCTTCTTTCCTCATATGATCTAATAGCCCACATAAATAGCAAAGCATGGTAGTCATTCATAGTGAACATAAATGGTGTCTTGCAAAATTTGATGTGAAGCTCAGCCTTCAGAGGTGTACTCATGTCCATTGTGATTTGGCAGCGAAGAAAAGCTCCATTCGCCGTACCCTGGGTTCCTCATAGCAGCATGGCGCAAATGGGTTGGCCTGTCTTTGCAGATAGTTGGATACCCATGTTGACATTCAAATATCAGGGGGAACTCCATGTAGTTGGACCCAAAAATCCACAAACTGAAAAGCCCATTCTCCGACGGTATTCCAACATTCTAGAAGCTGAAGGTTGGTCAAACTCTAATTTTTTGTTTTTTGAATTCAATGAGCTAGATCAACTTTTTAATTGGACTTATTTATCCTATACTGGTAAAATTTATCGGTATTTATCCACCAATGAAGTCATCAAACCTGCCAATAGGTCTTAAGAAAACCACAGACCATGAGTCATGGTAGAAGCGATAAACACCAGAGATTGGGAAATATATCAGAGAACAAATTTCTTTTCTTCTTAGCTTATATCAAAGAAGTTAAATACATAATTGTCAGTGGAAAAGTTGCAAGGAAAATAGAGATAGGAGGAGTTACAGGTCTCAATAGTAAGGAAAATAGAGTGGAATGGTTGCAGGTAGCAAATCTCAGTAGTAATTCCACATTTTCAGGTCGCTAGAAGCCATTGGTGGTTTGTTTCAGCTCAGCGACAAGAATGGTGGTCGTCTCAAAGGTATAGTAGCAACAGTAGATAAATGGTTTCTCCTTTCGGTTTGTTATTGCTCCACATAGCAAGTAATGGAGGATATAGGTTTATTTTAGCGTGAATGGCAAATTGGTCAAAATTTGAACAATTCTAATGTTTTCAGTCCTAGGTTAACAGAGTGGGTTTACTTATTAATTATTTTTGAGAGTAGAGGAGCTATGCATAAATATCCAAACCTCACGGATGAATCTGTAATTAGGCCTTACCACAGCGGAGGTACGTATAAATTTCCCAATTAATATTAGTTTAACAAAAATGGACATTTAAATATCTAGAAACTACCTTTGGAGTCTACTCCAAACATCGAATCGTAGAGGCAAATCAATTCTTCAACATTTTTCGGTAGTAGTTTATTTTACATTTGTCAATAACTCTACCTCCAACACTAAGAACGGATTCAAAAGCAATTGTTGATACTGGAATAGTCAACACATCCCATGCCATTAGAGAAAGATCACGATATTTTATTCCTTGCGACTTCCAAAAGGCCAATACGCTATACTGCTTCTTCGAATATTGGATCCTTGGCTCTTCCATATATAAATCCAATTCAGAATTATCTAATATTGTATTATTGTTGGAACTCTCATACCTTGATAGTTCCTATAAAACATAAGAACCAATATGAAAAATGCAATTTATTGAATTGAACACAAGTAAAAAATAAAATGATTTATATCTCCCAGTCTAAAACTTCTCCAAGTATATTAGTCTTAGTACCATGTGAATGTAATCCCCTTTCTTCCTCAGTCCCCTCCATATTCCGGTACTCTTCAAAGAGTCATACTAAGCTTGTTTGGACAAGTTTAACTTTGTCTTTTGATTTGGGGTCAAAACAATATAACTTATCAAAAGCATACCCAACGAAGGTTTACTTTTACGAGGGTCAAATAAAACTGCAATAACTCAAGCATAGAAGAACTATTATCTGGAGGAGGAACTTTAATTGCGATTTTAAGGTAGCCTATTGTTTTTCCGTTTCGTTTTGTTATAGATTGATCTCAAATTTGAATGCAAAGGTTCTATAACCGATACCAATCCACTATGCTAACGAGTCACCAATTCCAACTCATGGATCCTTGCAAAGACTAAAAACAAATAAACAAACTAGTAAAAGGAAAGAGCACAACAACATCGACAAAAACTCAAGGATATCCTTCTAAATGGGGTCGGCTACATGAATCGTTACCCTCCAAACGATCTTATTTGAGCCATACTTGATACAAAGTCCAAACTATCCATGTCTTTCCTCATTGTTTCTCCTAAGGTCATTTTCGGCCTATCCCTAGTTCTTTTAGCTCTTAAATTTGAATCAAATCACTCTTCTGTACTGGTGCATCCCATGTATATATATGGTGGGATAATATATTGGCCCACAAGTATAGGATGAGTAAAATTTAGCTTTGGATCATTTTCACACTTCAAGAAACCATCTTTTATTATGAAAAGAACTCTCAAGGGTTAAGAATCAAAATTCTACTACTATGAGTTTTCCTCCTGTGGTAGAAGCTTGATACAGGTGGAAGCTCTTTGCTTTATTACCTTATTGACATGCAGAGATTAATATACACATTGAGTTATTTATTTGACTATAAGAAACACGGATTTAGGGACGGGCCTTAGATTGCCGGCCAGGCTGATATAGTCGGCTCAGCTTATTTAGCCCGACTCTGCCAAGTTAACTTGGTATGAATCAGATTCTTTCTGGTTATCTCATGTCCGTACAAAATTGACCAAGTGATGACTGATCCAATCGATTTCTGATTGAGTTTTCTTCGATCATATTGGAATAGGAGCTGGGCTGTACGAGTCCATTTTAATACCTAAATCGTTGATGACAATCCAATATTGTCTTTTTTTTTTTTTTCCTAATGAGAGGAAACTAAATTAAAATTAAGAGAGAAGGGGTAATACAGAATTTTTATCTTCTCTTGTTACAGTACGGTACTGTAATGCATCGTGCGGCAACTACATAGGCCATGTGCACCAAGTGGGATCCGCTATGCCACATGACCTGTGCAGTCCCGCATGATGCGTTACAGCACCATCCTGTAACAGGAGACGATAACGATTCGGGTGATACATCGTTCAAATATCCAGAGGTTGACAATGATATATTGTTATAACTAGCCTTAGCTGCTAACCTCTGGAAGATGGAGCAAATAACTTTGTTTACATAATTACAAAATATTACTGAAGGAATATATACAGAAAGTTGAGTTAAAACATGGACGGATGTCCAAAGCCATGGATGTGTGGATGGCTCCTAAATTATATCCTGTAAATCCTGACAAGCATTCCAAATGTGAAGATTAGTCCAACTTAAACTATATGCTACTTTTAGCCATTTGAGAAGGCCTCTGACTTCAGTCTCAAAAAAATTGTTTGTCAAAATGTTATCTAATTCTATAAGAAAAAAAAACCCTCGATACAAAAGATCATAAGCCCATCCTAATGTGTTTATGGATTTGTTAGAATGTCAGGCACAAATTAAAATGGGATATGTTAGTTTTATAAGATAATCATCAATGAAGGAGAAAGTAGAAGTACCACATCGATTTGGCGAAAAAATTAATGATCCTCAAAAGAGAATAGAGATAGTCGCATGTTAGCGATCCATCGATTTATGTTGTCCATAATCACCTTCAGATTAGGAGAGGTATTCACCATAACGACCTGGTTCCTATGCTTCTAAATAAAGTAGGATGTAATAGAGATCACACTAAAAATCCATTTACAAATTTTGATGGAAGATGACAAAGAGTTAAACAACTCAAAAAAGAACGGCTAAACCAAGTTGTGTGTGATGGACTCAGTTCTTAGGCCTAATGGACCAGATGTCCAAATTCTTTTAGAAAACTCACACGAGAAAAGACATGCCTAGTAGTTTGAAAATGTGTATGACAAAAAGGACAATACAGATCCAAATCTATCCACCTTTTCAAACATGATCGAATATGGATGCCATCATGTAGCACCCTCCAAATGTGTAATTTAAATTTTGAATGGAAGTTGAGTACGTTTCCAAAAAAAATTCCACCATCTAGAAGAAGAGGGGGAAAAAGATTGATCCTTCTTTTTTTTTTTTTTGTGGTGGGGGAGTGGGGAGGGGGGGAAGAACTACAACCCTCCTTGTATCAAAACCTTGCCGGCAGCGTAGTGGTGAAGTAATCATTGTTGGACATGCGACACCACCATCGATTAGGATTAGAAGGCAAAGGAATTTTTAGAAGTTCAAAGATGAGATTTGGGCTGAGAAAAGAAGAAAGGATGTTCACATTCCACGAGATTGAAAGAGTAAAATCGCTAATCTTTGCATCAGAAGAGGCTATAAGTCGGTTAAAAAGCCAAGGATCAAACCAAAAGAAAGTAACACGACCATTGCCTATTTTTTTTCAAAAGACCATGTGATGGAGAAGAAGAATAATACTAGTGATACTATTTCAAGTCCATGAGCCCTTTTTAACAATACACCTTGTGTCAAACAAATAATTACTATGAAAGTATTTGGCTTTGAGAGTCTTGGCCCAAAGTGAGTCCTTTTCATTCAAAAGCCGCCAACCCAGCTTGTAAAATGCATACTTTTACAAACTTTAAATCAACTAGAATATATTATTATGAAACCCTAAATTGTTCACATTCCCCTTTTTCTGAAATTCTGAAGGTTTACCCAATTAGAAGCTGACTTGTTGAAATTTCTCTACATATTAGAATTTGACCAGTTAAAATTTTTCTACATATTAAAACACCAAACCTTCTTTGACCAAAAAGTCATTGGAAAAGAGATACTTTAGATATTACAGCCTAAGTCCTAACCTTTCCCAAAACAATTAGCTGCAAATTCAACTCTGGTAGTTTGGGATCAACCATTGAAAATATAACCTAAAAAAGCCCAACATAGTTTGCACCATATGATTGGGATCAAATGCCAAGCTTGATATGTGGCTTAAACATGTGTTAGACCATCCAATAGTGGGTCCCTATGATCACCCTCTACAAGGGGGGAGTCTTTTTTTTTATTAAGATATGCCCATCTAAAACACACAAACATAAGCTTTTAATGGGCTTGGCATAATATCATTTAGCCCATATTTTATGTTAAAAGTCCATGGAGGCTTGAAGTCGTCTACCAGGCCCAAGAAAGGCCTTAGCACGAAACATAGGGGCTGGGCTGGGTTTACCTCTTCCCCTCCCCACCTCACATCCATATATGTCAGTCCTCCATATGGCATAAATTAGGTTATTTGTCTCGTAAATGAAGATGTAAACAGATCAAATACGAATCAGATATAGCATTATCTACGTTCACATCCTATTAACAAAATGGATTTGGATAGTTTTCGGAAAACAAAATTTCAAAATATGGATTCCTCTACATGGATTTGAACACAAATTGGATACGGATTTTTGACCATCTATTACGTCTTTAACTACCTAATTTGAGTGGAGGCGAACTGGAGAAGATCAATGAAAACTCGACTAGGATTGATGTTGAAGGACTGAAGCCACTACCCACAAGAATTGATGTTGGATGATACTGTTTAAACACACACACACAAATCCACCATGTTTAGATAATTATGAAGCTTTTCTGAAAACCATTCAAGTAAAGGACAAGAACAAATGACTGAAATAATCACAATTCATACTGATTTGTCCAACCTAATCCCTTGGATGGGATCCATCAAGTGTAGGATCTTCACTTTCTCTCTCTCTCTCTCATCATGAAACAGATGACAAATTATGAGGGCCCTAGACCTGTGGAATAGTTTGAGTACCTAGTCATGATATTTATCCAGGACTTTGTTTTGTTAGACAGTAAAAATTGTTGGTAAAACCTTGAACAACTGAAGAATCTGGACTTTTCTTATCTTGATATATTATTTTTCTTATGGATCCCAAATATCTTTCAGTCTTGTTTGGAAGTGGAGACTGAAACTCTCATTAATTTAAGAGTGGGATTGAGTTTCATGTAGCATACACTAGTGTTTCCCTGTGTTTATCTCTCTTCTTCCACAATAGGGGGTAAATATGTCATTTCATAGGAGGGAGGAGAGAGATAGACAGAGGAAGACCCTAGCATACACTATGCAGCCTAGTAGCATTCTTTTCCCCTTTAAGATTAATAGTTTTCTTTTGTAAATAATTTAGGACCGAGTTTTCCTACTAAGGGTGTGGGATGGAGTTGAGAGGGGATCCTCCTATAAATTGACCCCGTACCGTGGTGAAGGAAACATTCCCCCAATAAATTTGTGATTACTAGTTAAAACTTGAAATAAAATTTAGGGAGAAAGAACAGTAACCAGTATTGTGTGGGGGCGTGTACCTGCACCCAGACACAGCCCGATGCAAAAAGACCGCCACATCCCCTGAAAAGGTGGAAAGGTCCAGGGGTGTGGCGATCGTTTTACACCGGACTGTGTCTAGGCGAAGATACATGGCCCCACACAACACCGATTAACGTTCCTTTTCCCTAAAATTTATCATGAACTGTCTGATTGGATTCCCACAACTTGAAAAAACTTCTCAAGCTTCATTCAAACTGAAGCTTCACAATTTTAAGTGGAGGTTTCAGTTCCTAGTCATCATCAGGATTGAAATAAGAAAGAAAATTTTCGAGGATCCAGAGACACTAATTGTGAAAGAGAGAGTTTTAGTCTAAATAGATAAGGACAATATGAGTTTTTTGTGACTCAAGAGTCTCTTTCAAATGAGAGAGAGAAACCAAATCTGACATTAAAAAAGGGGAAAGATTCTTTAGCCCGCGAGGGGAGGGTATGGTAGCACCCTCTTTGTATCTATCTCCTCTTTATATAAAATAATTTTACTTTTCTAGTTGGAATTCGGTAGAATGCATATTTAAAAACTTAAGCCTGTTATAAGTTTTCACATGGAGCTATTCACATCCGATGTCAATTTCTTTTGAACCCCAACAATCTTCTTAACAGTTAGCTTTTAAAGGTGAATTCTACTTGTGTCCCAACATGTCCTCTTATGCAAGAAACTATTTTATCACACCTGATTAGTGTGAGAACCCTCTCCCTTTATCTAACTCTCCAAGGCCTATTGTATATTTTCTTCTTAAATTTGAAACGATTTTTATTTTTGCTCGTTTTCTTTTAATTTCTTTATTCCATACATCCATTCTAAGGGTTGTGGAGGTGTAATAATCAATTTCTTTTGCTTCCATTTCAAAAGTTTGTAGAGGTGTAATAATCAATTTCTTTTGCTTCTTTAATAAAGTTTGTCACGTGTAATAATTAATTTCTGTTGCTTTTTTAATAAAGTTTGTCATGTGTAATAATTAATTTCTTTTGCTCTTTTAGTAAAGTTGTAGAAGAAATTTCACCAGAAAAATTAATCGATTACAGGCTAACACAAAACCTTTTCTTACTTAGAAAATGACATATCAATTTTAGAATAAAAATTAGGACTGAGTTTCCCTCCACCCATGGTGAATGGGATCCCATTCACCGAGGGTGGGAGAGGGCAAGAATGGGTATTGGAAAGGTATTTTAGAATATAATAAAACCCTAAGAGGGATTTGTAAACCCTAGGATGATGGGTGAACCATCCTCTATGGGTGGAGGAAAAACTTGGTCCTAAAAGTTATTTTCTTTAACAAGTGCAAGAATCTTTTATTCCTATGCAAATATGCATGATTAGGATGACCTAACATGCGATATCCAAGTATTAGTTGGATATTTACCAAAACACCCTTTTGATGCTTTCACCTTTCTAGTGAGCCTAAGGGGGCATCGAAAATTATCACCTCCAGTTTGCTGACCGGCCCAGTTCCCCAGTTCCTCTAATAGGGGGATGGTGGACCCCACCCGGGCAGAGTGTTTGGGCATAGGTAGAGAGGTCATTTCAGCCCCCCTTTGTTAGAGGAACTGGGGAACTGGGCCGGGCAGCCAACTGGAGGTGATAAAGATCCAAGGGGGCATGCAAGCAAACTGTGCATGCTAAGAGAAGAGGAGAGATGTTCGCAATTACTACCAAAAGAAAACTGCCGCTATTAGATCTAGAGTAAGGGGGGCCCGTCACTTCGGTCATATACTTTCTTGGCTTAGGCTTTCAACTAAACTGACTTTATGGCCTTGCAGCTAGCAGAAGCTAAGCACTTAAAAAACGCGCTATGAAACGTTGTTTCTGTTAGTGTAGTAGGCAAGCTATATGCTTTCAACCCTGTAAGGCCTTTGCCATTTTGAAGTTGACAGTTGAGACAATTCAACATTCATTTGAGATGAATCAAACTTGACTAGGGGTGTCAGCGGGCCAGACTGGACGGGTATGTTAAAACCCTAATCCAACCCTACGGGTATTAAAGCAGCTCGGCCTGTCAAGGCCTAACAAAGCCTCGACCCCGGCCCAACCTTGTCAGGCTTTACCCTAGCCTGGCCTGGCCCGGCCCGGCTCAGCCCTGATTGATCCTGAATTGCATGTCATAACAATTCACAGACCAGCACAGCCTGACTGTCAGAGGCTTGAAGTGGTCTAACAGGTCCAAGCACGGCCATAGCATCAAACATAGTGGGTTGGTTGGGGGGGGTGGGTTGGGTTGGGCTGGGCTGGGATGGGCTGGGCTTACCTCTGCCCCTTCCTCTTCGTACATCCATATATGTGAGGCATATACATGGTGCAAATTAGATTGTTTATCCTTTAAGTAGAGATGTAAGTGGATTGAATATGAATCGGATATAACACTATCTACCAAAAAACAGTGAGAGTTCTCTGTGGGGGAGTGCAGGGGTCATGCGTGTGCATTGGTAGCTTGGAGTGGGATTTCTGCCTTTCATGGAGGCGGGGTGGTCATTTTGCCCCCATTATGTCTGGGCATGCCCTTGTGCCCCCCATTGAGAATTTTTCTCCATAAATAAAATCATTATCACATAATTTTGAAGCTTTTCTGAAAACCATTCAAGTAAATGACAAGAACCAATTCATGCTGATTATTTGTTCAAAGTAATCTCTTGGATGGGAGTTGGGATCCATCAAGTGTTGGATCTCGACTCTCTCTCCCGTCATGAAACAAATGACAAACTATGAGGGCCCTAGACCCGGACCAGGATCCTCTGCAGTACCGCCGGGTATGTGGTGTGTTAAGAAAACATCGCCCAGAATCGTAATTTAAAAAAGAAAAAGAAAATAGAAAAACACACAACGCACAACACAGAGATTTACGTGGTTCACCCCCAGTATGGAAGCTACATCCATGGCTGAGCAGTAGAACAGGTTTCACTATTTTACCTGAATGTTACAAACCCTCATAACCCTATCTCAAAGAGATAAGAACAATATATAAGAAAACCCTAACCCCAGAAAGTATACAAATGCCCCTAGCCCAAAAAATGCCAAAACGCCTGAGCCAAACCAAAACATAACACTTGGCTCAAAAGTACTCATTTCGAAGATCTCGACGAGTCCAACACAACTCTAGCCTCTACGCATGGAGCCCCGCCATTTTTTGGCATTCCGAAATCGTTTCGAGGCTGAAACGGCCCTCTGAAGGCCTCAACCGCACTTTCTGGATCAAATCAGGCTTCACCAACAACACGGTGCACATCCTGCGGCACAGCAGAGGCCACGTGACACACATGGCACACATGGCCTCTACTATGCCACAGGATGTGCACCGCACACCCGACAAAAATCCCCCTAGACCTGTGGAATAGTTTGACTACCTAGCGTGGTTCATAATCTTGGATCGGATCGGATTGGCCGATACTGGCTGGATCGGTCTCCGATCTTATACATCTGTACTGACAAGGGTTAAAAAAAAATTGCTTTTATGGAAAAATAGAGGCAAATGCGTCATATTTGACTTGATTCTAAACGATATCAATCCCGATACCGAAATTACGAACTATGGTACCGACTCTTGATATTTTTCCATGGCATTTTGCCTTTGTGTACAGTAAACATTGTTTGCAAAATAAGATTTAACATGGGCTGTCTGATTGGACTCCCACAACTTAAAATAATTCTCATGCTTCATTAGAATTGAAGCTTCACAATTTTAAGTTGATGCTTCAATTCCCAGTCTTCATTGGGGTTGAAATAAAAAAGACAAACAAATTTTGGGGATCGAGAGGCACTAATTGTGAAAGAGAGTTGTTGCGTTTGGCATGCATTATTAGAATGCAGATAGGTTTATAATGAATTTCAAAAAATAACGCAGCCTTTGTCTTCCCACCCATTAAACATATGGACTCACTATTTATCTAATGTATATTTTTTCATCTCATCTTTTCAATCTCAATATTTTGTAGGTCCTTCTACCAAAAAAAATAAAAATTTGTGGGTCCTAGGCATCCCTTCCCTTGAATATCTCAACTCTAATTTGTGATTAAAGAAAATGAGCTATGCGACTATATGATGAAATTGTTTAGAGTCGTATAGTGGACTTTTTGAAAATATAGCTGCATTTGGCCTAAGTTTTTGGAATGCATTTTCGACCTAGAAAGCATTCTAAGAATGGATACCAAATGCAGCCTTAATTTTCATAGATGAGGACAAAATGAGAGAGAGAGAGAGAGAGTTAAACTAGGTCGAAAATGCATTCCTAGAAATTATGCCAAACATAACCTTAATGTAATAGATGAGGACAAGATGAGTTCCTTTAGTGTCCTTTAGTGAGGGGGGGGGGAGAGAGAGAGAGTTAAACTAGGTCAAAAATGCATTCCAAGAAATTATGCCAAACACAACCTTAATTTTAATAGATGAGGACAAAATGAGTTCCTTTTGAGAGAGAGAGAGAGAGAGTTAAACAAGTCTCTTTAACTCCATAATAGCCTACAAATCTACAGTGGCTAGACCAAAACCTGGCATTTAAACAAGGGAAAAATTTTTTGAGCAAAGAGAAGCAAATGCTAACACTCTCTATATCTCTCTTCTTCTCACATGAAATGACCCCATTGCTCTGCTATGTATAAAACTATTTTGTTGCACTTCATTGGTGTGCTCCTCTCACGGTTTAAACAATTCTCAAAGATCTATTGCACACTTCCTTCTTAAATTTGAAAATAATTTCTTTTTTTGTTTTTTAACCTTTTTCTTTACTCTCTTTTCTTAGTTTGCTTCCATTCTAAGTTTTTCATTTAATTTCTTTCTTTCCTTGCTTCCATTCTAAGGTTTGTCTAGGTGTAATAATCAATTTCCTTTGCTTTTATAGTAAATCAGTTCAAGAAATTTCACCAGAAAAATTAATAAATAATAAATTAGTCAATTTATAGGCTGACACAATCCTGTTCTTCTAGAAGTGACATACTCAAATTTAGAATAAAAGTTATGGGAAAAGATTAATACGCCGCCAGGGTACCCAACATATGTCCTTCTCTCTGCTCCGCTTTTGGAAAAGACCCCCTTGCCCTTCAGTGTCTAGGCCTATGATTGGTGTATAATGAAACTGGTGGCATGCCTAACCCTCTCCCTAAAGTTAATTTAACAGAGATACTTTTACCATCGCTCATTTTTTGCTACGGGATTAACGGCCACAGAAGGGTGACGGTTATTTTTATCGTCATCCTTATTTTTGGTGACAGTAAATAGATTTTTGACGATTGTTTCTTACTGTCGCCAAAAACCACTTTTCTTGTAGTGAATAAAATTGAAAGAAAATAGTTTTCTATATGGGAGTGTGGCCTACGCTAGCACTCCCATATAGAAAAGGGGGGTAGAGATGTCTTTTCATAAGGTTTGTCTAGGTGTAATAATCAATTTCCTTTGCTTTTATAGTAAAGTAGTTCAAGAAATTTCACTAGAAAAATTAATAAATAATAAATTAGTCAATTTACAGGCTGACACAATCCTGTTCTTCTAGAAGTGACATACTCAAATTTAGAATAAAAGTTATGGGAAAAGATTGGTACGCTGCCAGGTTACCCAACATATGTCCTCTTCTCTGCTCCCCTTTTGGAACAGACCCCCCTTGCCTTTCAATGTCTAGGCCTATGATTGGTGTATACCGAAACTAGCGGCATACCTAACCCTCTCCCTAAAGTTAATTTAACAGGGGTACTTTTGCCGTCGCTCATTTTTTGCTACGGGATTAATGGCCACGGAAGGGTGACGGTTATTTTTATCGTCATCCTTATTTTTTGTGACAGTAAATAGATTTTCGACAACGGTTTCTTACCGTCGCCAAAAATCACTTTTCTTATAGTGAATAAAATTCGAGGGAAGTAGTTTTTGTATGGGAGTGTGACCTACGCCAGCACTCTAAGAATGCATACCAAATGCAGCCTTAATTTTAATAGATGAGGACCAAATGAGAGAGAGAGAGTTAAACTAGGTCGAAAATGCATTCCAAGAAATTATGCCAAACATAACTTTAATTTTAATAGATGAGGACAAAATGAGTTCCTTTTATGGGGGGGGGGGAGAGAGTTAAACTAGGTCGAAAATGCATTCCAAGAAATTATGCTACATAACCTTAATTTAATTGATGAGGACAAAATGAGTACATTTTGAAGGGGGGGGGGGTGGGAGAGAGAGAGTTAAACTAGGTCAAAAATGCATGCCAAGAAATTATGCCAAACACAGCAGTGAGGACAAAATGAGTTCCTTTTGAGAGAGAGAGAGAGAGAGAGAGAGTTAAACAAGTCTCTTTAACTCCATAATAGCCTACAAATCTACAATGGCAAGACCAAAACCTGGTATTTAAACAAGGGAATTTTTTTTTTGTTTAAATGCCAGGTTTTGGTCTTGCCATTGTAGATTTGTAGGCTATTATGGAGTTAAAGTGACTTGTTCTCTCTCTCTCTCTCACAAAAGGAACTCATTTAAACAAGGAAACAAAAAATTTTGAGCCACTATCAAAAACAAAAAAATTTGAGCCAAGAGAAGCATATGCTAACACTCTCTATATCTCTCTTCTTCTCACATGAAATGACCTCATTGCTCTGCTATGTATAAAACTATTTTGTCGCACTTCATTGGTGTGCTCCTCTAACGGTTTAAACAATTCTCAAAGATCTATTGCACGCTTCCTTCTTAAATTTGAAAATAAATTTCTTTTTTTTTTTAAACCTTTTTCTTTACTCTCTTTTCTTAGTTTGCTTCCATTCTAAGTTTTTCATTTAATTTCTTTCTTTCCTAGCTTCCATTCTAAGGTTTGTCTAGGTGTAATAATCAATTTCCTTTGCTTTTATAGTAAAGCAGTTCAAGAAATTTCACCAGAAAAATTAATAAATAATAAACTAGTCAAGTTATAGGCTGACACAATCCTGTTCTTCTAGAAGTGACATACTCAAATTTAGAATAAAAGTTATGGAAAAAGATTGGTACGCTGCCAGGTTACCCAACAGAAGTCCCCCTCCCCTTTTGGAAAAGACCCCCTTGCCTTTCAGTGTCTAGGCGTATGATTGTTGTATACCGAAACTGGCGGCATACCTAACCCTCTCCTTAAAGTTAATTTAACAGGGGTACTTTTGTCATCGCTCATTTTTTGCTACGAGATTAACGGCCACGGAAGGGTGACGGTTATTTTTACCGTCATCCTTATTTTTGGTGACAGTAAATAGATTTTCGGCGATAGTTTCTTACCGTCGCCGAAAACCATTTTTCTTGTAGTAAATAAAATTTAAGGAAAATAGTTTTTCTGTATGGGAGTGTGGCCTACGCCAGCACTCCCATGTGTCTATCTCTCTCTTTCTCAAAATAAGGGAGATAGAGATGTCTTTTCATATGGGGAGGAGAGAGATAGACTCATGAGAGCCGGACAGATTTCTTTTTCCCAAAATGCAATTTGCCTTATATGGTTGTTTGCTTTTGCTTTAGTTAGCGAGGAATCTTTTATTCTTAATGGCTGGGATGACCCTGCATGTGGCATCCATCCAAGTACTAGTTGGATATTTGTTTACCAAAACACCCTTTCAATGTTTTCTCCTTTTTAAAAGAATGCAGTAGGCAAAGCTATACGTACTTGCATGCAGCGATGCAAAATGATTCCAACATGCATCTCAGATGAATCAACTAAATAAAAAAAATCTATTCTCATCCAAAAAAAAAAAATCTATCTTAAAAAAAAAAAAATGAACTTTGAAGCAACCAAAACACAAATTGTGGTCGGTGGTCCTTATTGTTGAAAGCAAATTGTCCATATTTTTAGGTGCTAAACAAAGCATTAAATTCGACTCTAACTTCACTAAACTACGAAAGTGATCAAGTGGGAGCATTAACTAATTAATGAGTTTTGGACTCCAACCATGATGTTAGTGACAGACAAAGAGTGATTAATTGGAATTTTAATGTCAGTAATCATGTTTGGTATGCCACCTCTCTTAATGGTCCCTCCTTCTATGTAATCAATCCTAGGATAGAGGTGTTCTTAAAAGAATAAGAAAATCCCATGATACAAATATATATGGAGTCCACAAAAGCGAATAACATGTAAAATCTAAATCTAGTTGTAACTTATAGAATTTATTTTAGAGCTTTATATATTCTTTCACTTTCCTAGCTCACAAAAATTATACAGCAATGTTTCAATTTAATTTGCAGCTGCAAGGAAGAAACTGCTCCATCTCATTCAGATCCTCTTCCTGAACCTAACCTGAGAGTTACATAATTTGATATTCAGAATATCCATAAAACAGGGGTGTTTTATATTGTTTTAGATGGGCATTTATGTCAATCTGATTACATTTAATGCCAGCTGTAAATTTAATGCCAGCTTTATGTATCACGAGGGTATTTTGGAACATACAAAAACCCTAGGAGGGGTCCGTGAACCTTAGGATGGTGGGTGAACCATCCTCTATGGGTGGAGGGAAGCTTATTCCTAAATTTAATATCTAATTTAGATTTTAAATTGAATCTAGAACCTATAAAATAAATTTGTTCTCTAGAAAAATGAAGGAATAGATACCCGATATTTTATGAATTATTAAATCATAAATAAACTTTTTATCAATCTATCATAGTCCTTTTCCTACAGCATGAAGGCCAAGTGTCGAGTTGGATTCCGGTTCAGAATTAATAATTATATTGGATTTCTGTTTTTTGGCTTAGAGAAGATCATTTGTATTAAGAAAAAGAATGCACAAGGTGTGAACAAGCTGGGTCAGTGAAACACCAGAAACAAAAAACAAGAATGCAAACCAAGTGAATGGGTCCATAATTCATATTCGAATGCCCATCAAGCTTGATAGGTTACCAATAAAGGAGTGTCCTATCTATTCAAAAGGTCTATAATTGGTAGAATTATGTTATTCCAAAAGGAACATAGTCAAAATGGAGCTCTATATTCATCAAGGCAAAGAAGCACTTACTCATTTAATTTTGAGAAATGAAAGAGGAAGATGAGTGGAAATAGAGAGAGAGAGAGAGAGAGAGAGAGAGAGAGAGAGAGAGAGAGGAGGGATAGGAGGTAATATGGGTGGATGAGGAGAAAAGAAGATTGGCGTGGCATTGGTGTCTACAAGTCCCTGTCGGATATCCAAACCCTCAAGGAAAGCTACTCAGGGCGCCCCCCTCTTGCTGGGCTCTACCCTACTAAGAAGGATGGCAACAATCAGGTCTGGACGAACTAACCAACCGTCCTATTGGAGTCTATGGATAATATGTCTTATGGAGCCAGCCACAACAACACAAACTCTTCCTTAATTACAACAACAACAACAACAACATCGCACAAGCCACCAATAGCAATATATACGCAAGTGTCCAATGGAAAAATATCATCTGCAGTTATGGCTATACGTACCACTCCACTACTGTTGCTGCTGCTTCTTCTAAGTACGTTTTGTTTTGTTTTGTTTTTTTTTTTAATGTAGGAAAAAAAAGTTTTTTAAATTAGAAAGAAAAGAATATACATGAGTTTTCATCCTTAATTATAATTTTTTTTATTTTCCGAGAATGCAAAATCGACCTAGAATGCGTTCCAAGAATGCATACCAAACACAACCTTAATGTCCCATAGAATAGGGACCAGTTCCCATGGCCGTTGACAAGTGTTAATGAATGATTTTCCCTTAGATTATTCTCTTCAATGAGAGTGAATTATATA
Organism: Telopea speciosissima; assembly: GCF_018873765.1. Classification (NCBI taxonomy): domain Eukaryota; kingdom Viridiplantae; phylum Streptophyta; class Magnoliopsida; order Proteales; family Proteaceae; genus Telopea; species Telopea speciosissima. The sequence continues at coordinate 16,046,415 of NC_057917.1, forward strand.
AGATACAAGAAAAAGGATCCTAGTCTATCTCAGCTACAAGGAAAGAAGAGACTGAGTGGAGGACCAATATCTCATGTGATATGGATTCCATGTGAACCGACATCACATGTGATATGGTTTCTTTACAAAGGATATTAAATATATGATTTAATATATGGTTTCCTAATGTGAATGATATGTGTGGAGAGAGCACGTGTATTGATACACCCCCTCAAGATGAAGAATTGGGACACTGAATCTTCAGCTTGTCTCGTAGAAACTTGAAGCGGAAAGTACCCAATGGCTTGGTGAAGATATTAGCAAGTTCATCTTATGTAGAGATAAATTGAACGCAAAGCCGAGGGTTGGCCACATGGTCACGAACAAAGTGGAAATCTATTTCCAGATGCTTAGTGCAGAGGTGGAAAACAGGATTGGCAGAGAGATAGGCTGCCCCATTATTATCACACCTCAGGATGGGAGGACCACATAGTGAATGACCACGCTCTTGAAATAACGAATCCAGACATATAAGCTTTGCCGATGCATCGGCAAGGGCCTTATACTTAGACTTAGTGGAGGACCGTGCGACGATCTTTTGCTTACAGGGTGACCAAGATATAAGATTGGGGCCTAAGAAAATTGCATAGCCCCCTGCAGAATGCCGATCATGACCACTTCCAGCACAATAATCAGCATCATAGAAAACCTAAAGAGAGCGGGAAGTGGATCAGCCAATATGTAAACCATGATCAATTGTGGCTTGTAGGTGTCGGAGTATACGTTTGACCATGACCTAGTGATCTGCTGTAGGTGATTGCATAAATTGGCAAACCTTATTAACGGAAAAGGAAATATCAGGCTTGGTCAAAGTGACTTATTGGAGAGCCCCAACAATAGAGTGGTACTGGGATGGATCTGAATGCGGTTCACCCCCTGAATCAATGCCGGATGTGGAAGCTGCTAAGGGGGGTCTAGACTGACTTGCAATCAGTCATACCAGCCTTGTTGGGTAAGTCCTTGATGTACCATGTTTGAGATAATAGTAGACCAGTCGACTGTTGAACAGGCTCAATCCCAAGAAAAAAGTGTAGGTTACCCAAATCCTTGATAGAAAACTCACCTGCAAGTTGACAAAGAAGCTTGGTAACCTGATTAGGGTGGCTATTGGTGACCAAGATGTGATCCATATAACTTAAGACATATAGAACATGAGAACCAGCCCGAAGAATAAACAAAGATGGATCCGTTTTGCTTATAGCAAAACCCATACTGAGGAGGTACTGAGAGAGGCGAGAACCAAGCACATGGTGCTTGCTTTAAGCCATACAAGGACTTGTGTAGCCAACAAACATAGTCAGGGTGTGTGTTATCTTCGAACACTGGAGGTTGAGACATATATACTTCTTCGGCTAAGATGCCATGAAGAAAGGCATTCTAAACTTCAATTTGATGTACCGGCCAGCCTTGAGAAATAGCAATAGTGAGAACAGACCGAATTGTAGCATGTTTAATGACCGGGCTGAATGTTTCTGTATAGTCAAGACCATGTTGCTGATGGTAGCCTTTTGCAACAAGACGGGCCTTGTATCGTTCAAGAGACCCATCAACCTTCCGTTTAATCCGGTACACCCATTTGCACCCAACCAAATTTTTCATAGAGGAGGAACGTGGCACAAGAGTCCATGTACCATTGTGAACCAGGGCATTAAATTCTTCAGCCATCGCAGCATGCCATTCTAAATGCTTGGATGCCTACGAAAAACAAGTGGGTTCAATAGTAATGCAAGTGGTGGTTAGGGCCATAGGTGGCTTGGTGCACAGGCGGAGAACCATGGGATGAGATCGGGGTGCAGGTGCAATGTCCATGGGTTGGTCGATGGGGCTGGCCGAAGTGGAATTAGGGAAGGCCGTGGATGAGGGAGAGGGTTGGCTGTGAGATTAGTTTGTGTTGATAGGTTTGGAGGATTAGGAAGGATGGGGGCAGAGGCCTAGTATAGGTCATGTAAGGTTTTGGTTCTAATGGGATGAGACGAGGTAGTGCTAGTAGAGTCGGTAAGGGGTGCCACCAAGGGAATGGGAGAGATTTGGGAAGTAGAAACCCTAGATGATGAGGGTACTGGAGATGGAGAGGGGGATGGCCGTTGAGGAGATGATAAGGGTGGCAGTGCTAGAGAGGCAACTGCCCAAGGGGAGGAAGAGGGAGAAGCCGATGGTGGGTTTCCCAAAATTGATGAATTTAGAAAGGGGAAAGAAGATTCATCAAATCGAACATGCCTAGAAATGTAGAGGCGATTGGATTTAAGATCTAAGCAACGATAAGCAGAGTGGGAGGGACTGTAGCCGAGAAACACGTACGATTGAGATTGATACTCCATTTTATGACGATTGTAAGGAAGAAGGAAGGGGTCACAAAGACACCCAAACACCCTTAGAAAATTGTAATCCGGGAGTTTATTGTGAACAATTTGAAATGGGGATAAAACATCAGACACCGATGAGGGCATTCTATTAATGAGAAAAACAGTCGTTTCAAAAGCAAAATGCTAATAAGACATTGGGACAGACCCATGAGCAAGAAGGGTGAAACCAGTTTCAGTGATATGGCAATGAAGATGCTCTACGGTTCTTTGTTGCTCATGGGTATGAGGAGCGGTCACATGTTAATGAATGATTTTCCCTTGGGTTATTCTCTTCAATGAGAGTGAAATATATAAGATACAAGAGAAAGGATCCTAGTCTATCTCAGCTACAAGGAAAGAAGAGATTTAGTGGAGGACCAATATCTCATGTGATAGGGATTCCATGTGAACTGATATCACAAGTGATATGGTTTCTTTACAAAGGATATTCAATATATGATTTAATATATTGTTTCCTAATGTGAATGATATGTGCGTTGATAACAAGAACGTTGATCTAACTAGTTCATCAAATCCATACAGAGCTCTGGCAATCCCTGTAGTAATCTCTTGGCTTTGACCTCTGGCACGTCCCTGTATAACCAAAATTCGCCAAAGTCATAACAAATTTTGTATTGGAAATAAGAACAGAGCTCCATCCGCCTTCACCAGTGTCCTTAATAAAACTACCATTAGATATTATGACTACCGAATCAGGTGGTACCATATCCAAGTAAGTATCTAATGACAAATGAGAATGGTCAGGGGAAGAAGGGGAGGGGTGATCACTCACAGTAAGACCTGGCAACATGTTTTGGTCAAAGATTCAGTGATTTATAATATATAAGATTCTATTTGCATCAAGTCTACCATGAGCGAAGAGGTATCAATTCCTAGAGAATTCCACAAGAAGTAGTATGTAATAGATAAAGCAGAGAGGAAAAAGGATTTATTAACTATATGGGACGATTGAGAAAATAACAAGTCATATAAAAGATAAGGGAAAAAAATCTCTACTTGGTGGTGTTTCCTACGCCCTTTCACAGGGCACCATGAGATGACGCCTTTGCCCCCTTGGTAGATACCCAGGCTTGCTCACCCATTGGCCCAGACACTTGTGTAGAGACCATGTGACTAAGTAGAGATCTCTTGCCCAAAAGATAAAAAAGAGAGGAAGCATGTAGGTTCTCCGTATGTAGACCTAACATTCCCGTTGCCTATATCTTTTTTGAAAAAAAGGGCAAAACAAGAAAAGATGCCGAAGAGTTTCTCTTTCTTCCCGTCAATTCCAAGAACCCTTCTTTGGCCTAGAATTGCGCCTAATAAGACAAGTATTAGGAAAGTATTTCACTTTGAGTACTATACTCAAGAGTGAATTAGGATTAGAAATAAGCCACCATCCAATACGTAGAAGAAGAGCTTGATTATGAATATTGTTAAGGCAAAAACCTAACCCGCCCAAGGGTTTAGGCTTACACAACTTAGACTAGGAAATCAGAGAGAGTTTGTGAGTAGATCCAGACTCGCATCACAAAAAAGCATACGTTGATAGAGTCTAACTTTGAACAAAGAGATTTAGGGGGGAAAAAACATGACATTAGGAAAGTTGACATAGATGCCAATAGAGCTACTAGCTTGGGACAGTAAAGAGGATTTCCATGAAGAGAGTTTACCTTGAATTTTGTCCTGACAATAGATTAGAGAGAGAGGGAGAGATGTCTAGCTCTAGTGGAGAGCAAAGGGGATCATAAATATAAGGAGGCAGGGGACATCTCCTTCTAGAGTAGTTTTACTAAAAAACACTTCACTTTTGTGATGGTTGATAAAAGGCCTAGAGAGATCCTCAAACAAGTGAAAGAATGATTTGGATTGTATCAATATCCTCAAGAGAAGCATGACAAAAAAAAATATCATCGGCAAATATGAGATTGTAATTTTAGGGGCCGAAAGGGCAATTTTTAACCCTTTAAAGAGGTTTAAATCACTATAAACACTAAATAAATGAAAAAGACCTTCCATTGGCAAAATAAATAGATAAGTGTTTAAGGGACACCCCTGGCGCAACCCTCTTGAAGGTTCAAAGAAATGAAAAGCCCCACTCCTTAATTTAACTGAATATGTAACAGAAGACTTAACATAACTAATAAGATCGCACCAATGGGTAGAAAAACCCAAAAATTCAAAAATAGCACAAAGAAATTAAACTCCATTCCAAATGGTTGTATGCCTTAGACATATCAAGCTTAATCGCTACCCATACTCGTTTCTCACCTCATCAAATTAATGATCTAATGGACAATAATGATGTTGTCAGAAATGTGGTGCCTTTTCACAAAGGCAGATTGAAAAGCGAAAATAAATTTCTCCGGGAAACCTTGCAATCTTTTAGCCAGAATGTTGGAAATGATCTTTCAAGCTAAATTACATAGACTAATGGGTCTAAAATCATTAGGAGAGAGGGATATTTGAGTTCTTTGGAACAAGGGTAAGGAGCATATGATTCGTTCCCAAAGGAAGGGAGAGACATTTATGAAGAAATAATGCACATAAGATACAATATCCAAGTTGACAAAATTCCAGTATTTCTGGTAAAAGATGGCTGATATGTCATCAAGCCCAGGGGCTTTGTACGGTCCAATACTAAAAACAACCTCCTTCACTTCCTCAACTGAACGGAGAAAAATAAGATCCTCATTCCCAGAATCAGTGATTATAGGCAGGAAAAGAAAATCTATAAAAGAAGGATCCAAAGGATTTGAATTAGAAAAAATAGCACTAAAGTGCTTGGAAAAAACTTTAGTAATCCAATGAACCTAGGAAACCAACATCCCTTCACTGTTCCAGACAGACTGTATTGCTCTAGTGTGGTTACGAATTTTGGCCATAGAATGATAAAATCTTATATTTCGGTCTCCTTAGGATACATAAAAGTGACGCGATTTATGAAACCAAAAAATTTCTTCTGTCTCAAGTAACCACAACAAAGTGGTGGAAATCTCAGAAATCAATTTTAGGGATTCAGGGGTGGGATCCATTTGTTCTAGGAGGGATAGTTGGCAAAACAGAGATTCCTTAAAAGAGTGAATATTCTCAAAAGACAGATTTGTTCCATGTTCGAAGGCTGAACATAAAAGTGCATTTAGTTTTACAACAAGATTTTCGGAGTCCACTGCAGCCCATGATTAAAATCCCCTTGGAGAACAAAAGGTATAGACAACGTGGTCAAGAAAGAAAAAAGGTAGCTCAATTGTTGGTGACTGAGGTACGTGAACACAAAAGAAGACAAAAGGTACTTAATTAAGAATTTGGTTAAGAAGAAGAAGAGAATTTGAATACAAAACATGATTAAAAAATGGATAAAGAAGGGATTTTTTGTAAGATTCTTCTCCCAACCCAACTTGCACTTTACTTTTTGCCAATTATTTTATCTTTACCTACTTGTCAGTAAAACAAAAATTTAAGTGGTAAGATATTTTTAAGTGACTAGGTGGAGACCCATATAAAGAAGACAAAAGTAACTATTGTCTTGGTTACAAACTTACAATTATATAATTTATTATTTATCTTACAGTATGAGAAATGTCTTGGGACCACAATATCATCCTCTTGGAGGATCTCCAAGTCTATTGATACTAATGGCATTAAAAATTGAATTGAATTTTCTTCACCATATGTGGAAGAAAGACTCCATTGCCATGGGTATTTGGATCGATGACCAAGGATGATGATATTTTTGAATTCGTCAATAGGGGTGGAACTTTGTTGATGGGACAAGGCTCATCACATGGTTACATCACTACTGGTGTGAGAATTCTTACTCGCCCACTAGTGAAAGAAATTTCTACTTAAAAAATTCTTAAAACAATGAAATAAGAGATAACATTAGATTTATGTGTGATATATTTTTTTACTAGATACCAGCTCTAGTGATTCTCACAATTTTTTTTTGTATAATATATTAAATTTTAATGATAACTATTTTAAAATAAATTCTATAAGGCATGGTGGAGAAATAGAGCATTTTTTGGTGATTGATTAATGCATGTCTCATTTTGTAACACCCCTCCAGGAGGATAAAAAAAATGATGCATGTCTCATGACCCACTAGTAAATTTAATCATCACCATCTAAATCATACTCTTTTCTTTAAGGTCTTTTATTATCATTATAATAATTTTTTTAATTAATAAATAAAAGTGCAACTTGAAGATTTTCTAAGAGATCACCCATCTTAATATAAGTTTGGTTCCTCTGCACGTACCAACAAGTGAACGTAGATATGAGAGCCAACCATCTGTCTTATTTTTGCTATTTACATGGGGATGAGGGGTTTTTATGGAAACAAAATTAAATTGTGCTTTGGGTCTCACATGTACATTTACCTGTTGGTACGTACAAATGATCCATTCTTTCTTAAGTCTACTCTCGATCGACCAGAATACTTAATTATGGAGTTTTGTTGGATCCATCATGTATAATTATATTATGGGAAGTAGTTTTATGTCTGAGAGTGTAGCTTATGCCAACTCTCCCATGTGTCTATCTCTCTCCTCCTCAAAAAAGGAGGCAAATGTGTCTTTTCATAGGCCACACGCCCGAACAAAAATTTTTCTCTCTAATAATATTTTCACATTATTTAAACAAAATAATAAACCTACAAGGAATGAAATTTAAGATCATCTAAGATGCTCTAATTAGATTATCTTATGGAAAATGTGGACCTTAGAAATTAGGTGCTTCTCAAAACGCCAATTAATTATCCGAAAAATTATTTTAAATAAATTTTGCTAGCTAGCTTTCATTTAACAAAAGTATTTTTGTTTGGTAAGCATTTAACAAACGTTGTGTTGCCCAAAATGCATTGTTATAGGAATTGTAAAAGGGCTTTCTCTCACACTTTGTAACGTGTGGAGTTCCTATATTTCATAACAGGATAAATTACAGATCACCCCCTGGTTTTCAATCGAAATTCAGATCACCCTCTGATTTTTGAAAAAACTCAAATGACCCCCTCTATAGTAACGAAGTTAGTCTATTGTTAGTTATTGCCTATTGGTGTGAAATGACTATTTTTCCCTTGTACTAAAACATTAGAATTAAATTTACAATACTACCCTTCCTTCATCTTCAACCTAAAATACCCCACCCCACCTCTTCCTCACATCTGCAACTCAATCTCAAGTTTCAGAAAGAAATATTTCCAGCAACTTCACGGGCATAACAACCAAGGTGAACACAATCTGTTCTACTCTTATTAGTCTTCCTCTACCACCTAACCACTCTAAAACCACAGCTAGGAACATTGCCATCCTCTCCACCGTCTTCTCTATCGAGTTCATCATTCTTTCCCTCTCTGTTTGGGCTTTCGTTAAGAAATACCTCAAATACCAAGACATGGCATGGACGCTAGGCCATGAACTCCTACCCTCTGGAGGTCCAAAAAGATTCAGCTATGCTGAGCTCAAAGCTGCCACAAATAACTTCTCTGAAATTATTGGGCAAGGTGGATTTGGGTTTATATATAAAGGTGAGCTACCCGATCACCAGAGCAATGCCGTGAAGTGCCTCAAGAAAGTCTCCGGTGGAGAGACGGAATTTTGGGGTGAGATCATAATCATTGCCCGAATGCACCACCTCAACCTAGTCCGAATTTGGGGTTTCTGTGTTGAGAAGGATCATAGAATGTTGGTGTATGAGTGTATCCCAAAGGGTCTCTTGCCAAATACTTATTCCTTGCCTACTCAATGGCAATTACAGAATCAGTTATAGAAATTCTGGTTGTTCAATCTGCATTTAAGTACCACCTACTCGACCAAAGATAAAAACAACAAGTGGAAGAAGGATAAGATGGTAAACAGATAAACCCTAAGACCAGAATTTCAGAATCAAATTTGAATTTTGTTTATCATAGTTTGAAGCTTTTATTACATCTTTGGGTTGTCTCTACGATTATCTCTATAGCTGAATCTGGTTTCACTTTGATGGTTGATGCCGTTCTTTTTTATGTTGCTTAATTTCTTTCACGGCTTTTTGGTCAGATGAAAGATGAGATTTTTGAACTTTTTTTTTTTTTTTTTTTTCCGTTTGTTTCACAATCAGATTGAAAGGAAAGGCTAGAGTGTTCAGGTTCCAGGAGCTTAGATTCAACAAAGCTGTTACAGCATGTTCTTGTGCCCATGGGTCACTGCAACGAAGGAGAGGAATCAAGGCGGGAATAGCACCAGATTCCCCAAGCTTGGAGTACACATAGAGAGAGTGGTGTGAGGGAGAAGATAGAATTTGGGGTTTTTAGTTGCAAGGGTAAAATCATAAATCAACACTGCTAAAGGGTAGTTTAGGGATTTAAATTTATTTAACTGGGTGACATCATCACTTAACAGCATAAAACTAATGTCAAGGACTAATTTGGCATTTTGGGGTCTAAACCAAGGGGTGATTTGATTTTTTTCAAAAATCATGGGGGTGATCTGAGTTTCGATTGAAAACCAGGGGTGATCGATAATTTACCCCTTATAATACTGTAAGTGGTTACAAGAGATAGAATAGATAATAACAGAGTAGAGTTTTACAGGAGAGACACAACTGTTCTAGTATGGTGGTTATCGGATTGAGTCATCAGTTATCTCTTTGAGTCGTGAAGAAGCTTCTTGCTGATGTGTCCTATTACACCCCCTCAAGCAAAGCAGTGGAGCATCCACAGTGAGCTTGCAACGCAAAGAAGCGAACCGTGAGATGGCAAGGGGCTTGGTCATAATATCAGTCGTCTATTCTTGAGTTGGAATGAACCGAACCTCCAATGTCTTCTTGCTGACTTGATCACGAATGAAGTGATAGTCAATTTCAACATGTTTGGTTTGCATGTGAAAGACCAAATTTGCCGCAAGATAGGTTGCACCAATGTTGTCACACCAGATGGCCGGTGGGCAAGGGGCCAGGGGAGTAGCCAAGATCCCGAAGAAGGTATTGCAACAATAATAACTTAGAGGCAGAGTTAGCAACACATTTGTACTCAGATTTAGTGCTAGAACGTGCTACCGTTGGTTATTTCTTGGAACTCCATGAGATCAAGTCTGAGCCAAGCTAGATACAATAACCACTGGTTGATTTTCGGTCATCAAGGCAGTCGGCCCAATCAGCGTCAGTGAAGGCCATAAGCTGGATGTTGTTGAGCGGTTTGATGTGAAGACCAAAATGAAAAGTGGCCTTGAGAGCTAATGGTCCACGATGGGGCAATGCATAAACTGGCCTACCTTATTAACAGAGAAAGCAAGATCAGGCCGTGTAAGAGTAAGGTATTCTAGGGCAACTACGGTGCAAGATATAGTGTGACATCAAGCAGTGGTTGACCCGATTCTTTGGAGAGCTTGGAAGAGGAAGTAGGTATAGGGGTGGAGCAAGGTTTGACATCCATCATGTGGGTGCGCTGGAGAAGACCAAAAGCATACCTGGATTGAGTCAAGTGAATCCCTTGTGGGGTAGGTTGACATTCAATGCTGAGGAAATAATTCAACATGCCAAGATCCTTGAGGGCAAATTCTTGACTTAGCTGAGAGAGAAGAGTGGTGATTTACCTTGCATTGCTACTTGTGAGGATGATATCATCAACATGGATAAGGAGAATAAGTACGTGATGGAAGATGCGTTGAACAAATAATGACGAATCAGCTTGAGAGAAATTAAAACCCAATGTGATAAGATATGTACTAAGTCGATGATACCAGGCCCGTGGGGCTTGTTTAAGGCCATAGAGAGCTTTGCGAAGCTTGCAAACATGAGAAGGATATCAAAATTAGACGTTGAAACATTAGAGAATAACTCAGTAGGGATTATGAATACAGTTACTAGGATTTTAGATAGAAAAACTTCGATTTCAACAATAGGTAATAAGCAAAACTTGATTTATTATCATGTTGCAGGTCAAGATCATATAGCTTATCTGGAACTCTGTTCACTGCAACCTTGTGGCGGCCAGTTTATCAACCATCAATTCTGGCCATTTTCAAGCTTCTCCAATCATCTTTCGCATGCCTATCTCTCTCTCTTGCTTAAGGAACCCAAATCCATACCCCTTTTACTTGGTTTCCGAAACCAGGGGATTAAAACCATTTTCAAAGCAAAAGAAGAAGTAGAAGGAACAAATGGAAACTAAAGAGGAGGTGGTTCCAGTTACTCCGCTGCTCTCCAATGTTGGTCTGCATCTCTGTTATGTCAGTCGCTACTTCCATAATGGCATAAAGCTCGGCAACCACCTTGGAATTGGAATTTAGCTATTCAATATCTTTAGTGATGTCCTTGGAGATGCCTACAATGTCCGTCAGAGTAGCAGGTGATCGTCGGCACAACAATGGAAGGTCGTCAGGTCCAACCGTTGTCGCTCAGGTATTTAGGGTATGCAACGATAACAAGGGTGGCATGGAATGGGTTTATTTACATATAAGAAAGGGCAAATTTATCATTTCCTTCCAAAACTAACAGAATTAGTACTTAAGGGTACGAACATAATTTTTGAAACTCCAGGAGTGATAGACATAATTGTTTTTTTTGGATAGTAACTTGAGAAACTTTATAAAGATCAACGTGAATCACACATGGATGGAGTTGAACATAACTCCTGGATCCATGGATCGGAATTTGGCCAGATTGTTGTGACGTTATCAACAACACCTTCCTCGCTAGGAGGTTAGCTACACTCTTTACCTCCCTTGGAACATATGAAAATGAACAAGAAGTAAACTAGGATGAAATGCAGTATATCACCTACTACAGGTTTTACTTCTAGAGGTGGATAACACAACCCACGTTGAAGATAAGACACCAAATCTTTCTGATCCGTCTCCACCAATAGCCACTCATATCTTGCTGAAATACCTTCTAACAGTGCCAAACGAATAGACATGGCTTCACCAACAAGGACCGATGTCAAAGAGCTTGGCATAGAGCACCACGAAGAGAAACTCCAATAGAATTCGTAAAAATAAATCCAAGAACACAACTGCTTGTTGCTTGGCAGAAGCTGGCATCACAATTCACCTTGATATACCTTCGAGGTGGTGGTGTCCATCTTGAATTTCCTGATGGAGCATTGCAATCCAAAACAAAATTTGAAGAGGAAATTGTCAACATAGTACCATTTAGGAATTCCTGTTGAGCTTTAATTGTCACATGAATAACTTCCTCAGGCTGCCAATCTTTTTGCCAAAAAATATGGTCGTCTATACCATAGTAAAAAAGAGCAAAGAGATGTAAGTTGGTGCTTTCGTTCCTTGCCAAGTGCAGAAAAAGAATTCCAATTCATCAAAAAACTTGAAATATGTTGATCTCTTGATGCAGAAGAAATATATCCCAATACACTACTAAACCAACTGCCTTCGCAAAATTGCAACCAACAAGAATATGGAAAATAGTTTTCTCACCACCACAACGATTGCAAAGTAGATCAATGTTGCAAGACATATGCTTTAATGCATCTCCTGTAGCAAGCCCATCAACACAGCATATCTACATAAGAACCGCTAAATTTTAGGAAGAGTTTTGTAGCTAGGACCGAATGTTCTATTGAACAATATCTAGAATTCTGATTCTAGATAATAATAATAATAATAATAAAGAAATAGATGTTTATTGCCTCTCTTCACTGGATCCGACTCCTCTCCAATGCACCTATGCGTTGCATGGCATGTAGCGCACATCATACAAATGGGGAGCTCCGATCCACATGACAACATACATCTCTATGCATTGACGTGTGGATCGAAGCCTCCCTAGCCACACAATGTGTGCTGCACTGGAGAGGAGCTCAACGCCTCTTCAATTGCTCTTTGATTAGATAACAAATAATAAACACTTTTTGATAGAGATAATTGTTTGAAACCACAAATGTGGGAGACTATTTTCCCCTTTTTTTTTTTTTTTTGGTTGTGTTAACCAAAAATAAATCCTTTTTTTTAGTACCACTTTTTTTTTTCTGGTAAAATTTTTTTAGTACCACTTGCCTAGTCCTGAAAAAATCTGATCGAAAACGTGTCACTAATGTTTTTTGTTCAGTGAAACAAACGTGTTACTAGTTACTACTTTTCGGAGGAAGAAAGACTTGGGAAAAGTGTTCTGACTTCTGACAGATATATCTGCTCGGTGGTGTTGTATGGTGGGCTTCAACTACAGATTTCCCAGAGAGGGAAATTCGTTCCCCAGCTAGCAAAATGGCCTACCCACTGACATCTCGTTTAATTTTGTGTTACCAATGTATCGAGTCACTGCACGTCACAGCTATTGGATTTGCTTTTCTGATTTGTTTTTTTATTTTTATTCGTTTTTACTTGACGTGAATTGAATGATTCGTCCCCATTAACTGTTATTGCATTTCCTACTCGGTGACCATAATTTATTTATTGATTTCCACTGTAATAAATTTTTTTTATATTTTCTAAATGAAAGCAACTGGTCTCCTCAGTAAATTATTATAATGCTGTGACCCATCAACATCACTGGTCTAGCTGCTCCTCCTAGGATGATAACTGTAACAACACAAGTTGGCTTCCAGCTTTCGCCCCTCCTCACCTTTTCTTCTGGACCGTCAATTCCACATCCCAATCAGATTTTCTATAATATCTTTTGGTGTCTGGACGTTCAACACTTCAACACAACCAATCTATAACAATCCCATGCAAAGAATATTCCCACTGCATGAACTTGAACGTTAGGTTTAAGATTACGACAATTTTTTTTTCCCATTAAATCTTTTTAATAAGAAGATGATCAGATGGACTACATTTGTAGCACCACTACAAGGCTAACAACTAAGGACATAGAATAATGTACTTTCGCTTTGAATTCATAAATATCTTCCAAGGTTTTGATATTTTCTAAAATACCTTTTAAGATCTTATTTTCTTCCTTGTATAACAGGAACATTTATGTTACAAGTATAACAACAAAATTTCCTCTGTTAGATGGGGGAGGGATTTTAGAGGATTCCGCTCCTCTCCTACAAGTCCAGTGCCCAAGGAGTGCCCAAGGAGTGCCCAATGAGGCATCCAATAGTTGGGCTCCAAGGCACATGTTGAGATGCGTGTGCGTTGAGCTTCACATAGTCACACATTCTCGCATATGCCCAGCATAAGGGTGTCAATTGGTTCGATTTCGATTATTTGGTTTGGTTTCAGTTCAATTCCAAAGAGTGTTGTTGTGATATGAAACCGAACCAGCTCTAAAATTCGATACTCACACCGAACTTACTCTATTTCAGTTCGATTTGGTTCCGAAATTCGATTCTATTAGGTTCTTACATAGTTCGTTTCCAATTCCTCTACTCAGTCCATATACTATATTACTATATTGTAATATAGTATAATAGTATTATAAATCTAATACTAATATTAATAATATATACTATAACATATTATAATGTATTAATAGATTATAATGTATTAGTATTATAATAAATAGCATACTATAATATGCTACTAGCCAAGTTCGGTTTGGTTTTGATTCTTGAATTCGGTTCCTATGTTTGATCTAGATCAAATAAAAAATCGAATCGGTTTTGAAATCTAATACTCAAATCCAATCGAATTTTATTCGGCCTGGTTCAATTTGGCTTATTAGGTCCGGCTTCGGTTTCGGCTTTCGTTTTCAGTTCTAATTTGACACCCTTTAACCCAGCAGCCCAGCTGTTGGATGCCTCACTGGGTACTCATTGGGCGTTTGGCTCACTCAAGAGGAGCTCAATCCTCTACAAGCTAGGGATGTCAAACGGTTTGTTCGTGTTTCGGTTGGGCTGAAATGATTTACGATCTCGGAATGGTGAGGCCAAAACCAAACCGTTAAGAAACTTCGGTTTTCGTTCGGTTTCGATTTTGGTCCGGTGCAGTTTCGATTTATTTCGATTTTTCAATATCGGATTAATACCGGTTTAGATCGATTTGTTTACGGGTTTGAGCCACAATAAAATCTTTAATTCATAATTTGTAGTGAGGAAAGATTCAATAAAAATACTTCAATTCACCTTCTCAAGTTAAAACAAGTATACAACCAAAAATAAGAAAATTGATTTGATATTTTCATGTTGTAATCCGAACAAAGAATAATAAACCATATGGGAAAAAATGGAAGATAATTAATATTCAAATCAATGAATAGATAGAGTTTGTAGCCAAATCATATAATTATTTATCATTAATTGTAAAGGGAAGGTAATTAAAATTGAAATCAATGAATAGTTATTGAGAAGATAATTAATATTGAAATCACAAAATGAACCCTACTATCAAATCATTTATTTGATAACCAAATAATTTTGTATAGTAAACATGGAGAACAATCCAAGAAGCATGATTACCAATCAATTTCCTTTTTTCATAACCTCATACTCATTGATTTGTAACAATTCCCCTTACAACAAGAAATTTGCTCACTAATATTGAAATCAATGGATAATCAATTCACCTATTCATAGCCTTATACTCAATGGTTTATTTTAATCGGTTTCATTCAGTTCGGCGTTTGGTCGGTCCAGTGTCGTCTGGTTTTCAACAGGTCCTGTCATATCTAGTCCAAAACCAATCTAATAAGGATCGATTTAGTTCGGTTCAAATTTTTTCGATCGATTTTAATCGGTTCGACTAGGTTTTGACACCCTTACTACAAGCTACTTATGTATAATCTCTCATAATATAAAATCTCACATCAAGCCAATGGAGGCATGAGAAGAAATGCTTTCCCAATTGAAACCAACATGATCAAGGAGTAAAGAGAGTGTAGAAGGCTCTGTGCTCTATATTGAAGCGTTGGTTTTTTTTTTTTATTATTCTTTTTTTCTCTAGGTGATAGTATTGAAGGTGTAAATCAAATCGAAACAGTTTACTTAAATCGATTAGAACCCTTTAAACCAGAATCGGAAACCTATTTATTAATCTGTTCGATTCTAGTTTAAAAAAGTGAAGTTGTTTGTTAAATTGTTTGGTTTGGTTTTAAAAACTGATAAATTGTCAGTTTTGAACATGGGCAAACGAAGATTAGAATTTTTCCAACTATTGAATGATTCTACATACTAAATTGATTAAAAAAAAAAGGGGGGGGGGGAATCGGTAGGCCTAGCATTCTATATACGCTTTTGGTGTTCTTTAGTGGCTTTATATCATGTAATTAATTTAAATTATTTTTATTTCTTAAGTTATAATTTTAGCATAAATGGTGTAGTCTAAACCCAACAACATTGGATTTCTTTATTGCGCTTCAAAAATAGGTTCTTTCTCACTTGGCCTAGAACTTTTAACCCAAAGTGGTAACTTGAACTGGCAACAAAATCGAAACTGTTTATAAATATAAACTGTTCAAATGGAATTGGTTATTAATTAACTTCCATTTGGGATATCGAAATTGTTGATTAAACGGATTCAGTTTTCATTTCTACTGTTCATATCTCGAACCAAAATTGAAACCAAACTGATTAATTAGAATCGAACTAATTAACACCCTTAGCTCGTGGAACTAGATCCTCTACTGCCGAGCTACCTGGTAGGATCGTGCTGCATAGACACGGTGTTACGTGTAATGACTGCCTTACTCTCACTTGGGTAAGACGTTTGGGCAGGGGTAAGGCGGACATTGTGCACATCGTGTCTGGATATCACGGTCCTGCTAGGCAGCTTGGCAGTAGAGGATCCAAATTATTAGCTAGTTGGGATGTCAAATCAAATTGATCTGGCTGAATTGAGCAAAATCAACCGGATCTCATTGAAAGTGAATGACTGAACTCCTTTTCAGTTTGGTATTGGTTTTGACTTTTAGAAACCATTGAGATAGAAAATTCATCGTTTAGATCCCCCCCAAAGAAAAAAAAACACAATGTGAAGACTAATAATAGTTAGGGAAAAAGAAGGATAGCAAGTTGCGTAACTGTTACACCCCATCTCTGCTTGCAAAAACTGTTTCGATTATAGATGCCTTAAGGCCATGCATTGCACGTTGTCATCAAAGAGGTTCCTTTTTTAAATTTGGTTTAACAGAGTGGAACGGTGGGATCCGCCATGACTATAGATGGTGGGAGGTTACAAACCCCACATGGCCACATGGCGCAGGAGATTAGCACTTTGGAATGAAAATGACCCCAATACAAGGAAGGAGGTGGAAGTGTTGATTATGGGAGTTACGAAGTAAATGCCTTCTATATAAGACAAAAGCCAAGCAAAAGAGAGGGAACCCAACGGATCAACAACACACTTGAGACAAGAGTCTTTATCTTAATTTATCCTTTCCTTTTTTATCTTTCAAGATGTAGTCCTTCATCTTTACTTGTAAGTTTTGCTGGAGTTGGCTTCCAGCCACCAATGCCTCATTGGTTTGTGTTTCAAGGGGCATTCATGTAGGTCTTGCTTGGAGAATAACTCCAGCAACCATTTCTTTTGGCCCGTGTTTCAGAAGACAACCATCATCATCAAGTTGCAAACTTCATCAGTGACTGGCAGAGTCGTGAAAGCTTCATCAAAATCGTTTTTGGGATATGCTTGGAGAACAACTCCAGCAATCTTGTCTTTTGGCCCGTGTTTCAGAAGGCGACCATTAACATCAAGTTGCAAGTTCCATCAATCCATGGCTAACAGAGTTGTGAAGCTTCATCAAATTCGTTTCTGTGAGATTATGCGATTTGATTGTAGAATAGTTGCAGTGTAAACACCAAGTTGTAAATCTCATCAATGTCAGATTTCGCAAGTTGTAATGACTCCAATCGGATACAGACTGCAAGTAAGCAATTTGATCTTCAATCTTCTTCATTTGCTTTGTCCATCGCGATTTTCTTTTACCCAAAAGACCTTAGAGCTACTCAGGCACGAAAGGATCCTCTTCTCATCCTGGTTAGAAGTCAAAACAAGCCAAAAGCCTCTTAGAACAGGCCGTTTTGCCAGTCAGAACAGGCCATTTCGTCTGGGTCGAAAGTTAGAACATGTAGTTTGGTCCTGGTTGGAAGCTAAGACAGGCCATTTCCAGTTTTGTTTGGGCCTGCGTCAAAAGCTCTAGCACGCCCGCGTTACCTCCACCACATGCGTTGTGCCCCTGTGTATAGGTGTTGGATTTTTCACCAACAGTCACGTACGTATACTAGTGCATCTCTGTGTTTATGTCTCTCCTCCCCTCCTATAAAATGATACATCTGTGCCTATTATGGGAAGAGAGAGAGAGATAGACATAGAAAACCGATAAGAGACTCTTACGAGACATTGATTAGGATAAAAATGATCAAATCAAGATCTATTGGTTTCAATTTGATTTTTGTAGATAGAATATTTTATTTGGTCTGGTTTTGATCTAACTCGATTTATACATAAAAGGGAGTGTCTAAATGACACCTCGATTGGTCTATTAAGAATTTGGCACTTTCATTTTATTGCCCTTTGTGTTATTCTCAACATTTAATACATTTTTTCAAATGATGGTAAATCTAACAATTCAAATAGGGATTGCATTAAATAATTTTAAATTTTTTGAAAACCCTATTTCTATCCCAACATTAAATAATTTTTGGGAATAAAACAAGGGGCAAAAAGTAAAGTTAAAATTTTACTGAAACTCATAATAAAATCCTTATATAAAGTGAAAAAAAGACAAAACCCATCCAACCATTTGACACCCCTAGGCGACTTTTTTTCCTTTCAGGTTCGCTGCTTGGTACAGTTGTCCGGTTCCTCTCATAGGGGGTGGAAATGACGACTTAACCTAAATCGAGCAGGGGATAGGTTGTCATTTCTGCCCCCCTATGAGAGGAACCGGACAATTGTACTAGGCAGAGAACTTGAGAGGATAATGATCCCCCCTAGGCACTAGCATTTTAAGTAAAAACCAATATGGGATTGATTTCCTTGTCTGACTGTCTATCAACGGTAGTGCCTCCCTGTGTCTACCTCTCTCATCCCACAATAGAGGGCAGAGATATCATTTCATAGGAGGGGAGGAGAGAGATAGATGTTGCCAATCACTAGCACACACTATGCAGCCTGGCAGCATTCTTTTTCCCAACCAATATTTGTGGAGAAAGTATTCCTTTACCTAGGGGTGTCAAATGGTCGGTTCGGCTCGATTTCAGTCTGGGAATGAGTAAGACCTAAACCCAACCATTAAGGAATTTTGGTTTTCGATTGGTTTTGGTTTATTTTGGTTTTTTAGTATTGGGTTAATATTGACTTGTCTTTGGGCTTGAACCACAATTAAATCTTACATTCTTAACTGACAGTGACGTAAGATTCAGTAAAAGCACTTTAAATTATCCTCCACACATTGAACAAGTAAGCAATTAGGTAGGAATTGGGAAATTGATTTGATATGTTCATGTTATAATCAGAACAAAAAGGAATAAATTGTAAGGGGAAGATCGATAATTAATATTGAGATCAATGGATAAGTAGTGTCAGAAATTAAATAATTGTTTATCAATGTAAGGGGAAGATAAGTAATATACATTGATATCACAAAATAAACCTTATTATCATATCATTCATTAAACTGCCCAAGTAATTCTGTATAGTGAACAACGATATCAATAGAAGCATTGTTAAAAATCAATTCCCCTACTCATAACTTCATACTCATAGGTTTGTAACAATTCTCCTTATAACCAAGAATCTTCTCACCAATATTGAAATCAAAGGATAATCAATTCAACTATTCATAAGTTCATACTTAATGATTTTTTTACTGGTTTAATACAGTTCGGTTTTCGCTTTAGATATCGGTTGGTTCAGTGCGATCCAATTTTCAACCGATCCCATCTTCAACCGATCCCATCATATCCGAGTCCATAACCAATCTGATAAGGATTGATTTGATTCAATCTGAATTTTTACGATCAATTTTGATCAATTTTACTGGTTCGTGTTAAGTTTTGACACCCCTACCTCCACCCATGGAGGGTTCACTATTCACTCACCCATTTAAGGTCATTAGAAGTATCCCTCCCTCTCATATTCATGCCTGTCACACTACCATGGGTGAAGGAAATCTGGCCCAATATATATTGTATAACAATGAGACGAAAACAAACAGAGAGATAGGGTTTAGGGTTTACCCCCATCTAAGGTCATTAATAAATTTTTTTCGAAGTCCAATATATATTTTATAATAATCAGAAAAAATAAGTAGAGATACCCTTTGTTGGAAAGCATATCCATGAATATTCTGCACCGATACATTTACACATCTAACCACAAAAGGGTGTTTTTTCGTTGTCATTATGTTTTTATTCTTTCCAAAATTTATAACAAAAATATTAAATAAATAAATAAATAAGTGAGATATTTTCCCTTCAACATGAGCAACACACATACATGCATGCATGATACACATTGAATGACGAAAATGACCTTCCTTTCATAGCGGTAGATAATGACGTGTTTGTCAATTCAACAAATAAAGTTAGTTAAAAGAACATTAAAAAAAAAAAAAAAAAAAAAAAAGAACAAAAAAGCAGCTTTTCGCTCGTAGTTCCGCGTGGACACCCACCACCACAAAAGGTAATTTGTTCAAAATTGCTTTCAATAAGGACCATTTTTAAAGTATTCTCACGAGAGAACCAAACGTGGCCTTGAAAAAGATGCCACATGGGAATGTAGGATAGAACCCGTGATGTCAGCCTTCGGGAACTCAAAGATCTAAGACCGGGATGAAGATCAAAGTCTGGCCAAGCGAAAATCGTTTCAGAAGCTTCACCACAAACGGGCAAACGACTCGGAGTGGAGAAGAGATCCCTACTTCCCTATACTCATGATCGTATATATACGTATCAATATACGATTTGTGTATTTGACTTTATTCTGATTCTGATAATTTTAGGGAAACACCGAAGGAGCTCGTGCATCCCTCCTCTATATAAAGGGTGAGTAAAGGCGTTTCTCTGTGATTTCGGAGAATTGAAGCTACTACGCTCATACTTCGTTAAAGCGAAGCCGGATTTGGAATTGTTGCTCGAGCTAATTGGAATATTTATCGAGATTCCGGTCGAAATTCGTGTAAGTTCTCGACGTCTTTGATAATTTCTTCATTTGTTTACTGTTCATCATCGTTTGATTTGTGATATTTCTCCGTTTCATCGGTCTGCGTTTTGGATCCCATTTTACGGGATGCACCGATGCAATGATGGAGGAGGTTGGTGTGAATCTCCTCTGGACTTGGGTATATGGTCACCAATGTCGACTGACTCAATCTGAAAGCTTGAAGCTTTCTCTTTGTGAATTCCTGAGCTCCTCCTCAAGTTCAGAATTTGGGTTTTGTGTTGAGAGAGAGTGAAAAGAGAAGAATGGTTTGGCAGGGTTGTGTGAAATGTCACGGGACGTTCAATTTGACTAATTGTGGTGTTTTTTTTTTAATTGCAGGTTCGAGTGAACTGTAAGAAGGCTAGTTCAAGACTCTCTGGAAAAATTGAGGAGAGGGAAAAAGGGAGGAAAGAGGAGCGTGAAACCCATTTGATTAAGAGAGATTCACGCACAAGCTTTGCCTTTTTCTCCTCTTACGTCTTATTTTTTGGGTTTTCTTCTTCTCAGCCCTTTTTGGAGTTCGGAAAGTTGAGGATGGGATTAAAGGTCGGTGCGACTTATTTACATTGGTCGCAACCAGTAGCGTCTCACTCTTCCACTCCGGCTCAGACGCTAGCCTCTGCAATTTCATCTCCTTCTTCAAAAAAATATGGCGTCTGCCGATTCGTTCAGCGATCGGCTTTTTTAGGGACGTCAACGACAAAGCTGTTTAGGTCTCGATCTTGCGATAACCCCAAGAGTGGAGGCCAATCCCTTAAGAGGGCTTGCAGCGCCAACTTAGATGGATACCCTGACGAAGAGTTCGCCGAAAATATTCGAGAATTAGCTTTGAGATTCCATCTTTTGAGCGATGGTGACGAAGAACAGAACAATCTTCCCTACGCCGTGGATGGAGAATTGGATACTTTTACTGATTCCCTGGAAAAGCAAGGCGAGAGCGGTAGTCGCTTCGAGAGTTGTAGCGTCAATTCTGTACAAATACCCAGTCCTTTTTTGCCAACGAAGAGGGAGACTGTGGAGTTTCCTTGGCTCCGATTCAAGCCAGAACCGCTAGACTGGCCGGGAAGGGATGAGATTGACCAGGCGAGTATAGCGTGGAAGGCGAACAGCGTGGATCTTCCCCTTTCTCTTAGAATCATAAAGAAGAAGAAGCAATGGGAAGAAGGTTTCATAGAAGCAGGGGAGTTCGCCTACTGCTCTGTGAAGAAGGCCTTTTCTTCGATGGTGTTCATCATACGTGAGCTACACAGCTACACGTTGCAGATGCGAGAGCTTCTCTTCTATGAAGACCTTCAGGATATTCTTGCCCGAGTACAGAAAGAGATGCACGCTTCATTC
This sequence comes from Telopea speciosissima, assembly GCF_018873765.1. Lineage (NCBI taxonomy): Eukaryota > Viridiplantae > Streptophyta > Magnoliopsida > Proteales > Proteaceae > Telopea > Telopea speciosissima. The sequence continues at coordinate 16,068,154 of NC_057917.1, forward strand.
GTGTGGCTCTTCCAACAGGTGTTCTCACACACACCTACTCTCATGGTGTATGTGATGATCCTTCTTGCAAATTTCACTGTCTATTCGATGGGAAACAATACAGCAATTGCAGCAGTCCAGCCTCCTCCGTCGGCTGCCACCGAAATCGTAACGATAAATGAGAACAATCCCAATAAGTTTGTTTCCCCTTCGGCAATGAAGACGTTTTCCGTATCGTCTTCGACTGGGAATACGGCCTCTGTGGGAGGACAAAGCGGCGACGGCGGAGGAAACTTCCGCCCTGTGACGAGTGGGACAGGGGGAGATGGACGGTCCGATGGTTCCTCGTCATTGTTGAACTATCAGAGTACCATTTTTCCAGAGGAAATATCTCAGTTTCATCAGGACGCGGAATCGGCATCGGTGGTCGATGCAGAGCCGGAAGGAGGAGAAATAATGACCGAGGAAGAGTTGAACTTGTGGAAATTGATGATGGAAGAAGCGATTAGAATGCAGGCGAGGGCGAGTAACGGAGCTCTGGATCACGATACGATACAAAGCTTCGTGTCGCCGGTGAAGGCGGAGATGGAAGCGGAAGACCAATCCGATCACTTGAGGATGGAGCTTCTGTATCAGATGGCCGTTTCCCAAGAACCCAACAACCCTCTTCTCCTCGCCAATTACGCTCAGTTCCTCTACCTCGTCGTCCACGACCACGACAGGTAAAAATTTTTATTTCGAGTTCTTTTCATAAATTAAATTCCGAAAACTTTATAATTTTAGCTGCTAAGTGCTAACTTTACTCTGTAACAGAGCGGAAGAGTACTTCAAGATGGCAAAAGGGAATGGGAGAGAAGGAGAAAGAGATGCAGAGGCGTTGAGCAAGTATGCAACGTTCTTGTGGCTGGTGAGGAAGGACATAAGTGCGGCGGAGGAGACATACTTGGAAGCAATAGAGGCGGAGCCAGGGAACACTTACCATGCCGCCATTTACGCCAATTTCTTGTGGAACACTGGTGGCGAAGATACTTGTTTCCCTATTAACTGAGACTGGATTGGAGACTCTTACTCCTCTATATCTACTCTGTTTCTGTATACAAACCCCAACCCCAACCATTACTACACCACCATAACGCGGCCAACTGCCTTTTCCGTTCTCTCTCTCTTTCGTGGCAAAAGAGTCACAGTAGTAGAAGAAAAAAAAAATTTGAAAAAAAAAAAACAAAGTGAACTAGAAAAAGAAGAGTCTTTGGAGTCCTTTTTCTTATTTTTCAAAGATTTTCTTCGGCATTCTCTCTTTACTGGAGTTTGGATTCACCAAACTCCCATAAGCAGAGTGGAGAACGCGCGCGCGCGAGTGAGAAGCAGTTGGCAGCCACTACTTGGTTTCGTCTTCCTTCCCATTACAATTTTTTCTTCTCTATCACTTGTAGAGGCTTGCTTGAACAGCTGATGATCGGAACAATGAAGGGGCGCTTCTTTTTGAGATGCTGTTGAACCTTACTGCGCAGATACCACCACAGCAATTGTAACGATTCTTTTTCTAGTTTCCACTTTCCACTTTCCACTTTATTTAAGAGCTGTGTATATGAAAAAGTTAAAAAAAAAAAAAAAAAATTCTTTGGAGCCTTGTAGAGGAAAAAAAATTCAATGTTCGTTGCAAGTTATAACGGTACCTGGTAACTATAGTGTTGTTGCAGATTTGGTAAAGGTTTAAGATCTAAAATGGGTCATGGGATCGGTTATCAAATTTGGATTCCTAATCAGTTCGACGTTTGGAACTCTAGAAATTGGAATCACAAAGAGGTATTGGTGTCCCCAAATCTGTAATTTTTTGAAGTTTTGTTTCAATAAATTTAAGGGTGTTGTTATAAGAAGTAAATTTAATTGATTTTCTGTTATTTTAGTGACTATGCTCAGTAATTCACCTCATTCGAATCCGATTCCTCAAACCATTGATTATGTACATGATACATGTTTGCATTGTCATGTCCTTGGAAACAATGTTCTTGTTGCCGCTCGAATCTGAATCGTCGTGTTGAGAGGAGACTTGTGCACCAAGAGCGTAGAAATGGATAAGAGAGGGTCAGAGCAGACTCCGAAGGGACTCTCCAATGCTTAAGTCAGAATTCCGAGCAACAATAGAATGAGTTGGAAAATTGAAAGAGCAGAGCTTGAGAGAGTAATTATGTGTCACATACCTTGTACCCTACCTTCCCATTTATAGGATGGATGGTGAAGAAATCTGATTTCTAGTAGGAAACAAAAATGGAAAGTGATCTAACTAGTAACCTAGCCTAGTGGTTGGACCCTTACTTCAAGAGGTTATTAGGTCTCAGGTTCAATTTCCCCTACTTTCATTTTGTACCCTACCACGGTATAGATTGGGGTTCGATTCCCAACTGGTATAGTTTCTACCGAATTCTAGATAGTATTTGGGGTTAAAAAAAACAAATGAAGATTGATCTTTATTGGGAGTCCCTAACCTCTTTGCTATAGCGTAGGGTCAGGGTAGTTTCAACCCTAATCTTCCTTTTGACTTGGTTTTCTACCATATGTCTCATCCATTGGTGGATTTCTTTTGGATCTAAACCTGTCTTATTCTCTCTCTTCTAGCCAGGGCAGTTAGGCTATCAGACAATTCACCTTGGCCGGTTCAGCTTCTTTGTTGGTGGCCTCATCTCGGCTAGTGCAACTCATCCGTTGGAAATTTATCCTCAACTGAAATACAACAAGGATGACCTAAGGTTTTGGATTCCACCTCGATCTATTCAGCTCGGCTTGTAATGTCAATGGTATAACAAGATTTTAGGTGCCACCTCTGTTAGTTTAGCTAAACATGAAATGTCGATGCTTTTAGGTTTTGGTTGCCACCTCAGTTCGTTTAGCTCAGCTTGCAATGTTGGACTTTGTCAAAGGTTTTTTAGACCACCTAGGTCCATCCTGGTCGATCGTCTTTTAATCTGAAACAATTCAAGCTAATCTGCCCGAATTGCCCAGTTCCATGATTCCTGACAAGATGTCTCTTTAATTCTGACAAGGCTTTTTGAAAAGTTTTTGGTGGGTATTTCCTAGCTTCCTTTGGAAGCTTCGGGGAGCACTTCAGGAGGATGCCACGGCGTCTATTCACCTCGGGGATTGGAAAGGTCGCCTGAAAGCTGAGAGGTCGTGAGATCTTGGATTGTCCATTTAGGAGGATCTAAATTGTTCATGTTCTTATTTAAGCGGGGAAAAATCCTCAACCCTTCCATCATTTTCAGTACTTCCAAATTTTCGGGAGAGCTCAGTCAAGAGAGGTCATCCTCGATTATTCTCGGCTTTTTCTATTTGGTTAAGAGAGATTGTCTTCGAAAGCTTTCACTTCGGTCTCATCACCTCGGTTTTCTCTTCCATCAAGTTCATATTTAAATCTTTTGTTTTTCTGCCAAAGTCCTCAACAAGCAAGTCCTCCTCCTCGAGTAAACTGAGCCATGATTCAAATCTTGGCCGTGTTCGCGGCTTTAGATCGGACTCCGATGACTCTGGTTCTTCCTCTCGTCAGAATACCAGCAGTTCTAGGGCTTCTATCTCTCCCTGCGCGGAAGAGGGTGCTTCAGATCTAACCTTGCCGCAGACCCGTGCGACTACTACAACTAGGACCAATCCTAACTCTGAAATAATTGTTGTCAACAAAATTTGCACCTATGCAAGGACGAACTGACCTCTATTAGGGGAAAGTTCCATATCCCTTCTTTAATTATTCTTAGGTTGTGTGCTGTTAACGAGAGGGCATGCTCTAGCAAACTTGATGAAATGTGCTTTTATGAGGATAACTTTTGTGCCAACGTTTGATTCCGTATAACTCGTTTTGTAGTTTACCTTCTATAGCACTATCGGGTCGTCCCTGCCCAGCTCGTACCTAATGCCTGGAGGTGCATTTTGAGCTTCCTTATCTTGTTCACTGGGTTAGGTAGACTTGTCTCAATTGATAATTTTATCTGTTGTTTCGCTTTCAAGGCCCATCTGACTTTCCACGGCTGGTACTATTTTTGTCATCGCCCTAAGGTGGAGAAGATTATAATTGGGCTGCCGTCCTCTGTCCACTCTTAGAAGAGCAAATTCTTCTTTTTTAAGGTTGAGTCCCTTTTTAGTACCATCTGGTTAGAGTTAGACACCATATCTGGTTATAAGAGACCTCTCCTCAATGAGGAGGAATTTTAGTCCTTCACGCTAATCAAGACCACCACTACATTCTTGACAAAGGGGATGGAGGACGAGGCTGTCATGCCTTGCTATGGGCTCAACCCTGGAGATCCTTGGTAGTCTATTTGGAAATGTCTCTTTTTTCGATTATCCTTATTTTGATGCTCTCCTTTTACATTATGTAGTGAATTTAAATTTCAACGAGTTCTTGGCCGTCCTGAATAACGATAAGTCAGCCAAAAGAAAGAAAGAGTCTTCCCCGATATCTGGAGCTGAACTAAGACTACTATCCTGACCTTACTATTTCAATTGTAGCCCTAGGCTCTAATTAAGCCTAGTGTTGTCCAGAACCTTACTATTATGGTCCTTGGAGCTGATGTCCTTGCCCTAGCTACCAACCGGGGCTCTGATTATGACGAGCTTCCTTTCACTCGCCGTTGGGGTGTTAAGGCAAACGATACAACCCTGGGGGATTCTAGTGTAGCGAGAGAGATCCTTCAAGAGGGCTGGCTGACGAAGAATAGTGAGGCTATCGCCAAGCTAAGCAGCAGGGAATTGGCATCGCACTTGTACTCGGACATGGTTTAGGTAATTTTCTGCTTGCACTTGCTTTTTATCTGGCCTTAAGATTTACCTCGGTTTAGTAAACTTGGAAGGTCGTCTTCCTATAACATCTTGTTTCTGTACAGTTTGCCATCTATTTGGCTAATATGTTTGCTCAGTTGGACTGGTCACAGGGATCCGACTCCTCTCTAGTGCACCCTGAGCTTGACGACTTCCAAGCTTTCAGCGCAGCAGCAGATGCCGACAACTGTGCAAGCGTGGCATCAAACGACCACTGCACCTTTGGATCTGGCTTCTCTCCATCGATGTGCATCATGCTCAGATGTACTTCATCCGTCCTCGTTGTTCAATGTCGGGCTTACAGGCGTGTCGGCATCTACTGTCACTTTGGACGTCATCCAGCTCGGTGGTATGTTGGAGAGGAGCATCCGTGGTCACAAGCCTTTATGAGGATAGTGAGGGCAGAGGCTGAACCATGTGAAGAAAAAGTTCGAGGAAGAGAGGCTGTGGCCCAAGCAGAATCTTTGAGGGCCTCGCTGACGATGTCTTGGGAGGCATCAAAGCTCCTTAAAGATGTTGTGGTTACTGTCGGGAGGGAACTGAAGGCGGTCGAGGAGAGGAAGGCTGACATATACCGAATCCTTATTGTATATTATTGTTTATACACAATATGCACCTAATTAATCTAATTTGGGAGGCTTAACTTGTTTTTATTAATATTTATGAACATTGTTAACCTAAGTTAAAATGAATATTTTAATCCTAGTTATTAACCCTAGGTTAGATATTTAATTGCATTATTAGTTTTATTAATCTAATTAGTTTCTTTTTACCCTAATTAAACAACCTTAATTCTAAGGCCAAATTTCTAGAGCTAACTTTGCAAATTATGCAAAACACCTAAATTAGGCTTAAAACCTTGTAAAAAAATACGGCAACATCTAGCTTAAACAAAATTTAACACTTAAATGTTCAAAATGATGAAATTGCTCTTAAGGATCAAAACACAAGATAAATACATAAAAACCTCATTTAAGTACAAAAACTTGCTAAAACATGTTTTTATGATATTAAATCCATGAAAAACCTAAGAAAAATTTCACAAAATTCGAACAATAAAATGATAGTAAAATTACTAAATGCCCCTATTAGACCAAGAATGTAAACATACATGAAATTACGTCTAAAACACAAAAATTATAAAAAATGATCCGTAAGCTTTTGAAACATAAACTTAAGGTATTATGAAGTCTGAAGAATAAGGTTGAGCCTTAATATTGTGGAATGACCAAAATGCCTTTGGAGGGCAAAAAATTCACAAGGATGCATAAAACTTCATCCAAAATGAAAATTTCACACCAAAACATATTTGCAGGTATTGAAATCATGGAAATTAAATAATAACAATTACCCCAAAATTCGGGGAAAAATTCATGTGTCAAATATTCAAATTACCCTTCAGCCCCAAAAATGCAAAAATGCATGAAAATGAGTTAGGATTTGCAAGAATGATGAAAATATACCTAAATGAAAGTGAATACTAATTTATTATTAATACACACTACAAACATAAAATAAAACAAATATTTAATGCTTAAAAGATCTAACATGTTGGAAAAGACCAAACTACCGCTGAAGGGTTAAATGATAAAAACAACTCCTAAACTACCTTAAATGCATGGAAAAGAGTTGAATAGCATAAAAATACCCCCCAAAACATCAAAATATGTGAATAAAAACAATTTTCATGATGTGCAATGCAAAAAGTGGTCAAATGACCAATGGCAAAAACAGTAAATTTGTCACTAGCATATTTTTTTTAATCAAAGAACAATTAAAAACATTGACATGGTTTTAAACAGTCTAAAATACTAAAATATACAATATTTCCAAATCTAAAGACAATAGAAACCGTAAATTAACATGGTGAAATGAAAATGCCCTTTTAGGGAAAAAAAAAAAAAAAAGTAATGTTTATACAAATTATACCTTAAAATTGCATATATACATATAAAAATTTTGCAAAAACATGTCAATCAGGATCATGCACTATACAGAATTCACATGAATTTTTTTTTTCCTTTTTTGTATTTTTGGGAATTAAAACTAGAAGATTGCAAAAATGTCCAAAAAGAATTAAAAAAAAGAGAGGAAAAATACACATTCATGATTAGCAACTATAGAGACCATATGTCATAGTATGAAAAAGGCATCACAAAGCATGTTCATGAATTTTTCCCAAATTTAAATACACCAGCAAGCATTTTTTTGATTTTTCAAATGATAATAAGCATAATGGACAAATACAAAAATATGTAAATAAAAGATAAAAGAAATATTTAATTTAGTATAAAAAATATGTAAATGAATTTTACATACTGATATATGACATAAAAATAAAAAAAATAAGATTTCCTACTCTATTCATACTAAAATAAAAATTATAAAATTAACGTATTTAAAAGGGGAAAAAGAGAAGATAGACAAATAAATAAAGTAATTTCTCATAATGTGACTTTATGTTAGTATACCCAATTTGATAGAATATAAATTGGGTTAGTGGGAGCATGCACGAGGACATCCAATAGGGGTGGGGTGATCATTTCACCCTCCCTGTGTTTCGGCACAGGGGCTATGGGACCAGACAGAGATACCCCACCCTAATTGTAAATATGAAAAAAAAATCCTTATGTTGTCTGCTTTAGTTGCGTCTCGCCGGCAACGCAAGGGAATCCTCTCCCTTTAATTTTATAGTCTTATATATAATAAAGGAAAAATAACTCTATCTGTGCCCTGCACCCAGACATAAGGGGGGTGAAATGACCATCTTGCCCCCATGAAATGCACAAATGACTTCTCTTTGGATGCTCCCGCACTCTTCCATTGACCCATGCGCACGCAGGAGCCACGCTTCAACCCCTTATAATAATTCAAAATTATAACGTTCAATGTGGATTTCAAAACTGTGTGCACTGAATGCGTGGGTTTAGTCCCACTTCAGGTGTCCGCCATTCCGCGATCCCAATAGTCGTTTAAACTTTTGGGATTGGCATGCATGTGGTTTGTGTGATTTAGAAAAAAAGGTGAACTTCAAAACCATGTTTCCCACCATCAAGAAATATGTTGATGCATATGGAATCCGACCTCCAATGCCATAAAAGTGTTTGAACCAAGGAATGGTCCAAGGAATAAGGATCCATAACCCGGTTGAACCCTCAGCCACAGCCTCACACCTGAAGAGTGCACAAAGAGCCTTACACGTGGCCGACCAAAGACACAATCACTGACAATACTGACAAATTTGGTTAACGGCTCCCATTGGGATCTCCCTCCTAACTTGAAGAATATGCAAACCTAAGGAGGGGGACAAGAGGAGACATCGTCATATATAAGAGAAGAGGAGAAGAGAAGAAGGTACGCATATGCAGACCGTCCCATTGGTTGAGACTCAGAGGCTCTAGAACCAAACTTCCCATCTCCGGCCACGTTAACTTGCTATATTGCTCTGAGATTTGTCTTAGGCATTGAAGAGTCCTCCCCCATAACCCATTCTGAGGCACTCATCCGCTCTGCCCTTTGGTTCTATTTTGTGCAGGATCAAACCAGACTATGAAAAAAGATCTCGGACGCAACATGTGCTATTGCTTTACGAAGCCTATTTATAAATTAGACTCCAAAATAAATTAATTTGAGAGAGATACTCACCTGAGTTGTAGAGATGATTTTGACATTATTTACAAAATCATTTATAAAATAGACAGAAAGATAAATTAATTTGATAGATTTGGCTGGATTTTACTCCTCTCCATTTCCAGATCCATTATTTCTTGTTATTTCCCCCTCCAGAGTGCGACACATGGCGGTCTTAAATCTAACAGCCCTAAATCATTCTCTTATTTTTGAGTAATGAACTAACTATGGTTATCCCAACCCAGAGCCTAACCCGGGTCAAGTTTAACCAAACCAACATTAAACCCATGGTTAACTCAAACCGAAAGCCCAACCCTAATCTCAAGATTCACATCCTCTACTTCCATTATGTTCAAACCCTTCTTCCCAAACGAACACCGCCGTTGCTGCTCTCTTCTCCCATGAACATCATCTTCGTCGTTGCTGCTCAAAACGATTCCGATGAGATCGCAGAGTTTGGCCAACGTGTCAAAGCCTTTCTTTTACTCTTCTATGGCACCGTCTCAAACTATTCAAAGTCATTCTTCTCCTCTTCAAGCTCTATATATAGAGCCTCTTCTATGAACCAAGCTGCTCAATCTGGGCCTTTCTTCTACCTGTTTTTGGTTGAATATTACCCTATGATTCCATCATTCCAACGTTGGACTGTAATCATGCCCTAGGCACCCACTGCCAACCATTGCAGCTTCACAACCTTCACCATGAGTATATCGTCTCATGTCATGGGACTAGCATCTGCTATTATTTAAGAAGAAGAAAGAAAACATTAAAAACTCACATTTAATGGCCTTTGTCAATGAACTTGGCAAGCCTTTTCACGATTAAATGGGATTTCGATCCCGTTTCTCCATTCAAATCTGTTTTTTTGCCAATAACTGAATATGGAAAGGTTTTGCTCGCAAATAATTGCTTATAGATGATAGAGGGTTATCCTTGCATAAAAATATCCCGATGAGGCCTTTTAAACTTTATAACAGTGGGGTATCAAGAACTTTGTAATGATGCAGCTACAATGGAAAATTCCCAGAACTGAATCTAATAAAACCATTGAAGTTTGAGTAGAGGCCAGTTTGTTTATTTAGGTTGGGTCCAGTCCGGCTGCTTGGTGGAAGAAGAGGAAAAGGGAGCGAAGAGGAGAAGGGCGCGATGGATTTACACTGAACTTGCAAGTGATCAAAATCAAAGTACCCATTTCAATTCGTTCCTTCATCTTCTTAAGATTTTTTTTTAATTATTTTCTTCCTTGAAATCTGAAAGTAAACAAATACCAAGGAACAGGAACTAATCTGTTACTGGAACTTAGCTTTTTATTCTGTAATTCGTGTCATATATTCTTTCATCTTCATATTCAAGGGGGTTGCTTTCTTGCTCCTTCTTTTTTTTTTTTTTTTTTTTTTCTGAGATCAGTGTATCAGGTCTCTGATACAGCTTGGTTTGGTTCAGATTTGTTCTAAATCAGATGAATAAGAAGGCTGTTTAGCTACTACTGGAACTAACCCATCTCTGTATTTACACTGAAACGATCTGAAAGAAGGCAAAGAGAGACAAAGAAGAGAACCAGAACTGACAGATAAAGAAGAAGAGGAAGAAAAGATGAGTTGGGTTCTAGTTTTCTTGGTGGAAAGTCTTTGTGATGGTACTGGGAAAGAAAGGAAAATTGCGTGCGTTAGATCCACATGGGCCATGGCCATGAACGATAGAGTTGGAATTGCTCTGAGTTTTTCTTTGAGTATTGCAGCTCCTCGGTTGGGCTTCCGGCGACAGCTTCTTTCGTCTCTCAATGAGGGCAATAGAAGAAAGAGAGAGGCGATGAGAAATTAGGGTTGAAGATTCGGTTGAGAGCGGCAAGAAGAGGTGGGCTTCCAGCGAAGTTGCAGCTCCTTGGTTGGGCTTCCGGTGGCAGCTTCTTTCGTCTCCATGAGGGCAATAGAAGAGAGAGAGAGAGAGGCGATGAGAACTTAGGGTTGAAGATTCGATTTGAGTTAACCATGGGTCTAACATTGGTTTGATTAAACTTGACCCGGGTTAAACTATGGGTTGGGGTAACTATAGTTAGTTCATTACTTAAAAGTAAGAGAATAATTTAGGACCGTTAGATTTAAGACCGCCACGTATCGCACTTGGAAGGAAAAATAACAAGAAAAAATGGATCTGAAAATAGAGAGGAGTAAAATCCGATTTGACTCACTTGGATTGTAAAAGTGGTTTGGACTTTGAGTTGAAGCCTTGGATAAGACTAAAGGGAACTCGACGTCTACTTCAAATAAAAACATGGCTGTGATAATGCTTTCGGTCAATTATTTTATCAAACACATGGGGTGTATTACACAGAACGAACCGTGCCCTGTTAATTGCGAATTAACTCCAAGCAGAAAATGCCGCCCCAACCACGTGAAGAGATGGTCGCTTCTTGCCTATTTCATCCCCTCATGGCTTCTTCCATACCTTAACTTAGCCATCTTTCTTTTTCTCTCTCGTTCAGTGCATAACCAACTGTTGTGATCCATTTAATCAAAAAATTATGGTGATCCATCCCATCATTATAAACAACAAAAAAAAAAAAACTAATAAATGAAAATGAAGATCTTTTGTTGGATTTGGGTTATATCAAAAACGAATCTTGATTTTTATTTAAAAAATTTATGAACACTTGCTGACACTACATTTGGGAGTCGGCAACACTGTAAAGCGGCAGTTCCAAGAGCAAAAGCTGAAAGTATTCCTGTTCCATGTCCCTTTTGATTAGCTGCTCTATCAAAGTATAACTTTGGGACTGAGTTTTCCCACGCCCAAAATCAAGGGAAAACTTCGACAAAAAGGTTTAGATGGTATCCCATAACAATGGAAGGTTCTTCGACCATTTATAAATAAGGGGCAGACATTTAAGGTCATTGATGATGAGAGGTATCTTCGACCATTTATAAAAAAGGGATAGATATTTATGGCCATTGATGATCTCACCCACGGTGAAAGAAAACTTTCTCCATACATTTGTGGCTTGTAATGTTACATTTTGATATTGTTTCAAAATATCATTAATAACATCATTCAATACCGGTATTCGGTACGGTACCAAAGCCAAACACCCCATATTGATACTGTATGGTATCGTATCAATCGAGTATGGTATCATTTTCCCATATTGATACCGTACCTTAATGTATTGTATCGGTACGATATACGATATATGTTTGGCATGTGTTCGGTATGTATCCGATATAGTATATAGTATTTGTTATACGTTTCTTTTATATATATATAATATAAAAAATATTATATTTAGTATGTTATATTCTTATATATAAAATTTATTATATATACTTAATACATATATAATTATAGATATTATTTATTATATATAAATTAGTATATATATAAGTATAGATTTTGATAATACGGTACACTACCGGTATTCAGTAATTTGGTAATTCGGTATGGTATCCAAATGTACCGCCCATATCAACCTCCATACCGATACTATACCGTACCGAGTATTGTACCATTTTTCCATAACGGTACCTTACCAAATTGTATTCGGTACGGTACGGAATGGTATCGGCTTGGTAAACGGTTTCGATAACGAATTGACACCCTTATTCAATGGAACGTGAACATGAACATCTTGAGATGGATCATCGTCTCCATATCAACTTGTTTTTTTATGCTAGTTGCAATCCATCTATGATTTGCTAGGAAAATAATCCTATCCAATCCCCTAAAAGTATGCAGTGCGGTAATGCCAGGTGGAGATATTGATACCTGTCAGCTCAGACCGTTAGATGTTTGAGTTGCCAGGTGTCAACATCTCCACCTAACACTGTCGCACTGCACATTTTTAGGAATTGAAGAGGATTAAAGGAAGCAAACATGAGAAGGCCCATGAATCATGCTCCCCCACAGAGGACTCCCTGCACTAGTTAAATGAATCCTATAAATCCTTCAAAATGATCCTTGATGCAAAAGAGATTTCCTGGCTCCAAAAATCTCGCATGTGACTATAGAAGCATGGAATATAAGCGTTAAATTGTAAACTCAAATTCCATCAAATACCCACTTGTATATGTCTATGCCCCCATGTATATTTTAGTCGTCTGTGCATGTCTATTTGTATTTTAAAGCTTTATTTTGCCACTTGTCCCATTGACTATTGAAGCATGAATTACATGTGTTAAATTTTAAACTCAAATTCCATCAAATACCCACTTGTATATGTCTAAAAAATCTTTGTATATTAACTTCTATGCATGTTTATTTGTATTTTAAAACTTTATTTTGCCAACCCATTGACTATTGGAGCATGAACTACATGTGCTAAATTTTAAACTCAAACTCCATCAAATACCCACTTGTATATGTCTAAAAAATCCTTGCATATTTTAGTCTTCTGTGCTTGTCTATTCGTATTTCAAAGCTTTATTTTGCCACTTGACCCATTGACTATTTTGAGCATGAATTACATGTGTTAAATTGTAAACTCAAATTCCATCAAATACTCAACTATATATGTCTATGCTCCCATGTATATTTTAGTCGTCTGTGCATGTGTATTCGTATTTCAAAGCTTTATTTTGTCACTTGATGAATTCTATCTGAGCTAAAACTTGACATGAAGGCAGGAGACCTTGGGGTCTGTCTTTCCACAAATTTGTGGTCCCATCCAATCTACCACATGATAGATACTTAGGATGTCATGATGAGCTTATTGACACCCACTTCCTAGTTAATTTTGCCCTCTTATCTGTTGAAGACTTGAAGTTCTGTAAAGGGTGTTTGGGCTCATTAATGGGCATTGTACGGTCTAAACACAGAACACCCACAACGAATTCTTGATCCTATGTTGTCCAAGCAGTCTGTGGCATTAGTAAAGTAGTCTAAAAATTGATAAAGTTGTTGCTGTGCTTCTATCCTCCATATCTAAAAAATTGATAAAGTGGTTAATTTAGTTTCGAATAATTGATCGAGTTAAGATTGTTTTCTTCTTGTGTTTGTAAACAAGTTGTCTTTTAATTTCATTTTCTGTGGAATAAAAATCTTGTTCGAGGAACTCATAACTCATTTGGAAATTTCTTTTCAGAATTTTGTATATAAGTAGATACTACTTCTCTACTGTGCATACTGGATAGAGTAGTATCTCCATCCCTTGACAAAACCGCTGGGGCTGAAATTTGACTGAAAATTTTAGCCCGAACATTATCTGTCATTAGATATACATGAAACTAAAGCCCAAATATATTAAGGCAAAGCTATACTCTGTCTCTGTCTATGTTTGGACAGGATTCAGATCAGATCCTTGTCATATTTGAATCCTAATGGGTAGTCTATAGCATGGATGGGCATACTGTGGTATTACAGCTGCGAATCCGTTTAATACTTACAACCAGTATCTTAAGGGAGTGTTAAAATGACATCTCTCTATAGGGGTATTTAGAACTTGAAACCTTCTTTTAATTGTCTCTTGTAAAAAACCACAGGTAACCAACGCAAGAGCCTCCCGCCATTGCAGCATCTACGAAGGCCATAATATATGCACAACCTTACCCCCACTTCACAGCAAGGCAGTTTCTCAATTTAATTGCCCTTTGTCTTATTCCCTAAAATCCTTTAAGATAAGATATTAAGGGTTTTCAAAAATAAGTTGAAAGTGGTCATCAAAAGATGTCATTGCCATACCTATTTTGCATGCACATGTGAAATGACACTATTATCCTCATTGAAAAAAAAAAACTGTGTTATACTAAAAAGGACCAAAAAAAAATTACAAATTATTTGACCCCTTAAAGATATCAATAAAAAAATCCCTAAAAAGCATCTCTGATGGCAATTGCACTGTTCCAGACCTGGTTTGGTCTTCTAAAATTAGGTGTGGGTGTGGGGAAGTTTAAACACTAATATTGGATATGGGGCACAACTAGTAGTATAAAATAATATTTCGGAGTGAAAAAACAAAGATATAGATACAAGTTGCTATACATAAGAATGGAGATAACTAAACTAAATAGTGTAAAGGACCAAAAAGAATAAAAAAAAAAGCTTCTTCTCATTTAAGAAATCGAACATCACCAAAACCAGCTGTTGCGGCTATCCACAGCCTTCAGAGATGTTGATACCAATGGCATGTTCCCATATTCTCCAACAAACTTGTTGATGCATTGGGTTCTCTGTCTTTTATGACCTCCCAAACTACTGATTCCAGTTGAGCCGATCTCAGATATCTTACCTACAAGGGATATCTATATATGTTCAAATCGTGATTTCACTTGCTAGGTTAAGTTAATAAATAGCATTTATACCTGCCAATCAAGGTTTCACGGTATCCGCCGGTATCGGTGGCAGATACCGATATCAATTCTGATATACCACTACCAATACTGAAACCGATACGGATCAGCCGTATTGGTCTGTATCTGGTCGATTCCAGCAAAAAAAAAATGCTTTTTGACTGTATTGATTGTGATACATATCAGTATCGGTCACCGCCAATACGGAAATGTATCTACGATACCAGTACCTAAATCCATGCTGTCAATAGGTTAATAGGACTTTAAATACAGGGATAAACTGCTAGTGCTACCTTCCCTTCTCCTTTGAACCATCTTATCCTATTTTTAATTCAGTCAACTTTCTCAGCAACTACGATGATGATTATTTTGCTCCTTGCCTCTGTTGATCTCTCTCCCTTGCTGCCTCTGGCTACCTACCTCTTTAACTCCCGTACTTTTTTCCCCTCTCTGTATCCGCTGATTTCTCTCCCTCTTGAGACCAGGCTCACAGTATGTTTCGAAGGGTTCAGGTTTTCAAGCATAGATTTCTTAGTTTAAGGTTTAAAGTTTCATGATTTAGAGATTAAGATTTTCTTGGGTTAAGATTTAAAGTTCAAAATTCCCGGTATCTCCTAGCAATTCCAGCAGAGTAGTAGTATAATAGCTTTCAAGCTTCACAACATGAATGCCTTAGATAAGGCAAGTCTTGAAAATGGATGGTCTAGATCTGCTTGTGAAAAAACAAACTATCAAATAATTGTTACCTCAATCATAACCCTAAAGAAAATAATCTTGTAGGTTAGAACAATTAGTTCCAAATTATTATATCAGTACAAGCTGAGGTGAGGATGTCAAGATGGATGAATGGTAAAACTAGAAGAGATTAAATAAGAAATGAAAAAAATTCAAGGTCATCCAGGAGTGGCCCCCAGTAGAAGTTGAAGATCGATTGTTCGATGTGATATGGACATTAGCAGCGGAGACCTTCAAGTGCATTTACAAAGAGTGATATGATACAATATTAGATGGATGAAAAGACCAAGGGTTAGACTAAATTTTTTATTAGAAGTGGGAAAAGAAATGAATAACCTGGGCTTGGCTACTAACATGACTTTAAATAGAGTTGAATGGCAAAACAGAATTCGTGCAGATGACCCCATTTAGTTGGGAAAAGGCTGAGTTGAGTTGAGTTCCCTATTCTTAGCAGTGAATAAAATAAAAAGAACCAGATACTGCTACCTATTTCTAAATGAACATAGAGGATTTGGAGGATTTGAGTGGGCCACTCATGTCCATTGTAATACATAAGGCAAGTATGTCCAGTGGAAATCCAGGTTAGAACAATTTGCCACTAGGCTGCACAACCTAGGGCCATCAAAGCAGCCGACTTCTTGGTACATGACTTATCCAGGTTAACCATATGCTTCAGTGATTATGAGACTAAGTCACCCTGAATTGAAACTCACAAATGGATGATGGAACAAATGGAGTGACTGCCTTGGCATATAAGCACACAGCTTAGCTCTACCTTAGCATGTGTAGGTTCATTTACAGAAAGAATATTAAGGTATCCAGAGCACCACAAGAATGGAATACAAGAGAAAAGTACAAGGGGGAAGGGGGTTAGGGTCTTAGGGAGCTGATAGCCACGATTTCCAGCCTCAAATATCTACCAGTTGTAGAACATAATTGTAGATTATAACACCTGCATGTCTACCATGTGCATGCTATGACAATAACAGAACATATTTATTCTCCACCAGTACAGGTACTTCAAATATACTCCCTTACAGCCTTGTATGGAGATAACATGATTACACAGGGGGCAGAGGAGTGCAATTAAAACAGAAACAAGAAATATACGTTGTTTACCTTTCACCCATATGGGGGGAGCACCAGTTGTATTTGCAACAAGGAAAGACATTGCAATATCTTCACAATTCCTGCTATATTGAATTGACAAAATTATAATAATTTGTCGCATATAGCTGAAAAATAGGAGGGAAATTACGTAATACCATAAAAAAAACAACAAACAAGCTCAAATTGCATGTTTACCAAAAGAAATGTTATAAATAGTACCTGTTCTTGGCTACATATTCTCGAATAGATGCTGGCATCTGGTTTGTATATGAGAAAAGATAATTCTTGTGGAAAAAGGCAGCTTTTGAAAGCACCATACTGTATGTGCCCATCCACCAAACAGACCACCAGCCCCCATAAGTGTAGTAGTCAATATTCTTCTTCTGTTAGTAAAAGGGATAAAAAAATCCATAGGTGTAAGAAGTGTAGAATTCAAAGGTGTGAAGACAAAAGATCAAGAAGAAAATTGAAAATGTCCAGTCATAAGCAACAAGATCATAAGTGTTCCCAAGGGATTTCCACCTCCTGTCGCTGCTACCAGGGGCCTCCTGCCCCCTCTGTTGACCTCCAGGGGCCTGCCGCTGCTCCAGGGGCCTTCCGCCCCAGCCACTAGCCTCTCTACAGGCCTCCGCCGGCCTCTATTGGACTCTCCATGGCCATCCGTTTGGCCTGCGCATGCTTCTGCTGCCCTCTCTAGACCTCAGCCGGTCTGTCTACGCTTCTTCAGCCATCATTTAACCGCTGTGTGCTTGGTATTTTTCTGCCACTAGGCTGCTGACCTTCTGTTGTGAGTACCACAGTTCTTTCAACCTTAGTACATTTATTTTAGTTCTTCAATGGAGGGTTCTAGTACATCCGTTGCTACTGGGAATGGTGATCTGAGTCACCCTATTGCTCCTCATCATCGTCCCACTCTCCAACATGGACCTACTAAGTTGAATGGAACAAATTACTTAGCTTGGTCTAGTGCATGCCTCCTTACAATTCGTGGTAATCGTTTTTTGGGGTATATTAATGGTGACACAACTATGCCCACTAGAACTCCGGCTATGGATAGCTGGTTAGCTAACGATGCCCTGCTCATGTCGTTCCTTTTGAACTCTATGGAGTCATCCATTAGTTCCAGTTTTTTCCTCCTTAATTCTAATGGGGGACAGAATAGGAGAAGAGGAAAAGATAGAAAGAGAATCCAGGAAGGAAATCAGAATTGCAGGGGGGAAGTGAAGAAACTGGAGAAGAAGAAGAGGGGGGGAGGGGGGGAAGAGAAGAAAGAGAATCCAGGAAGGAAATCAGAATTGCAGGGGGGGAAGTGAAGAAACTGGAGAAGAAGCAGTAGAAGAAGAAGAGGGGGAGAGAGGGGGGAAGAGAAGAGTGCACACACGCACAAACTCACCAATTCATTCTTTCATTGTTCCATCCTTTTTTTTTTACATGGCTGTTGGCAGCCTTTTAATACAATGAAAATAAATCGTTGGGGAGGGGGGGGGGGGGGGTAAGAAGTTACATCAACCATTTGTTAGAGGGGAAGTTATAACTTCCTACCAACTAACCAACTAACTCCTAAATAGAAACTGAAACAAACACATTCTAAAAATGAAAGATAAATAGACTGTCAATAAAAGGAAAACTAAAAATAAAAGATGTTGTCCATCTCATGTGGGGTCCACCAGTTGGATTGGCTCGGCCTAAGATTCTCCTGCATCAATTGTCCCGGAGTTGAAAAAAACTCGACCACGAGTTTTATAGAACGGAAGAATCAAATTAGTACCATCGATATCAATTTTCAGTCCTCAATCAACCTGTATAAAATCCATGAATCAAAGCTGATGGTAATTTTGTAATTACCAGAATTTTTTAAGGGTTAAATTGTTAGGTAAAGTGAATAGGACATAATAGGGTTTAGTATTTATTGTCTAGGGATGAACTTGGAAGGGTTTGTGAAATATGGACTAAGTGGGATAAAGAGAAAAAGGAGGGGTAAGATGGGAAAAGTAAAATAAAATAAAACAAAGAGATGGAATTGCAGAGATATGTGTTGTCTTCTTCCTTATGACTCAACAGAACCAACAAAATTCAGCGGTAAAACCAGCATAAGGAGTGTTCAATCTCTACCAAATTGACTTGTATCGACTTGAAATTTCTGGAGGAAGTCGATTTCTCAATGCTCTATTGAATCCAACCCACAATACGGTGAACCAGTAGTTGTAGATTTATCTAAAAAAAATTCTAAAACAGGTTCTGGCGGAACAATGGAACCAGATTTGAAGTTCTGGTTAGAACTTCCAATAGAGGCCAAATATTGACTCAAAAATCTGCAGTATGAGTCGTTCCTATTGGAGGGATGAGCCCTTAAAACCTTGAACTGATCCAGAGGGTATCAGGAGAGATCGATGTCAACAACTGGGGAATGCAAGTTCTGCCCAGAACAGAGAGGATCGATGGCAAACACAAAGGAAGAAGAAGAAGAAGGGGGAAAAAGAGAGAGAGAGATCTCACAAGAGGGTGAGGAAAGCTTCAGCCACGGAGGGGAAGAAGAGAAGAAAGAGAGATTTTCCCAGGTTTGGGCTCTGATACCAAATAATGGGGGACAGAATAGGAGAAGAGGAAAAGATAGAAAGAGAATCCTGGAAGGAAATCAGAATTGTAGGGGGGGAGTGAAGAAACTGGAGAAGAAGAAGAAGAAGAAGAGGGGAGGGGGGGGGGATGCGGGAAGAGAAGAAAGAGAATCCAGGAAGGAAATCAGAATTGCAGGGGGGGAAGTGAAGAAACTGGAGAAGAAGAAGAAGAAGAGGGGGAGAGGGGGGAAGAGAAGAGTGCACACACGCACAAACTCACCAATTCATTCTTTCATTGTTCCATCCCTTTTTTTTAACATGGCTGTTGGCAGCCTTTTAATACAACGAAAATAAATCGTTTGGGGGGGGGGGGGGGGCGAGAAGAAGTTTCATCAACCATTTGTTAGAGGGGAAGTTGTAACTTCCTACCAACTAACCAACTAACTCCTAAATAGAAACTGAAACAAACACATTCTAAAAGTAAAAGATAAATAGACTGTCAATAAAAAGAAAACTAAAAATAAAAGATGTCGTCCATCTCATGTGGGGTCCACCAGTTGGATCGGCCCGGTCCAAGATTCTCCTGCATCAAATTCAGCCAAGGAGTTATGGGATGTTGTGAAGCACACTTCTGATCAAGCCAGCAACTATGCCCAAATATATGAAATTCGTCGTCAAGCTCAAGAAACTAAACAGAAGGATCTCTCTGTGTCTGCCTAATATTTTGCCCTGACGACATTATGGCAACAATTGGATTTCTATCATCCTGTTACTATGACTAGCCCAGTTGATGTTGCTACTTTGCAAAGGAGCGTGAAATGGAACGAGTTTATGCTTTCCTTACTAGCCTTAATCCTGAGTATGATCAGATATGCATTCAAGTTCTCAACAGGAGTACCTTTCCTACTATACTTGAAGCCTATAATATGATTCAGCATGAGGATCACCGTTGTTCTGTCATGATGCCTTCTACTATACCTCCTCGGTCTGCTCTTATTACTTGTGAACAAGGTTGGTTCGGTCAGTAAGACTGGTTCTACTTATCCTCTGGTACAATGTGACTACTTTAACCGCCCTTGTCACACTAGGGAGACTTGCTGGAAATCACATGGCCGTCCCAAGGGGACGGGAAGGAAGGGAAAGCTGGTTTTGCTTGTCCTCAGGCTCATACTCACTTGACTGAAACTCCTGAGGTCCTTACTGGTAATTCATCTATGTTTGTAGAACTTGTGACTCAGCTCCAACGTATGGAAACTCAGCTTGGTTCTACCTCTTCTACCACGACGTCCTCTCCATCCCCTGCTTCCCATTTAGCCCAGTCAAGTATTTTTCTTACGTCTTCTCATATTAATTCTTCGTGGCTCATCGATTCTGGAGCCACATATCATATGACCAGCAACTCAGACTTGTTTGCCTCTTATAACCCTTGTTCAGGCAAAGACAAGGTCCGAGTTGTTGATGGTTCACTTTCTGCTATTTCTGGCAAAGGGTCTATCTCCTGCACTCCTAGTATTTCTCTATATTCTATCTTACATGTTCCCAATCTGTGCCAACTTGCTTTCCATTTAATTGTTTTGTTCACTTATTTTCCTCTCACTATGATTTTAAGGACCTAACGACGGGGGCAACGATTGGATATGGTAGAGTACTGGATGGTCTTTACTAATTGGAACCAGGTCTTACTGTTGCTCCCTCTCTAGTTTCAGTTCATATTACTTGTGAAGACAGTGCTCTCCACCATCACTGGCATCGTCGTCTGGATCATCCTTCCTTTTATATTTTACGTTGTTTGTTTCTCTCTTTAGTCAAACAACGTAACTTGGATCACTTTAATTGTGATATCTATGAACTTGTTAAGCACACTCGATCCTCATCTCTTTCTAGTGATAATAAAGTTTGATTTTCTTTCTCTATTATTCACTCCGACTTATGGAGGTCCTTCTCGGTTAGTTGCTCAAGGTGGTTTTCGATGGTTTATCACTTTTATTGATAATTGTACTAGATTAACCTGGGTCTATTTTCTTTGATCCAAATCCAAAGCTTTCTCTTGTTTCCAGTTTTTCCACAAGATGATCCAAACTCAATTCAATGCCTAGATTAAAGTTCTCCGTAGTGACAATGGGACAGAATACATTGATGGTTCTTTTCTTCAGTATCTTGATACCCATGGAATTCTCTCCCAAACCTCCTGTGTCCACACTCTTAAGAAAAATGGTATCCCAGAACGAAAGAACCGCCATCTTCTGAAGGTCACTCACTCTCTAATGTTTACTACTCAGGTTCCTAAGTATTTTTGGAAAGATGTTGTGCTTACTGCTGCCTTTCTTCTTTATAGGGTTTCTTCTACTGTCCTTGATTTTCAGACACCAGTCAGCCAGCTTCCTGACCCTACAATTGCTTCTCATCTTCCTCTTTATATGTTTGGGTGCATCTGCTTTGCCCATAACTCTTCCCCCTCTCGATCAAAACTTGACCCAAGGGCTTTCAAGTGTATCTTTCTTGGGTATTCTGCTTCTCAAAAAGGTTATAAGTGTTATCATCCTCCCTCTAGAAAACTGTTTGTTACGATGGACATTACTTTTCACGAGGATGAACCTTATTACCAGTCTTCTCTTTAGGGGGAGACTCTAGAAGAAGAGAATCCTTCATCTCCTTTTGTCATTGATACTATTTGTCTTCAGGGGGAGCAAGCAGATGAGATTGATGTTGCAGCTGAACAAAGGGATCTCATCACCTACTCTAGGCAAAAGAAAAAGACTATCGAACAGGTTCTACCAATCTAAGCAACTGGTAATAAATCTCCTCCTGATCCTAATGATCGCCCAATTGCTCTTAGAAAAGGAGTAAGGGCTTGCACCAAACACCCTATTTCCAACTTTATCTCTTATGAGTCATTGTCCCCCTCCCACCGTGCCTTTGTTTCTTCTCTGCCTTCTGTGTATATTCCACAGGGTTGGAAGGAAGCCATCACAAACCCAAAATGGAAGAATGTCATGGTAGAGGAATTGCAAGCCTTTATGAAAAATGACATTTTGGAGCTTGTGCCTTGTCCTAATGGAAAGAAGGCAGTTGGATGCAAGTGGGTATTCACAATAAAGAAAAATGCAGATGGAACCATTGTTCACTATAAGGCCAGACTGGCTACCACAGGATTCACTCAGACCTATGGCATAGATTACCAAGAAACATTTGCCGTAGTGGCACTGGCAAAAATGAACTCTATTCGAGCCTTGTTGTCTTGTGTTGCAAACATGGGATGGAATCCTCAGCAGTCATAGTAAAAAATACTAGTTATATTTCGGTCGAGATCTCGAGAATTTCGAGTATCTCGACCTGCTCGAAATGAAATGCAAGTTCGATACCAAAAAATGCAATATTTCGACCGATATTTCGGTCATTTCGCAATATTTCGAGCTTTTGTAACATTTCACCGAAATATCGGTAAGATGTTACAAAGTCACATTATTAAGATACCATGTCCCGTGACTCTCGGTCGAAATTTCGACCGAGAGCTCACAAGACTGCATTTTTTCGAGTTTTTGGTCCTTTTGCTTCATTTTTCACTCATTTTTGCTGATTTTTGGTTTGTTCTTCGAATCTTTGTCGTAAATACGGCGGAAGCACTTGGAGAACACAAGATTGAATACAAATCGGGGGCTAACGAGACCACTGGAGTTGGGGAAGAGAGACCAGTACTTCCCTTGCTAATAACTCCAACAATGGTTACCTTCAGCACGCTGATGATGCAATTTACATGGCAATTGTGGATGACTACACTTGTTTCTTCTCCCAGACTATGACGTGGCATTCATATGTCCTACAGTCGGAGAACAATGCACGCCGGTTCCATCAGACTATGTGGGGTCGATCCTGGACGATAGAATAATTATTATTAGATTATTTGTAGACATTTGAGTCACTTGATGACTACTTGACTTGTATTGGGAATTTGGGATATTGACATCATCTTGTTATTGAATTATTGTACTTAATATTAGGACTTAAAGTTATGAGTCATTGACTTTATGTTTCCAAGTGAATTTACTTGTTTAAATTGCTTATTAATTATAAATTTATTACGTCCTCTAGTACTTAAAGTCTTAAACAATGTCTATGTGTAATTAACTAAGTTATACATTAGGATTCAACCGTATACTGCCAATCAATGAGCCTAAACTAAGGGTACATAGGTTGCATACGGGATTAGCCCAATACTTGGTTTATTTTTATGTTTTCTAATTGAACCGGTTCAAATTGGTTGCATCCAATTGGTTCAATTTAAGTGATCATGTGACTTGGTTAAGTGGTCATGTGATGTAAGTTGGGCTGGATTAGGACTCTATAAGTCCAGCCATGTTTTGAGTCTATTTTCTTTAGTATTTTAGTTTCCTAGTCAATTTAAATTACCTAATAGGTTAGGGATAGGATTAGGCCATTCCTTTTTAGTGTCTAAGTCTATTTTTGAGTCTTCTATATAAGTTTGTAAGGGAGGCCAACATTGTACACGAATTTGATTAATGAAAAAAGCTTTTGCTTGTTGGTCGCCATTATTCTTCGCTTGTGCTCCTTGTGAGTGTGCATCCTTGTGGTTCTATCAAGGTGGAAAGGGACTGGTGGAATCTGATTGACTCCTTATGCCGTGACGGCTGGGAGGATCTTCTTCAAATTCAAAGGTGGCTTTATCCTTCCCAACTGTCGAAGCTTGCTGCCAGTGGAATCTCCAGTAAGTTTGACGCCAAAATTCTTTTTCTAATCCTCTAATCCTTTCCCCCAATTGATCCCCTTTATTTTTTGTTTGAATCCCATAAACCCCAACTCCATTAAAGCCCAAAACCTGCAACTCAATTCTGTCCAAAATTGCAGAATTTCAAAACTCATCCAATCCCTAAACCTTTTTATACCATTTTGACCCCCTAGACCTACCCATTAATACCCTATAAACCCCTTTCCCAATATCCAACCCAAACCCTAGGAATTGACCTAAATCCTAGTGCTGTCCATTCGAACCAGCAGCCCCTTTTGTTATTTGATCTTGTTGTTTGGCTCCTAGTAGGTCTCCTACCTATCTAGGACTACATTAAGATGATCAGGAAAAATCTCCCTTCTAAAGACTCGACTGGAAACCGAGTTCGAAACTAAGGACCTAGGGCTCCTCAAGTGGGAATCGAAGTAGCTAGATCCAACAAAGGAATCTTCATTTCTCCAAGAAAGTATGTTTTAGACCTTTTTGAAGAAACTGAGATGTTTGGTTACAAGCTTACGGATTCTCCCATTGAAGTTAACCACCAACTCAGCAACACTGGTAGTGACCCTGTAGAAAAGGAGCGTTATCAACACCTCATCGGTAGACTTGTATATTTATCTCACACCAGGCCAAACATTGCCTATGCCGTAGGAGTTGTCAGTCGTTTCCTACATGATTCAAAGACTATACATCTTGAGGTAGTTTACAGAATTCTTCGGTATTTAAAGTCTGCTCCTGGAAAGGGCATTCTATTCTCAAATAATGGGAATCTGAAGTTAGAATCCTCCATTGATGCTGACTGGGCTAGCTCTACTGATGACCAAAGATCCACTTCAGGCTACTGCACATTCCTTGGAGGGAATTTGGTAACTTGGAGGAGCAAGAAATAATTCGTGGTTTCTAGGTCCAGTGTTGAGGCAAAATACAGGGAAATGGCATAAGGGCTTTGCGAACTCATTTGGTTGAAGAAACTTCTCCAGGATTTGAGAATAGCACCAGAAGGGCCTATGAGTCTCTACTCTGATAATAAAGCTGCAATTATTATAGTTCATAACCTTGTTCAGCATGATAGGACAAAACAAGTTGAGATTGATTGACACTTCATCAAAGAGAGTATTGAAGAAGGTTTGATTTGCACTCTGTTTATTACAACTCAGAACCAACTAGTTGATGTTTCCACTAAAGGCTTAACAGTCAAATCCTTCCATCCGATTGTTTCCAAGTTGGGCATGCGAGATATCTATGCACCAACTTGAGGGGGAATATTAATGGATGACCGGTCGACCCGTGACCCAGACCCGGATACACTAGTGTGTCTAGGTTCATTATGCACATGTGATTATGCTAGGATTTTATTTCCATTATTGTAATGATCTCTAATTATAAATAAGGAAAATATTACTGTACAGCCCCTGTACTTTGCCTAAAATAAGAATAAACCCAAGGTTTGCAAAAACAGCTTGTACACCCCCTCGATTTTTAAAAAAACACAAAATTAACAATACGTTAAGAACTCAATGTTAACTGATGACCTGGGATATACTTTGGACATGAAATGACTCTTATACCCTTTCATAACACCCTTCACAAACCAATGACCGTTGTCTTCCCCAAACCCCACCCATTGTCTACTCCAAATCTGTCTCTGTTCTCTCTCTCTCTCTCTCTCTCTCTCTAAGCTTTCTGTTTCAGAGGTTTCATCTCCAATTTCTTTTTGCTCCAACTGAAATAATCTCTGCAATGACAGATATGGCTGCTTGTTTCAGCGAATATGCCATTAGTAGCTGATTCTGCCTCGGCGAGCTAGGCTTGTCGTTCCCAAACCCTGATTCCTTTGATCCAAAATGCAGTGACCTGCCACTACAAAACCAAGCTCTCTACACAAAAGCAGCTTCTGATCACAGTTACCTGGTGCACGAATCTCATGGGCCAAGGCCTCAGCATCAACGTCGGAGATGACCCATCATCATCTGCTCTCAAAGTCATCGCTAATCCTCGATTTTTCAGGAAAAAGAAGGGTAATCGTTCTTTTGAATCCTGCAATTTTAAGATTGAAGCTTTCTGGGATCTCTCTACTTCCAAATATGGTTCAGGGCCTAAACCCACTAGTGGGTTTTATTGATTGAACATCGTCCACTTGCATGACTTTGACTTCAATCAAGCTTGCTCGTTTTCTACCCAAAAAACACCAAAGCTTGTTAATCATATTTGACTTCAATCAAGCAAAGGACAAAGCTTGCTCGTTGTGGTACCAAAATCGAATGGGGAATCTAACTGGGTTTACATTCAAACCATTCTGAAGTAGTTGTCGCCCTCGATCCAAACCCTGACGGGCTGCGGATGCACTGGGTTGGATTTTGATGGCCTCCTCGTACGCCTGCTCGGCTTCTTCCATCATCTCTTTCTCCTCGTAGCACTGACCCAAGAGACAAAACAACATGAAATTTTCTGGGCTAAGCATCACCACCTCGACCAGGTCTGACAATGCCGAGTCAACCCTATGCTGGCGATTCATTGCGAACTGCAACTCAGCATGTTTGAAGAGGGCATCCCCTCGCTCGCAACCGGAGAGTCTTGACGGCTGGTGGGGAGAGAACGATATCGAGTGATCTGAGGGCAGAGGATTTGTGGCCCTGCAAATGGAGAACTAAGGTTTTCAGGATGTGCGCTGCAGAGTCTTTTGGGTCGAGGAGGAGGGCCTTGTCGGCCTCATCTTGGAGAAGGAATGAACTGAGGAATGCCGGTTCTGCTTTCGCCAGCGGGAGAGTGAGAGAAACTGAGTGTCAGGAGGGAAGAGGAGAGAGCTGCAGAGCTGGAGAGGGTGGAGAAGGTCGGTTGCCGGGGCGGGGGAGGAGACTCAGACAATGAGGATATAAGTGTCATTTCAAGTGCAAATTATATCCCACGTCATCAGTTAACGTTGAGTTCTTAATGAACTGTTAATTTTATGTTTTTTTATAAATCAAGGGGGTGTACAAGCTGGTTTTTGGAAACCTCGGGTTTATTCTTATTTTAGGCAAAGCACAAGGGGTGTGCGCATAATTTTCCCTATAAATAAAGTGGTGGCCTCTGTCTTCTTGACAAGCCAAAATCATTCTATTCTTCACTCTTCTCAACTTTAACCAATCAAAGAATCTCCGTGTCTATCCAGAAAAATAAGGAACTTCTGGCTCCACATTCTTTGTAGTAATATCAGTCCTGGGAAGTGCAAATTATGTAGGGACAGATGGCATAACACATTCCTAATTTTTTGTCATACAAATATCTCATTTGGATTTTTAAAGTTTCAGAAAGTCATTAGGAAACTTAATATCTAATAATAAGAGAGATTATTAGTAAGTGATTACTATTATATCAATCATGTTGCCAAAAAAAGATAAGTAGCAATTTGCAACCCATGAAAGAAAACTGTGGACCAAGTATCTATGGCTTAATATCTTGATTAAAAATTCGACATGATGGTTGAACCCTTTGACTTGACCTAGGCCCATTCAGGTAAATCTCTAAAATAGGTTTTAAAACATTCAGATTACTTTTAAGGAATATTAAGCAAATAATTGCACTCAGAGATTAAGGATAGTGGTCTAATTGGTATAAAACCATGGAATATCAAAGGACAACCAAATCCATTGGAGCTCAGATAAACAATGAAAGTTACAGTTATACAGATCAAACTATATTTAGCAAAAAAAAACATCTACTCCACTGAGACACATAGGTAGCTTTTTTTATTCTTATTCAATAAATGATACAAAATGTATATTCAAAACTCTCA
This sequence comes from Telopea speciosissima, assembly GCF_018873765.1. Taxonomy (NCBI): domain Eukaryota; kingdom Viridiplantae; phylum Streptophyta; class Magnoliopsida; order Proteales; family Proteaceae; genus Telopea; species Telopea speciosissima. The sequence continues at coordinate 16,095,766 of NC_057917.1, forward strand.
GGTCCAAGTTGCATGAAATGGCGAGGAACCCCAATGCTTTACTCCAGTTCCCAAGCAACAACTATTTTCTCCACAGAGAATTGGCATAAACTAGCTGGTTAAGCAATGTTTACCATGAAAGGTAACCAACAGAAGACATTGGAACAATTCTTTCACAAATTCCTGTAATATTTTTTCAAAAGTATTTATATTACCTAATATGTTTGCCTTTTGAATCTTGCCTTGATCCAATTTAAGATTACAAATGAATGAAAATCGATATAAATGAAATAAGAAAAACACTATTTAACACAATTACAAAAAATAAATGAATACTGTTTACTATTCATTTATATTATTCAAATGAATAGTGTTTGACTATTCATTGGCATTTTCAGGAATAGTATCCAGAAGAACGAATTTTTATTTGCTTCTGTCTTTGTCTTTGTGGGTCCGTCTTCACATGTCAAGATAAGAATGAATTTTTATTAATCGTTCGTCTTCAAAGTGGGATCCATCTTCACCTGTTTTTATTTCAAATGGCTGGGATCAATTATCGAGGTTTCCCGTTATGATTAAATCAATACTTTTCCATGTCTCAAAAAATTAGAAATTTGAAAAGTATTTGGTTTTTCGTATCTTTGGTACTCTTGGATGGAGGCAAAAAGAACAGTTCTTTCAACCGTATCAGTTCTGGCTCCTGTACCAAGCAAATGAGTTTGACTACCAAGGACCACCAACAATTGATAGTTCAGAGCAAGTTGCTAAAAATGCACACCCTGATACAATGTGTTGTTGTCAACTAGTCGAGTTACATGACACAGAAGCAGATTATAGCACGATGCGCACTACCTTCAAAATTACTGATGGACAGCAAATCTTTGCTACAACTCTGCCCATTGATTATAAAAGATCTGAACAACAGATTAATGAAGTAGATCTCCTATTAACAAATTGGAAGAATCTACAAAATTTCCGTGCTCCATTTGATATCATTCTTGAAGCAGAAGAATTAATCGAGACATCAAAAATGTTACAAGCTTCGTCACCAGCCAGCTCACCCAGCGAAGATGTTGTTGAAGCTCGAAACATCTAGAACATGCAAGAACCATGACACGAGCCCTTGCGTCATTCATGTGAAACCCACGTGAATAGACCCCACAATAAAGGACGATAACAATTCATTCTTATCCTCTCCAACATGTTCACATGAAAAACAGGTGATGATGGACCCCACTTTGAAGACAAACGATTAACAAAAATTCATTCTTATACTGACATGTGAAGCCTATGTGAAAATAGACCCACAGAGACAAAGACAGAAGAGACAGAAGCAAAGAAAAAATTCGTTCTTCTGGATATTGTTCCTGAAAATGCCAATGAATAGTAAAACACTATTCATTTACTTTTTGTAATAATGTTAACTAGTGGTTTACTTTTTCTATTTGTTGAGATATGTAAACCCGATAAGGGTATTTTGGTTATTTTCTATGTTTTAGTTCCTTTATTTCCCTCTCTAGCTATCATAGTCGGCTATGGAGGGTTATATTTGTAATTCTGCCCTATTAATGAAATCTATAAGTAAAGCGGCTGAGTGAAGACATAACTCACTCAAGCATTTCAGCTCTCAATCATTCTTTCACATCTTTTAACATGGTATCAGAGCAAATCTAATCTAGGGTTAGAACCAGCCTTTAACCCCATCGTTTCTCTCTCTCTGTAACAGCCCTCTCTTCACCTTCGATCTTCTTTACCTTCCCCACCTTCTTCCTCTTCTTCTCCCTTTCTTCTTGGTCTGAAATCTGCACTAAGGGCAGCACATATGAGGTGATCGATTGATCTTGTGCTGTCCTCTACCTACCTCAATCAGATTATGTTTTAGAAGATTGTTCGTGGATTGATAGGTGCTGCCACTTTCTGCAATTTTGGAGTCTTTATCTCTTGAAGATCGAATCTGCCCAAATATTGGAGATCGAGTCTTCCATCCTTGAAGATCCACCTCAGCACCCTTGGACAGCTTCTATTAATCTTCTTTCTGCACACATCAGCACCCTTCAACAGCAGCCTCAGCCCTTCAGCTATCGATTTCAGCACACAAGGGTGCTCACCAGGTGTTTGATGATTTGCCTCTTATAGTTTCCTTCTCAGATTGGTGTGAAATTTTGAGGACTTCTTTCATCATCATTGAAGAGTACTCGATCAATTCTTCAGCCTATTTTATTGGAGATTTCTTGGGGATATTGTTGTTTCCTTTTTCAGCAATTACTTTCTTGTGTTGCTGCCGTTTGTTGGAGCATTTCTTTGAATCATCATGACAGGTTCAGACTCCTCTTCTGCAACTTCTGGGCTTGATGGACAGTCCCGGACAGAGTTGCTTCCTCTTACTGCTCCTATCAAGCTCAATGGTACAAATTACCTCAAGTGGTCACAAACTACTTACTTGACCATTGCTAGTCGTGGTCTTACTGGCTATATCCTTGGGACTAACACTATGCCGGCTGAACAAGGTTCTCCGTAAGAGAAGTGGATGTCACATGATGCTATGGTGATGTCTTACTTGCTCCAATCTATGCAACCAGATCAGTCTGACAATTTCTTGCTTATGGAGACGGCCCATCAGATCTGGAGTGCCGCCAAGGAGACTTATGGACGTGTTGGGGGAATGTGACTTAGGTGTATGAGATTCGCAAGAAGTCCCATGACCTCACTTAGAAGGAGATGTCTATCTCTACATACTATGCTGTCCTCAAAAGCTTGTGGCAGCAATTGGATCATTACTCCAACTATCAGCCCTCTACACATACTGATATTGCTGCTTACCGTAAACACATTGACAGTATCCCTGTGAACGACTTCTTGGCAGGTCTGAATGTGGAGTATGACCCTATTAGAATGCAAGTGCTGAACCAATCTCTCTTTCCTACACTAGAGCAGTCCTTTGCCATGGTTTATACAGAGGAGACTCATCGGGCTGCGATGTTACATGCTCCTACTGTTGCTAGGTCTGCCGTACAGACTACTCCCATTACCATTACTGATTATGGTAATGCTGCCTCCAAGGAGCTTGTCAAGTGTGAACACTGCAACAACCCTTATCACACCAAGGCTCAGTGTTGGAAGTTACATGGGAAGCCCGCTGATTTTGAGGCGAAACGAGGCCGGGGGAAGCTCAAACCGAAGGCAAATCTGACTGAAGCTGCTGCGTACTGCTACAATCCCCTCTACTGACACTGGTTTTTCTCCGGATGAGCTATTAGCTCTCCGTCGCATACTCCAGACACCTTCCAATGCACCTTCTACGGCGTCTGCACCTGCTGCCTCTTCTGGTTCTTACTTTGCCTCAAGTATTCCGGTCCGTAGTCATTGTGCATCAGCTGTCTCCAATCCTTGGATAATAGACTCCGGTGCCACTGACCACATGACTGGTTCCTCCCATGTCTTTATCATTATTCTCCTTGTTCTAGAAAAGAAACTATTCGAGCGGCTAATGGTTCCCTTTCTCCCATACATGGAAAGGGTTCCATTCACTGCTCTCCTACCCTTATAATAAATTCTGTTTTGCATGTTCCTTCATTTCCTACTAATCTTCTTCCCATTAGTAGTCTAACCAAAGATTTGAACTACAAAATAACTTGCTTTCCCTTTCATTGTGTCATACAAGATCTGGTGAAGGGGCACACGATTGGGGGCGGTAAGGTACATGGTGGTCTCTACATACTCAACACGGGTCAGACTTGTTCACCATCAGCTTCATCCTCAGCTCATCAAGTACATTCAGTCACATCTCCAGATCTCCATCTATGGCATTGTAGGCTTGGTCACCCTCCACTTCGAACTTTAGCTTTTTTGTTTCCTCATCTTGTCAAGGATTGTAAACCGGACGAGTTATTATGTGAGGCCTGTGTTTTGGCCAAGCAGACTCGTTCAACCTATTCTCCATTAAATAAAAGAAGTATTTCTCCATTTGTTTTAGTTCATACTGAAGTGTGGGGCCCTGCCCGTCGTGTCTCCATTTCTGGCCATCGTTGGTTTGTTTCCTTTATTGACTACTTTACTCGGACCACTTAGGTTTACATGATGCAACACAAAAAATGAAGTCTTTCGCTGTTTTCAGCACTTTCATCGCATGATTCAGACCCAGTTTGGTGCCACATTAAAAATTCTGAGGAGCGATAATGGCAGAGAATACATGGAGGGACAATTCCAAACGTATTTGGATGAAAATGGAATCATTCATCAGACCAGTTGTGTTGACACTCCTGCCCAGAATGGTGTGGCTAAGAGAAAAAACAGACACCCTCTTGAAGTGGCTCGGGCCATTATGTTTGCTCGTCTTATTCCCCCCCAATATTGGAGCGATGCCATCCTCACTGCTGCCTACCTCATCAACAGAATGCCTACTCGTGTCCTTGATGGTCGTACACCTATTGACCTTCTCCAAGGTTCTTCCTCTTTTGTGGTGCCTCCCAAAATTTTTGGTTGTGTCTGTTATGCTCGCAACCACCATCCTCATGGCAAGCTGGATCCTAAGAGCATTCGGTGTATTTTTTTGGGTTACTCTGCCACCCAGAAAGGATAAAAGTGTTATCACCCACCTACTTGGCGTACCTTTGTTACTATGGATATAGTCTTCCATGAGTCCCTGGCATATTATTCTCCACCACCTCTTCAGGTGGAACATGATCTAGGCTTTGAAGACGTGTCTGCTATTCTTCCAGCTCCTATTCAGGGGGAGCCTTCCTGTCCAGAGCTTCCACCTTCTACTCCTATTCAGGGGAAGCGTAGATCTGTGAGTCAGATTCCTGTTGACAAAATCTATACCCGGAAGCACAAAGAGCAAGTTGAGACCACCACTACCGTACCTCTTCTCCAATCGTCAGATCCTGATCCAGATCCAAACTCTGCTTCATTACTTGGTAAGGATCCTTCTCTTGATTTACCTATTACTGCCCGTAAAGGCATTAGGTCTTGCACCAAACATCCCATCTCCAATTTTGTTTCCTACGATGCTTTATCTCCTTCCTATCGTGCATTCATGTCCTCTCTTTCCTCTGTTTCTATTCCTCAGAAATGGCAGGAGGCAATTGCAGATCCAAAGTAGAAAGTAGCCATGATGGAAGAGATGAGTGCATTATCAAAAAATGAGACTTGGGAGCTAGTGGTTCTTCCTCCACGCAAGAACCAGTTGGCTGTAAGTGGTTATTTGTTATCAAGCAGAAGGTGGATGGATTAGTAGACAGATACAAGGCCAGACTTGTGGCAAAGGGCTTTACCCAGACTTATGGGATTGACTATCAGGAGACATTTGCCTCAGTTGTAAAGTTAAATACTGTTCGGGTCCTATTGTCATATGCTGTCAATCTAGGCTGGGAATTGCAACAATTGGATGTAAAAATGCATTCCTTCATGGAGAGCTGGAAGAGGAGGTATATATGGAGGTCCCTCCTGGCTTTTCTTGTAACAACACTCATGGGAAGGTTTGTAGGCTGAACAAGGCATTATATAGGCTGAAGCAATCTTCTCGGGCTTGGTTTGGCAGGTTTCATAAGGCAATGATCTTTGTAGGATACAAACAGAGCAATGTTGATCACACCTTGTTCATCAAGCGAAATGGAGATAAGGTCACTCTTCTTATAGTCTATGTTGATGACATAGTTGTGACTGGCAATGATGCAAATGAAGTCTCTCACCTGAAGATTTCCTTGGGACGAGAATTTGAGATAAAAGACCTAGGACAACTCAAATACTTTCTTGGGATTGAAGTTGCCCATTCTCCCAAACGCATTTTTCTCTCTCAAAGGAAGTATGTTTTATACCTACTCACAGAAACTAGCTTGTTAGGGTGTCATCCATGTGACACTCCCTTGGACGCTACTACTCGTCTGCAAGAGAAAGATGGTGATCCAGTTGATAAGGGTCGATACCAATGACTGGTGGGAAAATTAATTTACCTTTCCCATACCAGACCGGACATTGCATTTGCAGTAAGCTTGGTCAGCCAATTCAAGCATGATCCCTACTCTACTCATATGGCGGTTGTTCTTCATATTCTCCATTACTTGAAGTCAGCTCCAGGAAAATGGCTTCTTCTCTCTCCGCATGATCATCTTCGCATTAAGGCTTACACAGATGTTGATTGGGGTGGGAATCAAGACTAGAAATCACTTCAGGTTATTGTACTTTTGTAGGAGGCAACCTTGATACTTGGAGAAGTAAAAAAGCAAAATGTGGTGGCAAGATCCAGTGCTGAAGCTGAGTTTCGTGCCATGGCCCAGGGCATATGTGAGCTTTTGTGGCTTCAGAGTCTGCTCCAAGATATTAGTGGTTCTGTTCATCTTCCAATGATGTTGTACTGTGACAACAAAGCAGCAATCAGCATTGCTCACAATCCAGTACAGCACGAACGTACCAAGCATGTGGAGATTGACAGACACTTCATCAAGGAGAAGTTAGAAAATGGGCAGATTTGTATACCTTTTGTGAAGTCAGATGATCAACTTGCAAATGTCTTCACAATAGGGTTAAGTGGAAAGTTGTTTCATCCTAGCTTAGTCAAGTTGGGCATGCATGATATATATGCACCAACTTGAGGGGGAGTGTGTAAACCAGATAAGGGCATTTTGGGTATTTTGGATATTTTCTATGTTTTAGTTCCTTTATTTCCCTCTCTAGCTATCATAGTCGGCTATGGAGGGTTATATTTGTAATTCTGCCCTATTAATGAAATCTATAAGCAAAGGGGCTGAGTGAAGACATAACTCACTCAAGCATTTCAGCTCTCAATCATTCTTTCTCATCTTCTAACACTATTTATACGGCACTTTCATTCATTTGTAAGCAAGTTTCCTTAGACAAGTTCTGATAGATTTCTTAGGTTCCCTTATAGAGAGAGAGAAGCTCTGCTCCTACAAGTTCTCTTATTCTTTCTTCTTTCTTTCATATGTTTGTGGTTTTCATTGCGTAAGACCCTATTTGTAATTCCGCGTCTGTAAATGACTTCGTAAAATCAATAAAGTTTTTACTCCGGTGTAGGTGAAACAGTGAAACTGAAAAGGTTAATCTTATGACTTGCTATTTTATCACTATAATCTATACTTTTGGACCCAATTGTACACATTGCTACACAGACGCAAATGTAGCAATATTTATGTTGCAATTACTTTATTGGGCCATCGGGCATTGGAAGACTTTATTTTGGCCCATAGTTAGGTTCTATAGATTATGTGGGGTTGATTAATTATTAGTTAGTTGATTTATTATTTTCAAAAATGTTTTAGATAACTGTCATCAGAAGTGGAGCCCACTCTATCCGTAAGTTAGGATAGGGATTATTTTATTCTTTCTATGTCTTATTTTATTGTTTCCAGATTATTACCTTAGGAAGTTCACAAATTCGGTTTTTGAAAAGTAGTGTGTGAGAGCTCCCCATCCCCCTCCTCTTGATCTCATTTATCTCTCCTCTCCCCCCCCCCCCCCACAATGATCTCCTTCCCCCGCTCTTTCTACGATCTCTCCTCTCTCTTCTCTCTCTCCATTCTCTTCTTCCTCACAGGCAGATCGATCTCATTTCTCCTTCCTCTGCTCCTATTGATTTGAATTATTTCCTTAGCAACACAGTTGCTTCATTTATCTCATATTTGATCACAAGAGCCTGCATGCATCTGAGATCCATAATCTGGATTTTCAGATTGCATTAATAATAGATTGTGTGACTAATAGGATTATGATCCACTTCTCTTATACACTTCATGCCCGATATCTACCACTAATAAGAGAACCACATTTGCACATCAGGAATAACTTGTGCTGATAATACATTCTGGTATTACTATAAACTGTTTGGTTACAGCTTGATCCATGAACCAAGAGGAAGCATCACAAACAACACTATAATATAGAAATTCAGGAAGGACTGTGCAACGATGGGGTATCAGAGTCAGAAAAGCTAAAGAAATGAAGTTTATCTAACAATAAATAAAAGTTAAAAGAAGAAAAACTAATAACCCATAAAATGCCTGGGGGGAAAAACCAATAAGGTAAATGCATACCGATTTATCCACCCAATGACTACGGGGTACAAATCCCACCATGGTATCAGGAGCACTTTGCCAAGCATTGAAAGCAAACTCTACTGAAGTGCATGGAAATATAATATCATCATCAACTGAAAATATAGCCACCGTCTTCAAATCCTTAATTTCCTTGAATCGGTTATTTAGACTATCTTCCTTATTTATGTCAAACCTCAGTTCAATGTCTTTACCATCTGAGTTTGACTTAATAGTATCCCAAAGAAAGTCATAAAGAGACTCTGATGGAGGATCAGGTTCACTCCATACAATATGTATTGAATCAAGCCCCACACAGGATGCATAGTGGGAAATAGACTGTTTCAGAAGATCATTTCTTTTCCATGTATTAATCAAGATAGTGTAACCATTCCTGTACACAAAAGATACAATCAAGTTCATAGACATGGTAATAGCCATAAGACAGAACAATAGATACACTTCATACCACCTTCTTTTCCACTAAAGTCAAGGAAAAGAAGAGAAGGGAGATGTATATATATATACTTCCTACATAAAACCAACCTGTGAGGCAGGAGATGTATCGTCAGTGCATGCAAGGATCTCCATGGATAAGGAACCATTGAATCAAAATAAGTAAACACTTGGATCTCTGACTACTTTTATTTGGGTAATCTGTTACTATGTCAGTAAGTAGTGGGCGAGCCTTGGCGCAACAGTTAAGTTGCACTATTGCAACCATCAGATTGTGGGTTCAAAACATAGAAACATCCTCTCCGTGAAGCGGGGGTAAGGCTGCATACATTTGCCCCTCCCAGACCCTGCAGTAGTGGGAACCTCGTGCACTAGGATGCTTTTTTTTTCCCTATGTCAGTAAGAACCCCCAATGGACATAATAATGTCGGATAGCTAAGTTTGACCAGACAACTAACAAACTCTAGAAGGCAAAGTTTAAACATACTGTGAAGAAGACGTTTAATTTATGAAAAGGTATCTATTTTTCAAACTTATTTTGCATTCAAACAGCAGACGATATTATGAGAAAGATGCTAGCGACAAGAAACAAGATGAATGTTAATGATGGGATTGAAGTATAGTTAATACGGGGAAAGAGAGAAATGAACTGCAGGAAAGTAAACTGAAATAATAAGATTAGGAGCAACAAAAACTAATGACAGTGCGGCCGAGGAAAAGGGGTATCATGCAAGCAGGAATTAAAAGGATAACGGAAACACCAAAATAAATGTTGGGTTGAAGTAGTAAGAAACTAAGAACTAATATGAGCGCTTGTAACCTAGATAGAGTGGGATGGTGGAACAGGATTTGTACAGCTCCAAGCAATTAGGATAAAGCTTAGTTGAGTTGTATTGTATCTTTGTTTTTCAAATTATTTTAATTTTAAGTACTAAGGACCACCTTTTGTTTTCAAAGTACAGTCAACTTGTTTATTTTATTACTATTATTGTTGCTTAAGACATAAAGAGTCATATAAATATATCAAGAAACTCTATAAAAATTTAACACTTTTTGGTGTCCTCCAAGAAGCTTTTAGTTCCTAAAGATTTAGAAAGTGCTTATGAAAGTGGATTAGCATTTAGGAGAAGCTTCCAAGTTCAAACTGCAATATCTGCTATGTAAAGAAAAAGAACTTTAGAGTTCAGACCCAAACAATGGCATGAATCTGCAGTTGAAAGACAAGAGAAAGGAGAAGAGCTACAGCAATGGAGAAAATAAAAAATAAAAAATTACCAATGAGATCTATTAAGCCAGATTTACTAGGCCAAAGGCAGGCAGCAAGTCCCAAATCCCACGCCAAGGGTTTACCATTAATGTATTATCTAAGGCAACCATGCCATTGAATGTAATAACATACCTTCACTATTTTTCTGCTGAAATTACAGAAAATATCAGGAAAAGCTTCAGAAAGGAAGATGGTAAACACATTCGCCAGAAAACAGGTAAAGGAAAGCAAAATGCAAGGCGATTACTAATACTGTCCCACATGGAACCCTTGGCAGCTAGTAAGGAACCAGGTGAAGTCCCTTTGCAAGACAAGCTCAAGTCTGAATCAGAATTAATTGGCGACACATATGAGGATGAACCCATGGATATGACTGAAGATTTTGAAGTTGAGCATGTGGAGTTTATCATTCCACCCAAGTACACTATAGAGTGACTGCCACATCTCCTAGACTACATTCGTATTCCCAAGGAACAGCCTAAATTTTTCTATGGACTGAAGACAGCTTTGCACAACATGAAGCCCAGCTCTACTCAGTCCAAAATTTGTGGTCGATTTTTTTTTTAAGCGGGAGAGAGCTGATGTAGATTCTGGCCAGAGGAAGAGACTAAGGACCAGTGCCCCCTTTGGGCCAGAGATGGACCAGTTTGAGTCAGCCCAGCAGGGCCAACTCGAGCCAGCCAAGCAGGGGTCCAAGATGCCCCATGATTGTGACAAGGATCCCCGTTGACCAGTCAAAGATGCTCTCCAATTTTGAGAGGAAGGCGCTCCACGATTTTGCTAGGATCCTCCTTTGACCAGTCAGCTGGATTTGGTGCACTTTAGTTGTTTCCATATTTATTAGTTTCTAATTTGTGGCTGAACTATAAAGCCAAGTGGTTTTAATTTAGTTAACTTCTATTTAGCTAGAATTTAGAGAAAAGAATCTTCAGGCCAATTTAGCCATCGAGTATGGGAGTTTCCCCTGTGCTGCAACAGCTGAGATAGCTGTGGGTGAGAGACCCAGGCTGAGAGAGCCATTCCCCCTACCCCCTTCTTCTATCTTCTCTTTTCTCCTACCCCTGCTCGATCTCCATTGCTGCTTCTGTTTGTGTTTACAACAACTCATTAAGAACTCAACTTGAAGATCAGAATCCATCCTCCATTGATCCCAAGACTGCTATTGCTGCCACCAATCGAACCAGGACTGCTGTGTGGTCATCCTTCTGCCCAGAAGGTCATTTGGGTGCTGCTTCTGTTGTTCCAAGCTGCTGCTGCTGCTGCTGCTGCTGCCATTGCTGGATATCCCTTCTCAAGGCTGGAGTTGTTATTGGTGAAACCTGATTTTGGTCCAGAAAGTGCAGTTGGGATCTTTGGAGGGCTGTTTCGGCCTCGAAACGAGTTCGGATGGCCTAAAAAGCGGATACATCACTGCCAAAGGCGGTGAGTTGTGTTGGGCTCGTCGAGACCTTCCCATCGATATGTTTTAAGACATATGTTATGTTTTGGTTCGACCCTGTCCGGTTTGGCATTTTTTGGGTCTAGGGGCATTTCTGTACTTTCTCGGGTTAGGGCTTTTCTGTAAAGTGTTCTTATCTCTTTGAGAGGTTAGTGAGTAAAATTTGAGGGTTTGTAATATTTCCAGAGGTATAGTGAAATTTGTTTTGTTGCTCGGCCATGGACGTAGCTTCCCATCTTGGGGGTGAACCACATAAATCTTCTGTGTTGTGTGTTGCTTCTCTTTCGTTTTTCTTCTGCAAATCGCCATTTTTGGGCGTTGTTTTCTTAACAGGAATCATCTGCTACCTCAGTGTAGTTGTGCTGCTGAGAAGACCATCGAGTGAAGCTGCTGTTCACCTCTACAACTTTCTGACTGAACCTTCTATTTCCATATCACCTTCAAATCACCACCTACCTTGCTAGGTTTTGAAACTCAGATTCCCCTCCCCATTAACTCCACTCAATTGATACTTCCACCCCATCCCACTGCCTGAAGCTTTCATAATTTCCATACTTTCTATTTTCATTCTCACCTTTCCATCTCCAATTCTAACCATCAGAATTGACCCAAAGTTGCAGACCAGGCTTCTTTCACCAAGCCTGACACTTGGCTACTGCTGGAAGCCCTGAACAGTTTGTTTTGGAAGGTTTCTTCAAACCTTATATTTTGGTAACTCCTTGATATCTCTACATCAGACCATCAGAATTGAATCAACTTTGGAGACAAGCTTTCCCCTACTGTTATCTACACTCGATCCAAGTGTGGTGACCATCACTTGGCTGGTTTGATCGTAAACCCTCAGTTTCTAATTCTGGTTCTGTTCTTGTTTGGATTTTTGTGGGTTTTTAGGACTGGTATTCCAGTCTTACATTAGTTATCCTTCCAGAAAACTGTTTCTATACCATCATCAAATATTCCACTGTTATTCTGATGTTCGGTTTCAAGAACTTGTTTGTTGCCATAATACATTCCGAAGACCAGTATCACAGCTCCCTATGACCTGAAACATTTCCTAGTCAATTTGATTCTATTCATCAAGAGCTTCTTAACCCCAATACCATGATCGCCTTCCTCCTCTTAGGCAGGAGAGATCAGTCAAATCCATCCGAACTTCCGCAAAACTCTAAATCCACTTAATTGCAACTCCTAATTACCCATTTCTCTCAATTTTTTGTTGAAACCAAATTAAGCATTAAATGTCCATCACAGGAACTTAATGTAGTATTGGTTTGAGAATTCAAATCAGTAGCCAAAACCAAGATCAATATTCAAAGGATAGGTCCAGGTTAGGTTGGTTTCAAATAACAACAAATTAGATGGATGGATGGGTATAGGATTAGTATCAAGTGTAGGGGATGTAGAGGAAAAAGCTATGCTGAAAGTTTCAGGTCAATCGGGTGGTTGGATATTTGGGAATGAGGTAGTCCTAGTGGTAATAGGAATGGGGGTAAAGAGGTAATTTCAGGTACTACCTTTTTAGGGTTTAGAAGGTGGAACTGAGTCATTGATTTCAGATGTGATGTAATCTGATTTCAGTAGCTTAAATAGGGTAAGAATCAGAATCGGTAATGGGGAGGAAGGTCTAAGTTGCAGGTTTAATGGGGAATAGGAGTAGAATAGGAAAAATAGAATTTTATTCAAATCCAGCCATCAGACTAGGCTCAGATTTGAATTGAGTTCTGTTCTAGGGTTAACGAAGGTAATACTAAGAATTTCATATTGATTGGATGGCTAGTTTGTTTAATCTAAAAAAAAAACCCTTGTATATAATCTTCTAGAAAGCTAGGTTTTAGTGGCAGAAAATTCAAGAACAAAGCTTACTTGTAATGGCTATGATCTGAGAATAGGGTTTCCAAACCAGCAAATCAGCCAGAGAACTTGAATAAGAACAGTAGACAATCCACCCGGGCTTCACACCACAAGGTGTCGATTGGATAACACACCAATCCCTTCAACCTTGATTAAACACAAGGCAATCTTCAATGGAGAAGACAAACAGCAGCAGCTTCAATTTAGAAATCGTTAGGTAAAGAGGAGCTTCAACAAGTTGCTTTATTTATAGGTCAATAGCCAAAACTCCAAAGTCAGATTGGGAGTAGGAAACCCCCTAGCCGACTTGGTTTACAAGACACAATCTCCCTTACGTGCGTACGAGAGGTGTGGACCCAATTAAACATTGCTAACTTAATAACTTAAATAGAAATAACTGAAATTGAACCTAACAATGAACCTGGTTCAATTAGACTTAACCAAGACAAAACATAGTAAATAATCTAAGTATGAAAGCACATAAATCAGCAAACAAAACAGCAGCTATATTAGGCCACAGATTGGCCCCCTCTCTTGGACTTCTTCCTCCTTGAATGTCTTCAGATCTGCATCAGAACTTGTCTAGTGTTCGCAATAAACACAAATTCGAACCAATACGTCTTCCGATACACCTCAAACCCCTCAAATGACAGTTCCAGAATAGATCTACATTGGAATTTGCATCTGAAACAACTATGGAGTTAGAATTCTACAGCAGGTTACTCCTTTGCTAGTTCAGCCAGACGAATTAAGTCCAGCTGCATCTAACCTACAGAAGAAATAAACAATCAAATAAAAGTTATTGACTAGTTTATCAATGTGTTGCTGGGAAGGAAGCTATTACCAAACAAATCCTCATCCCACTCCACCATCCTGACTATTAAATGTTTTTAAAACAGCCCACCCTACAACCAAACCTAAAGTTGATTCATTTGTAATTTACACCTTTGTCGCACTAATCACCTGGCTTGTCTGAAGTCTCTGGATATCATAGACCACATTACCCTAAAGCGTATAAAAATCGGCCAATTTTAACTTCTTTATAGTTTATACAAACTAAACTTTTATTTCATGACTTCTAACTCTTGCATGAACAGGGGAACAATCACCAGTAGATTAAGAACAAAACACTTAAAACACCCCCCCCGTCCAACTCCAATTACCAGAAAACTTGTAATAAATAGAGGAAAAAGACACACAGAGCAAGGGATATTCTACACGTGAATGCCTTCCAAATGCAACAACCAAGCAAAAGCAAGTATGCTGCCTCATCCTTTAAATTTTTCAACAAATCCCCAAACAAAGGTTCCAAGGTTCATCATGTTCACAAAGATGGCAACGGACTATAAACTAATCTAAAAGAGAGAGAAACCTTTTGAAAATTAAACATGAATTTCACAAACACAGGATCTTAAAAGTGATACGAAGTTGCTTCTTAAGTAATCCGAAGACCATGTTTGGATATTCAAAAGCAGACCATTTCAAGAACTTTACAAAGTCAGGTTGGCCTTTTGAGTAGCAAAAGGAAACCTACAGGAACTTAATTAATTAGACTACTAAAAGCAGCAAAAACTGAACTACTTTAATGAAATCAACCACAACATAGAAAGAACAAAACAAAAGGCAAAAGGTTCAAATAAAACATTTTAGGACAGCTTAAATCAAGATAAGTAATTGAAGCAACTGTATCAAGGGGATAAAGTGCATTTTAGGACAGCTTAAATCTTCATCAAATAAAACATTCAAAGAAGCTCGTTAGTGAAAGCAAACAAGCATCATAAGCCTTGAACACCAACTAACTCGCCAGATCCAAGACCTAGGGCTCAGTGGTGAAAATTGTAACATTAACAACCAGATTCTCAATTTTAAGCAAAAAGAAAAAAAAAATCATCGAGCCGCACTATAAATTCAATTAGATTCCATTCCATAAAAAGAATAAGTTCAATCCAGGACAGGATAGCATTAAAAAAAAAAAACAGAAGAGAACTTCTCTTGAACGAACCTAGGAGTAGAGAAGTGTCGAAGAGACTCGTGGCGGTGTCTCCATCCCATAGAAGTCACGGCACGACCAGCAATGAACACAACAGTAAAAGCAATACAGCAGCATAGCAGCAGCTTAATCTTAATGGATCCAATGGAGGAGATCACAACCTGACTACAGAATCTCTGCAGAATCCTGCGGCTAATGTAGTTCCTTCTCATCACACCAATTTATTATCAGACTCACCACCGATCGGAGTCCGCAAAGCATGTTTTCACAAGGGACGAGGAGTGTAGTCGAGTAGCACCAGCCTTTTCGATTCCTCCATTGATAAAGCTCAGACAAGGCTCCCCTCTGAGGAGTTGCAGAGGAACAACAGTAAAGCAGATGCTGATGAAATCATGAAAGGGAAAGGTAGTAACGCCCATTCGATAACGAAGAATACGATTCGTAACGAAAGAACAGTGAGAGAATTTTATGAGTGATGATGAAATGATGGGATCTGTAATCCCATCGCTCTCAAGGATCATTGTCTCATGGTCAGCCATCGACCGAACGTCTCTATAATCTGATTTTTCAACTTAAGTTTTTGTTTTCTTCTTTAGGAATCAGATCCGAAAGAGAAAAGAGACTCGATGGAATGAATGGAAGTGGCCGACGATCCAACTATCCAATCATTTTATAACAGTTGCCAGAGTGATAGAACAATCGGCCCCACATTTTGTGACAAAAATTGTGCCCAAAGAGAGAGAGAGAGAAAATATTTTCTCAAGTAAGAGATACGGAACGGATCCATTAAACTAACGCATTACGCTCGGGTATGGCGGTCTTTGCACGCAGCACCATGTCTGGGCAATACGATCCTATCAGACAGTTTGGCAGTAGAGGATCTGAATCCCCTCCGTAAAAATCCACTCTGAAAAAAACGATAGTCACTAATAACAAGAATAAAAATGTTATAATAATAAAGCAATCTAATAATCTAATAATGTTGGATATTTTATTTTATCTTGTTTACTTTCAAGCTCCATAAATAGAAAGATGAGCTAATTGAGTCTCTTAAGAACCTGTCATTAAAGCAAAAGAACAATTGAAAAAAGAAAGGGTCGGCATTCTATGTGGGGAGCATGGCCCTAGGTGTTGGTATCATGGGATGGGATTTCCACCTATCATTGGGGTGGGGCGAAATACTCTGTGTCTAGGCATGGGTGGTATAGTCTCATGAGAGAATTTTTCTTCAAAAAGAAAAATAAAAAATAAAGTATGGTAAAGAGATCATTCCCTGGGCTTCTAGAGCCTGTACGTGCATGCTAGCCAATGGGAGTGTGCACGCAAACATTGTCCTAGATAGAATTTCCACCTTTCCATGGGATCAGCATGGTATTTTCGCGTGCTTCTAGGCTTAAATACACAGATTACGCAACTAGATGGTATTCCTTTCCCCTTAAAGTATTCTTTGGGATAAATTTTAAGCTTTCATTGTCCTAGTTAAGGAATATTATCTAGAGGAGTGTGGCATGATAGTGCTTTGGAAGTGCCCTCCACCTAAGCATTAGGTATTGTTGTGACTGGTCAATATAACCAAGCAAATCTCTTAGGGCAGCCCTTGTTGGTTTTATTTACAATAAACAGTGATTGTGAACAGTTTAGTGTGTTTTTAGGCAGTACAGTGATATAACATGCTATTGGAAAGTCATATTGCGAATCGAGTGATATATGTTTAATAAACTGCTACTAGTGATCCATGAATAGTGAGGAGGCTTCATGTTCTATGTTATTTTCTCAACTATGTGCCCATGTCTCCACCTCCACCTCCACCTCCACCTCCACCTCCACCTCCAATGCCCTTGCTCCTTATATATGAAGAAAAAGATTTACTTTCATCATTAATCTTATTTATAGCTTGAATGACTTATCTTGGTTTTGCTGTATTTTATGTCTTTATATAATCGATGTTATTTTCCCATGGGAATCATGAACCACATAGGAAGCATACCTTCAATCACTCACTTGAGCTTTTTAATTGTACATGCATCACTTAAATGCATGACTTTCATATTTTCGATCGTACTTCCCCCTACAAGTGACTCTTCCAATGGCGTTGTTTAGGTCGAATGTCCAAAATATCCTATTCTGGACTCTGTATGACATGGCAGCAAAAAGACTCCTACGTCAGGCTCCTCTCCAATGAGGAATCCCCCTAATGAGGAGTCGGATCCAACTATCTCAGCCCACCCGTCAGATGCCTCATTGGGCACTCCCTATGTAGCGATGGGCTCATTGGAGAGGAGCCAGATCCGACTAACCCCTTCATTGAAATATTCCACAGCCTAGAACAAGTAGGTGGACAGTGTTGATTGCTTGAAACTGGCCTCAGGGCTCTAATTTCAAATATTGATCACTTCCCCAAGAATTTTTATTACAGAATCGTTTTGAACTTTCTTACGGAAAACCGATGCAGAGTGTAAGGTCTTTAGCAGACTCCATTGTAATTGCAGCAACAATATGGATGCCAGGACTTTGTCTTGTTGACATTTATTGTTATAAATCTTTGTTTCTGCTTCTTTATCAGAAGTAACCTCTCACATAAGAAATGTACTTGTTATAGGTTATGAACCAAGGAAGGGTTGTGGATCAAAATATAACAACGTATTCAACCAAGGTAAGGTTACTCCATTGTGAACAAGTGGTCACATGACAGCCTTTCAGCAAAGGATGAGTAAGGCTGCATACATTATGATCCTCCCTAGACCCGCAGTGGCATGAGCCTCATGCATTGGGTATGCCCTTTTATGCAATCCTATCAATTAAATTTCATCAGGTGCTTACATTGGTGTGGTATTGGACCGAATTTACTAATACTATGTATAAGAAAGAGTAATTGTCCAGATATTACCAGTCTAATCAAATATCTGATTTCAGTTCATAGCATTCTTTATCTACTGATTTCTCTACCTACAAGTAGCAGGTGGTATTGCCGTGGTGCACCCAAGAAGTCTTGAGTTCAAGTCTCCTGACTGCTACCTTAACCCCTCCGCACTATTCCTTCCCCCCCCACCCCCACTCCCACTAAATAAATACCTTATTCAGAGAAATTTATACCTGTTGATTGTTCTAAATCTCCTTATTTGTATCACTTGATTTGTCTCCAGTTCAATTATGATGTCAGTGCATATGGGTTCAGGAAGTTATTCAAGCGACATAGGATACACTCATCAACTCCAAACAACTACGAAATGAGTTCCTTCACACCTGTCTGATCGAAGAATCCTTTTCAAAGGCTGACTTTTCTTGCAAGGAGAGTAATGAAACATATACAATTTTGTGTTCCTGAAGATTTGATGTATGAAAAGTTATAGCATGTCCAGAAGTCCGTTTAGCTTTGTTACACCTCTTGGTGCTATACCTTTGGGACAAACTTATTCCTTTCAAATTAAAAAAATTTGCCTCTACACTATAAATTAGGGATGTGAAACTAAACAAAAATTAGACAATGCACTACTCAGCTATGATGAATGAGAACATCTTCTATAGTATTTCTTGCTTTTTCACACAATATCTCTGGATTGTTTCCTACTATAGGTTTGTGAATGACAACTTTCACAGATCCTGAATTCAATGTGACCTCCATCCCAGCAGGCATAAGATTGCCAGTTCCCAAAAGAGTAATTGGTACAACTGGTGCTCCAGTTTTTGCTGCAACACTAAATGCACCTTTCTGCATATGAAGGCCAATAACAAAAATTAAATTTCAGCAAACAAACAAAGGAGTTATAACAACAGAATATGTTGAAGATCTGAGTTTTCCATTTTGAAACAGAAGAAGAAATGAAAGAGGTAGTTATTATCTCTACACACGAACTTGCATTTCCAAAAGGAACCACAAACTCTCCATTGACAACCTCGGAGACTTGCTACTCTGATGATTTAAGCGTTTTTCCTAATTTCTACTTTCTGCCTAGATTCAAGGGGAAAAAATAAAATACCAAGGAACCCTTCTGCCTAGATTTCATAGGGGACAAAATAATACCAAATTCCTTGTTTTGTTCACTATGCACTTGTACTATAAGAGAGTAAAGACCTTAATAGATCGTAACTTAACTAGATAATGTCCCAAATATCATTCTCATTTCATGCAATTGCATGCCTAACTTGAAAATTTGTTTACTTTCAACTTGAGCATTTCATTATCACTAACAAGATTATAAACATAAAAATCAGTTCAATAATAACTTGGAGTAGGAATTCAACCTTAAATACACCCATCTTCCCATCTTTACTCCGGGTTCCCTCAGGAAAGAAAAAAACAGAAGCCCCCTGTTTCACCAGATCTATGCAACGCTTTAGACAGTCCTACACCCACAAAGTGAATAAAATCTCAATCTAAAAACATGTAAAGCCAAAACACATTGCTCCAAAATAAAGGGACGCAACTCTCTTTTACATCAACATCAATGGAAAAGGAAAGAAAAAAACAATACCAATTGACTCTTGCTGTCCATTCGCTTCAAAGGAATAGTACCCATTAGGAACATTGCCCATCCAATAACAGGAAAGACAAAAATTCCAGTCTTGCTAATGAATTTGAAGTTTCTGCCAAGAATCAGAAGAGTATAGATGTCCAAAAAACTCTGGTGGTTAGAAACATATACAGCAGCGGTCTCTGGTGGTGGCAAATTCTCTAGTCCCTCAAATTCTACCTTAAAGAATGGAAGAACAGTTAAAGTTGCCCAAATCTTTGCAACAAGATGATGTACTTTCCTTCGGTACCGATCAAATAAGATAACAAAAGGATGAGTCACCAACATGACCACAAACAGGAAAATGGCAGCAACAGCAGTCACAGCATAAAAACAAATTCCTCTGACTTTTGAGCCCAACTGGAATTCTGCCAAAAAAATTTACCAAAGTCAGTGTAATGACTGGGAAAAAGGAAAATCAGAGAAGTGACCCATGAAAACCTACCTGCAAGTGGATAGGCAGCATGAGGAGACCCAGTTCCAGCAAGTTCGGATTGTACAACAACATTTCGTGGCACCTTACACCAATTTTGCAAGTTAATATCATCAAATAGTTGATAGACATTCATGTTATTGTTGAAAGGGCCCCACATTGTAGCACCATGTTTTCTTCGAAACGCAGAATTGTTTGTTTGCACAACTGTGGAAGGAAGAATGAAACTAAATAGACAAGAACAATTACATTTTTTAGGGAAAAAATAAATTCACAAAAACCAAAGGCATAAAAAGGGGAAAAAGTAACATTAAAACCAATAGTCAGGGTATCTGAATAATGCTTACTGTTAACAATTGAGCACATAACAGGCTTTGCTGGAGAACCCCTTGACTTGAGTGAAATGGTGGGAAGAGAAATAAATGGTGTACAGCACGAAAGAACTTCCATATCTCTGTTAACAGAACAGAAAATAATCACGGAAAGGGAGGAGAGAAAGCCACATGCGTCATTTGACCTTCAGGGAATTTGTAACAGCGGAGTCCTATGCCACATCTGTCCAGAGGTCAGGTTTTTACATTACTAAACGGCCATGAACATATAATGATAATGGTTAGCCTAAAAGATCTCTTTCAAGAACAGAACCTAGATCAGGAGAAAATATTTGAAAAAATAATTCATGATTCAGCAGGTCAATAAAAGAACCCTCCATGCATATATTTACTAGCTCGGATAACAATTTTTAGTACAAGCTCATTGCCTCCTAATCACTTCCAAAACACCATTTATGACCTTGAGTTGTAAAACTTAATACATGATCTTTTCTTTTACGAATCTTCATTTTTAATTTAGAAGTACTCAGTGTATATTTATCGAAAAACTTTAAAAGAGTTTATTTTGTAAGACTTCAACATTATTATTTTGTTTACAAGTGCTAATTGTCGTAAACTATGCTCACCAGAGTGCCAATCAGGGGAGAGGAGAGGTTGTGTTAAAGAAGCCCCAGGCAAGATAAAGTACCCACAAACTGGATGAGTTAGTTTGATGAAGGCAGAGAAACCAATAAAAGATAACTTTAGGCTGTGTTTGGTATGCAAATTCCCATTCTAAGATTGCAAAATGCATTCTTGATTAAGAATGAGAACACTGTTTGGACACATGTTGACTAAAGTGTACTCTTGATTTTAGAATGCATGTCAGCATTTCATTGAACAACTTGTAGGCGAAAGGATTTGCTCAAGTGTAAACCACCACTTGTTTGTTCTGCTGCATTTCAAAACCATATAGAACCTCTATACTTTGTCCATAACAATGCAACAGTATAAGAAACCGATGAAGTTGAGTGGTGTTCATGTTTGACTCCATTGGGAAGCAATGACAACAGTAACCCAAGGATGGCTCAAATTGTCCAACCCTACCAAATCCTCTCTATCTCGTGACACTTCAGAATGCTAGATGCAAGAAACAGAAATAATCTCATCAGCACATGTCTTAGGGAAAACTTACGCACTCCAAAGCTAGAGAATCGCAGGGGACAGTTGCTTTCTGTTGGATCAGACCTCAGAAATAGCCCGAATCAAAATACAAACCTGCACAGGAGAGAGATCCGAAGCCATGGATGAGTGAGGAGAGAAGCAAAAATCCTAAGAGGTGAAAGAGAACAAGGTGAGAAGAATGAAACACATTGGTACGAGAGAGTTTTGAGAACAGGGTGAGAGGAATGAAACCGGCTTGAGTGTCCATTGGTGAAGCTCTTCTCGTCTCAGAATTGTTAATGTCGAGAATGGGGAGGAGTGGCTTGAGCTAGAGAATGGGAATGCAGAATGGGAAAATATCCCATTCCAGAATGGGCTGCATTCTTAACCACATTCCAGTATTTTAAGAATGGAATGTTTACCAAATAGCATTTTTTATGGTCCAGAATGTGTTCTTGATATAGAATGTGTTCCAAGAATGCATACCAAACACAACCTTAGAAAGAATATTTACTATAGATATATAAAAAATTTAAAAAAATCATAAAACAAAAGCAAGTAAAATACAAAGAAAATAAATGGGATGGGATGACCAACTGTTATGCACATAAGATATTTGCGAAATAGAGAATGTCAACTAAAATACTTGGCATCTTGCAGGAAGGTCCTTGAGCAATTAGTAATACCAGCAGTTTGAAATACTTGTACGATTTATAGAGTAGGAGAGTGGAAATTTTGCAAAACCATGAGAAGATGTCTAATCTTTCTATTAGTTTCGTTAATTAATTAATTTTATGAGATTGATTTATAAAACTTCAGAGAGAGAGAGAGTGAGAGTCAATTTTAGAAACCTTTTGGGGGAGAATGGGAGGAGAGAAGCTCTGGTTCTCCAAGGGTTTCTGTTCGTGAGTCTTGTGTTGGAAGACGGCCAAGATCCTGATGGAGGGCGGCCGCCGGTTGAAACTTCTGCATCTGTTGCCGTTCTTCATAATCAGAGAAGATCACCGATTTTCTCATCCGACCTTCTGATGCTTCAGTCGAAGTTTTACAGCAACCTATTAATAACACTGTCCCTGATCAGCTTCATGTTCTAAAGTCTGATAAGAAAACCTTCACTGCTGTTGTGGGGAATGGTATTCTGCCTGATGTCGACTCTCTACCTGAACCGACTTTTGTGGGAAATCTCACTCAAATTAAAATACCTCAAGAAACCTATGAAGCCCAGATCCACTCTTGCAAATTTTATCTTATTGGGAGACTTAATCTCCGTTCTTTTCCTTTGGATGAGTTAAAGAAAGTGGTTAAATCTTCTTGGCATGTGATTGATAAGGTCGATATTATTGCTATAGGGAAAGGCTTTGTACTCTTCAAATTCAAGCCTGAATCGGATATGGTTTCTATGTGGCGGAGGGGTCCGATTAGGATTTCTGGTCACAACTTGTTTACTTCCAGCGTCGGCAACCCAATTTAAGGGGGTGAATGAAGATCAGCTATTTCCGCAACTTGTGTGGATCCGATTTCTAGACCTCCACTGGAATACTAGAGGAGGGGTCCGATTAGGGTTTTTGGTTTCTGATGAAGATAAAATTTGACTAGTGCAATGCCAGAGGTATCGTTATAATATCATCAATATAAACAACAAGAACAACCACTTTCGAGCCAGTTCAACGAACAAATACAGTGTGGTTAGAATAACATTGGGAAAAACCACAATGAGTGACGATGGAGCTGAATTTGTCAAACCATGCTCTAGATGACCGGTCCAAATTACAATATTTAACTAGAGAAGGAAATAAACAACGTAAAATCTAAAAGGAGGGGTGACCGAGACGACGATGCCTTTGATGCACCTGGCTAAGAGCATTGTCTTATCGAGAAATGCGAGCTGAAACTGGAGATAGACCAATAGAGAGACCCGAATCCAAGTAGTAAAGGTGGTGGGGGACAGAAATCGAGAAGAGGATTGAAGGAGGTAGAAGAAGAAACCAGAGGGGGAGGGGAGAAATCACACAGAAGAAAGGGGAAGAAGGAGACGCAGCAAGAGAAGGGAGCGTCCAAGAAGGGGGGGGGGTTTGCACACACGCACAAACTTTCTTTTCAATTCATTCTTCCATATCCAATACCACGGATTACAGCCCTATTTAAAGAAAATAAAATCCTAACTATATGGAAACTCGCTAACAAAGAAACCGAAAGTAAAATCCTAACTATGGAAACTTACTAACAAAGAAACCAAAAATAAAATCCTACTAGATCCAAACACTCAAACTGGACCCGATTCATCTTGGTTTGGGTTCACAAACGAGTTCGGGTCAATCCATCGAAATTGTCCTGCATCAAAAGGCCATCCCACACTATACCATATCTAATCGTTGCCCCCGTGACTAGATCCTGAAAAACACAATGGGTAGAAAAAAACATACACACTACAATTCAGATTAACGATAAGGCGGTAGATAGAAAGTAGATTTGCACAAGGTTAGGGACATGACATGCAAAACAGAAGACAGAGATATGGTGGGAGTGCAAGAGATAGAACATTTACCACAAATGGCAGAGAGGGACCCATCATCCACCCGGACCTTGTCCTTTCCCGAACACGAGTTATAGGTACGAAACAAGTCCGAGGAGCTGGTCATATGGTCAGAGGCTGTAGAATCAATAAGCCAGGAGGAGCCAGAGTGGGAGGAAGCAATGAATATACCTGGCTAAGCAAGATAGGAAGCAGGAGTGGAAGAAGCCATGGTAGGAGGTGCAACACCGAGCTGACTTATCATACGCTGGAGAGCAGCCAACTGTTCAGATGTATAAAACACAAGTGTGGTACTATCAGTCGTCTCAAAAAGGTTTGCTTAAGATCGAGTAGAGTTCTGTTTCCCACTACACCCCCTCCCCTTTTGGGATGACCATAAAGTTTCCAACAGGTCTCTCTAGTGTGGCGAGGACGCCAACAATAATCACACTTAATTGGGTCTTTGGTAGATGAACCTAGTTTAGTGATAGAACCAGCAATATCAACAGTGGAAGTAGCCTAAGGTTTGGTCACTAGAGCAGAGCGGGTAGGGGCAGCAGGTGGCATCATAACAGATTGACGCCTATCTTCATGTTGAACAATGTTGTAAGCCTGGAGAAGTATGGGAAAAGTGTGTCTGCCAAGGATCTGAACACAAATCTGGTCGTATTCCGAGTTGAGGCCAATCAGAAAATCATAGCCCTGTTCCATTTCACGCTCCTTATGAAAGGTCTCAACATCAGAGGTGTAGACCATGGGAACAGAGTGATAAAAGTCCAACTGCTGCCAAAAGGGGTGAGAGCAGAGTAGTTGTCAGAGACAAACAACTCCTATTGAGCAGTTTCACGGACCAGACGACGGAGCTCATAGATCTATGCATAATAGCTAGTTTGGGCATAGCCGCATAGGTATGTTTAACTGCGTCCCACAATTCTTTGGCAGTGTTCAATAGCACAAAACTAGACTGATGGTTGGTTCCATAAAGTTCCACAAAAATGACATCACAAGAGCATCATTCGCAAACCATGTGTCTTAGCAAAAGCCTTAGTAGGCATAGGGGTGTCACCAGTGATATAACCCGAAAAATGGTTGCCTAGAATAGTAAGAGACAAGCGCGTGACCAGGCAAGATAATTAGTCCCATTCAACTTTGTGGGTCTTGGCTAAAGAGTAGGGTGATGATGTGAGGTACCAAGAAGAGGCTAGTCACTACTTCCAGATCCATCCAATGATGAACTAGTACTCTCCATTATTTTGCCGAAGGAAAAAGCACAAGTGAATGAGAAATACCTTCACATAGGAAGATTATAGCATACCCACAAGGTACAGGCAAAGAAGGAAAACCAACAAGGTGGCAACGAGCATAGCGTGGGGGCCTATTACAAGGCCAACATAGATGCAAGGGGGCCTACAGGGGCAGGCAAGAGCTGTAGAGGGGCCGGCAAGGTTCTAAAAAGGGACCTGGTAGAGGTGGATGGCCTAGGTGGGAGTCGCAAGGCCTAGTAAGGGGCCATATAACTAGGCAGGGCAGCACGAGAGGCAAGGGAGGCAGTACAAGAGAACAAGAAGGCCTGGTAATGGTAGCGCAAGGGCCAAGGAGGCTTGGTAGTGGTAGCATAGGGGCTAAGGAGGCCTGGCGATGGTGGCATAGGGGCCAAATAGGCTTGACAGTAGCAACGCGGGGGCCAAGGAGGCCTGGCTGTGGCAGCGCAAGGGCCAGGGAGGATTGACGGTAGCAACACAAGGGCCAGGGAGGCCTAGCGATGACGACGCAAGGGCAACGAGCCCTTAGGCGGTGAATGGTGCGGTGGCGGTGGCAGTGGCGGCATCGGTCAGCAGTTAGGTGAGGTGTTAGTGGTGGTTAGCATGGTACGACATGCAAGGTGAACATGTTCAATCAACCATGCTTACCATGGGAGGTTGAAGCCTCAACGGCATAGTTGTCACGGCAGCATGGCGGTCCAAGGCAGTGTTGGCCTGTCTAAGCTCTTAGAGCCGTATAATGACCGCCTAAGCGATAAAGGCGGTCTAGTGTTAGTTTCCCCCCCCCCCCCCAAACGCTCAATACATGATGGCATGATGCATCATAGTATCATACCTTATATCATTAAAAATTAAATTTAAGCCACCTCAAGTCATCAAAATGAAAAATCCATGATACATAACAATTCAGAATAATCAGATATCATAATGTACATAAACTATAAAGAATTTCATTACCCAAAAAAAAAAAAAGATTACAAATGTAGATGTATAATCCCATTAGTGATCATAATTCAGTGATTCATTCACTGATTCACCATTATTCCAGTCCAAATAAAACAGAGAAGAAGAAGCAGCAGCAGCAGGAGGCAAAAAAGAAGAAGAAAAAGAAGTTATAAAAAATAAAAAAAAAAAAAAAAACCAGAGAAGAGGCAGCAGTTTAGTGCGTTACAGAGAAGAAGCAGGCAGCATTAAGTCATTACCAAGCATAAAAAAAAAAAAAAAAGAACAGAGAAGAAACAGCAATTAAAAAAAAAAAAAAAAAACAGAGAAGCAGCAGCAGTTTAGTGCGTTACAGAGAAGAAGCAGGCAGCAGTAAATCAAGCATATAAGCAAAAAAAACAGAGAAGCAGCAGCAGGTTAATGCGTTAAAGAGAAGAAGAAGCAGATTAGCTACCCAAGCAAAAAAGAAAAAGAGAAGTAGCAGGCAGCAGCAGCAGCAGCATGCGTTACAAACTACAGAGAAGAAGAAGAGCAGTTAACCAAGCATTCAAGCAAAAAAAAAAAAAAAAAACCAGAGAAGCAGCAGCAGGTTAGTGCGTTAAAGAGAAGAAGAAGCACAAGAAGCAGAGCAGCTATCCAAGCAAAAAAGAGAAAAGAGAAGCAGCAGCAGGCGATAACAGAAAAAAGGGAAAAAAAATATAAAAAACAGAGTAGAAGAAGAAGACGATAGAAGAGGAAGACGACTATGGAATAGGGGCTACTAACTACTTACCTTGCCGGAGACGGAAAGATAGGAACTAGGAAGACGCTTTGGGGCCTTCGTGACTTCGTCTGAGTCTAGTTGCCAGAATAGCAGTGCCGGAAAAGAGGAACTAGGAAGAAGCTTTGCCGCCTTCGTTTGCTCAGAGTCGCACAGTCGCAGAGTCGCAGAGAGAAAGATTGGTCGAGGGTTTTTTACTTCTTGAGAAGTTTTAGGTTTTTAAGCTTTAGGGATTTCAGTTTTGTATGATCCCATGTAGCAGCATTACACGAAATATTTGTACATCCAATAAATAAAAAGTTTAAAAAAAAAAAACAGAATAAAGGAATAATGCATGAAAAAAAGGGTAATTTACACATACCACCCCTGAGGTTTAACGAAAGTATAATTTTAACCCTTAGTTTTAGATAATTCTGTGTACCCCCTGAGGTTTACAAATGTTAACAAATAGACCCATTCTATCAGTTCATGACTAACAGTGTCAAGGGGTAAAGTTACAAAAATGCCTCTCTAATAAAAGAAAAAAAAACCTCCAACTCATCTTCCCCAAACCGTTTAGGATTTGAAAAAGGGAAAGATGAGTCGTAGATTAGATCTAGCTAAGATGAAAATCTCTGATTCAATTTGGAAGGAAGAGCATCAATGACAACCTTGTACAAGTATAAATGCCGACGGATTTGTCAATCTCATCCCAGAAGACGAGCATGAACCTCCCTGGATCACTTTTTAATTTATTTGCAATACAAATAAAATGGAGAACAAGATTACATTGTACCAATTACGGTAAAACAAAGAAGCTTGCTTTGGGTTTGTTTGGTAGAGAAATCAGATAAGAACAGGGAAAGACAAGGGAGGAAATCTCAAACCATATCTCTTCACCCAAGAGTAGATGCAACTGTGTGAGCCCAACTTCTGAGATGATATTTTATATTGATTTCATTACCGGAAGCAGGAAATCTCCAATTCATTAATGGGTTCTCTTCAGTTCATCGATTCTGAAGATCCCAAGCTTCAAAAAGATATGGTCTTGGAATTGCAGATTCGTCAATAGTTGCCTCTTTTTCATCAGATTTTTTCCCCAATCTCTGCAAACTAGGAATGATAGAAACCAAACTTGAATCTTTATATTCTTTGGAGAAAACAAAACTCAGATCCATGAACCCTTTTAGCTCTTCAAACTCAGGGGCTGATAAGCTTTTGCTGCTACCCCTCCTTCTCAAGTCCCTCTTTTTCTTAACAGGTCTCTTCGATCTTTTTTGTTCTTGTCTGATGTATTTTTTTTTAATCAAGTTAACAGTTTATAAGAATACTTAAAAGGAAATGGGATTGGAGATGCAAATTGTATAAAGAAGATGAAGAATTTATAGAAACTTAGAGAGATATAATAATCCCTTTAAATAAGTCTGGAAAATCTTCTACAATAAACCGTATATCCGGAAACGTTCAGAAAGAGAAGAACACAGACCGAGATGAAGAAGAAGAAGAAAAGAGAAGTTAAAAAAGGTTGTAAAGAACGAAGTGATATTCTCTGTAGACTGTACCAGAAGGACTATTGGTCTTCCTTGAAAAAGAAAAAAAAAAAAAAAAAAAAAATTCAGATCTATTAGTTCTAAAATAGCCATGAAAGCATGAAGAGATGAAGGAAGACAACAAAAATATGAGTTCAAAGATCAGGTTGAGAAAAGAGTGATAAAAATTTTGCGTTGAGGAGCGGAACATCCTCGAGGCCCCTGCACCTGAACCTCCACCACGAGGCCCCTACACACATGGTCCCAGCTCCTCCACCTGCAGAACCTCCTCCCCATGAATGCCAGGCAGTTTGCACCTGTTCTCAGCTCTCATGCCTACGAATCCTGCGCTGCTTGCAAGAACCCCCGCCGCCCAACCTCCTCTTAGCTAGATCTAACCTGCAACTCATCTTCCCCTTTTTCAAACCCTAAACGATCTGGGGAAGATGAGTTGCAGATTTTTTTTCTTTGAAGGGAATTTTTGTAACTTTACCCCTGATTTTAATACTGTCAGTCATGAACTGACAAAATGGGTGTATTTGTTAACGTTTGTAAACCTCAGGGGGGTACGCAAAATTATCCAAAACTGGGGGGTAAAATTATACTTTCTTTAAACCTCAGGGTTGGTATGTGTAAATTACCCAAAAAAAAAACCACACAAGAGAGGCGGCCGACTTGACCACATGGCACACCAAGGCGTCACTTTAACCACCTTGGCGACGCCTAGTTGGTCAAGGCTCCCGCCTTTCGTGACTCTCATAAAGGGTACCATCACTTATCACATGGATTCCCGCTTGGACACCAAGGCGGCGCCTAGGCAACGCCTTGACAACTATGCTCAGAGGTGGCGACAGTGATGAAGAACTTCGACAAAAAAGAAAAAAATACCCAAAGAGAGGATTGGGCTCTGATACCAAGTTAAGAAGAAGATTTGGGACTTTGGAGAATAAATTGGCTTGTCAAAGAGACAAAGGCCACACCTTTATTTATAATTTTAGAATATTACAAATATGGAATGATTGACTCAATCCTTTTCTAGCACATTTAACATGTGCACAATGAACCTAGACACTATAATGAATCTAGTTACATTACATACTCCAACTAGAGAACCAACAAAAAAATCGAACCGGTAGGAGAACCAGTCAACACTTCATCAATGAATCATCCCATTAGTTAAACAAAACTGAGAAATTTCTCGTTGAATATATTCAAGAGCATGATCAGATCTGAAAACCTTAATAGAAGTACTAAATTGAGTCTTTATTTCTCGACAAAAATGCTGAAAATAGTGAGAAACTCAAAACTACCTTTTAACAAATAAACCCATGTCAAGCGGGAATAATCATTTACAAATGTAACAAAGTAAGAAAATCCATATCTATTATTGATACGACATGGTCCCCAAACATCGGAATGAACCAAAGAAAACAAAGACGGACTCTTAGGACCACTGCGCAAAGGAAATGACGAACGATGATGTTTGCCTAGGTCACATGCTTCACACTCAAGCCTAGAAATGGATTTACAACTTGGAATAAGCAACTGGAGTTTGGACAGAGATAAATGACCCAGACGAAAATGCCACTAAAGAGAAGTACCACCAGTAGAGGTAGTAGTTGCAATAGACGGGTCGTTGTCATCCAAGTAGAACAATCCAAACTACTTAAGATCACCACCAATCGTCCTCCTGGTCTGAAGGTCCTAAAAAACACAATAAGAGGGATAAAAGGTAACAGAACAATTAAGAGACTTAGTAAGTTGGCTAACAGATAAAAGACTAAGCGGTAATTTAGGAGCACGAAGAACAGAAGTTAGGATCATAGGTGCGGTAAGAGATAGTGTACAAGGCCAGCAATATGAGTAGAAGAACCATCAGCAAAAGGTTTCTTTATGTTCCCCCTCAACCCTCTAGCAGTACTCATGGATTAGGCGTTAATGAAACCTTTCTTAGGAATCTTCCACAAAAATTAGTCAATTTTTTAGCTTTCGGAGAGATATATTATCCAAGCCGGATTGAATGTTGAGCGAAGTCTCTCCGTATTAGGTAGGGAAGCTAAAAGGGAAGATGAACTTGCTAAGCCTCCCTTCCCGAAAGGTTGGTCTGGCGTAGCCAGTTGGTTAGTTGGTTTCTTAAGTATGTTTACTCCTTCGCCTCCTGACCGGAGAGGTCATTTTTGGAGGAGAAACTATGCATTTTTGGGATCTCCGTGCTCCCTGGTTGGAACCTCTAAGGGGTACCCCAATGGTTTGGACATGCTTATTACTCTTATTACTAAAGGAGACAAGCTAGGTGGGCACAGGTGGACTAGAACTCAAACCATATTGAGATACTCAAAAATCATTTCATCTTTTTAGTCGAAACTTTAGGTGGTTCTCAAAAAATGATAGCGAAAAAAATTATCCCCAGAGTCAAGACTAAGAGGAATATATCTCTGTGGCACCTATGCTAAGTACTCTATGGTTTGGGTCTTTAGCAGGTCTATTGATCGAAATCAATCGTTATTTTCCAGATGCGTTGATATTCCCTTTTTTTTCATTTTAGTTATTGACATGCCAAGGGGGTGAAGCCATTAGTGGTATAAGGATATTAGCTGAATTAATTTATTTCGATAGACAAGTAATTGACGGAATTACGAATGGTATTGGTGTTACAAGTTTCTTTGCAAGAGAAGGGGGATTGGGATGAGTTTATGACAAATGCAATTTTTTCTGTTAGTATAGTTTATTTTAGAATATTTATAGCGTTGCTTTTATATGGACCTATCATCTTTCCAGAAATTCGAAGTAATAACAGGAGCAAAATGAGAAGTGGAGGATAATGAAGTAAATAATTGAGATTTACCTATCATATAAGAGGATGCTCCAGAGTCAATAATCGAAGGAGTGGTGGTAAAGGCAAAAAAAAAACTTGTATGTGCCAAGGTGTAGTGGTAGAAGCCCCAGGAGGAGTCGTGGTGTCACTGGTGTGTACATACTCAATAGAAGTATTAGTGATGATTGAAGTAGCTAATTCATTAGCCCAGTCAGATCAACCATTGGCCCAACATGTGTCAACTGTATGATTTTGTTTGTTGCAATAAGAACAGTAAAGAGAAGACTTATTAGTTTGCTGCCCATTGGGACTACGACGGCAAAACAACGGTTAGCTCGGTTGGTCAGTGGCATGCCAGTTGAGTGCATCGCCCCACCAGGAGGTCAAGGGATCGACTTTTCCTGGTTGTTTTATTGGGAAAAAAAATGGCTCCTCTTGGTAGTTGTAGATTCTCTCCCCTCCCTCCTCTCTGATAGTAGTAGATTCTCCTGTAGTTGGTAGTTAAAGTCCTACTGGGTAGATAAGTAGGATAGGCAAAAAAAAAAAAAAAGAATTATGACCATGACCACGGCCTCTGCCTTGACCACGACCTCTTCCTAAAGAAGAATTACCTCATCCTCTGTTAGTTGTAAAAGCTGAACTTTCCCAAGAAGTAGGGTAAGGATTAACTTAAACCACTGAGTTATCTCGGTTTTGCAGGTTTCCGAGATGAGTTGAAGGGGGATTTTATAAAATCCCTGGATTCGATCGGGTTTCGATGCTTTCGATCAGTTTCGACCATTTTTCTATGGTTTCAACACATATGCCCATCGAAACTAGGGAAAACTTGGCTCAAAACTAGGACAGACAGGTATTTATGCAAGAAACCAGGATAGGCACTTATATGTCTAAGTGTTGTTTTTGTATTGGTATTTCATTTACTTAAAATATTATTCATTAATAAGCAAATACCCCCTATTTGAATCCATTAAAAATAGTTAAAAAATCAAATTTCAAAAAGAAAAAAAATCAACCCCCCAGTTCAAGAACAAAAACTGGATTTTCAATGGTAGGTGCACTTTTCAACTTTCTAATGCTGGGGTTTTTCTCAAATCTAAAAATTCCATAAATCTTAATATGATAAAACATTGCTAAAAACCAAAAGTGCGATAAAATATTCATTTGTTTTGATGTCAAAAAATTATTTTCATTCGAGCGATTTTGACGATTCACACACACCAAATTAAGTTTAACAGTATAACTCCTTCAATATAAACGATTTAAGCAATTTTGGACTTTGAAAGCTATCAAAACAAAGTTTTCTAACAAATCCAAGATTGCTTAAATCTCATTTATATTGAAGGAGTTATTTTTCGGTCAAACCTTATTCGATACCATGTCCAATAACAATATACAATATCAAAATTGGATCAAAACCACAAGTAATATTTTTAGTATTCTCTATGTGAAACTAATGCATGGATTGGGTTTAAAATGTAAAAAATAAGCAGCACAACAAGAATCAGGGCAAAAAAACAACTTCTGGGCCTCGAAACCAAGGTTCCAATTAACCTAGAGAAAGTCCCAGGTTGCAATCGAGATATGGTCAAAACCGAGACGAACTCGATTTCTGGCTGATCGAAACCTAGTCGAAACCCAGGTTTTAGAACCTTGCTTTTGATAGCTTGATAGTCAGGGTGAAGGCCATGAGAAACTTCGCAACATAAAACTCAACCCGTACTCAGCCCGTTGGAGTTTTAACTGCTCCAAATAAGTAGTAAGTAGACGATGAACCTGGAGCTCCTCAATAGTTCCCTTATAGGTGCTGAAATACCCATTAAGTGTTTTACCACCTTGCTTGAAGTTGAACATCTTCTCATAGAGATCATAGGTTCGGGATATATTCTTATCTTGGGAGGTCTCTTTCAGATCATCCCAAACCCCTTTTGCAGTAGAATGCAACATAACATTTGCAGCGATGCTAGGTTATATGCTATTCCACAACCAAATTTTCAAAATAGAATTTTCACGCATCCATTCGTCATAGGCAGCAATTGAATTGGGATCTTTGGAATCAGCTGTTGAAGAAGCAGAGGTGAGATATTTCATCTTACCTTTGGCATGAATGTAGACCTGAACTGCTTAGGCCCGTAACAAGTAAATAGATACATCATTAAGTTTGATACTAGTAATCTGAATGTGAATATTGTCGACGGGTATTAAGGACAGCATGTGACTCAGTAGAAAAGTAGATGAGAATCAAACAAATTATCTGGCAGCAAAAGTGTTACTCAAACCGAGAGTTGTAACTTCACACTGTGAGAGTGTATAACACCAAGATGTGAACGCTTATGAAAACAAAGCATAGTCTCCTTTAGGAATGGAGAATCCAGTCCCAAAACATTGGGATAATCAAATCAGCAAATAAAATATAACTGTAGAAAAACAAGGTCTGGAAACATTCCAAAAAATAGAGTATCGCAGAAGGCAATAGGTGACCTTTGATTGTAGTAGATCAAACCACCAGATTGCTCTGACTTAGATCGAGTGGTATAGGTGAAGAGGAACTTATCTTCAAGATTGATGCAAATCAGCAGGTGTGGTAACAAGTAATTGAAGATCCCCAAATTGCAGAGAAAAAAAAATCCAGAAGTAGTAACCGCGGACCAGAATGCTTATAGTAAACCAGATTGAAGTAGGAGAATCTTCAACACTTCATAGGCAGAGTAGTAGAAGACCTTAGTTGAATTGTAATATCATCATAAACTAGGGTACAATGCAGCAGATAGGCAATATAGGTGCTGCAACCAGTAGTTGATGAAAACCCTAAATAACAAATCAAAATAGAAATAGAAGAGATATCGATTAATGGTATTCAAGCTCTGATACCATGTAACATTATCAGTGTCTGAATGCCAGTAATCACAGAGAGAAGACGTCAAGATTGCTGAGAAAGAAAGCAGATTGAGATATCTACCCCCTAACTACCAATTGTATTTTAATAAACAAAAATAGAAGTAAGATTACAAAAGTAGGACTCCAATTTCACTCCAACTAGGAATCCTAGAGTCCTAGAAATAAACTCAAAAATAGAAACATAATCAAACTAGGAAAGCTAATATAAATCATAGTTGTCATGGCGTCCTAGCGCTGGAGAAGATTGCATATCGACCTCCGATATGGTTGATGTACAAATATCGACCGATATGGCTTCCATGGCGTCGCCATGGACGCCATACCATGATATATGGCCATATCGGTCGATATTTGTGCTTGAGTGTATAAAACTTAGGTTTTTAAATTTTTTTTAAACCATTTAAGAGCTTAAATGCTTTTTCCTTCATGTGTATTCGAGGTGTAAAAAAATTAAAAACATTAAATAGTATATACCCTAATTTTGAAACAATAAGTCACTCTTTGGAATTTGGGAGAAATAGAAATCGCAAAGAGACAGTTCGAGACAGAGGAGAGAGTTCGTGAGAGAGAGACACAAAGACGCAGTTCTGGCAACTCTCGGCTTCAGTTTCTGCAATAGTTCTTCACTTCTTCGAACCCCCCCCGGCAACCTCTTCAAGCAGGTAAGTAATTTTTTATTTTTTTTAATTCGTTCTTCTTCTTCTCCTCCTAGTCCTCCGGCAACTCTCTCCTTCAATTCAGTTCTTCTTATTCTTCTTCTTCTCACTTCTTCGTCTTCTTAACTTCTTCTTCTTGCCTTGCAGTTGCAGGCTTGTACACAGTCATGGACCTCGGTTTTTTTTTTCCTTTTTTTTCTTCTTCTTGCCTTGTAGTTGCAGGCTTGCACACAGTCACGGATCTCTCGATTGTTTTTTTTCTTTTTTCTTCTTCTTGCCTTGTAGTTTCAGGCTTGCACAAAGTCACAGACCTCTCGGTTTTTTTTCCTACTTCTTGCCTCGCAATTGCAGGCTTGCACAAAGTCACAGACCTCTCGGTTTTTTTTCCTTCTTCTTGCCTTGCAGTTGCAGGCTTGCACAGTCACAGAGAGGATTTTTTTTCTTTTTTCTTCTTCCTGCCTTGCAGTTGCACTATTGTAGGCTTGCACACAGTCACAGACCGCTCAGTAATTTTTTTTCTTTTTTCTTCTTGCGTTGCAGTTGCAGGCTTGCACGGTCATAGAGAAGGGTTTTTTTTTTAATTTTTTCTTCTTCTTGCCTTGCACACAACCACACACACACACAGAGATAGGGAGAGAATTGAGAGAGGGGGGAGGAGGGATTTTTTCTTCTTGCGTTGCAGTCTCAGTAATTTTTTTTCTTTTTTCTTCTTGCGTTGCAGTTGCACACAACACACACACACACACACACACACACACACAGATAGGGAGAGAATCGAGAGAGGGGGGAGGAGGGGTTTATTATAGCCAGTAGTCCATCACTCACACACACACACAACAGCAGCAAGCACATATTCACATCAGCAAATTTTATCTTTTTGTTTATATGGGCTGTTTATTAGGTTTATTCACTGATTTCACTCAATATAAATTGTGTTCTTTTAATTTGTTTTTTGCTTTGTTACTTTTGTAGTCACTTTCACTCAACTAATGGCTAGTTCTACACCAATTAGTAGTGGGGGTGAAAATATTGCAAGTACTGGAGCTACTCCGGCATATGATCTAAGCAAAAACCATAGTAGATTAGTAGTACACTTTCCTGTTGATGTTTTATGTTATAGGGTATATATTATAGCATACTAAATGATATTAAAAATAGAGAAAATAAAAAATAAAACATGGTCGACATGATTGCTGGTGGGCGACGTGCCGATATATCGATCAGACACCCCTCCACCGACTTGGATCGTCGTGACACCATGACATAAGGGTGTTAAACGGTACGATTTTGGTTAACCGGTTTGGTTCAGTTCGGTTTTGACTGCTTGAGGGTAGAAACCATAACCAGACTGTTTAACTAAACTGTCTCATAATCAAAACCTGAACCGTTTGGTAAACGGTTTTTAAACTTAGTAGTCAGCCACGATAGGGACTCCCCCTATCGGGATGAACTCGAGCTATTCTTGACATTTTGCATAGGCAACACTACAAACTTCCAAGTGGAATATACTACTCTTATCCGTGGACTTCTAAAAGCCAAAGAATTGAATGTTGAGCAGAGCTATGGATAGAATGTGACTCAGCTTCGGTAGTTGTATCCCTTTAAGCAGGCTCTATTCCTTGGTACTTAAAGCAGGACTAGCACTTCATTCAACCCTACTTGGGTTCTATTTCTTGGAAGATTACACACTGTTATAGAGAGGCAAACAGTGTTGCAGGTTTTTTGGCAATGGAGCAGCAAAAAACTTAACCATATCTTCTCATTTAGCTCTCCCTCATCATATTAAGGAAGAACTTATTGTTAACGCTTCTGGCAGATCAAGGTTTTGGTTTTTAAAATTTTTTTAGGTTTAAAGAGCTCCTGCTGATGGCATTACCGAAGGTGGACTCTCTTTATTCCTCTATTTTTGTATAAGGCAGGGTATGCCCTCCTTTCCTCCCTTGTTAATTTTTCTTCTTTAAATACAATCTGATCTTTTGAATACTTTAGTTGTTGATCAAAAGAAACATAGAAGTACTCAAAATAAGTAAACAATCAGATAGTGGTCATAGTGAACTATATCTAAAGGTCTGTAGTAGTAGTTTTCTAAACCTGAGCTCTTTGGTAATGGAAATTCCTAGAGGATCCCTGACATTTCAACTTCCTGGGAGAGTAAGGTACGCACTGGAGTAGTGTTGGTGATTGTTAATGATAAAATAAAGAGAAGAAGAAGAAGAGAGATCGAGAGGGAGAAGAAGAGAGGAAATAGAGAACTTGGGGATTACACGATATGTGTAATCTCCCTCTAAACTTCAATATATAAATTATCTTAAGGGTAAAACAGTAAACACACAACTAAAAATAAATCAAATAAAAAGACCTCCCTGCCCTCTTGTTATTAGCCCTTTGCGCTAATACCAAGAGTGCCAAACCACGATAACACTCCCCCTCAAGCTGGAGCATAGATGTTTATCATGCCCAGCTTGTTACAAATATAATCTACTCTTGTACTCCCCAAAGATTTTGTGAACACATCTGCAAGTTGTTCTCCTGTACGAACATGATTAGGAGAAATCAATCCTTGTTGTAGTTTTTCTCGAATAAAATGACAGTCAACTTCAATGTGTTTCGTCCTTTCATGAAACACCGGGTTTGAAGCAATATGGACAACAGCTTGATTGTCACACCATAGTTTTATTGGAGAACTATCAACAAAGCCAAGTTCAGCCATCAATTGTTTCACCCACATCAGCTCACAGGTAACATGTGCCATAGCTGTACTTACTCGACTCTGACCGAGCGAGCAACAATCGCCTGCATTTCTTGCTCTTCTAGGACACCAAGTTCCCACCAACAAGCACACAATAACCTGTAGTAGACCTCCTATCAATAGAAGAACCTGCCCAATCAACATCTGAAAAACCCTCTATTCGTCCATGGCCATGATCACTATAGAGAAGACCACGTCCAGGAGCCTTTTTAAGATAGCGTTAAATATGCACCACAGCTTCCCAATGAGATGTTCGAGGAGCAGACAAGAACTGACTCACCACACTAACAGAAAAGGCTATATTAGGCCTAGTAACTGTTAGGTAATTCAACTTTCCAATAAGCCTCTGATACTTCCCTGGATCAAGCAAGCGATCTCCACCATCTGCAATAAGTTTTAAATTGGGATCCATAAGAGTATCTAGAGGTTTAGAACCCAACATTCCTGTCTCTGACAGAAGATCAAGAGCATATTTTCGCTGTGAGAGCGAAATTCCTTTCTTCAACTGAGCAACTTCTACACCCAAAAAATATTTCAACCTTCCCAGGTCCTTGGTCTGAAATTTCTACAGCAAGTGTGTCTTCAAATCATCAATACCAGAAGCATCATCTCCTTTGATGACTATATCATCAACATAAACCACATGGAATAATTTTCCAACTGCAAAACAGCAGAAAAATACAGAATGATCACTATCACACCGTGTCAGCCCAAACTCTAACACCACTTTAGTGAACCTGCCGAACCAAGCTTTAGGGGACTGTTTTTGCCCATATAGAGACTTCTTCAATTTGCATACCAAACCAGACTCCCCCCTGAGTAACAAACCCAGGAGGTTGCTCCATATAAACCTCCTCATGTAAATCACCATGCAAGAATGCATTCTTGACATCGAGCTGATATAAGGGCCAATGGTAAGTGGCAGCAAGAGATATCAAAATCCGAACAGAAGTAAGCTTCGCCACAGGAGAAAATGTATCCAAGTAATCCACATCATATGCTTGGGCATATCCCTTGGCAACAAGGCGGGCCTTCAAATGAGCCAAGGACCCATCAGGGTTCACTTTAACCACAAACACCCAGCGACAACCAATAGCTGATTTACCTGAAGGTAAGGGAACAAGATCCTAAGTCTGATTTGCTTCTAATGCCAACATTTCCTCAGTCATAGCAGCCTACCAACCAGGATTAGACAATGCCTCTGCAACAGACTTAGGAACAGGATGAGTTTCAACCGTGTGTAAACAAGAATGGAAGGTGGAAGATAAACCATCATAGGAAACAAAGTTAGAAATGAGATGTTGGGTACAAGCCCGAACTCCCTTACAATGAGCAATAGGAATATCAAGATCAGAAGGAGGTTCCAAAGGAGAAGGATCATTACCTATTGCAGAACCAGCTGGCAAAGAAGGAGACTGTGCAGAAGTCGATGTAGCGAGGGTCCAAGCACATACTTTCCATTGGTGACGTTTAAACACACTAGGTTGAGGTATCGGTGATGAGGTAGCCTGCGGAGCATGGTGAACAGTAGACCCAACAATAGAAATGGGAAGATCATCATCCAAGTCAGACAAAGAACAAGATGAACTATCATACAGCGTAGACTCAAAGAAAGAGACATCAGCAGTAACAAAGTATTTCCACAACTCAAAAGAGTAACAACGATAACCCTTCTGGGTACGAGAATAGCCAACAAACAGACACTTTAGAGCCTTTGGATCCAACTTGGAGACACCAGGACCGCAGGACGACAATCACAAATAAAGCAAACGCTACCAAACACACGTGGAGGCAAAACAAACAAAGGCATAGAAGGACATAATAAAGAAAAGGGAATACCACCACGTAAAACAGAGGAAGGCATGCGATTAATGAGGTAACATGAAGTTAAAACAGCATTAGCCCAAAAGGATTTAGATACTTGCATTTCAAATAAAAGAGAACGAGTAACCTCCATCAAATGTCTATTCTTCCTCTCAGCCACACCATTTTGTTGAGGGGTGTAAGCACAAGAGGACTGATGAATAATACCACGTTGAGTCATAAAATCAGCAAAAGGGGCTGAAAAATATTCCTTAGCGTTATCACTACGAAGAATACGCAAAGGATGTAAAAATTTATTATTTACCTGATTCACAAAAGCACAGAAGACAGAAAATAACTCAGAACGATTTTTTATTAAGTAGATCCAGGTAACCCTGGAATAATCATCAACAAAGGTTACAAACTAACGAAAGCCCAAAGTAGAAACGATAGGACACGGACCCCAAACATCTGAATGAACTAAAGTAAAAGGTTGGTCATACCGATTATTGACTCTAGGAGGATAACTCACACGGTGGAGTTTCCCAAACTGACATGACTCACAATTTAAACTAGAAAGTGACCGAAAATGACTATCAAGAAGCTTCAAACTCTCCAATGAAGGATGACCCAAATGACAATGAATCTGGTGGGGTGACGCCACACCGGTACACGCCATAGATGTAGTGTCCTCAAGTATATAAAGTCCCCCCCGACTCACGACCTCTACCAATCATCCTCTTCGACGAAAGATCCTGAAATACACAAGAATCCGAAGAAAAGGTCACAGAACAATTATGGGTTTTGATAAACAGACTAATAGATAAAAGGTTAAAGGGAAAATCAGGCACATAAAGAACGGAAGACAAAGACGAAGAAGGTGTAACATGAACAGTACCAGTACCAGTCGCTTTAGCCAAGGAACCATTAGCTAAAGTGACACTTGAAGTAGATTTCTGAAAAGAAGAAAGTATACCTGAAACACCAGTCATATGTTCGGAGGCCCCGAAATCAATAATCCAAGGATGAGAAGAGGCAGTCGAAAGGCATGCAGTGGCATTACTTGTCTGAACAAAGGTGGCAGTTGGAGGCTGGGCTGACTGACAAATCTGGAACTGTGTAAAACGAGCATATTCCTCATCAGACATCTTCACAGTTTTACCCTCAGGCTGTGAAGGTACATGAGACTCAGTAGTAGCAGAGTTGGCAAACTATTGCTGATTTGGTTTGCCATGAAGTTTTTAACAGAAATGTTGGATATGTGCTGGACGACCACAATGATTACAAGTCCGCACCGAACCACCAGAACTATCAGAATTACCCTGAGTACCCGAAGTAGGTGCTTTACTAGAACCAGCCCCACTACCACGACCACGACCACCACCAGAATTAACATTACCACCAGTACCAGCCCTACTACTGGGCCCACGGTTTGATGGAAAAGAAGCCAGAGCCGAAGTGTCAACCTCAGTAGTGCTCTCACGAGAAACCCAAAGAACTCTTGAAAAGGTTTCAGATAAAGTGGCAATCTTGTCACCACCAAGAATTTGGGAACGAACGGAATCAAACTCCTTCCCAAGGCCTCCTAAAAATCCCATTACAGCAAGTTACTCCCGCTGAAGTTGCATCTGTTCCACATTAGAAGTGATAGGAAGTAAAGAATTAAGCTCCTCATACATCCTCTTAAAATCAGCAAAATATTGGGTCAAAGTACGACCCTTTCTATCAACCCTGTAGAACTCCTGGGACAAGTCATAAATACGGGAAAGGTTGTTTTTTCTAGAATATAAAATATTGAGATACTCCCACAACTCTTTCACTGTATCAATGTGTGTTACCAAATCCACGATTTGGTGATCCATAGAATTCAGCATCTGTCCCAAGATTTGAGCATCAATTGTGTCCCACGAGGGATCATCATTGGGCTTAGATTTGAAGAGGTGATGCTGCTGATCACGTCCAATCAACACTAACTTAACAATCTTCTTCCATTGAAGAAAGTTGGTAATCCCCTCTAATTTCTTCTCAGTAATACGATTGGAGGAGGAAGAAAAAATTTCTGTAGTAGTTATAGATTTTGACCCATCACTAGATTTGGGTACATCACCCATTATATTTTGTTGGATTGATGAAGTGAAGAGAGAAATCCAAAGAGGATAGAAATTGAGTCTTCAAAAAACCCTGACCAAAGTCGACTTTGTGAGGGACCCTGACAAAGATCAATTCCACAAAGAAGATAACCAGAATTTTTCTTGTGAAAAATTCTCCCAAAAATCCTGGCAATACCCACGAGCTCAAAGCCCTAATAAAGAAATCGATTGTCCTCCCAAAAAAAAATCGATCTAAAAACCCTGTAAGTGCCGCTGATTTGATACTTGAGTCTTCAAAACAGTCTTCACTCCATCCAATTTCTTCAAACACATCCACAAACAAGAGAAAAAGACCTAGTTCTTAATTTATGCCATGAACTAGTCTTCAAACAGTCCCAAAATACAACATAGGATGCCGGACCCCTTCAAACAGAAAAATAAGAGAAGCCGAGAGTCCTTCAAATCTTCAAGAACTTGTCAATCTTCAATTGTAGGCTGTAGGAAGGAGACAAGGAGATTCACGAATGCTGTAGCAGTGTCTAACCTAGCTTTGATACCATGTTAATGATAAAATAAAGAGAAGAAGAAGAAGAGAGGAAATAGAGAACTTGGGGATTACATGATATGTGTAATCTCCCTCTAAACTTCAATATATAAATTATCTTAAGGGTAAAACAATAAACACACAACTAAAAATAAATCAAATAAAAAGACCTCCCTGCCCTCTCGGTATTAGCCCTTTGGCGCTAATACCAAGAGGTCCAAACCACGATAACAGTGATGTTAGGCTTTGAAATATAGAAAAAAGCAAGTTGATTAGAAGAGAAAGGCAAGGAATGAGTGAATGACCATTGTGAAGCAAATAAATATATAGAGTGACGCCTATTATATTCTTCAGTCACAGCAAGAATACAAGGAAGCCACGAAGGAATTTTTTTTTTGGATGAACGCCAAGAAGGAATGTTGCAATGCCGACATACTAGAGAAGAAATCCTAGGTCACAAAATTTGTTCATCACCGGAATTCACCATTGTGAAGCAAATAAATATCTATAGAGAGGCCTATTACATTCTTCAGTCACAGCAAGAATACAAAGAAGCCAAGAAGGAATGTTGCCATGCACATATACTAGAGAATAAAACTAGGTCACAAAATTTGTTTGTCACTGAAATTCATCATTATGGTCGTCATGCCATGTTACAAAAATAGCTTATATGGATTCTTAAAACTATAAAACATGGATTGCTGTTTTTCCCACTGAATGTAAATTTGTCATTAAGATTACAATCTACAATAGGTGGAAGAGTGAAGCATCAAATTATTCCTTTCTCTAAATTGGTGCCAATGTGATTAAAAGGAACAGAAAATTTCCCCAATGGGTATCCTATATCGCCACCATTCTCTAATAAGTTTGGTACCAATGTGATTAATAGCAACAGAAAATTTCCCTGATTGCTATCCTATATGGCCACCATTAAGAAGTTAAAACTTCCATCTAGATGTCGAAATTTCTATGATAGTGTCTTGCCAAGGAGGTTGTAGGTATAAAATCTTGCGAGCGCGTCGCAGTCTGGTAAAAACCTAAAAGGGTAGAGATGTTTCCACCTTGAAACCATATCACTAATGTCAAAGGAGGATAAATGGGTAAAGAAGTCATCACCTAAATAAAGATCTAGGACCCATAAATGTCTCCCTTTTTATGAGAGAAGATATAACTCCAATGGACAGCTGTGGTCTACCCAGGACTCTAGATAGGTGTCAACTATCAAGTTAAGGGGTGAGAAGGTGTTAGGTACCTAACCTGCCTGGCTGAAGGCCGGTCTCCTCCTATTTTAAACCAATTTCTACTAAATAATCCAACTAACTAATCCTAAGCTAAGTTACACTAGTGAAATAAGTAGATTATTCTGAATTAGAGGCTTAATTAAGTACATTATGCAATCCTAATTAAACTTATTACTTATGGATTAAACCTAAAGACTTAATTAACGTGTTTTACAATCTTGATTAAGCTAATTGCATTTAATTAAATGTATGCCTAAATGATTCATTGGATGTTTTATGTAAATCCTAGTTATTCTAATTAGTTGAAAACTTTTAATTGATTAAATATTATATTAACTGATTAAATAGATGTGTTATTGAACACTAATTAATTAATTACATTTAGTTATGATTAAAGCTAAGCCTGAAAGATTAGTTAAATGCATTATGAAAGTATGAAAACTATAATCTAATTAAATGCTATGCTAATTATTTAACAAACAATTAATTACATGTATTCTAACTACATTAATTACATTATGCTATGGCTATATTATTTACTAAATATCTACATGATATACTATATCAATATGTAAAGTATGTCATATTAATAAATACACTAAAGTCTACGCTACATGTATACTATATAA
The DNA here is from genome assembly GCF_018873765.1 of Telopea speciosissima. NCBI lineage: Eukaryota > Viridiplantae > Streptophyta > Magnoliopsida > Proteales > Proteaceae > Telopea > Telopea speciosissima. The sequence goes on from NC_057917.1 coordinate 16,139,620, forward strand.
ACTAAGATTACATTATAATAAAGTATACTAAGATCACACTAACAACCCAAGTGTGAGCCCAAATGTGGGCCCATCCTCTCCTTACACTGTCCAACCCAATTTTAGCCAGGACCCAGCAAACAAAAGAGGATTCAGTTCCCAATCTTGATCAGAAGCTAAACCCGGATTTGGGCCCAACAAACCCAGATGGTTAGGCCTAAACCTGCCCATGGACCAGAGAACCTTAATCAAGGTCTAAATCTCAGTCTGTTTTAATAAACCCAATTCCTTGGGTTGTAATTAAAATCAGAGGTCCAATCTACGCCCAACTATGATTAAATGGTTAAGCACACACGAACCAAAGGACCCAGATAGGGGTGACCAAAACCCAAAATCAGCCCACAACAGGTGTCGGCCCATGGCCCACAAACCTAAGTCCTAAATGAATTTTGGCATTGCGATTCAGGCAGAAGGCCAGAGAGGGTACTATCCCTAGGATCTAGGGTTTCTAAACATTTGGTTTAGCTAGTTCAGAACTTTAGATGGTATGGGACAGTCAATGGAGTTCAAACCACTATGGATTTGCTGCATTTGGAAGTGTGAGCTCAAGCTGGAATATTGTTGATTCCATGCATAATTTGTGGAGTACTGGAGCAAGAGGTTCAACCCACATGGTCTGATACAGAGATTTAAGAAAAAACTTATCTGCAGACGCTTTCTTCAATTCTCACCAACCGAAAAAGAAGAATAACGTAAATCATCATAAAAGGGAAAGACCCAGTGGTGATAATCGTATAATCTTAGGAAAAATAAGTGAACTAGACTGTCTAGAGAAGAGAAAAGTGATTATCCTATCATAGGAAAAGCTGGTTCACCGTTCACCAATGTCATCGACAAGAGAAAGAACATAAATATAGAGTACGGACAATGGAGAAGAGGAAGGGGCTTACCGAGGAGAGACTTGTCAGCTGCCGCTGCAATCAACTCCGACCTTGGTCTGGGAATAGAGATTCGCCGCTGCTATCAACTGGGAACAGAGACGGAGAAGAAGAAGGAGACGAGCTCAATACATATAAAGATTGTCTAGCAGTCGATCCAATCGATTAGGAACGGAAAAGGAGATGACTAAAGGGGGCAGGGGCTAGGGATCCAAAACCAGAGAGAATTTAGCAAAGAAGTTCTTCGGTCTTAGTTTTCAATTTGGGGCTTGGCTCCGTTGTTTCGGCGTGTACAATTTTACTCAGAAAATTTCACTTCCGTTTGTTTTGAGGATCCACTTTCTCTACTTCCATTACTTGTAATTCCATCCTACTTCCAAGCCCTATGAGAGTGGCAATTGGCCCAAGTCAACCAATCAGTCAAATTCAAAAATTTTTGAATTTCACCTATAACATGATTGAACCACCTTAAACCCTCCACTCAAATCGTATCATCCTTACTCAAATCGAACCCAACCCAACCTACCCTTAAACCAAATTAGGGTCTAAACAATTCAAACAAAAATCTCCAAATAGATGTGGCTCGTTCTTTCTCTTTCTCTTCCCAAAAACGCAGAGCAGAGAAAAAGCCCATAACCACATAAGCTTTCAGGAAAAGACTAATGGAGGTTCTAAACTAAAGCTTTTCGGATTTGCAAAGAAACAGACGGTGTAGAGGAGAAGATTCAACTAAATTCTGGAGAGAGAAAGGCGATTCAATTGGGATTTTACCACAGAAGCTTGTAGGAATAGTATGAGATATAGATGGAGAGAAGAGAGTGGATTAAGAGCAAGAAAAAGGAGAAATCCAATTTCCTTTCCTCTTTGCATTTTCCTACTCCTATATAAGGTTCTCTTTTGGACTTTGAAATTCAGAAGTGAAGAATTTTGATGGATTGCGGAGTTGAAAGATTTCACTAGTTAAACAGAGAAAATGTTGTAAAACAGAGAATCCATTAACAAGTTCTACTCTTTTTTTTCTTTCTTTGTATCTCTTCTCCAGTTACAACTTCTGAATACTTCTCTACTTTCACTGCTCATGTCATTGGAGGGTCATATGATGAATAAATGTCTGGATCTCTGTATGGAGCTGAGTTGGTCCCCACTCCTTACTCTTTATAACATGATCTGACCTCAACAATGGTGATTATTCGACTTTTCTGAGGCCAAAACCGAAAGTATATTAGGGTGGAGCAACAAGTCAAAAAAGTATTTCATCGTTCTAATTAGATTTCCAGAGATTCGTAGCCTCTATACACTGTAGCCTGGATTTTTTATTAGTACAAAAGAATTAAATTTGATCAAATTGTAAATAGTTCAGCATCTCTTCACTTCCAGTATCTTGACCCTGTGAAATCAAAAAAAAAAAAAGAGAAGAACGAAATGATGCAACTCGTTTTAGGGCTTTTCAATCGAAATGAAATGGGGATTTCTGAATAGGAGATGAGTTTAGTTTGATAGCATTTTTGGGAAGAAGAAGAGAAGAACAATGGATGGATGGATGAAGCTCTAGGGTTTCTCGTTCGAAATAAAGAACGATGGATGGTGAAAGATGGTGAGGCAATTTAGAGTTTTAGGGCAACTTAGAGTTTAAGGTCGTCCAGTTCCTTCCGCCCCACTTCCCTCTCACGGTCTCGGCGATTTCAACTCGTTTTAGGACTTCTCTTGCTCTGCTATGCATTTTTTGGAAGAAGAAGAGAAAAACGAAGGAGATATTTGGGGATTTTTGTTTGAAACAATCCAAACCCTAATGCTTGGTTTAAGGGTGGGTTGGGTTCGGTGTGAGGGAGGCCCTTTGAACCGATTTGAATGGCGGTTTAAGATGGTTCAATCATGACATGGATGAAATTCAAAAAAATTGAATTTGACTGATGTCAACCGTTGGATACAAGTCAATCCAGATGGCGCTCTCATAAGGCTTGGAAGTAGGATGGAAGTACAAGTGATGGAAGTAGAGGATGTGAATCCTTGTTTTGACGTAAAATTTTACCTGGAAAAATTTTCGTAGTAAATTTTACTTCGTAAATGCAAAGTTTTACAAGGTGAAAAATTTTTTAATGTTCATTTTCATAAAACACAAACAATGGAACACTTTTCAACATTTAAAATTGGGGAAATATCATGCCCTCCCCTTTAAGTTTCTTTAATATCAACCCAATACTCAAATTTTGAAAAAATGATAATGTCTTCTTTTATTTTTTAAATTTTCTATCAACCGTACCTTAACCGTTAAAGAACGCCATTAAGTGATAACATGGCATGTACAAAATTTTTAAACCCCAAAATACGCTTAATATAATTTTATTCTAATTTTACCCTCCCCTATTTTCCCTTTTGCATCTTCTTCTCCCATTTCCTCTTCTTCTCCAGCACCACCATCCCCACCACTGCCGCCTCCGATCCTCTTCCACCGCCAGCACCACCCCCACCACTTAGGAGTTTCTATTCTGACACTCCTCTCCCTATCCCTCTCCTTCTCCGTCTCCGACACCCCTCCCCCTCCTCTGCTCAGACTCTCCCTCCCTTCGGGCCTTCCCCGACTTCTCTGGCTCCAGCTCCTCCTCCCTCTACCCCTCTGTAATTTCCGAATCTAACCCCAATCTCCATCACTTGATTTCTGCAGATTCTTCGCAGAAACGAGAAAGACAGTTTGATTGCATATGCTTGCTGAGTGCTTCCTAAACCATGACTGTCAAGTTTCCCTTCACAAAAACCACCATTATCAATTTCAATCAGACCATTTTCTTCTTCATTTTCCCTCTCGTCCAGACTCTAATCGCAAACCTCCATCATTTCTTTCCATTTCCTCTCCAGTCCGATTTTGCTTTCTTTTCTTAAATAAACGAAAGAAGAAGAGAAGAATCTATCGAAACTAAAGATCAGGCATACTCCCCGTTACAACAGCACCATTAACCACAGAAGAGCTCCCCGAGGTCTTCGATTGCAATGGAAATGATCTCCAAACGATAATTTAGGACAAAAAACCTGTCACAGCTCCAGCAGCTAGATTCTGTCGATTTCAGGTCAAGCAACACCAAACGCAGAGTTCTGCAAGTTCCAGCTCGGCAGGTTTCCACGGAACAAAACCCTAGCACAGTTGCCAAAATAATGAAAGATTGGGACCCTAGGGAAACAGAAAAGCAAGACCAGATGAGTGAATTAGAGCTAACATTAATGTAATCTCGAAAACTGAGTAGATCGGTTGAGAGATTTCATTCATATTAGATGCATTGAAACAATGAATGATGAGAGAGATGAAAGACTGTAAAAAAAACAAAGCTCTTTTCTTTCTCTCTGCCTTTTTTTTCTTTTCTGATTTACGTATTCTGAGTGGAATTGAAGGAGGTTTTGTTGTTAAACATCGGAACCACTGCGATTTTTCATGACCGTCATTCAAAACCACGCTAATAAAACCTTTTTTTCACAGTTTGTGCTCAAATTTTCTGTAAAGTGGGGTCCAAATCCATCGAAAATGAAGAAATTGTTCTGGAAGTCCAGTTCCTGAGCCAAATCTTAACCAACTAATGATTATATCCTTCAGCTCATCAAAAGTGAAGAAATTGTTCCTAAAGTCTAATTCGGGAGCCAAATCTTAACCAGCTAATGATAATATCCTTCAATCATTCATCCACTTTTTAGAGTTATGAACTTTTAAAGATTTGGTTGCAATGATGACGGTGGGTTCAATTGACTCAAATCCTTTGCAATTTCTCTTTATATCAGGCAATCTCCAGTACTCTCTCTCTGAGATGCATCCAAAAAAAAAAAAGTGAGGGAAAAAGAAGAGAAATTGTATATACTAAGTTGCCATTGCCGTACCCGATCCATTCTAAAGTCTCTACTGGTGACCACTGCAAGCGAATCATTAATGTTCCTTTTGTCTCTCCATCAATCAGAAGAAGGTTTCGCTAGATGGGTAGCACCAAATCGGCAGCAGAATCAAACCCAGAAGTCCGATTAAAGTTCCCATAATATCCTTAAGGGTAAAACCCCAAACATCATTCTCTCTTCATGGACATCGGGAGGGCCGCGGTGGTGGATACAGCCGTGGTGGTGACTGTGGCTACTGGAAGAAGAGGAAAGAAGAAGAAAGACGAAAGAATTGAGGTTAGAGATGAGGGTAATATTGTATTTTCATATGCTGTTTTAACAGAGTTAGTTACTTAGAGTACAGGTGATAGAATATTTAAAAACTAGGGGAGGGCATTATCATTTTTCAAAACTTGGGTATTGAGTTGATATTAAGGAAACTTAGAGGGGAGGGGGATGATATGTCCCCTGTAAAATTTTACTTCTAAAATATTTTGAAATGAAAGGTAAAATTGTACACCGAAACAAATGGAGCCCGATGCGCAACATTAGGCAATTTTATGAGGCTGAAAGCAACAATATTCATTCCACCTCAATAATAAGAATTTTTTCAATAGGGAGTAAGGATATTTCCAATGGGCATACTGGAATAGTTGGATGGTGAGTTGAAGTAACGTTATAAATTGGATTCCTAGTCGGGTCTCTAGCATCAGTGAATGATTCTCTAATAATGCCCAAGGTAGTTATATCAGAGTTTACCCCATGGATGCTCCAATAGCGGATCTTCCAGTGACAGTTCCCAAATCCTGTGTTAGTTGATGACCTTGAATCTGTTTCCATTCCAGTCATCCAAAACATGCTACAATGAAACAATGACATATATTGAAATATAATGAATTCAAAAAATTTTAGATGTAAAATTTTAAACAATATTTACCTCTATGGTCCATTCATTTCATCTCTCCTCTATCTCACTTCTTCTCTTCTTTTCTTCCATATCACCTCCAAAACCCTATCCTCTTCACTGGTATTGGACTTTGAATAGTGAATATCAGAGGGTGTTAGATTTCTTGCCATGGATTGATGCATGACCGGCTCAATGTGTTACGTCTTTGAACTTGAACCAACAACGTTTTTTCCAGTGAATTAGATTGCAGAGATTGTCGTGGGGTTTGAGAGGAGGTGTCAGAAGTTTTTTTATCATAACCCTCTCTGGTTCACTCTCGTCTTCTACCTCTCTCCTTAATAATGGGGATGAGTCTCTCAATTCCCAACTTCAAACCCAGGTTGAGTCGAGATCAAAGTTCAAATCGAGAGAGATTTGCTGAGAAATCAAAGCATTAAGTGTTGTTGGCCTTCGAGGGATTTGGCAAGAATCCAAACTATTGAACATCTCTTCTGTTGCACACCTTATAGCACACCCCTGACATGGGCCACATGGCTAAAGCAGTGGTGACCCCCTTTCTTGGCTTACGGGATTCATCGATCGATCTTCATCATCGTTGTTGTAGGTTACATGATTAGACTTGAGATTAGTAGAGGGATTTTAGCCTCAGGCACACAATGACTGTTCTCTATTCACCAATTTGGGCATATCTAGGGTAGCGTGGTTTGAGCTCTTCGATCCCAGCTTCTCCCTTCTCACATTTTCTTTCATTTTTATTTTATTTGTTGTTATCAATTGTTTCTTGAATAATCCCCCTCCCCTGTTTTGTGCATCGCCGGCGTGTGCTTTGGTAGGAGTTCCCTCATCTTCTCCGAGGACGGCCACCCCTTGGGTCTTGTGACTTCTCCATGGGAGCCGCCTCTGCTTCCTTGAATTGGATGTCTATGATTTGCTATTAATTGTAGCCCTAGATCTAAGGACTGGTATCAATGATATGTTAGAGCCCATTTGGTAACACTTCTGTTCCAGAACAGCTACTTTTTATCTTTATCATTTTTTTTCTTTTTCTGTGCTGGAAACATGTTTCTGGGCTCTAAAATAATGTTTGGTAAACTTGTTCCAGAAACGTTTTTAGAACATAAAAACAATACAAATCCGTTTGGTAAAATCTGTTGTGAAACACCTTTTACCAAATTAATGAATTATTACAGAAATATCATTACTTGACTAAACTTACTTAAATTTAAATGAAAACATCCACCATTATGACAATATTCAGAAAACCACTATAGACAAAATTTAAGACCTAATGACAAAAAAAAAACATCATTTTTAAAATTACAATATTCCAAATCCTCAAACAATACTTCCGATTTATTATAAAATCACATGAATTGCATCAATCTTCTTTCTCGTTTAACTCCAACTTCTTCATTGCACTGAGAACGTCTTTCAAGCTCTTCATATGATCATCTATCCCTTTAATTTTACTTTCAAGATATCCTTTCATATAATATGATGCAGGAGAAGGAAGTGTAGATGTTGATGTTTCCGAACATAATGACGTAGGAGGAGTATGCTGTATGGAAGAGCTAGGCGTTGTCTCATCTATCCATATGAAGATACCATACTCACAATTGCTAGCCTGTTGAAAAATTAAACATGATTAACATAGTTAAATATATATATATATATATATATATATATATATATATATATATATATAAGTAGGCTTTGGTAGGAGTTCCCTCATCTTCTTCGAGGACGGTCACCCCCTGGGTCTTGTGACTTCTCCATGGGTGCCGCCTCTGCTTCCTTGAATTGGATGTCCATGATCTGCTGTTAGTTGTAGTGCTAGATCTAAGAGCTGATATCCATGATATGTTAGAGCCCATTTGGTAACACTTATGTTCCAGAACAGGTGTTTTTTACCTTTATCATTTTTTTCTTCTATGCTGGAAACATGTTTCTGGGTTCTAAAATGGTGTTTGGTAAACTTGTTCCAGAAACGTTTTTAGAACAGAAAAACAATACAAATCCATTTGGTAAAATCTGTTGTGAAACACCTTTTACCAAATTAATGAATTATTACAGAAATGTCATTACTTGACTAAACTTACTTAAATTTAAATGAAAACATCTACCATTACGACAATATTTGGAAAACCATTACAGACAAAATTTAAAGCCTAATGATAAAAAAAAAAAACATAATTTTTAAAACTACAATATTCTAAATCCTTAAATAATATTTTCAATTTATTAAAAAATCACATGAATTGCATCAATCTTCTTTCTCATTTAACTCCAACTTCTTCATTGTACTGAGAACGTCTTTCAAGCTCTTCATATGATCCTCTGTCCCTTTAATTTTACTTTCAAGATATCCTTTCATATAATATGATGCAGGAGAAGGAAGCGTAGATGTTGATGTTTTCGAATATAATGACGTAGGAGGAGTATGCTATATGGAAGAGCTAGGCGTTGCCTCATCTATCCATGTGAACATACCATACTCACAGTTGTTAGCCTGTTGGAAAATTAAACATGATTAATATAGTATATATATATGTATATATATAAGTAGGCTTTAGTAGGAGTTCCCTCATCTTCTTCGAGGACGGCCACCCCCTGGGTCTTGTGACTTCTCCATGGGAGCTGCCTCTGCTTCCTTAAATTGGATGTCCATGATTTGCTATTAGTTGTAGCTCTAGATCTAAGGGCTGGTATCCATGATATGTTAGAGCCCATTTGGTAACACTTCTGTTTCAGAACAGGTGTTTTTTATCTTTATCATTTTTTTTTCTTTTTCTATGCTGGAAACATGTTTCTGGGCTCTAAAATGGTGTTTGGTAAATTTGTTCCAGAAACGTTTTTAGAACAGAAAAACAACATAAATATGTTTGATAAACTCTGTTATGAAACACCTTTTACCAAATTAATGAATTATTACAGAAATGTCATTACTGGATTAAACTTAATTAAAATTAAAATGAAAACATCCACCATGATGACAATATCCGAAAAACCATTACAGATAAAATTTAAAGCCTAATGACAAAATAAAAAAAACATCATTTTTAAAACTACAATATTTCAAATCCTCAAATAATATTTTTAATTTATTACAAAATCACATGAATTGCATTAATCTTCTTTCTCGTTTAACTCCAACTTCTTCATTGCATTGAGAACGTCTTTCAAGCTCTTCATATGATCCTCTGTACCTTTAATTTTACCTTCAAGATATCCTTTCATATAATATGATGCAGGAGAAGGAAGCGTAGATGTTGATGTTTCTGAACATGGTGACATAGGAGGAGTATGCTATATGGAAGAGCTAGGCGTTGCCTCATCTATCCATGTGAACATACCATATCTATAGTTGTTAGCCTGCCGAAAAACTAAACATGATTAATATAGTTAAATATATATGTAAGTAGGCTTTTGTAAGAGTTCCCTCATCTTCTCCGAGGACACCCACCCCCTGGGTCTTATGACTTCTCCATGGGAGCCGCCTCCGCTTCCTTGAATTGAATGTCCATGATCTATTGTTAGTTGTAGCCCTAGATGTAAGGGCTGGTACCCATGATATGTTAGAGTCCATTTGGTAACACTTCTTTTTCAGAACAAGAGTTTTTTACCTTTATCATTTTTTTTTCTTTTTCTGTGTTGGAAACATGTTTCTGGGCTCTAAAATGGCGTTTGGTAAACTTGTTCCAAAAACGTTTTTAGAACAGAAAAACAACACAAATCCGTTTGGTAAAATCTGTTGTGAAACACCTTTTACCAAATTAATGAATTATTATAGAAATGTCATTACTTGACTAAACTTACTTAAAATTAAAATGAAAACATCCACCATGATGACATTATCCGAAAAACCATGACAGACAAAATTTAAAGCCTAATGACAAAAAAAAACATCATTTTTAAAACTACAATATTCCAAATCCTCAAATAATATTTCTAATTTATTACAAAATCACATGAATTATATCAATCTTCTTTCTCGTTTAACTCCAACTTCTTCATTGCACTGAGAACGTCTTTCAAGCTCTTCATATGATCCTTTGTCCCTTTAATTTTACTTTCAAGATATCCTTTCATATAATATGATGCAGGAGAAGGAAGCATAGATGTTGATGTTTTCGAACATGGTGATGTAGGAGGAGTATGCTGTATGGAAGAGCTAGGCGTTGCCTCTTCTATCCATGTGAACATATCATACCTACAGTTGTTAGCCTGCTGGAAAACTAAACATAATTAACATAGTCAAATTTATATGTAAGCAGGCTTTGGTAGGAGTTCCCTCATCTTCTTCGAGGATGGTCACCCCCTGGGTCTTGTGACTTCTCCATGGGAGCCGCCTTTGCTTTCTTATATTGGATGTCCATGATCTGCTGTTAGTTGTAGCCCTAGATCTAAGGGTTGGTATCCATGATATGTTGGAGCCCATTTGGTAATACTTTTGTTCCAGAACAGGTGTTATTTACCTTTATCATGTTTTTTCTTTTTCTGTGTTGGAAACATGTTTCTAGGCTCTAAAATGGCATTTGGTAAACTTGTTCCAGAAATGTTTTTAGAACAGAAAAACAACACAAATCCGTTTGATAAAATCTATTGTGAAACACCTTTTACCAAATTAATAAATTATTAAAGAAATGTCATTACTTGACTAAACTTACTTAAAATTAAAATGAAAACATCTACCATGATGACAATATCCGGAAAACTATTACAGATAAAATTTAAAGCCTAATGATAAAAAATAAAAAAATAAAAAACATCATTTTAAAACTACAATATTCCAAATCCTCAAACAGTATTTTCAATTTATTACAAAATCACATGAATTGCATCAATCTTCTTTCTCACTTAACTCCAACTTTTTCATTGCACTGAGAACGTCTTTCAAGCTCTTCATATGATCCTCTCTCTTTTTAATTTTATCTTCAAGATATCCTTTCACATAATATAATGCAGGAGAAGGAAGCGTAAATGTTGATATTTTTGAATATGGTGATGTAGGAGGAGTATGCTGTATGGAAGAGCTAGGCGTTGCCTCATCTATCCATGTGAACATACCATATCCATAGTTGTTAGCCTGTTAAAAAATTAAACATGATTAACATAGTTAAATATATATGAAAGTAGAATAATGAAGTTTACTTATTAAGAAGGGCAATAAACATTACCCCATTGGATTTAGGGCAACACCAAAATTATCGTTCATTATTTAGAATTGTTTTCACAGTTCGAACCTTACATTGACTTTCTCCACATTTACAAAATCTCAATTGGTCAACCCACATGAAAAAATCACAGCGTGTTGGACATTTGGAAAAGTCCCTTCCCATATTCTTTCCTTGCTTGATTTTATAAACAACACAATCATTACTGTATATTTCACATTTTGCTAATGCGTGTGATGGCACTATAGAAGTCATCTGTATATATTGTATTATGTTAAAAGAAACTATATTATATTAAAGATAAATGCAATATATTTAATTGATAAAATAAATTCTCAAATTAATATTGAAATGAAAAATAAACTCCCATGATTGAGATTAAAAAAAAAAAATGATCACAACTATAGAAAATATTGTTAAACTCTCTATTACATAAGGCAATCATCTATCTACTAACTGTGACATTCTACCTTCCCTTGCCAGTACATTAGGAATTCGAATCATAGTTTCATTACTCTCTCAAGTCCGGTTACACTGACTTGTCTGTGATATTAATGGGACATAGTCTTCATGATTGGGGTTAAGTTCATCAGGATTTACCTCTACTAAGTCATTGCTTGGTCTCAAAAAATCTTCATTTGCAGTATGCTCATCTTTGATGAAGTTATGAAATCCACAACATGCTAGCACAATGTGAGCTTGGTCTTGTAAAGGGTAATAATTCATTTGTCTTAATAACTTGAATTTGTTCTTCAGTACTCCAATTGTGCGTTCAATGACATTCCTAAGAGATGAATGCCTATAATTGAATAATTCATTTGTTGTTGTTGGTCTTCTCCTGTTCCTTCTATAGTCTGGTAGATGGTATCTCTCACCTCTAAATGGTGTTAGATATCCGGTTTGACTTGCATACCCGAAATCGACAACATAATACTTCCCTACAAGTAGAAGTATTTACATTATTACATAATGTACACAAATGTATTGTGTATGACTAAAATGGTTCCTAAAAAATACCTGGAGGTGGATGAATAAATCTCAAATCTGGATTACTCCTCGCTACTTAAAGGACTCCGCAATTATTCGCACTTCCTTCCCATCCCGTATACACAAATGTGAATCGCATGTCAAAAGAACATATACACATCACATTTTGTGTAGTGATCCTCTTCCGATTTCTATATCGGATTTGATATTTCTGTGGGACTATCGCATGAATATGAGTACCATCAATGATACCAATGCAATTCTAAACAAAAGCAAAATGAAAAAGTTAAAAAAAAAAAAAAACATATCAATACTAGAGGCAATGTCTTGGATTTGAGCATATATATACTATCCAAGTTTACCGTAAAGTTCGGATAGTACCGGGGATTGTGGGCAATCTCTTTGGGTACTCGATTGAAATTTAGCTGTTTCTTCTCCTTAGCCAACTTTCGCATTGCAACCAATACTTTTGAGAAAATGCAGCTAATTATTTCTCCCGAGTGTTGGAATCTATTTTATACATCCCTATTGCTTGCACTTTTACCAACTATGAAAAAGAACATTACAATTTGTTCATCAACACGTATATAACCTGTGTCCTCCAACCAACCCCTATGAGTTACCCGTGAACATAGGTTTTCAAAAATATGTTTCTCCATCCTAAATTCTTTATAGCATATGGTTGGGTGCCCATTCAACATCTCATTGATGAATACAGAACCTTGGTATATACTAGTTCTACAAGGTTCTCTATTATGAAGCAACATACTCAACAGTGGAATTATGTGAAAAAATACAATATCTTCATCATTGGATGAATCATCAAAATTATCTAAAGATATTGACATAACTGCAACAAAAAAAAAAAAACCTATAAAATTGAGAGATATGAGCAACACAGTCTTACACACAAACATAAAATACATTAACATACAATTGTCAGTGTCATACCACAAACAAGGTAAATATAGTAAAACTTAAACAATCCCAACATTCAACATCATTTTTGTAAGACTTCAACATTATTATTTTGTTTACAAGTGCTAATTGTTGTAAATTATGCTCACCAGAGCGCCAATTGGGGGAGAGGAGAGGTTGTGTTAAAGAAGCCCCAGGTAGGGTAAAGTACCCCCAAACTGGATGAGTTATTTTGATGAAGGTAGAGAAACCAATAAAAGGTAACTTTACGTTGTATTTGGTATGCATATTCCCATTCTAAGATTGTAAAATGCATTCTTGATTAAGAATGAGAACACTGTTTGCATACATGTTGACTAAAGTGTACTCTTGATTTTAGAATGCATGTCAGCATTTGATCGAACAACTCGTAGGCGAAAGAATTTGCTTAAGTGTCACCACTTGTTTGTTCTGCTGCATTTCAAAATCATATAGAACCTCTATACTTTGTCCATAACAATGCAATAGTATAAGAAACTGATGAAGCTGAGTGGTGTTCATGTTTGACTCCATTGGGAAGCAATGACAACACAAACCAAGGATGGCTCAGATTGTCCAACCCAACCAAATCCTCTTTCTCTCGTGACAATTTCAGAATGCTTAATGCAAGAAACATAAATAATCTCATCAGCACATGTCTTAGGGGACAACTTACATAATCCAAAGCTAGAGAATCGCAGGGGACCATTGCTTTCTGTTGGATTAGAACTCAGAAATAGCCCGAATCGAAGTACAAACCTGCACAGGAGAGAGATCCGTAGCCATAGATGAGCAAGGAGAGAAGCAAAAACCCTAAGAGGTGAAAGAGAACTAGGTGAGAGGAATGAAACACGTTGGTATGACAAAGTTTTGAGAATAGGGTGAGAGGAATGAAACCGGCTTGACTGTCCATTGGTGAAGCTTTTCTCGTCTCAGAGTTGTTAATGTCGAGAATTGGGAGGAGTGGCTTGAGCCAGAGATGTTAGAATTTTATTTTATTTTTTATTTTTTTGGTGAAAGAGATGTTAGAATTTTAATCTGATTAATATTTTTATATTATATAGACTAATATTAATTATCCTAAACCAGGCTAATTAGAGTTTTGGTCTAATTAGAGAGGTTATTAAGTTGTATTAGAAGTCTAATGTGGACTGGCTTAGTGTGGGCCAGATAGATTCCTACTAGGACTATAATAAGAGAGGCCCTCTAGGAATTACTATATAAAGAAAGCTAGGCCCTCCTCTACCCATCACAACTAATTATTCTCAAACTCTAGTGAGGAGAACATTCTAGAAAGAGAGGGAGATATTCAGTGTTCATCGTCCCTGTGCATTCAGTATTCTCATCAAGCCAGTTACTTTGGGAATAGAGGGAAAGCACCTAGATCTTTGGTCATTATTTTTCACTGCGATCATCGTCACCATGGATATGAAACAAGGTTGGTGGTTCTATCCCTGTTTTCTATTATTTATTTGATTGTGTTTTTGAACGCCCTATGGAGATCCTGACTTTTGGGATTTTGTCCCTATTCAGATCAAATTAATTTATCATGTGATATAAGAGCCTCTACAGATCCGTTCTTGAACCTATATGGATTCAAAATAATAGATCATGCTAAGGGAATCGAAATTTTTTCATTTCGAATCGAGTTTTTTAGGGTTTTTTCCAGTTTTGGAAAAACCCGTACGGATTTTTGGGAACACTGTCGGATTTTTTCTCCGACGAAAGTGAAATCTGATCATACAGGGTTGTAGAACTTGAAAAAATAGAAAGAACGGTGGGTGGATCGCCGCTGGGTGTGCCCTCATGAGCCACCGACAGCTGTGGGTGATCTCACTCGCCGATTAAGGTTTAAAAAAAAAAAAACTGTTTTGGGGTTTGCTATCGTGCGTCGGGTACAACTTTATAGTTGTGCTAACGTGCGCCACCGGGTCGGGCCAACCCATTTCCCAACCCAGTGACCCGACCTATTAACCTCGATAGGGGCGTCTAGACCCGGTTGGACCGGTATTGAATCGATTTGGGTGAACCGGTTTGATCATATGGACCGGTCAAAGTAGTACAGTCAACCATTTTTAGCCTATAACTTTGATCGGCTTTTCTGGGAGTTATGAGACTCCGTTTGGGGTCCCGTTTTTTGCGTTGACTCTTTTTTTTTCTATTCTCTACACAGTGGTATCATCTGTTTTGATCAAATATGCATATTTCAAATATTTTTGGTATTATATTGATGCATGTCCTTTTCTAGAATTTATCGGTTCGTTCCATTGGGAACCGAACTAATTTTTTGACTTGCTGGAATACCGACTTTGATGAATAATATTACTAGCATATTTGTGTTAATTTTGAGACATTAAGCCCCTTATCATAAGTTGTAAAATAACACAAATTAATAAAGATGTAAGTAATTTTGAAAAATCTCAAGAGAGGATTTTATGGGTTCGACAGGATGCAACCGCCAAAGCGACCTTCCTTATTGGATTTGTGAAACACTGGTCTCATACAGTTGTGGGATGTCCTTCAACTTTGATGTGTAGTCATACACCCAAAGGTGGTGATCATGCATTGGTACTTGAAGGGGGTACATATACAGTATGCATATGAATAGGCAGACCCTAGAATTATGCACACCCAAAGGTTGTGGATTTTAAAAGTTGAGTTGCATTTCCATTGCCACTGATATGTGGAGATTTTTACAATTGCATGTTGAAAATTCAGCCCAAAGGTGTTTTCACAATGATGTGTGTAAAATTCTCATTTGCTTATAAGGTTTTAAGCTAAACTTGCATCATGCTGATTATTGTACTGTTTATTGTTTAAATTTTCAGTCACATTTTTTGTCAACAATAAAATGGTCACTATTGAGATTCTTACTGGGTCAAACTTTAAGAAGTGGAAAGAGGACATTATGTTTGCCATGGAGATGTCAGATGTGTACACGCTCCTTCTTTGGATAAACCAATGGATCTAACTGCCGATAGCACTGATGACAAAAAATCCATGCATGCTACATGGCAAAAGAATAATCGACTCAGTATACTATCCATAAAGAGGTTAATACCGGAACACCTTAAAAGTGGTCTACCTGACCAATGTACTGCCAGGGAATTGCTAGATGCAATTTCTAAGAGATACAGAGTTTCATCGAATGCTGAAATTGGGACACTTCTGCAAAGGCTATTTAATATGGAATATGATGGTTTTGGGGGTGTTAGGGATTGCATTATTAGGATGCTTGATTACCAAACTAAACTCAAGGCCCTGAACATTCCTCTTCCAAATGCCCTAATTGTCCATCAAGCCCTGAATACCCTACCTTTTGAATTTGGCATCATTGAAACCAACTACATTTCCCAAGATAAAGTCTAAAGTATTAATGACCTTATTTCTAGGGTTGTGTCTGAGGAAGAGAAATTGAAGAAAGACAAAAAGCATGCTGCCCTGTTTACTTCCAAAATCCGTAAGAGTAAAAAGTCTAAAAATCATACTCATAAGTCTACCAATAAACAGTTCGATCAAACTAACAATTTGGGACCTAAGAAAGACTCTTTGAAGAAAGAGAGTAATCGCTGCTTCTTTTGCAAGAAGAAGGGTCACATAAAGAAGGATTGCGATAAATACAAGGCTTGGTTAATCAAGCCCAAGCAGAGCAATATTTCAAAAGAAGAGTAAGAAGAAGTAGAAGAAGAAAAAAATTACCTTTTGAGTTGAATGAGATGCAAACCCGAGTGTTGAAGGAGATGCAGTAGCAGGCAGTGAGCTCCGACCCTTGGTGATGGAGAGTTGTAGGTCCTTTGTATGCTTCTCTTTTCCTTTCTTTCTTTGCCTTCATTCAGGTGGTGCTGGCGCACGATGGTAGCAGGGGTGGTTGTGGTAGATCCGAAAACCATTTGGAGGATGTAGGGGTGGTTGTAGCAGATCCTTCCATGAGGATGGAGGATGCAGGTTGGAGTGTTTGCATGAGGAGGAGGAAAGATGGGGCTTGACGATGGCATTCTGTCTTCAGTTTAGCCCTTCAAGCTTTCACAAGACAGAGAGACTGGGTTGAGCGATGAATGTTGTTCTTGAGGTTTCAACCCTTTTTTTATCGAGAACAAGTATTTTAAATTCAACCACATTGTTCCATAGAAAAATGTTTTGTATTTTGCACAATAAGGTAAACCATGTTTTGAAAATTTTATTCCAAAAACAAATATGAGGCCGATCTGTTTTTTATAAAATAAAAAAATAGACTGGTGAATCCAAACACAAGATTCCATTTTTTTGTGCCACTAGCATAGAAAAACACCAAAAATGTTTTTTCTGAGTATTACCAAACGTAGCCTTAAAGTTGAAATCAGGCTATAAAAGAAACCAATTTGATTTTTACAAATTTGTTTCAAACGTCCCCCTTTATGTCAGCGTCGGCCAGCCACCGGACACACCCACCGCTGACACCGGATTCTAGTGGGTTACCGACCAACCCATTTGGTTAAAAACTCGAGTCCCAAGGTCGGCTATTCGGGTCAACTTGATAATTTGAAGTAGTCCAGTCTAGTTTGAGTTCACGTGGTCGTTTGATTCTCGATTTGGTCTGGTTTGGTCTGAACAGGGTTAAATGACTTACCCTTTTTTTTAAAAACAATTATTATTATTGGATGAGAATTTGGAGGGCATATTCCAGGTTCTCATCTTCAACCTAAGGTCACGACCTACAGAACCCTAACAGGATCTACAGCTCGCGATCGAAGGCTACAAATGGCCTCCGACCACCCCATCGCTCGACGATGGGTCACCGTACCTCGACGACCACCATTG
The DNA here is from genome assembly GCF_018873765.1 of Telopea speciosissima. NCBI lineage: Eukaryota > Viridiplantae > Streptophyta > Magnoliopsida > Proteales > Proteaceae > Telopea > Telopea speciosissima. The sequence continues at coordinate 16,157,187 of NC_057917.1, forward strand.
GCTATCCAATGGCCAGAAAGTCCTCCTCCCGCTGCCTGGAAAACCCAAAACCAACCCATGTTTTATGATTTTTTTTTTAATTCGCGGCAAGCCGCGATTTGGGAAGGGTAAACTAGGCCACAGTCGGAATGCCTAGGTTTCGGCGGCCATGCCACGACCAGAGGCCACTTCCAACAGCCTTTCATTACTGAAGACTAAGGTTTTAGCGGGCCTTTTTTTCATAACTACATGTTGTCGGAGTAGGAACCCCATCACGGGCGACCAAATGAGAAAGGCTTGGCCCATTAAAATCATATGCCACAATTGTACAAGACCACCATTTCCGTTGCTCTCAGCCAAGGTAGCAAGCTGTCTTTAGAGAGAGGAATCAACAAATGAGAATTGGATGGGCCCTTATACCATATGTATAGAAATAGAATAGGCCATTTATACATAACAGTAAGGCAACCCCCTATGATCGATAATCATGGAGATCAATAAAAAAATTGTAAAATCACCTAGAGGGGGGGGGGTTGAATAGGTGATGCTAGTGTAAAATAAAATCTTTTGTGAAATATTGAGTTATTAACAAAACTTAAAGTAATTGCACCAATAACACAGATTTTATAGTGATTTGCAAAACTTGCCTACATCCACTCCTCTCACCTTAGAGAGAATTCCACTAAAAACAATCTTGAGAAGGAGCAAGAGGACTCAACACTACTCTTGATTTCGAGCAAGAGGACTCAATTAATACATAAAGTAAAACTACTAAGTAAAGGGTTACCTCAACCTTAGTAGGAGTGTATGCTACCTTCCACCCTTGGAGCTTGAAGCTAGATGAGGTAGAGGAGCTTGAGTGTGTGAGCTTGTGATGATTAGATGTTTGTAAACAATGAATGCTCACATGAGGCTATGTCACTTAGAGCTTGTAGTAAAGTCTCTTAATGATGGTGATCAGTATTAATTTGAGCTTAAACAGGTGCCTATTTATAGGTTAGGTAGCTCAATTTAATTAAAGATCTGTCTTAAGATCGGATTCAAAAGACAGAGCTAATCCAGTATATCGTTTCCCAATCCGGTATACCGAATCACCAAATTACTTAAAATATAGCCTTTGACTCAACGGTCAAATCCCAATAGTTCTAATTGAAATTGGTATGCTGGATCATGGTCTGTAATGACATTTTTGATCCTGTATGTCGGATCCAGATCTAGAGCATTTTGTTTGCTCTCTGTGACTTGTATCTGTGGGATTTAAGGGATTCGATAATGCCGTTTTCAGATCCGGTATACCGAATCAGCAGTTTTGCTGGATTACTGCAAGTCTTTGGATGGACTGATTTGGAACGATTCAAATTGGCATGGGCACATGGATTTGGGTTATTTTGAACCTCCTAAGTCTTTCTTTATGTATGCATACATGTGTGTGTGCGATACATTCGACCTTAATACATCTTTACAACTTAATACAATTCCAACACTTCAAAAGTACTTCAAGTCTTGGGCTCCATAGCTTTGCTTGAGTATTTTCTTTCATAAATTATTGAAGTGCTTGTGTATATAGACTCTTGAAATTAGGTGCTCCCTCTCACTTGTTGCCATGCTCTTGTACAAGGCTTCTTATGCATCTAGAACAAGAGTTAGTACACATTTGATTTATTTATCATTGTTACGCCCCCATTCCAAGATAGGAATAAAGCACAGTCAAGGGGTGACTAGGATGACACGCATCATCCCCTTTCTTACTAGGATCACTAACACAACGTCCCAGTCCATAGTCAACAGTCAATGTCAAACATAATAATCACAATTTACAGAAAAGGAAGGGTAATTCCATATCAAAACAGAGTAATTACAAACGGAAGCAACTCAAATAGCAGTTACTATATGTTCAGCTGGCTAGGTGATACAATAATAGTTTAACACTATTTGCCGACTGACCATGACGTAACTACTCAAAAGAATGGAAAGTATTACAGACAAATGTTCATAATGGGCACAAAGCCCCAAAAGAATCAAAAGAGGGGACAATCCCCAACAACATCACGTCCCGTTGGCACAATCGTCACAAGGGCATCCATCGTCGTGTTCCTCCGACACAGCCTCGGGTTCCTCCATGCCGATACCATCATAATCCGCTGGTTGAGCTCAAGACCAACCCGATATCCACCATCTGTATCAAAATCTAAAAGAGTGTGTACACAGGGGGTTAGCTCCACTGAGCTAGTGAGGGGAAGGAGAATGCACAAACATACAATTACACATAGTCCATGATGAATGCAATGTTACTAGATTTTCCACCTAACACACAGTCTAAGTCGAGGGTATATGCTACTATAATAACTCTAGAGACACTGTGGGTTACTTAATTTATTGCCACAATGAAACCTTTATTATCACCAGGGAGCCTACGCCGGTCGAAGCCATCAAAGCCACCCAGTGGCGGACCCCGATAATCAGTGGTCATCCCTGACCTGGTCTCTCTCCCCCACAGGCAACAAGGAGCCCCGATCACCCAACACCTAAACCCTTGTTGGTAAGGGTCGTAGCACAGGGAAATGAATCCTAGCCGCAGATATACTACATGCAAGTCCTATCGTCCCGGATGCAGCAACATTCCATTCCATCTAGTACTTGGGTACTAGCACGACACGGTGCATACAGGGCAGGATGACAATCAATAAATCTCATAAGCATCTCTAGGGTTCTGGCACCGGCACACCCAACACCGTAACCCGATACAATAATGTAAAGTAAATATAATCACATCACATCAATTCGTAACTAATATAGTTCATATGTAAAGATGCAACATGTTCATAATCGATGCAAGTATAAGAGCAATTATATGATTTATGCATATATATAACAGGCCCAAACATCACCCAAAACCCACTCACCAGTTGTTTGATTGTTGCTCGGGGTATTTGATAAGATTTGCCTTGGTACACACACTCGTGTACAGGTTATGAAGTCTAAGGATGCGTGAGAGTAGTGCTAGAAGAGTATAGGTGAGTCCCATTATGGGTCCCAACCATTAATTTGGGGTTTCAGTCAAGACAGCACAAACGGACGCAGGGACGGAGGCAGCCAGGTGAGTCCATTCTTGGCTTCGTCCAAGCATTTAGTGAAAATAGGTGGGACGGATTCATGGATGGAACCTCCAGGTGAATCCGTTCGTGCATTCGTTCGGACCCTAAAACATTCCCGAGAGTGAACGGAACAACGGACGAAACTACCAGATGAATCCTTTCCTGGCTCCGTCCCATCCAGTCAACCAAATTATACAGAACGGATCTACGGACAGAACCACGATGATGGATTTGTTCGTGGATCCGTCGAGTCTCTTTTCGAGATTTGGAAGGATTTCCACCTCCAACCTTCCATTCTTGAGACCACATGACTCCAAGGGTCAGGGAGGTGAGTCTCAAGCTTCATTAGGGTTCAAAGCACCTAGCCCAACTTGGGCCTTAGCGGATTTAAGGGATTTGGAACCTCCTCCAAGGTTTCCCCAATCCTAGATTTAGGTCTTAAGGTATTGAGCAATAGCTCAAGCCAATAAAGTCATGAAAGACTATAAGAAAGAGAGGGGTAGGTCTCCATTTGGGGAACCAAAGAGAGATATTGGGTTTCAAAAAAGGAAACCCTAAGTTGGACAAATCCTTAGGGGATTTCCCACTTTAAAATGGAAAGAGAGGGAGAGGGAATGCACTCACCAGCTTTGATGAACCCAAAGAGTGGGTTCCACCTCCAATAGCTCCCTCCAATCACCTTCTCCTTCACCTTCAATGCACTCCAAGCCCTCAACAATTTGGTTGGTAGGAGAAATGAAAGAGCCAATGAATGGCTGGGCTCTGCATTTATAACAAATGCTCCCACTTAGGGCTTGTTTGGCTTAGGGCCCTTAGAGTCATTCTCATTTAAATGCCACCATAGGCTAGTGGGCCCACCTATATAGCACATGCACAATTCAAAGAGACCAAGGGTGGGGTCCACCTTGTTTGGGGGCTCAGGCCAGTGGCACGGGGTGTGGATCCCACACAAGGAAAACACTCAAAAGTCTAAAACAGCACGGACGGATTCACGAACGGAGGCAGTCTTGTAAGTCTGTTCGTGACTCCGTCGCTGCTATAAGGGTAGAACCTTAAGGAATGTTGTTGGGCTTTGGCCCATACTTCGAGGCTACAGAGGTGAGGGTACATTAACATACATCAGGGTAGTATCTTAACCCTCAACCGTCATGACGTGTCCTTCGTGATCCCGAAGAGTTTCCCGAACGCGATGCTAAGCTCATCGCTGAGTGAGGTGTCTAAATGTGGGTACACAAGAAATGCCTTCTGGTACTCTTCACTCCGGGGACTCATGCTAGAAGGATAGTTGACGAAATCACCATCAATAAATCTCCCCCATTGTCGGTTGAGGAATCTCTCTTTGACAGGTAGACCTATGAACTGGTCAATAATCTTGTAGATGGGCTTGACCACCAGTGAAAACAGTTCTCCAGCGTACATGGCAGCAGTATGTACACGTCACAAGAGAGAGAAACTATAAATAAATAGCAAACCCGGGTGCTAACAGTTATCATCAAAACCATGATATGAAGGAGTGTATGAGGTCCTTTCCTCAACAATCTCCCCCTTTTTGATGATGACAAATATCTTACCAAAACAATAAAAATAAAGTAATCTTGCACAATAATACATTCATAATGCATATTAAAAATGACAAATATCTTACCAAAGTAATGAAAATAAAGTAATCTTGCTCAATAATAAATTCATAATGCATATTAAAAATGACAAATATCTTACCAAAGTAATGAAAATAAAGTAATCTTGCACAATAATAAATTCAAAATGTATATTAAAATCATAATTGAAATTTAAATTGCATATAAAGGTTGCATATAAAGGAGTACAATAAGCAATAAGAAAACTTTCAAGATTACATCTATTTTCCACTTTTTCTCCCCCTTTGACAGTATCAAAAAGTGTTAAAAAATAAAAAAATTATGGAGCTTCAGGATTGAATGGATCTTGACGAGGCATCCTAGGAAATGGTGGAATAGAGGGAATAGAGCTAGATTCTCCGAGGTAGGGTGCCCAAAAAGTTGGTCGAAATCCTTGAGGTGTTAAACCATGAGGTGGAGCGGCTTGGGGAGTGGCTCCTGGAGTGTCAAGAGATAGAAAGCCAAGATTGAGAGACAATGTTTGGACCACGGTGAGGATCCTATATTGTCTAGAGTTCATCGAATCAAAGTTTGTTTTGACTTCTTGATGCAATGAATTGACATCTTGTTGGAGTTGTTGTTGTCCCATTTCAAGATCAATCACCCTTGTATTGGTTTCTTCCATGTATTCCTCCAAGTTGAAAATCCAAGTTTGAAAACCTTCGGGTGCCAAAAGTTTTTGACGATGTTGGCTCCTTGGTTACCGTTCTTCTTCATTATCGAAGTCACCTTCCTCATATTCTTCATGAAAGTCTGGAATGCTTATGGTATGGAAAGAATTCCGAGTGATAGGGAGGAAGGAAGTGGTAGATTCCATCTCACGATCAAGGTCAATGTCGAAGGCCTTGAAGATGCGGGTGAGATGGTGACCATAAGGAAGATTGGTGGTCCTCCTGGGATGTGCAATCGTCTCCGTGTACCGCATGATGAAATAGGGAAGGCACAAAGGAGTGTTGGTATTGACATAATAGGTAAGATAGGCTTGAGGGTTCAAGCACTTACTCCAATCTCTTCCTCTTGGGATGAAGTTATGTTGAATGATGTACGAGATGACATGAGGAATGAGCTTGAGGCGAGCATAGGGATGAATCCCTCATCTCCATAATATTCTTCAAGGATGTTGGAGTACACCTCTTCATGGTTGATGAGCTCTCGAAAGGAGGAACTCTTGGGAGTCCAAAGAGGCAAGGTCCTTCACTAGAGATTTGAAAGAAATTAGCAAGGTCATCAATGAAGATGTCCATTTAGATGCCCTTGACAAAGGTATGAATCTTCAAATCGCACTCTGACCCGCTAAAATGAAGGTTGTTGTAGAAGTATTTGAGAAGATTTGGTAGCAAGGCTTCGATAGATGAAGGAAGGAGTCCCATCCAATGTCTTTAAATTTTTCTTCAAGGTGATGACTGTGGAATGAGAAGACATCAACATCTCTTCCTTCTTCAATTTTTCTATCACGGAAGAGAGGCCAAGTTTCACGGCATTTGGGGTTAGGAAAGAGTCTACTTGGTGGATTTGCACTAGCTCCAGCTGCTTGTCTTGAAGAGCCACCACGAATTGGTGTAAATCGTCCTCCATGTCGACCTCTTTTTGAAGGTGGAGCCTCTTAAGTCATCGGTTGCTTCTCTTTCTACTCATATTTTAAGGGATAGAGTGAGAGATTTGAGAAAATAAGTGAAAGTGAGTGATTTGGAGTGTTTTGCACAAGGGGAGAGATGTGTGAGTGAAATAATGCCAGAAAATGAGCGAACAGTGAATTTTATAGGCCCAACTTAGTCTCCAATGGCTAGAAAACGGCCAGAAAACAGCCAGTAAAAAGTGATTCGATTTGCCGTTTCCCAATCCGATATACCGAATCACCAAATTATTTAAAATATAGCCTTTGACTCATCGGTCAAATCCCAATGGTTATAATTGAATTCGGTATGCTAGATCATGGTCTGTAATGACATTTTTTATCCGGTATGTCGGATCCAGATCCGGAGTATTCTGTTTGCTCTCTGTGGCTTGTATCTATGGGATTTAAGGGATTCGATATGCCGTTTTCAGATCCAGTATACCGAATCAGCAGTTTTGCTAGATTACTGCAAGTCCTTAGATGGACTGATTTGGGATGATTCCAATTGGCATGGACACATGGATTTGGGTTATTTTTAACCTCCTAAGGTCTTTCTTTATGTATGCATGCGTGTGTATGTGCGATACATTAATTTCGACCTTAATACATCTTTTCTTTACAACTTAATATAATTTCAACACTTCAAAAGTACTTCAAGTCTTGGGCTCCATAGCTTTGCTTGAGTATTTTCTTTCATGAATTATTGAAGTGCTTGTGTATATAGACTCTTGAAATTAGGTGTTCCCCCTCACTTGTTGCCACACTCTTGTACAGGGCTTCTTATGCATCTAGAATAAGAGTTAGTACACATTTGGTTTATTTGTTATTATCAAAACCATGATATGAAGGAGTGTGTGAGGTCCTTTCCTCAACTAAAATGAAGGGATATTTTGATCCCTATCAACTTGATCCAGCCCAGCCTCCTAGCAATCCATTTATTTATTTATTTATTTTTGTGATCAAACAAAAGATCAACTAGACATCTAAAACAATGCAATTATTTCGATTCTAGATCTGTATGAACTTGCTTTGATATCAACTGTAAGAATAAATCACAGGGTTTCATATCAACCCCGAGTCGAATCTCATACAGAAGGTTAGAGCATGAAACCAAATTGAACGGGAATAACGATCATGTGTACCTTACATGTTGGAGGTGATTTCAGTGCAGTTCTTCACGATCTTCTCTCTCTTTTGTTCTGGATCTTCCACAACACCTCAGACACTTTCTCTCTCTCTTTTGTAGTAAAGTGGAGAAGAATAGAATGAGGGCTGCAGGGACCCAAAAAATAGTATATATAATACTATCATGATACTAAACTCTAAACCACAATTGGTTGGGCCAGCATATCCTTAAATTGGAGAGAGAATCGAACCGGTCTATGCAACTTGATTCTCACCAACTAATCATCTAAGTAATTAATTGAGTTCATAATTCTTACATAGGAATCTCGTGATAGCAGGAGAATCAGAGAGACAGTTCGACTTTGGACTCTTTAATAGTAAGAGACAAAAGAGGACGGACTTCTCCAAGTTCCTCTAGGCGGGAAATTATGAAAAAAATGGATAAGAAAAAGATAAATATTGTGAGAACTCACGAAAAGTGGAAACTCAATGATTTTAAGGCTCTGTTACAGAGTTTGGAAGGACTAAATTACAGAGTAGACCAGAGTCGGGGTCGGGGAAGAAGGTGGGGGGAGGGGCAATGAGAACAAGGACAAGGCGGGATGGGGAGCCAGTTAGGGGGTGGAATTACCAGGGTAGATGGGTAATCTAGGAATTTTAGAATAGCAGGGGAGAAAATTGGTGAAACTTTGCTTTTTTGAGGGAACCAGAAAAGAAGTTTAGAGTAGAGGACTTTGAGTAAATATAGGGTAAGTATAGGAGAGTGATAGTAATTGCCCCTAGAAAGATAAAATAGATTAAAACAGTGAAATATTTACATCATCTCCCTGTAGTACAAAATGTTGCCTATTAGGCTATTAGCTAAGGCAAAATGAGTCAAATTGTTAATGATAATCAGAAAGTTGGTATCCTGAATAAGCGAGATAGGAATTCCATAAAAGATATCCGAGATCTTCAACAATTGCGGAACCAAATGCCAGGGCCATGCAACTTTAGGAACTGGGAGAAAGTTGAGCAGGTCTTTGTTCGTGCAACAAACTTCACCAATTTTGTAGTTCAAACTTGTAGCATGATCAACAACCTTGGCCAAGCTGAGAACCTAAAGCTCCAAAAGCGACTTGTGTCCAAGTAACCTGCAGCGATCGAAATAATGTGTCCTTCCAACAAAATGCAATAAATCCACCCCTCTGTTTAGGATTGGGTTAGAAGTTCCTGTGTAGATCGAAATAGGATTGTGTAATATAGGCAAAGAAAAATTAGCAAAAGAAACATCACTGGGAAGAATAGGGGATAGAGGGTAAATATTAAGGTCACTTAGCCACCGAGAAGTGTTTTGTAGAACCTACGTAGGGTCTAGTTTGACGAGCCCATGGACTAACTTGTTCCCTAAGATGTCAATAAAGTAACAAGTAATAATAAACACAACAAAAGCTTGGAAGAGAACTTCCATTTTTTGATAAAAAAAAGATTTATAGGCGGATGTTCTCAGTCCAGGAGCGCATTTGGGCGTAGGCTGCCCCGAGACATGGGGTGAGACATGGGCGGGGTTTGCATCATCTAGGGGGTGGGCCAGTCATTTCACCCACTCCCATGTGTCTGGGCGCACATTTCTCCCCCAATGCAGAGAACTTTATCCCAAGATTTATTTATAGAGAGTACTAGAAACCCAACAACATAAAAAATTATTAAAGAAGAAATTGTGAGAGGAGGGGGAACATCCAAAACTTCCATGTTAACCGTAGATGCTATCCATTGTGGAGGCCATTAAGTGAAAGAGCATAATTCTAAAATGTTACAGAGAAACGGAAACAAGGGGAAGGAAACCATCATTGCCTCTTCTAGATTCTCGGATTCCATGGTCATCTTCGATTATTCAGAATCGCTATTAGGAACATGATTTTAAGAATCAGGAATCAGATTGGTGAATCAGCTGATTTGGATTGAAATCGGTTGACACCGATCCCAATTTCCACCGTTCCTAATAGTTGCTTCCTGAATTGGAATTGGATCGGCCGATTCTTAGTTATTTTCTGTATATACCTTTCGAATTAGACCGATTCATTGGCCAATTCCCGATTCCTAAACCGATTCGATTTTCACAATAAAAGAGCTTAGATTTCTGATTTTTGAACCAATTCAGGCCGATTCTGATCTGATTCAAATCGGAATCCTCTCAGCCCGATTCCAAGTTTTAAAACCTTGATTAGGAATGACGATTACCAATTGCATTCAAATCCAAAGAGGTGGCCTCTTCCACGGAGGATTTGGCTCATTTGCGGCTTGGGGTTGAGCGACCATCGTGTTGTACTTAACTCACAAACCGCCGTGTGGATTTCGTGCCAATCCAATGGTTAGTAGATGAGCTAATTGGTAGCTTGACATTTTTGAAATGTTGAACATTAATTTTGAACTGAGCTCATCTACCAACCATTGGATCGACTGAAACAAAGTAATGAAATAAAAAAAAATGAACTACTTTGCAGTTTGCATGACAATGTAATGATGTTGCCAAGGGTAAAGAAAAGTAGTTACAAAAATCTATTGCACATAGAGTAACCTTTTTCTAAAAATGAATGTCCAATTTTACCTTTTATGTACATTTTCACTAGAAAATTATGAAAAATAGTTTTTGATGTGTATTGACTCAAGAAAATTAGGGGATTTTGCTTGTGACATTTTACATAATCTAAGTCATTTCCCTAGTAGTTTGTGTCATCATGCACGGTGTCTTTGCACTTTCCCTTTTTAGGATATATTGGTAATATTTATACACAAGAATTAAAAATACAGAAAATCTGAGAAAGACATAAAAAATATTTTCGATGCATTAAATATTATCCCAAATGATTTTAGAAAAAAATCTCATGTATATACAATGCGTATTCAAGGTTTTTATGCATAAAATTGTATTTCACTGCCTTATAGGGGCATTTTGGTAATTTTACCTACTTTAGGCCAAATGTTAGTTTTGATGTCATGATGTTGTATATTTTGGCAAAATAAAATGTTTTAAAACATGCATGAATTTTTTCTAATCATTTTGGACCAAAAAGAAAACTTTTCTCATATTTACTATTTTACCTTTCAGGGGCATCTCAGTCTTTTTACACTTAATTTTTTGTTTGGGATTTGCGGGGATTTTCTATTGTCCCATTTCATTGATTCCAACATAAGTGTGCATGCTTCAATGTAAAATTGCATTCTATGGAATTTTTGCCCTGTAGGAGCATTTCAATAATTTTGTCAACTTTCAGTGTTTGATTTCGATGAATTATATCAGCAGTCATTCATGTGTATTTAATGTTGTTAAATCATATTACACTCATATTGGATAGTTGAGCATAATTCCATGCATTCCCCATGTATATTGCCCTTTTAGGGGCAATCTTGTCATTTTGATCAATTTTGCATTTGATTTCATTGCAACTTGTACATATTGTCATTTCCTCAATGTGTGATACGTAGTTTAGGTTTTTGAATAATTTGTAAAGTTGACCCTAAGTTTGACCATAGGATTAGGATTCCTAAATGAGGAAAATGAAATTAGATCAAATTAGGATCCATAATGTACTAAATCACTTAATTTAGAGTTAGTAATTAGGATTAAATCATTAATCTGGATTAGCCTAATAAGAATCATAAATCTTAACCAAGACAGATTAAATATTTCAAAATTGGTTTAATGAGGTGTATAACATGTATAAACAAGACTATAGCAAAGAGTTCGGTCTAGGATGATCAGTCGTCAGCTGGATGATTGTTAGGTGTCTAACACTTTCGCAATCCATAACTGACACTTACCTAGAGAACTGGGGCAGACTAGCCATTGAGTATTGGAGTTAATTTAGTGCCCCTTCTATGAAAGAAAGACACAATTTGTGGGTCGTAGATCCTGATCTAGGTGGTGATTCCCAACACATCAAAACATTGCCTTGCCCCTGTTCGTGTACATTCAGATTTTTCCAATTTATTGTACCAACAAGGACTCACTAGACAGTTTGTACTTTGTATCTTTATGGAGGTACAAGGTTGAAGGCATCTACAGGTTATCTTCATAGGAGGTTCAGCCAAGCCAAGATGGACATTGTTGGGGGTACAATGTCCATCGCATACTAATTGGGCTAATTCAAAAGGACTGTAGGGGTTGAAGGCTTCGAGGCCTCAAGGTTCGTAGGAATCAGCCCACCTTGAGCATTAATCTATGTTATTGGTGGGGCCTCGACAAACTAACATGTCCACACGGGGTTCGATGGTGGCAATCCCTAAGAAATAAATTTAGGGGCTATATGGGTTTTTCAATAAATTTCCTATAATGTGTGTGGTATCACTTTCTTCCTGATGCAATCTGAGTGAAGTGTGAGAATAAACGACTATAACCCTATTTTCTACTGATGGGAAAACATATTTTATCTAATTATAGAGTTAGATATTTTTATCGAACCGCGTAAATCCTTGTGTTGAAGTATATAATTTTTATTAAATATTCTCATTCTTTTATACATCGATTTAACTAGGTTCGCGTTTGAGAGAGAGAGAGACGTGGATTACTTTTCGTCAGGTTTAGTGGCTTCTGGTGGTACATGGAAGACAGAGCTCCTTCACTACTTCTTAATTCTCATTTCTGCCCTCTCCTCATTGTTCAGAGTTTCAGACCATGAACAGAATCCTTTCCGTAAGCTCTGATATCGCAGTGAGAAAAGTAAAAGAATAGGTATGATTTCTCCAACCACATGGACAGAGTCTCATAGTCCCACACTCCCACGTACTTGGCTGTACTGTTATAGTTATGGTTATCATTGCTTACGCACCTTTCATTTGACATTTGTTTCCCGCACTTACCCAGTTGCATCTATTATTTTGATCACATCTTGACCATACACTATAATGATAAAATAATATACGTAATACAATATTAGTACAATATTAGTACAAGATTACTGGATAATTATTATATTTTATTATTATTTTAATCCTTAAATTTTATTTTTTTATGAATGAAATATATATTAACAAAACATAGAAAATCTTTTCCCCTAAAACATAAAAGGGAAAGAACATGAAAGAATATAAGGAGAAACTTCCAAATAAATAATAGATTAACCTACAATCTAATCAAGTTGAGGGAAACCACACAAAGAAGAACATATATAATCAGGCCCAAGCAATGAATCACCTGCATTTAAAGTTGACCTTCTTCCCATTAAGATTATAGAGATGAATGGGAGGAATCACCTTACTCCCGTGTTGATTCTTAGAAGCTAAGGAAAGACTCTTAATAAAGGGGAAAAGTTCCGTACTCTATGTACCATATTAGTTGTCTAGTCTGCACATCTAATTGATCCACATAGGAGATAACTGTGGTATTTCTGACCGTTGAATATTTAGAACATGACTTGATCACTTGTCAAATTTCAGTCTCAAGTTAAATTATTTACCTCCCATGTATGTTCCTGCATTCTCTTGGTGATCAATTCAATCTCTTGGTATAGTCCATGAGTTTTTAATATTTTATTTTACCATCGGTATTCTTTGTGGGGAGCATGGTCCCTACACGTGCAGGAGGCCAGTGAGAGCACAGACATTGACATCATGGTGGGTGGGGCAGTCATTTCACCCCCTCTATGTCTGAAAATGGGCGGTACACTCCCCCACAGAGAACTTTTCTCCTTTATTTTATCATGTGACAAATTTCATTTGAGTTCAAAATTTAGATGTGAGCAGGGGACCTTGGGCTTTAGTTGTTTACAAATTTCAGCTTTATCCGACCTACAACCTCACAAAAAATGAATACAAACTATGTAGGATTGCATAATTTGAACAGACCAAGTAACCCTTGCTTTTTAAATAACAAGTATGGAAATCAAAAATCTGGTGTTGGATATGCAAAATCGATATAGCTTTAGATTGTAAACCATCAATTTATGGATTCTATCTGACCATTGGATAGATAGTACATGGTTTAGATTAACCACATGCCAAATTTCAAAATCTAATTCATCAAATAACCTTTTATATGTTGGAATGCATCCCATGCATGCCTATGTTACTCCAATCGATATTTTACATTCTCCAATAGTCTTATAAATGGCTTAGGATCGAGTGGCTTATCAAATTAGAGTATTAGGTGCTCAAAAACATGGGTTATGAATTAATTAATACATCTTTACCCAAAAAAAAAAAAAAAGGTAATTAATACATTTATTTCATGTTCCTCACATCTCATTGCCATTAAAACTAATATTTAACATCAACTAATTGGAATATACAAGTAAGAACAAAATATAAAAAAAAAAAGAAATAGATGCTAGAATAAGGATGTTTCGGGTCAGATAGGCATAGAGGCATCAGTTATTCAACCCTTTCTTGCTTATCTGTTGCATTATTATCAATGCCTTATTTTAATATTACATGTTTATCCCATTCTAATTGATTCGTCTTATCTAGGGATGTAAATGAATAGTCGAAATCCGTTTTCGTATCCGTTTAGCACTATCTGAATCCGTTTGAAAGCTAAATGGATACGGATACGGAAAGGCTATAACTATCCGAAAAGCTATATTTACATGTAAACAGATAAAATATCCGATCCATAACCGTGTTCGTATCCGTTTAGCACTATCTGAATCCATCCGAAAGCTAATCGGATGAGGATGCGGATGCGGATATAACACTATCCGAGGCGAATCCGATCCATTTACATCCCTAGTCTTATCTTGCGCCACTTCACCGCTCCGGTACATTTGTTGCCTACATGCGCCATTCTGCCTCGATCCCAAAACCCTAATCCCAAATGGGGGAAAAGTAATAGATGAAACTTCATGGGTGGTAGAAGTAATTGTTTGAAACCCAAAGATGATAGACGTAAATTTTCCAAAAATTGGGTATCGCACCCGTTGGCGGTTATTACGGGAGGGAAATATAGCCAACTAACCAAGGGCATTCTAGTCCTTTGAAACCAATCCTAATAATCAACGTGGAAGCGTTATCCCGTCACCGACTCACCGACTCACGAGTCACGTCATCTCTCTTCTCTATCACAGTCTTACAGACAAGAATACAAGATGGACTCTTCCAAGTAGTCCCAAGTGAAGAAGTTTCAACTTTCAAGCAACGGACACCTCTTTGGCTCTTTCGAATGAAGATATATCATTATAAAATGCAAGTTGGCTTGGGCTCTGTTGCGTCAAGAAATCGTCGAGCGGTCCTGCGAGTGCCGTCACCTGCAAGTGGACCAAGGGGTCAACAGAGAGAACCGGTGTGGTCCCTGCCTAGGGCTCTCCGATGCCAAAGTTAGATCTCCTGGCGCAAATAGATGAATAGTGATTATTCAATATGAGATTAGATGTCCCCTATGGGGTTGTGTACCTTTGCCTTTTATAGTAGCATATGGCGGTGTGGAGAGTCCCCGTTTGATTAACGATTGTGCCGTTGAGTGGATAGAGGCCCTGGGGTAACGGGGCTCTATCCTGATTGGCCATCTCCCCGTGGGAGGGAGTGTCCTGGTGGCATCAGGATCCTTGGTGGATAGATACCTGCGTGTGGTGATAACGTCCTTGGTGCTTGAATCCGTCTGGATGACGTGACCTCTAAGCGGCGGTCTAGAGTCCTGGTAGTGACATGAGTCTTAGCGATACGAAGGGTCGTAGATGGGTGGCCCCCACCTCACGTGCCCACGCTGTGTCTGGGTGCAGGCCCCGCCTGGGTGAGGCCGCGCCCTGGTGAGGAGGCCACGCCTGGGTGAGGCCGCGCCTGGTGAGGAGGCCGCGCCTGGGTGAGGAGGCCGCGCTGGGTGAGGCCGCGCCTGGTGAGGAGGCCGCGCCTGGGTGAGGAGGCCGCGCCCTGGTGAGGAGGCCGCGCCTGGGTGAGGCCGCGCCTAGTGAGGAGGAGGTGAGGAGGCCGCGCCCTCGTGAGGAGGCCGCGCCTGGGTGAGGCCGCGCCTAGGTGAGGGGGCCGCGGGTGAGGAGGCCGCGCCTGGGTGAGGCCGCGCCTAGGTGAGGGGGCCGCGCCTAGGTGAGGCCGTGAGGAGGCCGTGCCTAGGTGAGGCCACGCCTGGGTGAGGCCGCGCCTGGGTGAGGCTGTGAGGAGGCCGCGCCCTGGTGAGGAGGCCGCGCCTGGGTGAGGCCGCGCCCCGGATGTGTGGCCGCGCCCGAGTAGTGGCCGCCCCTGAATGGTGCTGGGACTCCGGTTCGTTCCCCTTGGCTATGGGGCGGGTCGTCTATGACACGTGGCGGTCGTTGATTGGCCCTGTGAATATTGGATGTATCATTTGCCCCCCACTCTCTTGGGATAGGATGTCCAAGAGAGTAGGTGTCTTTGCATAGTGAGGGGTCCGCTGCGAATAAACTTTCCTGTGGGGTTTGCCCGTAAATCCACTAATGAGGTAGGAGAGGTTGGGGGTTCAAACCTTACCTCCTACACTTTTTCTTTTTGTTTTTTGTGGGTATATGTTCCTTCCTCTCCCTTCTTCTTTCACTTCTCATTTCTCTTTCTTACTTTTTGTCTCCCCTTTTGCTCTCCTTTAATTCCCCATTTTTGTCTTTTGTCCTCTCTTTGGTGCCCACCATGTGCTTGTTTTTGGGTCACCTCCACTAGTATCCACTTTGCTTGATTTTGGGTCCTTGTGTTTGGTTGTGTTTTCTTGGTGCCTTGGTTTGCTTGGAAAGCTTGAGTGGTGCTTGGCTTGAGTGCCTTCCCTCTTGTGATCTCTGTTACTTGATCGTGCCCCAGTGGTGTGGCCGCGTCGTCGTGTGCCTGCCTCCCAGTGCGATCGCCTTCCCCTTGAGGTAAGTTCGGACCCCTTCTCTTTCTTTTTTTTTTTTTTTTTTTTTTTATGCAGGGCTGCGCCTAGGTGAGGCCGCGCCTGTGGGGCGTGAGGCCGCGCTTGTGGGGCTTGAGGCCGCGCCTGGGGTGGCCGCACCTGCGGGCGTGAGGCCGCTGGGTCGCCGCGCCTGCGTGAGGCAGCGCCTGGGTGGCCGCCGCCTGCGGGTGTGAGGCTGCGCCTGGGATGGCTGTGCCTGTGGGTGTGAGGCCGCGCCTATGGTGGCCACGGCGTGGGTGTGATGGACCCTCATGCTTGTCCACTCCCCTTCTTCTTGTCTGTGATGGATCTGCTGTTTATACTTTGCAGGTGGTCTTCATTTCATTTTTCTTGCTGGCTTCTTGTCTGGGAGATCGTTGCTCTGAGCAAGTAGCTAGTCTGCTTCATTATTTTATCCATGTCATCACCTAATGACTCTGATCTGACTGCGGTCGTGGTTGGATCCCTTGAGGAGTCTTCTTCCCCCGCGGATACTTTTTCTTCTTTGCCTTCCCCTGTTGGTAGTGAAGGGGAGGAGGAGGTTTCTGGAGATTCCACCCCTAGTAGGGGTCGTAGGGCCTCCAGAGCTTCTATTTCTGTTGGTGACCTTAGGAGTAAGTTGGCTTTCATTCCTAGCGTCTTGACTTCTTCGGACTTGGCGGTTCGCATCCTGGAGAAGACCCGTGATTATGACTTCTCAAGGTTCCCTGAGGTCACTACGCTGCTACCTGAGACTGCTATAGTGGCTCGTGTCTCTCCTGAGGATGATGTTGTGGTGACAGAGGAGGGTGCGGTCTTACCAGAGGAGAGTGTTGCTTGTCCGGCTGAGGCTGATATGATGTCTCCTTCTGGATCAGAGGCTGCTCCTCCACTAGATGCCCCCTGATTTTATAGATGTTCTTTCTGGATGTTGACTTTTTTGATGATAACTTTTGGATTGTGATGCTTGCTTTTGTATGTACTTGACTCTTTCTTTAGATGTTGATATGATTTGATCCTTGTCGCTTTGATATTGATTGCATTGTCTCCTGGTGATTGTTTGCGCGTTGATGCTTTCTGACCCTTGATAGTCATAGGATTTTGGTAGTGGCGTCGTGCCTTGGTGATCCTTGGACCTTGGTGGGTTAATGCCTTAGGCATAGAGCCTCAGTGTTGGCATGACGCCTTAGGCATACAGCCTCAGTGGTGGCACGTCGCCTTAGGCGTGAAGCCTTGGTGTTGGCATGTCGCCTTAGGCATGAAGCCTCAGTGTTGGCATATCGCCTTAGGCATGAAGCCTCAGTGTTGGCATGTCGCCTTAGGCATAAAGCCTCAGTGTTGGCATGTTGCCTTAGGCATAAAGCCTCAATGTTGGCATGTTGCCTTAGGCATAAAGCCTCAATATTGGCATGTCGCCTTAGGCACGAAGCCTCAGTGTTGGCATATCGCCTTAGGCATGAAGCCTCAGTGTTGGCATATCGCCTTAGGCATAAAGCCTCAGTGTTGGCATATCGCCTTAGGCATAAAGCCTCAGTGTTGGCATATCGCCTTAGGCATGAAGCCTCAGTGTTGGCATATCGCCTTAGGCACGAAGCCTCAGTGTTGGCATATCGCCTTAGGCACGAAGCCTCAATGTTGGCATATCGCCTTAGGCACGAAGCCTCAGTGTTGGCATATCGCCTTAGGCATGAAGCCTCAGTTGAGTAGTAGAAGAAGCCGAGTATTCCCAAATTTTTTTCAATTCATCCTTGAAACTGTAATGCCATCTACTGCTACTGTTGGTGGTGCCAAACTCCGCTGTTGTTACTTCTGCTGATAGTACTTCTTCAAGTATAGTGAGTTTCAGGTACGGTCTACCTTCTTGCCCCCTGGAGTCTTCAAGCGGTAGGTTCCTGGGCGTATTTGCTTGAAGACTATGTGGGTCCTTCCCGGTTGGGTGATGACTTCACGCCTCCGTGGTCGTGATGCACTTGCCCTCCGTAGTACTAAATCTCCCTGGTGGAATAGCCTTTCCTTGACCCTATTGCGTCATAGTACCTGGCAGTACGTTGCTGGTAGGCGACGTTCCTTAGTAGTGCTCTTTCGCGGACCTCATCTATAAAGTCTAGGTTCGCCCGCAGTCCGTCGACATAGGTGCGTTCATTGAAGTGCAGAACCCTATGGGACATGGAGCAGACCTCTACCGGCGCCAATGCTTCAGTGCCATATGCTAGGCGGAATGGGCTCTCTCCTGTGGGCGTCCGTACTGTAGTTCGGTATGCCCACAGGACGCTTGGTAGCTCTTCTACCCACTTGCCTTTGGCTCCTTCTAGCCTTTTCTTGACTCCTTCCAGTAGCGTTCTGTTGGTGACCTCCACCTGACCATTGGCCTGTGGGTATGCTACCGACACAGGTCGATAGTCGATGTTGTAGCTGTGACAGAATGCTTGAAATTTAGGGTTGTTGAATTGTTTTATTGTCTGAGACGAGGATCCGTGGTACCCCAAACCTGTAGATGACGTCGTCGCGGACGCACTTCTCCATCTCTGTCTCTGTTATCTTGGCCAAGGGTTTAGCTTCAACCCACTTGGTGAAGTAGTCGATCGTGACGACCAGGTACTTTATGTTTCCCGGTGCTGCGGTGAAGTTGCCTAAGATGTCTAGTCTAGTCCCCACATGGCAAAAGGTATGGGGTTGAGGATTGATGTCAGCTTGGTGGCGGGTAGATGGGGTACTGGGGCAAATAACTGACATTGCTCGCACTTCTTGGCATATTGGATGGCCTCCTCTTGCATTCGTGGCCAATATAATCCCTGGCGGAGGATTTTGTAGGCTAGGGCTCGTCCCCCCATGTGGCTTCCACATATCCCCTCATGGACTTCGGCTAGGGAGTACTCTGCCCCCTTTGGTCCTAGGCACCGGAGTAGTGGTGCTGCTGCCCCGCTTGTACGATGACCCCATCTAGGACGGTGTACTTTGCAGCTCTCATCCTGACCTTCCTTGCCTCGGCCTTGTCTTCTGGTAAGACGTCGTTCTGGAGGTAGTTGAGTAGAGGGTCCATCCAGCTAGGTCCCTCCTCAATCTCGTTAACCTGCTTTTCCTTATACGTTGGCTCATGCAAGATCTCAACATAGACTGCGCTAGCCAAATTTCGGAGTTCCTCATTGGCTAGCCTGGATAGGGCGTCAGCGGCGGCGTTCTCCTCCCTAGGAACTCGAACCATCTCAAACTTCTCGAAACCCTCGATCAATGCTTGAGCGCGTGCTAGGTATGATGCCATCCTCTCATCTTTTGCCTCATACTCTCCATTCACCTGATTCACCACGAGCTAGGAGTCGCTCCGGGTGGATAGGTGTGTGACTTGGATGGCTTTGGCGACCCGGAGTCCGGCTAGTAATGCCTTGTACTCTGCTTCATTATTGGATGCTTGGAAGGTGAACCGGAGAGCATATTAGATACGAAATCCCTCGGGGCTGGTTAATATGAGCCCCGCGCCGCTTCCTGCCGCATTGCTCGACCCGTCCACGAACATGTCCCACGATCCGTGATCCTTCTCTTCGGGCTCCCCTGTTTGTGACTCGATCTCACATGGGTACACTCTGCAATGAAATCTGCAAGAGCCTGGTCTTTGATGGCTGTCCTTGGTTGGAACCTGATGTCATGCTCACTTAACTCCACCGCCCATGCTATCAATCGTCCGGAGACGTCCGGCTTGTGCAATATCTTCTTTAAGGGTAGGTCTGTGAGGACTGTGATGGTATGGGCTTGGAAGTATGGTCGTAGCTTCCTGGCTGCCATTACCAATGCATAGGCTACCTTCTCGATCCTAGTGTACCTGGTCTCTGCATCGATCGAGGACATGGCCGACGTAGTAGATGGGCCTCGAACTTTGTCTTCTTCCTTCAGCGATCGCCGACCGCGACAGGGGTGGCGGCCAGGTAGAGCTGCAACTCTTCGTTAGGTTCCGGTCGCCCAGCGGTGGGCTCTCTAGGTACTCCTTCAATTCTCCGAACGCCTTTTGGCACTCTTCCGTCCATGTGAAGTCCTTAGGGCTTCGGAGGTTCTTCAATGTTTTAAAGAATGGTAAGCACTTATCACCTGATCGTGACACGAACCTGAAAAGGGCGGCAACCCTTCCATTCAACCTCTGCACTTCCCTGACCGTTCGAGGAGGTGCCATCTCTTGGATGGCCTTGATCTTGGATGGGTTGGCTTCTATTCCACGGACTGAGACCATGAACCCCAGGAATTTTCCTGACGTTACACCGAAGGCGCACTTTGCAGGGTTTAGCTTCATCTGGTTCCTTCTCAGTACTGTGAATGCTTCTTCTAGGTCGGTCAGGTGTTGGTTGGTGTGGACGCTTTTCACGAGCATGTCATCCACATATACCTCCATGTTGCGCCCGATCTGCTCCTCGAACATCTTGTTGACCATTCTCTGATAGGTGGCCCCTGCATTCTTTAACCCGAACGGCATGACGTTGTAGCAGTAGTTCTCTTTGTCCGTCCGGAATGCGGTGTAAGACTCATCATCCTCATACATGAGGATCTGGTTGTATCCGGAGTAGGCGTCCATGAAACTCAGCATCCCATGGCCGGCGGTGGCGTCGATCAGTAGGTCGATCCGGGACAGTGGGTACTCATCTTTTGGGAATGCCTTGTTCAGGTTGGTGTAGTTGACACACATCCTCCACTTCCCACTTGGCTTTGGTACCATGACCACGTTGGCGAGCCAGGTTGGGAACTTCTCCTTTCTGATGAACCCTGATCGGCTTAACTTCTCGACCTCCTCCTTGATTGCTGCTTGTCGGTCGAGGGCGAAGTTACGCCGCTTCTGTTGAACGGGCTTCCTGGTTGGGTCGACATGTAGTCGGTGTTCCTCTATGGAACGTGGTATTCCTGGCATGTCGGAGGTCGACCATGCGAAGACATCCATGTTCGCTTGGAGGAGGTGTCCAAGCCCTTCTTTCTGTTCCTTGCTTAGCAGCGAGCCGACCTGAACGACCTTGGAGGGGTCATCCTGGCTGAGGGGCCATGGGATGAGGTCTTCCACTGGCCTTCCCCTTCTCTCTATCAGTTCATCTCTCTGGTCACTGATCATGCTCTCTAGGCAGAGTGCCATTCCACGGGTGTTGCCATTATTCTTTTTCATGAAGGTGGCATAGCACTCCCTTGCTTTCTTCTGATCTCCTCGGACTTCGCCTACCCCATTCTCGGTGGGGAACTTCATCTTCAGGTGAAGTGGTGATATGACTCCTCTAAGGGCTGTCAGTGATGGTCGCCCTAAGAGGCCGTTGAAGGACACCACGGATTTGACTACCATGAAATTCACCATGATGGTTACTTGTTGAGGGTGTACCCCGAAGGTGACGGGTAGCTCTATGGTACCTCTGATGGAGGCGGTGGCACCTGAGAATCCATGGAGATAAGTGGGCTCTGGTTTGAGCTGGTCGTCCCCGAACCCGAACTGTCGATAGGCGTCCAAGGAGAGTACGTCAACAGACGCCCCTGTGTCTATCAGTACCCTGTGTACAGGTCGATTGGCTACCTCCACCTGTATTACCAGGGCATCTTCATGCAGGAAGTTTAGTCCTTCCAGGTCTTCCTCCGAGAAGGAGATCACCGCCTCAGTCTTGGCTATCTTGCTGGGCTTCTCTGCCACTCCCACGAACCTGGCATGAGCTTTAGCTTTTCTGGTGGACTCTTGCCCTGGTCCTCCAAGTATGGTGAGGATAGGGGGTCCCTTGGTGCCACTAGGTTCTGTGGCATCTCTCCGCTCTTCTGGGCGGTCTCTCTCTCGATCTGTTCTTCTTTCTTCTCGTCTCGATTCCACTCTGTCTCCGTCGCGACCTCTATCTCCTTGGCCTGAGCGGTTGTCACGTCTCCCCTTCACATACTTGTTCAAGCTTCCTGCTCTTACCAGTTGTTCTATCTCTCTGTTCAATTGATAGCACTCCTCTGTGTCGTGCCCATTCTCTTTGTGGAAGAGACAATATTTGTTACGGTTTCGCTTCTCTGGCGCTGCTAGCATGGGTCGTGGCCAATGGAGTAGGTCACGGTCCTGGATCTGCATGAGTATCTGGGACCTGGTGGTGTTCAGTGGTGTGAACTCAGGGGTGCTTGCCCTCTCACTTCTCTCTGGGCGGCGGTCTGTCCTCCTAGATGGGCGGTCGCTCTTCTCTTGTCGACGCTCTGTCCTCGACCTCTTACCCTCTTTACGGTCATCAGGTGCTGACCTCTTGTTGTCCTGTGGCTTGGCCTCGATTATTTTTGTTCTTGCTTGTAGTACTTCGGCCATATTTGCAAACTCGTTGCACCGCTCCAGGAGCTCTTTCATGGTCCTGGTCTCATGACGTGCCAGGTCCTTGATCAAGTCCAGGTCCCTAATACCTCCTGCTAGGGCTGCATGCTATGTCTGGTCATCCAAGTCTCGAACTTCCAGGGACTCCTTGGTGAACCTGGTAACGTATTCCTTGAGAGATTCCCCAGGGTTCTGTACCACGTTCAGTAGATTGACGGTGGTCTTCTTCTGCTTGACGCTACTTTGGAAGCGGGTGACGAACTGTTCACATAGCTCTGCGAACGAGCCTATAGATCTCGGTCGTAGCCTGGACAACCATGATGTGGCTGCTCCCTTGAGGGACGCAGGGAATGCCCGACAGGATACCACGTCCGACCCCCATACAGCGTCATCATGCCATTAAAGTAGTTGATGTGGTCATTAGGGTCAGTGGTACCACTGTAGAGTTCAAAGGTGGGTAGTCGAAACCTGGAAGGTAGTGTGGCTGACATGATCTCTGCCGAGAATGGGTGTTGTCCAGGTATGGAATGTGTCTCGCCTTTGGTATGCTTCTTCAACCCTTCCAGCTTCTCATCCAGGTCGCGGAGTCTTTGATCGAGCTCCTCATCCCGTGTCTGCCCCCCACGCCTAGCCGGACGTTCGCTGCGACCCCGTTCACGCTCTTTCCTGGATGTCCCCTCCCGCCTTGAGTGTTGGCGGGATGGTGAATGGTCACGCCGTGATGAACCCTGTCGTGAAGGTGAGGGGCTTTCTTCTCTGTAGGTCCGGCTTCGTCGTGGTATGTGACCTTCTTCCAGTCGTCCGTCAAACACAGACCTCCGGACCGATCTCTGCGGGCTAGACACCCTCACCCTGGGTGTTGGCGTCCTCCCACGTTCTGACCGTGGCGAGAGGTCTCTTGTTCTCCTGGGATGCTGGGAATGCTCCCCCCGCTGCGGAGTGGGGGTTGCCTGTCGCGCAAGTCTCTCTGATCTCGCGCCCCTGGGAGATGATCTCCTAGGGTTTGGCTCTTGTTGAGGTATGGACTCCACCCTTGCTGATGGTGAAGTCCTCCGACGGTGAGATGTCGCACGCTGCGTCAGGTATTCTCGAAAGAGTCGTTATTCATCGAGGATCTGTCGTTGCAGGTCGTTGATCTGACCCACAGTGGCTGGAGCATTGGGGTCAGGTGTCACCTCCACCACCACATCGTCGGCCTCGTCATTGTTGGGCTCGGCGATCACGAACTGGTCATTAAGGGGGATCTCCTCCTCCAGAGGGACATGGTCCTGGTTGTTGGCTCTGCGGCGAGAGCACTCTGGGGGTGGTGATCCATTCCTTGCTCCGTTGTTGGTGGTGGTAGTCTTCCTTCGTGCCATTGAATGAGTATGGAAGCGAGCTAGTAGCTGTAATGGCTAGCGTCGTTCCCACAGACGGCGCCAATCTGTTGCATCAAGAAATCGTCGAGCGGTCCTGCGAGTGCCGTCACCTGCAAGTGGACCAAGGGGTCAACAGAGAGAACCGGTGTGGTCCCGGCCTAGGGCTCTCCGATGCCAAAGTTAGATCTCCTGGCGCAAATAGATGAATAGTGATTATTCAATATGAGATTAGATGTCCCCTATGGGGTTGTGTACCTTTGCCTTTTATAGTAGCATATGGCGGTGTGGAGAGTCCCCGTTTGATTGACGATTGTGCCGTTGAGTGGATAGAGGCCCTGGGGTAACGGGGCTCTATCCTGATTGGCCATCTCCCCGTGGGAGGGAGTGTCCTGGTGGCATCAGGATCCTTGGTGGATAGATACCTGCGTGTGGTGATAACGTCCTTGGTGCTTGAATCCGTCTGGATGACGTGACCTCTAAGCGGCGGTCTAGAGTCCTGGTAGTGACATGAGTCTTAGCGATACGAAGGGTCGTAGATGGGTGGCCCCCACCTCACGTGCCCACGCGTGTGCGGGTGCGAGCCCGCACTGGGTGAGCGCGCTGGGTGAGCCGCGCTGGTGAGGCGCGCTGGTGAGGCGCAGGGTGAGGGCGCGCTGGTGAGGAGGCCGCGCTGGGTGAGGAGGCCGCGCCTGGGTGAGGCCGCGCTGGGTGAGGCCGCGCCTGGTGAGGAGGCCGCGCCTGGGTGAGGAGGCCGCGCCCTGGTGAAGAGGCCGCGCCTGGGTGAGGCCGCGCCTAGTGAGGAGGCCGCTCCTGGGTGAGGAGGCCGCGCCTGGGTGAGGCCGCACCTAGGTGAGGGGGCCGCGGGTGAGGAGGCCGCGCCCTGGTGAGGAGGCCGCGCCTGGGTGAGGCCGCGCCTAGGTGAGGGGGCCGCGCCTGGGTGAGGCCACGCCTGGGTGAGGCCGCGCCTGGGTGAGGCTGTGAGGAGGCCGCGCCCTGGTGAGGAGGCCGCGCCTGGGTGAGGCCGCGCCCCGGATGTGTGGCCGCGCCCGAGTAGTGGCCGCCCCCGAATGGTGCTGGGACTCCGGTTCGTTCCCCTTGGCTATGGGGCGGGTCGTCTATGACACGTGGCGGTCGTTGATTGGCCCTGTGAATATTGGATGTATCAGGCTCCACCACTCCTTTTCCACTATCTATCTCACTATCTTTCCTTCCCACCCTGCTGGCTTTACGTTATAAAAGCTCCACTTCTCACTCTTCAATTCACGGAGTATCTTTCCCATCATTTAACCCATTCACAGGAAGCAATTAGAACGGGAGTTACGAATTGAGAGAGAGAGAGAGAGAGAGAGAGAGAGAGATGGAGGAGAGAGAAGAGGATGTAAAGGTGGGAGCAAACCAGTTCCCAGAAAGGCAGCCAATTGGGACGGCAGCACAAAGCCAAGGCAAGGACTACAAAGAACCACCGCGGGCGCTGTTGTTCGTACCAGGCGAGTTGAGTTCATGGTCTTTCTACAGGGCCGGCATCGCCGAGTTCGTGGCTACCTTTCTCTTCTTATACATCACCTTATTGACTGTCATAGGTGTGAATAGGTCTCTTGACAAGTGTGCTTCCGTTGGAATCCAAGGCATCGCTTGGGCTTTCGGTGGCATGATCTTTGCTCTCGTCTATTGTACAGCTGGCATCTCAGGTACGTACTAACTAACTAACTAACTGCCAACTAATACTACTACTCCTCTTTTTCTTTCTTCATCATCTGAGATGACTCTGACTCTGACTCTGACTGTGACTGTGACTGTGAAGGGGGTCATATAAACCCGGCGGTGACGTTCGGGCTACTGTTGGCGAGGAAGCTATCTCTGACGAGGTCTGTGTTCTACATGGTGATGCAGTGTCTAGGAGCCATCTGTGGAGCGGGAGTGGTGAAGGGATTCCAGAAGAGTCAGTATGAGATGTTGGGTGGGGGTGCAAACATGGTATCCCATGGCTACACCAAGGGTGATGGCTGTGGTGCCGAGATCGTTGGTACCTTCATCCTTGTCTACACTGTCTTTTCCGCCACTGATGCCAAGCGTAAAGCTCGAGATTCCCACGTCCCTGTAAGCCATTCTTCCCCAATTTGACTCTCCTCCAGCTGTGATGGGAGCATGACCCCTTATGAAATGACCAAATACTCCCTGTTTTTGCTGTGCTGTATCTTTCAGCTCCCACCATGATTGGAGGAAACCTAAGTCCCATTCTATCCTGTTTTTTTTAATTTTTTTTTATAAGTAAATTAGATTAAAAAAATGAAAGAAGGGTAAAAAATTAAAAGAAAAAGGAATGTTAACCGGTGCTGTGTTTGGGGGTGTACCTGTGCCATACACAGCTTGGCATGAAAAGACCATCATACCCCTAAATCTTTCCACTTTTCCAGGGGGTGTAGCGGTCTTTTTGTGCCAGCTGTGTCTAGGCGCAGGTACACACCCACACATAGCACCGATTAACGTTCTTTCCTAAAACAGTCGACCACTTAGAACCCCTTTAAAATAAGTTTAAAAGAGAAAAATAGGAGGTCCCTAACAAAAATGGGATAAGTCCCGCATCAACAAAAGTGCCAAAAACAAGGAAGTTACAACCGATAATTGATACAGAAATCAACATCCCCTTATTAACCAATTTACAAAAGTTTATCTGGGAAGTCAATCGTTTGGAGAATAGACTTTACATCACCTATAACTAAGGAGACAATGTAATCTGCTGGTTGATTCACCTCCCTCCACACAGGACAAAAATTGATTGCTACCCAAATTGCAGCTATGTTCCTACTATCCCAATTGTAGGCACATCGATATGGATTCCAAAAAGGAATTATGGAAAATATAAAAACCTAAGAGGGTAGTTGTGAATCCAAAGGGAAAACCTATTATTCCAAGTTTGCGTCTACAATTGGGGGCAGCCGGAGAATGGGTTGGGGCCAAATTTTTTCCTACTTGCTTATATTCCATCAAAAAAAGAGAAGCACCTAAATGGGGGATTCTGCTCTTCAACCATTGTAATGCCTAAGGACCTGTAATCTTTCCATTCTTTTGTTCCTCAGGTCCTAGATGTTTGATTATTGGAAGTAATTAATACTAATAATATGGTGTATGTATGTGTTTGGAATTATTGTGGTGGTGGTGGAACAGATCTTGGCACCGTTGCCCATAGGGTTCGCTGTGTTCTTGGTCCACTTGGCCACCATTCCCATTACAGGGACCGTTATCAACCCAGCCCGGAGTCTAGGCGCTGCCATCATCTACAACAGGGACCACGCCTGGGATGACCATGTATGTAAATTTTAAAACCTTCTACTTCTCAATTTCTGACTTTTACCCTTCTTTTTCCTTAAAAATTGTTGGGGTTCTGTTGCAGTGGATTTTCTGGGTGGGACCTTTCGTCGGAGCAGGACTTGCAGCTCTCTACCATCAAGTGGTCATCAGGGCCATTCCATTCAAATCCAAGTGAATGGAGAGTGGATGTTTCTCTTTCTTCCCTTGGTTTTGGAATTGGACCCTTTTGTAACTGCTTCGTAAATTTCAGTTCTTGTAATTAGCTTTTCTTTATGTAAAAGTATGTAACAGTGCTGGATCCGTAGTACAATTCGACTATTCTACTTCCGCCTGCCTGGTACTGTTGTATACTTCTACACACAAGCGTGATGAAAAGTACCGTCTTACTCCTAGAGTCAAGTCGGATCCCCAGTAGTTAGTAATGTAAGACATGGTCGTGTACTTTTAGTTGCATTAATGAATCATGACTGAAAAATTGTGATGATGGATGCATATGATTTGGCCTCTGAGTTGGGAATTTTTTTCCTCTCCTGTCCGCTGCCCGGACAGAACTGTGCTGTCCCCTCACATGGGGGCGTGAAATGACGACTTAATCTTGCCCGGGCAGTGTGTTCGGACAGGGGATTAGGTCGTCATTTCGTACCCCCATATGAGGGGACAGCACGATCCTGTCCGGGCAGCGAACAGAAGAGAATAACGATTCCTGAGTTGATGGGGTTAACTGAGTACCCACCATCTCTGTCCATTCATTTTATTCCAACTCGCTGCTGTCTTTTTTTTCTTTGTTTGGGGTATATTTTGGGTCTGGACTCTAGACCACCAGACAACATGTGCGGTCAGTGATGACACCAAGACAATACGTACAAGTATCAAGAAAAAATGAAACCACATAGCTTAATTGAGTCACATTTTTTTCTTTCTTTTATGACAAAAGAAAATATCTTAAAAATTAGGAAGTCAGAGGAAATATTAAGTCATTGAAGTCATGAAATGTCCTCTGATCATATCTAAGTTGTTTTACCAAAAACAAAAAAAAAAAGATCCAAGTTGTTGAGTCAAATTGGTCAACTAAAAAAATTAAAGAGTTGTTCTAGGTTAACAGAAATTTAGTATTACAATTGTATTAAGTTCAAGAAATAGAGAGAGTAGATACCACGGCCAAGCATCTCCTTTAGGGTAGGGGACAAAACGCAGTAAGTCCTTGCTCGAACACCAGATTTCTTTCAGGTGGATATCAAAAGTTTGAGCCTATTTGATTCCCTTTACCATCGCCGCGAGTTCTGGCTCCAAAATATGGTGAGCTACCATGCGTCTTGCATCTCTGCCAAAATGATATATATGTCCATGCAGCGCAATACAAAAAAACCAAGTTGAGGAGTCTAGACCTGGTTCGGAGGTTCCTGCACATAATAACCAGGGAATTGAAATTCCAAGTAAGGCAAAAGTTAGTAGTATTATG
The DNA here is from genome assembly GCF_018873765.1 of Telopea speciosissima. Lineage (NCBI taxonomy): Eukaryota > Viridiplantae > Streptophyta > Magnoliopsida > Proteales > Proteaceae > Telopea > Telopea speciosissima. The sequence goes on from NC_057917.1 coordinate 16,185,820, forward strand.
AAGATAATCATTATGTATTGAGCAGTGATTTAAATTTTTGGGAATAATAGTGCAAGGTGGAGATATATGGAGGTCAGAAATCCAACGGTTGATTAAATTGACTGTTCTCAAGGGATCAGCCTTGGTTTTTCCAAATAAAACCTTGTTTCTTGCTTCCCAAATAAAGTAGCATGTTATAATTAAAATTGAGAAAAATCAGGTTAATGATTGTTTGTCCAAAAACTTTTTATTTAGAAACAACATGCAAAAAGACTTAACAGATGGGAAAGATAGATATTCAGTGTTTAGTCCTAATGGGCTAGCAGCCTAGATATGTTTAGCCCATGGGCATGAAATAAGGACGTGCCAAATAGATTCCACAGAAGATCCACATAGAACACAAGCAGGGCTGACTGACATCCATTTCTAAAGAGTTCCTCTTGTTGGGACTCCTGCATTTAGAACACACCAAACGAAAATTTTAAACTTAGGATGAATGGATATTATCTAAAAGAAATTCTACCACTTGATTCTTAGAATTCATCTTAAATGCATTAAGAGTGAGAAAATTAGCTGCACGTTTGGTAGAGAATTTGCCATCTTTGGCAAGTTTGCACAACCAACGATTGTCATCACCAGATAAAGGAATATTAGTAATTTGTTGAACAAAACAATTGAGAAGATAAGAGGAAAGTAAAGAAATATCCCAATGAGGAGAAGGACAAAGTTGACTTACTATGTCTTGCCGATAATCAAATTGAGAGAATGAGGAATAGAGCAGTCCTTTATGGAAGAAATCCAAGGATCATTCTAGAAATCGTTTCTTTTGCCGTTTCCTAATTTCCTGAAAAATAGACTTTTAAGCGTTGAGAGACACATGGCAATACTGTTCCAAGCCCAAGACCCACATTTGGTCATAAACTTGGGATTGAAATGGACTTATGGGGGAATTAAGTATTTTGATTGGAGAACTCTTTCCAGAGAGATGAAGGTTGGGTAAGTAAATGCCATCCCAATTTAACTAACAGAACTGAATTATGTACAAAGGCTTTTCTAATACTCAATCCCACTGTAGAAGTGGGCTTGCAGATTCTATCCCAGGAGACAATGGAGGTTTTCCTAGATGATGTACTGCCATTCTTGAATTTAATGTGGATGGAGTCTAGGGAGCGACAGACTTCGAGAGGGAAGTAGAAACAGGACATCACATAAGATGGAATCGAAGAAAGAACTGATTAGATCATCACATGACACCCTCCATAAGATAAGAATTTAGTTTTCCAAGAAGTAAGTCTGTTATTCACCCTATTTACAATATAATTAAGATCTTTGACTCTTGAACGAGAGCAAAAAAGATTAGTACCAAGATAAGAAGAAGACTTAGCCATTTCTTTGATTCCAATTACTGAACATAAATGAATCCATTCAGATTGAGAGACATTTCGACTAAACCGAAGACCACTTTTATCTAAGTTAACCTCTTGTCCTGAAAGATCAGAAAAGAGGTCTAGAATAGCTTTTATGGTGGAGAGCTTCTCTGCTATAGCCCGACAGAAAATAAAAGTGACGTAAGCAAAAAGAAGGTGCAAAATTTCAGGGGCAGTCCTAACTATCTTAACCCCTGGAAAAGCCCAAGGTCTTTATAAGCTACTAGAAGCCGGGATAGGACCTCCATTGCAGAAACAAACAGATACGGACTAAGGGGGCAGCCTTATCTGATCCCCCTAGAAGCTTTAAAAAAATTGAAGGGGCTCCAATCAATTTTAATAGAAAAAGAGGTCGTGGATATAAGTTGTGAGATGAGGTCAATCCAACGATTACCAAAACCGAGGAAACCAAAAATTGATTGAATGAACTTCCATTCTAATTTATCATAAGCTTTGGACATGTCAAGTTTAAGAGCCACATACCCTCCTTTACCTTTCTTGTGATTCAAGTAATGAAAGATTTCATGTGCTACAATAATATTATCAGAGATCTGCTTACTAGGAATAAAGGCCGCTTGAAACGGTAAAATGAAAGAAGAAAGATATGGTTTCAATCTGTTTGCAACAAGTTTTGCTAGGATTTTATAAGACACATTGCATAAACTAATAGGTCAAAAATCTGAAACTTTGCAAGCTAAATCTGATTTAGGAATAAGACAGATCAAAGTATGACTAGTTCTTGTTGGCATTATACCATTAGCAAAAAAATTATGCACAAGCAATAAAATATCAATAGATACAGTATCCCAAAATTTTTGAAAGAAACAGGCCTGAAATCCATCAATACCTGGAGCCTTCCAAGGACCAAAAGAAAAAACCACCCTTTTAACCTCATCCAAAGAAGGTAAAGCACAAAGAGAAGTTTGAGGATCTTCAGATAAACATGGGGTTAGAAGGCATTCCACAAAGGAGGGGTCAAGAGGATTAGTGGTAGTAAAAATATTTCTACGATGTTCAGCAAAAGCATGTGCAATACTCATAGGGTCTTCCAACCTAGACCCATCCTCCTTGATAAGGAAATCAATTCTTCTTCATCCCAAATTGCTTTTAGAAATTGCATGGTAGAATCTAGTGTTTCTGTCTCCATCACATAAGTAAATGTGCTGAGATTTCTGAGGCTAGAACACCTCTTTAGCATAAAAAATCCATTTTAACATGTTGGAAATTGAAGAAAGCTCCAAAGAGGGTGGGGAGTTACGATTTTTCAGGTCAGAAAAATTGTGAAAGAGGTTATCTTTAATAATCTCAATGTGACCAAATACATTCCGGTTCCAAGATTTAAGAATATTGACAAAAGAGTGAAGTTTATCAGGCAAAGAAACCAAATCTAAATTGTTCCAATTGGTTAAGCAAAATGATGCAAACTCCAGATGATGTGTCCAAGCCTCTTGATAATGGAAAATTTTCCTGTATGAGGGTTTGGGTGCATGAGATTGCAGCGCGCAGTAAAGGGTTGTGGTCCGAACTAATGGAAGAGAGTTTGGTTAAACAGGCAAAAGGAAAACATTTAATCAATCTTGATTTGCCAAAACTCTGTCGAGACACTCCCACACAAGTCTAGGGAGGTTTCTATTTGTTTGACATAGTGAAATAGGAGCCCTCTATCTTGATGTCTTCAAAGGAATGGTCATTAATTAAGTCTTTTAACCCCTTCGCAGTAGGGGAACAAAGAAAAAGGGAGCCTCCAAAATTTTCAGACTGAGAGGGCAACTCATTGAAATCACCAATAATTAACAATGGTCCAGACAGGGAAGAAATAAAGAGATTTAAATCATTCCAGTAGGTTCCACGAAGGGAATAATGGGGTGGTGCATACAAACAGATGAACTAGCAGGGACCCAAAATAGAATCAGCATATTTGATTCCAATGAAATTGTTGTGGGTAGAACAATCCAAGATTTGCATATTAGGAGAAGCCAACACCCAAAGTCCCCCTTTACCTCATTTTTTTCCACCACTATTAATAAAGGCAACAGAATTATACAGTTTCAACAAGCCTAGGAATTTTAAAGTGGCATGATCAGGGCATTTAGTTTCACATAAAAACACAAAATCAGGTTTATATTTTTTTTAAATGAAATAACAAACATTTTGAGTAAGAGATCCATGGATCCCTCTGGCATTCCGAGAGAGAATAATCATACTGAAAAGGGAAAAACAACAGGCAGAATATGTAGGTCAAGCTACGGTCCATGGGATCATTGTACTCATGTATCAAGTTGGGTTCACAAATATTGAAAAGTTTGAGTTACCTTAAGGCGCCCCAAAGTTGCCCTAGGGCACCCTATTTAAATTTTAGGGTTTTCCATGGTCGCCCATGGTTGCCCTATTGTGACCCAATTAGGGTTTGGTATGAAAAACCATTGCCCAAACCTTCTCTTTCTTGTCCCATATAATTATGGGATCCATGACAAAGAGAAAAACACATCGCTATTCCATCCCATGGAAAGAGAGATCCATCCCATACCCGAATCCGCAGCGGAAGGAGATCGATTCAGGTTTCTTTCGCGTCCCATGAATAATCAATAATCAATAACAAGAGGAATTAACCAGAACTTGCTAACCTGATGAACCTCAAGTGTTGCTCCTCCAATAGACAATGGTTCTTCCTCCAACAAGCACGTCAGGTAAACAGATCTGAACCTCCAATGGTGCAACCAAAGTTCTCCAAGCCAATCCAAGAGTCTTTTCAATTCTTCAAACACAAATTTGGGTTTCCAAAACCCTAACTCTCAAAGACTAGAGAGAAAGAAGGAGAGAGAAGAGATCACAAGAGAGAGAGGGAGAGCCAAAACCGCGGGAGTGGGGGGGGGGAGACTACCAAAAATGCGGAGCCTTAGCTCCCCCCTCTGCGTTTTAGGTGTTTATAAAGACAAGGTTTTTAAAACCCTGATTGAAAAATCCATGTGATAGTCTGACACTCTCTCTCCTTATTGGATTGAACCTGTTTAAACCTGATAGGCTTCTAATTGGTGAAGAAGCCGAATCTAATAGGGAATAGTTAATTAATTATTTATTTAATATTCAATGGATAAATCAAATAGCACCATATCTAATAAATTAAATAAACAATTAATAATTTAGCAAATTCAATTTATATCCTCACATAATAATTAATTATTATGTACCAACCCACCACTAATCAACACCATCGTTATGGAATCTAGGGCATGTACATTAGTACTGCATGCCAAACCCCATTCCATAATATATGTCCATATAAGAGTGTCTGTGTATATGATCGGGTCCTGCAAAACTCGATAAAAATATGTAATTAAATAACTACATATAATCTATCATTTTATGTAAAATAGGTTTTGCAAAATCCATTTCCAAAACGGCATTGGATCCAGATTTCGATCCGACCATTCACAGACAACCTCAATCTTGGTGGTCCCTAATTGGGCAATGGTGACCATGTTGAGTAGCTCCTTCACTCACAAAATGTTTGTGCATTCCCAGAACACCGGCTTTGACTCACTTGAGTCTTAGTCATTGATGAACCAAAGAACGGTCACATTTTGAAGTGACAGGGTCCTCTCAGGTACAGGGTCTCGGTGACTCATGTCAATCCCATCCTACATCTGACCATAACACATGAGGGAATTGACAAAGTAGATTCTTCGCCAATAGATATCAAACATGTGAGTACTCGCATTCGTACCCTGACATCACATACCCAATGCGACGACCATATGATAAGGGTGTGCAACCCAAACCCTAGTCGTGACTACCATTTTAAGTAATACTTACGTACACATACTGCTCAAAAAATTTATATCGTATGTGATAATATTAAACCAAAATATATAAAAGGTTCAATACAAAGCAAATCAGATTGAACCGGACCGAACCAGGTTTGATGGACACATAAATCCAACAGAATACTCACAAACACAGAATTCATTTAAGAAAGAAAACTAGAAACACAATCAGAATAAAAGAGAGCAAGGATCATACAGTAAGGTTTCCGGGGATGAAAGGAACGAAATAAGTATCTACAATTCAGGTCCCACCAACACAAAGCCAAACTAAGCAAGAGTATAAAATAAACAGAAACGAAATTAACAAAGGATTGATCAACACAGGAAGGTGGTACCCAATTTGGAATTGGTGAACCTAACTCTTCCCTAGGATCCAATAAACCATCCTCACGCCAAGGCAGATTGGAAGGTACGAAACCTCGAGCCGCATCAAGTGTTTGGTCCGTCACCTAGTCTGGAGCAAGGTCATAAAGATCAGCAGGGTTGGAGGAGCATGTAAGCAAATGAGCTAGAGATGAACAAAAGGCGTTGAAGTCAGCATTAGTAGAGGATGAAGTAGAGGGAGAGAAATTTCTTTTTGCTACGCCAGGGGTTGAGGCTGAGGGTCCCATAGAACCAACAAGTGTCACCGCCGGGGGTAGTCATTGAAGGGGGCACCAAAGAGTACCGGAAGGTTCAGGATTGTAAAAGTGCCGATTGATGTAAACTATCTGAGCTTAAATCTCATTTATATTGAAGGAGTTATGTTCCGGTCAAACCTTATTTGATACCAGGTCCAAGAACAATATACAGTATCAAACTTGGATCAAAACCACAAGTAGTATTATTAGTGTTCTCTAAGTGAAACTAATGCATGGATTGGGTTTAAAATGTCCAAACTAGGATGCACAACAAGAATCAGGGAAAAAAAAACTTATGGGCTTCGAAACCAAGGTTCGAGTTAGCCTGGAGAAAATCCCAAGTTTCGACCGAGATATGGTCAAAACCGAGACGAACTCGGTTTCTAGTTAGTCGAAACCCGAGTTTTAGAACCTTGCCTAGTAGATGTCATTCAGCCTCTCATCTCTAATATAGCTGCCGACACGAAAGAAAGTAGGATTTATTAAGTGCAGCTTGGGTTCACGAAGCAGAACTATCTCGTACGTCCTTAAGCAGACGTGATGGAATCCACTTTGTGGACCCCACTTTGTTGGCGTACAAGATGGGTTTGTGAACCTGAGCCGAACTCGGATTTATTTGGATTCCTAACTCTTTCTTAAGTCCATTCCAGAGTTTTAGACATCTGTATCGGTATCGGGTTGGTATTGGTCTACGCCATATCGATCTGAATCGGCCTATATCAGTAAGTTTTACCATTAGTTTTTATTAAAAATTATATTTTTTTTTTACAATTTTACCCTTTATTCTCCAACAAAAATTTTACCCTTTATTCAATATTTCCGTTCCATGACTCCATTACGTTTTTCCATTCGGTAGGCAGACAGAGAGGTTTTTTTATATTTTTTGGTAACAAGTTTGCGATAAAGTTGACAGTTTTTTTTAATTTTTTATGAAAGATAAGGTTGTCAGTTGGATGTTTGTTGATCAACTGAGACGGAATATTGATTATCTCTACTTTATATTCATTAGTTTTACTTTTGATTAAGGCAGTGTTAGTTGATCAACTGTTTTTATTGTTCAAGAATAAGAAATTGACTTGAAATGCATTCTAAAAATCCATACCAAACATGTACAGTTAAAGTGTGTGCTCTCCATATTCTCTTTTCCACGAAAGGGTAAAAATTTTGTTTATCGTTTCTGATATTTATTTGATCAATCTTCTTTAAAAAATTATCTCTTCCAATTGTCTGTCAACCTATTTCCCCGTGCCTCTATTAAGGGGTGATGAACCCCACCCGAGCAGGGGTAAGATGATCATTATACCCCCCTTAATAAAGACACTGGAAGAATCGAGTCGGACAGAAAACTGGAGTAGATAAAGATCCCTGCCCTCTCTTGACATTCCTGGTCTTCTCAGGAACTTGGAGGCTTCACTGATGTAGGTTCCTTCTAAGTATTGGAATTGCTTACATTTTTCTCTGTTCACAATGTCTTAATTTGGGCTGGGTCCACAATACACCAACAACCACATGTGAAGTTGTGAATCAAGTCTGTCAAGTCGCTATTGGGATCGTTTCCAGGCCTCGATCTATACAGAGAGAACCAAAGACTTCAACACCAATAATAAAAGACCACGTTTAAAAGAGACTCTGATTTGTAAATGTTTAATTTGATTGCTTACAAGTTGATGTTTCCTTAATAAGGGGTAAATATGCTTCTATTTTCACCTTCTCTTTCTCCCTTTCTTGTGTGTCTTCAGGGAAAAGTGGTAGAGGACAATGTTGGTGGACTGTTGATATCCACCGGTTTGAAACTTATTTGAGTTGAAATTAACAAAGAGAAAGAACATGTATTCACATATAACTAATTATAGGCTGCATCTTGTTGTAACTAATGTGGTGAATTAAGAAATTATAATCTTCTGTTTTGGGTTGGTTTTGTCCTTATATGTTTTGATTTGGTTGTTGGGATAGACTGTTGTTTTCTGTTAAAGTCATTCTTTTCTTTAATTTTATTCTGAAGTGACTTATTAGTATGTTAATTTCTTAAGAACTATGATTATGTTGCACATTTTTTTAATATACATGGAAATGATATTATTTTACTGGGACGAAAAATGTTGCCAAGTTGTGTGGCTCCTGCACCAGACAGGGTGCAATGAGAGGACACATTGGAGCATCGACTAGGGGGGATTTTTCATTTTGTAGGGACAAGACAATCATTTCATTGGGATTGAAATGCACCATTGTTTTTTCCTATTTTACCTTCATTGAAAAAAAAAATGGGCAAATGATCATTTTCTCGTCATGTAGAGCTTTCACTAGTGCAAGGGTCAATGAGGGTGCACGCAAGGGCATCAACATAGATGCAATTTTTTATTTCATTGGAGGTACGTAGGGTGGTACTTTTGCACGCTCTTGTGTATGGCGCAGGAGCCACATCATGGGAAAAAGTTTATGAGCCATTGGGGTAGGGTATGCTAGCACCTCTTTGCCTATCTCTCTCTTCTTCACATAAAATGACATCGCTGCCCCCTAATATACGATACTGTTTTATCAGACCTTATTGGTGTGCTCCTCTACACCGCTAGCTCAGAGAACCCTTTTCCAAATAATATATATTTTATAATAGGGAGAAATAATGCCACCCAGTTGCACTAGGCACACCACCCTTGTGCCCTGACATCAAAACATGCAAAATGACCGCCACACTCCTGGTCATTTCCGGGGTTCTAGGGGATGCAGCGGTCATTTCACGAGCCCCCGTGTTAAGGTATTGGGGCGGCATTTGCTATGCAACCAGGTGGCGTTCTCTTTCCCTTTATATAAAAGGTCAAAATATAATTATAATTTTTTTTTCAAAAAAAAAAAAAACCTTTAGTAACAACAATTTTTTCCCAATTAATTAAAGCTACCAAAGTAGAGGAAGGAAAAAGAGATGGTGTTTTCTTTTTCGATCTACAAGAGATTGGACATGAAAGATCTAGAATTGAAGGACCTGCAAAGTTAGCTCGCATTCATTTTTAGCTAAGCTATGGAGCTCCACTCAAGACTCAACGGCTCCCAAATCCAAGCCTCCATAGACCATACGGAAAGGGAAATTAAACCTGAGGTACCTCACGTTTACGCCTTTAGGGTATAAATTCTCAGGTATAATTTACCCTTTTATAAATTCAAACAAATATCTTTTGGATCCGGACCCTCTCCTTCCTAGGCTTCCAGCTGTCCTTACTTCCGTGCTCCCCAGATACAGCAAGGCGGTAAAGACCGCCTTATCCCGCTTGGGCAGGGGTAGGACAGTCTTTTTGCCACCTTGCTGTATCTGAGGTGCATAATGTAGTATGGGCAGTTCGAGAGTAGAGGGTCCTGATCCTATCTTTCAAATATAAATAACCCTAAATGTGAAGTACATCAAGTATATATAATTTATAGATTTTTTTATTTAAAAGAAAAAAATATCTTTAGTAGCAACACCAACAAAGCCTTTGGTACTGTTTTCCGGACTCGTTGGATCATTGGTAAAAATGGATTTATGTTCTTCAAATGACCCCAAAAAAAACATCAAAGGAAGTTAGATCATGCATAATTAGAAAATGATCCGGGGATGAGGTAGCTATGAAGATTTGGGAATTTGGGTGCCATGTCAACAACTACCCATCTAGGATCCAATAAGATATTAACGACATGTCGTGTTATCCGCTCACTGGTCGATCTGACTCAATGAATAATAATTTGTTTTCATCATTCCTTACAAGTTTCTATAGGCCGCTAGGATGGCATCCCAAGAGGGCGAGGAGGGGGGAGTTGAACCCAAAGAGAGAGACAATAGTGAGTGGGAAGAGGGGAAGGCTCAAACTCGAGACGTACTAAGGCTTAATCAACTGAGCAACTCAATTGTCCGCAATATAAATAAGATTACAAAATATATATTGGGGGAGCGCAAGGGCCACGCGAGCAGCAACCAATTAGAGCGCATGCTAACGGTGGGATTTTCGACTTTCATGGGGGGGGGTTCATTTCGCCCCCACTGTATCTGGACGTGGCCCTGTGTTCCCCCAAAGAACTTTTCTCCATATATATTATATAAATAAAAGAAAGATGATCTAAGTATTTAATATAATGAATTTAATAAATAAATAAAAAAAAGGCTTTCATTGCCATGTGACATTGCTATTGGGTGGAAATAGTTCCATATATATATAGAAAATGGATAGTCTATTGTACACTTTAATAATTTTAGGTAGTTGACCTTGATATCACATGATAGTATTGATTATGAACAACTTATTTGTTGTGGTCCTATCCAAACAACAACCCCTAAAAACTCTTATAAGAAAGTATTATATTATTTCATAACTTTGATTTCCTTTACAACTTTCATTTCAATACATATAACATGTGGTCCAATTCTTAGGCCGCATAATGAATGAGCACATGCCAACTTAGTGTAACATAGAAAAATATATTACTATTGATTCAAAAATAATGGAAGAAAAGAGAAAAAATAGGTTAACGTACATGATGATGTTAGGCAATTAACATAAGAGGCAACGAAAAGTTTGGCAAACCTAATGTACCATGTTGGAATTTTTTAAAATATTGATGTGGACTTTTAGTCCCACATCGGCTATGAAAGGAAAGCTCATTGGGTTTATATGTGTTAGTAGTTAGTAGTTATTATTATCACATGTAATGCTAGAAGAGATTGTACGGTACACTTGCGAGCGAGGACGGTAACTGTCCGAGCGCATAAGCTTGTGCGTGCACGTGCGTGAGGCGCAATGTAGCGCTTTGATGACGCACTTTGCACTTCGCCGTGCAAATATTGTCTTGGAGAATGATTTTTGCAAGCCTTCTTCGTCCTCTCCTTTTGTTATTTCTAACATATCACATTGATGTTGAACTTAAAATTAAAAATGGAATAAAAAAATCACAAAAAGAGTAGGTCAAATGGAAAGAAAGGCAAAGGTTTTTAGCATCACAGCTTAGAGGGGATATTTTTGGACTCCATATTTATTTATATAATGTGGAAACATGATGTGGTAAAGTCTAGATTCCTCCCGTAACCACCCCAACCCATCTCACACCGTACTTGGATATGGGGACCACCTTTGTCCCCATGCCCCATGGGTGGTGTGAGATGGGTGGGGATGGTTATCTGCAAGAGAGGGAATCCGAATTCAATGTGGTAATACCAAGCATCAAATATTTAGGATATAGACTAATCACATGTCTAATTTCAAACTCTCAAAGTGATACCAAGACTGTAACTACCCCGATCCACAAACTTAGTCAAGCCCATATAGCCAGACCTAGCCAGAGCTGCACAAGAAACCTTCTTATAACATTCATACTGGTAACAAGTTAAACGGTGCTAACGCGGGAAAAAAAAATCCTCTCCAATTCCCTAAAAATGCAATGCAATGCAATACAGATTGGGGTTGAGAGCTCGACACCTGACAGCCACGACATCCAATGGTGCCGAACTCGAAAAAAAAGAAAAACTGGCTCAATCAACCTCGGACCATTGGATGTCGCGACTGTCAGGTGTCGACCTCTCAACCTTGAACTGCAATGCACTTGGCGATCAAGTAATTGGAGAGGATTTTAATCCCAACAATTATACCATACAGTGGAAGACTAAAACAAAAACTTCTAAATACATCAATCAGAGATCATTTAAAATTTTCCATCAATGATTCAATGGTACAATATCTGACTTCACAAAAATCAGATTTTAATCATAACCCCTCCCATGTTTGGGCATGCATCCACTCAGTAGTTTGTTATTTGAATCTTTTTCATAGTCTTAATTTTTAAATATTTTATTTTGTTACTTGGCCAACCTAACTTATTTGAACTAAAACTTGACATGTGAATAGGGATCTCCGTTGGATTTGTTTGTCAACAAATTTCAACCCCATAACCTAATATGTTATCACATTAATTATTTATGCACAATCCAAAAATACACTATTGATTACACACAAGAAAAACCAATCCCAAAAATGAAAAGTTCAGTTGCATGTACCTTAATGCTTGAAAAACATGGTACGTGAGGTTTAATTAATAATAGAGTTAAGGAAAGAGAAAAGAAATGGACAAGAAAGAGAAACCATTATTTACAAAGATGTGGAAAGATTGTGTTTATTTGGAAATTAGAAGACGAACTGAATTTATCTTGGCTTTCTTTTTTGTAGGTTTTTGTTTTTATAATGGACGGAAACTAAGAAAAACAGTGCACATGTTCACATTAAATGCCCTCTTACAACTAATACTATATAGGAAATTTCTTAAATTTTTATTGATTAAAATATAAGAATTGTTTCTTATAAGCCATAGAAACAATTTGATTCCTCAAAGTTTGATATTTGATAATAAGAGGCCTTTCTTTTAAACCGGAATCATGAAATCGAACACAGCTGTTTAAACCGGAATCATGAAATTGTTTAATAATAATTTCTTTTTATTTAAAAATTGAGACTACGTAATAAACGGTTTGTTTGAGTTTTAATCATTTAAATCATTTAAACCAATTAAAATTAATTAAATTTTAATTTATGTATTAAATAAATAACACTCTCTCAAATCTTCGACATTATGTTTTTTTAAAAGCAGTCATTCAAAATTTAAAAAATAGAGTAAATTTATATTAAATAATTAAACAATTTGGTTTTGATTTTATTATATTAAATTATTTGTAAAATCGTGAATCGAATCAAACCATACCATTAAATCGAAACCGCACCATTCAACACCCTTAGGTCTAAGTCCTTGTGCCAAACCCGGTCACATTACATCTCCGACAATTTAGGTTTCTTGTCAAATTTAAGTCAAACGTAGAAGGATAATTAATCTGCATTACACATACATGATCCTTGAAAGCTCTGTTTTTAGAAATAATGAAGAGTTAGGTAAGCTGAAAACACCAGTCACGTGAACAAAAACAGCCTGAGATGGACAATCATTTATTATTTATCTAAGAGCGTTAGTTAACCAAAGATCTCTCATCCACTCCCCGACTCAACAAGAAAAATCCACACAGCCAAAATTAAAAATCAGAAAAAAGAATTCGTTTTGTGTGACTTGGTGGTTGTATGACTCATTCTTGTGGTACAAGAAATGGAGAATGGGTCATCCGCACATATCAAGTTATCAACAGGTGAACCTACATGTGAGAGCCAACCATCTGTCTTATTTTTGACATTTACAATAGGAGGAGGGGTTTTTATGGAAATAAAATTCAAATGTGATTGGCTCTCACATATACGTTCACCTATTGGTACATGCAGTGGAACCGAACTCATTTACCCCCTCCCCCCCCCCCCCAACAAAAAAAAAGTTATTTGTGGGAGAGTACGGTTCACGCCCCGACACAAGAGCAAAATGATCGCCTCGCCTCTATGATACCAGTGTTCTCATTGGCTCTCGTGCATATACATGGCCACAATCCCCTATAAAAAACGCTGACCAGAAGAAGAGAAAAGTTCTTTGTGGGGAAGTGGATCACCCATGTCCAAACACAGAGTGGGGAAAAATGACCGCCCCACCCCCAAGAAAGGCAAAAATCACGCCTCCATGATGCCAATGTATGTGTTTTCATTGACCCCCTCACTCGCACAAGGACCACACTTCCCCACAGAGAAGGCCGAGGACCCAAAAAAATAAAAAGAGAATATAAAAAGAACTTTGTCCGGCTCTCTCTCTCTCTCTCTTGTTCCCATATGAAAAGACACTTTTGCCCCCTTATTTTGAGGAGGAGAGAGATAGAAACATGGGACTCCCAAATAAAAATTAGCCAAAGTAGGGACGAAATAGGATAAAAAAACAAAAAACAAGTTGGTTGGGGGCTTGAGGGTTGTGTGTTTCTAATCACAACCGTGAACCGGCGAAGCCAGCCGAAGCTTTAAAAGCGCGGCGCCTATAATTGTGTGCTAATTGATTTCAATTTCAGCTTTCAACCACTCACACCCTCCCCCCACACAACTGCCCTGATTTAAACAACTCCATTCTCCTTCTCTTCTTCATCTCACTCAATACACTCCTACTGATTTCGATAAATGCTCTCACTCCATAAGACATTAGACCGAGACAGTTCAATCACCAACAAGTCTCATATGGCGCCTCATCATCGATTTGAGACAATCTCTAGTTGCAGTTCCGATGGAAGATCAAACCAAACAGTGGCAGCAGACCTCGATGGTACCCTTCTTGTATCACGAAGTGCTTTCCCTTATTTCATGCTTATTGCTCTTGAAGCTGGTAGTCTTTTAAGGGCACTCCTTCTATTAGCATCTGTTCCCATCGTCTACACCATATACCTATTCATCTCAGAATCTTTAGCCATCCAGATCTTTGTGTTCATCACTTTCTCTGGTTTAAAGATTAGAGATATTGAAATGGTGGCTAGATCAGTGTTGCCCAGGTTCTATGCCGATGATGTTCACCCTGAGAGTTGGCGTGTGTTCAGTTCTTTTGGGAAGAGATATATAGTTACTGCAAATCCAAGGATTATGGTGGAGCCCTTTGTTAAGACTTATTTAGGGGCAGACAAGGTTCTTGGAACTGAACTCCAAGTTTCTAAATCTGGGAAAGCAACTGGGTTTGTTAAAAAACCAGGTGTTCTTGTTGGAGATCTCAAGAAAGCTGCTGTGGAGAAAGAATTCTTGGAAACTAAGCCTGATGTGGGCATGGGAGACAGGGAGACTGATCATGATTTCATGTCCATTTGCAAGGTTTGTTCTTCATCTTAACCCTTAAAATTCATTTTTGTCTTTGTAAATTTTGAATTGCTTTATTGTCAAGTGTCGATTCTTTGTATTTTGATTGGTTGCTGTAACATCTGTAACAGTAGTTTATTTTTCTTTTTTTGATTTATTTCTCCTCAAAATTTTGTACAAATTCATTAAATTGAACTTCTCTTTCAGGCATGTTATGTTGTTGTACACATGACTACCTTGTCATAGTTCAATAATGGGTGCATCTTATTGTCACCAAGTAGGTGAACTAATAAGTTGTAATTTTACTGTTTTACCTTTTTCTTCTTTTTAAAAATATAATTTTTTTAGGGAGAAAAAATACTAACCGGTGTTGTGTGTGGTTGTGTACTTGCACCCAGACACAGCCTAGTGCGAAAAAGACCACCACACCCCCCTAAAAAGGTCCAGAGGTGTGGCAGTCTTTTCGTGTCAGCCTATGTCCGGGCGCAAGTTAGGCTTTTAAACTGATCGGATCGGATGTGATTAGATCCGGATATTCCCTAGCCGAGTATGGATACCTCTAAACGGATTCAGATGCAGATTGAATTCAGATTTTTGACCATCCGTTTACATCTTTGCCTTGTGTAACCCGGACCTTCCTCCCCTTAGCTGATACAATTCACTCTCAATCCATATCTCGTAGATCATGATTATCTTTTCCTCATATTCTAGAACCTGATGAATCTTCAAAAACCCTCAAGATCATTATTTATTTAATTTTTATTATTAAGTATTCAGATTTTTTTCTAGACAGATTTTTATCGGAGTATTCGGATTTTTTTTCTTCCGGATATCTCTAAACGAATACGGATGTCCCTAAACGGATACAAATGCGGATCCAATTCAGATTTTCGGTTATCCATTTACATCCCTAGCACAGGTAGACATAAATTTATGGCATGCTATTTTCTCACATAAATTCAATGAACTCATTTGGCATAAATGACTAATCTTGAACGGTTGGGTTTTGGCTGCCTAACAAATAATGTGTTTTCTTAACTGTAACTTCTGTTTGGTAACACAGCAAACCTATCAATAAATAGCTATTAAGTTTTTTTGTTTTTTGGTAGAATAAATAGCTATTAATTAATATTGGATAAGAGTGTAGGTAGGGAATTTGACTGATAAGAGTCCAATTGGGTAGCTAAGGACAACCATTATTTTCTACTGCCCTTTATATCTATCTGATTGATTGAAAAGATGGAAAATGATGGAATGAGGCAATATGGAGAGTATGTAAAGAAGTGATTTGTCTTAAATAAAGTTTTTGGGTCTTTCACAAATAAATCAGAATAAAATGAGATCACCCAAACATCACCCTTGTATTAGGTGGGTAGTCTTAACTTTAAACCATAGATGCAAGTTTGGTTGGGGGAGCCCACCCAAAAATTTCAGGGTTTGGGTTGGGTTGATAAGCCCACGAGTTAAGACAAAGTTGGGGTTTTCAGGCCCTGGGCTGGAACAGATAGGGTCCAACCAAGTTTGGTATTTTTTTATTTTTTATATAAACACACGAAAGATAAGGGTCATGAATTAGGTATCATAATTTATATTTAATATACATCATTAATTTAATTCATTAATTATATAAAAAATGACAAAAATAGGGCCCCAGCCCATACTACTCAGCCCGGCATGCTGGGCCTGGGTTGAGCTATTCTAGCCCGACCATGAGCCGGGGCCAGGCCTGGGTCAGTCCAACTCAGCCCAATTGCACCTCTACGTTAAACTTTAATTTCATTGGTTAAATTAGATTATGAAATTTGACACGTGACTAATTCATTATGCCACATATGTGGGTGGGTGCATGCAGGAAGGATACATGGTGCCAAGGACCAAGTGTGAACCTGTGCCAAGAAACAAGCTTCTAAGCCCAATCATCTTTCATGAAGGAAGACTAGTTCAGAGACCAACCCCTTTGATGGCCCTCTTAACCTTCCTTTGGATTCCAATTGGTTTCTTCCTCTCTCTCATCAGAGTCTACTTCAACATTCCCTTACCTGAACGTATTGTATGGTATACCTACAAAATCCTTGGAATCAAACTGGTGGTGAAGGGAAACCCTCCACCTCAACCTAAGAAAGGCCAACCAGGTGTCCTTTTCATCTGCAACCACAGAACTGTTCTTGATCCTGTAATCACTGCAGTTGCCCTTGGAAGAAAGATAAGTTGTGTCACTTACAGTATAAGTAAGTTTTCAGAGATGATTTCACCAATCAAAGCTGTAGCATTGACTAGGGAAAGAGACAAAGATGCTGCTAACATCAAACGTTTGCTTGAAGAAGGTGATTTGGTGATCTGCCCTGAAGGTACAACATGTAGGGAACCCTTCCTTTTAAGGTTCAGTGCCCTATTTGCAGAGCTTACAGACAGAATCGTTCCTGTGGCCATTAATACAAAACAGAGCTTGTTTTATGGTACATCAACTCGTGGTTTTAAAATGATGGATCCTTATTTTGTGTTCATGAACCCTAGACCCACTTTTGAGCTCACATTCTTGAACCAGTTACCCACTGAGCTCACCTGCAAAGGAGGAAAATCACCTATCGAGGTTGCTAACTATATACAGAGGGTGCTTTCAGGGACACTAGGGTTTGAGTGCACCAACCTCACTAGGAAGGATAAGTATGAGATGCTTGCAGGTACAGATGGCAAAGTTGCATCCAAGAAAGAAAAGGCTTAGCTAGCATTGAATGAGCTCTCTCTTGCTCTCTCTTGATTTATATGGTTGGGATATAACATTAGTAGTAATAATAGAGCAAAATATCATTTGCTGCAAATGTAAATTTTTATTTGATTTAATGAGGGAAGGTTTCCTCCAAGAGCAGCAGTGTAACAAGGAATCTGTACACTGCAATTACTATCATCCACATGGGGTCCACATAGTCAGAAGAAGAGAAAAGTTGTCGATGTGAGTTTCATTATTTATTATGTGAGGAGGGTATAAAAGAATTTATATAAGGACAGTGTAATAATATTTTACCTTGATTTTTAATATTTAATATATAAAATTGTAAAATGAAGTGGGTATATTATGAGAATTTGAGGTACATTCTATAAGAGAAAACCTATGGGTGTCAACCGGTCGGGCTCGATCAGGTTCGGTCGGACCTAGCTAGCAGGGCCTCACAGTGCTTAAAGCCTGCATCGCAACCGCCTGTTTAAGTATTTGGGACAGGCCTGGTTAGGCTCGATCAGATATTATAATTTTACAAAGAGTGTACCATCTTTCCATCTCTTTTCAGCCTTTTCCCATTAAAATTTAATATTTTGAAAGTTAATGTCATAAAAATATACCCAATATTTCAGCCCAGCCTAACAGAAAGTTAATGTCATAAACAGATTTTGGTCAATAATTCAAACAGGGTACAAGCCCATAACAAAGTTTACAAATTAAAAGGTCGGGCTAGGTCGGGTTGTAACTGGTCAAGCTAGGTCGGGCCTAGAATGTTCCAACTACAAGGCTAAAATACCCTTTAAGATCCCACTTCCTTGGTTGCCAGCCTTGTAGCAGGAACATTACTGATTTATATGATTACTGCTACAAGTGTAGCAGCAAAAGATTTTCCCCCTTCATGGGCTTGACTTACATCCCCTTAGGTCGATATGTGGATTCCACTCATTTGATCTTCCATTTTATTGATCGAATTTTTTCCCCCTTCATGGGCTTGACTTACATCCCCTTAGGTCGATATGTGGATTCCACTCATTTTCTCTTCTATTTTATTGATCGATTAACCCTCTCTCTCAAGCCCTACATCCCCTTAGGTCGATATATGGATTCCACTCATTTTCTCTTCCATTTTATTGATCGATTAACCCTCTCTCTCTCTCTCTCTGTGATAAGGATAAAAAACACTACAGCCGTGACTAAAATCAATTTATATCAACGTATAAAAGGAAATAACCGTTGCCATGATGTCATATTATCAAATCGCTGCCATGACATCAATCATCTATTTTTTTTTTATTTTTTATAAATGAAATAAATTTATGATGTTTGTTAAATTTGATTTGTTAGTTAATCATAATTTCTAGAGTAGGCAATCTATTTTGTGGTAGGGAACTATCCTAGCGACCTACCTAATTTATTGTAGTAATTTTTGGGATCAATGATTGAACCATGCAAAATAGAAATACCTTTTGTTGGATAAAAGAACAGATGACTCTATCCATTTCCCTATCGATCGTGATATATGTAATAACTTGAACATCCATTTCAAATGCATATTCCATTTTTGCACAGCAGGGTTATGAAAATCCACGAGAAGCGACCGAGCGTATCAATAATTTCACTACCACAATGCTAGTCACTCTCCCAGTCTTGTTTTCCCCGATATCCTCGACATGGAAGATGGAAAACTACCAAATCTGTCACTAAAGAATGAAAATAGGTACCACCATTACCAAAAAAACCGGTAGGATGAAAAGGATGGAAAAAGAGAGCTGTCCCCTACGGACAATGCCTAATTGAATGGGCTAAGCTGTATTATACAACTCATTTATGGGAAGAGTTAGGTTGTGGGCCTCAAGTGTTTTGGGTTTGTGACCCACGAATGGAAAAGGAAATAGAACTTCACACGTTTTGGTTCGAAGCAAAGAAAGCAATCCAAATGCTCAACCATGCCTCTCCAACAAGTTGCATTAACTAGGTTGAATAAAGGATACAATAGTTGGTAAGGCCTATAGTTAGTAAATTCGGGTTTAATATGTGAATTATACATGTTTCCATATTTTAAAATAAAATAAAAAATCATGCATGGTATTTATATCAATCTAACCGCATTTAATGCAGGTCGTGCACATATCGAATTTACCAAAAACCCCATCCCGAAGTACCCAACCCTTTTCTCGAAGATTTGAAACCCAAAAAACTCTTTTGCTTCAGACAAGTCCTTTCCTTCTTTCAAATTCAAACTCGAACACTTGAATTCTAGTTAAGTATCAATTAGGGTGTAAAATAAGGCCATATTCAGCACCTTATTTAAATTTGAATGTACATTCGACAGGTCACATAGTAAGTTCTCCTTCTCTCTCACACATTTCTTGGCATCCTTACGTTTATCATTTTCGGATCAAATCTCTATATCGATCGTTGTCTTTGGATAAAATAGTGGAAAGATTAATGAGAAGTTTATTATCTTTTCTTGTTGAGGGGGTTGTTGGCACCGTAGGAGGATAGTCTGGATTTAAGTTTCCTAACTGTGTCAGAAAAGCAATTACTTTCATCATCAAGTATAAAATTTTCCAGCGACATGAAGAGCTTGGCAAGGTACAAATCCTAAGTGTCTCAACACTAAGGGTATAAACCTTTTGTAATCTGAAAAGTTCGGCGAGGTAAAAATCTTAAGTGTTTTAACACTAAGGGTATAAATCTTTCAGTGACCTGAAGAGCTCGGTTCGAATCCTAAGGGTCTCAACACTCGGGATATAAACCTTCTATCGACCTAAAATCTGAGTCAAATTCTAAGTGTATTAACCTCCCAATTGCTCGATAAGTAAACCTCTGGCGTCTGAACGCAAAGGAACAAATTATACAAGAAAACTCCTAAAGAGAAAAAGAATCCTAACAACCAACAGGGGATAAAGACCAAGGTATACAAATCAGAGATGAAGATAAAGCAAGTAAAGTGGGCAAGTCATTCAAACAAAGGTAAATATTTCATTAATAGCAAAATAAGTACAAGAACAACTATAAATTCAAAAGCAAAATTCCAAGATAAATTGATAAAAAAGACGCCCATGCCCGCTTTCAACCAAAATCATAAGGAAAGCATCCCAAGTTCTATCTCGATGAGGATGTCAAGAAGCCTTTGATAATGTCCTCCCTTGATATTAAGGCAAGTTGGCGTCACCAAAACCAGAAGAAGAGCCTCCCAAGCCGGCGACACCAAAACCAGAAGAAAAACCTCCAACCTTGCCTTCAGCTTGAGCTTGGAAGACCTCTAATAGCTAAAGTTCCTTAAAAACCAGAGATGCGCAAGCTCCACCTCAGTTGCCTCAAGCCAGTGCTCAAGTTCATCGGCCCTTCTCTTGACCTTCGTATAAAGGGTCATCGCTTGAGATTCCTTGAGCTCCCCCACATTAGCGTCTAGGGCTCTGACCTTATTAGCAGATTCCAGTAGAATAGAAATAAGAAGATCATCCCTTCTCACAACTATTTAAGCTAAGCACACAACTCAGCACCACGAGAAGTGAACTCGGGATAAGCTAAAAGCAATTGATAGTAAGCTGATCAACATTTGGGTTGCACTCCAACTCCAATTGATGTATTTCAAAGGCAACAACTTCTTTAACATTTGACGGACCGGCATGGGACCTCTTAGCTTGAGGGGACCTGCAAGAAGAACTCAGATACTCCACCCTCAGCCTCTTAGGAGATGATGAACCCACAACACTTTCCACTGCAAAACCAAAAAGAAAGCTTATTAGTACAATGAAATCAAAGAAAAACAAGAGAGAAGAAAGATATGAAAGAAAAAACTTACTGAAGAAGAAAGGAGAAGATTGAAGATGAAGAAGACCTTGAGTTCTAAATGATACTCTCTATTCATCACCCCCTACACCTATTTATATACAAGTTTCAAATGAAAGACAAGACGTCCTTTCAACCCCAAATGATCTCTCTAGCTCCTGAGGTAGAGACTCTGATGAATCATATTCTAACATACTTCCCCTCCCTTTTGGCTCCCAAAAAGCGACTATTCAATATCTAAGAAAGATGTTGTGTGTGACCACCCAAGACGTTGTCGGAAGAAGAGCTACATTTAACCTCACAACACCTATTTATGGCACGTCGCCAGTAACCAACAGCTGCTTAGTGCAGTTGGTGATCTGTGGTGCGCTTCATGCCCATACTCACCAGGAGGTCTCGAGTTCAAGTCTCCTTGCTGGTACCTTTCCCTATCCTTTTTTCCTTTCTTAAAAAAAAGAAGTAAATATATATAAAAAAAATGGCACTTCTCCATTGAGTGAAAATGTTTCAATGCATGATGGCAAAGATCCCTCATGAGAGGGAGATCCCCTCGCTAGTGAGAGACTAGCTCAGAGAAAGCCAAAAAATCCACCTTGACGACGAAGGAAGACTCCAGACAGACTCTCATGCAACCTTAGATCGAAAGGTAA
This sequence comes from Telopea speciosissima, assembly GCF_018873765.1. Lineage (NCBI taxonomy): Eukaryota > Viridiplantae > Streptophyta > Magnoliopsida > Proteales > Proteaceae > Telopea > Telopea speciosissima. The sequence goes on from NC_057917.1 coordinate 16,207,533, forward strand.
AACAATGTGGAGCCCCAACCAAAGTTTGTAGAGGGAGTAAAGAATTTCATGATAGATCCCTGTGCGTGATCATTAGCTTATCATCTACCTGCTTGTGTCCCCTTCAGTCTGATCTTTTGAACGCTTGCACTAAACAAAGATTTCTATGGCATTGTATTGCAACTCTTGCTTGTTTGAATTGGTATAAAAACTATGGTCGCTGGATCAAGAACTGGTGGCTTAGGCTCTTTCACACTTCTACTCTGTTCTCGTTTATAGGTACCTCCATGATCATGGAGGAGGATAATGAAATCAATGTTGAAGGCAGTAATCTGAACCCAGTGGAGGATAATGAAATCAATGAAGGTAGTACTCTGAACCCATTGGTTATCTTTTGTTTTCTTGCCGAAATAATTGAAAGAATCTTTGTCCACTTCCCTACTGCCAGCATTGTAAGAGCGTTGTGTGTATGTAGAGAATGGGATGAGCTTTTAAAGGACACACTCTCACATTCTAAACCACGATACCAAAGTATGTGGGAATGCCTATGATCGGCTAAAGTCAATGTGTAGAGAATCCCTTTTTATCTATGATCCCAACCTTCGAAAATGGTCAACTTCCACATTTTTTTTTCAGAATTCTGAGCGGCACTGCCTTTATCCTTCCTCATTCTATGGTTTAGTTTGCATCATGGACAGGCACCAGAGACAACCAATGCTATTTGTTTGTAAACCCAGAACCACAAATACAAGTACATTAATGTTCTTTGGGGTTCGATATACATTTATCATGCCCTTGCAATCTTATTTGACAAGGCTTCAAATAGTTACAATATTGTAGTCCTAAACACTAGGAAGACGAGATGACAACCAACTGATAATAACTGAAGTATTTCTATTTACAGTTTTAAAACAAGGGCATGGGTGACATTTGAGGAAACAACAATGGCAGAGTGGAGGGGAGGTGGAGAGGGGGGTGTTCAATAATGAGTTCTTTTATTTTGTGATCTACTCTTCAGTGACAGCATTCCTAGACAGAGTGCGAGTTATCTAGGTACATTCTGCATTTTCAAGGTATTGCCATTGAAAGAGTGATTCCCTTGCCCAACAATTTAAGTTTTGTTCAGCTAGTAAATCTTGGAAATATGCTTTTGATAGTGGGTGGGATCAGAGATTAACAACAGACTAGTGGGATTTTGATTTGGATGTTCAAAGGTGGAAAGTGGGAAGAGGTATCAGAGATGCCAGAGGAAATATTCATATAACTTGGTATGTGATAATACAGATAACAAACTTTGAGTTTATTTCTATCATGTACACAGTGATAGAGTATATCCATTGGACTCTCTTTATAATCGTAGAACTCTCCCACTTTTAGCGTTCTATTTCAACTCTATTTTAACTATAATCTAAATAATATCTTGTTAGGGTTTAGGGTTTAAGCACTGGTTGCTTAAAGCATTACACCATGTGTATCAAGTTTGGAATACCCAGGCTGCTGCCTCCAGCTAGTAATTATAGGAAAACTAGGATTTAGGTCAGATGGGCTAGTTACTAGATTGTCCCTCATAGCCTAAGCCATAATACAAGTAGGATTATATTAGAACATAGAAAGGGATATTACCATAATACCCTTACAATCTCCTCCTATGTTCTACATATATCCACCACACATGAATAGAAACCATTGTTCAATCAGTAATTGAATCAAAATAAAAGCAACGTACGGTCGACAAGAAAAAAAAGAATCTTAAATTGCTTTGAAAATAAAACACAAAGCCACCAAAGATCGATCGTCCTTCTTCAAAGTCGATTACTTAAAATCCACAATCGTAATTCTGATCACCAAAACCAATCGCAAAGAAAATAAATATTGCTTTAAGATTGTTAGGGTTTATAGGGTTTAAGCACAAGGTTGCTTGAAGCATTACACCCTGTGTATCAAGTTTGGAATACCCAGGTTGCTGCCTCCAGCTAATATGTATAGGGAAACTAGAATTTAGGTCAGATGGGTTAATTACTAGATTGCCCCTCACAGCCTGAGTCATAATACAAGTAGGATTATATTAGAGCATATAAATGGATATTACCATAATACCCTTACATATCTCTATAACACTATATATACCATACAAAATAACAGAAACAGTGTGAGCTTGCACACAACCTTATTGTCTTTGGATAATATCATGATAAGAGAGGGATTGGGTCGTTATAGTGGTATCAGAGTAAACTTCTGACACCAATGGTGTAGCCAAAGTAGGGATGTTGTGCCTGTAAGGGGGGAGAATGTAACGCCCTAAGAAAACGGCATAGTACCGACCATGGAAGCAAAACTTGATCGAAACCTGTTGAAACCACCGAGTTAACTCAGTTTCGGAGGTTTCTGAGACGAGTTCAAGGAGGAATTTTAAAAATCCACTATTTCGACCTAGTTTCGATGGTTTTGCCCAAATTTTAAACAAAACAGTGGTTTCGATCAAAACCTGGTTGAAACATATGGGACCAAGGTTATAAAATCCTAGGTTTCGATCGAAATGCTCATTTCTCTTCAAGAACTCGACATAAAGTGGGGGAATTCAGTGGTTTCTATCCTTGACACCATTTTATACCCAGATTTTTGCTATAATCTTGCCACAAAGTTGCTACCAACAGCTTGGTTTTGTATCTTGGACTCCAATCAACTTATCTCTTGAAGAAGGTAATAGTATTTCAAACCCAAAAAATCATTTTTGTTGTACTTTTTTAGTAAATATGTGGTAGAATGCTTTCAAATTTATATATATATGAGTTATAATGGCCTGGTCTATAACTCTACCGGAGCGGGTTTTTTTTTATAATTGAATTATTATTTAAATTTTCTATTCATAAATGCCATTTCTATACAACATTTATTTAAAAAAAAATATGTCTTATATATATTGGATGATGATCAATTTAATATATGTAAGACACCGTTGGCCAATCTACGGCGTTACGGTGTCAAATTTTTTTTGTATTTTTATTTATTTAATTAGAATTTTAAAATTTTAAAATATAATTACTAAAATTATAAAAATACATAATAAATAGGAGGAATATGTTGTTTTAGTTTAACAAAAGGTAGAAAAATAGGTAAAGTTTGTAGAATATGTTTAACATTGTATTTGATTTAAAATGTTATGTTAAATAATAAATTAGTATCTATTAATATAATTTAAAAAAATACTTTTAAAAAATAAAAAAATAGTATAGTTTAGGGGAAAGTTAGAATATGTTTTGTTGTTGTTTAGGAATCATATACTCATATTTATATAATGTCCTTGTTAATAATCTATAAGTTCTTTTGGCAACAGGCTGTAAATCCTAACCCGACATTGCATAGCAAGATGGGAGACCCCTTTTAGCTGACAAAAAGAAGTCAGAATATAATTATTGTTGTAAACAAATCATGAGAGGTGGAGTCACTAGATTGAAGGTGCATCTTGCTGATAAGGATAGGAATGTGATAGGATGCCCTAATGTGCCAAGTCGGATAAAATTTACTATGGCACAACATGTGAGGAGAGAGCTGCAGCTAGGAAGCAGAATGCAATCAGGGAGGAGTTTGAAGAGGCATGTCTAGATCAGTATCCTGATTAATGGGACCAGGATTATGATGAGGAGGAGCCAGATGAATTTGATGATTGTGAAACACCAGCAAAGGCTGCAAAGGCTGCACAAGTGAGGAAGGCAAAGTTGATGAACATAGATAAACAAAGGATTGATGAAGAGAGAAGATTACAGATGGCCAAGGGAGCTGGTTCATCTAGACAGGCTAGAGAGGATCTAGAACAAGAGCAACCCCGTAGGAGGAGGTTGAGATAAAGAGAGCCAAAGGTTCCACTGAGGAGGACCCAGAGCATGAGGGCCCCAAACCCAGTACTAGACCCACGCCCCCAACCCAAAGAGCTTGAGCCCCACGACCTGCACCGCTACCCCTAGTGAGGGACCCAGATGTTGAGGTACCCCGGACTGATCCTGCACTTTTTCAACAACCACAGTTTAAGCAAAAAGAAGTTAAAATAAATGTGGACTAATGTGAAGGAGAAAGTGGGGATTGTTTTCTCTAAGTGGGCTTTCTACCACAACATTCCTGCCAATGTCACCTAAGGGCCATACTATCAACATATGTTGGATGAGATAGGTAAGGCTGGATCTGGAGTGAAGGGACCAAAACCATATGAGATGTACAATATCTACTTGTCCTAACACAAGGAAGATCTAATAGAGTACATTGACAGTTTGAAGCCAATGTGGGAGCACTATGGAGTGACTATGATGTGTGATGGTTGGACTGGACCCACTAGACGGTCCATCATGAATTTTATGTTGAACTGTGATGGGAGGACTGTGTTTCCTCAAGTTTATGGATGCATCTAAAGAAAAGAAGGATACAAAATACATCTACAAGTTGTTGAAAGATGTAGTCAAGGATGTGGGAGTGGACAATGTGGTGCAGATGATTACAGACAATGGTAGCAATTTTAAGAAGGTTGGAGAAAATTGATGGAGAATCCCAGATACAAATTCTCCTGGACATCATGTGTTACTCACTGCATCGATCTCATGTTGATGGACGTGGGAAAATTGAAGATTGTGAAAGGGGTGGTGGAGATGGCAAGACAAGTAAGCACTTACATCTATAATCATGGATTTATATTGTATATGTTAAGGACCAGGTGTGGTGGTGACCTAGGAGGCCAGGGATTACACGATTTGCAATCAATTGGATTGCACTTCAAAGCTTCGAGGCTAAGAAGGCGGGTCTTAGGTCAATGTTTGCTTCTCAATAATGGTTTAATTGGAAGGGGTCTTCAACTAGTGGAGGTAGGACAGTCCAGACCACCATTTTTAGTGATAGGTTTTGGGATAATTTGAAGAATGTTGTATTTATCCTAGATCCACTAGTTACAATGTTTAAAATGGTGGATCAACAGAGGAAGTCCACCTTACCACATTTATGGGCAACAAATAATATGATGAAGGAGCAAGTGGAGGTAACTTACAGAAAAGGTAATCAAAATTTTCTCCAGATTATTTAGGACTGATGGGAGAGGCAGCTCATGCATCCACTACATAAGGCTGGTGAATGATTAGTTTATTAACTTCAATTCAATTGATTACATATGTCATTTTCATTTAGTCTCTAATTGTAGAATTTTGTTGTGTTTAGCATATTATCTAAATCCCAAGTAGCACTACAAACATCGTAATGGGATGCAGATAGATTTGATAAATGTAGCTCACTGAGTGGTGGAAAGGCTTGAGCCAGATGCAGATGCCCAGTCCATCATCAATTCTAATGTGAGAACCAACCATTATTTAGTGAGTAAAAACATATGCAATTACGTTTTTAGATATTGATATTAATTTAAGGTTGCATAATATCAGATGAAATTTTTTCAGGATGCTACTAAGAGTTTCGGTCGAGCAGTGGCAATATCAGCTCAAGAAACCACTACTCCTGATTAGTATGGTTGAATTAATCTTTTTAAATTTAAATTTAAATGTAATAACTATATACCCCTAGTTACTATTAACTAATAACAATCTTTAATGTTTTCTTACAACCAAATGGTGGTTGCAATATGACACTAATTCCCACAACCTAGCAAAGATAGCGCAAAGTGCTATCCCAGACAAATTCTACCACTGGATGCAAGCGTAATTGAAGTACGTTCTACCTATACACTCCAAGAGGTAGAATAGATTGGGTGCACAGAGGCTAGAAGACTTGGTTTATGTGCATTACAATATGAGATTGAGAGAGGAGTACATCCGATTGGGTATGGAACATGATACAAGTCCAATTGAGTTGACAGAAATATTCCAAGTTGATGATGATGAGAATCCCCTTTATGAGTGGGTTAGGGACGAGTTTCTTCTTTATTAGATGAGGATGGGGGTCGACCCAACAGCCATATTACTTCAGAGATGGGTGCTTATATTGATGAATATATGGCAACAAATGGTATAGTTCATTCGCAGACCCCACGTCCATTCGAGCTACACCCTGGTAGTAGTGGAGCTGATGATGATGACTGGTCCCATTCCTCTGATGGTACTAAACCACCTACCAAGACTCAGGGCCATGATGATGATGGTGGTGGTGGTGATGGTGATGGTGGCGATGGTAGTATAAGGGCTGGTGGGTATTATGATGATAATCTCAGACTGGAGGAATTACGCCATGCAGAGGATGAAATGTTTCGACAACAAAAGGCAGATCCAGAGCCACATCCACAGAGATTTGTAGGGAAAAGTCAGTTTACTCATGCAACACAAGATGAGCATCATGGTGCACGTACCTATAATCGACGTCGCAGGCATGGACTTGGACCTTCTGATGAAGAATCTAGGATGGATATATCTAGCTTGTCTGGAACTATGGAAGCCATGAGTTTGGGGGGACACTAGAGGATCTGGATATTGGCGCGCACCATCCTTCATAGCAGAGACCCCTAGTCCAGCACAACATTATGATAGTGGCTTCGAAAACATCGGATTAGCATCACATGTTGGGTATGGACCATATGGGGGTGGACATGCTGGTGGACCATCCTTTGCGAGCACTGCTACATATGGATATAGGGATGGGTTAGGTGCTGGGTCATCTCTTGTTGATAGTATCTTCGGGTATCCATCCCAACCATGTGTGCCGGCTCCACCTTCTTACACTCTCAGTAAGCCCTTCCCTAGATTGGGCTATCTTGGACAAATTGATAATGGGGCTTATCATTGGACAGTAATGGACTATGAGAACAATTGGTCTCATAACATGTCATGGGATACATATGTTGTGCATTCGAAGGAACGGCTTCGCAATCTTCAATGGTACACTGCTCGTGGATTAAACCCACTAAGAAACTCTACATGAAATTGAGAAAGGAGCAGCTTAATGTTTTATTTGGATAATATTTATTATTCAGAATTCATGTACTTTAAAATTATGTGAACTAAGTATTTATAATACCACTTTAGTGTCTATATCAGCGTATATATTAGTAAACTTAGGTCAATAACCACAAGTACCATTTTGAGTGATTTTTTGGTGAAATATATTCATGGATTGTGTTTAAAATGTCAAAAATAGGCTACCTGCAAAAAATCAGACCTAAAACCTTATTTTTGGGGTCGAAACCATGGTTTCCCCATCAATGGAAAAATTTCCCTAGTTTCGACTGGTTTCGGCCAAAATCGAGTTTTGGCTAGGTCGAAACCCAAGTTTTTTTTCCTTGGTACTGACCCGCTTGGGATATCGTTGATTATTTTATAGTATGTCTGAGGGCTCAGATTATTTTATTAACGAGACTGAAGATCTTATACACGTTCAAAGATTTCAAAGTAAAGATTTTCTTTTGTTTGATTTTAAGAAGAAATGGAAGGAGGCAGCGAAGTGCTTTCTGACAACGGCATCCTCATCCTTAGAACCGAGCTTCGACGGTTTTTGTCTTAACCGAGAACAGTTAGAAATTGATTCTTCTAATTGATCATTTGATGTTTTCCCACATTTTTTTTGATGAACTTGTCCTCCTACTTTTTAATTACTTTGGAATTGTTAGTCACTAGAAAAATAAAAAATAAAAAAGAAACATCTCAATGCAATTCAATTTTGAAGCCTTACAAGATTAATGAAGTATGAAGAGTCAGTTCGAGCTCAATCAACTAGAAAAGACACGAAAAGACATTTTGAAAATGCCACCTCACCCTAAGCTAGCAAACCACTCCATCCAAGTAAAAGAGAAGACAACACTTAAAAAATTCAAAGATTGACAACAAAGCACTTTTCCATTACAAGTTAGCGAAATGGTATGAAAAACTTACAAATTATCAAAAGAAGAAAAAAGATTACATATGCAATGTTTCAATTACAAAGAAAATCAAGTTCATTGGCCTCAAGAGTACAAAAAAGAAAGATCAAAAGAAATGTAAGAAACTTCTATTCATTATGTATTCATTCTATGGCTAGCTCAGAGCTTTCCTGATGTTTTTCAGAGTTAGGCACAGGATCCTCATACTCGGAAGAGATGGGCTTCAAACTTGAGTCTCATCAAACGTAGAAGGCTCTAGATCTTTGTGTTGCTCGCCAAAGCTAGATTGGGAATTTTGATGTTCAATAGAGACAAATTCCAAGTTCGTGGGCTCACTTAGCATATCAACGACCTCACCTTGCACCTCAGGGAGTGGCTCGGGGTTCCCAAAGGTAACATTGTCGGCCTATAAATGAAGACCGCATGTCGTGACTTCAACATCCAAGAAGAAATCTCCATTAACTCTAGATGTGACTCTTCAAGTCCTCGAGATTGAAAAATCTCAAGAGAAAAACCCACTTCTACTCCACAAACGGCATGCCAGCTCCCAAACGTCCATGTGGCATCAACATAAGGCTCCCTCCTCAATTTATTTTTGAAATCTAAGATCCAACAAATCAGAAAAATGCACGCTCAAGTAATTTTTAGAGATCCTGTAAAACATATGATCCGACAGCACGCATGAAAGGACATTCCAATCAACCCAATATAGACCCCAACAAACCAAGTATCAACAAAACTCAATTCAAAACTTCGCGGCAAATTCCACAACTCGGTTAGCACCTATAGCTCGCCAACTTGATCCAATGGATACTTGTCAACTTCCAACCCCATTCGAGCTTGAGCTCTAGTTTTCTTGGTTCTCTATGTGCAAATTCACCTCAGGAGGATTTCAGTGGCAACAACATACATGTCAATACAGGTAAATGTAGTTTGAAAAGATTGGACAGCCCTTCCAAGTCATTTTCATAATCTTAACTCGGATGCGTCATGGAAGAACAATGGCGAACAAGAAAATATTGGGTTTTTTATTAGAGACCATCAAGGGCAGGTTTGTGCTGTAATTTTTGAACATTTGCATTTCCAATCTACCTTATTGGGGGAGGCATTGGTAATGCGGAGCAGTATGTTAAAGGCGATCTCAAAAACTTTTGACCGTCTGGTGGTGAAAATTGACAATAAAGAGACCCGTGACTGCATCTCAAGATGGAACACAGTTATCCCACTTTCTCATTCAACCTGTGGTTGAAGATATTTCCGATATTTTCTTTATACTTTTTGGAATGTAATTCCTAATTTGTGTTTAGGGACTAAGGAGTGCAATTCATTAGTAGACTCTTTAGCTAGGAAGGCGCTATCCTCTATGAGTTTGGCCAAACTCCACTACATGGTTGACGGAATCTTGTAATTTGACAACTACAAAGCCCACTCACTTTAATGAATATTTGTTTTTCTACCTAAAAAAAATATCAGCAATGGCATAGTTTATCCTTTTTAATCTAAAATCCCTACATACCAGTAGAATAATGAATTGTCCTTTATTACTTCTTCAAGCACTGTCGTTGGTCTTCGATCCTACTTGGAGTATGGACCTTGCAATTAATAAGAATGAATCCACCAATAAAACTTTATTTGTTGCTCCCTAATATTTTTTGGCAAAATTTTCTTTGTAGGGAGGAGCCATGCCCAGACACAGTTGGGGGGGGGGGGAGAAATGATTGCTCTACCCCCATGAAAGGCAAAAATTCCATCCCCAAGATGCCAGCGCACGCATGGCCCCTGTGCTCCCCTACAGAGAGCGCTCTCTCTCTAAATATATATAAGGAGACAAATTCTGTTCCTGATTTTTTTACCCGCAAATTCATACAGGGCCATAAGTCTATTTTCCTGATCAAAATGGCTCCTCCAAAGGAGTCTTCATCCTCATCCTTCCAAATCAAGTCTAAGTCTTCTTATTCAAAGACACTACCCCTCAACCAAGTTGCAAATATCCAATCAAAAAAAGTAAGCAAAACTAACCCTTTTTCTCAAGTTGTTGCAAGGACTTCATCCCAATCTGTTACTAGACCAAGTGGTCCATGATTGATAAAAGCCAACTCGTTGTTATCCGTTATTTTAGTATTTTTAGCCAGCCCATTATGGGGCTAGTCTTTGTCTAGTTGCTTTAGGTTTGTTTGTTTGGGTTTGGGCCCTATATGTGTGACCTGATCAAACTTAACTTTTTGGGCCAAGAATTGTTCAAACTTTGAAATGGGCCTTCCTTAGCTTTTTAAACCCACAATTCCTCAAGCATGGCTGATGGATCCACCCATCCACGCTTCTAGAGCCAGCTGCACTAGTTCTAATCAATCAGGTAAAGTCCCCTTGGCTAATGGCGTGTTGGCCCAGATTTTCTTCCTCATAAAAATAATTCCTTTTATGGTTTAGACAATATGAATGGGAAAAGACACCATGCATTGAAAAAATTGTAAATCCCTTACCAAAAAAAAAAAAAAAAATCTGTACCCCTAATTCAATTAATCCACCTTGCATTATTACATGCATGTTCTATGGTTTGCAACTGCTCAACATTAATGGGTTTTTTTTTCTTTTGGAGAAGGTTCTGCGTGAGTGCAAAGGCAGTTTTTGGACAAATAAAGGAACCCATTTCGAAATTTGACAAAAAGGGCAGGAGCATTAATGGTATATCAACCCCTCACATGAACATCCGTAAAGGGGTGTGCAATTACATTATTGAGCTGGCATTGTACAAAACTTTTCCCTTTAGCCTTCATCGTTTTGTCCACTCATTTCGACAAGCATAGAATTGGAAGAGTGGAGAGGGCACACTTGTCACTAAAATTTAGAACCCACCTAACCTAAGTTAATAACACATACTTTACATAAAACCTATAATTCAAAACCATGATATAGTCTTGCTGGATTTCCATCTTCTCATCTATTACGAATGTACATATAAAACAAAGGCAACAATCTCCCCTTCCAAGCAAGATAATTTTTTCTTATCTCCTCCTCCACGCCAAAGGAGAACAATGAGATCACATCCAACGTGAGATTATTACTTTTAACTTCCACAAAGAATGCAACAAGGTTGACATACAAATCTTAATTAAAATATACAAATTTATTACCAAAAACACCCATGAGAGCAAGAGAACACTTGAACACTCGACCACTACACATCATGAAACATCTATACTACCTTACCTGTTACACTCTTCCTCCATTTACACTTCAAAGTTTCTTAAAAAAAAAAAAAAAAAGGAGAGAGAAAATTATAACTTAGAAACTGAAAAGAAGAGCAAAACCACAAACAGTCATAATCACACGCTAACACTGCTGTAAATTATCACAAAGCAGGGAAGCACAGCTCTTGGATTGAAAACGAAAAGCTCATCTGCATCCAACCTGGAGTGGGCTCCACCACTCCCCCCAACGACCGAGTCATACTGAGCATCTTCCTTATCAACCATCTCCTGGTCACCCTCGCATCCGATCCGACCCGCTATAACTCGGCAAACCAACATGGCACGCCTCACGTTCATAAAAGCAAAATCTTCCTCGATTTCATCAGGAAGTGCCACGTGTGCTCTCCAACTACTCGAAAGCGTCGATATGCCATCCATCTTCGCCGAGAAGCCCGACCTTATGATCCCACATACGCTGCAGTAGGGCTGATTACAAATGCTAGAATTCCCTTTCTGTCCCAATCCACAAGCAGAAGTCGAACAGTGAAACCTCAACAGCTCATTACCGTCAGCGATGCAACGCTCATCCCTTCTATTCACTCCATTTAGTGCCGCTCTGAACTTCACGTTTTCTCTGTACTCTTCGAACCTCGATAGTATCTTGGGACTGTTATGGATTTTGAGCACTTGGTGAATGATGGGGTTTTTCTTCCCTTTATCGTTCCATCCAGCATTGAAAATGATCTGAACGATATTCTTGCCTGAATCACCATCGAAGAGCTCTGAAAGAGCGTGTTTGATCGATTGATGTTGTTCTAGAAGCTGCATCTCCTGAAAGATCTCGCTGCAGATTGGGCATGGAAAGATATCGTTTCGGAGAGGAAATGAGGGATGATCGAGTGAGATTTTGGGTTCTTGTAGGGGTCCGATTTGCCTCTTCCGTGGCTGAGCAGATACAGATAATGTCGATTCGGGCATTAATTGCTGCGAAGATCTGGCGGATGATAAAGTTGGAGTTGAGGGTTGTGTGATTTGTGTGATTTGTGCTTCGTTATCTCTGTTGGAATTCTTGAAGTGAAAGATTCGCTTCAGGAAGGAGAAAGAGGAGGAGAATGCTTTCTGGGATGATTTGAGACGAGATGGAGTTGAAGAAGGAGACAGAGGAGATACCTTTCGCTTCTTCGTTGAAACGCGATCGGTGCTTGTGAATATGAAACAACCGAGGTAGACGAGGAGGAGAAGAAGGAGAGATATGAAACCATTAAAAAAGGAACGCGCTCCCGCCATTGCTATGGGATGAGTTTATGGTCTGGAAAGGCCATTGCACAGTAGATGAGGAGAGGAGAGAACTGCAAGAAAGCTGTGAAGCGAGACTGAAGGAGGGATTAGCGAAGGAACATGAATGAATGATGAAAGAAGAAAAGGAGAAGACTGTAAAGAAGACGTTTGTGGGGACATGGAAGAATAAAGTTAAGAGAGTCGGTGACGAGAAGCAAACAGTGAAGTTCACCGCGTTTCTCGTTTGCGGAGATTCTCAGGAATGCATCGCGAAATCGAATAAGTAGACTGTAACTGTTCTCTTACCTGACTAATTTACCAAAGGGCCTGTCTGGTCTGTTGGTAAATGTTGCTGTTTTGCACAAGTGATGAAAAAATCTATGAATATGTGGCATGACATTTTAGTTTTTGGGAGAATGTTTTCAGTGCCACAGCGCAGGCTGGGCTTAGACACATGGGCCTTTCACTTAGGGGGCTGGGTGGTTATTGTGCCCACTTCCATGTGCCTGGGCGTAGCCTGCGCTACGGCACAAAGAATAGTGCCCTTTTAGCTTTGTAGTTAAAAGACACTTGTTCCTTGTTCCTTGTTCCTTGAGGTGGACGAAATACCAAACCTTTGAATTTTGTTAGGATCTTTGCCTTGGTTAGCCTTCTTGGTTCTTGAGTTGTATCTCATTTTCCTTCTTTTTAATAGAAATGTAATTCAAGAATCTGGAATCGAATATGGAATTGGCCTCCTTCGATGTCGATCCGAATCATGTAGGATTAGGTGGTCGGAATTGGCTAGAATCCTAAACATTGGAATTAGGAAGAATGAAAAAAGTTCCCAAAATCTATGAATTTTTGTTTTTTTTTTTTTGTGAATGATATTTATATTAAAAAGAAGGAGAAAGAGAAACAATTCAAGAACAAAGAAGGCTAACCAAGGCAAAGATCTTAACAAAATTATACATTTGGCAAAACAACCACACAGAGATGTTGATGATACAACAAAATTAGGGAGGGTAAAAAAAGTAAGGTCCCATGAAAAGGCAAGATGCTTATTCCTCCTAGAATTAGGGTAACCATCTTTTATTATTCCTTTTTTTGGTAGAAGAAATTCTATTGTGATGAACGTGTAAAAGCCAAGACATCCAAGATACAAGCATCACGAAGCCAAGGTGTGGAGATAGGCCAATCTATCCTACACGAAATGGATAGAGCCTTCCTAGCTAGAGAGTCAGCCACGCTGTTAATCTCTCTAGGAATAAAAGAGAAGGTGATTGAGTGGAAATAGGATGATAAGTGGGCTATATCATTTACAATGGGGGATATATCAGTGGGGGGGACTCTTGTTGCGTCTTGAATATAAGAAATCATATCTTTGTTGTCCGACTCCACCTCAAGTTTGTTGATACAGTACTCCCCAATAGCCTGAATCATACCCAGTCTGATAGCAAGACCTTCTCCCACCAGAATAGAAGAGAAATTATAAGGTTTATAAGGAGCAGATGAAGCATAAATGAGAGAGCCTGAGTGATCTCTGATAGCAAAGCCCAGACCTCCTTTTTCCTTCCCTGATGTTAGAGCAGCATCACAGTTTAGCATGTAAACCAGAGATGGAGGAGGTTTCCAGTGAAGATGAGCTACAAAAGCAGTAGTTCTCGATACCCTGATTAGATGTTAGAATTCTTAAGGTTAGGAATTCAGAGCAGACTAGGTTGGCCTTTAAGAGAACTTCTAAAGGGGAGTAACGCTTACCCAAGAAAACAAGTTCATTTCGAGCTTTCCAGATGAACCAAGCTATAAAGCTGCACAGAGACATCATCTTTTTTATTCTTCCTTTCCCAATGATAAAAGAGAGAACCAACTCATAATCCATGCCGGAATGGTGAGGTTTTGAAGCTGGGTGGGGCTTGGAGCGAGGTGGGAACCAAACCACACTGCTCAGGAGAATGGACATGATAAGATTATATGCTCAATAGATTCAGAAGGAGCGCCACATCAAGGACAGCTAGGAACTACTGGAATTCTCCTATTCAGAAGAGCCTTACCTGTTGCAAGAGCACCCATTGCTGCTTTCCAAAGAAAGCATTTAATCTTGGGAAGAGTCATGCAATTCCAGATTTTATTCCACATTGGCTGAGGAGGTGGAGGAGGCCTGATCACTCGAGAGGATGAAGGCCGAGAAAGGAGAGCTTCATCTTCAAGGTTGCAAATCAAATGGTAGGCTGATTTAACATTGAATTTTCCATTCTTCACTGCACCCCATGTTTGGTAGTCCTCCCTAGGAAACAAATCCAAATTTATTTATAGATTGCTTCCTTGACTTCAGGTTGAAAGATTGAGTCGATAACAGTCCGCTTCCAGATTCTTTTTTCAGAGTCTATAAGATCTGAGACCTAGATCAAAGAACAGGTATCTAGCTTAGGGTGCATGATCTTAAAGCCTGGAATTGATGGCAACCATCTATCCTCCCAAATCTTAATGGCCTCCCCAGTTTCAACTATCCACAGAAGACCTTCTTGCAAAAATTTTCTCCCCTCAAAAATGCTTCGTAAGCCCAAGAGGGTTGAGAGCCTAGGCGAGCATTAAGGAAATTACAAGTAGGAAAATATATTGATTTCATGAATAAGGCCCAATTAGAGGTTGGATCTGACCATATTCTCCAAGCCACCTTAGTCAAGAGTACTAGGTTATGAAGTTTCGAATATCTAAAACCAATTCCTCCATTACTCTTAGACCGACAAAGTTTATCCCAAGCAACCCACAGGATTTTGTGACCAGATTCTGAGTTCCCCCAATAGAAATTTGCTACAGCAGAACTGATATGGGAGTGATGAGCTGCTGGTAACTTGAAGTGAGAGGGTGCAAAGGTTGCCATAGAAAGAGCCTTGGCCTTAAGCAGGGTTTCCTTACCGGCTGGAGATAACAGCTTGTGCTTCCAGCTCTCCAATCTCTTGATTGTCTTGTCACTGATGTCATGGAGAATCTGAACTTTAGAAATACCCAAATCAACTAGGAGGCCTAAATATTTGAGCGGACCATCTCCATGAGGGATCTTGAGGATGCGGGAGAACCATCTTCTAAACTTGAGAGGAGTATTGGGACTAAAGGTCAGCATGGATTTTTTGACATTCACTCGTTGACCGTTGGCCTTACAATACGTATCCAAGCATTCCTTTAGAGAAGAGATTTCACGGAGGTTAACCATGGAGAAAAGGAGATAATCATTTGTAAAGAGAACATGGGTGAGTGGAGCAGCTCTGTTTCTTACCTTTATACCTCTAATCTTGCCTTCCTATTCCGCTCTTGCTAGGTAGCAACTGAGGGCATGTGAGCAGATGATAAATATAGCAGGGGAGATTGGATCTCCCTGCCTGATCCCTCGGCTAGGAGTGATATCAAAGGTTTCAACACCATTATGGAGAAGTTTGTAACTCACCGATGATATGCAGATCATAACCATTTGAACCCACGCTTCGCAAAAATCGAGTTTATAGAGGATTCTTTCAATAAATTCCCACTCTACCCGATCATATGCTTTTTGCATATCCAATTTCATTGCCACCATCATTCTTTTACCCTTCTTCCTCTTCTTTATATAATGGAAAGCTTCATGGGCTGTATAAATGTTGTCGGAAATCACTCTGCCTGGGATAAACGCCGACTGAAAAGGGGGGATGATATCTTGAAGGATACTCTTCAGACGTTCAACAAGAATTTTCGTGATGACCTTGGTTGCAACATTACACAAACTGATTGGACGGAGCTGCTCTGCTATTTCTGGACTATCCACCTTCGGTATAAGGCATAGATAGGTTGTATTGACTGAGGAGGGGAGAACTCTTATGTGGAAAAATTCTGTTACAAAGGCAACAAGGTCTTCATGAGTTAAGTCCCAATATTTTTGGTAGAACAAGGGAGGAAAACCATTGGGGCCTGGGGACTTTAGTGGTTGCATAGCAAATAGAGGTTCTCTAATTTCTTTCAAACCTGGCACGCGACAAAGGAAGACATTTATCTCATCATGAATAACTGGAGCAATACATTCCATAGTTTTGTGCAGGGCATTTTGATCTATCCTTTCTGAAGTAAAGGCTGATTGAAAATGAGAAGAGAGCTCCTAATTTAACTCCACCTCATTTGATGTCCAATCACCATTTCTACTCTTAAGCTTTAAAACTCTGTTTTGTTGTCTCCTTTGACAGGTACAAGAGTGAAAAACTTGGTATTTTGGTCCCCACTTTGTGACCACATTACTCGAGATTTCTGAGCCCAAAGTTCTTCTTCTCTAGCCAATTGTTCCTCAAGAAGTTTGGTGAGGTTGAATTCTTTGGCATGGTTCTCCGCAGTTGGAGGCAAATTCTAAAGATGAGTAATTTCTGCTTTTAAAATTTTAATTTGTGACTGAACTCTGTCAAAGCAATTTGAATTCCATTCTAGGAGAGCTGATTTACAGTTTGACAGTTTAGCTTCAAGGAATTCAAATTTAGCTCCAGATGAGGGGATTAACCAAGCTGCAGATGTAGTATCTTTACAACCACTATGGCGAAGCCACATGGAATGGAAGCGAAAAGGTCTTTTTCCTCTAATTTTCCCTCCTTCAGTGTCAACAAGGGACAATGGTCCGACCCAATGGGTGGTCTAGTAAAGACTGCTGCATCCTGGAACCCAGTTCTCCATGATAGATTCGTAAAGGCTCTATCAAGTCTGATTTTAATGTTTGAGTTTCCCACTCTTTTGTTGCTCCAAGTAAAGGGGGATCCATGGCAGCCTAAGTCTGAGAGGTGACATTCATCCACCATATGTCTGAAGGCCCTTACATCGCGAGCACCAGCACAGCTGCCTCCTTGTTTCTCATGCCTGGAAAGGAAAGAGTTGAAATTGCCGAGGCAAATCCACTCCTCTTTCCTATTTTTCCCAAGAGCCATAATTTGATTCCAAATCTGCTGTCAATGGCTACGAATAGGAGCACCATAAACACAAGTTAGATAAAAATGGTGAGAGGAATTAAGAGATACCTTTGTATCAATGATGTGGGAGTCTACTTCCAAAATTTGTATAGATAAATGCTGCTGCCATAGAATACAGAGGCCTCCTGCTCTGCCTATAGGATTCACTGAGAAATGGGAATGCATACGAAGTTGACTTTTTAATCTCTTCAATTTGCTTGGAAGGCTTTTGTTTTCCATTAGAAAGATTATATTAGGCCTATCTGAGCCGGAGAGGTGCAGTAATGAATTCTTCTTCAAGGGCCTCCCCATCCCTTGGCAATTCCAGCTTAGGATTTTCATTTCTGCCGATGGAGCTGCTCCCTAGCTTCCACGGGGTTCTCCGATAAAAAAGGATAAGGTGTTGTTGGTGAAGAAGAGGGGAAATGGAGTTTGTCATGGCAGCAGATGATCTACGAGCTCTTTTTGGTTTTTCACGGATTGAGAGAGTCAACAGGTGTTCTGGGTGATTTTGCTTGGCTTCTGGTTCTATAGGATTGAGATGGTTTGGTGAGGGGGGTTCCTGTGAAGTGGGGTGACTATTTTAGGTAATGGGAATATGTTTGGGAAGGGGGTACGCCTCATACGTATATGTTAATGTGTGTTGGTTTGCCTCTGTGCATGGGGTCATACCAGAATGGGTTGGGATTGCAACTTGGATCAGTTCAGAGAGGGTTGGAGTAGTTAGTTGGGTCATTTCAGAAAGGTTTGGGGTTATTGGTTGGGTCGGTGGAGGATTGGTCATGTTTGGTAGTAAGGGGTTTGAACCAACAGTATTAAGGCCTTGGGTTTGGGGGGAGGTAGGAAGATTGAGTAAAGGGTGGGACCCTAACAGGAAAAAGGTCTCTTGGATTGGGGTTGGGATAGCTGAGCCGTTGAAGGGGGAAATGGAAAGTTGAGACAAAATGGACATGAGGTAATGGGAGAGTTCATTATGATATGGTGTGAAATTTAGGGGGGTGGATGTGTCCGTGAGGGTGATGTGATGATTTGGCAGAGGGGTTTGGTTAAAAGGGCTGCGAAGGTTGTTATGCGAATGAAAAGAAGGGATGGAAAGCTGGCGGGTATCATGTAGGGGGGTGATGAGGGAGGATATGGGTGACCTAGATAGCTGTCCCTCTTTTGACGTGCCAGAGACTGTCCTCTGTCCAGTACCACATGTCAGGGAAGTGGGGTGGTGGTTTCTTCCGCGTGGGATGAGATGCTCTTGGAGGCCAGAAACCATGGAGGCGGAGGTTGAATGGGATGCCGTAGGGAGGTTTTGATTAATGGAGGAGGGGGTGATGACGGCTAGGTTTTGGTTTAATGGGTGGTTTGTGGATGAAGGAGAGGGTTGGGTTGACTGATGTATCTGAAAGGTTTTAGAATCTTCAAATAAAAAGCACTTAGCTCCCTCAACGCTTCTAGGATCAGGGGGAATACCTCTCATGAAAGGACCGTAGGAGTGGTGGGATTGCTCCAACTGGTAGTTATCGGCTGCTGTAGTGGAGAATCTGATCAGGCATCTGCTTTCTTCATGTCCTATGAGGCCACAACAGTAGCAAAACATAGGGAGGCGCTCGTATTTGACCGTCGCCGTATTATCTGCACCTGACTTCCGTTTCACCGTAATAGAGCTTTTCAGAGCTTTTGTGATATCCAGCTTTACTCTGCACCGTAGGAACTCAAGCTTTTGTCCCCCAATAAAGGATTGGATGATCATCGCCTTAATAGGAGCTCCAATCTTCCTTGCTAGTTGGAAGCCGATTTCTATTGACATCAGTTCAAGTGGGAGGGAATGGAATTGAAGCCAGAAATCAGTGTATCTAAACTCCCAATTGCCGGCATTGTTCCACTTTTCTAGAACAATTAGGTTTCCTTGGACAGCCCACGGACCTTCTTCCATAACATTGTCCAAGTCCCTAGGGTGATTGAACCTGAAAAGAAACTTTTGGTCTCCCAATGGTGAAGTCCCAACTCCTATTTTTCAGGTTCCATCCAGTAACAAGAGCTTCAAAGATAGCTTGACGGCAATAAGCCTTACCAGGTAGAATATATCCTACCAAAGTGTTGTCCTAAGATAGTGCTAAGTCCTCTTTTGTTTCATCATCTAGGTACAGAGCATCCTCTGACTCCGGCGGTGGATCTGGGGAAGGAGGGTTTTCATTGAGGGAAATAGGAGGGAGCGGCAGCAAGCGGTTACTCTCCATTACTCTAAAACAAAGTAGGAAGATAGAATAGTTGGATCAAAAGGAGAAGAGAAGGGAGAAGTTAGCTGGGCTGCAAAGATGGAAGGGACGCTCACGCACAGGGCGGAATAAATCACTCACGTACTGGGTGGAAAAATTTTTTATTATTCCTTTACCACCATATATATGATAAATCATTGTACTAGAAGCCAACTTTCCAAGAGTGTTCTTACTAAAAAAAAAAACAAATTTCCAAGAGTGTCACAGGGTGTTTTACCATTTAAAATTTCCGAGATCTACCTTCATTCTCTATCAAAGGGAAAGAGAATTTTAGGATTGGGCCATAATTTTCTTAGAATGCCTCCCCAAACAGACTTGGAAAAAGACAGGAGAAGAACAAATGGTCAATACTTTCAATGGAGTTCCAATAGAGACAACAATTTGGATTTGGCAGATTCCTTTGAAAAAGAACTCTTGAGTGGGAAGACAGTGAGTCATAGTACTCCAAACAGCAAAGGAATATTTTGGGATTGATGAGCTAAACTAAACTATTCTAAACCAAGGAACATTGAGGGATTTAGATCAATGGTTTTAAGAATCGGGAATCAGATCGGTGAATCAGCCGAATCATATCAAAATCAGCTAACATCGATCCCAATTTCCACCATTCCTAATCGTTGCTTCCTGAAACGTTATCAGATAGGCCAATTCTTAGTCATTTTCTTTATAAACCATCTTGAATCAGGTTGATTCATGGGCCGATTCCCGATTCCTAAACCGATTCAATTTTTACCATGAAATAGCTTAGATTCCTGATTCTTGAATCGATTCAGGTTGATTCCGATCCGATTCAGATCGAAATCCTCTCTGACTGATTCTGAGTTTAAAAACCTTGTTTAGATCTTACAAAACTCCAAGCAGAAGATGAAGAGAATTTTTTTTGCAGAGTTAGCTACCCATTGAATCAAATCCCCACTACCTCTAGGTCTCAAACAAATGTTGGGAAGCTTACTCCAAACCTCAATGAGATAATGGAAAGTACTAGGACCGGTACTTTGAGAATCATCACTTAGAATGCCTATCAGAGCATGCATCATACCTAATTATGTCACCATATTTTGGAATTATCAAACCATCAGGGTACCAATTATCAAGCCAAAGATAAGTGTTAGAACCATCATCATTGGAGGTATGGATATGATATAAAAAACAAGATACCTATGTGTCAAGAGTTTCCTCCAAGCCCAAGAAGCATCCATAGTGCAAGGAGTATTCCAGATGGATTCAGTTTTGAGAAATTTAGGATAAACCCAATCAGCCCAAATGCTCTTCTTTTTAAAATCAATTTTCTAGATAAGCTTGGCAATTGATTTTCTTAACTCTACGAAAACCAAGAAACCCTCATTTTTTGGAAGATAAACCTTGGCCAACTCATGAGATGTAAAAAATTAGGATTATCATGGCCTTTCCAAAGGAAGGAGGACATAAGGGACTTAGTCTTTGAAGAAATAGAAGCCGGAAGACCAAAAACCCCAGGCCAGTAAATATATGAATTTTGCATAACAAATCTAATGAGTTCAAGACGACCAACGAAGGAAAGTAATTTACTCTTCTAAATTTGAAGTCTCTTTTGAAGCCTATGAAGAATAGGAGAGCAATGATAAGCAGAAGATTCAAAGATATCAAAGGTAAACCAAAATAGTTAGCAAGAAGATGATCCTAAGGGAATCCAAAAATACCAGATAACTGAGCTTTAAGATCCACAGAGACTCCCCCAAAGTAAGGTACTTACGATGATTAATGGAGAGGCTAGACATAAAAGAGAAAGAAAATAGAGCTTCTAAGATGGCTGAAACAGAAGGAATTGATGCTTTGGCAAAGATCATAAGATCATCAGAAAAAGAAAGATGGGTGATCTTCAAAGTCTTGCACATTGGAATAGGTTGAATGTTGTTCTCCTTAGTTTGGATCAAAATAATTTTGGATAGACCAGGAGAAAAGCAGAGGAGAGATATGACAACCTTGATGAATACCTAATTTGGAGTAAAAAAATTATGAGGGGAACCATTGAATATGATAGAAAAGCGAAGAGAAGAGATACAACAATGAATCCAATGGATGAAATTTGGAGGGCAATCCATTCTAGAGAGAATTTGGCAAATATAAT
This sequence comes from Telopea speciosissima, assembly GCF_018873765.1. Classification (NCBI taxonomy): domain Eukaryota; kingdom Viridiplantae; phylum Streptophyta; class Magnoliopsida; order Proteales; family Proteaceae; genus Telopea; species Telopea speciosissima. The sequence continues at coordinate 16,229,117 of NC_057917.1, forward strand.
CCCATCTGGTAGAGTCAAAGCATTATGGATTTCTAACTTCAAGAATGCCGACCACCAGCGACGTGCAGTATGTCATGAATCTTTTCCAGGAATGCTAGAATTGGCCCTGATTCAAATTTTGCCCATAATTTTACCATTTTAGCTGCAAATTTAGTGATTCAAGTTGGTGTTTCTCATAATAATGAGTAGAACACTTTGTGAGTGATGTATAGACCTAAAGTGAGACCCAAATTCCTAGAATTCACAATGAAGGTGCTTCAAGGTGATTGGGGAGCATGCTTTGGGGTTGTGCAGAGGTATTGAAGGTGCTTGTGCTACTGGTTTGGAGGAGTACTTCAAGTGATTAAGTCACTTCGGTAAACCCTAACCCCCTTTGTGTATTTGACTAGGTATAGTTGATTTGTGTTAGTATCTAGCAATGTTTTGTAATTGAGTGGGGGTTACATTTTATCATTGTAAGGGACCTTGGAGTTAGTGCTCACAAGGTATTTGATGAATTGTTTAGTAGAGAGCTAGACACACAGTTATGGCTGTGAGTGTTGGGAGTTGTAGCTCCCTATCTTTGTATGATCATGGATAGAAGGGGGAGGAGTCCTTGCTCTAGTCGCAATTGAAGCTCATAATATATTGAGCAAGTACAAAACCATAAGAGGTTATTGCTCTATGGGTGCAAGCAATTTGGCGAACTATATAAAAATTGTGTGTTGGGGTTATTGTTGGTCTGATAGAAGTGGATTTGGTTCGTTTTACAAGATGGATATGTATCTCCAGGTAGACTTGACCACTTTTAGTTGAAGGTGGGAGTACATGTGAACTGTAGCTGGCAAAATCGGACAACTTCAATAATGATGTTTTTGGCTTTAGTGTCAAAATTGCACAATAACAGTGTTGGAACAAGGATACAATTTAAAAAAACACTGATTCACCCCCTCTCGATCAATGTGTCGAATATAGTTCAACAAATTTAAGAGGCAATATATATATATAAGGTTACAAATTATTTGACACCTTAAAGGGTGTCAATAAGAAAATTAAATCCTGTTATTTAGTTTAAGAAAATTGGCTAAAAAATAATCGATATACCCTTGGGAAGGTGGATTAGGTTAAAGGATGGTTAAATAACTTTGAAGATAGTCCAGATTTCATGATTGAGTGTATTTCATGAGGAAAAATTTCTTATATTAAAAAATGGTTTGAAATGATTTGATTAGCTTATTATTTAATGTATGATTTCATTTTTAGTCATGAGATTTGTAAGCATAAATCCGTACAGGATCGCATATAGATAGATTAAGAACACAACAAAGTATGTGATAGAATTGTTCATGGGAGCGTACCTTTTTTAGGATCCATGGAGACGACGAAGAACACAGTGGAATAGATCTTTAGCCTCCCTTGAAGCAAGGATCTTCTCCTCTAAACTCCCCTTTAGCACTGGCTCAATGATAAAACCTTCAAGTCACCGTTTCTCCAGAGTGGTGTTGCAATATTGTGAATGATCAGGGTTTAGAGGAGGGACCTAGCTTCCATTTTATACAGATTCCCATTAGATCTTCTCATTACAGATCTAAAGGTGATCTGTGAGCCCACATTAGCCAGTCCATATTAGATCCCCAAGATATTGTATATCTACCTTATTAGACCAACTTTTTCTAAATGGTAACTGCCACAATTAATTGAGTCCACACAATAGGAAAGAATATAAAATTAAATATTCTAACAAGATTCACTTTCTAATGAATTTTTTTAAACTTATTTCTATTAAAATTGTTTTGAATTTTAGACCATTGGATAGTGTAGACTGTAGACACCTCATTTTGTGATCCCAAAAAACACTCATAGAGATGTTAAACAATATTTGAGGACCAAGTGAAGGATTAATTTTAAGGTTTGGGAGATTCTCTATAATCTCGAAGACGTTAGAGATACCCAGATAAAATGATCAAATTACTCTTATAGAATTAGCAAGATCAAAATTAAGTGGTTTTCATATAATACTTAAAATTGGTTTGGATAACTAGTTTATTTGCATCCTAAATTGAAAAAGATTCTATTTTAATCATGTAAAACTCGCTTTGAAAGTAATTCCAAAATACATGGTAAAGTTCAGAGTGAAAACAATGTATGTGCCAAGCAACACACATTTGCACGGTGGATGCAAAGATTCGTAACATTTTCGTAGAATCCAAAGCATATAAAGAAGCTAACTACTTCCTTGAATACTTTCCTCCAACCATATAATTTAGATTCAAAATCTCTTTACATCTCAGATTTCAGTTTCACTTTCTTTATATGCTCGGTGGGTACAAATGTAAGTTTATGGTGTTTTCTTTATTTTATTGCTGACTTTCAACTTATCAATTAATTTGCTCCTTTTTTTCTTATAAAAAAATTAGAATTGGATGAGAAATTGTAAAGCCGTAAATGATATACATCATCAAGGTGTAAAAAGCTAGAAGGTGTATGGGTTTTTGCTTATTTTCTTGCTAAGGGTTCGTTTGTTTTGGGATTTTCTTTTGTTTGGGGGGTCACCCTCCCTCTTTTCTTGTATCCGGTACTACGCTGAGAATGACATTTTCTTTCTCAGATTTCTTTTAATAAAGTTGTTCGTTCCTGGTCAAAAAAACAGGTGTAAAAAACATGTAATCCATATGATCCTCTAATAGAGAGGCCCATAATGGTTACTAGAACTTTGTTTTTTTAGATTTGTCTCGTGTTTGATGGTGCTCACCCTCTCTTTTTCTTGTAAATTTCTATTACCTGAGACAGTTTTCCCATTTCAGCTTTCCTTTAAAGGATTCGCTTCCGTTGTGTGTGCTTACATGTCTTAAATTTTATTTTTTATTTTATTTTATATTTTTTGTGAATTAGAATGTCACATGGTTGTACAGCGTATGTTGCTCCTACACCCTGACTCAGAGGCATGCGAAATGACCATCGCAGTCCCTTATAATCTCAAAAATGACCAAAGGTATTGCGGTGGTCATTTCATGCGCCTTTGTGTCAAGGTATAGGGATAATGGCCTGTTTGACACAATCAAATGGCGTTCTTTTTTTTTTTCCCTTTTTTCTTTTTTTTTTTTTTTATCAAAGAAAATGATTCTCATTAAATTTAAAATAAAAAATAAAAAAAAAGATTTCCTATACTGCCAGTGTAAAAAAAAAAAACCAATGATTTTCTTAAAAAAGATATCATCGTATGGGACCTCCCAAATAACCAAGAAATTGAGGCGGGAAGGGAAAGATGCATTCTAACGGAGGGAAGGAGGGAAGGCGGGAAGGGAAAGAAGTCACATGAGCTGCGAAGTACACTATACCGCATTGAAGAACTCTTATTACGGAGGGGAAAAGAAAAAGAAAAGATTAGGATCATTTTCGTTGACCTTTGACGAAATACCCTTCACATGGGACCCACTTTTCTCAAGAATCTTCATCATCCCTTCTTTTCGATAACTGACTGACTAACTGAGTGTTCTTTTCATCCATCACTTCAGCTTTTAGTCGCGATATTCGTGATTTTTGCAATTTCAAGTGTTTGAGATGATCATCTCGCGACAAGAAGTAGGAAACCACCATCTTCGGTTCTTATGGGGCATGCATGGGTGGGGTCCGTCTCTTCTTTTGTTTTTTGGTAAAGGTGGGGTCCGTCTCTTCAATATAATCAATCTTCTAATGGCCCCCCATGAAAATTCTGGTGTTCCCTCCTTTGTTGCCTTCCTTCTTTTTAACTTTGTCGCTAATGTACTAAAATACAATACATTATTCATTGCATGTTATATATTTGGCCCATTTATTAGTATTGCCGGTACGTTTTTTGCCTTTGGTAAGAGCATTTTATAATTAGACAACATGAAAATTAACTCATGGCTGAGGATTACATAATTCCTAGTAATCATGGATCGAAAAAATGGGCCATGTTATCATACAAGTCATCAATAGGGGCCTCCTTGTCAGGGAGTCAGTCAGACTGTTAATCTCCATTGAAATAAAAAGAAAAATACAAGTTTCAAAGCAAGAGGAAAGATAAAACAATCTTTCAAAATAGGTCTCAAGTTGAGCAGTGAAATTACCATGTAGATAATTGATGACGTTTCTATTATCCGACTCCAATTGCACATGATCGAAACCCTCTGAAATAGCCTCCAACATTGATACACTTATCGTCATAGCCTCCTCAATCGCAGGAATAGATACAACATGAAGTGGTTTCCCATGACAATCGCAACATATAATATCGAGTCCACCAGATGTTGTATTTTAGGGTAAATTGGCATCACGATTGATCTTCACCACACCTAGAGGAGGGGTGATCCAAGATAGCTCAATGGTTGAAGGACTAGATATGGTACCCGCTTGGACAGTTGTAGCAGGTTGAGCATTGTAAAACTCATTGAAGGCCGAAAGGGACACTTGAATAGCCTCTTCAGGTGTCCAATTTTGATGCCCAAAAACCACATCATTCCTTGTTTTCTATAGGTTCAGCCAAATAAAAGTGCAGTGAGAAATCAACAATCTCCTTGCCATCTTATTATGTCGTGAAAAAGAGTCCCAATGTTGAATCCACTGATACAAATAGGTTTCTTCTCCAGGTGGTATAACAAGGCTAGGGGTGTTAAAAAAGCCCGCTCGGCCCGAACCTGCCCTGAGCCCGGCCCTGACCTGACCCTGATTTTTCAGCCCGAAGGGCGGGTTAGGGTTTAGAAATAGCTTGACCCTGGCAGGGTCGGGTCAGGATTGGGTTTAGGCCTCGGGTGGAGCCCTCGCCTACCGTATTGTTTATCGCCAAGTTGTAAACATTAACCGATCTAGATATATAGGAAAACTAGGTTTAGTTTATTCTAGATTGCCCCACGCATTAAAAGTAGGATTATATATATGAATTCATAAATATATATATATATATATATATATATATATATATACTTTTATATATACAATATTTAATTATATTATATATAATAAAAAAACACTCAAAAGCGTCATAACCCTAAAAGCGATTCAACTTTTAACTCAACCCCATCTCTTTCCCTTCGAAAGTCGAAACCCCATCTCTTTCCCTGCGGACTGCGATGTCACTCCTAAAGACTCTGGATTAGCGTCATCTATCATTCTCATTTGGACTTTGGAGAAGGCTGACGAAGAGAATTGCAAGGCGAGTTTGGACCAACTAGGTATATGCGTTTGTTCTTCTTCTTCCATATCACTCTCTTGGTTTTGTCTCTCGCTCTCTTCTCTTTGCTATTTCTCTTTTCTTTTTTTTCCTTCACTAGGTCGAACCCTAGAAGGGGTTAATCAAAGTTTCAAAGGAAAAAAAAGGGGTGGTGGGCATTTTCACTGGGAATCGACTGTGGTTTTTTTTTTTTTTTTTTTAAGTCAAATGGGTGGGGTGATTTTCAGTGAAAATTGAAGAGGTTATTTGGTTTGGGGTAAGGAATTGGGTGGGAATGACTTTCTTAGTGAACATGAATGGAGTGTTGATTTCAGTCTGGTTTGCAGACTTGCAGTACATGGTATGGAGTATGCATTTGGAGCCCAAGAGTACCCAACAAGTGGAGTGTTTGAGGTGGCCGCCACTAATCCCAATCGTCTCCTTCTTCATCTTCTCCATATTCTTCATTCTGGTTTCGTATTCTGTTCCTTTCATTGTGTTACACGGTGAGCATCTTTACGAGTTTTTGTTGTGTGGATTTGTCTTTTTTTTTTTTTTTGATGAAACTGTTGTGTGAATTTGATAGCTATCGGTTTAATTATAAGTTTAATTAGCGTTTTTTTTTTTTTTTGCTATCTTTTGATTCATTTGCTAGAATATTTCATTTGACTGAAGAATTTTTATGCTTTAGTCGAACATTAAAGTCAAGGTCAGGTCAGGGACAGGGTCAATCAGTGTCAATCAGGGCCAACCCGACCCTGACAGGGTCGGGTCAGGGTTGAGGGTTTCTTGGCCCTGCCAGGGTTGGGTCAGGGTTAGGGTTTAGGTTAAGGCCTCTAGGGTCAGGGTCAGGGTTTAGGCAGGCCCGGCCCAACCCGACCCATTGACACCCCTAAACAAGGCCCAATGCACTATCAAACCAAATCTTCCTTCCAAAAGAACAACCCAACAAGATATGGGTGATAGTCTCAGTGCATCCACAACATAAACAACAACCATCTACTAGTATATTTCGGCTTCGAAGTGCATATGATTTTGCAACACCTGAGTACTCCCTTGTGCTTAAGTCTTATAATTACTCAAATTATCTTCTTCAATATTTTTTTATTTTTTTGGAAAAATCTTATTCTATTCAAAGTTGATGACATGGATTTAGGATTCAGTATCCAAAAATATTGGTAAAAGGTCATTGCAAACTAGTAAAAAAATAAAATTATGGGGAAAAATCATCTCATCCGGCCCGATGCGGCTAATCCGTATTGGTGTTGATATCAGTATTGACAATGACCGATACTATGAACTAAATCCCTAGTTGGTGACAGAAAGTCATAAACTTATTTTTTTGCCTTTTTGGTATAACAAACTTTTATAATGGGGTAAATCCTATCATTTCACATGAAAATTACATTAAATAACTTCAACTTTTGAAAAATTCATTACCCCTAGATTAAATAACTTTTAAGAATAAGACAAAGGGCAATTAAAAGAAGGTTCCAACTTCTTTATTCACCACTTTGGTGAGAAGAAGTTGCACATTTTTTTTTATTCTTCTAGAAAAACAAATTTTCACCTCTCTGTCTCTAGAAGGAGAATCAAAAGGTAGTGATTGGAGATTGATGAAGGGAAACGATGTTGGTGAAATTCAAAGGGTGGTGATCGGAAGTTGATGAAGGGAAGAGGATGCAGGTGAGGGTTTAAGAGGGATAGTCTAAGAATTTTAACATACCAAGGGAGAAAGAGAGGTGAAAGTTTATTATTCTAAGGAAATATAAAAAAAAATAAACTCTGAGTAAATGAGTTTATGTAATTATTTCTCTTTCCTAATTAATTCGCACCATATTAGTATCCATCGCAGAGTGACTAAAATTACACATCATATACTCAGTCTTCGTTCTACTAATCTTAAAGGCTCTTGTTTCCAAGGTTAACCTCCAAAGCTCTAACTTGGAGTTAATCTCCTCTTTCGTTTTAGTGGATGAGACAAAAGAAGGGTTTAACTCTAAGTTAGAACTTTGGAGGTCAACCTTGGAAACAAGAGGATTTAAGATTAGTAGAATGAAGATGGAGAACATGATGTGTAATTTTAGTCACATTATGATGGATACATATATGGTGCGAATTGAGGAAAGAGAGATGCCGCAAAGTGACTATTTTAGGTATATGGGGTCAATCATAAGTAAAGAATGTGACATAGAGGATGATGATTCACAGAGAATTAAAATGGGATGGCTGGACGAAGTCGAAAGGTGCGCACAGAGTTCTGTGTGATCAACGTATTTCTTTAAAGCTTAAAAAAAAATTTATATGATTGTTGTATGACCGTGTATGATCTATGAGGCAGAATGCTAGGTAGTTAAGAAGTGTCATATTGATAAGCTAGGTGTAGTAGAAATGAGGGTGTTAAGATGGATGTGTGAAAAAACAAGGAAGGATAAAGTACAAAATGAACGTATTAGAGCGGACTTGGAAGTCGCCCAAATAATGGACAAGCTTCGAGAGAGTCGTTTAAGGTGGTATGGTCACATTCAACGGAGGCCTAGGAGCACCCCAGTAAGGAAGAGGGATATGATTCTAATTAAAGGAGCTAAAAGAGCTAAGCGCAGGCCTAAAATGACCATATGAGGAAGGGCATGCATAGTCTAGGTCTTGTACCAAGTATGATCTCAGATAGAGCCTATTGGAGGGTATGAATCCATGTAATAGACCCCATTTAGCTGAGAATCTCCTGACGTGTTGGGTTGTCCCTCTTTTTTCTTACTATCTTTCATCTTTCACATTGCATCTTTCATTTTTCTTTTCTCATTGTCCATTTTTCATTTATCTTCCCTTTCCCCATACCTCGTTTCCCATCTTTTCTTTTCCTTTTTTGGATCTATGTAGCCGACCCCATTAAGTTGGATAAGGTTGAGTTTGTTGTTGTTGTAATAATATCGTCCCTCTATATTTCAATTGATATCACACCTAATCAGTATTGAATAGGTATAAGTTATGGGCCCATAAACCCCATTTATTCCAATCTAATGAGAGTTAGATATGTGAGGATAAGGCCAATCTCACTGGAAATGTGATTTTTCCATTCTGTGAGGGTGCCCGAGAGCATCATCAATGATCTCATAGTCCAGATTTCTATACCAATATATCAATGTGGCACAGTGTGGAAGGGTTGTGTAAGTGCCTCTAATCATGAGACACCAAAAAGGATCTAAGCGCATTTTCAGTGGCAACAAAGTTAAACTAAAATAAGACTAAAAGAACGCAACCATTGATTCACTTGACCAACGACGATACCACTTAAGGCAAGGCAATTTCAATCATTCCCCTATACTTTCCTATATTGACTCAAACTCTTCTTCCCCAAACTTTTTTTTTCTAGTGCTCACAAAAAATGAATTTCTACTTCTCTTTCTCCCCTGTTGATTTGTAATACCTAGATTACGAATCTCTTTCTAGCAGCCTCATTCATGCACCCCCAACCTCACCCTTTCCATCGTTATCTCCCTCGTCCATGCCCTAGGCATCTTCCTTTGACACAATGCTAATGGAGTCCTCTTTCGTTCTAAATCCATGCTCTCTTTTTCTCAACTATATGTCATTGCACCCATACACCTTCTAGCAACCTCACTCTTGCACCCCAACCTCACCCTCTCTCTCGTCATCTCCCTCGTCCTCGCCTTAGGTATTTTCCTTTGACACAATGCTATTGGAGTCATCTTCGCTCCAAATCTATGTTCTCTTTTTTATCAACAATATGTCGTTGCCTATTACTCTCCCGAAGAATCAAAAGTGAGAGTAAAAGGAGAATGAGGAAGAGTGGCATCCTCATTGAAGTTTCATGTCTCCCTGCTTTACAGGACACAAATTAGAATCCCTTGGTCGAAAATCTAGAATAATTAATGTCATTCTTTACACTTGATAATTTTTTGCTTCTTATTCATCATTGGATAACTCATCATTATCGTCATTGTCATCCTCTGCCATTGCAGCATACACTATTCTTAAGTCTCGCCACCTGGACGACAAGAACAATTGCGATGAAGCTCACCATCAAGATTATTGATCCCATAGCCATAGCCTTTGTGACAAATAGGTCCCATTATCCTATTGGGAATGTGTCCATCAAATTCATTTAATTTACGTGTTCTAATTCATATTAATTTGAATGCTATCATGGGTGGTTGTCGTAAACTAATGGAATTGTGCATTTTGTTCTAAGGGTTGTTACATTGTATATTTTTGAAATATAATTTAGAAATATAAATGTGAGCATTCATATTGTATGTAAGTTGAATTGAATCACTTTGAGAGTCTTGTATCGATTAGCATCGGTTATTTGGTAATGAGACTCTCCGATAGTCGTCGTCTGACCAATCGGTTCGGATAACAGACTGCTCGTTCTCACCCATTCTGCCTTGTCCTAAATGAAATGGCTCTCTTAGTTACACTGTGCCCCATCCCATCCCTACATCTTCTTTTCTTCGCCTTCAACCCGACTTTTCCAACACAACATTAGGGTCGTCCACTTCATTCTATGCTAAGGCTCCAGCCCATGCTAGCTTTTTGGGAAGCCCGTTCCCACCATACTCACGGCCTGTCTGACCTGCCAGTGGTAGTGGGAATTCTTCCGTTCCTTAGTCCAAGGCTTGATTGGATTCAGGATCTGCTCTACGAGGAGCAGTATGGACGTAGATGATAACATCATGACCTCTCTTTTCGTACTGCTAGGAATGCTTAACTCCATCAATCTATGATCAAACATTCTTTATGTCATTTTTTATAGTCGCAAATCTATTATATGATATTGTTTAAGTGGAGAGATTAATGTAATTGTTTTTATCACCTTGGGGTTTATCTGTTATATCCAGTTGTAGTTGCACCAATATGTAAATATTTTTAGTAAAAAGAATGTCGCTTAATTGCATGGTTCATGCGCTTAAACATGGGAGTACGTGAAATTACCACCCAACCCCTCCTACAATAAAAAATCCCATCCATATTTGTTACTCATGTGCGTGCTCTCATTGACCCCGACAGTGGTACAGGGGCTGCACGACCAAATAGTGATCTCATGACCATATTTTTATTTACTATAATGAGTGTGATTCACTAGTAAATATTTATTTACTTAAAGTGGGTCAAACCCATTTTAGTAGTCATGATAGGATCATCCTATAGGATCCCGCTAATTTATATCTTTACTCAACACAAGGAGTAGGGATTTTGGATTAGTAATATATATGTTTTATGAGAATGTAAAAGACATATAATCAATTTTCACCTGAGAATGAGCGCATCAATGGCAGGAAGTCTTTTTTTCTCTTTTCATTTCTTTCTTCATTCTTGAGTGTGTTCTAAAGTTTGCGAAACCCTAATGTGAAGAGGCAAGACAATTAATATTGCAACTTCTTGATCTTATGACAAGTTCGGTGTTTCAAGTGTTGTATTCCTTCAGAGGACTTGCACTCGTGGACTACGACGTAACACTGAACCCCACTTCGATTTGAATACTCTAATGTGCACATGGATTATTTTTCAAAAAAATTATCTCACACCTTTTGCTGTCATCAATTGGTATCAGAGCGGTTATCCCGCACGTATTAGGGTTTCAAGATTTTGAAATCCTAATATGTATTAATGTTCATTCAATTCATTAGAAAAAAGGGATTTTCATCATGGCCGAAGCCAACCAAGGCTGCAGCTGATGGTTGTTAATTACCAGGACTGCATGATCATTGCCCCACCCCCTACTGATTTTACATACTTGGAGCCCATGGCTGCATGCCCCTTAACTTGTGGCTGCAGGGCCATGGCTGGTGACCTTCTCCCTGTGAGTGTGACCTACAAGCATATTTGAAGAAAAAAATAAAAATCGAGTAGAACTAGCAGTGGTTGGTTCTTCTTCGTGCGGAGGAAGAGACATTGAGATAGGGTTAGGAGAAGGGGTGATAGATCCTTATTTAGATCTATTAACCCTTTGATTTTAAGTCATTAAATGAGTTAGGCTTGGATGGGCTTGGGTTTTTAATTAAATCCAGTATTGTTTTGAGATAGGGTATGGATTTGGGCTTGGGCTTGGTTTTAATTAAATCATGTTTTGGATTAAATTGGTTAAGGCCTTCTGTTTTGCTTTTTTTTTTTTTTCTATTTTTCTAATTAGTCCATATTTTGGTATGAGCCCAAGCAAGACCCAAGTGGTCCAGCCCAGGCCTGACCCAAGGGATTCAACCCATGGTATTTTTTATGATAGCTCATTTCTTTTAAAAACACTTTTGACTTCGTTTTGTAAACCTGGGCTTCTTCTTTAAAAAAATAGTTTTTATTTTTCCCTTGACCATGTTTGGATCTTGTTAAGCCTAGCTGGTGGACATTGTCTATGGGTCCCACCCACATTATTTTTCATAATGTTTTAACATTTAGGCTAATGTTTGGTTGCAAGGGAAATCAAAGGGAAAGGAAGTGAAAATTTTCAAACCTAAAAAAGAAATTTTTGTACTCATTACCCCATGTGATTGTATAAACTACTTAAATTTCTTACCATATTTAGTAATGATACATTTTACATGTAATTTTTGTTTTACTTTTTAAACCAAAGGGAAGTGGATTTAAAGTGAAATTAAATAACCAAATATTGAATGATTTGGAGTTAGTAACATAGTCACATGGAATTATGATTACAAAAAAATCTATTTTAAGTTTGAAAATTTGACTTCCCTTTCCTTTAATTCCCCTTGCAACCAAACGAATCCTAAGTATTTAAGGTTGAGGGATTTCCTAGGGATTTACCTTGTGGGCCAACAAGCATGATTTACTATTTTAGGCCCATAGTGACGGGGTTTATGAGCCGTGCTTGATTGCAGTTGATTTGCGCCCATAGAAATTGTTTCTTGGTCCATGCTTATATGTAAAGTGTTTATATTCACAATATTGACATTGAACCATTGTTTTACCTTTCTAGGAATAGAAGGGGATATTGCATGTTGGATTGAGTGTTAATTTGACATAATAAATTTTTTTTAATGAATGCACATTAATCATGTAATTTTTGATAATGTTTTATGGGAGAAAAATAAATTATATATATGAGATGTATGTAGTGCATAGTTTGTTTCTCTCTCTCTCTCTCCCTCTTCCCTGTCTACTTTAAAACTTATGTATCCCCTTGAGCAACCCAATTGATGGATTAATTAATTCTCTAAGGTTTCCATAATTTGGATGTTTAATTAGTTAAGGATTATATGATAATCTTGGAAGGCAAGTTTGAAGCGCATTGGAGGATCCAAACTTCATTTATGAACATGACCATTTTGCAACTTATTAGCTTAATTTTGTGAGAGTTTAATCAATATTATATTTTTTGTTCCAACTCAAGAAAACTTGATGTTTGTTTGACAGACTTTCAAATTGATTTCGTTAACACACAATTATACTAATTAATAAATAAAAATATAAATTTTATTTTATGCCATCATATGTTAGAAAAATATGAAGTTCAATACATGTGATGTGTTGTGATCTTCGTTATCATGGATGTATTACGCTTAGCTGTTCATGAATTAAATGTCACATGAGATGAATAATTCATGTCATTTGTTATTATTTTATTGACGCATAATTTTAAAAATATATTAAATCCCTCATTTTTTAAATCAATTGTGATATAGAAACTCTTAATGAGTAAAATTTTCACTACCTCCTATTGTCGGTGAGCATACAAATCTCATAGACCAGTTCTTGTAGATTACGATTAGATAAAATCTAAACTGGTAGACGAGTTGGCTTGTGTTCATTTCTCATGAGATAGACATTGGACACAACTAGTGGGAGTGCACTACGATAGTTGATGTTATCCTCGGTATCGTGATTAACTATGAGACAATATATATATATATACACTAACAAACGTGCACGTGCAAATGCACGTGTGATAGTATGTCAGATACCTACCTTATGCGATAAATATTTGTAAAAAACAATAAATAAGATACCATGTAGTACAATGCATTTAGATGTCAGTAGATATTTGTGATGGTAGAGACTATACATGACGAAATATTGATAGTAAAAATCGCCCCCGAAAAACATGAACAAAAACAATCAAATTAGATCAATTACTATACACACATCTATAAGCTGCCTTTAGTTTAAGAAGACCACATTCTCCTTTGAAATCTCATTAATAATCTTCTAGGACACAGTACCATTAGCAGGAAACTTACGACATAATACCATTAGCAGTGAATTGAGATAAAACTAATACTGGCATGTAAAATCCCCATTAGAAGAGCTGAAAAAATTACAATTCACATCTGAATTACACGAACACAGCCCAGAATGTCATCATCTTACACTAGGGTAGATAATGAGATGGTGAAACTTGATGAAGGAGAATCTGCAAAGTGATTATTTTACGTATCTAGACTCAATCATAAATAAAGAAGGTGATATAAAGGATGATGTTTCATAAATAATTAAAATAGGATGGATGAAGTGGAGAGGTGTGTCTGAGTGTTGGGTAGGAGAGTCATATGATTGACTATGATGTATAATTCTGAATGTTGGGCAGTTAAGAAGCATCATATACATAATCTCAATGTAGCAGAGATGAGGGTGTTGAGATGGATGTGAGGCAAGGAAGGATAAAGTAATGAATGATTATACTAGAGCTGATTTGGGAGTAGCTCTGATATATGATAAACTATGAGAAAGTCATTTGAGTTTGCATGGTCACGTTCAACGGAGGTCATTGGATGTTTTAGTACGGAGGAGTGATTTGATTCAGATTGAAAGAACTAAAAGAACTAGGGGAAAACCTAAGACGACCCTAGGCCAGGAGAAGTGGTGAAGAAAAACATGCATAGCTTAGGCTTTGATATGACCTCGAATAGAGTTGATTGGAAGGCAAAGATCCATGTAGCCGACTCCATTTAGTTGGGATAAGACTGAGTTGTTGTTGTTGTATCTTTTTTTACAAATTATTTTATACTATTATTCTATTCTACAGAGTACAATGTATCTCGGGATGTGATTCTTTTAACTCTCATTTGCTTATGGACTCTGTTTTTAAGCCCTGTTCTATTTTAAATCATAATTTTAAGCCCTACTATCAGAATCAGTAAAGCTATATTTGAAAGTAAAGAAAAGAAAAAATGATTTCTTTATTTTTTTAAAGAAAAAGATAGATTAATTCATCATCATTTTTTATTTTTATTTTTGAAAAAGAAGAGATAGACATATTAACTCATCACTGGTTTAACCATTTTTTTTGTGCTATTATATATGTTTTTCTTTTCTTGGTTTCCAAAGACAGCCTAAAATCTTCATTGAGACGTGCAAGAAGTTTCATTTTTTTTTTTTTTTCAAGGAACAAAATTTTCATAAAAAAATATGATTAGAGTAACATGGGTTGACAAAACTACTACTTGAGCAATTGATCATTGTCGATAATTTGAATGCTATGTGAAGTAGTAGGCCATTAAGCTCAAGCTTGGCAGCAGGTCCTCTGTGCTCTACATATGACAGATAAAAAATTTTAACCTTCTACTAAGGTACATGAACTTCCATTGGTGATGTTAGTTCATCTTAGTGATGAGTTCATTGACGAGATCTTCACGGTTGTCAGCATCACCCCCATCTTTGTACAGCTTTTTCTTTCCCTGCAAACCTTCTTCTGGCTTGTTGGGTTTGAAGGGCCACAGAAAGTTGACAACCTCTTTAAAATGTAGGCCAACAGTGGCAATCTCATGTACAATATCTTCTATGCATATGATACCATAATTTCCAAGTGCCTGTTCAATAATGTTATTATCAGTGCGAGGAACCCTCTGCCCATTATCATTTCCACAGCCCTTTTTGTAAACCAACTCCTTGACACTCTTCAGATTAGGATATCCATATGTCACAATTTCGGTCTCGAGAAAGCTGTTGCGAGTGTGTCAGAGTTGTAGGTATTCAAAGAGTGTGGTTTGATCGAAAATACCAATCTAACATCTTCTAAGCGAATGTGAATCACCCTCTTGCTTCGATTACTTTAAGGATTTTCAATTGATACAGGTTAATAAGGAAAAAAAATGAATAAAGACGACTGGAATTGAGTTGATCGTTCTTTCGAACCAATTGGATACATAAGATTATACTAAGGAACTAAGAACTAAGGCTAATTAACTTACTCCTACTCCTAAGAAAAGATAAATGATTCAAGTTGTTGATTTTACTAAAGGTCCTTCTTTCTTCTTCAAATGACTTATTTATATACTTGAAAGATTTCACAACTGATCAACCCCATGTTCTCTACCAGCGGTTGTAGCTTCCACTCTTAACTGATCATGACCGACTGTATTGGGATTTCGAAGACCGATTGTAACCGTTTCACTCATACTACAACAACTACCTTATCCCGACCAAATTGAACCGTCCCACTTATTTCAGATTTCTCGGCTTGTCCCGAATGAACCATCCAATTTATTCCGATCTCTCTTGGCTTCTGTTGCACTGGGCCCAGTTTTACTGGCCCTGCCTCTTGACCGAAATAGGGTACAAACATAAACATATAATCGTTGGTACTAGTACTGAAAAGACCAAGTAATCAGTATGGGTTGGCCAAGAACCATTGCCCAGCTCTAATCACCTATTATTGACGAATAAGTGAAGCCATCAATTAAGAAGTAGACGACGAATACATAAGAGAAGCTAAAAACTGAGAAGGATCTGAGTAACCATTATTGAAAACCATTGCTCGATTATTGTCTGGACAAGAACACAAGGTTGTGTCTTTCTAATTATATTGATCGGAAAACTTACGGGTTCATGTCCATATTGCTTAGACACCTCTCTAATTGCTTGTAGCTTATTTAAGTACACTAATATATCTCATATATTATCAAAAACAAGAAAGGAAAATGAAGATTGAAGGAGATAAATGGATTAAAATCCTCTCCAGTGCACCGATCTTGCGGTGCACTACAATTCGGGCTTGAGAGCTCAACACGTGGAAGATGTTTCATCCAACAGTGCGAGTTTGATTGACCCAGTTTTTTTTTTTTTTTTTTTCCCCTTCTCGAGCTCGGCACCATTGGATGTCCCATCTTCCACGTGTTGAGCTCTTACGCCCGAACTGCAGCACTATAAGATTAATGCACTGCAGAGGATTTTTATCCGAAATAAATACGAGCTCAGATCAGGTCCTCGTACGAGAGCCGTCTTTGAGAGCTCCAATCAACCAACATGGAATTTAATGCCCCATCTCTATGGGCCCTCTAGATTCCATGTGGATGGATCCCGACCTCCCAAGGATGGTCCTCGTGTGAGGATGTTAGGTACTTGACCGATATGCCAAAAGCTCCAGAGCTGATGGAATGCATTAAATCAAGCCCTTTAACCTATCTCATACTAAGCTGGCATGGTCCAATCAAACGCCCATACACTAGAGTGAACCCTTTAGGTATAAAATAATAGGTCACCACGCTTCCACAGTCGTATGTTGTGTGGCCCCTGTGCTAGACGCCTAGACACAGGGTCACACGAAATGATCGCTACACCCTCAAGGTTTTTCGCCTTTTCATGTGGCACAACGATTATTTCATGCGGCCATGTGTCTAAGGTCAAGGGATGCACGCCACACACAACCAAATAGTGCTTTTTCTCCAAAAGGTATTTGTCCTTTGCAAGGTTCAAAATCCAGGTATCGGACTCGGGATCGGTCATGGCCAAAACCTTTCCGGATTGGGATCGAATCGGTCCAAATCGATTAGGATCGGTCAAAAATTAAACCCCCCAAAATCGTTTTTTTATGGATCGGATCATGTATCGGTCAGAGTTGGTGGGTGTTGTGATCTCGGGATTGGATCGGTCGATATTATCTAGATTGGATCAGTCAAAATCAGTTGGTATCGGTCAGTATCGGTCAAGATAATATAAAAAACTAAAAAAAAAAACAAAACTTAAAAACTTTGAAAAAAAAATTAAAAATAATTGGACGGATTGGATGCGATAGCGATCAATCAACGATTCAAATCTCAAGATCGACTTCAATATCGATCCGATACCTCAAACCACGGTCCTTTGCCTTTTGTCTCTGTTCATGGATTTCTCTATCATTTAGGTCCACGTACAAACCATATCAGACTCTTTGCCACCAACCAACTTGACTAAAATCTCAACAATACTAGTCATTAGACATATCCCTATCTGCCCCTCAATAAATCTACTCGTTTTCATCATCAAAAGGAATTAACCAAAAATGACTGCTTCAAATTTATTGTGCTTCTTTGGAATTTTTATCCTCTCAAGTGTAGTCCAATGCACCTTTAAAGTGCATCAAATGGTGTATCTCACTTGTACAGCTTTAAAAAAATCCAACTATCCTAAAGGTCCTGAGTCCGATTCCACCTCCCCCTTTGGGGCCACCCGTCTGAAAGGAAATTTCATGGTGAACATTGGGGCCCTAGTATCTCTCAGTTCATGTGTGTTGCAAGATCTTACACAAGTCTTGGGGCATTTAGTCGACCAAAAGCCGTACCTCCTGTTCCAAAAAAAAATATCCAATTAACCAACCTTTTGTTCTGACAACCCAACAAAAAGTAAAAAGTCCACTTCTTTTACTTTCTTCAATATTGAGTATTGACTACACTCTTATGTTTTAGAGTTTTAGGCAAATGACTGATTGAGGTGCGAATATACCAAAGAACCAAGCTTTTAATTTATGCTCAGCAAAAAGCTTATGCTGCTTTTTCACTCTAGGGTTCTTTTCTAGCTGGCGGGAATTGGTGCCTGTTTTTTTTATGCTTCTCTAGTGAAGTTGTTATAAAGTTTTTTAAGTTAAAAAAGGAATCCCAAGAAGTGTTAAAACTGAGGAGAAGTGACTCTCAGAAGGTACATCCATAAATATTCTCGTGTAGTCACTGAGTTAAGATGGAATGAAAACCAATAAAAGAACGGAAAAACTTGAGGATAACTGATGTATGTAATCCTTGATTATATTGAGATATCATTGTGGTAGGAGAAAATAAAAGAAAATGTTTCCAATGTTTATTAAACCATGAAATTTGATGTATAAAGAGGATTTGGATCCTCTACGGCTTAGGGTTGAGCGGCCATCATGTTGTGCTCAAGTCACAGGGCGTCACGTGGATTTGATGCAAATTCAATGGTTGATAGACGGACTCATTTCAAAATTATTTCTCAAAATTCAAAATGACAGACCACCGTCTACCAACCATTGGATTTGCATCAAATCCACGCGATGGCTTGTGAGTTGAGCGCAACACGATGACCACTCAACCCCAAGCCGTAGAGGATCCAAATCCGTATAAAGAACGAAAAAACAATACAAGGTGTTTTTTTATGCTTTCTATTTCATTTTCATGGAGTCGTAAATTGATAGTATGGTGTTTGATATGATTTTTTCATCCAATTATGTGATATTGAATTCAATTTCATCTGAGATAGCTCAGGAAATGTTTCAATATTAAAATTGAAATCAATATCATGTCTATTTTGAACTTCGCTTTAATTAGCATGTGTTAATAACATGAATAGATGTGTCATTCGACAAGTTTTAAAAAAATAAATGAAAGTAAAATCAGTTTATTTCACCACCCCACCCCCTTTCCCAACCCTGCCCTCACCCTGTCTCTGCCACTACAACCACCACCCTAGCTCTACCTAAGAAATATAGCGATTCTATTCTCAAAAATTGAACTATCAAATGGATTTTTTATTCTTGAAATATTTCAGATTAATACAACAAAAAAAAAATCAATTTCTTGACCAAAAATCTATATATTTGATTATTTCATGAAATCAATCCAAAATTAAAATCAAAATCATACCAAATCAGGCCTTAAGAGGTAATTGGACCGACTTCTCATCGATATCTATCTTTATATCTTCTATATATTAAAAGGAACTTGTCCACCCTCTCATCACTTTTTTTTTTTTTTGGAGCCGGCTTTAATTTTCTAATATATTGTTTATTAAGTTCTCATTTATTCTTGAAATTTTTTCTATTTTTATTTTGTTTTAATTCTCACATCTCACACATACGTTGTTTCCCCTTTTCCATCTCTTCCCTAACGTGTCTATCCTCTCTTTCTTCAATCTTCATATTTATGAGGGTGTTTGAACGACACTTCTATATATAGGTGTATTTGGAACTCACACCTTATTTAAATTGGAGTATAAATAGATTTTCAAAAAATAAATTGAAAGTAACGTATGTCTATGTCATCATCAAAAAATGTCATTGTCATGCACATTTTAGAGTACGCATATGAAATGACATTATTATTCTCGTTAAAAATAAGCTTGTATATCATAATCAAAAGGGCAAAAAAATAAAGTTACAAATACTTTAACACCTTGAGGGGTGTAAATAAGTTTTTTTCTCACTAAAAGATTCAAAATTGTATTAAGAGGAGAAAAAGGATATACAAAACCCTAGAAGATCCAGGAAAATTAAAACAAACCTGCTGGACTTAAGCCTCTCCTACGGCAAAACCCTAAGAAGGGGAAAGGAAGCAGCTAAAAGAAAACTGCAAAATTACAAATTAACACCATCGAAATCTAGGCCTTCCTTGGGCATCAACTCGAAGATCTTCTTCTACAGAAGTAGGCCATAAGTCAATAGGTGAAGAAGTATCAAATTTTGCAATCGATTTTGCTAAGAAGTATGCCACAAGATTTGCTTCTCGAAAACAATGTGTTATTTTCCATTTGATGTCCCCAAAAATAGCCTTGACGGATCGACCACTGCTGGCATATATGAACCATGGAACCAACTTCTTAGAAACCATGACAACCACCGCTACTGAATCGCATTCGATCCAAATCTTGTTAAGGTTGAGCTCTCTGTCACGTTCCAATCCCAAAATAAGAGCATTGAACTCAGCTATAAAATTTGTAGAGACACCAAGAAAAGCTCTAAATGAAGAAACTACGTTGGCATTGTAGTCCCTAATAACTCCACCTGTGCCAACCTTACCAGGGTTGCCAAGAGAACATCCATCTACATTTATTTTAAACCAGCTAGGTTGAAGCGGGCACCAAAACACCTCCAATAATAACCTTTGCCTGCTCCGGGGAATGGGAATCAATACAACCTTTTAGAGCACAAAAGATCAGCAACAGAGGATACCCGCCCCTTGAAATTTGGAGCTAATTTAAATCGCTAAGGCCTCTCAAAATCGAAGAGAAAACCATCGTGGGGTTTCTTGGAGAGGCTTTGAAGCATCTTAAATTTCTTTCAAGTCAGATAAAATATGGAATCAACACAAAACCTGCATTCCAGGCATCCTTAAGGCCTAAAAGACATGACTTTTGGCACCACCACTTACCCATCTGTTGTAAGTTGTCAAATTGACCATTCCAAGATATAGTCCAAACAACTTCTTAAAAGCCTTCCATATGAACTTGGAAAAGTGACAGTCCATAAAAAGATGTCGAATGGACTCTTCTTGTTGACCTTATCATCACAAGGCAATTTTCCATGAAGAAATCTCCATCCGAAATTGACTGACGAGGAAGGAGGTGAGACTTCCAAACTAGCTTAGCCCACCCCCACCTTGGGCTTGACCCTTCTAATAGTTTCCCATGCCGACTTCAGAGTAAAATTATCCAAATTAAGAAGATAAAGACCAATTGCACATGTCTGAGTGGAGACCGGTTGGAATGAGAATAGATTTCGTTGTTTCTACAATCTCCTTCAAGAAAAGAGACCTCACTGAGGGGAAATCCCATAGACCATCAGAGATAAGTAAACCACATGGAACACTTCGATTAAGATGAGCCCGAGGATAATGTGGGTATTGGTTCAACAAAGTCCTCACACACTCTCGTTGCCCATTTTCCTTTTGAGTTTGAATTGGTTTTTTTCTTATAGTCATTTCTTACAATGATACAATCCAAATATGTAAATAAACGTACGTGGTTGGAATTATGTTGCAGTTGTCGTGTTTTATATCTGTTTCTTTTTTATTTGTTCCAAGGGCTATGAATGTAATTGTAGATGTCCTGGCAAGGAAGGCCTTGTCTATCATGTGTATGACAGATTGGCCGATTACCACTCCGTGGCTTGATGATTTTTATTTTATTTGAAGTCATTGGCTGTACATATGATTCTCAATAAATCTTCATTGTATGAAAAAAAATTCTGATATTAAAGAGGACAATGAATTTCATTTTCACCAAAAAAAAAAAAGACAACGAATTTCTTTTTCTCTTCTTTTTTTTTTTTTTTTGATAATCAATGAATTCTTTGTTCAACTAATTAAAACGATATACATGATAAAAAAACAGCAAAAGGTGAAAAGAGAAGCTTTTTACGTTACGATAGAAAACCAATTTCCAGGTTATTATTTGTAATGAAATTATGAGCCTCACTTGTTTTCTTCGTTTTTCCTTCTCGTGCATTGGCCTAACCCATAGCACTGGGTGAGGGTTCCCTCCGACGCCAATTTTCTGGTGTGGCCATTGAGGGTTTCCCTTTAGAATCTCCCACTAGGGGAGGGGACTATTATAGACATTTTACTATTTTGGATGAATAGTGAAATGTTTGGAAGTGTGCAAAAGTGATCTGCATATTGGTGTTGTGAGAATCTTTTCCCCTATAGTATAATTATTCGATCGGTTGGCAGTGATCCCAGAGGAAGAAACCTTAGGCCCTGTTTCTAATGGGGTGAGAGAACAGAAAAGGAAAGGGAAGGAAGGATGGGAATTGTGGATCCCACATATTAAAATAATCAATTTCTTTTTTTCACCTCAAAGTTCCATCAAAATGATGGGATTTTGGAAATGGATGGGGTAGGAGAAATGGGCTACCACCTAAGCCGACAACCCCCTTAGATTAAACATTCTTGTTCCTTCAATTCTCCCACCCGGTATCCAAACAACAACTTTTGGAATTTTTTGAAAAAGTATAAAATTCTTCCATCTCTTTTTCCCATCCCATTTTTTTCCAGCAAACAAATAGGGCCTTAGAGAAGACGCTCTTATCTAAAGTCCTTTTTTCATGCAACATAGGAAAGTGCCCTCTTTTTGTCATCCCTACAGTTTTTTAGAAGCTTTTTGGGTATTGAACGCATGGCATAGCTAGAACCCTTCAAATCATGATTGAGCCAATGTGACAACCAAGCCCACCAACTAGGGGGTGTCAATTTTGGACCGGAACCGGTAATCGGACCTAAACCGTCCCACTAGGAACCGTAACTGACCCACCCAATACCTTATTGGTCCAGATCTGATCTTAGTGATAGGTTATTGGTTTGGATCTGGTCTGGTCCCCGGAACCGTAAGAAATGCATACACTTGAACTTGTCTTGCACTATTTTTTCTGTTTTAAAATGTTAAAGATGATCTTTGCTATTTTAACATACAGTTAGAGTGACTTTTATTATAGAGTTGTTGTCCAATAACTATTAGAACATGACCCAAGACTAAGCAAGACACTTGGTCCCTCAAATCTTAGTATTCTACCCCTCTCATATCTGTTGCACATGGAGGACACATACAAGTAATTAATGAATTGCTTTTGAAATATTCGAGTTTGCTTGAGATTTCTAGTTCCAATGGGAAAAATGATTTACATTTGGCTACTCAACAAGGGTATGTTTGGACCCGATTAGGAACTGGAACCGGACCACCCATTAGTTAATAGTCATGGATCTCAAATTTGGAACCATTGAACTTATTGGTCCAGATCTGGTCTTGACACCTTATAGCTAGAACAGCTAGAGAACCGGACCAATAGCCCAAAACCAAATCAGTTGACACCCCTACCACCAACGCCCATAGCGAAACATTAATTGCCTTTTAAGAGTTAAAAAAAAAAAATTTGTCCATAAACAAACATACTGTACTATTATAGTATTATTAGAAGAGTCAAAAACCGTAGAACATCAGTAAAATTCCTTCTTTTTTTTCTACAATTTAAGTGCTATGGCTTGGGATCCCATTCACCGAGGAGCGAGAGAGGGCGGAAATGGGTATCCCGAGGGTATTTTAGAACATACCAAAACCCTAGAAGGGGTTTGTGAACCCTAAGATGGTGGGTGAACTTTGTCCCAAAAAAACAAAGAAATCCTTAAACAAACATACTATATTATTATAGTATTATTAGAAGATTCAAAGACCGTAGAACATCAGTAAAGCTCTTTTTAGTTTTTTTTTTCTTCTGCAATTGAAGTGCTATGGCCTGATGGGTTCAAATCCGAAGTTAGCTGCTGGGCTCTGAGGGTGGAAGCAACTCCTCCAAGACCACAGAAATTCTTGAAGATGTTGGGAATGTGTGAAGACGGAAACAATAAGGTGAAGCAATTGCTAGTAATTCCTTCTCTAATGGCACTGCAACAAACAGATTTGAATTTTATTGGGTTAAACCAACCAAACCTAAGTATGAACTGCTTACAGTTTTCTATGGAGTTAAGGGTTGACAAGCATGGCTGTCCCTTTTGAAATAGAAGCACTGGTCCTGTCCCTCGGTTATGGAAAGGTAATTTATCCCAGTCAATATTAAGTGAATTAGCAGCATAAGTTGATATGCTAATTATGCATACAACAATCAATAATAACCTATTCATCTTGAATACTAATAGAACTAGAATGAAGCAATGTTTGTTTCGAAATTAGGGTTTGATAGGATTGCTAAGCTAAGAAAGGTTTTGATTATTATTTATAGGGTTTTCATCAAGTACTGGTGTTGTTAATAGATATTTTGAAACTGTTGCTTTTATTGATCGATCTCCTTTCGTTTTCTTTTCATTTAATAACTGAATTAATGGTATGGAAGTTATTACCACGTAGCAGTTATGGAACTACAAATTGTGCTAGGCCCAGTAAAAACTGGGCAAATCACAGACTAAGAAACCCCAATTAAGGTCCCAATAATATCCATCAATCAAGGGAAAAATTAGAAAGAAAACGAGCGCCTTGCCCAAGCAGGGTTAAGGCGATCATTGCGCATGGTTCTATATCTGCGCAGCACACACAGGACAGGGCAATATGGATCACAACCAAATTGATCCAACTCCCCTTGCTAGCAGCGTGGTGCATCTGAAGTGAATTCCAGACCGGTAAAAAAAGGAATTTTTATCGTATGCGGTTCCCTGACCGGTGCGGTTTCCTAGTGCCTCTCACAAGAGGAGGGTGGACCCCACCTGGGCAGAGTGTTCGGTCAGGTGCTCTGGGTGGGTCCCACCCCCCTCTTGTGAGAGGCACTAGGGAACCGCACCGGTCATGGAACCGTAGACGATAACGATTCAAAGCTAGTATTTCATGAAGGTTCTCTTCTAGAATATAAGGGGTATTAAAAAAGCCACTGCTAGGACGCCGCACGCTTTCGACTCTATTTGTGGAGTATAATCTGGATGCGATTTACATTGTGGAACCAAAGGTGGAGGTCAGTAGTTTTCCTTCTCTCTTATTTTTTGCAATAAAAAACGCTATACTGCAAATGTAATTCATAACAATAGACCAGGGAAAGTCCCAAATATTTGGGTTGTTTGGAAGTCTGGGTTGGGCCGGCCAATTATCATTTCCGATTCTGATCAACAGCTATCTCTAAGTATTGTTTGGAATGGAACTCGTGTTTTTATCACTGTTGTGCATGCTTGTTGTCTTAGGGCTGGTCATAGGGATTTGGGAAGAGACTTCTCTACTTCCAAGGCGGGTTGTACTTCCGTGCGCCCAACTTTGCCCCACATACAAGGCGGCGGAAAGTCCCGCCTTGCCCCTGCCTGAGCGCCCTGCCCAAGCAAGGGTAAGGCAGTACTTTCCACCCACCTTGTATGCTGGGCAAAGCTGGGCGCACGGAAGTACTGCCCGCCTTGGAAGTAGAGGAGTCGGATCCTAGGGATTTGTGGTTGTACTTGGTTAGTCTTAATATTGTTTTAGCTCCCTGATTAGTTGTTGGTGATTTCAATGCTACGATGGCTTCTAATGATAAGAGAGGTCCAGGTGCTTTTTCGATGGGATCAGCTATGGAGTTTGGAGCCATGGTCGATTCCTGTGCTTTACTAGTAATCCCGTCCTAGGGAAGGAAGTTCACATGGTCTAATAAATGGAGTAGGGGTCATGTAGCTGCCATCTTGGACAGAAGTTTCTGCAATGATGCGCGGTTGGATTTTTTTAAATCTTGTTCTCAAAGGTTGTTGCAACGTGTTACCTCAAACCACTCTCCCTTGCTTATAGTTTATGATGTTTCCAGCAAACCTAAAAATTGTTCGAAAATTATGGCAAATAGACTCATTGGCTTGTTGCCCAGATTGATATCAGAGGAGTAGGGGGCTTTTCAACAAGGCAAAGTTATTTTCTCAAATATCAGCCTTGCCTCGGAATTGGGAAATTTAATGCACCAAGTTGTGAGAGGTGGTGGTATAGGCTTAAAGTTAGATGCACAGAAAGCCTATGACTCACTATCTTGGAAGTTTCTGTTCAAGGTGTTGGAGAAATTTGGTTTCAGTGATCAATTTATCCTCCAGGTATCCTCTATTTTTCTTGTTGATATTTTTTCTTTGGCCAGATCAATTAATTTGTTGTCTCCCCCTATAGAAGACAAATGTTATTGGAATCTAACCCCTTTGGAAAAATTTTCTGTACTTTCGGCATGGGAGGATATTAGAAGGAGGAATCCAAGGGTTGCCAGGTATGGTGTAGTTTGGAATAAATCTCTTCTTCCTCAATGCACTTGCTTTACTTGGAGATTTGCGCATGGAAAAATTCCAACCGAATAGACTCTTTAGTTGAAGGGTGTGCAGATTGCTTTGCGATGTGAACTCTGCCTTAATGCCTCTGAGCCCATTCACCACCTGTTTTTGAATGTGAACATTCAAAACAAGTTTGGTGTGGCTTTTTGAATTTTTTCAGAGTACACGGCCCTCCCCCATTTCTTTTGAAGTGCTCATTTTTTTGTGAAAGAGAAAAGCCAAGGTAATTTACTTGTCTGATGCATGGCTTTGATTGGCATGATCTTGATTCCTTATGTTCTATGGCTAGAACGAAATTATAGGAAGTTTGATGGAAAATCTCGAGTTGTTGGCCACATCCTCAATATGATTTAAATCTTTTACGGGAGCTAGTTATTTCCTTCACTTCTCCAATCAGCAGTCCCCAAAGTTTGATATGTGCAAGAAGGTTGAAAATTCCTATTCTCTCTAAACCACCTCAAGTTATCAAGGAGATTTTTTGGTGTAGACCACTTAGGGGGTGGGTGAAAATGAATGTAAATGGTTGTTCCATCGGCAACCCAGGCAGAGCTAGTGTAGATGGAATTATTAAAGATGAGCAATGTGGTATTATTTCAACCTTTAGTTTGGTCATTGGAATTAAAACAAATTATGTTGATGGGTTTGAGGCGGTAATGCAAGACATTAGGAGGGCTAAACAGTTGGGCGTGTCAAAGTTATTGATCAAATGTGATTCGGCAGCGGGTATTAATGCTCTTCACTCCAAATCCATCCCATGGTTCAATGCAGGAGTGGATCGCCCTTGAATCCTTCATGAATCATATCTTCTAAAAAATTTCTCACTATTTTAGGGAAGCAAATCCCATAGCGGATTACCTTGCTAAACTAGCAGCGCAATGTGGAGTATCTTCTCGATCAAGTGGTATCTAACTTCCCTCTCTCTATTAGGGATACTTTATCGGATGATTTTACGAGGCGGGCAAGATATCACTTTTGTTAGTTTGATGATCCCGCCGATCTTATATTCTGTAGGGATTTTTAATCCCTATCTTTTGTTTTCTTGTATTCGTCTAGGAATGCCTGAACGTTAAACACTTGTATTTTTTTTTCTCTCTTATCTATTAAAATCTTGCTGACCTTTAGAACACAAGTCTACAATCCATACAATGCGAATGATATGGATAAAGCAGAACACTGAATTATTATTTTTTTCCAGTAAAAACCACTAAATTTGACATACGCCCAATCTGGCCAGTACTAAATATTAGCCACATCATACCTCCAAGTGGCTCAAAATAGATGCATGTTACGTTAATTCTAGCTTGATGGGTACTTGGATCCTGTGCATCCAGGCAGCTGGGCTACATGTGCAGTGCCAGACTCAAGGCGGCGCGCTTTGACCACCTTACCCTTATCCAAGCGCCTTGCCCGAGCAAGGGTAAGGTGGTCAAAGCACGCTACCTTGAGCCTAGCGCTGCACATGCAGCCCGGCTGCCCAAATGCCCAGGATCTTTTTTGGCTTGTGGGCCATATTCTACGATTTTTTTTTTTTTTTTAAATAATTAATATCAATTTGTTGCAAACAAGAGAGGAAGGGGGAAATGTAGTTAATACAAAAGGTTACAACTTTAACAGGTCTCCTTCGTTGCCCATAAATGGTTTGTTACTCCATGCTATTAATTCCCTTAAATTAAAAGAAAACGAAAGGAGAGTAAAAGATACCGTTTCAAGTATGTATTAACACCACTTAACAACCCTATAAATTCCCCACTCTCCTCACAACCTTCATTTCAAAACAAACCTTGCTTCTACTTCTATCAGCAAAGGATGAATAGAGCAAGAGTGATGACTGTGTTACTATTGATTGTTGCATGCACAAGCATGTCAACATACACTGCTACTTCCACTACTACTTCTGACTTATCGAAGGTTACCTGGAAACTACCAAAAGAAGAAGGTAACCCTTTGAAAGGGAACCCTTTCATAGGGATCCTACCACCGGGGCTATACCCAAAGGCGCATCGATGTTGGTCAACCATTCAAAGCATACAAGGCTGTGGACAACAGATATTTACCTTTGTTTGGATTAATCCATTCCCTTTTAAACTTGAATCTGCTTGTTGTAAGGCTATTACTCAAGTTAACAACAATTGCTGGCCTATAATGTTCCCTTCCTACCCACAACTTCCAAACATACTCAAGGATAACTGTGTTCAAGTTGGAGGAGTTGCACCCAAGCCTTAGCACTCAAATTGCAGAAATAAATTTTCCTTTGTCCAATAATACTATAATAGTATAGCATTTTAGTTTTATGACCTTTTTTTCCATGTAAGGGCAAGGCCCATAAATTTTCATTACAGCCAATTTACCTGGGAATATTGGTTTTTAACGTATTAACTTGTTTCTTTTCAGCTTTTGGTGTTTTATATACACACTTCAATCTATGTCTCTCAATATTTTACTTCTACAGTGAAAATCCACTTACCTTACCAACTAAATGAGGCCTTATAATATCAAAATATTAGTATAAAATTATTTATGGTAAAATCTTGCTGTAACCAAGGGAGATTAACAGCGTGGTTGACTTTCTGGCTCGGAAGCAGGCACTGTCAATCATATGCACGACGGTTTGGCTTAATTCTATTCAATGGCTGCAAGAGTTATGTTCCCTCTCCAATCCATGGGATGTTCCATGTTTCTTAAATAAATCATCTACTTCAACCCAAAAAGAGAAAAGAAGCAAGGTTGGGGAAGAAAACTTGGTTAGCGAAGAAAAAAGGACATAACTTTACCTTATTTATTTGACCTTTCAGTATAATATTTTTTTTTTTTTAAAATACAAAAACAAGAAGGTAAAACCTGTCATTTTATACGTCTACTCCAAAAATGTACCATTATAATGACAAGCCACTTTAAAATTATTATGAAAACTCATTTTTACCCCTACAAAAAATAAATTTTAGGATTAAGACGAGGGAAAATTGAATACAAGGTTACAACATCTCATTTTACCATTTTGGTGACAAGAAGATGCACCCTATATTATGGGGATTGTATAGTTGTAAGAAAGGACTATAAGCGAGCACTCCAACTGCAAAAATTTGGGAACAAGAGGTGTGAGGACTTTGTCGATCCAATACCCACATCATCCTCGAGCTCATCCCAAATGGAAGATTGCCATGTGGTAGAGATAAAATTGTAGAAAATGTTAAAAATAATTAGACACTGTGGGGAAGGTTGAAAAGGGAAGAAAATATATCTCATGAGAGATGGTTCTATGAGTAACTGGCATGAGAGGAGCGGCCCTAATGAAGTGTGGGAAAATGGTTTAATACATACGAGGGCAACAAGATCATCCCATGTGTGGATGAGAGGGATTGAGAGAAAGGGTGCCAGTGTACCATCTCTTAACAGTTTGGAGAACCTTTTCCCATATCCAAAATTATATTTGAAAATGGACAAGAATGTTGCTTGGTCGTGTGGCTCTTGCACCAGCGTCAGGGCCAACCTCCATGTATGCCATATGGCTGCTATATAAAAACAAATTTCTATTATCCAGGCACACACAGCCAAAGAAATGGAATAATTCACTTCCCCTTTGGGTCCACAAACACCTTACTAAGCTTTGGTATTTTCGAAAATACCCTTTGTGATTCTATTTCTTTGGCTGCGAGCCTATAATAAAGTTCCTACAACCTCGTCGGTAGTAGCAAATTTGGCCATCATGTGTCCTACCTAGGGGTGTCAATCGATCGGTTTGGACAGGTTTCAGTTCGATTTCGCCAGTTTCATTATGAGAGTGAGTGAATTCAAAATATTATCCAATAAAGGTGCATCGGTTTCGGTTCAGGTTCAATTTCTTATCGGTTTCTATATGGGGACCGTTATAGGGTTTTCGTTTCCCCCCCTAACCCACCTATTCTCAGATCAGGATCGTCTCCAGGGAATAAGGAATGCCTTGGGCGCTGCCAATCATTGAGCTGTACCGCACACATCCATCCCTAGGCATGCACTGAGATATGTGCGGCACAGCTCAACCACTGAATACCCCTGACAACACCCTTGGCCCACGCCCCGAGACGAGCTAAATTCCCTATTCTCACTTTCTTTTGTCCAAGCAAAGTAACCAAACGCAGCCCCAATCACCCACTAAAAGAAAGACTTTTTATATTTTTTGTTGTCAACCCACTAAAAGAAAGACAGACACACACTCAAAGAGAGAGAGAGAGAAGAGAGGTGGGCCACGTGCTACAAAGTAATTACACTCCATTATTAAGACATTAATAGCATGACAAATTACGTTATAGCATGTAATAAAGTAAGGAACGAAGTGAATGATCAAGTGAAAAATTCCTTAAACCCATCCTATCTTGAATCAATTCAAACCTGAAAGAAAAATAGAAAACAAAGCAAACAACAACTGCAGTTCCGCCCCAATTGGCAGTTCCAGAAATCGACACCAAAGAAGTTTCCCCAATATTACCAACAACTGTTTAGCTCAGTTGGTGAGCCGTGGTGCGCTTCATGCCCATGCTCACCAAGAGGTCTCGAGTTCGAATCTTATCCCCTCTCTGGTTCGATCCCCCCCCTTCTATCAACTATATATGTAAAGCTCCCAATTACCACAAAAAAAAAAAAAAAAAAAAAGAAGTTTCCCCAATATTACTAATAGGAACAGGTAACGCAGCCGTTATCCCCTTTCAGATTGCGTTCGTGTACGTACACACGCAGCCCGTTCTTCATAAACAACGTCAACGACATCTTCTCCTCAACACGGTGACTAGAAACCAACGACAGCCGGTGACCAACTCGTGTTTTTGTCATTGTTGTGCATGCTTGCTGTCTTAGGGCTGGTCATAGGGATTTGTGGTTGTACTTGGTTAGTCTTAATATTGTTTCAGCTCCCTGATTGGTTGTTGGTGATTTCAATGCTACGATGGCTTCTAATGATAAGAGAGGTCCAGGTGCTTTTTTGATGGGATCAGCTATGGAGTTTGGAGCCATGGTCGATTCCTGTGCTTTACTAGCAATCCCGTCCTAGGGAAGGAAGTTCACATGGTCTAATAATCAGAGTAGGGATCATGTAGCTACCATCTTGGACTGAAGTTTCTGCAATGATGCGTGGTTGGATTTTTTTAAATCTTGTTCTCAAAGGTTGTTGCAACGTGTTACCTCAAACGACTCCCCCCTGCTTATAGTTTATGATGTTTTCAGCAAACCTAAAAATTGTTCAAAAATTATGGCAAATAGACTCATTGGTTTGTTGCCCAGGTTGATATCAGAGGAACAGGGGGCTTTTCAATAAGGCAAAGTTATTTTCTCAAATATCAGCCTTGCCTCGGAATTGGGAAATTTAATACACCAAGTTGTGAGAGGTGGTGGTATAGGCTTAAAGTTAGATACGCAGAAAGCCTCTATGACTCACTATCTTGGAAGTTTCTATTCAAGGTTGTTGGAATTTTTTCCAAATAATAGATGTGGGATTTAGTCCCACATCGGTTACGGAGAAGTGTTTCCTTTGGTTTATATATGATTATGTGCTACTATCATATGTTATGTTTGGAAAGGGTTGTACGGCACACTTGCGAGCGAGGACGGCGACCGTTCGAGCGCGTACACGTACGTGTACGTCTCACATGCGCGTGCGTGAGGCGCAATACAGCGCTTTGTTGGCCGGCGCACTTTGCACTTCTCTGATAGCTTCAAGAGGTTACTGATTCTACAACCAGTAACCTGTTTTAGCCTGATTTATCTTGGGAGGCAAGTTTTCTGCAACCCTTTGCAAGAATAGGAGGGTGCAAATACTGTCTTAAGGATAGAACGACCTCGATCGACTCAGGCCATCTTTCTGTCATCTTCCTTTGATTCCTATTTCTAACAAAGGTGTTGGAGAAATTTGGTTCAGTGATCAATTTATCCTCCAGATATCCTCTATTTTTCTTGGTGATATTTTTTCTTTGGACGGATCAATTAATTTGTTGTCTCCCCTTATAGAAGACAAATGTTATTGGAATTTAACCCCTTCGGGAAAATTTTCTATACTTTCGGCATGGGAGGATATTAGAAGGAGGAATCCAAGGGTTGCCTGGTATAGTGTGGTTTGGAATAAATCTCTTCTTCCTCAATGCACTTGCTTTACTTGGAGATTGGCGCATAGAATGATTCCAACTGAAGAGACTCTTTAATTGAAGGGTGTGCAGATTGCTTCGCGATGTGAACTTTGCCTTAATGCCTCTGAGTCCATTCACTGCCTGTTTTTGAATGTGAATATTCAAAACAAGTTTGGTGTGGCTTTCTAAATATTTTCAGACTACAGTGGCCCTCCCCTATTTCTTTCAAAATGCTCATTTTTTGGTGGAAGAGAAAAGGCAAGGTAATTTACTTGTCTGAATCATGGATTTGACTGGCATGTGTTAGGAAAATGCAAATGACCCTATACACTCCAAGTCATCTCCATGATGACATAGATGTTTTGATGATAACAAATAAGATCATCCTTGGACTAATGCTTGTGTTTAAGTTACATTTGAAGCGTAGCATCAAGTGAGGGGGAGCGTATACAAATGCATATACACAAGAGCATACACAAGATTGTATACACAAGAACATTGCTCAAAGATGATCTCAAAGACATACATTGAAAACTAAAGACTATAAGCATTTTGAAGATTGAAGATTTGAAGACTATGTAATTAAACATATGTAATTTTTTAAGTCACAATTGATGTAATGCACACACGCACGCATACATCCATTTAGAATGTCCTTAGATGGTAAATTGACCCCTTAGACATTTGACTTTTTGATGTTGGAATCCTCCCAAGCCAACCCCTTATTAATATTGGACTATTTCCACTAAAAATGCCCAATCCGGAATACCGGATCCCCATCCAGCATACCGGATTAATGTAAATCTCAAAAAAATGGTCACAGTGGCTTTACTAAGTAAGCTGGATAAGGATCCAATACCGGATCCTGTCTGCCTGCATTTTACCCTGATCCGGCATACCAAATGGCTATCCAGCATACCGGATCAATGTGTCACTGAATATAATTTGACCGTTATTCCTCTGTTTAAAAAGAAAATTAGGTGATCCGGCATACCGGATTATACATGGCTTGTGGAATCCGATCCTTACTTGGATTCTTAATTAATTCAAGTCATCTAGCCTATAAATACCCACTTGTTTAAGGCTCTAAACACCACTACTAATCACAATTAAGAGCCTCCAAAGACCAGTCAATCTCAAGTGAGAATTCAAGCACCCATTCAAGGCACTCATTCTCACTTAGCTTCCTTCACTCATTTTGCATAAAGCTTCATAGTTTGAAAGGTAGCAAAGCTTCACTAAGGTTGAGGTAACTTTAATCTTAGTATTTATTTATATTTTATATGTTGTTTTGAGTCCTCTTGCTCGGAATCAAGAGTAGGTTGAGTCCTCTTGCTCAATAATCAAGATTAGTTGTTGTTGAGTCCTCTTGCTCATTTCCCAAGATTTGTACGAGTCCTCTTACTCTTACTCAAGATTTGACATAGTAAAATTCTCTCTACGGTGAGAGAAGTGGACGTAAGCAAGCTTGGCTGAACCCCTATAAATCTTGTGTGTTATCTTTGTTGCTTGTTTACTTTACTTGCCTTACTCAGATAATTTTTTATTCCGCATTATCTTGGCATATTCCGCTACCTTCACCTATTCACCCCCCCTCTAGGTGAATTCACAGCATGATCTTGATTCCTTATGTTCTACGGCTAGAACGAAACTATAGGAAGTTCGATGGAAAATCTCGAGTTGTTGGCCACACCCTCAATATGATTTAAATCTTTTACGGGAGCTAGCTATTTCCTTCACTTCTCCAATCAGTAGTCCCCAAAGTTTGATCTGTGCAAGAAGGTTGAAAATTCCAATTCTCTCTAAACCACCTCAAGTTATCAAGAAGATTTTTTGGTGTAGACCACTTAGGGGGTGGGTGAAAATGAATGTAAATGTTTGTTCTATCGGCAACCCAGGCAGAGCTAGTGTAGATGGAATTATCAAAGATGAGCAATGTGGTATTATTTCAACCTTTAGTTTGTTCATTGGAATTAAAACAAATTATGTTGATGGGTTTGAGGCGGTAATGCAAGGCATTAGGAGGGCTAAACAGTTGGGCGTGTCAAAGTTATTGATCAAATGTGATTCGGCAGCGGGTATTAATGCTCTTCACTCCAAATCCATCCCATGGTTCAATGCAGGAGTGAATCGCCCTTGAATCCTTCATGAATCATATCTTCTAAAAAATTTCTCACTATTTTAGGGAAGCAAATCCCATAGCGGATTACCTTGCTAAACTAGCAGCGCAATGTGGAGTATCTTCTCGATCAAGTGGTATCTAGCTTCCCTCTCTCTATCAGGGACACTTTATCGGATGATTTTACGAGGTGGGCAAGATATCGCTTTTGTTAGTTTGATGATCCCGCCGATCTTATATTCTGTAGGGATTTTTAATCCCTAGCTTTTGTTTTCTTGTATTCGTCTAGGAATGCCTGAACATTAAACACTTGTATTTTTTTTTCTCTCTTATCTATTAAAATCTTGCTGACCTTTAGAACACAAGTCTACAATCCATACAATGCGAATGATATGGATAAAGCAGAACACTGAATTATTATTTTTTTCCAGTAAAAACCACTAAATTTGACATACGCCCAATCTGGCCAGTACTAAATATTAGCCACATCATACCTCCAAGTGGCTCAAAATAGATGCATGTTACGTTAATTCTAGCTTGATGGGTACTTGGATCCTGTGCATCCAGGCAGCTGGGCTACATGTGCAGTGCCAGACTCAAGGCGGCGCGCTTTGACCACCTTACCCTTATCCAAGCGCCTTGCCCGAGCAAGGGTAAGGCGGTCAAACGCGCTACCTTGAGCCTAGCGCTGCACATGCAGCCCGGCTGCCCAAATGCCCAGGATCTTTTTTGGCTTGTGGGCCATATTCTACGATTTTTTATTTTTTTTTAAATAATTAATATCAATTTGTTGCAAACAAGAGGGGAAGGGGGAAATGTAGTTAATACAAAAGGTTACCACTTTAACAGGTCTCCTTCGTTGCCCATAAATGGTTTGTTACTCCATGCTATTAATTCCCTTAAATTAAAAGAAAACGAAAGGAGAGTAAAAGATACCGTTTCAAGTATGTATTAACACCACTTAACAACCCTATAAATTCCCCACTCTCCTCACAACCTTCATTTCAAAACAAACCTTGCTTCTACTTCTATCAGCAAAGGATGAATAGAGCAAGAGTGATGACTGTGTTACTATTGATTGTTGCATGCACAAGCATGTCAACATACACTGCTACTTCCACTACTACTTCTGACTTATCGAAGGTTACCTGGAAACTACCAAAAGAAGAAGGTAACCCTTTGAAAGGGAACCCTTTCATAGGGATCCTACCACCTGGGCTATACCCAAAGGCGCATCGATGTTGGTCAACCATTCAAAGCATACAAGGCTGTGGACAACAGATATTTACCTTTGTTTGGATTAATCCATTCCCTTTTAAACTTGAATCTGCTTGTTGTAAGGCTATTACTCAAGTTAACAACAATTGCTGGCCTATAATGTTCCCTTCCTACCCACAACTTCCAACCATACTCAAGGATAACTGCATTCAAGTTGGAGGAGTTGCACCCAAGCCTTAGCACTCAAATTGCAGAAATAAATTTTCCCTTCTCCAATAATACTTTAACAGTATAGCATTTTAGTTTTATGACCTTTTTTTCCATGTAAGGGCAAGGCCCATAAATTTTCATTACAGCCAATTTACCTGGGAATATTGGTTTTCAACGTATTAACTTGTTTCTTTTCAGCTTTTAGTGTTTTATATAGACACTTCAATCAATGTCTCTCATTTTACTTCCACAGTGAAAATCCACTTTCCTTATCAACTAAATGAGGCCTTATATCAAAATATTAGTATAAATTTATTTATGGTAAAATCTTGTTGTAACCAAGGGAGATTAACAGTGTGATTGACTTTCTGGCTCGGAAGCAGGCACTGTCAATCATATGCACGACGGTATGGCTTAATTCTATTCAATGGCTGCAAGAGTTATGTTCCCTCTCCAATCCATGAGATGTTCCATGTTTCTTAAATAAATCATCTACTCCAACCCAAAAAGAGAAAAGAAGCAAGGTTGGGGAAGAAAACTTGGTTAGCGAAGTAAAAAAGACATAGCTTTACCTTCTTTATTTGACCTTTCAGTATAATTTTTTTTTTTTTTTTTTTTTTTTTTAAATAAACAAAAAGGTAAAACCTGTCATTGTATACGTCTACTCCAAAAATGTACCATTATAATGACAAGCCACTTTCAAATTATTATGAAAACCCATTTTTACCCTACAAAAAATAAATTTTAGGAATAAGACGAGGGAAAATTGAATACAAGGTTACAACATCTCATTTTACCATTTTGGTGTCAACAAGATGCACACTATATTATGGGGATCGTATAGTTGTAAGAAAGGACTATAAGCAAGCACTCTAACTGCAAAAATTTGGGAACAAGAGGTGTGAGGACTTTGACGATCCAATACCCACATCATCCTCGAGCTCATCCCAAATGGAAGATTGCCATGTGGTGGAGATAAAACTGTAGAAAATGTTAAAAATAAGTACACTGTGGGGAAAGTTGAAAAGGGAAGAAAATATATCTCATGGGAGATGGTTCTATGAATAACTGGCATCAGAGGAGCGCCCCTAATGAAGTGTGGGAAAATGGTTTCATACATACGAGGGCAACAAAATCATTCCATGTGTGGATGAGAGAGATTGAGAGAAAGGGTGCCAGCGTACCATCTCCTAACAGTTTGGAGAACCTTTTCCCATATCTAAAATTACATTTGAAAATGGGCAAGAATGTTGCTTGGTCGTGTGGCTCTTGCACCAACGTCAGGGCCAACCAACATGTATGCCATATGGCTGCTATGTAAAAACAAATTTCTATTATCCAGGCACACACAGCCAAAGAAATGGAATAATTCACTTCCCCTTTGGGTCCACAAACGCCTTACTAAGCTTTAGTATTTTCAAAAATACCCTTTGCAATTCC
Organism: Telopea speciosissima; assembly: GCF_018873765.1. NCBI lineage: Eukaryota > Viridiplantae > Streptophyta > Magnoliopsida > Proteales > Proteaceae > Telopea > Telopea speciosissima. Next base: position 16,266,032 of record NC_057917.1, read on the forward strand.
ATTTCTTTGGCTGCGAGCCTATAATAAAGTTCCTACAACCTCGATCGATTGCAGCAAATTTGGCCATCATGTGTCCTACCTAGGGGTGTCAATCGATCTGTTTGGACAGGTTTCAGTTCAGTTTCACCAATTTCATTATGAGAATGAGTGAATACAAAATATTATCCAATAAAGGTGCATCAGTTTCGGTTCAAGTTCGATTTCTTATCGGTTTCTATATGGGGACCGTTATGGGGTTTTCGTTTCCTCCCACCCTAACCCACCTATTCTCAGATCAAGATCGTCTCCAAGGAGTAGGGAATGCCCAGGGCGCTGCCAACCATTGGGCTGTGCCGCACACATCCATCCCTAGGCATGCACTGAGATATGTGCGGCACAGTTCAACCACTGAATGCCCCTGGCAGCACCCTGGGCCCATGCCTCCTTGGAGACAAGCTAAATTCCTTATTCTCACTTTCTTTTGTCGGATCCGACTCCTCTACTTCCGTAAATGCTACTTCCATCTTACTTCCATAAGACCTAAGCACTCCACGTGTACAAGAAGCCATCCAATGGCTGAAAATGAAAATATTCAAAAAATTTCAAAATTTCGTTCAAACCCAACCGGCTCAATAATTACTCAAACCAATCATTCTAAACAACCCAATCCAGCCGGCTCAATAATTACTTAAACCAAACCGCAACCCCAAAAATCTTACAAAAATCAGCAGAGTGCAGTTTCCTTGCAACGGAATTGCGGCAGTAGTGCAGTTTCCTTTTTTCTTGATAAACTTACAAAAATCTCTATATTCACTATATTTTCTTAATCGAAAAGTTCAAGAATCTCTGCCCGTCAATGAAGAGTAGTGTGCAGTTTCCTTGAGACGGAATTGCGGCGGTAGAGTAGCGAAGCAGGGAGGAAAGAGAAGAGATAGTAGAGAAAATAGATTGGAGAAGGTAAAGGTCTTAGATGAAGGGGAGAGAGAGGAAGAGGGGGGCGTCCAGGAAAGTGCGAGAGAAGAAAAGCCAGAATCGAAGAAGCATACAAAAGAAGAGAAAATGGGAAAAAATCAGATCAACATTAAATCATCGTTGCATATATACAACTGCAAGTGAAACACTCACAATTAGGAACAATGCAAGAGGGGAAGGATAGAGAACCAATCTGATGATAGCAGGCAGCTTCGGTGCCGTCATTCATGGTTCTGCCATGCTGGTTTAATTTCTTCCTCCTGTTCGAAGATTTAGTGAATGGATTTGGTAGAAATCAGTCCGATTTGAAGAAAATGATGGAGGTGGGAGGACCCAAAGGGGCAGTGTTGCAGGTGGAGTTGCGCAGAGAGGGGATGAGTGAGAGAGGAGAGAGAATAGGTAACTCGGGTTAGATTAGGGTTGGTGGGTGAATGCCATAACTCAAATTTGACCATAGGATTTGAATATGCCATGTGTCAACCATCTAAGGGGTAAATGGAGCAAAATGGAGCATGTCAGTAATGGAGCAGATAAAAGGGATTTTTATCTACTCCATTACTGACACGCTCCATTTTGCTCCATTTACCCCTTAGATGGTTGACACATGGCATACTCAAATCCTATGATCAAATTTGAGTTTTGGCATTAACCCACCCAACCTAATGGGGCAAAATGGAGCGTGTCAGTAATGGAGCAGATAAAAATCCCAGAAAGGGGGTGTGAAGTTAGGACTGCCCTATGGGCAAAATAGTAAGCTCACATCCTATTAAGGATATATTAGTCATTTGAAGGCATCAATAGCCAACACATCAGCAACTAACGGGAATGCTTTGACGGAGTGGGGCTGAGTGTAACAAGTACCTTAAACTCAGGGGGTCATGGTGTATAATTTAGAAACACAGGGGGTTGCACTGTAATGCAAGGCATTGGGAGGGCTAAACAGTTGGGCGTGTCAAAGTTATTGATCAAATGTGATTCGGCAGCAGGTATTAGTGCTCTTCACTCCAAATCCATCCCATGGTTCAATGCAGGAGAGGATCGCCCTTGAATCCTTCATGAATCATATCTTCTAAAAAATTTCTCACTGTTTTAGGGAAGCAAATCCCATAGCGGATTACCTTGCTAAACTAGCAGCAAAATGTGGAGTATCTTCTCAGGCGGTATCTAGCTTCCCTCTCTCTATTAGGGATGTTTTATCGGATGATTTTACAAGGCGGGCAAGATATCGCTTTTGTTAGTTTGATGATCCCGCCGATCTTATATTCTGTAGGGATTTATAATCCCTATCTTTTGATTCCTTGTATTCATCTAGGAATGCCTCCACGTTAACGTGAATGACATGGATAAAGCAGAACACTGAATTATTATTTTTTCCCAGTAAAAACCACTAAATTTGACCTATGCTCAATCTGACCAGTACTAAATATTAGCCACATCATCCCTCCAAGTGGCTCAAAATAGATGCATGTTGCGTTAATTCTAGCTTGATGGCCATATTCTAGGATTTTTTTTTAAAAAAAATAGTTAATATCAATTTATTGCAAACAAGAGGGGAAGGGGGGGGGGGATGTAGTTAATACAAAAGGTTACCACTTTAATTAACAGGTCTCCTTCCTCTCCCATAAATGGTTAGTTACTCCATGCCATTAATTCCCTCAAATTAAGAGAAAACGAAAGGAGAGTAAAAGATACCGTTTCAATTGTATCCATTAACACCACTTAACAAAACAACCCTATAAATTCCCCATTCTCCTGACAACCCTCATTTCAAAACCAACCTTGCTTCTACTTCTATCAGCTGATAGAACAGGATGAATAGAGCAAGAGTGATGACTGTGTTACTATTGATTGTTGCATGCACAAGCATGTCAACATACACTGCTACTTCCACTACTACTTCTGACTTATCGAAGGTTACCTGGAAACTACCAAAAGAAGAAGGTAACCCTTTGAAAGGGAACCCTTTTATAGGGATCCTCCCACCTGGGCTATACCTAGGGATGTAAATGGATAACCGAAATCCGAATCCGAATCTGCATCCGTGTCCGTTTAGAGGCATCCGTATTCGTTTAGAGATATCCGGGAAATAATCCGAATACTCCGATTAAAATCCGTCCGAAAAAAAATCCGAATACTTAATAATAAAAAATTAAATAAATAATGATTTTGACGGTTTTTTAAGATTCAATAAGTTCTAGAATATAATGAAAAGGGAATCATGATCTAAGAGATATGGATTGAGAGTGAATTGTATCCACTAGGGGGAGGAAGGTCCAGGTTACACAAGGCAGAGATGTAAACGGATGGTCAAAAATCCGAATCCGATCCGCATCCGAATCCGTTTAGAGGTATCCGAATTTGGTCAGGGAATATCCGACTCCGATCACATCCGATCCGTATCCGATCCGAATCCGATCCGTTTACATCCCTAGCTATACCCAAAGGCGCATCGATGTTGGTCAACCATTCAAAGCATACAAGGCTGTGGACAACAGATATTTACCTTTGTTTGGATTAATCCATTCCCTTTTAAACTTGAATCTGCTTGTTGTAAGGCTATTACTCAAGTTAACAACAATTGCTGGCCTATAATGTTCCCTTCCTACCCACAACTTCCAAACATACTCAAGGATAACTGTGTTCAAGTTGGAGGAGTTGCACCCAAGCCTTAGCACTCAAATTGCAGAAATAAATTTTCCTTTGTCCAATAATACTATAATAGTATAGCATTTTAGTTTTATGACCTTTTTTTCCATGTAAGGGCAAGGCCCATAAATTTTCATTACAGCCAATTTACCTGGGAATATTGGTTTTTAACGTATTAACTTGTTTCTTTTCAGCTTTTGGTGTTTTATATACACACTTCAATCTATGTCTCTCAATATTTTACTTCTACAATGAAAATCCACTTACCTTACCAACTAAATGAGGCCTTATAATATCAAAATATTAGTATAAAGTTAAGCAATTTATAATTTCAACCATGTATATTTATTTATTTATAGTAAAATCTTGTTGTAACTAAGGGAGATTAACAGCGTGGCTGACTTCCTGGTTTGGAAGCAGGCGCTGTCAATCACATGCATGACAGTTTGGCTTAATTCTATTCAATGGCTGCAAGAGTTATGTTCCCTCTCCAATCCATGAGATGTTGTATGTTTCTTAAATAAATCGTCTACCCCTACCCAACAAGAGAAAAAACCAAGGTTGGGGAAGAAAACTTGGTTAGTGAAGAAAAAAGGACATCACTTTACCTTTTTTATTTGACCTTTCAGTATAATATTTTTTTAAAAATAAAAGAAAGGTAAAATCTGTCATTTTATATGTCTACTCCAAAAATATATCGTTATAATGACAAGTCACTTTCAAATTATTATGAAAACCCTTTTTCACCCCTATAAAAAATAAATTTTAAGAAAATGACAAGGGAAAATTGAATACCAAGTTACAACATCTCATTTAACCATTTTGGTGACAACAAGATGCACCCTATATTATGGGGATGGTATAGTTGTAAGAAAGGACCATAAGCGAGCACTCTAACTGCAAAAATTTGGGAACAAGAGGTGTGAGGACTTTGTTGATCCAATACCCACATCATCCTCGAGCTCATCCCACATGGAAGATTGCCATGGGGTAGAGATAAAACTGTGGACAATGTTAAAAATAAGTAGACACCGTGGGGAAGGTTGAAAGGGGAAGAAAATATATCTCATGGGAGATGGTTCTATAAGTAACTGGCATAAGAGGAGCGCTCCAATAAAGTGCAAGAAAATGGTTTTATATATAGGAGGGCAACAAGATCATTCCATGTGTAGATGAGAGAGATTGAGAGAAAAGGTGCCACTGTACCATCTCCTAGCAGTTTGGAGAACCTTTTCCCATATCTAAAAGTACATTTAAAAATGGGCAAGAATGTTGTTTGGTCGTGTGGCTCTTGCACCAACGTCAGGGCCAACTTCCATGTATACGATATGGGGTTGCTATGTAAAAACAAATTTCTATTATCCAAGCACAGACAGCCAAAGAAATGGAATAATTCACTTCCCCTTTGGGTCCACAAGCGCCTTACTAAGCTTTAGTATTTTCAAAAATACCCTTTGCGATTCCATTTCTTTGGCTGCAAGCCTATAATAAAGTTCCTACAATTTTTTTTTTTAACCCAACGTGTTAGCTCAGTTGACAAAGACCAACTCCTCAAATAAGAGGTCATGAGTTCAAAGTTCAAACCACCTAGGAGCATATCCCCATCCCGTATCTTCCCCAGCCCCCCCCCCCCCCCTCCTATTATTAAAGTTCCTACAACCTCGATCGGTAGCAGCAAATTTGGCCATCATGTGCCCTACCTAGGGGTGTCAATCGATCGATTTAGACAGGTTTCAGTTCGATTTCACCAGTTTGGCATCGGTCTCGGTTCAGGTTCGATTTGGTTTCGGTTTCTTATCGGTTTCTATATGGAGAACGGTATAGAGTGTTGGTTTCCCCCCCACCCACCTATTCTCACTTTCTTTTCCCCAAGCAAAGTAACCAAACGCAGCGCCAGTCACCCACTAAAAGAAAGACTTTTTATGTTTTTTGCTGTCAACCTACTAAAAGAAAGACAGACACAGACTGAGAGAGAGAGAGAGAGAGAGAGAGAGAGAGATGTGGGCCACGTACTACAAAGTAATTACACTGCATTATGGCATTATTAAGACATAAATAGCATGACAAATTACGTTACAACATGTAATAAAGTAATGAACGAAGTGAATGATCAAGTGAAAAATCCCTTGAACCCATCCTATCTTGAATCAATTCAAACCTGAAAGACAAATAGAAAACAAAGCAAACAACAACTGCAGTTCCGCCCCAATTGGCAGTTCCAGAAATAGACACCAAAGAAGTTTCCCCAATATTATTAATTGGAACAGGTAACGCTGCCGTTATCCCCTTCCAGATTTCGTTCGTGTACGTACACACGCAGCCCGTTCTTCATAAACAACGTCAACGACATCTTCTGCTCAACACGGTGACCAGGAACCAACGATAGCCGGTGACGCAACAGTACGGTCGCAGCCACCGACTTCATCTGTAAATAAGCCAAGTCTTTCCCCAAACAAGTTCTCGGTCCCGCATTGAACGCCACATACTTGTAAGCCTCTTTAGGCGTTTCAAACCTCTCCCCGTCCTGCGAGATCCACCGTTCCGGTCGAAACTCCGAACAATCATCTCCCCATATGGCTTCCATCCTTCCCACCGAATAAATCGAGTAAGTAATCAACGAACCGGCCGGCACGACTGTTCCGTCAGGTAGAATATCGTCCGATAAGACATACTTGAAATCCTCCGGCACCGACGGATACAATCGAAGCGTTTCGGATAACGCTGCTTTCAGATAGACAAGTTGATCCACTTCATCAAAAACCAACGGCTCTTCCACCCATTTCTTTCGATCATCACCACGTGTCTTCTTAAGGACCGTTGATATCTCGTTGATGATCTTCTCTTCCACTTGTGGGTGAGTCATGACGAGCCAGAAAAACCAACTCAGTGCAACGGATGAAGTGTCTCGGCCGGCAAGAACGAAGTTGAGAGCAATAAAACTGAGGAACGAGCTTGGGAAGAAGTTTCCATTAATGTCTTTTTTCTTAAGGAACCGAGAAAGCAAGTCATCTGAAGGTGCTTCCTTGCGTGCTATGATTGCATCCATCATGTAACTCTCCACGATTCTTAAGCTCTCCTTCAATCTCCTCTCCGATCCGATTCCTAAAGCCTTCTTAAATCTCCAAAAGAAACCCGGGTAGAGTAGTCTCTGCAGAGTCGACTCGGTGGCCGAGTCAAACGCGAGAGCGAACGGGTTATCAGGTAACTCGGGCGAGAGTGTTTCTGGGTCTTTACCAAAAGTGAGCCCACATATGTTATCGAACGTTAAGCGCAGCAACAACTCCTGAAAGTAAGAGTGTCAATTTAGACGTTTAAAATCTTATCGAATTAAACCAAAGTAAATCAGTTCGGTTTTAGTTTTTAAAGTTAGAATCTTTTTTAGGTTCGGTTTCATGCTTAAAATCGAATGGAGTTATCTATTTTCAAATCAAATAAAGAACCGTATAAAATTGTATTCATTTTTTACGTTTTTTAATCAAAATTGAATGATAAATTCTTTTCCATTTTAATGTTTGAGAAAAGTTTGATGGACTATAATCCTATCAAAGAAGAGTTTTTCATTAGTGACTATGTAAAATAATTAGCATTGACGTTTAAAATAGGACCTAAACTGAATATGAGACTCAATTAAAACCCACTAAGAAGTTGAATACAAAACCAAATAAAAACCGAAATCAAACTCAATCAAGTCAATTCGATTTTAGTTTTAAAAATGTATTTCTATTTTCAATTCGGTTCGATTTTAGTTTTTATATTTATTTTCTTAAACCAAACCAAATAATCAAAACTAAACTGATTGACACCCTTACCTGCAAGTCTACAGGGGAGTGGTTCATTGCCGCTTCGGCCAGAATGGGCCAGAACCGGAATTTAATAGTCCGGTTGACCCACCGTGCCATGGCTTGACGGAGTGATCGAGTGGTGAACTCTAGCGCCGCTGTCTTACGTTGGATGACCCATGTATCGCCGTCGCTGTTGAAAATTCCCTGACCTAACAGGTCATGGAAGGCTGCTTGCCATGTCGGACCTTTCGGGTAGTTATCAAACCGGGTTCGAAGTATGTGTTCAATATTCTTAGGATTGCAAGTGACTGTGTAGAAGCTCTGCTTACGAGCAATGAAAGGAAGAGCAAGAATACAAGTCTGGTAAGTGACAGATCCACCAGTCCGTCTAAGGTTTTCTGCTATCCAATCATGAACACGAGACCGGTTCGCGATTAAACCGGGTAGACTTCCCACGATAGGCCAGGCTTTTGGACCGGACAGGTTTCGAGCTAGGAAATAGAACCAGAAGAGATATGCTGATAATGTGGCTATCCCAACGAAGAAGAAGACGAAGGTTTCCATGTGAAGGATTACTAAGAGAAACTGAGAATAGAAGAGCGTGGAGTGAGTAGTGGAGATTGGAGAGAATATATATAGTAATAGTATCGTGAAGATGAATTAGTGAGATTTACTTTAGGAAGGGTTGTTAGGAAAATAATTAAGCTAAGACATGAAAGTCTCTGTTTGGTTGATAAGAAATAAGAACATTTTCATTAGACACACGAAAAAGCTTGAAGAAAACTGAGTGTATGTGTGCTTTGTGTGTGTGTGTGTGGTGGTAGTGTGGTGCTTGCAGGATAAAAAGAGAAAGGACGGGTTGTTAGAATTGTTCACCCACATTGAGAAATTGAGATTTGATTGGGTTTTGGAGAATGGAAATGGAGAATTATGGGGTGATGGGTAATAGGGAGAAGAAGTAAACTAAAGAATAGAATTTTCTACACAATAAAGAAATATATATAGTTTCTAAGAAAAGAATGAGTTCGTGTTAAAGTGAAAAGGATCAGTGCAAGTGTCGACTTTTAGATTTAGTTACACGAAACTTTACGAGAAAGTAAATATCCAAAAAGGAAAGTTGCTCACTAAACATCGCACTGCACCTACTCTGATGCCTTTGTTTCTGTTCACACCCTTGATTTTTTATGGGTTAACATTTGGGATTGAGCTCTTCTCTAGGGAGTTCAGCATGCCCAGGGGCATCCAGCCGTTGGACTGTGTCGCACATATCCTTAGACATGCGCTAAGATGTGTGCGGCACAACCCATCCATTGGATGCCCCCTGAGCACTCCTAGGGCGCTGAGCTCCCTGTAGAGGAGCCGGATCCTAACATTTGAGATCTCAAGAGAGAAAATGTAAGAATTCAATATCTTATCTCTTTCATTGGATACTACTAATTAATATATAGGGCTTCTAGAGGGAAAAGGATTTTGTCAACGGGAGTTGGAGCATACAGCCCCGCTAAACGACAGTAAAAACAGGGATGTCGTGGTCATTTCACATGCTCCCGTCACGACTGGACAAGAGCCAAGTCCCTTCTAAAGGCTTACACAACTTCTACAAGGTTCATTTACCACTTCCATTACAACTCCTCTCACGTATTACAACTCATTCCTTAACCTCTATCACTTAACCCATGACGATCCAATTAATACAAACTTCTTAACTACCCCCACATAACATTTGAAATAATCCATCCATTACTAAGCAACTAACCATGATATAGCAAAGCAACAACCCATACTACGTGTGACTGAACATGGCTAACCACGCATGCCCTGGGGTGCACCTTACAATTCTCTCCTCCTTGAGAAATGGGCTTGTCCTCAAGCCCAAAGTCCGCCATAGCTGTGACATTCTTTTACTCTTTCATAATTCCCTTCAATTAAAAATAATTTCTTACACGGTGACACTGGCACATACCGTTCATTGCAATTATAGAACAATCCCTCTGTATGCTTCTCTTGCATCTTTGTTGAAGTGAGTCATCGAACTGGAAAAGTTGAACTTCGATTTATTGATTCTATGTCAGGTGGAATACTCGTTTTCTCAAGCCTGAGTGTAGGGAAGTTAGAGTAATTGGCCCCATTTTTTAAATGTTCAAATGGGACCACCCCTCTCCTTCCGTGTTACCCCTTCAACAGCCCACTGAAGGATCATGAAAGAGACGATTTGAATGGGAGCATGAAGGATGCCCATTCACCCGGAAGAGGACTGTCCCTAGTGGGTAACATTATATTCCATGGTGAGACTAACTGAGTGAATGTTACAGGGTGTTCAATTCCATTTACACCCTCTAAAGAAGATTGGCTACACAATTATTTGGGCCCACCAGGATTTTTGGATTGATAATTAAAGTATATGCTATGAAATTACTTTTTAAAATTCACTTCATCTAATCATCAGCTTAAGGGTGTCAATTCCAAGCCTGGCCCGATAGGCCCTATCGAGCCCACCCGGTTAAACCCCAGCCTGGACTGGACTGAATATTAAACATGTTGGGCTTAAAAAACGTGTTGGTCTTAAGCCCAACATGTTTAATAATTGGTCGTTCCTGATGTCTGGTTCTAACCCGTTGGGTGCCCGATCAGATCGACTGGTTACGAACCCGACCTAGCCCGCCCGGTTAAGGCCTGACCAATATGAACCTTTAAGAATGTTTGGCTTTCCCACTGCACTATGTCTGATTTCCAGAGTCAAATTGCTCAATGTTACAGATGAACTTAATCAAAAGATGACTGAATTAATTAAAAATGAGCGTACAATTGGTTCTTTAGGTATGTGTTAAGAGTGTAAGCGGTCAACTTTAGGTTCGAGAAATGATAAATTATGGACCAAATTGAGCCAAACTGGCTTGCTTGGATTGATGATCATATTGTAGGGCTGCACCATTTAGAGATCGACTAGAGTTAAATAGACCCACAACCCGGTTAAGGCCCGATTTACCCCGATTTTAATTCACCGTTTAGAGCCCGAGACTGACTGAGCATGACCGAGCTCGTCCAGACCCGACCTAAATACTTAAAACGGTCAGAGATGGTGCAGCTTGCAAAATTGGGGAGGCCAGACAGAGCCCGACCGGTTGGCACCCTACATCAGCTTATTACATGGGCATTATAAAATAGGTTAAACAATTTTGTAACCTAACTCCATTGCAACCAGACAAAGCCTAAGATTATATAACTTTCTGAAGTCGCTATTAGTCTTTTGTTTTTCATGTGAAGAAAATTTGGCTAGGCTGGTGGGATCGAGTTGAGGATTAGAGAAAAATAAAAATAAGGGAACAATTTTACACAGGGAAGTCGGGTGTCAACCGGTTGGACTCAGTCGGTCTCGGTTGGGCCTAATTAGGCTTAACCAAGCTTGAAGCCTGCACTGTGATTGCCTGTTTAAATAATTGAGCCGGGCTTGGATGGGCTCGGGGCTATAATCGAGTACTAGAATTGGGCCTTAACCGGACTATGGGCTTGTTTAAATCTAAACGATCTTTAAATGGACATTAAATTAAAGCCCTAAAAAAATTATTGGAAAATCAGAAAGAAAAAATTCTTTTTCAGGTTAGGTCTATTTGTGATAGCAAGACATGCAAGCATCGAAGAACAAATTACAATGCCTATCTATTCATTAACTAATACTATACAGCATTTATTAATTTCAAAACTGAGGGTCCCTTTACCCATTTGCTGCCATGGGGGAGCTTGCTACAGAATTTCTGTAGAGACTAAAGCGCTGATCATGTGGGTTACTGAGACACAAGCATAGATCTAGATGAGGTAGGGGAATGCTGAGTTCCATAGTTGCTCGTGAACATTGGTGATGTTGGCATAGATGTGCAGGCAATTGGTGCTAAAGTATGATAGGCTCTGATGAAGTTGCCTGGGGCTCTTTCCCTTGAGATGCTTGCATGTTCACCTTTATCCTGCGTTTCCATAAGCACAATTAGTCCCCTACATCATCTACTATACAAACTCTATAAGACCCACAATCTCAACTTTGTGACAGCTATAGTCTTTTAACAGTTGCAGGTCTCATTCAAGAGACATCAATAATAGAAACACAGAAAAAATTACAAAAATTCATACCTGTTGTGAACGTTAATTAAAACATTGGAGAATCGAACTTATGACACAGTCACACTGTACAAGTAAACGGGTCGGACTAGGTCGGGTTGTAATCGGGAGGATTAGGTCGGGCTTGGAATCAGTCGGTCTGGTCGGACGCCCGATGGGCTAAGACCCACACCTGACACTTAAGGGTAAAATGGATTTTTCCATTCAACCACTAACAGCAGACTAACATTGTTAGATTTCATGGGGCTTCAAGTAATAGTTTCAAAAGTTAAGGCTGTCATAGTACATAGGGTGTACAAGTAATTTACAAATGAATGTAGATCTGATGTGCTAATATTCCCCCGCAAACTAAGCCGAGTACAGAGGCCCAGTTTGATACAAATAGACTCCAATTCTCGGCAACCAAGGGGTTTGGTAAAAATGTCAGCCAACTGGCAATGTGAAGGAACAAAACGAGTGATAAGCGAGCCAAGAGCCACCTTCTCACAAACGAAGTGATAATCGACCTCGATGTGCTTAGTGCAAGCATGAAAAACGGGATTCACCGTCATATGAAGAGCACTAAGATTATCACAAAATAACACAGCAGGCTGGGGCTGAGGCACTCCAATGTCACGAAGCAAAAAGGACAGCCAAGTCAATTCCGCAAGACCGGAGGCCATAGCCCGATATTCTACCTCCGTGCTTGGGCGGGCAATAGTTGGTCTTGGCACTCCAAGATATGCAGTTGGAGCCCAGGAAGGTACAAAACCCGGTGGTAGAACGCCAAGTGAGGGCACACCCAGCCCAATCAGAGTCCAAAAAAGCATACAAATCAAAAGTGCTATCGCGGACAATGCGAAGACCCTATGCAAGAGTACCCCGGACATAATGCAGGATGCGTTTGAACATGCCAAAATGTGCCAAAGTTGGAGCATCCATGTAGTGACATACAGTTTTAACCGCATAGGAAAGATCCGGTCGGGTCATAGTGAGATATTGTAAACCCCCAACAAGACTCCGAAACAGAGTGACATCAGAAAATGGAGGGCTCTCAGTCAAATCAGGGCAAGCAGTCATAGGGGTAGCTGTAGGCTTGATAGCAACCATATGGGCAGGGCGAAGTATATCCGTTGCATACTTGGCTTGAGATAATAACAGTCCCTGGGAAGTGTGCTGCACCTCAACACCAAGAAAGTAATGTAGGAGCCCCAAGTCCTTCATAACAAACCGCAAGCCCAGAGTAGAAATAAAGGTCTCCATGAACCCGTCATCATTCCCTGTAAGCACAATATCATCAACATATAGCAAAAGAAACAACACACGACCATGGCGATGATAAACAAACATGGAGGAGTCCGAAGTACTATAGAGGAAATCAAACTCAAGGAGAAATGAACTAAACTGGTCGAACCATTCACGAGGAGCATGACAAAGGCCATAGAGAGCATGTTCCAGGCGAAAAACAGCGTGCGGGTGAGAGGCATTAATTAATCCTGGAGGCTGACTCATATAGACCGGAGTGGTCAAAAAACCATGCAAAAATGCATTTTCAACGTCCAATTGTCGAATTTGCCAACGAAGGATCGTGGCAATGGACAACACCATGCGTATAGAACCCGGCTTAACAATCGGGTTGAATGTCTCAAGAAAATCAACCCCCTCGCGTTAAGTGAAACCCTTGGCCACTAACCGTGCCTTGAGGCGTTCCAAAAGAGCCATTGGCATGAAGTTCGAATTTAAAAATCCACTTACAGCCAACAATGTTCATAGAGGAGGTGCAAGATACCAAAGTCCGGATGCGATTCACAGCCAACGCCTCCATTTCCTCAAGCATAGCCACTGTCCAACCAGGGTGTTTGAGGGCCGCCTTGACACTAGTCGGCTCTGTGGGAATGGATTCTACCAGAGCAGGGAGAGATAAGGAAAACTTAGGATTCGGTTTACGGATGCCAGCACGCCCCCAAGTGACCATGGTGTGAGAGGGCAAAGGCCGAGGGGGAGGTAGTGACATTGTCAAAGTGGGCTAGGCATGAGACCCAGAAATGGGCCCAAGAATGGGTTGGAGCAGCGCTGGACTAAGCTGGATGGGCTGGATGGGCTCTGGAATGGGCTGGATGGGTGTTGGAGTGGGCTGGGGAGCCCTCGATGGGCTCAATAGAATAGGTGCAAAACCCGAGGCAGGGGCTAGTGTGGGCTCGAGTAACGAACTAGAACCTGAAGCACTGGAAAAGGAAGAAGGTTGCCAGCCCTAGTGGAGCCTCAGATGGTGAGAACCAAGGACCAGAAGCAGCTGTTGGAGAAGAACCAGATGAATGCACAGAACCAGCCATAGACTCAGGGGTCAGCTAGTGCTCAAAGCTACACAATTCACCCGAGACATGTGTGGAAGGAGGGGAGGAATCACCCTGCCCAAAGGGATAGAGGCTTTCATCAAAAACCACATATCTCAAAATATAAACACGACCAGTGGAGCAATGAAGATAGCGGTAGCCTTTATATTTGTCACTATAGCCCACAAAAATACATGGCAAGGAGCGAGGGGAGAACTTATTAGTAGCATAGCTCCATAAATAAGGGTAACACCGAGAACCAAACACTCTTAAAATAGTGTAATCTGGCTGCTTGTGAAACAAGACATGAAGGGGAGTGTCCAGAGTCAGAAACTTCGATGGAAGCTTATTGATCAAAAATACAGCCAAAGAGAATGCCTCCACCCAAAAACAAGAGGGAATAGAGGCGGTGAACATCATGGCCAAACCCAGCTTGACAATATGATGATGTTTGCGCTCTTCCACACTATTCTGTTCAAATGTAGTGGGGCAGGAGAGATGATTGATTATACCACACTGATTTAGATGACGGAGGAATTCCTTGTCTAAAAATTCACCCCCACCATCACATTGAAATTCCTTTATCTTGGTATCAAATTGACGCTCAACCATAGATTGGAAACCCAGAAAAGTTTGAAGGAAATTAGATTTACGTTTTAGAGGATAAAACCATGTATAACGAGAAAAATCATCTATTAGAATCACATAATAGCAAAACTGTTAAACACTAGTAATAGGCGCTTTGCCCCACAAATCACAATGAATTCAAGCAAGGGGTGCATTACATTTGGTAAAAGAACTATTAACAGGTAGTTTGGTACTCTTACTGAGTTGGCAACTAGAGCACAAATGTAAAGAGTCCTGTGTTATAGAAATCAAATTCTTATTCCTAAGAAACTGTATGACTCGGCCTTGTGGATGCCCAAGCCTCTGATGCCAAATATCTTCAGAGGCAGATCTAAACCGAGTAGAGAAAAAAACTTGCACATGCTAGTCTGGTAATGGAGAAACTCTAGAGGATGGAGGATCAAAAGTATAAAGGCCTCCATTGTTACTCCCCGATGCCACAGTCTGCCTTGTTCGAAGGTCCTTAATCACAAATCCAGTGTTATCAAATTCAAATGAACAAGGATAATCATGTGTGAGTTGAGAAACATATAAGAAGTTTTTCTTTATGGATGGTACTAGCAACACATTAGTAAGAGGTAAAGAAGCACAATCATTGTCAATACTACTTGTGCCAACGTGAGTGATAGGCAGTTGAACACCATTGTCGTTACTGAACTAAAGTCTTTATAAGAAATGGAAGAGTGAAATATACCTGGATTATTAGTGACATGTGTCGTGGCACCTGTGTCTGGGAACCACTCAGAATCCTAGGACGAACTCAAATGTAGAGCAGTGAGTGCTTGTGGAACATCATCATGTTGATAACTGTTGTCAAAGCGACTATAACATTTCAGAGCTCTATGGTCTAGTTTGTGACAGATCTGGCACTTGATATGAGAACGAAAGGAGTTGTTGCCTCTATAACCTTGCAATGGATGAGCATTCACAAGATCTCCTCTGTTTTCTTTGTCATCAGTAGCAGATCTGGAGTTTTGAATAAACCCATGGCCTTTGGAGGTAAAGTAACCACCAGCACGCCTTCCTCATCCTCGAGACTGTCGACCACCAGGTATGGTGGTCTTTTCTCCAAGAAATGCAAGATGAGGGTTAGGGATCTTGGACTGGTTACCTCGATTGCGTAGGTCATGGCTCTACAGGAGTGGTATCAACTCATTATAACTCGGAACTGGTGCTTTCAACATCGTTGTAGCAAAGTTCTCGTATGCTGGATCAAGATTAGTAAGAAGGAAAACCTTGCACTGACCAAGCACCTGTTTCCCTATGGAACTGAGTTGGTCACATACTCGTTTGAACTTGATCAAAAATGATAGAAAGAGTAGAGGAATCTTTCTTCTTCAAGAAATGGAGTTTGGCAAGTAGCACAAACTCTCGAGCTTCAGAAGCCTGAGCAAATGCATCAGACAGAGTACTCTATAGATCTGATGCAGTCTTGATGCCAACAGCAAGACTAAGAACATCTTCAGAGAGCATTCCAGTAATCCAAGCTTTCACCAATCGATCTGTACGAATCCAAGAAATGAAATCTGGATTCATGATCGTCTTTTCGTTTTCAAAACCATCTCTCAATCAGGTTGCACAAGATCGCTATTAATGAAACCAAGAAGGTCTTGGCTATTGATCAGCAACACCATCTGCGTCTCCCATAGCAAGAAGTTGTCCTGAGTGAGCTTCAGAGTGACAAAGTTTGTCACATTCAGAGTTGAAGGATAGGGAAACGCGATTGGCAGGCTCAAATCCGCTATTACAACCACCGTTGTCTACAACTATGAGAAGTCTGCTCTTGCAGGCTCTGATACCATAACAAGATACAAACAACGATTGAGGTCTCTCTCAGAATGAGAGAAACCCTAAAGGAAATGTTTTATTTATAGTGTATAATCATGTTACATTACAGCTCATAATATGAATGATAATTACAAGGTCTGCCACTGACTCATGTGACACCTTGTTATTGTGGGCCTATGAATGTAGATCTTATGTGCTAATACTTCTAACCAAATTAATGTTTTTTTTTAATTTATGATTTTACCCTTAATATAACCTAACTATTCTTCTTCACGTAAATCAATAAACGACAAAAAAAAAACTCATGGGAGGGGTCTCAGGGCATTTTGGAAATCTAAAAAATTAGACAAAAAAATGGAATACGTACTTTATAGGATACATAGATATACTAATGCATATTTGATTCACCTAACACATGACAGGTATACCATTATGGGATAGATAGTTTATTTACATGAACTTAATCGTATAACTAGTGATGGATTAGAATTTTTTAAGAGGTTCTTTCACAGTGGTTGTCCTACCCAGATAGGCATATCCCTCAACTTAGGTATTAGTTCTTTTCCATCCTTAACTTTTGATTTTGATGGCACTATAATTGTTTGTTCTTAACATGTTGAGCATTCACTTCATAGATGTACATGTTGCATTCTTTTATGAGTATCTACCAGTATACGATTTTGTCAAGAAATTTTCCAACGTTACAGACACTTAAATACCACTGTTTGAAAGGGATATTCATGAGGTACCTTTACAACTATGTTTGCATTTTTATCTTACCTCATCCCTTTTTTTTATAGCACTTCTAATATTGTTTTAGCGTATTTTTTAGTGTTATTATTTATTCTTTATGTACTTTATTTTGTTTATTTTCTCTAATTGATATTCTATACTTCAAAATATGAATACGAGAATTCTTGAAATAGTTGTTTATACCTCAACTTTAGTTTCGTCATTTGCCATCCGTCCAAACGGCAAGTAGTATCAGAGAAAAATTTTATCTTATAGAGGTTTATTTTTCTATTATATTTTTTATTCTTTTATTTAGTTATTTAAATTGATGTGTGTATTATTGGAATTTAAATTTATTATTTGTTTTGATGCAAGATTTTATAGGTTTGCAGTATTATGAAGAAACAACACTATAAGAAGAAAAAAAAATTTAATCAGAATCAATAGTTATACACACTAAAGGAAACCTACCACAAGTCACCTCCCATCAGAGAGAAGACCTACCATTTAGGAGTGTCAATGGGTCGGGTTGAGTCGGGCCTGCCCTAAACCCTAACCCAACCCTAGAGGCCTTAACCTAAACCCTGACCCGACCCAACCCTACCAGGGCCAAGAAACCCTCAACCCAATCCCGACCCTGCTAGGGTTTTTCCTGATCCGACCCAACCTTTATTGACCCTGATAGGGTCGGGTTGGCCCTGATTGACCCTGTCTTGACCCTGACCCTGACCCTGATTTTGTCTGTAATCCCATGTGCCTTTAGGGCTTTTTTTGTCTTTTGCTTTTTAATATTTTTATTAGGATATATATATAAATAATATTAGACCAATATATATATATATATGTATCCTATAAAAGTACGTACTCTACTTTCTTTGCCAAATTTTTTAGCTACCCAAAATGCCCCCGATGTCCACCTATTCAAAGACCAAAATACCCATACCCCAACTTAGAAAAAGACACTCGACAAACCGCTGTGAGAGAAACGAGCCTAACAACAGATCTCACACATAAACTTATTTATTTTTAATTAAATCCTTGGAATTTGAAACTAGCAAGAGTGGGCCCTCCGTCATACAATCTATCTATTATTTATTTTTTTATTAAACCGTTGGAATTTGAAACTACTAAGAGTAGGTCCTTCGTCATACAATATATATCTATTATTTATTTATTTTTAAATTTTTTATTATACCATTGGAATTTGAAACTGCCAAGAGAGGGCCCTTCTTAATTTATTAATTTATTAATGTTGTGAAAGAGGAAAAAAAACACGAAGCAGTGATAGATCCTAGCAACTTATTAATTTATTAATAATTAATTTTGTGAAAGAAAAAAAAAATACGAAGAAGTGATAGAATCTAGCAAACGTTAGGGTGCTTTCAAATCCTCATTCCCACTTGAATAGACGTGTCCCCCCAACTCTTCTCACTATCTCTTCTTTGAATCTGTGATTCCCACGCTAACAGACACACTCCCTCATACACAGAAAACCATGACTACATATAGACGGACTTTGTCTCTCTCTCTCTCTCTCTACGGATATTTTTACCGATTCCTAGGGACTCTCTCTCTCTCTCTCTCTCTCTCTCTCTCTCTCTCTGCAATTCCTTCCTTCCCTTGACGAGTTATAAGTAGAAGAAATCAAGAGAACCTGTTCTTTTCGACTTTAGCATTTTAGTGTTTCGTTAGAGGTAAAGTGAATACTATCCCTCCCTCCTTTGTGTCTTATTTACTTTTAATTTTATCTATTCATAAGTTCGTTTCGATGTTCTCCAATTGGTTTCACGTACACCAGTGTTCATGATGGGGTTTATGCTTGAATTGCTTTGTTTGTTCTTATGATCTACTTCTTTGATTCATGATGGGGTTTATTTTAATGAGTAGAGAAGAAAGAGAAATGTGTATAAAGTAATCATGGGCCCACCTTTATCTCATATTCATCAATTTTTCGAGTGGTGGAAATGGTGGTCCATGAACCCCCCTGTATTGGTTGGACTATTTGGGAGGCCAGGATGGTTTTTTTTCCTCTAACAAGGCTGTTTAAACACAATTAAATGATGTTGTGTATGGTATACATTCTACGTTGATTTCGTAATAAAAACAAAATCAGAAACTGACTAAGAATACATACCAAACACTGTCTAAGTTTACACAAAATGAACAAGATAGTTTAGTTTTCCCAAAATAAACACAACACAGATAGTTTCCATACAAGAAATAGAGACTCAAAATGTTAGATCTTTTATGGATGCTAAAGGAGTGGTGGATATTTTTTTTTTTTAAGATACAAATGTTTGGGTTTCATTGGGATGTAGGGAACTATATTTCACGTGTCATAACGTTTGGACTCATTTTTCAGTCATTTTCTTTAGTTGGGTTACTAAGAAATGAGCTATGTCAGAGGACATACATTAAGCAGACAATGATGGGACAAACACTAATTGTTGGATGCATGTATGTGAATAGGATATAAAATTTGAGGAAGAACAAAATGCAGAAGAAATAGGTGTTGACTAGGAAGAAATCAGACCTGAGTGGATATAATGGCACCTTGGATCCCCGTTCTGCTCTCCTCCTCACCTTTCTTGCATTTCCTGGCCGTGATAAAAGCGACAGTGCTTTGCATTTTTACAGAAAATTTCCCTTGGGTTTTATCTTTACAGATTTTCTCTATGGGATCTTATTATCCGTGCAATATTATTTTTTTGGCATATGTCACATCCTGTCTAACCAGTTCCTACTCCTTTATTCTTTGTTTTGAAAATCCTTTAAGGTTTTCCTTTGGGGTTTTTAGCACCCGATTTTATTTCTTCCGAAGATTTTTTCAGGGTTGTAAATGGATAACCGAAAACCCGAATTCGATCTGCATCCGTATCGGTTTAGGGACATCCGTATTCGATTAGAGATATTCAGAAAAAAAAGTCTGAATACTCCGATAAAAATTTGAATCCAAATACTTAATTATAAAAAATAAAGTAAATAACGATTTTGAGGATTTTTTTAAGATTCAACAGGTTCTAAAATATGAAGAAAAGAGAATCATGATAAAAAAAACTATGGATTGAGAGTGAATTGTATCCACTAGGGGGAGGAAGATTCGGGTTACACACAGCAGAGGTATAAACGGATGGTCAAAAATTCGAATTCGATTCGCTTCCGAATCCATCCTAATCCGTTTAGAGGTATCCGTATTCGACCAAGAAATATCCGAATCCGATTACATCCAAGCCGAATCCAATCCGTTTACAGGCCTATATGGGATCTTATTATCCGTGCAATATTATTTTTTTAGCATATGTCACATCCTATCTAATCAGTTCCTACTCCTTTATTCTTTGTTTTGAAAATCCTTTAAGGTTTTCCTTTGGAGTTTGCAGCATCCGATTTTATTTCTTCCGAAGATTTTTTTCTGATCACACAACTTGGCGATAAACTATTTTTTAGATTTTTAGGCAGAAACGAAATCTGCAATTACTGAAGATCTGTCCCTGATATTTGGGGCATTGAGGCTAATCCAAGCTTCTGATTTTTTGTGGTTCAAACTCTCTCAATAACCAATGACCATATGAGACAATAAAATATCGTATACCCATTGAGCGCATGCACGTGCCACATTTGCACGTGTGGCCACAGCTTCTTTTTGGTTTCTTAGTTGCTGATTCTCATCTATTCGTTGGATCACTATCAGACTCTGAGGTTTTGATTTCTATTGAGCAACAATCTCCAAGCCGAATTGTAGCCCCGTCCAACGAGTTGACATTTTGTTCAATTGGGCATCATTGGTGTAGCTTAGTTCAGACACAAAAAATATGCAATCTGCAAATACATGTTTTGTTATCTAAGAGGGTTAATGCAGCTCCTGCCTATATTATTATTCTTCTCTAACCTTAATTAGAAGCATGAAAAGTTTAGAAAAATATAAATAGTTTTGAAATTTATAGAAATTATTATTTTCAATTTATAACTCTTAATTTTAACTTCAAATTATTTTTTATGTTGATGATTATATACCAACAATTGCCAAGCGTAGTTGCTAAGGTGTGGTATGCTCATGTCTTACTCACCAGGAGATCTCGAGTTAGTTACAAGACCTACATATTGAAGGATAAAATGCTAACAGTATGAGACTACACAACATATTTTCTCTCACTCCAACATATGGCCACACGTGAGTTTACTAGTATATATATATATATATGCAATATTATATACTTATAATTAATACAGGGTTAGGTTGGGTCGGGCCGAGCTAAGCCCGGGATCTAAACCCTGACCCAACCCGACCCTACCAGGGCTAGACTATAACTAAACCCAAACCCGCCCTCAAGGTTAAAAAATCAGGGTCGGGCTCAGGGCAGGTTCGGGCCAGCCGCACTTTATTAATACCTTTACTATCATTGGAGGGAACCCATTAATAAGAATGACTCTGTGGTAAATTAGGAGATACGTTTGTTCGCATGAAAAATAAAAATCTCATGGGACGAGTCTCAGGGTATTTTGAAAATCTAAAATATTAGACAAAAAAAAGTGGAGTACGTACTTTTATACGATACATAGATATATTAATGCATATTTTGGTTCACCTGACACATGACAGGTGTACCATTATAGGACAGATAATTTATGTTCATGAGCTTAATCGTATCCCTCAATTTAGGTATTAGTTTTCTCATCCTTAACTTTTTCATTTTGATAGCATTGTAATTGTTTGATTCTTAACGTGTTGAGCATTCACTCCATAAATGTACATGTTGCATTATTTTATAAGTATATACCAGTACACAAGTTTGTCAAAAATTCCTCAATATTACAAACACTTCAATACCACTGTCTGAAAGGAATATTCGTGAGGTACCATTACAATTATATTTTGTTTGCCTTTTTACCTTACCATATCCCCTTTTTTCCATAATACTTATAATATTGTTTTAACGTATTTTCGAGTGCTACCATGTACTCTTTTTGTACTTTCTTTTGTTTATTTTCTTTAATTGCTATTTTATACTTTAAAATAAGAACACGAAAATTCTTGAATTAGGTGTTCATATCTCAGTTTCAGTTTCCTCATTTGCCAGCTGTCCAAGCAACAAGTAGTATCAGAGAAAATTTTTATCCTATGGGGATTTATTTTTCTATTATCTTTCATATATACTTTTGTTTAGTTGTTCAATTTGATTTGTTTATTATTGGAATTTAAATTTATGATTTGTTTTGATGCAATGTTTTATAGGTTTGCAGTATTGTGAAGGGACAATCCTATAAGAAGAAAAAATTTAATCAGAATCAAGTCATATACACTAGCAGGGACCTATCAGAGAGAAGACCTACCATTGGAGGGAACCCATGAATAAGAATGACTCTGTGATAAATCATGAGATACGTCTATACACGTGGAAAAAAAAAAAACTCTTGGGAGGGGTCTCAAGGCATTATGAGAATCTGAATAACTGGATAAAAAAATGAAATACGTACTTTTCTAGAATACATAGCTATAATGATGCATATTTTGATTCACCTAACACATGGCATGTGTATCATTATGGGACAGATAGTTTATTTTCATGAGCTTAATGGTATAACTGATGATGGATTAGAATTTTTAAAGAGATTCTTTCACAGTTTTCGCCCTACCCAAATAAGTATATCTCTTAATTTAGGTATTGGTTTTTTTTCATCCATAATTTTTAATTTTGATGGTATTGTAATTGTTTGATTTTTAACGTGTTGAACATTTACTCCATAGATGTACATGCTGCATTCTTTCATAAGTATATATACCAGTATACGATTTTGTCAAAAAAATCTCCAACATTACAGACACTTCAATACCACTGTTTAAAAGGGATATTCATGAGATACATTTACAATTATATTTTGTTTGCGTTTTTATCCTACCTCATCCCCTTTTTTTTCATAATATTTTTTATATTGTTTTAGCGTATTTTCGGGTGTTAACATTTACTCTTTATGTACTTTTTTGTTTATTTTTTCTAATTGATATTTTTTACTTTGAAATATGAATACGGGAATTCTTGAAATAGTTGTTCATACCTCAGTTTCAGTTTTTTTTATTCGTCATCTGTTCAAATGACAAATAGTATCAGAAAAAAAATTTATCTTATGGAGATTTATTTTTCTATTGCATTTTCTATACTTTTGGTTAATTGTTCATTTTGATGTGTGTAATGTTGAAATTTAAATTTATTATTTATTTTGATGTAATATTTTATAGGTGTGCAGTATTGTGAAATGACAACTCTATAAGAAGAAAGAATTTAATTAGAATCAAAAGTCATACACACTAAAAGAGACCACCACAAGCCACCCCATTAGAGAGAAAATGATATTATTCAGGTATTGGAGATCTAAGATTAGTACTTTTATATATTTTTCTTTAATATATGTTTATTACGTTTCAGATGATTAGGCATAAGAGTAGTGGGTTGTTAATTACTTTCATGAGAGATATGAAACTCAGTTTCAGTTTTCTCATTGGTAATCTATCCAAGCAGCAAATAGTATTATAAAGAAATTTTATCTCATGAACGTTTATTTTTTTGTTGATTTTCCTATACTTTGTTTAGTTGTTTAAATTGATGTGTGCATATAGAGACAATAGGGGTTTCTCGGGTCCAGAATGATTGGACCGGGATCGAACCGCATGGTCATACACGATGTATAAATGGGATGGCCTAAGTAATGAGTCGCACTGATACCATAAGAAGACTCATCGAACCAAAAAAGGAAGTCGCCACCTAGGTGAAGGGCCTAGGACCCAAAAGTATTTCTCCTCTTGGAGAAAATATCTAAACTTCAATCACTGGACAAGGCGTCGAACAATTCCCAAAATTCCGAGTGGGTGTCAATTTACAGATCAGGAAGGTGTTAGGCACCTGATCTGTCCAATCAAAAAGATTGGTCTCCCTGTTATACTAAACAACTCTCTACGATGGTCATTTTCCTTCTCTTGACATACACTACGGCATATGTTATCCTAAGTCAGATTTCTATGTTTACTGTTTTGATGACAATGATGTGTTCAAATTAAAGTGAATAGATAAACAAATAAATAACATGACAATATATAAAAAAAAATCAAGGACACATAATCGGAATGATTAAACAACGGTGAATAAGTAAGTACTTAGAATGCGAGAATATAAGCCAGACATATCGGTCACAAGATTCCATTTGATTGATTCAGAAAGTTTGATCGAAGATTGTCCTATGCCTATTATAATTCTCGATATTGGATCATAAATTAATGCCTAGGATCCCATGGGATATTGCCATTTTGATCTTTTGATTTACTTTGGTTGTAGACTTAAGAAGAACGAATGAAAGAATAGATATTAAATAAGATAAAATGTGTTCAAAGATTGAAATCCCAACTTATTTTGATAAATCGGGGATGTAAGGCCCTAAGGATACCCATATACCGGACTAGCCGATATAGAGTGTTTCGGTATGCAAGAGAAAATGACTTAATCATTACATAGCTCGTCATATAGACCACCACCAAATGATATGCTTTAGGGAGGAGGCTAATAAAAATAAAGACCTAATTGAGTTCGGATTCAAACTCATTTATTTGATAGGCTTTGTATGAAAGCCAAGTGCTTGGGTGGGGACTCGGATGATTTACTGACGATGGGTTTTGATTGAAACCGTATGCATGTCTTAGGGATATAGAATCCCAAGATCCAACGAGCTCGACTCAAGATGCAAGTAATTAAAAGTGGTTTCCTAAGGCCGGTTGATGTATACCAAGTGATTTGGGTCAAAAATCATGATTGGATCTAAACCACTCATCTATGGCAATGAAAATCATTTTTAAATCAAAAATAAAAGATAAGAAAACAAGAAAACCAAAATAAAGTTTTTATTTTTGAAATGGGCCAGACTGGGCCTAGACTAAAATGAAAATAGATTTGAAGGAGAATCCCTAAGTGATGGGCCAAACTGGACCTTAAATGGACAAGACGAAATGATAAAAGAATCGTTCTCATTCATGGGCTGTGGGGAATTATTAATGGGCCTAATTGGATTAAACCATTTGGTTTGAGTGGGAATGGGTCTGGTTGTACAAATATTAATGGGCCTACCTTATTGTCATGGGTCTGACCAATTATGAAGTTCATTTGGTTTAATTGGGAATGGGTCTAGCTAAATAAATATTGATGGGTCTGACCAATTATGAAGTCCATTTGGTTTAATTGGGAATGGGTCTAGCTATATAAATGTTGATGGATTTTAGTAATTTGTGATATATCCATTTGGAATGGATCAAAGAGAAATATACTAGAACCCATTAATCGAATGGAGATAAATCTGGCTTAGGGATGAGATATCGTGCGCCATAATATGGGTTCCAATAAATCTGATTGGGGCTTGACCGAACCAACACAAATCTTTAAGGACTGCTCCCTAAAGGATTATAAGAGGATCTCAAATGGACTATGATGAACCTTAGTAATTTATGATATTATTAATCAAAGTAGGCCAATCTTTGAGGTGTTCTTCGACAAAAAATCTAAATGAATGAATATAAACCATAACCTTATAACAAATGCAATTCAATGATAGCAAATTCGGGTCTTAAGAAGAGGGATT
Organism: Telopea speciosissima; assembly: GCF_018873765.1. Taxonomy (NCBI): domain Eukaryota; kingdom Viridiplantae; phylum Streptophyta; class Magnoliopsida; order Proteales; family Proteaceae; genus Telopea; species Telopea speciosissima. The sequence goes on from NC_057917.1 coordinate 16,291,596, forward strand.
GGAATCAAATGCTGCCTCATCAAAATGATCCTACCATAATGGATCCAAGACTCATTTAAAACAGTAAATAAGATTCATGGGGAACCCATTGCAAATGAGGTAGGGATCATGGATACATAAGCATAGATATGAGATTATGAATAATATCAAAAAAGGTGAGATCCACAGTAGCATTTATAAATGGATGATCTATGTTTTGATTAAAAGGGATGGGATTTATCAAATGCCATGTCATGGATTTATCATATTAGGAGAACACAAAGATATGATTTCGGACCTAGAGATGGAATGAAGATGTAATGGAACTTGACATGAATTCAAATCCAAAATATAAACTAGAAGATAAGAGAAGATTCAGGAATATCGACAGAGATTGGATCCAAACTTGATCATAAAAGTTAATCATAATAGGAGTCAAAGATGGACATTCTTGAATCTAAAATTAAACACAATTATATAAGAGATACATTCTCAGATCTAAGGTTGCTCAGAAACCAAAATCTTGCACTTGACATCATTCACAGAGACTAACAATAACATATATAAGTCATTCACTATAACAAAAAATTTAATGCAAACATTTTTTTTATCTAAAACACAAAGATCAAACATCACTATTGACAATGAAAAAATGGAAAAAACAAAGAATATTACCAAGAAATTATCAAAGGCAATCGACAGAAATATTGGTTCAAGAACAGTAACAGAAATCATTCGATAAAAAAAGAACAGAACCAGACCTATCAAGAAACGAAAAAAAATGGACAGAATGGAAGGCTAGGTAATATAAATTGTATGAACTCTATCTCAACATAGATCTATAATGGAATTGAAATAAAGAAAACATCTAATCGATCAAAATGAGGATTAGAGATGGAGGTTTACCTGAGATCGATCGAGACTCGCAGAGGTCTAGACACCTCTGATGATCAATGCTTTCGATTTTCAGTTGCAAGAACATCGAACTCAGCCACAGCAGGGGTGGGGGATTTATTATTACAGATCCAAGAAACTGTAGAGAGAAAAAAAATACAAGAACGAAATGATAAGAAGATGAATCTCAAAAAGCCTGTAACGATCTTCTCTGGCTTAAGATCTTTGATCTCCAGTGATGTTTGAATTCCACAAAGGGAACCACCAGTCGAACCAATCTGAGGTGAGGCTTCGAAGAGACTGTGAGAATCCTCTGAGGATCTCCGAAAATCAGAACTAAAAAAGATCCCAAAACTTGAAATCATTTCCTTCTCTCTTGAAATCGTTTCCTTTTCTCTCCGCCAGAACGAAGAAGAAATAAAAGTAACCTAGAATGAAAAATCTCCCTTTTTCCCCTTTTCTCTCCCTATTTTCTAATCCTTTTTAGAAAAATCCGAAAAATGAGAGAGGTCCCTCTACTTACGGTTTTGGTTTCTTTTATATATTTTTTTATCCCTTTTTGTCTTTTTTTGCCTTTTTCAGTTTTTTTCTCCAAAATACCTCTTCTAAGTACCTAAAATTTCTCTATTTGTTTTTTATTTTTTTATTTTATTCTTCTTCCTAAACTACCCCTCCTTCTAAAAAAATGATTTTCTCCTTTGATTCCTAAAATAACCTTTTTATTAGCTTCTTTTTTTGTTAAAAATGATTTTCTCTCTCTCTTTTTGTTTGATTCCTAAAGTACCTTTTTGTTTGGACAAAAATTGATTTTCTCTTTTTAATTCCTAAGACATTCTTCTAATTAGCCTCAATAAAAAATGGTTTGGGCACCAGACCAATTTGGATATGGGCTGACTCGGCCCAGACTGGCTAGGCTTTGGACTGGTCCCATTTTGTGTTAACTTTTGACCCCTTTATGATTATTTTTTTAAAATATTTTGTGAGCAGATTTAGGGTGTCTACAGTGCATTGTTAGAATTTAAATTTATTATTTGTTATAATGCAATGTTTTATAGGTCTACAGTATTATGAAATAACAACTCTATAAGAAGAAATTTAATTAGAATCAAAAGTCATACATACTAGAGGAGACCTACCACAAGTTACCCTATCAAAGAAGAAATGATATTATTTAGGTATTGGAGCTCTATGATTAATATTTTTGTCTATTTTCATTTAATATATGTTTATTATGTTACAGATGATTAGGCATAAGAGTAGTTGATTGTTGATTATTTCCATGAGAGGAATGAAACTTGGTTTCAGTTTTCTCATTGGCCATCTGTCCAAGCGATAAATAGTATCAGAGAAAAATTTTATTCCATGGAGGTTTATTTTTTTATTGACTTTCTTATACTTTTGCTTGATTGTTCAAATTAATTTGTGCAATATTAAAATTTAAATTTATTGTTTATTTTGATGCATTATTTTATAGATCTGTAGTATTGTGAAGGGATAGCTCTATACGAAAAAATTTAATTAGAATCAAAAGTCATACATACTAAAGAAGACCTACTACAAGCCACCCCATCAGAGAGAAAATGATATTATTCAGGTATTAGAGCTCTATGATTAATACTTTTGTCTATTTTTCTTTAATATGTGTTTATTATGTTACAAATGATTACGCATAAGAGTAGTTGGTTGTTGATTACTTTCGTGAGAGGTATAACTCAGCTTCAGTTTTCTCATTAGCAATCAGTCCAATCGTCAAGTAGTATCAGAGAAAAATTTTATCACATGAAGATTTATTTTTTTGTTGGCTATCCTATATTTTTGTTTAATTGTTCAAATTGATATACTCATTGTTAGAATTTAAATTTATTATTTATTTTGATGCAATGGTTTATAGGACTGCAGTATTATGAAGGGTTAACTCTATAAGAAAAAAAAATTTAGTCAGAATTAAAAGTCATACATACTAGAAGAGACCTACCGCAAGTCACACCATCAGAGAGAAAATGATATTATTCAGGTATTGGAACTCTATACTTAGTACTTTTGTCTAATCCCTTTAATATGTGTTTATTATGTTCTAAATGATTAGGCATAAGAGTAGTTGGTTGTTGATTACTTTCGTGAGTGGTGTGAAACTTAGCTTCAGTTTTCTCATGGACAATCTGTCTTAACGGCAAGTAGTATTAAAGAAAATTTTTATCTCATGAAGGTTTATTTTTTTTGTTGACTTTCTTATACTTTTGTTTAGTTGTTCAAATTTATGTGCGCATTGTTATAATTTAAATTTATTAGTTGTTTTGATACAATGTGTTATAGGTCTGCAGTATTATGAAAAGACAGCTTTATAAGAAGAAGTTTAATCATAATTAAAAGTCATACATACTAGAGGATACCTACCACAAGCCACCCCATCAGAGAGAAAATGATATTATTCAAGTATTGAAGCTCCATGATTAGTACTTTTGTCTATTTCCATTTAATATGTATTTATTATGTTGTAGATGATTAAGCATAAGTGTAATAGAGAGAATCAAATTGAAACTGAGTTTGGGTCAAAGTATCCAAAGACCTTAAGGAACTGGATTAACACTTCTTTCTCTTTTTCTTTCAGCCGGTTCTCGATATGCACAACATGGTTAAGCTCACATTTTAATCCTATTCTTGTGAGGTCTTTTATAGGTTCCCCTCTGTAGGTAGCATTTTCATCTCTCAAATCTTATATTTGTATTAGTAAAGCTTCTGCCTTTTTCATAGAGTTAAGAGAAATGATCTACTAACAACCTCCCTCTTCAACAAAAGTATGTAGCAGTCTGTAAAATTTAGATAAGAAAACTAATGGAGGTCATATGGAAGATTTTTTTTCACCCACAACTTCAATTACGGATGACATAACTACAAAACACCCATGCTCAAGACAATTAGATGCATCATTGGCTACTTTTAAATCATCACATTAATACTTTAGAGAGAGGTTTTGGATTTGATATGGTTAATTGAAAAAGTTGTAAAATATTTGGATGTAAAATCACCTATGCTCAAGACAATTAGATGCATCCTTAGATGATTTTAGATCATCACATTAATATTTTAAAGAGAGGTTTTGGATTTAAATGGATAATTGGGAGAGTTGCAAAATGTTTGGATATAAAATCAGAGGCATTTTCTTCCTTCAATGTAAAACACATTGAAATTGATTACTTAGGATCTGCTTTTGTAGAGAGATTAGCCATAGAAAAAACAATGTGAGATCTACTCTTACAAATACATTGAAATTGGTTACACAAATCCATTGAAATTGATTACATGGCCTTTGCTCAATACATCTTAGCCTCATCAAGACTGCTAATGACAGTTACATTTGGATAAAATATATTGAAATGAGTTACCTGCGATATGCTCAATACAAGCTTTCTTATCCTCATTATATACAATCTGGATCTGTTCTTGCGAAGCTTCTAAAAACCATATCTTCATTAAAATTGGTTACGTCTCAAAAGGTGATAAATTATTCCAACCTCTCAAAAATATTTACATGAAATAAGACAATGATTTACACATGTATTGAGTTTCATGTAAAAAATTCATCACAACAATAAGCGGGGATATCCTGACCCTACTATCATGATGCCTTTGCAATGTTACTTGAGTCAACTCCATTTATGACCTTTTCTCGTATGTGAGACTCTCTATCTTCTTGGGTAGATAATTGATCGTCTTTCATTTGGATAGCGAGTAGTTTTTATAACAATAAGTCAAGTTAAAAATAATAATAGAACCGGCGGAGCTAGCGAAGATGGCTTGGTAAGCAAGTAACCAATTATGTAGGCGCCAACTCCCAGTTCTTTCACTTCTTTCTTTTCCCTTTTTGCCTTGTTTGATCTTCCAAGTTTTTTTTTTATACATATTGAAAGTTGCTTTTTAAGTAAGCTTTGACTTGCAATATATTTTCACAAAAGCAATAAGTAGCAAGGTCAGTTTTTATTTTTCGGTTATATAATGAAGTTAATTGATCTATTCCTTGATCAATCTGTCTTTTGTATTCTGTGTTGGTAGGGGATTTTCCTAGATTATGTTTTTTTATTCACTTGTTTGAATTGATTCGAGAGAAGGAGTACCTAACTACAAAAAATACCAGTCATTACATGTAGCACAATATAGAAATTGAGAGAGAAGGGGGAGGGGGTTTCTATCAATTTTACCTTTGTTGTAAGTTGGGTTGGGCTCAAATGGTAGCTTTAGTGTTGACACAACAAATAGGAAGTTTAAACAATCTCAAATCCATCAATTGGTCAGATGATGAAGATCAAACACTTCCTCCTTGGTCTGCAACTAGGGCTTGTGAAAAAGAGAAAAAATTATGATTTTTGTCAACGTAATACAGAAGACAAAGAGAGGATGAAGAATAAGAAGTAGAAGTAGAAGAAGAATCTATATTTGCTGCTTTTGTTTGCAAGAGAGGAGAGAACTTGAGAGATTGTCACCTCAAAAAATGGCGAGAAGTGGTTGCAGGCGAGGGATGAAACCATGGCTTCAGTTGTCTTCAACAATTTGCAAGCAAGGTTCAGGTTCAAAGGAGTGAGCAATGGCCATGATCTTGAGCTTGAGCTTGAGAGGGTTAAATGCTTCTTCAGTCGAGTGATGAGAGAACATAAATTATCGAGAACAATATAATTAAATCAACCCTTTGTTACCTGTAAGATGATCTTTCATTTTGTAGAAGATGGTTTTGATGTTTTGCAAAAGGTGTTCCCAAGACACAATTTTGTCTGGTTCGTTTAGCGAGAACATAAGAATGAACCGGATTGTCAAACGCTTTTTCTTTGTTCTTATGTTCCTACAAAACGAAAGAACGACATAAGAATTATTTTTTGAGAGAGTTACCAAACACAACCCTAGAGTGTCAACAATAGATCAACTAGCACTCAAAAGGGTTCTTGGTAGTCCCACACAATAGCCCAGATGTAGATTATGGAAATAGAAACTGAGAGTAAAACGAAAGGGAAAAAATCTGTCTAGGACCATGGTTTTTGCTCCTAGACACAGGAGGGGGTGAAATGACTGTCCCGACCCCTATAAAAGGGTGTATCCAATGCACGAGGCTCCCACCACTATGGGGGTATGGGGAGGGTTATAATATGCAGCCCAACCCCCACTTCATGAAGAGGATGTTTCCCGACTTGCCCCATGAAAGACCAAAATCCCATCCCTGTCGATGCTTCCACGTGCGCTCCCAACACTAGAGCCATGCTTCCAGATAGGAAACTTCTACCCAAAAAGAAAATAGAGGAGAGAAGGAAGAAGAGGGATAAAGTTAATCTTTCATAGGGTTCTTGGTAAAATATCTTCTCTTCTTCTTCTTCTTTTCAAAAAGGATCTCCAAATCAACCCCAAAAGGGGCATTCTTCTTCTTCTTTGTAGAGGAACCTAAAAGACCAATTGAGGTGGGAGTAAGTGGCCTCGGCTGTTGGGGTAGGGGTTTAGAGGAGAGAGATACGAGAGGGAGTGTTGGTGCAAGATACTCGTAAAGAATACATGTTTTGAGAGAGGCAAATTATATTTATAACCTATTTGTATGTATTAATACGGGTTCTCATAAAATACACAATGTTTTCTGCATCTAAGAAAAAATAGTAAAAATTTGTTTTTTTAATCATATATAATACACGTATTTACTAATTATGGTCTCAAAAAAAAAACCTAACTATGGTCTCTACTCTCTACTGAGTGCCGACGCAAATTACATGGTTTTTAAAAGTCAGTGAATCGAATAAAGAATTAGCCGATTTATATGGTTGGGACTGATTCCAGTTTTTGCCATTCTGAATCAGAATATGCAATCCCCACCCCCCCCAAAAAAAAAAACTAACTATGGTCTCTACTCTCTACCGCGTGCCGACGCAAATTATAGGGTTTTTAAAAATCAGTGAATTTGACCAGGAATTAGCCGATTTGTATTGGAATCGGAATCGGCTGGGACTGATTCCACTTTTTGCTATTCTAAATCGGAATACGTAGGGGTGTCAAACGGTCGGTTCGGCTCGATTTTTGGTCCGGGCTGAATTGGTTTTGGTCTCAGAATGGTGAAACCAAAACCAAACCGTTAAGAAACTTCGATTTTCGGTCGGTTTCAGTTTCGGTCCAGTGTGATTTTGGTTTATTTCGGTTTTTCAGTCGGGTTAATACTGGTTTAGATCGGTTTGCTTTTGGATTTGAGTCACAATGAAATCTTAAATTCATAAATTGTGGTGAGGAAATATTCAATAAAACACTTCAATTCACCTTCCCAAGTCAAAACAAGTATACAACTAAAAATAAGAAAATTGATTTGATATGCTCATGTTGTAATCCGAACAAAGAAGAATAAATTATATGGGGAAGAATAGAAGATAATTAATATTCAAATCAATGGATAAATAGAGTTTGTAGAAAAATCATTGTTACAAATCATATAATTATTATTAATTATAGGGGAAGATAATTAAAATTGAAATCAATGAATATTCACTAAGAAGATAATTAATATTGAAATCACAAACTGTACCCAACTATCAAATCATTTATTTGATAACCAACTAATTTTGTATGGTAAACAAGGAGATCAATGGAAGAAGCATGGTTACAAATCAATTTCTTATTTTTTCATAACCTCATACTCATTGATTTGTAACAATTCCCCTTACAATCAGAAATTTGCTCACTAATATTGAAATTAATGGATAATCAATTCATCTATTCATTACCTCATAATGATTTTTTTTTATCGATTTCACTCGATTCGGTTTTTGGTTTGTTATCGATCGATTCGATGCGGTTTGATTTTCAGTCGGTCCCGTCATTCCCCAGTCCAAAACCAATCCAATAAGGATTAGTTCGATTTGGTCCAAGTTTTTTCGATCAATCTTAACCGGAACCGAATACCGAATCCAAAATCGAGCCGGACCAAATTAATTTGGTTCGACCAAACAAGATTTTATTTCGGTTATGTTCGGATACGGTTAAAAACTATCGGTTCTAACTGAAACCGAACCGAATGACCGAACCTAAATCCCTAGTGTTTTTTTAGTTTTACAATTTTACGTTCGACAATTGACCTTTAGGCTTTAATGCTTTATTCCTTCATTCCTTTATCGTAGGAGACTCTTTACCTTCCAAAATTTCAAGTTCCAATATTTTATAATTTTCAAAAGGTTTTACTATCTCTATTCTCTACAACTCTGTCTCTCCCAAGTCCCAAGTTCCAAGGTCCAACTTTTTATAATTTGTGAATTAAATGGATTTTCAAACTGTGTATTTGAAAATGTAAAAGCCCAAAAATACAAGATGGGCATTTGTAGGACTTTTAGTAGTAGATGTTACTGAAAATTTAAAGCCAAATAGTAGAATCATTTAGCAAACAGAATAGGAATCGAGCAGTATAACTGAATTAAAATCGTATCAAGACCCGAATTGGAACCATATTTTATAATCGAATTGGAACCGTACCCAAACCGAACCGAATAAGTTCAGATTTGAATTTAATTCTAGAACCAAGGCGATTCATGGTTCGGATTTGGATCACACCATCACTTCATGGAACCGAACCGAAACCCTTAAGTCCCTTAGCAATATGCAATCCAAAATTCCCGAAATTGTTCAGGCCGATTCAATATTTTTTTTGGGACCAATTCTGACCGATTACGATCCGATCCGATATGAATCGGGAATCGGCAGACCGGTTCCGTCCTTGATTCCTAGTTTTAAAACCCTGGCAAATTAGCAATCCGGATTAGGAGTGGGAGAAAGTTCGTTGCTCCAATTTTTTGATTTGGTTTGTAGGAAACATCCCAACCTTCGAGTCCCTAACTCCCTACTCCCCATTGTTCCTCGACTGAATCCTAATTACCCTTTTCCCTTTCTTTTGCTTGTTTCTCTCTTTCTCCTTTGTGCGAACATGGCAGCGCGGGAGCAAACTGTGCTGCAATTTGTTCCATTATCGACGAGTTTATCAGCTAAGGTTCAGCCTGTAGTGATCTTCAACATCTGCGATTGCTACGTTAGACGCCCAGATCAAGCGGATAGAGTCATAGGCACTCTTCTTGGTTCCATCTCACCCGATGGAACCGTTGATATTCGCAACTCGTATGCGGTTCCCCACAACGAATCTTCTGATCAGGTTTGCTCCTCTCTCTCCATTCTGAATTGATTTTTTCTTTCACTCTTATTATCTTTCTAGATTTATCGTAAACCGAGAACAATGTTTCGTTTTCTTTAAAGATGTCGTATTTCCATCATGTTTTACATAATCCAAAGCAAAAGTTGTGGGTGATTTCGTTTTTATTATGGTGGAAACTGCGGAAGGCGATGTATGCCTTAGTAACTTGTGACTTACTAGGTGATCACAAGACTTGGACTTGTCCTTTATTTCATACATGGAAAGGAAATTTATGGCTTACTTATAGTTCTCTCTCAACCTTCATTGTGGGCGTTATTGATTGTCTCTGCAAAGAACCTGAAGAGAAACCAATTCAAGGGATTTTGAGAGAGAGATAGGTGTTCTTCACTTTCAGTTATAGTGTCACACTATTTTAGTGTGTTAATGCGGTGAAGAGTGTGAAGACTAGAGGCTTTTGAGATATTTTGAGAAGTATCACAGGATTAAAACTTAAAATTCATTCTTGGAAAGTAGAGGATTAATCCCACTGAAGGGGAGCTGAATTTTTGACATGATAAGAGGAATGAAGGGTGGTTCGCCTCTCCAGTATTTTGTGCTCCCATTGGTGGGGAAGCTGAGACTGTGCCCTGTTTTGGAAGGGTGATCAAAGATGGGAAGGATGCAGTGAACTAGGAAAGTAAAAGAATACCACCATGGGAATCTCTTAGCATGCTATGCCTCCTTGTTTAAGGTGCCTGCTTAGATCGTTAAAAGTTGAAAAACTTTGAAGAGATTCTTGGGAACCTGGAGATTTAGAAATTTCTTTGGAGCTGTAAGGACTTTGTGTTGTGTAGTTATCAGATGTGATTGCTTTGGAGAATGATTAGGGTGGTTAATATTGTAACCCTTGCTTGGCTGAGAAATTGCACTTTGCACGGGATTCTTTTGCTTCCCCCATCCTCTCCTCTTCTCTCCAAGGACCAAAAGTAGATCTATAGCTTTATTGTATCTACATTTCCGCAAGTTGTTTGGTTTGGAACTTTATCTGTAGGAGGGATGTCAGAGACATGGGCATTGAGTAGATTGCAAACCTTGGATGTCTGGATGTTTTTATCATGGAATTTGAGGAGGATATAAGTTTTGGAGAAACATCTAATTAACTTTTTTTTGGTGGGTTTGCTTCCTAGCTCCTACCATCAACCATACAAACGTCTTTGGAGAACCCCTACCCCAACTTCAAGAAAGTTTAAGGCTTTGGTTTGGGAAGTCATTCATGATTGGGTGAATTTTGTGGTGAGTTGCAGAAGAAGAGTTGGACCATCTTCCCTCAGGTTCATTTGATGTGCTGTACTGTTAATGAATTAGTGACACAATGTGCAACTGCAAAACAAAGAACTAAATAGATTTGTTAAATTTAATTGGCATCTGCCTCTAACTGAGCCTGGTTTTTGGCCTAATCATGGGCCTCTTAATGGTACACATTATTGGCCAAGGGTTTGGGCCTCTTTATAGCTGTAGTTTGTCCATGTCCAAGGAGCATAGTCTATGAGCCTAATTGGTAGTTGCTCCATAAGGTTCTCTAAGATTCTCTTGTAGATATCAATTATTTCACTAATGTAGGTTTGAACCTCTTTATGGCTGTAGTTCGTCTATGTCCAAGCTGCATAGCCTATGAGCTTAATTGTTAGTTGCTCTGTAAGGTTCTCTAAGAGTCTCCAGTAGATCTCAATTATTTCACTAAATGTTGGCAAGATACTATTTTTGTTGATTTGAATCCATTTTAAATGGGATTCATCCTTTATTGGAGTGGAGATTGTTAATAGTTAAATTTAGTTAGTGCATTTAGTTTTTTAATTTAGTTTTTTTCTGGGATTAGATATTCAATATGAAATTAATAGTTCTGGATTGCATTGTCAGGTTGGAAACTTGCTTGCTAAATCTTTATAGTTTTATGGAAGCGATAAGAATGGTTTAACCGATGTAGTTTAATTTTAAACTTTGGATATTAATAAATTAATCTGCTTGCTGAATTTTTTTATGTGCTCTTATTTCCGAAAAGATCATTTTTTGGAACCATTAATTTACTTCAAACTTAGTTATGATATTTTACTCTTGCAAGTGAAGATCTTTGAGGTCTTATCTTGAGACTGAGTCACTGAGATGTACCAACCACTAGCTGTGATGTGTTACCATCAGTCAGCTTCTTACTTTTACATAACCTACTACAACTTGTCAATCTTTATCTGTGACTTGCCCTGTAATTGATATGTTTCACTTTCCTTATCATTTGTCATTACCTTTCAAAACCCCATCATCTTGCCCCTTCACTTGAATTAGTCAAATTTCCATTATCAAATTTGTACAATATCCCTGTCTGTCCTACAGCAGTTCTCAACCATAATTTCATTTACAATGGTATTGAGGGTATTTTAGGTCCATTTCCTTGCCTCTTTTGGTATAGGTTGGACCTTTTCTGGTGATGTCCTTGATTTGTTGATGGGTATAGATTCACTTAACAAGTAGGTTTCAGAAACCCTTAAAAATCAGAATCACAGAATAATTAATGGTTCCAGATTTAACAAGAATAATAACAACAGACAATAAATAACTAAGATGCAAATAGTAATAAAGTCAAAGGTTGCTATTAAGGAGAGTAACAACCCTGCAAAATTGGGAAAGAATCAGATGGTTGGATTGATAGTTCTAAAAGAGTCTCATCAGATTGAAACATCTCATGTCTTGACAGAATCTGAGATTTCAGTTTCCAGCAGATCTTTGAATCTGATCTAGATTAAATCCAGGTCATAGTTAGATCCAGCAGAGTTGAAAACATTATCTAATTTCAGATGAATCCATCGGTTGGATGCTGAGATTGGACAGAGGAGTCCTTGTTCACTTAAACACCTCAAACCATGTCTGAAAATAGCAAGTTTCAATCTCTGGTTTGCAGAATTTAATGGAGTAATGAATGTGTACATGAATGGCAACCAGGTATCAGCAACAAGAGTCAGATTGCAGCAGAATCAATTCAACTAAAAAAAACACCGTCGTTTATATCGATGGACAAAAAATGGAGTTGCAGAAAACAATTAAATACTTACTTGAGTATGGCATCACCACCATAGAACTTGGTTAGAAACTTAGAATCACCAGTAACCAGTTATTGCATCACCACAACAACCTAGCTGAATCACTACAGCACTATCTCTGCATCACCACATGATTTCAAGAAGCAAAAACTCATAATGAAGTCAAATCATGGGGCTGCACATTGCATTTAGTTATAAAAAAGAGGTAAAAGGGAATGTTAGTCGTTTTTAACAAGGAATGAAAATAATAAATAAAAGCCAACAAAAAACGTCCTGTGTCAGCCTTAAAGAAAGGCTTATTGAATTTAAACTCTAACAACTAGATAAGATAGGCGATAAGATAAAGGATTAATTTATTTAGAACTCTTTAGTTGGTTTCCAACCAATACGAGTAATGGGAGTACGATATATGGTGCTGAGCTTACTGAAACAGCTGAGTTAACTCACTTTGAGTTGCATCACTGAGTTGAATCAGTGAGTGGGCTAATGAGTTAACTCAGTTTCTTCTTCCTTCTTTGGTTTTTTATCGATGACCTTTATCTGCATCACTTGTGCTCTTGGCACTCTGTTTTGGTATAAAAAGTAAACTCCTTTGGGAGGTACATGATGTTGGATGGCATTTGTAGCATATGCGAAGAGTACCCTAGATCATAGTTGTCAGGTGTCATGTCGATATATCGACATGTCGCCCGCCATGGCGTTGCCATCGCGATCATATCGACCATGTTTTATTTTTTATTTTCTCTATTTTTAATGTCATTTAGTATGCTATAATATATACCCTATAACGATCATATCAACCATGTTTTATTTTTTATTTTCTCTATTTTTAATGTCATTTAGTATGCTATGATATATACCCTATAACATAAAAAATTAACATGAAAGTGTACTACTGATCTACTATGGTTTAATTCATGAAAGTGTAATATCCATTAGTGTATATGAAATCATGGATTATCAAATAATTGATAGCAATAGTCTTGCTGATAATAAAGTTGAAACATCATCAGAGTTGAGATATGATTCATATGAAAGTGACCATAAAAGTAACAAAACAAAAAAACAATTACAAGAAAGTAATTTATATTGAGTGAATAAAGCTAATAAACAACCCATCTAAATAAAAAAAAAAAAATTGTTAATGTGAATATGTGATTGTGTATTAGTGTTTTCTGTTTGTTGTTTTTAAAATTTTTTTTTTTATGTTAAGGAAAAAGCATTAAAATAAAAAATGGTTAAAAAAAATTATTGTTAAAAAAATTAAGTTTTATAATTTGAAACAACCATGTCGCTCGATATGGCCATATGTCGTGGTATGGCGTCCATGGCGGCGCCATGGTGACGACATGGAGGCTATATCGGTTGATATTCTTACGTCATCCATATCGGTGGTCGATATGCCCACTTCTCCAGCGATATGATGCCATGGCATCGATATGGCGGCACCATGACAACTATGCCCTAGATAGGCAAGTATTACAGATGTCTTCAATTCAACTTGATTCATGGGGGGCATACTTGTCATGGCATCTAGGCAACCCAAGGCATTGGAGGGGGGCCTGGATGGAAGGCGACAGCAACAAGGCAACCAAGGCACCTGCTTAGGTGGCCAAGGCGACACTAGTTACCAAGGTGCCTGTACACCAAGGTGGTTGCCTAGGCGACACCTTGCCAACTATGCATTGGATTGAAACAGCTTATTCTTCCCCTTTTTCTCCTACAGTACTGCTTTACCATTTGAGCCTGACTGCTATTTTGATTTGATTCAGATAGAGTTTGTCCTTGGATTATAGCTTTACTGGCTTTAGATGACCCCACTTGATTGTGGAGATGATGTGGCTTTTTGGCCATTTAAGTGGTGGTTCTCCTTAGATGGAGGCCCATGGAGATGCGTGAACCTTGTTAAGCTTGGAAGGTCTCTTTGTATTGTGGAATATTTTATTCTGTTGGAGGACGAGACCTGTTACAATGAGTTGCATGGGGCAGCACTATATCTGTTATGTATAACCTGTGATCTCTTTCTCCATTTTGCATAAAACCTTTGCCTTTTTTATTTTTGTTTTTTAATTAATGAAGTTGTTATTCATAAAGGAAATTATGATATGTAGGTACTGCCAGTGCATTATTAATTTATCATCCCATTCATGGAAATTCTATATTTTGGAAATAGATAAAGCTGATAGCTGACCCCATTAAGTTGGGATAAGGCTGAGCTTCTTGTTTTGTAGAAATAGATAAAGTTGATAAAAACTACTGTACTTTTATGTTCCAATTTTATACTGTTGGACAAGATATTCAATATTTAATATTCAATTTTATACTCAAGAGCACATTCTCTGCTAATATGCTTTTATTTTGATGGTTTTTCCTTTTTCTTCCCCCTCTTTTTATTTGCTGGTTTACATGAGGTGCTGCAAAATGTCAAGGGTTTCTGTAGTGATGTCTAAAGAATCTGATTAACTTATATTGAAATGCTTACAGGTTGCATTGGATATTGATTATCACCACAATATGTTGTTGTCTCACCAAAAGGTGAATCCAAAAGAAGTTATTGTTGGATGGTAATGTCCTTGGTCTCATTAATCATTTCACTACATTTGTGATCTATTATTAGTTGGCCAGCGTAAATTGTTGGCATGACATTTGATAAATGTATTGGTTAATGTTTTTTCCTTCTAACCAACTTTTTGATGAAATTGATACCACTGCATAAAGTGCATGTTGTAGTTAAGCAAGGGCTGAGGGATTGGGATCAGAGATTTGGATTGTATCATTCTTGACTGATACCAATCCAGATTGTTCTCAATCATAAGATCCTTAAATAAGGTTATTTAGGATGCAGATCTTGGAACTAACTCTACTTGGGACTAGGGTCAGTCTATCCTGAAATACACAAAGTGAGCAGTCATTGTTTGAAGTTGCGTATCCCTCTAGTATTTTTGTACTTGATTTTAGGAATGCCTTGCGTCAAAGAGTTAAAGGATTGAAGAAGTAATAGCACTTACAAATTTGTTCTTGCCTGTAGCGTTTCTCACATGTTGGCCATCTCATTTGATGATGAATTTATTGACTCTAAAAAATCTATCCCGCCTCCCTCCACCAAAAAAAAATAAAAATGAATAAAGTATTGATTCTAACAGATGTAGTAACTTAACTAAGGTAATACAAACTACTAGAGGTGTGACATCATAGTTCTCACAGCGTCTAGGTGATCCAAGGCATTGGTGATGCATAAGCGGTTCTTTGGATCGGGCCAAACCTGTTTGAGAGTTTCGACCGAGAACTGGGCCTGAATTAGGATTTGGGTCTAGTAGGGTGTTATTATTTTATTTATTTACTTATTTGGTTTTATCTTGTAATATTTTACTTAGGCTAGAGTTCCATTCCATTTTTAGTCTTTGAGTTTGATTCCATTATAGGTTTATGTTGAACTCACAGTGCAGATGGTAGTGTTTGTGTGTTGGTTGTCATTGTTGTCAACATAATGTATCCTAATAGAGTCACTCAGTCAACAGAGGGAGCACTGATAGATGGCAGTGTGTACAGGCATGTACAACAGTGTACTGGTGTAGCAAGACACCTACAGTGTGTGATAGAGATCACAGAGTCGGATGGAATGTACAATGGCAGTGCAGGGGCAGTTGCATTGATCAGAATATTACAGTCAGCATTTTGGATGAGTTGGTAGGGTTAGCATTGCAAGCATTGATAGGGCAGTGTTCCCAGCCTTCCCAATAGTTCTTACAGTGTTTATAATGGCTGTGGTAGTATTAATGGGTTTGGTAGTGTACACAGAGGTCCCACAATCATTGGGAGCTATCCAGGGGCAATTTTGTCATTTATAAGCATGGACATCATTGCAGGGGTATTTCTGTAATTTTACAGAGTATTAATGGCCTAAACAGGTGACAGTGAACATCCAGAGGTATTTTCATGATTATGTCAGTCACAGAGGTTTGTGGAGTGTTGACACCACTCACAGGGGTATTTTGGACATTTGGCAGTTATGTGATATGTTGGATGTGATGTAGAAGCATCCGGGCTTATATGGCAGCATGGGACACCTCACCTCATTGTTTTATAATGTTTGGCAGCGTTGGGTGAAGGTCATATTCTTCCGGAATTGTGATTTTATAGGTTCACGCGATGGCAGTGTGTTTGAAGGCATTTTCTGAAATCCAGATGGCATTTTTGAAAGGAGGTGAAAACTGAAGAAATGTAGTTCTTCAAGTCTGTGATCCATTGCATTTGGCTTCGTGTTGTTTCAATACTGGACGGAGGAGATTTAGTTGTTTCGGTGCAGTTGCGCAGTTTAAAAGCCTCTCTAAAGAGAGAAAAGTAGAGAGAAAGTAGGTGGGGCCCATATGATGGGTGATGTGTCACTAGGGTGCGGCAACTGGGCCAGCAGGGTGCTGCAACTGGGCTGCAGTATGCGGCAGTGGAGTAGTTGCGTGCCGCAGTGGGCAGCAGCAGAAGCACAGCACGGCCGTAGGGGCTGCCCTGCGCGTGCAGCTCACACAAGGACGCCCCCTGCACGCGCAGCCAGCTCAAGGACAGTCCCCATGCGCGTTGGGCGGCTTGTCAGCAGAGGCCCTGCGCACACGGGAGCTGGGCCAGCAAAAGGCCCTCAAATGTCTAAGAGGTCAATGCATTTATTGCACTCAAGTGCTTGCCATTATTACTCTTAAAAAAATGACTTTGAATGAAGTCATTGAGGCCTCTTTGAAATTCTGCCCTGGACCAGCTCTTTAATCGAGGTGTCTTTTTTTTTTGTTGAAGTTCAACTTCGTTGTTGCTCAAGCTTGCGGTAGATTCTTGCGTGCTCCTTCTCATTGGCCATTGTCATATGGTATTGTTGCATGACGTTACACCGGATCAGCTCTTATTGTTAATGTGCGTATGTACTCATTAAAGCACTTAAAGATTCTCCACAGAATGCATCTCCATTTTCCATTCCTATTTAAGATCTGATGGTTCTTATTTAAAGATTCCTTTTGTTGAGCCAATGGATGATCGAAAAGTGTTCTGTTGCTTTTTGAAGGAGGTTTTTTAGGTGTGTGGCATGTGCTCTCTCACACTCCATCAGATTCCAATTCAAGCCTTCTTATTGGCCGCGCCCAAGATGGAGTAGTTAGTTGGTAGTAAGGCCATCCAAAGGCCTTTATTAGTTGTCCTTGGTTTTGTGGAGACCGAATTCAAGGGCTAGTATTACACCTAAATTTCCCTTGCCTCTAATTTCGTCTTGCTATTTATGAAAATGCCACTCACCTTGTAATGGCCATATCTTCGTGAAATGAACACCAAATGGGTTTGTTCAACTGGCAGCATTTCAAGGAGAAAGAGAATAAGAACCCTTGACCATTTGTGCGAGTTTTTGGAGTTCTCATTCCATGTTTTGAAAGAAAAAATTCATGAGGATCATTGTGATGTGTTGGTGATGCATTAAAGACCCCCACCGACCTTCTTGGCTTGTTTGAAGACAACTTGAAGGTCCATTAATGGTGTTGGAGCTCCATTGAGTATTTTGGTGAAGAAATACAATAGGAAAAAGAACGAAGAAAAGGAGGAAAAGAAAGAGAAAGTGTTGTGTGTATGCCATTGTTGAACTGATAAGCCTATTTCTGGCTTATAGGGCTATGTTGCCCTGATAAAGGTCCGAGTGTCAGGCTTGGGGAATGCCAGAAGTAGGATTTTGGGGTGTGGGGTTACACAACATCTTTTATTTTTAATGTCTGTATTTAAATCTGAATGCACCAGTAAATGAATAGTTATATATGTCAGTTTAGAGGAGCTAAAAGAGCAAGTGATAGGCCTAAATTGACTTTGGGAGAAGTAGCAGGAGAAGACATGAATGGATTAGGTTTGACAAAAATTTTGGCTTTCAATGAAGTTGAATGCTGAAACAGTCCATGTGGCTGACTCAATGTAGTTGAGGTAAGTTGATTAGAGTTGTGTTGAGTTTTTTTGTTTTTTTTTTTTTGGGGGTTGGGGGGGGGGGGGAGGGTGAAGACTGGATTTGATCCCAGTTCTTGTCTGCAAGCCAGCCAGAGACTTTACCAGCTGAGCTAGCTAGCATCTTCTGAGTTGATTTATGGCCATTTGATAGTATATTATAAATGACTATAAATTTTATTGTGTACATCCAATCAGTCTGTATGTGTATGTTCATAGAGTGTTTGTATTATCTATGAGAAGTTTGGGACAGTTATGAGGCACTTTTAAGCAAATTCTTCAAGCCTCTCTCACTAAACATCTGAGTCCATGCCATCTCTGTGTCGGTTTCTACACATGTTGGTTGTCAACATGGTTCCAGCTTCTATTCAAAGTATCTAGGTATCTTAGTTGGTAAGACATTAAGCAAGCAAAGTATGTAGGAGATTACTTTACACATAGAGGAAGAAGAACAGTATAGAGAATTGGCAAATTGACTGGATGCATGATTATTGGCTGTCATGGACGTGTAGAGGATGGTGGTAGGTTTTGGTATAAATTATACATTTTCTATAGCCTATTGATAATTTTTTACTACAAAAAGGAAGCTGTTTAATCAATTGGTTTGAATTATATGATGCAGCTGATTTACTCTCCTGGAGGCCTAAGATAAAGTCCATGAGCTGTAGGTTCATATTGAATAATGCATGCGTAATTTGTTTCATATAGACAATAATGCCTGTGCAATTTGTTTCATGTAGGCATAAGGTCCATGAGCTCTACTATTTAGTGGGGCTTTTTGGTTGAAATGTCTGGAGAGATAAGATATATTAATTAATTACCACCATTACCATGCTACTTTTATTATAATATATTTGTACCCACTGAAGTAAATTCTACTTTCTAGTTTTAAATATATTAAGTAAAAGGCATAGGCACTGAAGAGCCATGTTTGTCACCCTAGGCTCACCATTATATCATTTCATTCGAAGTGTTGTGATTTGGTGAGTAAACTCCCTAAATCTGATGTCAGTAACAAGTTTGGTCTTCCTTTCTCCTCCAAGTTCGATCAATAGAGGAGCACCATGATAGATAATTTAAAAAAAAATCAACTGTCACTTAACATGGGATAATTTTAAAAAAATCAACTGTCACGTAACATGGTATATCATTGTACTGCTTTTAATGATTTTGCAGGTACTCAACGGGTTTTGGTGTCTCAGGGGGTAGTGCTTTGATCCAGGAGTTCTATTCAAGAGAAGTACCAAATCCAGTTCATTTGACTGTTGATACTGGATTCAGAAATGGGGAGGCTAGCATCAAAGCTTTTGTTTCTGTCAATTTGTCTCTTGGAGATAGGCAACTTGCTGCACAATTTCAAGAAATTCCTTTGGATCTGAGGATGGTCGAAGCCGAGCGGGTTGGATGTATGTATTCAACTTGACTCCCTAGTTTCTCATGTCTTCTTGGTTTACAACTGAACTCACTATCTAATCGATGGGTGTGGTCCATGTGGTGGATATTCTTGCACTTTTTCACTTAATATACCTGAAAAAAATTAACTGAACTCTTAATACTTTCTGAATGAATTATTTGATGCCCCCCCCCCCCCCCCCAATGTGATCTGCGTGGAGAGGAGATCATCTAGAAGGTTGCATAATCTGAAGATCTACTGGAAAGCTTTCCTAAGTTACTATCTTCATCTTTATTATTATAATAGTTATTTAGTTTTTAAATCAGTGGCTAACTAAGAGTATTAAGAGTTAATATTTTTGTTGTTTCCTTTTTTGAGTAGTGCTGTCCACTTAGGGAAGGTTCTAGCTAGTTGCTATGATCAGTCTTTGGGTATTTTATTTAAACAATGTACTGTTGTAATAGAAGAGACAATTGAGAAATAGAGTTTGTTTTTCTTTGGTTCAATAATGAATCAGGACAAGTTGCAGTGGTGAAGCTATAGCACCTCTTGGAGATGATTCCAGGAGCCTGATCGGTGGTGATTTCAATTAGACCCTACTATGGTGATTCAATAGGTTTGGGATGGTGGTGATTCTATTTCTGTAGGCCAGGTGGTGAAGCCTTGGTCATATCCTTTTTATTTCTTTTTCATATGTAAAAAGCAAAATGTTTGAGAATTCTGTTCTTAATTCTAGCTTGGCGTTATATGTGATTCTGTTGCGATTAATCTCTCGCTGGCTCTACTGGCTCGATATCGATTCTGCATTAATTGGTATCAAAGATTATGGCCAGCAGTGAATTAAGTCCCTTTGAGATGGCCTACATCCAAAATTTTCTTAATGGGGATTGGGGAGTTGAGGCAATTGGATAAATGATTGGGGCTCTAATTCAGCAAAGAAGCGGCATACCAGAATCACCCTCTACTTTACATACTGATCTCAATTTTGCACATCCACAAGAAGAGAAGAGACCTTGATGCAGTTATAGAGTCATAGAGTTAGAATTAGAGTTTAATTATATTTTAGTTTCAAGATAGAATTAGGATTAGAAGTTGATTTCTTTTTAAATACTTGGCTGTACCCAACGATTGGGATTAGAGGTTTGAATGAAAAGTTTTTGAATTGAAACTGATGGTTGCCATGAGCTGGGCGTGCCTCTCTCTTATCTCTCCTTCCTCTATTCCTTCTTTCTCTTTACTTTATTTTCTGCTATTCTTTTTCTTTACTGTCATTCTCTGTTTCTGGGCGACCTTTCAGTCCTCACATAAGCTGTTCGATTCCCACCCATAAGCAAGCAAATTACTCTGAAATTTTGGACGAAGGAAGCTCTTACCTGGGCGACTCAGACCCGCTAAACCCTGGCTTCTGGACTCCTTTCCGTCGTGAAATTGTACTTTAGTTTCAGATCTGAACCTAACGTTATCACTGAACCCATTTTTCGGATCTCTGAAACTCTTGCTTGGCTTGATATTTGGGGAGACCAACAGTTACCCTTGAGAGATCAGTGATTTGAGATCTGATAAAAAAAAGAAGATTTGCGATTCCCCATCTCAATTCCTAGGTCGATCTGAAGTCTTGCGAGGGAGTTCTCTCTCCCTGTTTCCATCCAGTTCTTCGTTGGTTCTGGTTTCTCGAAGGAGGAAGACGACCTCTTGTTTTCCTCTTCCCTCTCCCACGATTTATTACCCTTCTAATCCAAATTTCCATTAATACCCCCACCTTTGCATTGTATTCCCATTAAGTTCTATTTCTTTCTTCTTCCAAAAATACCCTTTCCTCATCAAACCTGCTTTCCCACTAGCTGGTTTGTTCTGTATTAAATTGACTTCCATTAATTACAACAATGCCATCCTATTTTAAACTTTGGTTTATTTACAATTCTGCCATTTTCCTTATAAAACCTCAAGTTATTTACTGTTTTGCCCCTAGTGCTTGTGATTTGAATTATCTAACACTTGGGTGGGCCCATAAGCGATCTGATTCGGGTTTTCACTTTTCAAACCCCGGATCCGCATCAGACCTACAATCAAAGAACAGGAAGCTGAAGTTGACGTTAAAGTTGAAGATAATCCAACAACTGATGATGAGTCGATGACAAGGAAGAGGCGATGCTTGAAGATTATACTGTAGAGGCCTACATTGAAGAGGTGGAAGCATACTGTAGTAGGACAGGTTTGGGAAACCTAGAACATTATCCTACTTGAAAGGTAGGAAGGCTGAGAAGGGTATCTTACTCATATATCTCGGCATACAATCATATGTGCAGAATTTCATGCTAAGTATGCGAAAGAGAATTTAATAAAAGAGACGTGATAAATCAGTACCTTCCTTTGCTGTCCCACTGGGTTAGAATGCTGTGAATAAGTGCTGAATCACTACCTAACTCCAAGGATTGTGTCCTCAAGGACTCCTTCTTGTTGGTAGAAGTATATCCAAGGCATTTGGGGGTTGAAGTTGAAACAGAATTGGAAAATTTGGGACTGATACAAGAACTGGTAAGAAATTTAGCAATAATTAAGTTTAGGCAAGAACGGAAATTGAGTTTCTTGGATATTTGGCTAAGGATGTCAAGGGAATTTGGGGTACCACATCTTTCATCACAATCAGTCTTATTCCAGCCAAACATGTATGATTTATTGGGGTTTATGGGTTGTTGTAGTTGAAAAAACAAATGAAAGGCTCTTAAGAAATGAAAATGAAGGTTGGGAGAAAAATGATGGAACAAACAACAATGGATTTTGGACATCAAACATGGATGGTTTGGTGTAGATATAGAGTTTGAAAGAGAGGAGTAGATAGAGAAGAAAGAAGATGATAGGTTTGTATCTTGGCTTCACACCATTTTGGATGGACTCCAATTATTGCATAGAGTCACTCTTGCTGCATAAAAAGAGATTAATCTCACAAGTTCCAAAAGATTTCATTCATTCATTCATTATCTTCCCATGATGAGTGCAACGGCTTCATAACATTACACAAAAATAACAGTTATTTCCTAAAATAACTACCCAATTAACTACATATTAAACTTCTAAACAGTTATTTCTTTAAATATCCACCCATATAACTACAACATAATAACAACACAACAACAAAATAAGATAGTTTGAACCCAAATAAAAATTCAGCAAAATAAGAAAAAGAACTACACAATACTGGTTATCTAGCCATAATGAAGTGACATGTGGCTGCATGTGTCTGTGTCTCCTCTGATAAGTCCTAAATCCATGAGTGATGTTAATGTAGTCCTAGGTCAAGTAATCCCACTAGGTGGGTAAAGGATCTCTTAATAACCTGGCGGGGATAGCTTAGGCTAATTAGGCAGAATTAGGGTTATGGTTAAGGGTTTAAGGGTTTTATTTGGTTAATGATGTGCTGAATTTTATGAGTCTAATGGTCCAAGTTGGATCAAATTTGGTTGAGGTTGGAATTCTAGGGTTTGGGTAGGATGCCTTATGAAAATGGACTGTTTGCAATATCTAGGGTTTAGGGGCAGAGTTAGGAAAGATACTATATGGGCAGGTCTAGGGGTTATTTGGTATAAAAGGGTTTGGATAGTTCAAAATTCTGCAACCTAGGGCGAATTGGATTTAGGGTTTTAGGGTTCTAATGGATCTATGGATTAATGAAAGGGGTGATAATAGGAGTAGATGGAGCTTAGGTTAGAGGATTAGAAGAAGAAGGTTAAATGCTGAATTAATAAACTACTTACTTGAAAGATTAAATCTTCAATGGGGTAGGGCTTTGAAGAACTAGAAGAAAGACCTCCCGATCCTTAAGAAAATGAGTCGATCGGAGTCCACCAATCCCTTCACCTTGATATTACCCACAAGGTAGCCTTGATATTACTCACAAGGTTCACTCAACGAGAAGCGAGGCAGCTGACTATGGCAGCAAATAAAAGCTTTTTCATTAATCAAATTCGTGTATCATGCTGGCCTCCTTACAAACTTATATAGAAGACTCAAAAATAAACTTAGACACTAAAAGGAATGGCCTAACCTTATCCCTAACCTATTAGGCAACCAAACCAACTAGGAAACTCAAATAGACTCAAAATAGAGTCCTAATGACTTAAAACAACTTAAACTACTTAAAATAAAGAAGATTCCTAGTAGCCAATAGGATATAAGAACCTCTTAGCCAATAGGATCACTTCACTTAAATTAGACCAATTGAACCAATTGGATGCAACCAATTTAAACCGGTTCAATTAAAAACACAAAATAAAAACTAAGTATTGGGCTAATCTGTATGCAACCTATATACCTATTTCAGGCCCACTAAAGTGGCCTAATACATAGAAAACCCTTGGGAACAAAGGCCCAACATATATATATCCCAACCCTACACTTATTCCCAATGAAACAAGCCCTATTAGATGATGAATCTGCATCGGATGTCCTCGTCAATTCTCCCCGGTGTGGGAAGAATTCACCTCCGGTGAAAATAGGCTCAGTATCTCTCTAATAAAACATGGTTAAGGCGCTGAATTTCGTCCTCGATGATCCATGTGCAATCTGTACTAGGTCCTGTTTCTTCATATGACTAGGAACTTGCAATATCCGTTGCACGAGTTGATACTATATGTTCATTTAAAATATCCTCTACCTCTTCTCTTCTTTTTGGCATAGTTGGTAATGATGGTGAAGGAGGGGCAAAAGATGAGAAAGTACAAATGTCAATTGGGGTTGGGCTAGAATTAGGGTCTGATCCTTAAGAAAATGATGTGGCAGGTGTGGGTGTGGTTTGGGTAGCTGAAGTGGAAGGCTCAAAGGGGGGTTTGGAATGGTGGCTGATCCTTTGTAAGGCACAAGGTCTTCAGCATTAAAAATGGGGCTGATGCCCATCTGGTGGCAACTCCAAATGATAGGCATTGGCACTAAGTTTCTTTAGAATCTTGTAGGGACCAACTCTTCTTGGATGCAACTTATTCCATGTACCCTTTGAAATTGCTCAGGTCGGTTTCTCACCATTACCATGTCTCCCTCATTAGATTACTGATACCTGCGATAAACATTAATAGTCATTACTTATGGGTTATGGCAATCTTTTTCCTTATTTCTACATTTAGCTCATGGATATGATGGGCAAATGACTGCTGGTTCTGAGGGTCCAGCTTCTAATGGCAGGGGGATGATGTCTGTAAGTTTCCTAGGTTGGTAGCCTAAGACGATCTCGTAAGAAAATTCTGCCATTGGTAAGGCTGAATCCCAACTTGACGTATGATCATGCACTAGACAATTCACCAATTCCCCATGACTGCGGTTGACCACTTCAGTTTGGCCGTCTGTTTGGGGATGAAAAGCAAATGAAAACTGTAGCTTTGTTCCCAATATTTTTCTGTGTGTTTTTCTAAAATAACTCACAAACCGAACATCCCTATCGGATACCATGGTTTGCCCAAGACCATATAGTCTGACAACTTCCCTAAGGAAAAGTTTGGCTACATGTGAAGCAGTTGATGTTTTGGAACATGGTATGAAGTGAGCCTTCGTTGAGAAACGATCC
Source organism: Telopea speciosissima (assembly GCF_018873765.1). Classification (NCBI taxonomy): domain Eukaryota; kingdom Viridiplantae; phylum Streptophyta; class Magnoliopsida; order Proteales; family Proteaceae; genus Telopea; species Telopea speciosissima. The sequence continues at coordinate 16,316,585 of NC_057917.1, forward strand.
ACAACAACAAAGATGGAATCATGACCTCTAACTGTCCTATAGGGAGTCCCAACATGAAGTCCATACTCAAGACTTGCCAAGATGCATGTGGCACGGGCAGTGGTGTATAGAGACTAGTATTTGGCTTCTTCTGTTTTGCCAACTGGCAAGTGTGCAATGTTCGATGATCTAGGCCAAAAGAACCTGTCTTCCACCATGAAAATGTCTTGTCCCTACCAAAGTGCCCTGATGTACCACCGGCATGCAACTACCATATAACAAACTCTCTAATGGATGTATTCGGAAGGTATAATTTGCTACCATGAAACAAGAAGCCATCTTGGAGGGTATATTTGGTACTCATTCCTGAATGTCCCTCACTCAATGATGCATAAATGTCCCCAAAGTCTGGGCGCAATGCATAGTCACTCTTGATTCTCTCAAGTCCGATCACCTTAACACTCATGGAGTGTAAAAGGGCAGACATACGACTTAAGGCATCAGCAGGTTTATTTTCTACACTTAAGCATGTTTCATTACAAATGTGTATTCCTGCACAAAGTTGGGAGTCGAAGCACAAAGTCCACAATGGTTAGGACGAGGTTGTGCCTCTCTTGAGTACTAGCCAAAGTCCATAGTCCATACTAGCATTTTGCTAAGGATCATGAGGAATAGCCAAAGGAGAGTTTAAACCTGTATTTTGCTTAGTACCTTTAGCAAGTTGACATACTCGACATCTCTTGATGACATGATCCACGCCCTTCTGCAGTGGAGGCCAGTGCTATTTGTCACCTACTTGGAGCAGCATTTTGTCCTTGCCAAAGTGTCCGGCTAATCCTCCTCTATGCAATTCCCTAATGATATGGTATCTTAATGAGGAATCAAGAATGCATTATTGTGTACCTAAAAATAGGTGATGCAGATAAGTCTACTAGAGGGCTTATTTTAGTAGAAATAAGCCTTGGGTTGGGTTATGTATATGTTGGGCCTTTGATCCCATGTGTTTACATTGTAATGGACCATTTTAATGGGGCGAAAATATGGGTAGAAGGTAGGCATACGGGATTAGGCTTTGGTTAGTTAGCTATATAAGCTTTCCTACTCATAGACAATTTATGATGAATAAAGCAAGGATTAATGCTAAGTTAGAGCTATGGAGATCAACCTTGGAAACAAGAGGTTTTAAGATTAGTAGAACGAAGACAGAGTATATGATGAGTAATTTTACACACTATGATGGATACTACCATGGTGCGAATTGATGAAAGAGAGATACCACAAAGTGACTATATTAGATATTTGGGGTCGATCATAAACAAAGAAGGTGACATAGAAGATGATTTTTCACAACGAATTAAAGTGGAATGGATGAAGTGGAGAGGTGTGTCCGGAGTGTTGTGTGATCGACGCATTCCTATAAAACTTAAAAGGAAAGTTCTATAGGACTGTTGTACGACTGGCTATGATGTATGGGGTAGAATATTGGGCAGTTAAGAAGTGTCATATCGAGAAGCTATGTGTGGCAGAGATGAAGATGTTAAGATGGATGTGTGGAAAAACAAGGAAGGTTAAAGTAAGGGATGATCGTATCAGAGCTGACTTGGGAGTTGCTCCGATCAATGACAAGCTGCGAGAGAGTTGTTTGAGGTGGTATGGTCATGTTCAACAGAGGCCTAGGGACGCCCTAGTAAGGAGGAGTGATATGATTTCGATTGAAGGCTCTAAAAGAGCGAGGGTCAGACCTAAAATGAACATAGGAGAAGTTGTGAGGAAGGACATGCATAATCTAGGTCTTGTACCATGTATGACCTTGGATAGAGCCTATTGGAGGACAAGGATCCAATGTAGCAGACCCTATCTAGCTGAGATTCTCTTGACTTGCTGGGTTGTGCCTCTTTCCTCTTTACTTTATCTGTCACTTTTATCGTTCACTCTTCTTTTATTTTCCATTTTTCACTTCTCATCTCATTTCCCAACCCCCTTTTTCCATCACTTCATTCCCTTTTTTTTTTTTCCCTATCTAGACCTCAGTTTTACCTACTTTCTTTGTTTGGATCCATGTAGTCGACCCCATTAAGTTGGGATAAGGCTGAGTTTGTTGTTTTTGTTGTAAAGTTTGAAGTTTTCTTCATGCTTTGCAATTCAGTAGGGGGTGAGATATCCTTGGAGGACAGTGTGATTCTGTACCTTCTTGGTGGGAAGCCATAGTTTTCCTTCTCTTGGTTCTTATTCTTTGTTTTTTTCTTCCTCAAGTAAGTGTTGTTTCGTCTGATTTGATTCAAGCTTCTTGTTGCCTATTTAATCTGTAATTGGGTACGATTATCACCTCTTTTATTACCTGATTACATACTGTTTATGCTGAGAATCAAATCACAGCAAGAACCATCTCAGTTTGACCTGTCGGATATCCTGTTTTTCACCCTCTTTTGTCCAAAACGAGATTCCTTATAGAGAGGAATCCCTCTTTTGGGGTTTCAAAGGACCTCCCAAGAGGCACCTTCGATGAAGGATTGGTGCTGATCTGATTCACAGATCTGAGTTAATTAAATTTTTCCTGTTTCGGACTTGAAAATTTTTAAATAAGTTGTGGTCCCACCATCTGATTTCTATAATACCTTGGGGGTCTGGATTAGGTTGTTGAAATAGAAAATCAACCCAAATTTTATTCAATTTTGTTGGTCAGATTGAATTTAATTTTAGTTTTACTGTTTTTGAGATCTCCACCTCTGAGATCACTGTTTCGTAAATTACTCCCAAACCGCTCGTCGGATAATTCTCATCTTTTGAGGTGTTCTTATCCTTCCTATTGACTATTGCTTCCTAGAGTTTGGTGTTATTCTGAGAGATTTGAGTTTTCATTCAATTTTCGGGTTTTTATCTGAGTGGTTCGTCTCAGGATCCTATCCTTGAGGGTTTTAGAGTTGTTCCTGCCTACCCCCCATCAATAGGTGGTACGCATCATGAATTGAGTGCTTTGGATTTTGTGCATCGAATTGTTGTACCTTGTAAACTTTGGAGAGATCCTTGTCAATAACATATTCATCCCCATCAATAGGTGGTATCCATCATGAATTACTTTGGATTTCGTCCATCGAGTTGTTGTTCCTTGTAAACATTGGAGAAATCCTTGTCAATAGCATATTCATCCTTGACCTGTTTAATGCTCTCATCATGTGGGCTGAGAATGTGTGTAGAACCAGCACATTTCTTCTCAATGCATCAGGCATAGTAATCTCCTTCCCTGCCTTGTAGTTGAGCACAAAAGAGAACTCTTCAATATAAGCAACCCACTTTGCATGATGGTGGCTTACTTCCTTATGACAATGTAAGTGTTTCAATGCATCATGATCAGTGAAGCGGGTAATCTCCTTGGCAATATAAGATAGTGCCGCCAATGTTTCAACACTTGGACAATGACAGAGTTCTAGATCATAACTAGAGTATCTTGTCTTTGTATCATTCAACATCTCAGTATAGAAAGCAATAGGGTAGCCTTATTGTATAAGCCCTCCACTGATTTGAAGGTGTGAAGCATCTGTAGTTACGCATATCAAAATTTGGAAGCTGTAGGATGGGTTCTTCTGTTTTTCTTGATCATTTCGAAGGCCTTAGTAGCAGCTGGTGTCCATTTGAACTTCCTCCTGTAATAGGTGCCATGACAGTGCTAAAGTTTTGATAAATCTTTTGTAGAAGGATACAAGCCCATGGAAGCTTCTAACTTCCGAGTGTCCTAGGTATATGCCAGTCGAAGATACTCTTCACCTTCTTGGGAACAGCCTTTAACCCCCTTAGGCCCTTAGTAGATACGAAAAACCCAAGGAATACGACCTTAGGTAACATGAAGGAGCACTTCTTCAGGTTGTTGTAGAGCTTTTCTGTTCTGAGCACTCCCATCACTTGCCTCAAATGGTCAATGTTGTCATCCCTTTGTTTACTATGGATCAAAATCTCATCAAAGTACAAGAAGGAATTGACCAATGAAAGGGTGTAAAATTAGAGTCATGACTCGGATGAGTACTAGGTGCATTGGTGAATCTAAAGGGCATGACTTTCTACCATCATAGTTGTCACGGCAGCATGGCGGTCCAAGGCGGTGGAGGCCTGTCTAAGCGCTTAGGCGGTAAAGGCGGTCTAGTGTCAAAATGAAAAATCATACATGACACATAAAAATTCAGAATAATCAAACATCATAAATTAATTAGAGACTAAAAGACATAGCACAAATCACAAATGAATAATCAGGATCTAATATTCTAGTATCTATTTTAGGGTTAGTACTACAGAGAAGAAGAAGCAGCAGCAGTTAACCAATAAAAAAATAAAAAAAACAGAGAAGAAGCAGCAGGCAGCAGTTAACCAAGTTACCATTACCAAGCCAAAAAAAGAAAAAAGCATCTGAGGAGAAGAAGTAGAAGAAGCATAGAAGTTACAGACTTCAAAAAAAAAAGAAAAAAAGCAGCAGCAGTAGAACAGATAAGAAGTTACCGTTACAGACTAGTGACTACAGAGAAGAAGCATAGATAGAAGTTACCGTTACAGACAAGTGACTACAGAGAAGAAGCATAGATAGAAGTTACTAAGCAAAAAAAAAAAGAAAAGAAGAAGAAATTACTGTTACAGACTACACTCTACAGAGAAGAAGAAGCATAGGACTATAGAAGTTACCATGCAAACAAGGTGCCGCTGGTCAAGAAGAAACAGCAGAATAGAGAAAAAGGGAAAAAAAAACTCAACAGATGAATCGATGTTGGAGGAAAAGAAGAAGAATGAAAAAAAATGGATAACAATACGAAGAGGAAGAACAGAGAAAGAAATCGCAAAAGAGAGGAAGAGAACTTACCGGAGAAAATTTGAGGTTGCAGTAGTCACTGGAGCCAGCTTTGTGGTCGCCGGAGTCGCTGGAGCTAGAGCTGCAGCTTGAGCAGGAAAGCAATCGGAAAAAAGAAAAGAAAAAAAAAAAAGAGAATAGTCGAGGTCGGAGGAGGGGAAGAAGAAGAACAAAGAGAAAAAATACTAAAAGAGAAGATGAAGAAACATAGAAAGAATCGCAAAAGATATGAAGAGAACTTACCAGAGAAAATTTGAGGTTGCAGTCGTCACCCGAACCAGGTTTGTGGTCGCCGGAGTCGCTGGAGGCAAGAGTTGGGGCAGGAATCGAAGAACTTACAGGATCATCGGAGCCTAGTTCGTGGTTGGCGGAGTTGCTGGAGGAGAGAGCTGGGGCAGGAATCGAGGGTTTCATTTCTTCCCTTAAGAGAAGGCGTGAGACCAGGAATATCCAGACTCCAGAGTCGAGGGTTTCATTCGATATATCTTTGCCTTTAGGTGATTTGGTGTAAAACAATGTACAGTAATAACATACACAACCCAATAGAAATATAACAAATAGAATAAAACATAAAAAATAATAAAAGTAATAAAATAGTGCCTTGACAATAAAGCGCCTTGCCCACAAGATTATCGCTTGGACGCCAAGGCAGAGCCTTGACAACTATGTCCACCATAGATCGAGAACTCGCAAGGTCTTGCCAAGTTTCTCGGTTTTTTGAAAAACCGAGACGAAACCTATGTCGAGTTTCAAAAGTGTGAGATCTCGGATCTCGGTTCGATATCTCATTTTGAACCCTTTTTATGAGGCATCTTGTCCATATCTCACCGAGATCTCGGATCTCGGATCTCGGGTCGATATCTCGGTTTGATCCATTTTCAGTGCCCATGGATCCATCTATCTCGATCGGAAAATGTAGAAAACCTAGGACTTGTAACCAGTAACCTTAGAGTGGAGAAAAGAGAGAAGAAAGAAGAAGAGAAGAGTAGCTCCAAGGGGAGGAGCTGTATGTGTTAGTTTGCTTTCTCCCTCAAGTATCTTATTTATAATAAAACCATTACAATCATAAAAGGAAAAGGAAACTAAACCTAATCTAAAATAGGTAGCTAACTTAGACTAGGAAACTGACTCCTAACTCCTAACAATTAAAGACATAAAACAATAAAAGAAACCATAATGGACTCAACCACAATAGGGACACTCCCCTTATCGTGGTACACTTCTCAACAGAAAAGAATCAGTAGAAAAAGAAAGAATCGGAATTGATTGATATCTTTCTCGAAACAAACGAAAAGGAAATGAAAGATAAAACATAAATCATGGATCAACTAAGCCCTCTCGGGGCTTGCTTAAGAATAAGAAAGAGGAATCTCATGTAAATAATGGGAATAATTGAATGTTTTGATTGCTTTCTATTACTAAACTATGTGTAGAGTAGGGTATTTTAGTACGTCGTTGCCCTCGACGCCTACCAACCTATGGTCCGAAGGGAAACTCATATTTGGACTTTGTTTTTGTAAAATCTGATAGTGCCATTGTGTTTAAATGGCCTAAAATAGGCTGAATACCAAGTTTCAGACCCAAACTAGGTCTAAAACCCACCGAGATGAGGCTTCGAGTCGGGAAAAAAAAATGCACCAACTCGCCGGACTTGACTCGGTTTTTCCCAGTACCGAGTTGGTACCGAGATCCGAGTTTTAAAACCTTGCTTTCCACTTGTACAATCCATCCTTTGTCATGAATGCAGTTTTCCACTCATCCATTGGGCTGATGTGAATCTCTGATAATATCCGCTTCAAAGGTTGATTCTAGAAAAGACCTTTGCTCCAAATAACATGTCCAACATGTCATCAAGTCGAGGGATAGGGCATGGAACTGACCATCATTCGGTGTGATGCTTGAGACCGAGGAGGAGATTGGGCTGTTGGTGTTGCTATTAGTGACGAGCTTGAACTTGTAGCCTAGAACGTTGATGGCACCTCGCTATTGCCATGCCTTAGGCATCCTTCTAGCAGCTGGCGGACAAGCTAAGAGGGTAGGGGATAAGCAATGCTCCCGAGTTGGAGCATAACAACACGACCAGTACCCAGGGGATGGGTCCAATGGTGTGATCATTGAAGCAGGCCACAGGCGAGCCTGAGAGATGTGATCATCATTCATCTACCTATGTCATCGGGGGAGTTGATGCTGCCGCAATCAGAAAAGGATAGGTCGAGAGGTGGGCCTTCTCTGTTGCCATTTGTTGGCGAGGAACGCATTGGCATTGCCTACCTTGGCGTCAGGTAGGCGTCTGCTACTGTAATGCACCAAGCGAATTGTGTATGAGAACTTGAACTGCCTCTCCCTGGAGGTGATTGGAGACAATGAAGGCCTAGCTTCACCTTGTTGTTGAGCTTGCAGATTGGTGAGACCAACGGTGGGTTAATCGTAACCACACCATTGTAACCGTCTAGACAGATGATGGACCCATCTGTCTGTCCCAAGTGAGACCACTATCATCGATCTCATGCTTGACACACATGTCTTGTCCGGATCTGGTTACGCCAACTGGTAGGGCAGAGTGTGAGCGGAAGTTGCACTACTCACTAAGGATGGCTTTTTCTAAGATGTTGGCCCCTTGACTCTTGAGCGTTGCCACAAAGATTGCATCCCTAGTGATGATGGATCCCAGCAGTAAAATGATCTGACGGTTATACGAGAGTGGTGATTAGAGAAGAGAAACTCCATATGCGAATCGGCCAGATCTCCATTTCCATGAAGAATCGTGTTTGATGGAAGAATAAAAAGTGATTGCTTTGTGTTCGCAAGCTTCACAGAGTAAGTGGAGGGAAAAGATTTGGAAAAAAAAAAACACTATTTATAGTCTGAAAACAAGAACGCATGTGAGCATGTTTGAATACCTTATGAACATGTGTAGACACCATATGATCATATGTTAGCACATGTGAATATGTCTAGCCTACAACCGTACGTATGTAAACATTTCCAGCCATGATCTGAAAATATATGGACAGGTGTGAACATCTTCAATCACAATTGGACTTGGACTGCAGATGGTTGGACCAGTTTTTTTTCCATCCAATTCTGGTCCAATCTTGGGTCAGTTCTTATCCATCCAATAGCCTAAGGCCTACTGATGTGTTGCTGGTTTGTTAGCCTATGGCTCTTCCTGATTTTGGGCTTCTAATCTCTCTCTCTCTCTCTCTCTCTCACGCACACACACACACAAACAAAATGAAGAAAAGGAAGAACCCCCACCCTTCCCCCCCCCAAAAAAAGAAAGAAGAAGAAAGGGAAAAGCCTCATGGTGCTACACTGCTATGTGCTTTGATGGTCAGTCACTTTATGGTGCAAAGCTTATTTTGGATTTTTTACTCCCAAGGCAATCCTCATTTGGGATTGTGTGAGCTAAATCTGAGTTGGCTTGGCAGTAAACCTAGTAACATGACCAAATGCTTTGTGTTGCTTGATCATTAGACCTCTATTAAGTCATCTTAATTTAATCGAGACTCAGCTTGTATGCTTTCTGTTTATTTGGGATTTCAAAATAGAATCACCATGAGTCCAACTTTTTATAGATTGAACCAGCTGATTTAACTTGCTTTCAGATACTTGAGTTTCTGAGTTATAATTGAAAGAAATATTTCCTTTTGTAGTCCAGAATTTGTGGAGGTTCATAAAATAAGTAGGGGGTGTTGTCTTGTTTATTGAATGAACTCACAAGTCACAAGTTTCTAAGTTATACTTGAGAGAAGGCTTTCCTGCTGTATTCCAGCGTAATACAACTGGACTTTCTAAAGAAGAATTATGACAAATATTAGAGGTTTCACTAGTTTTCCATTTCATTTTCCTTTTTGTTCTTTTACCTTCAGTGTTTGAACTGAAAAAAAAAAGGGGAATAAAATAAGACTAAACTGAAGAAAATAAAATCTGATCTTGTGGTTGATAATGCAAAATCAATTTTGAGAGATCTATCAAAGGACTTCGTTTTTGGGTAGATATATCAAAGAACTGGTTTCTTGTGCAGTTGACATTCTAAAGACAACAATGGTAGACAAGATGCCCAGTGATTTGGAAGGTATGGAAGCCTCAATGGAGCGGCTGCTTGCTCTGATAGATGATGTCTACAAATATGTGGACAGTGTTGTGGTGAGAGACTCATTCTGATCTCTCTCAATTTTCTCTCTCTGGTTTGTGCCTGGAATTCGATAACCAACTTGTCATACCTGGAGTTTTGTCTCAGGAAGGTCGTGTTGCTCCAGATAACAACATTGGGAGATTCATATCAGATACTGTAGCTTCTATTCCAAAAATATCACCAGCAGCTTTTGATAAGCTTGTAAATGACAGTCTACAGGTATGACAAAATTCTAGATTCCCCAACCCCACTTATGCGAGCCAAGAAATAAAATAGCAAAGAAAAAAGAAAAACTCCCATGCTTAAAAAAAAAGAAAAAAGAGAAGGGCACCAATTATGGGACTTGTTAATATCTCCTAATGAGACTTAACTCCTAAGACCATTGATGGTCTTGTTGGATGATCTTGCTTACCTGTACTGTCATTCTTTTTAAATTGAAGTAATTTTTAAGATCTTCACTTCATTTTGTTGGGAAGTTGGAATGTGTGTGTGTATTTTGCTCACTATCTTCTGATTTGTTCTTGTAGGACCATTTACTATTGCTTTACCTATCGAGCCTGACGAGGACACAGCTTAGCCTAGCAGAGAAGTTGAACACAGCTGCTCAGATCCTGTAACTTGGTTGACAACCCCTTTAATGAAGGAAATAGCAGGTTAGAGCCTTTTTATCTAGTGTTTTTTAAGGCATCTTTTTACCAGTTCAATTATTAGAGTATGGGAATCTTCATTTCCTTCAGATTTTGTAAAATTTTGCGTAATCTTGCTGGAGTGATTTCCTCCAAAAAAATGTACTAACCCCTCAGTGGAACAAAATTTGAGGTAATGGACAATTTCTTTTAAATATTTAAATAGCATATTTACTGTTCCAGACTTCGAGTTTTATTGGATGTCTTCCAATGGAGAACGTTCAAGAACATTTATTCACATTTTCATAACCTGTGACTTTTGTTTTTTTTTTTATTTCTATTTCTATATGTCCATCACTGCCGATAGTTATACAAAGGCTGACCTGGTAAAAATGTCACTAGTCCAAGTTCTAGTGTGTCAACGATATTCGCCCTTAACCCTGTAAACCAGATTTCATATGAACAGATCACCTGCCCTTAACCCTCTTGTTAGGAACACACCTGCTTTGTAGGTCCACTGCCCATGAATTATGGTATAGGACTATAGGTTTAGATGAATTCACTTGCAGTGACATGCCTAATTTATGTCATTGCATCCTCATACTCTCTTCGTAGTCTTTAAATTTTCAATGCTTTATTTTGTCATAAACTCCATTTGGATTGAAATTTTATATGTAAGTAGGGGACTGGAGTCCATCTATAATTTTAGCCTAATCCAATCTTTCACATGGTTGAACCTGGGTGTTATAAGAACTGAATATAAGTCATAGTTGGGATCCTACTTTTTTTTTTTTGGTTGAAGTTGGGATCCTACTTGGTGCCTCAGTTTTTAACTAGGGGCATTTTCTGTTAGCACAGAAATTATTGAGACATTGGCACCATTATCTAAATATCAGTTGAGATCTACTCGAACATTATTACTTCATGTCAGAATTTTGAAAATTGTTAAAATTGTCAAACTTGGTCAAGGTTTGTGGGAGGCAAGTGGAAAAATCAAGAACTTGGGTCGTGTGTGTGGATTAGTGATGCAATATGAACATCTAGATTATGGATCTTAGATGCAAGCATGTCCAATGATCATTTCAGTGATCAGATATGAGATAAATGATGCAATTGTGTTGTGAAAAGAAGAAATCAGATCAATGGAAAAGGAGGGAAAAATAGATGACATCGATCTTCTTCCTTCATTCATTTGAATCGTAGGGAGGTTACTAATTATCTTACAGGCTTACAATATTTGAGGACCTGGAACATGAAAGTAGAAAAATAAAAAAAAAAGAGCTTTATACTCAACAGTCTAACCGTAGGCTAAAAGGGATTTTCTTAGTCTAGTTAGAAAAGTTGGAAGCAAGGAAACAAGAATTCTACACAAGAAAAGAACTTTATAAGATTGAGCTCAATTCTTAGTACATTATTAAATGAGAGTTCAATTCTTAGTACATTATTAAATGAGAAATAAAATAATATGATTACACCCACATAAGATCTCCACGATTGGGTGAAGGTAGTTTCTAAAATTTAGGAACCTTGTTGCTGCTTCAAGGAACTAACCAGAATTCTCCATAGGTAAAATATATGATTTGGTGATAAGGTTTGTAATTTCATGAACAATAGTAACCATAAGCTACAAATTTTCTTCACCTTGGTCCGGATCTTTATCCCCTGTGGTTTCCTGTCCAATATAGTTCCTGCAATTCTTCTCATAGGGGGGGTGGAAATGACCACCTTACCCCCTGTCCGAACACACTGTCCGGGTGGGGTCTACCCCCCTCTTATTAGAGACATTGGGAACTGTACGGGCAGAGAATCCTAGGAGATAATTTTCCTGGTCTCACGAGTATTAGTTTTAAAGAATCCAGATATTTCTCTTGCAAGGGGTGGTTGTGTTAGTTTCAAAAGTGTTTTTTCATTCACGTGAACAGTAAATTGGTCCAATAATAAACCGAATCAAAATGGCAAGGTTCAGATCGGATCTTTATCCTCTATCCTTATGGTTTCCTGTCCGATATAGTTCCTGCAATTCCTCTAATTGGGGGTGGAAATGACCACCTTCTCCTGTCTAACACACTGCTTGGGTGGGGTCTACCACCTTCTTATTAGGAGGGGCACTAGGAAACTGTACCAGGCAGAGAATTGTAGGAGATAATTTTCCGATTCAGATCTTGACAAATCAGCCTAAATCGCATGATTTTTTTTCTTTGAAAAAAATGAATATTGCATCATAATTGCATCAATTCCCCATTGTTTGGAAAAACTTTTAGTTTTGTAAAACCGGAGGATCATCATCACTTGATCGACATTGTTACACAATTGCTTTGACTTGATGGTGATTGGACGCTTCTCATAAAAATCAGCAATAGGAAATGATGTAAAAACTCTACAATTTGTGGATAAAGAATAAATTCAACGGTTAGAATCCTTTTAGAAACAATGTCAAATTCGTGTGTTTTCAATTAGATTCTTGTCCTCGATCTCATCAATCTCGATCAGAGTTTGGTTTACTTCTCCCACTTGATTTTCAACCATTGGATCATGTTCTTGCTCTTCCATTCATTGCTCAATGACTGATGTTAGTTTGACGAAGGAAGTATCTAGTTGTTCGAACGACGGTAGCAATTGCAATTGATACTTGAAGATGCTACTAAATTTGCAAATGTTCTTGATTCGCTTAAAGTTCTTGAAAGAAAAGATATCTCTCGTATGGATCTGTGGTATCTATGATTAGGTTTAGCTCTGATATCAAATAATGCAAGTTGAAAATCCAGATCATGGATCTAAGATGCAAGTAGATTTAATGATCAAAATTTGTGATTATATATGAGATAAAGGAAACAACCGTGTTTGTCCAAGAAAGAAATCAGATCGATAGAAAAAGAGGACAAAAAAAGATGCTATCGATTTGTTTGGGAGGAAGAAGAGAGAGAGAGAGAGAGAGAGAGAAAAGAGATGAGGGATCTCGTGGGGAGAGAAAGTTCACCATGTGGGGAGGTAAAATAAGGGTTAGCAACCCATAATCATAATGAGAGGGGAGAAGAGACGGAATGAGATTTTTTTTATTATTAATAACCTCCCTACGGAATGAGACAATAACCTCATTTCTAAAACAAATCAAATCTAATTCATTCTTTCAACCGTAGGCTGAGGGAGTTTCCTAATGTAATCAGAAAAGATCAAAACAAGGAAACTGAAAAATTCGATGTAAGTGCATCATAACATGAATTAATTGCCATAGGCAACAATGTCTAATCAAGAGCTTGTTTTTAAAATATAGCTATGATGAGGAGTTGACATTGTTTGGAGAGATTTTTTGATTTGTTCTTCCTCCACAAATTGTGGTATTGAAGTTATATTCTATTGCAAAAATCAGCAGCCACCACCTCCCAACATGTCTTAAAGAATGCCCCCAAAAAACCATTTGGACCTAGAGCACTGTTCGGGTCAAGATACCAAACTGCGTTTTTTGATATCATCTATTGTAGGGATTGTATCTAAACCCATATTATCCACCCCCATTGATCTCTTTTGAAATGTAAGCAAGAAGTTCATTATGAGAGGATAAAAGGACAGTCTTATGAACTGACTCATTAAAGCTCACCACATATGAAGCAACCTCTGGCTAGTTTGATATAATCGATCAATCCTCCTTCTTGAGAGCTCTGATCATAGGTGGAAAAAACTTTGAATTACTATCTCATGTCTTCATCCATCTTATTCGCGACTTTTCCACTCACAGTTTTTCATGGTTTTCCAAGGCCTTCAAGTAAGTCATATTCACATCTGCCTCTTGGCTAAAAACAGAATCATCCATGCCCTCTCTTTTAATAAACTCCAGCACCTCATTTAATATCTTTTTCGCATCTTCAAGAGCAATGTCAAAATTAGGAAATACCAACCTTGCCCAACAGCGAAGGACCGGTTTCAAGCATTTAAGCTTGTTAGAAAAGCTAAGGATAGGATTACCATTAAATTCTCCTTTCCAAGCATGTGACACCACCTTCAGGAAACCCTCATCTCCGTCCAGAATTTGTGGAAGCGGAAGGGGAAAGCAGCAGAGCTGATTAGAAGAGGGGCATGATTTGAAGCTACTCGCTGTAGGACTCATTCAACGCACCCTGGAAAGAAAGAAAGCCACCTTTCGTTGCAGAAGCTTCTATCAAGCACCGCAACTACATTACCCCACCTTCTGTTGTTTGTCCATGTAAAAGTTCTTCCCTAAGAAGGGACCTTAATCAAAGAACACAAATCAATCATTGCTTGAAACTCAGCTGTTGAACCCAGGTTAAAACTACCTGGACTTCTCTTCTCATTGGATGCCAAAGTGGCATTAAAGTCACCAACTACAGTCTATGGAATTGGCAATTGGTAGAAAGCGCCACCAGGTCAAGCATAACTCCCGCCTATTTGCTCGAAAGCAATTTGCATGAACAAATGTTACCTGCACCTGCTGCCCCTGCCAATCTAAATTGATAGTCATTTGTTGGTCAAAAAATGAAACCCCCACAGGACGCTGGAGATGAAGCTTCCAAATAACCCATAAGTTTGAAGGCTTATCCCTTCTAGAGTTAGCAATAACATCAATTGCAAATCCCCTTCTATTCCAAGGCTGTGAAGTTCTTTTTCTCTACGGGCAAACTTCCAAAAGGAGTGAATAATTGCTTCATCACCTTAATTCCAAAGGTTGATGGGGCGATTTCTTTAGACAAATTTTTCAGAACGATTTGTATGGGAAATTTCTTATGTAACACTATATCAAAGATAATGTCTATGAGATTGGCTTTTAAGAACGGGGTGCCTTCCAAAAGGGCAAGATAAGGGAAGGTACTACCGTACTAGATATAATTTGTAGTGCCTTCCAGAGACATCTAGATATACTTTGTAGTGTTTTATAGTGTTTGGTAACATTCTAGATGTGCACATGTGTTGTGACAGCTTTGGCAGTGACAAATAGGGAGTTCGCAGTACAGACAAGTCAATCTCAGTGCAGGTAATATTTAGGCATGCTATAGAATTTTTTGGGCTCATATAAAAGTTTTTGGAAGTGTATTTAGATGTTTACACAATGTTTGGAAGCATATGGAAGTAGTAGCTGAAGGCCCTTATACAAAAAAAGTTGAGATTTCAAAGGTTCGTGTATTGATAGCTTGTTTAGATCAAATTTCGGAGGTCTTAATGGCATAATTGGTCAAATTGTTCTGCATGCAACTTGTATTCGTTGAGTGTCTTGGTTCTAACGCAACTAGTTTCGTATCATGCAGGTCTTGAACGGAGAAGTCATGGCGATTCCCGTATGACTACACAAAAATGGAGCAAATTGGGAGAGTAGATGAATTTAAGGTAGCTACTGGTAGTTTTTCCTGCAAACAAATGTTCATTCCAGTAGCTTATAGTGTTCTGAACATTTTTTTTTAATTTTTGGACCCGGCACAAAAAATCGAGGTAGAAGGGCTCCAATCGTCTGGATACCATTTCTAGGCTTCTAAGTGGTTGGTGTCTAAAGTTCTTTACTCTGTCATACATCGGAGTGAAGAGTTGACATGGTAAGTAGGGATGTAAATGGATATTCAAAAATCCATATTCGATCCGGGTTCGTATTCGTTTAAGAGAATCCGTATTCAAAAAATCACTATCTAAAACTATCCGAATCCGTCCGATAACTAAAAGGATTCAGATATGGTATTCTCAGTTTTCGACCGATTATTATCCGATTCGTTTAGCTATCTGATGGAAACAAATTATTCGTATCCGTTTATCCGTATTCATCCAATAAAGTTGTCGTGTATCAATTTTTTTTTCTTCAGAATTTCATAAATTAGTATAGGGAAAAAGTTCTCTGTCCGAGAGTGTGGCCTACGCCAGCACTCCCATGAGTCTATCTCTCTCCTCTCCATGTGAAAAGACATCTCTACCCCCTTATTTGAAGGAGGAGAGAGATAGACACATAAGAGTCTTCAAAAGTGCAGTGCCACACTCCCGTACGTAAAACTGTTTCCCATTAGTATATTGGATCTTTATCACCTCCAGTTCTTGACCGGCCCGCCTCCCAGTTCCTCTAACAAGGGGGCTGAAATGATCTCTACCCATGCCCAAACACCGCCGGGTGGGGTCCACCATCCCCTATTAGAGGAACCGGGGAACTGGGCCGGTCAGCAAACCTGGAGGTGATAATTTTCCTCAGTATATTACCTCTACTATCATCTTTATTTTCTTCAGGTAAGCCCCCTAGTACAGTAGTACCTTTCCTTGTCGGTGTGTGACTGTTGTCAGAATTTCATTGTTTAGTATTTCAATGGTTCATGGTTGTTACTCGGTAGTACTTAGTCACCGCATATGGCAATGCTTTTTTCCCACATCAAAAAACGAAGGAGACTGAAAAACCACAAGACTATAAAATGGGAGTAAAATCGCGATGCACAATCACGCTCTACCAAACCCAAAGCAGTATTTGCTTTGATTTGGTGTTGCGTACGAGCAGCCTTCTTGCTTGGGGCAGTGGGCTCATTCTTCAATGGGCCAATAATTTCAAGTCCAAATTGTTAAAAAAGCTTATATTGAACTAATCAAATTAGATAATATCCGGAATTCAATTAAAAAATTAAATTCAAATTTGATAATATTAAATCCAATCCGATCGGATAACGGATCGAATTTGGATAACAGTTTGATAAACGAATTCGGAAATGGAATTGTCCTATCGAGTCGAATTCGTTCCATTTACATCCCTCATGGTAAGTGTTTAATAGATCATCAAATGGATATCAAATAGGGAATATTCCCATCTAATAGCGGCATTAAATGCATGCATGAATGTCTTTTTCAAGCAATGTAAAAGATACTTTCGTGAGCAATTTGATTCGTTAGGTGTAGGAAGAATAAGTATTCTGTGCTTCATTGGATCAACTGTCTTGTTTTATTACCATGCAATAGTTACGTACCATACGCACCCTTAAAGATTCTGAATAACAGACTGTAATGAAGCCCGCAAGCATCTTGACGAAGATCCTCAAATCCAATGGATATAAATGCACGTGCATTTTATTAACAAGATCGGATAGTTAGGAATTGACCCACCGAGGCCATGATGTTCTGAATAGCACGCTGTCGCCCAGTGACTTTCTGTCTGTCACAAAACTTTTATTAAATGACTTGAATACCCCCGGATTGTAGGGTTTCAGTAAAACTGGCATAACTTTCTCATTTTAACTTCATTGTGCAAGCCACGAAGTGTTGTGCATTCACAAAAATGAAAGGAACGTCGCTGTGTAGAGAAAATTGCAAAAATACTAATAGAGGAATTGGTTTTATAGTAAATTCTTAAATGGAGTTTTTCTTGATCCGCTTGCACATAGGAATGCATGCAAGTTATTGATTTGCCACCGGGGAATATGCTACTGAATGTGGGAATACTTAGGGAGAGGTATTCTATAGTTGAAAAATCCTATTTTTCTGTGGTGAAGGTTTTTTTTTTATGATTGATTGACTGTTTTGAAAATCGTAGCACAATTTAATCGATTCCTATGCATTGGGGGAGACAATCATTAGTGAGATTACATTGGTCGAGGTTATCCAAATCCAGTAAGTTCTTATTCTTATTTTATCTTGAAATATTGTAAATCTAGCAAGTTGGGAGTTATCTAGGGTTGGGGATTGTTGTCCTTGCCTTTTCATCGTCAAGGGTTGAAGCAGGACAATGTTCCTGAGTTGTTGTTGTAGCCGATATACACCACTCAGGGTTATAACCCTTGCACTTATGTAGGCAAGTGTTGAAGTAGGATAGCGTGTTCCTAAGTTGTAGCTTGCAGTTAAAAGTCACTAGTGTGAGTAAACGCTGAGATAAGCTTGACCATTACTCCGTAGAGTGGCACACCGTCGAACCACATCATATCTTGTGTACTAGTGATTTGCATTGTTTTGGATATTTTGAATTGCATGGTGATGACAAGATGGGTGTGCAATATCTAGTAGACTTGGCTACTTAGTGGCAACGAGGTAGGAATACATATGAAATTGTAGACTGGTAAAATTGGGGTGCCCTAGTCAATTGGTGTTTGTGCCAGTGCATATCGGTGTTTGTGGTTGTGCAACTACGTGTGTGTTCCAGTAGTGAGTGTTTTTATGATATCATCAATGTTTAGAATATCAAGGGTGTGTTGTAAAGAGTGTCAGGAATAATTTTGGGAAGAATTTTTGTAGACAGTGATTCCCCCCTCCCTCAATGTCAACCTGGGAATATCAATGTCCTTAGGGCGTGTGATAAGTAGCCTCCCCAGTGAAATATGATAAGCAATATCTATATGGTACATGATAAGTAGTGTCCCCAGGGTATGTGTGTGTTGGGATATGTTGACGTTTGATGTGTATACATCAAACCCAATTTAATTTGACATTGATAAGTTGTTACCCTAGACTTGTAAGATTCTTTTATTCCAACAAGCATCTCAAATGCATTGGCCCAATCTTCTGTCTCACTTTCAAAGTCAAAGGTGTAGACATAGAAATTGGAGTTAAGGAAATCTATAAAATTCTGGAGATGACTGCCAATGATTGCCTTATATTCTATAATCAAAACATTCCCCTTGATGTATATTCTGTGAAAGATGAAATCCATGCTTCCATTTTGACTCATCCAACCTCTTTCTCAAGAATTAATTCCAAACAACTAAAACTTATTACCAAGGTTCTCCGTCAAATAATCCAGTCGAATTTATTACCCCACGCCGGAAGAAAAGAATATGTCATTCCATTTGAGGTCTATCTTATTTATAGCTTGTTCACAGAGAAGGAAGTCAGTTTTCCTTGGATCATGCTGAACCACATGGAAGGTTTAGGATTGACTCCAACACGAGAAATCTTCCTTATGGACGTTTGATTACCTCTAGTCTAATGCACTTTGGTGCAGATCTAAGTGATGAAGAAGCTACTGAGATTCCAAGTGACATTGATGAATCTACATTCAAGATGATAGGCGTTCCTTTGAGGTAGACTATCTCAAAAGCCGATAACAAGGATGACTAGCGGAGTTGCTACGGAAAAAGTTTTCTTTTACTTTCTATTATGGTTATAATAGTTTCTTTGGCATATCTTTGCCACCGTACTTCCTTTAAGGCTTTTTGAATTCAAACTTGTTTATGCATTTGGTTTTTAGAACAATTTTACTTTCATTTTGAGTACAAACTTTTTTGACAATCCTATATGAATGTATTCTCATTTTGTTATTAATGAAAGTTTGCATAAAATTTATTTGTCTCCTTGAGAATCAATTGTTTGTCATCATCAAAAAGTGGGAGATTATTGAAAAATTGAAAACCCACTCCTCTAAGTAAACCTTGAGTTGGTTTTGATAATAACAAACGCATGAGAGTATTTAACATACTTCTTAAATCATTAATTGTAGCCTCAAGTCAAGTGACAAGAAACAAATGAAGAAGAAAAAAATGAACGAATGAAAAAACATCATTTAAAGGCTAAGGGACATCATACATGAAGATCAAGGAGTTATCAAGATTGAAGATTGAAGAACATCAATTGAAGAATTCAAGAATCAAGCCCAATCAACAAATGGAAAAAGAAATTGTACTTAACCTAGGATAGATCATCCATGGATGTTGTAATTTACATATCATTCATATAGTCGATATAGGCTGGTGAAAAGAGACCCAAAGTCAGTTGGCTTAAATCAGGTCAAACTATCTGACGGTCAATCCCAATGGTCGATTGGTAAAACATACATGCAACCGTCAAAGAAACAAAATGTTGACAGTTGATACCCTTAGAGGTGACGGCCGACCGAAACATGACGGTTGCCGATAGACCCCCAACGGCTCTCTACACCTCAAGGGTCATATCCTATCCTAACGGTCAACCGACAATCGTGAAGGTCGACTGTCAGAGACAAAAATACAGCCTTTAGATTTTTTCTTCACCAATTTTTTGAGTAACAAAGTGAGATTATAAAGACAACCTTTACTCTCCATTGTGACTATTAACACCATCCAAAAGAGAGCTTTATTGTAGTGAAATCAGATCAATTCCAAAGTACAATTTGTCTTTGAGTTCAAGAATATTCTTCAAATTCACATCAACAAGACCTCAAGCTCTCAAGCTTCTATATTTTCTCTAATCTACTACATCAAGAGGAGTGTACCAAAGAGCTATAAGTGCATTCATCATCATATCATCATTTGCATTCATTACAAGGAGTAGGACCACACTCCTTGTTAAGTAACAATTCAATTTACCCATTGAAATTGTCTTTGCTCTTGAGTTGGGTAAATTCTAGATTGAGCATTGGTATATTGCATTATTCTAGATTGCACTTAGATTTGTGTAAAGATCCTCTTATCCTTAAAAGATTGTAAATGATCCTTTTATCTTTGAAAAAGATTTGTAAAAGTGATACTTCTCCACCTATTGTAATAAAAGAAAAATGCTAATGGAATTCTCTCAAGTGTTGAGAGGAGTGAATGTAGACTTGTAAAGTCGAACCACTATAAATCTTTATATATCCTCTATTCGTGCAATTGATTATTCTTTAATTGTGAATTATTTTAACATAATTCTGCATCATACATTGTAATTCACAAGCAATCGAAAAAGAGGCAAAATCCACTAGTAAAAATCTATTAACCTCCTCTAGGTTATTTCACAATAATATTCTTGTAAAGAAAATAGAGCTTGAGATAGAAAATGAGTCTTTTCCCTCTTCAACCAAGGGTTTTGTTCATTGGAGATGGTGTAGTCGACGAAGATCGTGAATTCCTTTAGAGTAGCACGTCACTTGTGTGTTCTAGGTAATCTACAAACTCAGTTTTGATTTGTTATCACATGGGTTCATCAGGATCCTTACTCCATTAATTTTGTAATGAGCTTTTTATCGTTGCGCTTCCGCCGCCACCTTCAGTGTGATAAGTAGCCTCCCCCAAATAGATATGATAAGTAGTGTCCATGACAAGTAGCACCCCCAACAGATTTGTGCTTCTCTTCCCCAGTGGATCTCTGGATTGTTCTTTCGAACCATCAAACCATTATCCATTGTAAACCATTATTTGTCATAGTGTTATTAGTCTATTGTATCCATATATCTCTTGCAAGCATATCACCCCATATATGTCATCTGTAAGCTGATGGAAAGTCCAATCTGTTGCGTCAAGAAATCGTCGAGCGGTCCTGCGAGTGCCATCACTTGTAAGTGGACCAAGGGGTCAACAGAGAGAACCAGTGTGGTTCCAGCCTAGGGCTCTCCGATGCCAAAGTTAGATCTCCTGAGCAAATAGATGAATAGTGATTATTCAATATGAGTTTAGCTGTCCCTTTTAAGGGTGGTGTACCTTTCCTTTTATAGTGGAGTATGATGATATGGAGAGTCCCAGTTTGATGGCGAGTGTGCCGTTGAGTGGATAGAGGCCTTGGGTAGTAGGGCTCTATCTTGATTGATCATCTCCCAATGGGAGGGAGTGTCCTGGTGGTATCAAGATCCTTGGCGAATAGATACTCGCGTGTGGTGATAACGTCATTAGTGCTTGAATCCGTCTGGGTGACGTGACTTCTAAGCGGTGGCCCAGAGTCCTGGTGGTGGCATAAGTCTGTAGTGACACAATTGGGTCATAGACGAGTGGCCTCGGTGTCCATGTACATCACGTCTATGTCCACGATGCCGCCCCTGGGTGCAGGCCACGCCTGGGTGTAGGCCGCGTCTGGGTGTGGCCGTGCCTGGGTGAGGCAGCGCCTGGGTGTAGGCCACGCCTAGGTGTGGCCACCCCTGGGTGAGGCCGCGCCTGGGTGCAGGCCACGCCTGGGTGAGGCTGCGCCTGGATGCTGGCCGCGCCCTGGTGAAACCCCCAGTTGGTTCTCCTTGGTTCTAAAGCGGGTCGCTTTGTGACATGTGGCAGCCGCTGACTGGTTCGATGAATCTTGGATGTATCATTTGCCCCCCACTCTCTTGAGATAGGATGTCCAAGAGAGTAGATGCCTTTATATAGTGAGGGGTCCGCTGCGAATGAACTTTCTTTGTGGGGCTTGCCTGTAAATCTATTAGTGAGGTAAGAGAGGTTGGGGGTTCAAACCTTTCCTCCTACACTTTTCCTTCTTCTTTTTTGCTTGGTTTTTTGTAGATATATGTCCCTCTTCTTCACTTTCTCTTTTTTCACTTCTCATTTCTCTTTCTTACTTTTTGTCTCCCACTTTTTGCTCTTCTTGAATTTCTTCTTTGCATTGCACTTTTGTCTTTTGTCCTCTTTTTGGTGCCCACCATGTGGTTGTCCTTGGGTCACCTAGACTAGTGTCCACTTTTTTGGTTTTCCTTCCTTTGGCTTTGGGTCCCTGTGCATGCCTTATGCTCATTTAGTGCCTTGATTACTTGGAGGGCTTGAGTGGTGCTTGGCTTGAGTGCCTTGCATTTGGTGGTCTTTGTCACTTGATTGTGCCCGTGATGTGGTCGCATCGTCGTGTGTCTGCTCCCCCGTGCGATCGTCTTTCCCCTATGGTAAGTTCGACCCCTTCTCTTTCTTCTTTTTTTTTTTTATACAGGGCCGCACCTAGGTGAGGCCACGCCTGCGGGTGTGGCCATGCCTATGGGTGTGAGGCCGCGCCTGCGGGTGTGAGGCCGCACCTGGGGTGGCCACGCTTGCGGATGTGAGGCCGCACCTGGGGTCACCGCGCCTACGGGCGTGAGGCCGCAGCTGGGGTGGCCGCACCTGCAGGTGTAGCCACGCCTATGGGCGGGAGGCCGCGCCTGCGGGTGTGGTCGTGCCTATGGGTGGGAGGCCGCACCTGCGGGTGTGAGGGCACGCCTAGGGTGGCCTCGCTTGGGTGGCCGTGCCTACCGTGTGGCCACACCTGCGAGTGTGATGCTGTGCGTGGGGTAGCCGCTCCTGCGGGCATGGGGCCGTGCCTGGAGTGGCCGCTCCTGCGGGTGTGAGGCCGCGCCCGTGGGTGCGATGGACCCTCATGCTTCTCCACTCTCCTTCTTCTTGTCTGTGATGGATCAGCTGTTTATACTTTGCACGTGGTCTTCATTTCATTTTTCTTGTTAGCTTCTTTCCTGGGAGATCGCTTTCTCGAGTAAGTAGTCTATTCTTCTCTTGTCGTTCATGTCGTCTCCTGATGACCTTGGCCCTGCTTCGGTCGAGGTTGGATCTTCAGAGGAGCGTTCCCCAGGATCGCCTTCTTCTGTGTGTACTCCATCCTCTGTACCTTCCGCCAGTGCTATTGATGGGGTTGTGGGACCTTCTAATGTCTCTGGTCCAGGTAGGGATAGTAGGCCTTCTAGGGCGGCATCCTCAGTCGTCGGTTCTACTGAAATGTTGTGTCATGTTGCTAGTATCTTGTCCCCTTCTGACTTGGTGGAGTTCCACATTCCCACTGAGGTTGTGTTATGTATTCCTGGACCTGGTGAGTATGCCTTCTCTTACCATGCAGATGAGATCTGTCTCTACCATGCCTTTTTTCTCTAGGGCCTTCACCTTCCTATCCCTCGCTTTGTCGAGTTGGTGCTAGAGCATTGGCACCTCACCCCTAGGCAGGTGTTGCCCAATTCTTGGAGGGTGATCTTGAGTTTCTATGTATTTTTTGCCCGCATGGGGCGTGCCGTCACTGTTCCCCTATTCTCCCACTTTTATCTGTTGAAGAAGGGGAATCATGGATGTTATCACTTTGCTCGCCGCGTGCTCAAGGGACCCTATGCCTCTTTGGAGCTTTTCACAGGGATCACTAGCAACGTGAAGTATTAGAGGGATCGCTTCTTTTTTGCTATGGTCCCCCAATGCCCACTACGGACCGTTAGGGAAGTCATTGACCTCAAGAGGGTCAACCGGGGGCTTGAGCTAAGTGATTTTGAGGGTGACTCCCTCAAGCAGTGTCTGGGTCACGGTCCATTCCATGTCCAGGAGGTGGACTCGGAGGCCTTTCGGTTCCTCTGGAAGCTGAGTCCTGGTAAGAGCACTGTCTTTTGTACTTGATTTGCATGCTTGTATTTTAATATATATGTCATCTGACTGGTTGGACGGTCTATGCAATGGATATGCGTCCGGATTTTAGTTTGCTTTGTGGCAATCTGCAGAGGAAGGCCGCTTCTCAGGGTGGTCCATCTGCTAGAGTAACAGATGTTGGTGGTCCTTCCGCGCCTGTGGCTGTTGGGGCAAGCGGAAGGGTGGTCCAGGACATGCCCATGTGACGAGCTCTGGTGTGCATGTCCTCCTTCCCCGTACTTCTCCTGATGATGATGGTGTTTCGGGCTCTGTGCCTCCACCTCCTACTGTCACCCCCTCCGGGTCTTCTACATTGCCCCTCTCCAAGGGGAAAGGGGTGAGTTTCTCCGGTGGTACTACCACTGATCTTCCCATGATGGATGAGTCCCTGGTGATCACCTTGGGCTTGTCGGAGGGTTCGACCTTGGCTGGATCCGACATGTCGCGAGAATGGGTGGACAAGGGGAGGCTTCCTACCGCAAGGGTAGCCTTACAGAGGCTTAGCGATGCGTGTCTAGCCCAGACTCTCTACCATGATATGGCTTTGGTGAGTTATTCATTTTTGTTTCATCATGTTTGCTGTTCCTCTTATACTTAGAGTATTTATCGTTTGTTATGTTGATTGTAGGTCCATCATCGTGTGGCTGAGGCGGTGCTTCGACTAGAGGGTCACGCTTCTCGCGAGGTGCAGATACAGCGCACCCTACGTGATGTGGAGAGGGAGCTCCAAGGACATATCAATGCCTGTGAGAGGGCTGAGTGACCTCGAAGGAGCTTGCGGTAGCGTCCGGGAAGCTCCTGGAGGCGTTTGAGGAGCTTCGAGTGACCTCTGTCGGTGCGACCGAGAGTTCGGCCAGGGTTCTTGGCTTGGAGGAGGAGCTTCATGCTTTGAGGGGGAGTCAAGAGGCGGAGCTGGCATCTGCAGGCAAGCGAGTTGTGGCTGAGTTCCAGGCGTCCTCGGCGTTCTAGGCATTGTATCAGGCACAGCTTCAACCGACGTATGAGGGAGAGATCCGGGACATAGCCGCTTGTGTCCTGGAGGTGACCCCCGGTTATGACTTCTCCATCCTGGGGTTCTTTGAGTTTGCTGCGGCACTTCCTGGTGTTGCGATGGTGGAGACCATTTCAGTGTCAGAGGGGGGTGCTGCTGCGCCCCTTCTCGAGGTGGACCTGATGTCTCCTGCTGGGTCGGAGGTGACCCACCCCTCTGTGGTCCCTTGACCCTATGGCCGTATTGAACTTATAGACGTCTTGAACCTTTTCTTTTTGAACTTGTGTTGTAACTATTATAACTTCTCTATGTGACCGCTGTTGCTTTTCTTTGATTGCATTGTCTCTTGGTGGTTGATTGCGCATTGGTGCCCTATGACCCTTGACAGTCATGGGACTTTGGTAGTGGCGTTGCACCTTGGTGGTCATAGGACCTTGGTGGCCTTGCGCCTAGACGGTCATTGGACCTTAGTGGCATAACGCCTTAGGCATGAAGCCTCAGTGGTGGCATAATGCCTTAGGCATAGAGCCTCAGTAGTAGCATAACACCTCGATTGTGGCATAAAGCCTCGATGGTGGCATAACGCCTTAGGCATAAAGCCTCAGTGGTGGCATAATGCCTTGGTGTAGTGGCAGTGATTCGATTGAGTGGTAGAAGAAGACAAGTATTCCCGAAACACCTCTTTATTTTGAATGAAAATTTTTAAATTGTCCTTGAAACAGTGATGTCGTCTACTGCTACTGCTGCTGCTACTACTACTGTTACCACTACCACTACTGCTACTACTTGACTGCTACTATCGATGGAGCTGTTGCTTCTACTGGTAATACTTCTTCAGGTGTTCTGAGTTCCAGGTGCGGTCTACCTTCTTGCCCCCCGGAGGCTTCAAGCGGTAGGTCCCTGGTCGTATTTGCTTGGAGACTATGTAAGGTCCTTCCCAGTTGGCTGACAACTTTCTTGCCTTCTGTGGCTGTGATTCACTTGCCCTCTGTAGGACTAGATCTCTCTGGTGGAATAGCCTTTCCTTAATCCTAGTATTATAGTATCTGGCAGTACGTTGTTGGTAGGCGACGTTCCTTAGTAGTGTTCTCTCACGAACCTCATCTATAAAGTCTAGGTTCTCCCGTAGTCCGTTGATATAGGTACGTTTGTTGAAGTGCAGAACCCTATGGGACATGGCGCAAACCTCTACTGGCACCAATGCCTCAGTGCCATATGCTAGGCGGAATGGGCTCTCTCCTATGGGTGTCCGTACTGTAGTTCGGTATGCCCACAGAACGCTTGGTAGCTCTTTGACCCATTTCCCTTTGGCTCCCTCTAGCCTTTTCTTGACTCCTTCCAGCAGTGTTCTGTTGGTGACCTCCACCTGACCATTAGCCCGTGGGTATGCTACCGATACAAGCCGATAGTCGATGTTGTAGCTGTGACAGAATGCTTGGGATTTTGGGTTGTTGAATTGTTTACCGTTGTCTGAGACGAGGATCTATGGTACCCCAAACCTGTAGATGGTGTCATCATGGACGAACTTCTCCATCTCTTTCTCTGTTATCTTGGCCAAGGGTTTAGCTTTGACCCACTTGGTGAAGTAGTCAATCGCAACGACCAGGTACTTTCTGTTTCTCGATGTTGCGGTGAAGTTTCCTAAGGTGTCTAGCCCCCACATAGCAAAGGGTATGGGGTTGGGGATTAATGTCAGCTTGGTGGCAGGTAGATGGGGGTACTGGGGCAAACAACTGACATTGCTCGCATTTCTTGGCATATTGTATGGCCTCCTCTTGCATTCGTGGCCAGTACAGTCCCTGGTGGAGGATTTTGTAGGCTAGGGCTCGTCCCCCCATGTGGCTTCCACATATCCCCTCATGGACTTCTGCTAGGGCGTACTCTACCCCCTTGGGTCCTAGGCACCGAAGTAGTGGTGCTGTTGCCCCCCGCTTGTACAGTACCCCATCTAGGATGGTGTCCTTTGCAGCTCTCATCCTGATCTTCCTTGCCTCGGCCTTGTCTTCTGGTAAGACATCATTCTGGAGGTAGTTGAGTAGAGGGTCCATCCAGCTAGGTCCCTCCTCGATTTCGTTAACCTGCTTTCGCCTCATACTCTCCATTGCCCTGATTCACCACAAGCTGGGAGTCGCTCCGGATGGATAGGTGTGTGACTTGGATGGCTTTGGTCACTCGGAGTCCAGATAGTAGTGCTTCGTATTCTACTTCATTGTTGGATGCTTGGAAGGTGAATCGGAGAGCATATTGGATACGAAATCCTTCGGGATAGGTTAATATGAAGCCAGCGTCGCTTCTTGCCGTGTTACTCGACCCGTCCATGAGCATGTCCCACGATCCACGATCCTTCTCCTCGGGTTCCCCTATCTCTGGCTGGATCTCAGATAGGGTACACTCTGCAATGAAATCTGTCAGGGCTTGGCCTTTGATGGCTATCCTTGGTTGAAACCTGATGTCATGCTCACTTAACTCCACTGCCCATGCTATCAATCATTCGGAGACATCTGACTTGTGGAGTATCTTCTTTAGAGGTAGGTCTGTGAGGACTGTGATGGTATGGGCTTGGAAGTATGGTCGTAGCTTCCTAGCTGTGATTACCAATGCATAGGCTACCTTCTCGATCCTGGTGTACCTGGTCTCTGCATCGATCAGAACATGGCTAACATAGTAGATGGGCCTCTGGACTTTATCCTCTTCCTTCAGCAATACTGCACTGATCACGACAGGGGTGGCGGCCTGGTAGAGCTGCAATTCTTCATTAGGTTCTGGTCACCCAAGCAGTGGTGGGCTCTCTAGGTACTCCTTCAATTCTTCGAACGCCTTCTGGCACTCTTCTGTCCATGTGAAGTCTTTAGGGCTTCAGAGGTTCTTCAATGTTTTGAAGAATGGTAGGTACTTATCACCAGCCTGTGACACAAACCTGGAAAGGGCGGCGACCCTTCCATTCAACCTCTGCACTTCCCTGATCGTCCGAGGAGGTGCCATCTCTTGGATGGCCTTGATCTTGAATGGGTTGGCTTCTATTCCACATACTGAGACCATGAACCCTAGGAATTTTCCTGACGTTACATCGAAGGCGCACTTTGCAAGGTTTAGCTTCATCTAGTTCCTCCTCAGTACCGTGAATGCTTCCTCTAGGTCGGTCAGGTGTTGGTTGGCGCGGATGCTTTTCCTGAGCATGTCATCCACATATACCTCCATGTTGCGCCTGATCTGTTCCTCGAACATCTTGTTGACCATCCTCTGATAGGTGGCCCCTGCATTCTTCAACTCGAACGATATGACGTGGTAGCAGTAGTTCTCATTATCTGTCCAGAATGCGGTGTAGGACTCATCACCCTCATGCATGAGGATCTGGTTATACCCGGAGTAGGCATCCATAAAACTCAGCATCCCATGGCCGGCGGTGGCGTCGATCAGTAGGTCGATCTTGGGTAGTAGGTACTCATCTTTTGGGCATGCCTTGTTCAGGTCAGTGTAGTCAACACACATCCTCTACCTCCCACTTGGTTTTGGTACCATGACCACGTTGGCGAGCTAGGTTGGGAACTTCTCCTTTATGATGAACCCTGACCGGCTCAACTTCTCGAGCTCTTCCTTGATTGCTACTTGTCGGTCGAGGACGAAGTTACGCCGCTTCTGTTGGATGGGCTTCCTAGTTGGGTCAACATGTAGTCGGTGCTCTACTATGGAACATGGTATTCCAGGCATGTCAGAGGTCGACCATGCAAAGACATCCATGTTTGCTAGGAGGAGGTGTCAAAGTCCTTCTTTCTGTTCCTTGCTTAGTAGCGAGCCAACCTGTACGACCTTGGAGGGGTCGTCCCTGCTAAGGGGCCATGGGATGAGGTCTTCCACTGGTCTTCCTCTTCTCTCTATCAGTTCATCTCTCTGGTCACTGACCATGTTCTCTAGGCAAAGTGCCATTCTGCGGGTGTCATCATTATTCTTTTTCATGAAGGTGGCGTAGCACTCCCTTGCTTTTTTCTGATCTCCTCGGACTTCGCCTACCCCATTCTCGGTGGGGAAATTCATCTTCAGGTGGAGTGGCGATATGACTCCTCTAAGGGCTGTCAGAGATGGTCACCCTAGGAGGCCGTTGAAGGACACCACGGACTTGACAACCATGATAGTCACTTATCGAGGGTGTACCCCGAAGGTGACGGGTAGTTCTATGGTACCTCTGATGGAGGCGGTGGCACCTGAGAATCCATGGGGGTAAGTGGGCTCTGGTTTGAGCTGATCGTCTCCGAACCCAAATTGTCGATAGGCATCCAAGGAGAGTACGTCTACAGATGCCCCTGTGTCTATCAGTACCCTGTGTATAGGTCGGTTGGCTACCTCCACCTGTACTACCAGGGCATCCTCATGTGGAAAGCTTAGTCCTTCCAGGTCTTCATTCGAGAAGAAGATCACCGTCTCGGTCTTGGCTATCTTACTTGGCTTCTCTGCCACTCCCACGAATCTGGCATGGGCTTTAGCTTTTCTGGTGGACTCTTGCCCCGGTCTTCCAAGTATGGTGAGGATAGGAGGTCCCTTGGTGCCACTAGGTTCTGTTGTATCTCTCCGCTCTTCTGGGCGGTCTCTCTCTCGATCTGTTCTTCTTTCTTCTTATCTCGGTTCTACTCTGTCTCCGTCAGGACCTCTGTCTCCTTGGCCTGAGCGGTTGTCACGTCTCCCCTTCACATGCTTGTTCAAGCTTCTTGCTCTTACAAGTTGTTCTATCTCTCTCTTCAATTGATAGCACTCCTCTGTGTCGTGCCCATTCTCTTTGTGGAAGAGACAGTACTTGTTAGGGTTTCGCTTCTCTGGTCCTGCTAGCATGGGTCGTGGCCAATGGAGTAGGTCACGGTCTTGGATCTACATGAGTATCTGGGACCTGGTGGTGTTCAGCGGTGTGAACTCAGGGCTGCTTGCCCTCTTACTTCTCTCTGGGCGACTGTCAGTCCTCTCAAATGGGCGGTCGCCCTTCTCTTATCGACGGTCTATCCTCGACCTCTTACTTTCTTTGCGGTCATCAGGTGCTGACCTCTTGCTGTCCTGCGGCTTAGCCTCGATTATCTTCATTCTAGCTTGTAGTACCTCAGCCATATTTGCAAACTCGTTGCACCGCTCCAGGAGCTCTTTCGTAGTCCTGGTCTCATGACGTGCCAGGTCCTTGATCAGGTCCAGGTCCCTGATACCTCCTGCTAGGGCTGCATACTGTGTCTGGTCGTCCAAGTCTCGAACCTCCAGGGACTCCTTGGTGAACCTGCTAACATACTCCCTGAGAGATTCCCCAAGGTTCTGTACCACATTCAATAGGTTGACGGTGGTCTTCTCCTGCTTGACACTGCTCTGGAAGCGGGTGACGAACTGTTCGCATAGCTCCGTGAACGAGCCTATAGATCTCGGTCGTAGCCTGGAGAACCATGATGTGGCTGCTCCCTTGAGGGATGCAGGGAATGCCCGACAGGAGACCACGTCCGACCCACCATACAGCTTCATCATGCCATTAAAGTAGTTAATGTGGTCATGAGGGTCAGTGGTACCACTGTAAAGTTCAAAGGTGGGTAGTCGGAACCTGGAAGGGAGCGTGGCTGACATGATCTCTGTCGAGAATGGGTGTTGTCTAGGTATGGAATGTGTCTCGCATTGGTCTTCTTCTTCAGCCCTTCCAGCTTCTCATCCAGGTCACGGAGTCTTCGATTGAGCTCCTCATCCCATGTCTGTCTCTCACGCCTAACAGGACGTTCACTGCGACCTCGTTCACGCTCTCTCCTGAATGTCCCCTCCTGCCTTGAGTGTTGGTAGGATGGTGAATGGTCACGCCACGATGAACCCTATCGCGAAGGTGAGGGGCTTTCCTCTCTGTAGGTCCTGCTTCGTAGTGGTATGTGACCTTCTACAAGTCGTCCGTCGAACACAGACCTCCGAACCGATCTCTCTGGGCTAGGCACCCTCGCCCTGGGTATTGGTGTCCTCCCATCCTCTGACCGTGGCGGGAGGTCTCTTGTTCTCCTGGGACGGTGGGAAGGCTCCCCCCGCTGCGGAGTGGGGGTTGCCCGTCGCGCAAGTCTCTCTGATCCCACGCCCCTGGGAGATGATCTCATAGGGTTTGGCTCTTGTCGATGTGCGGACTCTGCCTTTGCTGACGGCGACGTCCTTCGGCGGTGAGACGTCACACGCTGTGTCAAATATTCTAGAGAAAGAGTCGTTGTTCATCGAGGATCTGTCGCTGCAGGTCGTTGATCTGACCCACAGTTGCTGGTGCATTGGGGTCAGGTATCACCTCCACCACCACATTGTCTGCCTCGTCATTGTTGGGCTCGTCAACCACAAACTGGTCATTAAGGGGGATCTCTTCCTCCAGAGGGATATGGTCCTGGTCATTGGCTCTGCGGCGAGAGCACTCTGGGGGTGGTGATCCATCCCTCGCCACGTTGTTGGTGGTGGTAGTCTTCCTTCGTGCCATTGAATGAATATGGAAGCGAGCTAGTAGATGTAATGGCTAGCGTCGTTCCCACAGACGGAGCCAATCTGTTGCGTCAAGAAATCGTCGAGCGGTCCTGCGAGTGCCGTCACCTGCAAGTGGACCAAGGGGTCAACAGAGAGAACCTGTGTGGTTCCGGCCTAGGGCTCTCCGATGCCAAAGTTAGATCTCCTGAGCAAACAGATGAATAGTGATTATTCAATATGGGTTTAGCTATCCCTTTTAAGGGTGATGTACCTTTCCTTTTATAGTGGAGTATGATGATATGAAGAGTCCCAGTTTGATGGCGAGTGTGCCGTTGAGTGGATAGAGGCCCTGGGTAGTAGGGCTCTATCCTGATTGGTCATCTCCCCGTGGGAGGGAGTGTCCTGGTGGTATCAAGGTCCTTGGCGGATAGATACTCGCATGTGGTGATAACGTCATTAGTGCTTAAATCCGTCTGGGTGACGTGACTTCTAAGCGGTGGCCCAGAGTCTTGGTGGTGACATAAGTCTGTAGTGACACGTTTGGGTCATAGACGAGTGGCCTCGGTGTCCGTATACATCACGTCTGTGTCCACGGTGCCGCGCCTGGGTGCAGGCCGCTCCTGGGTGAGAGGCCGTGCCTGGGTGAGGCCGCACCTAGGTGTAGGCCTCGTCTGGGTGTGGCCGCGCCTGGGTGAGGCCGTGCCTGGTGCAGGCCGCGCCTGGGTGTAGGGCGCGCCTGGGTGTGGCTACCCCTGGATGCTAGCCGCTCCCCAGTGGGACCCCCGATTGGTTCTCCTTGGTTCTGGAGCGGATCGCTTTGTGACACGTGGCAGCCGCTGACTGATTCGGTGAATCTTGGATATATCACAATCAAACAATATCTATCACTATGCATCATGGTATGAGGTATCGGATCGGATCGGTCAATATCGACCAGATCGGATCGGTATCGGTTGAAGCTGATACCGAGATCAAACCGATCCTCTGACATCTGAGTGGAAAGGTGACTGGATTGGCAATCCCGTTTGGATCGGTCGATCCGATCCGAGGTCTGGTCATTTGTCAGTGGTCAGTGTTATGATGTCTCTTATACTCTTTATTATATTATATTTATGCTTTTTCACATCAACGTCACTTCAAGACTTGACAAGTTATATATGTATTATTTCATACTTATCACGAGTTCGCATAATATCATTTATATTATATTGGTTTAAACTTATCTTTTTTTTATGGAAATTAGTTTAAACTTATCACATCAATGTCTTTTCAAGTTATATAATGTGTTTTTATATAATATCTTAATATAAGTACTTAAATTTTTATATTACTTTGACCGATACTAACCGATACCGGTCCGATCCGATCCGATCCGATATAACAAAACTTAC
Source organism: Telopea speciosissima (assembly GCF_018873765.1). Taxonomy (NCBI): domain Eukaryota; kingdom Viridiplantae; phylum Streptophyta; class Magnoliopsida; order Proteales; family Proteaceae; genus Telopea; species Telopea speciosissima. The sequence continues at coordinate 16,348,934 of NC_057917.1, forward strand.
CACTGATGGCCGATACATAAGCTGATCCATTAAAAACTGATTTTCACCTGGTTTTTACCGATCCAAGCCGATTTTCACTGATCTGATACCGATTCGAAAAGGTATTGACAGTGACCGATATCGGGATTTTAAACCTTATTATGCACTGCAAGCTTTACCTGTTTATGGTGTATCTAGTCGTCTGATAAATTTTTTGTCTTTCACCATATATTTATCATAGTTTGTGTTTCACCGATGGTTTCAAACTTTTGCACCCTTGAGTATGGCGTAAGTAGCATTTCATTTTTGCTCATCCATGTCATAATGTAAAATCATTCCTTGGACTTTTGTCTACTGTGCACCCTTAGTCAAAGAAGGCATTCTATAGACACTGTATTATGACTCATTGGGGGACCATCCGACGATAATGATTTGGGGGTCTGCAAGACTCATGGCGAGCGTATGACGAAAATGACCATTTTCCCCCTGAACTAATTATGATACGTAAGCGTTCCTGAATAGCCTTATTCATCCATTTTGAATCCATACACAAAATTTCATCCGAATTCAGTGTCGTTTGTGAAAATAATTATTTTGCCCTTAGTATTGTCTCGATATCTGAACCACCACAATTTGAGCCAAAATTCTTAGGAGGACCTCATTTAGATATTCAAAGCCTATGCGTAAAATTTTGTTCAAATATGATGACGTTTGATTGCCATTTAATGCGTAATGAGCATTTCCCCTAACATGAATTTGATTTTTGAACCCTCCTGAGTCCTGATTTGAGGTGAAACTCTAAAGATGACTTTATTTAATTATATTTAACATATGGGTAAAATTTTGTTCAAATCCAACGATATTTGGTTTTTACTTAATGTAAAATTACCATTTCTCTGTGTTACTTTCTCATCCGACATCCCCGATTTGGGACGAAACCCTCCGGATAACCTTATTTAACTATTTTAGGTCCGTGCATAAAATTTCGTTCAAATCCGATACAATTTGGATTTTCATTGGTGCAAAAAAACTTGTGTGTGTCACGCGCACTTGTTGGGCATTTTAGGCCACTCTCCTAGAAAAATTTGACCTTGATACCTATACGGATGGAAAGTGCTAAAGAAATGCTTGGTAGTGGTATGTGACGCATTAAAATCAGCCGCACAGATTGAAATATATTAATATTTTAATTTTCAAACCCTTCACAACGAATTTAAGAATAATTTTTGGGTCAAACCCAGCCGACCCAAGCTCGTGCCCTTAAGACTATATGAGCCAAGTCGTTGGGCGGGAATAGTTTGCATGAACGTCGGGGCTAGCCCTGGTGCTGGTGTGCACACAAGTCCATGCCTGGCTTAGCCCTTTCCTAGTGCCCCTTTATGGAGCCCATATTGTCGGAGAAATGGACATGTATTTGCTGAGTTAAGATCCTCCGACGAATCAAGGGTAAAAGTTATATCTTCTGATTTATTTTTATATTTATTTTGTTTTTTCTTCCAAGCATGTGTTAAACTAGCTTTTTTATTTTAAAACCCTCTAAAAAATATCTATTTAGATTTTTAAATTCTGAAAAATAGCATAATATAGCCTAATGTGTGTTTGATGTGTTCGAAAATTTTTGAAGACCAAATCCAAAATTTTTTGGACACTTTTGCCCCTAGGGGTAATTTAGTAAGTTTGGCTATTAAAGCCTAAAAAATGTGAAATAAATTGGAGTTTTTGTGTTGATGTGAAAAATCTCATTTTCATCTATTGTCTTGTTCTTTGGTTTGAGAAAGAAATATTTTAAAATCGAAGAAATGTTTTTCACCATTTTGCCCATTAGAGCGGCATTTTGGTCCTTTCATTTTAAAAATGCAAAATTATCAGAAAATATTTGAAAAATGTATGATGTGTATTTTCATGTTTTTCAATGATTTGAATATATTCCAACTCTGTTTTATGTATATGCATGCATGTTAGCATTTTAGCTCTCTAGGGGTATTTTGGTTATTTGGCCATTTTAATCCTAAAAAATGCTAATAAAATATTTAAAAATAGAATTTTCATTTATGATTGTGTAGTGTGTACAACCATTTTTTAGGTCATATATCATTGTTTTATGTGTTAACATGTGTTTTAATGGTATTTTGTGATTTTTATTTATTTATTTAATATATTTTCTCTTTTTTCATATTTAGGGCGCATATGTACTTTACTGCATCTAATATGGCATGTTTAGGATGTAAAATTGCATTTTTTTTATACAAATGATGCATTTACCAAAAAAAAAAAAAAGAAGATACAAATGATGCATAACAATATGGTATAAGAAATTAAATGGAGAGAATGTAGACTTACCTCTCCATAGTAAGATCGAAGGTTGCCTGAAATCCAATTCCAATTTTTGTTCTTTTTCTCTGGCGACGACGAACCATAGACGGCAGCAATGCTTATATTCTCGGATAGCCTTCTAGTCTTTTAGTTCCTTATGTCTCTCTCGATGGTAGAGTGTTTATGATCAAGTACCCAAGACTAGGGACCTCTCTCCTTTTATTGCTCTCTTGATAACTACCTAATGCTGACGTGGCACATTGGCCACATCAGCTTACATATGTAAGATTAATATTAATATTTTTATGAAATTTATTAAGCGCATGTGCTACTGTACATTTTTGCCATTTATGCCCATTATCAATAGAAAATTACAAAAAAAAAAACCTACTTTCTGATGTTTTAAAATTCGGGAAAATCATGATTTCTCTTTGTAATGTCCTTTTATTGATAGATCTCATACCTTTCGTAGTTGATAACCATAGATGTATGTTTTTACCTTTTCCCCTTTAAGGGCATTTGGTAATTTATTAGTTTTAATTGTAAAAATATATAAAAATAAAATATTTATTTTTAGTGCATATAACCGCGTTTTAAATATTTTTGTCAAAGTTTCCATGTGCATGCATGCCTACGTAGGTGTACTTTCTATAAAAAAAAATGTATGTTTGCCCCTTAAAGGTATTTTGGTAATTTTGCAGGTTTTAGGGAAAAATTCGTTTTGGCCTTTTAAGTGTTGTATGTTTCAGTACCTTAGTATATTTAACACCATGCATGCCAATTTTCAAGCTGTTTTGGAGCAAAACAAATTGTGTTTAGTCATATTTACCGTTTTTGCCTCATGAGGGGCATTTTGGTTATTTTATCATTTTTAGGTCCAACCTTAGTTTTATGACCTTATGATCCCTCATTTTGTTATTTCAAAACCCTTGGAATCTTTTTTAATGTTTCACCCAAAAAAATAAAAAAATAAAAACTTTTTAAATGATTTTCTTGCATCCTAGGCTCATTTCCATGCATATTTGCATTCTTGGTTTAGTTGGGGTGTTTTAGTAATTGTACCACTTTTTAATACCCAATTTTTCTGAGCTTTCTTCTTAGGCCCTTTGTATGTCATTAATGTCATCATATTGTAGCAACTTTTTTTCATTTAAATGTAGTTTCATGCATTTATTTTATGCCTTGGCCTCCTAAGGCATTTTCGTCATTTTACACAACTTACTATTTATCTTTGTCATAAAGTAGATGTGGTTATAGTTGGGAAGCAGTTTTCTGTACTGGAGTGTGGTCTACGCTAGCACTTCCATATGTCTGTCTCTCTCCTCTTTAAAACAAAGGGATAGTGGTGAATTTTCACATGGGGAGGAGAGAGATAGACTCATGGGAGTGCTGGTCTAGGCCACACTCCCGCACAGAGATCTTTTTTCCTATTTTTTATTGTATTGAACATAGTTTAGAGTTTCTTACTATATACGAAAATTTTGTTATAACCAAAGTTGGTTATAATAAGATTGTAACTTTACATTTTTGCCCCTTGTTTTTTTTTTTATCAAAAGTAAATTTAGTTAAGGGGTAAAAAAGGATTCAAAATAAGTTGAAAATGATTTATCATTAGTTATTGTTTTTAAATTTTTAGGAGAAATAAAGACTTTATTAATAATTCTTTATTTGGATGAATACTTTATTAATAATTCTAGCACATGTAAAAGTGGATTCAAATCCTCTTCAACTACTTGGACGACCAATTCCTCTCCAACCATACATCCAATAGTTGGGATGACTTGGACACGCATCCCAATGCCTATCAATACCGGATCATTATCACCTCCAATTCTAACACTCTCCAATTCCCTCACATAGGAACTGAAATGACCATCTACCCAAAAAAAAAAAGAAATGACCATCTACCCACTACCTGAACACACTGCCCAAGGTGGGGTAGGGTGGTCATTTCAGCTACTATGTGAGGGATTGGAGGCAAGGTTCGAAAACTCGGGTCTCGGTACCAACTCGGACCCTTGAAAAATCGAGTCGAGTCGAGATCTCGCCGAATTGTTGCACTTTTTTTTTTTCTCGACTCGAAGCCTCATCTCGGTGGGTTTTAGACCTAGTTTGGGTCTGAAACTTGGTATTCAGCCTATTTTAGGTCATTTAAATACAATGACACTATCAGATTTTACAAAAACTAAGTCCAAATAAGAGTTTCAGTTAGTAGGAAAGCAGGACAGACACTTACTTATGCTAGAAACCAGGACAGACACACTTATTTATGCCTAATATCATTTAAGTAAATGATATTGCATTTACTTAAGATATTATTCATAAATAAGCAAATACCTCCCTATTTGAATCCAATAAAAATAGTTAAAAAATCAAATTCCAAAATGAAAAAAGTCAACCCCCTAGTTCAAGAACAAAAACTGGATTTTCGACGATAGGTGCAATTTTCAAACTTTCTAACGCAATTGGATTTTGACAGTATTTGTGCACACCGAAATAAGTTTGACCGGTACATAACTCTTTCAATATAAATCAGATTTTAGCAATCTTGGACTTGTTGGAAAGCTTTGTTTTACCGGTCAAACTTAATTCGGTGTGCGCGAAGGCTGTCAAAATTGCTCTGAATGGAAATAATTTTTTGGACATCAAAACAAATGAATATTTTACCGCACTTTTGGTTTTTAGCAATATTTTACCATAATAAGATTTATGGAATTTTTAGATTTGAGAAAAACCCTAGCATTAGAAAGTTAAAAATTGCACCTACCACCGAAAATCCAATTTTTATTCTTAAACTGGGGGGTTGACTTTTTTTTCTTTTGGAATTTGATTTTTTAACTATTTTTATTGGATTCAAATGGGGGGTATTTTCTTATTTATGAATAATATCTTTAGTAAATGCAATACAAAAGCATTTACTTAAATGATATTACGCATAAATAAGTGTCTGTCTTGGTTCCTGGCATAGATTCCTAGTATAGATAGGTGTCTGTATACCAAGCATTTCCAGCAAGATCTCGAGATCTGGCACTCATGTAAAGGACCTAGATGGACATTTTCCTATGTCAAACCGAGATCTCGATATCTCGTCGAAAAAATGCACTTTTAGAATGCGTATGTGATCTCAACTCGAGATTTTGAAAAATCGAGAAACTCAACAAGATCTCGAACCTTGATTGGAGGGTGTCAGAATTTTTGTTCATTTTTATCTCCTCCAATTCTGACACCCTCCAATTCCCTCCAATCCCTCACATGGGAGTGAAATGACCACTTACCCATTGCCTTGGGAATTGTGTCCAGGCTGTGGGTAAGTGGTTATTTCAACTCCCATGTGAGGGATTGGAGGGGAATTGGAGGGTGTCAGAATTGGAGGTGATAATGGTCCGATAAAAATTCGAGTTGGAGTGGATCTTTTTCCCACAAAAATATTTGATCAAATAGAATTTTTCAGGGGTGATTAGTCATTTCACGTGGTCTAGTGTCTAGCGCAGGAACCACGCGACCATGTCACTGAGAAAGGGAAAAAACAAATAATTTTTGGCAAAGCTTCCGACAAGACTAGCCCAAGGAGGAGAGAAAAGACAGAAATCTGAGCCGCCTTGAAGTCACGCGTGCTCATTATAATACAAATTTTTAGTCTTTCTGGTCTTCCATATTAGTCTTCGCGATTATCACTGAAAAACATTTCACTCCGTGTGTATCGGAATTGGGATTAGCTCCGCTGTCCCAAACTCTCTTTCTCTCTCTCTGAGAGTGCGATGAGCTCTTCGAAGTAAGACTAGAACGTGATACAAGAAAGATGTCCGTGGATCTACACAGACAAAAGGAAAGGACAGCAAAGACCGGCAGATGGCACTCCACCCAATTCCTCACCATTCACCACCTCTCACTCTCCTATTTCAAGGTCCAAACTTTTTTTTGAATGAATTAAAAAACTTCAATGTACCCGTGGCTTCTATAGTCTCCTGGTGGTTTATCCATATCTTATCATTTCTGGCATTCCATCTTGGAGCTAAGCTCCATCATTCTTTGTGTTACCTTTAAAACACCAATCTGAGACTTCATATTAAGCCTTGCTTATGTTTTCCGTTCTGGGCACTTTGCATATGTTACATGCATGACTTGGCATGCATGGGTTGGTGGATGATAGGTTTGGTTAGGATTATGGAGTGTCTTGATTAGTCGAGTAATAAATTATTGTACGGTGAGTAGAAGACGTGGTAGGAGTGGTAGAAGATAAGATAATTGGAAGGAGTTGTAATTGCTGTTATGTAATCCTATTTAATAGTTACATTTAAGATTTGGATCCTTTGTAGTCTGGGTTGAGCGGCCATCGTGTTGCGCTTGTTAGAAAAACTCTGTTTGAAGAAAGAAACTTCAAACTGCTTTGAACGCGATCTCGCTATCTTAAAGGAGATATTTGCCCCACATGACAAATTCACCTTCAGGAATCAACAAAGCAATAAATATAAAACACAGAACTCCACTTAGAGATACTGAATTGCAAGAGGGAGAGACAATTCGTTTGAACACAGGACTCCTATTTTATAGAAGTGGAGCACCTCTTCTTAATAGACATATTTATTCATTCTGTATCCATTAGATCGATTGCCATCTGATCTAACGGTCCAGATTAAATCAGAGATGAATCTGTTCACAACAGTCATATCCTATCAGACGTGACCTTAGGATCTTCTAATCCGACGGATCTGATCATTTCAAAAAATCAACGTACCAGATCAGATCGCTTGCTAAGTGCGTGCGTACGCCACTAACGCCTCTACAGCCCACTGCCCACGCCACGCATATGCGGACGGCTACGCCGTCCTCGCGTATACACTGTAGAATGTCTCCCTTTTCCGATTTATTTTAAGAGATAAAGAAGGTAATATAATAAATACCATTTATAACTTTTGTAGTTTTCCGATGTGGGACTAAAGCATTTTTCACAAAATAACAAATTATTTATTTAATCTCTCATTTATTACAATCTATCTAACAGCGCTCAACTCACAGACCGTCACGTCCCCTCCAAATGTCTCTCCTTCAATTCTTTTCTTATGTACTTAACACACACACCCTTATTAACCAAAAAAAAAAACTCCCTTAAATTCATCTAACATCCCCCCGGGCTCTAACATGACCCCCGCACCAAGCACGAATCGGGAGCTTTTGGGCCCTAGTGAGTTTCATGCGGGTGGCCCCAAAAAATTATGCAGCGACGAAGATTTGATCACGATACCTCGTTTCCTGAGGCGGAGTTTCATGTCTCCCCCAATCGTCTCTCCTTCTTTTCTTACGCACCTAACTCACTTCGGATCGTTATTGTCTACCGTTCCCTGATCGGTGTAGTTCCCTAGTGCCTCTCACAAGAGGGGGTGGGTCCCACCCAAGGCACCTGATCTAACACTCTGCCCGGGTGAGGTCCACCCTCCTCTTGTGAGAGGCACTAAGGAACCGCATACGATGAAAATTCAAAACACACCCCCTTATTAACAAAAAAAAACAAACACCCTTAAATTCATCTAACTTCCCAGATGTTAAGTTTAAAGCTTTCAGTTGTCCTGAGTGCTGAGTCTTGGTTGAATACTACTAACTAGTATATGCATACTGACAACACCAAACGAGTGTAAGGTTCTATACAATGATAGGTAGAAGACATTAAAGTAAGGAAAGCTTGCAGTTTCTATGAATTATTTGGGAGCAATTAAAGACTAAAGACGCACACAACTGTACAAGTTAAGGCTCCTGAGAGTTGAGACAAATAACTAAAACTAAGCACTAACTGACAAGTCTCGTGCTGATATTGGAGAGAATATGCCTTGGGAATGGCATTAGCACGCAAAACGGATTTTCCTATGAAGTTAATTATTATATTATATAGTATATATGCCGAGATGTCGAAAAGGAAATATAAACCATGTTGTTAAGACAAAGTGGAAAGAACCAAAGGAGACCAAACTATGACTGGGACCAACCTAGCTATTAACTCAAAAAACTATAATAAACAAATCTCACTCACTAACTCCAATACTAGCAGTATGTCCTCAACTTACTAACCTTTTCTCTTAAAGTCTTAACAAACAAAGAGATATGATGAAACTATGTTAATTGTGAAGAGACAAAGGAAATAGGGCAAGTCTCCCTAATTTGGTGGTTTTGTCTCAAGTTTGTGACCTCCATTATACCCTTAAAAGACGTTTTCAGTAGATTTGAAAAAGGGTAAGAAGAAGAAGATCTGAACGGTCAACTTTAGTCAGTGTTCTGTGTCAGTTTCCATCAGAACCGTCCAACTCATGTCAGACAACTCTGATCACCTTATTTGTTATTAGGGAAGAATTACTCGCACAGACACAAACACAAACAGACAAAAGGCAATTTTTTAGAAGCCAAAGACCTATCACCATTCTATATTCGAAACTCAAGTACTCCAAATGATAAATTTGATCTCTAATCTCAGAGAGATTGGGAATCCAAGTGGCAAATTAATTAATAAAATGCATAATTTTAAGAAGGAAAAGGGGATAAGAATTTTAATAAGAAACAAGCTTACTGTGTGTGTTTGCTCGCCGACCGAAACGTTGAACAGTGGCAGCTTTTGTGCATGTCTCCTTCCTCTTTTCTCTAATCTGTGCACAAAAAACCAGGCGAGAACCATCAAATCCTCAGTTTCATCTCATATTTTTTTTTTTTTTGCCCTAAAATCAAAGCAGTCTGAATTAAATAAAAAGTCGATTCTGCAATTGTTGTTGTTGTTTGATCACCGAATCAATAAAACAAAACAGAATAAAACCCTAATTTGTAGTATTATATATAGTAAGGATTCCAGACTATAAACTTTTGAGTTCAGAAGATCAGAAAAGAGGATCAGAGTTTCAGAGAAGAAGAAGAAAGAGATGGAAAGGCTAAGAAGCTCAGATATGGACGAAGGAATGTCAGGTTTTTATGTTAAAGGAGGAGGAGGATGTGGAGGAGGACCAGGTGGTGGTGGTAATAGCAGAGTTATTGGTGGAGGAACAAAGTGTGGGCGTTGGAATCCAACTGCAGAACAAGTTAAAGTTCTGACTGATCTGTTCAGATCTGGACTTCGAACTCCAACCACTGATCAGATCCAAAAGATATCTTCTCAGCTTAGCTTTTATGGGAAGATCGAGAGTAAGAATGTCTTCTACTGGTTCCAGAATCATAAAGCCAGAGAAAGACAAAAACGAAGGAGAGTTTCGGTTGAAGAGGTCGATCCATTCGATAGAGCAGAGAAGGTGTTCCCTGCAAAACGTAAGTGAAACTCAAGATCATCAACAACTTATATTTCTTCTACTGTTTTTTTTTTTTTTTTAAAAGTCGATTGATCTCCTTCATTTGTTTTTCAGAATCTGGAGAGGTAGAACAGGTTTCAGAACAGCATGAAAGAGTGGTCGAAACGCTGCAACTGTTTCCATTGAACTCGTACGAAGAGTTGGATTCACAGAAATTAAGATTACTGAGAAGCGAACGGAATGAGATGAAGACGTTTTCATGTTCGATGGGGAAAGAGATTGATCATTCACAATTAGATCTTCGTTTAAGCTTTGTGTAAACACAAATTGGATTTATGAAAAATCTCAAGATCGAAATTGTGGTTATTCATAACACTAGCTAAAAATTTAAATGAAAGAAAAAAAACCACATAAATTTCATAAAAAATTTACTGCAAAATTAGTGTTTGTTGCGATTTCTGAAAAACTCGTCGATCCAGATCTCGAACGAATGAATCTTTGAGTGTGGGAGGTGTTAAATGCTTCGACATTCTCCTCTGCGCAATCTTTGTGTTGTTTTATTTTTCTTTTCTCTGTGTTTACTCTGTTGGATTTTGAACGATGAAGTTCGCTCCGTTTTGCGCGATATGATTCGGAGGAGAAGCATTAAATAATAAATACCCTTTGGCCATTCAATGCTAACCCTGTGCCAGTACTGATTCCAATTTCCAAGGGTTGCTTTATTGACTGGGAACGGCAGAGAAGAGAAGAAGGGAGAAACGGAGATAGTGTTAAGGGTAATTTTGTCATTGAACACGACATGTTTGATTGAGAGCCATGTAGCCAAATCTATCAAACGGTTGTATGTTTTCAGTCCAAATTTGGTATGATTTCCATTCCAATTTCGGATTCATTTTATGAAACAGTCAACAAATATATTTTTGGTCAAAATTTTGATTTTGTTTTGATTGTATCAATATGAAATATTTAAAGAATAAAAAAATTCATTTGATAGTTCAATTTATGTGAATAAATTCTCTATATTTTTTTGGGAAGGGTGATGACGGTGGCGGTGGCGGTGGCGATGGCGGCGGGGTAGAAGTGGTGGGGTGGTGGTGGTGTGGTGGCAACAGTGGAGATAGTGATGGTGGTGGGATAGTGGTGGTGGCAAAGACGGTGATGGTGATGGTGATGGTGGCAGTGGTGGTGGTGGTGCCAATGGTGGTGGTGAGACTATTATGAGAAAAAAGGTGATGTTTTTATTTTTACATGAAATTATTACTTTGTCGATCACATTAACCTTGTGCTCATTAAAGAGCAAAGTGAAATCAAATTAAATATAAATTTTCAAACAACTCTTAAGTTATTTCAGAATTTCTATTCCATTTGATTTCAATTTCACTGAAATAGGCACGCAAGTAATTTCCAAAATAGAAATCATCCCTTGAAATTGAAATAGAAATCAGACCAAATCAAGCCGCAGAAATCAGAATGCTTATAAATTTCAACTATACGGTAGGGCATACCAATACAAAAACAAGTTGCACAAAAGCAAGTCAACATGACTTGAAAGATTCATTATCTTTCCACGATATGCTGTGGGCAATATTTTGATCGTTGGATCCTTTGCACTCAGTGTCGTCAGCTTTTTTTTTTTTTTTTCAAAAAAATTACACTTAGGGTATCTAACGTTTTGACAAATTACGAATACCTCAGGTATTATGGAATTGAGGCTCAAAATTGATACCTCAGAGACCAAAGCACTAGTCCATTCCAACAGTCCACGAGGTACCTCACGTCTGATATATTACATTTGGGGTATCTAACATTTTATCAACATTATATTTAAGGTTTTTTTTTTTTTTTTTTTTTGGGTGTAGGTATTTGGAATACCTTACGTTTCATATATTATGTTTGAGGTATTTTTTTTTTTATATTACCAATTTTGCCCATATCCTCACATCCCTCTCTTTCTAATGGAGGGGCAACGAAAACAGCCTGAGCTCCTACTACCACCAACAATCCCACCACCACCATCAGCAGCAGCAACAACACCACCACCACCACCACTACACTAATTTGTCCAATGCCCACTAGAATGCCACTTACTCCACATTTGCCCTGTCTATGGGTCTATCTGTTTATCGATATACATTTTGTCGTCCAAGGTAGATGTTGTTGTAAGGACGCTAGTGCAAACATTGAGTGATACTGACTTTGGTGCGATGGTGGCTGCTCTAATGGTACTCAATACTCTGCCCACAGACCACAACTCTCTCACGTTTTGCTGCCATCATAGTGGAAAACTAATCGGAACGAATGTGACCATGAGGAAGAAACTAAGCAAACAATACACAACACGAGGAATTTAACGTGGTTTAGCATGAATGCCTACATCTTTGAGAGAACCATAGATTTTTCATTGAGCCAAAAAACTATCTAGACCACTCTCTACCTCCCAAAGTGATCTCCTCTTGCTTGTAAATAGGATTTTCCACACAAAGACAGATACAAATACAAACTCAATAATAATTATGTGGACCTACAGATTATAAGACACATCCAACCCCAATAATCTCCACCTTGGCTTGGACTCTACAAACCTTCCTGAGGACGAAGATCGATGTTGTTATTGATTCTACAAACTTCGCCATGCATTGTCTTTGCCTATCTATAATACCCAGTCGACATCACCCACAACCCCACCTGGGGTGTCCTGTACAACTTACTGATGTTGTACAATGTGAAGTGGCTCCACCTCTCCTATCGCAATAACTGCTCTGAGATATTACTATCACTCACCAAATTCGAAGTGAAAGAGACCCGTTTCTTTCTAGACTTGCACTTTTTTATTGTCTGAACCATTTACAGTCTCAATCATCCACTTGTACCTCTTTCCTAACTTCCAATGGTATCTCTACTTGTTTCAATACTCCCTACAAGTTAACATAGATTCCCAATCATTTGCCTCTGCATCACAACCATGGTCCCTCTAGAAACCTTGAGAACTCCACTTTTATATGAACATTTGAAACCTCTCACATCCAATGTTTCTAGTGACATCAAAAGGGATGGGTGTGGGGTTTGCGTAGCGGGGTGACGGTTGCTTCAAATGGGGTGGGGGTGGAGGTGGCGAGTGAGAATGAGGTGGAGGTAGAGGATAATGTGAGGGATAAAATATGTTTTATTTGTAAACACAAAAAGTTCATGAGTATATATCACAAATGTCATTTTTGAAACTTGAGATACCTCAAGTGTCGTTTTGCTAACTATTGGGGTACCTCAGGTGTAATTTATCCTTTTCTTTTTTTTCTTCTTCATAGAAAATCAATAGGTACAAAGGTTATTATTTCAATTAAATAAGTAAAAGGAAAGAGAACGCTAACTGGGCATGTGCGGTGCGCTCTACTACGCCCAAATATAGGGACACGTGACATGACTGCTGCACCCCTAGGAAATTCCACCTTTCTATGGGGGCATGACGATCATTTTGCGCACCCCTATGTGTGGACACAGGGGAGCACACCACATGCTCCCAGTTAACGTTCTTTCTCCCATAAATAAAATAGCTCTCCAACTAATTTATTTTTAGGTGAACTTGATTTCAATTTTTTTATAAAATTAAGATGAAAATCATACCAAATACCTTAATTTCAATTAATGATCCATAAAATATTTCATGTAATCATACGAAAGAAAACCTAAGTTTAGGTATTGATGATGCATTTGTGGTTAAATTTCTCAACCCAAAGTCCTTGTAAAGGCAAAAAGCGTAGAGAAACTCAGTCACGCAGGCTCCCATTGGGTACAAGTTCAAAAAAAAAAGGGAATCTAAAATTTCCACGTGTCAATGGTTAAGGCTCTCATTTATTTTCTTGAAATCATTTTTTTTTTAAGGATAACACACTTGTGGAGAATTCATGCTGTAGGCGTTCCACAATTTTCCTTTTCCATGTTGTGTATGATCTCAAATCTTGTCTTTCCATCTAACGGCTCACATTCGTTTACTCAAACGTGAAGGTTATATTTTCCGAAGCAGATCATAATCTTTTTCTACTGCATAGAGAAGAGTTGGAAGGAAGAAAAGAAATAGAAATAAAGAGCGCGATGGCTTCATTCACCATTGCTCTTTCGTTCCGGCAACAGCAACCGGAAGAGTTTTTGAGGTGACGGCGGCGAAGAGATCCGGTGGAAACAGAGAGGAGAAAGGACCGCTGGATTGGATCCTGGGAAAATTACAGAAGGAAGACCAGTTTTATGAAACCGACCCTATCCTTAAGAAGACTGAGGAGAAGAACGGTGGCACCACAAATCGTAATAAGAATTCAGTTACAGTTCCACCCAAGAAGAAGGCTGGTGGCTTTGGAGGCCTTTTCGCCAAGTAGTAGCGATTTGATGCCTTCTTCAGACTTTGCCTTTTATGATTCTTGGTTAATGCTGAGTTGTGTCTCACTCCTTCATCTCCTGTATCTATGAATTCCGTTTCTGTCTGAATTTATTATTGATATTGAAACGCCTTGCATAGGGATATGATCCACCGGAGATTGCAGGAATGTCGGTTTATAGTCAAAGAAATGGAATAAAAAAAGATATTTTGGAAAATACCATAAATTAAGAGGGTATTTATGAACCCTAAAGGAGTTATTTTATTTCTTTGACTGCAAGCTAAGCTTAGTTAACACTTAACAGGAACATTCATGCAACTTTGGTGGCAGCAAATTTTTTTTCCTTTCCAATGTTTGTTAATGGAGATTTTAATTTCTATTGAAAATTATTAGTAGAAAGGTGGAAACTCTTTTTTTCCTGCAGTTACTACTTTTTTTTTTTTTTGGGGGTAATCCTTTCCTCTACTACTTTCTCTTTTCTTTTCTTTACCCTTTTTGGGAATTCCTGATCTCGAGATCATACTACTGTTGACTAATACTAAATAGTACCATTTAATTCTTGATTCTTTTCTTAATCACGCATGAGGGTGTTTTAGGAAATCACATTGTTGATAGCAAGGGAATTTAAAAAGGAATTGAGGGGAAAATTTTAACTTAAAAAAGAAACTTTTGTAATCATGCACACGGCTAATTAAGGGTGTCAAAATTACCAATTTAGCTCGTCTCCATGGAGGCGTGCGCCCAAGGTGCTGCCAAGGGGCATCCAATGGTTGAGATGTACCGCACACATCTCGGTGCACGCCTGGGGATGTGTGTGGCATAGCCCAACGACTGGCAGTGCCCTGGGCGTTCCCTGCTCCTTGTAGACGATCCTGATACACCGAAACCAAATTGAACTGTTTTAAAATTAAGGCCATTTAAACGGTTTAAATCGAATCGGATCGTTTAACCGAATAAACCGTTTAACACTCTCAAATGTACATAAATGTGCCAAAATAAAACAAAAACCGTTCATCGAAATCGAACTATTTAAACTGAAACTGTGAAACCGTTTAATAAATGGTTCGATTATGGTTTTAAAATTGAGAGCATTTAATTAAACAATTTAAATCGAACCAAACCGTTTAACCGAACCGACCCTTTTAACACCCTTATGGTTAATGTCAATAGTTTTACTTTCTATCTAAATTCCTTATATTTGAAAAGGAAAATTAAAATTACATCTAAAAAGTAGTATTACTAAATATGATTAGAAATTTAAGTAATTCATACAATCATATGAATATTGATTACAAAAATTCCCATTTTAGGTTTGAAACTTTTTACTTTACTTCCCTTCAATTTTCCTTGCATTCAAACAGAGCTTGAACAATTGCAATTTCTTTTCCTTTTGCTTGATCGTGAAAATCCACTCATTTCGATGTTTACAAAAAGATGATTCTAGAACATTCAAAATCACAAAGACATCTTCTCTCATTCTAATGATCATATTGTCAACCAAAACATCTTTACCATTTTCACTATAGCTTAGTTTGTTTCGGCGTAAAATTTTACCTGGAAAGTTTTCCTAGGTAAATTTTACTATGTAAATGTAAAATTTTTTCAATGTTTTTTTCCATCAAAAAACAAACATTGGAACACTTTTCAACATGTCAAATTTTTTTTTAGTGAAAATTTTCTAGATAAAGTTTTACACCGAAACAAACAGAGCCTATATGTCAATTTGGGATTGGAACCAACCAATTAAAAACCAAAGCCGATTGGAATCGATTATTAATTGGTTAGTTCTGGTCCCAATTATTAGGGTTCTTTATATTTTCGAATTAGAATATGACCAAATTGATTAATTGATCAAGAACTGATCATGTACCTATAAATCACAAGATAAATTTGTACCGTCCATTTTTACAATTTTTTAATCTAAACCGTCTATTCCTTTTCAGCATTGGGTGAATACACAATATTGTCTAGAGTATTGGTACACATACATGGACATAGGCGAACTGATTAGGATTTATCCCAATTAACTAGAACCGTCTCAATTGACACCCTTATTTTTTCTTCAACAAATGCTTTTATTTATTCAGGTGGGCTTAGTGAGGATGGGTCTCTTGTCTGGATAGGCCAAGTTTAAGTCATATGGTAGATTGAAAGACAAAATTTTGTGGACCAATAGACCTTAAGGTTCCCAGGTTACATATCGCATTTCAGCCGAAACAAAGTTTGTCAAATGAAAAAATAAAGCAATGAAAATATAAAGACTACAAGAGGGCGTACGTTCACTGGAGTAGCTAGCTGAATCCCATTTACAATTACAATCTCAGTCAGCCATTCGAGCTTTTAATATTCCAAAGACAGTATGGAAAAGCATTTGGAATTCGTGGGTACCTCCAAAAATTAAGGTATTTGTGTGGAAGTTGGTCAACAGTGCATTAGCGGTCAATTCCAACAGAATGAGGAGGAATATGTGTACTACTGATGCATGCCCTCTTTGTGAGGAGGAACCTGAGTCTATTGAGCATTCCCTCATTTATTGTCATAAAGCAAGGCAATTGTGGTTTGTTAGTCCTGCAGCCCGACAAACATCTATGGACCTAAGTAAGAGTATGTATGAGTGAATTTTGTCTTGGAGTAACCCAAGGGATGGTCTTTCCAAATCGGATAAGAAATCAAGTGTCCTACTTCATGCGCTTACATGTTGGGAAATTTGGAAATCAAGGAATTCCTTTGTGTTTCATGGAGTTGTCCTTGATCTAAAGACTTGGATTTCTCACATTTCTCTCTATTTCATGGAAATCCAACATCACCAGAATATTGTGCCTCCAGACAGCACAGGTAATTTGGTTGAGCCTTCTTTCATCCATCCTTCCCATTGTATCTCTATCTTCACTGATGTGGGATTATCAAGTAATCCAAAAGCAATGGGAATAGGGTGCATTGCTGTCAATGAAGCTAAAAAAATCTGTTGGGTAGCTTCAAATCATTTGGCCCCAGCTCCTGCTTTGGTGGGTGAGGCCCTTGCCTTGAGACTTGGTCTTGTATTGGCCAAGTCAAAGGGCTATCACAAGGTCGCATTGTTCTCAGATTGCCAAGTATTAATTGAGGATATTGTTCATTCTGATCGACTGCTAAATTTGTCGATCTTGTCTGTTGTCCAAGATATTAGGCATCTTCAACAAGGCTTCCATAGTTGTGTGTTTTTCTTCATTCCAAGAAAGTGCAATTTTTGAGCCCATAATATTGCTAAATGGGCTGTTTGTTTTCCTAAGTTTAGTTGGTGGGAGAACTCATATCCTGAATCTCTCACGTCTATTGTAACCAAATTTTTTTCCCCCATTGAGGAAGAATAAACCGTCTCCCCCTCTGCGGGGTTTCTGTGTCAAAAAAACAAAAAGAGGGCGTATGGGTGTACATGGACGGCTAAAAATACAAGGATGCATGCCATATATGGTAGGAGATTTGATTGAATTAAGTCCTGAAAATTGACATGTGGCTAATCCAATCCCATACCTATTTATCCAACGATCAAAATTATCACATCATCTCATCACATGACTAAAAATTGTGAATCACTTTGATAAACTTATCAAGTCAGCCTATCTAAAGCAACTTTTGCCCTTTTATTTTGTTGGCTTTAAATGGTACAACCAACTGTGTTGTACATTTGGACTTCAGAATTTTCGTGGGGCTACGTATTGGGCTGGGTTGGTCTGAGCCTCATATGGCCCAGCCTTTCTTTTTGGGCTCAACCAAAGGTTTCACCTTCACCAGGTTGTGATGACCTTACTAATTACCATACCTTGCGCTAGCTTAGGCAATGCATTGATGACATACAGTACAGAGTACAGACCGAGTGTTGCTAAAGAGACGACCCAGGCACCCTTTGTGTTCTCTATAGGACCAATCCTTTTTGGAATCAATGCATTTTAAAGCGACCCAAGGGCTTCCAAACAAGGATTTAGGAATCGCTACTGAGTATGGTATCGGATATGGTATTGGTCTCAGTCGATATTGATTTGATATCAATCCAAATCAGCATGTATCGATTCGGATCAAATGAATTTACCCTTCTTTCTCTTTAAAATTTGATTTTTTTTTTATTTTTATTTTTTAAACTTTTTTACCCTTGGTCCTAGCTATCATCGTCCTACTTTGTGTTTTTTCTCTTTGAGACCAAGGAAAACAATTCCAGTTTTCATTCTCTTTTGCAGATTTACAAATTTTGACCATATTCTTTGCTCGCCAACACAGAATGGCTCTGGTGGTATTCTCCTTCTTTGGTGTAATGATGTTCAACTCCATGTAGTGTTTTTTTACCTTTGGTTAAAACCAATCATGGCATCTAACTTTTGCCGATCTCAATTACAATCCTACCATCTGTGCATCACAGTGGCACTCATTGGAGCAGTTATCTGTTTTTATCTCTCATCCTTGGTTGGTCGCAGGAGATTGGAATGCTTATCTAACACCTAATGAAAAAACATAAGGAAGGTATATCTATTGCAACTTCCCAACTAGCTCACTTTTTCAACCCACAAGGGAAAAGAAGAAGTGGCCAAAGAGAATGCTTCCTTCTTTTGTTGATTATTTAATAGTAAAAAATAAGGAGCAATGGAAGTCAAGTCCTAATGAAAGGACTGCAGGGAAGAAAACCGATACCTCAATCAAGATGGGGCGGGGATGGGAAATTACAGAGCGGGGTTACTGTTGTACACAGAGAGGGTGAGTGAAGGATTTGAAAATTTTCTGCTGTTGGTTGATGCTCTTTCAACTGCAGAAACGATCCCTTTCAACTGCAGAAACAATCCCTCATATCCATGCTTCTCGTCCGAAATTGACAAAGAAATTGATCACCGTTAGAGATTTAAGAATCATGGGGTCAGGGAGTGTGGATTGACCAACGTTGGTGAGCCCTTTGTTTCGGGTCAATGTTTGTGTGTTGAACGCTTCGAGGATTTTTATTGGAGATGGAGAGGTGAAGAAGAGGGGGAGTTGGAGACAGATAAGAGGATCCAGATCCTCTCCAACGAGGGCATCACCCAATGAGCATCTGACGGTTGGGCTGGCTGGGTACGCACCGGGTTGTATGCCAGCCAGCCCAGCTGAGCTGTTCGATATCTCATTGGGTAATCATTGGGCGATCTTCTAATTGGAGACGATCCCGATCCTAGATAAGAAGAGAAGAGGGATAAGGAAGGATGAAATTAACCAAAAAAAAATCATTAACACTAAAAAGTTGATGAGTAAAATGAGATGGACAAATAAGTCCGGTTACAACAATCGGGTTGGATATGATTAATCCCTCTTTGTATATCAGTTTGTAATCGTCAAAAAAAAAAAAAAAAAATCAATCGTCAACAAAGTTTAGAAAATAAAAAGGGGACAGTTTTCATACATAGCTGTGTAAGGCTCCTGTACATCCGGGCAGCCGGGCTGCATGTGCAGCGTCAGACTCAAGGCGGTGCGCTTTGACCGCCTTACCCCTACCTAAGTACCTTGCCCGAGCAAGGGTAAGGTGGTCAAAACGTGCCACCTTAAGCCTGGCACTGCACATGCAGCCCGGCTGCCTGGATGCACATGATCTTTTTCGCTGTGTAAGCCGTGCATGTGAGAGGATGATAATTTCAATGCATTAAAATAGGAGTGGGGTTTTATGACTTTTGTAACTCCTTGTGAGAGGGGACACAACCGGGACCTTTATCCGCTGCTGTGCACTGTAGTGCTGCTGTGCCATCGTGTGACGCTGCTGGCGCAGCAGCGGCCATGTGTGTGATATGAATCAAAGACTTTCTCATTTAATCAAGTGTTACTGTTTACATATATATAGCCTTTACAAGATGTGCCACCTGGCATAACTGACTCAACAGATCACATGGGAGAATATACACCAGAGGGACTTAGGTCCACTCTATGATGGGTTATCTCTATCAGGCCCCCGCAAGCGCACCGGGGGGGAACCCACGGTTAGCTTGGATCGAAGAAGATGAAAACGTTGTCTGGACAGACTCTTTGTCAAGAGATCCGCTAACTGATCCACAATAGATACATATCGAACAGCCAGTTGACGTGCAGCCACCATCTCCCGTATGAAGTGAAAATCAATCTCAAGATGTTTTGTTTGGGAATGAAAAACTGGGTTTGCGGTGAGATACATGGCTCCAACATTATCACACCATATAGTAGGTGGCTGGGCAAGGAATACCCCCAACTCTTTAAGGAACGGACCCATACAAGTTCAGTTGCAGCAGCTGCTATGGCCCGATATTCGGCCTCAGTGGAGGACCGAGAGACTGTCCATTATTTTCGAGATGCCCATGTGATTAAGTGTGATCCCAGAAAAATCCCATAACCTGTTGTAGACCGGCGATCCGTTGGGCAGCCAACCCAATCAGCATCGGAATAGGCAGTCAAGGAGAGAGACGAGTTAGGCCGAAGGAAGAGCCCATCAGATATTGTATACTTGACATAGTGTAGCACATGTGTGACTACAGCCCAATGCTGGTCCGTGGGCTTGTGCATGAATTGAGACAGCTTACTAATTGCATGTGCTAGGTCAGAGCGGTTATGGATAGATATTGTAGCGCCCCAACAATCCGATGATAATCAGATCCATCAACCAATGGTGTACCCGAGTCAGTAGCGAGAACCATACCCGTAGCCATGGGTGTGGAGATGGGCTTGGATTCCAACATACCCGAACTAGTTAGAAGATCTGTTGCATATTTGCGCTGGGATAGGAAAAGTCCATCAGCTGAACGGTTTACTTCAATGCCCAGGAAGTAGTGCAAATCACCTAAGTCCTTTATTGCAAAGGCAGTGGACATGGCCTGTATAAGAGCCGTAATGGCACTAGAGGAATTGCTTGTAATTATCAAATCGTCGACATACACGAGAAAATATAGCACTACAGTACCTTGCTGAAACACAAACAGTGACATATCGGTTTTAGAGGCCACAAATCCTTGCCCAATCAAAAACGTACTCAGCCTTGTATACCAAGCCTGTGGGGCCTGGCGGAGTCCGTATAAGGAGCATTGAAGAAGACAAACGTGATTTGGCCAGGTAGGGTCTACAAACCCGGGAGGCTGAGTCATATACACCTTTTCCTCTAGCATGCCATGTAAGAATGCGTTTTGGACATCTAATTGGCGTAGTGGTCATCCGTTGGTAACCGCAAGAGAAAGGATCACACGAATAGTTGCGGGCTTAATTATAGGACTGAATGTGTCATTAAAATTCAGACCAGGCCGTTGATGGTAGCCCTTGGCCACTAATCGAGCCTTGTACCGTTCGATCGAACCATCAGATTTTCTTTTTATTCGAAATACCCACTTACAGCCCACTACATTTTGACTAGAATGAGATAGAACCAATGTCCAAGTCTTGTTGTGCATAAGAGCAGTGAGCTCATCCTCCATTGCAGCCTGCCAATGGGCTTATTTTATTGCTTGCGTGTAACACGTAGGCTCAGTTTCAGGTGTTGAGTGCATAGGTGCAGCTAGGTTTAACCGAATAGGAGGTCACAATAGGCCTCTCTGTGAACGAGTTTGCATTTTATGTGTACAGGCCACAGGCTGTGCAGGAACTAGAGATGCTGGGCCTGCAAGATCATTAGTTATTGGGCCTGTAGAAGTAAGAGCTGGTCCTGCAGAACTATTGTTCACTGGGCATGGAGATGGGTTAGGAGAGACATCAGGTAAACTAGGAAATGGGTTAGATGCAGTAGGGCCCGCACTGAGAAATGGAGCAGCCTCAGGTGCGGTTGTGGGCTGAGCCCGAATGGGCTTATCATAAGGCAACAAAACTGTGGAAGAAGCAATATACCACTGAGCAGGAATAATAGTAGAAGAAGAAGTAGCAGCAGGCTTAAAGGAGTTTGAAAATGGAAAAATGGATTCCTTAAAGACTACATGACGAGATATGTAGAACTTGTTGTTGGTTGCATCATAACACCGATATCCCTTGTGATTGAGGGAGTAACCCAAGAAAATACATGGAGTGGATCTTGGATCTAATTTATGCCTAGAGTATGGCCTTAGCCAAGGATAGCACAGGCACCCAAAGGTGCGAAGGAAGCTATAATCTGGGTCTTTATTAAAGAGAAGGCGCAAAGGATTGTTGTTATTAATGGTAGGTGATGGCATTCTGTTTATCAAGTATACGGTTGTAGTGAAGGCATAGGTCCAAAATGCTGGTGGTAAATGGGCATGGAAGAGAAGAGCCAAGCCCGTTTCAGTTATATGACGGTGCTTACGTTCGGCTAGGCCATTTTGGGCCTAGGTATGTGGACAGGAAAGCCTATGCGAGATGCCATGTAAAGAAAGAAGAGATTGGAGTTTCTGAAACTCACCACCCCCATCAGTCTGTAAGGACTTAATTTTGAAACCAAAGAAATTTTCAACCTGAGAGTTAAAGGCTGTAAAGATAAACAGTAAATCAGATTTAAGAGCTAATGGATATAGCCAGTTATAACGGCTGAAATCATCCACAAACAGTATGTAATACCGGAACCCATCATGATAAGCCATTGGAGCAGGCCCCCATAGATCACAGTGGATCAGCTCAAGGGGAGCTGAACTAACAGAATTTGAAGAAGTAAAAGGGAGCCTATTGCTCTTAGAAATCTTACACGCATTACATGGAGTAGTAAAAATAGGAACAGAATAGTCTGTAAAATGGTGAAGTATAGATTAAGACACCTTGTGGGAGGGGTGGCCGAGACGACTGTGCCAGTCCAGAGTAGCTGATGCACGAACTCCTGTCAAAGCAACCGAAGGAATAGAGGAAGGCAACTTGGAAGAAGAAGGCGACTTGGAAGGGAACAGCTCGATGGTGTACAAGCCATTGTTACTCCGGCCCTTGTATAGGATTTCCGCTGTCCGAGAATCCTTGAGAAGAAAGCAAGATTTATGAAACTCAAAGTATACTAGATTATCTATGGTAAAACAATTAATTGATAAAAGATTGCAATGGATGCCAGGGACACAGAGAATAGTTGAAGCACAGAATGTAGAATTAGAAGAAAGAAGAAGTGCAAAACCTGAGTGAGTAATTGGAAGACTCTGACCATTTCCAACAATTATATGATCATTACCTGAATAGGGAGTGCTGACTGCAAGATTACTAAGATCTGCAGTGAGATGGTGATTAGTGCCCAAATCTAAAAGCCAAACTGATGGACATTGGATAGAAGCTATACCAAGAAAGGCGTGATTAAATCTTTGAGGACAAGCCTAGGCAATGTGACCAGCCATGTTGCATATTTGACAGCAGGAACGATGTTGATTGAGAAATGAAGGTGATGAACAGTCAGATCCAGCTAAAGAATCATTTCTTGAATAACCAGATCCAGAGTTAGGTGCCCTGTTTTGATTCTGATAGCTACGATTGTAGTTTCGATTGAACCCGTAGGTATTGTAATTACCACCATGAGAACCATAACCACCACATCCATAACCATTGTTGTTAGAATTGTAATTGCCATTACGACCTGCATAATTTCCAGAACCACCACGACCACGATAATAACCTCCAGATCCACGAGGGTTTCGTGAACTAGAAGAGCCACGAGAACTCGGAGAACCAGAAGCATAACCACCGGTGGCATTACCTGTTGAGGCAACATTGGCAGTAGTGACCAGTGGAGTTGTCTCCGGTGAGATTAAGCATAGATAGCTTTCATGGCTGAGCAATAGTCCAATAAGATCTATGAACGATAGTGAATCAGACCGAAGGCGAACTGATGTAGCGAAATCACGAAAGTCAGATCCCAAACCCTTGAGAGTCGCTAAAACCAAATCATCGTCAGACAGAGGCTGATCTATGACAGCTAGGGTATCAGTAATCGACCGAACATAGGAGATGTAATCTGTAATGGAGTCATTATTCTTTTGAATGTGAGACTGACCGTCCTTCAGATCCAAGATCCTCGTTCTTGAAGACGGAGCAAACATAGATGCCAAAATACTCCAAGCAGCGTGAGCAGTCGACGCGTTCACCACATGCGAAATGGTAGACTCCAAAAAGGGAGGAGACAATCCAACTAAGAATCAGCTGATCTTGTTGGATCCAGAGATTTGCAGAGGATTCATCGGTAGGACATGAAAACGAACCATCTACGTATCCCATAAGGTTGTATCCTCACAAAAGAGGAACAAATTGAGCTTTCCATAGTAGATAATTAGAAGAATTAACCTTCAAGCAGAGATGAGACGAGACATTCGGAGCAATCAGTGAAGAAGAAGACGATGCTTCTGTGGAGCTAGCAGCAGGAGAAACCATTGTCCAAGAACCAAGACCCCAAGAAACAAAAAAGTGAGAACCGAAAAGTGAAAAACAGTGAACGAAAAAGAAAAACCACTTAGGGAAGTGTGCGCTCTGATGTCATGATATGAATCAAAGACTTTCTCATTTAATCAAGTGTTACTGTTTACATATATATAGCCTTTACAAGATGTGCCACCTGGCATAACTGACTCAACAGATGACATGGGAGAATATACACAAGAGGGACTTAGGTCCACCCTATGGTGGGTTATCTCTATCAGTGTGCACAGCGGGCATGGCCGCTGTTGCACCGCACGATGGCACGCACTGCAGCGCTGCAGTGTACAGCAGTGGATAAAAATTAGACACGACCTTACATGCTTGCACGGCCATGTATGAAATCTTTGGCCAAATAAAAAACATTGACTTTGAAGTTACTCACAGGTGTGAATAGTATGCGATCAGGTTGGTCGATTTCCCTTCTCTTCTTCTTCTTTTGTTTTGTTCTAACAGTACCGTAGTTACTCAAACTTTGCAACTACCGCTGGCTTTAGTTTCAGAAGCCTATAACTTGACCACCACTTGATTCTTGGAATTGACTGCAGCTGGGCCAGTTCCGTAGGCCTAGGAGATTCTTGCTTAAATTGGAATTTCAGAATTGTTTGAGTGGTTTCAAGGGTTGCAATCGATTTCGTATCTTGGTTCTCTTCTACCATTACTCTCGTGGGGTTCTTTTTATATTTTCTTTCTAAAGACTTAACTTTTGTCATGACGATTAAGGCCCCATTTGGTAATACTCCTTGTAAATACTTCTAGTTATTCTATTCCGCGCTAATTACCCGGTCCATTCTCTTGTTATCACGGACTGAACCAGATGAAAAACTAAAAAAGGAACATAAATTCAAAAACATCAATTTGGTGTTCTTCAATTCACTGGAAAGAACACAAGTGTTCCCGATAAAACCCTTCTCTCAGCTCTTGGCGCACATCTTCAACTCCTCTACAACTCAAAGCCCAGGCAAATCAACCTTCTGCAACTCTCTACTACTCGAGTGAACGTACGCACGCAAAGCTGAAGCTGGTCTCCCTCTCTCTCTCTGTGCAACTCAATTGATTTGCTGAACTACGCGTCCGAGTATCCAGGTATAGCTTTGAAACCGTTACTCCTCATTCTCTCTTTGCCCCTCTTTTCATTCTATCGCTCTCGCACTCCCTCTCTCTCTCTCTCTCTCTCTTTCTTGCTTTTTTGCTTTCTTGCTTTCTCGTTGTAGCCTAGGTTTCCATTCACTCGAAGTTGAAGTGAATGGCCAAACAGGGGAACTGTTACTTCTCCCTATCCCTTTTATGCAAACCGAAGTTTTCTCATTTCCCCATCGTTTTCAACCCCAAACCCTAAAATCCCAAAAATGTCAAACCGAGGTTTTTAAATCCTCATATGCATATCTTTAATTTGCAACTTAGCCATTCCTTTAAGGAACAAACTTACAAATCTGTTGAAGCATTTTTTATAAATGAAAAATTATTTTATCCACTCAAAGATGAAGATGGATAAAACAACTATTGGATTTCATTTTTGCAGGCAAAATAGAAGAGAAAGTTGGATCAGTGGTGAACAAATCTTTTGTTCATACCCTACAATCCCATGTGAGTCGACTTTGGTGTATATATTTGTGCATTTTGAACCTTAAATGCTTATCAATTTATATTATCAACATAGTAAAAAATACTGCAAGTTAAAGAATTAGAAAATTTTGCCTTGTTGTCTGTATTGTTGTTTCACCCAACATTGAAATTGTTCAAGTGGTTAGGATTATCTAGCGAAGCCAAATTTTCACTTGGAGATGCCTTCATGGGACTGAACAATTCAAGAATGTCTACAATGTTACACAGCTGTTATCGAAGTTTACCCTGTGTTATTATTGAATATAATGTTGTGTGGTATTTTACCATTTTATTATGCATAGAGATAAGAGAGGAAATGACACTTAACCACTGGTTTTGAACCTCGAGTCTAAAGAGACAATGTAATTGATGGAACTCATAGGCAAATATGAGTTTTAGATATCTTGCATTCAAGTGGTTCACTGTGCTACCCTTGATTAACTGTCAATGATTAACATACCTACAGACTTATAGGCAACGGGAAAACCTTTGAAGGGCTTGTGCTTAGAGGAGGTTTGCTTAGAGTTTAAGGATTAGTATAAGAAGAATTCTCTTTATCTTGTATAAGAAGAACATTATTCCTATTACTCTTGCTTGACAACAATTTTTTTTTTTTTTTGGTAAAATGCTTGACAACAATCAATTGCATAAAATGGATAATTCTGTCAATGGGAATAAATGCACTACTTGCACTAGCTGTACAAGTAATAGGACATTGCCACATAAAAATACATGGGTCAATTGAACTTGATAAAGACATTAACGACTTGTTAGTGAGAATATCCAGATTGGCTTTGATCATAATCCATGAATCACTAGCTCTTTGCCCATATGGTTCACAGAAGAGATAGCCATTGCTCGTTGCTTCAGGGAAAAACTAATAACAGATACAGCCCAAGCTCAGTTCTTAAAAACCCTTTTTCTACTATTATTTGTCTAACCAGATAGAAAACCAGCACTAGACTATGATCATTTCCTATTCTTGGTTGGTAAGAAATTGTTGTATTTGTGAAATTGCATCCATTAACATTTTAAATTTGAAGAGCTCTATTTGAACCTCATTATTGTGTGTTCATATGAACTCCAAATTGATGAAGCTACAATTTTCTATCTATTGTGTCTAAAGAGTTTCATAATCCCTGGGCTCTAAAAGTTTCCTCCCTTCCTTTACTCTTCTATGGTAGTCAAGGTTCGAAAACTCAGGTCTCGGAGCCATCTCGGCCCATGAAAAAACTGAGTTGGGCTGAGATCTCAGCGAGTTTGTGCATTTTTTTTTGTTCGACTCAGAAGCCCATCTCGGTGGGTTTTAAACCTCTGTTGGGTCTGAAAATCGGTATACAGCCTATTTTAGGCCATTTAAACACAATGGCATTACTAGATTTTGTAAAAACAAAGTCCAAAGATGACTTTTACATCGGACCCTTAGTTGGTAGGCGGCGACGTATTAAAATAGCATAGTATATACATTAATGACATAATTTATGTACATAGGACTCAAACAAAACATTCAATTAATAGAAAAATAAGTTAATAAGCATTACAAATGTTTAAGTTGAATAAGTGATACATCAAATTGCTTAAGCTTAACAAATAACAATGTTACAAGTTACAAGTTACAACTATCATCACATAAAATTAGATTGAATGACATATTCATTTCCCAATTGTCCCACATAGTCTTGCCATGACATATTGCTGCTAAACAATTGCGTATAGTCCTCCAAAACATTCATATAAGAGTTCTCATCCACATATGTCAAGATCCCTAACCTAGGGTATAGCTGTTCCACAGTGGCGTCAGACCGTTGCCATGAAGGATGAGATGCACTGCTTATGCTACTGTCATATTGAGGATTGTATGGGACTTGGAATGTGGACCCAATGTTAGACCCAATGTTGGACCCAATGCCAGACTCACTACTTTGATAGTCATACGCATATGTTGGTTGCCCAAACTGACCATAGGAACTATATTCAGAACCGGTGCTCTGCTGACCATAATCATAGTCATAATGAGGTTGGGATGATTGCCACGGCTGATGCTGACTACCAGTATCCATACTCATGCTTTTAAAACTTGCTAGCATGGTGTTCATACTCGTGTCATCATACTGAGGTTGGTTGTGTTTGCGACCCATCCTTCTCTTATAAGTTTTACTGTGGCCACCATGGTCTTGATCTTGTGTGGCATGTGTAAACTGAGACTCACCTGTGAAACACACAAGGTCCTCCTATGTTTCCACTTCATGCTGGTATTGCTTGTGCATCCCCTCATGACGATCATCATAATAACCACCAGCAGGCATGCCACCATCAGTACCACCACCACCACTACCACCAGGAGGGTCATCACCACTAGCAGGGTCATCACCACTAGCAGGGTCACATCACCATCACCATCACCATCACCATCACCACCACCATCATCATCATCATCATCATGAGTTCCTGTTGCAGCCTCAAAAGGTCTCGGTGACTGAGAATGTGTATGTCCCTCTTGCGACATATAGTTGTCAACATCTGTACCGATTACAGACGCAATGGTGGAGTCGGGCCTACCTCCAGGCTCATCCATCTCTGGTGCACCATGATCCCTCACCCACTAGAATAGAGGATCCTCATCATCATTAGAGTCCTCCTGGAATATGTTGGCTTGCTCGATGGGATCTTTGTCATTCTTCTCAAATTCTTCACGTATGTGCCTCATGCTTAGTCTCATATTATAATGCACATACACCAGCTGCTCCAGTCGTTGACTACCCAATCTGTTCCGCCTCTTTGAGTGTATCAATGCGAATGTACTCCAATTGTGCTCGCACCCAGAGGATGAACATGTTTGTGAGAGCACTTTGATTGCTACCTTCTCTCAGGTTGGGTGAACTTGTACCATAAAACACCCACCAATCAGCTGCATTATAAACATAGAATTAAGAATATGTGCATTGTAAAGGGATAAAATTATAATTCATAAAAGTAAAGTCATGCCACATTGTCACCTACCAGGGTTTGACTTTTGTCTACCATCTACTGCAGCTTTTCGACTGAAACTTGCTGAGGCCTCTCTAAAGAATTTGATTTATTTTTAATTTAAATTTCAAACAGTGTTAGAGGCGTTAGTATTTGCTATTTAGTAATTACATTCTTTTACTGACTACCAATGTACCAAAGTCCCATAGTCTCACCTCATCATTGCAGTCAGATTGTGTCTTAGGATTGACCTCCAACTTCTCAATAACAGCTTCAACTGCCAGTAACAAATCCGTGTCCAGCCCAAGATGGTACTTCGGATTCAAATAGTATGTTAGTAAAGGGAAAACCACAAATATAAGTTGTTAGTGACTTAATACTTTTGAGTTTTGAATATATAAATATAAAAACTTATATAAAGTGTAAAGTATGTCGAAGTGTTGAACTCACCAGCTTTATGCAAGGGATGACTCAAGTGCTTTTCCCATTGCTCATCAATGATGTTAATGTATGAGCGAGCACTTCGGGGTATTGTAGCTCGGACCATTTCCTTCATCTTCTGTAGGGCAACATATATGTGGGGCAATGTAGGCTTCTTCTCCATATCAACCATCCTTAGTACTGCCACCATTGGCTCTAATATGGCAACAACTTTATACAAGTCCTTCCAAAATCCATCACTTGCAATGGTCTCTTGTGCTGCCTTCCCTTCTTCTGTCTTAGAGCCTGGCCAACTAAACCATTGGTCACTTGCAAACATTGACCTCAGACCTACCACCTTCGACTGAATGCTCTTCAATGCAATGTAATTGGTGGCAAATCGAGTGACACCAGGCCTCACTAAATCCCCCTTGCATTTTTTTCTCATCATGGCTAAAGCATAACCATGGTTATACACAAAGGTAGTCACTTGCCTTGCCCTATTGACCACACCAGCCACCAAAGCTTTTTTTCCCATATCCTTCAGCATTAAATCAATAGAATGGACTGCACATGGAGTCCAAAAGAGGTGGATCCTCTTACTCTTCTTGTTCATCAGTTTCTCTCCAGCCTTCTTAAAATTAGAATCATTATTCGTCATAATTTGGATAACGTTATTTGCTCCTATATCTTCCTCCACCACTTGCTTCAGTAGCTTGTACAAGTATAATGCATCCTTGACATGCTTTAATGCATCAACAGACTTCAAGAAGACTGTCTTCCCATTACAACTCACCATGAAATTTATAATGGACTGTCTAGTAGGTCCAGTCCAGCCATCAGCCATAAGAGTAACCCCTTATACGACCCAGCTTGGCTTCAGACCCTCTATGTACTCTTTCAGCTCCTCTATCTCTTTAGGCAAATATACATTACAACTTATATGGTGTAGGCCCCTTCCATCCTAGGCCAGCCTTCCCTGCAGCGTCAAGGAATGCATTATAATATGTTCCTTGTGTTACATTAGCTAGAATGCCATTGTATAGTATGAACTTGCTGAAGGTTTTTCGTGCTTCCTCTTGTTTACCACCAAACACTTGCGGGATGGTTGGCTGGAAGGCATCTTATTGCCTAAAGGTAGATGGATCCTGCTAAAAAATGGTATCTAGGGAACGTGCTCGTGGTCAGGCTTGAGGCCGTGGGATATCTCTTGTGCCAGTGCTTCTCCTCCTCTCATCTTGTTGCACTGGTGTAGCTGAGCCAGATCCACCAGCTCCTCTTACTTGCTCATATGCTCTTATATTCTCAAAATGAAAACTTTGCCTACTCTTTGCCAAAGTCTGCTGGTAAATCCTATATTCAGCCTCTGATTGGAACTCACCAGGTGTAGGCCTATATTCAGTATCATCTCCTACTCCTCCAAGGATGTCTACACCAGGCCTCTCTAGAACTACCTCATCGAAAGCTATTTGTTGTCTTTCCCTATCAGCTTTCTTTGTTCGTACTCCTCTCAAGTTTTGTGCCATTGCCAATTTCACTTGGCTCGAAACATTTCAGCATTTGACAACATCCTTGCCCAGACTAGACAAATGTTCCTTTAACCTAGTTGCTCCTCCAGAATTTAGAATCTTTCCATAGTAATTACACTTTGACTTCTTTTTGTCCTCAAACATCAGGACTCCATGTAGCCATGCTATATCCCCCATTGTGTAAGAAATATCTTATTTTTTACACTATTACATAAAAAAACATATATTAGTAACTATTACAGACTTAAAGTAATGTATTACACACTTAAAGTATTGTATTCATAACTATTAAACATAATATGAAGCTACTAGAACAATCAAATACCTATCTCTTATTTATTCCCTAACCCTAGTATTTATTTATTAATTAAAAATAATATTTATAAATTTTATTATAAATAATTATACCTTCAAATTAAACTATTACAACATAATGATGTATTTGATATCATTTGAAGTTGAACATTATGTACAAATGTTGTGCATAATTTTCCAACAAAAATAGGTTTTTTTTTCTTAATTTTATAAATTTTCTAACTATTTTAATAATATTATTATTAAATCTAAAAAATAAAATATGTTTTTTTAATGGGTGAAAAATAAAATTGACTCCATGAGACTATAGAGCATGCAAACTTGTCTAACATACATCAAGATCACATCCAAACAATAAATATTTGTCCTATTTTTTTTAATTTTTTTTTTTGAAAAAAATCAATTTTTTTTTCCAAAAATTATAATAAAAATTTGAATAACCCAAAAAAAATTCGGCCTCCATGAAGTGATAGATCGGCCAAATTTGTATAACATAACTCAAAATCACACCCATCTACCAAGATTTCATCAATTTTTTTCCAAAAAAATAGTTTTAGGGAAAATGGGTTACCTTTAAAAAAACCTTCAAAATGTTGAGCAATCTTCCAAAATTGAGCTTCAATCTTCACTTTGGCACCAAATTCAACTTCCAAAGGGTTGAATCCAACCAAAAAATGAAGAAGGGAAGAGAAGAATTGAGAGAAGAAGAGAGTTAGAGAGGAGAGAGCTATTTTGAGAGTTCTCTGTCGAGCTAAGGCTGTAAACACATCTGTATGACTTAAATGAAGTCATTTGGGTCAAATGACTTAGCCCCATACCCGAGATTGGCTTTTTGATCTTAAAATCGAGCCCAATTCGAGACGAGATCTCGACGAGAAAATGCACTTCTATGTTTCGGATGCCATCTCGACTCGATATTACAAAAAATCGAGAATCTCGGCGAGATCTCACGAGATTTCGAACTATGATGGTAGTTTGATGAATAATCAGTAGGTCAGGTCTGGTTATACCTGGGTTCATCTTAAGCCACTATTATATATTGTTGGAGTTGTAAGACCTTGAATACCTTCCTACTGGCCTAATAGATAGGTGTTTATATTGCTGGGAATTGATGTATAAGGTATTATTCTTCTTGTTATTATGTTGCTTCGGTTTTCTAATTTCAATAAAGTTATATGTAACAAGGTATTGGTTTTAGGTACCAAACTGGATAAGAGAATCTTAGGTAAAAAAGCTATGCTGATTTTTGTCAATATAATTATCAACAATTTTTTTAATTATAGTATTATTCACGATAATGGATAGTCCCTGTTCTTACTGATTTCTCTTCTCTCTCTTCTCGAGGGAAAACACCCTTTTTTCCATAAGGGCTGGCTCTTTCACTGGCTGTTGTTAACCTCTCTCTTTCATGCTCACAACGTTAGCTCCCTCATATTATGGGCATTTTCCATGAGTACTGAATTTTAAAGGTTCAATTTTTTCGAAGATTTTTCAGAGATCAGCTTCTTATTAGCTTGAGAGTTAGTTTGACTGTCCTTGGTTATGTCTATTGCTTTGTATCTTGTTATTATTGTATAGCTGTAGGGCTATGTTTGGAGTACTGTTTTGTATGGTGGGACCCCTTGGCACACTTCTTCTTTTCCACCACTAGTATATTCTAGAGTAAATTACTACCCCTCCCCTCGAGTATGCTTGAATGACAAATCCCTCCCCTGGATATTGAGTAATGACTTTCCCCTCCCCTACATTAACAAGATTCTATGTACCCATTCCGTAAAAAATGGCTGTTAAGTGTTATAAAAAGACTATATTGCCCTCTAAGCCCCTTCTTCTTCTTCTTCCTCCTCCTTTTGCAACTCCAAATCGAATCGAATTGAATTGAATACCGCTAGTACAAGCTGCAACGCATCTAGCTATTGCGATTTTAATCGCTCACCAGAAGAGATTCCAGGCCGCTTCTCATCCAATGATGCTTTGAGTGTATTGGGTCGCGAATTTCGCCATTGTTTGCTTGTTCTCTGTTTCAGCTATCATTCGCCTGAGCACCCAGAACAAAGACTTCAATAGTGCAAGAAAAACAGAAAGAGGATGCCACGACTGTATAGCATAGACAATTAATTGCTTGAAATACACACAAAACAACACAATAAAAACAGAGTTCTTTCAGAAGCAGTAAAAAATGCACATCTTAAAGAAACCTTAAACACACAAAACTAATGGGAGCAACAATATCGTTGGGGTTCACCAGTATGAAGGAGAACCCAAAAAGTTGCTCAGAAGAGGTCTTGGTGTCTCACATGTCTCGGCAGCTAAGAGGAGACATTCTTCATTGCTTCTCAATCTCTGCACCACCGTAGATGTGTAAACCCTGATTCTCCTGAACTGCACAGAACAGAATAAATTTCAGTGGGGAAGATATGAAAACATTAAAAAACCAAGAGAGAGGGCTTCATCAAGGGAAAGCTAGAGAGAGAGAGAGAGAGAGAGAGAGTGGGTTTCATGAACAACCTAGATGGAGGTTGCTTGTTCTCAATAGCCATACTGATTCATCTGAAATTTTAACCTAAACCATGAAACACATACAAGGAATTTAATTCAAAGTGATTCAAAACACATCCAATTGGAATTTTCCCTCTTCTTCACACCTCTCTCTCTCTCTCTCTCTCTCTCTCTCCCTCCCTGTTTTAACCATATACAAGATATGGAAGAAGGCGGTGGAGGGTTTCAAACCTAATCCGTTTCTTGCATCTATATTGAACTGTGTAGTGTGGATCTTCTATGGTCTTCCCTTTCTGCATCCCCATAGCTCTCTCATCATCACCATCAATGGCGTTGCTCTCGTTTTGGATCTCGTGAGGGCGGCGACGGTGTTGACCTTGGGTACGGAAGTGGTGGCTACGGTTTTAATATAGTTAGGGGTATTATTGGAATATCACAAACACAAGGGCATTTTGAGGTTTAAATGAAAATATTTAGGGTGATGTCATCACTTAACAGCCATTTTTTATCGAATGGGTACGATTGATAGAATCTTTGTTAATGTAGAGGAGGAGAGAGTCATTACTCAATACCCAGGGGAGAGGTTTGTCATTCAAGCATAATCGAGGGGAGGGGAGAGTAATTTACTCTATCTTCTATTATCTTCCTAAGGAAATGGTGGGTTAAAACCATGGTGATTCTAGGCCCATGTGTGTATGTGCGTGTGTTTCCCTTTAGCCATTCAAGAAATCTTAACTTTTCCTTACTGGAAACCTCAGCTACTCTTGCAGTTTTCTTTCAAGTGATTGCAATTAAATAGAGGACGGGAAGAATTTAAAAGGGTAAGACTTTTAGATCTTTCTTGGTAGCTAGTTTCCGAGCTTCAAGCATGGGGAAAGCTTCAAGAGATAAGAGGGTAATAGTTTTTCCATTCTGTTGGTTGGACTAGATGTTCTCAACATCCCCTGCGGCCCCAAGACCTTTTGAAGCAGTTTAGTTTTGAGTTTCTGTTTTATTTTTGCAGGATATCTACTATCGAAAAGCAAAGGAAGAAGGTTGGCGTGCTCGGAGTGCCTTTAAGCTACTTCAGATTGATGAGGAATTTAACATCTTTGAAGGTGCATCCATTTTTCTGTTGGTTTGCCGTTATTTGTTTTTAGCTTCTCATACCATAGATGCGTTCTGATTTTCAAAGGTAAAAGAAAGCCGAATTCAAATCAACCCATTGTAGCATTTATTTGTTAATTGGTGTTGGAGTTACTGAAATTTACATAGCATAGGTGGAAAATGCAAGTCCAGATTTGGTTGTGATGAGTTTATGTCATATTACATCCCCTCCCCCCCTCTCTGGGCCGTCTGTGCGATGGTAAAAGCTCAGGCTGCCTACCTGAAGTTACGGATATGAGTCTTGCGAGCAGCCTCTCAGTGCAAAAACTCCAATGGTTAGGACCATCTCCAATCCACCCTTCCCAGGAACATGCAAATGCAGGGCTTGCAATGGGTTATGGCCCTTTACTTTTTCTTCCCCCATTCTTAAATTTTAACTTCGATCCTGATACGAAGAGGACCTTAAACCGGTGGAAAAATCTTGGATTAAATTGATATTGTTTATTCTTATCACAGCTGCAATGGGGGAGTATGCGTTGATCTCCTGATTATACATGGGTTTACTTGTAATGGCAAAAATTGCTTGGAATTTTACACCAATCAGAAGTATGGAAAGGATAGGAATGATGAAAGAACCATGGAATGTCTTTTTGTTAATCGTAGTTAGTGGATAGCCATGTATAACTAATGTAAGACTACATTAGGTTAATTTAGTCCCAAGTAAATCCACAATTTCAAAATAGAAACAAGGGCAGAATTAGAAGGTTTAGTAAATCAAACCAAACCAGCCACTGGAACTCAACCAAGTTTGGATTGGTTGATGCTTGTATGGAGTAGAAACTCTACTGATGGTTGAATTGGAAGACATGGCAGCAACACAAAAATAGAAACTAAGATTCTGCAGGCCAAACCAGCCACCAGTTGGGGCTCAAGTTTGGATCGAGTGTAGGGACTATTGAGGTGAGGTTCTGATGGATGGAAATGAAGTTATGAAGGTGGGATGAAAATAGAAGGTTTGTGAATATGGAGGATTCCAGCCAATGGAATGGGGTACAAGTGGGGATCGAGTGGAACGGTTGATGGTGTGATGTAGTGCTCCAAAACCCAGCAGGAGGGGCTGTGGAGTTATGGGGTTCAGAAGTTGCAGCCATGAAACAACTCTCAGAAGCAGCAGCAGCCTCCTATTGGGTGGAAGTAGAAGCAACAACAGTCTTGGTATGTTGGAGATGATTGCAGCCTTCGATTGAACCTTCTCAGCAATGGTATTGATCAACAGAGAACAGCAGCAGCACAAGAGGTCAATGGAAGGGAAGAGAAGATGGAACAAAGAGGAAAATAGAAGGTAGGGGATAGGTGGATTATGCTCTCTCAGCCAGGCTCCTTCAGCCCTTCAAGTTACAACCAATTTGAACATGAGAATATTCATTGCATTCAAGCAAAACTTCATTCATCAACTAAATTGTGGGGAGGCTTCTAAAAAGCTTTACAGTATATAGAGGGCTATGCTTGCACCTCAAGTTCAAAGAAAATAGAAACTTACATAATTAGAAACCAATATTTAAAAAACTAAATATTGCATAAGAATAGAAACTAAATTGGATCTACTAAAGTCTTCACATCTCCTTGTGGGACTCACTTTTAAGCCATATTGGGCTGGCCCAACACAAGGTTGGTTGGCCCTACGGCCAGTGGGTTGGTCCACCGATTGGTGAAGTGAACCAGCCCTTCTCCCATGGGTGCCTTTGAGATATTTCTTGCCAAACAGCTTGGATCTGCATCAATAACATACTTAAGATCAGGATGATTTTCCGAGGGTACCAGACATGGCATAATTGTTATTTGCAGGTGTCTGTAGTATTAATATATTTCCCATAAAGTCCCAGGTAATTATATTAATACATCAAACACCTGCAAATAAGAAGCATCATATAGATAAACTCAGTGTAGCGGAGATGAGAATGTTGAGATGGATGAGTGGCAAAACTAGGAAGGTTAAAGTAAGGAATGATCATATTAGAATTGATTTGGGAGTAGCTTCAATACATGATAAGCTATGAGAGAGTCGTTTGAGGTGGCATGGCCATGTTCAGTGGAGGCCTTTGGATGCTCCAGTATGGAGGAGTGATTTGATTCAGATTGAAGGAACTAAAAGAGCCAGAGGTAGACCTAAAGTGACCCTAAGAGAAGTGGTTGAGAAAGACATGCATAGCTTAGGCCTTGTATCAAGTATGACCTCGAATAGAGCTGATTGGACGCCAAGGATCCATGTTGCTGACCCATTTAGTTGGGTTAAGGCTGAGTTGTTGTTGAAAGTCCCACCTGGCATCCATTTGATTCATACTACTCGACTCTTTCCCCCCAATCCCTGCCTTAATTTTTAACTCCAAATCTAGGGATTAATAATTATTATCCCTAGATTAAAATGATGCAATATTAATAATAATGATGGCATAATAAATAATAATAATAATCAATATTAATATTGATAATAATGATGCTGATAGTTTTTTGGTTTTATTATTATATCATTATTCAGTGTTACTATCAGTACGGACAATATTTTCCAGGTAGATGTTCATTTTTGTTATTCTTCTTCCTGTCATTACTAGTACAAGGTTTGAAAACCAGTCTAAGAAAAGAAAAGATGGTAGTTATTTGCATTCAAAATGACAGTGGTGAATTTATGAATTTTTGTTATGCATTTATACTCTGATATCAAATGTTAACGCTGCAAGGATATTTTTTTATTTGGTGTTTCTAAGATGGTCCACCAAATAAATGACAGGGACGTATGTGACTAGATAGGAAGCTGCTAAGGGGAATGGCTAAGGTTTATTTTATGAATAGCCATTTACATCTAACCGATGGGAATGGCTCTTGGAAGCTGCTAAGGGGAATTGTTCAAACATGAATTGAACCTGTTGTATCTCAGGTGTTTGAGGCCAGCAATGGAGAATTATATCAAGTGATGCAATTAGATTGGGATTTTCATAAACTCAGGGTTTAGGATGTTCAAAAAATCTTGATGAAATTACATACGTGGGGGGTGGTGTTAAAGTTCATTGGTAAAATCTAAAGAGTTTGATTTGGAATAGAATATTTGAAAATTGGAATTTAGCTGTAGGTTAAGAACTAAACTGAAGGCCTAACTTTGTGGAGCTCGGGTTCATGTCGGAGATAGAATAGAGCCTTGGTTGTGGCTTCTGAAATCAAATGAGAAACACAACAAAAAACTATATATGTTGGTAGAAATAAGAGAAGAAGAAGAGAATTCTATAGAATGAGTTTTACTGACTAGATTAACTCCTAATACTCTTTGTAAACATACAATCACATTGATTAATCACCAATCAGTCATCCAGCATGCAACCATAGCAGCAGATCTGGACCTTTGAATAAATATCTGAAGGATCCTTTTATTACGGACCCATGTTCAAGTTCCATTATTAGTCGGGGTATTTGAAATCAGATCTTGATATTCAGTTGAATTGGCAGAGTCAGGGGTTTGCCTTTTTGCCTTGTATATTGTATTTTCTAATTTAATATAATAATAAAATACATATATTATGTACATGCATCTAATATTCATGTTTGGATGCATTTGGACCTTGAATGGAATAGATCATAGTTTATTTGCATCCGTTCAATTATTTTTCCTAGTTGATATCCTCAACTTCATGTGGAGTTGGTATTTCTTTGATACTAGAGGCAAAAACCATTGTAAGGATATATTTTTGGTGGATATATGGAGCATCTGGCAGCATTGCAATGACAGGATCTAAGGGAGTACAATATATCTTCTCAGTCTACCATTGGTTTGACTATTGTTAGGGCAGCATGGTTGGCATCCACGTTTATTTTTGGGCATATCTTTTGGATAAACTATTAGAAGATTGGAAGGTGATCACTATTCCTCTTGCACCTCCCCACTTATTGTGTTGCCATGCCACAATGGGTTTCTTCAGAAGCTTGCTTTATGAAACTGAACTCAACCTATATTCTCTATGCAATCAAGGTCCTTCTGGTATGGGTGGGTGTTTCAGGGTAGTGAAGGTACTTTGGGGTCTATCTATCTGGCAGATTCTATTGTTATGGAGCTTAGAGGTCTTTATGGCTTATCTTCTCCACAAGAGAAGCATTTGGAGGTGGAAGGAAACGTGCCATTGTTATTGACGGGGTTCCATCTTCTTGTAGAGGTCCATGGAGACCATCTCATCTAAATAGGAGTGAAAGAGCCTTGGTCTTCTCTATGAAAATCTCCTTCTCTTGAAGGCCTTGCTGTAGCAATACATTTGCAGATGAATTAGGTTCATTATTATGATGATGGACTATACTAACTCCTTAGTTTTGTGGCAGTGAGCACTATGTTTTGGTATTGTACTTTTTTTTGTTGTTTTGTTTTATTTTCCTTGTTGAGATGTCTGCGTCACCTCTCTCTCTGGTTTCAATAGTCATTATTGGTTTTTTTAATCTTTGAAGAATGATAGAGAAAATTAAAGCTTGCTAGAATAGAACCAGAATGGAGTTTTCTCTTTCAAATGTTTGAGATTGTGGATTACTAATACTATCTGGGAAATGGATGTTATTTTTTGGTTTTATTATCTTCTTCTTCACCTTCATCATTTTCTCCCTTGTTTCTTTCTCTTCAAGTCCACGAGTTTATTTTGCAATCCAGCTTTGTTATATGGTTGATTTTTTTTCCTTTTTAGTGAAATTCCCACCTTACCCATTTCTCTGGTATGTAGTGTTCTATATGTTGCAATGCTTAATGTAGATGGCATTTAGTGGATCATTCACCCCTTGAGCCGTTACCATTGTTGTTGTTCGTCATAGGCATCTTGGCATTGTTACACCCCTACATTTTATTATTATTTGATGACATAAATCTGGATGTGCAGGAGTGAAGCGTGTGGTAGATCTTTGTGCAGCACCTGGTAGCTGGAGTCAGGTACCATTTCCCTTTAAATGTGTTATTTTTGAGCAGTTTTATTTCCTTGTTAAACCTTCTCTCCTTTGTCCTTTTTTTTTTTTAGTACAATTGTGAGTACTGCCAAGCTAGTCCCAAAGCATGGTGTACTCAGTCTGGTTCATCATGTCTGAAGCTGAAAAGGTGTCCTACATAGACCAAATGATATGATAAACAGATGGGGTACACCATGGTTTTTGATCTTGTAGCAAGCTTATCATTTCCCTATTGTTTTTTAGGCATATATTTACTATTTAGTTGGTTAATGACAAGATCAATACATGATTATGCAGTCCATTTTTGGGGCATAAAATTGGTCTAGACCATAGAGGTTTTAGCAGATCTGAATTCTCAAAACGTATATCCAGGATCTGACTGGAATTTCTGATGTTTGACTCATATCTAACCCTAAATCCTAGCAGGCTCTCAATACAGATTTGGTCTTCGTTGGGTATGGATCCACTACCTTAATCTTAGTTTATTCATATATACAAAATGCATATACCCCCAAACATTCCAAGATCTGATTGGAACCAAAATTTGAAACAACTATGATCCAAAGAGACAAATCCAATTTAATTATGTATGCGTGGGAAAAGGTATTGGGTCCTGTTTGCAAAAATTTTATGCCATTTACGTGAATCATTTTGAGAGCAATTACAATTTCGGTGTAAACCTTTGCCCCCTTTCCTATCTATTAAACATATTGATTTTGTCATGTTGCTGACAAGATTTACGTCTGTGTTTTTGGACATTTATGTTTCTGCACTTGGGTTCTCACTTGTTGTGAATTGACATTGCGTCATGTTAGCATGCTTTACTATGAAATTTGCATGTGGTAAACCCTTGCGCTACCATCCATGACTTTCATATTAAGATTGTAGATTCATATGTTATGTATGCTGTATTTCAGTTAAAATTTTATTTCTGTTGGATATTTTCTTCACTGCATTTGACATTATTTATCCTACAATAATTGATACTTTACTTATATGTTTAAATTAGATGCTTTACATCCTATTTGTTTTTGCTGTTATACTTTTGATTGGTGCCTGCTGCTGAACATCTTGCACGTAGGTTTTGAGTCGAAAGTTATATCTCCCAGCCAAGTTGTCATCAGAGCCAAGGTAAAGTCTCATTTCTGTCATTAGGTATGGTGTACAAATTTGTTTGCTTATGTTTTAGAGTAGCTGTTCTTATTATGTCGTATTTCTTACTCAATGTTGTTGGTAAACATTTATGCTAATTTCATTTTGTTTTTGAGTTGAGTTCCAGAATGTTTTCTTCCAGTGAAGGTAGTCCTTCAAGCTAAAGTTTTCTAAGGTGCTTCTTGACATGACTTACTGAAAATGCAGCCAGTTAAAACAAGAATTCTTATCTGGTCCATTCTTTTGTTGCTTACTGTCTTAATGAACATGGAAGCATAAGGAAAAAATTCTCCCTAAACTTGGGTTTCATATTGTGCTTCTTAACAGTGAAATATCTGTGTCTGATGTAGTTGACCTTGTGAATGACTAAATGAGTTTAATAACTACTGTGATGCTCAAAAATATGTGATGCAGTTGCATTAGACATTGATCCTGTAAGGAGGCCTATACGCAAGCATGGGGGGGGGGTCCATAGCTTGTGTCAATCCAATGGGCTAAAATTTACCTTTGGTTAGTTATATTATAGGTTGGGCCTTTTTATTTATTTGGATTTCATTGTAATGGGCATAATTTATAAGCTCATAAAGTGGGGATAAAGTTAAGTGTACAGGATTAGTAGTTAAGTATTTGGGTTAAGTTAGGATACTTAATAGTTAGATAGAGTTCTGTTTTGAGTTTATTTATTTAATTCAGTGTGTTAGAGTGATTAAGAGTACTTTTATGAGTCAATTTAGGAATTTAAATTGTTTTTATATATGTAATACACCCTCTATCAGTTGGAGATGATTTGAGTAAAGAATACTATTTTTTTAAGAGTTTTGGTGTTGAGCAGTGCTTACGGGATTGGTACCTGATTTCTTCTCTTCTCTTCCGTTCTCTCTTTCTCTCTTCTTCCTCCCAAGCAGATTGATCTCATATCTTTTCCCTCTCCTTCCATCGTTCTGATTTCTTTCCTTAACAATAAGAATGATCCATGACTACAGGCTCTCGATGCCTTTTCATAGTTCTTTTGATCGTGAACAGCCAGTAGTATTATAACATTTGGAATGATAAAAGTCCCCATAACCTCTAACACAATTCTTCCTGTGAGGTACAACATACCCTTTAACTTAATGTTTCCTTCTGGGGGCGTAGCCTCTGGTAGCACCCCCTCCCTCTTTCTCTCTCCTCCCCCCATGAAATGACGTCTCTGTCCCCCTATTGATTTAACCAATTCGGGAGCCTTCATTGGCTCTCACCTGCCCGCATAGCCTCTGTTACCGGGCAGGAAACACCTTATTGTCTCATGTCAGAATTACTTGGTTTCTAAAATGCTGTCCATTAACTAGCAATTAGAGCCTTCTTGCTTTTTGTCAGTTGTTGAGGTATGAAGTGGATCAAAGAGAAAGTCAAAATACATATTGGGATGAGTTATACATATATTGGGCTTATGGTCTAATTGGTTTTGATTGTAGTTGCCTTCTTCAATGTACCTACATTCTGTGTAGAAATAGACATGAGATTTATTTTATGAATTTAGTCTAGTTTATAATTTCTTTAGTTTCAATTTTTTATGTTTTCTAATAGATGTAGGATATCTTAAATTTTTTTTTAAGTATCTACTTCTGTTTCCTTATGGAATTGCGAGAGCTTAGGTCAATTTGAGTTTCTATTCTATTCGTGAATCCTATATGACTTTGAGTTTGTGGTATCTTCAAAATCTCGGCTGCTCAAGAAGTTGGAATAGCTGCTCCTCCAACCCGGAGTGGATTCTAGGGGAAGGGCAGAGCCTCACCTTGCAGTAGGAAGGTGTTCGTTGCTGGGAGGGGTTCCAAAATATCTGGACCGAAGGGAGGCGGAATTCAATACTCCGATCTTCCTGGGGATTAATCACTGGGTTTTTGAATATTATAAGTGGGTTCGTATCCACTACCCTCATCCTTTAGGGGACACGGATTTTAAAGATAATGTTAAGAGTTTTCTTAAAGGAAAATTTTATAAGACAGTCATTCGATCGGCTATGATGTATGGTGTAGTTAAGAAGCATCGTATAGATAAATTCAGTGTAGCTGAGATGGATGTGTGCCAAAACTAGGAAGAATAAAGTAAGGAATGATCAAATTAGAGCTGATTTGGGAGTAGCTTTGATACATGACAAGCTATGAGAAAGTCGTTTGAGGTGGCATAGCCATGTTCAATGGAGGCCTTTAGATGCT
This sequence comes from Telopea speciosissima, assembly GCF_018873765.1. Taxonomy (NCBI): domain Eukaryota; kingdom Viridiplantae; phylum Streptophyta; class Magnoliopsida; order Proteales; family Proteaceae; genus Telopea; species Telopea speciosissima. The sequence continues at coordinate 16,391,899 of NC_057917.1, forward strand.
CCAGCGCGGAGGAGTGATTTGATTCCAAGGGCATACCTAAAATGCATCCGGGAGTAGTGGTGAGGAAAGATATGCATAACTCAGGTCTTGTATCAAGTATGATCTTGAATAGAGCTGATTGGAGGGTAAGGATCCATGTAGCTGACCCCATTTAGTTGGGATAAGGCTGAATAGGAGTTGTTATGAAGTTTTCTTCTCTGTTATTGGCCATGTGGATTCACGCATTGGAGATGGATTTCCTTCTATGAATTAGTGTGCATCCCAATACGCTGCTAGGGTGGATTCCCTATACATCCTCCTCCTCCAACGTATTCCTTTTGTGTTTTTGCCATCAATTTGGAGTTATAGCAGTTGTTTAACAGGTCAGAAAACTTTTGTTTTACTCCATCCACTTCTGGTTGTTTAGGCGGTTTGTCTCTCTACTGGAGAACAGTTCTTCTGTTATGAGGGAACACAAGAACAGGTGAAAACCGTTTGGCAAGTCCAGTTTGTATTTGTGTTCTCTTGTAATGAACCAGTATAAAAATGGGCTTAGGAACAAATTTGACAGAACAGCAAGGCTGCATATGGCAATGTTTCTGCTCTGGGAATGCTGTTCTTTGGCATAACCATCTTTTTTCCGTTATTGTTCTGGAACCTTGTTCTGTGGGCGTTTGGCAAACCTGTTCTAGAACTGTTTCCGGAACAGAAAAAGAACATTAAGGGCGGTTGGTAAAACCTGTTCTGGAACAGTTTCTTAACATTTACAAAAAATGCCATTACCATTATAATTAACCCAAATAATGTCCTAATGCTAAACAAAAAATTGAGTGAAAATGTCATTAAAATTCGCCTTCCCTAAAATCATTATGAAAATGAAGGAATTTGTAATAAAAAAATATACTATTACAATTATTACACAGTCAAAGTGACAAGTTCAGTAATCGGAGAGAATAGAGATTGAAGTTTCAGGAGGTGGTATTAATAGAACCTTTAATTGCTCCTTTCAAATAGCCTTTAATATAATCCGATGAAAGGAGAAGGAGCTGCAGATGTGGCGGTTTCTGGACAGTCAGATGTAGGTAGAGTATGTTGGGTAGGAGAGAAAGTTCTTCCCTCTTATACAGTTATACCCATTGAAACATTCCACACCCACGATTTTCAGCCTGCAGGCCAATTAAACATGGTTGTTAAAACCCAATGTATAATTCCTATAGTCCTAGTTGTTATAAAGGAAATTTGCATGCACAAGTTAACATAGTGCTAAAACTCGTGCGAGATCTCGGTTTTTCCCAGGGTCGAGACGAGATGACATAAGAAACGAGAAAGTGCAATATCTCGTCGAGATTTCGACTCAAACTCCTTTATATGAGTGCTAGATCTCGAGATGTCAGTGGGAAATTTTGGTATACAAACACCTATCTATGCAAACCTTGGGATACAGACACTTATTTATGCCAGATGTCAGTGGGAAATTTTGGTATACAAACACCTATCTATGCAAACCTTGGGATACAGACACTTATTTATGCCAGAAACCAAGACAAACACTTATTTATGCCTAATATCATTTAAGTAAATGAATTTGTATTTCATTTACTTAAGATATTATTCATAAATAAGCAAATACCCCCTTATTTGAATCCAATAAAAATAGTTAAAAAATAAAATTCCAGAAGGAAAAAAAGCCCACCCTCCAGTTCAAGAATAAAAACTGGATTTTCGGCGGTAGGTGCAATTTTCAACTTTCTAATGTTGGGGTTTTTCTCAAATCTAAAAATTCCATAAATCTCAATATGGTAAAACATTGCTAAAAACCAAAAGTGCTGTAAAATATTCATTTGTTTTGATGTCCAAACAGATATTTTCATTCAGAGCGATTTTGACAGCATTTGCGCACACCAAATTAAGTTTGACCGGTACATAACTCCTTCAATATAAATCAGATTTAAGCAATCTTGGACTTCTTGGAAAGCTTTCTTTACTATTCTAATAGTAGTATTCGCAGTGTCGTGCTTCCCTAAATTCATTGAAATAGCTGCCTGCGACGGAAGAGTCAGTTCCCCGTTTTGGCCTGGACCTGCTAATGCTAATCCTGGTGCGCAACCCCCCGTTCCCGAGCAGGCGCTCCTTGCGGAAATTGCGCAAGAGCAAAATCAGTGTGTTCACATTCCAGAATTGGAACAACCTCTTCTTCCTAATCACGTCAGAAGGGTGGAGTTGGCAGACCGTTTTGTGTTTGTTATATAACGGGAGTAGGGGGACTTCTTTATTCTCATAATAGCACAAGACAAGAGCAACAGATGGGTCGGGATAGTCGCTCTTTCAGATAATGCGATAGCGCCTTGATCGAGCTACGAGGCGAAGGTTAGCACGGTTGAGTACACTTATTCCAGTTATATTGAAGGAGTTATGTACCGGTCAACCTTAATTTGGTGCGCGTGAATGCTATCAAAATCGCTTTGAATGAAACTATTTTTTTTTATGAATATTTGCTTATTTATAAATAATATCTTAAGTAAATGAAATACAAATTCATTTACTTTAATGGTATTAGGCATAAATAAGTGTTTATCTTGTGCCTGTCTTGGTTTCCCACTAAGTGAAACTCCTATTTGAACTTTGTTTTTGCAAAATCTGATAGTGCCATTGTGTTTAAATGGCCTAAATTAGGCTAATTACCAAGTTTCAGACCCAAACTAGGTCTAAAACCCACCGAAACCAGGTTTCTAGTTGGAAAAAAAAATGCACCAACTCGACCGAGATCTTGAGATAACTCGAGTCAACTCGGTTTTTCATAGAGTCGAAACCTGGTCGAGTTCCGAGTTTTAGTTTTTTGCAAGTTAATTGACATACTCTAATTGATAGTGGGCAACACTAGAATGGTTGGCCATAGTTTTTCATCTATTTTCATTGTTCGTACCTTACATTGGCCTTGTCCACATTTACATAATCTTAACTGGTCCACCCATATGAAAAGGAGAACATTCCCTTGGATATTTTGTAATAATCTCTTCCAATATTTTTTCTTGTCTTTATTGTGAAGTTGGGACAAGTAATACCGCATATTTCGCATTTAGAAACGGTAAGCTCATTCACATTAGATGCCATTTGGATAAAGATAAGGCCTTACAATATGTAAGGTTAAACAAAATTGTAATGATGAACGCAAACTGGCACATTGTTTAATTGTAAAAAGTTGTGACACCGCAGTTTCTTGATATGAAAATGCTGAAATACAAAGTCAAGTCTAACCACATAAACCATTGTGCAAAATAAAATAATATATAAAATCAAATCTCCAGTATCCTATGATATCTTGACAACTGGTTTGCAATTTGTATTCTAGTTTCATTCATCTCCCTTGCGCATTGCCGCTGACTAAGATTTGCCGTGGAATTATAAAATTCTTGGTGGGGGGGGGATTTAGCTCATCCTCCACTAGATCATCATTCCCTAGTACTACAAATTCTTTGTTTGCTATTTTTTCTTCTCTGATGAAGTTATGCGGACCAAAACACGCAATCACTATGGAGCTCTGAGTTTGGATTGAGTAACCATTCATTTGTCTTAATAATCTGAATATTTTTCATTACTCTAAAAGTACATTCAATGACATTCCTTGAGAGGAATGTCTATAGTTAAACAATTCCTTTGTTGTTCTTGGATTTCCTCTTGTTCTATAATCTTGTAGGTGATACCTCTCACCTTTTGGATGGTGTCAAGTAGCCGAAACTAACTTGCATATCCGGAGTCTACAAAATAATACTTGCCTACATGTATTAATGTGGATTGAAAAATATTAACCGTTTAATTATAATGGTATCGATGGTGCCGTTTTGTTTAGTAAGTACCATATCGATAAGGCTGATTTCCGATACCAGACCAGACCAGACCAGGCCAGGCCGACACATATTATACTTGATACACTGGTTGTAGCCAAATACCACTTGACTTATCAGCCGCATTGGATAGTAGACTCTTTATTGTCTACTATTTCTACTTAAAAACTTATATATGTTCTCAGCTTTTCTGGGTTCTTGTGCTATTTCCAAGTTGTTTGGTTTTATTCTTATCAATCTCTATTAATTCTTGTTCTGCATGTCTATTCTACCCTATATACTGTCCAAAGTCATAGCATAATCCATTCCCAAATCCTAATTGGGGTTCGGTTTTCAATTTTTGCATTATTGGGGGGGGGGTATCTTTTGTGAATTCCTATGTTTGTCACTTCCTCTAGTATAAATTACCTTTCTTCTATGACCATCTCAGAGAAAAAAACATCAAGCATCTTTGAGTCCATCACTTCATCTCCTTCAGGGAGGGCATGGGACTTTGGTTTTGGAGAGGGACAATTAAGTATTATCTATATTTCCCAATGGAAAATTCTTCCACAGCTATCTTCTTGTTGCTTACTGCATCTATCCTTGCCTATTTAGAAAAATCTAGAAGAACCTTACTCTCACAAAATGCAAAGCCAAACATCGGAAACTAGCTTAGAAATGATGAATATGTATGACATGGTGTAGAGAAAAGGAAACCTCGGACTCACGTTCCTCAAATTTGTCTAATGTGCTTTGCAGTTTTGAAATCAGTTAATCATCTTCATCTATTGCGACTCTGCCATGGTGGCGCTAGTCCATTTACTTTGCATGAGTAGTTTGTTCTTGTTACACCACTCTGTTTGGCTGAGAGGGGAAGCTCTTTTGCTGTGTTAGCAACCAATAGAACTGAATGCTTGAGTGATCAATAGGATCACCAAGCCCCTTTATTTATAATTAAAGAGGAGAAAAAAAATAACTACAGTAATGCCCCCCTCATAGCCGACTCTAACTAATGAGTCATCTATGGGGGAAAAAGTCCCATAATGCCCTTGCGGCTACATTACTCAACACTCCCCCTCAAGTTGATGCATAGATATCACACATGCCCAACTTGAACAAAAAACGGATGAAATACTACCCAAGCCCTTAGTGAAAACATCAACCAACTGATCATCTGACTTCACAAAAGGCATACAAATCTGTTGACTTTCCAACTTCTCCTTGATGAAGTGTCTGTCAATCTCCACATGCTTCGTATGATCATGCTGCACTAGATTATGGGCAATACTAAACCCGACTTTGTTATCGCAATACAACATCATTGAGAGACAAACAGAAACACCAAGGTCTTGAAGTAAATCTTGAATCCACAGTAACTCACATATACCTTGTGCCATAGCACGGAACTTTGCTTCAGCACTGGACCTTGCCACAATATTTTGTTTCTTGCTGCGCCAAGTGACAAGGTTCCCACCTACAAAAGTACAATAACTTGAAGTAGACTTACAGTTAGGAGATTCACCTCAGTCAGCATCAGTATATGCCTTAATATGAAGATGATCATGTGGAGACAAGAGAACCCCTTTTCCTGGAACTGACTTCAAGTAATGAAGAATGCGAAGAACAACAACCATGTGTGTGGAGTAGGGATCATGCATGAACTGACGGACTAAACTCACCGCAAACGCAATGTCTGGTCTAGTATGTGAGAATAAATTAATTTTCCCACTAGTCTTTGATAACGGCCTTTATCAACAAGTTCACCATCTTTATCCTTCAATTGAGTACCAGCCTCCATAGGTGTATCATAGGGATGGCAACCCCAAACCAGTCTCAGATAAAAGAACCAGGGCATACTTCCTTTGAGAGAGAAAGATGCCTTTTGAGGACTGAGCAACTTCAATCCCAAGAAAGTACTTTAATTTCCCTATATCTTTTATTTCATACTCACGTCCTAGGAAGCTCTTCAGATGGGAGATCTCTGCACCATCATTTCTTGTCACCACAATGTCATCGACATAGACTATGAGAATAGTGACCTTGTCACCAGACCGCTTGATGAACAAAGTATGATCAGCATTACTCTGTTTGTTTCCCACAGAAATCATGGCCTTGTGAAATCTACCAAACCAAGCCCGAGGAGACTGCTTCAGCCCATAGAATACACACTTCAGTTTGCAGACTTTTCCATGAGTTTTCAAATGAAAAATCTGGAGGAATCTCCATATATACTTCCTACTCAAGCTCTCCATGAAGGAAAACATTCTTGACATCAAGCTACTACAAATCCCACCCAAAATTTACAACACATGATAATAAAATACGAACAATACTCAATTTCGCAACAAGAGCAAAGGTCTCCTGGTAGTTAATCCCATAAGTTTGAGTAAAACCCTTGGACACAAGTCTTGCATTGTACCTACCAACCATGCCATCCTTCTTCTGGTTAACTACAAACACCCATTTACATCCAATTGGCTTTTTCCCTGGAGGAAGAACAACAAGATCCCAAGTGTTATTTTTTCCTAAGGTTTTCATCGCTTCTACCATAGCTGCTTTCCATTTTGTATATGCAAAGGCCTCCTGCCACTTCTATGGAATAGAAATAGAGGAAAGAGAAGACTCAAAAACATGATAGGGAGGAGAAAGAGAGTCATAGGAAACAACATGAGATATGGGATGTTGGGTACATGTCCGAATATCTTTACGAACAATAATAGGTAATTCAAGAGAAGAAGGATCCTTACCAAACGGAGTAGTAGGCTCTGGCTCAAATGATGACGATGGGATGAGTAAAGGTGCCGTAGTGATGGTGGTTTCAACTTGCTTCTTAGGAGTTTGAGTAAAGACACGAAGATTTGGACGATCAAGTCTACCCTGTATTTTTTCAACCTGTCCTCTAACAGAACCAGGAGTAGGCTGCTCCCCCTAAATTGGAACATTGAAAGGAGTAGCAGGTAACGTCGGAACATCTTCACCAGCCAAGTCAAACTCCCCCTGAAGAGGTGACAGTGATTAGTAAGCTAAGGACTCATGAAAGATGATGTCCATGGAGAAGAGGACACGCTTTGTTAGAGGATGGTAGCATTTGTACCTTTTATGAGTTGCTGAATAACCCAAAAAGATATACTCGACGCCACGAGGATCTAGCTTCCCATGGGAGTGATGATTGCGAGCATAGCAAATACAACCAAAAATCTTTGGGGGAACAAGAAAGGAAGATGAACCCTGGAGGACATCAATTGGAGCACGGAAGGCCAGAACTCGAGTGGGCAATCGGTTGATCAAGTAAGTAGCGGTAAGAATAGCGTCACTCCAGTACTGGGAAGGAACATGTAGGTCAAACATCAAGGCACGAGCCATTTCTAGTAGGTGGTTATTTTTTCTCTCAGTCACACCATTTTGAGGTGTATTGGCAGAGCTGGTTTGATGAAGAATCCCATGATCAGCCATATATTGTTGAAATTGACCCTCCATGTATTCTCTGCGATTGTTACTATAGAGAATTTTTAGAGTGGCATTGAGTCTTAACTAACTTGTCGAAAAGCTGAAAACACCGAAATACTTCACTCTTGTGTTGCATCATATACACCCAGGTAGTGCGACTATGACAATCAATAAAAGTGATCCAGGTAGGGCACCATACATCAGAATGAACAATATGAAAAGGAGAAAGACTTCTTTTATTTAATGGGGAATAACTAGAACAAGTTTGTTTAGCCAAAACACAGGCTTCACAAAAAAACTCATCCTCATTACAATTTTTAACCAACTGGGGAGACAAATGAGATAAAGTCCCAATGGGGGGATGTCCTAGCCTACAATGCTACTAATATAAGTCCGAAGAGAGAGAATGCAACTGATGAGTGTGAGAGGGAATGACAACAGATAATGTAATTCTAGATTGGTAGGAGACCAACTAGAACCAATAACCAGGATCGGCTAGGGATTAGGGAAATCTGCTAGGTTAAAATATGAGAAATTGTGAAATTAGGGTTAGGGTTTGATGGGACCTAGGGTTTGACGTTAGGGTTAAGTTAGGAGAGTGTGGATTATATGGGAGAGAAGAGATGCTGAAAGTTATAGTTAAATCAAATGACTAAATCTGAAGTTATTGAGGAATCCTAGTAGAAATAGGAGTGAGGGGTAAAAGGGTAATTTCAGACAATCGGCTGGGTGGATGGTAATGAAATTTGGATCGAGTCTCTCTTAGGGTTTGAGAAGGATTCGATCAAAATTTCAGCAGGTTCTAATAATTAGATTTGGCTGGGCAGAATTTTCGTGAAAAACACCTTGCATGTGACCTTCTAGAAAGGAAGAAGAATAATTGCAGAAATTGAATTTCAACTTACTTCTTGTTTGAAAATATCTTGAACCTTGTTGGATAAAAGTTAAATTCAATTTCATTATATCTCATTATACTAAAGATTCAAAAGGTCTTTGTCACATGTGGTCTTTGTCTTTTATCTAAAAGGTCTTTTCATTGGCCAATCTTATTCAAATTTGAGTTTTCATTTCCCTCCATATTTTGAGTTGCATTTGTAAAAGAACCAATGTTGTTTAGTCCCACATTGGTAAGCTTCAAGGATGTAAGCTTGCTTATAAGTATTCATGGGTCCTTAAGGAACATGGGTTCCTTAGAGAGAAGTGTGTCCTCTCACTTGTGTGGGGGTTGGTCCGGGGTGCTTTTAAATCACGCGCGCCGAACCGAGCCGAGCCAGGCCGGGCCGAGGCCGAGTCCGAGTCCGAGTCCGGGTGTGGGTGTGGGTGTGTATAAATAAATATCTTATTTTTGTTTTTATACATGCACCTATAATACCTATACGAGTGTGTATTGGTACCTGTACACACATAAGGAGACACCTAAAGTACCTGTACGTATAAAAGGACGCCTGTATATGTACAATACCTTTACAACTTGCCTCTACATATTCTATATATACAAGGGTATTGGCAGGGGTAACTTCACTTCGTCTCTTCCTGTTTTGTTGCTTCTCAAGGAGTGGTTCTTCTCTGTTTTCATCAGAGAGTGTTTCTTTCCGTCCTTACTGTCTCTGTGTGTTGAGTATAGCTTTCGGACCCCTTCTGTAATCACTTTGGGAGTGCCGCCTTTAGTGATTAGTGGATCGTTTCATCTTGGAGGTATAATTGAACTGTTCCCGGTCTGTACTAACAAGGGGCGATTAAAGACCTTAAGGACGATCCAACCTACTGACTCCTTTGGCGATATCCTGCAACTAACAAGTACGTAAATTTATTTGATTATTTATACTCTTGTTTCGTACTGCTGTTTATGCTTTTATTACTGTTTGTATTCTTACATTGTTCTGCCCGTAGTCTGGTGCTAACAATCTTAAGGTCTTTAATATTGTGACTGTTTCTAACAGTGGATCTTAATACTGTTATAAACAGATTTAAGACTATGGCTGGACAAGATACACTTGGTCAAAAGGACACATCCAGTATTGATCCCATTCCAACTAATGTGGTCCCTGTTGTTACCACTCTTCAACCCGCATTGGAGAAGATGAGTATTGTTGGAGAGTTCGATAAGATCGAACAATTTGATGGGCAGAATTTCAAGAGATGGAGCCAAATGCTTCTTTTTGCTTTAACCCAAAGCATTGACGGATCCCAAACCACCACAAAGTGAGGTTCTGGAAGAAGATGTAAAACGGATTGCATGGATTCAAGCCGATTTTCAGTGTAAAAATTGGATATTGAATGCGCTTTCCATTGATCTATACAATGTGTATAACTCATACGAGTATGCATATATGATCTGGAACGCTTTATGCAACAAGTATACTCTTGATGATGCAGGCAGCAAGAAATATGTGGTAGCAAATTTCTTGAATTTTGAAATGACCGACGACGAAAGCGTCTCTTCCCAAATTGGTAAGTTTCAAATCTTAGAGGGAAGGTTATCTAAGGAAAATGTTATTCTTCCTGATGTTTTCGTCACAAGTTCCCTCCTTGAAAAACTACCTCCCTCTTGGACTGATTTAAAAAATAATATGAAACACAAGAGAAAGGAATGGTCCTTTGAACAGGTTGTGATCAGAATCAAGATCGAGGAGAGAAACAGGAACAAGGACAATGGTGGAAAGCCTCTTCGGTATACAAGACTCAAAGCCAACCTTGTCGAATCAAACAAACAAGGTCATTTCAAAAAAGGTCTTCAAGTCAAGAAAGGCAAGAATTTCAAGAGGTCCAAAGTGAAGTGCTTCGCATGTGGTAAGCATGGTCATCTCAAGAGAGACTGTCGAAACAAGAAGTCTATGAAATCTGAGAAAGTGAAGGCTAATTTACTGGAGGAGGACATTTTCACCGCCATGATTACAGAAGTAAGTTTGGTTGAAAAACCAAAAGATTGGATACTTGATACGGGTACAACTCGACATATTTGTGGAGATCGCAATGCGTTCTGTACTTACTCTGTTGTTAATTCGGGTGATCAAGTTTTTATGGGAAATTCCCAATCTTCTACTGTTATCGGTAAAGGAACCGTCACATTGACGCTCACTTCGGGTAAGACACTTGTCTTAAGGGAAGTGCTTCATGTTCCAGACATCAGGCGAAATTTGGTTTCGGGTCCACTTCTCAATAAGGCTGGGTTTAAACTCACCTTTGAATCTGACAAACTTATACTGTTGAGGAATGATGTTTTTGTTGGAAAGGGTTATGTAAGTGATGGTCTTTTTGTAATCAGTGTTCTGAACGTAATAAAAGATAAGCCGAGTGTTTCTTCTGTTTATATTGTTGACTCTTTGAATTTGTGGCATAATAGATTAGGACATATTAGTGCTCCTTATTTATCTAGATTATGCAAGTTAGGTCTTATTGATAGCTTTGGAAAGCCACCGGTGTCTAAATGTAATACTTGTGTAGAGGCCAAACTGACAAAGAGGCCACATAAGTCAGTAACGAGGCAAAGTGGTCTCCTTGACTTGATTCATAGTGATTTGTGTGATTTTAAATCATATGAATTAAGAGGTGGAAAAAATTATGTTGTTACCTTTATTGATGATTACTCAAGATTTACTATGTTGTATTTACTGAAATCAAAAGATGAAGCAAGTGATGCCTTTATATCCTATAAAAGAGAAGTTGAAAATCAACGAGGGAGTAAAGTTAAAAGACTTCGAACCGATAGAGGTTCAGAGTATTTTAATCTTTACAAATTTTGTGAAGAGATTGGTATTATACATGAAACTACAGCTCCATACCAACCACAATCCAATGGAATAGCTGAAAGGAAGAATCGTACATTGAAAGAAATGATGAATTCATTCCTTATCTGTTCTGGGTTAACCCTTGATATGGGGGGGGGAAAGCTATTCTAACGGCTTGCTATATTTTAAATAGAATTCCTCACAAGAAAACTGGTTTAGTACCTTTTGAGTTATGGTTTGATAGAAAACCTAACTTAAAGCATTTAAAGGTATGGGGCTGTTTGGCAAAAGTATTAATACCTGAGTCAAAGAAAAGGAAACTTGGTCCTAAAACCTTTGACTGCATTTTTATAGGATATGCTTCGCATTGTAATGCTTATCGTTTTATGGTTCTCAAAACCATAGATGGTGTTTGTGAAGAAAACAACATAATATAATCTAGGGATGCAGAATTCTTTGAGGATGTATTTCCTTATACATCCAATGAAATGGGTGTTACTAATGCTAGTGGTGATTTAAATTTCAAAGATGCTGTATCAAAGAGTACAGAAAATGATTCTGTTTATCAAGATGATCCTATATCTAATGACAATGATGAAAGTCATTTGAGGAAAAATAAAAGGCAAAGGAAAGCTAAGCACTTTGGTAATGATTGGGTTGTTTATTCTATAAACAAGGATCCCAAATCATATAATTGGGTTGCCCATATTGTGGATAAGGATCCTCTTACGTACAATGAGGCAGTTACGTCCCGAGATGCCGTCTTCTGGAAAGAGGCAATAAAAAGTGAAATTGATTCCTTATTAGTCAATCATACTTGGGAATTGGTAAACTTGCCACAAGGTTCCAAAGTGTTAGACACCAAGTGGATATTTCGAAAGAAATTGAAACCAGATGGATCACTTGATAAATTTAAAGTCAGACTAGTCGTCAAAGGTTTTAGGCAAAAGAAGAACTATGATTACTTTGATACTTTTGCTCCAGTAGCAAGAATCACCACTATAAGAGTAATGGTGGCTGTTGCATCAATTTACAATTTGGTGATACACCAAATGGATGTAAAAACAACATTTCTCAATGAAGATTTAGAGGAAGATATATACATCAGGTAACCGGAAGGTTATACTGTGCTTGGACAATTAAATAAGGTATGCAAACTTGTTAAGTCCTTGTATGGACTAAAACAAGCGCCAAAGCAGTGGCATGAAAAACTTGATATGATACTCATATCAAATGGATTTCTTGTAAATGATGCCGAGAGGTGTCTATACAGTAAGTTTCATCACGGAAAAGGTGTGTTCATCTTACTTTATGTAGATGATATGTTGATTATGGGCACTAGCCTAGATATAGTGAAACATACTAAAAATCTCTAAATGTCCAATTTTGAAACCAAGGACATGGGAGAGGCTGATGTGATTCTAGGAATCAAAATCATCAGGAAGGAGAAAGCAATTATCTTATCACAAGCTCACTATATAGAAAACATGCTTAAAAAGTATGGATATTTTGACTTATCATCGGTCAAAACACCTTTTGAGATGGGATGTCATTTACAACGACATTAAGGTGACCCTGTGAATCAGAAAAGATATTCACTGATAATTGGTTCTGTTTCTTATCTAATGAATTGCACTAGACCTGATATAGCTTTGGCTGTGGGAAAACTGAGTCAATATACTCATAACCCGAGCAACGAACATTGGGATGCTATTGAAAGACTATTGAGGTATCTAAAAGGTACCATTAATTATGGTCTTCACTATAGCGGAAACCCAGCTGTATTAGAAGGTTTCTGTGATGCTAACTGGATATTAGATACAAATGAATCGTTAGCAACTAGTGGATATATATTTACATTAGGAGGTGGAGCGATTTCGTGGAAATCGGTTAAACAGTCCTGTGGGACAGGATCCACGATGGAAGCAGAATTTATTGCCGTGGAAAAGGCAGGAACTGAAGCCGAATGGCTTAGAAATTTAGTGGCAGATATTCCACTATGGCCAAAACCTGTTCCTTCGATATCACTTCATTGTGATAGCATGGCGGCTATAGCTAAAGCTAAAAGTAGAGTCTATAATGGAAAAAGGAGGCATATTCGCCTACGACATAATCTTGTAAGGCAGTATATAAATGAGGGAACGATCGATTTTGTAAAATCAGACTGTAATTTAGCAGACATGTTCACAAAACCAATGCCTACAAAGATCTATATAGAATCATCTAAGGGAATGGGCTTAAAGCCTGTGACATAGGTCATGTGATGGAAACCCAACCTATGAAGAGGTTTAACTCCTAAATTAGGTTCAAAGGATGCAAACGAAATCACCGGATGATCTGATGAGTACTACCAATAGTTGCTCATTCTGTTAGATGGAAAGGTAGTACCACCACAATGAAAGAGGTTGAGTTACTAACTCTTAATCAAACCAAATCTCATGAATGTGGGGGTGTGTTATCTGTGGTGCACACTGTGGGTTGACCTAAATGGATGTAGGAGGTGAGGCCGCCTACCGATGAGAGTTTTAAAGGTGAACTCTCTAAACGTCCATAATACCAAGATATGGGATAAGGTCGGATTTTGTTTGAAAAACAGAGTAAAATGTCTGTTTAATTTATAAGGGTACGTCACGTAAAGTTGACTGATAGGATATGGGTAGTGAGCTTACCGGCTACACCAATGAGGAAAGGTTCAAGAAGTCTGACTTCACCCGTATTCTGTAGCGAAGTTCATCAGACCTAGTGTAGGTTCAAGTCCGAAAGACACCTGCAACGATGTGTCCTATAATGTGTAATATGCTCAACACTTTTGTCACTCTATCGACATTTTGAATCTTGTGGGGGATTGTTGGATAAAAATTAAATTAAATTTCATTATATCTCATTATACTAAAGATTCAAAAGGTCTTTGTCATATGTGGTCTTTGTCTTTTGTCTAAAAGGTCTTTTCATTGTCCAATCTTATTCAAATTTGAGTTTTCATTTCCCTCCATATTTTGAGTTGCATTTGTAAAAGAACCAATGTTGTTTAGTCCCACATTGGTTAGCTTCAAGGATGTGAGCTTGCTTATAAGTATTCATGGGTCCTTAAGGGACATGGGTTCCTTAGAGAGAAGTGTGTCCTCTCACTTGTGTGGGGGTTGGTCCGGAGTGCTTTTAAATCACGCGCGCTGAACCGAACCGAGCTGGGCCGGGGCCGGGGCCGAGTCCGAGTCCGAGTCCGAGTCTGAGTCTGACTCCGGGTGTGGGTGTGGGTGTGGGTGTGTATAAATAAATATCTTATTTTTGTTTTTATACATGCACCTACAGTACCTATACGAGTGTGTATTGGTACTTGTACACACATAAGGAGACACTTAAAGTACCTGTACGTATACAGGGACGCTTGTATACGTACAATACCTTTACAACCTGCCTCTACGTATTCTATATAGACAAGGGTATTGGCAGGGGTAACTTCACTTCGTCTCTTCCTATTTTGTTGCTTCTCAAGGAGTGGTTCTTCTATGTTTTCATCAGAGAGTGTTTCTGTTCGTCCTTACTGTCTCTGTGTGTTGAGTATAGCTTTCGGACCCCTTCTGTAATCACTTTGGGAGTGCCGCCTTTAGTGATTAGTGGATCGTTTCATCTTGGAGGTATAATCGCACTGTTCCCGGTCTGCACTAACAAGGGGCGATTAAATACCTTAAGGAGAGTGTCATCTAGATACGACTCGATCCAACCTACTGACTCCTTTGGCGATATCCTGCAACTAACAAGTACGTATATTTATTTGATTATTTATACTCTTGTTTCGTACTGCTGTTTATGCTTTTATTACTATTTGTATTCTTATATTGTTCTGCCCATAGTCTGGTGCTAACCATGGTATTAAATCTCGTTTCGTTTCGGTGTTTCGGTCTGACCGAAATTTCCGAGATACTGAAATTTTGTCGAAATATGGTATTTTTCTGTGGGTGTAAAATGCCAAAATGACCGAGATTTCCGAAATTTTCGAAACGAGATTACCGAAATTACCGAGATTTCCGAAATTTCCGAAACGAGATGACCGAAATTTCCGAAATATTCGAAATATTGCACGTGACACTTTTAGTGACTTTTTCAATATCTCGTGATATATCGTGAGTCCACGATATTTCGTCGATATCTCACGAGATATCGTCGAAATATGGTATTTTTCCATTTCGGATTGGTATCGTATCTCGGACAGCTCGAGATATACGAAATTTCGCGAGATTTTAAACTATGGTGCTAACAAACCTTGCAGAGAAATTCCAGCAACTGAATATGTTTCTTTAAGAGATCGACTATGGCAGAATTGAAAACTTGAATGGAGTTTGATTGGAGATCAATGGAGGGGATTGGGGAAGGGAATGGCTATCTCAGCTCACCCTGGGCATCTCACCCAACCTATCTTAGGATTTTGTAACAAAAGGCTAAAGCCAATATTTCATTAATCAAATTCGTGTACCACTCGGACAGTATCTTTCCTAGGGGAAGGAGAGTACTAATGAAAAAGGGTAGAAGAACCTATCATATGGTCAGTGGCACCAGAGTCAATGATCCAAGGACTGGAGACTGCCGATGCACAATGACTACCAATAGAAATACCTGAGGCAAAGTTAGAAACAGAACCAGAGGTGGCAGCAGGTGTAGAGGATTGGGCAGCGGAGGTAGAAGAGGCCTTTAACATCCGATGGAAAGCTTGAAGTTCTTCCAGAGATAGACCAGTGTCTGTAGGAGGGGTTGCAATGGTGTCAGTGTGATTTGCCTTAGCAGTAGGCTGACCACGGCCCTTGCCACCACCACCATGTTTACGTTTTTTCTTCAAAATCAGTAGGCTTCCCATGTAATTTCCAACAAGTGGCCTTAGTGTGCCACAATTTACCACAATGTTCACATTTGATAGGCTGCTTAACAGATTTGGAGGTGTCAGCAATAGTAGTAGTACTCGAACCAGACCCAGTATGTAAAGCTGATTGGTCTTCAGTGGAAGGGTGGAGCATAGCTGAATGGCGGCGATCCTCAATATGAACCAATGCATGAAATTACTCCAAGGTAGGAAAAGGATCTCTGCTGAGAATCTGGACTCTAATCTGATAATATTCAACGTTGAGACCAGCCAAAAAATTATAGACTCGAATTTTGTCAACCTGTTTGTTGTAGGTAGCAATGTCAATGGCATTGGTGGGCTAATAATCTGTGTAGTGATCAAGCTCTTGCCAGCACTTATGGAGCTCTGTATAATATTGGGAGGCAAATAACTCGTTTTGTTTTGCGTCATGAATCTTCTTCCGCAGTTCATACACTTGAGCATCATTCCCAACTTGGGAGTAAGTTTCCTTGGCAGCTTTCCATATATGGGAAACAATGTCCAATAGAAGATAACCCGGTGCCATAGTAGGATGCATGGATTTAAGAAGATAAGACGTCACCAAGGAGCCATGGGAGAGCCAATGATCCTGAGCAGGACCTTCTTCATCAGGTTTAACAGTGGTACCTGTAAGATGTCCTGTAAAACCGCAACCTGCAATTGTTAGGTAAGTAGATCGAGACCACATCAGGTAATTGGTCCTATCTAACTTGATGGTAGTTGCAGCAAAAGGAAGGTACTCATTACGGCCAGATTTATCTTATCCAGACGAAGCTGTAGTAAGAACAGACATAGTGACAAGAGAGTGGAGTCAATCCAACTGCGCAACCAGTGAAGAAATCGAGCCTGGAGATGGGTTTGTGAATTGCCATAAATTTGACCCCGTCAGAATAAGCCAAAAAGTTGATCAAGTCTCCCTCTAGTAGTGGCAAATATGTCCTCCAAAAATCAGCACTTTCTGATGAGCCAATAAAAAACCCTAATTTTTGTCAAAAATTAGGTAGAAAAAAAAAAACCTTTTCTGGAGAAAATCGCAAGGCTGAATCTGAATTCTTCTTGATTCAAATCTGCAGTCTTCAAACAGGAGCAGATGTTGACCAATAGCAGCAGAAAATAATCTCCAAAAAAGGCACAAATCGATCTTCAATAAAGGCAAGGAATCGACCTTCAAGAGAGAGGAGAACCAAATGCAGAATCTGGTCAGCACCGGTAATTTTCAATCAAATCATAATCTGGAATGAGGTAGGATGGAGGCCTGGAGGGCAGCAACTAGATCTTGAAGAGATCACTTCATAGTGCTGCTGCCCTTAAGTGGTTAGAAGAACTGAGAGACAGAGAGAAGGGTTGTAAGGGAGTGGTGGTAAGAGGAAGGGGAAGGTTAGGGGAAAAAGCAGGGAAGGGGTAGAAGAGAAGAAAAGAAAAAAAAATGGAGAACTGCAACCTAGATCAGAATTTTGGCTCCGATACCATGTTAGCAGCCAATAGAACTGAATGCTTGAGTGATCAATAGGATCACCAGTCCCATTTATTTAGAATAAAAGAGGAGAAAAAAATAATTACAATAATGCCCCCCCCTCATAGCCGACTCTAACTAATGAGTCGGCTATGGGGGAAAAAGTCCCATAATGCCCTTGTGGCTACATAATTCAACATGATGGTACATCATAGTGGTTGGAATATGAACTTTTTGGGAGGAGTGCAATAATGAAATCTTTAGACCATTTTATGAATCAGGATGTTGTGGATAGCATCATTGTGAGAATGGTGCATTGGCAATTGTAGTTGAAATGTTCCATAGGCCATTTGGCTATAGATATAATTTGGGAGCATTACACTATGATGCATCTGGGTATCAAGAACTTTTTAAGATTACCACTGTTGAGGAATTTTCCAGTAGGTGATCAAGAAAAGATAGATGCAATACATTTAAAGACATTTTTAGTTAAAAAAATTCTTACAAATTAAAATATGTTGTAGATCTTTTCACGCTGACAGTTTTGTGCTTCAATTTGATTAATGTAAGCAAAAGTGCAAAACATCCATGTCAGAAAATACATCTAAGAGATTTCAATGTAGAAATAGCAACATTTTTTACTGGATGTCTGCGTTAATTCAACCATTATTATTTCCTTTTAATTTTTTTTATCAGATTGGACCAAACATCCACATCTTATGTGTTGAACCCTTATGCATTACCTTTACACCATAAGTTTGGTCATATTGCTTTGCAGGGATTGTGAACTTCCTCTTATAGTGGCCATTGATTTGCAGCCCATGGCTCCAATCGAGGGTGTCATTCAAGTGCAGGGTGACATCACTAATGCTCGTACAGCTGAACTGGTAGAAATGGACTTTCATGTATTTCTTAGTATTCCGTCTGAAAGTATTTTAGTTTACAATTTGCTTGAGTGATGCTTTTGTTTGAAATCAATCGCCCAACTTCAAATACATGTCAATTTTGCCTTTGTAGATCCCAGTACTGTCCTTACTTCAAAGTAGCTTAGGAACTGCCATTTTATTTGAAATTGTGAACTATGGTAGTTAATGTGATACAAACAGATCCCATCTATATTTATTGTTTGTTTGTAAGTCGAAGTAAAGGGGTTCATAGGTTGATCGGGCAACCATCTCTCTCTACGGGCAAGCACTCCTTTTGGGCTTTTGCTGTGTATGTGGTAGATGGACTTTATGATTGGTTGTATTGGTTTTTATTTCTTTTTTGTATGATTCTCCATACATATTCTTGTATATCCATTGTCTTTCATTGTGTTAATTGCTGATCCCAGGTGATCTTGCTGTTGTGTCACTGGGAAGTAGGAACACTCAACCACTTAAGCAAATGTCCATTCCCCATGTCTGGGTTTATGATGGGCAAGTACACTGCTCTGAGGTTGCTATTATCTTGGCAAAATTCCATATTCTATCTCATAGATACATATGGAATTCTGTCTGAACCATATTTGAAGTTGTATGTACGACTTGGAGGGAGATCTTTTATATGTTTCGAGATCCACCCTACAATATGGGGTTGAAAAGCCGAAAAGTGATTTTTACCCTTCTAAAAAGACAACTGATTCTTGAATCTCTTTCATGCTGATGTCACGTCGAGGTGCTGCAGAAGAAAAAACTGCAAAAATCCGATCAAATTTACCCAGTCGATTGACAGGTGGTGGTTTGATCCTCAAATTCAATTATGCTTTCAGAGACTTGCGGAATATCTGATGTAGATAAATTTAATGGGCTAAAATATAGTTGCAAGAAGTAGGGTAGCTGAACCGAAGTCTGAATATGGACCTAATTCCTGGTGGTCGGACCAGCAAGCTGGGCTAGGTTGTCTAGCTAGCTCGCATGGACTTAGTAGTTTATTAGCTTTATAATTCCTAGTAGGAGTAGAAGAAATTTAATTCTTGTTTTTTTTTTTCAACTAAGTTGTAATGGCTTGATAGCACTGGACTCCTAATCATAGTAGAAGTTGATATCCGTTTTCATTGCTCGATTAGGAGTATGTTTTGATTTCTATAAATACAATGTAAGGCTTAGGCCACGGAGTTATGTTTTGATGCCTATAAATACAATGTAAGGCTTAAGCCACAGAGACGGTTTGAAATATTGATATTACTGAAATGCTTTGGCTTCATACCTGTGAGATACAGAGTGGGATGAGAGACCCGAACTTGAGATGGGTTATATTCTTCTTTCTTCCTCACACATGCTCTTGTTTCTTGATTTCTCTTAGTGCTGATTTGATTACTCACTGATCTCTTGTTACTTGAGTTTGATTGTTTGATCTGTGCTGTTCAGTCCTCTACAACATCTCATTAACTGCTACTGTTCTGCTGGTAGAGATTTATGTTTGAGAATCACTGAATTTATCCTGTGGGTACTCTGTTTTTCAGTCAATTTCAGGTTATAGTGTTTTAATCCCTGACACTATTCTACTTATCTGATTCAACCAAGACTTCAGAATTTCAAAGAGTTACCCTAGAGTCTGATTTGGAGGAAAACTCCAAATACCTAGGAACCTACCTTTTTCCCCCACCAATCCAAAAAGGTCACTGTAGCACCCTTAATAAACCGAGTTCAGGCCAGGCTTGCTGACTGGAAAATCAATCTCTTATCACAAGCTGGTAGGACTGTCTTGATTAAATCTGTGATCTCCATACCTACACACCATATGTCTTGCTTCCTTTTCCCCAAATCGATCATGCTCTCAATTGGATTCCATTAGTGCGGCTTTCTGGAAAGGACATAGTATCAATCACAAGGGTTATTCCTCGATATCCTGGGCTCAAATCTGCAGAACAAAACGGGAAGGAGGGATTGGCATCAGATCTCATTGGCACAACAGAGCCCTGATCTTGAAACTCACTTGGCGACTAGTAAATAACCCGTCTAGTCTTTGGGCTAGAATCCTTATGGCCAAATACTTCGCAACCTCATCCCTCCTTAATCCTCAAGCTCATTTTGCTTCAGGTTCTTGGACCTGGAACAGTATCCGTGCGTGAGGTTCTCCTATTTTCAGACAAATGATCAGATGGCGAATTGGCACAGGCACTATGATTAACATTGGTCCGAACCTTGGATTCCTCTTCAACATGGGAACTTCCTACCCTCATTGGTCCAACCAAACCCCCACTTCTCTAAGGTTAGCAAATTACTGATAGGTCGAACATGGAATGCCCCTCTTATTCGCTCCCTATTTCCCCAATCTATCTGCCAGGCCATCCTCTCCATCCTCTCCATCCCCCTTTCCCACCACTCCCACGATGACCAGCTCTTTACAACTGTTTCTAAATCTGGTCGGCTATCTACCAAAATTGTGGATGCTTATGTGGCCTTGGACCATCTTCCACGCACTCAGAGGACTACACTTTGGACCAGAGTTTGGAAACATAAGGTCCACCCCAAGTTTAAACTTTTCCTTTGGAAAGTTCTCAATGATGGGGTGACAACAGGTAATAAATTACTTTGGATACAATCTACCTCTACTTGCTGTCCTATATGTCATGAAGGAACCAAGACACCGTGGCATATTTTCTTATCCTGCCCCCTTGCAAAAAGAATCTGGGCAGCTGGACCCTTGGGACTTCGTACAGAATTTTTTCAGGGGCATAATGTATAGGAAGCTTTTTCAGTACTGATTTCCAACTCATCCATCTCCAAATCAGATGGAGATAGACTGCTCAGTATAGCCAGCATTACTCTATATTTCATCTGGCACAGCAGGAACAGCATTGTTTTCCAAAAACAACAGATCAACCCAACTTCAATTATGAAGCAAATAAATAGATGGATTGAGGATAATCAAATACTCAGTGTCAGGGAGGAAGCCAGCCCCAGATCCCAGAATGGGGGTTTAACACAGCAACAAACACCACCCACCATTGAGTTTTACCTGAATCTGAATACTATGGACTCCAGCCTTCTCATTTCCGACGACAGCTTTGACCCTACCACAAAAAAGGGTGGATGGGGATCAGTTCCTAATTCCTTATACATAAACATGGTTTTTGCTTCTTGTATGAATTCTGGAATTGCAGGGACAGCTCAGGAAACGGAACTCAGAGAAGTCAAAGAAGGAATCGAAAGGGCACTTCTACTTAGGGATGTAAACGGATCGGATTCGGATCGGATACGGATCGGATGTGATCGGAGCCGGATATTCCCTGGTCGAATACGGATACCTCTAAACGGATTCGGATGCGGATCGGATTCGGATTTTCGACCATCCGTTTACATCTCTGCCTTGTGTAACCCGGACCTTCCTCCCCCTAGCGGATACAATTCACTCTCAATCCATATCTCTTAGATCATGATTCTCTTTTCATCATATTCTAGAACTTATTTAATCTTCAAAAACCCTTGAAATCATTATTTACTTAATTTTTTATTATTAAGTATTCGGATTTTTTTTCGGACGGATTTTAATCGGAGTATTCGGATTATTTTCCGGATATCTCTAAACGAATACGGATGCCCCTAAACGAATACGGATGCGAATTTGGATTCGGATTTCGGTTATCCATTTACATCCCTACTTCTACTGGAATGCAGGGAACTGATCGTATGGACTGATTCGGAGGAGTTGAAGAACTAGTTGACAAACCAAGAAGATCATCCTTGGCCATGGGAACTTTACCATTTACTCTTTGATATTCAAACTTTACTTAAGTTATTTTGGTCTGTAAACTTAATTAAGCAACCTAGACATCTCATCCAGCCAGCGCATAATCTAGCCAAGCATGCTAGACTACTTCAATCTAAATCCCAATGTATGTCGGATATTTCCAATTTTATGCTTTAAGTAAAGTTTTATTTCATTAAAAAAAAAAAAAGTTACCCTAGAGAGCAACTTGACTTTGATTTGGGAGGATTCTCACTCATGGATTTTTTTGTTGCTCAAAAATCTCCCTAATCTGCAATTTTTAGGTTTCAGATTTAATGTTAGCCTGATTAATTTAAATCTAACCATCTGATTTGCTTCGAATTTTGGTTGTTGATTGATCCTACTGTGAGCTAAACTCCATCCAAGTTTGTCCTCAATCCAACCATTGGATTTGAAATTAATTTCAGTTTCACTGTTTGCTGAAATTTCTATCTTAGATTTGAATTTCTCTTATTACCTTAAACCATCCAATAACTATCTCTCATCTTCTGAAGCGTGTCTGGGTGATTTAATCCTTGAGTTTGACCTTCATCTGAGAAGGTTGACTTTTCTGTTGACGTATTGACTTTTGAGTTGACTATGAATGACTTGGCTGTGTTCTTGGATCCTGCTTGCAAGATTGATTCTAATTTCTATTGTAGATCTGGTCTTGCATTAATATCTTGACTGCTTCTTTAATCTTAACTTGCTTTTGCAATTGTATGGTAGTCAACACATGAAGAATTTGTATTTCTCAGTGTGCCTCATTTATTGCAGGTTATCAAACACTTTGATGGATGCAAGGCTGACCTGGTAGTCTGCGATGGTGCTCCTGATGGTTAGAACAATTATATGCTCTGATTAATTTTTCCTTTTCTTTGGCATGGTTTTTTCATTTATTTTGCTTAATATTATCTGTTTATTATTTTTGTTTTCACTTTGTTCCTGTGCTGTTTGCAGTTACTGGGCTTCATGATATGGATGAATTTGTTCAGTCACAGCTTATCCTTGCTGTGAGTATTAAAATTTCTGTTAATCTTACATATCAACTTCATCGAGGCAAGTCTGTATTCATAAAATCTTCGATTGTATTTTCCATGATCATGTGAATTCTTGGGAACATAACGATGTGGCAAACAAGCATAGAGTGACCAATGGTCTCACCTGTGAAGTTTAGCCAATCAATTGTCAAGGAATTATTTCATCAGGTCGACTTGTCCCTGCTACCATGTCAGTCGATGTGTTCCAACACATCCTGTGTTACCTAGACTACTGATTGTCCTAGGATCTCTATTATTAGATTTTTGCTCCTCAAATGATCTGTTATAGTTTTTCCTTGATTCACCAGAAATAGATAGTTTCTATTTCCACATTTACAAGGCATAAGACCTCAGCAGCAAATGTACATGTTAGTTGAATTGGATAGCAACATGGTCAAGAAACCAATTACTTAGCTCTGTATTGTATAGCTTATGCGTGCATGCTTACATGAGTTTAGAGTTTGAGCTTCTCTCACCCCAATATGTTTAGTAGGCATGAGGTATACCTGAGAGTCTGAGTGTGTGGGTTCAGGCGATGGGAAGTTGGACCTGGGGATGGACAAGTGTGTTAGTGGTAGAGTGGTAGGAAAAGAAGTGAAGATGTGTTTAGAATCTACATTTGTTTGCATTGTCTATTTATGAGTGTGTTTGTATCGTGTTTCAGTTTTTGATGCATCTTGTATATCTATCATATTACTGATGTCACAATTTGTCAACTTGCATGTAGGGTTTAACAATTGTTACTCACGTACTTAGAGAGGGTGGAAAATTTATTGCAAAGATATTTCGAGGTAAAGACACAAGTCTCCTTTACTGCCAGGTGAGTTATTTATTTTTCTTTTAGAAGGTAAAAGTAGGAATTTTCGTAAATGTCATGTTCTTTTTTTTTTTAATTTAATTTCAGTTAAATTAAGTTCATGGGAAATATTCTTTCCACTCCCAACTTTTCCTTGATGCTTCACCTGTACTGGCCACATGGAGACCTACTCTTATCACAACTAATCGTTGGTTGGGAAGCCCTTCCCTTGAATTAACAATGCTTTTCTTCTGTATCATCCACCTGTTAGGACTTTAACTGTTGTTCATTCAACTGTTAAACCAAGTTATGTGTTATCCTACAATTTCAGAAGTTGAAATTTTCAACCATTTTTTAAAGTTTTTTTTATCTCCACATGGGAAAATGGGATTGGGCTGAAATTTATCAGATGGATAGCTGATGACATGGATAACACATCCATCTTGTATTTTTTACTCAGAATATTCTTAACATGCAGTTCCCATTTTTCTTTTGCAGCTGAAATTATTTTTTCCAGTTGTCACTTTTGCTAAACCAAAAAGTAGCCGCAATTCCAGCATAGGTGAGCATAATGTTCTGCTGCTTACACATTAACTGATCCTGTTGTTTTGATGTTCCTTTTAATTCAATGTTAAAAAATTTGCCCTTGCAACATATCTGTCAACCTTTGACATGGCTTTTCTGACCAAAAAAGAACTAATGATTGTAGTGCCAGTTGATCAAATCTTTCAAGGAGGTGAAATAAATGAAGTTTTAGCTTCAGTCTGGTTGTCAAAACTAACATTAATTGAAATTTTTTATGGATAATGGATGGAAAACCCCAAAAGAATGTTCTTTTACACTGATTAAAGTTCTTGCAACTTGATTTGTGATGCAGAAGCATTTGCAGTTTGTGAGAATTATTCCCCTCCTGAAGGGTTTAATGAGAAAGATTTATATCGCCTCCTAGAAAAGGTGGGGAGCCCCTCCGGAGCAGATGACTTGGGTGAGTTGACATCTAACCTATTCTGCTAGTCTCAAGATAGCAAATGTATACTCTGATTTCCTTAACAGATCATTTACCATACCCACAAGTCGGTGATCAGGGGCTATGAATATTTTTTTATGGCAGATTGTAGTAGTGGATGGTTGGAAGGGCCAAATAAGGTGTATATTCCATTTCTGGCTTGTGGAGACCTCAGCGGTTATGACTCAGATCGTTCATATCCTCTCCCTAATGTTGGAGAAGGAACTCCCTACCAGAGCTTGGATCCCGTACAACCGCCAATTGCTCCTCCCTATAAAAGGGCTCTTGAACTGAAGAAAGCTTCCAGTCATGGACTTCAAGACCGAGAGTTTGAAAAGCTATCACTAGATTCCTAAATTTGCTGTTTGGGAGAGTGTCAGCCATTGAAAAGACTTGAGAGAGCCGTCTTATTGCTTCTCAGCCGTACTTTAATAGGTGATCAGTTAGGTTTTATGCAATTTAGCAAATTACTGGGTGGGTCGAAAGGGTCACAGATGAGAAGTCTCTCTCTCTTCCCTCCCCCCCCCCCCCCGGGTTGTTTACCTCAAGCCTGTGATTTATTTGTTGCAGTATTGCTTTTGCTTTTATCCTTGAGGCCACCAAATCTGAAGAGAAATGTTGAATTTGTTGAAACACGTGTAAAGTTTATGACTATTGGTCACTCTTTGCATTTTAGGTTTTGTTTGGTTTGAAGTAAAATATTGTTGGATAAAACAAAAGCAAAACAATGCAAAATTAATCGCCTTACTATTACTAAAGGGAAAATCTTGTTGTAGCCAAGCTTTTTGAAAACAAGGTGTAACCTTACTTTTTTGCCATACAGTAAAATTCTTTTTTAATCTTGATTTAAAAGAACTTTTGTGAAAAGATAAGGGACAATCAAAAGAAGGTTACAACTTCCTAGTTAACCACTTTGTGGAGAAGCATCCATTACTAAAATGTTTTAATAGAATTTTTTGTTCAATATTTTTATTAGATTTCTTTGTTTTTTTGTAGAAATACAGTAAAGGAAATATTTATTGGAAATGATTTTTTTTTAAAAATTTTTCTATTGTTTCTTAAATATTTTATAGGAAAAAGATTGGCTGCTAGAGTGCAATTTCCCTTTCTAATGGTTTTTTTTTTTTTTTTGGCATTTTTTCTCTAAATATATGGGTCTCATATCCATGATATTTTTTTTGAGCAATTTACATGCACCTCCCCTGTTAGCACCATTTACAGAACATCCCCCATTGTTTCAAACTTTACATGGACCTTCCCTGAACTATTGTGGGGCTTACAAGTGAGCCTTGTCCGTTAACCATTAGTTGAAGCAAAATATTCGTAAATGGCCATATTACCCTTCATTAATGTACTTTTACCCTTTTACCCATTTGTTACAAAACCTAAACCCATCTCCTCAACCAGCGTTCCAACCTCATCTTCCTCCAATTATCTCACCTCTTACTTCTTCGGCGTACTGCGAACCTCCAGTGTCCTCTCTGACTATTTGCGAGGGTGGAACTCCACTCTCCACCTCTACTCAGATGATCTTCGAGATGCAACTCTAATCGTTATCAACTCTGACGGCTCTGCTGCTGTTCTAATAGCTTCAATCTAGCGAAATGCGAGCTGAATGAAATAGCATATTATTGTTGTCCGTTTGAAAATCTTCGACGGCTTTGCTGTTGCTCTAATATAAGACAACAATATTTTGTTGCTGCTCTAATATCTCCAATCCGGTGAAATGCAACTCAAATTCGTGAAAGCACGGATGTGTAGAGTTTGATTCTCAAAAAATAGACATTTCAAATGAATCTTCCCATGTTCACATAATTTGGCATCCGAAATCGATTGAGTAGCAAAACGGTTCATCAAAAAGTGAAATCAAATGGAAACTGATGAAAGAAGAATTACTCACGAAAAAAAAAACAAGTATTGGTAGAAGAGAGTCAAAAATTTAATCACATTTCTAGCATTTTGTTGAACTTTATGGGGAACAATTTTCAACAAGCTGAGAAGGATTTAG
The DNA here is from genome assembly GCF_018873765.1 of Telopea speciosissima. Taxonomy (NCBI): domain Eukaryota; kingdom Viridiplantae; phylum Streptophyta; class Magnoliopsida; order Proteales; family Proteaceae; genus Telopea; species Telopea speciosissima. The sequence goes on from NC_057917.1 coordinate 16,418,745, forward strand.
GCAGGCTGATTCATCATCGTTCATCGGTCACAAACTTCACTGGTTTTGTAAGCTCACAAACTTCACTGGATTTGTAAACAAAGGATTGGAATAACTCCAAACTGTGATCAAACAATCTTCCACAAAGGGCAACAATATCATAATATGAAGTTCCAATTCTGCCAATCAGAGAACCGTTGCACTATATGGAGAATTCAAATTCTAGCAACCCAAGGCTTCAGATCATCCCCAAAAATAACTCGACGGACCACTTCAAACTGCTTAATAAAAGTCCCAAATAATCAGCTAAAGTCAGCTAACAGATCTGGATTAATTGAAGAAATTGATATTCCCAGAGATTTCAGGTATCGAAAACAATAGAACTGCAATTTAGGTATTTTGATTTTGTGTACACATTTTTGTTATTTTGTTCTCACTAGTAACATTGGTTTCATCTATTTTATGGGTTGCAAAGTAGTAACTTGGAAGCGGTTTGTGTGTTGTGTATATCCGCCATTCCACGGTCTCAAAAGTCGATTAACCTTTTGGGATTGGTGTGTGGTTTGTGTGATTACACTTTCATCAAAACAAAAAAAAAACTTGGAAGCGGTTGTTAGTTTTTCTAAGCAAACAATAATCCATGCTAAAAAATCTCAAAGCTTGATTCATCGAATCATTCAATGCATGAACAACTCAACTGCAACTCATAAGCAAGCATTAGAACCATCAAAATAGAATGAGAGAGGATGTTGTTTGTAGAGAGGGAAAGGGTGCAAAGGGTTGGGAGCGGGTGAGGTTGCAAGAGGAGAAAGAAGAAGAGTAAGAAAGGGAAAGTGGGGTTGAGGAGGAGGAAGAAGAAGATTTGGGGACTTTAGGTTTGAGGATGCAAAAAGGGTATAAATGGTATTTTGATTTTATCATTTTAGTTCAAGATATAATAAGCGTAAAAATGTCTTTTACATTTCAAAACTAAAATCTCACTAATACCGTCAGCCTTCATGGGTACGAACGTAATTGTTCAAACAACGAGAGGTGTTTTCTAAATGGTTCAAACAACGAGGGGAGGTGCATGTAATTTGCTCTATTTTTTTTTAAGACAGCCAACCATTGGTATGCCATGCAGAATCCTTTCCACATTGGCAATGTGGAAAACTCTCTTTCATATTTTATATTAAAACAATTTACATCCACTGATATAATGTAAAATATATACAATGCTCAATGAGATGAAGGCTCCCTTTGATTGGATGCAAAAGGATGAAAATAATGCACAATATTTCAAGGAGAGGAAAAGTAGTATTATAGAGAATAGACACATCTAAAATTGTAGTTGGAAATTGAAGTGAAACTTCTTGTTTGTCATACTCTTCTATAAAATCTAAGTTAGTTTATGTTTTTCTTTTTCTTTTTCTTGTATTTTTGGAGGGGTGTGGAAGACTATGATTCTAAATTGGTTGGAGTAGAATTTGCTTGCTAAATTTGGTAAATTATGAGTTAATTGCATAACTAGTTCATCAATATTAGAAAAGGGAAAGGCTCGTGGCTCGTTTTGATAAATTTATGAGAGTGACTCATCCTCATTGTACCACCTAGAATGATAATATAGCAATTCCGACCATTGGATAGAATGATAAATAATAGATGATTTAGATTAGTTATTATATGTTGAAATTTGAAGTTTAATTCAATCAAATATCCTTCCGTGTATTGGCATACATAGCTATGGTACTTTGGTACTCTGACAGCTACTCTGCACTCTTTTATAGACCTAAATATCCAAAACTTCATTTTGCCACTTGGCAAATTATATTTGTACTTATCCAAAAAACTTGTATTTTGCCACATCACCCTTTCATGCGGCACAATTAGGTAGACCACCTGGTTTTGTGGGTTCATCCAAACAAGCTCAAAAGTTCTTCTATGCAAGAGAGTTCCATTTAATTGCTAGGGAAGACTTAAAACAACCTAGGCATAGAGTGACAAGATCTAAAATCTAGGGAACTCAAAACGAATTCTCTCACTTACTGTATCCCACTCGTGCATCATGATTTGAATCAGTGAGAAACAGGATCGGGATCCTCTACTGTCGGGCAGCCGTGCGGCTGGCTTGCGACCTCACACAGGCAGGAGAAATGACTGTCTCACCCACTGCCTGAGCTCCCTGTCCGGGAGAGGTCTACGCTCTGCCTGTGTGAGGCCGCTCGGCTTCCCGGCAGCAGAGGATCCAAATTGGAAACTAGATGGGTATTCAATAACTTGTAAGATGTAACTATAGAATCTCAAACTTTGATGCGAGGCAGCATGAAACATGATTCACAAAGATCCTAAATTTCAACCACCTCTGGGAGCCCACATCGATCTCTCCAGTCAACTGCACAAGCCCAACACATGACATACCAAAACCCCACATGACGCTGTAAACCATTTCCTCCAAGACAATTGAATGAACCACACGACATCAACGACAAAGAATTCCACATCAATTTCAAACTCAACACACAAAAGCTTCTAACTTCAATTATTTGAAAAAAGTATTTCGCGTGGAATTCAACAATCTTCCCCTTCACACTGGATTGAACAATCAAGATCTTCTCGGATTTCATCCTTAGATACACACTTGAGTGGTTGTGGTGAGTTTTGAAGACATCAACAGGTGAACTAGGAGGTGAACCTGTCTAGTTCACTGGTTGAAGACAAAAGTTTTTGAATTCCCTTCTCACTTGTTCAACACGTCCTGACTGATACCATTTGTTAGAGACTGGATAGAATTCTCGTAAGACCAGAGGGGAGAGTCTTAGATACTTAAGAGATTTTTTGTGGTCGATGAAGAAACCAATTCAAAGAGGGGAAACAAAAAATAAAAAACAACAGAAACTAAATCTAGAGAGAATTCCAAAAAAAATTATTCGTTGTTCGAGAAGGAACCAAGAATCAGTTACTGTGCAAATTTGAGAACAAAAAATTAGAAATGGTGAACTCTGGGAACCAATATTGGAAACCACTTTATGATTCTAGGAACAACCCTTCATAGATTTAAAGAGAAGAAATGGTGTCTTATTTTAATTTAACTCTTACATAAATACAATGAAAATTTCTTTCATTTTACACGTAAAAACACATACTTTCGTCCATCCACGAGATAGGGGGAAAAAAGAACAAAAAAAAAGAAGAAGAAGCAGCATTAGAGCATAGAGAGGGAATTTGATCTCTGGAAAGTGGAAGAAGAGTTGATGAACACAATACAATCTTCTATAGCTTCAGCTTGATGAGAATCAAGTGGGCCAATGGAAGTCCTTGATCTTGTTGAGTTTGAGGAAGAAACCTTAGAAGAAGACCTTCTCCTTCTTCTCCTCCTCTGTATTGAAACCAGACTTATAGTTCTTGCAACCTTAGAACCTAGACGTTGAAGGTATCTTACGGGAGAGAACCCTGCAGTACTGTTTGTGGGTAAAGAGAAACTACGAAACCCTGAAATTCCCTTCTTGTTTCCTGCAAGTACTCCTGAGTTGTAGTTGCTGCTGTTCTCATTGAAAGAGAAATTGTGTAAGTCTGGACTGAAACTCACTCCTTTAGTGCTTGTACTTCTCATCATCTTCTGAACCTCTTTGATTGAGGAAAAATGGTTGCTCTAGAGAGAAAGAGAGAAAGAGAGAAGAGAAATGGAAAGGAGGAGGGATGGCTAGTTGGGTGATGGGGGTTATATTTATTGGTGGGAATTGTAGAAATTCCAACAAGAAAAAAAAAAAAAAGAGGGGAAAGTTAAAAAGACAAAGGTAAAGAAGAAGAAGAGAGTCAAATAGACTAGACTAGACTAGAAGGGTGGGAAAAGAAAAAGTTGGGGGGTGTGGTGAGTGGTGATGTGTGGTGTGATTGGTAAGGCGGCCTTCTCAGCTCCTTGTATTGTAATGGTTGTTGTCTCTTTGGGAAAGAAAAGTAAGACCAATGAAACCGAGTGATTGACTGAGGGTGAGGGAAAACCAAGCCCTCAGTGTCACTTCACGCAAGCACAATGGGGTCGTCCACCAGATTAGACTTCAAATTTTCAAATTAGTACTGGATTGATAAGATTGGCCCACATAAAAACTGAGAAAAATGGGGAATAATTATCACCTCCAATTCGGGTGCCCTTCCAATTCCTCTAATAGGGGGAGTGGATCCCATCTTGGGAAGTGTTTTCGCGTAAGGGGTAAGGCAGTCATTTTTGTTTCATATGAGGAATTGAAGGAATTGGCTGGGGCAGTGAATTGGAAGAAATAATGATTCAAAAATAGAAAACAAAAATGGAAAAATTTTCTCCTCCAGTTCTCTGCCCCGCCCAGTTCCCCCAGTACTAATAATAAAGGGGGGTGGACCCCACCCAGGTAGGGGTAGGATGGTCATTGCCCCCCCCTTTATTACAAGCATTGGGGGAACTGGATTGGGCAGGGAACTGGAGGAGATAATGATTCCAAAAAGTGCACTAGGTACCACTTCTCAAGACTCTGCCTATGTCAAAATTTTCCTCCACCCACAGAGAAGGGTTCATCGACCATATAAGATCATTATTACTATTTATAAAAAGTCGATAATGTCTAAGAGAAAGTTTTCCTCCACCTACCGAGTAGGTCCATCCATCTATTTAAGGTCATTATTATTTTGCGATAATATCCTCTCCATTGTTTCTGCTACACATCCCAAAGCACAAAAACCTATGAGCATGAGATTCTCCATTCAACGTGGGTCCAGTAACACTACCTCCCATCTCAATATTACCATTTAATTTGTAAATTTCTTTATCAAATAAGACAAAAGGCATTGATTATGAAAATTTTAAGGGATTTTCGTAATGACAACCTTTAACTTGTTAAATAATTGGTAAATTCTTTTTTTGAATATATATATATATATATTTCTTCTAATGAGAGTAAAATACTATAATTTCACATTTGTACATAAAAATGGTGTAAGACAATTACGATTTTTTATAATAATATAATGATAAGTCGCTTTCAAATTATTTTTGAAGATCTTTTTATACTTCTGACTTGAAGAACTTTTGAGAATAAAACAAAATGCAATTAAGAAAAAATGTCAAGTTCTAGATATACCTATCGAAGTGTCAATTTAGAAAATCTCATTTTTAATTAGGTGTATATATATATTGATAAATATGTATTTATCATTTATGTCCCTCTATTCTACTTAGGAGGGCAATTCTTTCGATATAGTTACAAAGAGCAAATCCTTTTATATAATAATTATTTTATGAAAAAAAAAAAAAAATGTTGTCTGGTCATATCGTCCCTTTGCTTAGACACTGCCGTCCCTCAAATGATTGTCCTACCACTGCTTTATTTATTTTTAGACATAATATATATTTTTTTTCCTTCACCCTTTGAAAGAATAGATTCAAAAAAAAAAAATATTATTCAAACAAATTGAAAAATCCCCCTGATCAATATTCTTGCACACACTCCCCATTGACCCACAGGACCACGCAATCGTATAATGTTCTTCTTCCCTTATTTTATAATCTCAATACAAAAATAGAATTATTTTTCATAAGTGAACAACTGTTGCTTTCTCAGCTTTTCTTATTCATATTTTCCAAGTTGATTACTTACAATGCATATTTCTATATTCTTTAAGAAATAATAGTGATAAAGAATGCATCTTCATGATTCATATGTTGTGGAGTGAGATTGGGATTCATGTTTTTTTTTATTTGGTCTTATTTTTATTTAAGGATCCACCGGGGAGGGGGAGGAGAGAGAGGTGTTTTTTTTTTAACACAATATGCAACCTAAGAGAATCGATCCCTTGACCTCCTGACGGCATGTACTCAACCGGCATGTTTTGAGAAAAGCAAAATGCCTTGTCGGTGTTGGGCACGCGCCATGCCTTAGTGGTATTGTCTTCGGAGATAATCTTGCAGCAGAGCAGATAGATATAGTTTCCAGTGGAGTGGAAGAGAGGTCCTACGACAGTTGAGAAGAACAGTTAAAAAAGAGGGTCTGGTCTGGTCAAGTGTGTCAGAGCATTTTTTTAGTAAAAGGAAGATTCAAAGTTTGAAAGAAAGTGAAGTCTAAGGAGACAATTAAGACAATTCATACCACTAGGTTCCAGTGTTCCCTTAACATCAGCGTTTCTTTTAAGGTGCTCTCAGCAGGTCCTCTGCTTTTCAGATCTTTTGATTCTATTTTAGAATTTAGATTCCAAACATTGGCCCATGCGAAAAGGAGAGAGAGAGAGAGAGAGAGAGTAATGAGAATTTCAGATTGGCACTTTGGGGGGTCATGGTTGACGGGAATATGAGCTTGGTAGGCCTCTCTGTCTTTTCTCTTTCACCACCTTCTTAATTTTAACTCTTTTGACTATGGAGACTCTTCTTTGCTTCACAGTTTGGCTTGGTTTGGTTTGATTTGATTTGATTTGGTGGGATTTAATTTCAAAAATGAATTCAAAAAAAAATAAAAAAATAAATACAAGGCTTGTGGAAGGAGTTAAGCTTACTTAAGTTGAATCCACATTATACATGAAGGGAGGCTGATGATGATTGCAATTATACATGAATCAACCGAGTCATTTTCATTTAGCTTTGAGTCTTGCATACCTTACAAGACCAATAAAAAAGAAAAAAAAAAATGATGTACACACTTCCTATCAAATTTGTGACACAATGGAATAATTTTATTATGGTGTGAGCTGAATTTATATACAAAATTGGATGGGATTGCATCCCTTGAGAAGAGGAAAGACATAATAATAAAAAAGAAAGTGAGATTGATACAATCTTAAACAAAGGAAAGAGAAAAGATTGTAATCAATTCAAAGATAGGAACTCCGGATATGCTAGTTGGCATAAATCGGGTCTCTCCCAAGTAAGACCACTTAATACTCACCCTTACGTTGGAGCGTGAAGGTCACAAACGCCCAACTTGGAGAGAAAACTATGAAATGAATCCCGATCAAGCGGCTTTATAAAAATGTCAATGAACTGTATTTGGGAAGAGACATGGGTGGTGGAGATGCAGCCAGATTGCAAACATTTCTGTACAACATGGCAATCAATTTCAATATGCTTCGTTCACTCATGATAAACGGGATTGGCAGCAATATGTAAAGCGGTTTGGTTGTCGCAATATAGGCGCATGGGTGTAGTTTGAGAAACACCAAGATCTTGTTAAAGGCTTCGAAGCCAAATAAGCTCACAAGTAGTAATGGCCATAGATCGGTATTCCGCTTCAACTGAGGACCACAGAACCGTGCTTTGCTTCTTCGATTTCCATGATAAAAGACTACTGCCAAGAAAAATAATGTATCCCGTGACGGAACGACGGGTAGAGGGATATGCAGCCCAATCGGAGTTCGAAAAAGCAGTGAGATGAAGGGAGCTCTTGGTCGGAAAAAAAAAACCCATTCCTGGAGCTGACTTGAGGTAGCGCAAGTCTTTTGCCAGTCCAACTCAAGGACCACCTCCCGCCACCGCTGCTGCTGCTACCACTCATCCCGTTTTCGGGTTGACTTCGGACCAATACCAACAGCTCATATATTTTCTTGGTGCTATCAATCCTCCTTTGGCTGCCAATTTTGCAAGTACAAAGGCCTATTTATCTGCTTCAGGTATGATTTCTCCTCCATGGATCATCGATAGTGGGGCTACCGATCACATGACTTGTGATATTTCAAGGCTCATAGACCCTACCCCTCTCCCTTTTTCTAAGCATGTTTGCCTTCCTAATGATCATACTGTACCCATCACCCACCGCAATTCATTATCCCTCACTCCTGATATTATTCTCAAAGATGTTCTCTATTTCCCCTCTTTTAAATTTAATTTAATTTAATTTTAGTTTCCCGCCTAACTCAAACTATGAATTGTGGTTTTCTTTTTGCCTATTATAGACCTGTCAACGAAGCGTCTGATTGGGGCGGTATTTGTCACGCCCCTATTCCAGACAAGGAATATAATATCATATAAAGGGTGACTAGGACGACGCGTGTCATCCTACTAAACCGTCCGGATCACAGACACAGTGTCCCAACGCACAGTCATAACCAATATTAACACAATATAATATTAGAATGCGGAAAAAGAGAGGGAATATTACATTCCAAGGATCAGTAGTATTGCGGAAGCGTATAATCGAATAGTTACAAGATGTTCAAAGGCTAAATAATAAATACAGTAATTAGTTATATTTCCAATGACCATCTAATAACTATCAAAAATGGTATAACAGTAAATGTTTCAATATAGGCCTTAGCCTCAAAAGTAAATCAAAAAGGAATCAAGTCCCGAATATCCTCACGGCCCGTAGGCACAATCATCGCAAGGACACCCGTCGCCATGTTCCTCAAATACGGCCTCCGGTTCCTCCTCACCAATCTCATCGTATCCCGAGGGTTGAACTCCAAGTCCCGCGAGATATCCGTCACCTGCATCATAATCTAAAAAAAATGTGCGCACTAGGGGGTTAGCTCCACTGAGCCAGTGAGGGGATGGGGATGCACAAACACGCAATTCACATAGTCCAATGATGCATGCACATGTTAAGTCCATTTTTCCACCTAACAAACAACTAAGTCAATTGCATATGCTACTGTGACAACTCGGGAGACACTGTGGGTCACTTAACTTATCGCCACAATAAAACCTCAATTGTCATGTGGGACCTACGCCGATCGAAGCCTCCAAGACCACTCAGTGGCAGACCCCTGATAACCAATACTATCATGACTGGCCTCTCCCACCTCCACAGAATCCGGTGTACTGATTACCCAACACCTAAACCCCTGTTGGTAAGGGTCGTAGTATAAGGGTGTGAAATCCTAGCCACAAATATACTACATGCAAGTCCTATCGTCCCGAGAGGTAATCCGGGCGCATCAACTTTTCATCTGGTTTAGTACCCGGTTACCATCACGGCACGGCGCATCGATTCAACATGACATTCAACATAATTTCTTCATAAATGTATATAGTGTTCGGGGTTCGCACGGTACCCACCGCACCGAGACCCATCAAGGTACAACATTACCAATCAACATTATAACAATTATATATAAAAGTATGCAATATCTAAACATGCTTATTAATTATAATGAGTACATAATATATAATGCAATAATAATGACAAGCCCAAACAACCAAACCCACTCACAACGTATACGCCAAGCACCAAGATTATCAGTTGTCGCCTCGATCAAGCAATAAGCCACAAGATGAATATATTAACCTAAACAAAGAGTGAAATAAGGTTAAACGAGCGAAGGGAAAGGATCCCCAAAAGGTCTTCCATAATCACTTAAGTATAAGGTTTTAGAAACAAAGTGGTTGCAGGAGTGGTTTCATGCCCAAATTCTGCAACCACATGTAAATCCTAGGAAACCAGGGGTTCAGGACAGTTTTAGTCAAGGTCGGTTGCAGATGTGGTTTCAGAAAACTGAAACCGAGTGTAAATCCTAGGAAACCAGGGGTTCAGGACAGTTTTAGTCAAGGTCGGTTGCGGATGTGGTTTCGAAAACCGAAACCGCCCATAAATCCGAGCTTCACGGGGCCTTCTCGGGAGGTAATTTCGGGGTGGTTTCTTTGGTGCGAAACCACATGTAAATCCTCACACCTTCAGTCCAAAATCCGAAGGATCCCCTCCAAGGACTCCATTTTCAAGTGGTTTTTAAAGCATAAGAACATCTAGGAAACTCCATCCTAAGCTCATTAGGGTCCTAAGACCTCTCTAGGTCCATTCAATCACAATAGGTTCAAGAAAAGGAACCGAGAAGAACCTAACCTAAGCATAATAGGGTCCAAACCTCAAATCTCCCAAATGGAACTGAGAACCCTTACATTAGAGCTCATAATGGAGTGAAATAACTCCAGCATAGCTTAGGCTTTAAGGCTCCATCGACTTCCTAGGTTCCAAGAGAGCTCTAGGTCAATCTCTCCCATTACCCAACCCCTTTTAAAATCCGAAATAGAAGAAGGAAGAAGCTTCAATAGCTTACCTACCCCCAAGATGAGAGAGCTCCACGATTTATGGCCCAAGAGATGGGGTCTCCACCTTCCACCAAGCCTCTCCACCTTCCTCCTCCTCTTTCTCTCCTCTTTCTCTCCTCCACGATTTAGGGTAGATGAGAATGATGAAGGAGAAGTAATGTTCTCTCTCTCCCTCTTGGACTCATTTATAATAAATGGGTATTTGGGTACCTCTAGTCAAATGGGTCATGAGGCTTAATGGGTCGACCCATTAGTTCTATGTGGGTAAGTGGATGGAATAACCCATCATTGGGTCAATAGGTTAAATGGGCCTGCCCACAACTTTAATTAGGGAAAAGCCCATTCATAGATGGGTTCATATGAGATGGGTATAAGTCCCCAATGTACTTCCCAAAGGTAAGTGGGACCCGAACTTAAAATATTCCCTTCTCTCATGAAATAGCTCGAACGGTTCAGGCCTGGACCCGCACTTCGAGGTCACCAAGGGAAGAATAAATAATAAGACTTGAGGCTAGAACTTACTTTTCCCCTGTCATGGTTTATCACCCATGACCCCGAATAGCTTCGCCACGGCAATGCCAAGGTCATCGCTGAACGAATTATCCAACTGAGGTGACGGTCCAGGATGCTCTCTCCTGAACTCCTCGCTTCCCGGGCTGGTACTTGGAGGGTAGTCGACGAAGTCGCCGTCAACGAACTTTCCCCACTGGCGGTTGAGGAATCTTTCCTCCACAGGCAAACCCGTACTGTGGTCAACGATTTTGTAGCTAGGTTTGACCATCATGGAGAACAGGTCACCAGCATACATGGCAGCGGTATCTACACGTCACGAGAAGAAATAATATTTAATTATATCACGGGGTACGGGTATAACAGGAATGATGCGTGATGGGCTCTATCACTTCACCCCTCAACTACCTAATCATGTTGTTTTTCCTATAGTTCGTGATGCTTCCTCCACCATTTGGCACATGCGGCTTGGTCACCCATCTCATGATCCTCTTTCCCATTTATTTACAATAATTTCTCATGATTTTAGGCATTTTTCTTCTCCCCACCCCTGTAATGTTTGTCATCTGGCCAAACAAACTCGCCTCCCTTTTCCCGTTAATGGTACACGTAGCACTTCTCCTTTTGTTCTTATCCACTGTGACATTTGGGGTGGTTATCGTTCCCCTCCCATTCTAGGGCTCATGAATTTTTTACGATTGTTGATGATTTTTCTCTGTCAGTTTGGGTTTATTTAATGCGTGCAAAATATGAAACTTATGGCATTCTAACTTCCTTTTATGTTATGGTTCAAACAAAATTTAAACATAACATTCAATAGATTCGTACTGATAATGTCATGGAATTTTTTTCTCACCCTATGCAAACGTTTTTTACCAAAAAAGCATTGTCCATCAACATTCCAATGTTGGCACTCTCCAATTAACAAAATGGCATTGCCGAACATAAGCATCGCCATCTTCTTGAGCTTGCCCCTGCTTTACAGTTTCAAGTTCATCTACCCATTAGTTTTTGGGGGGAATGCATTCTACCAGTTGCTTATATTATTAACCGCTTTCCCACCCCTAATCTTATCGGGAAAAGTCCTCATGGGTTGCTTTTTACCCGCCTTCCTTCCTATGATCATCTATGGGTATTTAGGTGTCTTTGCTATGCCCACAATCATGCCCCTGGTCCTACTAAATTTGACCCCCGAGCAATTCGTTGCATATTTGTTGGTTACCTATATGGTCAAAAGGGCTACCGTGTTTATGATTTGGCTACGCATACCATTTTTGTTTCTAGGGATGTTACTTTCCATGAAGATGTTTTCCCTTTCTCCCCTCCCTCTTCACCTGATCCAATGGGATAATTTTATTATTGTATGAGCTGAATTTATATACAAGATTGGATGAGATTGCATCCCTTGAGAAGAGGAAAGAGATAATAATAAAAAAGAAAGTGAGATTGACACAATCTGAACCAAAGGAAAGAGAAGAGATTGTAATCAACTCAAAGATGGGAACTGTGGATACGCTAGTTGGTGCAAATCGGGTGTCTCCCAAGTAAGACCACTAATTAATACTGCCGGTAGTATGCATTTTCTCACACTCTTTGTCTTCCAACGTATTCAACACTCTCTTCTCCTTAATCATGTAGGCCCTTGTATACCCCTATACCTCTCCCTCTAAACATCAGCTCCATCCCGATACCAAATTTGGACTAATTAGAAAAAAGGGGTGAACAAGTTCCTAGCACACTTGGTAGCTTGTGGTGCGTAAAAGCCCATTGAACCCAAGACTTTCTGGTTCACATCTTTCCTCCCCCTTACCTATCAAAAAAAAATGTAGGCCCTTGTATATGAATAGTAAAGCATCATCTCCTATATACCCATTGGCTCGACATGAGAGATATATAGGGTTAGTGTGTAAATTTCTTCCTTAAAAGAAATTTCTCAGAGAGCTATTTCTTTTAGATAATTTCATTTATATGGCCATGTTGCAAGGTGATCAATTGATTCTAACAATCTGATAGATAGGTTTAGGTTTGGATTAACCAACTTCAAATTTTCGAACCTAACACAAACAAATACTATCATGTATATTGGCATATATCTTTGTATCTTTCAATTGTTTGTGTATGCCCATACACTTATGGATACAGCGACCCTCAGCTGCAGGGTTTTGGGGTCAGCCCTTATGCGGCGGTATTCGAAGAATTGTTCACTAATCGTGGTCCATTGGCGACGGGGGTTTGGGATCATACTTCAATATATCAAAATAAATGGAATCGCCACCTAGGATTCGAGCCTTGGACCTAATGGGTGTAGCCCCATCTGGGATGAATAGAAAGGGCTACATGATTCCATATGGTCTAGCTAGAAAGTTTGGGTAAGTGGTCAGGTTACGAGAGTGGGAAGGTATTAATACCCTATCTTGCCCGATTAAATCTATCTTTTTGGGTGCTTGATTTCGAGTATTCTCCCATAATTATATGTCCTAGACTAACATGCAAGGCTAATTTGATGTGCATCAAGTACGTGAAGAGAAATTAAACATATAATTTGCAAATGAAAATACTAATACGCATATTAAAATAAACTATTTTAACAAACAAGAAAAATTAAAGTAAACTTAGGGGTGCAAGTTTGGCCCTGTAGGCCCGAACCCGCCCTGGCCCGCCCCGAACCCTAATAGGGCCTGGGCTGAGATATTTGGCCCTAAGGGTGGGTCAGGGCTGGAAATTTCTGGCCCTGAGTCAGGGTCGGATCGGATCAGGTTAGGGTAGAGGCTTCAGGCTAAGAGTGGCCTGGCCCGGCCCGACCCTGATTTAAGTTATCCTATAAAATATATGTTGATATAATATATACATTATAAACTTTAAATATCACTTACATTTTTTTATATAATATATTATATATGAAGACAATAAGTGATATAATACATTTTATTATAGTGTTATTTTATGTAAAATTGATAATGTTCTCCCCAATCCATTCCAGTCCATGCATTTCTTCCCCCTCCCCATGATCAGGGCCAATCAGGGTCAGCCCGGCCCGACCCTGAGGGCGGGTCAGGGTTGGATTTTTCTGGCTCTGAGTCAGGGTCGGGTCGGGCCTGGGCCTAGCTAAGGGAACTTAGGGTTGGGCTAGGGTTCTATAAAGCCCGGCCTAACCCGACCCTCTTGCAGCCCTACTAAGCATGCTTTGAAAGAAACCAAAATGTACTATTTTATAAATAAAATTTATTATTTACACTAATGCAAGATACTCTGATGATCTACATTTTGTCAACAATGGGAAAAAGTAAGAAAATATACATGCACACAAAAATGTGTGAAACACAGAATAATGGTTGTCTCCCGGCTCAGATGGAGACGGGTGATTTGCTCACCTTCCTCTTATCGGATAGAATGAGGGCTATGTGAAATGGATTTCACTACTCAGACTTGGGGCAGTGTAGTGACTGTAAATGGAACTTTCATTACTAAAAGACTTCGGGCAAAGTAACAGCTGGAGATGGGACTTTCGTTACTAAGACTTCGGGCAGATTAACGGCTTAAAATGGGACTTTCGCTACTAAGATTTCAGGTAGAGTAATGGCTTGAAAAGGGCTCAAATATGACCAAGTTTGATAAAAAGTGGGATTTTAGGTGAGTCAGGTCACGGATAAGGTGATGGGAGTATAGCTTGCAAATGAAAATGGACAAGGCTTGGAAAAAGGCCCAAAAGAGGGCTTTAGGACATGAAAAACATGGGAAAAGTCATGAACGGCTCAAATCCCGAGGTTGGAGGGCTCTTTTCTCAAAATGGGGGGGGGGAGACCTCTATTTAATGGGGTTTCTGCGATTGTGCAACATTGCACAGGCCGTGCATGCAAGCGCAGCACTGCGGAACAAAATGTGTCATAAGAAAAAAATTTGGTGAAAAAAGATTGTTGCTTTATTTACTTTTACATAGATGATATTTCTTTTTTTCCTTCCCCCTTTGAAAAAATAGATTCAAAAAATAACAATTATAATAATATTCTAAGAAATCCTATCTTTCTCGTCCACTCAGGGGTGTGCCGCAAATTATATACTTCGATTTTCGTGTGCTAGAACTTTGGTTCGTAAACACAAGTATTGTACGCACTTTTTTGAAAAGATTGAATTCGTAATTATTAAAAAAATTCTTTATGGAAGAAGAAGAAGTTCTTTCTTTGAACTTCTCAAGAGCCTTTTCTCCTGTGTAGAGGTTATATCAATCAAGTCGGGCCGTTGAGAGTGTTGGAATTATAACCCACTTCTTGACAAGGTTATATGAGAATCAAATTAGCAACCACGTAACAAGTACACAAAATATAACTGAAATCCAAGTAATGCAAATTATCAAACATGACAAGAGCACGCACAAAATACAAAAGACTTACGTGGAAAACCCTCCCATGAAGAGGGAAAAACCACAGGACAAATTCAAACAAATTCCCACTTTTAAAAATGGAGAAATACAACAAAGACTCTCAAGCTTTTTAACTCAAAGAATACAATCATTGGATAAAATACAAGTTAATTCCCTCAAAACTTCAATAGAAACCTTCAACCTCACCACCATAATCTGTTTCCAAAGACTATGGAGAACCCCTAACCTTGTAGAGACAACTATTTTTTTAGATAGAAACCTTGTAGAGACAACCAACTCTTACAATGGTTGATGATGTGGGAAAGATTGAAGTAATTCTTCAAGAAACCCATGTTCTTGAGCAACCTTGCTAAGATTGAAGAAACCCTAATCTTGCTTCTTCTTCATTCTTGAGAAAAACCCAAGAATAGGCTCCCAAAGAAAAAAAAAAATTCCTCACAGGTTTTTTTTTCTCCACCCAAATCTGACTTTGCACGCAATCCTTTAATGAAATTTTCCTTTTTATATATATAAAAAAACCAAGTGGTCACATTACCACTTAACACCCATATAAGTGGGCATGACAAAACGGGCTTGGACCCATGTGAGCCCACACGCCACAATCTCCCCCTCCAGACCCATGAGGAGGGAAAGCATCAACCTTGAATCCTCACCTTGAGTCTACACTGGTCGGATCTCTATACAGTTCTTGTTTCCCTATAGAGAACTTTCATCATCATGTTAGATGAAATTTTAACTATGTGAATCTTCTCAAACTGCATCAAATTTCTCTCTAACATATCATGTATCCAATGATATCTGACATCAATTTGCTTGGTGCGGGATTGATATGCAACATTCTTACTCAAGTCTAAAGCACTCTGACTATCACAATAAACTACATATCTCTCTTGTCTCGACCCTAAAAAAAGAAGGCTCGTTCTAGTCTTCTAGCAAACCATCTACTCTCAAGCACTCTGGTTCTCGTTCATATCCATCAATTTCAGATATCTTTAATCTTGCTTTCTTTCTCTCTCTCACTGTCTATGTTTGTGTTGATAAGATTTAAATAAATCTGCAATTCTTCACAAACTAGGGTTTTTTTTTTATTATTTGTGTTAATTGTTTTCAATTCATGGTGTAGGGTAATTCCTTTCTTCTTTTGCTTCGTTGCATGTGACCTTATTAGTCTGGAATTTGCACAGATCCCATTTGTCTTCAACCGCTTCTGCTGCTCAACTTTCTCAAAGAGTTCTTTGTGTTTTGCATGTAGTTGTTCTAAATAAAGCCCTGGGTTCTTTCTATATATTTTTGAACATTTACAAATAGACAAAGTCCATAAAATGTGAGTTCATTTTTTAACTTATATTGTGATAAAGCAATGTCTTGATATGTAATGGTCTATATGGGATCAAAGTCATGGTGGCCCTCCACTAGCTCCACAAATTATATCTGTAGTCGTTTGGATCTCAAGAAAATGATTTTACAGTTAGGGTTTAAGCCTAGGGATCAATGATAACAAAGCTTGTAAGAAAAGTAATCCCTCGATCGTCCTAAATCTATATCCAAATTGGTATGTTTCTGTATCTTATTAGGGTAATAAAATTCTATGTTAATGTTTTCTCATTTTATTGATTGTAAATGGTTGGGTGGTGCAATTGTTTAATAGTTTTGGTGACCAGTTGAGTATTATTCTTATTAAATAGGTATCAATAGAATTATCGCAATTTTTAAGGAAACTTTCGAGATTTTTTTTAATTTGGATACCCATATTTTTGCTCCCATATTATTTTAGACCAACCGTGTTAAAACATGTATTAAATATGTATCGTATCATTGTCGTACACGTTTTATTACGCCGGATTTTTTAAAACGAAATATTGCCGTGTGGGTTGATTAATTGTCGTATGTATCCGCTCCCGTATTATTGTCGTACCCGAACTTACTAACTATGCTCTCAACTGGGTGAGCATGGATTATACTCGTCTTCAGATTGCTCCCATTATCCATGACATTTTTCGGATAGCAGCATCTTTTCGTGTCTGTTCTTTGTCTTGTATTTTCAGGACTAGCAATTGCTAATAGCATGGTCAGGAAGTGTCAATCTCGTGTAAGACAAAATGATCAAATTCCACTCCATGGCTCCATGAGGTTTGTGTTCAGGATGCTTTAGGTTGGTCACGAGTACATTCTCAATAAATCATTTTATTACCAAAAAAAAAAAAAAGAATTTTGGATAATTGTTCTATGTCATGTTCTTTTGCAGGGTTTTCTTTCAACATCACTATGCCTAGTGAAGTATAACACTTCATTATTTGCCAAATGGCAGTGGGTTGGTCCATGTTATAGAAGACCAGAAAAGGATCAAATTGGTACAAATTCAACTTAAAATGATTAGAGGAAGTTGTTAAATTACAAAGATGCCATTTTGTATTTTATATTCATCTCGATTTGATGGCAATTTGATAATTTTACTACAACTTTGAATCAAAATTTAAGCAACTTCCTTTGCTTACTTTGGACTAAAATTTGGCCATTGAGATGTATGTGAAGTCCTATATCACATGGACTAACCCATGCACCACCAAATGACAAATAGTGAAGTGTTATACTTCACTAAGCATAGTGACAACTAAATGGACCCTTGCTTCTATATTTTGATTGTAACTGCCATATTTTACAATTTATTCATAAACTCGAGAGCCCATTCAGGCTTGGCCCAGCAAGAGAAAATACAAGCTTAGCTATTCTTAAATTCTTATGACCGAATTGGGTTTGGGCTGGGTAACTACAAACCCGAGGTCTGATTGGGTCTGGACAACAAGGTTGTCAATTTAGAATCGAAAATGAAACTGTCCATTTAAACCGAATCAAAGTAAATCAGAGCGGTTTTGGTCTCCGATCCAAAGCTGGAATCTTTTCTAGGTTCAATTCGGTTTTGGTTTCGGTTTCATGCCTAAAAGCGTTAAACCGAACTAAATTACCTATTTTCAAACCGAATAAGGAAGCGTATAAAATTATATTCTTTTTTAATTTTAATCAAATGTGGAAGATAAATTCTTTTCCATTTTAGTGTTTTGAAAAAGTTTGGTGGGGGTATGATCCTAATAAATAAGGGTTTTTTTATTAGTGAATATGTAAAAAAGTTGGCCCAAACATTTAAAATATAACATAAACCGATTATGAAACCAAATTAAAACCCAATAAGAATCTGAATACAAAACCGAATAAAAATCGAAACATAACCAAATTGAGTCGATTCAATTTTGATTTTGAAAATGTATTCCTATTCTCGGTTCAATTCGGCTTTGGTTTCTACATTTTG
The DNA here is from genome assembly GCF_018873765.1 of Telopea speciosissima. Lineage (NCBI taxonomy): Eukaryota > Viridiplantae > Streptophyta > Magnoliopsida > Proteales > Proteaceae > Telopea > Telopea speciosissima. Next base: position 16,436,892 of record NC_057917.1, read on the forward strand.
TTTTTTAAACCGAGTAGTTACCGAAATCGAACCGATTGACAACCTTACTTATAAGGGTGTCAAAACCAAATCGAAACCGAAAACCGAACCCGAAACCAAGCCAAATTAACCGAACCGAATTAATTCGGTTTGACTCCGGTTCTAATATGTGGTATACTAATTCGGTTAGGTTTCGGTTTCATTTTCGGTTCCATACCAAGACCCGTCGGTTTGAACCGAAATCGAACCGAATAAACCACTTAATCCAAAGCCATATGTCTTTTAAATTTTTTGGTTACCATATCTAATCGAATGACTTTAAATATTCCATTTTTCTATGTTTACTTTGTTTTTTTGATAACCATCCAATGTGATGACTTTTCATGGGGCAAAATAAAGAACTCTATAAATTTTCTTTGTATTTTTGGTAACCATCTAACCGAATGAGTTTCCATATTCCACTTTCCAGGTTTTCTCTATTTCCCTTTCTCAGTTTCCCTTTTCAACTCTTCAACTTCAACTCTTCTGTGCAACCGAATTAGAATCGTATTTGGAAACCGAATTAGACCCGATTTAGAACCATATTTGGAAACCGAATTAGAACCGTAACCGAACCGAATCGAGCAGATTCAGATTCGGTTGGTAGTCTCAGAACTGACTCGGTTTTCGGTTTGGTTTCGGGTCACACACTCAAGTCATGGAACCGAACTGAATACCCGAAATCGAACCGATTGACACCCTTACTTGTCTTAGTAGACCTCAGGTGGGTTCAGGCTGCTTCTCCGCCCATCTAACTTGTCCGAGCCACCTCTTGTGGCTGATCAGTCCACGACAGATGATCCCTACCCAGAATGGGCCGCGCATTAGCTGGGTCGAATCTGCATTTGATTCGATTTTATAGGATATGAATACACATACCCTTCCCACTCTATTTAAATGTCTTTTTATGTATATCCACCAAGTTGGATAGTCCCTCCCCCTCCCTTCCCCTTGTATTTTCCTTGGCTCTTGGAACGTTTTCCACAAAGGTTTTTAGTATTAAATCATGCCTTGGAAAGTTTTTCAGAAAAGTTTGTAGTATTAAATCATGGTAGTTGTTCTGCTCAAACAAATCCACCAAGTTTAATATTTACAAATTATGAGACTCTATCTATAAAAACTATATATTTTATGGGAAAAGGGTAGCACAACGCCCATATATTGCAAGCTAGCATCTGCTGTATTGATCTCTCTCTTCCCTCTTTGAAATAACCTCGTGCCACGCCTGTATGATGCCCCGTCTTATGCCCCCATTCCTGCCACCTACTAGTTTATCACACACGGTGTGTTTATATTTGATTTTGAATATAAAATAGTACCATAAGTTAAGCTTCCCCCTAATATAAGCATAAAAGATTGTATTTTACTAATCTTTTTATTTTAATAAGATTTATGATATCAGGCCAATTAGATATTCAAATTTTTTTAGGGAAAATGTTCTCAACACTCGGGGTGCAAGATGCGCCTAGACACATGGAGTGTGGGTAAAATGACCGGCCCGCTCCCCTGAATAACCGAAATGACACGCTCGTTCTGCCCCATGAGTTTGTGCGTAGCCTGCATCCCCATGCACTCGCGGGCAGAGGACATCGCCTCATTTCTTTATATGAAACCTGTTTACAGCAAATCGGGGGGGAGGGGGGGAGATCCAATCCTTGTCTTTTAGATAACAATGCATAGGCTTTAGGGGGAATATTTCCTTCACCGGTGAAAGGTCAGCCACCATTTTAGGGTCATTAATGTGTGATCCCCTACAGAATGAAGTCGATAATGCCCCCCACCATCTGCATGATACCCTCTCAACACATTTGCACTCATTGGTCAAGGGAGAGTCCTTTGACCTAGGATGTGGGAAAACTCGATCCTAGGTTTTATGTGTGTAATGCACAGTACGTACATTCACTTCTTCACGCCATGCTAGTATTTCTTTATAGGAAAAAAAGCGCTATTTGGTTATGTGGTTCCCGTGCCCAAACACAAGAACGTGTGAAAAACTGCCCTACCCCCGTGAAATAAAAAATTGCATCTATGTTGATGTCCTACGTGCACTCTCATTGGTGTAAGAGCTACATGACCAAGCATCGATCTCTTGCCATTCCATATATTAACGTTACAACACTCTTGAAAAAACATAAGACACATTTCTATCAAACGTTGGCCTTAAAATTAAGGTAGTTCTCTCGAGTGTGTAACTGGTATGTAGTAAAACCACATCAATGTGTAGAAGTGTGCTGCAGAGTCTTTTTTTTTTTGGTTTAATTTGGTTTTATGCATGGATCAGGTCAAATTGAAGCCGAAACCTTAATGTTGGGAGATTTTAATCTGTCCAAATACTCCAACTTAATTTTGGGTGATGAACATGGCATCTAGGTGTCAGTCTGATAAATGTACATCTTGGTGATGACTTAAAAGATGGTCATGATGTATTGTGAATACTAACTGTTTACACCCCTATTTTCGGTCTATATCAGTCAATAAAGAAATAGAAGAACTGAAATCTATTTCAATAAAGACTGACCTGTTAGTTAGTGATTGAAAAACAATCAGTAATCGAAAAACGGTCAATGACCGACGAACTGGCAGTGACCGACGAATGGTCAGCAGAGTGGTTATAAACAATTCTCAAAGAAGGGGGTAGTTGGGAAATGACCTGGTAACTACAAAAACCATCAGAGATGCCAAGGATGCGCATGAAAGAGAAATTCAAAAACAAAAGAAGTTGATCCCAAATCAACATAACAAATTTATTTTCTGAGATTTTTTGAATTTTCAGGGGTTGTCTGATATTTGGGGTGTGATTCTTGCATCCAACCGTGTCCTGTTGTCGTCATCGTTGATGGGGTGACAAAATTCAGTGTCTATAGGTATCAAGTACCAATTGGACCCCACTGGTTGTCCACCTATTTACCAAAACTATACACACTAAAACTTTTTAAGTTTATTTAATTTCAACTTACACCTTGTTTTTTTTGTTGATATTAGGAGCATGGTTGGAAAACTAGTTTTTCTAACTCGATTCGTTTTCAAGAAGAAAAAAAAAAAACCTAATGACTCGGCTTGGTCAAATCCGATCAAGGCGTGTCACACTTTTTCTTATTTTTTTTTAATGCAATAAATATGTATAAATTAGTGAAAAATCAAAAAAATGCATAACATTATGGGAAAACCAGAAAAAAAAAAATCAAGGGAACATGTATCAATACATTTTGAGTTTATACCAGTGAACAAGAAAAGAGAGTCGAGGAGTTGAGGGTTTCTTATTGTTTTAGAATACGATTGAAGTAAAAACGATTGAAGCTTCCCCTGGAGGCCGATTGTCAGGAATGCAAACGGCTTGCAGCGGTCACCTCTACCGGCTTGGATGATCTCCGGCAGCTCACAATGTAGCCATTCCGCCACAGTGGCATGTACTTCTCCGCCCCCAATGGCGTGAATTCCTTTCCCTATTTTCCTTTTCTCCTTCCCTTCCTCTCCCCTTTCCTGTTTCCTCCCCTTCTCTCGCTCGCCCATCTCATATCTCACTCGTTTCATTCTTTTTTTAGTTCGATTTTAGATCTTGGCACTATAGATCTTGGTGCTTCATCTCTTTTTCTCATTTCAGTTCTCCTTTCCTCATCTCAGATCCCCTCTTCTCATTTCAGATCTCGTTTTTCTGTTTCCCCTTTCTGTTTTTTCATGTTGTTTTCTGTTTCAGATCTTGGCGCTGTGTCTCCTTCTCGCTCGCCCATGCTCCTTTTCTTTTTAGATCTTTTCAGATCTTGGCGCTGATGTCGGAACTTGGCAGGGGCAGGGTGTGCTTATCCTCACCGCCTTCATCGCACCCCTGCTGTTCACCCTCACTGTCCTCAACACACCCCCTGTTCCCCTTGCTCTTTCGTTTTCCTTTTCTTTTTTTGTTTGTGGTTGTGCAGTTTTTGCAGGTTCTGACATTAGTGGCGCCTTGGACTTGGCCGGAATCGAAGCCCTTCCCCCTTCTGATTGGGCATTCACTGTCGCCGGTGATGGTGAAGCTTCTTGGAATGTGTGGCCTGGAATTGATGCAACGACCATCAAAAACTTCATTGGGCCGGGTGCATACTATGACTTTCCCTGTCTCGTAGGGTCGTGTCTAGCATGCGGCATAAAAAATAATGTCTTTTTTTTGTTTATTGCTGATGTATTCTTTTGTTATGGCACGTTAGTGCATGCGCTTCATTATGTAAGCTGTGTCTACAACGAGTTTCCTTGGAATGTGGTTGTTACCCATTCCATCCCCAGATCTTTCCCGCCTATGACATGTATGTCAGGACTATATGTCTCTCCCTGGTTTCTAAACCTTGTCAGTTTTGAAACCTTGTGTATCACATGCCAACTATCTGTGCTATGTTTCTTGTTTCTCTCTTTTGGCGTTGGGCACGCATGAATGAAAAGCCTACTTTCTACCAAAAAAAATAAAATAAAATAAAAGAATACGAATATACTCTTTTAACTCAATTTCTAAGTGAAGGCTTTATAATTTTTTCAAAAAAAAAAACTAAACTTGCCAATTTTGTCATGATTCGGGTAAAAATACCGAGTCTTATTCGACTTAGACGATTTATGACCTCATTTTTTATACTGTCCTAGTCTACACGACTCTTAATCAGATTTTAAAAAAATTTGATATGACATTGGATTACTCGTCCCAGTCTAAACCTAGTTTTCCAACTATGATTAGGAGTTGGCATTTTCCCACACATGGGATAATTGAAATTGAAACGAACTAAACCATTTAAACGAAAACCGTGAAATCGTTTAATAAATGGTTCAGTTATGGTTTCAAAATTGAGACCATTTAATTAAGCAGTTTAAACCGAATTGGACCGTTTAATCGAATAAACGTTAAACACGCTTAGATGTACACAAACGTGCCAAAATCAAATGGAAGCTGTTTATCGAAACTGAACTGAATCGTTTTAAATCGAAACCGTGAAACTGTTTAATAAATGGTTTGGTTATGGTTTCAAAATTGAGACCATTCAATAAACTATTTAAACCGAATCATACATTTAACCAAAATCGGACCGTTTAACACCCTTACTCACAAGGATCATTCAACCTCTATCTTTTGGGGTGCTAGTCGCTAGATAAGGAGGATTTCCTACATGCAGCGTAAGAAGGAATCTATACACTACACCAATCACCAACTTAGAGTTGGAGAATGATATTCCTATTTGGATTAGAATCAATCATGACCGATCCTGAATTCCACGATTTGGCACTATCAATTCACACTCAAAAACCTTAGAAATTTCCTATTTTTGGATCTAAGGACTGATTCTAGGGTTCTTGAGCACTGATATGGGTCGATTCCGATCTACCCATAACCGATTTCATCTTTTAAAACCCTGATATTGGGGGTCCATAGAAAGAGAGTGTGTTAGTGTAGGCCCACTGTTGATTATATAAGAAGGGTATAAAAGAATCTGTGAAGGACGGCACATGGTTCATTTACTCACAAAATAAAAAAGGACAATAAAAGGAAGGGAGCAAGAAGGAAATAATAACTGAGGGAGGCAACTTGGGCATATTCCGATGGAGTATTCATTGATTCCTTTGCTCATTTGAGCCGTAGAGGAATATCCATTCAGTCACTCCTTAACAAAGTTCAGATTCCTTTGAAGCACCTTCCCATTTCATATTTTCCATCACAGCTCTAAATAATCAACCAAACTCAGCAAAAACCGCTATAATAAATATCATGACTTCTTCTATAAATCGTGCCTTCTCCCCTATGTATACACCCAGTTGTTCCTCGACTACAAATTGTTCTTCTCTTCCGATTTTCTCTTCTACTGTCATTGTTTCTCATCTTCCAGTTTCAGCAATAATTAGTAGTTGCCGCCTACTCTGCAAACAGAGGCACCTCTTGCGATTCACTGAAGCAAACAGAGGGACTGGGAAAAGAAGTGCAGCACCTCTTTCAGTAAAGAATATGGCCATTACAGAAATAAGAGAAGAAGAGGAAGAAGAGGCGCCTCCGCTTCTTGAGGAAATTGAAGGGGCTTTCAAGCCTCGGCGCATCGCTCTGTTTGTAGAGCCTTCTCCTTTTGCGTGAGTGTCTTATTTTTGCTTTCTAGTAAGAACCCATTACACGTTGAAACATTTCTTTTTATTGTTTCTGTCATTTGATGTCTTTGTGAGCAGGTTCTATGTATTCATTTTACTGAAGTTCGATTTTATTTAGTTTTGGCTGTGACTGGGTGTCAATTTATGAAATTTAGCTGTGATTCATTTGTTCTTATAGTTGTTAGCTGCATTTTAGCCTGTTTACCGAGTGGGTTGTGATTTCCCTTAGTTTAGCATTATTGCTTAGTAACTTACTCATTTTGAACTCCTGTATGAGTAGCTCTGTTGCAGTTTGGGAGGTTTGTGGTTGTTTAATTGGTTCTGTAGTTTTATCTGTTAATTTGACGGATATTGTAAGGATAGCTGAAATTCTAGTGAGTCTCTAGCTTTACCTATATTTATTTATGGTGAAAGATTTTGTGGTGGCAATCCAAGGATAAATTTGGTGGCTGGGGGCAGCAATTCTGCCATGTGGAAGAGTGATGTGGTAATTCAGACAGTTGCATATCCATAGGGAGGATCGTCAAGAGCTCAACCAATACTATATAGTGGTGGTGGTGGAGGGACAACGTGAGATGGTTCTCCCTTGCTGAGAACCCACACTCCCTTCGAAAGAATTCAAGTCACCCGGATTGGGAGGGATGAGAATTGTCAGTGGAGGTTGGCTGTGAGAAGAGCTAAAGGGCTGTGGAATGGAATTTGAAGAGTCACAAAACTGAATTGGACTCTTTCCTTTGTTGGGAGGGAGCTAGTCTGGTATGGCAGGTTGTAGATGCCATCATGGTCTGAAGAGCGGTGACATTAGTGTTGAGGTTGTCAATACTGGCCTGAAGTGAGCTGCTAGTAGTTTCTAGGTAGGTAACCCAGTTTGTGAGATGGGCCATTTCTACCCTATTGTCCTCCTTGTAGGACTTTAGTTGCTGAATTACGTCACTATTAGCAACATGGTTTAGAGAGAAAGTTTTAGGGTTTTGGCTAAATGCTTGATAGAGTAGAATAGCAGTATAACAATAACCAATGAAGAAAAAAATGGAGGGAAAGAGTGTGAGGGTCAGAACAGCTCAGTCAGCCTAGACACAGACCAAAATAATGCAGTCCTTAAACCTTGGATCCCAACTCAGAATTTAGGGTCAACTAGGCTGTTGACTGGCCCAGGTTTTAAAGTGTAAAATTAAGGAACTAGGGGCTGTCTACATCATAGTTGTCATGGTGTCGCCATGGCGGCCTGGCGCTGGAGAAGGTTGCATGGCGACCTACGCCATGGCGTCCCTCTTTGATTTCTTCTTCCTGTCTTTGATTTCTTCTTCCCTCTTCGATTTCTTCTTTCCCTCTTCTTCGATTTCTTCTTTGATTTCTTCTTTCCCTCTTCTTCGATTTCTTCTTTGATTTCTTCTTTCCCTCTTTGATTTCTTCTTTCCCTCTTCGATTTCTTCTTCGATTTCTGAATTTTCTTCTTAAAACTTGAGAAACAATAGAGAAAAAATAAAACATGGCTTGAGTTTACATCTATTAAAACATTAAAAATAGAGAAAATAAAAAATAAAACATGGTCGACATTGCCATGGCGGGCGACATGTCGATATATCGACGTGACATCCCTCCACCGACTTGGATCGCCGTGATGCCGTGACAACTATGGTCTACATAGGTTTCAGGCTTCGCAGAACAAACCAAATGCATAAGGACATGCAGTAGCTTAACATACTGAATCAGAAAAAATCTTCATCAATTAAGCATGTAATACTAATAGGCAGAATAAAAATATCAGCGAAGAAATCAGCAAGACAGAGGAATACTTGGATATGTTACTCCAGAACAAAGATGTATTATTGAATCAACAAAGGAGATGGGAGCAGAACTATGATTATTTTCCAAATCAGTAAAGATTACAGAAACAGATTAGTAGCTTAGAGAACAGAACTCAGAATGAGCAGGGTTTCGGATCCAAATCCAGCAGTTCAAAACAGTTGCTAACAGTGAAGCCAGATCTGATACACTGGTTTATTACCAATCATAAAATTAAAGATCGACTGGTTTGGCTAATAACTGATTTGCTAACAGTGAATCCAGATAAGATCTAGTAGAGAGGTCAACTCAGCTTTCAAATAAAAAAAAAATCCAGATTCATTCAATAATCGATTGGGGGGTGGGTTTACAACTCTTTAAATAAAAAAGGACTAGAAGTCTAGTAGATTTGGCCTCCCTAACAGTAATATCAAGTAAATATTAAAATAAGACTTTTAAATAGAATAAAAGACTACCCAAACTGCCCTTACAACCAAAACTGGGCCCCACAACTATCAAATAGATAAGGGTAAATTAGAAATTACAAGAAAACCCCTAGACTTAATAAGAATTATAAATAAAACTCCAAACATTTACAATAAGCCCCAACTAAAAAAATACTTTCTGCTTTACCTCCGATGTGTCTTGGGCTAATCCTGTCGTATAGATTCATCTAGTCCAAGGCTACTGCATCAATAAACGAGGGACCTTGGGTCTATCTGTCCATAAAATTTTAGCCCCACACAATCTGCCATGTGACAGATCTAGACACTCACCCAACATTTTTCACTGTTGATTGCCGTCCACCGAAATCACTCTCATTATTCATATATTTTTTTCTTTGTGGTTCTGTTATAGATGTTTAATTTATTGAGTTTGGCTATCAGCTTAGTGGGCTTCTTTACTTTGTCTACTGTTTGCTGGCTTCTGCACTTAAACTAATTGCACCTTGTCCTCATTGCTGCAATTTTATTTGGTATGTAAATTAGATGTTTATTTTTGTCGGTTTGCATTATTATTGCCGAGAATTTTTGTTTGTATTTCGCTTCAATAGTTCCTTTCTGTTTCCAAAATTCGTCTTTTGAAGCTTGTTTAGCTTTGATTGTAATGCATCCTGTACTTTTTTGATAGTTTCATGAGCTATATAGTTTCATCTGTAACTTGAGGCTCCGTGCATTGCATTAAATTAGGTAATAGCTATTCTTGGTTGTGTGTCTAGCTAAAATAGGTACTCCCATTTCTTTCCCCCTTAAGACTTTTCTTGCTTTCGTTTCCTGTAAATTTGACTTTGTTTTACACATCTATTAATTAATTAGTAGGCTTGGAATCTATAGGTCTTATGAGTATGATATTTTGAAACTCTGTTCTTATCTCCGTTTATATCACCAACTATATGTTTGTGGAAAACTCCAACATGGAACTTAAGTTGCCAAAGCTTCCTTTAAGTTCTTTTTAAGCTATACATTATTAAAACTGACAATGTCCTGAGTTAGATCTTAATTGCTGAAAACATATTGATTTTTTTCTTGCAGATGTGTTCTATAATCTTTCTCTGCAGCTGTGGATCACTATAATCTTACTCTGATGCCATTTACTTGCTTATTTTCAAAGCAATGCAGTTTCTAGGTCATTCACTATTAGTTGCAAAAGTTTTGGAATATGCCCAAAGTTGATGAAAGTAATGATGATAATAATAGATTATGTATCCAGGAAAGGGATTTTTAAGATGATACTACTGCTGCATTTGAAGTGTAGCATGCCTAGGTTGAAATGATAGTTGACAGAAGAAGCTTCTTATTTTCATAGTTGTGCAACAAAACCAATTTAAACAGGGTTAGCATTTCCATTTTCTTCAAGTATATTTTGATCATTAGTGTGATGTAGAGATAAAGGAGATTCCAAGGGAGACAATGCAAATGCAAGCTTAGTTCCGTATCATGATAGCCTAAAGATACCATTTTTGATCAATTGATCTGCCAAGAGTGTCAGATTTAAGAATAAAGATGAGGCCCAAACTTCTTGAACTACAAAACTTTAAACCCACATCTCTTTGTATTGATCTATATTCCATTACATATTTACATTTTCCATAAATCGTATCTGTAATTGTTGCAATTGCATGCTCTAATTTGGGAAACACATTGCCGTACAGTTTGCCTGTCTGGAAATCTGTGACAATTGCGTAGGCTGATTAAGATTCCACATTTGATCCCTTTCTATATGCTTAGTGTTTGAGAAATATCTGCAAACCATTGATACTAGCTGGTGATTTTGCAGTTATGTGTCTGGATACAAAAATCGGTTTCAGAATTTCATCAAATATCTGCGGGAGATGGGCGATGAGGTGAATCATTTATTTTTCTGTAGCTTTATAATATAGTTTCTCAAGTTTAGATTCCATGTGGCTAAGGGATGATCTACTTCTAGCTTTTAAGGCTATCCAGATCCATTAGGATATTAAATTACACTTTACACATATTTGTGTATAGATGCTATGGAATACACTTGCTGTGGTTTTTGAAGTATGTGTGATGCAGTTAAATGTAGGGATAATTAGAGATATTTATGTATTGTTTTTATCTTGTTAGATTCGTTAGTACTAGTAGGAGGTAGAGTTTCAGTTGCATTCAAACTTGTTTTCAGTTTTAGACTCCAATTAGGAGACTTTATTTTCTTTATAAAACTGGCATGCAATCTACAATTGAGGATTTGGATTATGAATGAAATTTTACCATGTTGCTGCCAAGAGCTGTGGGTGCACAGGTTTGTCTCCCTCCTTGATCTCCTCTCTCATTTCAGGTTCAGCCGATCCACACCATTACCTTTATTCCTTTCCTTTCTTCTGATTTCTTCTCTCTTCTTTCTGTTATTTCCTTCTCATTGATATTACACTGTTTTGGTATGAATCTGAGATCCATAAAAGTGCGCTCAATCTCTCATGGTTCTTGTTCTCTCAATCTAAAATTCTGTGCATCAATGCCATTGCTGTGGGCAACTTAAAATCCAGAATATCATCCTTTATAAGTTTCCTCTCTGTGAGATTTTTACCCTAATCAAGTCTGAATCTGTAGGTGCTGCCAGGAACACTCTCAGAGATTTCATTCTGTTGTTTAAACAAATATTTGATTTGCTAATGCTTGCATTCAAGAAAACCATGGGGTGCGAATCACTTCCTGAAATCTCAGGTCAATCATGGTCTTATGAGTGAGAACAGCTAATCCAAACAATTCTGGTTTACCACTTGGTAAGCGTTATCGTGGGGCTGCAGATGAAGAGTTTCTGAAATTACCAATAAGGAAAGATTCCTCCTCATTTACACGACAGCCCTTATTTCTCTGTATTGTTCTATTTTAATTCCTTAGACTATTCTAATATTAGATTGGTTCCTTTTTTAAGTTTATTTACTATTACGTCCCGTATTCTGTTTACCCCTCTCAAATGGGTCCTAACCATTCTTATTATTTATGAAATTGCCACTGATCTCATTATTTTGAATCTTAATTCATTTTTGTGGGCCCATAGCGACCTTAATTTGGGGTTATTGAACCCGGGATCGCATCAATGTGAATAAAATTCAGTTACTGTTTCATTTGGGGGGAGGGGGAAGAATAAAAAGGTCTTATTGATGAACATATTCAGAAACTCACTGATCAAGTTGGTGCCTACATCAACTAAATTGAAAGGGTTTGATTTCAAATTCAGAACATTGTCTTTTCAAGAAATACTTGTCAATGGTCACCTAGTTCCATTATTTATAAAAAACCTTTCATTTTACTAGCATCAGAAATGTTTCTTTTTTTGGTAATAAACTCACATCAGATTTATAGGTGTTGGTTTCCAAACCTTCCTTACTTCTGCCTCTCTGTGGAATACATGACTGGTTTCAAATATCCTGCTGAGTTTTTGACATCAGTCCTATTATATTCATAGAAAACATAATTTTCTGAAAATTGGCTTTGTGATGCATGGTGTAGGTCATGGTTGTAACGACCCACGAAGGGGTACCCCAGGAATTTTATGGAGCAAAATTAATTGGGTCACGAAGGTAACTTGAACTACCTACATTCAAAGGATATGGCAGATATGGCATTATTTTGCATTCTTATGATTTTTGTTTCTTCTTTTGTTTTAACAGTTTTGTTAGTTTATATAATTCTCCAACCTTAGTTTAAGCACCATGTTACCAACTAGGAGTTACAAAATATAGTGGAATCTTTTAACATGTCTGGTGACCAAACCTTTACTTAGGCATGTCAAAGTTTTCTCCCAATCCAAGCCTTTGTAGTTTTTGTAGTTAGACAGTTACATTTATTTTGCCTTCATATCCTTCTTCCTAGTGGCTTTCAAGTCTGCTCTTGATATTTTTTGTTGTCAACTGACTTGGTTTTAAATCAATTGTTTTTGAATTCTGCATTGTGAAACTTATGTTGGAAAATATCCATGTTACCAACTCCACTGGTTTTTTCTTTCATGTGGTGACTTCACTGTGGCAGTTATTTTGATATTTCCAACTTTTGGGATTCTTCATTTGATTGTGTCTTCCCATTCTTCTTCCTAACAGTTCTCAAATCTTTTGCAGCTTCCCCTGCCCCTGGTATCAAAAGGTGCCCCTTTCACTAGCACTCAGTCCTAGAATAATCTCCGAGGTTGCCAAGTTCAAGCCTGACATAATACATGCATCGTCACCTGGAATAATGGTAGATGTCTATTCTCTTTGTCAGTAAACTTGTTGATTTCCAAAAACGGAACAAAAAAATCAACTTATTTTGCATTGCTGATATAATATTACTTGTCACAGGTATTTGGCGCTCTGATCATTGCAAAACTACTCTGTGTGCCTATTGTGATGTCATATCATACTCACGTTCCAGTGTGAGTCTTTGATCCTTGGAGAAAATTTTTACTAGGGGTTTACATAGGCTTAAATTGAACCGAGCCATTTAAGTCCATGCCTGGTCCATAGGCTGATGCACATGGATGACGTCCTGCCCAAAAGATTTTCTAGAAGCCTGGCCCATACTATGTACACATTTGTCCTACTCCTTTGAACCTAAGGCCATTGATTAAGTTAGAAGGGCACCAAAACAATGTATTGGCCCTGTGGTCAACACTAGTGCTGCAACAGGGTCGGGTTGGGCCGGGCTTTATAGAACCCTAACCCAACCCTAAGTCCCCTTAGCTGGGCCCAGGCCCGACCTGACCCTTACTCAGGGCCAGAAAAATCCAACCTTGACCCGCCCTCAGGGTCGGGCCGGGCTGACCCTGATTAGCCTTGATCATGGGGAAGGGGAAAGAAATGCATGGGCTGGAATGGGCCGGGGAGAACATTATCAAATTTACATAAAATAACACTATAATAAAAAGTATTATATCACTTATTGTCGTCATATATAATATATTATATAAAAAAATGTAGGTGACATTTAAAGTTTATAATGTATATATTATATCAATATATATTTTATAGTATAACTTAAATTAGGGTCGGTCCGGGCCAGGCCAAGCTTAGCCTGAAGCCTCAACCTTAACCCGACCCGACCCTGACTCAAGGTCATAAATTTCCAGCCCTAACCCGCCCTCAGGGCCAAATATCTCAACCCAGACCCTGTTCGGGCTCAGGGCAGGCCAGGGCGGGTTTGGGCTGATAGGGCCAAACTCGCACCCCTAGTCAACACCAAGACACTCCATAAATGCTATTGCCACTAAAGTTGGGCCAGTGGTCTTTTGAATTCATGGCATTGAAGTGCTACAACCTTCTGCATGTATCCTTATAATCAGAACTTTTTGTTTTTGGGCCAATTTTCAAATGAGTCTTGCTTCATTAGTATTTGAAATAGATCATTGTTTGACTTCTGTTGAAGTACTGTTCATGTGACACTGTTCACGTGAATAGTGATTTGGTTGATATGTGTATCTTCTATTTTCCTAGTCCTAGTTGGAGTCCTAGTTTCTAATTATGTCAAGTCCTAATTCTACTGTGAGTTGTTAGTCTTAGTTTTAGTTTGAGTTGTTAGTTTTAGTTCTTTTCCTATTGTAACTTGGAATCCTATCATGATTAGGAATTCCTAATCTGATTAGGAGTTCCCCTTTCTATTGTAATTTGAGATTATAAATACAAGCATTATGAGGGAGACTGATAAGTTTTACGATTCTCTCCTCTTCCTCATCTTTTCTTCTCTCTCAAGTTATTGGTTACAGGTCCTAGGTTTTCTACATGGTATTAGAGCTAGGCAACCAGTGACTGATTCTCTCCAAGATTGCCGGTTTGAGAGTCGTTTCAAGGTTCTCCGATTTATGGAGAAACCCTAGTTCATAAAAAAAAAGAGAACTAGGGCTTCGTTTCGGTTTCGTATTGGTTTATTCTTCTGGTTGTTTCAGCACCACAGGCTATCATTCTTGGTTTGCATCTGCTGCTACTGCTATCAACATTTTATTGCCGCTGCTATAATTATCAAGTGCTATTATGCCCTTTTTTGCCGTTGGAATTGACTCTAAAGGAGTTGATTGCAGAATATGGTAGAGTGGATGCCCTGTTGCTACTACGATACCCATCGTTTGAAGCATTTTTTATGGAGTCCCTATGATCAAGCTGCTACCTCCAGATTCAGTTGCAGGTTTTTTCTTCTCCATCTTGCAGGGATTTCCAAACTCGATTTTGTCTTCCAAGTTTCAGATCTGGTTTTTTGAAGAACAGATATCAATTTGCTGAATTGATCTGTTTTGAACTCTTGTTTTTTGCTGCATCAAATTTGTTCGAATCTGCTTTCATCGTTCCCTGCCTTGGCCCACGATTCTGTAAGTCCTTCCCAAGTATCGTTGCTACAATCAACCTCAACGAGGAGATGTTGTTTCAGCCTTTGGTTCTACACCTCTGGCTGCTGCTGCTAGGGTTCTGGTATTTCGTGGTTTGAAGGATGGAGTCGATGGCTGCTACTGATGATTTGCTTCTACCAATTTGATTTTTTTCTGAACTAGGGATGATATGCTGATCGAACTCGTCATTGTCGCTGCTGCTGATGATTTCTGATATTTGTGGAATAAAATTCAGGTTTGCTGGCCGTGGTGTTTATTCTGCCGCATGGATTATCTGGTTTCTGCTATCGATTTTGGAGTTTTGAAATCGCTGAATATGGTTTGTCGATGGAGTATATGCTGTCTCCTGGAGTCGATTGCTGCTTCGTTTGCTTATTTGGGTATTGATTTGCTGAATCTATTTGCACTTGTAATGCTCCTATCGATGCTGATGTTGCTGCCTGCGATTCAAATTTTGTATTTGATTTGTATCGTTGCATCTGGAGGAGAGTTTTGGAGTTGTGGCTGGGTTTCGTAAGGTTGAAGTCGATGAGCTGGAGCTGCCGCTGCCGCTAGTTCCTCTTCTTCCTTGGTTTTCGCTGCTGTTTGGAGCCTTGAGGTTGAACTGTTGAAAACGATGGGTTCTCCATACTCACGGTTCATTCTCCCCTATTAACCTATTTGGTTTTTAATGCTCCTATTACCCTTCCTTACTTATTACCCATCTTTTTCATGTCTATTTACATATTGCCATTAAGAGTTTGCTCCTTCCAAGTCTGTCCCCCATTTATAAATCTAATTCCCTACATGACCCATTATTTTCTTATTTACCAAGGGCCCCTTGCAAAATTCTGGTTATTTACGGAACTGCCATTACCTTTTTAATACATTCTCCTATTTGACTACCCAATTGACCCTTGAAAATTCTGGTTTATTACCAGTTTGCCCTTTGGCTTGGATTGTATTTAAAAGTGGATTTCCACCAAGTTACAGTCATGCCATCCTTTTTTCCAACACCGTTCCCTTTCAATAATTCTAATTCCCTTCATATCCCAAAACATACCTTTGGCATATACCCATAACCCCTTTGGAAGTTCATGGTATTTTCTAATTTGCCATTTCTTCCTTTTCAATTACCCTTAGCACCTCTTGGAAAAATCTGGAATATTATGTTTTTGCCCTATCTCTTACATCATCTCTGTTATGTCCACGTGTACTACACGTGAGGGGGGGATTATGTACAGTATACCTGAGACATTGCAGAACGCAGAACATTGGTGCAAAACATAGAAGATCAGTGTTTTCCACCATTGCTATTAGGTATCCTTTGTTATTGGGTTGAGTTTGCCGTAAGGGGGAGATTGAAGTATTGAAGAGTATTGAAGATATTTGGTTGTTGCCTATTTGAGGACTTTCAGTTGGGTTGATACAGTGTTTTTCCGCTGCCTAATTCAGCTCGTTTCCGCTACTTGCTTCTCTAGTTATTTAACTTCAAGATTTTATGTCATTATGACAATCTGAGATTCATTACTGGTTAGCTATTGAAGATCATTAAAAGCTGCCTTTTTTTGGAAGAAATTCTAGTCCCGGTTTGCTGATCATGTCTGTCCAAGTTTTGAAGATCAATTATTTCAAGTTCTTGAAAGTTTATTTGGGAGCTACATTCATCTGTCAAGCTGGATTCTGCTGCAACTTAGTTTCTTCTCATTTTGTTCAAGTTGGGCATTAATACCTTGTATGCGCCAACTTGAGGAGGAGTGTTTGCATTATTATGGAGTTTTTTTTTTTCCTTTTAGTTCAAGCTGGATCTTCTTTCTTTACTTATTTGTATAATCCAGTTTGAGGGGGAGTGTTGAAGTATTGTTCACGTGATACTGTTCACGTGAACAGTGATTTGGTTGATATGTGTATCTTCTATTTTCCTAGTCCTAGTTGGAGTCCTAGTTTCTAATTATGTCAACTTCTAATTCTACTATGAGTTGTTAGTCTTAGTTTCAGTTTGAGTTGTTAGTTTTAGTTCTTTTCTTATTGTAACTTGGAATCCTATCATGATTAGGAATTCCTAATATGATTAGGAGTTCTCTTTTCTATTGTAATTTGAGATTATAAATACAAGCATTATGAGGGAGACTGAAAAGTTTTACAGTTCTCTCCTTTTCCTCATCTTTTCTTCTCATTTTGTTCAAGTTGGGCATTAATACCTTGTATGCGCCAACTTGAGGAGGAGTGTTTGCATTATTATGGAGTTTTTTTTTTTCCTTTTAGTTCAAGCTGGATCTTCTTTCTTTACTTATTTGTATAATCCAGTTTGAGGGGGAGTGTTGAAGTATTGTTCACGTGATACTGTTCACGTGAACAGTGATTTGGTTGATATGTGTATCTTCTATTTTCCTAGTCCTAGTTGGAGTCCTAGTTTCTAATTATGTCAACTTCTAATTCTACTATGAGTTGTTAGTCTTAGTTTCAGTTTGAGTTGTTAGTTTTAGTTCTTTTCTTATTGTAACTTGGAATCCTATCATGATTAGGAATTCCTAATCTGATTAGGAGTTCTCCTTTCTATTGTAATTTGAGATTATAAATACAAGCATTATGAGGGAGACTGAAAAGTTTTACAGTTCTCTCCTCTTCCTCATCTTTTCTTCTCTCTCAAGTTACTGGTTACAGGTCCTAGGTTTTCTACACCTTTTAGAGCATGAACTGATTTTTGTCGTGGTCCTTGCAGGTACATTCCAAGATACACCTTTAGCTGGTTGGTGACACCTATGTGGTTAGTTATAAGTATGTTTTGGTTTCCTTACTGGGCCCTGTTTGAAGGTTTATGCTTAATATTCATATTGGTTGGTGCTAAACTTTTGTGTTGTTGTCAGAGTTTCTTCACAGAGCTGCTGATCTTACTCTGGTACCTTCTGCTGCCATTGGGAGGGATCTTCAGGCAGCTCGCGTAACTGCAGGTCAAAATGACACTCTACTCTTAGCAACATTTATTCTATAGTTACTGTAGAATAGAACTCTCTAAGTGTGAACCTTTGTTTCCACATCATATCAGATAGTCAGAATTAAATTAATATATTGTGCCCAGGACTTGTATACTCAATTCTTTATTTGCCTTACAAATCAAACCGTGTCTATATTGACAATCACAATATAGTTTCATATCTATTTGAAGTCAACTTGCTCCAGCATGTCGAATTGCTAATCTCTGACCCTAATTAACCACAAGATTCCATGAATACCAATAACATTTTACTTTATCAAACTACCTGACCTATCAGTTCTTTTATAATTTATGTGAAATATTTAGTTCATTCGTAACCAAAATCTGATGCTTTTATTTCAAATATGCCTATACATGTATACAATGGATCACAAAATCTGCTATTATGCAGGTTCTGAACCTATAAATCCTGTTTATATCATTATTTCTCAAATGTCCTCTCTCATTGGAGAACAATATTTGTTTATTTACCTCTTGTCATATAAAATTTTCAATATTTTTATTTGTATTGTCAATTATTAAATTGCTCTCTTTACCATACATAATCACATCCAGTTAATTACAATCTTGTTTCCTTGGTTATGTGTGTTTTCCCTGCTTGCTCATATGTTCCTTCCTTCCTTTTGTCCTTTTTTTTTCCAGCTAATAAGATACGTCTCTGGAATAAAGGTGTTGATTCTGAAAGCTTCCATCCATGCTACCGCAGCTATGATATGCGTATTAGACTAAGGTATATTGCACTTGCCATGTCTTTCCTTTCTAATCCATTTCAGAGAGGATTGTGGCCCTAAATCCTTTTTCCTCCCCTGTTTAACCAGCAATGGGGAACCTGAGAAACCGCTGATAATCCATGTTGGGCGGCTGGGAGTTGAGAAGAGTTTGGATTTTCTAAAGAGGTTAGTTTATTTTCATTTTAAATGGTTGGTTTCTTTTCCTTTGGTTAGTGATTTTTTTTGTAGTTATATGACCCGTATGTTTGTTGGTTCCTATGGTTTTGGTCCTTTTGGTCATATCCCAATGAAGTGAAAAATCATTTACTTCATAGAATTGAAAACTGATCTCTCTCTCTCTCTGTATGTGTAAAGAAAATCCAAAAATCGATGCACAAGTTTGCCATAGCTTGAAAAGAGTTTAAAAACTAAAATGATTCCTTGGTTTAAACTCAGCTATTTCGATGACCACATTTTCCAATCCAGAACTTCTGTTTCATTTCTCAATTTCTTCAGAAGTTGATTAAAGGTCTCTACCAAGTGGGGATCAGTTGTGGTTTTATAGTATTTGTCCCGAGTCAATTGAGTCTACCTGGGAATTCCTTCTCTTTCCTCTTTATTTTTATAATTTTTTTTATGGAATTGGTAGATGTAGTCGATTCTGTTTGGGTGTTGTTGCTGATTTTGGTTGCAAGCTTTGACATCTGAAACATTGATTGAACAGGGTCATGGATAGGCTTCCAGAAGTGCGGATTGCTTTTATTGGGGATGGGCCATATAGGTATGCTATTCTGCCATCTCAGCTACTCATGTAACTTGATGAGCCATGGACACTTCCTAGTATACCACAAAACCAGAATCTATTGAAAGTTTGAGTTGACCAAAATTACCGTTGAATAATGAAATTCCCATTAACGTATCCAAATTAAAACTTTTGGACTAATTCTTTTTTATGCTGTCATTTGTTTGGATGTGATGAATGAATTTGATTGGACTCTCTCTCTCTCTCTGTGTATGCATGCTCGTGTGTGTGTGTGTGCGTGCGCGCACGTGCGTGCTAAGTATTGGTGGGACCCATTCTAGTGTGGGTTTTATGCAAAGGATGGTTCTTGCATGAAACCCTGAACTCTTGCATATATGCCATCTGATCCTGGAAGACTGTAAAGGCCTTTGACTTGTATCATTTTCACAAACAAAGATCATGAAGATTGAGAAATATGTCTCATTTCCAATGCACTCATATTGCGAAAATCCCTTAAAACATTCCTTCTTGCTTGCTGTTCATGAATTCCTTTCTTTTACTGTTGTGGCAGGGGTGAGCTGGAAGAGATGTTCTCTGGCATGCCTGCCGTATTCACAGGAATGTTGCAAGGAGAGGAACTCTCTCAGGCATATGCTAGTGGGGATGTGTTTGTGATGCCTTCTGAATCAGAGACCCTTGGACTTGTTGTCTTAGAGGCCATGTCATCAGGAGTTCCAGTTGTGGCAGCCCAGGCTGGGGGTATCCCTGACATTATTCCCACAGATCAGGACGGAAAAACAGGCTTCCTTTATAATCCAGGAGATATTGAGGACTGCCTGAGCAAATTGCAACCTTTATTGTTAAGCCAAGAGTTGAGAGAAACCATTGGAAAAGCTGCACGTCAGGAGATGGAGAAATATGATTGGCGAGCAGCCACCCGAACAATAAGGAATGAGCAATACAATGCTGCAATTTGGTTTTGGAGAAAGAAAAGAGCACAGTTTCTGAGACCTATACAATGGATAGTGAGACGAATTTTCCGCTCACCAGAAGTTAACTATGGATGATGTTAAGATCACCTGAGCTCAAAAAGCTGACTGTACAAAGTTTACTTTTGATGATCTTTAAGATCTCCTTGTCTAAAACGAAGCCCTTCCTTTTGGTTCTGTAAGGTTAGTGACATATATTCAGGACAGATACAAAATCTTGTCATTTGTGGGCTGTTCCAAGGCCTTGAAATTGAGTGATTCAGATTGAAATTGGAATAAACATTGAAAAGTGAAGTTAGGTCATCTTGTGTATTGTTCTGTAATATTTGTTTTCCTTTTTTTCTTTTTTTGAAAAGAGGAGAGGGGGGGGGGGGGGGGGTGTGGAGTAGAAACATTTGGAAAGCAACTTACAATCGGATCATTTCTTTGGAACAAAAAAAACAGTTAGGGTATCTTGGTTAATGATACAATTGCAACAAATGGTAGACTCTACTTCCATCATATCATTAGATTTTTATCTTTAATCAACTACATTCAAGTATTTTTCCTTATCATATCTCAACTCAACTAAAACTAATGGATTCTCCTCCTTTCCCCTCCTCCCTCCTCCCTCCTCCGCGGCATCTTGGTCCCAATTTGAAATTCTCCTCCTTCCCCTAGGTGTCTTGTTCCTTCTCTTCTTCGATGAACTTTTTTTCTGCTACCTATTTCTTGTTCGATAAAATAAGAAATTATCATATTAGAGCTGATTTGGGAGTAACTCAGATGCATGACAAATTACAAGAAAATTGTTTAAGGTGGCATGCCCATGTTAAACAAAGGCCTTCAGATGCTTTATTTTGGAGAAGTGATTTGATTCAGATTGAAGGAGCTAAAAGAACCAGAGGTAGACCTAATATGACTCTAAGAGAAGTGGTGAGGAAAGACTTGCATAGTTTAGATCTTATATCAAGTACGACTTTGGACAGAGCTGATTGGAGGGAAATGATCCATGTAACCGATCTGATTCTGGTAATTGCTTGATTTCAGCTGATAGCTTTGCTCCGCCTTCCATTATTTCCCAAGAGATCAGTCAACCAAATCCCTCCTCTTCCCTATATACCTCAGCTCCTACTCTTCAAACCTTATCCATTCCCAAAGCCCATGTGTTAGGCCCATCTTATTTCAATGTTAAGCCGTCGGTTCTTGAGAGTGCCCAACATAAAACCATCTTAGGTAGGCCTGTAAACGGATCGGATTCGGCTTGGATATGGATCGGATGTAATCGGATTTGGATATTTCTTGGTCGAATATGGATACCTCTAAATGGATTCGGATGGATTCGGATGCGGATCGAATTCGGATTTTCGACCATCCGTTTACACCTCAGCCTTGTGTAACCCGAACCTTCCTCCCCCTAGTGGATAGAATTCACTCTCAATCCATAGTTTTAGATCATGATTCTCATCTCCTCATATTCTAGAACCTGTTGAATCCTCAAAAACCCTCAAGATCGTTATTTACTTAATTTTTTAAAATTAAGTATTCAGATTTGGATTTTTATCAAAGTATTCGGATTTTTTTCCGGATATCTCTAATTGAATACGGATGGCCCTAAACGGATATGGATGTGGATCGAATTCCAATTTTTGGTTATCCATTTACAACCCTAACCTTAGGCCCAGACCCTTTACTTGAACCCATAAATGGCCCAACTCCACCTTTATCTAAACCTATTTTTAGCCCAGCCACACCCTTAACCGAACCCATCATTGGTCCAACCCCACCCTTATCCGAATCCACCATTGACCCTGTCCCTTCAATACCCAAACCCATTCTCAGCCAAGCCCCCATGACATATGGCCCCTACCCCATCTTTATCAAACTCCTTGCTTATCCTTATTTGTAGCTCATGTGGTTGTATGGGATATGCAATTCATTATGTGACTATGTTTTATTAAGGATGTTGCAATATACAGCTGCCAGATGTCAAATAAAGCATTCATTTTGAAATGAACAACTACTGTAATACATGGAAGATATGCAATTCATTATGGAAATGTATTGCCATTATTTATGGGTTAGGGTTTTCATTTTGAACTTAAGTAGTCCATTTGATTTGAGCCAAAAAGTGATTGTATGGCTATACATCAAGTTCCAACTTAAGACATTATTACAATGTGGCAATATGAGCCAAGTGGGAGAATGTTGGCTGATATGACCCACATTATCGTGTAAGCACAACAACTTACTGAGGTAACAAACTCATTTAGGTAAAAGGGTTGTAACGGATCTTTTATTGAGGACACATGATAGAAGGTTGAGCTCTCACCACTCTTTAATGGGAGGAGTGGTGTAGGAAGTTCCACAACCACCTGGGTCCTGGTTCTCCATCTGTTGCATATTTTGATAAGCCCATGATTCATGTTTGATTTTCATTTTTTGCTATCGTGTTCTTCTTTTAATCTGTAAAAACCAGAAAATCATTGAAATTCATCTGTTGTAGCAAGTTTCTTAAGTCTATTGAATCAAAAACTCCAACAATCATAGATTTTGAGAAATCTTAGCTTCTCCTAATTTTATTTTCTAAAGTTTTGACCGGCTCCAATCAGATGGAATCAATAGAGTTGGATCCCATGTTCTTAAACCTTGGGGGGAATGAATGAAAAAGTTGAAAGATTTTTTTTTGGTAGAAAATAGTTGAAAGATGGTGAGCCAATGAATTGACATGCACGCACTATCAAATCCGACAAGCAGACAAAAGTTTTCCTTCACCAATGGAGAGGAAGAATCCTACACCACTGGTAATGTGACCATGTGATGAGACTCTTGTCCCACCAAGACTCCCAGCCCTTATTATTTGGAGTCAAAATCTTAGTTAGTAAGTTCGGGAACGGCAATTGAACGGGAACGGATACGTACGGCAATTAAACGGACTAGACGGTAATAATACTTTTCAAAAATCCGGCTTCATAAAATGCATACGGTAATAATACGGTACGTGTTTAATACGGGTATAATACGGCATAGACGGCAATAATACTTTTAAAAAAACAGACATATATTCATTATATAACATGCATTCATCACCTAATAAACAAAATAATATCATGATTTTATGAACTAAAATAAACACAATAATATAATATGCTATATAACATCTCTAAGATTATCATTTAACATACCAAAATATCAATAATCTACAAGAAATGAATGTAGATTGTCTGAAAATGAGATGAGCAAGTTGATTACCTTATCATTAAATCATTCTTCCAACATTACATTTCTTTCTATCTACAATGAGATAACCATATATTTTTAACCAGATGTGTTCTTGTGAAGGGGGATGAGTTCCCACTAATTAACCAACACAAGACAAGAGGGAGAGTTCCAGATATGGATCTCCACTGTACACATTAGCTACAAGAGACAGAAAAACAAGAATAAAATAGAATAGAGATTGAGCCGTTCTCGCCAATATCACACCAGATTCATTTGCTTCACTACCACCATCAAAGTTCAAAGACCAAAGAAACAAGAGGAGAGTACAAGACTTAAGTGCCGCTTTGTTGAACGGAGATGGGGAGGATGATTGGAGATGGAGGGCGGCTACTGTTGCGGCAACAGTGTTGCCTGCGGTTGGATGTTCAACGCACATCGAAAGGGACGAAAGGGAAAGTGAAATCGTTTCCCTAAATTCTAATCTTTTGGGTAATTTTTTTTTCTGCGTATTATACGAGTATAATACTCGCTTGATTAAAAAATGCTTTTTTTATTATAAAAATATGGGAACAGGAGTATTATACTTTTAAAAATTTGGGTACGTGTATAATACATGTATTATACACGTATTTACTAACTAAGGTCAAAAGTATCCCTCCCCTTGGGTATTAGAAGGTACCAATGCCCTTAATGAAGGAATTCCTCTTCCACCTTGAGTGTAAAGAACTTCATTCCAAAAAAAATATATACCTAGCTATGTCTTATTTATCTACGTGGGAGTCTTCCATGGACTACACATTTTTGATTTACCTTTTTACGTGTTTATTTATTTATTTTTTATGGGATAAAAATGCCACCCCTATGTCTGGTGCAAGGATGGTTTATGTTGCGCAACCAAGTAGCGTTCTTTCTCCCTTTATTTTTTTATGGGCAAGAGATCTCTACTTGGTCGCATGGTCTCTACACAAGCGCCTAGGTCAATGGGTGAGCACGCCTAGGTATCTACCTAGGGGCAGAGGCGGCATCTCACGGTGCCTAGTGAGAGGGCGTGGGAAACACCAAGTAGATATTTTTTTCCCATATTATATAATTCCTTGACTCTGTTTCGACGTAAAATTTTATCAGAAAAATTATACTTGAAAATTTTCATTTCAAAAAATTTGACATTAAAATTTTACGTGTTGAAAAGTGTTTCAATGTATTGAAAAAATTCTCAACATATCAAATTTTACATTTACAAAGTAAAATTTACCAAGAAAAATTTCCCAGGTAAAATTTTATGCCGAAACAAATGGAGCCTTTGTGAAAAAAGTACACGCATATTCCAAAAAATGATTATATGAAAGAATGATCGCCAACCAATACAACAATGAAAGGAAAATATGAAAGGATAGTAAGTTGATAGTTCCAAAACCCCCTACCGGCCACGTATTTCACATGCCCAAAACTCCAAATATAAAGTCATGCAAATAATATTGCATCCCCATCTAAATTTACATCACTATTAGCAAACGTCATTTATTGCTGTCGGCTGCCGAAAAGAAAGAAGAAAGCAATCAATTTGTTGTTGCTTTTTTCTTTTTTCTTTTTTCTTTTTTGCTCTTTTTGCTTTTTGAAGTGAAAGACTCATCTATACATCGCGTTTATACTAGCTAGGTGGTTAATTTTATCCATTTTATGTGTGGAGATTAGTAAAAAATAGTTCTAATTTCTCCATATCGTTTCAATATTGTTGTCATTGTATTGCCAAAAGTTTTAAAAGATCACTGTCATTGCAAAACCTTGTGCCAAATCTAGCTTTCCCCTCTTGCATTATAAATGTGAGATTAAGAGACAAAAAGGGAACAGAAAAATCCCTCCTTTTATCTACTAAGAGGACATATGTGGTTGGATGGTTTCCCACTTTGGGTGGTAAGTCTTTCTATGATGTTGTTGGTAAAATTGTTTTTTGTGCGATGATTTACCACATTTGCTGGGATTGGAAATATGAGAAGGTGGTCTAACTTTGTTCATTCTTATTAGAAATTCATAAGCTTTGAAGTCAGGCAAAAGGTCCTTTCTATCGTCTCCTCATGTATAGACAATGAAAGAAATAGACATATTGCTACGAGTCTAGTTCACGTTCACGTACATGAGCGTTGAGAACGGCTCACAGTCGTCAAGATGGAATCCACCCGGTGGGACCTACATGGGGTGGATTCCATCTTGATGGCTGTGAGCCGTTCTCGTACATTCACGTACGTGAACGTGAGCCCAACTTGTAGGAGAATTGGTAACATTATAATTCTCGATTGAATCTTTGCCTTATACAATGAATCACTACAATACTATAAAATACAATGACATACCGTTCACCGTTGAGTCATTAGTTGCGGCGAAACTTGATGAAGCGATTGCAGCTTTTTGATGAGAAGAATATCAAAACAAAAAGAGAAGGACTTCTTCCCTCAATCCTTCTATATACAATTCTTTCAATGGGTAAAGAGCTGCTTGTGCGTAGATGAGGGGAGGGACCTTCTCTTCCTTAAATAGTCATAATCTATCAATCTTCCATAAAGATTTGACAGTTAGACTAGAGGATTAAAACTTCCATAATGAAGCTTAGTAATGGAACATAAAGGGTCAAGTTTAATGGAACCCATAACGGGAACCATTGAATAGGATGGAGAGTTGGTCAATTGGCCAATAAAAAATTTTCTACAATCTCCCACTTGGACCATATGACCAAACTTATAATCTCCCAATTCATAACAATAATACTTGGATCCGATCAAAATATCCCATACAAAGCTTACACAACATAATACCTTGAATGAATAGTCGTATCAATGCGAATCATGATGGTTATATGTCATTTATATTGACATATTCCCTTCCATAATCACAACACCAATAAATCCATCCAAGCAGGTCCTTAAGTAGGGAAACTATAATATCTCACTCATATCACAATAAATGTATACACAAAGATAGAGATGAAAAATGTTTAGGACATCCATAAATATGATCATATCAAATAATAGAAGGTGTCTATAACAAAATGTGACCAATACATCAAACTCTAGTAAGATCCATATCAGATACAAGGTCTACAAAGAGCTTAGGCACCAATGCCTTGGTCAACGGATCTGCAATCATCAGACTTGTTTTTATATGAGATACAGATACCTTCTATTCCTGAACAGCTTCCTTCACAAAGTTGTACTTCCCTCCAATATGCTTAGCTCTGCTAGAATGCTTGTCATTCTTAGAGTAGTACACAGCGGCGACATTGTCACAGTAAAGTCTTAGCAGCTTCATGATGGAGTCGACAACCCAAAGCCCTGAGATATAATTCCGCAATCAAATCGCCATTGATGTGGCCTCCAAGCATGCCACGAATTCCACTTCCATGGTGGAAGTGGAGACACAAGTCTGTTTCTTGGACTTCCAAAAAATTGCCCCATCAGCTAATAGAAAGACATAACCAGACGTAGACTTCCTACTATCGAGGCAACCGGCAAAATCAGAGTCCGAATAACCAATCATTTCCAACTGATCAGTTGCTCTATAAATAAGCATGTAGTCTTTCGTTCCTTGTAAATAACGCATCACCTTCTTGGCAGCCACCCAGTGATCGATACCAGGATTGCTGACATATTTGCCTAACATCCCAACTACATAGCTAATATCTGGACGAGTACAAGTTATGGCATACATAAGACTTCCCACAGCTGAAGAATAGGGAATGTCTTTCATCCGTTCTCGCTCCAGATCATTCTACGGACACTAGTTCAAACTAAACTTATCACCCTTAATCACGGGAGCAACACTGGGTCTATAGCTTTTCATACCATATCTCTCAAAAACTTTATCAATGTAGGTTCTTTGTGATAGCCCAAGCAGTCGGCGAGATCTATCTCGAAATATCTCTATGCCGATAACGTAAGATGCCAAGCCCATATCCTTCATTTCAAAATTCTTAGAGAGAAATGTTTTCGTATCCTTTAACAAACCAAGATCATTGCTTGCAAGCAAGATATCATCTACATACAGGACCAGAAATATAAACTTGCTCCCACTGACTTTCAGATATATACACTTATCGAAAGTGTTTTCTACAAATCCGAAAGACACGATGATGTGGTTGAACTTTAAATACCATTGTCTAGAAGCTTGTTTAAGTCCATAGATTGATTTCTTTAATTTACACATCAGACTTTCCTTTCCTTGAACCCTAAACCCTTCTGGTTGGTTCATGTAGACTTCTTCCTTTAAATCCCCATTCAAGAATACCGTCTTCACATCTATCTGGTGAAGCTCTAGGTCATAATGAGCCACCAATGCTAAAATAATCCTAAGTGAGTCCTTCTTAGAAACAGGAGAGAAGGTCTCATGGTAATCAATGCCTTCCTTCTGAGTGAAACCCTTCGCAACTAATCTGGCTTTATGTCGTTCAACTTTACCCTTTGAGTCACCCTTGGTCTTAAATACCCACTTACAACCAATTACTTTAGACCCTGAAGGTAGCTCAACAAGCTCTCAGACATCATTGTCGCTCATGGACTTTATCTCATCTTTCATGGTATCTACCCATTTACTAAAATCATTGTCATTCATAGCCTGTGAAAAACTTAAAGGGTCATCATTGATTCCTATATCAAACTCAGACTCCTGGAGATATACTATGTAGTCATCCGAAATAGCAGACCTCCTCACTCTTTGAGGTCTACCCTGTACTTCCGGCTGAGGTGGAGGTAAATCCACAGTGTTCTCAGTGACAACATCTACATAGAGTGGTACATCCTCTGTAATTTGTTGTTCCATGAGATCATCATTAATGATGACTTGTGGAAAAACAACACTATCATGATGTACAGGAGCAGAAAGTGTAACCTGGAGCTTCTCAAATATCACATTACGTGGTTTATCACTCCTACTAATGTCGCCATCCTCTAGGAATCTAGCAGTTGAAGTTTTCACAATCCTGGTACTATGATTAGGTGCATAAAATCTAAATCCCTTTGACCATTGGCAGTAACCAATAAAGTAACAACTAATAGTCTGAGGGTCGAGTTTTCTTTCATGTGGATTATACAATCTAGCTTCAGCCGGACAGCCCTATACGTGTAAGTGTCTCAAACTAGGCTTCTTTCCCGTCCATAACTCATAAGGAGTTTTAGAAACTGACTTACTGGGAACTCGATTAGAGATATACACAGCTGTTTTCAAAGCTTCGCCCCACATAAACTCAGACAGCGATGAGTTTCTTATCATACTACGAATTATATCCTTAAGGGTACGATTACGTCTTTTCGCAACTCCATTCTGTTCAGGTGTACCAGGAAGTGTATATTGGGGAGTGATCCCCTTTGATTTGAGGAAGCGGGTAAATGGTCCCTCAACTTGCCCTCGGTTTGTATGTCTACCGTAATACTCACCCCCTTTATCAGATCTCACGGGCTTGATCTTTCTGTCTAACTTATTTTTGACTTCAGCACAAAATGTCTCGAAGACATTTATGCTTTCAGACTTTTCCTTCAACAAGTAGACGTAACAATACCGTGAATAATCATCAATAAAGGTGATGAAATACATCTCACCAGTAATGCAGGGGTCAAATGGTCCACAA
This sequence comes from Telopea speciosissima, assembly GCF_018873765.1. NCBI lineage: Eukaryota > Viridiplantae > Streptophyta > Magnoliopsida > Proteales > Proteaceae > Telopea > Telopea speciosissima. The sequence continues at coordinate 16,465,822 of NC_057917.1, forward strand.
ATATCTGTGTGAATTAATTCTAACAATGCATCACTTCTTGTGGCAGCAACTTTATTTGTCCTAGATTGTTTACCTTTTATGTAATCTATACAAATTCCAAAGTCAGTGAAGTCTAAATTAGGCAATATACCTTCCTTCACTAATCTCTCCATCCTAGGTCTGGAGATATGACCTAGACGTTTGTACCACAAGGTTGAGGAAATATTATTGTTGGATTTACGTTTAGTTCCAACATTCACATGCAGGGTAAGCAAAGAGCTTTCATAATCGGAGTCAAAATTAAATCTATAAAGACCATCACATAAATATTCAGTAAATACCAGATTATTATCTTTATAAAATTTTAAAATATTGTTCCCAAATATAAAGTCAAAACCCTCAACATCAAGTTTAGACAAAGAAACAAGATTTCTGAAAATAGAGGGGACATAAAGGGTGTCCGATATGTCGAGCTGATATCCGGTATCCATAATGAGTCTGTAAGTGCCGATCGCTCGAACTTCAGATTCCATCTGGTTTTCCATGTTGACGACACTCTCACTGGGACTTGGGCTTCGGGTTGAAAGGAATCCCTGTACAGAATTCGTAATATGCACAGTTGCACCAGAATCAATCCACCATGTATTACAAGGAACATCAACGAGATTGGTTTGAAAATAAACTAGGATAGAATCATTATCCTTCTTTTCAAACCATGCTCGACGTTTCTGACAGTCCTTTTAAAGGTGTCCGATCTTCTTGCAGAAGAAGCACTTCATTTTGTTAGACTTTTCCTTGTTCCGCTCCTGTGGATTGTCGGTCTTCTTCTTTGTTGCACTGTTGCTCTTCTTTCCTCTCTTACCCTTATGTGACACCAAGTTCGCCACTTGTCCTCTTACTTGCTTCAGTCTCTGCTCCTCTTGAACACACTTGCTCTGAAGCTCATTCAGATCCCACTCATCTTTGTTAGTGTTGTAATGGATCTTGAATGGTTCAAACTTAGAAGGAAGAGATTAAAGGCTCAACCCAACAAGGAAAGGTTTATTCAGTTTCTGGTCTAACTTGTCCAGTTGTATAGCTAAGCTTGCCATCTCACAGATGTGATCCCCAATGCCACTGCTGTCATTGTATTTCATGTTGACTAATTTGGACATAAGAGTGCTTGCAAGAGATTTGTCTGCGGAAGAAAATCGCCTTTCAACAGAGGCCAAATAGGTCTTTGCATCATCAGAGGCAGGGATTGAACCTTTGATAGTCTTGCCAATAGTCTTCTTAATAAACAAGAGGCACAACTGGTTTGATTGGGTCCACTTCTTATGAAGAGTTATCTCAGCCGGTGTACTCTTATCAGTAAGATTAGCTGGTTTCTCAATGCGGAAGCAATAATCATGATTAACAGCAGTCAGGTAATATATCAACTCCTCGTGCCAATCCGAATAGTTTGAGTCGATGAGGATAGGGACAGAATTAGGTACAGCCATAGGGGATGGTCCTAATTAAAGGAAATAGAAATACATGCTTACTTATCTATAATGCTTTGAATTTCAATAATACTAGAACTATAATTCTAGAGAGAGCAACCTATTGCATCATTACAATCTATCCTTCGGGATTGAGAATGTAATAGGCTATTGGTTCACTCGATGGGTGTTGGAAGTCACCTCTTAGGGCTAAAAAAATCTATCTACACAGTCAAGTAGAGATGTGTGCCTTTGGACACTCCCATTCCAACCCAACTGTGAGACTAATGATTTATCATAATGCCCTATTTTACCTTTAATTTGATATTGTTACATTTATATCTAGGGTTAACAGTTATGGTCATCACAACCATGATGAAACGTGTTCCTTTGGATACTCCCGTTCAATCCAAATTGCATGACCTAATACCCTAAAATAGTTGCTTTATATTTCAGATGATTTTTCATTTATATCTAGGGTGAATCAAATTAGGCAAGTAAAGATGTGTGTTTGCAGAAAGTAGTGCAGGGAGCAGCCATCATAATACACCAGAGTGATTAGTATGATGCACCTAGTAAGGTGCAACAGGGATCACCCTCGCAGTATGATTACACTTTGCACAACATAATAACACTTCCATCCAACTCGACTATGTGATAAACACTTATACCCTAAATTGGCTTATTATGATGTCTTTTCATTAATGATGGTTGGTTCAGGTATTTCAAGTTCAATTACCTTAAATTTTCAGGATCGATCCGCTTCGACGGCAATCAAATCACTATTTTTTTTTAATCCTTGAAAATTCAACATCTAGTCACATATGACATCAATAATTTATTAATTTATTTATTCAAAACTAATACAACTAAGTTCATTAATAATTTTTATCTTAAGGTTCTCTTAAAATAACAAACATAAGAGAAGACGAAATTATAATCGGGTTTAAAATGAAGACAGAATGACAGCGGAAGCGGTTATGTAACAATTCTGTCATACATGAATTTTCGTCGTTAAAGGTTCTGTTTCTGTCGCTAATAACAGATTTCTGTTGCTAATAATTTCTGCCACTAATAATAAAAAATAAATAGAAACTAATATAATAGAACATGATTGTTTTCAGAAACATAAATAAACAGGAATAGAATTCATAATAAACAAATTTGAATTCATAAACAGAAACAAACCAATTACTATTTATAATATAAATAGAAAAAAAACAGAAATGAATTTAAACAAAACAATTTCTGTTTATAAACATAAACAAAAAAATAGAAATAACTATAAGTAGAAATTAATTCTAAAAACTTAAATAAATGAATTTCTGATTTCTGTTTTGTTTTGTTGCTTTAATTGTTGGGCCATATGGTCTAACCATAGGCCGTCTTAATGGGTCACTACACTATAAATTTGGATCAATTTCTTTAATTAAAACCATCACATCGGGCTTAAGCTCATTACTTCTTTTATTAAATAAATGCCCAATAGAAACATTGTTAAAATAAAATAATAATAATAATAATAACAATAATTCTATAATACCCATTATGCCCCTAATAGCACCCACATGCCACGATGGCTAGGCTCCAAATCTCTGACGAATATTCAAATTTGGTCCGGCAAACATTATGCTAGCGACCATTGTCGGTAGAATTGAGCCTAAATCCCATTTATAGAAATCGATATAAAACCCAAAACCCCTCTTTAATGGTTGATTCCAATGTCCCAATCCCCTTGTATTTAATGAATCAAATAATACACATCAAACCATCATTAATCTGATGATTTATTTAGGAGTTCCCTTTTCATGAATTGATTTCAAACACAAATAAACAAACTACAAAACCTTTGGTATTTGAAAACAGTTCGACATCCTCTTTAATAATATATATATATATATATATATATATATTTTTAAATCAGTTATTTAGCAGAAGGGATTCCATAGAAAGAAATCAATAATGTGATTTAAAGCATGAGGGCTATAACCTTGGCTCTGATGCCACTGTAGGAGAATTGGTAACATTATAATTCTCGCTTGAATCTTTGTCCTATACAATGAATCACTACAATGCTATAACATACAATGACATACCGTTCACCGTTGAGTCATTAGTTGTGGCGGAACTTGATGAAGCCATTGTAGCGTTTTGATGAGAAGAATATCAAAACAAAAAGAGAAGGACTTCTTCCCTCAATCCTTCTATATGCAATTCTTTCAATGGGTAAAGAGTTGCTTGTGCGTAGATGAGGGGATGGACCTTCTCCTCCTTAAATAATCATAATCTATCAATCTCCCATAAAGATTTGACGGTTAAACTAGAGGATTAAAACTCCCATAATGAAGCTTAGTAATAGAACATAAAGGATCAAGTTTAATGGAACCCATAACAGGAACCATTGAATAGGATGGAGAGTTGGTCAATTGGCCAATCAAAAATTTCCTACACAACTCTATTGCTACCTCTTGGGATATCTCTCTTCTTAGTAATCCTCAACACTCCCCTTCCTCTCCTCTTCCTTTTATGTGCTTAATGAGGTCCATTCTATTTTGTTGTTTTGCTTGGCCTTTTGCTCGCTCCCTTTGTATCTCTTCTTCCTCTTTTCAGGTTTTTATATTTTATATATTCACCCAAAAATAAGGATATATGTGGTTAAGCTTATAAGACTCCAACTTCATAAGTGAATTTTTACAATCCAATTAGAAGCTAGAATTATGAGAATCAAAAGCTTAGCCAAACATGTACCACACAAGTTGATAGTAATATGTACAATTAGTCAGTCTTAAGATACCTCGGCAAACCCAATTGTCCAAAAGGTTTCCAATGGAGAATGATTGTATTGCATTCAACATTTCTTAGCAAGAATGATGAAAATAGAGAATTGAATGGCAAAAAAAGAGGAAAAGAGCAATTCATATAGACTCTGGCACTACAAGTGAACTGTATTTTTTTCCCTCTCAACCCAATTTTATTTTCTTTTCTTGTCAACGAGATTGTGGAGGAATAAAGAATCATTGTCCCTTGATACTAGCTAGGTACAAAATCATGATGAAATCCATACCTGAGAATAAGATTCAGCCATGATGATGCTCATGAATTGTTTTTCTATACTTTGTTGTGTCTCCCACATCCCACTTGATTGGGAGAAATTGTCATAGACAAAGGGTGATGTTCAAGTTGAAAGGTTCAATCTTTAAACAGAAAGAATAGGATCATAAACATAAAACAAGAGTATCTTTGTCTTTTAAGGGATGGAAAAGAAAAAAATGATGATCACTAAAGCCATTTTATTTTGTTGATAAAAGAAAAGAGATATTATATTTAACCCCAACCCTTAAAAAAAGAGATTCAATCCCATAATCTCTAGGAACCCCAAAAGGCATGGGGTAATGGTATTAATAAAAAAGATACATTTCCCTTTTTTTAGTGATGGGTGAGGTGGGGAAAGTTACTAGTAGCCCTTCCACAAAAATGGAGACAGAAACAACCTAGTTTTCAAAAGCAAGAACCATGAACTTAAAAATTTTCACCGTCTCTATTAAGGACTTAACTCCTCTCAGGTTCACTGTCCGATCAGGTTCGTAGGTTCTTCTCATAGGGGACCGAAAATGACGACCTCACCCCCTACCCGAACATACTACCTGGGTGGAGTGAGATTGTCATTTTTGCCCTCCTTATGAGAGGAACCTACGAACCTGGCCGGGCAGGGAACCTGAGAGGAGAAAAATTCCTCTAGTAACTAACTATGAGCTAAATAATTCGTTCACTCACAATTTATTTGAGAGAGAGGGAGAATTAGCAATTAGTTGAAAAGACAATTCAAGAGATTCAAAAGATAAGACTTTAGATCAAAAGCCCGTGACAAATTTTTATCCTCTCAAGTGCGGTGCACCTTTAAAATGCATTCGACGGTGTCTAAGAACATGTTCTTGGATTTTTATCCTCTCAAGTGGAGTGGTTATCCTTCGATGCACTTTAATTGTGCACTGGATAGTACACCGCACTTGAGAGGATGAAAACCCACTCATGACTCTTGCGTCCGTCAATAAGGGAATGAAATGATTGTCCACCCCTCCCCTCCTATTGGATGCTCCAGTGTGTCCCTTCATTGGCCCCGCACTGGTGCATAGCTACACGACCAGGCAGCATTCTTCTTCCCAAGAATTTATTAGTCAAAAAGTGGAGGCTGGTTTTTTTTTTTTTTTTTTTTTTTAAATCTTTTTAGCTAGAGTGTGTATAAAATAAAAAAAGAGTTAAAAGTGCTGCTTAAGACAATTTATTAGGTAAAGGTTCTCTGAGCCGCCAGGAAAGGATAGCACGACACTCTCTTTCATCTCTCTCCTCGTCACATGAATTGACATAGATTTCCTCCCAGGTAAGAAATCATTCCATGTCCCATTATATGCCTTTAATTATAATAATAATAGTAAATATTAGGGACAATTTCTTAGGTCTATTGGATAAGGGATAAGAACGAAAATTACATGATAAGTAGGTTTCAAATTTGTTTTACATCCACTATTTTTTCATTTTGAAAAGATTTACTCAATCCCTAAAGTGGGTTAGTACTCATGCCACACAAAAATAAAATAAAAGCAAACTCCCAAAATTGCCCCAAAATCTGTTTTTTTTATTATTATTGTTTCTTTGCCTCTTGTTTTTTGTTTTGTATTGTTTTTTTTTTTTTTGAACAAAGTTTCCTTCCACCCACGGTGAATGGGATCCTATTCACCACGAGGCGGGAGAGGGAAGGAATAGGTATCTGGAGGGTGTTTTGAAACATACCAAAGCCCTAGGATGGTGGGTAAACCGTCCTCTCTTTTTTTAGTTTTTTTTTGTAATACGTTCTATTGTTTTCTATTCCAAATATTAAGGTGTACTTCCCTTTGGATTCGATGCTATAGCTTTGTTTTCATTTTTTTTGGAGGAGGTAATAGGAGCTTTGATTTCTACTCGCATGTCATTTCAATAAATAGGGAAAGAATTTGACTTAAATGCTATAATCCTAATTGAACCCACATGATTTAAAAACTTGAACCGAATATAGGATTGGTCTCCATCAATTCATATTCAAATTAGTCGGACACTGATCAAACTTGATCAAAATAACTTGAACTCATCCTAACTCAATCAGACTCACTCAATGTTAGATACTTGTCTAATATGCCAAAAGTTCCAAAGTTTATGGAACACGTTAAATCAAATCCTTTAATTTATTTCATACTAGACTGACTCAAACTAGATTATCTAACGTTCATACACTAGAGTGAACCCATTTGACAAAAATCTCTTAATTTACATTTTTGTTTATTTTCATTTTGGGAATAAAATTCAGTCAATTTAGATATAATGAATTTTACTTGCATTTGTTTCCAAATAGATACATGTAGAAGGAAGCACGAAGTACTCATGCGGCTCGTGACCCATGGGAAACAAGGACAACCATTACTAGTAGAAGTGTAGGACCCATCCCTCTCTCTCTCTCTCTCTCAAAATTCAAGTGGAACAGACTCTGAGTAACCCTAGCTACCAACCTGGCGAGGAACGCTATATACCTATAGTCTTTTAATGTTTGTTTTTAATCATCAAAAATAAAAAAAAGTGGAAAATGTTTCCCCCCCGTGTACTGGCCGGGTACTGCTCCTACATACGGCCGCAAATGTTTCCCTAAGGTATCATATAATTATAGAATCATCAATAAATTTTGGATATTTACGCATGTCATCTCCGTTTTTTAAAATAATTAATTAATAAGTGACGATATCGATGATGACATTGATAAAACTATGTATATGACCCTAAAAATAGATTGATTTGACCCCACTCCGTCAGTTGTTACCGTTAATTGTGAACGATAAGATTGTTTTGGATATTTTATGATCAATATACCCCCTTGATAAGGTAGAATGACAGTACTGTTCTCTTCTTTATCATCAAAGAAATGGGCAAAAACAGCTACCGCCGCAAACACCACCTGTGCCATTTATGCCCTGCCATCGCACACTGCTATTTGTGCTTGCGACTGCACACCGCTCCTGCCTTTCACATTCCTCCCTTGCCATTTCACATCTATTGCTGCCATCGCTCAAGCACTGCAATTACCTTCCATTGCAAGTGAGATGGTGCTAGAAAATCTCTCCTCCCAACTCAACGCCCCACCCCATCTTCACACCTTCTAACGAACTAACATCCTTTTGTGCAATATCAATAGCCAAGCTTCTAGTCCTCCCCGGTGCATCAGGTGGTGCCTCAAGTGTTGGGATCCTGTTTTTGCACGAGAACGGCTCACAGTCGAACAGATGGAATCCACTCTGTGGGATCCACATGGAGTGGATTCCATCTGTACGATTGTAGCCGTTCTCCTACAAGAACAGGATCCTACCTCATGCCTAAACTATGTAACAAATAGGGTAAATTACATGTCACCCCTTAGTTTTCAAGAGAAACTTAGATCACCCCTTGGTTTTTGGAAAAACTCAAATCACCCTTTCTACAGTAACGGTGTTAGTCTGTTGTTAGTTATTGATGTGAAATGACTATTTTACCCTTGTACTAAAACATTAGAATTAAATTTACAATACTACCCTTCTTCATCTTCAACAGCATAAAACTAATACTAGGGACTAATTTGTCATATTGGGGTCTAAACTAGGGGTGATCTGAGTTTTGTTTGAAAATCAGAGGGTGACGTGTAATTTATCCTAACAAATATTATCCTAGTGTATAGTGTTACATGCAAGATAATCCAGAAAAATAAAATAAGAAAAAGAAGAGAAATAATAGGAAAAGGGAGAGAAAAAATACCAAAAAAAAATAAAAATAGAAATTAAAGATGGAGAGAGAAGAAATATGAGAGAAAATATAGGAACTTTACGGGCGAAGCCGGGCGTCTAGCTTGCTGGGAGGTAGCCGGCCTCTCTCAAGATAAACTCAAGAATAATTTTAGATTTCCCAAAGTTGATCCCCTTTCATTCATCGAATACTTCTATAAATAAGTATAAAAGTAATTACGTAACTCCACCACTGTTTCCTATAACTTCTCCTTCCACTATTATACACTAATAATAATTCCCCATGACTAATAAAATAATAACCAATAACAAATAATACTACATGATAACCAACATTGCTCATTACTACCCCATGTAAACCCGTAACAAATAGTTTCAACAACAAAATAGTATGAAATAGAATTGTCTCTTTCCCTTGCCACAATATATAACACCCTAAAATTTTTTATCATTTATCTACATAAAATCAGAAACTAGTATTGCATTTCTAGGAAAAAAAAGAACTTTCTGAAGATATCTGTCTTGGATTATTCTAATGGTAGAAGCTTTAGGTTGGCAATCTACTCCTTGTTGCCCAAGCTTCTCTAGCGTAGATCGATGTATCAACCTGTTCGATTTTCACGGGCAATATTAATTCCACATCTTTTCGCAAATTCCTGAATGTTGCAACTTGAATTTCTATTATTATGAATAACTTATTGCCAACTTCACCAATATTTGTCGATTGACTTGGATTCAGATTTTCTCTTGTGAATTTAGATAATTCATCTTGGTTTCTTGCCGTTGTGAACTTACCAACTCTACCAGTAATTGTGGAACCATTTAGATCTAGACATAATGGAGGAAGATATTTATTTTAGCAGGAAAGGCAATTTGGTCAATATATGATATATTCTAACATTTTTTGTTCCAGGTTAACAAAGTGAGTTTACTTATTAATTATTGAGAGAATGTTCTCTGTGTCGGGGGCGCAGGCTGCGCCTAGACACATGGAGATGGGTGCAATGACCACGCTACCCTCTTGAATGGCAGGCTCATGTATCTCGGCGCAACCTGCGCTGCGGCACAGAGAACAAGAGTTCTTAATTATTTTAAAAAATAACGTGGCATGTGTAAATATCTAAAACTCAAGGATGATTCTATAATTACGTGATATTTCAGGATTGGTACATGTAAATTTTCCTTAATTAAACAAAGCAGAACCGAAAGTAGGACGTTAATACAACATTAATAACACATGGTAACAAGTGGGAAGAGCACTAGTGGAAGTTCTCTTCTCTCACGATACGTATTGCATGAATTCCATATCTGCCTCCAACCCAGTCATAGTTTCAGGTGCCAAACACACTTCAAGATCAACACTTCCCCCACCTTCCCGCCCTGGGAACGCAGAGATCTTACCGTCGAATTTGTTGGCTCGACCGCTTCGGACCGCCAACGGCCGGCCCCACCCGAAATCGTTGTCATACATAGGGAATCTAGGTGAGCTCCCCATGGTGATCATTCCACCATCGAAGTTACCTAGCGGGAAGCACCGTGGGTTCTTCTCCCACTCCTCCACTACACGCCGCACGGCAGCGTCGTCATACACCACCACGTTTCGGTGTAGCAAGGTGGCACACCAACGTAAATCGTGAGATAAGATCTCACCCGGGGTAGCAACGGTTGGGATGCTCTGGATTGCGTTACCGAAGTAGTACGGATCGACACGTGGCTCAAGCCGGTGACGACAGTTCACTGCCATTCGAAAGGTGATGGATTTCGTTGATGACAACTTCCTCGCACGCGTGACTGAACGCCAGAGCTGAGCAGAGAGTGACTGGAAAGATGAAACCACCACCTCCTCCTCCACCTTCTCCGCATCCGTTTCCGAATTATTCGAAACGGCGTTACTCTCCCATAACAAGCTCTCTAACAGAGCCGTCATCTTGCCGTTATCGTTACTGTTAACCTTCCATCCATCGTTGCTCACTTTCCCAAGAATCTCAGTTTCCACGGGTAAAATTTTTTTACGCAAGTGAGCATTAGCTCTGGATTTGAGCTCAAGAATCGCTTCTCTGCTGAAATGGAAGATTCTCTCACGTAACGGTTCATCAATAGAGAAAGTTAACTTCGGAGGTCCGTCAGGGAATCTGAGAACAGCCGGGGAATCCTTCACCAAATTCCGGCGGAAATCAGGTGGGTTAGAGATTCTATTCGCTCCCCTGCAAACCTCAGAGAAAGTGTTAAAGAAGTTCCAGAGGGAGGTTCCATCTACCACAGCGTGGTTGACGGTGCATCCAATGAAAACACCGTCAACTAGCTCCGTCACCTGGACAGCAGTTATTGGCTTGAAATGGCCATCGTAACTGATGGCGTCATCAAAGGCAAAGAGTTTCTTGACGTAATCAGGTACGTGGAGAGCAGAGAGAATGTCACTGAGAGAGAGGTATGTGGCATTGACATGGAAGAAATCAGCTCCCGAATCGTTGCAGGACACGTGGACGTATCCGTTGGAGTCAGTGATGAGACGACCAGCGAGAGGTGGGAAATGAGAGAGAGTTTGAGAAAGGCCTCGTTTGAGAAGAGAAACGAGAACGTCGATGGGGAAAGGAGGGAGAGTGAAGAGAAGCCCTTTTTGTATGTAGTGGCATGAAAGCATGGGAATATCAGAGACAGAGAGCCTGAGAAACCCAATTTTGGAATTCTGTTCGGGAAGAACAGTGCATCTAGAGATGAGAGTTGGAGAAGATGAAGCAGAAGCCATTTTCTAACTCACTCTCTCTCTCTCTCTCTCTCTCTCTCTCTCTCTCTCTCTCTCTCTCTCTCTCTGTGAAACTGTGAGTGAGAATGAGATATGGAGAGGGAGAGGTGGGGGGAATTTATATAGTAGTAGGGAGAGGTTGGGGGTTCATGCACTTTGGTTGTTGCCATTGTTTGGAAAGGTCTTTTAGCTTTTATTTATTTTATTGAATATATTTTAATTGGATAATTTCTTAGTGAGGAGTATAGGATTGTAGGAGGGGGAGGAAAAAACATTTTCTTTAAAAATAAAATAATAATAGAAATAAATGCTTACATCTTCAAGGGAAGAGCAGATTAGAAGAGAGGTGATCTCTATCGGGCGGATTGGGTTCCTTTTTCTGGAGGGCATCGTCCAATGAGTATTCAATGAGGCATCCAATGGCAGGATTGTGTTGCACACATAACGATGATTGATTGGAGAGAAATCCAATCCATATCAGGCCAGGGTAATTGAAGACGGTGAAAATATATAATGATAGAATGAAGCTCTTGGTGAAACAACATATGGTCTTTAATGGAAAATCCTATTTTTACATCACCATGCTCCCCTATCCTCATCACCTTTATTTATTATAATCATTTTCGAAGGCATAGTAATCCTCTTGGAATGGAATATTCTACCAAGAATCGAGATAGAGGGACAGGAAGAATGATACATATTTTTTTATTTTTTTACTAATTTATACATATATATATTGATAATTCATTTATACATATTTATTATATTAAAAATAAGAGAAAATGTGATTCACCTTGACCGGGTTTGACAAGACTAAGTCACTAGGTTTTTCTAAAAGACAAGTCGAGCCAAAAAACACTGGCTTTCCAACTAAGCATAAAAGGATAAATTTTCCTTAAAATAGGATTTTCTATTATTTCAAATGTAAAATGTCTTTTTTTTGTCAAAAAAAATTATTCAGAGAGGCGTGATCAACTCATGGACGAAGGACAACATTGTTCCTATATCCATGGATCGAAAAGAGATCAAATTGTCATACATACCAAAGACAATGCCCTCATTACTAGGGAGTTAGCTAAGCCGTGTTACTTCTCGTGCAACCTACATGAACTTATAACTCAAAATAAGGAAGAGGGACCACAACTAAACTTCAAATAGGAAGAGGGACCACACAGTTTCAAAGTATTTCGATTATGGGCACTGGTAGTTGGTGAAGACGACTCTAATGCAAGGTTCTAAAACTCGGGTTTCAACTGGGTTTTGATCAGCCAGAAAACGAGTTCGTCTCGGTTTCGACCATATCTCGGTCAAAACTTGGCACTTTCTCCAGGCTAACTCGAACCTTGGTTTCGAGGCCCACAAGTTGGTTTTTTGCCCTGATTCTTGTTGTGCTGCCTATTTTTGACATTTTAAACTCAATCCATGCATTAGTTTCACATAGAGAACACTAAAAATATTACTTGTGGTTTTGATCCAAGTTTGATACTGTATATTATTCTTGGATCGACATGGTATCAAATAAGGTTTGACCGGAACATAACTTCTTCAATATAAATGAGATTTAAGCAATCTTGGATTTGTTGGAAAACTTTGTTTTGATAGCTGTCAAATAAGTCCAAGATTGCTTAAATCTGATTTATATTGAAGGAGTTATGTACCGGTCAAACTTAATTTGGTGTGCGCGAATGCTGTCAAAATCACTCTGAATGAAAATATTTTTTTGGACATCAAAACAAATGAATATTTTACCGCACTTTTGGTTTTTAGCAATGTTTTGCCATATTGTGATTTATGGAACTTTTAGATTTGAGAAAAACCCCTATATTAGAAAGTTGAAAATTGCACATCGAAAATCCAGTTTTTGTTCTTGAACTGGGTTGAGTTTTTTTCCTTTTGGAATTTGATTTTTTAACTATTTTTGTTGGATTCAAATAGGGGGGTATTTGCTTATTTATGAATAATATCTTAAGTAAATGAAATATTTTCTTAAATGATATTAGATATAGCTAAGTGTCTGTCTTGGTTTCTGGTAGTTTCTAGCATAAATACTTGTCTGTTCAAGTTTCGAGCGAAGTTTCCCCTAGTTTCGATGGGTATACGTGTCGAAACCACCGAAATATGGTCGAAATTGGTCAAAACCATCGAAACCCAGTCGAATCCAAGGATTTTATAAAATCCCCCTTCAACTTGTCTCGGAAACCTGAGAAACCGAGTTAACTCGATGGTTTCAATAGGTTTCGGTCGAGTTTTTGTTCCATGCTCTAATGTTATGGATGGTGCAGAGGTGGATGGAGACAGTCGGTGACTGAACCAGAATTCATGATAACCACGCTCTATAGCACCGATAACATCAGATGGAGATCATGATTTTCTACCGAAAGGGCAGATCCTTATGGGATTTCCATAGGAACTAACAAATGAAAGTGCTCAGTGATATTGTCTTGTGGCTAAATTTCTTTCTCGCTGAAAAAGAGTGCTCCACCCTTATTCAACCTGGGATAGATGGTTCAAAATCAATCGGAACAACGTAAGATAGACTACTCCCAAACCAAACTACTCATACAAAGCGGTAGCTCAATAGAATATGTGAATTTGTTTCAGATGCCACTCCACATCAAGGACAAACGAATCAACTGAAATATTACATGGAGTGGATTCCATATGTATGGCTGTGTGCTGTTCTCCCACCTTGTGCCTTAAATATGTGACAGATACTATCCTAGTGAATACTTTCAACAATAGGATAGCATGAAATAGAATTGTCTTTTTCTTTTACCATGATAACAGCATAAAATTGTCTTATTTATCTGCATAACATTAGAAACTTGTATTGCAATTCTATAAATAAAAAATTTAACTTTTTGGAGATAGTTGTCTTGGATTATTCTAATGGTAGAAGCTTTAGGTTGGACATCTACTCCTTGGTTGCTCAAGCTTCTTGTTTACACCCTAATGTACAAATTTTATACCCTACTTTTGGTCATTAACCGAAACACCATGCATACTTTAATGTCGTTCATTGCACGTATCATGAAAGGGGTTTTTTTTTTAGTTTGAACAACAAAGTGGGAAGGTGGTGTGGAAGGTTGTGGAGAGTTACTTAACCACTTAGAGATGTCTAAATTTAAAATTCAAAAGGTGTGGAAGTTGTTGAAACTACCCAACAACTATAAAAGAAGAGAATGCGAAGAAAACAGACCCCCGAAAAACACAAGCATGTCTTCACATTACAATTTATCTTGGGTAAATAACATCTAGGGTACCCAATGTTTCATAAAATTACATGTTGGACACCTAACATTTGGAAAATTGCATCTAAGGTGCTCTTTTTGAAAATTTCAATTTTACCCCAACCACAATCAAACCTTATCCCCACCCCCATCAAAATCCCAAGCCCAGCTTCACTACCCTGCCCAGCCCTGCCCCTGCAACCCCGACCTCGCCCTTCTTCCTCTCCTGATGGTGTCTCAGCACCACCATCCGCCCCCACCCCCTCCCCAAATCCCCTTCTCACCACCCAGCCCATCAAGCATTGAATACCGCTCCATCAGTGCAACCCCATCGCTCAATCACCGACACCCAACCCTCAATCCTTGCAATATCAAATCCAGTAAACATATTATCAGCCATAACAGCCTTCCATCTTAGTTCTTTCTATTATTGCATGCAATCCCATCTTTCCATTATTGCATGCAATCCCACTTTCCATTATTTACCTTTCCATTATTGGATCCAATCCCTGTGATCTCTCTTAATCTCTATATTCACTCAATCACATCTCTCTCTATGTGGTAATGGTGATTGAGTTTCCAACCTATGGATTCCTCTCACCTTACGTATATATGTACAATCTTGTAATATCTCAAAGTTTAAGGCAATAACATTATTTCACAATCCAATATGGTACCAATAGCTCCTAGCTCCAAAGAGCAAAAACCGATCCCACTTCCCTCCTCTAACGAATTTCTAGCCATGGCCTCTCCTCCCTCCTCTCCATCTCATACTCCCACTCTCAATCAAATCCTTTCTCACAAATTAACATTTAAAAACTATGTTTATTGGAGGACTCAAATCGTCCCTTACCTCAAAGGCCAACGACTTTATGGATATGTTGTTGGCTCCAATCCATGCCCTACCGATGCAACCAAAGTTGATGCTTGGCACGAAAAGGATGCCTCAATCATGAGTATTGTAATCTCCTCTCTCTCCGATGAAGCAATGCCTCTCGTTGTCGGGCGTGAGACAAGTAAAGAAATCTAGGATGCACTTCATGCAGCTTTCAGTTCTGCCTCTACAACACGCATTCTCTCCCTCAATGTGGCCCTCCAAAACCTTGTTCAGAAACCCAAGGAGAACGTCACTCAGATTCTCCATTGGGCCAAGGCCCTTTCTAATGAGCTCAGTGCTACTGGCAAACCCCTCCCCACGGAGGATCTGAATATACATATTTTTTGTGCACTATGCCTTGAATTTGAATCTGTGGTCTCCGCAGTCATGGATCGTAGGGAACCAATCTCTTACACTGAACTTCATGGCCTGCTCCTCAGCCGTGAGTATCTCATTGCATCTCGTCAAGCTGTGCCAGATCCTATTGCCAATGCAACTGCCAACCTTGCTTAACAATCTCGTGGCCCCCCTCTCAATCTTATGGTTGTGGCTCTTCCACTGGCTGTGGTCGTGGTAGGGGAGGCCGTGGTGCTCCAAATGGCCCTAGTGGGTTTGGGCGTTCCAATGCCTATGCCCATAGTCCTTGCACGATCTCTGGTCGGACCAATCATCAAGCCTCGACATGTTATTATCACAACAAGCAGCTTGGCCAATCCACCCAAACTGTTTTACCCTCTACCAATCCCTCATATGCACAACCTTTTGCCTATCTAACCACAAACCAACCCCCATTGCTGCCCACGCCACCCACCCAATATCATTACCAACCAAACCAGCCCCATTACCCACAACTCCCACCGCCACCTACCCCATCTGCCATCCCATTTGGCCTCACCCATTGGCTTCCCGATACTGGCGCAACATATTATGCAACACCTGATTTACAATTTTTGTCATCTTATGCACCATACAATGGTAAAAATAGTCTCATGGTTGGTGATGGTAATTATGTCCCTATCTCAAATGTTGGGTCTTCTTCTCTTCCATCCAACTCTCGTCCTTTAGTTCTTTCTAATATTTTACATGTTCCATCTCTTACTACTTCATTGCTTTCTGTTCATAAATTTGCTTCTGACAATAATGTGTTTTTTGAATTTCATGCTTCTCATTTCAATGTGAAGGATCCGACATCCAATCAAATCCTGCTTACGGGGTCTAGTCACAATAGTCTCTACTACTTACCATCGATCCAGCCATCTTCTCCATCAACACACCTTGCACACCTTACATCTTATGATCGTTGGCATCAAAGGCTTGGTCATCCCAATGATCTTTCTCTTCGACTCATGCTCCGTGATATCTAGCTGCCCTCATTGCCTCATTTGTGCTCTGCCTGCCAAATTGGAAAGTCCTACCGTTTAACTCTTCGCGAAACAGATAGTCGTAGCAATTTTCCTCTTGATTTAATTTTTAGTGACATTTAGGGACCCGCCCCTACTATTTCCTCTCTTGGACATTGCTACTTTATTATTTTTGTGGACAATTTTACAAAGTTTATTTGGTTTTATCCCCTAAAAGTTAAATCTGATGCTTTTAATATTTTCAAGCAATTCTAAGCCCTTGTTAAACGGCAATCTTCTAGGCAAATTAAAAGTATCCAAACTGATTGGGGTGGGGAGTACCGCTCCCTCACCTCCTATTTTGCCAATCTTGGCATCCACCATCGTATATCATGCCCCCATATTCATGAACAGCAGGGCACTGTCGAAAGGCGCAATCGCCACATTGCTGAAACTGGGCTCACTCTCTTGGCCCAAAGCTCTGTCCCACAGGCTTATTGGGATTATGCCTTTGAAATGGCAGTGTATCTGATCAATCGGATGCCCTCTCCCATCATTGGAAATATCTTCCCATATCTACTTCTCACCAATCATGCACCTGAATACAACTTTCTTAAAGTTTTTGGGTGTCTCTGTTTTTCCTTTCTTCGACCCTACAATAGTCATAAAATGGATCCAAGGTCTGCTCCTTGTGTCTTCCTTGGGTTTAGTTACCATCACCATGGTTACCGTTGTATGCATCTTGAATCTAAGCGAATTTACATCGCTCACCACGTCCGGTTTGATGAACTACGCTTTCCTTTTCAGGAAGCACCCAACCCCTCCCCCCCTCCCCACTTTCCCCTCCTTCTTAGGTTTCCCTATCCCTCACCATTTTTCCTGACCCACCACCTCCTAATCCCACGCCACCACCCACCACACCACCGCCACCCCTACCCCCCCCATCCAATATGGACTCCACATCTCCCTCACCTAGTCCGCCCCCCACACCATCCGTGACCCCTCAACCTACCCCTCCACTTCGCACTCGCCTTCTTAGTGACCTCTACAATGACCCCTCTACTACCTTGCATACCCTTATCTCTCCCTCCAAAACCCCACCACCTCACCCTACTGAACCCACTTGTTATACTCAGGCTGCCAAGGACCTTGAGTGGAGATTGACCATGTCTAATGAGTTTGCGACCCTACTACGGAATGGCACTTGGTCTTTAGTACCACCTACTAATGTAAATGTGGTTGATTGTAAATGGGTGTACAAGATTAAGCGGAAAGCAGTTGGCACGATCGAGCGTTATAAGGCCTGTCTTGTTGCTAAAGGGTTTCATCAGCAGCAAGGCCTAGATTATGACGAAATTTTAGCCCAGTTATCAAGCCCACAACAATTCGCACCGTCCTCACTATGGCTATATCCAATGGTTGGGCCGTTCGTCAGCTTGATGTCCAAAATGCCTTCTTACATGGCGTTTTCAATGAAGAAGTCTACATGCCCCAGCCTCAGGGGTTTGAAGATTCCAGTCGGCCCACCCATGTCTGCAAATTACACAAGTCTTTATATGGGCTTAAACAGGCCCCTCGGGCTTGGTTCAGCCGTCTCTCTCAATTTTTACTTGGGACTGGTTTTCGGGCATCACAGACTGATCCATCTTTATTTATTTACAAACAGGGCCACACGGCAACTTATGTTCTTGTCAATGTAGATGTTCTGGTTACAAGGAACCAACCCACACATATAACCACTCTACTTCAACAACTCGCTTCGGAGTTCTCAATCAAGGACCTTGGTCGCTTGAGCTTTTTTCTGGGTATTGAGGCTACATACTAGTCGGATGGGGTTATTCTTTCTCAATCCCGATACATTACAGATCTCCTACAGCGAGCTGGCATGGCTGACTACAAACCAGTCCTCACACCAATGGCCACCACCATTAAAGTCTCCTTTGCAGGGGGTGTCGTATTCTCAGTTCTGACTCAGTATAGGTCTATAGTTGGTGTGCTTCAGTACATCACCCTCACTCGCCCCGATGTGACCTTCTCAATAAACCGGGCATGCCAGTTTATGCATAACCCAACTGAAGAACATTGGTCCATGGTGAAGCGGATTCTATGCTACCTCAAATACACAATTAAATATGGACTTCACATTACCAAAAGACAGTTGCCCGATCGTCCATTGAATCGAAATTTAAGGCTCTTGTTGATGCCTGTGCCGAGCTGACCTAGTTCCAGTCTCTATTTGGTGAGCTTGCTCTGTCCAAGACCCAGACCCCCATGTTATGGTGTGACAACATCGGGGCCACATATCTCTCCTGCAACCCAGTCTTTCATGCCCGTACCAAACACGTGGAGATCGATTTCCATTTTGTGCGTGATAAAGTTGCCAAAAAGGAACTCCAGGTCCGATTTATTTCCACAAAAGATCAGATTGCGGACATCATGACCAGGGGTTCGGCACGCCGCGATTTTCTTTCCTTCGGGATAATTTGAAGATTAGATCTCTCGAATCTTCATCGTGAGGGGGTGTATCATCCATAACAGCCTTCCATCTTAGTTTTTTCTATTATTGCATGCAATCCCATGCAATCCCACTTTCCATTATTTACCTTTCCATTATTGTATGCAATCCCTGTGATCTCTCTCAATCTCTATATTCATTCAATCACATCTCTCTCTATATGGTAATGGTGATTGAGTTTCCAACCTATGGATTCCTCTTACCATATCTATATATATACAATCTTGTAATATCTCAAAATTTAAGACAATAACATTATTTCACAATCCAATACATATTGTCAACTAGCATGAGCGTTTGAAGTTTCTCGATCAACAAATTAAATCTCTTAAGGAATTGTACCGGACAAGAAATTTGAATTAATGTTGAATTCCTTCAGTGAAAAAAGGCAAGAGATTTTACTAGATAATGGACCCCGTAAACCCACAGACACCAAAGACGAGACTTTCAAGCTCGGAAACCTGACAAATTTGGTGAAAAAGTAATCCATCGAGAAATCTGAGGTAATGGTGGAGTCCCCTTGCTCCCAATTTTATGCAATTGGGTTATGCTATCTTCGTAGCAAGCAACGGTTAGATTCAGACTTGGATCAGTGTTGTGGAAGTCCGTGATGTCACTCCAACTGCTTAAAATAGTTGGAAAATTCAAAATCCCTTGAATTCTGAGAACGGTTTGAGCATGAGAGCATTGTAGTTTATTTCAATAACAAAAAAGAACAAAACAAGAGGGGATTGGGGTTGGGGTTGGGGTTGAGGCGGCTTGGTGGCGTGGGGTAGGGATGTAAATGGATATTCGCAAATCCGTATTCGATCCGTGTTCATATCCGTTTAGAAGAATCCGAATCCGTCCGAAACTAATCGGATACGAATATGATAATCCCCCTATCCGACCGATTATTATCCGATTCGTTTAGCAGTCCAACGGTAATAAAATATCTGAAATATAACTATGTGTTTGTCTATCTTTTTAAGTTACCTTATTGGATTTTGTTATCTTATTTTTATAAATTTATAAGTTAATATAATGTGATTCTTTTTCTAGATTTGTTATTGGTTTATATATATTATTTTATGCAATGTGCTACATGGAATTACATATCTATTAAAAAATCAAAAGTAAATAACGTAAGAGAATAAAAGACTAAGAAGAGTAGAAGAAAGGGTAATAACTGAACTCTCAAGTTTCAACCCTAATCTTCATCATAAAAATGGTAAATATGTCAACGGATAGTCAAAAAATTGCATTCTATCTGTATTCATATCCATTTAGGAGAACCTGTATTCAAAAAATCATTATCCAAAAATTATCCGAATCTGTCCGAATACCGATAGGATATTATCCGAATCCGTCCGAATATAAACGGATACGAATATGATAATGCCACTATCCGACCGAATTCAAACCATTTACATCCCTGGCGTGGGGTTGCAAGGGAGGAATGAGGAAGTGGGTAAGGGAGGGGTAAAATTGGGATTTAAAAAAAATATGAAACCTCAAATGTAATATGATAAAACACAAGGTATATCAAACATCATATTTTGAAACGTGAGATACCTCAAATGATAAGATTTTAAAGATTGGATATCTACTTTACAATTTCACCAAACGTTGGATACTCCAAATGTCATTTAACGGTTTATCTTTTACTTTTCTTAGTGTAATCTTTATTTTAACCATTTGATTTTCCTATCGATTAAGTCTTTCTTTTTATTTCTCTCAATAGTATGTTCTTTAATTTGAATGTACTAATATTGAATTCAATAGAATATTTGTTCCTTCCCAATCCAGAATTGACATCATCACTGGTTGTATTTTTCAACTAGCTATGTTATCAACATCAACAGTACAGCTTTACATCAAGTTGGAAAACTTCAACAGTTCATCGCTAAATAAGATGTGATCACTTCCACAGATGCGCTACTGGAAACAAAAGATTTGATGTGGTTAGTGTAGTTTAGTGTAGTTCAATACCAAGTTGTATGTGTTCAACAGTCCATAGACGGCCAGGTCTAAGCGTTTTCAACGGCTATGTTATTGGTAAGTTATCAATTTAAAATTCAATATTCTTCCTCTTCTTCTTCCATTGCGATTTTCATAAAGTCCTTAGAGTAATTGAGGCACTAGAAATATCTCATTTCCGTTCTTATTATAAATTGAATTTTTATTCCATCACATTTCATTGAGTCGTACAACTCTGGCATGTCCACGCTATCTATCACATATCGTTCATTACGGTTGACCAATCAAGCGATAGACCAATTTGCTTGAGCAACCAGAAAAAGAGCGAAGCACTTCTCTAGCGTAATTGCACCAACTCGTTCGATTTCCATGATCAATACTCCACATCTTTTCGCTAATTCCTGAATGTTGCAACTAGAATTTCTATTATTATGACCGACTCCACCAATATATGTGGATTGATTTAGATTCAAATTTTCTCCGAGATTATTCATCTTTGTTCCTTGTTGTTGTGAACTTACCAACTCTATCAGTAGTTGTGGAGCCATTTAGATCCAAACATACGGGAAGAAGAGGTTTATTTTAATAGGAAGCAAACAACCGCTAGCTCGGTTGGCTTGAGGCATTGCAAGTTAGCGCATGCCCCCCAGGAGGTCAAGGGTTCGACTCTCCTGGATTGCATTTGTGCCAAAAAAAAAGGCACCTTTCTCCCCCTTCCCCCCCCCCCCCCTTCCCCTTCCCCTTCCCCTTCCCCTTCCCCTTCCTTAGTTGTAGATTGTGACCTTGTCTTAGCCTTCTCCTTAGCTTGTAGTTGGCCTATGGGCCCTTGAGTAGGATAGATCAAAACAAAAAAAAAAAAAATTTAACAGAAAAGGTACGTAATTTGGTTAATATATGATATATTCTATCGTTTTAATTAATCCCAGGTTAACGGAGAGAATTTAATTATTAATTATTTTAGAAAGCAGGGTGACATGTGTAAATATCTAAGATCCACAGGTAGTTTTATAATTCAGGGGAGGTACATGTAAATTTTCCTTAATTAAACAAAGCACATACGAAAAAAAGTAAGAAAACCAAATTTAATTCAACCTAAAAATACAACACTAATAACACATGGTAACAAGTGGCAAGAGCACTAGTGGAACTTCTCTCCTCTCACGATACGTATTGCATGAATTCCATATCTGTCTCCAGCCCAGCCATAGTTTCAGGCGCCAAACACACCTCAAGATCCACACTTCCCCCACCCTCCCGCCCTGGGAACGCAGAGATTTTACCGTCGAATTTGTTGGCTCGACCGCTTCGGACCGCCAACGGTCGGCCCCACCCGAAATCATTGTCGAACATAGGGAATCTAGGTGAGCTCCCCATGGTGATCATTCCACCATCGAAGTTACCCAGCGGGAAGCACCGTGGATTCTTCTCCCACTCCTCCACTACACGCCGTACAGCAGCGTCGTCATACGCCACCACGTTTCGGTGTAGCAAGGTAGCGCACCAGCGTAGATCGTGAGACAAGATTTCACCCGCGGTAGCAACGGTTGGGATGCTCTGAATTGCGTTACCGAAGTAGTACGGATCGACACGTGGCTTTAGCCGGTGACGACAGTTCACTGCCATTCGGAAGGTGGTGGATTTCGTTGACGAGAACTTCCTCGCACGTGTGACTGAACGCCAGAGCTGAGCAGAGAGGGACTGGAAAGATGAAACCACCACCTCCTCCTTCTCCGCCGTATCCGTTACGGAATTACTCGAAACGGCGTTACTCTTCCATAACAAGCTCTCTAACAGAGCCATCATCTTGCCGTTACCGTTACTGTTACCCTTCCAACCATCGTTGCTCTGCTTTCCAAGAATCTCAGCTTCCACGGGGAAAATTCTTTTACGCAAGTGAGCATTAGCTCTGGATTTGAGCTCAAGAATTGCTTCCCTGCTGAAATGGAAGATTCTCTCACGTATCGGTTCATCTGTAGAGAACGTCACCTTAGGAGGTCCGTCAGGGAATCTGAGAACAGCCGGGGAATCCTTCACCAAATTCCGGCGGAAATCCGGTGGGTTAGAGATTCTATTCGCTCCCCTGCAAACCTCAGCGAAAGTATTGAAGAAGTTCCAGAGGGAGGTTCCGTCCACCACAGCGTGATTGACGGTGCATCCAATGAAGACGCCGTCAGCTAGTTCCGTCACCTGGACAGCAGTTATAGGCTTGAAATGGCCATCGTAACTGACGGCACCGTCAAAGACGAAAAGCTTCTTGACGGAATCAGGTACATGGAGAGGAGAAAGAATGTCACGGAGGGAGAGGTATGTGGCATTGACATGGAAGAAATCAGCGCCCGAATCGTTGCAGGACACGTGGACGTATCCGTTGGAGTCAGTGATGAGACGACCAGCGAGAGGTGGGAAATGAGAGAGAGTTTGAGAAAGGCCTCGTTTGAGAAGAGAAACGAGAACGTCGATGGAGAAAGGAGGGAGAGTGAAGAGAAGCCCTTTTTGTATGTAATGACATGAAAGCATGGGAAGATCAGAAACAGAGAGTTTGAGAAACCCAATTGAGGATTTCTGTTCTGGAAGAACAGTGCATCTAGAGATGAGAATTGGAGAAGATGAAGCAGAAGGCATTTTTCTAACTTAGCTACTAGCTAGCTCACCTTCTCTCTCTCTGTGAAACTGTGAGTGAGAATGGGATATGGAGAGGGAGAGGTGGGGGGAGGTTTATATAGGAGTAGGGAGAGGTTGGGGGTTCATGCACTTTGGTTGTTGCCATTATTTGGTAAGGTTTTTTAGCTTTTAGCTTTTATTTATTTCATTAAATAATTTAATTGGTTAATTTTCTTAGTAGGAATGTAGGATTGTAGGAGGAGGGGTGGGGGGTGGGGGGTGGGGGGTGGGGAAAAATCATTTTCTTAAAATAATGGAGCTTCAAGAGAAGAGCAGATTAGAAGAGAGGTGATCTGTATCCGGGAAGGGAATTGAAGAGGACTTGGATCTAGTGCAGCTGTGGCGGGAGCTGCACTGTGCAGCACTAAAACCCACTCTGAATACAGGGGGAGGTGGTCATTTCACATGTGGGGCCAGGTGGGACTCACCTATAAAATGATTATTTTACCCCTATTTTTCTCGTGGTTTAATGGTGCTGCACAGGTGCAGCTCCCACCACGGCGGCGGGATAAGATCCTTTTCCAAGACGGCGAAAATAGATAATGACAAAATGGAGGAGCAATTCTGATGAAATGACAGATGGTCTTTAATGGAAAGTCCTGTTTTTACATCACCCTCATTTATTATAATCATTTTTCAACGCATAGTAATCCTGTTGGAATGGAAAAACTCTTTACCAAGAGTAGAAATAGAGGGAGAAATGACTTGTGAGCTTTCAAACTATCAAAACTAGCTATTATATCTCATAAATGGAGGTCTTAGGTTCATTGAAAATCAAAGATTCTCAAGTTTAGTATTGCTTTGGTTTTCTTTGATCAGTTCCTTTGCTATGGATTCGCATGGGAGATATAATTCACCTATTCTCTGTTTGTTTTGTGTAATAAAATATGAAAACATAGTTGGAGAACTGAGTTTTTACTGAGACGACTTATCTAAGTTGAGTCAAAATTTTGGTCAAGAATCATATAGGCTAAGCCAGGATAAAAATGACAAGACTCAATCATAAATTATTTGAGTCAAATAAGACTTGGTATTTTTACCCGATTCATAACAAACTTGGTAAGTTTTGTCATTTAAAAAAAAAACTAAAAACATAAATCCGGTTCACTTAAAAACTGAGTTTTTTTTTTTATTTTATGAGAAAAGGAAATATATTAAAGGAGAAAAAGATTATAGCAAAGGAGGAATGGGAAATTCATCAGGATTACACCACATAAACTGAGCACTAGTAAAGTTTATAGTAGCTTCAGCAAGTTCAAAATGCATTGATACGTGATTTTTCTGATTTTTAATACATATTTATTGCATTAAAAATTAAAAGAAACTGTGATTCACCTTGATCGGGTTTGACAAGACTGAGTCACTAGGTTTTTCTAAAAACCAAGTAAAGTCACAAAACTTGGATTTCCAACTAAGCATAAAAGGACAAAATTTCTTTAAAATAGGATTTTCTATTATTTTGTTTTAATGTAAAACATTAAAAACATTAATGTAAAATATTTCTTTTTCAAAAAAATATTTATTCAGAGAGCCGTGATGAACTCATGGATGAAGGACGGCATTGTTTCTATATCCACGGATCGAAAAGAGGCCAAATTGTCGTACATATCAAAGCTAATTCCCTCATTAATTACTAGGGAGTTAGCTAAGTTGTGTTACTTCTCGTGGAACATACATGAAGTTACAACTCAAAATAAGGAAGTAAATGAAGCCAAATTGTCGTACATACCAAAGACAATGTCCTCATTATTAGGGAGTTAGCTAAGCTGTGTTACTTCTCGTGGAACATACATATGAACTTACAACTCAAAATAAGGAAGTAAATGCCAAATATCATCAACTATCGATTTGATAATTAGTGGTGAGGTCATCGAGTTGTCTTAAAGATAGGCAATCACATCATCGTTGTCCAACTCGACAATTAATCGTAAGAAACATTCAAATATTGCTTCAAGCATTCCAGAGCGAATTGCCAATACTTCACCAATAATAAACAACTGAATGGAGGACGGTTTAGACACTGCAAATCATGGTCTCCCTAGGGAGTCCTGAAAAATAAAATCAAGGCCATCATTGTTGGAATCGGGATGCAAGCTGGCATCACAACTAAACTTCAAATAGGAAGAGAGAGGGGCCACCCAGTTTCAAGGTATTCCGATTCTATATGGGCACTTGTAGTTGGTGAAGACGACTCTAATGTTATGGATGGTGCAGAGGTGGAAGAAGATGGCCGATGACTAGACCAGAATTCATGATAAGCACTAGTAACATTAGATGGAGACCATGATTTTCTACCGAAAGATGAGATCATTATGGGATTTCCATAGGAACTAGCAAATGAAAGTGCTCGGTGATATTGTCTCATGGCTAAGTCTTTTTCTCATTAGAAAAAAGTGTTCTTCCTTGGAATTCAATCCGAGATAAATGGTTCAAAACCAATCGGAACAACATAAGATAGACTACTCCCACACCAAACTACCGTTCAATAGGGCAGCTCAATAGAATCTGTGAATTCGTTTCAGACGCCACTCCACATCGAGGACAAAGACTAGAATATTACAATGTAAGAGGGCTTGGGCCGAAGCAAGTCCTAATGCGCCAAAGGAAATTCCAAATCTTAGGAAGTATTTTGTAACCCGGCCTAGATCCTCAATTTGTTGCGATGAAAACCTAAAGTCAAGTTTATTGACCTCCCTTCCTCTACCCCTTCCCCTTCCCAGTAGTTGCCCTATGGCCCTTGAATTGCACTCAAAAAATATAAAAAAATTAGTTGACCTTGAAAAAAATAACTCAAAATAAAGTTTGACTTGTAAATATTTGCAATATTTCTACAAGTCAAAACAATAGATCTTAAAACACCTTGATACCTTTACTAATTTTTATTTTTTTTTTAATTTGAAGAGAATACTAATATCCTTAGTTCCTTAACGCTTTGAGAGCCTACCAATCTACTACCGTTGACTTATACTTTTTTCTTAAAATATAAAGTCAGACTTCTTCTGAATTGAGCAAAAGAGTTTAAGCTTGAGTCAACTCATGTGGTTCCAGATGATTGTCCAAATCTTTTGAAAAAATATAAAATTGATTGTTCAAGTAGTCGGAGAGGTTCATTAACTAATTCTCTAAGTAGCCAGAGGAGTTCCATTCAATTAATTGTTGCATATGAAACGGTTGTCACGTACATGTACACCTTAAAAAAAAAGGGTTATGTCATTATGTTGCACACACAAACAGAGAGAGAGACTTTCATATCGGGAGAAGTTAAGTTCATTTGTTATCCGAATAGTTGATTCCATATGGGTGGTGCTCAAGGTCAAAGAAATGTCTTCGTACAAGGACCTGACCTGGACTCATCAATAATGGGATTCGGCTTCTCTTCTTGGAGGGCATCACCCAGTGAGTACCATGTTATTGGTGAAGCTTGATTTCGGCTCAGAAAGTGGTTCGGAGGATCTTTGGAGGGTCATTTCAGTCTCGAAATGATCTCGGATGTCCTAAAAAGCGGTTATGTTTGGCATTGTGTTGTGTAGAGTTCGTCGAGACCTTCGAAACGATATGTATTAAGATATATCTTTAGTTTTGGTCCGACCCTGACTAGTTGGTCATTTTTGGGCTCTAGGGGTAATTCTGTACTTTCTGGGTTAGGGTTTCTCTATATAATTTTTTTTTTTTCTCTGGGAGGGTTGTATGAGAGGTTTTGTAACATTCAAAGATAGTGAAATCCGTTTTGTTGCTTGGCCATGGACGTAGCTTCCCATTTTAGGGGTGAGCCACATAAATCCCTTTGTGTTGTGTGTTGTGTGTTGTGTGATTTTTTCATTTTTGTTTTTCTTCTGCACATCGCTACTCCTGAGCGTTGTTTTCTTAACATGCCCACTGAGGCATCCAACGACTTGGCTGTGCCGCACACATCCCGATGGCTGACTGGGCAAGTGCCAAGAGGTGTGCAGCACAGTCCAACCGTTGGATGCCTCATTGGGCACTCATTGGGCGATGCCCTCCAAGGAGAGGAGCCCAATCCTCAGTATAATGGGATCAGTCTCCAATTTAGTTTCAAACGGATCAGAATCGACTTGAACCTTAGATATTTTAATGGAGGAGAAGAATAAAAATTTCCTAAATTTATAGTTTTTATAGTCTCAGATGAATGAGGAACAACGATATGTATGAGGTGTGCAATTTCATTTTTTGACTAGCATTGTAAACAATGCAAAATAAGGTGCAGGATTTGGGATCATGGTTTTAGGTATCGATCTTGGATCTGTTGTATTGGTATCAACGGTATCAGCTGATCCCATATTGATTCCTGACTGATCCCATATCAATGTAACGATATGGACCAATGATAAAAGATCAAAAAATCGATTTTTTAAGAAAATCAGGGGTAAAACTGTTACCTCTCTCTCTCTCTCTATTGTACCTATTAAATATCCTTTGGGATGATGGGCGGTTGGCATTTGACTCAAGTGCATATCCTCCCTATTGCGAGAGAGAGATTTGTATAACCCATGTGGTCCACTTGGCCTAAGTGTTAGCTAACCAATTAATTGGTCACCACCTTAATTGTAAAATTATACTTTGCATGAGCATGTTATGACTTATGAGGTCAAATTTTTGTGGACAAATCAATTTAGAGTCTCCTACTTGAAAATTTTAACTTGGGTTTATCAAAATTAAAAAAAAAAAATTTAACCTAAGTATATGATAAAATGATAAAATAAAGTTTAAAAAATTAAAAATAATTCATTTCAATAAATAAATAAAAAAAAAAGGGCAATAGTTTTCCTAGTCAATTGTCAATTCTATTCATTAGAGAAGTAGGGAACCACTGGAATTGATTGATGTGTTAATTTTCAATCCAAATTCAATTGTATATGGTTCCACGTATTTGGGTACGTATTTTCAATGTATGTTTATGTATTTTTTTTGTACTTTTAAAATTTTAATACTTTATTTTGTCATTTAGTCAATTCTTTTTAATTTAGACTTTATATGTCCACAACGATTTCGGATCTAACTATCCACAAAATTTCAGTTTCTGCTGTTGACCTTTCATATGAGAAAACTAGTTTCCTACAATGAATCCCCTCATTTTTTGGGTCTAGTGATTAAGAAATCTTCTCCCCGGTCCCACACCCTCCTTAAAAAGGATAAAAAAACAGGGAAAGAACTTAATAAGGGTCTAGTATGATTGTATGACCTATGGAGTTGAAGAGTTTTGATAAGCTTACAAATATTGAGGGAGGCCATTACATTTCCAATACAAACAAATGGACAAGTTTTCCTTTCGCCAAAGGTCAAGGGATTCTCTATCTTCATTGTCATCGAATTAGATTCCTTGGGTTACGATCAGCTTTGTACATTATGGGATGCCTGCCATTTTTTTGTTTTACCATAGATAAGGAAAACTCTATCCTAAACGAATCATGCCAAGATCTATTGCCATTTGGAACCCCTAACTAGAAGGATAAAAATATATAAAATTATTTGGATCTTTTTAGATGCTACTATGTCTAGTGAAGTATAATGCTTCACTATTTATGGTGTCAAGTTCTAAATACACCTATAGACGTATTATTCACACACTCCTTTTAATAAGTAGCCGATCAGATTTTGATTTTATTCAGGTGGTACAGGTATGAACATGATACCCCTATTGTCACCCACCATGAATCCGTTGTCATCATGGTTTCAAAATTAGAATTGGATCGGACTATTCAAATTGAAAATGGTCATGAACTCATGACTGATTATGAATGCCAATTTTCGTGTGCATCTGAAGATTGAAGTCCTATGTCCCATTCACTATAGCTGAAGGAAAACTCGATCCAATGATAAATGTTGGTTATAGACCATGTTAAAAACATATTAACAAGTCAATATCCCTTCGTTGGCTTGCAACATCAAGGTGTATACCACAGTTCAGGTTCGAATCTGTACAGTAGCAAAGTCAATTTGAGTTTGGAATGGATTTGATATAGCCGTGGTGCAGTCTTGCTCCCTACTCCAGCACAATGATGGACGTATATAGCTCTGTATCAACCATGTAATATGTACTTCTAAAAAAAAAAAACATGTAAGGTGAACGCCAACTTACCAAGTATGATTGTATAATGGTTGATATCTCAAATTTCCTCCATTATAATATGGACCAAGTTTTCCTTTAGTGGTGGTTGAACCATCACAACGCGGTCAAGGAAAACTTTGTCCTTATAAGAAAACAGACCTTTATCCTCTATTTTAGTATGAAGTTTTTAGCGGCGGTACTCTTACCATCACCAAAAATAATACATTTGGAGGTGGTGTGTTGTAGTCAATAAATGTACTTATGTTCGTATTAAACTCAATAAATAAAAAATAAAAAAAAAGGCCTTTTTGTGGTGTTTAATTTACCGTAAAAAATTACCACCACTAAAAGTAATATTTTTATAAAAATAAGTATTTTAGGGGTAGTTAATTTACCTCCGCAAAAAGTAATTATTTAAGGGAAAAGTAAGCCCCACCCTCCCCTCTCCCACGACCCCACTACAACCCCGACGCACCCTAGTCCTTCAACTCCCCCCAGCCCCTGTTTTCCTGAATTTTTATCCTATGCAATTACTGCATGGTGCAGTACTGCATCGTGCGGCGGCTGCAGAGGCCATGTGCACCATGTGGGGCCCGCTGTGCCACATGGCCTCTACTGCGCCGCACGATGCAGTACTGCACTATGCAGTTATAGGAGAGGATAACGATTCCTGTTTTCCCTCCTCCTCCCCCA
Organism: Telopea speciosissima; assembly: GCF_018873765.1. Classification (NCBI taxonomy): domain Eukaryota; kingdom Viridiplantae; phylum Streptophyta; class Magnoliopsida; order Proteales; family Proteaceae; genus Telopea; species Telopea speciosissima. The sequence continues at coordinate 16,496,140 of NC_057917.1, forward strand.
CGCTTGGCAATTAGCATACAAAAAGATCAAACATGTGCTCCATTCCATGCAGGAAAAACACCTCTGCAACACTGGTCAAGTTGGAGATCATGCAAACAACCCTCGAACCTTTGCCAAGTCACATCCTGGAACAATAATCGGTGGTTGGTGGTTAATTCCACATTTGAATTTGGTAAGTCACTAATTAACAAACTGAATTGTACGCTTCATTTTAATGGTCGCCATAGCAGCATTGAAATCCTTGGGCACAACATCACCACGGTACATCAAGCAGCAAATCATGTATTTCCCGTGGCGAGGATTGTATTTGGCCATCATAGACGATGGCCCAAGACACTATTGGTGATCTCTACTACTGAAGCCGCTCATGGTAAGCCTTCTTAGCTGAGATGACAGGTGCACAATTCTAACTATCGTTTATTGTGTCTTTTTATGACATTGTTTTGTTCAGGGATACCTGGAGGTGTGTACTTAGGAGTTAGGAGTTATACCATTTGACTTGAGTAATCGAGCAAAGGTCTTTCACTTTGCCCTAGGTTTGTATGTCTACCATTGTAATCATCTCATATCCTTATGACTCTGGTATCCATAATGAGTCTATGAATGTTGATTGCTCAAACTTTAAACCCCATCCGGTTTTCCACTAGACTCTATTCCCACTTTCTTTTGAACTCTGTGTTGTAAGGTATCTCTGCATGGAATTAGAAATATGGACAATAACATACAAGCGAATACACCAATTATTACAAGGCACATTAACTAAATTGGTTTGAAAACATAAAGGATAGAATCATTACCATTCTTTTCAAACCAGTTCTTTCTGACAATCTTCCTAAACTTGTCTCTACCTATTATAGAAGAAACACTTCACTTTGTCAGATTTTTTGTCCTTGTGGAGGGTTCACTATCTTTCTAGGTGTTATTTTCTTACCTATTCAAACTTTCTCTTTTCTTTATTATAGTGTGACACATAGTGAATCATCCGTCCTCACTCTTACTTTAGTCTTAATTCCTCTTGAACACACATTCTAAGAAATTCATTTACGCTCTGCTTTCACCTGTTTATGTTATAATAGATTTCAAATAGTCCAAATTTCTAAAGAAATAAATTCAATAAAATCTGAGTAAAAAATGACTCATTAACTTTCATGTCAAGATTTATGTTAGGTGACCAAAAGTTATTCATGCTAATCAGTAAAATTTGAGCCATTCAAAATTGGCACGTATAGGAACAATAATAGATGATGGTCTTACTGAAGAGGTGCAGATAATACATGCTTATTAAGCACAAAACTTTGAGTTTTAATAATACTAGAATAATAAATTTCAGAGAGCAACCTCTTGCATCATTACAATCTATCCTTTAGGACAGAGACTACAATATGCCAGTGGTTCACTCAATGGGAACACCCTTAGAATAAGACAATTTTTTTTTGCTAATGATCAATAATGTATTAAAAAGAGAAAATAAATGGTGCTGTTACAAGGAGAGCTTCACATAAAGGAAGACTCAAGCCAAACCATGGACATAAGCCCAACCATACAACCTAATTGAACCTATAATAGGGCCAGCCTATGGCATTCCAGCTTACAACATGAGAGATGAAACTCGGAGAGGGTTGCCAAGAGTTTGATTCCTTCCTTCTTGCAGCGTGATTTGCAAGGGCATCCGCTGCCGCATTGGCTTCCCTGTAGCAGTGTGTGATTCTCCACTAGATAGAGTCTAGGTAAGGGGAGATAGACCACCAGCTTTGCATGAAACACCACGGAATCTTACTGGAAAGGACAGCCGGCACAGTAGCTTCAGAGTCACATTCTATCCAGAGCTTGGAGATGTGTAGCTCTCGAGCTTCTTTTACTCCCACCAAGAACCCCGCCATCTCAGCCATGAAATTTGTTTTAACCCCTTGAAAAGCAGCAAAGCATTTGATTGGAGAACCAAGGTTGTTTCTGAAAATCCCTCCTGCGTCCGCTGATCCTGGATTACCCAACGATGAGCCATCGGTGTTTAGTTTCAGCCAGCCTGAAGGAGGGTGCTTCCATTTTACTTCTAGAATAGTCTTTGTCGGCGACCTGCTTGTTGGAATTCGCAGCATTCTAGCAAGAGTTAAATCATGGACTGATTTAATCATAACTCCTTTCTTCATGGTGCAGTCCCTGACTTCTCTAAAACACCATTTCACCACCTGGGAATGGGTTCTTTTAATATTATCATATCTCCTTCTATTGCGTTAATTCCAGCCAAATCTATTGACAAATAATAACAATTAGAGGACCCCAGACTTTGGGTAGGGGAATGAGTTTAAGTTTTCTTCGCCACCACGAAAATAAAAGTTGAATGGTTGGAAACCCATTCTAGCTTTCATTGAAATAAAGCAAGATTTCCCTCCAAACATCACTTGAGTAGCTGCAAATCAAAAAGATATGCGCTCCAGATTCACAAGCAACACCGCAAAGATCACACTTTGAAGCCAGAGCTACACCCCTACGACAAAATTTATTGTCTGTTGGGAGGGCTTCATACATAAGCCGCCATCCAAATACTGAGGTACGGGGCTGCAGATCATTTTTCCAAATGGCCCAGTCCCAAGCTATAGGCGCTGCCTTGGTCCTAAGCTCATCCCAGGCTGAAGCCACCATGAAAGAGCCAGAGCTTGTGTGGGCCTAAACACGGCGATCCGACATGTTGGACATTGGTATATCCACACTTTGAATGAGGGTGAAAACATTGTGAAGGGCTGGAACCTATGTTGTCGGCAGATCCCAAGAGCCATTCACTAAGAAATCAAAGACCGTCGCCGTGAGAGAGCGAGGAATCGAAAGAGGCTGCATTAGATCTTCCACACTTTGTTGACCAATCCACTTGTCATACCAGAAATTTATTGATTGACCATCACCCACTACCCAACGTTCTGCTGAAGACACAAAGCTCCACACCTTGCGAAGGCCGAGTAGGATAGAAGAGGTTCCAATGGCTTTTTTGAGGGAGCCATCGGCCTTAACTAGCCTTCCCCGCATGAAGGCTACAAAAATAGAGCCGTCCGTTTTGATGGACCAAGCAAATTTAGAGAGCAAAGCCAGGTTAAGGTCTCTAAGACGACGAATCCCTAGTCCTCCTTCACTTTTTGGCTTACACACACTGTCCCACCTAACAGTAATGGCTTTAGAGCAATCAGCCGTACCACTCCAGATGAAGTTGCGAATCCATCTCTCCATCAGCGCAACATACGAAGCAGGCCAAAGATAGATCGAGAAATTGTGTACTGGGATGCTACACATAACAGATCGAACTAACTCCACACGACCTGCCATGGAGATGAGGCGCCCCTTCCAAGCAGCCAATCTCTGCTTGAATTGGTCCACTAGCGGTAAGACCATTTCCCGTTTCACCCTGCCTTTGTTGATTTGAATCCCCAAATATCTCGTAGGTAAATTGCACATAGGAATCTGCAACTCTAAGAGCAAGCGATGGCGTCTGGCAGCCGAGATTCTTCCCATGAAGACTTTGCTTTTTGCAAGGTTTATGTTTTGGCCAGAGTAAGAACCATAAATGTCGAGGAAATGCTTCACCCGCTTAACTCCCTGTAGCTCTGCCTTCATAAAAATAAATAAGTCATCAGAATATAAAAGTTGGGTAAGGGTAAACACCTGTCGAGGACCAGGCAACGCTGTAATCCTTCCCTTGTCACGAAGATCCCTGAGACCTCTGCAAAGAACCTCTTCAGATAAAATAAAAAGAAGGGGGAAAAGATGGTCCCCTTGGCGCAAGCCCCTTTCCACACCGAAGAACCCCACCGGTCCGCCATTGATCAACACCGAGATTCTGGTGGAAAGAAAAATTTGATGCACCCAAGAGATCCATAGACTTGAGAAACCAAAAGCACTGAGAACATCAAATAAATAGGACCATTCCAAGGTGTCAAACGCCTTTTGGATATCAAGCTTCAAACCCATTCCTTCTCCTCTACATTTGACAGACATCAAGTTTGCAAGCTCCAAAGCCACTCCAATATTTTCAAAGATGATTTTACCTTTCTGGAAAGCCCCCTACTCAGCCGAGATTAGTTTGTGAAGGATAGAAGACAGCCGGGTTGCCATTATCTTTGGAATTAGCTTGAAAAAGAAGTTCCCCAAGCATATAGGCAGGAACTGCCCAACCTTATTTGCGTTATCCACTTTTGGAACCAGGCTTAAAAAATTACAATTAACCCCCTTGATGACCACTCCTTCTCTGAAAAAGTTCTGAACTCCGCGGCAGACATCTTTTCCTACCGTTTCCCAACAAACACGGTAGAAGGTTCCTGGAAAACCATCGGGGCCCAGGGCACTTGAGAGGTCAAGATCAAACACATCAGCCTTTATTTCGTGAAGGGAGGGGATCTTGGAGAGCATTGCATTGTCCTCATCCGATACAATGCAAGGAATTACAGAGAGCAAGTCAACCTTCTTAGTGGAACCACCTCTCTTGAAAAGAGTTTCAAAATGTTCAGCCATGCAGGACCCAATGTCACCAGGCTCGGTTAGGACTGAGCCATCCTCTTTTACAATCTCTCGAATGGCGTTGTGAGCACATCTGATTTTGGTTGACAGGTGGAAGAATTTCGAGCAACGATCTCCACATTTCACCCTTCTCTCCCTTGCCTTCTCGCTCCACAATTTCTCTTGTAGCAAAACTGTCGTATCATAATTCCTCCTAGCTTCCAATTCCTGCTCAAATAGAACATCTGAGACCCCTTGATCATCCATTGCATTGTGAGCCGACTCAAGAAGGGCCCTTGTACGAGAGAGCTCGTGGTCTATGTGGGGAAAAACTTCCCTAGCCCAGTTTAAGAGAGGGCCTTTCAACCGCTTCAACTTACTAGCCACAATAAAGAGAGGGGAACCCCTCACAGGTTCGGCCCAAGAGCTCTGAACAAAGCTTCTAAAGTCTGCATGCTCAGCCTAAAAGCGCTGCATACGGAATGGCAAATTATGCGGCCGACTGGGGAACTCGCAAGAGAAAAGGATGGGGGAATGATCTGAAGGCCCCCTGACCAGGACGCGTTGGACACCATCTGGATATTGTTGCCACCACAGATCAATGCCAAAACTGCGATCCAAAACTGCTCTTATGTTCCCCACTCTTCTATTGTTTGACCATGTGAACTTGGCACCTGTCAAAGGGAGTGGCAAAAACGAGGTTGCCTCCACCATGGCTGCGAAGTCTTCTGCAGAGCCAATGTTAAAACGGCCCAGGCCCTTTTTTTTGAAAGAATAAAGGCAAGCATTAAAATCTCCAATAACTAGCCAAGTACGGCCCACCCCTGCAAGCGACACTAAATCACACCACAGCTGACGATGCCCAGCCCTGAAACAACTTGTATGGACCACTGAGATGAGGTTTATAGTGCCATTCACCTCGACCTAGAGAGAGATATGCTGGTCCGAGTCCAACACTACCACTAGCCTCGCAAGCCCTTCCTTCCAAAGAAACCAAATGTTCGGATTACTTCCATTTCTGGTGTTAGAGATAAGCTCCGCTCTAAACCCCAGCTGAGAGAAGTATAAATGCGGGCATCTTTCAACCCCAATCTTTGGTTCTACCAAACAAAGAAAATCCGGCTTGTGTTCCTTTGTAATCGCTTGCAAATGCGCACGCTCCCTATCATTACCAATTCCCCTCACGTTCCAATATAAACACTTCATGAGGAAACAGTGGGAAGATCAGTTTGGCACTCATGCGTAGTGCCCTGCTGCTGAGAGTTGCCTATTGCTACTGCCACCTTATCAACCTCCACATCGCGTCGACATCGACGAGTCCCTGGAATGATGTTAGCTTGCTCCACATTCCTATCTCTTATCTATCGGCGATGCTGTACTTTGGTAAATGGTACCTCGTCTACCACTTCCATAGCTAAAGCATCTTGTGCGTGCGTTACCACCGCATGCACAGGATCCTAAGCAGTTGTTTACCTTTGATGACATTCCTTTCCACAAATGGCCTGATCGGATTTCTGAGTTCCATGCTTGGCTTACTGCAGAACTGTTACAAGAAGGCTCCACTGATAATACAGTTTTCACCAAGTTCCTCGCCTGTACTCACGGAACTCTGCGAGAATGGTTCATGGCACTTGGTGGCTACCGACAACTTCGATGGACCCAAATCCCGATTGATGCTTTCATTGCCCAACTCTATAATGAGATGATTGGTCCTATTGAAAACAATCGCATAAAGGCCAGAGAGGAATATTTCCAGATGAAATGCTGTTCTTTTCAGAAGAACGACCTTGCCAAGCATTACACTAGAATGGTTGAACGGTTCTATATCCTTGGTGGCCTTGATGACCCCAATATGAAGCAGGTCTTCCTTAATTCCTTCCCGGAACCATTGGGAAAAGATGCTTCAAAGGCCTTACAACACTTGGGTCTTCGGATTGATCAAGCTCCAATTGGAAGACTCTACCAGGAGATTTTGAGTGTTCTTCAAAAATTATGCGACCAGCAGCTCTTCTTCAAACAATGGGAAAAGACTACTCACAAGATCACCGATGTTTGTAATGGTCCTGGCTGGTGACTGCGATTGGGGAGAGGACCACTTCAATTCGCCCTTCTCCGTGGTTGGACCACCTTGAAGAGCCGACCCGACTATATAGACCAGCCCGAGAAGTTTCCTCATGATTTCCAACAAGTTGGGTAGGGGACACGTGGGATGCATGACTCAAATCCAGGGTACCACAAAAACCGTCTTGGTTGCCATCCTCCTCACTGGTGGACTCTTCAGCGTGTTCATCACAGATTTGGGGGGATTGATAGAGTGGAAATCTAGGAGATTCCAAACTAGCAGCCGCATTTAAATTCTGTAACGCAATAGGATCCGAGATATGCGGCGTGGCATGGGGAGAAAGAGATGTCATTTTCTTATCCACCTCTACCTCTGGAGCACCAACCTACTGCACCACCCTATTGGCCGAAAACCTACGTCTACGTCGCCGGCGTCTCGGATGTTCTGGTTGCACCAACCCTGCCCCTTGGTCATCTGCTTCTACAGGCAGAGCCAGTTCTTGCTGAGGACAAGCTTCCGGCCTATGACCGTAGCAGTGACACATAGTGCATCGATGAGGGAGGTCTTCATAAACCACTGGCTGCTTGAAAACGTACAGTTCAGTAGATCCTTCATGTTCTCGCTCAACATAAACCTCTTCCACTCTGGGGCATGAAATGTCTACATCCACACAGACTCTCGCAAAATGGCCATAATAAGAGTCTGTAGTCTTGTGATCAATGGCGATAGGTCTGCCCACTGCTTTTGCAATTGAGAATAGGATGTCCTCATGCCAATATTCCTGCGGCAGCATGGGAAAACGAATCCAAGTTAGCCGATGGGTGATGGACTAGGTGTCAACCTTGAAGTCCTTACGCCATTGTTGGAAGCGTAGGATCTGGCCTTCGACGCGAACAAGACCTTTTCTCCATACGCTAGTCATATCGCTCGCATTCTAAAACCTGAAGATCACGAATCCCTTGCCAATTGATCTCAACTCCACCGTGTCCTTCAAAGCCCAAGACCTAGCAACATCTCTGACTTTATCCATGGTGGTGGTGAAACAAAAATTCACTCTACCCAAAAGTGCAAACTGCATCTTTTCCAACTGGGCCATATACGCTGCCTAGGGAATTTTGATACGAGTCAACGTGCCATCCCTCACCGGCGAAGGGAGGTTAGCTAATTCCGGCAGACGAGGTTTAGACACTGCAACATAGGAACGAGGTCAAGCAGTGGGTTCCTGTGAGCGCAATAGTGCCGGGAAGCCACCCAAATCCGTAACCTTCCCAATATCAGACTCCATGAACGTACCTTCAATCACAGACTCAATCTTAGAACAAGACAATTAAGTCAACACAATCAAGTAAGATGGATACCTTGGGATATTCTCATCCTAAGCTGACAGCTAAACTATCATATATAGATCAACATAATAAATCAAGAATGTATACCTTTGGATATTTTCATTTTATCCTAACTTCCACATAATGGTCAACATATGGCCCTAAAAGTCTTGTATTTAATTTTATGTATTTCATAGTTATGTCTAGGACTAAACAAACAATATTAACACAACCAAGAAGAATGTGTACCTTCAGATACTTCTATCCAACTTGACTGCATCATTATCACTTGATACTATAAACAGTTTGCATTAGTTTGAGATATTTTACAGTTATATTTAGGACTAACAAACAAAATCAACACAACTAAGAAGAATGAGCACCTTTGGATATTTCCATTCAACTCGATTACATGATTATTAATGCCCTAAACCTCTTCGTTTTTTTTTTTAATATGATGTCACTTAATTTCAATTATAATCTTATTATTCTAATTATTCTGGTTTGATTTCTTTGAATTTCATAGTCGATCCACTTCGATGGCAATCAAACCACTCAATTCTCAGTTATCTCCCTATAGGTGATAACATCTCTATATAGGACATCAATTCAATAAACATTCATACGTAAAGCATGCTATCTTAATTTTCATTTTTGGTTGAAATGCTATCTTAATTTTAATGTATTAAAAATAAGAGCATGGGTAACAAGTTTAGCCTTTTAGACTCAATAAACATTAATGTCTAATAAAAAAACATAAATTAACAAACAACTTACCAACTATGAAGCCCATGATTCTTTATATATGTTAATAAGTTAATGAAGAACATAACATTGGCTTCACAACAATAATCTATTTAAACTAAACAGATGAACTTTAAACATAAAGACAGAATTTTAGGCTTTAAACACAAATTTTTTTATTTTTATTTTATTTTATTTTTTGGGTTCAAATAACAAAGCCCAAAAGTCTTAAGAAATGCCAGTGCATTAGTGGGCTCCTCAACAAGCCTAATCCATCAAATACAAATAAATAATGTTATCAACAATTACTTAAAATAGGGCCCATGAAAATATATGTGTTCTTTGATCCGACATATTAATCCTATAATAATTTAACATAGGTGGCAATTAATAATTATTAGGGTTGTCATAAGAAGCTCTCATTAAAACTAATAAAAACTACAATTAATGACCCAAACTTGCTATTTAGTGGTTGCAATGGAACAACATTAGCCATTAACCCACTGATCGATTGGGTTGGGCTGCCTTAGAAGTGAGAAATGTTTAACTCGTACATTAGAAAATTAATGTAGAATGCTTCTAATAAGAAAAGGATTCCATGGATTAATAAATAATATTATCATCTAAGTATTTTAGCCATGAAATACAAAAGGTTTCAGAAATTTTTTTTTTTTTTTTTGGGGGGGAGGGGAGGGGAGGGGAAAGAGAGAATCTATTGATGAGAGCGTGTGTTACGCAAGGCATCCTTGATACAAGCATCATGGAGACAAGGAGTGGACAACGGCCAAACCAAACAAACGATAAATGTGGCCTTCCAAGCAAGGGAATCAGATACAGTATTTGTTGCCCTTAGAAGAAAAACAAAAGAACAATTCTCTAGATAAGAAGCAATATGACTAATATCATCAATGAGAGGCCGAACTGCCAAGGGAGCTAAATGACAGATACCAGAGATGTAGTCAATCAACTCAAGCTTATCCTATTCGAAGATAAGTTGATCAAAACTATTCTCAATGGCATGAAGCAGAGCAAATCATAGATACGGCCGTATGAGAGCCTAATAAGTATATATCCAAACCAACTCCAGAAAAAATATGCAAGACATCAATGTCTGGTCATATAGTGCATGCATCAACGTAAGGGTCAATAAGAACGCATGCAAGAGCATCTCTCTCTCTCTCTCTCTCTCTCTCTCTCTCTTTCTCTTTTGTGTTTGTCTATATATATGAAGTACGTAATCTGTATAGAATAATAAGAATAATACCACACGACCTTGCACGATCGTGTCCCTCTCACAAAGAATTGGAAAAGTCATAATCCTCCCACCCATTTTTAATGTCTCGAAACTTTCACCCTCTCACATGCACGGCTTACACAGCAGTGTATGAAAACTGTCCCCTAATATAAATATATAGATGAGGACGTAGAGATATAAGATAAGGGGCGTCATGGGCGTCATGGGTGGGCGGATGAGACATAGGTCAATAGGGCAGGGGTGTACGTTCATGCATCTGAGCCGACTTTTTTTTTTTTTTAAGGTTTCAAGGATTCCTACCATTGACGTGGGCCACCCACTCTCTCTCCTACGTGGGCCACCCCCCTCTCTCTCTCGCTCTCTCTCTCTCTCTCTCTCTCTCAATATATCGATTATGTTTTATTTTTTTATATTCTGTCTTAAGATTATTAATTTTTGTTTTTATATTTGTTACTTTTTTATTCACATTCATTTTTGGGGAAGAGATCGCTACCTCAGCCTCTAGAGCTTGCATATGTGCGTTGACCAATGGGAGCACGTGTGCAAGCATCACACATTTCCATAGGTGCAGTGTAGTAATTTCAAATGCTTCTGTGTCTAAGTATAGGAGTCATGCGAGCCATGCGATCAGGTAGGGTTCTTTTTTGCTTTATTTTTTATTTTAATCTGACACTGACACAATAGGTTTAGGTGTCAGTCTTGAGCCTCTTGCGGTTGATTATCAACTAATACCGATAAAAATTAAAAGTATATTAATAACAGATTGGCAAAATCAATATCGGATCACTATTGTCCCCAACTAATATGGTGGCACCATGACGCTGTGGCAAAATGACACTATGGCCTTAACCAATATCGATGATCTAAATCGACATATCGGGAAGAAAAAAAATATCGGCATAACGCCATATCACCAAATGTCTTAATCGTCAAATTGCCATAATAACGCTTGTCATTAAACTGTCATATTATGCTATGTTGATCATTATATTTTAATAGGGGTGTCAATGGGTTGGTTCGGTCCGGTTTTGGTTTGGGTTTTTTGGTTTCGGTGTGACTTTTATAGAAATCAAAACCGAACCATTAAGAAATGTTCGGTTTCGGCTCGATTTCGATTTCGATTTCGATGCAATTTGGTTTCGTGTCAATTTTGATTTATGATAACGGGTTGATATCGATTCGGTATCAGTTTTATATAACTAGTAAGATCCGATTAGTGCTTATTTTTCTTCTCTTTCTCTTTTAACTACATAAAATATTTCAAATACAATGCATGATATGCATCTTTCCATGAGAAAAGGCTGGCTGGAATGACCAAAACAAATTCATTTCGGATAATGGAAACCGAATACAAACCTAATAACCCAAACCCATACTTAGTTTGGTTTGGATTGGATTTTTACATTATCATTGTGAATCTAATCCCTAATCCCAGACGTACGGAACATTTAACGGAACCAATTAGTCTGACTTTGACCCATTTGAGAAGAAGGTTTTGCCGTTGTGATGAGACCCCTAAGTTGTAGAAAGAAAGATCAGGGAAGGAGACGATAATTGTGTAACCTGTAATATGGTGTAAATAGTAATTAGTGACAAGAGTAAGATAATTAATAAAATATGACATCATAATTACAGCTAACAGATGGAACTTCAGAGGAAGAGAATAGAAGTCGCGATCGAAGCATAATTCTGTTTTGGCAACAAATATATAGATATGTTTCAGATGATGATTAATCCTTCACAGAGACAAATTAATTAAGCTTTTGCCTTGTTTCTTCTTACATTATTAGAGAAGTATAAGAACAAGAAAAAGAAGAAAAAGAAGAAGAAGAAGGAGGGAGAACCTTGAACCCAGCGGGCTTGGAGGGTCAGATCCCATTTAGTCTTAGGGAACAAAATAAAAAAAATATTCAACAGAAGACCGTTGGAAAAAAAAAAAAAAAAATGAAAGGCACACAAAGGCATATAACTAAATAGTTAATAGAAACAATCAAACAAAGAAATGAAGAATCAGGCGTTGAGATTGAAAAACAATGAAGGGGCAATCAGAACTGCCGGTTGCGACCTGCGCTTGTGCCGTTACCCGTTGCCGAATGCCGGTGCCGTTGAGTGCAGATTGCCGAGTGACCTTGAGCCCTTGAGGCTTGATTGCTTGAGCTCTTGAAGCTTGAGTGAGTATTGTTGAGTGGTTGAGGACTGAGGAGTGAGGCCACTGCCGCCGCTGAGCCGCTGAGAGAGTGACAATCAAGAACTCGAGACGAGAGACAGAGAGAGTGAAAGTGATTATGGCATTTAGGGGGCAATGGGGCATTAGGCATTTACTGATTAACTCATTTATCGGGTTGGGTCGGTTCGATTTGGGTTTGGATCACCGGTGCACTATCGGACTAGCCCGAACCGAATCGAAACCGACTGTTCCCTGAATCCACAAACCGAATCCGATCCAATAAGAGATCGATCCAGAGTGGTCCGGACTCGTTCGGGCCGGTTTTATCGGTTCGAATTGGGTATTGACACCCCTATATTTCAACATCGAATTAATTGTGTGGGACAATATAGATTTTATTAACACTGTTATTATTTTTAATCTTTATTGGTATCGATTCAGATCGATATGTAAAACCATTGTGTCAAATTATGATTAAAATAAAATTTTGATTTTAAAAATAAAATTTAAAAAAAAATAAAGAGATAAAAATATTAAAAAAATAATTAAAAATGAAATTATATAAAAAAAAACACAAAAAAAGTTGTTGGTAGTTTAGATGACAAAATTGATGATAGTGCTAATAATTAATTGATCATCGTTAATGGACGGCTCCCTCCAACTGCTACAGTCCAAGAAAAAACAGAATCATTCTCATAAATAAATTTTTTTCTGTGTGGTTAATGTTTAATTTATTTTGCAAGAGCTAAGGTCAACTGTCTACAGTTCCTCCATGAAAGCATGAATTAAATAAATGGAAAAGAAAGAGGGTCTGAATTTAGTCGTTTTTGGGTTACCTCCTCATTCCATTCAAGTATTCAACTGCCCTAATAGGAATAGCGAATTAAGTAGGGTCGCTCATATCTCACCATCAACCTCCGTATGATAGTTTTAATATCAAAAAGCATATTTTACCAAAAACTTTGGACATAAACTACCATTTAATTGAAGAATATGATGGATCGTACATTCGTACTACACAATACAACAAGTTGGCGTTGTATACAAAATAGTAGGGATTTAAGTTTGGCCTTGTTTGCCGAGTCCTCCCTAGTCTTCCCTGAGCTTGAACAGAGCTTGGGCTAGATTTTTCAACCCTGAGTGTGGGTTAGGATTGAAGTTTTCATTGCAATTTTTGTTTAGTATCTAATTATCTATTGGGTTATCAAAAATAGTTAATTATCTATTGAACGAAAATATTTATAATTCTAAAATTGGACTAAGTTTTTTAACCCAAACAAAAGTCTAATAGTCAATTGTATATGAAACAAAACAATAACCAATCACACGTGTCTCATTTTTTTAATGCATAGGACGATAGGCTCTAGCAAAAATCAGGGTCAGCCTAGCCCTTGGCAAAAATCAAGGTCAATCAAGGCCAACCCGGCCCAATCAGGGTCAATCAAGGTCAAGATGAGCTGGACTGAGATATCTTAGCCCGACCTATGACCAGGTTGGGCTTGGGTTGAGCTAAGAAGACTCAAGGTTGGGCTAAGGTTTTAAAATACCTGACCTATTTCACCCCTACAAAATAGTCTTCTATCTTGCATAAGTTATCATAAGTTTCCGTATTACATATTTTCATCCATTTTGTCTACTAGCGTTCATTCAAATTATCACATCGAACAATGGTCACTTTCTCAAAAAAAAAAAAAAAAAAAAAAAAAAAAAAAAACTGTTATGTTCTTAAAATACTCTTTTATATACGGATGGTGTAAAATTATGGAAAATCCTATATCACCAAGGGATATGTTATGGAATGCGTATATAAGTTATGGTTTCTCTTATTTGAAACAAGGCATTTTAAAGTCATGAAGCCGACCTGTCAAACCGGACAATATAGTGTTGTCTATGGGGTTGGTTTTGTGGCACTTCATTGGTATCAAAGTCAAAGATGGATTTGACTGTCAGAAATACAGCCGTAGTGAAAAGGCAGATGTTGAATCATGAAAAATCTCAAATCGTCTGGGGATGTGTCATAGAATGCAAATATATGTTATTACCTCCCTTATTTTGAACGACATATTTTAAAGTTATGAGACTTACCTGCCAAAGCGGACAATATTATGCCATCGACAGAGTCGGATTCGTGGCACTTCAGATGGATCTATTAAAGAAATGAGCATTGTGGTCTTAGGAAAAACTTCAACAACAATATAGTTATGTAACTCCCAATTGGGTTTTTTTTTAAAAGAGTTATCAGAGAGCGTCCATTTTGCCGAGGTAGGCAACATAGGCAATTGTAACCTAACCACGTGGAAGGTCTAAAATTGTTGGATTAAAAGATCACCCTCTTGATTGGTCAAGTATCAAATTTACAATCCAACTCAACCCTATGGCTTACCTTGTATTAGACTTTTCTCCTATATTTGGAATTATTGAATTATTATACTTTTTTTTTCTCACTTCTATTTTGATTTTTCAAATAAACTTTAACAATGATTTTTGCCATGTGTATACGACCATATGCACCCAACTTTTGCATATGGATAGGGATTGGAGGATCCTAGCTAAGGCTAAAATTTGAACACCAAATATATTGCCACGTGGTAGATACATAGGAAAACAATACAAAATGGGTAGTAATCATAAGACTTATTTATGTATTGCAGTTTGTATATATATCACAAAAATTTAGTAGTTTATATATGTAGAACGTCACAGCACTAAGAAGAATCGTCCAAATAGGCCCTTCTGTTGTAGCAAAATTGTTGACAGTAAAATTGAATCGTATCGAAAGATATTGTCCTTAAGGTTTTTAAACGCTCAAATTTGTGTAATTTGGGTTGATCTGTTTATACATCCAAGATAAAACAACTCTCTTAATCACATAAGATGCACTTCAAAATGTGATTGTGTAGATAATCTAAAGGCTATTCTCACTACCTCACTGACACAATACGATGGAGAAGAAAACTGAGAAGATAAATGCAAAACTAGGTGTAATTACTCTTTGTAATGTAATGTTGCAGAGACACAAAGCCCTCTCACTATTGTAGTTAACAACAACTACTTCAGTCTTCCAATCCTGTATATATAGGTACAATACCATATGGGTGTATTTTTATGTATATAAAATGTGTTTGTATGAATATAAATGGTCTTTGTGCATATATGTAAATATGGTCTCTATACGTACAGGTAGGGCTGCAAGTTTGGCCATGTCGGTCCGAACCCGCCCTGGCCCGTCTTGAGCCCAAACAGGGCCTGGGCTGATATATCTTGGCCCTGAGGGCCGGTCAGGGCTGGAAATTTCTAGCCTTGAGTCAAGGTCGGGTCGGATCAGACCAACGTTGAGGCCTCAGGCTAAGCTTGGGCCAGCCCGGCCCGACCCTGTTTTATGTTATACTATAAAATATATATTGATATAATATATATAGTATAAACTTTAAATGTCACCCACATTTTGTTATATAATATATTATATATGAAAATAATAAGTGTTATAATACATTTTATTATAGTTTTATTTTACATAAAATTGATAATGTTCTCCTTGGTCCAATCTAACCCATGCATCTCCCTTCCCCCTCCCCATGATCAAGGCCAATTACGGTCAGCCCGGTCCGACCCTGAGGGTGGGTCAAGGTCGGATTTTTTAGGCCTTGAGTCAAGGTCAGGTCAGGCCTGGGCCCAGCTAAGGGAACTCAAGGTTGGGCTAGGGTTTTATGAAGCCCGGCCCAACCTGACCCTATTGCAACCCTACATACATGTTGCATTCTCTATGTACTTGTGTACATCTGGACGATGGGATACAACTATACATCTATACATTGAAATTTAAATTTTAACCATTTCAAATTCAAATTTGAAATTTGAATTTGTGAACCAAATGAAAAACTCACAACATATAAAAAATATATTTTATATCACACCCGACCCCAACCACAACCAGGCCCACACGTGCGTGCGTGTATGTAAAAAGAAACCCAAGATCCAACCCGGTCATCCCCAAGAAAAGATATTTTTCTTTTGAACCCACATCCCTTATAAGTCCCATAAATACTTATAAGCTATTCCTTACTCTTGTAAGTGTGGGACTAAACATATTCCTTTACCTTTCTTACAAAGCAAAGGTTGTTCAAGATCACATTACCAAAACAACTAAATATGGGGAAAAGTTTTTAAAAAAAAATTTGAAACTTTAACTTACCTAAATGTGTTTTGACGGGCCAAACCAGTAAACGAGTGCAACGACTATTAGAGGGGTCAAGGGTTGTTTTACCTTAGAACTGATTCATAAAAACCCGATTTGCACCATAGATCTACAGTCTTAAGGATAGTGTCCATTGACACGGCTCAGTCCCTTAAATTTCTCAACATAATTTCAGATTCGTGATGATATTTGGTGATTGAGTTGTCATCAACCTTGCTATGTTCACAAAACAAACATGATTTGAATGATTTATTTCCTACAGCTTGCCCCCAACCCCCCAACCCCCCACCCCCCCCCCCCCCCCCACAACATTTCCCATATATATAAATAAAGGTTCACTAACTAGTCAATGAAGCTTGTGGCAAAAGCATCATGACCAAGTCGGATTGATCTGATTGACTGTTGACTATTTGAAGACTTCAATTGTGGGTCTAAAGCTGCTGCTTTGTCAATCCCTTGAGGGCCCAAACTCCCTTGATGTACCTAATTTAATATTGGATGAGGTGGTAATACTGTTGGTGATTAGAACAACTTGGAAACAATATTTAGGATTCATCAATTGTATTATGTATTATGAGCGCACTTTAATTCCCATTACCAATAAGGATTCAAATCTCTTCCTAAATTGGCGAAGTAAATTCTCTTAAAGTAATTTTACCAAAAAAAAATTCTTTTAAAGTAGTGGGAATTCAATCCAAAAACTCATAATATCCTGAACATAAATCATTAAAATTTTATAATAATAAATTAACTAAATAGAGCACAAAACTAAACCTTATTGACAAAAGTATAAAGATGCATAGTACATAGCATGGCTGTGTAATAATTAAGATCATAAAAACAGGGTCGGCCTTAGTGCAGTGGTAAAGTTACTTCATTGTGATCAAGTGGTCACGGGTTTGAGTCTGAAAACAGTCTTTTTACGAAAACAGGGGTAAGGTTGCGATCATTATGATCCTCCCCAAGCCTTGCAGTGGTTGCTTTAAAAAAACATGAAACTCAGTTAAAAGTCATAAAACTCGCCCAGATTTAAGAAATGATCTGAGTTTTTATTGACTCAATGCTTTTATCCAGATCATATGAAACTCAACAAATGATTGTTTCTATTAGATCATATATTATTCATAGACCATAAGTTTAGTCTACAACTAAACAAAACCCTAGAATAGTCCTTCGATGTGTCTAATATTAGCCCTTTTTTTTCTTCTCACATGTGAATCATTAGAGTCACCACCAGGTTTTGAAAAAGACAAGTTGAATCGAAAAACTTGGTTTTCCAACTATGATATCCACACACACACAAAAGTTTCGTACCTAAAAAGATGGCCAAAATCAAGAATGTGCTTCTAGCTTAATGGTCAGGTTCCACCCAGTGGGTGTGGTATGAGTCCGGGGAGTCGAGGGTTCAACTCCTATCCAACACACCCTTCTTGACATACAATACTACTAGTAGATTTAATAAGTGTGGCTTTGTGCCCCCTAGCTGGCCCCTAGTGGGTCCCTTATCTGGTCTCTCGTGGGCCCCTCTCTGGCTCCAATATGGGCCTAGCACCCCCCCCCCCCCCAAAAAAAAAAAAAAGAATGACCAAAATTAATAAATTTTAAATCAACAAAATAGCCAAATCCACTCACTCCTAGTTGCTAAGAATTTCGACTAACTAGTACTCTTTTTATTCACAGCCATAGACTCATCCATCACAGAAATTAAATCTCTAATCATCAATAGCAATAAATCCAGATAGGAAAAAAAGAAATCCACCCCATCTTGATATATGTCTTGCAAGAGAGCACTAGTGAGTGAGTGATTCATACAATTAAAATCCTACAATCCAATGTGGAATACAATGTACATTCCCAATGCAAAGCTAAATCAAAACATCTTGTCATAAACTACCAGACAACTTTTTCACTAGATGATAAAAAAGCTTAGGATATCATTACTTGAGGTTTAATCAAACACATTTTATTGAAAAGGGTCGTTGGGGGGGAAGCATTTTTCCATTCATCATTGTGTTAGATAAGATAAAAACATATCAAAAGATATACATTGGTTGATATGAGAGAGAGAGATTTGTCCTTCATTTTGTGGATATGATATGATATGGGTGTGCAACAAAAAATATCTCAAAAGGAAAGCATTAATTGATTGATAAAAATAATCCCTAGAGAGGAAAAGGGTATTGTCTCTTCAAAATAAAGGAAATGAAAAATGACCCACACAAAGGATTTGTCTTTTCTGAATAATCCAAAGCCATCAAGTGGTGAAAAGTACAAAAGAGACCTTAATCATGTCGGATCTCCATGGATTTCGAATCCAAATTATTCAGAAAGTGGCCAAAATCATTTCAGATTTAGTACGAATCGGTCAAGATTCGATCGGCCTCAATAAGCTAACAATGAAGGTTAATCGGGATCAATATTTGTCGATTCCATCAATATCAATCCCATTTTTTTAAATATTGTCCACCATGAAGTCAAGCTCAAGCATCACTAATTCACTACAACAACAACAACAACAAAAAAAGACACTAATTTTCTACTTCTAGAAGTGTTTGTCAACAACAACAAAACAATCCTTTTTTTTTATATATATTTATAGGCAAGAGATTGGGAAAAAAAATTGTCTATAATGTCTTATTTTTGCGGTACACTGCAGTGTGGGCCTGAGAGCTCGACACGTGGAAGATGCAACATCCAACGGTGCTGAACTCGAGGAAAAAAAAAAAAAAAACTGTCTTACATCGAGCTCGCACTGTTGGATGAAGCTTCTTCCACGTGTCGAGGTCTCAGGCCCACACTGTAGACGATTTTAATCCAAGAGATTGCTATCTGGTCGTGTAGCACCTGCACTAACATGAGGCCAATAAAAGCGTGTGCAGGAGTATTTTGACTGAATGAGATTTTTAAGTTCATTCGGGGTTGAGCGGTAATTCCGCACAATCCTATGACTAGGCATAGGAACCACACGATCGGTTATAGATCTTTTTCACTATATTTATATACATTTTCACATAATTAAACACATGCTCAACGGAAACATGGCATATATTGTCTTTTTCTATTTATATATTATTCATGCTTTCTTTCTAAAAAAAATTTTATCTTTTCTTATCACATGGCATATATATTTTAGCACTGACTTTACCTTAAGCCACAGTGAATGGGAATATCCATTCACTACAAGACTTCAGATGAGTGCGGGAAGGTATTTTGAGGAACATACTAAAACCTATAGGGGTTTGTGAACCTTAGGATGATATGGTGAAGGAAAACTCTCCACTTGTTTAGTGTTAAACTGCTCAAAACAATTTTGTAACAATTTTGTTTGAACATTCTGATTGATGGCTAAGAAAGTTAAATTAGGACCACTTAATTTAAAACTTTACAAGACAGAGAGAAGAATTATGAATGAACAATCACTTGATTTAAGGGATTGATTGAGTAAGTATGTAACAATAAAACCCCTCAAGTTGGAGCATTAGGATTTTGAAAGCCCAACTTCCACAAAATAGATTGGAATGCATCACATCCAAAATCTTTGTTGAAAAAAAACTACTAGCTAGTGAGAAGAATTGATGAAAGATGGTTATCTAAGACCTGTTGTGTCTTTTTATGAACTAAATGACAATCCAACTCTATATGTTTTGTTCTTTAATGGAATTCCTGATTTGCTGTAATGTGACGAGTTGCTTGATTATCGCAATGCTAAGTTCCTGGTTGGGAATGATGAAAACCCAAGTCAATGAGTAAATATTTTAGGCACACAAGCTCACAATTCACCAAAGCCATATTATTATATTCTCTCTCTTCTAAAGACCGTCTCATGGCTCAGTGATGTAACTTCTAATTAGGTTACACAAACTCAGATCGGTAGAGAATGATAACTGCAAAAGTGAAATCTTAAATCCAGACAGATCGACACTGTTGTAGTAAAATAAGAATAACTTTCAGTATATAACTCAGTTTGAGGTGATTTAAGTTGAAGATGCAAGTTAACAAATAGGGCTAAAACTTTTGTTCTTTGAGTTTTCTGAAATTATGAATAAAATAGGGTGATATGGGGCCGTGAAGTGGAGGTCATTGCATAGATCTGAATCTGGGAAACTTATATAGTGAGTTCCCAAACTTGGTGTGCAATATAGAAATGAAAGGTGATATTATAAACTCGGATTTGGTTTGGAATGGATGAGATGAATGTAACAAAAAATATCAAAAAATGAGATGAAAAGATAGGGTATAGGTAGGGATGATAGTAACTCCAAGAAAGTATTCTTTTAGGTCCTTTGGTGGAGGTAGACTTACCAACTCTTCAAAGTTGATGATGGCAACACTTCCAGGTCACCGGAGGTTCTTCAATTCTTCTAGATTGAAGATTGAAACTCAGCTTGGTTTCAGGTGGAGGAATTCAACTTGGTTCACAAGACTACTTGAAGTAACAATGAAGAATTTCATTCAAGAATAGGATGGCTTACAAGTAAATAAAGAAAACCCTAAAAGTGACTGCAACATCTCAACCCTTGATCAAAAGATAACACAGGGGTTGCACTTTGTCATAGATGTTTCTAATTTTTTTAGTCTTTCAAAAAAGACTCTTGGAAGAAGTAGTTGAAAAAAATTTGGACCAAGAGAATCTTTGAGAGAAGGGTTGCCACATCAAATACTAAGGATGTGAAGAGTTCATATCATCTTCTTTGCTTCCACATCATCTTTCTACTAGGGTAGTTGAAAATAATCACCAAAGAGAATGTCACATCATCTTTCACTATAAAGCTTCACTGTCTCAAACCCTAAAATCTCCTACGATATCTCAGTCGTTGATTCCAATTGAGCTTCAATGACTAAGATTAAACATTTGCATTGCATAATAAAGACTAAGGAATGTTAGTCATAGACTTACTTTGCATTATGGGCCAAGCCTAAGTCTTAAGCCTTGGGCTGGACTTAAGCTTGAATACAAGCCAATCTTCTAAAAATTATTTGGTGGTCCAAGTGGTCTTGGTACATTCTTCCATGACTCGGTGTGTTCAAAGGCGAAAAAGATTATTATCCTTGTTATATCTATCTCACATGTATGCTTCATAGAATGTAGAATAATTTATGGCAATGGCTTCTTGATTGATAAAGATTCTGGACCTTCCATCTTGTGGCAACAAGGGAAAATATCAACCAAGAGACTTGAACCCAAGACCTCCTGGTGGGATGGACTTTAACGAACCATACTCTATCAAGTGCACTAGGCACTTGTTCACAGGATGATGTGCTTTACCATGTTTTGGTGGAGATGTTCCATTTTATACAAGTGGGACAAAAGCTTCAAAGATATATTCATCAAGAACCATATTCAAAAACATCTCTAGGCTTAGAATTTTCATTATGTATATCTCTTGTAAAATCTTATGTAAAGTGATCCTCACACCATGGATGCTTAGGACAAAACCAAAAGACCTAAATTAATTTAGGATGTTATATGCCTTGACTTATAACCTTTTAATAGACCTCTTCGGAATTTAACCAGACCTTAATTGAGTGGTTTTGACTCATAACATGTTGGAATAATGTTGAAATCTAAGTTAGTCAAAATCTGATTCATAATTGCATCTAAGTATGCTTCCGGTCGCTTCACCAGTTTGCCAATTGACATCTGTCTACTCAAGAGTTCTGAAGAATCAATCGCTTCACTAACTCGCCGGTAGCAACCGGCTAAAAACAGCTAGAAAGTTGGCAGCTTTAAACCCTATTTTGACAAGGATTTTTTTAACCCCTTTGAGCATTGTTTAAGATCTTTGATGCGATTTCATTAGTCAAATCATCAAACTTCATGTCAATCAAAAACAATTAAAGCGGGGAGAAAAACAATGGCAGTAGTTGTGGAGCGAGGAAGAGTACGTATCCTGATATATGTGTGAGGTAGTGCAGTCCTGTGAGTCACAAATATTAGAGACCAAAAATATCCAGATTCTCTGTATTCAGAAGATTTGAGGGGAATGTACAGGCGAAGTTTTGTCATAACAAGTCAAAAGACACTGACCTCGGCTTAAAGAAACACCCAGTTTGAGCTGAATACTAAATTATTGGCATGGATATCCTTCAGAAAAAATAAGAAAAAAATAATAATAATAATAATAGGTAGAGAGACGGACAGAGAATAGGAATTTAGGCTTCACGTAGGTAGCCCAACCTCCTCAAGAGATATTTTTTTAACAAATTCCACAGACCTTTCTTCATTGCTACTTGCTAATTAATAGAGTGTCAACCGGTAAACTATCCCATATTCGTTATGGTATTAACCTCATACCAATACCGTACCAAATATCAGATCAGTACAGGTATCTCATATCGATACCATATCGTATCTATTTGGTATGATATCGATATAATATAATTCATTTTTACCATTTTATCCATAATAATACCATATCAAATACTGACTCAAAACAAGTATCTCCTACCGATACCATACCTTTTTTTTTTTGGGTAATTATAAAATGAAAAAAACCCCAAAAAACGGAAACAAAAGTCCATTAAGTACTTCAACACAAGCCCATAAGGCCATCAAGAAACAAGGTGACAAAAGTCCACATGGGCATGTCCAATGCAACACAAACGCCCACATGGACTTAAAAACAAGAGCAATGAAGCCCATAACAAAGAATAAGGGCAACAAAGACAATTCCAAATAGGATCCCCCAACACCCTAGACATCAAATCTCAACACAACAACTTCCTAGCAACCAAGATGAAGTCAAGGAACCGCCGGCAAGAAGGCAACCAAGGTGGAGGGGCGCTGGCCTTGCGGAGGCCCACAGCCAAACGAGCAACTGGCCTAGCGAAGGAGACCACCTTGACGGAGGGCACCAACCTTGCGGAGGGCACCGACGATGAGGCTGTCGGCCAAGCAAAGAGGGCAGCCTTGCAGATTGTGGCCTTGAAGCTTGCAACGAAATGGCCAAAGGCCAAGCAAGCCAAACGGAACAAACAGGAGGGAGGCCAAGCGAAGCTACATGCCAAACAAGCAGGTGACCAAGCGACGGTCGGTTGGGAGCGTCGACGATGCAGACGACGACGACGGAGGTGCTGACGAACGAAGGAGAAGCCGAGCCGAACGAGCAGTTGATGGAGAAGCTTGCCAAGCAAAGCGGCTACCGAGTGGGTGTTGCCAAATTGAGCCTAAGATCCGACGGGGTGTCAGCCAAGAAGGGCAGGCAACCAAGGAAACGGCAGGTCTAGCAGAAGAGGCGATCTGCCAGGCGACAACCCTATAGAGCGGGCAACCAGTGACTACAGTTGAGAGGCTTCAACCTGCGCAAATAGTACCGAACATGGGAAGAAAAAGTGGAGAACGGGGGAGGAGGAAGAAGAGAGAAGGAGAAGGGGGGGGGGGGGGGAGCAGCCCAGCCATACGGCCAGGCTACTCCAAAGCAGCGGCCAAGAACCCTCTCTTTTTTTTGGCTCTCATCTTTCTCCTAAATCCTACCCTGAACCCTGATACCATACCTAATTTATTCGGTACAATATCAGTATCGATACACGACATGAGCTGACACCCTTAATTAATAGGCTGCATAATTACACAACTTACACATCATCCTACTATTTAGTTACAACTTCCCTCCACTCTACCACTACTCATTGTAGTGCACTAACTTCTCCAATACTGACACCATTACCTGCATATATTAATCACAAGGAAACTAACACATAACTTCATATGCTTCTGCCTAACATAGGTGCACCTAACAGACTCGATCTAATCTAAGGCTTCTCTCTCTCAAATTCAACAAAAAAAATAATAGAATTTTTTCTATTGTTTTCTATCCATTTCTTGCCAACCAAACATAGCCTAATGTTCAGATTGAGCATTGTTCTGAACCCAAAATACTGTTGCTTAAGATGGGTTCAGTTCTGAGTCAAATCCAAGAAACAATGTTCCAAATTAGAATAAAAATGGCTTCCTTGTGGAGAACTGCGAAGGAATATGATACATCAGCTCATATTAACTTCACATCATCCAAGTCCTTGGTACTCTTTGGCTGCAAGAATGATGAATCTTAACTGCCATTTGCAAGTTGTTCAAACTGAAAATCCCTAGGTTACAGAATTGGCATCCAATGTGAACCATAGACTGAATAATCACTTGAGCAGACAAACATGAAATCTTTGTCACAACTGTTCACCACACAACCTAAGCATTGAGTTCTCATCACCCAATCCCCCAAAGACTCTAGCCCAACCTCTGCTCCCAAAACCACATCACCAAATGCTGGCTCACTAAACCCTGCTTGTATGAAACTCGCCACAAACTAAAGAATATCTGAAACAGTTCTCTTGGAAAAATTGCCACTACAAGGCCCCAACGACATAAAGTTATCTTAACAGCTGACATAATTTTGCCATATGGCAGGATGATGGAACAACGATTTCAGGCCATTGGATAGAAGAGGCATCATATGCATCAGCCATGAGTCAAATTTCAGATTCAAATTCAATCAACACCCTCCCAAGCATTTCCATGCACTAATGTATTTTCAGCACTCCATATACAGGCATGCTCTCTCCTGTAAGCCTCCCAGTCTCAGATTTTCACAGCTTTATTTCAACACTTAGGCAAATCCATTTGGGCTATGGGCCCCATCCGACATACCATGTGGCAGACACGTTTCTATAGGACCAACCAAATAAGCCTCTAATGGTGGGCCTACCAAGAAAAGTATTCATTATGCCAGAAAATATAAACAACAGAAGCCACACCTAGGAGTTTCCCCTGTTCTGACAATTCCAAGACTGACAACATGAATACGACACAAATCTTAATGATTTCTGCTCTACTATGATGAACAACTACATCACCTTCAGGCCATCAAGATCGGACTATGCCGTAATACCAACTATATCCATGAAATAAAATGGTTTAGAACTCTTTTGTTCCAACCTTGGAATCAAAAGGTATTAAGACAAGTAGAACAAAATCGCAGTCTATGGTTTGTAACTTTAGTTACACTAGGACAGATAATGAGGTGGTAAAAATCAATGAGGGAGATTGTGCAAAAGTTGATTATTTTAGGTATCTAGGCCCAATCATAAATAAAGGATAGAGGTGAGCCACTGTTGGATCAGGCTGGAGGTAGGCCAGACCCCATGATAGCCGAACAGATAGGTACTGATGTGGATTAGTTCTGGCTGAAGAGGGTCAGGTACACGCATGGGAAGCGTCACCCATACTGTTCCAGCCTATAGATGGCAATGCTGATGAGGAGGATGATTGGTCCATGTCCTCACAGGTGGTGGGACTCAGACTCGCAGATCTTCACCGCCAGCGCCGGTTACTCATAATGGTAGTCGTAGATGGTGGTGATGATGGAGGTGATGATGATGGTGGTGATGGTGGTGGTGGTGGTGGTGATGATGAATATGATGGAATTCGATAACAGTATGTGGTAGAAGAGCAGCAGGAGACAATCCGATTCACTGGAGAAACACAGTTTGATCATGCCACACAGGATATTGACCATGGTGTGGGTGCCCCCACGCTGGCCACACGTAAATCTTACTCGAGAGGGAGTCATGGCCAGTTCCGTCTTCCTGGTACTGGTAGGCAAGCTGATCTTATGGACATTGATACCTTATCTAGCTCTGTTGCTGGATTGAGTATTGGTGACAGGGACAGCAGATCGAGTGGGCATTGGCGTGCCCCATCTTTTCGCGGAGAGAGCAGTCCATCTCCAGCACTATCAGAGTACAGTTCATCTCATTCACATCCATATGGACAGTTGGCTTGGGGGGGTGGGGCGCATATATCTTCTCCATCCATTCCCAGTTTTGAGTACGACTCTCACTCACAGGGATGTAGTGGATCGTCTTTTGTGGATGACATCTTCTCCTACCCAAACCCACTAGTTGTACCCGTACATGCTCCCATAGCCATTATATCACAGTGAATCAATGGGTAGTTCTTCATACTTTGGTGACCCATATCCTAGGATAGGTTACCTTCAGCATGTCGATGATGGAATTTACATGGCAACTGTGGAGGACTATACTCGTTTCTTCCCCCAAACTATGATGTGGCATTCATATGTCCTACAATCAGCGGACAATGCATGTCGGCTCCATCAGACTATGAGTGGGGTCGATCCTGGATAATGCAATAATTATTATTAGATTGACATTTGAGTCACTTGATGACTAGTTGACTTGTAATCATCCTGTTATTGTACTTAATATTATGACTTATGAATCGTTGACTTTATGTTTCCCAGAGAATTTACTTGTTTAAATTGCTTATTAATTATTATGTTCTATAGTACTTAAAGTATTAAACAATGTGTATGTGTAATTAACTAAGGGGTAAAGCTGTTTGTAACCAAGGTGGTTACAATGGATGGCTGTAACCATTTTTTCCTTTCCACGTTTGCCCTTAAATCACATTTCTCTCTTTCATTTTAATTAAGAGGTTTTTGTGTAATTTTCCTTTCTCCCTCCCCCTCTCCCTCTCCCTTTCCGGTGTCGGCTCCCCCTTCCCCATCTCTCTCTCACATCTTCAATTCTATAAGCACTTCCAAATAGAAACTTCGAGTGTGCTGACGTCCGTTAGCCGCTGCATCCACACTAGCCACTGCTCCTTCTCTAGTGAAGACTCCGCCGGCTTCTTCGACGTCCTTGATGGCTCCGAAAAGAGAGTTTATATGGTGCAGATTTGAAGTAACAGAACACGGCCGATTGAAGGTGAGCCTGGCTTGCCATGAGATAGAGAGGGAGAAAACACATTCATTGATACAGTAGGGGGAATGGGAAGTTTTAATTACTTGACGGAACAGTTTCTCAAATTTTTCTCTCAGAAATTATTGAATGAGAATTCCAGCATAATCAGAACTACGCCTGATAAAAAGTGATGACGCTAAAGACGAAATTGGGGAATTCAAAGGAAAGTAATGTTTGTAGTTGAGAGAGAGAAGGTTGATACTTGGCTTTGATCGGGCCCTACCAAGTCTTGCAAGTTGATCTGAGAAATGCCAATAAACAGGAGCAAGATACTTCCAAATCTTTTTGTTTCAATGGTTCATCAGAATTAGATGAACCAAATCAGATTTTAGGGAAGATGCAGCAGCATAGGTATTCCGGATTGGACGACAATAATGACTTGAACTTTCCCATTAGTAATCAGCAGTTGCAGAGGGGAGCACAGGGCGGAGGAAAATGGCGGTGAGAGACCTCTAAGGGTTGGGAGGCAGGGGAAAGGTGAAGAAAGGTTAGACTACACTGTGAAATGACATCACTAGACACTACTGTTGTGCCACATCATTGTACAAAGGGTAAAAAAAACTGGTTACAAACAGACGCACCCTTAACTAAGTTACACATTAGGATTCAACCGTATACTGCGAATCAAGGGTGCAAATCCAAAACACCACTTTGGGTGACTATTTTTGCAATTTGAACATTAACAAGTGTTTATATAGCCTAAAAT
Organism: Telopea speciosissima; assembly: GCF_018873765.1. Taxonomy (NCBI): domain Eukaryota; kingdom Viridiplantae; phylum Streptophyta; class Magnoliopsida; order Proteales; family Proteaceae; genus Telopea; species Telopea speciosissima. The sequence goes on from NC_057917.1 coordinate 16,523,831, forward strand.
ATGGTTTCCATGAAGTTTCAGGCCTTAATTTGGGCTAAAACCCACCGAAATGACCAACCAAAACCTTGCAGGAAAAATACAAAATTTCGGACAGACCAAAACACTGAAGCGAAACAGTATTTTAAATCTGAGGAGGTTGTGGTTAAAAAAGACTTCAAGAACACTTCACATGAAGCCATGGTTATTCTAGACTGTTCTTGACGTTGAAAAAATAGAGTTCATGAGGTCGAGGTTAAGAAAGACTTCAAGGACACCTAACATGAAGCCATGGTTATTCTAGACTGTTCCTGACGTTGAAGAAATAGAGTTCATGATGTCACCTCACTTCTCCGACAAAAGACTCTTAGGGTAACAGGTTTTATTCCTACTGCCAACGCACCACCGAGATTTTGTTTAGTGTTGAAGATGGATGCTATTCGCACGGTGATAGTCCTTCATCTTTTCAAAACTTGTGGGTAAAGTTTTCCTAGTCAGTGAGAACTGATGCAACAGAAATCCTGCAGCAAGCAACACCACTGTTTGTATTAGAACTGGACCAAGAATGGATCAGAACTGACCAAAACCTGGTCTAATAGACCACGTCTGGACCGCTCCATTATCCAGGTTCATTGAACCAGTCCAATTTCAACTTGGTCAGTTGAGAATAGCTTTCCCTGTCTACATGCACTAGCTCCCTGACCAAGAACCATGTTCTCGTTCATTACAATTCTTTTATTGTAATACTTGATCCATCCATACCATCTTACTCACTAGAACAATAGCTAGATCGATAAGACCAATCCCATTGTTTGCCATTTCAACCTTACCCCACACAGGTGAACCTGTTAGAGGCCCATTTCTTGTGTTACAGAAATTTGAAATTAGATTGAACGAGTGAGATTCCAAAGTAGGTGTTAATGGCTATCTAATTCCCAAAGCTGGGAACAAATAGCCTACAAAGATCTAGAACAGCAGTCAATCGGTAACCTTAATTAACAACAAACCAGAACCTGGTTTAGGGTGATCAAATCTGGCTGCAACTCTGGTCACAAGGCCTTTAAGATGTATAGAATGGTTTGCCAAAATTAGACGTGAATCCGACAGTTAGAGAAGATAAGGAGTTATGGAAATAGGAAGTGGCTAAAATTTAGAAATTTTAAGGTTAGAAACAGCAGAAAACAATAGCTAAAATGAAGAAATAGCAAGTGAAATCAGAATAGAAAGTGGGAAGTGGAATTAGTAACTTATGAGAAATAATAGTGAGTATAAAAATAGAAACTAGCAGGACAAAATTAGAAACCAAGCCAATAAGGTCCTGACGCAGGTCTTCTAGAAGGTTGTGAAATCACCCATTAGTAGAATCCATGGGACTGCCTTGGGGTCTAGTACAGCCTATGGACCTGTCCAAACTTAAGAAGAAACACAAATAACAGTTAGGGGACAGAATGGTATTCAAGAGGGCAAACCAAATAAGAAACAGTATGCACAAAACTGAAAACAGATTCTAACCTTTAATGGAAGAATGAATAGAAGAGAGAAGAGAGAAGATTCATGTTAAAAGACGGAAGATAGAATAGAAGAAGGATATGAACTAGGCTTCCCACCTAGAACTTAGACTAGCATTTCACCAGTCCAACTCGGCATCCCACAAGCTTCACTGCATCTCACAGCAAAGGATTTTTGAATCTCACAGAAATCCGCAAGCATAAGCTTAACGAAATGTTCAAATCATAGGGGTAATGTGATCCCTTACTCTTTATTTACAATTTCAATGAAACAAGCAAATACGAAACCCCTATGTAAGTTAAGGAGAAATTCCTTACAACTTAAGTCTTCTCCAAAATAGAAACTATTCTAGAACTTCAATAAAACAGAACTAAGGGCCAGAATGAAGGACATCTATCCGACCTTCTAGAAACACTGCTAAAACAAAGAAAACTAAGGTCTAGAATGTAGGACATCTGTCTGGCCTTCTAGAAACACTACTAAAATAAAGAATACAACATTACAACTTACTAAAACAGAAACTAACACTAATCTCATATAAGGTGTTAAATCCCTAATATTTGGGCTTATAGAATTAACCCATAACAATAGAAAAACCCAAAAGTACTAACCATATAACCCATTGGGCATTCAAAATTAAACATATTGGTCCATTCTTGGCCTGCTGGTACCGTTCTTGTTCTTCTGAACTGCATCAAGATGATCATCTAACTACATGATGGAGGCCAACACAGCTGGCAAATTTTCCTACTCATACATCAATTATGTGCAACTAAACAGTGTTAGAGAATTGCATCATCCTTGAATAGTTCCATTTTCAACGTGATTCTTGGACCCCTCTCTCTTTTTCTTTTTTCCATCTTTTTTTTTTTTTGGGGGGGAGGGGGGGTGGGTTGGGGAAGAGCATCCGATGAAGCCGGACTCTAATAATCCTCAACCCTGATGAAGGCACATAGGATTAACTTTTCCTTCTGGTTCAAAGCTACAATACCAAGGTGATGCCCATGAACTAATCCAGATATTCAAAAAAATCCAATAACTCAAGACAAATATCAATTGGGTGAGCAAATTCAAAGACACCAGTAATTGATGAGAGAGAGTTTGAGATGCCATGTCTAACAAAATATTCTTGAATGGATTGAACCAATGAGCCCCAAAATTTTAACTTCCATTTCTATAATTTTTTTTTTAAGGTGATAAACTTGCATGTTTATAATCACAGGTTAACAAAGAAAGCACGTGAAGTTGTGCTAACCTAATACATGCAACAAGTTCATTTTTATACCAAAGGGCTGTACACAGACAACTACATGATGGGACTACCAGATCTTGCAAGCCAAGTCTGTACTACCTGGCCCTGGCTGTGACACACTACAATCCACTTTGTTCATTAAGTGTCTGCCCTTAGAATTCTTCCAACTCATGCAAATCAATTTTTAGTTAGACCCCAATTAATTAAGTTACTAAAAAGACTGTCCTTATCATTAAAGGAAATAGCACTTGCATGGTGGCACAAGATTAGAAGCAGAGTAAGCTGTCTCCTACAGGTGATCTACTACTACTATCATATCTACATCAACATATCCAAGTTAATACCACATTCAAATGCACAAAACCTTTCAAGTAAGAAATTTCGCCGCAAAGAAACCAAAAACTTGAAACACGTGTAAGATAAGAAAGCATGAAAAGGACATGACACAGTGAAAGAACACAGTGTGTATTAGATGCCTCAGATTCTGTCAAAAAAGCATGAACCTGTAACATATTTCCAGATGATACTCGTCCAATACATATTAATCTCTAAAGCAATAATTAGAAACAGCATTAGATAAAAACCAAAAGAAAGGCCAACTATATACACATTTTATATATATAAAGATGCTATAAAGATGCATTATATCCTAAAATCGACTCCGTGAGTCGACTTCATCTCCTCAGAACTCAGAAGAGACCAAACCCTACTAGTAGAAAGCAGTGAACCCAGAAGACTCAGTAATCACCATGATACTCACTGTAATCGTCCCTGGTAGCAAAGTTGCTCTCGACCCTCTCTGCAATCTTCTCCTCCTCGCACTTCAACCCTTCTTCCAAAGTAAGCCCTCCTAAAGCCCCCACAACAGCTCCAACAGCCAAACCAGTACCAACTCCCATCCTGCTTCCCTTCTGCTTATGATCGTACGATGGTGCTGAGGGTCCACTCGGCCCACCATAACCAGACACACGGTCGAATAACGGCCGAAGCGGTGGTTGAGGCTGAGAATAGTATCCCGCGTAATACCCAGAATACGGGTCTGAGTAACTGCCGTAGGGATACTGAGGCGGCGGCGGAGCAGGCAGAGAAGGAATGTATCCCCTGTACTCACGCGAAGGAGGAGGAGGAGGCGGAGCACTGGAGTAATAATAGCTCGGAGAAGGAGTTGTATGGTAATCCGGCACCGGCGAAGGAGGGGGTTCACGAATGGCGAGCTTCAACCGAATCTTACCTTGGAGACGACCGGAGGGACGGCGGAGCTCAAAGGTCCTGATGAGGTTAAAATTGTCGGTTTCGGGCAGATCCTTAAGAGGGAACCGTAGGGTTCCGACGAGGGGCTTCGGCGTTTCGGAGGGTTTAGAGTGGAAGATCTCGAGAGTGAGGACAGGGTCTAGGAAGAGAAGGTTGATGGGGAGAGTAAAGCGTTCGTTCCAGACGGGGCGAATTGATCCCGACTCGTCAGGTTTGGTGGCCAATCGGCGATCGGGATCAAGCCAGAAGATGGCATAGGGTTTGAGGTCCCCATGGCGCCAATTGACGTTCTTGAGGTGCTTAGCAGAGACAACGGTAATATGAAGGTCGAGCACGTTTGATGGGGGACGAACGTGCGGCGTTATAATCCCTTCTGTAGAAGATGGAGACATGGGGGGAAAAGCCATGGCCGGAAAGGATTTCAGGGAAAAGAGGAGCGAAAAATTATTACCGACTTTGGAGTTTGGAGCAGGGGATTAAGAAAAAGTGAGTGACTTTCCTGTCTGGCTACGTAGCGTACAGTTTACAGTTAGTGACTTTAAAGAGCGGGGTGCTGTTCTCTTTGCCGCAGCGCAGCCTACGCCCAGACACATGATAATGGGCACAATGACCACCCTACCCCCTGAGTGGCAGGGCCATGTACCTTGACGCAGCCTGCACAGCAGCAGAGAAAACATTCTCCCTAAGCTTTGTGAACAAAGCCACTCAAAATGGTGGAAATTGTAGGGTGAGATGTACATTTGAACAAAAGTCCATGCGCAGTAAAAGTGACGTTAACTAAAGATGGAATGAGAAGCATGGGCCAGGGTTTCACTACTGGTTCTGGGAGCCAGTAGTCCACATTTGTACATTCATGCCAAACTTCTTGAAGTTGAATCCCCAATTCTTGAGCGTGTCTCAATCCTTGCTCAATACTTTCCACCGTCGCTTCCACTTGTTGCCCTGTATCCAAAAGACCTGCAACCACCAACAAAATTCAACAAAATTCTTCCATCCACCCAAAAACAATAACTCCATCCTGATCCCTTTAAGATCGGGTCAGTGATTTCTGCACAAATTAAAATGGAACAGTGTAATAACGGGAATTGCATCTTCCAATCAATAGAAGATAAACTAATGTCTTCACAAATATCAACGGCCCTGTCATCTGGTGGATTATCGGGTAGGGGGTACAATTTCAAATCAGTCAGCTTTCTTGATACATTAATTAGAACCCGTTGAGGATCAACTTTAAGAGTTCCATGCACTACTTTGTTTCTTAGATTCCAAATAAAATAACATGTAATAATAACAATTGAAAAAAAAAAATCATCTAAGAGAATGCTTGTCCATGTCCTTGGAATGCATAGAGATTCCAGAGATGATGCAATAAGATAATCCGTTCTCAATCCCCGAGGGTCCGCAGCCCATATCCACTTGACCCATTCACATGATAGAAAAAGATGTCAATAGAATTCCACATTGGATCTACAAAATACACAATGAGAATCAATGTATAACCATTGTGAAATATGTGCCTTGATTGGGATACCTGCATTTAAAACACGTCAAAAGAGCATTTTAAATTTCGGATGAATAAAGAGTTTCCAAAGAAACGGCCTCCAATACGACTTTTGCTTAGGAAAGTTAGTAAACTTATAAGATTGTAAGAATTTAGAAGCCACTTTAGTGGTGAAGTTCCCATTCTTGACCAGAGAACAAATCCACCTGTTAGACTCAGAATTAAATATGGAAGAAAAGGTTTATTTTAATATGAAGGGTAATTTGGTCAATATATGATATCTTCTAACATTTTTAATTAATTATTTTAAAAAGTAGGGGCAATATGCATAAATATTCAAAACTCACGAGTGGATTTGTAATTATACGATACCTTAGGGGAGATACGTGTAAATTACCCTATAGTTTTCATTGTTTATGATCAATTTTTAAAAAAATATATTAATGAAAATCATTTTTTATTAAAAAAAATGAAAACTATTTGGTAAACATTACACTTAATAGAGTATGGAATGGGAAACCGTTTGGCAACTACCTAAATGTAAATAATTTTCAAGGAGTGGGTGAAGGGATTCCTCCTTCAACCATCTTCCATGACAATTCATTCACGAAACCGTAACTAAAGTCTCAATAGAGAGAGAGAGAGAGAGAGAGAGAGAGAGAGATAGACAGACGAGTGTCTCTAATATAGGAGAATTGGAAAGTCAATCGAGAGTTTACTGAGGTGTACAACGAGCTCCATGGGTTGCACAGGAGTTCCAGACCCCCTTAGATACAACGGCAGGACTTCCTATTATTCGTCATGCTCAAGACCCTCCATGACCACAACCACTCTCGCCACCTCAAGCGCTTCAACGTCGGTGAGGACTATTGTTAGATTTAAAATATTTAAAATATATATTTTATTTTTTAAGTTTCAAAAATGTTTTGATTGCTTTGTTATGGTGTGGGACCCATGTGATCAAGGAACTAATGGTTGAGTTCCAAAGGATTGTAACATCCTATGGGTACCTTAAAGTCCATTCATGGTCACTACTATGAGTGGGAAGGTGGGTCAAGAATATAGATTGAGATTAATCTCATTTATGAAATTAATTCTCAATTCATGGCCATAGGTTATGTCTTTACCTTTATGGGGGTTTTAAGGTCTTTCATGGTCTTTAGTGGGGAATGACCCTTTATGGGGTTTTAAGGCCTTTCATGGTCTTTAGTGGGGAATAGCCATGAATTAGGAATTAATTTCCAATTCATGTCCATAAGTCTTATTCTCTAATTAAATTGGTCATTAGTGGGTGGTTATTCTTGGGGATTCCAAGGGTGTGCAATGGTTGGTTTTAGGTCTATATAAGCCCAACCAAATACATTGCAAAACATACATCTTGATATACATCCATGCCCATACTTTGCAATCATATAAGTTTTATCTTTCTTTCCCTCTTTTCTTCTAAGTCTGTGTAAGGTTAGAGGGTTGCTGTGCTGAAACTCTAGGCTCTTTCAAGGGACTAGAAGAACTGCTTTATCTTCTAGTTGGAGGTTGTTTTATCTTGGGGTAATGGTGCAGAACAACCCTTGACAGTAGGAGGCATCAATTACCTTAAAGGCAGCACCACAAGTGTGACTCAACCTCAAACTTATTCAAGTTGTTGCGAGTGTGACTCAACATCAAATCCAAGTTTTGATCTTCTCATTTCAGCCAAAGGTCAAGCCTAGTTTCTACTGCTTAAGCTATTATATTACAGTTTGTGTTCTTTCAATTGTTTGTAAGGAATTGTAATACAATTACCCAACAAGTTTAAGGTAATTGATTGTAATAAGATCTCATGGCTGATCTTGGAGTTGTAAGCAACAAGGATGATGCTTCGAACAACAATGCCATTGATGGAGCTGCCAACGAAAGAAATCACTCAAACAACATTATTGAAGGAGCAATAAATAACCAAGAAGACGGAGTTCCTGTTAGCCACAATGATAAGGAGATTCTTTTTTTTTTTTCTACCGTTGACTCAATCTCCACCAACATTATCCTATCGGTGACGGAGCTTATCTCGGATTTGGGTAAGATGATGATTGTCTCTGAATTTGACAAGATCGAACAATTTGAAGGTCAAAACTTCAAACGATGGAGGCAAATGATGTTATTTGCTTTAGTCCAAATTGGAGTGGTGTTTACCTTGACTGAACTCATGCCAGAAAAAAATAATGATCCTGAAAAGGAGGGCAAAAGGGTGGCTTAGATTCAAGCGGATTACCAGTGCAAGAATCGGATCTTGAACGCATTATCAAATGATTTATACCATGTGTATAGTTAATTGGAATATGCGTGTTCCATTTAGAATGCCTTAGTAAAAAAATACTCTCTTGAGGATGCTGGTTCGAGGAAGTACTTGGTGGCTAACTTTCTAAACTTTGCTATGAAAGATTGTGACACCGTCTCAAACCAAATTGATCAATTTCAAATTTTGATTGGAAAGCTAACAAAGGAAAAGATGGTTCTACCAGAAGAATTTGTGACTGGTGCCTTGATTGAAAAGCTTCCATCTTCTTGGGGTGCCTTCAAGGCGTCTATGAAACACAAGAAGATGAAATTGACTTTAGACCAGTTGATTGTAAGGATCAAAATTGAGAAAAAAAACCGGCACAAGGACAAGGGTGAAAAAGACCTTGGGGAAAGACGCCTAAAAGCGAACTTGGTAGAAACCAACAAACAAAGCAAAAAAAGGAAGAATCGTCAAGACAATGATGAACCTTCTTTCAATAAGAAGAAACGTACTTGTTTTGTGTGTGGTAAGTTAAGGCACTTCAAGAAAGATTGTCGATTCAGGAAGAAAAATTCTAAAAAGGTGAATCTAGTTGAAGACAACGTCTTTATTGTTATGGTCACGGAAGCAAATATTGTTGAAAAACCAAAGGATTGGGTATTGGATACCGGTGCCACAAGACATATTTGTGGTGATCTGAAGATGTTCTCCTCCTATTCTATAAGTATAGAGGATAAAAAAATATTCATGAAAAATTTCCAAAGTGCCCCTGTTATGGAAAAGGAAAAGTGACTTTGAAGCTCACTTCGGGGAAGACTATAGTTCTCACTAATATTCTCCATGTGCCAGGTATTAGGTGCAATTTAATTTTAGTTCCTTTGCTTAATAAAACAGGAATGAAATTAGTTTTCGAAAGTGATAAGACGGTTATCACTAGAAATAATATTTTTGTGGGGAAGGGATACCTTAGTGAGGGGTTATTTGTACTAAGCGTTGAAAATATTGTAATTGAGAAAACTAGTACTTCTTTCGCTTACATGGTTGTCTCTTTTAACTTTTTTGATTTGTGACATGTTAGCTTGGGTCACAGTAGTGTGAAATATATAACCAAACTATGCAAGTTAGGCATGATCACCGATAAGGTGGAACCTCCCGTGAACAAGTGTATAACTTGTGTAGAGGCAAAGTTAACCAAAAGCCTCATAAAACTATGGATAGGAAGAATGATCTCTTGGAATTAATCCATAGTGACTTAAATAACTATAAGTCATATGAGTCTAGGGGAGGAAACAATTACGACATAACTTTCATAGATGACCACTCTAGATATACCATGGTGTATTTACTCAAATCAAAGGATGAGGCCGAATATGTGTTTAGATCTTACAAAATGGAAGTTGAAAATCAACTTGGCAAGAAGGTTTAAAGACTTAGAACCGATAGAGGGACTGAGTATTTTAACCTTGATAAGTTTTGTGAGAAAAATGGAATTATCCATGAAACAACTTCTCCATACCAATCGGAATCAAATGGGGTTGCCGAAAGGAAAAATAGGTCTTTTAAAGAGATGATGAATTCTATGTTATTGAGTTCAGGTGTACTACTTGATATGTGGGAGGAAGCCATGCTATCGACATGTTATCTATCAAATAGAATCCCACATAACAAGACTGGTATGATTCCATTTGAGAAATGGTTTGGTAGGAAATCAAGTCTAAAACATCTACGGGTTTGGGGTTGTTTGGCTAAGGTGTTGTTACCGGATTCTAAGAAAAGAAAATTGGGCCAAAAAATAGGTGACTGTGTATTTTTGGGATATGCTACAAATAGTACAGCATACCGGTTTATGGTGATTAAAGTCATGGATGATGTTATTGAACCAAATAGCATCATAGAATCAAGAGACGTTAAGTTTTTTGAAAATTTATTTTCCTTTAAGTCCAACTTACCTATAAGTAAGGATAGTCAATTGACTAATGGGGAAATAGAGTCAAATGAAAGAGGTACCAATCAAGAATTGAGTAATGATGACTAAAGTCGCCCTAAGATGAGCAAACAACTCAAATGACCCAAATATACAGATGATGAATGACTTGTCTATTTAGTAGACAAGGACCCTCTTACATACAAAGAGGCTATTACATCACTGGATGCCGTCTTTTGGAAAGAGACAATCAAGAATGAACTAGATTCAATCTTGGCAAATAACACTTAGGAATTGGTGGATTTACCATTTGGGTCCAAAACTTTAGAAACCAAGTGGATATTTTGAAAGAAATTAAAAGGTGATGGGTCACTTGATCGTTTCAAGGCCAGACTTATTGTCAAGGGTTTTAGGCAAAAGTCTAATATTGATTACTTTGACACATTTGCCCCAGTGTCTAGAATTGCCACGATAAGGGTTATGTTAGCAATGGCGTCAATACATAACCTGGTCATCCATCAAATGGATGTGAAAACAGCATTTCTTAATGGGGACTTAGAGGAGGAAATTTACATAAAACAACTAGAAGGTTATATTGTAATTGGCCAAGAGCGAAAGGTTTGCAAACTTCAGAAATCCCCATATGGATTAAAGTAGGCACCGAAGCAATGGCATGAAAAATTGGACAATGTTCTAATTTTAAATGGGTTCGCTGTAAACGACGCTGAAAGATGTTTATATAGCAGGTTCTATGGTGGTAGGGGCGTATTCATACTACTATATGTAGATGATATGCTTATAATGGGAACAAACTTGCACTACAAAATATTGGCTTTTTAGCCGCGGTTTTTTCCGTGATAATAGGTCCTCAAACCGTGGGTAAAGATCAATGACCGCGGTTTTAAAACCGCGGCAGATCCGCAGTGAAATCTACTATGGTATTTGAAAAATTGTCTTTGGCCGCAGTTAAAAATCTGTGAGTGTATTAGAATTTTTGCCGCGGTTTAAAATAAACGTGGCTATATGTCAAAATCTCTTTTTAGAGTAATTCTTTTTTTTTTTTTTTGGTAAAACCTTTTTAGAGTAATTCACTATTTTTTATTTAGAAAAATACTTTTACATTTAACCACGGTTATGAAACACCACGGCTAAATGTAAGTGTTTTAATTAAAAAAAAAAAAATTGGAATAACCCACCCTGACTGGCTCCGGTGAGGGAGGTTATTCCCGGCATGGTCAGCACATTGCTCCCCTGCCTCCAACCCCACCATGATCTTGCTATACCCCTGCCCCTTCACACTGTTATGGTAATCCAAATTCATAGCCAAAGTGCTTCTTTAACATCATCACTAAGACGAGAGAAGATAGACCAGGATATTTGAATTTCTAAATTAACTATATATCAATTCACAACAAATCTTGTTGTAGAATACATAATCACAGTTGCTCACACTTATAGATACAAAAGGCTAAAGGTATGAAAACAGAAGATGAAAGATTGTCCCTAAAATATTCTGACTGCTAAGAGACTCAAAATAGAAAATCGCAGAAGAAAGTAAACTGAAGATGAGAAGATGAAAGGAATACCTACGTGCAGGAATTTAAAATCTTCGATAATCTCAACGGCATATGTAAACAGATAGGCACGAAACACCAAAAAAATAAAATAAAAATTACCCGAAAAAAATCCACTAGTAGCTTTAAAAAACAAGAAAGGAACGAAATCTTACAGGGAGAAGTGGGGAAAAAAACGAAGAAGAAGACAGCGTCTGAAATATAAAAAGTTCTCTTAAATAACTGATCATCCATTAAACCAGAAGACAAACATGGAAACCAAATCGAGCTGATGAGAAGGAGAACTAACTAAACAAGTAAAACTATAACCAAATCAATCAAAGAAAAACAAAATAAGAGATGAAGGAAAACAATCTCGTACTTGAGGAGGAGCCAAGAGACCAGGATGATAGAGAGATTATTGCAGCTGGTGCTGAAGAATCAAGGCCGGTTGTTGCTGTTTCAACGTCTGTTGTTGCATTTTTCTTTACCGAACATAAAATCCGCAGATGAATCAAGGGACGCAGACGCCCCTGCTACTAACCCCACCCCTGTACAACACTAATGTCCTGCTGCGTCCTCAAACCACCGGTACCCCACCCCTTACCCTTCACTCCACCGCCCTACTGCATCCTCAAACCACCGTTACTCCTCCTCTGCCCCTTCACTCCACCTGCAACAGAAGAATTTCATCTTATTCAGATGAATTCCGAAAAGGGAGAGGCGGGGAATAAGAGCGAGAATGTGAAAATTCAAGTGGCTTTTTTTTTAGTTCAAAATTTTGCTATATGGCCGCAGTTTATTGAACCGTGGTGTATATATTTATACGTGTCGATTTGCAATTGGTTCATTGAGTTCACATATAGTTGCGGTTACAGCTAACCGCGGTGATATAGTGATATACAGCTGCGGTTATAGACAACCGTGGCGACATAGTGATATATAGCTGCAATTACTCATAACCGCGGGTATATATATATGTATTATTATTATTATTATAAATCCAAAATCATTCACAACAATTTTATTCATTTATAAAAACAAATATTTTAAGAAAGACTTCAAATAATATTTATATGAAAAAAAAATTTAAAAAAATCCCAGAACAATTAGAAAAGTATACTAAAAAATAAAAATAATTATTCAATAGAGCAGGCATAAAAATTATATATTTTTTCATCAAATGGTGTATAAAATATATTATTTTATTACAATAAATATGTGAAAAATATAAAATCCGGAAAATCAAATACACTATTAAAATTAAAACTGGAAACACAATATAACTTAATTTTAACATAAATTTAGAAAAAATATGAATAATCAAAATAGACTAGAATCATCCCAATATACATTAGAAAATTACATTTAAAATAGAAAATAATAAAAATTAGAAATTTATTATCAATATAAGTTTATTTTTCACACATTGTATTTTAAAAATTGATAAATAATCAGAATCGACTAAAACCCTAAACCCCTAAATCCTTCCAGAAACTAGTATCTCTTAACTAATGGCTTAGGACCAAGAAAAAAAAAAAAATTACGTTTGAATCAGGTGGCATTGAAAGGAGGACAATCAAAGTTCAAAGGGAAAGATTCTGTTTCAAAGGCCCTCATTGGTCGACAAGGATGGGACTAGAAAATGATGAGGGAACCATGGCAAATTGAAAATATTAAGTCTAAAACTACCTAGTTTTGAAAGGGGGATTCGTTTACATTGAAATCAGATTAATTGAAAATATGAGGGGTAAACTACAAAATTTTGATAGGGGGATCCGATGACATTGAAATTAGATCAATCGGAGTTCCAGGGAAAAACTTTGTAAAAACAATATATAATATATATACAAATTTTATATATATATATATATATATAATCCAAGAACAGTCATAAAGTTTTATGTTAAAAATATATAAATAATTTTTTGCATTATAACAATCATAAAATTAGATAATGTGTTGTCAAAATATTATATAAAATTATTTTCACACAATGATGATGCAAGCCAGAATTGTAAGGTGGGTATGAAAATTTTAAAATATTAGGTCTAAACTACCAAATTTTGATATTGGGGATCTGATGACCTTGAAATCAGATCAATCGAAGTTTGAGGGAAAAAGATATTGTTTCAAGGGCCCTCATTGGAAGACAATGATGCGAGCCGAAAAATTGTGGGAGGAGCATGAAAAATTGATAATTGTTAGAAATATGTGTGTGTATATACATATGTGTATATATATATATATATATATATATATTATATTATATTATATATATTGCTAAATGACCATGCATATATATAACCACGATTTTTTGGAAACCGTGGCTAAATATAAGATATTTAACTGCGGTTTTTTAGAACCGTGGCCAAATAGAGTATATTCAACGCGGTTTCATGAAACCGCGAATAAAATAGGATATTCAACGTCGTTTTTTCTAAACCGCGGTTATATGTATATCAATAGCCACGGTTAATCAAAACCACGATAAATTTTTACCCATTTGGCTGCATTTTATAGAAACCGCGGCCATAAATGCTTTTTTACCACGATTCTCGGCAACCGCGGTTAAAGACCTCCGCCCAAGTGTGGCAAATGAGCACTTTTTTTGTAGTGTTGGAAATGGTTAATTAAGCTAAGAAACTTTTGATGTCTAGTTTTGACACAAAAGACTTAGGAGAGGCTGATGTGATCCTTGGGATTAAGATCATCAAGCAAGAAAATCATATTTCATTATCTCAAGCCCATTATGCAGAAAACATACTTAAAAGGTATGGATACCATGAAGTTTCAGCGGTTAAAACACCTTTTGATATGGGGTGTCATTTGAAAAGAAACCTAGGTGAACCAGTGAATCAAAAAAGATATGCTCAAATTAGTGGTTCGATCACATATCTAATGAATTGTACGCGTCCAGATATTACCCTTACTGTAGGAAAGTTGAGTCAACGTACTCACAATCCAAGTAAGGAACATTGGAGCGCGGTTGATAGGTTACTAAGGTACCTAAAAGGTACTATAAACTATAGTTTACACTATAGTGATAAACCAGTGGTTTTGGAAGGGTATTGTTATGCAAATTGGATCTCAAATACAAACAAGTCCTTAGCTACTAGTGGGTATGTATTTACACTAGCTAGCGGTGCAATCTCATGGAATTTCACAAAGCAATCTTGTGGGACAGGCTCTACCATGGAAGCTGAGTTCATAGCCTTGAAAAATACGGGAATGGAAGCCGAATGACTTAGGAACTTAATAGCGAATATTCTATTGTGGTAAAAACCGACGCCATCGGTATCACTATATTGTGATAACCAAGCGGTTATTCATCTAGCCAAGAACCGGATATACAATGGTAAAAGGAGGTACATATACCTCAGACACAACCTTGTGAGACAGTACATAGATGAAAGAATGATAGCTATCGATTATGTGAAGTCAGAAAGTAACCAAGCTGACATGTTCACAAAGCCTATGTCTATCAAGAACTTGTGTAGTGCATCTACAGGAATGGGGTTAATGCCTAATCTTTAGGTCATATGATGGACACCCTACCTATGTGAAGAGGCTAAATGCCTAAATTATGTTCAAGGGATACAAACAAAGTCACCAATTGACCAATTCTGTATTACTACTTGTATAAATATTCATTCCAAGCTGTAGATGGTGAAAGTAGTACTACCACAAATAAAAAGGTTAAGCGGTAAAGCTCTTAATTAGTCTAATCCCAGGAAATGTGGGGGGGTGTCTGTTGTGGTGCACACCAGGGACTAACTTAAGTGAATGTAGGGGGTGTGGCCGCTGCCGATAAGAACTTATAGGCAAGTTCTCTAAAACATTCATGAGTTCAAGATAAGGGACATGGCCGGTTCAAAAGTCCAAAGTAGTTATATGATGGGTAGCCCAAAAGTTGACCTATGGGATATGGTTGATGGGACGGTCAGCTACACCAATGAGGAAAGGTTCAAGGAGTTTGACCCCACCTCTACTCTGTAGCGCGGTCCATTAAACCTAGTGTAGGTTCAAGTTTGGAAAACCCCTACAACGATGTGTCCTATAGAGTCTAATTTAGTCACAACATGTGTCTTTCGTGTCATTTTGAAACTTGTGGGGAATTATTAGATTTAAAATATTTAAAATATATATTTTATTTTTTAAGTTTCAAAAAGGTTTTGATTGCTTTGTTATGGTGTAGGACTCATGTGATCAAGGAAGTAATGGTTGAATTTCAAAAGGGTTGTAATATCCTATGGGTACCCTAAAGTCCATTCATGGTCACTACTATGAGTGGGAAGGTGGGTCAAGAATATTGATTGAGATTAATTCTATTTATGAAATTAATTCTCAATTCACGGCCATAGGTTATGTCTTTACCTTTATGGGGTTTTAAGGCCTTTCATGGTCTTTAGTGGGGAATAGCCATAAATTATGAATTAATTTTTAATTCATGTCCATAAGTCTCATTCTCCAATTAAATTGGTCATTAGTGGGTGGTTATTCTTGGGGATTCCAAGGCTGTGCAAGGGTTGATTTTGGTCCATATAAGCCCAACCAAATACATTGAAAAACACACATCTTGATATACATCCATGCCATACTTTGCAATCACATAAGTTTTATCTTTCTTTCCCTCTTTTCTTCTAAGTCTGTGTAAGGTTAAAGGGTTGCTGTGCTGAAGCTCTTGGCTCCTTCAAGGAACTAGAAGAACTGCTTTATCTTCTAGTTAGAGGTTGTTTTATCTTGGGATAGTGGTGCAGAACAACCCTTGACAGTAGGAGGCATCAATTACCTTAAAGGCAGCACCACAAGTGTGACTCAACCTGAAGCTTGTTCAAGTTGTTGCGGGTGTGACTCAACATCAAATCCAAGTTTTGGTCTTCTCATTTCAGCCAAAGGTCAAGCCTAGTTTCTACTGCTTAAGCTATTGTATTACAGTTTGTGTTCTTTCAATTATTTGTAAAGAATTATAATACAATTACCCAACAGTCCAGTCTTCAACGGACTCTTTTCCTTCTGCCAGGCCTCTGCTAGTGGCTCCATCGGCACTGCCGTCAAGCTCAACCGTGGGGATGCTAACATCACCCTCAACTGGGCCGATGGTTTGCATCACGCCAAGATGAGCGAGGCTTTCTGGATTTTGTTATGTCAACAACATTTTCGTTGGCGGTCTTGAGCTTCTTAAGGTCCACAGTGTAAGCTGTAATCCCACCCTAATCTTTACCTTTGTTTGACATTGTTGTTGTCTATTCTATTAATTCATCTCTCACTTATCCATTCAATCTATTTGTTCATTTTCCCTCTGTCTATTTTCTTCCCCTGCAATTCATGTATTTTTTTTGTTTTTGGCGCTCTCTCTCTCTCTCTCTCTCTCTCTCTCTCTCTCTCTCTCTCTCTCTCTCTATATATATATATATATATATATATATATATATATATTGTAGTATAGAGATTTTTAAGATAGCTATGGTTGGGCTGCAGGTGCACTACAGGAAGAACAAAAAGAAAGGAGGAAGGGTGGGATTTGCCTTTCTAATAACAAAAGCAAATGATTATTTTACCCCTCAATTTTGGGGTTAAAAGCACATGCTCGGTCTTTTTGGTATCATTTTTTCATGGGTTTGGTATCATTTTTTAAACTTGTTTTTATTTAAAATTGAGTCTATTATGGATTATGACAAAAAATGTTTTTCCTTCATTTTCGCTCAAGTTTAATGAGCACGTGCTCATAAGGCCAAATATAAGGGGTAAAATAGACATTTGATTTTATTTTTAGAAAGGCTAGCCCCTCCTCCTTATTCTTCCTGTAACGAGCCTCACCGATCTACTGTGCAACCTACGATCAGGTCCTCGATTCGGGCTTCGCCCAAAGGGGCCAAAGATGAGAAACTATTTATGAGTCAAATTTCTTACACTGGAGCCTGGAAAGCAGTGTTGCAGTTTGTGTGCTAAGCCATACATCGAGCATATCTCAAATGCCAATGGTCGTCGTCGTGATGTAACATCGAAGAAGATGATCATTTTTGTCACCGTTGTTGGTCACCAGATGCGCATCTCTACTCATCCTTTCTTTGTTTTCATTACTCTCATTTCCTAACGTCATAGTGTTGAACCTCGAAATCTGACGTCTTCGTTCATTATCCAACGAGCAGAACAACCCATTGTATCTGCAGAGCTTCACGGAGGCAGATGACGCTTTCAAGCTTCATCACATGATGTACTGCTCCTCATATGTCATTGATGAGAGAGCTATCACCTTTGCTATTGTTTTGTATAGATTTTGATTTTTCCAGTTGGTTTGAAGTGGCAATCGTCTGATAAGTGAGAACCCCAATAGACAATGATTGCATCAAATGGCGTGGAGTGCTTGCACCGCGATGATGACGACGATGCCCCATTTTATTGTGTTGGTCAGGCTTGGAGCATGGCATCTCTGAGGTCGGTGCTCCCATCCGTCACCTCTACTCCATGTCCTTCCCTCCGATTCCCACATACAGCCCCCTTTCCTTCGTCTGTGCAACTCTACTTTTCTCAGTGGAAACTCAAGGCTCTTCCATCTTATATGGGCTTCTCTCTGGACAGTCATCTCTCTTTCGGTTCACAGCAAGGTGCACGTACCGTGGTCCTCAGGACGAGGGTTCCTCAGCCTCTTGGTGACAAGGATTGACTTCGATGAATAACGACGTATCTTTCTGATATATCATCATGGGGATTAGGATCATGCTTTATAAAGAAATGGAGTCGCCACCTAGGATTAGGGCCTAGGACTCAATGGTGTAGCCCCATCCGGGGTTAGCGAAAAGGGCTATGTGATTCCATATGGTCTGGTCAGAGATTCAGGGTAAGTAGTCAGGTTACGAGGGTGGGAAGGTATTAGGCACCCACCTCGCCCGGATAAACCGATCTTTCTACTAGATGCTGGTTTTCAAATATTCTCCCTTGATAATATATCATATACTAACATGTAAGGCTAAGTTATGATACACTAATCTTGACAAAGAAAGAAAAAATCATTTATTATGTACACTAAACGAGTTGCTTATTGTCTACGTTATGCCCAAAATAATGAGAGGGAAAGAGATAGATACCTGTCTAGAAATGCAAAAAATAAATGAAAGCGCACTGAGGGCGAAATATGTGATGTCCCATGGCTCAGGTGGAGAGGGACGATCGGCTTGTCTCTCTCTTGTTGGACAGAATGAGGCTATACGAGATGAGTTTTGTCACTCAGACTTCAGGCAGAGTAACAGCTATATAAGAGATTCTCGTTATCTGTATATAGACAAAATAACGGCTGTGAAGGGGGTTTTTCGGTATCCGTACACTGACAGGATAACAATACCTAAGAGTAGAATCGCTCTATATTTGGATGGGTAATCGAAGGATCCACCCAGGTCGAAGAACTCCACTCACTCACATACTCATGAGGAAAAGATGGGGGAAAAGAGGATGAAAAGGGGGCAAAACAAGCCCTGGAGGGTCTCCCTACCCGAGAAAAGCTTTAAAAATGAGGGAGGGGGACCCTCACCCTTGGCCGGATAAGCCCTCCACGGCGTCGTGGAGATGTCCACGGCGCCGTGGGGGACTTTTCCATGGCACCATGGGTAACGTTAACAGGCTGATGTCACACCCCTTTATGGCGCCATAGAAATCAAGTACACGTCCCCATGGTGCCGTGGGAAGGAGCCCACCGCGCCGTCGGGGCGCAGTACCACTTTTCCTTATTTTTTGGGTTTTTGTCTCCCTTCTGACTCTTCAAAAAATTTTCTGTTGGGGGGCTCCGCTCCCCTACACCCCCGCAGGGGGGCTGCCTACCCCCCTAGACCCCCATGGTCCTCTAATCGGCTAGCGGGACTGCCATGGTAGGGGAGGGTGAGCAGTACCTCCTTCAGCGTTTAGTAAAAGGGTCTGATAAGTCATTTTAGGGATGTTAGGGTGATTTGGTTCAGATGTAGGGACAAGAGTACTTCTTGAGAGAGATACCGATGTCTGTCCGTATCCTATTGTCATCATCGCCGGGGGGTGACAAAATTCAGCGTCTACACAAGGCAAAGCAAAAGGTTACTTTCTTTTACCCTACTAATTAGAGATGCTTGCTTCATGGGGCTTCCCATTTTCCCTTCTAAAGTTAGCTTCTCTGCCCAGCAACCTTGTAGTGGAAAGGTACTTTTATATTTTCTCTGTTGCAGATTATCTCTCTGACTATACTCTCACTATTATTGATAATGGCGATCAATTCTTTGCCATGAGACACGGGAAGCGAGTGCCCAAATTCAAATTGTAGCTCCTCCCTGTTGATTCCTAGAGCATAAATTGATGTTTTCAGGAGAAGAATCCCCATCCCTTACATTTACAGTTGATTTGGGAAAGAAAATGGGTGATGGAAGAATTTCTTCACCTACCACTAAAATATATATGGGCTTTGGGCCAATTTCTCTAAAAAAAAAAAACAGAATTTCAATGCTTATTTTCCATGACTTGGGCCTATTGTTCAAAAATGTTATAAAAATTATTTATGCATAGGTAGGTACCAAACTTATTTTCATTCCACAATCTATTGTGTTTAGTAGTTACCAAACAGTTTTAGGTTTTGATCAAAATGGTTTTCAGTAATGATTGTTTTTTTAATAGGTCAAAAACAAAATGAAAAATGATACCAAGAAGACCCTAAAGTGTCCAAAAATGACTAAAAAACATTTTTGGCCAAAATACATAATAGGGTCTCAACTCTATTATGGTTTTTCTATTATTTTGATGTATTTAAAGAGAAATGGGGTCCATAAATGATACCAAACACTTGTAAACACGATTTTATGTCTGAAAAAACAAAAACAAAAATGCTACCAAAGAAAGCCTTAGAGAATGGGGGAAAAAAAAAAAGAAAGGGAGAAGGAGAAAAGAAAAATCAGTAGTTAGAGAGGTCCTCTTCCCATATTTGTGTGTGTCCCTTGTGAAGTAGGGAGCAAGAGAGAAAGGAAGTGAGAAAGCAAAGAGGGTTTTTAGGGAGTTGACTGAAATAAAATGAATGATGAATGGAATTTTGGGCTGCAAATCAAAGGAACAAAGGAAGGAGAAGCAAGGATCTAGAAGGGGAGGTTGAGCTTCAAGAGGCAAGTCACCATATCATATTTTAGTTATTTGGAATAAAATTTCAGACAAGAAAATGGGGGGTTTTGGGTAGAAAATTCAAAAAAAAAGAGAAAGGAGAGAGAGAGAGAGAGAGAGAGAGAGTGAAATTCAAGTGTAGGGGATAGAGTCTCACCTTGTTTTTATAACTTACTTTTGGAGATTCCACTGTGCTTCAAAATTGCATAAGAAAAAGAAGATGAAGGAAATGAGGTTTTGAGTAATAGAAAATATTCATCCAATACAACATGGATAATATATGAGCACACAAACAATCTATACGGAGACAAGTTTCGAAATACCTGAATCCATGAGCGAAGAATAATGATTGCACGAACATCGCCGCTCCACTGCAATGGCCATCAGTCCCACCTTGTTTTTATAACTTACTTTTGGAGATTCCACTGTGCTTCAAAATTGCATAAGAAAAAGAAGAAGCTGAAAGAAATGAGATTTTGAGTAATAGAATATTAGATGATATCCTTCCTCTCCAAGCTGTCGATTCCCTTGACTGTACATTATATTTTTATCCTCATCTCTTTGCTGTAAGATAAGATTGTACTTAGATAGGAAGATTGTAATTGATCCAATTAAGATCAATCACCTGTTGTTAAGGAGATTGTGTCTCCCTCCTCATGTATATAAATACCATACGATATGATCAATAAAATCATCCAATTATTCACCAATTTATCATCACTGGCAATGACCCTGTCTCCATCACATTGTTAATTAAAGAAGTATCTCCATTCCAAATTTCAAATTAAGGATCTTAGACCTCTAAAATTTTTTCTCGGAATCGAAGTCGCCTGGGCAAAGCAAGGGATCCATCTTTCTCAAAGGAAATACGCTCTTGACATTCTTGCTGATGTTGGTTTACTTGGCAGCAAACCATGTACTTTCCCAATGGATACCAACCTCAAGCTCACTCCGGATGATGGTACCTTACTCACAGACCCCGCCATTTATCATCGTCTTGTTGGAAGATTATTATATATAACTGTAACCCGACCAGATATTACATATTCGGTTACGGTTCTCAATCAGTTCATGAGCTCCCCGTGCGACCCGCATTGGCTGGCAGCCCTGCGTGTTGTTTGCTACATCAAATCATGCCCTGGGACTGGCATTTTATTATCATCCTCCAACGACCTACGCCTTCAAGCTTATTGTGATGCCGATTGGGGTTCTTGCCCTACCACACGTCGCTCCATCACTGGATACTATACATTCCTTGGAAACAATCTGGTTTCTTGGAAGTCCAAGAAATAGCAAACGGTATCGCGTTCCTCTGCTGAGGCAGAATATCATGCCATGGCATCGGCTTCTTGCGAGATCACTTGGCTCCAATCTCTTCTTCGAGATCTCAATGTCCCTTCCCATCCAGCGACACTCTATTGTGATAACCAAGCGGCCTTACACATTGCTTCTAATCCCGTGTTCCACGAGTGCACGAAGCATATCGAGATGGATTATCATCTCATATGGGACAAAATCCAATCTGGCACTCTGTCCATGACACACGTCCCGTCCAAGTTGCAACTTGCCGATGTTCTCACAAAAGCTTTAGGTTATTCTGATTTCCATGCTCTCACTCGCAAGTTGGTTTGTGACTTACACTCTCCAACTTGAGGGGGAGTATTAGAAGATATTCTTCTTCTCCAAGCTATCGATTCCCTTGACTGTACATTCTATTTTTATCCTCATCTCTTTGCTGTAAGATAAGATTGTAATTAGATAGGAAGATTGTTATTGATCCAATTAAGATCAATCACCTGTTGTTAAGGAGATTGTGTCTCCCTCCTCATGTATATAAATACCATACGATATGATCAATAAAATCATCCAATTATTCACCAATTTACATAGAAAATATACATCCAATACAACATGGAGAATATATGAGCATGCAAACAATCTATACGGAGACAGGTTTCGACATACCTGAATCCATGAGCGAAGAATAATGATTGCACGAGCATCATCGCTCCACTGCAATGGCCATCAATCTTCTCTATTCACTTTAGGTTTCCAGATATAGTATGCTTAATGGGCCAATGTTGACAATTTATAGAGCGCTGGTAGGGACCTACCCTACAAAAAGAAAGCAAAATCTCATTTCCATTAAAGGACATAATAGTTAGGTCCACACTTGCGTAATATTTTCATACCAATTAAGGTGTGTCAAAATAAGTCCAATATCCTTATATGTGATCACTTATCACTATTGGACTTAGCAGACTCACTCCACCGCTATCAACACTTACCAATCCAAATTTGGAAAATCAAATAAGTGACTATGCTAGCCCACCCAAGAGGGAAGCTTACATGTTTTTTTTTTTCGGTAATGGAAACCTTACATTGAGAACTTAGTATTGCATATGCGATAAGCATTTGGCTTAATCAGATCCAACTAGAGAGGTAAGTGAATTTAATTCTACGATTCGATTTTATATTATCCTGATAGGGATCTCTAGGATTTGGGGATCAGATTTATGATTTTGGTATTTCAAGTTTGGAACCCTAAGCTCAGATGTAATTATTGGGGTAAATCTGTGTTTTAGTCAAGAACAAAATCTAAATTCGAAAAGAGGAGGATAAAAACCTGACATAGGGTTTTAATTTCGATATGAAAATTTTTTAGTATGGTCCTCATTATGTCTATTTTAATCTTGGAAAGTTTGGGCTTCAATTGAGATTTTTTGATATGTCCATAAATTACAAACTTGGAGTTGGTTCGCTGATAGGGCAAAAACAGTAACAATGTAAAGAGGAGATTAATAACCTGACCTATGCTTTGAGACAAAACGTGAAATTTAATATGAATGAACGTTTTTGAGTCTAGAATCATTATATAAAATTTGAAGTATTTTGGATTCGAGAGATTGCTTTTATGCACTATTTAATTTTGGTGCACAAATTTCAATTAGAATCTGTGCAGTGAGATTGAACTATAAGAAATCAATATGAAAACTTTAAGTTGGGTTTTGATTTTTGGTGAGTAATACTACTATTAAGTCCAAAAAAAGTTTGGAATCATTTTGATTCTCTGAGTATTAATTTTTTTTTATTTTCAGTAAACAAAATTTTAATAGATATTGGATACTAAGATTATGGTTAAAGAATACTGGTGAATGTACTGATTTTGGACTTGGGATGTTTAGGGAACTGTAGACATCAATTTTTGTCATTCCCCCCGGAGGCTTCCCATGACGATGATGAGCATCCTCCAAGGCGTAGAGTCAGTGTATTTGTAGATGTAGCGTAAGTGTGCATTGTCCGAATCCATCCACAGATTGTTCAAACCACTAACGAAGCCAAAACCAAAGTCCCAGAGCACTCCAAGACCCTAGGAAAGGTTAGCCCTGACACAGAACTCTTTGTAACTAGCCTGGCCAGCACTAGACCAGCCCAAACAGCTTAAACCCTTCTTGTCAACACCCAGACTAGGGTCGACATTGAAAGATCCCGAGTCGACATCAACCCACTCCTCTTGACTGTCGAACAATGCCTTTATAATGTCTATCCTCCATCGACATTCGACTATTCATGCCGATACACAAAAATACCTTCATTGATGTCGATAGTTGTTCATCGACAATAACTCGATGTCGACCTACCCATTCCCAACGTCGACTCAACCCCAGTGCACTGTTGATTCTATGCAAATCTGAGAGACCCAAACTTGTGATATTTAACTTTGATTTCACTTCTTTTTGTGCCCAAGCTCAATTTTGGTAACTTGGATGCATATTTTTGCTCCCTTAGGCCCCAAGAAATTCTAACTATGGTAATAAACCACTTGCCCATTGTTGTGTCAAGAAATCTCTCAATGGTCCTTCGAGTGCCGTAACCTGCAAAAGACCCTGGGTGACACAGGAGAACCGGTGTGGTTCCGGCCTGGGACTCTCCGATGCCTAAGTTAGATCTCTCTGAGTAAATAGATGAATAGTAATATTCAAGATGAGTTAAGATGTCCCATGATGGGGCTGAGTATCTTGCCTTTTATAGTAGAGCATGGCGGTGTGGAGAGTCCCAGTTGATGTAGAGTGTCTGTCGTAGGTGATAGAGTCCCTGAGTAGCAGGGCTCCTCCTTGACTGGTTATCTTCCTGTAAGATGTAGTGTCCTTGATAGACTTGGTATCTTTTATGGATAGACCTATCTACGTGGTAGATGAGGTTCGTAGTATATAAGTCCATTCAGACTATGTGACTTGATAGGCGGTGGCCTAGAGTCCTTTGTGATGCGGTCTATCTTGTTGATGTCTTGTTGATGGTGGTGGTTGCTGCCATGCTCGAGGGAGACTGTGCCTGGGGATGATATGCCCGAGGGGGTCCGGGTCCGAGTCCGGACTAAGGGTCCCCAGTCCACGCCAGAGGTCTTCATCCATGTCAGTCCGCGCCAGAAGGAGTTGTTGCCCAAGGGGGTTGGCACCCCAAGGGAGGTCCACGCCCCAAGGGGGGTTGGCACCCAGGGAGGTCCAAGCCCCCAAGGGGGTTAGCAACCTAGTGTGGCCACACCCAAGGGGGTTCGCACCCGTGGGTGTTGGTGGTCGGCACCTGCGATTGGTCCTTCACTGGCTCTGTCTTGGCCCACTTTTCTGGGCCACAACACTTGGCGATCTCTAATTGGTTGGTGTGAATTTGGGTTCATCATTTGCCCCCACTCTCTTGGAACAGAGTGCTCAAGAGAGTGTCCTTTGCATTCTTGTACCAATTAAGGGGTTCCCTGCAAATAATCTCTTCTCTAAGGATGTGCCTATGAATTGCTTGGTGAGGGAGAGGTTGTGGGTTCAAACCTCTCCTCTCCCATTTTTTTTTTCTTTTTGTAGATAGATGCTTTTGTCTCATTCTCCCTTTTCACTTTTTGCTTTTCCCTTTCTCTTCCTCTCTCTCTTGCTTTTCCACTCTTTGCTTTTTGCATCTTCCACTTTTGCTTGGCTTTGAGTTTGGTTACTATTTATTATGCCCCCCATGTATTTGTTCTTGGGTCACAGTGAAGAGTAGTGTGCTCCTCTTGCTTGTTTGATTTCTCTTGGCTATTAGCTTTGCCTTTGGGCTTAGTGTGCTTTGCGACTTGCACGGCTTGGTGCTTAGCTTTTGCCTTGTGCTTGTGTTTAGCCTGCCCTGGTCCATGCTCATCTGTTGTTAAATATCGATGCATCCAGCCCATGCCTAGCTTGATCAACACTTGTCTAGATCTGCGCTTGCTCGATGTATCTGCTGCTCGTTCGGTGCCCCTCCCTCGCGGTCCGCGCCCGACAAGGGGTCCGTGCCTGGTGCTTCAATCGGCGCCCCTCCATCACGGTCCTCGCCCATCAAGGGGTCCATGCCTGCTTCAATCGGTGCCCATCCACCGCATCTGTGCCCATCTAGGGGTCTGTGCCTGGGGTCAATCGATGTCCATCCCTCGTGGTCCACGCCTACTGTCTGATCGGTGCCCAACCCTCGCGGTCCACACCCGTCAAGGGTCTGTGCCTGTTGCTGATCGGCGCCCATCCCTCGTGGTCCGTACCCGTCAAGGGTCCATGCCTGCTGCTGATCGGTGCCCACTCGTGGTCCACGCCTGTACCTGTCTGTGGTCTGCGCCTGTACTCGATTAGCACCCCTGGCCACGCCTTGGGTTGTGTCTGGTATGTGTCGTCTTCATTTTCTCTTTTTTCTCTTTTTTTTTTTTTTTTAATTGATTCTGCATTGGTGGTTGCAGGTTGGCATCCCTCTCCTTGCGTTGTTTGTTTGGCTTTGGGAGACCATCGTTCTGAGTAAGTAGCCCATCTGCTTCATTGTTTATCTATGTCATCATCGAACGACTCTAATCCGACTACAGTCGTGGTTGGATCCGCTGAGGAGTCTTCTTCAAGGTCATCATCCCCCGTGCATACTTCTTCTTTTTTGCCTTCCCCTGTTGCTAGTGATGGGGAGGAGGTTTCTGGAGGTTCAGCCCCTAGTAGGGGCCGTAAGGCCTCCAGAGCTTCTACTTCAGTTGGTGACCCTAGGAGTAAGTTGGCTCACATTCCTAGCATCTTGACTTCTTTGGACTTAGCATCACTTCGCCGGGAGTACCATATACCCCCTGAGGTCGTGCTTCGCGTCCCTGGTCCTAATGACCGTGCTTACTCCCATCGAGCGGATGAGGTCTGCCTTTACCATATTTTCTTCACCCATGGTCTTCGCTTCCCTATCTCCCATTTCGTGGAGCTGGTGTTGGAGCACTGGTGTCTTACCCTGGGTAGGTGTTGCCCAACTCTTAGCGTGTCATCCTGGGTTTCAATGTGTTCTTCGCCCTGATGGGGCATGCTGCTACCGCTCCCCTATTCTCGTACTTCTATGTTTTGAAGAAGGGGGAAGGTGGGTGCTACCACTTCGCCTGTCATCTCCCTAAGGGGTCTCTTGCCACGCTCGATCCTCTTGTGGGGATTACTAGCTCAGTGAAGTACTAGAGGGATTGCTTCTTTTTTGCCATGGTCCCCCGATGTGCACTGCGATCTACCTGGGAGGTCATTGATGTCAAGGAGGTGAACCGCCCTCTTGTGTTGAGAGACTTTGAGCGCGACTCCCTCCAGCGATGTCAGGGATGCGACCCATTCGACATCCGTCAGTTGGATTCCGAGGCCTTCTTATGCCTCTGGAAGCTGAGTCCAGGTAAGATATTTGGCTTCTTGGTTGTTTGCTTATGTACTTTTCTTCTATGTATCCACTATTTGACTTGCCTTGTGTTTGTGATTGGGTGTCGTTGTGTAGTGGACCTACGACCAGATCTTAGTGTCTTTCGCTCTAACCTGCGGAAGAGGAGTACTCAGACTGCTTCCCCTAGGGATGGTTCTTCTGTTGTTGATCCTCTAGTTCCTACTTCTTCTCCTTCTGGGGTCGTTGGGACCAAGCGGAAGGGGGGCCCTAATCCCCCTAGTTCAGTGAGGACTGGGCAGCGTGTTATCCTTCCGCATTCGTCTTCTACCGCCACTGCTCCTGGATCTTCTGCTCCACCCCCCTTAAGGGGCAAAGGGGTGGTCTCCTCTTCTGGGGGCGTGACTGCTGATCCGCCAACCTCCTCCCCTTTGGTGCTACCTTGGGATCTTCAGGAGGGAGCGACGTTGACCAGCCGCGGAGTATGTCGGGAGTGGCTGGATATGGGGAGGCTTCCCGAGGAGCGTTCAGTCCTACAGGGGTTTAGCGATGCATTCTTGATGCAGACCCTCTACCAAGATATGGCTTCTGTAAGTTGTGCTTCTCGATCTTTTACTTTTGATGTTGTTGCTTTTCCTGTACTTTGGATGATTATTTGTGGCTATGTTGATTGCAGGTCCAACATCGTGTCACGGAGACGGTGCTTCGCCTAGAGAGTCATGCTTTTCGAGAGATCTCGCTGAACTATAAACTATAAGGCTTGGAGAAGGAACTTTAAGGGCACGAGGTCACCCGAGAGGAGGCCGTGGCACGTGAGAGGAGGATGGTCAAGGAGCTCAGGGTGGCATCTGCTATGGCGGCCGAGAGCTCATTTAGAGTTCGTGCCCTGGAGGAGGAGCTTCGCGCCTTGAGGTGGAGTTATGAGGTTAAGATGTCTGAGGCCGGGGAACGAGCAGTGGCAGCTTATTACCAATCTCCTGAGATCACTGCATACTTCTATAAGTACAACCAAGAGATATATGATGCAGGCATCCGAGACTTGGCGGTCCGCATTCTGGAGAAGACCCCTGAATATGATTTCTCAGGGTTCCCGGAGGTCACCACTCTGTTGCCTACGACTGTTGTTATGGCTTGTGTTTCTCCTGAGGACGGTGCGGACCTTGGTGGCATAACACCTTGGTGGTCAACGGATCTTGGTGCCCAACGGGCCTTGGTGGCATAACACTTTGGTGGTCAACGGACCTTGGTGGCAAACGGGTCTTGGTGGCGAACGGGCCTTGGTGGCATAATGCCTTGGTGGTCAAAGGACCTTGGTGTGGTGGCAGTGATTCGATTGAGTAGTAGAAGACGAGTATTTCCAAAACCAACTCTTTACTTCAATAAAAAAATTTCAAATTATTCTTGAAACAGTGATGCCATCTACTGCTACTGCTACTGCTACTACTACTGTTACCACTATCGCTACTACTTTACTGCTACTATTAGTGGTGGTGCTGTTACTTCTACTGATAGTACTTCTTCAGGTGTTCTGAGTTTCAGGTACGGTCTACCTTCTTACCCTCCGGAGTTTTCAAGCGGTATGTCCCTGGACGTATCTGCTTGGAAACTATGTAAGGTCCTTCCCAGTTTTGCTGATAGCTTCCCTTTCTTCAGTGACTGCGATGCACTTGCCCTCCTTAGGACTAGGTCCCCCTGGTGGAATAATAGTTCTCGCACCTTGGCATTGTAGTACTTGGCTGTGCGCTGCTGGTATGCCACATTTCTCAATAGTGCCTTCTCTCGTACTTCATTTAGGAAGTCTAGGTTTGCTCGCAGTCCATCTGTGTACGTCCTTTCATTGAAGTGCAGTACTCTGTGGGACATGGCGAGGACCTCTACCGGTGCTAGTGCCTTTGTGCCATATGCTAGGCGGAATGGGCTTTCTCCTGTGGGTGTTCTTACTGTGGTGTGGTATGCCCACAGGACACTCAGTAGTTCTTCGACCCACTTCGCTTTGGTTCCTTCTAGTCTTTTCTTTATTCCATCCAGTAGGGTTCGGTTTGTTACCTCCACCTGACCATTGGTCTGTGGGTATGCTACAGAAACAGGCCGATAGTCAATGTTGTAGCTTTGGCAGAAGGTTCTGAACTTGGGGTTGTTGAATTGCTTCCCATTGTCGGAGACTATGATCTTTGGCACACCGAACCTGTATATGATGTCGTCATGGACGAACTTCTCCATTTCATTCTCTATGATCTTGGCCAATGGTTTGGCCTCTACCCACTTGGTGTATGGCGACCACCAAGTACTTACGGTTGCCTGATGCTGCTATGAAGTCCCCCAAGATGTCCACCCCCCACATGGCAAAGGGAATAGGGTTGAGGATCGATGTCAGTTTGGTGGCGGGTAGATGGGGTACTGGGGCGAACAATTGACATTGCTCACAAGCCTTGACGTACTGTATTGCTTCCTCTTGCATTCTTGGCCAGTAGAGTCCTTGTTGGAGGATTTTGTAGGCTAGATTTCATCCTCCCATGTGGCTTCCACAGATCCCCTCATGTACCTCTGCCAGGGCATATTGGGTTCCCTTAGGTCCTAGGCACTGAAGCAGTGGTGCTGTGGCCCCCCTCTTGCACAGTACTCCATCCAGGATGGTGTACTTTGCAGCTCTCATCCTTATCTTCCTTGCTTCGACCTTGTCTTCTAGTAAGACATCGTTCTGTAGGTAGTTGAGTATAGGGTCCATCCAGCTAGGCCCCTCCTCGATTTCATTGACTTGCTTCTCCTGGTATGTTGGTTCATGCAATATTTTCACGTACACTGCACTGGCTAGGTTTCTAAGTTCATCGTTGGCTAGCCTGGACAGTGCGTCGGCAGTGGCATTCTCGATCCTGGGAACCCAAACCATCTTGAACTTCATGAACTCTTCGATCAACTCTCGAGCACGTGGTAGGTATGATGCCACCATCTCAAACTTCATGAACTCTCCGATCAACTCTCGAGCACGTGCTAGGTATGATGCCATTCGATCGACTTTCACTTTGTACTCTCCATTTACCTGGTTCACTATAAGCTGGGAGTCACTCCGGATGGATAGGTGTGTGACTTGAATGGCTTTAGCCACCCGGAGTCCAGCGAGTAATGCCTCGTACTCTGCTTCATTATTGGATGCTAGGAAGGCAAACTGGAGAGCTTACTGGATTCAAAATCCTTCGGGATTGGTGAGTATGAAACCAGCTCCGCTTCCTGTGGCGTTACTCGAACCATCCACGAACATCTCCCATGATCCTCGGTCCTGGTCCTCTGGTTCCTCTGCTTCTAACTCAGTCTCTGGTAGGGTGGATTCGGCGACAAAGTCCGCCAGGGCTTGGCCTTTAATGGCCGTCCTGGGTTGGTACCTGATGTCGTGTTCACTCAGTTCAACCGCCAGGCGATCAACCGTTCGGAGATGTCTGGCTTGTGCAGTACCTTCTTCAAGGGTAGGTTGGTGAGGACTGTGATGGTATGGGCTTAGAAGTAAGGTCTGAGCTTCCTAGCCGCGATTACCAATGCGTATGCTACCTTCTCAATCCTTGTGTACATGGTCTCTGCATCAATTAAGACATGGCTAACATAATAGATGGGTCTCTGTATCTTACCCTCTTCTTTTAGTAGCACTGCGCTCACTGCGACGGGTGTCGCGGCCAAGTAGATCTGTAACTCTTCGTTGGGTTCTGAGCGCCCAAGCAATGGTGGATTGTCAAGGTACACCTTTAGCTCTTCAAATGCTTTTTGGCACTCCTCTGTCCATGCAAAGTCTTTAGGATTTTGGAAGTTCTTCAACGTCTTAAAGAATGGCAGACACTTGTCTCCCGACCGTGACACGAACCTTGAAAGGACAACGATCCTTCCATTCAATCTCTGTATTTCTCTGACTGTCCGAGGTGGTGCCATCTCTTGGATGGCCTTGATCTTGGATGGGTTGGCTTCTATTCCCCGCACGGGGACCATGAACCCCAGGAATTTTCCTGACGTCACCCCGAAGGCACACTTTGCAGGGTTTAGCTTCATCTGGTTCCTCTTCAGCACGACGAACACTTCTTCCAGGTCGGTCAGGTGTTGGTGGGTTTGGATGCTCTTCACGAGCATATCATCCTCGTACATCTCCATATTGCGCCCAATCTGTTCCTCGAACATCTTGTTGCCCATCCTCTGGTAGGTGGCCCCTGCATTCTTCAATCTAAACAGCATGACGTGATAGCAGTAGTTCTCCTTATCCATTCGAAAGGCGGTGTAAGACTCATCATCCTCATGCATGATGATCTGATTGTAGCCGGAGTAGGTGTCCATGAAACTCAACATCTCATGTCCAACTGTGGCGTCGATCAGCAGATCAATCCTGGGTAGTGGGTACTCATCTTTTGGGCACGCCTTATTCAAGTCAGTGTAGTCGACGCACATTCTCCACTTCCCATTAGGCTTAGGTACCATGACCACGTTAGCGAGCCAGGTAGGGAACTTCTCTTCTCTAATGAACCTTGCTCGGCTCAACCTCTCGACCTCTTCCTTGATGGCTGCCTGTCGGTCGAGGGCAAAATTTCTTCTCTTATGGTGGACGGGCTTCCTGGTTGGGTCTACATGCAATCTGTGCTCTGTTATGGATCTGGGTATGCCTGACATGTCTGCAGTTGACCATACGAAGACATCCATATTAGTCTGGAGGAGGTGCCCCAGCTTTTGTTTCTATCCATCGCTCAATAATGAGCCAACCTATACGACCTTGGAAGGGTCGTCTTTGCTGAGTGGCCAGGGGATGAGGTCCTCCACCGGTCTTCCTCTCTTTTCTGTTAGTTCATCTCTCTGGTCACTAACTAGGTTCTCTATGCACAGTGCCATACCCTGTGTGTTGCCGTTGTTCTTCTTCACGAAGGTGGCATAGCAGTCTCTGGCCTTCTTCTAATCACCTCGAACTTCCCCCACTCTGTTGTTAGTGGGGAACTTCATCTTCAGGTGGAGTGGAGATACCACACCTCTACGGGCCATCAGGGAAGGTCGCCCTAGGAGGCCATTGAATGACACTACAGACCTGATGACCATGAAGTTTACATGATGGTCACCTATCGAGGGTGCTCTCCAAAGGTGACGAGCAGCTCTATGGTGCCTCTGATGGAGGCGGTGGCGCCTGAGAATCCATGGAGGTAGGTGGGCTCTGGCTTTAGTTGATCGTCTCCGAATTCGAACTTACGGTAGGCTTCCAGCGAGAGTACATCCACAGACGCCCTTGTATCTATCAGCACCCTGTGCATGGGTCGATTGGCTATCTCCACCTATACTACCAGGGCATCCCCATGTGGAAAGCTCACACCTTCCAAGTCATCATCCGAGAAGGAGATCAACGTCTCGATCTTTGCCATCTTGCTTGGCTTCTCTGCTACTCCTACGAACCTAGTATGGGCTTTAGCCTTCCTGGTTGATTCTTGCCCTGGTCCTCCAAATATGGTGAGGATGGGGGCTCCCTTAGTGCCGCTGGGCTCTACTACATCTCTTCTTTCATCAGTGTGGTCTCTCTCCCTATCTTGGTCTGCCCTTCTTTCTCCCCTCCTTGGTTCTCTTTCTCGGTCATGTCCTCGATCTCCTTGGCCTGAACGGCCATCACGTCTCCCCTTCACATACTTGTTCAGACTCCCTGCTCTCACAAGGCCTTCTATCTCCCTCTTCAGTTGGTAGCAGTCTTCTGTGTCATGCCCATAGTCCTTGTGGAAGAGACAGTACTTGTTAGGATTATGCTTCTCAAGTCCTGCTAGCATGGGTATGGCCATCGGTTTAGGTCACGATCCTGGATCTGCATAAGGATTTGGGACTTGGTGGTGTTCAGCGGTGTGAACACTGGGCTACCTGCTCTCTCACTCCTTTCTGGGTGGTGGCTACTTCTTCTTGATGGGAGATCGCCCTTCTCCTGTCAACACTTGATTCTCGACCTCTTATTATCTTTACGGTCATCTAGTGCTGACCTCTTATTGTCTTGTGGCTTGGCTTCAATTACCTTCTTCCGAGCTTATACTATCTCGGCCATGTTGGCTAACTCATTGCATCGCTCCGGGAGCTCCTTCATAGTCCTGGTCTCACGACGCGCCAGGTCCTTGATCAATTCCATGTCTCGGATGCCCCCAGCTAAGGCAGCATGCTGGGTCTGGTCGTCTAGGTCTCTGACTTCTAAGGACTCTTTGGTGAACCTGCTGACATACTCCTTGAGGGACTCCTCAGGGTTTTGTATCACGTTCAGTAGATTGACCATGGTCTTCTTTTGCTTAATGCTGCTCTGGAAGCGGGAAATAATTACTCGCACAGCTCTACGAACGAACCTATCGACCTCCGTCATAGTCTGGAGAACCATGAGGTCATCGCAACCTTGAGGGATGTAGGGAATGCTCGACAGGATACCACGTTCGATCCACCATATAGTGTCATCATGCCATTAAAATAGTTGATGTGGTCATTAGGGTCGGTGGTACCACTGTGGAGTTCAAAGGTGGGTAGCCTGAACCTGGATTGGAGTGAGGCTGACATGATCCCTTCTGAGAAGGGGTGTTGTCTAGGGATTGAGTGTGTCTCACCCTTAGTCTGCTTCTTTAACCCTTCCAGCTTCTCATCCAACTCTCGGAGTCTCTTGTCTAGCTCTTCATCCCGTGTTTGTCCTTCATGTCTAATCGATCGTTCACTGCGAGCTCATTCGCGTCCTCTCCTGGAAGTCCCTTCCCGTCTCGACTATTGGAGAGATGGTGAGGGGTCACGTCATGACGAATCTTATCTTGACCATGAGGGGCTTGCTTCATGGTAAGTCCGACTTTGCTTTAGTACATAGCTTCCTCCTAGTCAACCATCAAATACCAACCTCCGAATGGACCCTTCAGGGTTAGGTACCACGGATCGGTGTGATGGTGTTCTCCCCTGATTCGATTGTGCTGGAGGATCCGCCGATCTCCCCTAGGTTGGGAAGGCTCTCCCCGCTGCCTGGTGTGCCTCTCTGATTTGTCACCCCTAGGAGGGGACCTCCTGGGGCTCTGTTCCCTTCGAGGGTCCATCCTGTGATGGTGTGATGTTGCACGCTACCTCGGGTAGTCGCAGAAGAGTTGTTGATCCTCAAGGATCTGTCGCTGTAGGTCATTGATCTGACCCATAGTTGCTGGGGCATTGGGGTCAGGTACCACCTCCACCACTACTTCGTTGTTGGGTTCGACTACCGTAATTTGATCCTCGTCTGGGATCTCCCTCTCCAGAGAGACTTGGTCTTGGTTATTGACTCTACGACATGAGCTCTCTGGAGGAGGTGAGCTATTCCCCTCCCTCGGGGCGTTGTTGGTGGAGGGAGCAGTCTTCTTGCCTCATGGTGCCATGGTTGAACAGGTATGGAAACAAGCTAGTAGATATGATGGCTAGCGTCGTTCCCACAGATGACACCAATCTGTTGCGTCAAGCAATCGGTCAGTGGTACTTCGAGTGTCGTAATCTGTAAAAGACCCTGGGTGACAAAGGAGAACCAGTGTGGTTCCAACTTAGGACTCTCCGATGTCTAAGTTAGATCTCTCTGAGAAAATAGATGAATAGTAGTATTCAAGATGAGTTAAGATGTCCCCTGATGGGGCTGAGTACCTTTCCTTTTATAGTACAGCATGGCGGTGTGGAGAGTCCCAGTTGATGTAGAGTGTCCGTCGTAGGTGATAGAGTCCCTGAGTAGCAGGGCTCCTCCTTGACTGGTTGTCTTCCTGTAAGACGTAGTGTCCTTGATAGACTTGGTATCTTTGATGGATAGACCTATCTACGTGGTAGATGAGGTTCGTAGTATATGAGTCCATTCAGACTACGTGACTTGATAGGCGGTGGCCTAGAGTCCTTTGTGATGCGGTCTGTCTTATTGATGTCTTGTTGATGGTGGCGGTTGCTGTCGTGCTAAAGGGAGACTGTACCTGGGGATGATATGCCCGAGGGGGTCCGAGTCCGCGCCCAGGGTCCCTAGTCAATGCCCGAAGTCTTTATCCATGTCGATTCGCGCTCGAAGGAGTTGTTGCCCAAGGGGGTTGGCGCCCCAAGGGAGGTCCATGCCCCAAGGGGGGTTGGCGCCCAGGGAGGTCCACGCCCCCAAGGGGGTTCGCACCCGTGGGTGTTGGTGGTCACCGCCTGCGGTTGGTCCTTCACTGGCTCTATCTTGGCCCACTTTTCTGGGCCGCAACACGTGGAAATCTCTGATTGGTTGGTGTGAATTTGGGTTCATCACCCATAACCCCCATTGGCCATAACTTTGATCAAACACCTAACATCTATGCAAAGACACCCATTCTGATGCCTCACTAATGATCGGGATTAAAACCAACATCCTAGCACAAATTTGGGAGTGCACACACCCCTCTACAACTATAGATACACCCCCTCTCACGTTTAGGAGGGTCCCCCAGCTACTCAATTGGTCTTTGGTCCTTCTTTGGTCCTTAGTCCCTTACTCAACGACCTTTGCCTCTTGAGTTTATTATTTGATCTTCAAATTTCAAGTTTCAAGTTCATAGCTTAGATTCATCATACTTGGTGATTTTGATGCTTAACAATGAAGTGTTGTCCGAAGAGAGACAAGAAAACCTATAACTATCGGCGATATTATCTCTACGTACCAATCTCCTGTGTCATAAAAGGAAGCCTCCACCCTCCTTAAAGTATAAATACTTATAACTATGCAACATCTCTTTTACTCGCTTTTTGTCAATTTTATCGCC
This sequence comes from Telopea speciosissima, assembly GCF_018873765.1. Taxonomy (NCBI): domain Eukaryota; kingdom Viridiplantae; phylum Streptophyta; class Magnoliopsida; order Proteales; family Proteaceae; genus Telopea; species Telopea speciosissima. The sequence continues at coordinate 16,559,524 of NC_057917.1, forward strand.
TTCTTTTTCGCTTTGTTTTGCATCTTTAAGGAGGTGTGTGTGATCTCATCTTTTTAGATGGTGATCACATGCATACACACACACACACACACTTATTGTCCTTCCTTTTATGCCTCTTCTCTTCCTTTTAATTTATTTTAACTTATAATCCCCATCCCTTGTAGTCTAAGACTCCCCTTTACTTGTATATATGTCATATTATTTTTACGAATCCTAGTGTGTTTACTTATGCCTTTAGACCATGATCTTCATGCTTCATTAGTTCTTATGTGGCTAACACGTTCATATATGACCTCTTCATTATCCTCATGATGATTTGCATACGTTGAGATTTCTCCTAATATTATGATTTGGTGATCATCTATGGACAGTTGTTTTCATCTTCATGTCAGATATTATTATAGCTTCTTGCGTTCATGCATGTGCTTTAGATATTCTCTTTAACCTCCATCTGTGTTTTCTCTCATTTAGATCTAGGTCTTTTTTTGCATCTCTATAATGTGTCATTAGTATATCCTCATGTCTCCAAGCATCATTTGTTCATTTGCATATTTTTTTTCTATTTTTTATGGTTTTCACAGCTAGAATAAATGTTTTGTCAGTACATCCAAGATTCGATTTTGCTCCATGCTTCAAATCCATATTATCATGTTTTAGCCATGTTTTCATTGGCATCTTTGCATTCTTAAGGTCTCCCTTTGATTTACCATCCATCCATGAATCTTAATTTAGGATTTGCATATTTAGGGTTCAGTTCTTCATACGACGTTCATTCCTACTTTGTATATTATTTATTTCCATCACGTATACTAACCATTGTCTTATAGCCAAACTTCCATATATATCTCTAAAAACTCACACTTGTACTTTTACCTTCACTTTTACCCTTTCTTGTACTTTATATTCCTTACTCAAAAACATGTTATAATCCTACCTAGCTAAGTAATAGAAAGACTGGCAAGTCCGGGCGGACTAGGGTGCCTAATACTTTTTGCAGATGGTAACTTAACTTTTTCCCAAACCAATGGACCGATCAGTCCCTAAAAGGGCATTGCATAAGAGTCATTACATTTATACTTTGGGTCCTAGACCCTCCTTTAGGTGGTGACTCCCAACATTTAATTCACCTCTCTCCTTTTCCTCCAAAGAGGGATGAGGTGGAGGACACATGGGGATCCCCACCATGTCATTTGTCCTCACAGAAATCTTAATTAATGGATAAGGTATCTACTTGTAAATTTTGGTGATCTCATAATATGTTTAAGTGGGTGAAATCCTAGATTTTTCTGGGTTTCTATTGGTTTATGTACCGATAGAATTTTGACGAGTCTATATATAGGGTGAAAGTTTTAAGGGGGAGTGAGTATTTTATTGATGAGGGATCATAGTAGGAAAGGTACAAAGGTTGGCTATATGTTTGTATATAGGGAGAATCGATAGGTGTTGACGTCGACAAGTCAGTTGTTTTAAGCAATGTCGAGGTGAGTAGAACATTTCATAACTACTATTTTGATTTAGCTGCATTGTCTTAATGCTGTATGTACACTTGATGTTATTAATGCATGAAAAACTTTATGAAATTAAATGGGATGTGATGACCATGAAAATAATTGTGCATATGCTCATGCTGTGAAAGTATTGCATAGTTTTTATGTATGAAATGTATGAAATCAAATGAAATGATTATGTAATTGAATGGAATGAAATGTAGGGATATATGATGTATGGACTGAAAGGAAAAGTAGAAAAGGGGTACAAATGGTAACTCAATTGACTGTCACCCCCTTGCTAGTAGGGGGATAAGTGCTTGCAGGAATATTATGTTCTTGTCATATCAACTTATTGATCACGAGTATTGCTTGGTGCTTCAAATCAAGATAATACGATGCACATCTGGGATGTGAGGGACCTTGGTGATGCTAGCCATGATGCCCTAGTGTGCCTACCAGCTACCAAGATGACCCCGCTGCCCATGGGAATGCCTAATGGTGCCATCTGGACTTCTGGAGTGCCCGGTGCTCCAGTGACTGAGACTGCACAAATGGTGTAAACGGTGGCTGTTGATCACGGCATGTTCCCACTCTTGATACACATTGGCAAATCAATTATTGATTTAAACTTAAGTTTTTAAATGGACCATTGAATATTTACTTATAAACTTTGAGATGTCATGCTTGTATTTGGAGATTTATTCCATCATTTAAACTATTTATCATCTTATCATGCATATAGTCTTGCTTTATGGTATGATTATGTTCACCCCACTCGATCGCTTACTCATTCTATCATCTACTTTATTTTTCTCAGATGACGTCCATTGTCATTGAGTTGACTACATGCCCAGCACAGATAGGACCTGAGCACACTTCTAAACACACTTTTTGGCATTTGATATTTTGTGTATGTATAGTAAATATGGATGACTGTAATTAAATGGTTGTAAATTGTAATAACTTTAAGTAGCTCTCCCTTATGTAAGTAGATGTCACTAGAAGTGTTTTCATAATACCATTTCAACTTTGAGTTTGGGATTATAACTGGATCCCAACTCCCTTGATAGACTTTGTTGTGGTACTATTGGGACTGACAATTTGGTTAGTTGGGTAGTATGTGTTAGAATTATATATGGAATGTAATTCCATATTCCCTATTATGGACTAATATTAAATAAAGTGAAACTCAGGCTAATTATGGTATTGGTCTAATTAAGGGGGTCATTGAGTTATATTAGGAATTCTATGTGGACTAGCTTTAGTGTGGGAAGATAGATTCCTATTGGGACTGTGATGAGTCAGACCCTATAGGGATTACTATATAAGGAGAGCTAGGTCCCCCCTCTACCCAACACAACTTATTATTCTCAATTGCTATTGAGGAGTGCATTCTTGAAAGAGAGGGAGATATTTAGTGTTCATCGTCCATGCGCATTCGGTATTCTCATCAAGCCAGTTACTTTGGGAACAGAGGGGAAGCACCTAGATTTTTGTTCTTTATTTTTCGTTGTAATCATCATCACTATGGATGCAAAACGAGGTTGATGGTTCTATCCCTATTTTCTATTATTTGTTTGATTGTGTTCTTGAACGTCCTATCAAGATCCTGGCTTTTGGGATTTTATCCCTATTCGGATCGATTTAATCTAACATGTGGTATTGGAGCCTCCATGGATCTGTTTTTGAACCTATATGGATTCAAAATAATAGATATTGCTAAGGGAATCGAAATTTTTTAGGGTTTTTTCAAATTTTGGAAAAATCCATACAGACACGGCTTACTGCCAGAATTTTTCTCCGGCGAAAACCGAATCTGACCACATGGGTACGTAGAGCTCGGAATTTTAAAAATTTTGATGGGTGGATCACCGTCGGACGCGCCCTCACGCGCCGTCGACAGCGGCGGGTGATTTCCCTCGCCGTCAGGTTTATTTTTTTTTTTTTTTTAAAAAAAGGAATTTTTGGGGGTTTGCTATTGTGCGCCTTCAACAACTTTAGGGTTGTGCTAATGTGCGCCGGCCTAGTCGGGTCGACCCATTTTTCAACCTGAGAACCCTACCCGGCTAGACTGGTTTTAAACCGGGTTGGTTGGACCGGGTTTGACCCGGAATTGGTTTGTTTGGCTGAACTGGTTTGACCATACGGATCGGTCAAACTAATACAGTCAACCAGTTTTGGCTTAAAACTTTGATCGACTTTTTTGGGGGCCACGAGACTCCATTTGGGATCCCATTTTTTACGTTGGCTCTATTTTTCTGTGCTCTACACAGTGGTATTTTAAATATTTTTTATCAGACATGCATATTTTAAATATTTTTTGTATTCTTTTGATGCATGCCCTTTTCTGGAATTTATCGGTTCGTTCCATTAGGAACCGAACTAATTTTCTGACTTGCTGGAATACCTACCTTGATGGATAGAATTGTTAGCTTTTTGTGTTAGTTTTAAGACATTTAAGCCCCTTGTCAGAAATCATAAAATAACACAAATTGTTTAAGGATGTAAGTAATTTTGGATAATCCCAAGAGAGGGTTCCATGGGTTCGACAGGATGCAGCCGCCAAAGCGACCTTCCTTGTTGGATTTATGAAACACCGATCTCATACAGTTGTGGGATGTCCTTCAACTCTGATGTGTGGTCATACACCCAAAGGTGGTGGTCATGTATTGGTACTTGAAGGGGTACATATACAGTATGCATGTGAATATGCTAACCCTAAAATTCTGCACACCCATAGGTGGTAGATTTTAAAAGTTAAGTTGTATTCCCATGGCCACTGGTATGTAGGGATTTTTACAATTGCATGCTGGGAATTCAGCCCAAAGGTGTTTTCACAATGATGTGTGTAAAATTCTCATTAGCTTATAAGGTTTCAAGCTATACTTGCATCATGCTGATTATTGTACTGTTCATTGTTTAAATTTTCAGTCACTTTTTATGTCAACAATATGATGGTCACTATTGAGATTCTAACTGGGTCAAATTTTAAGAAGTGGAAAGAGAACATTATGTTTGCCATGGAGATGGCGAATGTGCATACGTCCCTTGTTATAAATAAACCAATGGACCTAATAGATGATAGTACTGATGATGAAAAATCTGTGCATTTTGCATAGAAAAAGAGTAATCGCTTAGCTGTACTGTCTATAAAGAGGTCAATATCGAAACACCTAAAGAGTGGTCTGCCTGATAAATGTACTGCCAGGGAGTTGCTGGATGCAATTTTCAAGAGATATCAAGTTTCATCGAATGCTGAGATTGGGAGACTTCTGCAAGGGCTATTTAATATGGAATATCAAGGTTCTGGGGATGTTAGGGATTATATTGTTTAGATGGTTGACTATCAAACCAAAATCAAAGCATTGAATATTGCTCTTCCTGATGCCTTGATTGTTCATCAAGTTCTTGATACCCTACCTTCTGAGTTGAAAATCATCAAAACCAACTACTTTTCCCAGGATGGTGTCTGGAGTATTAATGACCTTATTTCTAGGATTGTATCTGAGGAAGAGAAACTAAAGAAAGATAAATCCCATACTACCTTTGTTACTTCCAAATCCTATGAGAGCGAAAAGTCTAAAAACCATACTCATAAGTCTGCCAATAAAGAATGCGATCGGATTAACAATTTGGGACCCAAGAAAGAGAGTGATCGCTACTTCTTTTGCAAGAAGAAGGGTCACATAAAGAAGGACTGCAACAAATACAAGACTTGGTTATCAAAACTCAAGCCATCAGGTATTGATTCTTTGGCTTTTGTTTGTGAATCTAATCTATCAGAAATCTCATCCAGTTCTTAGAGGCTAGATGGCGAGGCAACTAATTATGTTGCTTTTACCATACAGGGATTCATAAATCGGAAGAGGCCAAATCAGGATGAATCAAGGCTTGTCATAAGAAACGATGGATATGTTGACGTAAAGTTCGTGGGAGATATCATTTTATTACTAGTTTCTAATTTTAATTTGACTTTAAAGAACATTTTCTATATATTGTCCTTCAAGCGAAATTTAATTTCGGTTTCAGTGTTGGACATTAATAGTTACCATTTTTTAAATAAAGAATCGTATGATGAATTTGTTTCAAGTAAAGTTGGTTCCTACATTATGTCCAATGGATTGTACAGACTGTATTTATTCCCCAATGATATTTATGCCTCCTATAATGTTGAAAACGTTATTTTCAAAAGACCCTTACTTAAAGAACGGTCTTTCACATTGTGGCATAAGATGCTAGATCATGTTTCTAAGACAAGAGTGGAAAGGCTAATAAAGTCTAACATCCTACCTACTCTCGAAAGTGATCTAGAAACTTGTGTAGACTGTTGTAAGAGAAAGATGACCAAGATAAAGAAGATGACTACAATCCGTAATTCTGACTTGTTAGAGGTCATTCATACTAACATTAGTGGTCCCTATTCAGCTTCATTGTGTAGAAATTTTTATTTCATCACTTTTACAGACGACTATTTCCAATATGGCTATCTATTCTTAATTAAAGAAAAGTCTGAATCTCTTGACACGTCAAGATTTTTAGGACTGAAGTTGAGAAACAGTTAGGAAAAGTTATTAAAATTGTTAAATCTGATCGTGGGGGTGAGTATTATGGTAGACATGGCGATGCTGAATAGCTTAAGGGCATGTTTGCCAAATACCTAGAGCACTCTGGGATAGTTTGTCACTTGACTATGCTAGGAAGTCCTGAGCAAAATGGTGTCGCCGAAAGGCATAATTGCATTGGTGAGGAGTATGGTTAGTAAGACAAAATTGGTCCCTATTCAGCCTCATTGTGTAGAAATTTTTATTTCATCACTTTTACAGACGACTATTTCCAATATGGCTATCTATTCTTAATTAAAAAATTTTGAATCTCTTGACACGTCAAGATTTTTAGGACTGGAGTTGAGAAACAGTTGGGAAAAATTATTAAAATTGTTAAATCTGATCGTGGGGGTGAGTATTATGGCAGACATGGCGATGCTGGACAGCTTAAGGGCCTGTTTGTCAAATACCTAGAGGACTCTGGGATAGTTGGTTAGTTGACTATGCCATGAAGTCCTGAGCAAAATGGTGTCGTCGAAAGGCATAATTGCACTGGTGAGGAGTATGGTTAGTAAGACAAATTCACCTAAGTTCTTATGGGAGAGGTTTTGAAAACTACTCCTTATCTCCTTAACCATGTAGCTACTAAAGCCAGTTTAAACCATCTTAGAGTTTGGGGGTGCCCTGCAGAAGTAAAACTATATTATCTAACTTTGAACAAGTTGGATCCCTGGACTACTCGTTACTATTTTGTTAGCTACCCAGATCATTCGAAGGGGTATAAATTTTATAATCCTTGCGGAGGCACTAGGATTGTGGATTCATAGACAGCGAAGTTTTTGGAATTTGATGTGACCGAAAAGAATGAATATTCTTAGACTGTTCAAGATAGTCACATGGTTGGTACATCAGTACCTATTTTTCTACCTATTCAAACGGATGTGGGGCATACTACGCCATTGGCTACACCTGCTGGAGTTCAGGAGCCTGATATTGATACGGTCCCTGACATTCATGTAGCACCTGATGAGATTCTTCTTAATCAGGATGCGGTTGAGGATCCTATCATTAATGCAATTCTAGCTGAAATTCCTCAGATTCAGGGTGAGATAGTAGTAGCACCATTATGAAAATCCATCAGGGAGAGAAATTCAGCTATACCATCTATCTATGAGGTCTATCTGGGAGAACATGACTACGACATAGGTTGTGTGGTTGATCCAGTTATTTATTCGGGTGTTGTTTCTAGTCTTCAGTTAGATTTGTGGTTAGATGTAATGAGAGATGAGGTGAAATCGATGGAACATAATGTTGATTGGGAGCTTGTTGATTAAACCTGAGGGTTTTACGGTGGATGATTTAGACCATCTTGTGTAGACTCAAGAAGTTTATTTACAGTCTTAAGCAAGCTTCTAGGCAGTGGTATTTAAAGTTCGACAGTGTCTTGACTTTATTCGATTTTATGGAAAACAAAGTGGATCAGTGTATATATCATAAGGTCAGTGGGAGCAAATTCTATTTTCTCATATTTTATGTGGATGACATTCTGCTTGCTAGCAGTGACCTAGGGATGTTGCATAACTGAAAGCAACTATTATCTAGGGAATTTGACATGAAGGACCTTGGTGAAGTTTCTTTTGTCCTTGGCATTGAGATCCATAAGGATTGTTCTCGCCGTTTACTAAGTTTTTCTCAGAGGGATTATGTTGATCGTATTCAGGAGAGGTTCATTGCAAACCTGAAAATGTTTTTGTTCTCAAGGGTGACAAACTGAGCTCGACACACTGCCCGAAAAATGAAGCTGAGAAGGATGAAATAATGAAGTACCTTATGCTAGCGCACTAGGTAGTATCATGTATGCTCAAGTCTGTACCAGACCGGATATCGCCTTTGTGACGGGTCTTCTTGGTAGATATCAGTAAGATCCTGGTCTTAGCCACTGGGTTGCTGCCAAGAAAGTATTGAGGTACTTAAAGGGGACAAAAGATTATATGCAACATAAAGACACGATCCTGAACTCAAGCTAGTGGGTCATACAGATTCCGACCTTACTAACTGTGAGGATGATAGGAGGTCCACATTTGGTTATGTTTTCCTGATAGCAGGAAGGGCAGTATCATGGAACAGTACAAAATAGACATTGGTAACCACTTCGACTATATAGATAAAGTTTTGTAACATGTCATGGGCCACTACTCAGGATATTTGATTTAGGAATCTCATAAAGTAGTTGACCATTTTAGATTTTGTGAATAGACCCATCCAGATGTATAGTGATAACAGCTCTGCTGTGTGCCTGTGTTATTTATAAACAATAATAAAGGACTTAGAGGGTCTAAGCACATGAAGATCAAGTATTTGACCGTAAAGGAGACAGTAAAGAAAGGTGACATTGTAGTAGAGCATATTGGTATAGATGACATGGTTATAAATCCCCAAACCTAAGGTCTTCGTCTTTGTGTTTTGAAAGACATGTCATAAGCATGGGCCTAGGTGCATTATGGGTTGCAGTTGGTTAGTGGGAGTTGTTTTTTGTCCATTATAAAATAAAGTTTCTTTTCATCTATAATTTTTACCGTGTGGTAAACTTTGGCTTATACATATCATTTGTCATCATATGCAAGTTTCTTTTGAACACATGTGTGTTTCATTTATCATTTATTGACATGATGTATATATATATATATATATATATATATATATATATCTGTTTTTAAAGACTTAAGGAATGTGTTAACCTTAAGCAAGGCTGGAGCATTAAGTTATTAGCCTAAAGGTATGTCTTGTAACACATAAAGTAAAACTCAAGTTATTCAAGATGAGATATACAGATTTGTTGGAATTATAAAGACTATTTCTCTAGTGAGCCTGTGCCACTTAAAGAAGAGAAATTTTGGACTGACAAATGGATAATACATAAGGAATCACTATGTAAGTATTATCTCATTGTCACACTACCACATTACATCCATGTTAGTAGAGTTGAGGGCTCTCGTGACCATGGAAGGCTCTGTGTCGTTTGATCATAGATGCAGTTACCGCCATGATTCGGTGTCTAAAACTCTATGGGATAGGTTTGATTTTCTAATACGACCTCTAGACCAATTTGTTTTTAAAATGTGCACATAAAGTTTTCTTAAAGAATTGTTAGCCTATGATTTGTTTTGGTCAAAACTGTTTTTAAATCTCTTTAAAAATGAATGATTTAATATAAGTCCAAGTGGGAGAATGTTAGAATTATATATGGAATATAATTCCATATTCCCTATTATGGACTAATATTAAATAAGGTGAAACTCAGGCTAATTATGGTATTGGTCTAATTAAGGGGGCCATTGAGTTATATTAGGAATTCTATGTGGACTGGCTTTAGTGTGGGCAGATAGATTCTTATTGGGACTGTGATGAGTCAGACCCTATAAGGATTACTATATAAGGAGAGCTAGGTCCCCCCTCTACCCAACACAACTTATTATTCTCAATTGCTATTGAGGAGTGCATTCTTGAAAGAGAGGGAGATATTCAGTGTTCATCGTCCTTGCACATTCGATATTCTCATCAAGCCAGTAACTTTGGGAATAGAAGGGAAACACCTAGATCTTTGTTCTTTATTTTTCGCTGCAATCATCATCACTATGGATGCGAAACAAGGTTGGTGGTTCTATCCCTGTTTTCTATTATTTATTTGATTGTGTTCTTGAACGCCCTATGGAGATCCTGGCTTTTGGGATTTTGTCCCTATTCGGATCGATTTAATCTAACAGTATGTTCTTGATCATTTTGATCACCACCTGCAAGGGTTGTACCTATTACTATATCCTGGGTTTGGATCGTCAAAGTTTATGAGCGGATTGAATCCTTGAGAGAGACATAAGGATCTGTCCACATAATGTTGTCATCATTGTTAGGGGTGACAAAATTCAGCGTCTACAACAAGGAAAAAGTTTTCCTTTGTTGTGGGTAAAGGAAAAGTACATCCATCTAGGGTCATAAATGCTCTACCCCCTATTATACGAGGTTGACAATACCCCCACTGTTCCCTAATACCCTCTGCACATCATTCGAACCCCGAAGTCAAGGACCATGGGTGAAGAAAATTTACCCCCCTTTTTGCAATATTCAAATTGAAACCAACATGCGTTTTATGGGAGGTTTTATGTGAATTACGACTTTTAGCCCTTAATTTGAAAGAAAAAAAAAAAAACATGGAACAGAGGCAAGGAGCTATAAGTCTACAATGTGCTTGATCTATTTGAACGTCAATTGTGTATTGTAGACATTTGGTTTTATTTTAGGAAAATTACGCTGCTACCCCCTAAGGTTTGTACTAAATTCAGAGCGGCCCCTGTGTTTCTAAATTATACAGCCGCACCCCGAGAGTTCCCACTCTATTAGTTAGGTGTTATGGTGTTGGTTAAGTTTGCCCTCAAATGACTAATATACCCCTTTTAGGGTGTGAACTTACCATTTTGCCCATAGGGCATCCCTAACTTCACACCCCTTCCCCTGTTACTCGGATCATTATCACCTACAATTCCCTACAATCCCTCACATGGGAGTGAAATGACCACTAACCCACTGCTTGGACACGCTTCCCAAGGCAGTGGGCAAGTGGTCATTTCACTCCCATGTGAGGGATTGTAGGGGAATTGGAGGGTGTCAGAATTGTAGGAGATAAAAATTCCTGTTACTCGAATCAGAAAGAGGGTTTAGGGTTCGAAGGAAGAGAATCGTTGTAGAGATACTAACGAAAAAATCCAATTGTTAATCACCCAAGAGAGGACCAGATGGCAGTAACTACCTTCACACCAAAATTCCTGTGCAGTTTCATGGAGGCTTATGTACTCACTCCCATTTGCGAACGAATTCCCCATCCTAGGAAACAATTCAGTTGTTAATCACCACAGAGAGGCTCCTTCGTTAATTCATGGCTAATAAATCACATCAGGGACGCAACATTCCAGATTTAACTAATCATAAATAACTTGACAGTAAGAGAGGCAGATGTCTTTGTTCTTCCCAGAAAATATACTCTCAACGATCTTCCTCCACAACTCATTCTTCGGGATAAATCCCTGATGTATCATCTGCCTTAGAACCAAATCAACATCTTCCAATAAGTTCTCCTCACAGAGGCCCTGAATCACCTTGTAAGAAAGAAAACTTGGGAGCAGACCGTCATCAACCATCACTTCAATGAAACGCTTAGCCTCAACAAATTTCTTAGAATCAAATAAAACATACAAGGCAGTTTGATGTGATCCAGAATTCAGGTAACAGCCCTTAAACTTCATTTTCTCCAGAAGCTCCATTCCTTCGCTTACTCTCCCCTGCTTTCACAAACCTGAGATTAGTACATTGAACGAATTGTATCAGGAAAGCAACCCCTCTCTCCATCCCCTCAAAAAGCTCAAACGTTTCATCAACTCTACCATGCTCACAGAGGCTATGCACCAAAGTTGAGTAGGTCTTCACGGTAGGCCTACAACGATTCTCTTCCTTTGAACCCTAAGCCCTCTTTCTGATTCGAGTAATAGGGGAAGGGGGGGGGTGTGAAGTTAGGGATGCCCTATGGGCAAAATGATAAGCTCACACCCTGAAAGGGGTATATTAGTTATTTGAGGGCACACTTAACCAACACCGTAACACCTAACTAACGGAGGGGGAACTTAAGGGGTGCAACTATATAATTTAGAAATACAGGGAGTCACTCTATATTTAGTACAAACCTCAGGGGGTGACAGTGTAATTTTCCCTTTTATTTTCAACTCCACGAAGAGAAGAAGAGTATGATTTGTTATGTCAATTTATAATTTCTATCAAGCTTTTGAAATAGTGCACACAATTACTAGCTTAGTTGGTGTTACAATCCTGTGAGGGGGTTGGGGAGGTCAAGTGGGAAGAGAGTTAAACAAAATATGGCAAAAGAGTATACACACGGGTGCCCTCTTACACTCTCTATCCTCCCTAACATATGGGCCTCGTCGAATTGTATGAAGTCCCCTCTATGCTCCCCATTGATAGCACATGTGGGTTACATTACATGCCGACAGCATTTGAATCCCCTCCCATAAAATACATCTTCTCTATGTTAATAAAAAAAAAAGGGGAGAAAGTTTTCTGTTCGGGAGTGGCTCGTGCAAATTCTTCTGATTTGAAAACTACTTCCCAAGTTAATATTTTTTTATTGAATTATGCATATTAGAAAAATGATATAGTACACTCTTCTATGATCATGTGGACCCTGAATCATAAGTAACTTCCTCCTGTGTCTCCATTGACTTGACTTGTACGCGCCAATATATGATCACGTCTATTCGTATTTGACCGTGGACCTATGGATTATACCATGGGGGGTAACGGGACATATATGCCCATAAGCCCATCATCCGGGAGAGGACAATTTCGATATTTTGAGTCAACGTAAGGGTAATTTGGTCCAGTAAGGGCTAATAGGAACACTTATTACAATGCAACCAAGAACATCATTTTACTCTTCCTCGAAGGGAACACAAAAAAGACGAGTCACTGATAGCGAACGACATGAAATTAGCTCAATACAGCCAAACTCAGAGATATTCATACATGCTCTTTAAGTCTCCCACCCACCTCCTTCCCCTTTCTCTTTCATTCTGTTTCCTTCCGTTCTCCCTCTCTCAATCAATCGATTAGCCCGATCTTCTGCTCTGTTTTGTATCGTTTTTGTTTTTTATTTTGAAGAAAAGATGTCAGATGCTTTAATCAATGGATTGGCTGGAGCTGGAGGGGGAATCATCGCTCAGCTCCTCACGTATCCATTACAAACTGTATTTTTTGTTCCCTTTTTAACTGAATTTTGTTTGGAATCTTCTTTCTTTTGAATGGCCAATTTTCTCATTTTCTCATTTTCTCTTCTTTTGTTTTTGCAATGTGTGGTTGTTCCGATCTAGGTTAACACTCGTCAACAGACCGAACGAGATCCGAAAAAGTCGAGGAGGAAACTCGGAACCATTGAACAAATGTGTCAGGTTTTCTGTAATCTTCAAATATTACAGCAAGAATTAAAATTCTATATGTTTTGTTATACCTTATATATATTTATATGTTAGTTTTTTTTTTTTTCTGTGGTTAATGGGTTGCAGGTTGTTAAACAAGAGGGATGGGGGCGTTTATATGGAGGCCTAACGCCGTCGTTGGTTGGTACTGCTGCATCACAGGTAAGCGCATTTCAGTACTCTTCGGTGTTAAACGCTGACTCGTAGAATCCTCCGTGTATCTGTTTCTTAACTTGAACCAGACTGTTTTGAGTTGTGACTCTCACTGTACTCCTGTTCATATAAAATGAGTTTTCATATTATGGGTATGTGTTATGATCATAGATAGTCATAGATAGATGGATTACTATGTTGGGTTAATCATTTAGAGGTGGATGGGTAATTTGTATTGGGTTAGTTTGCTAGGGGCAGTTAGGTAATTAGAGGATAAATGGTTGTTATAAATGGAGGAATGAAGGTCATGTAGAGGTATCCAAGAATTAATCAAAATCTCTTCTCTTATTTCTGTTCTAGGAGGTCACCACCCTCGAAGTGGTATTTTTCCCTTCCCCTTCTCCTTCTTCAACTTAATTTCTTTCCTTCCCAGATCTAGGTTCGTTACATTGGTGCTTTCATTGAACCTCCCCCTACCATTCCATTACCATTTCTTTGCCCTTCCTCTTTCATTCCCTTAATCCCCATGGGTCTCTTCTCTCATTACAACAGTTTGGTCCGTTCTTTTCTTTACTGGGAACAACACGATCCGACATCGCCGTTCCTCAATTTTCTTGAAACTGCAATCGCCAACGAGCTCGAACGTATATACTATTTGGATCTTGGCACTGTGGGAGATGCTGTGATTCCCAGGGAGTCCGACGACGATAAGATTGACGACTCAACGACTTCGTTTCCTACTGCCCTGAGCCAAACCCCAATGGTTTCAACGATCGTGGCTTCAGATCGAGATTCCGACATCGTGAATGATGACCAGTATCCGATCGCTTCAACTTTCGTTGCGCCACAGCACCCTTCGCCGCTGAACGACTACATCGCCTCAACGACGCAAGACAAAATGTCAGGTTTCAATGTTGCAGCGCCACCAACCAATTTGGCTGGCATCGAGACTGGAATCTGTTTCCCACCTGAAGGCCCGACGTTTTTCTTTCCAGGAGGATACCCATTCTCTCAGCCAGTTGGCGCGAGGACATCGACGAAGGCTACCTCGACTGAACAGATCCACCTAACAGATCCGATGTTGCCTGCTGATGCCACACAACCCTTTGATCCAGGTCGACATCCACCCTCTCCGCCAGCTGATACGAACTAGTCGTCGGAGATCATTACAAAAGAATCCCAGTGAAACCAATGTCCCCTATTCGTGCTCTGTTTGCGCGCCTCGACGAACGGAATCGGATCCGGACAAAGAGGGCAATCAAATCACGCCATGGCCACCACCGACCACTCTGGTCGTGTTCCAATTGGCATTGTGGAAGTTGGAGTTGGAATCTGGGATTGATGTCGACGTCGATCATGGAGACCAGACCTTCAACGGTGTAGCCATGGAGCAGAATCTGGTTGCTTCAACGATCGTGGCAGCAGTGCTCGTCCCTTCCTTTGTCGGTCAGAATCCAACCGGAACAGAGCTCCTTCCTGCCATTGTGTCGTCCGTCATACACAACGGCAATCTGAAAATCACCACTGGTGCAGCTCTGCCTCATTGTTTCATGGCGCTGGAAAGGAGGCTCCAATCATGGCATTCAGAGATTGATTGTAGAGAGTTTCTGGTACGAGTTTCTGCCCATTCGGTGTTTGATAAAATTGCGCTCGTAATCGAGCAAGACCTCCAACTGTTCGACGATTTTTCAGTGAGAAAAATAGTTAGGGTGTTGTTGCCATTCTCTGGAAGCGCTGACTTATTTTGTTTTGAAGATTTGGCACTTGCATTTGGACTGATCTTTATCAGTGGGATCAGTGTTTCTGGAGAAATCCCAAATGCAATTGGTGGTTTACTCGAGCTTGATCCGATTACAATCTGCAGAAATCGTTTCCATGGGTTAGAAGGGAATATCTCAAAATCAATCAGGAAGAGGACAAAGCTAGTGCAGCTCGGGTTGGGTTCGAATAGCTTTGATGGAGAAATCCTAGAGAGCATAGTGGGTTTGCAGGAACTGGAGTTCTTGGACTGGGGCTACAACCATTTTGGTATCCTTGGAATTCCGCTATTTTTAGCAGAGGTGCCAAACCTGAGGGAAGTGTTGAGTGGGAACCCACTTGGAGGCCAGCTACCTGAAATTTGGGAGAAGTTTGGGGGTATTTTGTGTTATCTGCTTGAAAATCAATTGGGTTTCATAAACTCAAGCCACACGACTAGTAGCGATCTATTGGAATACATTAAGATGATGGTCAGGTCATCTTTGGTGGTCACATATGGTACCCAATCTGCAAATCAGAGTTCAGGTTTCCCAATGGTTGCTCTGTTCTTACCTTCAACAAGGTTCATTTTGTTGATTACAATTCTAGTCCTAAGCATACTTTGGTGGAGAAGGCGTAAGCTCTCAACACATTCAAGGTCAGACATATCAAATTCCTCTTCTTCGTTGAAGCTTGATGAGATTTTTTCCATCCTTGGTTTACTTGCGGTATTTTATTACGGAGTCCTTGAAGCTGCAACCACTCCACCGATTAGGGCCGAGGATGGTGTTCGATCGAGGAAAAATGGAAGCCAGGGCGAAGGTGGCATGCGTTTGTCGACGACAGAGCGCAGCTACCACACTGGTGATCGATCGCGGAACAACAGGGACAAGTTGGTGTTCCATCACCTCTGTTTTTCCCCCCGTTCTGGTTCAGTCATGGAGCCTTGGTGATCAAGATCTTGGAGGCCAGCGAGATCTTGCTCTTGTGCGTAGATCGTGGGATCCTGGCGATCGAGACCTCAAGAATTGGCAACTTCGGCCACCACCGGAGCCACCACCTCATTCGGGCTTCTGCCGGAGCAGGAATACCGGTTCCTTTGCTGCGAGAGTCTTGTCTGTAGCTCAACAAGTCCACTGCACCTTGGATCCGCAAAACCAGACCGCTGCAACTTGGAGCTCCAAAACCTTGGAATTCCTTCAATTGGCTCAGCTGTACAGTAGTTGGGAGACTTGTGAGTTGGGTCTGGACTCCTGCATGCTCAGATTGGCTGACGATGGCACGCTTTTTCGGTGTCGATCCAGCTTTGTTTGGGCGGCTCTTCTTGGTTATGGTTGGTTTGGTGTTAGGGAGGCATGCTTGCGGTGCGCCAGTTATCTGCAGCTGAACCTTGAGGACAAGGTTCTCTGAAGGGGTTGGCAATGTTATGATCATAGATAGTCATAGATAGATGGATTACTATGTTGGGTTAATCATTTAGAGGTAGATGGGTAATTTGTATTGGGTTAGTTTGCTAGGGGCAGTTAGGTAATTAGAGGATAAATGGTTGTTATAAATGGAGGAATGAAGGTCATGTAGAGGTATCCAAGAATTAATCAAAATCTCTTCTCTTATTTCTGTTCTAGGAGGTCACCACCCTCGAAGTGGTATTTTTCCCTTCCCCTTCTTCTTCAACTTAATTTCTTTCCTTCCCAGATCTAGGTTCGTTGCAGTATGCCGCATGCTCCTCCAACCCTGCAGTTAAAAGATTACAAGGGAACGGAAATTCAAAATTTTATAATATTTAAATAGATATTGAGGTCTCCTCATAGGCTCATACCTTAGCTTCTATTGTTTTTTTTCTCCCCCTCATATCTTTCAGAACTTAAACAGAGTTACTTTTCAGTCTTATACATCATATGGGTTTCGAGTATTTATGAATAAGGATTGAAATGACCTCTAATATTAAGGCAGAATTCTTTGGATGGTTGTGTATGCTCATGCTTTAGTAGTTTCAAGGGGCACCACTAACCAGTCCAGGGGGTGAAAATGTACTGTAATTCTCATATTCCGTCAGGTTCTATAGTTAGACAGATATAAAGCTTATAGTCCATGGACAAATTGATACATGCGAAAATATTATAATCAATATGAGAAATGTTTCTTTTCCATCGCTCTGATATTCATGTGCTTTGAACATCGACACAATAACTTGCCCTGCACTCCACAGATTCCAAAATCCAAGTTATCTAGCTCACTGACAGTTGACAGTCTGCTTTTTCTTTTTTTAATTCAACTAAGAAAGTTAACTTTCCAGTCCCTTTAGATTTTGATACAGATACCCTACCTTGGACCGACCCAAACCCAGTTGGGTATCCAGACGAAGATGAACCAGGTCTAGTTTGAGTTTTTGGATATCCTAGGATTTTAGGAATTTATGTTATTTGGGGAAATCATGTCTTTTAGTTTATTTTATTCTGTTTATTTTAGAAGTTAGCTACATAGGGTATTTGATTTCCCAATTGTTCTTAGTTTCCTTATTTGAATTAGTTTCCTAGTTAGAGAGTTAGTCTTTATTTCTCTTTATATATTATGTAATTCCCCATCATTTAATAGATTGAATAGAATGGAATAGTGAAGTGTTGTGAGTGCTTGCATGGTCAAAGTGATTGTGCGATCCCCCCCTCCTTTTTATGCGGTTTCTTCTCTCTCATGCAAATATTCCCTTCTTCCCTACCGGCCCTCCACCAATTTGGTATTAGAGCCGAAGGATCCATCTCCTTCCCCATCAATCTCTTATTCCCTTCCCATTAACCCCATCTCTGTTCCTCTACCGAGAGTTGTGATAAAAAAAATAAATAAATAAATAATATACTTAGTTTCCCTTTCCCTTCTTCCCCTGTTGTGACAGCGAAAACCAAAAATAAAAAATAAAAAATTCCTGCTGTTACCACAACACCCTTCCCCTCACTTTTGACTCTCACAACAATCCTACGCTATCGCCATCCCACCTCCTCCCTTGATTTCCACAGGAATAAAATCACCGCAAGCCCCTCCTTCCCTCCCGCCACCCCAAACCCCCTTTGATACCACAGAAAACCCCCTCCCATCGAGTTCCATATACAACCCCCACCGCCTTCCCTTCCTTCCCCTGTGAATCGATTGAACAACTCCCCTCTTTTCTAGCTGAGCGTGAGACAGAGAAAGAAGAAGAGCAGAGAGAGTGAGAGGTATCGAAGAATAAATAAAGACAAAGAAAGCATACCTAGGTTCACACTTGGACTCCACCAATCGCTATCCTCCACTGGCCTCTTTTGAAGTCGCGCATACACTTCCTCCATCGAAGTCGTTTCACCCTCTGTTGTTGTTTCCCTCTCTGGAGTAGCTGACTCCAAGTAGGAGATTGCATCGGTAAACCCAAAACCCACAACTACTCTTTTAAAACCCATATTTCCTAAATTGTCCGTGCCCCTCAAGTCTTGCGTATCCTTCTTTTAACTTATGTTTTATTTCCAGAATTTTCCCCCACCCTTGTCCTGGCCCCCGATACACTTAACTCTTAATTTCTGTTATTCCCTATAGTACCCCTGCACCCAAGTTTTCCCTTCCCCATCTACGTTATTCCTTCAAAGTAGGGTTGTAAACGGATTGGATTCGGCTCGGATAGTGCTATATCCGCATCCGCATCCGCATTCGATTAGCTATTGGACGGATTCGGATAGTGCTAAACGGATAAGGACGCGGATACGGATCGGATATTTTATCCGTTTACATGTAAATATAGCTTTTCGGATAGCTATAGCCTATCCATATCCGCATCCGTTTAGCTTTCGGATGGATTCGGATAGTGCTAAACGGATACGGACATGGATTTCGGCGATTCATTTACACCCCTACTTCAAAGTTTATTCCCTTGTGTTTTTTACATTACATTTCCCATTAGACCTTCTTTTGCTTCTTTAATCCTTGTCCTTATTTTAGCCTCAATTCTTAGGTACCGTTTGACAACGTTACTAGTGTTTCTGTGCCGTTTTTGACCAAAAACGTATTGGCTTAGCATCTATTGGATCCATGTAGCCGACCCCATTTAGTTGGGATAAGGCTATGGTTGTTGTTGTTGTTGTTGTTACCAGAATAACGTTACTGGCTTCCTGAAAGGTGTTTGATAAACCTGTTCTAGAAACGTATCCAGAACACTATTAATACTGAAATGTGTTTGATAAAACCTGTTTCTGTAACAGTTTTGTATTGATTAATATAAATTACAAAATTACCATTTTTACTAAAATACATATAAAGTCATGGATGGTAGGACATTAAAAATTATTTTTAATAAAAAAAATTGAAAAAAGGGTCTTGGTGGATTCAAACCACCATCCCCTTGGAACATGCTTGAGAAATCCTCATGTTCCAAGTGCTCTACCAATTTGAGCTAAAGACCCAACAAGTAAAGTTTGAAATTTACAAGTAACCATGAGACCATGTCACAAACCATGCTTCAATGATAATACTAACACAATCAACCATTTCATTCTACATGTCAAACAAAGTCAGAATAAACAAATAAAAGAAACGAAAAGAAAAAAATATCACAAAGCAAACATTAATAGATCACAAGTGGTAATCCAATGGAAGCAACAAAATTTCGTCAACACTTATCCAAATTAATTAGCTGTGCTGTAGCAAATTCATATCATGACTCAACATTATGTATGTAATCCAGTGATCCACCATGATGACCAGCACATGCCTTCACCAAAAGGAGACATTTTTATGTTGTCTATGAAGAATTTACAATACTAAAAGTCCTCATCAAGGAGAGGCATCATCTATTTGAAGCATTGTCAGGTTTATCGTCCAATACTAACCTCAACTCAGCAAAGACCATTAACCAAAGACTTATATGTCAGTTAACTATACTTGAGAAAGACTCAAAGAGCAATGCACCATTGAGAAATTTGGTGTCATTAATTAAACTTTCACGAGTGCATTAGTTTGGTGGAGTTACTGACAACCAAAGGCTCACGTCTAGAAGGCTTTTATGTGCAAAACAATGGTGTTTAGGTTAATCCATTTAGGAAATGTTCATAAACATTAAATTGTCAGTATTTAGAGACTAATTTTTAATGGTGAATGGCATGAACTCGTCATGTGAGCTTTTGTGGGGTTTGCTTCTTGCAGCTGGTTGTTTCTTTCTTTTTTTTTTTGGGGGGGGGGGGTGTGAAATATACTAAGACAAACCAAGAATGGCAGAGCATCTCTGTTTGCAGGAAACCATTATCATAACAGAAAGTTTAGTCCAGGGGATTCATGTTATCATTTTTAGGTGATTGGGATATGAGGAGTGATCTCTCTGGACAAAATTGATTCGTTTTCTGAAGACAGATGGTGGGAAATTAACTTCAGTAATATTGAATTGGAGATCTAACTATGGAAGTCCAATGCGTTGTTGGTTTTGCCAGTAAATAATTCTGTGTGTTTGGATTCTTGTAGTTCCAAAACCCCTGGAGTTTACCTGCTTTATCTTCCTAAACTGATCCTATGACTAGTGGAACTTAAAGAGTTTGAAGTGTGAGAATTACTTCATCTATTTTTTTATCCTAGATCTACTGAAGTTTCAACTCCAAGGGTCAGAAGCAACCAAGTGAAGTATACCTTCTGGTTTGGGCCTTTAATCTTGAATTCCTTTTCTAACACAACTGAGACTGTAATTTCCAGAATCAGATATTGGACTTTCTACATTACATATCTATATTTGAAGTACAAGGAGCTGAGTTCTGTGATGGTATTCTTATTCAGAATCAGTTATTAGATAGACCTCATAGATTACAGATCTATCTATGAAGTACCAAACCATTCCATAATTTGATTCAAAAGTGTTTACTTCAGAAGAACCTGAGAGGAATTCATAGATAACCCTTACCATCTGGTAATGAGATGCTCTTTTTCTCATCCTGAAACAGTCCTCTCTCCATAATCCAGTCTTCGATCATCGCCTGAGAATTCACTGCCTGATCAGCAGGGACAAGGTGCCCAGCCCCTGAAACAACAACTTGACTCACCTAAATTTTATTAGCTCCAGCTTGATTTTTAACATAAAGATTTGCAAGAGTAATTCAGCATGTTCATAGAGTATGCTACACCCTATAAAAGGTCAAACTCAGCCAGTTGCATGAAACTGAACTATTTAGTGGCCTGGCCACTAAATAGCATGATCTTAAGGAGAGGATCAAAATACCCTTTAAAGCTTTCATCATGAACAGAGAATTCGAGTTATAGCCTTCCTCAGTCACATTGGCATAACAGTAAACCATTGTATGCTATCAACAAAAAAGGAAAAAAAAAAAAAAAAAAAAACACAGAGAAGCAGACATTGTATGATGCTCATGATTGTCTTCTATGAACAGTTGAATAAAAAGGATCTTGGTGGATTCGAACCACCATCCCTTTGGAACATGCTTGAGACATCCTCATGTTCCAAGTGCTCTACCAATTTAAGCTTAAGACCCAACAAGTAAAGTTTGAAATTTACAAGTAACCATGAGACCATGCCACAAACCATGCTTTCAATGATAATACCCAATGGGGACCTTACCACAACCCTTCCTTATGTTCTCACATGTATTGAACAAAACAAGAAAAAAATTATTGAAGAGGAAGATCAATAATAGTATCATAGTGAAAGACTGAGCTGGCCATAGAGTACAGGAACTAAGTCTTTTTTAACTGACGTTCTTTTAACTGAAGTTATAAAGAATTTGTACAGGAAACAAATTCTTTTTTAACAGTATCATAGTGAAAGACTGAGCCGGCCACATTGCTACTCTTCTTATCTATATAAATCCCCTACCTCCCAATCTCTTCTCCCAACACCCTACTACTCATTCTCTATATCTGCAGATTTCCTTATATTATTTTTCACAGAAGCTCTATTTTACGTGGAGTTGCAGTCTTTCTTCTACTAATAGACTATCTACAGAGGCCTTCAGAGCTGGTCTCTTCTTCAATGAGTTATGTAAAAATTAGACTCCCAATTCAAGTGTGAAAATTTCAAGACCCATGAAGATGAATAGCAAACTTGCCAATAGGCCCAATATATGAGTCAAGATTCAAGTGTAAAGCCCATAAATCATTACAATTTTAGCAAGCAAGTAGTGGGTTAGGGTAGAAAGCAAGAACAATCGATCTTCTTCTTCTTCTTCTCAAGGATCATTCCATTCTAAGAGTATGAATAAGTGCCAAAATGCAACTGAAGTCAGCAAAACTAAGTAGAGAACTGTAACCAGGACTACAAGACAAACACTTAAGAAAAAGCCTAAAAAAAGATACTAAATCTAAAACCAAAGTACATTGTTGACTTCCTCTGTTTCAAAACCCGTTTCAAAACACCCTCCCTCCTATATGGGTGTGGATCAAATTGATGATCGATCAGGTGTTTAGCAACCTTGCTGCAAAGATATGAAGAAGCTCTGGGTTCTGCATTAAATCTTGCAGCATTTCTTCAGACATGAGTGGATTTTCCACAGGTGCTACTTTCTCATTGTAGGATTGGTGATGCAGATTTATCACCAAACTGGGCTTCTTTTATTAGGAATAAGTCTAGGGTTGGGTTACATACATGTTGGGCCTTTGATCCCATGGGTTTCTAATGTAATAGGCCACATTTATGGGCCTAAAATATGGGTATATAGGTTGCATACGGGATTAGCCCAATACTTAGTTTTTATTTTGTGTTTTTAATTGAACCGGTTTAAATTGGTTGCATCCAATTGGTTCAATTGGTCTAATTTAAGTGAAGTGATCCTATTGGCTAAGAGGTTCTTACATCCTATTGGCTAGTAGGGAATCTTCTATATTTTAAGTAGTTTAAGTTGTTTTAAGTCATTAGGACTCTATTTTGAGTCTATTTCAGTTTCCTAGTCAGTTTAAGTTAGCTAATAGGTTAAGGATTGGGTTAGGCCATTCCTTTTTAGTGTTAAGTCTATTTTTGAGTCTTCTATATAAGTTTGTAAGGGAGGCCAGCATTGTACACGAATTTAATTAATGAAAAGTTTTTGTTTGCTGCCATAGCTGTTGCTCTGCTCTGTTGAGTGAACCTTGTGAGTAATATCAAGGCTACCTTGTGAGTAATATCAAGGTGAGGGCTGGTGGACTCCGGCCACTCCTTGCATCTTGTAGATCGGGAGGTCTTTTCTTCAATTCAAGCTTCTTCAAGCTGCTGCCTTATCTCTGCCCTACAGTAAGTAAACCTGCTGTATTTTGTTTTTCTCCTTCATCAACCTGATCTATACTCTTCTTCCATCACCATTAAACCTCACTCAAACCTCCATCAAACCTGCAACTCAATTCTGTCCAGAACTGCAGAATTTCGTAACTCATCCAAACCCCAACTTCTTTATACCAAAATAACCCCCTAGACCTGCCCATTAATACCCTATAAACCTCTTTCCTAAAATCTGCCCCCAAACCCTAGATCTTACAAACAGTCCATTTTCATAAGGCCTCTAACCCGAAACCCTAGATTTCCAACTTCATCCAAATCAATCCAAACCTACACCAATAGACTCATAAAAATCTGCACATCATTACCAAATAAAACCCTAGCTCGAAACCCTAACCCTAACCCTAATTCTGCCCTAATTAGCCTAAGCTGTCCCAATCGGTTAGCCTTGTTAAGTGATCCTATTACCCTGGCTCCTAGTGGGACTATTCCTACCTAGGACTACATTAAATGGGAACCAGAATAAGGAGCTTCTAGTGCATTTTGACATTCCAAATAGAGACTGAAATGGTCATTTTCAATCTGCTTCTCCAAATCCACAGACATTCCATAGTTTTGGTACAGAGAAGGGTTACTAATGTTAGAGTGGGCAGAGCCAGATGTTGGTATGAGCTGTTTCTCTTTTCTATGCTCTCTCTTTGTACTATCTAAGACAACTTAAAATGAAGGGCAAGCCTCTAGGATTATCATAACCCAGAGTAAAATGAATCCTTTTTTGCATCATCACAACCCTAATTAAGACCTGAAGTGTTACTGAATCAATCAATCAGAGAGGGGAAAAAACTGAAACCCTAATTTTTTTTCCAGAAATAAAGACAAAGTGAGAGATGAAAGAGAACAAGAAGAAAGCAATGGAAGATGTAACAAGCTAGATCTTCACATCATATAGGCATATATACAGCTATCTATGCACCAATCCTATTACATATAGAGATACCCAATATCTCTCTAAATTGGCAAAGAACTCCAAGTAAATAATAGATGAACACTTCCAATGCCCCCTCAACTACAAATCCCAATAGTAAAAAACATAGAAAAGTTTATAGTGGCACTAGTTACTTCCAAAGTATTTTAGCTATATCAACTGGCAAGAAAGTATGCTCCCCCAAAAATGATTATCCACTCACTTTGCTCCCACCGTTCATGCAAGCTCATCGAAAGGTTCTTCTTCAACCTTTTACTCTCGAACCAGTGGCGGAAAGCTTCGAGATCAACCACGAAGCTTCAACACGAAGCCAATCGACCCAAGGAAGTAGGGTTCTGAATCGCAACAATATTCTCTGAACCTCAGGTCATTAACAAACCCACTCAAGCCCCAATAAATGAATTCAGTTGGCGAAGTAGGTCACTGGCGGAAAAAGTAGAGAAACAAACCCCTGATTTGAATTGATCCTCACAATAGATGATGTTAGGAGACGAAAGCTTGGGTTAAGGTTGCCTATGAGAGGACTGCCTCCGTTCAAAATCTCAGGTCCAACAGGTTGCTTATAAGAGAGTTCGATCAAGCCCTTCACAGTTCGGAAACTATTTGCCAGAACTCTGAAACGGGGGAGATGTTCAAAGGAGGAGAAGAGAGAAGAAAGAATCAGAAGAAGATAAAGGGGTAAGTGCATCCCACAGTGGCAGGCGGTAGCAACCAGTTGCAGGCGACGAGCTCCGACCCTCGGCGATAGAGAGTTGCTGGTTTCATTGGAGCGACAAAAGACGATGGAGGAAACCCCTGATTTGGTTTTATCGGGCAACAGTTTTATTAATTGGTAACAAAATGATAAAAACAAGAAATTGTTGTTTCTACAATAACCTTTTTTTAGGCATAAACTGTTATAAATTTAAATTTATGGTAACAGAAACACCTGAAACAAAACAGGTTTATCAAACGCTTTTTTTGCCATTTATGTGCTGGGAACATTATTGGAAAAAAAAAAACAGAAACAAAACATTGTCGAACGGTACCTTAGTTTACCCTTCATCTTTAATTCT
Organism: Telopea speciosissima; assembly: GCF_018873765.1. Taxonomy (NCBI): domain Eukaryota; kingdom Viridiplantae; phylum Streptophyta; class Magnoliopsida; order Proteales; family Proteaceae; genus Telopea; species Telopea speciosissima. The sequence continues at coordinate 16,584,722 of NC_057917.1, forward strand.
TAACCTTATTTCGTCCTTCCTTATTCTGATGTCTCAATAGCCCTTAGAGATTCTATTTATTTTCAATTAGTGATGGTTTCTGTAAATTGCAAATAGAACTTTGTAATCTCCATACAGGGCTTCTTGATTTAAAGACAGGTTGTCGGGAGCTTGCCAATAATAATAACACCTTCTATGATAAGGTGTCAAGCATGATAGAATTTTCAGAAGGCAAAAAAGTGAACGGTCCAATCAAGGTTGCAGTTGAAGGATAGATCGACTATCCGATTTCAGTTGTGAAACCCCACAATCAAATTCCCATTGAAGAGACGCCGTTTGCTAACGACCATCAAAATATCGTGACGGTTGATCATGACATGCGCTAGATCATCACCCCATCAAAATTGATATTTGTGGATGCCGATTGATAGTGCTGATTCTCTTGTTTTATAAAACTCATGGACGAGTTTTTCTCAATACCGGGGGAATTGATGCAGATATACTATCTTGGACCGACCCAAACCCAGTTGGGTATCCAGACGAAGATGAATTGGGTCCAATTTGAGTTTTTGAATCTCCTAGGATATTAGGAATTTATGTTATTTAGGGAAATCATGTTTTTTAGTTTATTTTATTCCTTATTTGAATTAGTTTCCTAGTTAAAGAGTTAGTCTTTCTTTTTAGGAGCCTCTTTTTTTTTCTCTTTATATATGGTGTAATTCCCCATCATTTGATAGATTGAATAGAACAATAGTGATGTGTTGTGAATGCTTGCATGGCCAAAGTGATTGTGCGATCTTTTTCCCCCCTCCCCCCCTTCTTATTCGATTTCTCCGCTTTCTTGCAAATATTCCCTTCTTCCCTACCGTCCCTCCACCAGATTTCTTGATACTTCAATGTAGAAGCTTAAGCTTATTTTTGTTTGAGAACCATATGACAATATTAATTGTTTAATGTCAATGTAGATATCCCAAGTGTGACTTTGTGACACTCTTTCTAAACTAACTGAAAATTATATATAGTTCCATATGAGGTGGACATTGAAGAGGGGAGGCAACAACTCTTCACCCATATAATACATATCTCCTATACATTCGCTTTATTTCATGGTCTCACTTTTCTGTTCACTAATATGCTGAATGAGCTGATTTTCTTTGGATTGGTCATCTTCAATAATCTTTTAAATAGTATTGTAATTTGGGTACAGGGGAAATTGTCTTATTTTATCCCTTAGGGGTATTCTTGTACTTGTACCTATTCTAGAACATTCTCTAGTCTATTATAAATAAAGTGGGTTGTGGACATAATGTCACAATCCACTATTCTCAATTTCATCATGGTATCAGAGCGAGGATCAACCTTGGGATCTCTACCAAAACAAAACCCAAGTTTTTCTCTTCTCTCAGTGCCGCCGCCTCCACCTCTCTACCAGCACCACAGCCTCTCTCCAGCGCCACCACCCTTCTCTAGCACCTCTGCCTCTGCCTCTGCCTCTCTCCAGCTCCACCGCCGCCTCTACCGCTTCTGCCTCCCTTTCTCTCTCTCAGTTTTACTTGTCGCCTCTGCCTCCTTCTTTAGTGCCTCTTAGCACGCGACACTCCTTCCTTTCTACCCTTCGGTGGTAATTTCTTCCACCAAGGGTCTCTTTCGGTGAATCCATGTTTTTTTGAGTGATTTCTCTTTCCCTTTTAGAGATCTATATTTCTTTTTCCTGGAACTATTTGATTTGCCTACTTTAGCAATGCCCTTTGTTTTTTAGAAATCTTTTATTTAAGATTTTTCTCTCTGATCAGCAACCATGTTCTAGTGATTGTGGCTTTCTTTCGTTCCTTGTTTGTTCTATTTTTTTGGATGGGAACAATTATTTAATATGGTCTCGCTTCTGCTTCCTTTCTATAACTCCCGTGGATTTTCTGGCTGTCTTACCGGTGATGCTACAAAGCCTAGTGATGCTGGTCCTACTAAAAAACAAATGGAATTCAGACAACTATCTGGTAATGTCCTATCTTATCAATTTCATGCACCCAAATATTGCACACGGTTATCTCTTATTGGATTCGGCGGACAAAGATACCTACTCTTAAGTGGGAACAAGGAACTAAAACTCGTCTCGAGTACAGGTTTCGACCAGCCAAATTTCTGAGTTAGGGTATTTTCTTTTTTCAACTCGATGGCTGGTTTCGTGGAGTTTTAGACCTATTTTGGGGTTGAAACTTAGTTCTCAGCCTATGTTGGGTCATTTAAACACAATGATACTATCAAATTTTCAAAAATCAAAGTCCAAATGGGAGTTTCACTTAGTGGGAAACCAGGACAAACATTTACTTATTCCAGAAACCAGGACAAACACTTAATTATACCTAATACCATTTAATAAATGTTTTTGTTTATTCATAAATAAGATATTATTTATTAATACCATTTGTATTTCATTTACTTAAGAAGATATTATTCATAAATAAGCAAATACCCCCTATTTGAATCCAATAAAAATAGTTAAAAAATCAAATTCCAAAAGGAAAAAAAGTCAAACCCCCAGTTCAAGAACAAAAACTGGATTTTCGGCGGTAGGTGCAATTTTCAACTTTTTAATGCTAGGTTTTTCTCAAATCTAAAAATTCCATAAATCTTAATACAGTAAAACATTGCTAAAAACCAAAAGTGTGGTAAAATATTCATTTGTTTTGATGTCCAAAAAAATATTTTCATTCAGAGCAATTATGACCGCATTCGTGTACACCAAATTAAGTTTGAAGAGCACTGTATGGGTTGAAACAATCACCTCGAGCGTGGTTTGGGCGCTTTAAGAAAGCCAAGATGTCTTTGGGTTACAAATAGAGTAATGCTTGTTGGGAGTGACCCAAAATGCCCTGCCCAGATCCCGGCTCGGGCGAGGGAGCGATACGCACTGGCTGGTGTGCAATAAGGAATTAAAATTGCATCTTCCCTCACAAGGCGTCTTTTGGGGGATTGGCAAGCGCTTAATCCTACAATTGGTATCAGAGCAGGTGGTCGCGAGTTCGAGCCTCCCCGGTGCCATGGGTGCTCTGTTATTGGGCGTGCATTTGGGGGGGATTGTTGGGAGTGACCCAAAATGCCCTGCCCAGATCCCGACTCGGGCGAGGGAGCGATGCGCGCTGGCTAATGTGCAATAAGGAATTAAAGTTGCACAATTCCTCACAAGACGTCTTTTGGGGGATTGGCAAGCGCTTAATCCTACAATGCTGGTCATACTCTGTTCATCAAGAAGAATGGTGAGCTGATTACTGTTCTTATTGTATATGTCGATGACATCTTGGTTACAGGAAGTGACAGTAGTGAAATAGCCCGGTTGAAGACTTTCCTTGGTTCTGAATTTGAGATTAAAGATCTGCGAAAGTTATGTTACTTCCTTTGGATTGAGGTTGCACGATCAGATCGAGGTATCTTCCTTTCTCAACAGAAGTGTACACTCGACCTTTTGTCTGACACTGGGATGTCAGGGTGCAAACCTACAGATACTCCCCTTGAGGCAAATTTTCATCTCAAGCAGAAGGACGGTGAATCTGTGGATAAAGGGGGTATCAAAGATTGGTTGGGCGATTGATTTATCTCTCTCACACTAGGCCAAACATTACATTTGTTGTTAGTATGGTCACTCAATGTATGTATGATTCTTACTCTAGACATTGGAAGTTGTTTATAGGATCTTGAGGTTCCTAAAGTCTGCTCTTGGTCGAGGGGTTCCTTTTTCTTCTCATGATCAGACGCATCGAAGCTTATAGTGATGCTGATTGGGCTGGTTCTCCTGATGATAGATGTTCCACCTCCTGATACAGTATTCTGGTTGGTGGAAACCTCGTTACTTGGCACAGTAAGAAGCAGGCAGTGGTTGCTCATTCTAGTGTAGAGGCTAAGTTTAGGGCTATGACCCACGGTATTTGTGAATTACTCTGGCTTCAGGTCTTCTCTAGGATCTGTGTGTCCCTGTTCAGCTTCCCATGCAACTCTTTTGTGATAGCAAATCAGCCATTAGTATTGCACACAACCTAGTTCAACATGATTAGACGAAGCATATTGAGATTGACCGTCACTTCATTAAGGGGAAGTTAGAAGAAGGCATCATTTGTGTTCCATTTATAACATCCTTAGAGCAGCTGGCAGATGTGTTCACCAAAGGCATCTAGTAAAGTTTTTCATCCGATTATTTCCAAGTTGGGCATGACTGACATCTATGCACCAACTTGAGGGGGAGTGTTGTAATTTGGGTACATGGGTAATTTTGTCTTATTTTATTTCTTAGGGGTATTCCTGTATTTGTACCTATTCTAGAACATTCTCTAGTCTATTATAAATAAAGTGGGTTGTGGACATAATGTCACAAGCCATTATTCTCTATTTCATCAAATAGGAACCAAAAGCATACCTGTTTTGATGGCTCTTCCTTCTTTCAAATTCTCACATTGTCAAGTTATTTTTAATTTTTATTTTATGCTGCTTGGTCTGTTACCAGCTCCTGACATCTCAATACAACTCCTTAGAGTTGTCCTATAATAAAACTCGAGTTGAACGCTTGATCTACAACATGGTGGCTTTACTGCTGATTGAGCATAATTTGGTAGATTATTCATTCTGATTTTGATTTTTGGCTCATTTCATCACTTTTTATATTGATACAGGGTGTTTACTACTACTTCTATCAAATATTCAGGAACAAAGCCGAAGCTGCTGCACTTAAACGCTTGAAGAAAGGGACTGGTGATGGATCAGTTGGAATGTTATCGTCACTTTTGGTGGCTGCATTGTCTGGGTGATTTGCCAATACACAACCTTCATAGAATTAGTTGGTGTTGGAATCCTTCATTTGCTCCCATGTAATAATATGTTTTCATCTAGTTATTTGTACGTCTGCATGTCTATTAACTTCTGGGTTTATCCATGTGTTTGGTCGTAATTTTATTTGCCATGCTTAAGATATAATGGAATTGCTGTGCATATGCAAAACTAAGGATTAGACACCATTTTATTGCTCTCGCTTCCCTCTTTAACTTTTCTATTGGAGGGTCCAACCTTAAACCTTAAGGCATTAGGTGGGGATAGCTCCTCAAGTATATGAAGGCACCAAGGATCTAACTAACCAATGTGGGACTATACCTCTACAACTCCCAACATCTCAACATTCTCCTAAATCAAAGTTAATGCAGCTGATGACCCTACCTATCAAGCATATAGGCACCTTCGGCCAATTGTGCTTGAATGGTCAAAGAGATGATATGGACTGGAGATTATGATTATAGGTATTAATAGATGTTTTTGTGTTGTAGAAGACACATGCAACTGTTCAATATTACATTGGTCTAACATTACTGGGACCATATATTTTGTCCATTTTGAAGAAAACATAAAAGAGGGGTAAATAGATTCCCCTTAACCAGGCATTCTGATATTGCTTTGTCGCTTTAAGTACTGCCTGTTGGAGTGTTTCTATTGATTCCTGTAAATGCTAGAATACTCATTGTGTGGTTTCTTCTTACAGTATTGCTTGATGTTACCTTTTTGTAGGTGCCTGAACGTGCTGTTGACTAACCCAATATGGGTAGTTGTTACTCGTATGCAGGTAAAAAATTGATTGATATTCAAAACTATTTCCCTTTAAAGATCTAAAATTCATGCTAGACTCAGAACCGTCTTTCATTCTGAAGCTCAATGCTGTCTTCCTTATTTTGTAAACAATAGGTTGTATTAAGAATGAACTTTGATGTTAACATGACCGATGATTTAATACCTGATTATTGGTTTGGTTAGAAAAATGTAGCCTCCTGCTTCATTGTTTGACCCATATCTTCAGCAAGGTGTTTTCCAATCCTCGTTTTTTTTTGGGGGGGTGGGGTGGGGTGGGGTGGGGTGGGGTGGGTGGAGTGTTTTAACTGGAGTAGGTTCAGTTACAACAAAGTAAAAAAGGTAATTGGAAAGAGTTCATGTATGTCCTCTAATTTGGTGCCACATGGCACTTTGGTCGAGACCCAAATTTTGTGGATAGGCTGTCCACATCATCATCCTTCTATGGTTAGAATTTCAGACAAATCTGACATCCCCATATGTCATTACATAGGGGATGCATGGACGTACATGAGAGGATATGCCATTACATGGGAAGGTATATGAATAAATTTGAGGTTATAAAACAAGGGGAAAAACTAATAGATGATGGTACTTATGGTTGAGATAGGCCACCAAATTTTACAGGTGGGTCTATAAGGAGGTCCTAAAGCTATGCAATGATTAGCCTACCAAATAATCAGTCCACGTGGCTAAAAGGTGGCTGATGTGCAGGAAAGCATTCCTAGTCCAAGCATGCAGGAAACGTCTTGCCGAAAAGAATGTGTATAAATATAAATGAGGCCGACTTTGCTGTTTTGAAATGGCTCTGACACATAGCAGCTTGAAGATGTGTCCAGATATTCCTCAAATGATCCCTGTCACATGTAGCAAGTTTGAGTTCTATAACCCTAGGCCTTGTGGCAAGCATGGTACAAAATTTCGCGATATATCGCCGAAATTTCGGTAAATTTTGGTAATTTCAACACTACCGAGACGAGATGGGCTTCCGAAATGAAAATGTTCAAATTTTGTAGAAATTTCGGTAAATTTCGTAGAAATACTTTGTGTATTGAGTATTGAACTATTGACTATTATGAAGTTTATGAGTTATGACTTATACACTTATGACTTTATGAGTTTAAACTTTAAAGTTTAAACTAAAGGCTACATTTGACTTTATTTTTGTTTCATTACTTTGTTTAAATTTCTTATTATGTCTTTTAGTACTTAAACAATATGTATTTAACTATTTTATACATCAGGGTCCGACCTTATACAGCCAATCAAGGGTGCAAACCCAAAACACCACTTTGAGTTCATTTTTTTTTGCAATATGAAGGTTTAAATGTGTTTATTTAGCTTAAATAAGGGTGTACATAAAGTATCAGGCCTTAATATGGCCAAAAACCAATCAAGATGGAGTGCCGTAATATGGCAGAAAAAATAACATATTTCGGCGAAATTTCGGTATATTTTGGATATTTCGGATATCTCGGTAGGCCCGAGATACCGATATATCGCGAGATATTGAACTATGGTGGCAAAAAGAGCAACTGTTTCAAGAGTTGTTTGTTGAAGAAGAACCAATAATATTCCAGTACTGTATTTTTGGAGCAAAAGGGCAATGGTAGATCAAGAAAATGGCACTGCACACAGGTAGAGTAAATATGGCTAATCCAGAGGTGCCCAGCTTTTGCATGATCTGAAACTACCATATCAGCACATGACATGGCTCCGAAAATCTTGTCATTGCATGCTTCAAAGCCAATGATTTGATAACAAAAACAGTTGTCTTTATTACCAATTTAATCATCCTGATTTGATTTACATGCTTTATTTGTGTTTTTGTTTCTCAGACTCACAGAAAAGCCTCATTAAAACATATACCTTCAGAGAATCCTTCAGTTACGCCAGAAGAAGCAATTCTTGCTGCAGTGGAACCTCCTCCTTATGGAACTAGCCATGCTGTATGTATACAACCTCGGGATTGATATGAAAATCATTGCTTCTTGTATTCTGCAAAATTATTGTCTATGAGTAAAATTCAATACATTACTTTTCAAACACTATATATATATTTTTACTGTCCAAAAGATCATCATTTGTTGTTAGCAACGCAGATTATTTCTCTTTGTAAGAGATCTCCTTGGTGGGACAAATTTAGTGCTGGGTTTTGTCTTGGAAGCTTGGTGGACATGCATCTAAGATGATGAATTTTATTCATTCTTCTGTTGTAACTTGTAAACTTAGGAGTAGTTAAGTAATTTTAAGTTGTTGACTTTGCCAATGTTTATATTATTTGGTTTAAAATGCTTCTCTTCAATGTTGAGATGCGAATTAAGTATTGCATTGTCTTGGTCCCACATTCTGTGCTGATTCAATATGTTCACTTTTACTTTTTCTGCAAAATTGTTCATACTAAGATACGGATGCATGTCACCCTTCTTAAAAAGTATGAGGCGTCAAACATAATGACCTTTAGAAACCCGAGAGACCTGAGTGCTGAAGTTTCATGGCAATTCCATACTAATATAGAAGCATCACAAAATTTAGTTTCTAATAGTATGTGCGGCTTATAATAATACATGGAAAATGAGAAAGAATCACTATGTAGCTTTTTGTATGGAACTTTAGGACTAAATGGCTCTAATGTATACAGGTGCAAGAGGTCTATGGTGAAGCTGGGGTTTTGGGTTTCTGGAAAGGCGTTTTTCCAACACTTATCATGGTAAGAAATATCTCTTATTGGCACTGAAGAAAAGAAGACCACTGAAATGTGGCTGGTGATGTTACAGGTTAGCAATCCTTCCATACAGTTCATGTTGTATGAAACCTTATTAAAGAAGCTAAAGGCTAGGCGTGCATCAAGGGGCAAGGGAAATGACGGGGTCACTGCTTTAGAGGTGGGTTTCACTCAAAGTTTCAATATCACCTCCTTTCTGTTATATACTTCACAGACCATATCAGCTCACTTTTGTTGAATGACTACCAGATTTTTTTTCTTGGAGCTGTTGCTAAACTTGGAGCAACTGTTGTGACGTATCCACTCCTTGTTGTGAAGGTAACTGAGCTTGTAGAGTTAGGAATCTGGTTAAAAATCCCGTCAAGGCAACCTAAAATGTTACCCTTTACTTGTTGGAGTTGCAAGTCATCTCACTGTTTTGGGTTGATGTATGATTGAGGATTGGTGATTCATTGAGTTTAGTACCCCACCCCCCCACCCCCAAAAAAAAAAAACCCTCACTATGGAGTTACCTGACCCTACTGACTTGATTGAGTTCACTGTCAAATAGTGAGAAATAACTTTAAGAAGTTCTATATGAGGTTTACTTATTGTCGGGGCAATTTTTCGTCTTTCAAATTAGAAATATTAATAAGCCTTTTTCTTTAATAAAAATAACACACTTTTCTCCTGCCTACCATGGTTCTATCTAATGACTATTTTATGAACATTGACTAAGCTATTGATTGCAGTGATTCTATTTGGGCCTACAGGATATTCAGTCCTTTCTCTGTGTGAGATTGATGTGCTACCACGGAGCTATACGGGCACTTGTTAGTTGTTACACAAGTTGTATAGCATTTCACTGTTGCATATAGTGTCACTGCTTAGGTTGCTTTGACCAGGTGGTTGGACCACCAACTGGGTTACATTGGTCTAGCCACTCTTTTTCCTAAAAACATTGGTTAATTGTTTGTCTTTCAGCTATTAAACTGCCCTTTAAAAGTTGGCGATGCAAGTTGGTGCATCTATTTACAATTGGGTAATTGTCATTGTTTAGGTCACTGACTGCTGCCAGTCACTGCTCTGTTTTTGGGTTAATAGTTTGTTTAGGTCACTTGGCAGTTGGTTGATCAACTGGATTACATTGGTCCAGCCTATGACATTGAAATTGGTTAATAGTTTGTCTATCAGACTTTAAACTACCCTTTAAAAGTTGGCTGATGCAAGTTGGAGCATCTATTTACAATTGCCTACAGTGTTAGTGTTTAGGTCACTAATGGTTGCCAGCCACTACTCTGTTTTTTAAAGCATTGGTCGAGGTATAATATGTCAATCAGACAATCAAACCGTAGTTGTCTGATCCACATTTATATGTGTATTTGTAATTGAATATTTCTGAGTTTTGTGGCTTGTATTTCAACTTTGCAAGTTTTTGTGTGCCGTCTTCCTTCCTCAATCATTCTATTGCTTTTGCAGTCGAGGCTTCAAGCAAAACAAGTAACTGGAGGAGACCAAAGGCATCACTATAAAGGTCTGAAACAATACCATGGTTATCTTCTCCTTTATGAAGAAATTATTTTGGAGACTGCTTGGATTACCTTGAAAAAAGACCTCAATCAGATGGCATCACCTATTATGTGGTGAACATGATAGAAGCCATTCCTTCATTTAGACAACAAGAGGTTTCCTAATTTTCCTGCTTGGATATTATAGTCAACCAACATGTGGAAATCCCTACTTGCAATTTTTAATTCTAATAGAGAATTAATCCTTAACACATATCAATGAAGATTGATGATGAAAATTTAGATATACATGGAGTCTCTAAGATGGCCAAATGATTATGCCAACATCTGGTGTGAAAACCATCATATCTTGGAACTTGGTGTTCATGAACTCATACGACTCAGTCTCCTTTCCTTTTCTGTACTCCCTCTTTGTTTGATGACGTAATTTTCTAAATGACAGGCACACTTGATGCAATCATGAAGATGATCCAATATGAAGGCTTGTATGGGTTTTACAAGGGAATGAACACAAAAATTGTACAGAGTGTGTTTGCCGCTGCTGTCCTGTTCATGATTAAGGAAGAACTTGTGAAGGGGGTTCGTATGCTGGTGAAAAAGGATGCAAACCTGGTTAGTGTAGTTTAGATCTGGGGGCCCATTTAATTGCGGTTCACTTGTTCTCTTCTTGTATTAGATTGATTTTATTTTTGACATTCTTGGTGCCCGTTGCTGAGCAGAAAAACAGTACATTGAAAATGAAATGCCATGCTGTGTCTTGTACCTCAGAATAAAAGGAATCAAGAATGCTTACATATATTGGAAAACTTTTACATATAAAAATAGAAATATTTGAACTTTATAATGGAAGAAAATATTATTCCTTGGAGTGGTCTCCTGGGCAGTCCACTTAGGAAGGTATTTCTATATTGCCCTAATATTTCCCACCTGGCAGGTCGGATAGGCCTCCAATTTTACTGAAAAGTATGCCTGAGGTCCCTTGTTTACATTTCAAGTTTTGGTCTAATCTAATATAAACAACCCCCAAAATGATTGAAAACAAATGGATGGCTGAAGTCAGGAGAAAATGGCATTATATTTTGGGGGTGTTTATATGATTCCATTTGAAACTTGGAAACAGCTTCTCCTGCGAAGCACGGGTTAAGGCTGTGTATATTTGTCCCTCCCAGATCCTGTAGTAGCAGAAGCCTTGTGTGCCGGAGACGTTCTTTTAACCGGTTATACTCACCATGTCCTCTTATCCAGTAGTTTAAATTACCAAATCATCCATCTATGTTGCATGATTAGGTTTGATAAATTGTATGATTATATGTGCCTATTGGTATGGGACAATTGAAGAGCCTCTAATCTTTGCCAAGGTGGGCTGTTAGAGGTCAAGTTTGACAGTTGGGGTTATTTAAATAAATTCAAGTGATGGGGGGTGTTTTTTGTTTTTAAGGGGGGGGGTGTTGGGGGAGGAGTCATGCTCGTATAGGGGTAATAAGGGAGACTAAGTTCATAGGTCTTTTAAATCTGACCATCTGGCCATCACGGTTTCTGAAGTAACAGGTTGAACCCAAGACAAAATGCAGGAGGTGCACGAGAATTCAGCACTGTTGCCCTTGGTTCTGCAAGAACTCCCCTCAATATCATAGAAAACAGCATAATTCCGGTAGCTTGGAGGAGGAAGGCGATTCAGTTTTAAGGCCCGGGGAAAGAATCTGATGGCATCAAGCTGATATTTTCAATCCCATATATACTGACGGTGAATGGCCATGCCCCCATGTATTGTGCAAATTCCACCCCCCTTTTGTGCTACGGCGTGCACTCTCATTGGCTGGTGTGTGCGGCATGGCCCCTGCGTCCCACCCAGAAAACAGCACCCCATAAATTTATTTAATCTATTCCTTATTATATTTTTCAGGTATGTTCCCATTCTAGTTTCAGAGGTTCCCTTGCCCCTCTCTCTCTGTCTCTCTCTCTCTCTCATTCATGTGATCAGCATAAAACAAAATGTAGAAGCCTCCACACAATCATCCTTCATTGAGTGGTGAAAATCCTGAAAGTAGATAGATTAACCAACCCATTGATTTAGTTCTTTTCGAAATTAACATTATTAGATTGCATTGAGGTGGTCACCTTTAATAAGTGATCAACTAAATAAGTACTACGATACGATGTAGGAGAGCATGTGACCCGTTGTCTCCATTGAATTCCTTAGTCATATATTTCAGTATCTGGATCCTTTCCTTAATTTCTTTGAGCTTCTTACAAGGCAGTATGGTTAGGAATCACATGATGCATTATGCTTTGTGTGGAAGGTAGTGATTTTGCATAATCATCCAATATTTGTTGTCCCCTCTTTGTAAAACCCCAAACGATTCCCAAAAGGTGTACCTTAAGGGGGTCATGGACCTGGAACAATATTGTTTGTATTCTCTCCCATCTCAAGTATAGGGTTTCTCGCTTGGTTCTGGCTAAGATACCATCTTTTGGTCTAACCCTTGGGCTCCACAAAGATTATTATCATCACTCACAAACTCAAATCTCTGTTAATCCAAGGTTAAAGGTTAACTCTTTCAGTGACGACTCTTCTTGGAATAATGTATCTCTCCTCTCTTCATTATTTCCTCCATCTCTTGTTTGTGAAATCATCAATATCCTCATGAACAATGGTGGTGTCACCTTTCTCAGTCTGGTTAGTTTACAATCAAATTGGTTGCAAAATACCTCTTCAAAATCCAAAATAATCCCCCCCCCCCCCCCACAACTCTAATATTCCTAACCTCCCCCTGACATCTCTATGGTGGAATTTTTTTTGGAAGGTATTCACCCCAAATTCAAAATTTTTCTATGGAGGGTTTTTCATAATGGGATACTTGTCAGAGAAACCCTGGCTAGATGGATTAATATGAATACGTGTCAAAACCCTTCCTCCATGTCCGACCTCCCTGGGGTGGTGCCACCACCACCCAGGACTTCCCTCCTTCCCACCCCTGAACCCCGACCTTGGTCCTCTCTCTTCTCTTCCCAAAACCCTCCATCCCGCGATGGCTTCACCTTGCACTTTGTCCCTCTCACCTTCATCAGTGGCTCCAAGGCAGCCCATTACGAAGCTGACCTCCTTCTGAAGCTAAGAAATGGGATAACTGCTTAGTGGGACACTTTATGGGAACCCGACCGCCCTTCCCCCTTGTGAAAGACTCTCTTGCCAAGCAATGGAAAACAAAGAGCCGTTTTGAAACATACCTGCTTGACAATGGCCTCTTTATCTTCAAGTTTGCTGAAGCCGAAGACAGAGGTAGAGTTATGGTTGGAGGTCCCTGGAATGTTGGAAGAAAACCTCTCTTTTTACGACAATGGAATCGATATCTTCATATGCATAGGCTCGATATTAGTTCTCTTCCTCTGTGGATCTCTCTCCCTAGGCTCCCACTGCATTTCTAGTGTAAGGAAGGTCTTAGCGTGATTGGCTCGGTCCTTTGAAATCCTCTCTTCGCAGATGGCAGAACAAAACTCCAAGATCTCCTCGCCTTCGCCAGAATGATCTCCTCGCCTTCGCCAGAATCTACGTGGAAGTTTTGGCGGATTCACCCATGCCAGTTTTCATTCTCGTTGTTGATGATGAAGGATTCTCCTTCAACCAGGCTATCCACTACGATTGGACCTCCCCTCAATGCTTATCTTGCAAAGTCTTTGGCCATTTGACCAAAGAATGCCCAGATGCTGGGAGAGAAGCCACTGATGAAGTTTCCCCTGCTCTGCCCTCTTCTACCAAAGGTCCCAACCCTACCTCGGAGCTAAGAAAACCCCCAGTTAAAGACCTTGCTTCTCCTACGGCAACCTCTGAGCAGCGCAGCCTAGTCGAAGCCTCTGCCTCTCTTCCGCCAGCCTCTGTGCAGAGGAAACCCAGTCGTGGCCGGAGAAGAAACCGCCAACAGAAAAATTACTGAAAGGATCTACCGGCATCGATCTCTCCCCGTCTTCCTTTCCAGCAAATGGTCCCCCCTGCCATCGCAAGTTCAAATCATTTCTCTCTCCTCTGCGATGATGCAGCTTTCCCCTCCCCCGATGAGCTAGCCTCTCTTCCTGAATTAGTCTCCACTGTCCTTGTTGCGGTCGAGCATGCTATGCCTGTCGTTCCGCTGCATTCTTCTCCAAAATCGCTCCTCTCACCTCGGGATATCCTCTTTTCTCAAATCGATAACTAAGAGTTTTCTCCCCCTTTTGCCTTCTCTCTCCTCAATTCCCCTTTCCAACGTGGTGGTCCCCCCCATCTTGATTCCCTCTATTGCCCATCTCAAGTCCCTTTCTGGTTGGCCCATCTGGTTCTAATGGGCCAGCTCCCTCTCCCTTCCCCCTTTCCTCTCCGAACTAGCCCACCCCTTGTTTCTCTTTCACTGGCCCATCTAGTTCTAATGGGCCAGTTCCCCCTTCTCTCTTAACCTTTAATTCTACCTGGATTCCTCTCCCTACCACCTCCCCTTCTCTTCTCATTTTTCATCGTCGTAACCCCAACTCCCCTCCTTTCCCTAAAAAGCATCCCTACGTTTCTTACTCCCTAACCACCCCGGAGTTGCATTTTTTCTCAATTTAGATATCAGAAATTTTGCTCTAAGTGGTGAGCCGATTGACCCGGGTTAGCTAGCACTTGGGATTTCCTAGTTTGTTTCTCAGCAAGCTGGGCTTGGTTCTTTGGATTGCCTGCCTTGTTTCTACTTTTGTGAGTTTTTATTTGGGTTGGGCTTTGATCCTTTGTCTTGTTCCTGCTTTTGGTAGGGCTTTGTGTCGGCTTTTGCTTGTTTTCTTCCTCCCACTTTCTCCCTTTGGTAATTGAATTATTTATTCATCCAAAAAATATATATTTATGAATACGTGTTGTCCCTTCTTCAGCACACACCCAAAATTGATTTGGCATGTCCTCTTCTCATGTGATTTTTCCAAAAGGATCTGGGTTGTGGGACCTTTAGGTTTAATCTCTGAAAGACATACCTTCGTCTTAGCCAAACCCTTTCTTTTAGGTCTCTTTGAGTTCTTGTCATCCAATATGTTTGCCCACAAATGGGTTATTAGTGTGATTCCAATCACTTCCTACTTCATCTAGAAGCATAGGAACCAAGTTACTCTCTCAGATATCGTTCCGAATCCTAAGCAGATCTTAGGTAATGTCAATCGGTGGATTGCTGATTTGAAATTATCCCCATTCATGAATGAGGAATTGGATTACATAACCAGACAATGTAGTAATGTTTCTATCCCCTTGTTTACCATTTGATATTCCATATCCAACTGATCCTATTTTAATTTGTGCCTGATATACTAATAGATTTCTAATATAAGTTTGGATGGGTTTTTGGTATTCTGATTCAACGCACTTTTATTTTGGTTGAGTTGGACAATATTTTGACAAACAATTTCACTGAGGCTGAAGTTCGTGGCCTCCTCAAAGGTTTAAAGATTGTACATAGTCTAAGATGGACTAATACTCAAGTTTGAAATGCTTCTCAGGATTTGTAGGATTTGATCAAGGCGCCCCTCAGAACATGGTGACCTTGGAAATATACATTTTTTTTCAACTTGAACTTTATACTCAATCTGCTAATTTTTGTAATTATGGGGATATTCGGGTTTGTCTTTTGTTTAATTTGCTCGCCCAATGGGCATGTGGGCTCCAGATAGGTCTTTTATCTTCTAGTTTTGTAAAAGATGTTATTTTCCTTCTTGATTAATATTATTTTATTTTTTATCCAAAAAAAAGGGTACCTTATGTGAAATATGCTCCCTTAAAATTGACCCAATTAGTGATTTAAGAAGGCATGAAATGATGAAGTATTCAAAACAAAGGAGTGGACACAAATTGAGGTGATCTCTGCAGCTGAAAGAGCATTCCATGAATTCTAGTCAGTTATTATCTCTTCAAACCATTCTCAAACCAATTTGGGTGCCAATTCAAGTCATGATAATGACTGTTGGGAGGCCCCTAATTTGGGTTCTATAAAGGTGAACTGCGATGCTGCAAATCCACAAGGAGATACTGTTGGCGGATTGGGCATTATCTTTAAGGATCACATTGGCCGCCCTCTTAAAGCGCTCTCTATTTCCCAGGTCTTATTCTCTGCAATCCAAGGAGAAGCTCTAGCCATTAGAGCAATGCTTATGCAAACTCGTGACTTAGGAATCACAAATTTCCTTGTTGAATTAGACAATAAGGAGATTATTGACTTTATTGAAGATCCAAACCGAGTTTCATCTCTTGATGTTGTAGTTGTTGTTAATGATGTTCGTGAGTTATGTTCTGCTTTTGTATCTATTTCTTTCCTTTTTGTTTCACTGGCTAGAAATGTAATTACAGATGCCTTGACAAGGAAGGCCCTATTTTGATAGATTAGCCGATCTCCACTCGGTGGCTTGACTATCTTTGTTTGTCTAAACCCGTCGGCTGTACACATGGTTCTCATCAGTAAATCATCTTCGTACAAAATTATTTTTTTTTCGATTATTCACATGAGCATCATCCATTTTGCAAAACCAACCAATATTTGTTTTCAAAAGTGAAATTACAATAGTCTCTGTGTATAATTTTATATGGTTACATGAACAAATTTCTTCCCTAATGTTTATGAGTGATATACCCAGAAATATCAGACCAATAAGCGGTCAACACGTGGCAGAATCCCAGTGGGTAGCCAACGCGGCAGATCACGCGACACGTGTCACAGAGCTTGACTTGGGGGGCAAGCAATCACTTAGAGCTCATTGAGGCAGATAACAGACCCCACCACCACTACGTGTCAGAAGGTGGGAGATTGGGAAGCTACCAATCGCCTCGATAACTGTGCCAAGTATAAAAGGAAAGGAGGGGACCCAAGTACGATATTCTGAACTTTAATCGCTTACTCCTCTCCATACCCCCTCTCTGACTATTCATCTGTGCGCCAGACTGACTTTGGCATCGAAGAGTCCCCCCTCGCAGTCCGCTTTGGATCTCTTCTTTGTCTTTTCTCCCCTTACAGGCCACACACGTCACTAGGAGGCTTTTCGGCGGCAACAATGAGAAATATGATTGAAAAGGCAAGATAGAATAGCTTTTCTCATTTGATACATTTTGTCAAAATTGGGATATCCTATTGTTTTTCCTTAAAAGTTTCTTTCTATTTAGGATGAACAATTTCTTTAACTAATAGCAAATAATTTGATAGAACATCTTAAAATTAGAGATCAGTAGCTATGCATAGTGTAAGCAATTGGAAATCTTTCACCAAAAAAGCAATTGGAAACCAACCTCTCTCTTTTATCACATCAGAATCGTCATTCAAAGAAAATTTTAATATCTATCTACTTATGAGTCTCACCTTGCTAAAATAAGGAAGAGATAGGATCCCATTAGAATATCCACTTCTAATATAATATTAGATAATGTATTAAATTTTTTATTAAAGATATTTACTAATATGTTCACCAAAAATAAAATTACTTATTTCTCTCATTACAACAACTAGGTGATGTTCGGGTCCCTCCACTTAAACAATATCACCTAACAGTCCTCAAGGCTTGATAAAAATCATTGTTGCCACCATAAACCATTGTATGTACGTACACAAAGAATCTGTACCATTGATTGGAACAATACAAATATTTTTAAAAAATTTATAAAATAATAATTGGACAAGAGTTCTCTGTGGGGAGCGTCGCCCTTGTGCTCGTGCAGAGGCCAATGGAAACTCCCGCAGTGGCTTCAACAGGGTGGTCATTACTACCTTTCATGGGGGGTGAGGTGGTCATTTCGCCCCCATGTGTCTCTGCAGAGGGAATGCATTCCCCCAGAGAGAACATTTCCCCTTAATAATTTCAAAAATTTTTGCAAACTATTTACAAAACTTGCCACCGGATCCAAATTGTCCAATCATGTACAAACACACACTCTTTGATGTTCTTCGTTACAAGAAGTGGATTCTTTGATGAACATCTCTTTTGTACATAGCTCGACACCATGAATCTGCCGTATCGAATTATAGTCCAAGAAACATCACAATCGATGGGACTCTAAAACCCATAATGTCTAGCTACTATGATAAGGACTTCTTAAGGCGGAGGATCAATCATAAGCTACCTATGAGGAATTTATTTCTTAAACATCCGACAATAGAACACCACTTGAGATTTTCATGTGATCCAGTCCAATGTACACATGTATGTACACTCATACTTGTACCTTTGAATCATCATTCCGTTGGACACAGTTTTTCAACTGTATGAACTGAAGCTCGATTTCATCCCTAGTCGTGAAGATTTTTAGGTGATAACCTAAGGACAACCATGACCCATTAATATCATGCATAATAAAATGAATAAAAGAATTTAATTATAAGATTTGATAGACACACTTCCTCCAATAATAGTTTTTAAATTTGGGCAACAATAATTTTGAAGGATAGATTCCCCAATTCATCATTGAATTCCTATATCTTTGTATTATTGTGCTAAGAGTCAAAGACCAAACTCTTTCAGTGGGTCTATATCGGAAGGGTTAACAAATTTAAGGAACATGCAATACATCAACGTACAACAAGCTATATATGTTTCCATCTCTAAGAAATTAGGAAACATCACACAAGAAATAGGTCTGTTGCAGGGGCTCTATATGCTTAACCTATTACACAATCGCCTCAGGTGAAATCCCTAGTAATATTGGCAACATGAATGACTTAGAGTCCTTAGACCTCAGTTTTAATTTCACAAGAGAGATTCCATTATCACTAACTTCTTTAATCTAATCTACCTTCAATTTGTCCAACAATGAGTGGGAGTATTCCAACAGGAAATCACTTCGATACATTGAGCATAGACGGATTACCTCATATTGGAAATGCTTTTCTCTACGACTCCCACTACAAAGTCATGCACCAATTACACTCTCACCTTTGATACTAATGGAGAAGATAAAGAAACTGGGAGGTGCGAGAGAGAAGTAATTATTGTACTGGTTTGTGGTTTTGGGTTTTGGAGTTGGATTTTGGGGGCTTTTGGTGCTTTAGCCTTTGATGAGATGAGAATGACAAGGTTTTGGAGTACATTCTAGAAAATCATGGACAATGTGGCATTGACAATTATTCATGCGTGCACTACTTGAGAACTCTTTTCTTTTTTTTTTTTTTTAATGAAAATACAACTCTTTAAGAATTCCATTAAAAAAAATAGGTAACTCTTTAAGAATTCCACCAGAGTGAATTCTGTTTTTGACAATGAAATTTTTTATTTTTTTTTTGACAATGAATTTATTCTTATGAAAATAATTCAAAACAAAGCTCATTTCATGATCAAAACTGACTGCCCTCTTTTTTTTTCTTTATAATTTTGTTTTGTTTCATTTGAGGTTGAGTATAAAAAAAGAAGGGGGGGAGGAAATCCATGCACCACTCAATTTCTCCGTAAGTTTTGTTTATTAAATTACACATTTGATTAATCATAGCTTGTACAATAAATTGAATATACATTGCCAAATACTGAAACAATAGCCAGATATACAACAGTTTCACCAACCAACTTGTGTATAAACAGTACAAAATAAGTCTTTCTTTAAGATTGAAGACAGCGACTACACTTTGATGGCCCCTGCGTACTAGCACGTTTGCCTGGATCATACACGTCTTGCATCTAGCCTCGAGTGAATGAGTTAGGTGCTGTTCTGAAGAACATTGAAAAGAAAAAGTCTGCCAAGAAAATAGACAAATATAGAGAGAACAATCTGTGCACTGCCAAAGAGGGTCCAAAAGCACATCGTCGAGATTTACAAAGTTGTACGATGGAGTTCACACTGACCAAGCAGAAAGGTTGGCAGTCATTGGTGACGGTGTGAAAGGGCAGTATCATGCTCTAGCTTAATGACTGGGAAGAACACTTCAATATGTCAGATGCTTCAAACACCACCGAAGAGGAGAAGATGTTGTACTTCTTATCCAGATCTCACCTGCAGCGGGAGAAAAGATTCTTGCTTGCCGCTAATGAAGATAGTAAGCTCTGCTGGCGCAACCACCAGTTTCAACCACTCTTGTAGCTCTTCACCTTCCACTTTCTCTTTCTCTTCATATGGGGTAATCATCAGAATAATAGAGAGATCAGTAAAGAATCGGAAACTTCTCCAGGAATTTAGCCAAGAGCTGTGCTGGTACTTACTTTGTAGTAAAGCATCGCTTTATAATAGCAATTATGATACATTAAGCACAAAGAGTAACTACAAAATTATATTATATTGAAGATACTGCTGTCATAGGCATTGCTGTAAGTCTATGTACCACCTAATTCAGGAAACTATACTGTTACAAATATCTACATTAATTAAGTACCACCAATGCTACTGCATTACATCTCACAACTGAGTACATAGCACATATTAGGTGCAACATTGGGTAGTCCTGCTACTACCTTTAGTATGGGAACATCCAGTCTATGTTAAATAAACAGCGCAAAATCTTTTCTATCTGAATCATCCAACCAGGGGAAACTGGAAAACCTCCAATACCATATAACTCATTAGAACTTTGATAAAAAGAGAACCTTCCCCATTAGGCTTTTGCTTGTCTACAGACGGTCCAAAAAGGATCAATAGCTCGCATTAATGTTCTTAGAGTATGCTAGCTGTTGGCCTGGCAATCTTTTATATGGCCCACATCTTGGAAACTTCGGATGATTAAGAAGGCATACCACAAGGAATAGGCTAGTAAAATTAACCATAGGGTTGTACAGAGACTAACCACGCCATCCATATCTCATGTCATTGGCAAGTCCAAAGATTATGTGATGCAGATTCGTGGCTGAACTGCTTGACCTGTCTGGCCATCCAGACCAAAATGAACCAGGTCCCAACCTTGTTCTGGTCTAGTAGGATAATTAGATACTTATTTTGAATTATCCTGTAATCCTTTCATTGGAAGTACTAGATAGAGTAGATACGTAGGAGTCTTATTTCAGTTTCCTATTTGAGTAGTTTCCTTGTGAAGTTAGTTTCCTAATTAGATGGAATTTCTTTTCTTTTAAATATGTACTACATGGGAGAAGTTAGTTGATTGAGAGTGGAAATTTTGAACTCGAGTGTGGCCAGCTGTGCACCCTCCTCTCTCCCCTTCCCCTGCGAGACCTCCTCAATTCTCTTCTTCTTCCTCTCACTTATAATTTATTTTCCATTTATTTGCTGGATATCTCCTTACGCCAAGCTGGTTCAGCCACGAATCTGAATCATTATGACAGCCATTTTCATGGACCAGACCAACCCCAGCTGCTGGTTAGCTGACATCCATATTTGAGTGAATCGAGGCCAACAATATAGAATGATTACTTATTTAAAGAAATCAGATATATGAAATTTGTAACCCCATCCTTGATGAATCCGAATCACCAAACCAATAATGACCAGGAAACCAAAAGAACCAGAATCACAAAGCAGGATAATAAACCAGACTTCAGAGAATTTCTGTAACTCAACAGCAGGGCAACCTGATTGGAACAAAATTTAGGTTGAAGGTACCTATTAACAAAAGTCACAAGGCCTCAAAGTTTGATCAACATCCAAAGGTATCCAATCCAGAATTAGAAAGTTAGAGAAAACAGAATAAATAGTGATCAATAACCTGGTCTATGAAGGCACTGGAATACCTAACAGAAAACCTGCAAAACCAGATTAGAGAACAAGGAAATAGAAGTTTCTAATTTAGGAAAGTGACTGGAAAACAGCAACTATTGTCCTCTAACCCTGTAGCACCACATGCAGGATATTGGAGGAGAAGACTTGGTTCGAATCAACAATCAGAACAGTAAGATGCAAATCGACGGAAACAAAAGTGAAAACCGAAGTCTGAGAACAAGGAAAAAACCAATAGAAATTAAACAAGGACAGACTTACCAGTTGGAGGAACATACTTAAGGGATATGTTGGTCTCCCACCAACTAGGAGAGGTTTGTTGTCTCTCACAGCATAGGTGTCTCTCACACTCACACACATGCATGAACCACAATAGGTGGCTGCCAAAATCAAGGGAGGCTAAGAACTGCCTCCTTTATTTATAAATGGCCTTGTTACAAAAATAGAAACTCTCCTTGACTAATGGAGAGATCTTACAAAATAGCAACTAAATAAAACTTAAAAGGAAATAGAAATTCTCGGTCCTTCGACTTGATTTGGAAACCCATCTCCTTTGATGTTTCTGCCAAGCTAGGCTTTCTTCCTCACCAGCACATTTTGGACTCCCCAAGGAATAGGCATATTGTTAGTTCCTGGGGATTAGACAGCTCTATTTTACTGCCCCCCTCCTAGTTGGTTTGGGGTTTGTTTTGTTTCCTCCCCCCCCCCCCACCTTCCCTTCCCTTCCCTTCCCTTCCCTTCCCTTCCCTTCCCTTTGTATATTCCCCCCCCCCTTTTTTTCCTCCTTTGCCCCTCTCGGGCTTTGGTAATGCATTTTTTATTCACCAAAAAAAAAAAAGGAAATAGAAACTCAAAATATAGAAACCTAATATTCTTACAGACTAAGAAATAGAAAATAGAAACTAATTACTTAATCCCGTAGTCAATTTGAACATGTGATTCAAATCTCAACATGATCTAATGGCTGGTTTGCTTAATCTTTAAAAAAAAAAAAAAAAAAAAACTTGTATATGAATAATGTAAGACTGAAACCAGTCCCAAAACCCACAAAATTCAGAATAGAACTAGGCCAGAAATTAGAAGGTTTAGGGAAACTTAGCTGTAGAAGTCAAACCAGCCAATGGCTTGGACCAGAACTTGGATCAAGTAGGGGTCCAATAGGAATGAACCTTTGCTGAAAATTCCAAGCAATTCTAATGGCAGAATTGTGAGTTGCAGAGGGGTTCCAAAATTAGAAGGCTTGGTTCAGATTTAGAAGGTAACAGCCTGCTGAGCAATCCAGCCAACAGCAGGGACTGGGGTTGGATTCGAGTCAAGCCTTAGGTGGTATAATCTTGTCCTACAAAACTCAATTGAAGATGAGCCTTTGTTGCAGAGATATATGTTCACTAGGAATTGCAGCAGCACAACTGGGTTGCAGGAGCACAGTAACCTCCCTCGAATGAAGAACAGCAGCAGATCTGGAGAACAATAGTAGCACTTGTATGGTCTTCTCTATGGTTGGAACAGTCACAATAACACAGCAGCAACCAGGGATTGATCAGGGTAGGGAGAAAAGGGCAAGAGAGGATAGAAAAAGAGAAGGGGGATAGGGGAATGGGCTTCTCACCCTGGGTCACTCACCCACAGCTATTTCAACTGTTGCACATAGGAGCAGGCTTCCATAATCGATGGCTAATGTGGCCAAGATAATCTTTTACTAAAACTCTCCCTTTTCATTAAGATATCATGCCTATTAATAGCTTAGGCAAGCTTACAGCTACTACTAAATCCTAACAAAAATAGAAAGTAACTAAACTTAACTACTTGGCTTTATAATTCAGCCAAATGCATATAACAAAATTAGAAACCAATAAATATAGTAACTACTTAATTGCACCAATCCTAGTTGACTGGTCAAAGGAGAATCTTCTCAAAATCCTGGGGCATATTTGGCTTTGACACTGTTCACGTGAACAGTGACGTGAACAGTATTTTAGTCTTCAACTTGGATCTTCTAGCCCAGGAAGGGGCCTGGCCTGGCCCATCTCTGGCCCATAAAGGGGCCTGGTCCGATGGGCTTTCTTGTGTCTCTTTCTCTGGCCAGATTCTACATCAATGAATGTCTAGAATGTAGGGTTCTAGTTGCAGAAAATTAAGAACAAAACTTAGTTGATAAAGGCTAAGATCATAAAATAGGTAGAACTAGGTAGAACAAACAATAACCAGCAGTAGCAAGAGAGCAAGAACACAAGCTAGATCCACCCGGGCTTCACATTGCAAGGTGTCAATTGGATCAGACACTAATCTCTTCTTCCTTCATCAAACACGGGGATCTTCACAGTAGAAGACAAGTTGCAGCAGCAAAGCTTATGATTTAAAATCGTGGGTAAGGGAAGAGAGCCAACACAAGGTTTTTTTTATAAGCCTAAAATCTGACTGTGAGTTGGATAGTGAAATCCCCATAGCTGACTCAATTACAAAGCAATATCACTTAGTCTATGTCGACTTAAATGATGTGAACCCAATTTCTTAGTTTCTAACTAAAGACAAAAATATTAAACAACTTAAATTGACCCATAATTGAACCAACATAGACCACAGTCCAATTGGAAATTAAAAGACATAAAAATAAACTAAGTACAGAAAGCAATAAAACAATAAATCAGCAACAAGACTAGGCCACGGTTTGACCTCTCTCGTTGGCCTGCTTCCTACGGATGTAGGTCTTCAGATCTGCATCACTTGAACTACATCACCAGTCCTGATTTCCTTCCTTCTTCTGATCTGCTTTTATCAGGTGTGATCTTACCCTCTTCACTGCTACTATTCTTCTTTTTTACTTCTTATTACTCTTGATTCAACACTAAATGGAACCCCTGTTTCTCGTTCAATTTTCAGATTGCTAGATTTAGTCATCTTCCTTATTCTAGTTTTCTTCCATCCAATATTTGTCCTTGCTCCGTCCTATTGTTTGATCTGATTCTATGCAGGTCCTGGTATAATTGTAGTTCTTGTTTCTAGAATCTTTTCTAGAACCCTAAACTGCTTTAGTGAGTCAACCTGGTGACCTGCCACCAGTACCCAAAACCGGTTGACGGGCAGACCAGGTCTCAGAATATTCATACTATTACAGTTCAGTGGAAGGCCTTAAGTCAGAAGTGCCTGTATTATAGTGCATGAGGGAACTTGCCATACGCTGGAGTATAAGGAAGGACAGACGAGTGAGCTTTGAGAAAGTTCTGTTTGTATGATGTAGTGTGCAACAGGACAAGAGCCTCCCCCAATACCGCATGAGTTGTGTACATTGGGTCCAATCAATGGAGTTTTTATCTTTCCTGGTACAGTGTCTGACCTTAAAAAGTGACAATTCAGTCCTTGGGACCTAAGATTTTTTCATGTGCTTCCCTTCATTAGTGAAGACATACCTACCCCAAAATAAAGTAGACATTTGGCCCATTGATTCTCATCTATTTTCCCTCATTCAAAAATTGATCCCTATATTTGTTTAGATGTATTACTGTTGAGTGTTTTGGTATATACCTCATCCCTTGGTGTTTCCAATCGAACTATCCACATAAATAAGTTGGTGGGCCAAGGGTTTTATGGGGAGGGAGTTTGAATATCAGGCTGCTGGTTACTAGATGCCATCAGTCTAGCACTTTAGGTAGTACATGTAACATGTCAAAGTATAATAGAACTATAGAAGTGTGATCAGAAATTTTAGCATTGAAAATCTTTGAGGAAATAGAAAAAAAAAATGAAATGATCCTTTGACCACTTACCTTCCAAATGAGCACCAAGACCTTCCACCACAGTAGGATTTGCACGCACAACAGAAAGTGCTACATCAAGTGCAGATTGCAATAGTGCTTTCACCTCTCTCTGAACTAAATCCACAAGGTGACCCTGCAATATTAATTCTTGAATCAGTCTCTGCCATAAATTAAGTAGAACAAGGGTGACACTAAAACAAGAAAAAGGAGGACCTGATCCCTTCCCCAAGGTGAAGATCCCCCAGATTCATCAAGCCCTCCACCAGCTAGTATCGCCACTGATACAGGGCCTATGGTCTGGTTAAGACCATATTCAGCTACTGCTTTATATGCCATGTCTGTCGCACGTCTTATATCATCCATTGCACCTGTTGATACACGACCTGAATAAACAACTTCTTCTGCTGCACGCCCTCCTAGAAGAGTGACCAAGCGACCCCGTAACTCATCAATGAAGAGCAAATATCTGTCTTCGTTAGTGGGTGGAGAATATGTGAAGCCCAATGCCCCTCCTGACCTTGGCAATATACTTAATTTCTAATAACATGACAAATAAGTAATCAATCCAGGCATCAAATTCCTATTCAAGCGGACTAAACAATTAATTTATGTTATGCCTTTAATCCAAACAGAGGATATTGTCATACATATCACACATGACCAAATCTCAATTCGGTTCAAAATTTCTTTTCAATGAACATGGCAAATGCCTTTGGACAATCAAAAAGAATACAATGGATTTGAATAATTATAATTGATAATCAGGTAAACTTTATATCCTAAGATGAACAAATCAAATGAAGGTTCCCCAAAATCTCAGAAAGCATAGAAAAGCAAGAAATGCTCTTTAATAGCAATTTCCTTCTGGAGATGCACCAGACAATGGCTGAGAATACACAGACCTTTTCCTCTGTCATCCCTGGCATCTCTTAAACATGTAGTAGATGGCATTTAGGGGCAGTAAAAGTCAATCTGACCAGCAAAACCAACCCACAAAGGATTCACTGCCAGGTAGGGTTTGGGTTGATTTACTGCAGCTGTTACAATCAGCTGGATACAGGATGACTGCCCAGACCCGATGGGTTGCTTATGGCCTCAAATAGTAGTTTTTTCTTCATTTTCTATTTCCAATTTAAGTTATAAAGCCAACCTAAATTTTATCTATTTATATAGATACAACTTGGGGTGGGTTCTGGTCAATCCATAGCCGGACACAAGAGAACAAGCCTTTGACCCAACCCAACCCAACCCAACCTCACATTGTATTAAGGAACTCATTCCTAACCCAACCCAAGGTTCGAAAACTCGGGTCTCGGTGCCAACTCGGACCCTTGAAAAACCAAGTCGAGTCAAGATCTTGCTGAGATCTCGCCGAGTTGTTGCAATTTTTTTTTTCTCGACTCGAAGCCTCATCTCGGTGGGTTTTAGACCTAGTTTGGGTCTGAAACTTGGTATTCAGCCTATTTTAGGCCATTTAAACACAATGACACTATCAGATTTTGCAAAAACTAAGTCCAAATAGGAGTTTCAGTTAGTAGGAAAGCAGGACAGACACTTACTTATGCTAGAAACCAGGACAGACACAGGACAAACACACTTATTTATGCCTAATATCATTTAAGTAAATGATATTGCATTTACTTAAGATATTATTCATAAATAAGCAAATACCCCCCTATTTGAATCCAATAAAAATAGTTAAAAAATCAAATTCCAAAAGGAAAAAAAGTCAACCCCCCCCCGTTCAAGAACAAAAACTGGATTTTCGGCGGTAGGTGCAATTTTCAAACTTTCTAACGCAACTGGATTTTGACAGCATTCGTGCACACCGAATTAAGTTTGACCAGTACATAACTCTTTCAATATAAATCAGATTTTAGCAATCTTGGACTTGTTGGAAAGCTTTCCAGCAATCTTAGATTGCTAAAATCTGATTTATATTGAAAGAGTTATGTACCGGTCAAACTTAATTCGGTGTGCGCGAATGCTGTCAAAATCGCTCTGAATGGAAATAATTTTTTGGACATCAAAACAAATGAATATTTTACCGCACTTTTGGTTTTTAGCAATGTTTTACCATAATAAGATTTATGGAATTTTTAGATTTGAGAAAAACCCCAGCATTAGAAAGTTGAAAATTGCATCTACCACCGAAAATCCAGTTTTTGTTCTAGAACTGGGGGGTTGACTTTTTTTTCTTTTGGAATTTTATTTTTTAACTATTTTTATTGGATTCAAATGGGGGGGTATTTTCTTATTTATGAATAATATCTTAAGTAAATGAAATACAAATAATATTAGGCATAAATAAGTGTCTGTCTTGTCTGTCTTGGTTCCTGGCATAGATAGGTGTCTGTATACCAAGAATTTCCAGCAAGATCTCGAGATCTGGCACTCATGTAAAGGACCTAGATGGGCATTTTCCTATGTCAAACCGAGATCTCACCGAGATCTCAATATCTCGCCGAGAAAATGCACTTTTAGAAGGTGTATGTGATCTCGACTCGAGATTTTGAAAAACCGAGAAACTCGGCGAGACCTCGCGAGTTCTCGAACCTTGACCCAACCTAATTTGTGAAATCAGTTTGAGTTAGGTCAGATTATAGTTCAGGTCAACCCAAGGTCCATATGATGTTGAAACAGTTGGGTTGTCAAAAAAGCACGGCCCGCCATGAGCCCAGAAAGGGCTTGAGCTAAGTGGTTCAGCTTGCAGGGCGGGCCTGGGCTGGAATTTTCAGGCCCGATGCCAGGCTGGTCCGGGCCCAGCCCGACCCTATGTATATAATAAATATATTATATTTACTAAATTAAAATGTATTATGTCATACTTTTTTTAATGTCTCCATTCACCACCAACACCCTTTTTTTAATCTCACCACCCATGTCTATCTTTACTTTTTCTTTTTTTAATATACATTGTTGGCTTTAAAAGCTTGAGAATGAGCGGGCGAATGGTGTGTGTGTCTCTCTTCTCTCTCCTCTCCTCCTATCCAAATGGCAATATACAGGGGCTGCCAGGGTCAATCAGGGCCGGACTGGGTTGTGTTGAGCCTGACAGGGCTGGGCCTGGGCTGACTAACTGAGATATCCCAACCTAACCTAGGGTTGGGCTGGGCCTAGGTTGAGTTAAGAGACCTTAGGGCTGGGCTGGGGTTTTAAAACCCGGCCCATTGACACACCTATTAAAACCCCTATAAGTGTTGTCTATGAGAGTTGAAATAAAGATCTCTATCAATCCATGCAACACGTTTAACACCAAATAAATACCTTCTTTGACAAAAGGTTTTCTAGAAGTACACAGAAAACATGAGACAAGTGCTCATGCTCTGCTTGACTCAGTGATTCTAGCAAGTCTTTATTAAGGATGAAATATGGTGGGACACCATGCCCAATGCTATGGTTTTGTTTTGTACGACCTGTTAGGGTTGTGTTTTGTAATGCACTACAAAAGGAAAGGGAAGGGAGGACCATAGTTGTCATGGCGTCCTGGCGCTGGAGAGGGCTGCATGGCGACCTACGCCATGGCGACCCTCTTTGATTTCTTCCTCCTGACTCTCTTTCCCTCTTCGATTTCTTCTTCCTGTCTTCGATTTCTTCTTCCCTCTTCGATTTCTTCTTTCCCTCTTCAATTTCTTTCGATTTCTTCTTCGATTTCTTGTTCCTGTCTTCTTTCCCTCTTCGATTTCTTCTTCCTGTCTTCTTTCCCTCTTCAATTTCTTTCGATTTCTTCTTCGATTTCTTGTTCCTGTCTTCTTTCCCTCTTCGATTTCTTCTTCCTGTCTTCTTTCCCTCTTCGATTTCTTTCGATTTCTTCTTTCCCTCTTCGATTTCTTCTTCGATTTCTGAATTTTCTTCTTAAAACTTGAGAAACAATAGAGAAAAAATAAAACATGGCTTGAGTATACATCTATTAACACATTAAAAATAGAGAAAATAAAAAATAAAACATGGTCGACATGCTCGCCATGGCAACGCCATGGCGGGCGACATGTCGATATATCGACGTGACACCCCTCCACCGACTTGGATCGCCGTGACGCCGTGACAACTATGGGGAGGACCTAACCTGGTTACTAGCCCTAACCGTGTTACCTTGTAAAACCAGAAGCTAACTTGCATATTCAACGTGGAGGGGCACATTAACAGTAGAGCAATATCTAATAGGGTTTGGGTTTTTCAATGTCAAAATTGTTCAAGTGCTTTGTCATTATTCCTAGCAGTTACCAGACCACTATCTATTTATTTGAACCCAAGTATTCAGCCTACCCAAACCCAACCCTACACTACCAAGAACCGGTTTGGATTGGTTCAGCATCAGGCAGGTCACTTTATAGTTGATTTAGCTATTTGGGCAAAGATGGGTCTCCTACGTTTCAACTAACACTAGACACAGATCAATTGAGTACCAGATAAAATATATGGTCAAAGACAACCAGTAAAAGGTAAGGTCCAATAATAGATAAAAGAGCAACTGCATACATGCGATGGGGATTCAGAGTGGTTGGTATTGGTTATGATTAGCAGTCTTCTTTTCCCCTTTATTTTTTCTTTTCCTTCTTCACCTTTTATTTTAAACTTCAAGACAGGTTTTCTAATGGGCTGGGTGAGAGTTGACCTTCTCAACTCTTTTGATAATTTGGTTAGAATTG
This sequence comes from Telopea speciosissima, assembly GCF_018873765.1. Classification (NCBI taxonomy): domain Eukaryota; kingdom Viridiplantae; phylum Streptophyta; class Magnoliopsida; order Proteales; family Proteaceae; genus Telopea; species Telopea speciosissima. The sequence goes on from NC_057917.1 coordinate 16,614,550, forward strand.
GGTATGGTGTACTGTCATTACCCCTTCAGGGCTCCATCAAAATCAATCCATGCCACCCATAATTGAAAAACACGAGATTCAGCTATTCAGTTTGGAAGCTTGCAGAGGACAAGAGAAAACAGTCCCCAGTTACCATGACATAACAGTTTACCTCGACACGTGGCTGTCCTGGAAGAAGATTTGCTATAGCAGTTCCAACAACAGCATGACCAGCTTCATGTCGTGCAACTACAGCCTTCTCATTTCCTTGCAGCTTAGCATGTTTCTTTTCAATACCCTAAAGAAAAAATTTTCCCTTTCAGTTCCTTGTAAATCATTCATGTAGTGAGGATATACTATTCATATTAAAAATTGGTGTGAAGACAGAACTGAATACATCTCAACATGCAAAAAAGATAACGGACTCAAGAAAACCCATTATGCACCCAATATGTACAACAAACAGTCAAAATTCTTCTCTTCCCTTCTCAACCGTGTCAATATGTCATGAACTTTTTATGCACATCCTCATAAATAGTCCAAGGGAAAATTTGTATTTTTTAGGAACCTCACCAGACATACTTATTATCCAAACATACAACATCAAGATGAATATGCACATCCTCATAATAGAGGCAGCATGATTTGTAAAATAGTGATCTCATATAACCAGAACCTGCTTTATCAGCATAGCTGTTATGGCGCCAAGATGAGGCAAGGGGCTGGGCAACTGCTTTGGCGCCAAGCCGGGTGCTAAGGTGTCAGTGTATTGCTACAACCTACAAGGTGCCCCTTTAAAATGTTATGTATAATTTTCATAAAAATGGTTCTATTTAATTGGTTTTTGAATAGGGTGCACAGTTTTGGACATAGACCTTCACATATGGTATGATAACCTTAAATAGTGTCAAAGCTGTTATTATGTTTCATTCTTATTCTTTCCTATTGTCTATTATATTGCTTTCTCTTAGTCTACCATAGTCCTTTACTTAGCAGGGGCTTATATGCAATAACACATAAGTCCAGCAGGTCCTTCTTGTAATTACACCACCAAAGACTATTATTATAAATATACCACTTGTTCACATATTGAAAGTATTCTATTCTCCACCGTAAGTCATTCTCTTATAATACTTCTTCTTCTTCTTTCTTATACGCAGGTACTGATCCTGCCCTTCTCTGAGTTTGTCACATGGTATCAGAGCGGGAGTAATCAATGACTGCATCTCTTCCCTGGTTTGAGAGTCTCTTGAATTTATTCTCAAATTGATTGGCAGCAATGACTGCTGGTCCCATTTATACTAGATGTAAATCCTTGTTCGGCACAATATGAAAAACAAGGATCCTTTTATGCTGGTTGAAGATTGATCTGCTCTGATCAGATTATAGTCTCTGTTTTCCTACATTCCTGTTGACGTGCGGTACTCTGTTTTTTGTCCCTACTCACCTCTTTTTGTGACTTATCTGATTTGCAACTTCTGTCCATCAGAATTCAGTGATATTCAGTGATATTTTGGGATATTAATCACTACCCTAAGAAGAGTGTGCAATAGAAATTTGACACTGATCTGACCTCTGGTTTGTTAGATCTTGAAGTTCCTAATTTTAGAGGAATTGCAGTTTGTATTTCTGAAACAGTGCCTGCAGAGCTCTATCTGGCTGTTGAATTTTATCGATATTTTGGGGATGTATTCTCTCATTCAAGCCCTGTATTCGATCCAAACTGTAAGCAGATCAGATTACTTTATAGTTTATAGTATAATATCAAGTTTTTCCTTATTCTAGAATTTTCTACCCTGTGATATGAGGTGTGTGGTGCTGTTCTGTTTTTACATGCTGCCGATGGTTACTGCCTTTATCTGAGATAACTACTACTAAGGGTATTAAACGGTGCGGTTTCAGTCAAATGGTACGGTTTGGTCCGGCTCACGGTATCAGAGGTAGAAACCATAATTGTATGATGAAACCAAAACCGAACTGTTTATTAAACAGTTATACGGTTCCTAAACGGTTTCATAGAAAATGTTGCACACAAAAACCTACTCCCATAGAAAAAGTCATAAGCAATTATTTAATATAAACATACTCTCTGATAAAAAGGTATAAACAATCATTTAATATAAATCTACTCTATCCTTTTGAATTTTGAATGATTGCTTTTAGAAAAAAGCATAAACATTTTCATCAGTATGGGATGAGGTAATGAGGATGTCCGAAGACTCGGGAGGGTGTTATTTATTTAATATATAAACTGAATAAGTTAAAACCGAACCGTTTATTCAACAGTCTCATTTTTTAAACCAAAACCAAACCATTTATTAAACGGGTTCTAGTGTAAACAGATTGAGTCGGTTTCTGTACATGATTTTGGTTTTGTTTTGACACCCTTAACTATTACTGCCTCATGAAGGTTGTTTAGACCTATTCTACTACTTGGAGATCTAGTCTGACGCTGACCTATTGATTTGTGACATGGCTGAGTGAACCTGTTGAAGTTACTATCTTGCGGTCTGCATATTTTGCTGTTTTAGTTACTGTTTACTGAAATATTTAACTGCAATATTTACCAGCCTTGTCTGCTGGTCCTGAAGATTTCTTTGTTTTATCTTGCTGGAAAGATAAGATCTCTATCATGGGCGATCCAAAGCCCTCTTGTGGACAATGTCAATGTTCAAATCACCTCTATTAAGTTGAGTGGTGCTTCCGGACTGTCAAGGTATATATTAATGCCAAAGATAAATTGGATTATTGGTTGACTTCTCCACCATCTACGATTATGCAGGATGCAAAGAGTGGATGTGTGAGAATGATACACTACTCGTGTGGCTCTGGTATAGTATGGAACCTTCTATTGCAGCTAATAGAGGCGGGCCTTGGTGCAAAGGTAAAGGTTGCTCCATTTCAAATGGTCACGGGTTCGAGTCTGGAAACAGCCTCTCTGCGAAAGCAGGGGTAAGGCTGCGTATATTATGACCCTCCCCAGACCCCGCAATGGCAGGAGCCTCAAGCACTGGGTATGCCCTTCTAGTGCAGCTAATGTCATGTTCCACACTACTACTAAAGGTGTCTGGGATGATCCGAGGGAAAGTTTTTCTCAAGACAAGAACATGTCCATAGTGTATGACCTATATGAAAACTTTTTCTCCTTCAACCAAAATGATAAATCTGCTAGTGATAATTATAGTGCACTTAAGGGCACATGGGAAGAACTGAATGTCTTCCAGACACTCTTCATTGATCTTAAAGTATTAAAATCTCTGTGTGCTAAGTTCCTTGGTTGCTAAATTTCTATCTGGATTGGATTCTGACTTATAGCCTGTCAAAAGTCAGATTCTTGCAGGCGAGAAGATAACTTCTATACAGGGTACTAGGTTTCGGTTTTGAGTCCGATGTCGACCAGGCTCAAAACTGAAAAATCAGTCGAAACCTGTATATGTTTTTTTCAAGTTTCAATGGTTGGTTTCGAGGGCCAAATGCCCAGATTAGGTCCTGAAACTTCTGGAACACCAAATTTTAGGCCCTCTAAACATAGTGGAACCCTTACATTTGAAAAAAGCACACCCAAAATGGTAGTTTGACTTCGGACCCTAGGTTGGTAGTGTACGCTTTGTACATTCTCTAATATGGCCAATTCCACACAATGTTTAGTAGTAGAACACATACTTCAAGTAAAACAACTTAAATATGTATTAGGAATGAATAGACATCAAATTATAAACCATTTCATACATCATGCATCATACATGGTTTGTTACAAAGAGTCACATATATCAGAGTCAACAATACAAGCAACAAGTCACCCCTATGCCCATCCTAGAGTCCTGACTCCTAGTACCAAAACAAGTTCTGAACAAGATCAAAACCGCTAGAATGTTGTTGTCGTTGCTGCTGCCGAATCAAGTTATCCTCCTTAGATCGGCCAACGGTGTGCAACATATATAAAATTGACCTCCAAACACCAAAGTATTAACCCTATTTTTTCACAATAATGTTGCACGAAAATCAATTTTTTCCAAAAAAGAAAAAAATCAAAATATTTAAAAAACAAAAAATAAATTCTGGCTCCATGAAGTCATAGATCGTGCTACGGTGTGTAACATATAAAAAAATTGAATGCCCCACAAAGCATTTATCCTTTTTTTTTTTTTTTTTTAAAAATTAGTTTTGGGAAAAGGCATATACCTGCAACTTTGGATCTTACGGAAATATTTCAACACCACATCTTCAGTGTTCCTCTACTGCCAAAGTACTTGTTCCAACCTTATACAGCAGTGATTGGCCAAGTACAAAAATTGGGTTTTTTTTTTACAATTTTTACTGCCGAAACCAGACGAAAAGGGTCGTAATTTCGATCAAAGTCTGGTATTTATACTAAAGGTCTTGAACAGATCCGACCAATATATCGGCAAAATGAAACAGAAGTCCAACATTTCAGTCAAAACATTACATTTTTTCAGTTTCGGTAGCGGTTTCGTTTTGACAGCCTGCAAAACCCAAACATTTCAGTAGGTTTCGCGAAATTTCGCTGAAAACCTTGTACCATGCTTCTATGAATGACGCTTATTGTCGTATCTGACGGATTGCCTCTCCTTCCCTTGCCAAAGGTTCCTCTTCTTCGTCCAAGGATAGCTATGCTCTTGTTACTGGTAAATTTGGAAAGCAGGGAATGTTCATGTACATGAACGGCTCGGAATCCAATCTGTTGGAATGTTCCATCTGAACGGCTGTGAGTCGTTCACATACGTTCAAGTACGTGAACATTCACCCCCCTCGTAGCTTTGGTCGTGGACGTGGTTCTGCTTCTTTTGGATGAGGTCAAGGTTCAGATGGAGGGAGAGGATGGGGTACTGGTGATCGAGGGGTCAGCAAAACAATCAGCCGTTACGCCAGTGTACTCATTGTGACAAATCAAATCACACTGCTGACAAATGTTGGAAGAAATATGGTAAACCTAAGTGGGCACAACAGTTAGCCGACTCTGCAGTGACTAATGGGAGTTCTGACATAGTGTCCACTACTGACACTAACTAATGGGAGTTCTGACGTAGTGTCCTCTAGTGACACTAATCTTGCTTCTACATCTGGAGCTGGTCCCTCAAGCTCTATGTCTCAAGATGATTACAACCAGACATTGAAACATCTTTAGCAACTCAAGGCATCCACATCTTCATCCACTACAACTCCATCCCATTTAGGTACTACAACGCTACTTGCATCTTCATCTCTCACCAGTTGAGTTATTGACTTTAGGGCTTCTAGTCATATGACCGGTAAATCCAATGTGTTCTTTTCTTTCCATAACACTAGCCATCCATCTCAAGCTGTTCTTGCTAATGGTCCTCTACCCATATTTCTGGTCAGTAGTTTCTCCCACTTCTTCCTTATCATTATCTTCTGTTCTCCATATACCTTAATTACCCTTAAATCTTTTGTCAGTCAAATTACTAAAGCATTAAACTATTCAATTACCTTTTATCCTTCCTATTGTGTCCTTCAGGATCTTCAAACAAGGGACAAGATTGGTCAACAGCGTGAGAAGGATGGCTTATACTATCTTGATAATGATTCATCATATACTATTGCCTCGGTTGTTTCTACTAGTGTTTCTCCCTTATCTTGGCATTATCGGTTGGGCCACTTGTTGTCCAAGCTTCAACACATGATTCCTAATTGCAAGAATAACTCTCCTATCAAGTGTGAAGCCTGTGAACTAAGCAAACATCATCATGCTTCTTTTCCTATCTGGGATATCTCTAGAAGTTAGTCTTTGTTTTCTTTAGTTCATTCAGACATTTGGGGTCCTTGTCGTGTTAAGAGATAGTCCTGTTTTATGCATTTTGTTACCTTTGTGGACGACCATTCCTATTTGGCAAAATTATATAGGAGAAGTCTAGGCATGCTGTTGGATGCAAGACCAGTGTTTGTCTCTCTCCCCCCAATGGAAATGACCCCCTACCCCTATGTGTCTCATGCTCCCATTGGTGCATGCCACTAGCTTGCAGCAAGTGGGTGGCATGCCCAACCATCTCCCATGTTATATTTACTAAAAAATCGTGTAGAGTTTTTGTAGTGCAGACCCGGGTTCGAAATAACCCTTATTGGGTTGCTTGTCGGCCCACCCAAGCAAAGAAGCACTCAACTTCAAAGTTGAATGGCAAAATAGTGATTAACTTGAGGTTTTATAAGGACAATGGCAGAATTATAATTATCCTGAAGTTGCAAAGAAGGAATGGGAGTATTGTAAATTATTAGAATTCCAAAATATAAGGGTTCAACGTGTGGGGAAGGGTATTCTTGGAACTGAATGGGGTAAATAGAATAACTTTAATGAAACTAGGGGTTTAGTGTAAATAATAAAGATGTCCCTACTTGTAATTTCAGAGGATTATACCTTCTTCAACCTTCGAGAATAGACACCCAAAACTTCAAAAACGGAAAAATCAGCAAGCTACGATGGAGAGAACTTCTTCTGCAACTGTCGGATGAGCCTGAAATTTCAGGCGAAGACTTGCCACTACAGGTTCTACCGATTCCACACAAACAGCACTCCAAATAGTAGGTTGAGGATTAAAGAAAATCTCTGCAACTCAGGTCTGGCAGTAAACAGGGAAAGCAGGTTACTTCGAAGATTCGAATCTCACAGCAAGAGAGACTTCTGGATCTGCAACTTCCAGATATGGATCGCCCAAGAGAAAAGAACTTGTGGATCAAATCTCAGAACCAGTCGATGTGTGTGCAAGGATCCAACGCTGGCTTTCCAGAATCTGGTAGTACCGCCCAGAAAGAAAAACTCAGAAACCAAGGTTAAAATAGGAGATTTAGGGAAGCAGGGAGTGGGTCTAAGGTTGGGGAAGAGACAGAAAATTAAAGAAGAAGAAATTGAAGAGGGAGCGAGAGACAAGAGCAGCTCACGGGCAAGCATTGCTTTCAACCAAATAAAATTTTCATTCAATTCTCAAAACTGAATCCCATCGTGGGTTAGATGCTATTTTATAGTATTAAGCAAAAGAAAACTTAATCCTACTCTGAATCTGAAATCAGAACTAAACTCTAACTTAATCCGAAACAAAATTGCAACTCTAATTGGACTATAAAACTAAAACAACTTTGACTCAAACACTACTTGTATCCACGGCTGAAATAATGAATAAATTTAATTCCTAATTTTTCCAACGCCCAACTGCATCATTTTGTCTTTCATCAATTTTTATAATGAAATAAAAACCTAGTTTGGTGTTTGTCTCAAAAAATTTCGCTCTAATAATTGATGCAGTAAATCACATAAATCAACTTATTTTATTAGAAATAAGCTTTGGGTTGGGGTATATATGTGTTGGGCCTTTCGTCCTATAGGTTTTCATTGTAATAGGCCACTTTAATGGACCTGAATTATGGGTAGGAGGTAGGCATACAGGATTTTTTTTATTAGTTTAATTTCAATGTTTTTTTCATTAAGTAATTATTATTGTATTTTATTAATTTAATTTGAGTGCCTTGTATGGATAGAACTCCTATTCCTACTTTAGAATTTGGATAGAGTTCTAAGCATGTGAGACACCTATTCTAACTAGTTAAGATAGAGTTTTAGTTACAAGGGACATTTATTCCTATTATGGATAGAGTTTCTTATTTCTTTCTTTCCTATTTCAAGCACATTTTCCTTTCCTATTGTAAGTACACTTTTACTTTCTATTTAAAGGATTTCAGGTCATAAAGCCCCCATAGATTTGATCATAGTTGTAAGGCTTCGCCTAGGCGTCCAGATGGATTTTTGGGGTCTAAGCGACTGTCGCCTTAGTGGTATCGAACCAGGTTTGACGACCCTCATTTATGCCAAATATCATCTAAGTAAATGTTTTTCATTTACTTAAGATATTATTCATAAATAAGCAAATACCCCCTATTTGAATCCAATAAAAATAGTTAAAGAATCAAATTCCAAATGGATAAAGTTCAACTCTCAGTTCAAGAACAAAAACTGGATTTTTGGCGGTAGGTGAAATTTTCAACTTTCTAATGTTGGGAGTTTTTCTCAAATCTAAAAATTTCAGAAATCTTAATATGTTAAAACATTGCTAAAAACCAAAAGAGCATTAAAATAGTCCTCTATTTTGATATCTAAAAATTATTTTCATTCAAAACGATTTTGACAACATTCGCGTAGTCGCGCAGACCAAATAAGGTTTGATCGGAACATAACTCCTTCAATATAAATCAGATTTAAGTAATTTTGGATTTGTTGAAAAGCTGGTTTTGTGCTCTACCTAAAGCAAAAGTCCCATGTAAAAATAAAATCATTTGACCAGTCAAACTTCTTAGAGAACAAGAACATTTCTCTAAATCGAAAGCAATTTAATAACTTATAGATATGATCATATTTTCTACAAACAGTATAAACCAAATGTGAGACTAGGTATACCAGGACAATGAAAAATTCCAAGAATAGTATAAATCAAATGTATGTTTAGATTGTTTCAAGCTTCCAATAGCTTGCTTCTTCAGTTCTGTTGTCTTCTAGTTCTATGTTGATTTTTTATGACTTGGTGTGGCTTAATATTGATTTTTAATGACTTGATGTGACTTTATGTTGATTTCTAATGACTTGATGTGGTTTAATGTTGATTTTTTGATGATATAAGGTATATATTGCACATACTAAATAATGTTAGAAAAGAGGGGAAATAAAAACATAACACCCGGGCGCCTTGGTCGCCTAGGCGGACGCCTTGTCGTCTAAGCACTTAGACACCCCTCCACCACCTTGGGTCGCCTTGCCTCATTGACAACTATGGATTTGACGAATAAAGAGATGGCTTTTGTTGTTCATGATCTTTGTGATTCAGAATCTGGTTATCTCACTCAACTACCCTATTGGTGAAACTCCAATACTGCTGGAGGGATTCCTGCAAGGCCAGGCAGGAGACCTGGTCATATTTTCTCTTCATAAACTTTGTTCTCCATTGACAAATTCTGCAACTCAGGTCAATTCTTGAATTCCTGCATATTCTATAAATCTGGAAAATCTCAGTTTCTTACTTGTTGCTTCTGCTATTTCAATTCTAAATTTATATCCTCCAATCGGATGCTATTCTGAAACTTTCTATGCCTTAAATTTCGAATCTGATCTCAGATCATCGGATTCCTATTGCTACTAGGGTTGTTGGTTATTCCAGATTTGTATCCTGATATTCAGTTTTCATCAATATATTCTGTTTGCATCATATCTCAGATTGTTGTTCAGTTTACTCTAAGTCTCCCAAGAATTCAAATTTTAATATTCTGTTAATTACCTTGAATAGAGTGCTTGACCAGTTTTTAGACCATATCTGATTCTTTGATTTCAAGCTATTAAATTTCTTGAATCTGCTCCTTACCTCTTCACTACGATTCTGGTCTAAACTGTGTTTCTAAACCGTAATCACTTACTCTTCTAGAAACCCATCAAGTGGTATCAGAGCCACGGCTAGCAGTGAGTTAAGGCCTCCCAACAGTCATCCTGATGGAATCCCTCAGTCAAATGGCAGAACGTATACAAAAGTTATCAGACTGACGTGTTGTCATGGAACAGCAACATGAGGGTTCTAATCCATCCCATAAACCTAAAAGTTTTTAAAATCATGGAGTTGATTGAGAGCCACCTATTGATTCAATTGCTAATAATACCATGAGAGTTCAAAAAGGGAGTACATCTGAAAACAACACCTACCACTGGAGGACTGATAATACTACAAGAAGGTGAGGCCAGAAGTTTCTTACTTTGCTGGACAGACGAACCCATGGCTATTCCTTGATTGTTTAGCTTCTTTAGAAGAATATTTTGACTGTTACAACTTAACATAGGAGAGAAGGTTTAGATTTGTTTAGTTGCGATTGACTAGTAAAGGGCGTACCCAGTGCACGAGGCTCCCGCCATTGCAGAGTCTGGGGAGAGTCATAATGTACGCAACCTTAACCCTGCTTTCGCAGAGAGTCTATTTCCAGACTGGCCATGCTAAAGAATGGCGGAAAATCCATGAAGAGGCTCAGAGTTGGTGCTAAAACGATATCTAGCCCACCAGCTAGCTGAGAAGAACCCCATACTAAACCCATCAGAACCAGGATCCCGATTGGATTTGTGAGAAAGAACCGCTTTAATGATTTCTTCCTCATAGGGGATAGATTGGAGGGAGTTGAAGAGGGAAGGGGGGACAAACTTATTAATGAGGTTCAGAGAAAGGAGGAAGGAGGGAGGAGGGAGGAAGGGGGAGGGGGGAAGGGGGAGGGCAGACGAGGGAGGAAAAGAAGGAGATGGCTTCCGCCTTAATGTCAATGGCAGCGGTGAGAGGGTTGCCATTTCGGTTGAGAAGAATAGGGTGTGATTTATATGTGTTCTAATACTAAATAGGTCATATGGCCACCAATACCAAAGTACGAATTTTTTTTTAAAAAATACCAAGTTTCGGCCAAAATCTCAGTTTCGGGCCTGACCGAAACCATGCTTGAAACCGAAAAACTCAAACTTTGGTAATTTGACATAGCATTTCAGAAGCAAGTATCTACTTTAGACTTCAAGCATAGGGAATGAGATTTACTTGAATTATATGCGTTCTAATACTAAAAATTGTGTGGAATAGGCCATTTCAGTGCATATATACACGTAGTCTACCAACCTAAGGTCCAAAATCAAACTACCATTTTGGGTGTTATTTTTTAAAATCTAAGGGTTCCACTATGTTTATAGGGCCTAAAATAGGATGTCCTACTAGTTTCATGGCCTAATTAGGTCATATGGCCACCAAAACCCAAGTTTAAAAAAAATATCAAGTTTCGGCCAAAGTCTCAGTTTCGACCGAAACATCTCGGCTTCGGGCCTGATCGAAACCATGCCTGAAACCGAAAACTCGAAGCTTGGTGATGTGACATAGCATTTCAGAAGCACATATCTACTTTAGACACCAAGCTTTTATTCCACGTGCATAATCTTCTTACTTGCTGCTGTTGACAAGGATAACAGAAATAATGGCTTTAGAGAGTGTCTTGACATCAATCCTAACAAGCACCCAATCTCAATGCACCTCCCCATACTCCATGTATTTCCATATTGAACCAACTTATTTACAGCCTCAGAGATTTTTTATAATTTAAGTAAACACAAAATTGAAGGCGTATAAATGCATCTGTCTCTGCATATGTGGACATGGTTTTAAGTTTCGACTGAGACGTATCGGTTTCAACACTAACAGAAACGAAACCAAGGGTCGATACTGGTTTGGTCCAAGTTTCAGCCCAGTTTCGATAGGTTTCTTTTCATATTTCAACAGGTTTCGATCGAGACCTCCTTGTTTCATAGGTTTCGATACTGCTCCTTGGGATTTTGTCAAAAACTTGCAGTTTTTTTTGCCAAATCACTTGATTTCTTCCCACTTTTTTGCATTCTTCTAATCATTCAACCCTTGTACAGCTTGGATTTGCGTGATTGGAGCTTGAAAGAAATTGTTTTTTCCCCATCTCTAATTTTTGGAAAAACTAGTACATAAATATAGTAGTTTCGTTTCAATTTTTTATATGTTCAATAGAATGGCCCAATCTACAACTTCACGGAGTCAGATTGTTTTTTAGGTTGTTAAATAATGTTTTGAATTTTCTAGAATGAGCATGGATGTATCGAGCTTGTCTGGCACACTAGAAGCCATGAGTTTTGGGGGAGAGTAGAGGATTTGGGCATTAGCGTGCACCATCCTTCACAAGAGAGAGCCCCAGTCCAGGACATCACAGTGATAGTGGCTTCGAGAGCAACGGTTTAGCATCACATGTTGGGTATGGTGGATATGCTGGTGGACTGTCCTTCTAGAGCACCGGTTCAGCATTTGTAGGGTATGATAGATATGAGGGTGGCTACGGTGGATCTCCTACTTCATTCCTTAGCACTGAGTATGGGGTGGTTCAAGTGCTGGGTCATCTTTCGTCAACAACATCTTGTATCCGGCCAAACCAATTGTGCCAGCTCTACCCAATTCCAGTCTCAATGAGCCATTCCTTAGGTTTGGATACCTGAGGTCTGTTGATGATGAGGCTTATAGGTGAGCTGTCATGGACTATCAGAACAACTAGGCACAAATATGTCATGGGATACATATGTGCTGCATTCGGAGGAGCGTCACCGACATCTTCAGTCATATGCAGCTCGTGGATTAGACCCGCCAAGAAACTCCATGTGTTATTGAGTGGTATACTGTTGTAAACTTGTATTTCCCTAACCTAATGTATGTTTTGATTGTTTTAATTGCATATTTACATTTCCAATAGCTAAATTACATGTAGTCAGTGTTTATAATAGAGTTGGTGTACAGAAGCATTCAGTGTACACTAGCAAACTTGGGTCCAAACCACAAGTATCATTTTGGGTATTTTTTTTAAAACTAATTCATTGAATAGGTGTAAAATGGTAAAACTAGGCAGCACAAAAAAAAAATGTCAAAAAACCATTTTCTGGGCCTTGAAACCTAGGTTTCGATTTTGGTCCAGAAAACCCCAGGTTTCGGTCAAAACCTGGGAGGTTTCAGTTTCGACCAGGGTCGAAACCTGGAACCTAGTGTATGGAACTTTTAATAACAATACCACCCATATGACTATTTCATGGTAAGGAAGGCCCACAACACACCACGTACAGCACATGTTATAAATAGGTGTAAGCCGAACCAGCTGAACAAGGTATAAATGAAATATTTAATAAGAATAGAATCAGAATGTAGGGATGCAATTAAAGGCATGAAAGAGAGGGAAAGCAAAGAGATGGTTACAGCTATGGAACGCTCCACTGCTTGTACAAAATCAATTTTCTCCACAACAACTTTGTTTGATCTACCAGCCAACAGAGCAGCTTCATTCACCAAATTTGCAAGGTCTGCCCTGTGCAATGTCCAAAATCAACAAATCAATCGCATGGGAAAAAAGGAATAACCCTGAACAAGTTCAAACAATTAGATAGCCTCATACCCAGTGAAACCAGTTGTCATAGAAGCGAAGTCACTAAGGTCAACATCTTCCCCTAAAGGAAGTTCCTTCTTGGAAACATGAACTCTTAAAATGGATTCCCTTCCAAGCCTATCAGGGGTTTCCACCTAAAAAAGATATAATTAATACAAGTTATTCTCCAAGAAAATGCTAAGCTATAAAGGAACATTAAAGTCAAGTTTGATTGTAAGACTCAAAGCAAACATCCAGTACAAAACAGACCATGACAACACGATCAAATCTCCCAGGACGACGAAGTGCAGGGTCCAAGACATCTGCTCGATTGGTTGCCCCAAGAACAATCACTGCAGAGCTGCTGTCAAACCCATCCATCTCCTGCAGCACAATTTCAATATCACAAATTATGATGCTTGTATATTGCCAAGACCATTCAGAAACATAACATTGGGTCTCCCAGGTATCTCACAGTAAGCAATTGATTCAGCGTCTGTTCTCGCTCATCATTGCTGACGATGCGGAATCGGCCATCGCGACTTTTTGCAACGGCATCTATCTGCAGAGAATAAAATGTTGCAAAGAAAATGTACAATGCATGAAGGAGATCCTGAGGAAAATATGAACTCCCAACGCAAAGAACTTGTTGAATACTAGCACTGTTACAAACCTCATCAATGAATATTATTGATGGTGCCTCCTTCTTTGCCCTTGCAAAGAGATCTCTGACACGAGATGCTCCCATGCCAACATACAATTCCACAAATTCACTTGCTGAACAACTTATGAAGGGGACCTCAGCTTCCCCAGCTACAGCTTTTGCCAAAAGAGTCTTACCTGTCCCAGGAAGACCCACCTGTAATATATCATTAAGAATCACATTCCAAAACTTTGAATTTGAAATAAGGTTATCTCTTGTAGAACATGAGGATGTAGACAAAAACCCAACAATTACTGGTACACTTGGTGAACTAATATGCCGTAATGGGTCACCTAACAGTCTACCTTATGTGTAAATTAAACTTCTCATGCAGGAGGGGGGATGGGAACTCACCAGGAGAACCCCTCGAGGAGGGCGAGCACCAAGTCGTACATACTTGTCTGGATTCCTAAGAAATTCCTGACCAGCAAATATCCACATAAAAACACCATTTCCTGTATTGGGGTAACAAAGACTATGGTCCTCCCTAAACAATAAATCAAAAGGTAGTACAAGTATCAAAATTTATGGACAAAGTCAAGCATACCACAATTTCTTCTAGCTCCTCCTTAGCCTCATCAACCCCTGCAACATCAGCAAAGGTAATCTGTTCCCCTTGTTCAGACACTTTTACTCCACCTGAACCACCAGATTTGCGGCTCCTCAGCTGACCAGCTGTATGCTATAAATACATACACATCGACACCCCAGACACAATTAAAGTACAGCATAAAAATCAGATTTTTCAGGGTATGAAAAGAAAGTAGGGTCCTAATCAAACCTGAGAAAAGCTTACAGGGAACCTATGGATAAGCCCTGCAAGTACAGCAACGTAGAAAATAGCAATCTGTAAAATGGATGGGCCAAGTCAGTTACACAAACTATAGGAACTTCCATGAAACAATAACAAGAGGTGCTCAATCATCAAATGAGAAATTTCAAAAGAATAAAGAAAGATCTTCTGTCACACTGGAAATGGCAGTGGAAAATACTAAAGTACTTCATTAATGGAGTTTTGTTATAAATATGGGGAAGATGAAGCAGTGGTATTCAGGTAATAGTTCCTCAATTTATATGAGTATACTGCCCTTTTTTTAGTCTCGTTTTTTAATCTACACGTTTAAAACCCGTACTGTCTATTTCTGTTTTTTTTTTTTTGCCGTTTTCTATTTTTTTGACCATACCGTTCGGAGTTTTATGCCGTTTAAACCCGTACTGTCTGGTTCCATTTTTTTACCATTCCCGTTTTTGCTAACTATCGTTCAGATCTAAGGAGACCGTTAGGATGGACATGGATGTGGAGCTTGTCTAGCATACTGGAAGCCATTAGTTTCAGAGAGAGTAGAGGATTTGGGTATTGGCATGCACCATCCTTCATAGGAGAGAGCCCCAGTCCAACACATCATGGTGATAGTGGCTTATAGAGAGCGTCAGTTCAGCATCACATGCTGGGTATAGTGGATATGTTGGTGGACCATCCTTCAAGAGCAACGGTTCGGCATTTGGAGAGTATGATGGCTATGAGGGTTCTAGGTCATCTTTCGTCAACATCATCTTCTCGTATCCAGTCCAACCATTTGTGCGGGCTCCAGCGAGTTCTAGTCTCAGTCAACCATTTCCTAGGTTCGGATACCTCCGGTATGTTGATGAGGCTTATAGGTAGGTTGTCACAGACTACCAGAACAACTGAGCACAAAATATGCCAAGGGATACGTATGTGTCACATTCGAAGGAACGCCTACAAAATCTTCAGTCATACGCAGATTGTGGATTAGATCTGTCAAGAAACTCCATGTGGTATTGAGTGGTGATGTTGTATACTTTTATTTCCTTAACCTAATGTATGTTTTTGATTGTTTTAATTGCATCTTTACATTTCCAGTAGCTAAATTATATGTAGTCAGTGTTTATAATAGGGCTAGTTATGATAACCAGTCCACAAGAGGATCGCAAACTTCAGGTCCAGCAACAGTAAATACTTCGATCAATTCTCAGATTTGCATGAGATTTCAGAACAATAAAATAAAAAACAAGAAATCGAAAAAGGAAGAAGATAGGGTAGTCTCTCTCAGACTCGGCCATAGTTGTCAAGGCGTCACCTAGGCGTCCAGGCGGATTTCTAGTGCCTAGGCAGCTGCTGCCTTACATTGGTTTAATTGGTATTGAACAGGTTCTGACACTTATTTATGCCAAATATCACTTAAGTTTCATTTACTTAAGATATTATTCATAAATAAGCAAATACCCCCCTATTTGAATCCAATAAAAATAGTTAAAAAATTAAATTCCAAAAGGATAAAAAGTCAACCCCCAGTTCAAGAACAAAAACTAGATTTTTGGTGGTAGGTGACATTTTCAACTTTCTAATGTTGGGCTTTTTCTCAAATCTAAAAATTCCATAAATCTTATTATGGTAAAACATTGCTAAAAACCAAAAGTGCGGTAAAATATCCATTTGTTTTGATATCTAAAAAAATATTTTCATTCAAAGCGATTTTGACAACATTCGCGCACACCAAATAAGGTTTGACCGGAACATAACTCCTTCAAAAATCAGATTTAAGCAATCTTGGATTTGTTGGAAAGCTGGTATTATACTCTACCTAATTCAAAAAGTCTCATGTAAAAATAAAATCATTTGATCAATCAAATTTCTTAGAGAACAAGAACATTTCTCTAAATCGAAAGCATGTTAATTACTTATTGATAACATCATATTTTCTACGAACAGTGTAAACCAAATGTGAGACTAGGTATACCTGAAAATGACCAATTCCAAGAACATATAAACCAAATGTGTGTTTTGATTGTTTCACACATATAACTGATATATTAAAAAAATAATACTGGAACAAAGCTATGGACTCGGCTCTCTCAACCACAATGTCTCACCGTATTTGGTCTCTCACCAATGTTATCTCACCATACTCTCTCACAGAGCAAAAAAACACAAAGCTATGTTTTGTTTTTTCTGGGTACACCATCCTTGGTGCAACAGTAAGGTTGCTCCATTTTGACCAAGTGGTCAAGGGTTCAAGTCTGGAAACAGCCTCTCTGCGAAAGCAGGGGTAAGGCTGCCTACATTATAACCCTCCCTAGACCCTGCAGTGGCAGGAGCCTCGTGCACTGGGTATGGTCTTTTTTATGTTTTTTTTTTTTTCTCTATCTCATTAATTCATATCGTGTACAAGACTATAGCCCCCTTACAACATATATAGAAGACTCAAAACCCTAAACACTAAAAATGAAAAGCCCAATCCAATCCTTAACTAATAAGGTAACATAAATTAACTAGGAATTTAAAATAATGAGAGAAACTGACTAAAATTGAACTCTAACTAAATTAATTAAGTAAATACCGTTTTCCTACTTTCTACCCATATTCTAGGCCCATTAAAGCGACCCTTTACAAAGAAAACCAATGGGGATCAAAGGCCCAACACATATATAACCCAACTCAAAACTTATTTCCAATAAAATAAGCCCTTTAGGTAACTTATTTGCATTAATTCTCCCCAGCTTGGAAAAAAAAAAACTCTTCCACGAGTTTGGTAGTGATGTTGAACCAAACTTACACGATCATCCTCCGATGGGAAGTAGAATTCAGCAACCTTTGACTCCATTTGCCGTCCCAACCTAGCTCTGATACCAAATAATGTAGACCATTCACAAGTCAACCAGTGTCCGAGGTCTCGCGAGATCTCAACAAGATCTAGGCAATTTTCTCGATTTCGACTCGGGTCAAGTCGAGATGGGGTGCGAAATTAGAAGAATACATTTTCTCGGGCGAGATTTCAGTATCTTGCCGAAATTTCAGAAATTCAGTTATATAAATAGCATGTTTCGACTTTTCTTGGTCGAAATTTCGACCTATTCTCGGTAAACACGACTAGTTTTGCCAGATTATGAAGAAAACAACACCAAATCTAACCAAAAAAATGAAGCTTGGAACACTTGGATATGAGGCTCAGGAACAACATTTGGAGGAGATTTGTTGCCCAACAACCTTCCTTGGAGGAGATTTGAACTTGAAGGCCTGACACTCAACATTAGGATGAGCATATAGGGATAGGAGTGACTTGTTACTTGGTAGTTATAGGCTTGTATAGTTAAATGTTGACTCCAAATATATTTGACTCTATATAACAAACAATGTTAAATGTATGATTTATAAAATGTTTCATAATTTGATGTCTTTTCATTCCTATTGTTTATTTAAGTCATTCTACTTGAATTATGTGTTCTAATACTAAAGATTGTGTGGAATAGGTCATATCAGTATATATAGATATACAACGTACACTATAAACCTAGGGTCTTAAGTCAAACTACCATTTTGGGTGTGATTTTTAAAAAACTAAGGGTTCCACCATGTTTGTAGGGCCTAAAATAGGCTGTCCTGCAAGTTTCATGACCTAATCAGGTCATCTGGCTACCTAAACCAAGGGCCGAGATTTGCATAAAAAATGCACCAACTCAGCCGAGATCTCGCCGAGTTACCGAGACAACTCGGTTTTTTGCCTGATCGAAACCAGCTGAGATACCGAGACCTCGAACCTTGGTGATAACCAGTCTGCAAGAGGATCGCAAACTTCAGGTCCAGCAACAGTAAATACTTCGATCAGTTCTTAGATTTGCAGGAAATTTCAAAACAATAAGATAATAAAAAAAAAAACACAAGAAATCGAAGAAGGAAGGAAGAAGATAGGGTAGTCTCTCTCAGACTCGGGCCTCTAACCCACGGCCTCTCACCGTATTTTGGTTTCTCAACAATGGCATGTCACTATAATCTCTCACAGAACAAAGCACGAAGCTACGTTTTTTTTCCCCCCTCGATCTCATTAATTCAAATTCATGTACAAGGTCGTAGCCCCTTACAAACTTATATAGAAGACTCAAAAACAGACTCAAACGCTAAAAAGGAAAGGCCTAACCCAAATCCTTAACTAATAAGGTAATATAAACTGACTCCGAAACTAAAATAACGAAAGAAACTAACTCAAAATAGGATTCTAACTAAACTAATGAAGTAAATCCCGTTTTCCTACTTACTACCCATATTTTAGGCCCATTAAAGCGGCCCGTTACAAAGAAAATCCAAGGGATCAAAAGCCTAATACATATATAACCCAACCCAAAGCTTATTTTCAATAAAATAAGCCATTTAGGAGACTTATCTGCATCACTATTGTACCATTTTTATTTTTATTTTTTTAACTAATTCATGGAATAGGTGTAAAATAGTAAAAAAAGGTTAAAAAAAAAAATTCTGGACCTTGAAACCTAGATTTCAATTCTGCGCCTGGGAAGTTTCGGTTTCGTCTATGGTGAAACCTGAAACCTTGCTTATATTTGTTTGCATGGAAGGGCTGATGCAGATTCATCACCCAAATGGGCTTATTTTATTAGGAATAAGTCTAGGGTTGGGTTATATACATGTTGGGCCTTTAATCCCATGGGTTTTCTATGTAATAGGCCACTTTTATAGGCCTAAAATATGGGTAATAAGGTTACATACGCGATCAGTTAGTAGATTTCTTTTTATTTGGTTAGTGGTCATGTGATCACTTAAGTAATCATGTGACTTGGTTAAGTGGCCATGTGACAACTTAAGTGGTCATGCGACTATTTAATTGTTATTTAAGTTAGGCTGTGTAACAACTTAAGCGGTCATGTGACTATTTAATTGTTATTTAAGTTGGGTTGGATTAGGACTCTATAAATCCAGCTATGTTTTGAGTCTATTTCCTTTGTTATTTCACTTTCCTAATCAGTTTAAGTTACCTAATAGGTTAAGGATTGGGTTAGGCCTTTCCTTTTTAGTATAGGAGTCTATTTTTTAGTCTTTTATATAAGGTTGTAAGGGGGGCAAGTATTGAAAACGAATTTTGATATTAATAAAAAGCTTTTGCTGCTCTTCTTCTCCATTAAGGATTTTTGTCTTATGTTTGATCAAGACTGGTTGGATCGGTGTTTGATCCGATTGACACCTTGCGGAGGGAAGCCTAGGTGGTTCGTTGGTGGGATTGGTGTTTGATCTAACCGACACTTTACGGTGTGAAGCACGAGTGGTTCTCTTCAAGTTCTACTTTCTAGTTTCAGACAAAGATTCAATTTTTATTCAAGTTCCTCCATCAACAAGCTACTGCCAATACTTTTCTGCCATTACAAGTAAGTTGGAAGCATCCCCATTCCCATCCTTCTTCTTCTAATCCACTAAACCACCAAACCCTTATATCTCCTCCGTCACTGAACAACATTCCCATAACCTAGATTCTGCCCAGATCAAACCAGCCAGCAAAATCCCTCTTTTTTTAATTCAAACTCTCCACCCCTGCCCCTATAGCACTAGATCCAAACCCTAGCCCCATCCTCCCACTTTAAACCCTAGATTCCTCTATTTTGCACTTTTCAAAAACCCAAAACCCTAACCCTAAATTGCTGCAATTCAAATCAGCATACTTCCCTCCATTAAAACATCTCAAGACCTTCATTGTTAGACTCCCCTACCTTGACTTGACATAACCCTAACCCTAGTTTCACCAAAAACCCTATTTTTGACCTAGCCGATTCACCTGTTCATAATAGATCCTGGTATACTTGCTCCTAGCTGGTCCTCTACAAATCTAGGACTACATTAGGGGCAGATGTTATAAATTTACATAATCCTTTTAGCTCGTCACCCCTCTTCTTCCCCTGCATTGGTTAATTTACTCCTTCCCGAGTTATTCCGATGGTTCTCAAACCCACCTTGACCCACCTGCTACCAACTGCAACAATAGTGGGTCTGCCGAGTGAAGCACCAACAGCCTCTTGCCCCTTTTGCCTAAGTCGTCGACAGCAGCGTTACTATCATCGACACCAGGACCAACACCATCCAAGTCCCATCATTCTTCCCTCTTACACCATGTATCTTTTATTCCACTGTTGTGCCTTCCTATAAAGATCCAGTATGCAGCTCATCTCTCCTTTCCAAAGAAAATCATTACAATCCAACGGTGGAGAAAAACACAAACTCAGAATGTGGAATTACAGGCAAGGGTGGTGAAGGGGCAAAGGTGGAGGAATTGGTGGCTATGCTGGTGGTGGGAATTGGGATCGACATGGGTGGCAGCCGACCTGGTGGTGGGGTCGGCTGTGGTGTGCAGAAATGGAGCACCAGACATCCCTAATTCACTTTTCATGGCATTACAAGGAGAGCCCCCACCATGAACTTCCCCAACCCAATGTCCCAACCCCACCCTTGGTGAAGGTGGGATTCAATTCCGACATCAATTCCAACACCGAGGTCAGTTTTGACGCCTTGGAAGAAAGTCATGGAGTCATCTCCAACATCGACGGCAATGTCAATGAGTGGGACCTTCAGTTCACTTTCCTCAGAAAGGCTGGAGAAATCCGGCACCGATCGAGCAACATAGGGGAAAGCCAGAATTATATCAGATGTCTAGAGCTGAAATGATAGCACATTCATTAAATACTCATACTCCATCAGCATCCGCTCAAACTTATCGGCAGCAAGAGCTTCTCCTACCAATTTGCTACAATCGGAGAGCAAGAGCTCATATACTTGTCCCTGTGCTTGCTCAAAACATCGAGCAGAGCATCCACAGAGTAGCCACATCTACGAAGGGGCACTCTAAGCAGACTAACATAATCTTTTATACGGAGAAAATGATCAGAGATTTGCATCCTAGAGAACTGACCCTCTAGCACAGAACACATCTTACTGACAGCAGTCTCCCATAGAGTATCAACTTCAAACTTGGAATTTAAACCACCACCGGTCCTCAAAATCCAGCCCTCCAAGATAAGGAATCTGGCAATCTGCGAGAAAAAGTTTTGATATGATTCAAGAAAGGGGGTTATCAAGGATACCTGAAAATCATATGTCAACGGAAGCTTCCGATTCTCAAAATAATACTGCTTACACCAATCCTCAAGTCCTAGGGTATGGTGGTTATGAATTATGATAACCCTGTACAAAGGCATCAAATCAAACCCCAAAAGGCCACTAACATCATTACTATACAGTCTATACTTATCCTTGGCTTCATCTCCAGCAGCCTAGTGACAAGGTCATCCTCATCTTCTCCTTCTAGGGCATAATTACAGTACCTCAAGCTGAGCTTGCTCTACTCGTCGGCCTGATGTTGCTTGTTTGGTTGGATGACATAATGAAAAGAAAACAATGAGGTTTTGGCTTAAGTTAATCCACCCATATTTGTTTGGCTTTGACTTGATACATTTCTCCAAGCTAAGCCAAATGAATCAACTGAACCAAGTCAAAAGTGAAATTATTTACCCTGTCCCTGATTCCAAATTGCTCAAAAGAGGGAGCCAAGGGTTAGAAACATAGTTGTAAAGGCAACTAGGCAGCCAAAGGCATTGGAGGGGCGGTTAGACGACAATGCACCAGCCTAGGCGTCGCCTATGCACCCTAGGCGTGCATTAATGACTACATGTAATATAACAATAATAATTTTATATAATTATGTTTAAAGCAACATAGAAGCCATGTCAATACAATATGATATAATTATGCTAGTAATGACCTAATATGAGAAAATCAACATATAACAAACAAAGCATAGGATATAACATAAGCATATTCATAAAAAAACAAAGCAATAAACATAAATCATGGAAAACTCGTGAAGTGTCAACAAGGCGTGCTGTCACCTTGGACCCAAGAAAGAGCCTGGACACCTAGATGGAGCCTAGGCGACGCCTTGACAACTGTGGTTAGAAAAAAGATTACAAAATCTGTTCGTAACCATCTCAGTAACAAACAGATTTACCCAACTTAAAAGGCCTAGTTCCACTAAGCATATTCTTTCTCATTGATTTATTTTAGTGTGGTAATAACACCACAACCATAAATTTCTTAAAGTTTGTCCTTTTATTGAAATTTTAGAGTTGCCAAGTCAGACTCCTTTTATCCATGTTGGACACCACAACATGTCCGTGTCAAGATGATAAAAAATGGGCATGGCCGATAGAAACAGAAAACAACACATTTAAGAAGGGTATTGTTTGGACTTCCAATGGTAACACTTATCATAAGCAATTACAAGATCGATAACCATCTATTATATTCTCCAGGAGCTTGCGTTGACAAGAATTTTTAGGAGCTCCATTATATTCTCCAGGAGGACGTGTTGACAGAAATTTGTAGAGCTCCTCCATGTTGTAATTCTGGTCCCACAATCCCGTGAACAATTCTTGATATAAATCTTAGATGTTATATTTAAAGTCAAGCTTATAGTACGTTGATTATCCAAAAAGGGCTACAAGGAAGCTGAAGCGAAGAATCAGGAAAAAAACACAAAACCTTGTTACAAAAATATATAGGTGTGCTAATTTTGGTATACGAAATATAACCTCAATGAAATGGAGGCTTGTAATTCAAATTCCAGGCTCAATTGCCATATTACGCTTGTCCAAGCTATGTAATGAAAAATTTTAGATACGCAAAAAAAACTCAATTTCTTGTGTAAATATGACAATCTCAGCGAAAAGTCAGCAGCAGTATGCACTATGCAGCCACATGGAAAGAGCAGTCATTCAAAACACGATTACATCAAATCAGAAAATACTATTCATAAATCAAATATAGAAGTTTGAGGAGCGGTAAGGAGCCCGCCTTCTGGAATCAAGGCAAACCTATAAAAAACCACGGGTTACCCTAGAGTTACGAAATATAGCCTCAATGAAATGGAGGCTTGTAATTCAAATTCCAGGCTCAATTGCCATATTACGCTTGTCCAAGCTATGTAATGAAAAATTTTAGATACGCAAAAAAAAACTCAATTTCTTGTGTAAATATGACAAATCTCAGCGAAAAGTAAACAGCAGTATGCACTATGCAGTCACATGGAAAGAGCAGTCATTCAAAACACGATTACATCTAATCAGAAAATACTATTCATAAATCAAATATAGAAGTTTGAGGAGCGGTTAGGAGCCTGCCTTCTGGAATCAAGGCAAACCTATAAAAACCACAGGTTACCCTAGAGTTACCCTGGTTCATAAAATGGGGCCGGCCTGCATGGTTCATGAGAAGTGAGTCTCCATCAAAAGAAGATTTTTAGACTTTACAGTTAATTCTGAGGTAATCTGTATAACATGAGTCTATATCAGAAGCAAATAATCATATAAGTTGAGCAGTTGTTTCCTCACTGTGGGCTTTTGCATCTTAACTCTCTTTCTTATTTCAAAATTCCTTGAGTCGCAAAACGTGTTCAAGATAACATTAGATCTTACCAAAGCAGAGTTGAAAAATCCACCCGACCGCTTATCTGGTGACTCAAACTCTACGTCGTTTTCGAGCATTTTCTCATACGGAGCCTTTATGTCGGTCGGACGCGTGGTTGTGTAGACAACTCGCTTAGTAGGAGCTACACTTTGTATCAAAGCCTCTGTTTCCTGTAATTTACTAGTGCCACTCACTTCATTCTCCAGACTTCCAGGTTCTGATTTCAATCTAAACATGATATGAACTCCATCAACCTCCACTTTCTGCACCTGATTATTACTGATTTTGCTCAAGAAATCACTATAAGGGACGTTCACAAAAGTTTTCGGGGTCCTTGGTTCCGAACCCGGTAAAGGAATTCCAGGCCGAAGCAATCTCATTACAAACATGACAATACCCAGTTGTAGAAGCAATATCCCGACCTAGCTCTGATACCGAATAATGTAGAGATGTTGAACCAAACTTGCACGATCATCCTCCAATGGGAAGTAGAATTCAGCAACCTTTGACTCCATTTTCCGTCCCAACCTAGCTCTGATACCAAATAATGTAGACCAGTCACAAGTGAACCAGTGTTCAAGGTCTTGCGAGATCTCAACAAGATCTAGGCAACTTTCTTGATTTCGACTTGGGTCAAGTCGAGATGGGGTGCGAAATAAGAATACATTTTCTCGGCCGAAAGTTCAGTATCTCGCCGAAATGTCAGAAAGTCAGTTATATAAATACCATGTTTCGACTTTTCTTGATCGAAATTTTGACCTATTCTTGGTAAACTAAACTGGTTTCACCAGATTGTGAAGAAAACAGCTCCAACTCTTACCCAAAAAAAAAAACTTGGAACACTTGGATTTGATGCTCAAGAACAACATTTGGAGGAGATTTGCTGCCCAACAACCTTCCTTGGAGGAGATTTGAACTTGAAGGCCCGGCACTCAATATTAGGATGAGCATATAGGGATAGGAGTGACTTGGTACTTGGTAGTTATAGGCTTGTATAGTTAAATGTTGACTCAAAATATATTTGACTCTATATAACAAACAATGTTAGATGTATGATTTATGAAATGTTTCATAATTTGATGTCTTTTCATTCCTATTGTTTATTTAAGTCGTTCTACTTCAATTATATGTGTTCTAATACTAAAGATTGTGTGGAATAGGTCATATCAGTATATATAGATATACAGCGTACACTACAAACCTAGGGTCTTAAGTCAAACTACCATTTTGGGTGCGATTTTTAAAAAACTAACGGTTCCACCATGTTTGTAGGGCCTAAAATAGGCTGTCCTGCAAGTTTCATGACCTAATCAGGTCATTTGGCTACCTAAACCAAGGGCCGAGATTTGACATAAAAAATGCACCAACTCGGCCGAGATCTCACTGAATTACCGAGACAACTCGGTTTTTTGCCTGACCGAAACCAGCCGAGATACCGAGACCTCGAACCTTGGTGAAAACCAATCTACAAGAGGATCGCAAACTTCAGGTCCAGCGATAGTGAATACTTCGATCAGTTCTTAGATTTGCAGGAAATTGCAAAACAATAAGATAAAAAAACACAAGAAATCGAAGGAAGGAAGGAAAGAAGAAGATAGGGTAGTCTCTCTCAAACTTGGGCCTCAAACCCACGGCCTCTCACCGTATTTTGGTTTCTCACCAATGGCATCTCACTATACTCTCTCACAGAACAACGCACGAAGCTACGTTTTTTTTTTCCCTCAATCTCATTAATTCAAATTCATGTACAAGGTCGTATCCCCTTACAAACTTATATAAAAGACTCAAAAACAAACTCAAACAATAAAAAGGAACGGCCTAGCCCAAATCCTTAACTAATAATGTAACATAATACTAACTACGAAACTAAAATAATGAAAGAAACTGACTCAAAATAGGATTCTAACTAAACTAATGAAGTAAATCCCGTTTTCCTACTTACTACCCATATTTTAAGCCCATTAACGCAGCCCATTACAAAGAAAATCCATGGGATCAAAAACCTATTACATATATAATCCAACCCAAAGCTTATTTTCAATAAAATAAGCCTTAGGAGACTTATCTGCATCACTACTGTACCATTTTGAGTTTTTTTTTTTTTAACTAATTCATGGAATAGGTGTAAAACGGAAAAAAAATAGGCAGCATAAAAAAAGGGTAAAAAAATAAACATTTTCTGGGCCTTGAAACCTAGATTTCAATTCTGGGCCTGGAAGTTTCGGTTTCGTCCATGGTGAAACCTGGAACCTTGCTTGTATTCATTTGCATGGAGGGGCTGATGCAGATTCATCACCCAAATGGGCTTATTTTATTAGGAATAAGTCTAGAGTTGGGTTATATACATGTTGGGCCTTTGACCTATGGGTTTTCTATGTAATAGGCCACTTTTATGAGCCTAAAATATGGGTAATAAGGTTACATACGGAATTAGTTAGTAGATTTCTTTTTATTTGGTTAGTGGTCATGTGATCACTCAAGTAATCATGTGACTTGGTTAAGTGGTCATGCGACTATTTAATTGTTATTTAAGTTGGACTGTGTGACAACTTAAGTGGTCATGTGACTATTTAATTATTATTTAAGTTGGGCTGGATTAGGACTCTATAAGTCCAGCTATGTTTTGAGTTTGTTTCCTTTGTTATTTCACTTTCCTAGTCAGTTTAAGTTACCTAATACGTTAAGGATTGGGTTAGGCCTTTCCATTTTAGTGTAGGAGTCTATTTTTGAGTCTTTTATATAAGGTTGTAAGGGGGGAAGTATTGAACACGATTTTTGATATTAGTAAAAGGCTTTTGCTGCTCTTCTTCTCCATTGAGGATTTTTGCTTTATGTTTGATCAAGGCTAGTGGGATCGGTGTTTGATCCGATTGACACCTTGCGAAGGGAAGCCCAGGTGGTTCGATGGTGGGATTGATGTCTGATCCAATCGACACTTTGCTGTGTGAAGCACGAGTGGTTCTCTTCAAGTTCTACTTTCTACTTTCAGTCAAAGATTCAATTTTTATTCAAGTTCCTCCATCAACAAGCTACTGCTAATACTTTTCTGCCATTACAAGTAAGTTGGAAGCATCCTCATCCCATCCTTCTTCTTCTAATCCTCTAAACCACCAAACCCTATATCCCCTCCACCACTGAACAACATTCCCATAATCTAAATTCTGCCCATACCAAACCAGCCAGCAAAATCCCTCATTTTTTAATTCAAACTCTCCACCCCTACCGCTATAGCACTCGATCCAAACCCTAGCCCCATCCTCCCACTCTAAACCCTAGATTCCTCCATTTTACACTTTAAAAAAACCCGAAACCCTAACTTTAAATTGGTGTAATTCAAATTAGCATACTTCCCTCCATTAAAACATCTCAGGACCTTCATTGTTAGACTCCCCTACCTTGACTTGACATAACCCTAACCCTAGTTTCACCAAAAACCTTATTTTTGACCTAGCCGATTCACCTGTTCATAACAGATCCTGGTATACTGGCTCCTAGCTGGTCCTCTACCAATCTAGGACTACATTAGGGGCAGATGTTATAAATTTACATAATCCTTTTAGCTCGTCACCCCTCTTCTTCCCCTGTGGCAAATTTACTCCTTCCCGAGTTATTCCCATGGTTCTCAAACCCACCTTGACTCACCTGCTACCAACTGCAACAGTAGTGGGTCTGCCGAGTGAAGCACCAACAGCCTCTTGCCCCTTTCGCCTAAGTCGTCGACAGCAGCGTTACTATCATCGACACCAGGACCAACACCATCCAAGTCCCATCATTCTTCCCTCTAACACCATGTATCTTTCATTCCACCGTTGTGCCTTCCTATCAAGTATCAAGATCCAGTGTGCAGCTCATCTCTCCTTTCCAAAGAAAACCATTACAATCCGCCGGTGGAGAAAAACACAAACTCAAAATGTGGAATAACAGGCAAGGGTGAAGGGGCAAAGGAGGAGGAATTGGTGGCTATGCTGGTAGTGGGAATTGGGATCAACATGGGTGGCGGCCAACCTGTTGGTGGGGTCGGCTGTGGTGTGCAGAAATGGAGCACCAGACATCCCTAAGTCACCACTTTTCATGGCATTACCAGGAGAGCCCCCACCATGAACTTCCCCAACCCAATGTTCCAACCCCACCCTTGGTGAAGGTAGGATTCAATTCCGACATCAATTCCAACACCGCGGTCAGTTTCGACGCCTTGGAAGAAAGTCATGGAGTCATCTCCAACATCGACGGCAATGTCAATGAGTGGGACCTTCTGTTCACTTTCCTCAGAAAGGCTGGAGAAATCCGGCACCGATCGAGCAACATAGGGGAAAGCCGGAATTATATCAGATGTCTAGAGCTGAAATGATAGCACATTCATTAAATACTCATACTCCATCAGCATCCGCTCAAACTTATCGGCAGCAAGAGCTTCTCCTACCAATTTGCTACAATCGGAGAGCAAGAGCTCATATACTTGTCCCTGTGCTTGCTCAAAACATCGAGCAGAGCATCCACAGAGTAGCCACATCTATGAAGGGTCACTCTAAGCAGACTAACATAATCTTTTTGACGGAGGAAATGATCAGAGATTTGCATCCTAGAGAACTGACCCTCTAGCATAGAACACATCTTACTGACAGCAGTCTTCCATAGAGTCTCAACTTCAAACTTGGAATTTAAACCACCACTGGTCCTTAACATCCAGCCCTCCAAGATAAGGAATCTGGCAATCTGTGAGAAAAAGTTTTGATATGATTCAAGAAAGAGGGTTATCAAGGATACCTGAAAATCATATGCCAACTGAAGCTTCCGATTCTCAAAATAATACTGCTTAAACCAATCCTCAAGTCCTAGGGTGTGGTGGCTATGATAACCCTGTACAAAGGCATCAAATCAAACCCCAAAAGGCCACTAACATCATTACTATACAGTCTATACATATCCTTGGCTTCATCTCCGGCGGCACTAGTGACAAGGTCATCCTCATCTTCTCCTTCTAGGGCATAATTACAGTACCTCAAGCTGAGCTTGCTCTACTCGTCGTTCTGATGTTGCTTGTTTGGTTGGATGACATAACGAGAAGAAAACAATGAGGTTTTGGCTTAAGTTAATCCACCCATACTAGTTTGACCTTGACTTGATGCATTTTTCCAAGCTAAGCCAATGAATCAACTGAACCGAGTCAAAAATGAAATTATTTACCCTGTCCCTGATTCCAAATTGCTCAAAAGAGGGAGGCAAGGGTTAGAAACATAGTTGTAAAGGCAACTAGGCAACCTAAGGCATTGGAGTGGCGGTTAGACGACAATGCACCTGCCTAGGTGTTGCCTATGCGTGCATTAATGACTATATGTAATATAACAATAATAATTTTATATAATTATGTTTATAAGCGACATAGGAGCCATATCAATACAATATGAAATAATTATGCTAGTGATGACCTAATATGAGAAAATCAACATATAATAAACAAAGCATACAATATAACATAAGCATATTCATAAAAATAAAAATAAAAACAAAGCAATAAACATAAATCATAGAAAACTCGTGAAATGTCAACAAGGCGTGCTGTCACCTTGGACCCAAGAAAGAGCCTGGACACCTAGATGGGGGCCTAGGCGATGCCTTGACAACTGTCGTTAGAAAAAAGATTACAAAATCTGTTCGTAACCATCTCAGTAACAAACAGATTTACCCAACTTAAAAGCCCTAGTTCCACTAAGCATATTCTTTCTCATTGATTTATTTTAGCGTGATAATAACACCACAACCATAAATTTCTTATAGTTTGTCCTTTTATTGAAATTTCAGATTTGCCAAGTCAGACTCCTTGTATCCATGTTGGACACCACAACATGTCCATGTCAAGATGATAAAAAATGGACAGGGCCGATAGAAACAGAAAACAACACATTTAAGAAGGGTATTGATTAAATTTCCAATGGTGACACTTATCATAAGCAATTTAAAAGATTGATAACCATCTATTATAATCTCCAGTAGCTTGCGTTGACAATAATTTTTAGGAGCTCCATTATATTCTCCAGGAGCATGTGTTGACAGGAATTTGTAGAGCTCCTCCATGTTGTAATTCTGGCCCCACAATCCCATGAACAATTCTTGATATAAATCTTAGATGTTATATTTAAAGTCAAGCTTATAGTATGCTGATTATCCAAAAAAGGGGGGGGGGGGCCTACAAGTAAGCTGAAGCGAAGAATCAGGAAAAAACACAGAACCTTGTTACAAAAATATATAGCCGTGCGAATTTTGGTATACGAAATATAGCCTCAATGAAATGGAGGCTTGTAATTCAAATTCCAGGCTCAATTGCCATATTACGCTTCCCCAAGCTATGTAATGAAAAATTTTAGTTACGCAAAAAAAACTCATTTTCTTGTGTAAATATCACAATCACAGAGAAAAGTAAGCAGCAGTATGCACTATGCAGGCACATGGAAAGAGCAGTCATTCAAAACAGGATTACATCTAATCAGAAAGCCAAAAATACTATTCATAAATCAAATATAGAAGTTTGAGGAGCGGTAAGGACTAAGGAGCCCGCCTTCTGGAATCAAGGCAAACCTATAAAAAAACAAGGGTTACCCTAGAGTTGCCCTGGTTCATAAAATGGGGCCGGCCTGCGTGGTTCATGAGAAGTAAGTCTAGATTAAAAGAAGATTTTTAGACTTTACAGTTAATTCTGAGGTAATCTGTATAACATGAGTCCATATCAGAAGCAAATAATCATATAAGTTGAGCAGTTGTTTCCTCACTGTGGGATTTTGCATCTTAACTCTCTTCCTTATTTCAAAATTCCTTGAATTGCAAAACTTATTCAAGATAACATTAGATCATACCAAAGCAGAGTTGAAAAATCCACCCGAGCGCTTATCTGGTGACCCAAACTCTACGTCGTTTTCGAGCATTTTCTCATACGGAGCCTTTATGTCGGTCGGACGCGTGGTTGTGTAGACAACTCGCTTAGTAGCAGCTACACTTCGTATCAAAGCCTCTGTTTCCTGTAATTTACCAGTGCCACTCACTTCATTCTCCAGACTTCCAGGCTCTGATTTCAATCTAAACATGATATGAACTCCATCAACCTCCACTTTCTGCACTTGATTATTACTGATTTTGCTCAAGAAATCACTATAAGGTACGCTCACAAAAGTCGTTGGGGTCCTTGGTTCCGAACCTGGTAAAGGAATTCCTGGACGAAGCAATCTCATGACAAACATGACAATCCCCAGTTGTAGAAGCAATATACCGATTTCCTGAGCCGGAATTATCGGTTGCCATTGCCACTTCCCTCCCTTCCACCATCTGCTCTTTCCTTGCTTCTCACGACGAGGCGACGACGCAGAAGACGAAGCAGTTGATGGTTTACTAACTCCTTCGTTATCACCCTGCTTCCCTTCGCTCTTCTCACTTGAACTAGTCTTCGAATCGCTATCTTGCTCACAAGAACTTTTCACCTGAATTCTTCTGTCTTTACATCTCTGGTTGTTCAAAAAACCTCCCAAAGAATCAAATCCTCCAATATTTCTCGAAACCCTAGCTTTCCTGTAGACACTAATCACAGAGAATGATATCGAGTTCCCACCAAAACAAGGCTGTTTGAGAGGAAGAACCGTCGATTGACCACACCAGAAGTTCAATCTCGCAGTTTCTTTTACATAAAAATTCGAACTTGCAGAGTTTTTCCGATGAGTTACGGGTTTCAGCAATTCAATCGCCGGCATTTCGTAAAACTGGTTTGTGATAGAATGGAGAGAAACTTTGTCAAACCCAAACAAATATATACCTCTGGTTTATAATACGCAAGTATCCAACGCTACAAATGGAGATAGAGATAGAGGTAGAGCGATATACATATACAAAGAAAGGAAACAATTTGAGTCAGAGTTCTTACTCGAAATTTCGACCGTTCGATCCACCTTAGTTGACTCGAAATTGCTATCCAGTTTTGGCCGTTAAGCGTTATCCGTTTACCTTTCTCATAATCAGATGGTTAGATTAGAAGACGACGTCACTCCTGCATAATTTATTAGGGTGATGATTCACGGGGAAGTGCGCGTTTTGAGATTCTATTTCAGCTTAGGCTTCGTTTGGTTACGGGGAAAATTTAGGTATCTTTCTTAGGAAGTGAAATATTTTTTTTTTTTTAAATATTATTAATAGGCAAAAGATTTGCACAACACCAGCTTAATTTCAAAATTATCCCAAATATCCCCTATTTTTATTGTTTTTCATAATAAATACACTTCCTCCAAGGCATGAAACTGCACATTGTTCATGTAGCAAGCCCTCTCCCATTATTTATAGGAAAATCATTTTGATGTTTGATTACAAAATGTTTCTTTAAGAAGTGAAATATATTCCAAGGAAAAAGAATGCTAATGGGTCGTGTGGTTTCTGTGCCCAAACATAAGAGCGCGCAAAGAGACTGTGTTGCCCCTAATGAAATTGTAAATCCCATCTAAACCAATGTCGTTGTGCACACTCTCGTTGGCCCCTGCGCTGGTGCAAGGGCTATACGAACGGCTTGTGACCCATTATCCTATATTTTACGAGAAATAAAAATATTTTTCTTTCCTTGTACCAAATGAAGTCTAAGTGCCGTCGAGTTTCCCATAAAGATCATAATTTCTTTGTAAAATAAAGATTACACACCTTGACTGCCAGTAAACACTTCTCTTCTGTTTGTCTCTTTTCAGTTACCAACATTAATCACCTTTTGATATCTTCATGTTCCTGCCAAATAACCGACTATATATTATTAGCACCCCCAACCAAAACAAAGATTTATTACTGCAGTTCGATCTATGATTCTATATTATTCACCATCCCAAGTGTTAGCCACAATGCTAAAGCCAAAACAGTAGGATTTAGTCATTTAGGTTATCTGGGCAATTATTCCTAGGGCCCCCACGAATATTGTACACTAAATCACTAATTATCATTACGCACAGGGTTGGTCTTGACAAAATTTTCAGTTCCCTAATTGTCCGCGACTAATAAAGTAGAGGTGCCCATCAGTTTATTCGGACTAGTTTTGGTCGAGCCTAATCGGTCCCCAAACTATAAGACCCACACCGTGATTCGACTATTAAGTAATCAGTCCTCATAGGCAAGGCATGGTCCTGTTTATAACCAGTCGATTGAGTACCGTTCTATAATCAGGCTCCTATTGCATGGGCTATAAACGGGCTCATACTGAATGGGCTACAATCGGTCTATGCAAGTTTGGTCCACATAGTTCCTAATGAGATTCAATTATTTGGGATGAAAACAAAACTTCCTTAAGAGAATGTTCCTTAATGGGCTTACGACTAAATGAGTAAATCTCAATTCATTTGAAGCTTTATGGACTTCAATCTAAATGGACATATATATGACGGCATTTCGAACAATATAAATGGCTTTGATTATGTGCGTCATTTATTTTTAGCCTATCAACTTCGTAGTGCATTAATATTCAATTTTTTATTTTATGCTTTTACTTAAGCCATAGTCTATTATATATAGCTTACATAATGCGAAAAGATAAATATATTTGGGGTAATTTGGGTAAAGCAACGGTAAGGTTGCTCCATTATGACGAAGTGGTCACGGATTCGAGTCTCTGGAAACAACCTCTCCATGAAGCGGGGGTAAGGTTGCTTACATTATGACCTTCCCCATACACCACAGCGACAGGAGCCTCATGCATTGGGTACGCCTTTTTTCTGGGTAAACCAAACAGTTCATAAACGGACTTAAACTAGTCAGTCCTTAAACATTTTAGGCTCGGTTGGGCAATCATCAGTCCATCCCTTTGTATCATAAATGACATGTTTAGCTAATGCGTCAGGCCTTAGCCTGACACGTTTAGATAACATGTCGGGTAGATTTCAGGCTTTCATCAGACGAAATAGTACGGACTTTGAATTGACACCCCTGCTCTATAGGATGCCTTGCACACTCTCATTAGCCTCGACACTAGTATAGGGGCTATACAGCCTAGCAACGATCCCCTCCTCATAAGATGTATGCAATTCATGAAACTCTTAGGATACCAAGTTGGGCCCGAATACACTAAGGACTTTGACTTAATTATGATGTCTGTAATAGGGTAGTCCAATTTGTACCTGATAAAATACCAATCGTACCTACTATACCTTTGGCCTTAGGCTATAAAATGTTGTTTTGAGGACAAGGAACACATCCGTCCACTTTGACCGATATAAGGTGGTTTGAGGGTGAATGGGGTTTTTCAATCTACATCTGTCATAACGATCCCAGCCTTCATTGCTTTATTTGGAGGAAGCTCTATTGCGACTCCTTCATTTTTGGGGCTTTTAGTCCAGTTTTTTTTCTTAAGTCTTTCTTCATCCTCAAGCTTTAGCAACATCAAGGTATGAATGTTCAATTTATTTTTAATGTTTCTTTAAATCCTCTCTCAATTGCTTTCCTTCCTTCATGATTATTGTCATAAGAAAACTGAAAAGATATTGGTTGGAATTTTAAACTCAAAATATTTTTTTGATCATTGGCAATTCATCTTTTTGGTTTAATTGTACCCCATTTCTGCCTCTTTTATTCATGTGACGTTGGAGCAAACTTGTACATTTTACTAATTTAGTCATATTTTGGAAATGATGTTAATTTTTTTTGGGATAAAAAAATAAAGCATGTTAGTCTTAGATGTTAAAAAATTTAGACTGATGGAGTTATTTAGGGGGATCATAAGCGTATAAATCAAGATAAAAGGAATAGTTATTGCATTATTTGCCAATGAGACTAGAATGACCCTTTTTTTTTTTTTGCTTTAATTCAAGTGTTGGAAATTAAGAGGTCAATCAGTCGGCCTGGGCCAGTTTCAGTTGGGACTAATCGACCCCCTATTTTAGGATCCCGTACCGTGAATGACCTATTTAGTAATCGGTTCGTATAGGCTAGGCATGGTCCTATTTATAAACTGTCGGTTGGGTACCGATTTATAATTGGGCTCGTACCAAACAGGTTAAATGTGGTTATTAACGAGCTCATACTAAATGAGCTACAATCGGTCTATGCAAGTTTGATCCATATAATGATTCAATTATTTGAAATGAAAAAAAAAAAAAAAAAAAAAAAAAACCTTAAGAGAATGTTCTTCAATGGGGCTAACAGCTAAATAAGTAAATCTGAATGCATTTGGAGCTCTATGGACTTCAATCTCAATGGGCATATTTACGATGGAATTGATTATATACTCTGTTTATTTTTAGTCCACCAACTTTATAGTGTATTAATATTCAATTTTCAATTCTATGTTTTTACTTGGGCCATAGTTCTTTATATATACCTTACATAATATGATAAAGTAAAATAATCAAGGATATTAAGAAAGTGTATATTTACGATAAAATAATAAATTTAAGGGGTACTTGGGGTAAAACAAATAGTTCATAAATGGGCTTAAACTTGTCAGTCCCTTAAATGTGTCAGGCTCGGTCAGGCACCCATCGGTCCATCCTCTTACACCGTGAACGACATGTTTAGCTAATTTGTTGGGCTTTAGTCTAACACGTTTAAATTATGTGTTGGGCAAGTTTTAGGTTTTTATCAATCAAAACAGTGTGGGCTTTAATTTAACACCCTTGCTCTGTGGGATGCCCTGCACACTCTTATTGGCATTGACACTGGTGCAGGGGCCATACAGCCTAACAACGATCCCCCTCCCCATAAGATGCATGCAATTTCACAAAACTTGTAGGAAACCAAGTTAGGCCCAAATACAATGAGGATTTGGGCTTAATTATGAAGTCAGGGAATAAGGTTGGGACTAATTGTGTTTGGTAAAATACCACTCGTACCTACTTTAACCTTTGTCCTTAGGCTATAAAATGTTGTTTTGATGAGAGGGAACACTTCTGCCCACCCTGACCAATATATGGTGATTTTGGGATGAGCAAGGTTTTTCAATCTACATCTATCATAATAATCCCAACCTTTATTGCTTTAGTTGGAGGAAGCTCTCTTGCAACTCCTCCATTCTTTTGTGGTTTTTAGTCCGGTTCTTCTTCTTCAATTTTTCTTCATCTTCAAGCTTTAGCAACATCAAGGTATGAATGCTCAATTTCTTTTTGTTGTTTCTTTAAATCCTCTCTATATTGCTTTTCTTCCTCCATTATTCTTATCATAGGAAATCTGAAAAGATTTTAGTTAGGATTGTAAAATTGATATATTTTTCTCGATCATTGGCAATCCATCTCCTTAGTTTAATTGTGCCTTTTTTTTGCCTTTGTCATCTATGTGACATTGAAGCAAACTTTTCCCCTTTTGCTAATTAATCTTATTTTGGAAAGGATGTTAATTTTCTTTGGGATGAAAAACATAGCATTTTAATCTAAGCTGTTAAAAAATTTAGACTGATTATTTAGAAGATCGTATGCATATAAATCAAGGCAAAAGGAACAGTCATTGCCTCATTTGCTAAAGAGACTGTCAATCCGTTGGCCCGGGTCGATTTCAAAGTGGCCTAATTGGCCCCCCTATTTAGGATATTGTACTGTGGCCGGCCCATTTAAATAATCAATCCTCATAGGCTAGACATGGTCCTATTTATAAACAGTCTGTTCGATACCGGTTTATAATCGGGTTCATATTGAACAGGTTAAATGTGATCATTAATGGGCTCATGCTAAATGGGCAACAATTGGGCTATGTAAGTTTGGTCCATATCATGATTCAATACTTTGGGATTAAACAAGAACTTGAGAGAATGTTCTTCAATGGACTGACGGCTAAATGAGTAAATCTCAATATATTTGTAGCTCTATGAACTTCAATCTCAATGGATATATACATATATATATATGATGGCGTTTAGAATAATATAATGGCCTTGATACCACTTGTACGGTTGTACCTATTGTATCTTTGGCCTTAGGAGGCTATAAAATATTGCATTGAGAAGAAGGAACACATCCGTCCACTCTAACTGATATAAGGTGGTTTGGGGGTAAGCGATGTTTTTCAATCTACATCTATCATAACGACCCCAACCTTCATTGCTTTATTTGGAGGAAACTCGATTGCAACTCCTCCATTCTTTTGGGGCTTTTAGTTCGGTTCTTTTTCTCAAGTCTTTTTTCATCCTCAAGCTTTAGCAACATCAATGTATGAATGTTCAATTTGTTTTTGTTATTTCTTTAAATCACTTTGTTGGGATTTCACGCGGTAGGCTAAAAAAATAGTCCCACATCGGATATGAATGGGGATGTGGGTGGGTTAATAACTAATTAGGCACCCTCTTCTTAATGGCTAGTTTTTGAGGATGAGTTCTACCCAAGTCCCTAATAAGTGATATCAGAGCCAAGGTTGTGGTAGGGCCAGGGTGTGGCAGGGTCAAACTTGGGGGAAAACCAGGGAGTGGGAACCCGGTGTAATCTTAGAATAGTCCCGTGTGGAGGGGGAGATGGAAAAAATTTTGGTAGCTCACGCATGGAGGGGGAGATTGTTGGGATTTCACGTGGTAGGCGAAAAAAATAGTCCCATATCGAATATGAATGGGGATGTGGGTGGGTGGATTAATAGATACTTGGACATCCTCACCTTAAGGCCTAGCTTTTGAGGATGAGTTCTACCTGAGTCACTAACACATCTCTCTACCGTTTTCTTTCCTTCATGATTCTTATCATAAGAAAATTAAAAAGATTTTGGTTAGGAATTATAAAATCGATATATTTTTCTTGATCATTGACAATTCATCTCTTTTGTTTAATTATGCCTCCTTTCTGTGTCTTTCATTCATACGATGTTGGAGCAAATTTTTTCTTTTGGTTAATTTAGTCTTATTTTGAAAATGATGTTAATTTATTTTTTTGATAAAAAACAAAGCATGTTAGTTTAAGCCGTTAAAAAGTTTAGAGTGAGAGAGTTATTTAGGGGGATCATAAGCGTATAAATAAAGGTAAAAAGAATAGTCATTGCCTCATTTGCGAATGAAACTACAATGATTTCTTCTATGTTTTTTGCTTTAATCCAAGTATTAGACATTAGGGGGTCAATCAGTTAGCTCGGGCCGGTTTCAGTTGGGCCTAATCGGCCCCCCATTTAGGATCCTGCACTGTGATCGACCCATTTAAGTAATCGATCCTCATAGGTTAGGCATGGTGTAGACACCTGATTTTTGTCACCCTCCCTGGCGATGATGACACACAGAGGACCGACGACTTCTGTCTCAGACACACAAAAAAGAAGAGAGAATGTGTGGACTTGCCCATTGGTGCCAAGTCCATAAGGGGGTAAATTGAGAAATAATAAAATCTAAAACTAAAGGGGGTAAATTGGGAAATTAATAAAATCTAAGCAAACCCTAAGTGGAGGGGTAAATGGGGAAGCTAATTAATAAAAAATCTAAAACAAACCCTAAAAGTAAGAGGGTAAAATGGAAAAGCTTTTTAAGAGGCTAAAATGGAAAACAATAAAATAAGATGGGGGTTAAAATGGAAAAAGCAATAAAATAAGATAATACCTAAACCTAGGTGGGGGTAAGATGGTAAAACACCTAAACCCTAAAGTGGAAGGGGGGAGGTTTAAAAGAGAAAATAAATTTCTAATTAAGGGAGGGTCGTCATTCTTAGGAGGGGAACTTTTCAAAAAGAGCAAAACGAGGAAAGAAAGAAAAAAAAAAAAAAAAAAAAAGAGAGTCAGGGGTGCAGGGGGAGTACACAGAAAGAGAGGAGAAAAGAATAGAGAGAGTGAAACACGAAGAGAAAAGAGAGGAGAGTGAGAGAAAGGAAAGAAAGGAAAGAAAAACAACTAGAGAGCAAAAAGAGGAAGGGACAGAGAGAGCTGAAACAAAGGAGAGAGAGGAGGTTCTGGATTGGAAAGCAAAAGAGGTCACAGGGAGGAAAAAAGCGGAACAGAGAGGGGGAAACCGAGAATGAAAATAGAGTAGCAGAGGGAGGGTGAGGTAGATAGAGAAAAGAGTACTGAGACAGAAATGCTCGAGGCTTCCCTGGGCCAAGGTAGAGGATTCCTGTGAGTCATCGTCTCTTGCTTCTTGACTTCTCCTTCTTTGTCCTGTCGCTGTTACTTTGAGTCTCTGCGATCGAAGGTGGGTCTTCATCCGTCCTCTCGGTAAGGGTGTTTCGTCTCTACGATCGATTGCAACAAGGATCGGATCAGGGAGAGGCAGGATGGCTTCGAACTTTGTTCCAGTGATTATAGTTTTATTTCAGTTCGTTTCTTTTGATTTCTTTTTTTTCTTTTTGTGTAATTAACTCCCACCCCACATTATTCCCCAATTTGTAATAATTCTTTCCACTTTCTGGGTGCTACCGCCTCAGGTATACCATCTGATCCCTAATCATTTTCTTTATTTTTCCTGTTTTCTGTGAGCAAGTCCATTTATGTTTCTTTGTTATGTTTCTCTCAATTTAGTTGTCCCTTTTTGAACCCGTGAGGTGTTATATTTGCTGTAAATTGCTTCGGTTTCCTTTTTTCTTACATTCAAATGCTCTCTGCTATCATTTCTTTGACCCTTTTGTTGTCATGCATAGTATGGTTTCTGTTTAGTATATTTCTATTTGTCTACATTCCATTGATGCTTATTACTGTCTTAACATTGTCTTTTATTTTGCTTATTAGCTTGTTCTTGCTTCTTGTCTATATGTGCTTGTTATCCTGTATTTGCTGCTTTTTATTCTTGTTCCGCTGCAACTCATTTCAGCTTATCTGTTGATGTTATTTTTAGTTTTTATTTGCTTTTGTCTTAACGAAATGGTGATGATTGATAGATTTGAATATGGGCCTGGTCCGATTCAAACCATGGGTTCAAAGATTGCAATGGCCCAAATCTTGATCCATCCATCATTTGTTTGGATTCCCTTTTGGATTGAATCTGGGACATTGCAAGATTTGGATCGGTGGGTTGGAGAAAATCAGATGTGTTGGTTTTTTTTATTTTTTTGTTTTTTTCGTAACTAATTAACTTAGAATATATGTTTTAGGCATGGGTTTTCGGATAATGGGCCATATGATTAAATGTTGGGCCTAGGTTTAGTTCGGATCTCCAACATTGATCGGTCACTTGGCTGAGATTGGGCTGGAGTTTGAGGTTTCGGGACGAGGGCTTAATTTGATTTCGATTTGGGGTATGGACTATATTTCATTTTTTGGTCTCTTGACTATTGGGCTTGGGCCTAGGGGTCCGTTGGAACCAATTCAGGCCATCGAACTTGGTCCCAAGACAGATTCAGGTTGGATATGGATCCATAGACTAGGCCCATTAGGCTTAAAGCAATTGACCTTAAATTTGGATCGGCTCCTTGTGAATGGGCATGAACCTTTTGGTATAATGGATTATTTGCACCCAATTTAGGCCCGTTTGACGAAGCCCACTACCCCATGTTGGAAGTCTTTTATTTTCTTTAGGAGTTTTGTTTGAGCCTATAACCCTTCAATAGGCTAAGGCCCATGTTTAATGAAATATAATTAGAGTCTTGGTTCAAATCTGATTATTTCTTTTAATCCTTGGCCCATTTCGGTTTGAGTCATATGAACCCCCATGGGTTTGACTGATTTGGCTTTAGGACTCTCTTTGATTCGACTTGGGAGGCCCATTTGATCTTGGCTTTGGTTTGGGCATTGACCCATTAACCAAATTCGTTTGAATGGAGAGTTGGGGCCCATTTGTTTTGGGCCCGTGAGCGCGTTCTAGCTTACAATTCAAGATCTTAAAAATTGTACTTCCCCATTTCTTTCAATCTCGAATGGGGGTTATGGGATTCCCAATGAATTTCAAGAAAATGATTTGGGTAGAATGTAGGGTTTAATGTGATCTCGACATCATGCCCTGAAAACCAATGAGGCTATGGCTTGTATCGGGATTTTAAATTCCGATCTATCGGCATAGTCCTCATGTTGGTCCCCTACCCCGTTTCGGATCACTTGAGACCCTACTTAGGAATCGCTCGGGCTGTGGGTGTCTAAGCACTAGCCCCATGACCAATCGTGGATTTAGAAAGAGAGAGAGAGAGGATCCACCCGGTGACTATAGGTTGAAGTGCTAACCATTTTGGGATTCCTTGGGTCGTAGATACATGATCTTTAGGACGGGAATTGGGCTAGCCCGTCATCTAGCTTGTGAATGTTTTAAGATACTCATGATGTGATTGGTTAATTTGTTTTGCTCCATACTCTGTATTTCATGCTACATGCCCTATTGTTCGGTATTCTATGCTTTGTGCTTAATATGTCTTTGCATGTTAGTGTAAGGCTTAGTTAGTTTAATCATTTTGCATAATTATTTGCTTACACTTAGAATAACTTAGAAATCTGGTTTAGGCTTTGAACCCCTATACATAGATACCTAGCCTTAGGTTCCTAGTTTAGGATGACCTAGGTTTAGAATGCCTAGCTTTAGGGATTGCAAGTTAACTTATGCAAACATGTGGCCAAAAGAAGAATGACCGGCTTCAGCCAGGCGGACTGGGTGCCTAACACCTTCCCAGTTCGTAACCTGACACTTACCCGATGATCTGGGTAGACCCCGACCTTATCCATTGAGTCATAGCCTCTCCCCTCCGCGGGAGAAATCTGAGGGCCCTAGACCCTCTCTAGGTGGTGGCTTCCTATTGACCCGTTTACCCTCTTAGGAGGGATCAGGGTCATTGCTTTAGGGTTCACCGGTGAGATCCGATTCGCACACCGAGAACCAACCCCTTGTCAGGGAATTTGGGATTTTTTGGAATCCATGGTTCTTACACATGGTCATATTTATAAATTGTCGATCAGATACCGGATTATAATCGAGCTCGTACTGAATGAGTTAAATGTGGTAATTAACGAGCTCACACTAAATGAGCTATAATCGGGCTATGCAAGTTTGGTCTATATAATGATTCAATTCTGTGGAATGAAGCAAAAAACTTGAGAGAATGTTCTTCAATGGGCTAACGGCTAAATGAGTAAATCTCAATACATTTGGAGTTCTATGGACTTCAATCTCAATGGACATATATATGATGGCATTTCGAACAATATAAATGACCTTAATTATGAGCTCCGTTTATTTTTAGCACACTAGCTTCACAGTGCATTAATATTCAATTTTCAATTCTATATTTTTACTTTGGCCATAGTCTTTTATATATAGCTTACATAATGCGATAAGATAAATTAATCAAGGATATTAAGAAAGGGTATATTTAGGTTAAAATTAGGAATTTAACGGGTAATTGGAAAAAAGTCAACAATTCATAAATGGGCTTACACATGTCGAGTTCAATCGGGCGCTTGTCGATCCATCCCCTTGCACTGTAAACAACACGTTTAACTAACGTGCCAGGCCGATTTCAAACTTTCATAAGTTGAGATAGGTGGATTCCATTGGTGCGGATCTATAATTGACACCCCTAAGTATGACCCCATTTGTTTAGAGGTATTTTAGTGGAGTGACATTTAAGGGGTGAAATAGTTGTACAAACTTTTAAAAATATGGAATTGTGAAATGTTTGGTTAGGAAGGGAGGGAAAGTTACCAGACAATCCTTACAAAGTAGGTTTTATTTGTCTGCTGACATGTCATCCACCATACCTTTTCCAAAGTCCCACCAAATTTGTAGGACTATTGCACTATTCACAGAATGAAAATTTTCAATAGTTACTTCTTTTTTCTTTTTCTTCTACTTCCATTGCCCTTTGTCTTTCTTAGTTGTTGGTATTTCTACTGAACGAGAAAGCAATAAGTGGGACACTGACTTTTGGCTTCAATGCTAGATGATAGTATCAAGCTTTGGAGAGGTTTAGGACCCAAGAATGCCATGTCAGAATTTTGAAGAGGTTCTGCCATAGGCCTAAGTTCTTTCATACCATGCACACTTCTAACCATTTTAGGGAGTACTTCGTTAATGAAGAACAAAACCCATCATGAAATTCTGTAAGTGCTCCTTTGGTTTAGAGGAATTTGACTTCCATGTCAACGATTCTCCGGTTTCCACCCTATTTGATCCAACTTTAGGGTTGTCTTCACCTTTCATGGAACTCCTACGTGGTCGGCTCTACAATCTTAGAAATGAGACTCTATAATACTCCATAATTACAAACTCTTGATGGGCTTCATCTTCTTCGATGGTTGGGAAAACCCTAGGGGTGTTGCAATGGAGAGGGAAGCATAAGAGCCAACGATGTTATGGGTCTGACCTTGAGTTGCTACCATAGGGAAGGCCAGTAATATTGGTGAGGGTGTTGCTATGACCCAGAGCCATCAAAATCTACTCGAGAGGACTGGAGGGCTGTTCTTGCTCCCTTGACTTTGATCTCTACAATAATCATCTAGCGTGCAGATCGGTTAATTGAAAGCATAGTTGTTGGAGTTGCAGGCTTCTCCTCCATGGGACCTATGTTTAAACACAAATGAATTCATTCATAGGAAGCATAAACGCCTACAATGCTTGTGGCAAATTGAGATGTTGTTGCACCCATAGCAGAATCTCAAGTCTTCCTCTAAAACTTCTTCGCCCGCTCTCTCTCCATTGTGTGTCTGTTTCTCTCTCTTTTTCTTTTTACATAACAAAACAAAGTGGGGGTGGAAAGATACAGTAGCTTCTCCCATCTTTCCATTATGGTTGTTCACTCTATCATATAAGAATTTAAAAAAATTCTAGGAGGAAGTATGCATGCTTTTTTTTAGGGGGTAAGAAGGAAGTATGCATGCTTAGGGCGTGATGAGACCAAGACAAAGAAAGACAATAGAACAATCTCAATTTTTTTTGCTATCAATGACTCAATATCCTAAATTATCAACATTTGTTAATTGGGAATCCATTTTGAATCCATCGGCAGAGTGTTCTTGAGCGGACACATCGCTGCCGTGGAAATATCTTGCTGACGTGGGATTGTATTGGAAGTCGGTTGTTCCACGCGAGCGTGAGTTGTGACTTGTGAGGAGTGAAATTGCGGTCGGATCTAAAATGCCCTATAGAGGCAGTTTATAACTCCTTTCGCGTCCGAGCCTTTTATCTGTTTCAATTGCTTGGACGATTGAGTTGGAGGTTAATATTCGTTATCCTCCGATCTCTTGCCCGAGGCTTTGAAGAATTGATTAAATTCACGATTTTTGTGGTTCTCT
Source organism: Telopea speciosissima (assembly GCF_018873765.1). NCBI lineage: Eukaryota > Viridiplantae > Streptophyta > Magnoliopsida > Proteales > Proteaceae > Telopea > Telopea speciosissima. Next base: position 16,658,526 of record NC_057917.1, read on the forward strand.
CGATTGATTTGTCTGAGTTTCAGACTGTTAGCTCTCTTGATCACTTCTCTGGTTCGATATCGAGAAGTTTGAAAGATTTTGTTGAGCGAATCGGTGTTTACGGCGGAACAAAAAGGTTCTAGTCTTGGAACTTAAGAAAATTTCACAAAATTTAATTCCTGAGATTTGAAATGGAAAACCCAAAACGAGAAGGCTCGATTGATGAGAATAAAATTGAGGGATCGGATCGCTTAAATCAAACTTCCGATGAGATTTCTGACGAATCTGCTGTTGGTGTTTCGTCGAGGGAATCTGAAGTCGCTTGTGTTAGTTCTAGAGGCCCTTCGATCACTTCTCGGGAGAGTGGGAGAATCTCTGGAAGTGAACGTGATCTTACTGAGAGGCTTAGGGGTATCTTCAGAGATGAGGTTGATGAAGATCTGTTGCTACAGAGAACCGATCAAGGAAACGGCATCCTTCAGTGGCTACAGGCCTTGGATGTGCAGGTTATGGGAGGCTGCCGTGCCGATGAAAGGCTGAAGCCGTTGCTGAAGCTGAATGTCTCGAGTGGTGTTACGGATGATTGCTTGCTGGCGCATATAAGTCAGGTTTGTTAGTGTACTTGCATATCCATCGCGCCCTCAATCGTGCAGAGAACAGCATTGATTTGTTATCTTGATTTGTGAACAGCATTTCGAGGCCCCAGAAGTTGGTATGCTGGCGAGATGTTTGTGCATTCCGCTCGTTACCATGCGTGTGGGGAAGGTCGTCAAGCAAGGAACCCTTTTGTGTCCAACCGCTAAAAGGTAATTGCAGTCATTTGAATTCGGTTACCAGGTATTTACATATGAAATCTTAATTCAGATATGCTTCCCACATCATGGTATATACATGTTCGATTTTCTCTGAACCAGCTGGATGACAAATTATAGTTTCAGAAGAAATACTGTGGCTGTATTTGTCTCTTCTATAATTTTTATCATTGAAGTACTTTGTTATGTCATGTGTCTGCGCAGAAATTTTTATGGGGGCAGGGTAGTTTGTTTGTGTGAACCCTCTGCGTTCTGATATTCAGGGCCAAGAAATATTTGTGGCTGTTACCTTTTTTCTTTATGGGTAATAAAGAAATTCATTAAAGATAAGGAAAGTTACATCCGGTGATAAATATAATGGCTGGCATCATTATGAACTATAGTAGCCAAAATCGGATGAATACTCATCAGGGTAAGTACAAAATTTCTTCTCTAAAGAAGGAAGAGAAGTAATATAGTCCAATGGTTGATTCTCCTCTCTCCAGACATGCTGAAATATCACATTAACGAAGTCACCAATTGTTTGTGAAATAGCACTCCTCAAGTACAGAACACCCCAAGGTCAGTGGACTTTGCCTCGAGGAAATCCACTGCCACCTTAAAATCTGATCAAACTGAGTCCTTCTGTAACCCCTTCTCCTTACAAAGCAACAATCCTTTATAAATTGCAAGAATCTCCATAGCCAGGATAGATCTGCCCTCTCCCCCTTCACACATAGGTTAAAATGGGATTACAATCATACTGTCTAGCAATTCCTCCATAGAATGCCCTATCTTGATTTAGCAAACCATCACAGTGTAATGCAATAATACCATCTAAGGGACACCTGCAAGAGCAAGTTTTTGGGATTTTGGAGATCCATAAAACTTGAACCCCAAATTTACTAGCCAGATGATTGTTTCTTGAATTATCCACTCCCGACAAATTCAGAAACAGACACCGATCCAAGACATCCGCTTTAATATCATTAACTAGCATGGGCCTAGTTCTGGTCTTGTTTTGAAAGAGTCTGAAGTTTCTTTCCTGCCAAATATGAGTAAGAGTAGCACAAAAAGAAAGTTTGCCAAGCATTGTAATGTAATTCAAATGCCCAAACTTATGCGCCACCCAAATAGCTACGTCAACTAGGCTCTGCCTTTGACATCTCAAATTAGTACACAACATTTGAATTTCTTCCCAGACAAGAGAAGTGAAACTGCACTGAAAGAACAGATACATTCTAAATTTATTTATAATATAGGCAAGGAGTACTGGTTCAGTATCCCTTCTTTTTTGTTACCCAGTTATGTATGATGGATAATTGGTCTAGTATTCTCTCCATCAAGGTCAGTAGCCATATACAGTAATTGGTATTGATGTTCTTTCTAACTGCATTTTATCATAGACTCTTAAGGTTATACGTATCACTGCTGTCAATGTATTTTCTTAGTTTCTAAAGCCTGTTGATTAACAAGTTATTCTGCACTATTCAACGGATAGAGTGAGTTTCTCTGCAACTGTGATTGATTGCATGTTATATTGCACGATAATACCTTTTAAATTTTTGTGACAGACTTGCACATGTCATGTGATGCGTTTCATTCATTGCATCTAACCACAACAACAACAAAAACAACTACTCAGCCTTATCCCAACTAAATGGGGTCGGCTACATGGATCCTTGCCCTCCAATCAGCTCTATTCAAGGTCATACTTGATACAAGACCTAAGCTATGCATGTCTTTCCTCACCACTTCTCGTAGGGTCATTTTTGGCCTATCTCTCACTCTTTTAGTCCCTTCAATCTGAAGCAAATCACTCCTTCATATTTGAGTATCCAAAGGCCTCCATTGAATATGGCCATGCCACCTCAAACGACTTTCTCGTAGCTTATCATGTATCGGAGCTACTCCCAAGTAAGCTCTAATATGATCATTCATTACTTTACCTCTTCATTGTTTTGCCACTCATCCATCTCAACATCCTTATCTCTGCACCATACATCATAGCCGGTCGTGTGATTGTCCTATAAATTTGCTTTAAGTTTAAATGAATACGCCAATCACACAACACTCAGCACACACCTCTCCACTTCATCCATCGTATTTTAATTTTCTGTGAAACATCATCCTCTATATCAGCTTCTTTATTTATGATTGAGCCCAAATACCTAAAATAAATACTTTGCAGAATCGCCCTCTCTTCAATTTTCACCCCCTCATTATCTGTCCTAGTGTTACTAAAGTTACACACCATATACTACGTCTTCATTCTACTTATCTTAAAACCTTTTGATTCCAAGGTTGATATCCATTACTCCAATTTGGATATCATCCACCAAAACAATATCGTTAGAAAAAAGCATACACCAAGGAGACTCGTCTTGATATAGATAGTTACCTTATTCAGTCAAGTCTACATAGTTTGTGGCTTCCTCATAGTTTTGCATGATATTAGCATAGTTCCACATGCATCATTATCCAATTATTATACTCATTTTTCTTTCCACTTTCTATGGCGAGTATTAGATGATGGGGGAAAGAATGGTGTATGTAATGTGTTTGTGTGTTCAGGTGGCCTTTTGGAGTGTGGGGTAGATGAATGGTCGCTGCATGAAAGAATTTCTATTTTATGAGTGTAGGTATACTATGTCATAGTTTGACATGACTAGTGTAACTTATTTAGTTATTTGGGAAAAAGTGGCCCATACCTTACAAGCTTCATGATATTTTCTTGAAAATTGGAGATAAATTCCTGATATTTTTCACAGTAGTTAATGCATTTCTTTTGTAATTGGACTGGGCTTCTATCTTTGTCAAGGGTGCTTTCCTTTGAGGTGGCATATGTTGAGTGCCCTTTACATGCACATGCAGATGCATTTGTGCAGCTTGATCATCTCTTGACGTGTTTTGCCTGATGGGTTCTATTTGGTCTGTCCTGGCACCACTCCATCTTGAAATGAGAATGTGATATGACTAAGAGGTGCAAAGTGAACATGAGGAGGCACCATTAAGGTTGGTCTTATAATTATCACTATGTTTAGTTCTCAATCAAACAGTTCAGATTTCAGAAACAATTTTGTCCTGCTCTTGGAATTTTAATGATGCTGTTATCTGGAAGTCTGCGATCTTATAATGGTTATTTTTGCTTCTTTTGTATCATGCTTTTTCCTTGCATTGCTTTTTCATCGCATGTTGAATCAAGTCCGATTAAGAACATTTTTCGTTTTAGTTTGAAAATTCTATTTGATATCTTATTAGAGGGAATATTTTATTGTGGAAGGTGACTTATTTGATTAAAACGTTGTCCACCGGTATTCTCAAGTTCACTACTAAATATAAACTGGCTGGAAAATGTGTCCTGTATTTGTTGGTGATTACAGAAGTTGCAGGATTTTATGCTTCAGCTTAGTAATGGTGGCAGTGTTCATCCTTCCAAATGAATATATCTTTGTATTTGTAGGTAAAATGGGCGTTTGTGATGTTATTATGATCTCTGAATTAAGAGGAGGTGAAGGTAGTTTCGTGTCCCCATATTGTGTAGTTCCATCTTATCATATCCAGATACTATTCTTTTGTGTGAGATAGAATCACTGATTGCATTTTGGAAGTGACTTTTTTACTCAAAGACAGCTTTAGGACCCTTGAATCATTCTTGTATTTGTTCCTCTCTTTGCTAATGACAGCAGCTTCGTTCTTTGGTTAGCTTTATTATGAATATGAATGTGTCATTTGAGGTTTTTTCTATTGGTGTTGTCTTGTTGTCTCCATAACTGTTAGCTTATTATTATTTCTAGATCTGCATTGGTGTTTTATATTTCTAGGGATTTGTTTTTGACAGAGTTTATTTATTCTGCATGACTTGATTGAGAAATGTGTAGATAGGCTACTTAATTAAGGTGGTGTTATAGAAGCACTTCTAGTCCTTGAATACATGTCAATGTCTTCTGTTGCAAGCTGCACAAAAATTAGAGGAAGAAGCTATTTAAAACCAAACTCTTTCAAAAGATAAATAAGAAATTAATCTGCACAAACATATGCTGAGGAGTTGGCAGTCAACTCACAAGTTGGAAGAGTAATATTGCTTGATAATTGATATCTTGTTTTCCAAACACAAACTCCAATCAAGTGGAAAAGGTGGTGATGTAAAAAATAACACTGCATTTAAAATTTTCACCCACAAGAATGGATAATTGGAATTGGACCTACCAACCTAACGGTAAAGAACTAAGATTGTACTCATTGAGTCAGTTGATCTTGTTTGAAACCAATCACGTTGTGCATGTCCTTGTATAAATTTATGATTGCTCTTTGTATGCACCAATTACACAAATTAAGCTAATATTATACAGGTATTTTGTTGCTGTAAGCATTTAAATATGGTTGCAATCACATTTTCTGCAAGTACTTCTGTGTAAGCAATGCAGTCACTGAGCTCCATTACGAGTAATACTCAATAGGCGTTAGGATTTCTTTTATTTCTGTTTGATTAGTAATAGGCATTAGGATCCTTCAAGTCTTGGTGTTTCAGATAGTATCTTTGTGGTTTTGATTTATTGTAAATAGTCCTGATTAGTTGTGCTTGGCAACCATGCTGAAATGAGTGACTTAGATACTGTTTCATTAAAAATTTTTGGTCATGTTTAACAATCTCAAAAAGGATAAATCTATTGTACAAATCCTCTATTAGTTTTCTTTTCCTGAATTTATTTTTCAGTTACTAATTTATTACCCAGAATATTTAGGTTATTTAGTTACATATGTATAGATTGTCATAGTCAAACATAATATAACATTTCTTTCCTTCCAGGCATAGATCAATAGACATGACAGTTCTGCATGGAACTGGTTTTAAGTGTAAGCATTAGTTTAGGTGCTTGATTTATTATTTGGGAATATTGGGCCCACTGTAGTTCCTTTTGAGGCCCAGGATGTGGTCTCAGGAAGGGTCCTCCTCCCACCCCCTGGGGTGGTGGGGTAGAATGGAGAGGCATCTGTTTATCTTGAACCGCTTCATTTACCTTTCAGACATTACACATGATGTATGAGTGTAGTACCGGCCTGTTTCATGTTCCAATGACAGACTAGATGGAATTCCTTTCGGTAACCAGGTCCATAGTGGTTTGCCCAACTGTTGTTGCCACTTTTTGGGAACTGCTAATAATTTAGCTTGAATGTCGCAAATAACTTTTTAAAATTGAGTGATTATCACTTATCTCCAATGACGTCAAAACCTGGTGGTTTCCCCAACAATGAGTATTTAGAAATGTTGATAGGTATACAAGTAAAATGTTAACCAAATGACCTAACAGTTGCACGTAATTGCAAAGCTAAATCATTTATCTCAAATGACGTCAAAACCTGTATATCCTGTATAGCAACTTGAAGGTTACCTTGTGTGGCACATTGACCATTTTGTTTAACATAAAAGGTTCCGAGTTAAAAAAATAAAAAATAAAAAATAAAAGCACTGTACATATTATTCATTGAGAAGATGAAATCTCCATTCTTACTCATTAATTTTAGACAATTATTTTCATACCTGTTAGTTGTTATTTTCTGTTTTCCTTTAGTTATTATTCAATGTTTCTAAATTCTACGTTCCTTTTCTACCTTCTCACAGAGGAAATCTCTATATCACTCTTTTGCCCACATCTGATTTGCGCGTCTCATTTGCTGGGGATGATGGCTGCACAGAGAAAGTAGTTACATTGAGTAGCAATTCTGAAAGCTCTGTGGCAATAGAAGATATCCCAGCTGACAATTCTGGTCGTTCTTTCCTAATAAAGCTACCAGATGGGAAAGTCTCATACTTCTGGTGCTCGGAAAAATCAAAGCTCCTTGGCATGGAGTTGCTTGCAAAGGTATAATTAATACTACATTGATCAATATAATCCAGGGTGTTTTGGTAGAATTTTGATATAGTTGGGCCTCATTTTCCTTTTCTATGCACAGATGAAGGATATTGTTAATAGGAAGCCTTCTTTAGCTCAGCTAACTGGCATCAGTGAGTCACGCCTCGACTGCTTTGCAACTCATCTCCGTGCTTATCTAATTGGGTCAACAGTGAGCAACCCCCAATCAAATGCAAATGTGTCGTCTTTTTCTTCAGTGGGTACTGTATCCAACTCTCCTGAGTTGGACCCAATCATCCAACTTGTGCCTGCATCTACAAAGCCATGCCGTGCACGATACAACAGTAGTCAAGCAGTAAAAACTCATGCCCTCTATCAAGGCAGCCTCAGCCCAAGATCTAATTCTTTCAAGGATGGCTTGCCAAGGAACATTTCCCTTGCTAAAAGTGTTTCTAGGGAAAAGATCAAGCGACGGGGAGATGGTCATCTTTCAGTTGAGAACCTACCTGTTGCTTCCACATCTGCTGCACAAGGATGTACTACTACCTGCACTAAAAAGGACGACCACCTTCTGGAGGTCAGTGGATCCCAGCCCCTATTGCCATTAGGCTTCTTGCAATCTCTTGGGAAGCTGGATTCTCTACCCGCATTAAGTCCATTGTCATCCCAAATTCCATCCATGAGTGCTTCAAATTATTCCCCCTACTACTGCTGGTGCCCTCCCTGCACATCAACCTTGCAATGCTCTGCAACACTTCCACAACTTCCTATCCCCTGGAGTGATTCTTTGTCACTGCCTACTGTGTCTTCCTTATTATCGGACATGAGATCCCCTAGTACCCTGTTCCCACCAAAAAGTTCTCTTGATATCACTGATATCATATCATTGGATTTCCCCGCTCTCCTGCCTGACCCAGTGAATCAGTTACCCCTCCCAGTTTCTTCGATCATCTCTGCAGTAAGCTCGCAGCAGATTCCAACTTTCACTCCCTTGATGTGTGACCCTATAGTGCACATTCTTGATGTCTGCTCTTCAGGTCAAGGCTACTTGGTCAGTGCAGGGCCTGCTATTTCAACCACTATACCATCTTTGCACCCAAACATTGTGGGCCCGTTGATGGCAGAAACAGAATCAGTGGTAGAGAAGGGTGCAAGGGAAACGCTTCGGCTGCTCATTAGTTCAACTCAGACAAATCCACAACTGATGGGTGTGCTACCTGTTTTGAACAGCACCGACGAAAAACATGGTAACCTTGCTGCAGAAAGCAGGGCACTTTATAATGGAATAGGAGATGTTGGCGCCATTGAAAACACAGGTGGTGTGGTGGGATTAGTTTCTCGGCAAATGATACATTGCAGGGAGGATGATTTGGACAACATATCACAGGTTACGGAGGGCCCTGAAAAGTCCTGTTCGGATGATAGTGGAGGGGCTACAGACTGACTGGAATGTTGAAAGTTTTTTGCCTTTTGTTTTTGCACCTCCACCACATGTATCCAAGGAAAAAGTGTAAATATGTACGTCGCTGTTCTTGACATTATCAAGTTCATTTCATTGAAAAGTACGTCGTGCATGTGAGCCAATTTGTGCTTTTGGAGACTGAGGAGTATTAAGTGTAGGCATGTATCCAAGGAAAAGTGTAAATATGTATGTGCTGTAATTCGGACATTTTCTAGTTCGTTGAAAAGCTTATAATTGATGCGAGTCAATTTGTGTTTTTTGGAGATTGAAGAGTCTGCCTTAGGCTGTGTTTGGAAGCCAAGAGAAGAAAAGAAGATTCTGTAAATTTTCTTGGCCTTCATATTTTCTAGTTGTTTGTTTGATAAATTTAAGAAAGAAAATTCTGTTTTAAAAAAAATCATAAAATTTAATACTTTCCATCGGACCCTAAAACTAATCTCGTTGTCCACACGAGGAATGGTGAGAAAAGTTTTGGTCGAATAGTCCTCCATTCCTCCCCGAAGAGAGCTCGAGCTTGATCTCCAGCATCTCTCTCGTCAGAAGGTTAGACAACGGTTGCCATGGCTGCGGCTTTTTAATTCCTTCCCTTTCCTTTCCCCCTGTATGCAACTGTGGCGTTATTGTAAGGTTGAAAATGTGGTCAAGGAAAGAGGAGAAGAAGCAGAAACCTGCCAATTTTGTGGTTCTTGCCATGCCACAGTTAGGAATGGCAAATTTCTTCTTTTTTTTTCTCCTTCTTTTTCTTTGGCTGTTACGGCCAGTGTGACCCTTGGCTCCGTTTGTTTCATTGTAAAATTTTACTTAAAATTTTCACTTAAAAAAAAATTAGATGTAAAATTTTAAATGTTGGAAAGTGTTGCAATGTTTGTTTTTTGATGGAAACAAACATTAGAAAACTTTTCAACAAGTAAAATTTGCTGTGGAAAATTTTCCAGGTAAAATTTTACCCCGCAACAAACAGAGCTCAGAAGATTTCTTCCCGAATTCCCCTTCCTTGCCCTTTTTGCAGTTGGAATGGGGTGTGGATTAACTGCTTACTGATGATTCTCTTGCTGCTGTGATGTTTCAAAATTTGGAGAATAGGGAACTTCATAACAAAATTGTTGGTCCCCAGTTTCCCATTAGCATTTTCTTCTATTTCTTTATTCTTTCCTGGTGATAAAAGTCCTGCAGAGATTTCAGAATCCAGTGGGACAGAGAAGGGGGCCCTGCCCTTATGCTTTGTTGTGTCCTTTCTACCTTTATTTTCACTCTTATTTTTTTTTGTAGTTACTGATTATGTAGTGAATTGCTCCATTGGGGTTAATTTGCCTTTCAGTGTGTGGAGATTCAATGAGATTCTTATGGTTGGAGAATTCAAATTACAGTAAATATTTTGTTTGATCTGGTTTAACCTAGCTTGCACTTGTCATTTTCAGTCTGGTGAGAGATGGGTCTGAAAATAAAGTGAGGTGGTGATAGATGGATATTTTGGGTATATAGTATCTACTTAATTTTGTTTTGGGGGGAAATTATGTACAACTGAGCTAAGTTTTGGGGAAAGGGAAGAGGAGCAGAAAAGCTCTTTAGTTTTGTGCTTGCTGAATAGTTATAATTATCGTATTTCATGTTTTGTTGTATTATTATTTCAAAAGGCATTTTTTGAGTCAATGTACTATTTCAAAAAAACACTTTCAATGTGAGTCAAAGTTTCAAAAATGTGTCTTTTGTTTCATTTCCTCCTTTTTACTTCCCTCCATTTTTTTGGTTTGAATTTGTTGTGCACTTCTGTGTGCAAGAGGCAATATTGAGCTCAAGAATAGTCCCACATTAGTTGTGGGAGAGTAACTTGAGGGCTATATATATATGGTTGGTTCCTTAAGGTGTGAACCCTTTGGAGAGGTAGTCCCCCTACGCTCTAGTGTGTGGGGGGGCCCTTGGGGTGCTTTTGAATTACGTGCGCGCCGAACCGGGGCCGGGGCAGGGGCCGTGGCCGTGGTCGGGGTGGGGGCAAAACCATATTTTTAGATAGTATAAGTTTTGCACTTTTGAGTTTTAATTTTCATATTAAAACTCGGTTTGGTTCACCCATGGTTCATCTATACGGTTGAACCATATATACCTATTCGTACACATATACGGATAGATACACCCTCTCCCTATACGTGAAGGAAATACGTACTGTCATACCTCCTTTGCAAGAGTTGCACCCTGTACGTAGGTCACCTGCATTTGTATGGATATATCCCTTCATGAAAGGGTACTCCAACACTATATATACAAAGTCTTGCATGCCATTTGTTACACACAACAGATTTCGTTTTCTATCTTTGCAATTGTTCATTCCAGAGACAGTTTTACCTTACTGTATCTTCTATAAACAGAGTGATAGTATAGCCGTTTGGAATCCTTAGTACTCGTATCAGGTTCTGCAATCTATATGTTTAGGAGTTGTTTCATCTTGGAGGGTTAGGTGCAAGGTCAACCTCATTGCAGAAGTGGGGGCATCTAAAACCTTAAGGAAAGTATTTCTCAGATACGACTCAACTCACCATGTTCGTGATTGTTTCTGTTTGTGTTGTTCGGAGTTCTCCTTTCTGGTTCGTGTCTCGGTGCTGATAATAGGTATTTTTCTATTTACTGTGTTACAGATTAGTCTTACAGTATATGCCTTGTATAACAATCTTAAGGTTTTAGATATTTGGCTTTTTTTTCCTGTGTAAGACTATGGCTGAGAATAATACTGTGGACCCAACTGCTACTGAGGACCCTCCACCTACTGCTGCTGCTGCCCAAAATACTGCTGCTGCCATACAACCGAGTATGAAAAAACTGAGAATAGTCTCAGAGTTTGATAAGATAGCACAGTTCACCGGGCATAATTTTAAACGGTGGAAACAGATGATGCTATTTGCCTTGACGCAAATAGGGGTGGTGTTTGCATTGACTGATCCCAAGCCTCCGTCAAGTGAGAATGTTGCTCTTGATATGAAGAGGATTGCTTGGATAGAAGCAGACTTTCAATGCAAAAACAGGATTCTGAATGCTCTGTCAAATGAATTGTACAATGTTTACAATTCCTTTGACCATGCCTACATGATTTGGAAAGCTCTTGTCAACAAATATACTCTTGAGGATGCTGGTTTAAAGAAGTATGTGGTGTCAAATTTCTTGAACTTCCAGATGACTGAAGGTGAAACCATTTCTTCTCAAGTAGACAAATTCCAAGTTATGGTTGGGAATTTGGCTAAAGAGAACATGATTTTACCGGATCTTTTTGTCACAAGTTCTTTGATTGATAAACTACCTGACTCTTGGAAGGATTTCAAAACTACTATGAAACACAAGAGGAAAGACTGGTCCTTTGATCAAGTGGTAGTTCGAATCAAAATAGAGGAACGGAACCGTATCAAAGACAAATGTGAAAAGCCTATTGGATACATTAGATCCAATGCTAATCTGGTGGAAACAGAGAAGAAACCAAATCTCAAGAGGAAAGACAATTATGTTCAGAAGAATACAAACTCAAACAGGAAGAAAGGAAATTGCTTCATATGCGGCAAGCCGGGCCACTTCAAGAAAGACTGCAGAAATAAGAAGAAGGTGATGCCAGATAAGGCAAAAGTCAATCTTGTTGAAGAGGAAGTTTTTGCAGCAATGATAACCGAAGTGTTTTTGGTTGAAAAACCAAATGACCGGATAATTGACACAGGTGCTACCAGGCACATCTGTGGGGATCGAAACTCTTTTTTGAGTTATTCTATTTTAGATGATCAAGTCTATATGGGCAACTCCTAGTCATCCAAGGTTATCGTTAAAGGGAAAATTACATTGAAGCTCTGCTTAGGAAAGACACTTGTCTTGGACAATGTGCTGCATGTGCCAGAACTTAGACGCAATCTTATTTCAGGGCCACTTCTCAACAAAGCAGGAATGAAGTTACTTTTTGAGTCTGACAAGCTTGTTGTTCTGAAAAATGATGTATTTGTGGGCAAGTGGTATCTTAGTAATGAACTATTTGTACTAAGTGTTTCTGAAGTAATAAAAGATAAGCCAAGTGCTTCTTCTGCTTACCTTATTGATTATTATGATTTGTGGCATGGTAGATTAGGTCACTGCAATACATCTTACATTTCTTATATGTATAAGAAAAGCTTAATTGACAATTATATTAAGTAACCGTTGACTAAGGGTCCCACATGTGTGGAGACAAAATTCACTAAAAAACCACATAGGTCAATAGAACAGCAAAGTGGCTTTCTTGATTTGGTGCATAGTGATCTTTGTGATTATAAGTCACTTGAATCTAGAGGAGACAAAAAATAAGTTGTTATATTCATAGATGACTACTCTAGATTCACCATGATTTACCTTCTTAAGTCCAAGGATGAAGCAAGTAATGCTTTTATATCCTATATGACAGAGGTGGAAAATCAATTAGGGAGAAAAGTGAAAAGGCTTAGAACTGATAGAAGTACTAAATACTCTAATCTTGCTCAGTTTTGTGAGGAACATGGTATTATTCATGAGACCACCGCTCCTTATCAACCTGACTCTAATGGGGTAGCAGAAAGAAAAAATCGAACATTGAAGGAAATGATGAATTCAATGCTCATAAACTCAGGGTTACCCCTAGACATGTGGGGGGATGCCATTTTATCGGTGTGTTACATTTTAAATAGAGTTCCACATGAGAAAACGAGACTGTTACCTTTTGAATTATGGTATGGAAGAAAACCTACTATAAAGCATTTAAGGGTATGGGGTTGTCTAGCCAAAGTGGCTATACTAGAACTAAAGAAAAGAAAACTAGGACCAAGGACATGTGATTGTGTTTTTGTTGGATATGCAGTGCACAGTACTGCATATCGATTTATGGTTATTAAAATCATAGATGATGTGTTTGAAGAAAATGACATCATTGAGTCAAGAGATGCAGAATTCTTTGAGAATGTATTTCCTCTTAAGTCTAACTTACTAGAAAGTAAGGTTGATAGTAGTGTATCATCTTTTGGACAAGCAGTGTCAAAAGAAATTGAGCCTATACCTGGTGATTCAAGTTAATTACGAAAAAGTAAGAGACAAAGAAAAACTATTTTTTTGGACGGTGATTGGGTTGTCTACCTTTTAGTCAAGGATCCTTTATCGTATAAAGAAGCGGTTACATCTTTAGATGCCGTGTTTTGAAAAGAGGCCATCAAAAGTGAACTAGATTTCATTTTAGCCAATCACACATGGATATTAGTTGACTTACCTAAAGGTTCCAAAGTATTGGACACTAAGTGGATATTTCAAAAGAAATTGAAACCAGATGGATCACTAGATAAGTTTAAAGACCATTTAGTAGTAAAAGACTTTAGACAAAAGAAGAATATAGATTACTTTGACACATTTGCTCCAGTAGCAAGAATAACTACTATACGAGTAATGATGGCTGTTACATCTATGTATAATTTGGTTATACACCAAATGGACGTGAAAACAACATTTCTAAATGGCGACTTGGTAGAAGAAATATACATCAAACAACCGGAAGGTTATATTGTGCCTGGACAAGAACACAAGGTGTGTAAGTTGGTTAGATCACTTTATGGACTAAAACAAGCTCCAAAACAGCGGCATGAAAAACTTGATTCAGTACTTGTATCGAATGATTTTCTCATAAATGATGCTGATAGGTGCTTGTATAGCAAGTTCTATAAAGGTAAATGTGTGTTCATCTTACTTTACGTAGATGACATGTTGATAATGGGAACAAGTTTAGACATTGTAAAGCAAACTAAAGGTTTTTTAATGTCTAAGTTTGATACAAAGGACATGGGGGAGGCTGATGTAATTCTTGGAATTAAAATCATCAGAAAAGAAAAGGAGATTATATCATCCCAATCCCATTATGTCGAAAACATACTAAAGAAGTATGATTATTATAATTTATCATCGGTTAAAACACCTTTAGACATTAATTATTTTTTACAAAAGAATTTGGGGGAACCTGTCTCCCAAAAGAAATATTTACAAATTATTGGTTTAGTTACATATCTAATAAACTGCACTAGGCCAGATATCGCTTTAGCGGTTGGAAAATTGAGGCAATATACTTATAATCCAAGTATAGCGCATTGGCATGCCATGACAAGACTATTGCGATATTTAAAGGGAACGATAGACTATGGTCTTCATTATAGCGGAAAACCAGCCGTGTTAGAGGACTATTGTGATGCTAACTGGATTTCAGATACCAAAGAAGCGTTTCTAGTGGATATATTTTCACACTAGGAGATGGAGCGATTTCGTGGAAATCGGTAAAGCAATCCTGTGGAACAGCATCCACCATGGAAATTGAGTTTATAGCTTTGAAAAAGACGGGAACTGAAGCCGAGTGGCTCAGAACTTTGATGGTAGATATTCCATTGTGGCCTAAACCATTGCCTTCGATATCACTTCATTGTGATAATCAAGCGACAATAGCTAAAGCTAAGAATAAAATGTACAATGGAAAGAAGCGCCACATCCGCCTAAGGCATAATTTTGTAAGACAGTATATTAATGAAGGAACAATAGCTATTGACTTTGTGAAATCTGAAAGTAATTTAGCTGACGTTTTCACAAAACCGTTGCCTACAAAATTAATTCATGATTCATCTAAGGGAATGAGTTTGAGGCCTGTGACATAGGTCATGTGATGGACACCTAACCTATGTGAAGAGGTATGTTCTTGAATTAGGTTCAAATGGTACAAACAAAATCTCTAGATGACCTGTCTTGTACTACTACATTTTAGCTCATTCTAGGCAGATAGGAAAAGTAGTTCCACTACAAAGAAAGGAGGATGAGTTTTATAGACTCTTAATTAAGTCGGATATCATGTAATGTGGGGGTATGTTAACTGTGGTGCACACTATGGACTGACCTAAATAGATGTAGGAGGTGAGGCCGCCTACCGATGAGAGTTTTATAGATGAATTCTCTAAACATCCATGAGACAAAGATAGGGGACAAGGCCAGTTAAAAAATGTCCATCTTCATAAAAGAGATATCACAAACGGTTGACTAGTAGGATGTGGCTGGTGAACTAGTCGGCTACACCGATGAGGAAAGGTTCAAGAAGTCTGACTTCACCCATACTCCGTAGCGTAGTTCATCAGACCTAGTGTAGGTTCAAGTCCTGAAGACACCTGCAATGAAGTGTCCTACTATGTCTAATATACTCGTCACTCGTTATGTATCACTATTTTGAAACTTGTGGGGGAATTGTTGTATTATTATTTCAAAAGGCATTTTTTGAGTCAATGTACTATTTCAAAAAAGCACTTTTTCAATGTGAGTCAAAGTTTCAAAAATGTGTCTTTTGTTTCATTCCCTCCTTTTTACTTCCCTCCATTTTTTTTAGTTTGAATTTGTTGTGCACTCTTGTGTGCAAGAGGCAATATTGAGCTCAAGAATAGTCCCACATTGGTTGTGGGAGAGTAACTTGAGGGGTATATATATATGGTTGGTTCCTTAAGGTGTGAGCCCTTTGGAGAGGTAGTCACCCTACTCTCTAGTGTGTGGGGGGTCCTTGGGGTGCTTTTGAATCACGCGAGCGTGCCGAGCCAAGCTGAGCCGGGCCATGGCTGTGGCAGAGGCCGAGGTCAAGGTCGAGGTCGGGGTCGGGGTGTGGGCAAAACCTTATTTTTAGATAGTATAAGTTTTGCACTTTTGAGTTTTAATTTTCATATTAAAACTCGATTTGGTTCACTTATGGTTCATCTATACGGTTGAACCATACATACTTATTTGTACACGTATACGGATAGATACACCCTCTCCCTGTACGTGAAGGAAATACGTACTATCATACCTCCTTTGCAAGAGTTGCACCCTACATTTGTATGGATATATCCCTTCATGAAAGGGTACTCCAACACTATATATACAAAGTCTGGCATGCCATTTGTTACACACAACAGATTTCGTTTTCTGTCTCTGCAATTGTTCATTCCAGAGACAGTTTTACCTTACTGTATCTTCTATAAATAGAGTGATAGTACAACCGTTTGGTATCCTTAGTACTCGTATCAAGTTCTGTAACCTATACATTTAGGAGTTGTTTCATCTTGGAGGGTTAGGTACAAGGTCAATCTCGTTGCAGAAGTGGGGCTTCTAAAACCTTAAGGAAAGTATCTCTCAGATACGACTCAACTCACCCTGTTCGCAATTGTTTCTGTTTGTGCTGTTCGGAGTTCTCCTTTTTGGTTCGTGTCTCGGTGCTGATAACAGGTATTTTTCTATTTACTATGTTACAGATTAGTCTTATAGTATATGCCTTGTATAACATGTTTCATCCGTCGATGAATGTAATATAAGTATTTTAGCTCTTCTTTATTTTAGTAATATAAGTTCATAGCCATTAATGATGCTTTATTTTATCTGTACATGGCTGCTGTTTTTATGTTGGGCCTTGTGATTTCAGAGGAAAACTGTTATGGAATAAAAGCACTTGGGATAGCTAGAGATCTCATCAGAGGAAGCAAGATTCAAGGATTCTGTATAACAATGCTTCTTAAGCTATTAACCCTGCAGGATTCGTAGTTTGGTTCTATTTCTCGATATTATAAATGATACGATGCCCCTATATCATTGATATTCCTCACCTTAGCACTTGAAGTCCAGGCTGCACTCTGATTTTGAATGATTGCTGAACTTTTCATATTAAAATTCAATTAGTATACTTGTATCCTTTCTTGCTGTACTTTTCATATTGGAAATCAAGAAATAAATACACTTGTATCTTCTCTTGCTAAATTTTTCATATTGAAAATCGATTATTACACTTGTATTTTCTCTGGTTGAAAATTTTATAGTGAAAATCGACTTGTGCACTTGTGTTTTCCCTTTTTAAATTTTCTCAAAAATTGATGGTTTTGTACTTCTCTTACTAAACCTTTTGGCATTGAAATGGAATTGATGTATTTGAGCTTCTATTTTTGAACCTCTATTTAGGGTCTATGCCAATTGAGTTTTTCATGTCAAAAAATATAACTTTCAGGGCTAAGGGAAATGGGGAATAGGTACTTAACCTCATTGTAGCACCATTTTGATCTTATTCTGACCCTATCTAAAAAAGCTTTAAAATCTAAAAGTGAAGATCTATCATAAGGACTTAAATGATCCTACATTCTTTACAAAAAAAAAAAAAAAGACCTACATTATAGGGCACCTTCCTCTCCTTGCTCAGGAATTGTTATCCTCTCCAACTCTTAAGAAAACAGAATTCCAATATGTTCTCAATCCCACCAATTGCGATTTAGGTATTTCTCTTTGTACGGCTCAGATTTTTATACCTGCCTTGGATTCCACACCCCCTGGGGCACTTATTTGACAAATCAGAGGATTAATGTTCAGTCTAGTTGCTTGTCTCCATTATTTTCACATTTCCTAGCTGTTGAGAGGCTGTGATGAGGAAGGGTCAAAATTTAGTGTAGTTGCTTGTCTCTACTGATCTCTTTTCCATCTGAGATGATAGCTTCAAAGCTATTTCTCTTCTTAACTTGTTTACTACTGTATCTGTATTCCTCTGTATTTGGCTTCCCAAACACCACTGAAGCCTTCAAATACCTCTCTTAGAGAATTTTTAAAGAACCCATTAGAGAAAACTATCCCTTTCCAACTTCCAATTTATACAAGTTCATATGGATTCATATCCCAATTACAGCCCCTTCTATGATGAAACAATGTTTGGAATTGAAAACCAAGGGCGAGAACATAGAGAAAATCAACTGATGGAGATGGTTCCCTGATAATCCATGTTCTTTCAATCGGGACATAATGAGGCTGATGTTTGCTTTGAGTTACATGGTACCAAAAGGAATCTCAGAGGTATCTTTCCTAATAAAGCTGTAGGCCATCCTGAGGGGTTCCTTGGTTCTTAAAATGAGTCCAAGCTGGATTTAATCAATCCATTAAACTTCCACCCTGTACTTATGAGCACCACTTACAATGAGTTCCATATGTGACAGACTTGTATATTTATCAACCATTAGTAGTAGCATTCAACATTCTCTCTGCTCGTGAATGCTTATTTGAATTCCCATTCTCTTAATATTCTTTTTCCTTCTACACAGCAGGTTCAAAAAATTTGCAGATTTAAGCAGATAGCTGAATTATACTTGAATTATTCTTTTCCATCTATGTAGTGTTGTGTTTCTTTGATTGTTCCCTGCTGTTTCTGAAGCTGCTAGTGCTTTCTCTGTGTCCGTGAAATGATTAAAATAAATGAGTTTTCCTCCATATTTTCACATTTCCCAAATGATGAAAGGTTTAGTAATCTGAACATTGCATGAAATTCTGAATGATAGGTGCTCCCTTTGCATTAACTTTTGCAAAGGTTGAGGGACCTTTTCATGCTAGGCTGATAGCAGGTGTTCTGAGGGAAGTTGTGGATGCCATCCCCTGGTTCCCAGAGACCTTGTTCTAAGGGTAATCTCACAAAGTTGTGGATGCCATCCCTTGGTTCCCAATGATAAAAGATTTAGTAATCTGAACTTTGCATTAAATTATGCTACATCGGTGCTTCCTTTGCAAGCTTAATGTATGGTTGAGGAACCATGATTTCATGCCAGGTTGGTGGAAGTGGGCATTGTGAGGGATTTTTGGAACTTGGCTTTTTAAGATACCCATGGATGGTAGAGCTTAAAACCTTTAACATTTCTTTTCTTTCAATATAGATGGTGCTGTATCGTAGAGTTTGAAATGTTCAACAACTCTTACTTTCTCACACTTGAATGAAATAAAACCATTTTTATCATTTAGTCATACTTGGTGATGACTGATGAATTAAAATAGGTTCATTTTTGGTGGTGATGAATGAAAAGGTGTCCATTTTTGGTAGTTCGTCATGCTTTACTTCTAGCTCGCAGTTTGGATCTAAGGATTTAGCAGTTTTTTCAGATTCTTTGGTTCTTGTAAATTTTCAGAATTCCTCTTCTGGAACTTTAGATTGGGTTTTTGGTGTTGTTGTTAAAAGCATTATGGACTTGTGTAGTCATTTTGTGGAAATTAGGTTCTTGTATGTCCCCCGTTCCCTTAATAGGGAAGCCCATGTATTGGCTACGGGTGCTTGTAGGTTTCGTTTGTCAAAGGTCTTTTGGCTTTTCCCACCGAAATGTCTTGTATCCCCTGCTCTCTTCAACAGGTCTTCTGATTTCTCTTAGTAAATTCTTTGGATGGTTATGCTGCCCTCCTTTGATAATAATAATAATAAAAAAGAATGAAAAGGAGTCCATTTTTTGGTGCAGTGTTGGAGTTTGACTGGTTGTGAGGTCCAGCTGCAGCTGCTGAAAATTACTGCTGTATTTGGTGACGCAAATAAAACACATGATTCTAAGGAAGCAATAGCCATGGCATATGACTATCTCATTGAAAATGAGAAGAAGGCTAAGGCATTTCTTGGTCTACCACCTAGGATGCAACTGGAATACCTAATGCGTCATGTTAGAATCTGAAGTGATGAACAAACAGTAAGTGTTAAATTGTCAAGTTAAAAATCTTATGCACAAAAGCAGTAGGAAGTAAGGAAGAGAGCATTGAAATATTCCATTGGTTATTACTCAAAAACTTAAAGACAAAATCCATGATCGTCTCTAAGAAATCACTTTGGGGTCAAAAACTGATAAATGGGGGAAAGCTTTTAAGACTCTAGCAGTCTAGCCCATAGAGCAGAATTCTCAAAAAGTAATCTCCAACCTAGCTTTAATACCAGGGCTTTATTATGAGTCTCTGCCTTATGAATTCCCAATCCTCCGTTTGAAAGTGAGGAACAAATTTTGTCCACGGCAATATAAGTAGTTTTCTTTGAATACCCTGAACTGTTGTTCCAAAAATTAAGACAAATTGAATCAAGGCTACGACAGATTTGGAGGTGGAAAGAAAAACAAGGACCAGGATCCTCTGCAGTATCGGTGGGGTGGCGGTGCACATTCGACTGCACAGCAGAGGCCATGTGGCACACATGGCACACATGGCCTCTGCTGTGCCGCTGGATGTGTACAACCCCCCCACCGGTACTGCGGAGGATTTTAGAGGCTGGAATCGAGGTCAAAACTGATTGAATTAGGACCATGTGACCTGCAAAGAAAGGAAATTTGATTTCCAAGAAGCAAGTCTATCGCTTAGTCTTCGAACAACAAAACCAATGTCTTTACCTTTGAGCGGGAATGAAAGAGATTTGTTCCTACGTAGACCGAGTCTCTGGGCATCTCTTTTATCCCTATAATAGCACAGATATTTCTTCTGTTCGATAAAGATACATTATTGCTAAAACATTACCCACTTTTTCCTAAGTTAATTTCCTGACTTGAAAGGTCAAAGAACATATCAAGAATTGCTTTGATGGTTAGCATATAATCGACAGTTCTCGATAAAAAAAAAATAAACGTATCATCAACAAATAGGAGATGGGAGATCTCTAGAGCATGTTGTGCAACCATAACTCCACGAAAAAGGCCTAAATCCTTGTAGGATGAAAGAAAGGGTGGCAAAACCTAGCCTGAACCGATAAGATCGGCCGAAGCTGACCGAAAACCTAGATCGAACTGAAACGATCCTAATCAGATTGGTTTTGGACTGGGGTATGATGGGATTGGCTGAAAACCGGGCCGCACCTAAATGACCGATATCCAAACCGAAAACCGAACCGAATGAAACTGATAAAAAATCATTGAGTATAAGGTTATGAATAGGTGAATTGATTATCCATACATTAGTGAGAATTTTCTAATTGTAAGGGGAATTGTTACAGATCAATGAATATGAGGTTATGAATAGGGAAATTGATTTGTAAAAATGCTTCCATTGATCTCCTTATTCACTATATTAATTGGATAGTAAATGAATGATTTGATAGTAGGGTTCATTTTGTGATTTCAATATTAGTTTTCTTAGTGACTAGTTATTCATTGATTCAATATTAGTTATCTTCCCTTTACAATTAATGATAAATAATGATATGAATTGTAAAATTGATTTCCCTACAAACTTCAGTTATCCATTAATTTCAATATTAGTTATCTTTCCGTTACAATTTATTCCTCTTTGTTTGGATTACAACACAATCAATTTTCCTATTCATGGTTGTTTACTTGTTTGACTTGGGGAAGGTGAATTAAAGTGTTTTTATCAAATTTGTATTCGCTACAAGTTATGAATGTAAGATTTCATTGTGGTTCAAACCCGAAAACAAACTGATCTAAATTGGTATTAACCCGATATTGAAAAACCAAAATAAACTGAAACCACACCGGTTTGGTTTGGTCTCACTCATTTTGAGACCGAAATCGAATCAGCCCGACCGAAACTAGGCTGAATCGACCGGTTGATTCCCCTAGCTGAAAGCAACTTCGACAAGACTTCCATGACCAAAATAAATAAATACAGGTTAAGGGGACACCCTTGACAGATACCCCTAGAGGCTTAGAAAAAAACAAAGGGGCTACCATTCATTTTAATGGAGAAGGTTGGAGAAGAGATAAGAGAATAGATGAGATTACCCCATTTATCCCCAAAACCTAGAAAATCAAACACAACTTTTACTAAGCCCCATAACCTATCATAAACCTTTTCTATACCCAACTCAATAGCTACAAAGCCCTCCTTCCCTTTTTTGTGGTTAAGGTAGTGGAAAATTCCTAGGCGATTATAATGATGTCAAAGATCTGTCGACCAGAAACACAAACTATTTGGAAAAGGGACATAAAGGATGAAAGGAACCCTTAAGACGGTTTGCCAATAATTTAACCAAAATTTTATAAGACACAATGCGTAGACTGATTGGTCTAAAATCAGAGACTCGTGATGCTCATATGTTTTAGGGATTAGACAAATAAACATATGGTTAACTCCATGTTGGATGGGAGAGCCCAAGAAAAAACACAAGAAACAAAAGAAAGCACATCTAAGTGGATTAAATCTAGAATTTTTGAAAGAAATAAGCATGATAACCATCCACCTCAGGGGCATTAAACGAGCCTAGAGAAAAAACAAATTTTCTTACCTCTTCAAGATTAGGGGGAATGCATAGAAGTGCTCTATTATCCCTGAGACAATGGGTTGAAATAGACATTCCACAAAGGTTGGATCGAAAAGGTTTGAAGTGGTAAAGATAGCCCTTAAATGGGTGGCAAAGGCATGAGCAATTCCGTTAGGATCCTCAAGTCTGGTGCCATCCTTGGATATAATGAAATTGATTAGTCTTTTCCTGTTTGCTAATTTGGAAGACGGGGGGAGTCAGAGGCCTCTTCTAAATAAGAGGATTGATGAAACAAATCATATTTAATCGATTAAACTAAAACAGTCCATTTCTCGACACAGAAAGAACATAAATTCAGCTGATGGGTTCAAGCCTCTTGAAAATGAAAATTTTTTCTATATGAAGGATGGGAGACATGGAACTGGAGTAAGATAGGATTGTGGTCAGACCCCACCGATGATAACTTTCTTAAGTAGGCAAAGGGAAAGCAGGCAAGAAATCCTATTTGGAGAGGCAAGGGCCCTATCAAGACACTCTTTTACCAACCCAAGTGGTTTTTGCTTATTCGACCATGTAAAACAAGAGCAAAAAATTTTAATGTCTTCTAGAGAGTTGGTAGAAATGAGATCTCTTAATGCACGAGCTGAGGAGGATGGGTGATAGGGGACACCTCTTAATTTCTCCGATGCTGAAAGGACTTCATTAAAATCCCCAAATATGAGGAACATACAAGAGATAGAGGAAACAAAAGCCAAAAGCTCAGCCCAACATCTTCCTAGGGAATATAATGTGGGGGTGCGTAAATATAGATCAAACACCAAGTCTCGAAACAAGGATCATTGTAATGTTTTTTTTTTTTTACCCCGAATATTGTCTGGGACCTGGGCTGGCCCCTGGCAATTTATTAAGTCTTCAAAATAAAATGATCAATAATTACAAGGGGGGGACATAACCCGCCTTACCCCAACCCAAGGATACAAAGAATCTCACACTCTCTACCAAAAAGAATATGCACACTCAAAACCCTGTATCCACAAAAGAATACTATGTACGAATAACAGGTAAACCTGCGGCATCCTCCCATATAATTTTCCTTAGATCTGTCGGAGTATCCGCCCAATCAGTGAAAGTAGTACTGGACACCGAATCACAGGCATAGTTGGCTAACCAATCCGCTGCTCTGTTTCCTTCTCTAAATGTGAAAGTAACCATTGGCCGGAGGGCTTGAACCAAAGTCATAATCTCATGAAACCAGTACCAACCCTTCCAGATGTTGCATCTCTTTGTGGAGACACTATGTACTACTAATGAGGAATCCGAAAAGCCCATCTCCGCACAGAGCTTTAGACCATCCCTTAAGGCCCTGAATACTGCAATTGAGTTGTTACATGCTCCATAATAGTTAGCAAAGGCAGCCAAGATTTTCCCTTCTCCATTTCTAATTATTCCCCCTCCTCCACCTACTCCGGGATTCCCCCTGCAAGCTCCACCTACATTAAGCTTAACTGCAGAGAAAGGGGGGCACCAATAGACAGCAAGAGGTGGCTTTAACCGAGGGGGGGGGGTTGGTGTGATATTAAAAATTTGAAAGACCAGCCTCTCTCTAAAAGAAGGAGCTCTTGCAGGAAATTCAATAAAGGGGGCTTCTTTTACCCAGTTCTTTACCACCTCTATAATGACACTGGTAGGTCTTGGTCTCCTGCCTTGCCTTCTATTGTTCCTTTCTTTCCACAATTCCCAAAAGATGAGGGAAGCCACTATACCCATGATTTTCCCTTTAGTACCTTTCCCTTTAGCTTGCTCATGCCAAAATAACATATGGCCCCTTGCGCCCTGTGTCGTGTGGACTGCTACATCAAAGACCAAGGCGAAATAATTCCAAACCTTGGACGCCGTTACTCCCTCCACTAAGCAATGGGAGGTCGACTCACCATCTGGAAAAGCACAACAAAGGCATTTGGACGCCAAAGGAACGCCCAACTTTTTCACCGAGTCATCCGTTGGGATGTTTCCACACATGATTTGCTAGGAAAAAAAACCAATTTTAGTAGGGAGGGATCGGTTCTATAACCATCTGCTTGTAACACATCTCTGACTTGGGTTTCCAAATCCCGATTGAGTGCTCTATCAACGTGGTCCAAAAGAGGACCCCACCCTGACCAGTTGTCAAGCCAGAAGCTAATATCACCCATACCAATGAGCCATCTAGAGTTAGCAATTAATAGTTCTTTGTGACTTAAGGCGTTCCTCCAAGAGACCGTTCCTATCCTCCTTACACCAGCTAAAGCAAAATGTTGGTTGGGCAGAAATTTTGCTTTAAAGATAGTGCACCAAAGGGAATTTTCTGACAAAATTCTCTATAGACCCTTTAACCTCAAAGCTAAGTTGATGTCCTTCAAATTTCGAATGCCAAGGCCCCCTTCATTAAGAGGTTGTGTGACTTTATGCCACCCCACCAAGTGATGTCGCTTTCCCCACTCTGAGTGATCCCATAAAAAATCAGCACAAATACTATTAAATTTCCTCATTACTGCCTTTGGCGGATTCAAGGTGGAAACAATGTGGATTGACATAGAATTCAAGATATGCTTCAACAGGATAAGCCTCCCTCTCAAAGACAACAATTTTCCTTTCCAACTTGCCACTCTCCTGTGCATCTTTGCCAAAAAAATCTTCGAAATAAGCAACTCTTAGCCGCCCTGAGTACAACGGAGCCCCAAGGTATGTTATGGGAAGTCTCTTTCTACTAAACCCTGTGATCCTTTCAATGAGTTGACACCTTCCCTCCTCTATTCTTTTTCCAACAATGAAATAACTTTTTTGCTTATTAACTAGCTTCCTTGAAGAGACCTCATACCTGGTGATGAACCCCATGATTTGTTTCAGCGAGTTTGTCAGCCCTCTGGCAAAGATGATTGTGTCATCAGCAAACAGACTGTGAGAGATTCCTGGGCAACCCCTGGGTAGGTTAAAATACCGTGCCCTCCCTTCCAAGAACAAAGATCTAAGGCCTCTGCTTAATACCTCTTCTGCTAGGATGAAGAGAGAAGGCGACAGTGGGTCACCTTGTTGCACCCCCCTAGTGGATTTAAAAAACCCTGTAGGGCCTCTGCTCATGACTAAAGAAAACCAACAATTTTCCACCGTCTTTCTGATCAGATTAATCCAAGGGGTAGCAAAGCCAAACTTCTCTAACACTTTGTATAGGAAGTCCCACTCAAGCCGATCATAAGCCTTTGCCATGTCTAATTTGAGAACAACATTCCCCCCATGGGCCCTTCTATCTATATCATTCACTACCTCCTGAACCAATGCAATGTTGTCATGGATACATCTGCCTTTTACAAATCCCCCTTGCTCCTCTGAAATAATAGAGGGGAGAATTGGAGCTAATCTGGAAGCAATGACCTTCGCAATAATTTTGTAAGCAAAATTACAAAGACTAATAGGGCGAAAGTCAGAAATTACCTTCGGGTTTTCTTTCTTGGGGATGAGCACCAGATGCACAGAAGTAAAGCTCCTGGGAACGAATCCTCCATCAAAAAAGTCCTTGACCGCCTCCCACACATCACTGCCTACTATCTCCCAGCAAGCAGTAAAAAAATAGCCTACAAAATCGTCTGGGCCTGGGGCGCTATCAGCTGATAGGTCAAAAACCACCTTCCTCACTTCCTCGAACAAAGGGGCAGTCAGCAGACAAGCATTATCATTCTCAGTGATAAGTTGGGAGATATACTGCAGGAGATCATCATCCCTATGGGCGTCCTGAGAAGTGAAAGCAGCTTTGAAAAACTTGATCGCTTGCTCTTCCACACTATCTTCTCCCGTCACCCATACACCACTACTATCTTTGATTTTATCCACTCCCTTCCGTTGCCTGCGAATGTTGACCATTGTGTGGAAGAATTTGGTGTTTCTGTCTCCCTCTTTCAACCACCTCACTCTTGATTTTTGTCTCCAAAAAATTTCTTCCTGTAATAAAACTTCATGAAGGCTTTTCTTTGCAGTAACCAAATCTGCCCTAGCAGCGTTAGTAGGGTTGTGCTCCCACTCCATTTCCTTTCGGCAAACTCTATCCTCCGCATCTCGAACATTTTGGTGGATGTTACCAAAAGTGTTTTTATTCCACAAGCGAAGATGCGAACGGAGCGCCTTCAATTTGGCAAATAGGATATATAGGGGGGAACCCACCACTGGCTCTGCCCACGCACTGGCCACACTGCTCAAAAAATCCGAGTGAGAGATCCACATCTGCTGAAATTTAAAAGTAGAGAAACAAACAGCCCTTTGCAACGAACAATCTGACTGGATTAGTGAGTGATCAGAGCAAGTTCTGTTATGGTGGAGTACTCTACTTGTTGCAAAAAAGTTCACCCACAGCTCATTAAATAAGAATTTGTCCAGGCGAGCCAAAATTCTACTCCTTCCCCCTTAATTGTTGCACCAAGTGAACATGCTCCCCTCATAACCCCCATCAATTAGAGCCGCCTCACTAAGAAAATTGCCAAAATCATCCATTGATGTTGAGCAAGCAGGCTTACCCCCCAATTTTTCCAGAGGGTTAACAATGGTGTTAAAATCCCCTCCTATCGCCCAGGGGGCATCAATGTTCTCCGTATCCACAACTAAGCTCGACCAAAGCAGACGACGCTCCCCTGTCATGCACAGCGCATGAACAAAGGTGATGAAAAATGATGAATGCTAATATCAAAGAACTGAATCTGAGTTGAAGCTCAGACCCAAAGTCCCCCTTTACCACCCTTAAATCCTTCACTATTAACAAAAGCAATAAAATTGTAGGCTAGATTTAAAGATGACAACTTAAAAGAAGCATGATCTTGGCATCTGGTTTCACAAAGAAAAAGTATATCCGGTTTGTGTTTCTTCACATGATATAACAAACATTTTTTTGCTAAGGGAGCTATGGAACCCGATGGCATTTTAAGAAAAAAGCAACACTGTAAACAAAAAACTAGGCCAGGCAGGGTAGGTCAATTAAATAACAGAATGGCTATTCCTGCACAAAAAAAATAAGATAATAACAGAAGGAGAAAAAGGGGAGACCAAACATACAAAATATAATGCCCTTGCGAGGAACAAAGGATCGAAAGAGAGCTCTAGAATTTAGATCAAAATGGCTAAGAGATAAATTAAGCAAAATACTGAAGAAAACCGTGAAATAGTTGAAAAAGATTTGTAATATATGAAAGATTTTACTCGGTTTGGATTCAGTGAACCTTCCTCCTCCCAAAGATTTGATGGATCATTTTTACCAGCGTTAGAGTTCTTGAGAGATAAGCCTAGAGAAGTATCCAACGGTTATTCAGAGACCCAATCCTTGATCAAATAATAAATTGTGGATTAAATGAATTGAGAGAAAGAGCCAAAGATGTGCGTAATGCATCGAACTCAACAGACAAAGATAATGAGCAAACTGGAATAGCAAGCTTTCATTTCTTAGTGCAAGGTGACAGACTCGCGTTCCCTATATAGAAGGCTTGACCTCCTCCCGTATCCGTCGGGGTTTTTGCATTAGAGTAAATCGCTGATTGCGAAAAATGACTATAAAAATATTGGTGGATAAACACAATCTATGTTGATGGAAAATTACACCCTTGTGACGCAACAAATAGAGTGGGGCTAATATTCAAGGCAGTTGGAATGTGTTCCTGGCCATTGAGATTGGCTTATGAAATGGTAGGCAAAGAAAAAATTTTATTTGTACTCACCGGCCCCTGATTTGTAGTTCCTTATAGATTCAAGGAAGGGGTGTCCAAGAATAATGAGGAGAGAAAGAATTCCTCACCTGATACCAATCCTTGGGTATCCTCCAGGCCTTGATTTGTAGCAGAAAACACATTGTCACAGTTCATGGTAGAGGATTGTACCTCCTTTGCTATCTCATGCGTCTTCTCTTGAGAGCCTTTCCACCTCCAATTCCTCAGTACTGGCAGGCGTAGTTGTCCCTAGCCCTAAAGAGAAAGGTGAATCAACCACTGTTTCCAGGTATGAGACATATCCACCCGAAGGGAAGTTCACCATTAATGGGGTAGTTAGAACATTATCAAAGGAAACCAGAGGCGGAGAGCAGCATGAGGGAGACCCCTTGAGCTGAGGACAATAAGTCGTATCATGGTATATTGACCACATATAAAACAAATGGAATGGACTTAATGTTGGGTTTGACGGCTTTTATCTAGATCGATTGAAGGTTTGGTTCAATGATCTAGATAGACTAATGGAGAAGAAAGACAGTGAGATTAAGTCTTTCATGTAGGTGGAATGGTGGAGTCTTTAATAAGGTTGGGTCTTCCAAAAGAGTGGAAAAGGTGAATCTTCCAAGTATTGGAGTTTTCAAAGGAGGTGAAGTCTTCCAAAAGAGTGGAACAGTGGAGTCTTCAACAAGATTGAGTCTTCCAAAGGAGTGGAAGTGGTTGGAGACATTAAGCAAAGTGGAGTCTCACAAGAGACACCTTGGAGGAGAGAGAACTAATGGGTTTTCTCTAAAGAGAAAGAAAACCATTAAGTTGTGATGAGCCTTATAAAAGGATACAGGTGTTTATTAAAGGGGATAGTGGTGATTCAAGTGTTGAGCCAAAATGAGATGATCCAAGTGAGAGTCCAACAGGTATAATGTTGGTGCAGTATGGAGCCAAGGTGAAGGTATGTAGAGAGAGTAAATGAGAGATGAGAGAAGAGTGTACATGGAGGCTTGAGTTTGGGTTTTAAATCGCAAGGGTTGTACTTTTTTCTGTTATCTTGATTCATAGTAGAAATTGGATCTCACTCAGTAGATGTAGGCGGTTTTGCCGAACCACGTAAACCTCTTGCCTCTTCTTTGTGTATGTTCTTGTTTTATTTTATGTTTTTTTGTGATCTTGCGTTGAAAATAATTTTTTTCCAAACCCCAACAATATGTACTTAAGAGCCACTTAAAAACCTTCTCTCGCCTTGTTTCGAATTTTGGAAGATTCACAAACTGATCTCTTTTTCTTAAACAACACCTTAACACGGATTGCTTTAATGGCTTCCTCAACGAAGCAATCAGATGGGATAGAACGAACTTTTATCCAAATGGGAAGAGATTTTCGTTCATGGATATACAAATTATCTTCTAAAGAATGCGGGATAAGGTGGATCATCAACTTTCCAAACCACCATGGAGCAAGGAAAAGAACACTATTTCTCTTTTCACTAGTAGTAAAATCAACAACAAAGCTGCCTTTTTCTTAGCAGCAAATGTACTCTACTCCTCTCGATTCCCAAATAGAAGTTAGAAACTCGCAAAGCCAATGGTATACCCATAGAGAGACCTGGAAGTGAGATCTGATCACTCTTCACCGTAGGTGGGTGGTATTAGAATAAGCTTTGGATTTTTCATGAAACCCTAATCGAGTCCCATACAAAACCCTAGAATACGATGTAATAAAATAAAGAGAGGAGGATCGATGTGTACCTTTCACCGCGTATGTTGATGAAGATCACGAAGAATAATGCGAGTCCGTGTAGAAGCTTGGACAACTGCGATGGGGATCTTCTACAGTTTCCTAGACTCCCGTCCATCTCTCTTTCTTATGGAGAAAAGAGGAAAGAGAATAGTAACTGTAGGGACCCCTCATCATTAGTATTTATAATACTCCCCAAACCCTAACCCACTTCCACAATGGGCCAGGCCGGTCCGGTCCATCTCAATAAAATAAGTAGCGAGCCATGTCAGCCTTTGTATTTTTTGATTCCCATCAATGATCAACCCGATAATTAATCAAGCCCACACATCACCGTTGAAAAATATCTAACAATCTCCCACTTGAGCTAGATTAATTATAAGGGTTTTCAACAAATGCCCCCCTGAAAATGCCCATTTGTCCAAATGTCCCCTTGCAACTTTTTAATTGTAAATGCTCCCCTAATTTCAAAACATTGTAGCATTTTGGTCCAGTCCGTTAATTTGGGATGTTAGACGTTAGTTTCAGGGAATCTAATGACCAAAATGCCCCTCTGATTAAAACCCATCAAAATTAAAGAATAAAATGACCAAATTGCCCTCATCTTCCCCAAATGGTTTAGGGTTTCAAACTGAAAAATTTTTCCCCAAATCGTTTAAGGTTTGTCCAAATTGCCCTCATCCAGTACTTCCCATGCCTCTGCTAAATCAAGCATCTCCGACTACAAAGACGACGCCGGCTCTGAAGATGAGATTCAGGCCGTCGACGTATCCATTTTAGAGGTCGAGCAGTTCTCCACACTCGCTATGTCGGACCTCAGGTTCATCGCTGAATGCATGGTCTCGTCCAGCTACGGTAAAGAGTGCATCAAGATCTACAAGATAATGAGGAAGTCTATCGTTGATGAGGCTCTGTACAAGCTCGGAGTCGAGCGGCTCTCCTCTTCGAAGATTCAAAAGATGGATTGGGAGGTCGTTGTGCTCAAGATTAAGAGCTAGCTCAATGCCGTCAAGATTGCAGTGAAGTCACTCTTCTCTGGGGAAAGGATCGTCTGCGATCACGTCTTCTTCCCTTCCGATTCCACCAAAGAGTCTTGTTTCTCGGATATCACTAAAGAAGGAGCCATCCATCTGTTCCGGTTCCCTAAATCCATGGCCAAGATCCACAAAGGAAAGTCACCGGAGAAGATGTTTAGAATACTCAATATCTATGAAGTCATCTCCGAACTATTTCTCGATATCCAATCGATCTTCTCCTTCGATTCAACCACTATCATCTGATCTCAAGCTCTGAACTCACTCATCACGCTTGGCGATCGTGTTCGTGCAATGTTATCAGACTTGGAATCCACCATTTAAAAGGATTCACCAAAATCTCCAAGCCCAGGAGGCGGTCTCCATCCTCTGATCGTTACATGATGAATTACCCATCTCGCTTCTCCAATTATAGTGAAATTCTCTCTGATATTTTTGCCGATTGGCTTTTGCCAGAGCATGTGTCTCTGCCACAGTTCTACTTTGAGAGCTCAAACCTTAAAAACAATCCATCGTCAGGGTTAACTATACGGCTGGTTTGGATTATACTGGTGCTCCTCTACAAGCTCGACGGCAAGGCGGAACTATACAAAGACCCCGCCTTAGCATATCTGTTCCTGACCAACAATTTACAGTACATGGTGAAGAAGGTTCAGAATTCTAATCTCAGGTATCTATTGGGAGAGGATTGGATGTTGAAGTAGGAAGCAAAGGTGAAAAGATATGCGGTGAGCTACGAGAGGATTGGGTGGAGTAAGGTTCTATCGGCAATATCGAAAGATTTGACTGCCACGACGATGTCAACAGAAGAGGCGAAGGATTGCTTCAAGAACTTCAATTCGGTGTTTGAGCAGACATACAGAATAGAGTCATCTTGGGTCGTCAAGGTGACAGAGTCATGCATTCAGCGATGGACCTGAGGTCCGACATGGCGAGGGTGGAGAATTGCTCGACCTCTGAAATGGATACACCGGTGGCCTGAATCTCGTCCTCAGAGCTGGCGTCGTCTTTGTAGTCGAAGATGCTTGACCTAGCAGAGGGGCATTTTGGTCAGTAGATTCCCTGAAACTAACGTTTAACATCCCAAATTAACGGACTGGACCAAAATGCTATAATGTTTTGAAATTAGAGGCCATTTACAATTAGAAAAGTTGTAGGGGGCATTTGGATAAATGGGTATTTTTAGGGGGCATTTGTTAAAAAACCTAGTTATAAAGCCATCATTATCAGATGTGGCCATAGAATCTCAATACAACTATAATTCTATTAAAATTTGATCAAATTTGCAAATACATCAATGTCGAGCAACATCAGAAAATACGCCTCAATATACGGCATACCACTTTCTGTCAACTACAAACAAAGATTTACTTACTAACATGAACCGCCTTGAGATAAATTTTTGTACAAGGAATGTCGAACACATTTGTGATCACATAAATATCGTCATCATTCCTTGTGGATCCTCGAACGTACCATGAGCATCATCATACTCATAGATTACCTTTGAACATCGTCATATTCGTAGGTAATCGAAGACTTGGCTTATTACCAATCGAACATCCATGGCTAGAAATAGCTGAACGACTTGGCTTATCACCAATCGAACATCCTTGGTTAGAAATAGCCAAATGACTTGGCTCATCACCAATCGAACATCCTTAGGCCACAATAGCCTTCAACACATCAAACAACATATGCATGCATACAAATGCTAAACCAAGCATAATCAGACACATTCACAAAACACTGAAATATAATCAAATGTCATGATTAAAACGAAATATATATCCATCAAGTCCTTCCCCTAAACAAGCATATCAAACCAAGTAAAGGAAATAAAACTCCCACTTGCACCAAAATAAACAAACAAAACAAGTATGCAACATAACAATTCAGTAAGATAAACAAGCTCCCACTTAGCTCAACATAAGCAATAAGCTCTCATTGATTAACTACGACAAACAATGTTCCACCTTATTAAATCAAGTAAATTGTTCATACTGTTTATAAAAACCGCCTGAACCCAAAACATTAATGTTTTCTTGTTAGGTTACACTTGATCTTAATGTATTTGGAACCGTTAAATTTCTGTGTGACCCAGTACCATCCATACCTCTAATTTCATCATCGAGTGTCTATTACATACAATTACATTTTCTCATGTTCCATTTTCTCTCCTGATCTTGTCTCCTAGAGTCTTTATAAATGCATCAAGTTTGGACTCCCGAAGATTCAAATAAAGGTCAAGTAACCCTAAATCCTCTTCTAGGTCCATAACTTATTTTCTCTTATAGTTATTTCAGTGAGAGTAAGAACCTTAGAAATTATTTTCAAAATTAGACATCTTGGAGGAACAAATAAAGATTCGATCATGCAAACAAATATAGTGATATATATATTTCTCAAGCACAACATGATCATAGCAAATCAATTTAGCTAGCAAATGTAAACAACTCATACAAATTACTAGCAAATACATACAATGATCATCATCATAATGCATTTTTGCCCTTTCAGGTCAAATGCACACGTCTTTATCGCACTACAAATACCGCGAGATGACAACAACTTTCGGAAATTTTCCTCCACCTTTGGGTGATAAAAAACCCCTTGGCTATGCGCCTCAAATAATAATTTTATCGCACTACAAATACCGCGAGATGTCAATGAGTTTCAAAAATTTTTCTCCACCTTTGGGTGATAAGAAAACCATTAGGCCACACAACCCAAATACTTTGATTATACTATCTTTGGGTGAACATACTACCTTTCCGTAAAGGATCAATAGTTTTGAAAATCCCATCACCTTTGGGCTAATGGAACTCCTAGACTATTATCCTTTGAGTCTGTGTGCATGTCAACTCGTCAACTTTGGTAACACCACCTTTGGGCATATATTACCTATTCCGCTGCTATGACAGAATCACAAAAGGATTGAATGTGCCACTTTAGTGGGTCCCATTCTACCCTCTCATAATTCTCCAACCTGATTTCTAGTAATATATGTGGAAGGAAACACAGTAAACGACCATAATGTCTCGTGATATGCACTTTTATCGTCAAAGTGGCAGTGAGTAACCCAAAATAGTCCAAATAGCTCAAAGTGGCATAATTGTCATTAACAGGTCCCATAACGACATCAAAATTACTCAAATAGGGTACCAAACCGTCAGCTTGAAAAATAAAAGCAAAATGGGGCATCCCATGATAGAATCAGATCAGAATCAACATTCCAGAACAGAGATCCGAACGAAAAACAACATTCCAGAACAAGGAAAAACACTCTGGAACAACTTCTAGAACAAGAAAAGTATTCCAGAACTATTTTGGGAACAAGAACACAATCTCAGAGCAGTTCTTGAACAGAAATAGTTGATTCTATTCCCATGATTCCCTCTTTTTCCTTTTTTTTGTTTTTTGTTTTTAATCTCGATCAAAGCCAGTCTATGCCAGTCAACACCAGAAACTCGCCGTCGACGACCAGATTTTGACGGGTCTCTGACTAACCCATCGGGTCAAAAATTCCAGGTTATTGGGTCGGGCTTTAGGTTGGATTCGTGTTAGGCAAGTTGGCTCGGGTCTGCCACGGTCTGCCACGTCAGCAATCACTAGGTTGAGTTTGCCATGTCAACAATCGATTCATTTCGACCCTCTCCATGAACCAACCTGATTTGGTTCGATTCACAATTCGATCCGATTTGGCCTAGTCCAACCTGTCTCGGTTCGTCTCCCGTTTTGGACTATTAGGTCGCTTACCGGATCGAGTAACCGGGTTCAGTTAGTGGGTTCGATCAAACGGGTTACCTGATTAGTGGGTCGGGTCCCCTTACAATAATTTGGTCAAACCCCGCAAATATTTTCTTTTATTCCTCCTTTTATTTATTTATTACTTTTTAAATAAAAGTCATGTCAAGGTTTAATGGGTAGAAAGTCTAACACGTCAGAAAGTAAAAAACCCCACTTCCACGCTACAACTTCTGAATTTTTTTTAAAAATAGATATAATGGGAAATCAAGAGGAATATTCTCTCTCCATCATCCCAAAACCGTATAACAAAAGTATAAAACCCATCTTTAGGGTTTCGGCAACTTAAAATTCTTCTCATGGCAACCAAATCAAATAGTCTATTCCTCTAAAAAACGCCTTGAAAGTGGAAGCAAAAAACCCTGGAGATGAGAACTTCGACAATGATTGACGATGAAACTCATGGCGTCGAAGATTGAATAAAAAGTATATGAAGCGGCTAATGATTTTTAGCAAAACAAAACTTTGACATTGGACAGTGAACCAGGCCATCGCCGGTCAGTCCACCACCCAAAATATCATCCCCACAATTTGTTCCGAAAACTCCTTTCAACTTGACCAAAAAACCACATATTGATTCTGTTTGATTTTTTTTTTTAATAATAAGACTACGTACTATCTTCCATAAACAGAGTCATTAGGCAATAATAATATAATGGGGAGTCCAGAGAGGAATACGCCACTTGGCAGTCAACTTTAGTAATAGCATCATGATTTGACACATCAAAGACACTAAGACCTCTTTACTAAAAAAACGTCATGACCTTTTTTAAACCAGAACTTTTTTTTAATCAAAATCTTCTTAATCCAAGCATCAATAAATTTGACCCAAATATAAAAGTTCGTGCTTCACAGCTTCACTTGTAGATTCTTAGAGGAAAATTGATGGTTACAGTATCGAAACCCAAAAGATAATAATAAATAAGAACAGAATGGGAGAACCGAGGATTTCAGTTTTGAATCCAAAAACAATCATTATCTATTATTCCACCTCCAAAATTGAAGGCAACTAAAAATATCTAAATATCGATTCTAGTTTTATATAGTCTGGCTCTGATACCAATTGTTAGAATAAGGTTTGGATTTCTCATGAAACCCCAATTGAGTCCCATACAAGATCTTAGAACACGATGTAATAAAATAAAGAGGGGAGGATCGACGTGTACCTTTCACCGTGTATGTTGATGAACATCACGAAGAATAATGCGAGTCCGTGTAGAAACCTGGACAACCGCGATGGGGATCTTCTACAGTTTCCTAGACTCCTGTCCACCTCTCTTTTCTTGTGGAGAAAAGAGAAAAGAGAATAGTAACTGTATGGACCCCTCATCATTAGTATTTAGAATACTTCCCAAACCTTAACCCACTTCCACAATGGGCCAAGTCGGTCCGATCCATCTCAATAAAATAAGTAGCAAGTCACGTCAGTCTTTGTATTTCTTGATTCCCATCAATGATTGACCCGATAATTAATCAAGTCCACACATCACCGTTGAAAAATATCTAACAGGTGGGTCTTACCAAACCTTGAGGATTGAGGAACTGATAGAAGTGATAAAAATAGCACATTGTCTCAGGGATAATAGAGCACTTCTATGTAGAGAACTTGGTTGAAACGCAAAAACAAAGAAGAGTAGAGAGAAGAGGAAAAAAAAATGTGGGATAAACAACCGACCTCCCTGCCTTTGTGGGAGTGTGCTAAAAAAGATCCACACAAACAAACTCTGTTGTCCTTTATAACACGTAGGGAGAGAGAGAGAGAGAGAGAGAGAGAGAGAGAGAGAAGTGGAAAAAAAAGGGAGGATCAGAGACAGCATTGCATGCAGGGGGAGGCTGGACCGGAGATTTTTACTTAAAAGAAGTAGACCAGGAGTTCGTTGAGGGTCTAATTTTCTTCCCATTTTAAGGGTCTGTTCCTTAGCCCCTTCAAATATAAATGCTACAAGTATTATTTTATTCATTATTTTTCATAATTTTTTGATTCGTGAACAGTCAGACAATCAATTCTTAGAGAGGAAAGAAGTTTCACTCTTACTGTGAGGATAGCCATCAGACGGAGAGAAAAGGAACGCAGAGAACTTGGTTGAAATGTAAAAACAAAGAAGCGTAGAGAGAAGAGGAAAAGAAAAAGTCGCATAAACAACCGACCTCCCTGCCTCTGTGGGAGTGTGCTCAAAACGATCCACACAAACAAACTCTGTTGTCCTTTATGGCACGTAGGAGAGAGAGAGAAGTGGGGAAAAAAAAAGGAGGATCAAAGACAGCATTGCATGCAGGGGGAGGCTGGATCGAAGATTTTTACTTAAAAGAAGTAGACCAAAAGTTCGTTCAGGGTCTAATTTTCGGTTCTTACTTCTTCAAGATTAGGAGGAATGCATAGAAGTGCTCCATTATCCCTGAGACAATAGGTTCAAATAGACATTCCACAAAGGTTGGATCGAGAAGGTTTGAAGTAGTAAAAATAGCCCTTAAATGGATGGCAAAGGCATGAGCAATTCCCTTAGGATCCTCAAGTCTGGTGCCATCCTTGGATATAATGAAATTGATTAGTTTTTTACTCAGATTTGTTTTAGAGATGAGGAAAAAACTAAGAAGCGTAGAGAGAAGAGGAAAAGAAAATGTGGGATAAACAATCGACCTCCCTGCCTCTGTGGGAGTGTGCTCAAAACGATCCACGCAAACAAACTCTGTTGTCCTTTATGACACGTAAGAGAGAGAGAGAGAGAGAGAGAGAGAGAGAGAGAGAGAGAGAGAGAGAGAGAGAGAAGTAGGAAAAAAAAAGGAGGACCAGAGACAGCATTGCATGCATGGGGAGGCTGGACCGGAGATTTTTACTTAAAAGAAGTAGACCAGAAGTTCATTGAGAGTCTAATTTTCTTCCCATTTTAAGGGTATGTTCCCTACCCCCTTCAAATTTAAATGCTACAAGTATTATTTTATTCACTATTTTTCACAACTTTTTGATTCGTGAACAGGCAGACAATCAATTCTAAGAGAGGAAAGAAGTTTCACTCTTGCTGTGAGGATAGCCATCAGACAGAGAGAAAAGGAACGCAAAGAACTTGGTTGAAACGCAAAAACAAAGAAACGTAGAGGGAAGAGGAAAAGAAAAAGTGGCATAAACAACCGACCTCCCTGTCTCTGTGGGAGTGTGCTCAAAATGATCCATACAAACAAACTCTGTTGTCCTTTATGACATGTAGGAGAGAGAGAGAAGTGGAAAACAAGGGAGGATCAAAGACAGCATTGCATACGGGGGGAGGCTGGATCGAAGATTTTTACTTAAAAGAAGTAGACCAAAAGTTCGTTGAGGGTCTAATTTTTTGCTTTTACTTCTTCAAGATTAGGGGGAATGCATAGAAGTGCTCTATTATCCTTGAGACAATGGGTGGCAAAGGCATGAGCAATTCCCTCAAGTCTGGTGCCATCCTTGGATATAATGAAATTGATTACTTTTTTCCCTCAGATTTGTTTTAGAGATGGAATGATAAAATCTAGTGTTCCTATCGCCATCTTTAATTTAAAAATGATGAAAATTTTGTAACCAAAAAGCCTCCTCAGCTTCAAAAATTCATTTTAGTTGAGCAGAAATGTGTGCTAATTTTGAAGAGGGGGTGGGGTCAGAGGCCTCTTCTAAACAAGAGAACTGAGGAAATTCAGGTGATGGGTTCAAATCTCTTGAAAATGAAAAAATTTTCTATATGAAAGATGGGAGAGATGGGACTGGAGTAAGATAGGATTGTGGTCAGACCCCACCGATGATAACTTTCATGAGGCAAAAGGAAAGCAAGCAAGCAATCCAATTTGTAGAGGCAAGGGCCCTTATTAAGATACTCTTTTACCAACCCAAGTGGTTTTTGCTTATTCGACAATGTAAAACAAGAGCCAGAAATTTTAACGTCTTCTAGAGAGTTGGTAGAAATGAGATCTCTTAATGCACGAGCTGAGGGGGATGGGTAATAGGGGACACCTCTTAATTTCTCCAATGTTGAAAGGACTTCATTAAAATCCCCAAATATGAGGAACATACAAGAGACAAAGGAAACAAAAGCCAAAAGCTCAGTCCAGCATCTTCCTCGGGGAATATAATGTGGGGGTGCGTAAATATAGATCAAACACCAAGTTTCGAAACAAGGATCATTGTAATGTAACACAATAAAAAAATGATGAATGCTAATATCAAAGAACTGAATCTGAGTTGAAGCTAAGACCCAAAGTCCCCCTTTACCACCCTTAAATCCTTCACTATTAACAAAAGCAATAGAATTGTAGGCTGTATTTAAAGATGACAACTTAAAAGAAGCATGATCTTGGCATTTGATTTCACAAAGAAAAAGTACATCAGGTTTGTGTTTCTTCACATGATATAACAAACATTTTTTTGGTAAGGGAGCTATGGATCCTTGAGGCATTTCAAGAAAAAATCAACATTGTAAACAAAAAACTAGGCTAGGCAGGGTGGGTCAATTAAATAACAGAAGGGCTATTCTTGCAGAAAAAAAAAAAAAAGATAATAACATAAGGAGAAAGAGGGGAGACCGAACATACAAAATATAATGCCCTTGCGAGGAACAAAAGATGAAAGTGAGCTCTACAATTCAGATCAAATAGGCTAAGAGATAAATTAAGCAAAATAATGAAGAAAACCGTGAAATAGTTGAAAAAATATTTGTAAGATATGAAAATTTTTACTCAATTTGGGTTCAATAAACCTTCCTCCTCCCAAAGATTTGATGGATCATTTTTACTAGCATCAAAGTTCTTGAGAGATAAGCCTAGAGAAGTATCAAACTGTTGTTTAAAGACCTAGTCCTTGATCACATAATAGAGACCTTGTGGATCAGATGAAATTGAGAAAATAAGCCAAAGATATGTGTAATGCATCGAACTCAACAGACAAAGATAAGGAGCAAACTGGAGTAGCAAGTTTTCATTTCTTAGTGCAAGGTGACAGACTCGAGTTCCCCATATAGAAGGCTTGACCTCCTCCCATATCCACCGGGGTTGTTGCATTAGAGTAGACCGCTGATTGCAGAAAATGACTATAAAATGTTGGTGAATAAACACAATCTGTGTTGATGGAAAATTACACCCTTGTGACACAATGGACGAAGTGGGGCTAATATTCAAGGCAGTTGGAATGCTTGGTGTGTGTTCTTGGCCATTGAGATTGGCTTCCGAAATGGTAGGCAAAGAAATAATTTTATTTGTACTCACCGGCCCCTGATTTGTAGTTCCTTGTAGATTCGCGGAAAGGGAGTCCAAGAATAATGAGGAGATAAAGAACTCCTCACCTGATACCAATTCTAGGGTATCCTCCAAGCCTTGATTTGTAGCAGAAAACACTTGTCACATTTCATGGCAGAGGATTGTACCTCCTTTGCTATCTCATGCATCTTCTCTTGTGAGCCAGAAATAGGAACAAGCCTTTCCACGTCCAATTGCTCAGTACTGGCGGGTGTAGGGGTCCCTAGCCCTAAAGCGAAAGACGAATCAACCATTGTTTCCAGGTGTGGGACATATCCACCCTGAAAGGAAGTTCACCGTTAATGGGGTAGTTAAAACACTATCAAAGGAAAACAGAGGTGCGGAGCGGCATGAGGGAGACCCGTTGAGCAGAGGGCAATAAGTCGTATCGTGGTATATTTGATCACATTTAAAATAAATAGAATGGAGTTCATGTTGGGTATGATGGCTTTTATCTAGATCGGTTCAAGATTTGGTTCAATGTTCTAGATAGGCTAATGGAGAAGAAAAAGAGTGAGATTGAGTCTTCCATATAAGTCGAAGGGTGGAGTCTTCAATAAGGTTGGGTCTTCCAAAAGAGTGGAAAAGGTGAGTCTTCCAAGTGTTGGAGTTTTCTAAGGAGGTGAAGTCCTCAAGAAGGTGGAGTCTTCCAAGAGAGGGAAAGAGTGGAGTCTTCAACAAGATTGGGTCTTCCAAAGGAAGTGGTTGGAGACATTAAACAAAGTGGAGTCTCCTAAGAGACACCTTAGGGGAGAGAGAGTTAGTGGGTTTTCTCTAAAGAAAGAGAAAACCCACCTTAGAGGAGAGAGAGCTAGTGGGTTTTCTCTAAAGAGAGAGAAAACCATTAAGTTGTGATGAACCTGATACATCCAAGATTCATCGAAACAATCAGCGGCTGCCACGTGTCACCGAGCGACCCACTCCAGAACCAAGGAGAACCAACCCGGGGTCCCACCCGGGCGTGGCCTGCACTCAGACGTGGCCTCACCTAGGTGCGGCCACACCCAGGCGCGGCCTGCACCCAGGCGTGGCCTCTCACTCAGGCACGGCCTGCACCCAGGCACGACATCGTGGATGCAGACATGATGTACATGGACATCGGGGCCACTCGTCTATGACCCAATCGTGTCACCACAGACTCACGTCACCACCAGGACTCTAGGCCACTGCTTAGAAATCACGTCACCCAGACGGATTCAAGCATCAATGACGTTATCACCACACGCGGGTATCTATCCGCCAAGGATCTTGATACCACCAGGACACTCCCTCCCGCGGGGAGATGGCCAATCAGGATAGAGCCCCGTTACTCAGGGCCTCTATCCACTCAACGACACACTCGCCATCAAACTGGGACTCTCCACACCGCCATACACTACTATAAAAGGCAAGGTACACAACCCCATTGGAGGAGATAAAAAAACTCATATTGAATAATCACTATTCATCTATTTGCTCAGGAGATCTAACTTTGGCATCGGAGAGCCCCAGGCCGGAACCACACTGGTTCTCTCGGTTGACCCCTTGGTCCACTTGTAGGTGACGGTACTCGTAGGACCGCTCTACGATTTCTTGACGCAACAGATTGGCGCTGTCTGTGGGAAAGACGCTAGCCATTACAGCTACTAGCTTGCTTCCATATTCATTCAATGGCACGAAGGAAGACTACCACCACCAATAACGGAGCAAGGAATGGATCACCACCCCCAGAGTGCTCTCGCCACAGAGCTAATGACCAGGACCATGTCCCTCTGGATGAAGAGATCCCCCTTAATGACTAGTTTGTGGTCGACGAGCCCAACAATGATGAGGGAGACAATGTGGTGGTGGAGGTGATACCTGACCCCAACGCTCCAGCCACCGCGGGTCATATCAACGACCTGCAACGACAGATCCTCGATGAACAATGACTCTTTTGAGAATACCTGACACAGCGTGCGACGTCTCACCGCCGAAGGATGTCACCATCAGCAAGGGTGGAGTCCATACCTCGACAAGAGCCAAATCCTAGGAGATCATCTCCCAGGGGCGTGGGATCAAAGAGACATGCGCAATGGGCAACCCCCACCCCGCTGCGGGGGGAGCCTTCCCAGCATCCCAGGAGAACAAGAGACCTCTCGCCATGGTCAGAACGTGGGAGGACGCCAACATCCAGGGTGAGGGTGTCTAGCCCGCAGAGACTGAGGATGAAGCCGGACCTATAGAGAGGGAAGCCCCTCACCTTCACGACAGGGTTCATCACGGCGTGACCATTCACCATCCCGCTAACACTCAAGGTGGGCGGGGTCATCCAGGAGAGAGCGTGAACGGGGTCACAGTGAATGTCCGGCCAGGTGTGAGGGACAGACACGGGACGAGGAGCTCGATCAAAGACTCTGCGACCTAGATGAGAAGCTGGAAGTGCTGAAGAAGCAGACCAAAGGAGAGACACATTCCATACCAGGACAACACCCATTCTCGACAGAGATCATGTAAGCCACGCTACCTTCCAGGTTCTGACTACCCACCTTTGAACTTTACAGTGGTACCACTGACCCTAATGACCACATCAACTACTTTAATGGCATGATGACGCTGTATGGTGGGTCGGACGTGGTCTCCGATTGGGCATTCCCTGCATCCCTCAAGGGAGCAGCCACATCATGGTTCTCCAGGCTACGACTGAGAT
The DNA here is from genome assembly GCF_018873765.1 of Telopea speciosissima. Classification (NCBI taxonomy): domain Eukaryota; kingdom Viridiplantae; phylum Streptophyta; class Magnoliopsida; order Proteales; family Proteaceae; genus Telopea; species Telopea speciosissima. The sequence goes on from NC_057917.1 coordinate 16,700,798, forward strand.
CTATATGCTCGTTCGTAAAGCTATGCGAACAGTTTGTCACCCGCTTCCAAAGCAGTGTCAAGCAGAAGAAGACCACTGTCAATCTACTGAACGTGGTACAGAACCCTGGGGAATCTCTCAGGGAGTACGTTAGCAGGTTCACCAAGGAGTCCCTGGAGGTTCGAGACTTGGACGACCAGACACAGCATGCAGCCCTAGTAGGAGGTATCAGGGACCTAGACCTGATCAAGGACCTGACACGTCATGAGACCAGGACTATGAAAGAGCTACTGGAGCTGTGCAACGAGTTTGCAAATATGGTCAAGGTACTACAAGCTAGAACGAAGATAATCGAGGCCAAGCCGCAAGACAACAAGAGGTCAGCACCTGATGATCACAAAGAAGGTAAGAGGTCGAGGACAGAGCATCGACAAGAGAAGGGCGACCACCCATCTAGGAGGACAGGCCGTCACCCAGAGAGAAGTGAGAGGGCAAGCACCCATGAGTTCACACCACTGAACACCACCAGGTCCCAGATACTCATGCAGATCCAAGACCGTGACCTACTCCATTGGCCACGGCCCATGCTAGCTGGACCAGAGAAGTGAAACCCTAACAAGTACTGTCTCTTCCACAAAGAGAATAGGCACGACACAGAGGAGTGCTATCAATTGAAGAGAGAGATAGAACAACTTTTAAGAGCAGGAAGCTTGAACAATTATGTGAAGGGGAGACGTGACAATCGCTCAGGCCAAGGAGACAGAGTGGAACCGAGACGAGAAGAAAGAAGAACAGATCGTGGGAGAGACCGCCCAGAAGAGCGGAGAGATGCAACAGAACCTAGTGGCACCAAGGGACCTCCTATCCTCACCATACTTGGAGGACCGGGGCAAGAGTCCACCCGAAAAGCTAAACCCCATGCCAGGTTCGTGGGAGTGGCAGAGAAGCCAAACAAGATAGCCAAGACCGAGGTGGTGATCTCCTTCTCGGATGAAGACTTGGCAGGACTAAACTTCCCACATGAGGATGCCCTGGTAGTACAGGTGGAGGTAGCCAACCGACCTGTACACAGGGTACTGATAGACACGGGGGCGTCTGTTGACATACTCTCCTTGGACGCCTATCGACAGTTTGGGTTCGGGGACGATCAGCTCAAACCAGAGCCCACTTACCTCCATGGATTCTTAGGTGCCATCGCCTCCATCAGAGGTACCATAGAACTACCCGTCACCTTCGGGGTACACCCTCGACAAGCGACTATCATGGTGAATTTCATGGTCGTCAAGTCCGTGGTATCCTTCAACAGCCTCCTAGGGCAACCATCTCTGACAGTCCTTAGAGGAGTCATATCGCCACTTCACCTGAAGATGAAGTTCCCCACCGAGAATGGGGTAGGCAAAGTCCGAGGAGATCAGAAGAAAGCAAGGGAGTGCTACGCCACCTTCATGAAAAAGAACAATGGTAACACCCGTGGAATGGCACTCTGCCTAGAGAACATGGTCAGTGACCAGAGAGATGAACTGACAAAGAGAAGTGGAAGACCTCATCCCATGGCCCCTTAGCCGGGATGACCCCTCCAAGGTCGTACAGGTTGGCTCGCTACTAAGCAAGGAACAGAAAGAAGGGCTTGGGCACCTCCTCCAAGCGAACATGGATGTCTTTGTATGGTCGACCTCCGACATGCCTGGAATACCACGTTCCATAGTAGAGCACCAACTACATGTCGACCCAACCAGGAAGCCCATTCAACAGAAGCGGCGTAACTTTGCCCTCGACCGACAAGCAGCAATCAAGGAAGAGGTCAAGAAGTTAAGCCAGTTAAGGTTCATCAGAAAGGAGAAGTTCCCAACCTGACTTGCAAACGTGGTCATGGTACCAAAGCCAAGTGAGAAGTGGAGGATGTGTGTCAACTACATCGACCTGAACAAGGCATGCCCAAAAGATGAGTACCCACTGCCTAGGATCGACCTACTGATCGACACCACCTCCAGCCATGAGATGCTGAGTTTCATGGATGCCTACTCCGGGTACAACCAGATCCTCATGCATGAGGGTGATGAGTCCTACACCACATTCCGGATGGACAAAGAGAACTACTACTACAACGTCATACCGTTCGGATTGAAGAATGCAGGGGCCACCTATCAGAGGATGGTCAACAAGATGTTCGAGGAGCAGATCGGGCGCAACATGGAGGTATACGTGGATGACATGCTTGTGAAAAGCATCCACACCAACCAACACCTGACCGACTTAGAGGAAGCATTCATAGTACTGAGGAGGAACCAGATGAAGCTAAACCCTGCAAAGTGCGCCTTCGGTGTAACGTCAGGAAAATTCCTGGGGTTCATGGTCTTAGTATGTGGAATAGAAGCCAACCCATCCAAGATCAAGGCCATCCAAGATATGGCACCTCCTCGGATGGTCAGGGAAGTGTAGAGGTTGAATGGAAGGGTGCTGCCCTTTCCAGGTTCGTGTCACGATCAGGTGATAAGTGCTTACCATTCTTCAAAACATTGAAGAACCTCAGAAGCCCTAAAGATTTCACATGGACAGAAGAGTGCCAGAAGGCGTTCGAAGAATTGAAGGAGTACCTAGAGAGCCCACCACTGCTTGGGCGACCAGAACCTAACGAAGAGTTGTAGCTCTACCTGGCCGCCACCCCTGTCGCGGTCAGTGCAGCACTGCTGAAGGAAGAAGACAAAGTCCAGAGGCCTATCTACTACGTCAGCCATGTTCTGATCGATGCAGAGACCAAGTACACTAGGATCGAGAAGGTAGCCTATGCATTGGTAATCACAGCTAGGAAGCTACGACCATACTTCCAAGCTCATACCATCACGGTCCTCACAGACCTACCTCTGAAGAAGATACTCCACAAGCCAGATGTCTCTGGACGATTAATAGCATGGGCGGTGGAGTTAAGTGAGCATGACATCAGGTTCCAACCAAGGACAGCCATCAAAGGTCAAGCTCTTATAGATTTTATTGCAGAATGTACCCTGTCTGAGATCGAACCAGAGATAGGGGAGCCCGAGCAGAAGGATCGCAGATCGTGGGACATGTTTGTGACGGGTCGAGTAACGCGGCGGGAAGCGGCGCTGGCCTCATATTAACCAGCCCCAAAGGATTTCGTATCCAATATGCTCTTCGATTCACCTTCCAAGCATCCAATAATGAAACAGAATACGAAGCACTACTAGCTGGACTTCGGGTGGCCAGAGCCGTCCAAGTCACACACCTATCCACCCGGAGCGACTCCCAGCTTGTGGTGAATCAGGTGAATGGAGAGTACGAGGCGAAAGATGATAGGATGGCATCATACCTAGCACGTGCTCAAGCATTAATCGAGGGTTTTGTGAAGTTCAAGATGGTTCGAGTTCCCAGGGATGAGAGCACCGTCGCCACCGATGCCCTATCCAGGCTAGCCAATGAGGAACTCCGAAATTTGGCTAGTGCAGTCTATGTTGAGATCCTGCATGAGCCAACGTATAAGGAAAAACAGGTTAACGAAATCAAGGAGGGACCTAGCTGGATGGACCCTCTACTCAACTACCTCCAGAACGACGTCTTAGCAGAAGACAAGGCCGAGGCAAGGAAGATCAGGATGAGAGCTACAAAGTACACCGTCCTAGACGGGGTACTATACAAGCGGGGGGCAACAACACCACTACTCCGGTGCCTAGGACCCAAGGGGGGTAGAGTATGCCCTAGCAGAAGTCCATGAGGGGATATGTGGAAGCCACATGGGGGGACGAGCCCTAGCCTACAAAATCCTCCGCCAGGGACTATACTGGCCACGAATGTAAGAGGAGGCCATCCAATATGCCAAGAAGTGCGAGCAATGTCAATTGTTCGCCCCAGTACCCCATCTACCCACCACCAAGATGACATCAATCCTCAACCCCATATCTTTTGCCATGTGGGGACTGGACATCTTAGGCAACTTCACCGCAGCACCGGGAAACAGAAAATACATGGTCGTCGCGATTGACTACTTCACCAAGTGGGTCGAAGCTAAACCCTTGGCCAAGATAACAGAGACAGAGATGGAGAAGTTCATCCGCGACGACGTCATCTACAGGTTTGGGGTACCACAGATCCTCGTCTCAGACAATTGCAAACAATTCAATAACCCTAAATTCCAAGCATTCTGTCATAGCTACAACATCAACTATCGGCCTGTATTGGTAGCATACCCACAAGCCAATGGTCAGGTGGAGGTCACCAATAGAACACTACTAGAAAGAGTCAAGAAAAGGCTAGAGGGACCAAGCATTCTGTGGGCGTACCGAACTACAGTACGGATACCCACAGGAGAGAGCCCATTCTTCCTAGCATATGGCACTGAAGCATTGGTGCCAGTAGAGGTCTGCGCCATGTCCCATAGGGTTCTGTACTTTAACGAACGTACCTATATCGAAGGACTACGGGCGAACATAGACTTTATAGATGAGGTCTGTGAGAGAGCACTACTAAGGAACGTCGCCTACCAACAACGTACTGCCAGGTACTATATTGCCAGGGTCCAAGAAAGGCTATTCCACCAGGGAGATCTAGTCCTACGGAAGGCAAGTGTATCACAGCCACAGAAGGCAGAGAAGCTGTTAGCCAACTGGGAAGGACCCTACATAGTCTCCAAGCAGATACGTCCAGGGACCTACCGCTTGAAGACTCCGGGGGGCAAGAAGGTAGATCGTACCTGGAACTCAGAACACCTGAAGAAGTATTACCAGTAGAAGCAAACAGCTCCATCAATAGTAGCAGTACAGTAGTAGCAGTAGTGGTAGTGGTAACAGCATTAGTAGCAGCAGCAGTAGCAGTAGACGACATCACTGTTTCAAGGGAAATTTGAAAATTTTCATTCAAAATAAAGAGGTGTTTCAGGAATACTTGTCTTCTTCTACCACTCAATCGAATCACTGCCACTACTCCAAGGCGTTACGCCACCACTGAGGCTTTATGCCTAAGGCATCATGCCACCATCGAGGCTTTATGCCTAAGGCGTCATGCCACCATTGAGGCTTTATGCCTAAGGCATCACGCCACCATCGAGGCTTTATGTCTAAGGCAACATGCTACCACTGAGGCTTTATGACTAAGGCAACATGCCACCACTGAGGCTTTATGCCTAATGCGTCATGCCACCACTGAGGCTTTATGCTTAAGGTATCATGCCACCACTAAGGCTTTATGCTTAAGGTGTCATGCCACCATCGAGGCTTTATGCCTAAGGTGTTATGCCAACACTGAGGCTTCATGCCTAAGGCGTTATGCCACCACTGAGGTCCGATGACCACCAAGGCGTAATGCCACTACCAAAATCCCAAGACTATCAAGGGTCATAAGGCATCAATGCGCAATCAACCACCAAGAGACAATGCAATCAAAGAAAAGCAACAACGATCACATAGAGAAGTCATAATAGTTACAACTCAAGTTCAAATAGGAAAAAGTTCAAGACGTCTAGAAGATCGGTACGGCCATAGGGTCAAGGGACCACAGAGGGGTGGGTCACCTCCGACCCAGCAGGAGACATCATGTCCACCTCGAGAAGGCGCGTAGCAGCACCCCCCTCAGGCAGGGCAGCCTCCACCTCTGACACTGGAACGCTTTCCACCACCGCTACACCAGGAAGCGCCACAGCAAACTCAGAGAACCCCAAGACAGAGAAGTCATAATCGAGGGTCACCTCTAGGACACAAGCGGCTAAGTCCCGGACCCCTCCCTCATAGGCAGGCAGAAGCTGCGCCTGATACAGCACCGAGGACGCCTGGAACTCAGCCACAACTCGCTCGCCTGCAGATGCCAGCTCCGCCTCATGACTCCCCCTCAATGAATGAAGCTCCTCCTCCAAGGCAAGAACCCTGGCCGAGCTCTCGGCCGCACCAGCAGAGGTCACACGAAGCTCCTCAGACACCTCCAGGAGCTTCCTGAATGCCACTGTGAGCTCCTCTGACGCCCTCTGCCCGTCGGCCTTGGCCCTCTCGGGGGCATCGATCTGTCCCTGGAGCTCCCTCTCCACATCACGTAGGGTGCGCTGTATCCGCACCTCGCGAGAAGCATGACCCTCCAGTCGAAGCACTGCCTCAGCAACACGGTGATGGACCTACAATCAACATGGCAAGAGATGAAACACTCTAAGTATAAGTGGAGCAGCGAACATGAAGAGACAAAAAAGGGATAACTCACCGAAGCCATATCATGGTAGAGAGTCTGGGCCAGACACGAATCGCTAAGCCTCTGTAAGGCCACCTTCGCGGTAGAGAGCCTACTGCTGTCCACCCATTCCCGTGACACGCCGGCTCCAGCCAAGGTCGAGCCCTTCGGCACACCCAAGGTAGTCACCAGGGACTCATCCATCGCGGGAAGATCAGTGTTAGTACCACCGGAGGAACTCACTCCTTTCCCCTTGGAGAGGGGCAATTCAGAAGACCCGAAAAGGGTGACAGATGGAGGCAGAGGCACAGAGCCCGAAACACCATCATCATCAGGAGAAGTACGGGGAAGGAGGACACGCACACCAGAGCTCATCACATGGGCATGTCCTGGACCACCCTTCCGCTTTGTCCCAACAGCCACAGGCGCAGAAGGACCACCAACATCTGTCACTCCAGCAGATGGACCACCCTGAGAAGCGGTCTTCCTCCGCAAATTGCCACGGAGCAAACTGAAGTCCGGACGCATATCTACTGCATAGACCGCCCAACCAATTAGATGACATATATATTCAAATACAAACATGCCAATCAAGTACAAAAGACAGTGCTCTTACCAGGACTCAGCTTCCAGAGGGACAGGAAGGCCTCCGAGTCCAACTCCTGGACGTGGAATGGATTGCGACCAAGGCACAGCTTGAGAGAGTCACCCTCAAAATTACTCAGCTCAAGCCCCTGGTTGACCCTCTTGAGGTCAATGACTTCCCTAACAGTCCATAGTGGGCATTGGGGGACCATGCCAAAAAGAAGCGATCCCTCTAATACTTCACATTGCTAGTGATCCCCGTGAGAAGCTCCACAGAGGCATAGGGCCCCTTGAGCACGCGGCGAGCAAAGTGATAACATCCATAATTCTCTTTCTTCAATAGATAAAAGTGGGAGAACAGGGGAACAGGGGAACAGTGGTGACACGCCCCAGGCGGGCAAAAAAGACATAGAAACCCAAGATCACCCTCCAACAATTGGGCAACACCTGCCCAGGGGTGAGGTGCCAATGCTCTAACACCAACTCGACAAAGCGAGGGATAGGAAGGCGAAGGCCCTGGAGAAAAAAGGAACGGTAGAGACAGATCTCATCCGCATGGTGAGAGAAGGCATACTCGCCAGGTCCAGGAGTACGTAACACGACCTCAGCGGGAATATGGAACTCCTCATGGAGGGAGACCAAGTCAGAAGGGGACAAGATGCTAGCAACATGACCCAACCTATCAGCAGGACCGGCGACTGAGGATGCCGCCCCAGAGGGCCTACGATCCCTACTGGGACCAGAGACACTAGAAGGTCCCACACCCCCATCAATAGCACTGGGGGAGGGTATAGAGGATGGAGTACCCACAGAAGAAGGCGATCCTGGGGAACGCTCCTCTGAAGATCCAACCCCGACTGAAGTAGGGCCAAGGTCACCTGGAAAAGACATGAACGACAAGCGAGGAATGGACTACTTACTCGAGAAAGCGATCTCCCAGACAAGAAGTTAGCAAGAAAAATGAAATGAAGGCCACCTGCAAAGTGTAAACAGCAGATCCATCACAGACAAGAAGAAGAAAAGTGGAGAAGCATGAGGGTCCATCACACCCACGCCGCGGCCACCATAGGTGCGGCCTCACACCCACAGGCACAGCCATCCCAGGCGCGGCCTCACACCCGTCGGCGGCGGCCACTCAGGCGCGGCCTCACGTAGGTTCGGTGACCCAACGGCCTCACTTCCCCAGGCCCGGCCACCCCAGGCGCGGTCCCACGCCCGCAGGCGCGGCCACCCCTGGTGAGGCCTCACACCCTCAGGCGGCGGCCACCCAGGCACGGCCTCACACCCCACAAGTGCGGCGACCTAGGCCCGGCCTCACTCCCCACAAGCGCGGTGACCCAGGCGCGGCCTCACGCCCCACAGGAGCGGCCTCGCGCCCGCAGGAGGGACTCCGCAGGCACGGCCTCACCTAGGCGCAGCCCTGCATAAAAAAATAAAAAAAAATAAAAAAAAATAAAAAAAAATAAAAAAAAATAAAAAAAAATAAAAAAAATAAAAAAAAAAAAGAAGAAAGAAAGAAAGAGAAGGGGTCAAACTTACCTCAAGGGGAAGGCGATCGCACGGGGAGGCAGGCACACGACAATGCGGCCACACCACTAGCACGATCAAGTGATAGAGACCACCAGAGGCAAGGCACTCAAGCTAAGCACCACTCAAGCCCTCCAAGTAAACAAGGCACCAAGTGAGCACAAAGCAAACACAAGGACCCAAAATCAAGCAAAATGGATACTAGTCTAGGTGACCCAAAGACAAGCACATGGTGGGCACAAAAAAGAGGACAAAAGACAAAAGTGCAATGCAAAGGAGAAATTCAAGAAGAGCAAAATGGGAGACAAAAAGTAAGAAAGAGAAATGAGAAGTGAAAAAAGAGAAGGAGAAGGAGAGGAACATATATCTACAGAAAACAAAAGAAGAAAAAGTGTAAGAGGAAAGGTTTGAACCCCCAACCTCTCCTACCTCACTAATAGATTTACAGGCAAGCCCCATAAAGAAAGTTTATTCGCAGCGGACCCCTCACTATGTAAAGGCATCTACTCTCTTGGACATCCTATCTCAAGAGAGTGGGGGGCAAATGATACATCCAAGATTCACCGGACCAATCAACGGCTGCCATGTGTCACCGAGCGACCCGCTCAAGAACCAAGAAGAACCAATCGGGGGTCCCACACGGGTGCGACCAGCACCCAGGGCGGCCTACACCCGGGATTGGCCTCACCCAAGCACGGCCTGCACCTAGGCGCGACCTGCACCCAGGCACGGCCTCTCACCCATGAGTGGCCTGCACCCAGGCGTGGCATCATGGACACAAACATAATGTACACGGACATCGGGGCCACTCGACTATGACCCAATCGTGTCACTACAGACTCACGTCATCACCAGGACTCTAGGCCACCGCTTAGAAGTCACGCCACCCAGACAGATTCAAGCATCAATGACTTTATCACCACACGCGGGTATCTATCCGCCAACCAAGATACTCCCTCCCGTGGGGAGATGGCCAATCAGGATAGAGCCCCGTTACCTGGGGCCTCTATCTACTCAAAGGCGCACTCGCCATCAAACTGGGACTCTCCACACCGCCATACACTACTATAAAAGGCAAGGTACACAACCCCATTGGAGGAGATAAAAAAAACTCATATTGAATAATCACTATTCATCTATTTGCTCAGGAGATCTAACTTTGGCATCGGTGAGCCCCAGGCCAGAACCACACCGGTTCTCTTTGTTGACCCCTTGGTCCACTTACAGGTGACGGCACTCGTAGGATCGCTCGACGATTTCTTGATGCAACAGAACCTTATAAAACGATAGAGGTGTTTACCAAAGATGGTAGTGGTGATTCAAGTGCTGAGCCAAAATGTGAGGAATCAAGTGACAGTCCAAGAGGTACAATGTTGGTACAACATGGAGCCATGGTGAATGTATGTAGAGAGAGTGAATGGGAGATGAGAGAAGGGTGTACATGGGGGCTTGGGTTTGGGTTTCTAATTGCAAGGATTGTATTCTTTTCTCTTCTCTTGATTCATAGTGGAAATTGGATCTCACTCCAAGGATGTAGGCGGTTTTGCCCAACCACAATCTCTTGCCTCTTCTTTGTGTATGTTTTTGTTTTCTTTTATGCTTTTTGTGATCTTGTATCTACCGCTTTTGTGCATTTCTTACGGCTCTGTTTGTTTTGACGTAAAATTTTACTTGGAAAAATTAGATGTAAAATTTTAAATGTTGGAAAGTGTTGCAATGTTTGTTTTTTTTTATGGAAACAAACATTATAAAACTTTTCAACATGTAAAATTTGTAGTGAAAAATTTTACGTTGAAACAAACGGAGCCTACATCACAAAGAGAAAGTTGAAAAATTGTTTTTCTAAACCCCAACAATTCGTACTTAAGAGCCACTGAAAAAGCTTCTCCTACCTTGTTTCGAATTTTGGAAGATACACAAACTGATCTATTTTTCTTAAACAACACCTTTAACAAGGACTGTGTCTTGCGGTAAACCCAATTCAACATGGTTGAACTGCATTTCCAGTACCCTACCCACACAAGACACTGATTGCTTTAATGGCTTCTTCAGCGTGAAGCAATCAGATGGGATATACAAATTATCTTCCAAAGAATGCGGGACAAGGTGGATCATCAAATTTCCAAACCACCATGGAGCAAGGAAAAGAACATTATTTCTCTTTTCATTGGTAGGAAAATCAACAACAAAACTGCCTTTTTCATTGCAGCAAATGTACTCTGCTCCTCTCGATTCCAAATAGAAGTTAGAAACTCGCAAAGCCAATGGTATACCCATAGAGAGACCTGAAAGAGACATCTGATCACGCTCCACCGCAGATGGGTGGGTCTTACCAAACCCTGAGGATTGAGGAACTGATGTAGCAACTACAAGTGCCCTCCAAATACCAGAGGATGGACGGTGACATAAGAGTTTGACCCGCAAGTTTTTGACCTTAATGGGAAACTTCCACCCCTAGAAGATCTGGTCGAAAGTTTGTGGCGTTGGAGAAGGGAAATGGGAACACAACCTTTTCAGCTCCTTATGAAGTACTTGAACCAAAAGGGGCATTGTACTCTTAAACAAATTTCCCTTTTGTTCTTTATCATCTCTTTCCTGGATGCTGATAGTCTCACGGTAGTGCTACTTGATTTTGCGTTTTTCAAAAAGTGCAAACCAGTACCATTAAGGGCGTGGGTTACGTGACACAAGAAGCCCTGCCCTAGAGAGTCGAAGCAACTTTCAACACGTAGTGGAGTAAACGTTCGATCTGGCTGCCAAATCGTGTTGTTATTGATATTCGAACCATCCGTTGGCACCGCGTTTTTTTGGTTTCAATAGGTTTGTACCTCTTGAGGATAAAATTACAACATCAGACTTGATCTTTTTAGCAAATTTTGTTAGTTGTTGGGATAGAAGTCGATGCCTGACTAGCTGAGTGAAAAATTAGGAAAGACTCTCTGAATTAGAGGATCTAATCAATTCGGATAAAGGAATTTAACAATAATTTTTTGGTAATAACTATAGTTAGAGAAAAGAAAATTCCAAATGTGAAAAAACTTTTAGACAAAGAAAATAGAGATTTTTTTATTTTCTATTCACAAATTCTTTCTTCACAACAATGTTCTCTTCATAATAATCAGTCTCTAAGCACCCATTTGCCTTATTGTTTCTGCTATGCTCTAAGATTTAAGTTTTGATTGATTTTTATTTTTTGGAGGTTTGTGTATGTAGTAGGATGGTGTGGATGCATCTCATGTTTATGTTCGTTGAAATTTGATAGGGAGATAATGAAAATATTATCTGTCACACCCCGAACCCACCCCTGGGAGGATTCGATGGCTGACCCAAATACTCGATGTATTCGGAGGCCACCAAGATCGAGATGCAGTAAATACACGTCACAAGCACAACACAATTTCAAGATAACACGTGTTACATTGATCAAAGTGCAGGGAAAGTAAATATTTACAAGTCCTATATATATTATTATTTACATTAAAAGTTTCAACAGCTCGATATTCCCAAGTTCACGACCATCGAGCCAACACACAACTATTCTAAAATATAAATAGTGAAAACTCTTCCACCAAAAAGGATGGTGTGTAGCAAAAGAAAACATATAGATAACACCACGTCATCAGTCCTTGTTCTCCAAGAACACCCTAACCGTTCGCATGATTGGAGTCACAACCCTCTGGGTCTACACTAGGATGTTCACAGTAGTCATCAGCCTCTGCCTCAAAGTAATCATTCCTGCTACCATCACATCCATCTGCAAGATAATCAAAAAGAAAATATTCCATAGGGGTGAGCTCCACTGAGCCCAGCAAGTAAAGGATAGACCACACACACACAAGCATGCATCCTAAGTGCATGGGTTCAATTTTAATATTAATTCCACCTAACAAACAAATGCCTAAATCGGGTCTGTGCTACGACAACAACTTGGAAAACGTTCTCGGTTCCTTCTTAACCTCTTCGAGACGTAACTTCAACCATTGTATGGAGCCCACAACGGTCGTTGGTATTATATACCTTCCCGTGGATAGACCCCAATAATCATAGCCAGGACCCCATCCCGGTGTACTTCACACTCCTCAGTGATAGGGAGCTATGATCACCCAACACCTGAACCCCTGCTGGTAAAGGTTGTAGTACCAAGGAATGACATTCCTAACCATATGCAGTCTAATTGGCATAGTACGAGGTGTACAGTGCTCCCGCATCCCATACTATGGCACACCATACCATTCGTTTCTAAGCCGACTACGACATCTATTCTAAAATAAATATTCATATTGCATATCATTCCACATCATATTGTTCACGTCCATAGGTTATAAATAATGGAATCATTAAGTATCATAAGCAAAACAGAAATTTAAATATGCATATGAATCATTAACAAATAGTACTAAGAATGAATTAAACACTCCTAAAAGAAATCAAAGCCTACCCCCACTTACCTTGCTATGTTTGCGTTTGTGAGATCGAAATAGTCCTCGAGACAGTTGTCGATAGGTTTTGATGACCAAATGATTATTTCCTATAATTATTAAGTCATACACAAGTATTAGAATATGCTTGAGTGTTGGTAGGATCCTAGGATAGCCTTAGGATTATGTTATAATAGGTTTAGAATCAAATTTAGGTTTAATAGTGGTTACAAGAATTTAAAGGGAAAGATGGGGTTTTGTATGGAGATTTCGGATTACTTAGAAGCAGAATTGGGTAGTGGTTTCTGCTAACAAAACGAAGCCCTATGAGTCTAATTTAAAATTGGTATTAGTGGAATTACGATCCACAGTGCAGGCAACGTCGGATGCAGCATCGGACTCAACCCGGACATACCTCCGACCTTAAATCCAACCCAACCAGAGGTGCAGGCAACATCAGATGCAGCATCGGACTCAACCTGGCTTGCCTCCGACCTTAAATCCGATTCACCCAGAGGTGCAGACAACATTGGAGGCAACATCGGATTCAACCTGGGCTTGCCCAACCTGGCTTGCCTCCGACCTTAAATCCGATTCACCCAGAGGTGCAGACAACATTGGAGGCAACATCGGATTCAACCTGGGCTTGCCTCCGACCTTAAATCCGACCCGACTAGGGGTACACAGCAGCCCAAAATCGCAGGATTTCATGGTCTCGATGGGGTTTTGGCTGAAGTAGAAAATCAAATGCCTTCATTCAGTTATCAAGGCATCGATGGGGTTGCTAACCGGATGACATAGAGGTAGGGTTTTAGAATTTGAACATCTTTAAGATAACTGTCTTAATTTCTGAAATTCCTAAACTATTTAGCTATAGAAATTAGTAGGAAAAACCATATTCAAACTTTAAGTTCAGAAACTGGTTTAGCATATGTAAACGAAAGAGTTAGAAAATCAAAAATTTCATAGGGTTTGGCATCTACATGAAGAGGAAATGAATTCAATCATGGCCTCATCAGTAAAGTTTGAAAATCGACCACTTCCCTTGTGATTCAGCAAGGGGGTTGAGATGAAGAGATAATCTAAATGATTAAAGACAATGAAGGATGCGTTTTACCTAAAGGCAAAGATGGCTTGGAGTGGTAGTCCTTCAATCGGCCTTCTTCTTCTTCTTCTTCTTCTTCTCTTCTTTGCCTTTCTCTTCTTTGCCCTCCTTTTCAATCGGTTAGTCTAAAGGATAAAGTGAACGGGTTCTTAGAGATTTGTTTGTATTTAATTAATTCTTATTTTAGTTAGACGGTTAAAGGATTGCTTCATTGTTTAATTAATTCTTATATTTGTTAGTCGGTTTTAAGTTTTAGATAAAATTTAATTATTTAAATCTTTATAACTCAAGATAGGCCGACACTATCACTTAATTGAAATATTTGTTATTTAGTGGAAGGTTGGTATTTGTTTATGTTTTAATCCAACACTAATACTAATTACCATATTTGTCATTTAGTATAGGTTTGTATTTGTTTATGTTTTAATTAAACACTAACACTTTTACCATATTTGTCATTGAGTAATAGGTTTATATTTGTTTATGTTTTAATTAAACACTAACACTAATTACCATATTTGTCATTTAGTGGTAGGTTTGTATTTGTTTATATTTTAAACCAATCCCAGCACAGGTATTTGGATTTTGTAGGCCCCATGGGTCCTAGAACGTTGGAAAAAATATTCCAATCTATTATTTGGGATGTGGCGGCGAAATCCCCGACTCAAAACATTGGGTCCCGCACTTTCAAGAGCAAAAACTACTATGACAGGAATCTTAGGTTGATGCAGCAATCAATCAGTACATCGACCTGTGTTTGTTGTCTTTTCTACCTTTGTGCCGGAACACTCAAAAGTTGATGCGTTCCGTATGCGAACCCACACGAACATAATTATAATACTAAAGCACCTAATACGGGGTTAGGATCTCTTACCACGAGTTGTACGTCTGTGTGTGAATCCCACAACCGCACGAGGGAGGTATCTGTCATTTTATCGACAAGCGGCGGGTTACCATCGGGATTCCTTCTTTATATTTTACCCGTTCGAACATCAAATCAATACTCCATAATGTACTCAGTGCTATGACCTCGGGTTCCAGACCTACATTCGGATTCGGATTAGGATTAGGGTTCAGATCAAAATATGCCAAGCCGTAACATTATCCCAATGAATTTCAATGTTTAATCTGTTTCTCTGATATAATGAAAATATATCCCAATTAATTTTCTTATTATCCCAACTCTTTATTATTATATATACAATTCTTAGTCTCTGATGAACTCAAAAGCTGATTACATCACATGGTGTTATGAACAACCGTTTTGGCTCCTAATAATGATGCTTCTGTGTGTGTGAGAGAGAGAAAGAATATGTGGAACCCATCTTTACTTGAGTTCAGATCTGCTCACATGGGGACGAGTGGGGACAGATCTGAACCCTCCATGCGATGTGGGACCTACCTCTAAGGTGTGGGACATCACGAACATGGATCATTTCTGTGAATGAATTCACACACCAAGACACATAATTGGTGGGTTCCACATATTTTCTCTCTCCTCAAAACCCTCTTAATGGATTCATCTCCCGCCTCTCCCATTGCCCATAAACTGCATGTGGGCCTCTTTTTTCTGTGGGCACAATTCGGCAGTTTAAGCTTGAAGCCCAGTGAAAGTTAGAAACACTAAAGAAAGGAGACTATATAGTGCATGAAAAAATCAACGTTAAGGACAAGGCTAAGAACAAAAAAGGGATATTGATAGTGATGTAAACAGATTGAATATGATTTGGATCTGATTGAATCTAGATATTTCCTGATAGGATTCAGGTATCCTTAATTGGATACAGATACGAATCGAATTCGGATTTTCGATTATCTTTTTACATACCTAGATATTGATACTGATGGAAATCTGTAATCAAATATTATAAATTTCATGCTAAATATAATTCACTGTTCTTAAGTTTTGAGATCAAAGCCGTCATGGTAGAGATGGTTGGAAAAGGATTTTGTCCAGTCGTGGTGGTAACTGGAGCGTCCAGCCCCGCTAAATGACAGCATAAACAGGGGTGGGGTGGTCATTTCATAGGTGGGTCCCACCTGGGCCTCATATATGAGATGACCACCCCCCCTCCCCTGTTTTGGGGGTGATTTTCGAGCACCGAACTGTTCAGCTCCCGCCACGGCTGGACAGGAGCTAGATCCGAGATGGTGACTAAATATCTAAAGTCTTGGTACTGTATACAATAACTGAAATATATAAAAATCTGAGAAGATTTTTTTCAAGTGGTCATCTCTTAAATAGTAGACCAAGAAACCCCTTTCTCAGACTTGGTTTGGCATTTAACTTAGAAAGTGAAGCTAGTTTATTTTATTGAGGTGTCTAAATTCATTGAAGGGATAGAAACTCTAAGACATCAAGCTTTGTAGAGAACTTTTCAACTCTAAGACCATCTCTATTCCCATTCTAGAATTGGAAAACTTAGACCATGTTACATTTTCATTTATATGATGTGTTATAATGTATATATGTATACATGCATGAGTTATCGGCCATATATATATGGGAAGTTAGTAGTTATCGGATAGTTTCATATGTGTAACTTGTTATAATTTGAATTTTTTTGTTTAAATTTCTCTTTTGAGTATAGAAGTAAGGGTTTCTCATGTTATGCCTATTATTTCTAATTTTCTTTTAGAGAAAGAGGCATGACTTCCTCCATAAAACCGCATATTTTCTCTATTTCCTCACATTCGTAGCAATTATCTCTCTCTCTGTCTCTCTGGGTAAGCGAAACACTTTTTTTGTACATGACAAACTATTTTCTTTAAATCTAAAAAATGGTTGTTTTTTTTTTTTTTGGGAATGAAAATCAATGATGATAAATGGACCAGTTTGGGCTAGGACTGACTAGTTCTATTTTAAACCATAAAAACTAAAAATAAATAATTTTCAGAAACAGGATTTAAAATAAGTTAGGTTATGTTTTTATTTATAGGATCAATTCCTATAAACAAAATAAAAAATCAGTTTGTCTCTGTTTTTATTTATGGTTTTGATTTCTATAAACAATTTAGGTAAATTAGAGATAAATAGCTATGGCATTTGAAATAAATTTCAAAACTGTTTCTACTAATAAAAAATCAATCGAACAAAACTATTTATGAAAATTTTCTAAAATTTATTATAAAAGTGTCTGTAAATTAGAATTTTTTTATAATTAGAAATTGTCATAAATGGAAAGGTACTATTTTTTGACATTGGCAAAACTGAACATTAATAATAATATGAAAGATAATCTATTCACATTGGTAGTTATAATTATGAAATATTGTCTTGTCCATGATTGCCATTTTGGGATGTGTCATATTTTATGCCAGAATTTTCATAGTCGATTGCTTAATTGGCTAAGGCCTGGAATGTTTCTTGTCGAGTGAAGTAGCTAATTCGTCAGTTTTAGTGGCAGCTTGCACGCATAAGAATGAGTTAATGAGCTCCCAGTGATGGAGTAACTATCAACTTCAGTCGAAAGTTAGGAGCGATTTGGATTTGACATATTCAATTATTGTGACATGTATTTTTCACACCACACATTCACACGAGTGTAGCCCAAATTAGGTGAGGATGCAGGCACTTTGACGTGTAGTATCACAAATTGACTTAAGATGTGATGACGCTTATGATTGGGTGTTTCTGTTCTTACTTGGACTAGGGTGTATTATTTTATGGTGCGCTTCTTTCAACACTTCCTCTATGTGTATGGTTTATTTAATCCAGTTGTGAATACAATGATGCATACTGCCCAAGTGGGAGAATGCAATGTTTTCACATGTACTAGGCTTAGCACAACCATTACCTAAACTTGGATTAGTGGAAGGGTGTTGACTAATGGCTTGGTTGGATGGAGCTTGATAAAAGAGGTGAACTCCTTAATGGGTAATGGGCTTTCTAGTTATCTGCCTAAAAGTGTAAAGTAATATTTTATGTGTGGGCTTATGTGCAATTATACATTTTTATTTGAGTGACAGTAATTCTTCTTAATTATACGATTAATCCCTGCTCTCAATCTATAAATTGGTAGCAATGCTCATTAGTTTCCAACCCTAACCGTCATAGAGAAGAGAGCTGCTAAGATCAACAGAGAAGGCTGAATGCAAGAGGATCATCTCCTTCAATTTTTTTTTGCTAAAAGGTCGTATATATTAAAGGACAAAAAAAGAGTGAACAAACTGGAACAAGACCAAAAAACTCAAAACACATCCCAACTGTTAATAATCACCCACCTACGGCAAAGCCATCAGCGAGAGATCGGCCAAAGAGCAAAAAAATCACAAAAATACAAGGCTTAAAAAAAACAAAATCTTGGTCTGCTTTGCGCATCAATCCTGAGATCATCTTCAACAGAAGCAAACCAAGAGTCTAAAAGAGAAGAAACTTCATACTTTGCCGCTGATTTTGTGAGGTAGTTAGCCACCAGATTTGCTTCTTTATTGCAATGAGTTATCTTCCAATCAATAAGATTTAGAAAATTCTGAAGAGCAGACCATTAACAAACCAAGGAATAGTCCTTTTGGACACCATGATCACCACCGCAACTGAATCACACTCAATTCAAAACATTTAAACACCAGCTCCAGGCCCTGGATCAGTGCTTTAAATTCAGCCACAAAATTGTGATTACTCCCAAGAAACATCTAAAATGAGATGACTTTGGCATTGCTATCTCTGATGATCCCCCCTACTCCCGCCTTCCCAAAGTTACCGAGAGAACACCCATCGACATTTATTTTAATCCATCCCAGCTGAGGAGAACACCAAAACACCTCCTTAAAGGATTTAGATCCAGCTTGAGGAATTAAAATGTTTAGCTTTTTATAGAACATTAAGTCAGCCACGGATTTCACTCTCCACTAAAATTTGAGGCCAAGCTTCTAAGCTCCCTCAAAATCATAGAAAAAATTTGCATATTGCTTCGTTGAACCTCTTCGAATTCCTTTCCAACCAAATAAAATAAGGAATTAAAATAAAACCTACAGACCATGCGCGTCCTTGAGACCCAACAGCCGACCTTTTTGCAACCACCACTTGTCAAACTACAGCAAATTCACGACATTCACATGCCCAGATAAGCCAAAGCAATCAAAAAAATTTGACCAAAGGGAAGGAGAGAATTGACATTGAAAGAACAAGTGTTGGAGACTCTCTGCATGAAGTTGGCATAAATCACACCTGGACGGCAAACAAACACCCCTTCCCTTAACCTTGTCATCACAGGACATCTTACCATGATGCAACTTCCAAACCTTAGTTAGTAAGTTCGGGAATGGCAATTGAACGGGAACGGATACGTACGGTAATTAAACGGACTAGATGGTAATAATACTTTTCGAAAATCCGGCTTCATAAAACGCATACGGAAATAATATGGTACGCGTTTAATACGGATATAATATGGCATAGACGGCAATAATACTTTTAAAAAAAAGGGACATATATTCATTATATAACATGCATTCATCACCTAATAAACAAAATAATATCATGATTTTATGAACTAAAATAAACACAATAATATAATATGCTATATAACATCTCTAAGATTATCATTTAACATACCAAAATATCAATAATCTACAAGAAATGAATGTAGATTGTCTAAAAATGAGATGAGCAAGTTGATTACCTTATCATTAAATCATTCTTCCAACATTACATTTCTTTCTATCTATAATGAGATAACCATATATTTTTAACCAGATGTGTTCTTGTGAAGGGGGATGAGTTCCCACTAATTAACCAACACAAGACAAGAGGGAGAGTTCCAGATATGGATCTCCACTGTACACATTAGCTACAAGAGACAGAAAAACAAGAATAAAATAGAATAGAGATTGAGCCGTTCTCGTCAATATCACACCAGATTCATTTGCTTCACTACCACCATCAAAGTTTAAAGACCAGAGAAACAAGAGGAGAGTACAAGACTTAAGTGACGCTTTGTTGAACGGAGATGGGGAGGATGATTGGAGATGGAGGGCAGCTACTGTTGCCTGCTACGGTTGGATGTTCAACGCAAATCAAAAGGGACAAAAGGGAAAGTGAAATCGTTTCCCTAAATTCTAATCTTTTGGGTATTTTTTTTTTTAAAAAAAAAACGTATAATACATGTATTATATGAGTATAATATTCAATCGATTAAAAAACATATTTTTTTAAAAAAATATAAGAAAATATGAGGATGTGAGTATTATACATTTAAAAATTTAGATACGCATATAATACGCATATTATACGCGTATTTACTAACTAAGTTCCAAACCAAATTGAACCAACCTACTTTGGGCTTAGAGCACCTTAGTGCATCCCTAGCAGTTTTTATAGAAAACCCGCCTAGGGAAGAGAGTGACCACCAACAAAGAGTCTTCTATATAAGAAGAAGGACTGGGCACCAAATTCACCGAATCAAAGACACCCTTCATAAAATTAGAGGAGACATGAGGAAAATTCCTACTCCCATTTAAACTAAATTCTGAAACTTTGGTGAGTTGATCCTGGAAGACTGAGGGTTGCAATGGAGAAAGCTTCACCACCGAGGGGGGACCGAACCATCTATCATGCTAAAAAAGAAGGCTTTCCCTATTTCCATTCGACCATCGTTCCTTAGATTTAACAAAATCTCACACCCTCTTAATACAAGACAAGATGAAAGAAGATATATAACAAGCCTTCAAAGAGCCATCTCGATTTATAAATCTGGCGCGAAGAAAGGAACACATCGATGAATTGTCATGTCGAACTTGCCGGACCAACTTACTTAAACAAGCACAATTCACCTCCCTCAAACAGTGAATACCAAGGCCACCTTCAACTTTGGGTTTACAAACTTCATCCCATTTAACTGAAATTTTCTTTTATCGAATCCACCTCCCTTGTCCAAATGAAATTACAGATCCATTGTTCCACTGTAATAATAATTGACTGAAGCCACTAGTAAATAGCAAAATTATGGATCAACATAACTGTAATCACTAAGCGAACCAACTCCACCGTACCCGCTATGGACAGAATTCTATCTCGTTAGCCTTGCAACCTTGATTTGATCTTACCCATCAAGGGAATCATTCTCTATTTGCTCACCCTGCCCTTAAAAATCTCCACACTAAGATCACGCGTGAGAAGGGAGCAAATAGGAATATCTAACAAGTCCAAAATGAATCTTTTTTTATGAGGAGCAACTTCCGAAAGAATAACTTGCTCTTTTTTAAATTAAACTATTGCTCAAAAAATTCATGATACTTTGATAAAAAAAAAATCGAAAAAGGGTTAAATACGTGTAACTCGTAAAATGCACCCAATATTTTTCGTACCCCCTAAGATTCTGACAAGTCCACATACCACCCCTACTCTACCCCCTAAATCCATTTAAATCCACACCAGGTGTTAAATGCTAAAAAATGATCAAACTACCTTTTTTATCTATCTTTTCTAAAATTTGAAAAGACCTACTTGCCCTGACCTATTTGCTAAAATTTTAAAAGATCAAAATGCCCTCATCTTCCCTAAATCATCATCTTCTTTTACATACCCAATACTACCACCACCACCACCACCACCCACCATTGAGACCATCACCACCTCCAACTCCTCCACCTTTACTGATTTCACCACCAAGTCCCCCTCCCTTGCCTATTCCTCCACCAACACTGCCGCCCTTACCAAAGAAGGGTATGTTGCGATGAGTGTATGTTGCTCGGTTCAAACTCTGGTGATGTCTACGGGTGGAGCGAGTCGCATTCCGAGAGGAACCGTGTTCTGATCGAGTAATGTTCACCGACAAATGAAAGCTCTGCTGGGAGCTAGTCTGAGTAAGAATTTGTTGCTTCTCTGTCACATTGACTGGACTACGGAAAGTGTAGTCGGTCAGGTTATCGGAGCTTGGAAGCTTGAGAGCAAAATAATCCCTCCGGTTCCGCCACGCCTTGAAGCTGTATTTGATAGTATATGCATCCATGCTCCAAATAAACAACATTCCCAGGAAAGAAGCCGCTGTTTGTATCAGGAAACGTATCGGAAACCATGAGCTTGACCGGAAAACCACTGGGTTGGAGACGGTAATTGCTCCTTTTTCCGGCATCCGCGATACAGTAACGAAGAGAAACCATAAAAAGACAAACAAAAATTCTACCGAATCGTTGCTTCAAATCTTTCTTTCGTTCAGTCTCTACAGTTCTTGCTTAACTTTTTCGCGTCTTTCATTGGAAAAAACTAAAAACCCGTGAAACATTGAATCTCGAGCAATAAAAATTGTGTACAGCTGTGGAGAGGGTTGATGAAGAAGATAAAGAGAAAGGAAAAACTCACTCTACTTCAATTCGCTTCAACCAACGAGCCTTTCTCCGAGTTCTCTCTTAAAAACACAAAAAAGGTTTGAGCGTGGGATTTTCCGAGCTATGAGACACAAGCAGGAAAAAGCAAGTACCTAGTACGCTATTCGCCTTTTGATTCTCTTGCTTTCATTTGCAGTAGAAAGAGCTTTTGGAGTTGCATTTGAAGAACTAACTTCCCTTTCTTAATTAAGTATGCCCGAGAAAACCAGAAAAGAGACTGAAAATTTGCTTTCTCAGCATGTGAAACTTCAGCTCCCTACAGCTTCTATTTCGACTCCTTTTCTCTGGCAAATTTTGACAGTGAAGGCTGTGGGTCTTAATTAGCTTCAAGCTATGAAGATAAACTACGACAAAGGGCCAAGGGAAAGGCGAGGGTGACGAGAAAGAAAGAGACAAGATCACACGGTTCAGGGAGCATCAAACATATTCCCATTTGCCTAATTGCCTACTCAACATACCCTCGTCGTCGCAGCATACCCTTCTTTGGTAAGGGCGGCGGTGTTGGTGGAGGAATAGGCAAGGGAGGGGAACTCAGTAGTGGAATAGGTAAAGGTGGAGGAGTTGGAGGTGGTGTTGGAGGTGGGGCTTTATGGTGGTGATGGTGTTAATGATGGATGGTGGTAGTATTGGGTATGTAAAAGAAAATGATGATTTGGGGAAGATGAGGGTATTTTGGTCTTTTAAAATTGGGAAAATTTCACGGACACCCCCTCTAAGTATTCAATATGTCACAGACTTACCAAACTTGGTCAAAATGGCAACCTTCCCCCTCACGTTAAGCAGGTTACCATTGAAAATTAAAAATATCGATTTTACCCTCTTAGTTATTTAAATAAAAAATGGGTAAATGACATTTACGGTACCTAATGTTTGATAAAATTATAAGTTGGGTATCCAATGTTTGACAAATTCCGTTTAAGGTACTAAACCATCACCATTCACCACTGTCGCCGCCACCACCATACCCTCGTCTTCCCGCACGACCACCACCACCCCACCACCTGCTGTAACAGCCCGCTCCCTCTACTATGACGCCCGCCCAACCAAAATTGCCGTGTCCATGATTTGTTTATTCGTTTCTGTAAAGTCGCTCTACGATGCCATCCCTTCGATCCTTCAATTCGTTTCCGTAATCCAAAGAGTCAACAGAGATTGCCGTGTCCATGAAATTCCAGACATCCACCCCTTGAATTCCTCAAAATCAATCTAAAACCATCATAGTCCATTGTAAGAAATAACCTCCGATCTCCAAACTTCACCTGATTTTTCCCGCTGGAAACTGTGGGAAGACCTAGAGTTTGTATTTCATACAATTTGCAAATTGATCCGATCAGATAACGTTAAGAAAAACAAAATGAGGTCGTTAACATCAATTAACCTGCAAAAACCAGGGAAAGAAGTCATGGCAGGGGTTTTGAGTTGGGGTAAAGAATCAAGTGAGGAAGATGGGTTTCGTTTTGGGGGTTTTGGAAAGAGAGTGGGATGATGACGGAAATTTGGTTAATGGAAGGGAAATAGAGATGAATTTTGAAGTTCAGTGAAGAGATGGGTTCGGTTATGGTGTATGGAGAATAATAAGAATAAGAAGAAGAAGAAGGGGAAAGAGAGGGTGGTTGAACGGCGGCTGTGAACAGGTAAACAAAAAAAACAAAATGGTCTTCAATGTTGTTTCATTCTCATCTCTCATAATCTGTTTGATTTCTGATCTAAACTTGAAGAAATTCAAAAGCAACAAATAAAATCGCACAATATGGGTACCTTTGGTTGTGGAGGGAGTAGATTTGGTCAGGACAAACATTAGCGAGCGCACTGTTGAACGCCATGGAAAAGGCATTATTAGGATGGGAAGAGAGGAAATCCTTGAGAATCTCCTCTGGATTTAGATTAGTCTTTTTAGCACTCCTTGAAGAGTCAGGGGTGCAGCTCCTTTGGTGGATGAGCTACTGTCTTGTTATGATTGCCAATATCTTCTTCTTCTGCTTTGAGCTTGGAACAATCAAATTGAGATTCGAGAAACTAAAACTCAAAATAGGAACAGAGAAATTGAACGAAAATAAAAGAGGAATCGATGAGTAGAAGAAGATGGAGATTTGTAAAGTGTATTTATAGGTTGATAGACATGCGAGCCTGGGCATCTATTACGATGGTGCGTCTAGGTGCTGCCATGAAAGTCATTGACATTGGTGGTAGTCGGAGGTTGCAGCGGTGAAGAAGAAAGAAACGAAGAAGAAGAAGGAGAAATGGTGGGTCCCATGAAGAGAATGGTTTGTATTTGGGATTTTACCCTTAAGGGTATTATGGGGAGTTCACAGGAAAGGGTAATTTTGCCATTTAAAAAGAGTTAACAGACACTTAACTGCAAAGACCTATCAAAGTGGACTAAGTTGAAATAAAGTCATAAAGTAGGGGGTGTCTGTGACATTTTGACTAAGTTTGGTAAGTCCATGACATATTGAATACTTTGAGGGGGTGTCCGTGAAATTTTCCCTTTAAAATTTTAGCAAATAGATCGGGGCAATTAGGTCTTTTCAAATTTTAGAAAGGATAGAAGAAAGGGTAGTTTGGTCATTTTTTAGTATTTAACACTTGGTGTGGACTTAAATGGCTTTAGGGGGTAAAGTAGGGGTGATACATAGAGTTTTCAGGGGTGGTATGTGGACTTGTCAAAATGTTAGGGGGGTACGAGGAATATTAGGTGCATTTTAGGGGGGTACGTGTATTTAACCCGAAAAAAATAGATTGGAGGCTCTTGATATATTTTTTGCCGAGGTATTCATAAAAATGAATATATCGTCTGCAAAGAGAAAGTGAACCTTCACTCCTCTTAGACACAGAAGAGATGGATTGCATGATCTTTTGGGTGGCAAGAAGAAAGGAATGCAGTCGGCAAGATTGTGAGACATAACAAGGTGAGATTTTTATTTTTTGAAGATGATTTTACACTCTGAACTATAACTGGTCCATGGTCTAATGTGCACACCCATTGGTTAATATGGTAGATATGGTAAGTTAGTAACATTTTGTATGATGCATTATGATTTTTTTGTTTCAAAGAGAAAATTATGCATGCATTATGATTGCTCATGACGTGTCATGGTCCATGAGTCCATCACGCATCCCTCCCTATGGCTTCTTTTTTTGGTGACATCCTCTACTTCCATGGGTTGTATTTCCATCCTAGTTCCACCACTTTTCAGTGCGCCACCTGTTCCTTATGAGCATCCAACGGCCTGTATTGTATTAATTCAAATTTTTTTGAAAATCTGATGAGACCCTCTTTGAAGCGGTTTAAACCCCTAAACCAAACCTACTAACCGAACCAAATTTCACTCAAACCAAACCCACTTATAATCGAACCATTTTCACCCAAACTAAACCCATCTCCGTTTCACACATCCCCATTTCATTTGCAC
This sequence comes from Telopea speciosissima, assembly GCF_018873765.1. Lineage (NCBI taxonomy): Eukaryota > Viridiplantae > Streptophyta > Magnoliopsida > Proteales > Proteaceae > Telopea > Telopea speciosissima. The sequence goes on from NC_057917.1 coordinate 16,726,312, forward strand.
GAAAAGCCCTAAAAGTTGCAGAACCTCTCCATCGCTCCATCGTTCAATGTTGTTCATATGCATCTTGTCTATGGCACCGTCTCAGACTATTGAAAACCCAAAGAGATGATGATGATTGAAGCTCTGTAGAGCCTCTTCCATTTCTCCACAGCCTCGTTCCTTCTCCTCTTCTTCCGAAAAATCAGTGTTGTGGGTATCCCAAGTGTTGGTTAGATGTATGAATGATTTTATTTCCAATAGCTTTTCCCAGCTTATGTAATATCTCTTCCAATTGTCCACTTCATATCCAATAGAAAAAATGTTCTCCTTCATACTTGACTTTAAGAGTCCTATGGCTCCATTAGCTCTAATACAGCAGAACTCGCTTGCTGATATTGTGAATGGACAGCAGCTGTTCAGGACAACCCTAATCAATATGATCGAAGGATTTGGATTCACTGTTGCAGTGTCAATTTTTTTTTGTTAAAGCTCTCTGGCTGGTGTTTTATAAATCTAATCTTGGTGTTCTAGTCAGCTTGTAGCTGATGAAATTCTTTTTCAAGCTCTCTGCTGTAGATCCATATCTTCAAAAGCAGCCACTAAAATTTGCTCTTGTTAGGAAATTAAAGAGCTCCATTCACTGCTGGACTCTGGGCTGTGGAGGAAGCTTAATTAACCCGGTCTACACTACACTGCAAAGAGTTTCGGCCCCTTCCCTTCCTTCTCCAACACTAAAAACCAAAAATGGGTTGTTTGATTGTCATTTTCTCAGCCACAATCAATTGTGCTCTGTTTCTCCTCTGCACTCAATTGATATTGTGGATTTGTGGCAGTAAATATAGTTCAAAAAACCACTAACTGAAAAGGAGAACTTTTCTATATGGAAAATATATATATCTTCTCTAATCCTAAGAATACTGCAATGACATCTATTGACCCTTGTCCTTCAACATAGTTTAATGGTGTATTATGGGTTTGGTTTACTTAAAATCAAAGAAAACCATTGCTTAAGTCTTGTCCACTCCAAAAGCCAAGGAAAGGAAAGAGCTGAACACTGAAGCCTTGACAAGTCTTTTCTTCTAGTACAGCAGTTGGAGAAAAAAGACATACTACAAAGACAGAGCTTTATACCAGCATTTTATTGTGATTCAAGTAACTTTCTTGCTATGAGCCTTACCATGTGTGATCCTCACAAGGGATTTCAGAGTGGGCCTAGGTCATGGTAAATATTTTCAAGTATCCACCATGGCTCTCTGCAACTCAAGAGATCCTAATCTCTTTTCACAATGCCCTCTTCTCCTTCACTTCCAAATCTCCTCTTCTTACAGTGACCCTCAACAGTCAACACTACTGTAAATACTGTGGTTGAAAGTAAATAAAATCTTGATTATGAGTCCACAAAGCTTGATTTATAAACACAAACGACCTTGATTAATAATCATGAAGTGACTTGTTCACCAGATAGTGGTTAAGAGAACTGAATACTGGCTTGAATCTAACAAAATTTTATATGTAGATAGTAAAATAAAAAAAGAATACAAATCAGAGTCAGCAACTAACTGATCGAGCCTATGATAACTGAGTTTTCAAATAGAGCAAGGAAAGTGGGTTGTATATAGATAGATTATCATTTCAAGATCTCCACTTCTATGTTTGATATAGAATATATATCATTTCAAGATCTTCACTCCTGTGTTTGATACTGGCAGGGTGGTGAATGTGAAATAAGAACATTGAGAAATTCTCTCTTATTGACTTTATATTACCAATCATCATTGCTTGAGGAGGAACAAAAAACAGATGAAAAGAAAATTCCCTCTTCAGGAATGACCATGGAAAAGCAGGGATAGAGACAGCAACAAGAGCATATTATTCCCAACATATTATTCCCAACACTTGGAATTCCATGATTTTGACTCACCCAATTACTAATTCACTCAAGCCCCTTAATAGAACAACAAGGATAGATACAACAACAAGAGCATATTATTCCCAACATTTTGTTGTTTGAAATAACTAAGAAATAAAAGGAAAGTAAAAAAAAAAGGACAAAATTAAGCAGAGAATGAACAAAACCCAACTTCACAAGCTGCAATCCTTGAGACCTGATGGATTCGAACCATCATAACCTAGGAAATAATTCCTAGGTGCTCTTCCATTTTGAGCTAAGGCCTCAACCTATAAAAAAATGAAGAATTTAAAAAACTGCATAGATCTCATGCTTCCACCAGAGTCACCCTATCCTCCATCATTATAGACTAGGCTAAACCATCCTTGTCAACAAGTTAATTTTATTCTAGCCATCCCAGCTGCTTATTCAGTTTAGGAACACAACTTTTCAAACTGGTTGATAACTGAATTGATTTTAGTAGCATAATCACAATGCCACACCCTTGGCTTAGAAATACAAACTCTCCACTATTGACAACAACCTAACAGAACAGTATCCCCCAAATGTCCAAGTTCAGAAGCATTTCCAACTTTTTTTTAAGCCATTACCTGTTTTGATTTATAATATCAACCCAAACACATGTGCTCAATGATGTTCAAAAATCGTATGAAAATACTGCTCAAAACAGTAGCCATAAACAATTAGGGATCCGTGGCAAATAAAGGTTGTTGGCCTTTGCACTGTATTGAAGTCTTCGTTCATGAGTAGGAGCTATTTGACATATTAAAAAGCTCTCAAGTTGAGGAAGGATTTTCTAATTGGCATGATTAGGATTAAAAACATTGGAAAGAGAAGGTGTTGCATCAGTGAATCAAGAATTTTTATTAACCTGTCATATGGTTAATTCGGAGCTACAGAGGTCCACCGAAACCCTAGAAAACGTTCTTCTCGATAGTCACCGTGAGAATAATTTTGGTATCCTAATTGAATCTCTTACAACAGTACCATCAAAAACAAATACATCTAATTAATAAAAGGCGAAAGGTTATAGCCAAAAAAATCATCTTGAGCATCAGAAGCCTAGAAATAGCAATTAAAAGACTTGTATAGAAACCAATAATCCCGTACCCTTCCCTTGAGGAATCAATAAACCAATCAGAATATAAATTGATGAAATTTTCAATTGAAGACTATCACTGTAATCATGGAGGAGACATTTTCTAGAACAACCACGAGCATCTGATTAGAAACCCCCAAGTTTGAATGAGACTTACATTTTTTACGAGTCTAGCAGCTTGCAGCAGGAAGAAGCTGAGCTCTGAGTTTGAAGCCCGATTAGCACTGATTTTTCGGAAGAAGAGGAGAAGGAACGAGGCTGTGGAGAAATGGAAGAGGCTCTACAGATCTTCAATCATCATCATCTCGTTGGGTTTTCAATAGTCTGAGACGGTGCCATAGACAAGATGCATATGAACAACATTGAGCGATGGAGAGGTTCTGCAACTTTTAGGGCTTTTCGTTCAAATGAAATGGGGATGAGTGAAACGGAGATGGGTTTAGTTTGGGGGAAAATGGTTCGATTAGAAGTGGGTTTGGTTTGAATGAAATTTGGTTCGGTTAGTGGGTTTGGTTTAAGGATTTAAACCGCTTCAAAGAGAATCTCATCAGATTTTAAAAAAAAATTGAATTCATACAATACAGGCCGTTGGATGCTCATAAAGACAGGTGGCGCACTGAGAAGTGGTGGGAGTAGGATGGAAGTACAGCCCATGGAAGTAGCCCCGTGAGAGTCAGAGATGGCTCAGCACACATTTATTTATTTATTTTGTACAAATATTGAGGTATAGATCGAGGTGTACGTGCACTTAATTTTTAATAGGACATCCTCTTCAGGTACTCAGCGTTAGATATGGACGAATGGTCCCACAACGGATTCTTTCTGCATGTACGTGTGAAACTTGTCCTATTTGTAGCCGTTAGATGTATATTTATGAAAAATAAAAAAGACAAGTGTCATCATTTGACCCTATAAACAGTTTCTCAGCAAAGCCTTCTTTTTTCTAATAATTATATTTTTTGGTAATAAACCAAAGCGCGCGCATCAAGAAGTGACGAACGGTCGAGATTGCAGAGCACTATACCCAATCAAGTGGAAGGATAAAGCATGTATCTCGAAAAACTTGAAACTAATCTGTCCCCATTGGTTGTTCGTCTGCTTCCTCTTGAGTTATCATCCGGACCTATCTTAAAGTCGTTCTTATCAAAAAAAAAAAAAAGGTATCTTAAAGTCGACAACTGAATGGGTCTACAGTATTATTCGTCATAGTTGCGCACCAACCCCAGGTGGTGAGTTGATGACGTGGCATTTTTCAATATCTGCGATTCGCACGTCACGTATGACGTATATTCTGTTACATCGTAGACTCTGTATGTGATTAAATGGATCCGGTTTTAACGGTTAAGAGAGTACTCTCATGTCATATCCAACGGTAAATGTCATCTTAAAATTAGATGCTGTTAGCACCATTATTTTATTTTGGGATTAAGGATTTGGTTTAAAGAATAAAAATTTAATTAATAATAATCACCCATCGACTGTGAACAAACTCCACAAACTCCAAAGGAAGTGGAGTTAACATGGAAGCATATCATCCGTTGGCCGCGTTTTTAAGGTTTCAACAGGTTTGCATCTCTTGAGGATAAAATTACAACATTAGATTTGCTCTTTTTAGCAAATTTTGTTAGTTGTTAGGATAGAAGTCGATGGCTAAACGAAAAATTAGGAAAGACGCTCTGGATTAGAGGATCTAATCAATTCGGATAAAGGAATTTAACAGTAATGATAATAATTATAGTTAGAGACAAAAAAATTCCAAATATGAAAATTTTTAGACAAAGACAACAAAGATTTTTTATTTTCTCTTCATAATAATCAATCTCTGAGCACCCAGTTGCCTTATTGTTTCTGCTATGCTCCAAGATTTAAGTTTTGATTGATTTTGATTTTTTTGGAGATTTGTGTATACAGTATGATGGTGTGGATGCGTCTCAATGTTTATGTTCGTTGAAATTAGATAGGGAGATAATGAAAATATTATCCCAATGAATTTCAGTGTTTAATCTGCTTGTATATTTTAATTTTCTTTTTCTCAGAGTGCTGTGAAATTTTTCCTGACGATTTCCCTTAAAAAATTAGGGACCATATTTTTTTCTTGTTCTTTTTTTTTTGGTTTCCTTTAAAACAAGAAAAAGAGAGGTGTGAAAACATGGGTTTTAATGAAATCAGGAGTGGGGTGATTTTATCCATCAGAAATTTTTATAGATGGGTTGGTAGTTTTCCCTTGATTCTGGGTATGGTTGTTGTGTTCTTCCTCCTCCATAGATTTCTTCCGTCTGTGTTCAGCTTTATGCTCTCATCATCCCCCATTATTGTATGCACCGTTATTCTTCTTCAAGCATTTTTAAGGTTTGGACATCGTAATGTTCACAAAGATGAGAAGAAAGAGAAAGATGACAACTCTGCAGAAACTCCTCTGGCCAGTAGGAGAAGAGACATTACAGACAAGACCAAGTCTTCTGGATTTAGTTCGCACCATGGAGAGACCTCCTTCTCTGGGCAGGAGGAGAAGAGACATTCGGACTCTAGACCTCATCCATCTCTTGCATCTCTTGAGGATTCTTACGATATCTCTGAATGCTCAATTGCATCCAATGATGGCAGCTTTGAGATGGAGGATGAGGCCGAGAAACTTGAAGATGGAGTTCAACCTGTGGAATGGACAGAAGATGATGAGAAGAATCTCATGGATCTTGGGACTTCCGAGCTAGAGAGGAACCGAAGACTAGAGAACCTAATTGCAAGGAGAAGGGCAAGGAAGATCTCGAAACTGGCGGCAGAGAAGGATTTGATTGATTTCGACAATAATGAGTTCTTTCAAATTCCTGCCATCACAACAAAGAGAAATGAACCTCCTCTTGACCTCTCCTACAATCCCATTGACGCAAGTGAGTTACCACCAATTCCATGTTCAGCTCCTCCTGTTCTTTCGTCAACAAGGAACCCTTTTGATATTCCTTATGACCCACTTGAAGAAAAACTAAATCTCAAGGAAGGCAGCTTCCAGGAGGAGTTCATGGCGGTTCTTCAGAAGGATGTTCACTTCTGCAGGCATGAAAGCTTTTGTTTGGGGCCTTCGTTCATGGGAGAGCCTAAGAAAGACATATGTGACAGCAAGTTGACTCTTTTCGAAGTAACTGAACAGAATACATCCGAGAGAGTGATGGGTGGAGGCTATCCTTCCTTCCCTGAAGGAACAACTGATGAGCCACTTCCTTCTTTGGTTGCAGATTTGGGTGATCAGGAAAAGTTCATTCAACAGGATTTTTCCCAAGAAGGAACATTGATCTCCCACACCGGTTTTGTTCCCGAAAGTGTTGAACAAGAAAGCCAAGCCTCCAATGAAGTGGTGAATTCCAATTCCGAGGACATTGAGCACGAAGTGAACAAAGAACTGCAAAAGGTCAGCATACATGGAGTGGACAAAGAAATTACCCATGAAATGGATTCTGAATCGACCACGTCTAACCCAGGTGAAGTTTATGTGAAACCGGAGGTACCCGGAAAGTATGAAAGCTTGAGCTCCTCTCCATCAAAAGAAGATGATGATGATGCTGAAAGTGAAAAGACCTTCGTTAATAATAAAGATGAGGAATTGGAAAATCCGAGCTGCCATATTGCAGAGGGAACAGATTATAATCAAAGAGAGGAACCATATTATGATTCAAGCCTGTCAGCAATTGATAAGAAAACCATAGAAGAGAGTTTGTTTTATGTGGACAAGGGAGTGATCCTGACCACCGCTTCCTCCCTAGCTTCAGACTTACAGGTTGAAGTATCACAAGCAGGCTCACCTCCAACAGCGCTTGATAGAACCTTTTCACAAATAGATGGGGATTCCTTGGTGTATGGTGAAGGAATCACTAAAGAGGAATTGAGTTGTGGTAGTGAAGTGCCCTATGATGCCTCTTCTCATACTAGTGACGAAGGAAATGAATCGAGATCCAACCACATAACCAAAAACAGCGAAATTGAAACTACTAGAGCGGGACATTCAGGGGACAGTGATAATCAAACTGCACCACATGTGGTGCTGGAAACAGTGGTTGTTGAGCAAGTCTCATCCGACTCATCATGGGATTCAGAGGCTGTTGAGCATGTTTCAATCAATACAACTTTATTATCTTCTCCTCCTCTCATGGATAGAGTTCTTTCAGCCACATCTGTTCTAAATGTGCTTTTTGATGTGGCTTGTAATGATTCAGATGCATCATCACATGAAGCTTTAACTCACCCTTTCAAAGGGGAGGTGAGTTCTGACAATGAAGTACCGTATGGTGCCTCCTCCCATCTTGGTGGTGATGAAAATGAATCGAGTCCAAACAAAATTATTCAGAGCAGTGAGGAAACTATAAAAGCTGGACTTTTAGGGGGCAATGATGATCCAATTGCACCACATGCAGTATCGGAATCAGTGGTAGTTCAGCAAATCTCCTCCCACTCATTGCCAGAATCAGCGGTTGTTGAGAAAGCTCCAATAGAGACATTCACATCACCTTATCCTTCCATGGATCAAGTTCTTCTGCACATTTCTGATCCAAAGATCTCTGTTGATGAGGAGAAAGATAAATCGGTACCCTTGATGGAGGAGCCAATCGTTCAGCCACCTCCTAAAGGAGTTCATGAAGAACCTCAGATGCAGTTCTTGATGGAGGAACCATCTCTCAATGGTAAAGAACCTCAGCAGATCCCTGTTGACGAGGAGAAAGAGAAACTGGTACCCTCGATGGAGGAGCTAATTGTTCAGCCATCCCCCAAAGGAGTTCATGAAGAACCTCAGACGCAGTTCTTGATGGAGGAATCGTCTATTAATGGTGAAGAACCTCAGGAGATCCCTGTTGATGAGGAGAAGGAGAAATTGGTACCCTTGATGGAGGAGCCAATTGTTCAACCACCCCCCGAAGGAGTTCATGAAGAACCTCAAACACAATTCTTGACGGAGGAACCATCTCTCAATGGTGAAGAAGCTCAAGAGATCCCTGTTGATGAGGGGAAAGAGAAACTGGTACCCTCAATAGAGGAGCCAATTGTTCAGCCACCCCCCAAAGGAGTTCATGAAGAACCTCAGATGCATGTCTTGATGGAGGAACCATCTCTCAATGGTGAAGGAGCTCAGGAGATCCCTATTGATGAGGAGAAAGAGAAACTGGTACCCTCGATGGAGGAGCCAATTGTTCTGCCACCCTCCGAAGGAGTTCATGAAGAACCTCAGATGCAGTTCTTGATGGAGGAACCATCTCTAAATGGTGAAGGAGCTCAGGTGATCCCTGTTGATGAGGAGAAAGAGAATCTGGTACCCTTGACGGAGGAGCCAATTGTTCAGCCTCCCATCGAAGGAGTTCATGAAAAGCCTCAGATACAGTTCTTGATGGAGGAGCCATCTCTCAACGGTGAAGAAGCTCAGGAGATCCCTATTGATGAGGAGAAAGAGAAACTGGTACCCTCGATGGAGAAGCCAATTGTTCAGCCACCCCTCAAAGGAGTTCATGAATACACTCAGACGCAGTTCTTGATGGAGGAACCATCTCTCAATGGTAAAGGAGCTCACGAGATCCCTATTGATGAGGAGAAAGAGAAACTAGTACCCTCGATGGAGGACCCAATTGTTCTGCCACCCTCTGATGGAGTTCATGAAGAACCTCAAACGCAGTTCTTGATGGAGGAACCATCTATTAATGGTGAAGGAGCTCAGGTGATCCCTGTTGATGAGGAGAAAGAGAATCTGGTACCCTCGATGGAGGAACCAATTGTTCAGCCACCCACCGAAGGAGTTCATGAAGAACCTCAGATGCAGTTTTTGATGGAGGAGCCATCTCTCAATAGTGAAGAAGCTCAGGAGATCCCTGTTGATGAGGAGAAAGAGAAATTGGTACCCTCGATGGAGGAGCCAATTGTTCAGCCACCCCCAAAAGGAGTTCATGAAGAAACTCAGACGCAGTTCTTGATGGAGGAACCATCTCTCAATGGTGAAGGAGCTCACGAGATCCATATTGATGAGGAGAAAGAGAAACTGGTACCCTCGATGGAGGACCCAATTGTTCTGCCACCCTCCGATGGAGTTCATGAAGAACCTCAGACGCAGTTCTTGATGGAGGAACCATCTCTCAATGGTGAAGCAGCTCAGGTGATTCCTGTTGATGAGGAGAAAGAGAATCTGGTACCCTCGATGGAGGAGCCAATTGTTCAGCCACCCACCGAAGGAGTTCATAAAGAACCTCAGATGCAGTTCTTGATGGAGGAGCCATCTCTCAACGGTGAAGAAGCTCAGGAGATCCCTGTTGATGAGGAGAAAGAGAAACTGGTACCCTCGATGGAGGAGCCAATTGTTCAGCTACCCCCCAAAGGAGTTCATGAAGAACCTCAGATGCATGTCTTGATGGAGGAACCATCTCTCAATGGGGAAGGAGCTCAGGAGATCCCTATTGATGAAGAGAAAGAGAAACTAGTACCCTTAATGGAGGAGCCAATTGTTCAGCCAATCCACAATGGAGTTCATGAAGAATCTCAGACGCAGCTCTTGATGGAGAAACCATTTGTCAATGGTGAAGAACCTCGAGAGATCCCTGTTGATGAGGAGAATGGGAAACTAGTACCCTTGATGGAGGAGCTAATTGTTCAGTCACCCCCCAAAGGAGTTCATGAAGAACCTCAGACACAGTTCTTGATGGAGAAACCATCTCTCAATGGTGAAGAACCTCAGGTCAGTTTGTTTTACATAAATGACATTTGATTTAAATGTAGAACATGTCTGCTATGATTCATTGAGATGATCTAATTTTACCGCAATGCAAGAGTTTTGTAAAACAGAGATTGATTGTAGTAAGCAATTGATGGCAAGCATAAGAATTCTTCTGAATTGCAAATTGACAAAATAAATAGCACCAGATGCTGACAGCGGTAGCTTCTTTATACAAGCAGGAACAATCTACAATTCTGGTGAATTCCACTGAAGAAACCAAGATCATCCCAAGTAGGAACGAGGCAGTAGTTTGCCAGGATGAGATAGAGGACAAGGAGAAATCAAAGCCTAGTGAAGTTAATGAAGCTGAATCCACTGTTCACTCAAGTAAGCCTTATCTCTATTGCTTGATTCTTTTCTTTTTTTTTTCTCTAACAATGATATATGTCATTGACTCATCAAATAGATTAATATGTTTACTGCTCATCTCAGGTGGGGAATCATTATTGTGATTAGAAAGAAGCTAGTTTGAAGGTGGAAGTTCTCGCGACAAACCATCTGAAGCGAAGTTTGATAAACATATCATTTTGGAGTTTGCTCAGTGACGACCCAGTACTGAAGGGTAACAAACGTGGATCGATCTGCTAGTGTACATTATATTAACCTACTGAACCCCACAAAATTTGTAAATTGGTTTTCAGTTGCAAAGGAAGTAAATTATGTATATTGGGTTTGAGGATCATTATTCCTCGCCATTCTTTGTGGGGGATGGGGGAAGATCCAAGCATGTGATGAGGCAATAAATGATTCAGACCTCACCATGCATAAACAGTGTGAAGTTCTGTGATACTTCTCTCCTCCACCCCACCCAAAAAAGGGGAAGTAAAAAAGAAAGAAAACCTCTTGTTCTGTGCATGGAGGTTGTCCAAGTGGTGAAAGAAATGGCAAATAAATCTTCCTAGTGTTGGATTGGGCTTGAGGTAAGAGGACTCAGAGTTGGGCTAGGTTTTTTAAAAACTCGATCTAACCTGTCCTGTTTCACCCCTGCCACATGGTTATATACTAACTCCAAATCATTCTATATTTGGTTAGTCAATTTCACTTGCCTAAACTCCTCCATACCATCTTGGATAGACCTTTGGATGCTGCACGTGGTCTATCTGGGGATGCTACAGTACTGAGGAGTAATTTTGATTTTGATTCAGATTGAAAGAATTAAAAGAGCCAAAAGCAAACCTAAAATGACCCTAGAAGAAGTGTTGTGAGGAAAGACATGCATAGTTTAGGCCTTATATCAAATATGACATCAAATACAGCTGATTGGAGGACAGTGGCCCATAGAGCCGACCCCATTTAGTTGGAATAAGACTAAGTTATTGTTGTTGTTAGTGGGTAACCTATGCCCGAAAATTAAAGATTCAGGCTGGCTGACCTCTACCCAAATCGCCAGGCCTGCCAGTTCAAGCCCTAAGCCCCTAACCATATCAAATGTGATTACCTATGGAATATCTAAAGTCACACACACCTACATGGATGAAGGATCTCCTTGGGGAACGGTTGTCCATGAAGACATTCTTTTTTTGTAGGGTACCTTTTAAAATTTAATCGTAGGGGAAGAATGCCCATAAGAGGATTAGGGGGGCAGAGTTTGAAGAACTATTACCCAGGAAGAAATAAGAGTCCAATCCAACATAGGCTAAGCATTGACATGTTTATATTTGGTTGATTGATTAATAGTTGGTAATCGGGGTCAAGCTAATTGGGCTAAACAGGCTATAGTTGATCTTTAAATTGGTTAATTGGGCTAATCGGGCTATAAATGGGCTGTAAGTAGATCATGAACGAGTTGAACAAGCTATAACTGGGCTAATTGAGCTATAAACGATCGGTTACGGGTGTCGGTCGGGCTCCTAGCAAGCTACAACCGAGCATCGTGAATGCCCGAATAACAATCGGTCTAGGTCTGGCACCGGATCATCTACTAACTCGTCGGTCTGATTTCAAGCTTTAATCGGTCGGGTCTATCGGAACAGACCAGCTTTTGACACCCCTACTCCTTCGTCCTTACCAGGCCCAAACCCATCTAAACTTGCCTGATTTACCCAGTCCAGAGTCTCTAGATTCCATACTAACAGAAAACCACAAACCATGTTTCCTGAGATTCTAAAGGTCTAATGGCATAGTTTTTTTTTGGTAATAGTCTAAATGCATTGTTGATTGGCATGTGGGGTGCTGAAACTTTGAAACATATGAAAATGTTTTACATTACAACTCTTTATTATTATATATACAATTCTTAGTCTCTGATGAACTCAAAAGCTGATTACATCACATGGTGTTATTAACAACCATTTTAACTCCTAATAATGATGCTTCTGTGTGTGAGAGAGAAAGAGAGAGACAAAGAATATGTGGAACCCACCTTTACTTTTATAAAAAATCAAAGGGGGAGGAGGTAGATGAACACCATGAATGAACATGACTCATTTCTGTGAATGAATTCGCATGCCAGTTCACCCAACAATAAAAATCGCATGAATAATTGGTGGGTTCCACATATTTTCTCTCTCCTCAAAACCCTCTTAATGGATTCATCTCCCATCTAGGGATGTAAATGGATAACCGAAATCCGAATCCGAATTCGCATCCGTATTTGTTTAGGGGCATCCGTATTCGTTTAGAGATATCCGGAAAATAATCCGAATACTCCGATTAAAATTCGTCCGAAAAAAAATCCGAATACTTAATAATAAAAAATTAAGTAAATAATGATTTTTAGGGTTTTTGAAGATTAAACAAGTTCTAGAATATGATGAAAAGAGAATCATGATCTAAGAGATATGGATTGAGAGAGAATTGTATCCGCTAGGGGGAGGAAGGTCCGGGTTACACAAGGCAGATATGTAAACGGATGGTCAAAAATCCGAATCCGATCCGCATCCGAATCCGTTTAGAGGTATCCGTATTCGACCAGGGAATATCCGGCTCCGATCACATCCGATCCGTATCCGATCCGAATCCGATCCGTTTACATCGTGACTCCCATCTCTCCCATTGCCCATAAACTGTATGTGGGCCTCTTTTTTCTGTGGGCACAATTCGGCAGTTCTAAGGTTTGAGCCCACTAAAAGTTAAGGAGACATGCAAAAGTCAAGGTTAACGATAAAGATAAGGCTAAGAACAAAAAAGAGATATTGATAGTGATGTAAACAGATTGAATATGATATACCAAAAAAACAAAAACAGATTGAATATGATTTGGATCTGATTGAATCTCGATATTTCTTGATAGGATACAAATATCCTTAATTGGATACGGATATCAATCAAATTCGGATTTTCGGTTATCTTTTTACATATCTAGATATTGATACTCACGAGATCTGTAATCAAATATTACAAATTGCACGCCAAATATAATTCAGTGCTCTTAAGTTTTGAGATGAAAGCCGTCATGATAGAGATGGTGGGAAAAAGATTCTATCTAGCCGTAGCTGGAGTTGGAGCATCCAGTCCCGCTAAATGATAGCAAAAACAGGGGTGGGGTGATCATTTCATAGGTGGGTCCCACTTGGACCCCATATGTGAAATGTTCACCCCCCCTCCCCCTGTTTTTGGGGGTGGTTTTCGAGCACTAGACCATCTAACTCCCGCCACGACTAGACAGGAGCCAGGTCCGAGATGATGACTAAATTTCTAAAGTCTTGGTACTGTATACAATAACTGAAACTGAGTAGGTAGATATTTTCAAAGTGGTCATCTCTTAAATAGTAGACCAAGAAACCCCTTTCTCAGACTTGGTTTGGCAATTTAACTTTGAAAGTGAAGCTAGTGTATAATATTGAGGTGACTAAATTCATTGAAGGGATAGAAACTCTAAGACATCAAGCTTTGTAGAGAGCTTTTCAACTCTAAGACCATCTCTATTCCCATTCTAAAATTGGAAAACTTGGACCATGTTACATTTTCGTTTATATGATGTGTTATAATGTATACATGTATGCATGCATGACTAGTTATGAGTTATCGGCCATATATATATGGGAAGTTAGTAGTTATCGGATAGGTTCATATGTGTACGTAACTTGCTATAACTTGAAATTTTTTTCTAAAATTTCTCTTTTGAGAATAGAAGGGTTTCTCACGTTATGCCTATTATTTCTATAATTGCTCTTTTAGAGGAGGCACGACTTGCTCCATAAAATCATCTGTCTCTCTCTCTTTCTCTCTTACCCCTTATCTCTTCCATCTATCAGGTAAGCGAAACACTTTTTTGTACGTGAGAAGCTATTTTCTTTAAATTTACAAAATGGTTCTTTACCTAGCAGGTGGATTTTTTAGTGTCTTATTCATAATATTTTATTCTATATGGGTCCACCGAAATCAGGGTGCTTTTTGGAACTCTAACCTTAATCCCTACGTGGTGTTCAATATGTTTCGAAATTGGTTTTTGATCGAATTATTATCACCTCCAATTCGTTGCCCACTCCAATTCCTTCCAATTCCTCACACAGGAGTGGAAATGATCACCTTACCCCTTGCCCGAACACACTGCCCAAGGTGGGGTAGGGTGGTCATTTCTGCTCCTATGTGAGGAATTGGAGGGAATTGGAGCGGACAGCGAATTGGAGGTGATAAAAATTCGTTTCTAACCTCCAGTTGTATTCATTCAATACTCTCACATTTCTCTTACTACTAACTCTATCATCACTTTCTAAAGTGGATTACATCAACTTGCCAATTGAGGATCATGTTCTGTTAATGCTTGGTTGTGTTTGATCAATGTTCTTGTGAGGTTGGAGGGGCTCTATTATATTAATCCCTAATCTAACTTGTTTTTGTAGCTATGAATTATGGGATCATTATCGTTTTTAGGTCTCTGTCCGGTACAGTTGTCTAGTTCCTCTCATAGAGGGTCGAAAATGATGACCTAACCTCTGCCCAAACACATTGCCCGAGTGAAGTTAAATCATCATTTTCGCTTCCCTATGAAAGGAACTGGACAACCGTACTGAACAGGAAACAGACAAGATAAAAATTCTGAATTATGGTGATACATAAGATAAGGTTGAGACAAAAGGCAAGTGGACTACTACTCCAAGGAGTAGTGTTGTGGGGTGCAAATCCATAGAAGTGTGGACCAATTCTTGGGAATGGGAGTTGGCTCAATTTATCCCTAAATCTTCAGCAAGTACGTGGCCGTGAGATTTTTATTTTCGAGTGTTACATTCTTTAATTAAAAAATAGTTTTTTTAAAAAAAATTTATGAAACTCTAACAACCTTACTTTGCGTATAATTCAATTAAAAGACAAATATTTTAGATTAAATAAGAATTGTTTTTTAGCCATTAGAACCGGTTCACCCGAGACATGTCAATCTCTACCCCGGATCCAAGCCATCCGCTGGTTGATCCGTTGACCAATTTGGTCCTGGCCTGAAGTAGGCTATGAAATGAAAAAAAAATTAAAAATAAATAATTTTCAGAAACATGATTTAAAATAAGTTAGGTTATGGTTTTATTTAGAGAAAATTACTTGGACACCCCTCTGTACTATGGCCTAATTACTTAGTCTCCCCAACGTGTGAAACAATTACTTGAACACCCCCTACAGTTTACCATTTCTTTCAAGTAAGTCCTGTCCGTTAGTTTAGTGATGATGTCATCGGTTAAATTTTTCGTAATACCTAAACTACCCTTAAAGATTCAAACCCTTTTACCCTCTTCTTCCTACAACCCAATTACAGATTCAAACCCTAATCGATTTCAGAAAAAAAATCTCTTTTCTTAAACAAATTTCAAATCAAAATAACCCAAAACCCTTAATCGATTTCAGATTTAAACCCTAATAAATCTCTTTCATGGCCGATTCAAGTACAAAAAAAATAATAATAAATTTGAGCCAAAGCGCCACCATACCCGACTGTTCCGCTACATCCTCTGGTTGCCCCATCCATTTCAGAACAGGAGTAGCAAATACGTACATGGGCAGAAGCAGAACAGAGCAGAGAAACAGAACAATCCATGATCTCTACACATAGATTCCCAGCATATGGAATTTCTTGGCTCCAAATGCTTGTCCATATAGTGTCTCTAATGCACTAGCCATTCCTAACTAATAAATCCACAAAAAAACAAACAAAACCCAGAACAGAGATTGTTATGAACATTCAATTAAAACATTAAAAAGTGTAGCAGAGTAGAGAAGATTAAGTACCAAGAGACCGTAATTGAAGCCAACAATGACATTATTGGCGATGGAGAGGGAAGCGAGATCGAGATCACCAAGATGGGCAGCGAAAGCTTGGGTGATGACATTCATAGAGTAGGAGGAGACACGACTGAAGATGGTTGGACCAACGATGTGCCATAACAGCTTTGATTCGATCCAAACCCTTTTTCCTAAATCTTCATCTTCTTCGTTCTCTCTTATTGATGGTATTTTCTACAACAAGGGAACGGATTCTTTGAGCATGTTATGGCCAATTATGGGTTTGTGATGGAAATTACTTTGCTTCCTTATTTAATTGTCCATTTTGACCTGGTGTCTTAATCTTCCCCCTCCCCCCTCTTCAATTTGAGAGAGAATGGAACCAAGCTGAAACGCCCAAATACCCTTGAATCTGGTTGTGAAAATCTTTCATTTTCCCTTACTTCCATATGCACCAACAAATGGCAAATAGAGTCAACCTTCAGAGATATGTCCTCTGCTACTTGGGCTATGACAGCTTTACAGATCTTGGAACCAGCCTTCTGTTCACAAGCTGAAGATAGTATGGTAGACTGGCAGTTTGATTTTGTCCATTCTGAGATTATTGCTGCAATGGTGTACATCAATTGACCTTTACAAATGGACTGTTGGGGTCCATGGATTGAAAATTTTGACCTCTACAAATAGACTGAGATTATTCCTGTGAGATGAACTGAGATTATTACTCCACCCCTACTCCCTCTAGGGTTCGACTGATTGAAAAAAAAAAACAAGAGAAGAAGAAGAAGAAGAGTAGAGAGGGCGAGGAACCAAGAATCCCTCCCGATGTACCCATCATGCATTGATGGTAACGGTGGTGAGGCTCTGTCCTCCCGCTGCAGCTGAATTGTACTTGCAGGAACAAGAAGAAGAAAAAGTTAAAGAAGAAAGAAGGACAGAAAGGAGACGAAGAAGGAGGGTAAGTTGATCATTTAACTTCATAAATTTAAGTTAAATAACTCATAAGGGTAAAATGGACATTTTCATTTAAACACTAATAGCAAACTAACACCGTCAGGTTTCGGGGGGTGTCAAGTAATTGTTTCAAACGTTGGTAATCGTAAGCAAAATGATCATAGTACAGGGGGTGTCCAAGTAATTTTCTCTTTTATTTATAAAATTGATTTCTGTGAACAAAATAAAAAATTAGTTTGTTTCTATTTTAATTTATGGTTTTGATTTCTATAAACAATTTATGTAAATTAGAGATAAGTAGCTATGGATTTTGAAATAAATTACAAAACTATATGTTTCTATAAAATAAAATAAACTTAAGCAGAGAACACAGTTCAGAGAGATTATAGATACCCTTGTTTACTAACTTCCATATACATGCCTTAGTGGCTAAAGCACGAGCAGGCAAAATATTGTCCTTGTTCGTACCAAAAAAAAAAAAAAATATTGTCCCTATTTACCTTATGTACAACCATTGAATCAAAAAACTCAAAAAGACTAGTGATAGAAAATAACAGAGGATAAAGCTCCCACGACCTTTTGCAAGAGTTGTCTTTCTTCAACCATAAATTGAGGTTTTTTGAATCTGTCCAATTATCTAGGTGTTGGATCCCTTGTTCTCTTGTTGCTGTTCAACTGCTTTTCCTTCTGCTTCATCTGCAAAATCTAGGTTAAATTAATCAAAAGAGAAAACAAAAACATATGTATGAATCATTAATATGGATGCCCATCCACCTTGTTTAGATATAGAATGGAAACTCCCATCAATTAGAAGGATTGCATGATCTGATAAGTGACAAGAAACGAGGAATGTAGTTGACAAAATTGTGAGACATAATAAGGTGAGATTTTTATTTTTGGAAGATGATTCTACACTCTGAACTGTAGCTAGTCCATGGTCTAAGGTGCACACCCATTGGCTGATATGATAGATAAGGTAAGTTTTTTTTTATGAAAGGAAAAGTATATTAAAGCTAAGGAATAAACAGAGTATGTACATCATCCTGATTATACAAAAAGTGGTGGTGGTACTCCGCCGCTTTTCGAGCAAAATGGTTTAGCCATCCAAGTAAACTACTATCATTGTTTTCCAAAACATACAAATTATCCACAAAAGCATTAAGATCCATCAACAAAGGCACCATATCCCACGGCCAAGGGCGTGTGGATGGTTGTGGAATATGCTGAAGGATTTCCTTTGTTGAAACCCGGACTTCTTTGACCTTAATGCCCAACTGAGTAATATGACAAAGGCCAAAAAGTAAAGTTGACGCCTCCGGTTCCAGAGCATTATATGCCGTCAAAAAACCCGCATGAGCCGAGAACAGACGTCCCTGGATCATAACGTAAAAAGCCCAAGCTGACGAATCTAGGCCTGGGTAGAAGCATCCTGCACAGAATAAAGTGGGAGTTACAAGATTAGGTAATTGCAAATCAGTAACGGAAAGTGGAGTGTGTGAGGTAAGCTCGTAAGCACTATCACTATTATTGAGCATAGGTGATTGAAGATTAAGATCAACGATCCAACGGTTTATCAAATTCATGGTTTTAAGAGGATCTGCCTTAGCTTTTCCAGCAACAACTCTATTTCTAGAATCCCAATTGAAGTAACAAGTAATTATAAAAACAGAGAAGAACCAGGTAAGGGATTGTAGTCCGAGATTACTTCGAGAGAGAAATGAAACACATAAATTTTCTAGAGAGGGGAAGGAGAGATATTCGGTTCTCAAACCCAGAGGGCCTACGGCCCAAATATGCTTAGCCCAATTGCAAGAAAGAAATATGTGCCAAATCGATTTCATAGAGTGTCCGCACAACAAGCAGCTCGGGTCGGTCCGGCTCCATTTTTTCAAAATTGCACTTGTAGGGATACTTGCATGTAAGACACACGCCAGAAAAAAATTTTAAACTTAGGATATAGAGGTAATTTCCAAAAAAAACCCCACCAACGGGTAGATCTAGATTTGATAAGAGAAAAAGAACTATTGAGAGATAGAGAGCGCGCAGCCCGACCCGTAGAAAATTGACTATCCTTGGCCAGATTGCACCACCATCTATCAGCATGAGCTGAAAACCGAACATTAGTAACTTTTGGAATAAACCAATAGGGAATACAAGATGAGCTTAAGTCGGTATTCCATTGAGAACTAGAGCAAAAGTGGCTTACCCTGTCATTCTTCAAGGTTGGATTCAAAGAGCACGGTAAAGAACAAGTTTGCAAGTTAGGAATCCAAGGATCATCCCAGAAGAAAGAATCGTTACCATTACCAATGATTCGAAATGAAATTCCTTTGAGGACCGGTATCATTCTGGCGATGCTATTCCAAGTCCAGGATCCATGCCTCCTTGTGACTTTAGGCTGGAAAATCGAATGGGAGGAAAAGTACTTTGCCTTAAGAACCCGGGCCCAAAGGGTGTTTGGCTCGGATAAAAGTCGCCAAGCAAGTTTGAGAAGAAGAGCGGAGTTAGTAACAGAGGCTTTAAGAATACCCAAACCCCCAAAATTAACCAAGGGACAGATCTTGTCCCAAGCAATTAAGGAATTGGTCCTGGTAGAGGACGACCCTCCAGTCTAAAATTTGATACAAATCGAATCAAGAGCCTTGCAGATTTTATTAAGTAAGAGAAAGCAAGACATAAGATAGACTGGAGTGGAGGTGAGAACCGATTGAATCATAACACGGCGACCTGCAAAAGAAAGGAAGTTAGATTTCCAGGAAGCCAGTCTACGTTGAACTTGATTCACAACCAGCTGCAGATCTTTTGATTTGGATCTGAAATGGAAAAGGTAGACACCCAGGTAAGTAGATTGTTTACTCATTTCCTTTATCCCAATAACGGAACATAGAGCATGTCTTTCAGCGGGGGGAACATTTTGGCTAAACCAAAGACCACTCTTGTCATAGTTTATTTCTTGTCCAGATAAGTCAGAGAAGAGGTCCAAGACTGCCTTGATTGTGCGAAGATCCTAGGCCGTGGCCCTGCAAAAGATAAAAGTATCATTTGCAAAGAGAAGGTGAGAAACTTCAGGCACAATTCTAGCAATCTTAATACCATGAAATAAATTTAAATCCCTGTATGTACCTAGAAGACGGGACATCACCTCCACAGCAGAGATGAAGAGATAAGGGCTTAAAGGGCACCCTTGCCTAATACCCCTAGAAGTCGAAAAAAGATTGAAAGGACTCCCATCTAATTTGATAGAGAAAGTGGTGTTAGAAATAAGAGCATAGATGAGACGTCTCCAGGCCTCACCGAAACCTAAAAAGTCAAAGATGGCTTTAACAAAGGACCATTCTAATCTATCATAAGCCTTGGACATATCGAGCTTGATGACCACGAAGCCACCCTTACCTTTCTTGTGATTGAGATAGTTAAAAATTTTCTGGGCAATAACAATGTTGTCAGTAATTTGTCGACCAGGTAAAAAGGCAGCTTGAAAAGGAAAAATAAAAGAGGGAAGGTGAACTTTGAGCCGATTAGCAATGATCGTAGCTAAAATTTTGTAGGACACATTGCAAAGGCTAATGGGCTGAAAATCAGAAACCTTACAAGAGACATCCGATTTAGGAATAACACAAATAGGAGTATGGTTAATCCCTGCGGGAAGTGTAGCATTGCTGAAAAACTGATGAACAAAATCAATCATATCGTCAGATAAAATATCCCAAAACTTTTGATAAAAGCAAGCTTGAAAACCATCCATACCTGGGGCCTTCCAAGAGCCCATAGAGAAGACTACCTTTCTCACCTCGTCACCTGATGGTAAACGGCAAAGAGATTGCCTTGCATTGGTAGAGATGATAGGGGAAAACAGACATTCCACAAAGGAGGGATGAAGTGGATTAGTAGTTGTGAAGATCTGCTGGAGATGAGTGGTAAAGGCCTGGGCCATTTCCTTTGGGTCTTCCACCTTTGAACCATCGTCAGACATAAGAAAATTTATTCTTCTCTAGCATAAATTGGTCCGAGAGACAACATGATAATATTTAGTATTCCTGTCTCCGTCCTTGATATAAGCCTTTCGAGATTTCTGTAATCAGAAGGCTTCCTCTACGTCGAAAATCCATTGAAGGTTTCTTGAAAGCAGGTTCAGATAAGAGATATCAGAGGCATGCCTATTCTCCAGGTAGAGAAAATTGTCCGAAAGATTTTTCTTTAGCAAGTCAACATGTCCGAACACCGATCGGTTCCACCCGCGTAGCAGGTGGGAAAAACTTTGGAGTTTGAGGTGGAGAGGATAATTACCCAAATTCCTCCAATGAAGGAGACAAAAATCCGAGAAAGCAGGGTGCTGTGTCCAGGCCTCCTGGAAGTGGAAAAGCTTTTTGTAAGAAGGTCGGGATCCAAAGGACTGAAGGACCAAAGGGTTATGATCCGATCCCACCGAAGGAAGCTCGGTAAGTGTGGCATGGGGAAAGGCATGTAGCCAATTCTGATTAGCCAAAGTTCGGTCAAGGCATTCCTTTATTAAGCCAGGGGGCTTTTGCTTGTTGGACCAGGTGAAGCAGGGGCTTGTCGATTTAATTTCTTCAAGGGAAAAGTCATTGATGATGGATCTATGCCCTCCAGTAGAAGGAGAGGTGAAACGACGAACCTCCAAGCTTCTCATTCGAAGAGAGAATCTCATTAAAGTCCCCAATAATCAAGAGCATTCCAGAAGTGGTAGAAACAAAATTGTATAAGTCATTCCAACACACATTCCGCAAAGCATAGTGAGATGGTGCATATAAACACACAATCCAAACAGCGCCCATCAAAGGATCCGTGTACTTAAAAGCAATGAAATAACAATGAATGGAAACATCAATAACCAAGTTAGGATTAGTAACAAGCACCCACAAACCATCTTTGCGCCCTTTAAGCCCCACACTATCAATAAATGCAACCGTGGTATAAAATCTCAAAAGACCAGGAAAATGAAAGGAAGCATGGTTAAAGCATTTAGTCTCACACAACAATCTCAGGAGAAAACTTTGTTAAATGTATAAGTAAACCTTTTTTGAGTTAGGGCCATGTCCTAATCCAACGACATTATTAGATTTAACCCATTATTTTAATCCAGCCCTCTCTTGTACCTCTCTCATCCGCCTAGATCCCATTAAACCCGACCCGGTATATTTCGAAAGGGTCCCCATTTCGTCTCTTTGTTTTGCTTGAGCAATGACAAACCCTAGGGAGCTCTCACCATCTCCACTGGTTGAATAGAGAACGGCTAACGGCGAAAGGCGACGAGGAGACCGATGATCGGCGACAAAAGGTAATGTGACTCTCCCCTCTTCTTCTCTCTCCTTTTCTCTCTCTCTCTCTCTCTCTCTCTCTCTCGGATTTGGCTCATTTTCGGTGGAAGTTTGAGTGTGTTTCTATGTTTCCTTGACATCCCTTATTGAAGTTAGAGATTTAAACCGATGGAAAACAGCCAAGCATCATATCCATCACTCTGTTCACAGAGATCCGCAGGTTCAGGCAACTCTCCTACATCCTTGATTGCCCTCTACTTGGGGTAATAGTGGGTAGGGTGTGTCCTCCTAATCTGCTGGTGTAGTTGTGAATCACTAAATTGGTGAAATTGGAAAAGTGGAATGGCAAACAGAGACTAAACTATGTTACTTTGTTGAGAATTTAGAACCAGAATCGGAAGTCGAAATTGAAATTGAAATTGACAGTTAAAACCAAGTTGAATAGAAAATATTTTGTTTGGTCTTGGTTTTGAAAATTTTATTCGATTTGTTTCAGTTTTGATTTTTAGTAGTTATTCAGGAACGAAAATGAGCCAAATCAGAGAGAGAGAGAGAGAGAGAGAGAGAGAGAGAGAAGAAGAGGGGAGAGTCCCATTACCATTTGTGGCCGGTCGCCGGTCGCCTTTCGCCATTCGCTGCCGTTCAATCAGTGGAGATGGTGAGATCTCCCTAGGTTTGTCGTTGTTTAAGCAAAACAAAGAGAGGAAATGGACACTTCTCTCTTATTTTTTATTTGGTTTTCAAAAAATGAAATATACCGGGTCGGGTTTAATGGGATCTGAACGAGTCAGAGAGGTCAAATAATGGGTCAAATCTAATAATACCGTTGGATTAGAACATGGCCACGTGGAACAATCGCAGGCGATGCTGAACGCTCCAGCTCCTGCCACTGCTGGACACGAGCCAAGCACGTGCACTTAATTTTTAATAGGACATCCTCTTCAGGTATTCAGCGTTAGATATGGACGAATGGTCCATCACTTGACCCTTTGAACAGTTTCTTATCAAATCCTTCTTTTTTTCTCATAATTATATTTCTGGGTAACAAACCAAACCGCGCGCATCAAGAAGTGACGAACGGTCGAGAATGCAGGGCACTATACCCAATCAAGTGGAAGGATAAAGCATCTATCTCGACAAACTTGAAACTAATCTGTCCCCAGTGGTTGTTTGTCTGCTTCCTCTTGAGTTATCATCCGTAACTATCTTAAAGTCGACAGCTGTAACGCTTTAATGGGTCTACAGTATTATTCGTCATAGTTGCGCACCAACCCCAGGTGGTGAGTTGATGACGTGGAATTTTTCATTATCTGCGATTCGCACGTCACGTATGACGTATATTCTGTTACATCGTAGACTCTGTATATGATTAAAGGATCCAGTTTTAACGGTTAAGAGAGTACTCTCATCTCATATCCAACGGTAAATGTCCTCTTAAAATTAAATGCTGTTAGCAACCATTATTTTTGGATGGGGCCCACTATAATACAGATGGATTAAGGATTTGGTTTAAATAATTTTTTTTTAAAATTAATAATAATCACCCATCGACTGTGAACAAACTCCACAAACTCCAAAGGAAGTGGAGCTAACATGGCCAAGAATCACAAACCCTTGGGAGAACAGAGAACCCTTGTCGTCTTCAGAGGGTAATGAGGTTGGCTTTGGCTTGGCTTGTTATAGTAGAAGATAGATCTGGTTATGATGTTTGGAACTTCATTAATGGCAGATTTTTGATTTGGTGGCAAAGTTTCAGTTCCTTAAAACCTCTATGTTGGCCCTGAGATGACTTTATAGGTGGGAACGATCGATCTGAACAGTTTCTACTGGTATTGATTTACTATCTGTAGTTACCTGCTAAGTCGAGGTGCTTGTTGCTTCCATCAAACAGATTCTAAGCTTGATTTAATGGCTGATTGGTTGGTTTACATGTTAGAATAAACATTTATTCTGGTTGCAGACATGTTGCAGTTTGGCTCATAACTCTGTTGGATCAGTTAGGGTTACGTGTTGGATTACTGTGGTATTACAGAAGCTTTTACTTTACTTTTACTTTACTTCTATCATTCTATCCTGGTAGAACAGTTACTAATCAGCTTCTGCTACTCGATGTTGTTTTGGAAATTTGGGAGATTTTAAACTTCTTCGGATGGGGATTTGAGGTTCTTCAATGGAATAATTGGCACCGACGGTTGGTCAGGTTTTGGCTTTTCCGATTGATTTGTTCTTTGTGGCAGGCTAGCAGATGAATTAGAGTGCTTTTTTTTATTTAAACCATGTGGGTACCCTATTCAGTTTAAAGGCTTTAGTCGGTTCTCTATTGTCGCAGTTTTTTTTTCGCCTTTTATAAAGCCAGACTTCCATTTTATTTGCTTTCACTTTTCTTTTTCAGTTTCACCCAATTTTTTTCTTTTCTTTTTCGGAATTCCTCTTTCCCGCACGGCGGCTCCTCAATTTGGAGGAAGGTTTAAGCCATGGCGGGCCGAAACCTTAACAGATTGATGAGTTTTGGAGTATCAGATGTGGCTTTAGAACTGGTTATGGCATACATCAATGATCCTCGTGACCGTGATGCTGTGTCTCTGGTTTGCCATAAATGGTTTGAGATCGATGCATTGACACGGAAGCATATTACTATTGCTCATTGTTACACAGCAAGTCCAGAGCGTCTCAGACGAAGGTTTCAGCGTCTCGAGTCACTCAAACTGAAGGGAAAACCAAGGGGTGCAATGTTTAATCTTATACCTGAGGATTGGGGAGGATATGCTGGTCCCTGGATCAGAGAAATTGCCGAGAGTTTTAATTGCTTGAAGTCACTTCATTTCCGGCGAATGATTGTTAAGGACGCGGATCTTAAGCCTCTTGCTCGAGCTCGTGGTCAGACGCTCCAGGTGCTCCAACTTGATAAGTGCTCTGGATTTTCGACGGATGGTCTTTTGCATGTTGCACGCCATTGCAGGTGCTTTTTCTCCTCAGAGTAGCTTGAATCATTAGCCCCTCCTCTGCTTCTAATTCCTGTCTATTTAGTCCTCCTTATCTTACTTCTCTTTCAAGATTTTTATTCTAGTGGGCTTCCTCTTGCAAAATGAATTTAATTTTAGAAATTAATGCTTTTGAATTCAAGAAACACTGGGAGAAACTATGAGGAGATCTTCCTAACACAGTATGATTTTTTTCATGGATTCGTGAGTAAACAACCGAGTTAAAAGAAAAGATTGTACTTTGTAAGAATTTAATTTTTTTCTTTTAGTATAAGCAGTCCTGTCTAGGAATTAATTGTGAATGAAGTATTAGGTAAACTCTTTCCATAATGTATTATTTTCTTTTGGGAAAAAGTTCCCATGATGCCAGTGTACTATTGCCCTCTCATATGTCGCGGATGATCTGCACCACCCTTGGTGTGGCATGGGAGAACCCCCCCTGGCATTATGGGGAAACTCCTCTTTGATGTGGCGTGGGAAGACCCCCTCCACACTGCCATCATGGGGAACCCTCTCTCCTTTTCTTTTACCATAAGATACTTTGATCAGACGTTTTCATGAATTCTATTTTTATAAATATGTTCCTTGGTAAGGAGTTTTTTTTTTTGTTCCTTGTTTTTTCAAAAAGCAGTATTAAATTTTCTTTTCCCTTGAAAAAGTTGGTAATTCTCTTAACAAATAACTCAGCTAAGCATGTACCTGATGATCTGTCTAACTGTAGATGGACGGTAGGTAGTCCATGTAGGCTGTCTCAGGCAATCATAGATAACGCAAAAACATTTTTGGCTTGGAATATATTATTAATTTCTTTCCTTCAAGAAAGGGAAAACTGATCTTTCTAAAGGTTATGCTTGGTTTAAATTTTTTTAGCTGAAGTCGTTGAATGGTGAATTAGGATTTGTGTAGCTGACTGCACTTAGTTCAGATGAGGCATAGTTGAGATGAGTTGTGGTGCTCTACCACCCCCGCCCCTTTTCTTTACTTCTCTTTGGTATGGATTTTACTGCATTGTCAGGACTCAGGACTGTGGACATTTATTGAGTGTAAAAATAGGAGATAAGACTTTGGTTTTTCTTTCTGAACCCAAGCCCTTGACTGAAAGGGTTCTGTTCTATTTCTATGGTGTTAGACTGTTAGCTAAAGGATTTCACTGTTTTCTTTTGAACCAATATTTGGAGAAGTAAACTCTGGCTTGATAGTGCAATTCAATTTCCATCAACGGTTTCCATAACAATCCAATGCTTCATGAGAATCTGACTAGTTGAATATGGA
Source organism: Telopea speciosissima (assembly GCF_018873765.1). NCBI lineage: Eukaryota > Viridiplantae > Streptophyta > Magnoliopsida > Proteales > Proteaceae > Telopea > Telopea speciosissima. The sequence goes on from NC_057917.1 coordinate 16,752,674, forward strand.
TTGCTTTAAAGGGTTGAGGTTCAAGGAGTTTCGTCTCTTGTTGGCTGAAGCTTATAAAAGTTTCTGGAAATGAACTATGGTTTTTATTTAGTTCTGTAACATGTTCTCTTTTTTCCTAAATCATATAATTGCTGAGGGGGCTGTAAGCTTTTCTGCCCTTCTGAAATTCTTGGTCATGGTTGACAAGCCATGATACCAGGGTAATTTACATGCTTAGTGTGATTCTGTCAAAACTGTTTGAGATCACTATTGTCACTAGATACTGCTTTGAAACTTCTGAAATTTTTTCCTTCTCTTCTCCGACCTCTCTCGGCACCTCTCTCTTTCTCACCTTCCACTGCTGCTCTCAAAGGGTCTATCCTAGGCCACTGAGGGTCATTCCCTCTTCTATTGGGTTCTCAGATCTCTCTTGAATAAATGATCTGAGAGCCCTCCTATGTTCCAATCGACTTTTTCAGGGTTTTGAGGTTATATTGACTTTTTCAGGGTTTTGAGGCCTGGATCGACTTTTTCAGGGTTTTGACCCTCTATCAAATTTTTGTTAGTCCTTTATGATGATCATCGATCCCTTCAAGGCTTCATCTCTCCTTTGATTATTTTAAGCTCTTTGCATCAACCGGAGTGGTAACTATGTCGGCTGACTCTACTGCATCAACTGGAATTGAAGGATCGAGTCGTGGAACTCATAATGATTTTCCTTCATTCCCTGTTAGCTCTGTTCGATTGGATGGGAGCAATTATTTGAGTGGTCTCACTCCTGTTACCTCTCCATCGATTCATGTGTCTATGTAGGTTATTTAATGGGTGAAACTACAAAGCCTACTACTATTGATGCTTCACAAGGGAAGTGGAGTTTTGGTAACTCCTTGATAATTTTTTTTTCCTCATCAACTTTATGCAACCCAGAGTCCCACATTGCTCAAGGTTATCTCCTATTGGATACTGCAACCAAGATTTTGAAAGCAGCTCAGGACACATATTCTCAGGTTGGGAATGGTGCCTAGGTTTATGAACTGCGTAAGAAGATTCATGAAACCAAGCAGAAGGACCAAACTCTTTCTCAATACTATTTTGAGTTGCATAGTCTATGGTAGGAGCTTGACTTTTATGATACCTTTTAGGTAACCTGTACTACTGATGCTACTGGCTTCAAGAAACGGGAAGATAAGTTTCAGGTTTATGATTTTCTGGCTGGTTGAATGTTGAGTATGATCAGATTCGTGGCCAAGTACTTAGCTGGTTCCCTTTCCCTACCTTGGAGCAGTCTTATTCATTGATTCAGTTAGAGGACGGCTGCTACAATGCTATGTTATAGCATACAACTCATGACCGATCAACTTTACTCTCTGGGTCCACTTAGCCTAAAAGTGGTCCTCTTTGATCTAATGATCGTTCCACTGATCATGTCTCCTCTGATAGGGAACCGGTCAGGTTTGACTATTGCGGTAAGGAACGTCATATCAAGGACTTTTGCTAGATGCTGCATAGCCGACTTACCTCCTCACGAGGCTGTGGCCAATCCTCCCGGGCTACACATCGCACAAAGGCCTCTGAACTTGCTCATGGTAGTACTAGTTCCGCCTTTCTTAGGATGAGCTTGCCATGCTTCAGTGTTTGATGACTCGATTGGAGCATTCCACTACTCCTACTTCCGCCTCTACATCTACTTTGGTCTCCTTTGACTCCCATCTTGCTTACTTAGGTATTCTTTTTGGTGGTCATTGTGCATCGGTTGTCTCTCGTCCTTGGATCATTGACTCCGGTGCCATTGATCATATGACTGGCTCTTCTAGTCTCTTTTTTTAGTATTTCCCTTTTTCTAGTAAAGACAAGGTTTGAGTGGTTGATGCTTCCCTCTCCTCGGTTCCTAGAAAGGGTTTTATTACTTGTTGTCCCTCTTTATCCTTAGCATTTGTTCTTCATGTTCAAAATTTTTCTACTAACCGTCTTTCTATCAGTCGTCTTACCACTGATCTGAATTGTAAAGTGACTTTCTTCCCTTCTCACTGTGTTTTTCAAGAACTGGTGACAGGGAAAACGATTGGATGTGGTAGGGTACATGGTGGTTTTTATTTTCTCAACGATGATACTTCTTCAGTGGGTCAAGCTCATCAGATTGGTTCTCCTTCAGCATCTTCTGAGTTACTTCTTTGGCATAGGTGTTTAGGCCATCATCCCCCTGTTGGTACTTTGGTTAAAATTTTTATTTGTGATGCTTATGTTTTAGCCAAACAAACTCATTCAACTTATTCCAGTTTGAATAATAAAAGTCCTCCTTTTATGTTATTTCACTCTGATGTGTGGAGCCCTGCCCATTCTTCCATTATTGGTTATCGTTGGCTTGTGACTTTTATTGATTGTCATACATGGGTTACCTGGATTTATTTGATGCATAAAAAAGAGTGAAGTGTTTCGCTGTTTTCAACTTTTTCAACTATGTTCTGTACCCAGTTTAACTCTACCATCAAAATTCTCTGTAGTGAATGGCAGAGAATATATATGGAGGGTTCCTTTCAGTTTTATCTTGCCACTCAGAGGATTAATCCATCCGACCAGTTGTGTTGATACACCGGCTCTGTTGGATAGGCATCTGTTGGAAGTGGCCCGTGCTCTTATGTTTGAAATGAATGTTCCTCCTTAGTATTGGATTGAAGATGTCCTCACTGTCACTTATCTGATCAACCAGATGCCGACTCATGTCCTTGACTTCAAGGCCCCTATTGAGGTTCTCTAGGGTTCTTCCACCTTTTTATAGGTAAATTTACTTCCACTTAAAGTCTTCAGATGTGGCTGTTTTGTTCAGAATCATCATCTCCATGGCAAGTTAGATCGATGGTGACTTAAGTGTGTGTTCATTGGATACTCTGCTACCCAAAAGTGTTACAAGTGTTATCACCCTCCTTCTTGTTGGGCCCGTGTATTTGTGGGCGTTGTGTTCCATGAGTCTGCTCCCTAGTACTCTCCGGCACCTCTTTATTTGGGGGGGGGTTTCTTCTCTGTTTGGTGAAGATGTGCCTCCGGCTGTTCCTATTCTTGCCTCTGAGTCTACTTCTCCAGTTCCTTCAGTTCAGGGGGAGTCTCCTGTTCATGTTCAGTCCCACATGAAAGTATATGTCCGTCGTCATCGTGAGAAGCAAATAGACACCACCCCTGTGGCACCTATTGCACCTAGGATACCTGTACCACCACTACCTAGCCAGCCGTCATCTCCTAATCCAGGTCTTAACTCTCGGTCAGGCAATACTCACTTTGGTTCTCCTATTATTTCTGACCCATCTCTTGACTTACCCAATGCTGTTCGAAAGCGAGCGAGATCTTGTACTCAACAACCTATTGCTAAGGTGATTTCGTACAACTCTCTTTCTCCTTCATATCATTCCTTTGTATCTTCCTTGTTATCTATTTCTATTCCCCAAAATTGGCAGGAAGCTATCATAGAACCACGGTGGAAGGCAGCCATTACTGAAGAAATGCAGGCGCTGAAATAGAATGGTACCTCGGATCTGGTCTCTCTTCCATCATAGAAAAGGACAGTGAGTTGCAAATTGGTTTTCACTGTAAAGCGAAATATGAATGGGACAGTGGACTCGGTACATGGCCAGGCTGTTTGTAAGAGGATTTACTCAGACTTATGGTCTAGATTACCAGAAGATGTTCGCACCAATTGCAAAAATGAATACCATCTGTGTGATTCTTTCTTGTATTATAAATTTAAGGTGAGACTTACAACAACTTGACATCAAGAATGCATTTCTTCATGATGAACTAGAAGAAGAAGTGTACATGGAAATTCCTCCCGTTTCTCATGCCAGAAAACCAAGGGAAAGGTTTGCAAGCTCAAGTGAGCTCTGTATGGGTTAGAGCAATCTCCTCGTGTTTGGTTTGGGAAGTTCCACAAAGTTATTGTGTCTGTAGGCTACACTCAAAGCAATGTCGTTCTCACTTTGTTTATTAAGCGGACTGATTCTAAGATTGCTATTCTCATTGTGTACATTGATGCCATTATAGTCACTGGGAGTGACATAGGAAATTTCTCTCCTGAAGGTTTACCTTGGTCAAGAGTTTGAGATCACGAACCTTGGTAAACTGCATTATTTCCTCGGTATTGAGGTTGCTCGTTCCACCAAGGATATTTTCCTATCTCAATAGAAATATACTCTTGATCTTTTATCTAAAACAGGGATGTTAGGTTGTAGACCTTTAGATACTCTTGAAGTGAATGCTCATCTCTCTAGTAAGACTGGTGATCCAGTGGATAAGGGACATCAACGATTGGTTGGAAAGTTGATTTACCTATCCCACACTCGCCTTGATATTGCCTTTGTTGTTAGTCTAGTAAGCCAGTATATGCATGATCCTTACTCCTCACACTTAAAAGCTGTGTTCCGGATCCTGCGCTACTTGAAGTCTGCACCAGGAAAGAGAATTCTCCTCTTTTCTCATGGCCATTTATGAGTTGAGGCCTTACCGATGCTGATTGGGCCAGCTCTCTAGATGATCGACGATCTACCACTAGTTGTGGTACTTTGTGGGAGGCAACCTGGTTACTTGGAGGAGTAAGAAACAGGCAGTTGTTGCTCGGTCCAATGCTAAAGCTGAAATTTTGTGCCATGTTTCATGACATTTGTGAGTCGCTGTGGCTTCAAGGTCTCTTAAAAGATTTGGACCTTCCCGTTTCCTTTCCTATGATGCTTTATTGTGACAACAAGCCCGTGTTTAGTATTGCTCACAATCCAGTCCAGCATGATCGCACCAACCATGTGGAGATAGTTCGTCATTTCATCAAAGAAAAGTTTGATCAAGGACTGATTTGTATTCCTTTTGTAAAATCTGGCAATCAGTTAGCAGATATTTTTACGGAGGGGCTAAGTAGTAAGTTGTTTCATCCTATAGTGTGCAAGTTGGGCATGTGTGACATCTATGCATCAACTTGAGGGGGAGTATTGTAATATGGGTGTAATATGGACATAAGGGTAAATCTGTCCATAGGGACGTTATTGTACTTGTACCTGTATGTCACTTATTATAATAAAATAGGGCTGTCTCACAGGCAGTCTAATCATTCCTCTCAATCAAACACTGCTGTACCATAAGAAACTTTGTATGTGTTAAAAGGGAAATGTTTGTTTTCAGTTTTTACAGCTTGTTCAGATAATCTTATCTGAATGGTCTGCCATTTTGAGCCACGTGGAGAGTTGGTTTTGGCCAACTGACCATTGGATTAGTTGTACACTTTATGGATTAGCCAAATGTTAAAATTACAGACTCAAGTCAATCAAATACCTATCATTTATGTCTTTGCATCCTCATATTTTTAATGCAAACCCAGTCCAAAAATTGGTCCTATGTTAATATCTATGGGTAAGGGTTTTCAACTATTTGGTTTTATTTGTAACAGACTGAATTATAAGGCTCAAAGGTGGGGGTCTAAAGGATCATATGTAAACAGATATGTAATTAGTTGTTGAGTTCATTAGGTTATGTAGTTGGCTTTAGTTTAGTCATTAAATAATCCTTACCTAGAAGACTTAGGCTTCAACAATTCTAATTAGTTAAGTATTTTAGAGTCCGTGTTAATTAAGTTAGTCTAGCTACCTGAGAGTTTTAAATCTAGGAGACTTTCTTTTGTTTTCTTATAAATATGTAACCCTGCCAAGAAGGTTTCCTCTTTTCTCTCTCATATCCTCTATCCGTCTCTTCTCTCTCTTCCTTTTCTTCAGTTATTGTGCAAGAGTACTGTTTACAGTCCTATAGCACAGCCCTTATCTCTTCTCTTTCTTTCCCCAATGCAGGCTGCTGAAACCAGCAAATCAACAAGCCTTTTTCAACCCTGGTTTAATAGTTTAGATTTGTGCCTGCAGAGCAGCCAATTTAATTTTTGACTCCTAATCTGGAAACTAGGTTGGTTGGCTGCATCAACTTGGTATCATAGCCTAACTTAGCCATAAATACCTTGTTTTTAAGTAGAGTTTAATGAAAATACTTCTTCCCTATTTATAGGTAAAAGGTGGAATGAGAATCTTGTCTTGCAGTTTGTGGTAGAGATGTTGTCTGAGACAAATGAGATCATTGTTGAATCTATTGGTGATGTGTTCATCTAATTTCAGTTTCTTCATACTTTGATGGTGCTAGATATCATGTATTTTCTTCCAAAAATGCCCTTGTAGTTGGTCAATCATGTATGGAAGAACGGAATGCTGTCCTTGATCATGAAAGGAGCTCATGTATATTAAAGCCTTCTCATCTACAACAAACTAGTGTTTTGAAAAGGGTTGCAGTGTGGTAGCTCTTTAAAGTTAGTTAATTTGAAAGGGGGCTAAACAAGATGAAGAGCTTGTTTTTACTGAGCCTACCGAGGAAGTTCAGTCCCTTTGAGCAAAAAGCGAGCTTGTGAAAGATCCTATTGCGACGAAAGTTGTTACATATCATGAGTTTGTTCTTACTCACATGTTTCAAGATACTGACATTGGGTCAAAGCTTCATATTCTGGATTTTGTTCGAGTTGAAGACAAGGAGCTGCAAATGCCCGTCAAAGTATTCTTATTCCTACCCTTTTATAAAACTCATGGATTAGTTTTTGAACCAAGGGGGAATAATGCAAGCTCAGTTCAAAAATTGGTCCTATGTTAATATCTATGGTGTATGGGCTTTTAATTATTCGGGTTTTATTTGCAATGGACTGAATTATAAGTGCCCAAAAGTGGGATCGAAAGGGGTGTATGAAAATAGATATTTAATAGGTAGTGGGGTCCATTAGGTAATGTAGGTGGCTTTTAGCTTAGTCATTAAAGAGTCCTATTTTGGTTAGTTGTGTGGGACCCAAGCTATCTAGAAGACTCAGGCTTCAACAATCCTAATTAGTTAAGGATTTTAGAGTCTGTTATTGAAGTTGGTCTAGCTACCTAAGAGTTTTAGATAAGGAGATGGTCTTTTGTTTTCTTATAAATATGTAACTCCCCATGATGATGGTTAATGGACTAGAATACAAAATTTGGATTTTAATTGTATAGCTAAGAAGGCTTTCTCTCTTTTTCCTATCCTTCTCTTCTCTCTCTTCCTATTCTTCAGTTATTGTTCATGAGTACTGTTCACAGTCCCTTACTTTTCCCTCTATTCCCTTCTTGTATTTTTTCTCTTTCTTTCCCCAATGCAAGCTAATGGAACCAGCAAATCAGCTAGCCTTTTTTAACCCTGGTTTACCAGAAAATAGTTTAGATCTAGGCCTGTGGAGCAGCTGATTTGATCTTTGATTCCTAATCTGGAATCTAGTATGAATTCACCTAGAGGGGGGGGTGAATAGGTGAACGTAGTGGAAAATATAAACTTTCGCGGAAATAAAAATGTTATCAATATAAGACAAATAAATTGCAAAGATAACACTAAGATTTATAGTGGTTCGGCCAAAACTTGCCTACATCCACTCCTCTTAAAGAGAGAATTCTACTAAATCGAGAAAGAGCAAGAGAACTTTTACAACTACTCTTGATTCCGAGCAAGAGGACTTAAACTACTCTTGATTCCAAGCAAGAGGACTCATGCAACTACTCTTGATTCCTAGCAAGAGGACTCAAACTAACATTTGAATAAAGAGTACTGAAGGAGTTACCTCAACCTTAGTAGTGTACCTTCCAACCTAGGAGCTTGAAGCTGGATGAGGTAGAGGAGCTTGAGTGTGTGAGCTTGTGATGATTAGATGCTTGAAATCTATGAATGCTCACTTGAGGCTATTGCAATTAGAGCTTGTGGTGAAGTCACTTAATGATGGTGATTAGTATTAATTAGAGCTTAAACAAGTGCCTATTTATAGGCTAGGCAGCTCAAATTAATTAGGAATCTTCCTTAAGATCGGATTCATAAGATAGAGCTAATCCGGTATACCGTTTCCCAATCCGGTATGCCGATTCTCCAAATTTCTTATAATAGCCTTTGACTCAGCGGTCAAGTCCCAATGGTCATAAAAAGGATTCGGTATGCTGGATCAAGATTCGGTATGCCGGTTCAGGGTAAACCAGGCAAAGATGATCCAGTATGTCAGATCCCAATCCGGCGCACGTTGGAAGCCTTCTAAATTCATTTTCTTGAGATTACATCTGATCCGGTATGCCGTTTTATGATCTGGTATGCCGGATCAGCCAATTCTGTTGAAATTTGTTAAGTCCTTTGTTGGACTTACTTAGGTAATTCCAAATGGGTTTGGTCACACGGATTGGGGTTAATTTTAACCTCCTAAAGTCCATCTAAATGAATGCATGCTTGTGTGTGTGCATTACATCATTTGTGGCTTTAATTGTGATTTTACAACTTAGTACAATTCTAAGTCTTCAATCTTCTTCAAGTCTTGAACTTCACTTTTTTATATGTATGTCTTCAATGTGAGTTCCTCTAACTTGGCTTGATCTTTGTCTTCAAAACTTGTTCTCCATTCTTCGTGATTTTTTGATGTCTTGAAAGATTGGACAAAGGTTCAATTTTCTTTGAGCATCAATCTCTTGAATTGAGTGCTCCCCCTCACTTGGTGCCATGCTCTTTTCTATACATCTTAAACAAGAGTTAGTACAATTTGGTTTATTTGTTATCATCAAAACATTTATATCATCATGATAGATGATTGGAGTGTATGTATGAGGACTTTTCCTCCACATCTAGGTTAGTTGGCTGCATCAAATTTCCTACTTTCCATGTATGTCCATGCACTCTCCCATATCTGATAGTCTTATATTTTCAAAGCTTTATTTTGCCTCGTGGCGAACTCCTTTGAGCTGAAACTTGTCAGTTGGCAGAGGACTAATATGACTTCACAAAATCTGGATCCCATTAGATCTTCCACGTGGGAATATGTGGACCATTCAGGAACTTGCTCGTGTTAGAATCTCTATTAATTTTGCAGGACTGCGGGAAATTTTTTTAATGATAATTATGAATGAATTATTGAGGGTTGTTGACAGTCATATTTGTCCATTTCTTTATCCACCATCTTAGTTTCCAATTTCCATGCCTGCTTTCCTCATAATTTGAATCCTGTGTTTTTTTCTTTTTTTTTTTGGGGGGGGGGGGGGAGGTGCTGCTTTTATTTTTAATTTGCGTTTCAGTTTTGGATAATTAATGGGTTGAATCCAAGTGTGAACAGGACTTTGATTTAGAATAGAAATGGTCCTAAATAGCCTTGTCTGTGGGATATATTTAACCATGTAGTCAAAGTGTCAAACTTCTTTTTTCTGTTGTGAAAACGATTATGTTTTAAGAGAATGGGTATCCTCCTCACAGTTGATGGTCAGACCTGAATCTTCTCTTCTTTCTTGATCTTCTAACCCCTAATTATCCAACTCTTTTTTTTTATGATTTTCTGACACTATTCAACCAATCTATGAGGTGAGTTTTGTGTTCAAGTTTTTCTGCAATAATTTCTCTTATCAACTGGAGAATATAGTTCATATTATAAAATCGGTTGGCTGGTTTTTCTGCAGTTATTCAGTTTATTGTCTCCCATTATTCACATAATTTCCATTCATATCAACATCTCATTGATCATCTTTATAGCTTCTTATACAGTTGTCATATTTCACACCCAGCTTTAGTTCGAATTCCATTTCTATTTTGGGACCCAATATCAGAATCTAGTATTTGATTTTTATTGCTGGCTGTAGCCTTGTTTTCAGATCTAGAACCTGGCCTGTGTCCAGAGGGCCATTACCTGCTGTTTTTTAATTGACCCTTTTTTCTATTAGTATTAATTGACCTTCATTAATTGTATTCTGGGGTGTTTCGTTAAAGTGATATTTCTCTTGAGATAATCTTAACTATCTGATTTATGTGACATCTCTTTGTTCCATTTGTTTTCCTTGGTTTGGACTTGGACCAAAGAAGCAATGTCACTCAAAGCATTATCAAACTACCACTATCTGCTTGATTTCACTTCCTAGCTAGTGGGAAGTATGGTATGCACATACAATGTTTACCTATAATCATGCATTTATATTTTTGATAAATTGTATTATATTCGTGATTTTAAATCTCACGTTGGAGCTAAATTTCACCTTAGCTTGAAACCTAACTTTTATTTTTTTAAAAATTTGTCAAATTCAAGGGTTAAGACAATCTGAGGGGGAAATAATAAAAATTTCTGCCTTTTTCATATTGACCACTTAGTTGCATATAATCAAGTTATGTGCACATGTGATTGCCTGGAATTAGAAAGGTAGGTTATCTCGCAGATAACTACAGTATTTGGATTAACTCTTGACTTTGAAAGTTCTTGTTCTATTATATCTTGGGCTCCTTGGAGACTACAAAATTGGACCTAAATGGAAATGACATGAAAAGTCTTTTTCAAAACCGATCATTAAGGGCGTTACGACGATGAATGGATAAAAACTCGTGATTGGTATGGAGGGGAAGATCTGTTTATGAAATAGTTCAAGAAAGAGTCGTCTCATTTCCTTCTTCGTTCTTTCTAATTCATTCACTTCAAGGCTGGTTCTGAACGCCTCGTAATATCATCTTCAACCAACTGGAACCTACTCGACTGAAAGGAGAGGGCTTTCGGCGAGGGCACTAAAGAATTGCTTAATAAATAAACAGCTGCTTATATACGCTTACTAAAAGACTGACTTTCATTAGGCCAGCGTGAAACTAAGAAAGAGAGATGTGCCTAAGGCGGCATGCAAGCAAACTGTGCACGTTTGTGTGGAGCTGAAGATGGAGTGATATTAAGTGAAACAACCGTATTTGAATTTACGGTATCAAGGAATTATGGCACCAGGTTGTAAAGTGAAAGTGGGTCCTAAGAGGAGTTTATGTTCACCATGCACTGCAAGTCTTTTGGTCATTGCCTTCTTGCTATGATTGCCTATTGTTTATATTTGCTTCTCATTTGTTCCTTTGCCTGTTTAGGATGGTGCAACTTGGGCCCAAAAAGCTAGAGCTTGGCCAGCCTGATTCCTTCTGGGCTTATGTTGGGATTTTTAGCATGTGAGAATGTGTGTTGGGGGAGGGAGGGGGGATGTACGAGCGTGTGCCCATGCATGCATGTGTGTGTGTGTGCATGTTTCAGCCTCACGTTTTATTGTGGGGGGGGGGGGGGGGGGGGGGTTGGCTTGGGAAGTTTTTTAATGACTCTCTGAATAATGGTGAATTTTCTTTTATATGCACCATTACAAGTCCTGATCAATCTAATATATTCTACAATTGTATTTTTCATTTGATTATTTATAATATATTCTAAATTTTTTTCCCATTGATCCAATTTATTGGAATAATCCTTCATTTTGGAAAAATTAGAGGCCTGGAGTGGGGGACTCTTTAATGAGTTTTTCTTAAGAATGTTTTAACTTGTAGTTACTTTTTATTGAATATCCTATAATTTATATGTTGTAAGAATTAGATAGTTGTGTAGCTGGAATTTTACATAATCTGATTGGTCACATTTTATGGTAGAACCTTGAGGTGAAATTGCTGTGCATATTATATATTGGTTTACCACAGGAAAAGATCTTTTACTGTGCATATCATCCATTATGATTTCCAGTTTTTGTTTCCACTACAGAATATGATTTCGTGTTTTTGATTTGTTTGAACCTAGATTGCGCCACCTTAAAGTATAATGAACCTCTCTCTCTCTCTGAGTTACTTGTTTTGGAGTTTAATCAGTACATAAAGCGTGAATAATTCTTGGTGATCCCTTCATTGTCCTGTGCCATTTCTGTGAATGAAATAATCATCCATTTTGCTTTTTTCAGATCCCTAAGAATATTGTTTTTGGAGGAGAGCTGTATAGAGGACAGAGATGGTCAATGGCTCCATGAGCTTGCTATAAACAACACAGTTCTCGAGAATTTGAACTTCTATAATACAGATCTTAGTAAGATCAGTATCATGGACCTTGACTTGATAGCTAGAAACTGCCGCTCCTTGGTCTCTTTAAAAACCAGTGATTGTGAGATCTTGGATCTAGTTGGTTTTTTGCGTGCTGCAACCGCATTAGAGGAGTTTGGTGGGGGTTCCTTCAATAAGCAATCAGAAGACTACTCTGTCATCTCATTCCCTCCAAGATTATGTCGTGTAGGTCTAAGCTACATGGGTAGGAATGAGATGCCCATAATATTTCCATTTGCATCCCAACTCAAGAAGCTGGATCTCATGTATGTCATGCTTGATACAGAGGACCATTGTCAGTTGATTCAACGATGCCCCAATTTAGAAATTCTTGAGGTATCATCTGGAAACTGTTTTTGTCCTTTCAGCATTTCTATCAATGCATTTTGTTGGAAAGTTAACCAAGGAACTTGGTCTCTTTTCCTTCTTATGAGTAGGCAAGAAATGTCATTGGAGACAGAGGGTTAGAAGTTCTTGCTCAGAGCTGCAAGAAATTAAAAAGGCTTAGAATTGAGCGCGGTGATGATGAACAGGGAATGGAGGATGAACAAGGTCAAGTTTCACAGAGAGGATTATCTGCTTTAGCACAAGGTTGCATTGAACTTGAATACTTGGCTGTTTATGTGTCCGATATAAACAATGCTTCATTGGAATCATTTGGCACATACTGCAAAAACCTCACAGATTTCCGTTTAGTGTTGCTCGAGCATGCAGAAAGGATCACAGATTTGCCACTAGACAATGGTGTACGAGCCTTATTGAGAGGTTGTGAGAAGCTTAGGAGGTTTGCCCTCTATCTACGAGCTGGAGGCTTGACCAATGTAGGCCTTGGTTACATAGGGCAGTACAGCCAAAATGTGAGGTGGATGCTTCTGGGTTTTGTGGGAGAGTCTGATGGAGGGCTTTTGGAGCTCTCGAGAGGCTGCCCTAATCTGCAGAAACTTGAAATGAGGGGTTGTTGCTTCAGTGAACGTGCACTGGCTCTTGCTGTAATGCAGTTGACCTCACTGAGATACTTGTGGGTGCAAGGATATGGTGCATCTGCAACAGGTAGTGACCTCTTGTCCATGGTTCGCCCCTTCTGGAACATTGAATTAATTCCTCCAAGGCGTTTTGTTTTAAGAGATGAACAGGGGAACGAAATAGTCACTGAGCATCCTGCCCAAATTCTTGCTTACTACTCCCTTGCTGGGCCGAGAAATGACTATCCAGACACTGTCATCCCACTCGAGCCATTACCATGATAAATTCATGAAACTGTACTTATCTTCTCCAGATTGTCTCTTGCACCATCTGCATGTACTTTAAGGTGCCCTGTCCATAGATCTTCCCTGTATTTGTTTTCTATCCCTTCCAAGGCCATCTGTTCTGTAATAAGTTTCTGCTATATCATACTCTGAAAGAGCTTGCCATCATGTGAAGTACTATCCAAAATTCTTGCCCCGTCAATCCACTTCTCTCAGACCTCCCTCTTTGCTAGTGTTGGTTGACTTGAGATGACCTTTTTCAATTAAAAATAATTACTGGAACTTACAAATTGATCTGAGATAGTACAGGGATTGCATCCAATATGCTCTGTGAGCATTTGGAATGCCTTGGACAAGAGAAAGAAACCTCAGCCGATAAATGACTGCGACCCAGTTTATATTAGCTTGTTCGGGGCTAAGATCATGAACCAGAAGCATCAATATGGACTTGACCATTTCTTGAATTATCGTGGGTACAGGAGAGTGCAGAACTGAGCCAATGTTTATGGTGTATCTTTATGGAGTGTCTTTCCTCGGGTCGATGATAGAGCCACATTAGACATTCTTACTCTTTGGTTGATCCTCCCCCCTCTCTCCCCGTCGCTTGGTGGCATGACTGAAAGAATGTACATTTTCTTTTGCGTAGAAGGGTATTCCTCCATACTCATGTCTAAATCCATAAATACAAACAATATATGAAGAGATTGATCGTCTTATGTATATGAGTTTATAATTGTTCTTTAAATTTTCTGGAGGAGTTATGGTTCTTTTGGTGCTTTATTTCAGACATTGCATGTAAATTAATCAAACTCTGCCTCCCTTGAGAAGTTGATAATTAGGCCTTTAACAAGTGAAGGGGTCCTGCCCAGTCTAAAGATGATTACTGGAGATTTCATGGCAGCTAGTGTTGAGATTTGTTTGTGATTCGGAGATCTCTTCTTCCTTTTATCTAAAATGCATTTATCTTGATTACATCAGGTCCAAATGTCCAATAGCCTGAGATTTCCATTTCTTCCTCTTCATTTTAACAGCTCTGCCCCTGAGTAGTTACTGTCTCGCCACTTGTGCATTTTGGCAATGGCTAGTTTTCTGTTTTCTCTCTAATCAAGAACCACCTCTTTTGGATGGGTACGCCCAAGGGGTTTTTTATTCTATAAACAGAGGATGTCCCGAACACTTTGGTATAAGTTTCAAGTGCCTCCTTCCTCCTCTCTCTATTTCACTATCCTTTGGTGGAGTTTAATTGTTTTAAAGTGCTTTTGTGTGTCCTTGAGAGTTCCATTCTCTTGTTGATTTAGCACAACCCGAGTGTATCCCGTCATGGCCCAGTGAATGCAACGACTATTGGAAGAGCCTGTGGGGTGTTTTATCCTCTGGGATCCCGATAATTCTAACAGTTACTTCCATTTTTACATCATAAAAGAAATTTCTGTTGACAAATTTTAGAGCAAGACTTGAGTGACTGGCTCCTGACTGCTTTACATTGGCATCTCCCAAGAATTTAACAGGCCAGACATTAGCCTAGTGCTCCCATCATCTTCCCTAACATATTGTATATTTTAATTTGAGAAAAAGAATAAACATAAATAGTACATATCTAGGTTTCTTGGTTTTGTTTGGCCAAGAAACTTAAATATTTCTTTGTACATGACATAAAAACAATGATATAGTATGACATATGACACAAATATTCATTAGGACACATTTAATTAAACTTAAGAAAAGAGCGTATAGCTGTATACAAAGACTTCACTATTGTTATATGGAGGTGATGGGTTCTAGAAGCCTAAGGAACTAGGTTTCAGAAACTCAGATTAAACCAGAATCACTGTGATATAAAAAAGTGATCGACCAGAATTGAAGAAAACTTGATAACAATAGACCTACAACTCAGATGGATGTAATCTTCTTCTAATATGAAGATAATAACATAATAACCAGAAACAACTCCTCAAAAAATGATTTGAATCCAACGAACGGCCAGATTAGAAGTTATGGCAGTTTCCTACTTGAGATAGGAAACCCAAAACACTTAGATGGATAGAGTTGAGAACAGTACGTTATTGTATAATTGAAGGGTTAATGGAGAAGAAGAAGAAGAAGAAGAAGAAGATAAGACTAAGCATCCCACCTAGCCTCGACTGGAATGAATCCCATCAGCCACTATTGGCTTTCCACCAACACATATAACATGGGGCATCGATCTCTTAACAAATCTGAATCTCGATATATCACAGAATAAAGAAAAGGCTCGATCAAGCCAAAATCTCATTAACCAAAATTCAATTCTGTGTGTAAGACAAGGCTGGACCCCCTTACAAACTTATATAGAAGACTCAAAAAATAGACTCAAACATTTAAAAAAAAAAGAAATGTCTAAATCAAAATCCTTAACTAGTAAGATAACATAAATTTACTAGGAAACTAAAATAATAGGGGACACTAACTCATATTAGAATTCAACTTAATAGAATCCTATTTAACTAATTTCGTAGGCCTAGCTATTATCTATATTATTGGCATATTAAAGCGGCCCATTATAATAAAAACACATTGGATCAAAGGTCCAACACATACATAATTCAACCCAAAGCTTATTTCTATTAAAAAAAAAAAAAAAAACAATTTTGTTTTATCTTCATCAGGAGACCACCACAATGATAGCCTACATGGACATCAAGGTGCATAGGTACTCAGTTATACATTCTACTAGTTATCCATTACCTAGAAGCAGCTTCTTCCATTAGATAAAAATGCCAGAATTAAGAATTTTTGTTGCAGGAAGGCATGCTAATGATCTTGGATATCAATGTGGCGGTTGGAGAGTCACCTGGTATGGGACCAGTGGCAGAAATACGTACTATTGGTATGTAATGTGAACATAATTCTTAGTTTTGCCAAAGATTTTAAAGAAGCAACTTGGGATTTGGTGCTGGGGCACATTCCTGGGACATTGGAAGGGAATGTGTCCAATATTATCCTAAATATTGTCTTAATGTTCAAAGTAAATTATAGTGGATTCTTGGAATATTCTCATGTAGTAGAATAGAATAACTGCTGCTGTCTTTGGTTTGGTATCCTCTATTGGGAGAGGGGTTTTGCATGCATTTCTCAGTCTTAAGGGTTTTCTATCTTTTGCTCAGCTTAGTGGTCATATGGCCATAGCCCCCCAACCCCCACCCCCCCAAAAAAAAGTGCCATAGGCATTTCTGCAAAAAAAAATTTGGCTGACTTACTTTGTTCAAGAATTTTGTTTTATCATTTTCTGTTTTTGCAATATCTTTGCAATGAGATCTAGCTTAAGCTGTTGGCTTAATCTTTAACCTAATCTGCAAGTCAACACAGGAGTTTTAGCTATTATAAAGAATCTTTAGTATTGTGATACTTGAAGTTTTGTTTAGTTTTAATTATATGTGTGTCTTGAATTCTTGGACCCGTTTCGAAGAATGACCTGTTCCGATATTTTTTGGTGGCGACCCGAATGGAACTTTTTCTGAGATCTGTGATGGTAGCGGCGGAGGGCTTGGGCCGATAGGCCCAAGTCCAAAGCCCATCACTGATCTCGTTGAGGGTTCAGGTACGGTTCGATCCGACCCGAATCCGATGGAGGAGTATTTATGTTCTTTACCCGCTTTGTTGTAAGATTTGGGGGTTTTGGTTTTAGGGTTTCAGGGAGAGAGTAACAGCGTCGTTTTGGGTGTTCTTGAGAGTTCTCCATTGTAACTTTCTCCGATTTACATAGTGAAACAGCTTCGCCTTCGTCCGTGGATGTAGCACACCATACTGGTGTGTGAACCATGTTAAATCTTTGTGTCATTTTGCTCTGTTTTTGTTTCTTTTCGTGTTTTGGTTGGTGTTTGTTCTAACATATAATACTTTCTCTCTCTCAACATCCACACACCCTCACTGACTTAGGATCTTGATTTTAATACTATGGTTGAAGCTGCTTCTAGAGATCCATAGGGAAAGGGAATCTAGCTAGGAAGCAACTGCAATGGATATTGGAAGTGTTCTGTCTTGGTTATCTTGAAATCTCCTTTTGGATGCATGTTATAATAGCCTGAGATTTATCTGAGCTTTTATGTTGTAAGCACAACCATCTTGGATGCCATTAAAGAGGCAGTAGGAGACAAAACAGAAGTGATTTATGGGCAATATCCATCACCAACCACCTTTGCGGATCAAATTTCTGCTTTGCCATTGATGTCATAGGGGGAAGCTCCATATGCAGAGGACATGGATGCTAATTCTGAGCTCATCATTCCCTTTAATGGCTCCGACATGATTAACTTTGTCGCTGATAGAAGAGTTCCAACACTGGTGATTATGATATCTGGGAGACCCTTAGTTCTGGAACCGGAATTGTTGGAGAAGATGGATGCTTTGGTTGCTGACTCACTCTCTGCTATGCAGATTAGGCTTTGAAATAGGACCTCAAGGAATCCCTTGCTTCTCTTTAACTCTTAACTGTAGCTCTCATTGACTTATTTTCTCTACTCCTTTTCTCTTTTAGTTTAAACTAAATTTTTGTTTTTCTCTAATGATACCAAGTGATGACCAACATAGCAGTGGATGATGAGTTAGCTTTTCCACTACTCAGGGATAATCAGGTCAGCAGGACAAGAGAGATATATGGAGATCTTTCCATATAGAGTAGACAGGTGAAAGTCTATGGCTTTTTTTGCCCATTCCTAATAAATCAGGTTATTTTCTTAAAACTTTAGGTCAGTGGATACCACCCCCCACCCCCACTTCTTTGTGGCTTATAGAATTAAAAAATGGGAAAAGATTCTTTGAGCCATTAGGGTAGGATACCTAACACCTCTGTGTTTATCTCTCAATTCTTCATATAAAAATGATCTCATTGTCCTTCAATGTACGATATCGTTTTGTCACATTTCATTTGTGCACTCCTCTATGCTGCTTGCTTTGAAAACCCTCTCCCTTAAAATATATATGTGATTTTAAATTTCTAGTGCCGCTATAGGAACAATTCAGATCGCCTACGGTGCAGCTGCCCATAGCGGCTTGTGCGGTGCAGACTGGGCCGTGTGCACAATGACTGCCTTACCCTCGCTTGACGCTCGGGCAAGGCATTTGGGCAGGGGTAAGGTGGTCTTTACGCAGGCTGCTCAGTCTACGCTGCTCAAACCGCTATGGGTAGCGCACCGTAGAGGATCTGGATCCCTATAGAAATCCATCTAGGAGTCTGTTCCATATAAAACACAATTTTTTTTTGGTTGGTTGTTGATAACCATCATGTTGCTTACGTTCATTTTTAGGTAAATTTTGTACCTTTTGCTTCAATATGGCGTTGACCTTGTTTTAATAGATACCAAAACCTATGGACAAAGAGGAATCTAGTTAGATTATCGTAATTATCCAATCTATTTTGTTCTTTGTGGAGCTTGATGTCGGACAATAGAGAAATAGTGCATCTCTAAGGAATTATGGATATTGACTATTGAGAGAGATAAGTTAGCAAGATTTGGAAGGACAAAGCCATTGATGCGAATTTTTTTTTGATCAAAGAAAAAAAAACTTTATAGATTAAGGGATAAAATAGTATTTACATCATCAGGATCATACAGAAAGTGACGATGGCAGGTCACAGCTTTCCTAGCAAAGTTATTCATCCAAGATAAGATAAAACTATCATTAGTTACAAAAAAAGAGATATTATCTTTGAAATAAAAATTAAGATCAATCAACAAAGGCACCATATCCCATGCCTAGGAACTGTGTGCTGGTTGTGGGATATGTTGAAGAAGTTCCTTTGTTGAAACCCAAATTTCCTTGGTCTTAATACCCATACTGGAAGTATGCTGTAGACCAAAAAATAAAGCTGTCGCTTCCGGCTCCAAATCATATTACGTTGTCAAAAAACCTGCATGAGCTGAGAACATCCGACCCTGAATCACTATGCAAATAGGAACATCCAAATAAGGTAAATTGAAACCAGTAATGGATACCAGCATATCAGGTATCATAGAGATGTCATCGTTACAGTCATCAAGAATGGGTGGGTTGAGTTTGAGATCAGTTATCCAATTATTAATTAGAGTCATTGTTTTAATAGGATCAGCCTTAGCATTCCCAACAACAACTCTACTCCTTGAATCCCAAATGAAATAGCAAGTGATTATGAACACAGAAAAGAACCAATTAAGAGATTGTTTTTCAAGTGTAATTTGAGAAAGAAACAAAGTGCAAAAAATTTCAAGAGAAGGATAAGAAAGTTGCTCAGTTCTCAAACCCAAAGGGCCTGCGGCCCAAATGCACTTGGCCCAATTGCTAGAAAGTAATATATGCCAAATCGATTCTATAAAATTTCCGCAAATCAAACAACCAAAGTCGACTCGACTCCATTTTGCAATGATCTCTTGAGTAGGGGTTCCTGCATGTAAAACGCGCCAAAAAATATTTTAAATTTAGGATGTTTTGGCAGTTTCTAAAAAAATGTCCACCATGTGACAAACTTAGAATTGAAATGCAAGGGGGAATAGAATAAATCGTGACGCCCGATGCATAGAGAACTGACCATCCTTTGCTAAAGTACACAGCCAACAATCATCATTAACTGATAAAAGAATATTAATAATTTTTGGGAGAAACCAACAGGGAATACAAGATGCACGCAAAGAAGTATTCCATTGAGAATTAGAGCAAAAGTAGCTTACCTTTTCATTCTTCTAGGTTGGATTCAAAGAAGGTAGTAGAGAACAAAGTTGAATATTGGGAATCAACGGATCGTCCCAAAAAAAGAATTACTGCCATTACCTATTATTCGAAAGGAGATTCACTTGAGGATCGGTATCATATTGGCAATGTTGTTCTAGGTCCATGATCCTTGCTTTGTCATGACTTTGGGATTGAAGATTGAGTTAGTAGGAAAATGTTTAGCTTTGAGAACCCGGGCCCAAAGGGTATTGGATTGTGAAATCAATCGCCAGGCAAGTTTGAGGATTAAAACAAAGTTAGTAACCGAAGCCTTGCGAATACCCAACCCGCCAAACTTTATAGGAAGACAAATCTTGTCCCAAGCAATCAATGATGACTTCTTTGTAAAGGTTGAACACCCTGTCCAAAATCTTATGCAAATCAATTCGAATACTTTGCAGGTCTTAATAAGGAAAGAAAAGCAAGACATAAGATAGGTTGGGAAGGAGGTAAGAATCGATTGGATCATGACCCGACGACCTGTATAAGATAAAAAATTAGATTTCCAATAAGCAAGTTTATTACTTACACGAGAGACTTTATTGTTTAAATCCTTTGTTTTGGATTTGGAAAGAAACAGATTGACACCCTGATGAGTGGCCTTTTTCGACATTTGCTTAATTTCAATGACTGAGTATAGAATATAGGGGATGCTTCAACCGAATGATGCTCCCTCTTCCCCTCTAGCTTTCCTTCCATTAATGCTTTTTTCTCTCTCGCCTATCTTTCTCTCTCTCTTCATTTAATTCTTCTATATACCACATTTACCTCTTCTTGGTTTGGTAGGTAACTTTGGTCCTCCTTAGATTGCATGGGACCACATCGCTTCTCTTGCCTAATCACATTCCATCAATTAGTCGGTCCCCTTCACTATCTCCTTTCTCTTAAACCTTTGCGACTTTTGGTCTTTTCTTTTATTTTCTTTCTCCTCTATTTCTTGTGGCTCTCTTTATGGGTTTCTCCTTTGCAATGGCGTTGGTTCCTTCGTTGGTGCATTTGCTTTGATAAGGTTGTGTCCATCCCCAGGGTCCCCCATCTTTGCGTGATTCTCTTTTTGTGTTCTTTATGATTGAAGGTTACTGTCATACCCCCAATCCGATGAGAGATATTTTACAATAAAGTGGATGACTGGGACAACACGTGTCATCCCAATACCTACCAGGATCACAGTTACAGTGACCCGAGTCACAGTCCACCCCATCATCAAGTCATAATAACAACAAGGAACGTACCCAAATGGAATAAATCGTTCCAATTACAGAGTTAGCAGAAGTGAAATTTATTTAAATCATGTGAATATAGAGCATCGGTTCTCTAATAATAACACATAGTACAATTTCAATGTTTGTAACCATTCATTTATCTCCTTATAATTAAACATAAAGTTTATGGAGAAAAAGTCGCAGCGCGATCGATAAAGTACCTTAAGCGCACCACTAAACGCGACGGATGAATCTCAACCATTGAGATTTACCCTGTGAATCGTAACCGTTCAAAACACTGACAGGGTAACTGGCATTTTACAGTTACTTAACCGGTTACAATTAAAAAAAAAAAATTCCCTTTACCGGAAACACTGGAAGGAATTATATTGAAAAGAAAAAAAAAAGAATTTTGGAGGATGAAGCTCGTGATCTGTGTTTTTGGTCTGGAAAGGATAGATTTTTCGGCAATCCATCTTCCGACGATCCTTATTCAGTTGATCACCTTAAAATCTCGGTATATTGTGAAGGTTAGACGTCTATCCCACTCCTGTCGATCTTTGTTCCTTTATTGAAATTATTGTTCATATAACTAGGGTTTCGAGCGTAGTTCTCTGTTTCTTTCTCTCACTTTCTCATTTTATGCATTATAAATTTGAAGTTGAAGAGTTTGATATGTTTAGGAGTTGATCGACTGATGAATTTTTATCTTAACATTGAAAAGGAAAAAAAAAATTAATTGGAGGAACGAAAGTCGCGATCTATGTATTTGGTCTGAAAAGGGTAGGTTTTTCGGCGATCCTTATACGGTTGATCACCAGTGAAATCTCGGTATCTGACGGTTATCCCACTCCTGTCGATCTTTTTTCCTCTATTGAAATCATTGTTTTATTGAAAGGGTAGGTTCTCTGGTTCTTTAGTTTTTGGTGTCAAGAATGGAAGAAGGGTGTTGAAGTCTTAAACAGTTTAATTTTATCAAATACAATCTGTAAATGATGAAGGTCTATTCTTGTGTGTTGATAGCATTGAGGAGTATGTATGTAGTAATGTTGGATCTTGAGTCTTCTCTGTTGTTTGGAAAACCACATCAGTCGTTTCTTAAAGTTTGGATGTGATGATAATTCATGTTACTATTAGCTAGCAGCTACTCTCGATTGGTTTGCATTATTGCATTTTGATATCCTTTCTTCATTATTGTGTTGTCCCCCCAGCACCTATAGACTTTGGTTTACATAAATCTCCCTCTAAACATTGCATTTGGTACCAAGAAGAGGCATGATTCAGTCATAGAGACTTTGATGCTTCATTTATGATGGATTACTATACTTAGAAGCAGTTAGAGGTTTCAAATAATGTATTGGTAGAACTCCACCATAGCCATTGCCATTAGCCCCATCCTCAACTACAATTGAAGGATCCCAGAGGTATGAGGGCACAATTTTTGATCCCTAAGAAAGTGGAGTGGGGAAATATGCATGTGCAATAATGGGTTGTGGAAAGATGGGGAATGGAAAAGTATGGTTGTTGAACAAAATACTGTTCAATCAATGCCAATTTTAGGTCCAGGGAAATGTGGGTTGCAATGAATGTAAACAGGTTGAAACCATGGCATGTAGTAGATAATAGATCCATTATCAGAACTGGTCAACTTGGGATTGAACTGTTGGTTCAGTTGGAGCTGAACTGTTGACAAATCTATTTCACTTGGCAAGTAGTTAGGAACAGAATTGTTGGATCAGTTGGAGCTCTTATAATGCCATGTACAGCTTTAGCTGCTAATCCACTACAACCTAAACCCAAGATAATTAATTTTCAGATATATATCAGTAAGAAGAAACAATTGTAAACAAAAAAACTTAAATTAACCTTGCATTACGTATGGATTCAGTTGTTTTGGTCAAGGAATTGAAATAGAGCTGGCGTTTGGTGATAGAAGTCATTTTCGGGCTTGAAAGTGGTGTGATGAAAACACTACAACAAAATACACTTGTAGCTACACATAGTTAACTGCGGTTTTTTAAAACCGCAGCTATAAATGTCCTGTAACTGCGGTTTATTCTTGTCCAGTAACATGGGATACTTATTGCGGCGGTATGTACAAACCGCATTAACAAATGCCTTTATAACTGTGGAAACAAAAGTGCAGTCAACAATCGCAGTAATATAGAATACGTATTACTGCGGTTTTTGAAACCGCAGTAACAAAGGACCCTCTAACTACAGAAATAAAACCGCAGTTATAAATCGCAGTAATATGATATTTTTATTACTGCGGTATTTAAAATCGCAACAATAGAAGACACTATAACTATGGAAACAAAACCATAGTTAAAAATCGCAGTAATATGAGAGACTTATTACTACGGTATTTAAGACTGTAGCAACAGAGGACCCTGTAACTGCAGAAACAAAATCGCAATTAAAAATTGCGGTAAAATGGCGTACTTATTGCTACAGTTTTAAATACCGTAGCTACAAAGGACCCTATAATTGCGAAAACCAATCCGCAATCAAAAGTCTCAATAATATATGAGACTTATTGCTGTGGTATTTAAAGCCGCAGTAACAAATGAACACTATAACTGTGGAAACAAAACCGCATTTAAAAATCGCAGTAATATGAGATACTTATTATTGCGGAATTCAAAACCACAGTAAAAAACGGACCCTATATAACTACGGACACAAAACTGTAGTTAACAAGTATACACTACCCTTAAAGTGTCCAATATCTCAAAAACTTACCATAGTTGGTCAAAAAGGCACAGACTACCCTTATTTTTTTGAAGATATATGAACTTAGTCCACTCCGTTAGGCTTTTGGGGTTTAGTTGCTATTAGTTTTATCATAGTGGCGAAATTACCCTTACCATAGGTGAATTTCCCATAATACCCTTAATGTATTAAACAATGGGTTCTCCTGTCAAACCAACATGGACCGGTTCGATCAGACCAAAAGGACCGAACCTATCTTGAATCCCAAGACAAAACCCTAACTCATCCATCGTCTTCTTCCTCTCAGATCTCCGGCCCCTTTGCTCTGCTTCCATCTCTCGTCTCCGTGAAAGGTCGCTGCTAGAACCAAACCCTAAATCGAGATATGTAGATGAGTAGATATTGTATTTAAGAGAGAAGTGAGTTGTTCCATTTTCGTGGTTTGAAGCACCGAAGAAGAAGATCCATTTTGATCGAACTCGACTTGTGAAGATCGTGTGTTTGGGTTCGGTTTCGTAGGTTTCAGGTGATGATTCGTTTTTTGCCGGTGAAGTTTTCCATTGAGGGTTTGTTGAAGATGCCGAAGAATGTTAAGGCCCTAAAGTCACAACAAGTGATCTACCACTACGAAGCTCGAGAACCAACGAATGAGGCTTGAAATTAGAAGGCCAAACAGTAAAACAAGTCTAAAATTTAGGGTTTCAAATCCTTCATTCAATTAGTTGCAGAGGAGTGAAGATTAAAAGGAAGAAGAGTTCAAGAGTTCCAAATAGTAAAACAAGTTTGAAATTTTAGGGTTTCAAATACTTCGTTCAATGACTTTGGCAACAAGTCTGCAATTCTCTAATCACAGCAATTGAAGGAAGACGATGCTCTGGCAAGAGAAAGTGATGGAACCAAGGAGGGTAAAACCAACATTTTCTATTTTAGGTGATACTAAAAGGGTAAAATCGGCATTCCCTGGCCGAATATGGATACCTCTATATGGATTCGGATACGGATTGAACTCGGATTTTCGACCATCCATTTACATCTCTGCCTTGTGTAACCCGAACCTTCCTCCCCCAAGCGGATACAATTCACTCTCAATCTATATCTCTTAGATCATGGTTCTCTTTTCCTCGTACTCCAGAACCTATTGAATCTTCAAAAACTCTCAAAATCATTATTTACTTAATTTTTTATTATTAAGTATTTAGATTTTTTTTTTGACGGATTTTTGTCGGGGTATTCGATTTTTTGCCAAATATCTCTGATGTCCCTTAACGGATACAAATGCGGATCGGATTTTCGGATATCCATTTGCATCCCTACTTCCATCTTGCAGCCTAAAAAGAGCAAGGATATATTGTGTGAAAATTTTCGATTCAAACTTTAATTTTAATACTATATGAGGATTTTTTATTTTTTACAATTTTTTTATATATGCACAAATTTATGTAATGACTTAATGCATTTTATGCAAAATTTTAAAATATATAAATATTCATAGATATATCTTTAATAAATATTTTATTATTCTTCTTAGATTTATTAATGAAAAATATGCAACTATTTTAATATAGATATAATATTTTTGGTAATATAGATATAATATTACTACAAAATATAATAGCAAATCTAATTCGAAAGGGCATATTTTCATTCCTTCTCACGTTACTCCCTTTTTACTCCTAAACCTACGGCTTTCTCTTTCTCCAATTTTCCTTTTTTTTTTTTTATATTGTTTTCCCGCTATTTTATTTTTTTTCCCAATTCCCGCGTAGAAATCAATTTGGACTCAATCACTCCCACTCTCGCCATTACGAACTTCTCCGTCTCTGTCGCCCTCAACATCTCAATTATTCCTATCGCCCTTAATCTTTCACCAATCCCTCTTGCCTACGACTCACCTCTCATATCTGTTGCCCTCTCTCTGAGAACTCCTCTGATCTCTCTCATTGATCCCTATCGCCTACGAATTCCTCTCTCATCTCTCTCGCCCTCTTCCTTAATATCTCACAGATATCTCTCGCCCTCAACCTATCAATCTACCGCTGGTCAGTGTCTTGCTCTCAGTATCTCTATTATTTCAAGTTTTCTGCTATCATTCTCTCTTTGATTGTGCGTTTTCAACAGCCTTTTGAGGATAATAGTTAATAGAAAACAAAAGAGGCTCTTCGAATTGCTTCATGGAGGAAGAGAATCAGTTACTTAGGGTATTGCTTTTGCGGGTAAATTTTTTTTTGCATACTGTTCATTGAGCAATATACAGTCATTCTCTTTCATTATTTGGGGGCTTTTGCATGTAAAACCCCAATGTATTGCCTTGGCTAGAACAGGTAGAGGGACTTCCTTAATCCCTCTTTGTTATGTTTGACCTGAATGAAGTGCTTTAATTTTGGTGGTGCCTTTTCCATGCTCTCCTTTGTGTTTTTATACCTTTTGGATGCATATTTAACTGAACAGTAAAAAAAAATTGTGTACATCCCTTATTTGTTTTCACTAACAGGCATGGTAATCACATTCTTGGAATGGAATATGATTTCCTTGTTAAAATAACAAATCAAGCTCTTCCGTTTTTCTATGTAGTATCTTTCTCTGTTAAGGTTTGAGGAAAAATAGGAATAAGGCTCGAGTCAACCTAAATGATTTCTCTCTCTCTTTCATTCTCTTTCATTGGCTTTAGAGAGAAGAGATATATAGACTGCTGATCTTTTGTTCATGCCCACTACCCCCCAGTTGAGGAATCAGTAGAGAAAGGGAGAGAGAGAAAAGAAAGCTTTAGTGGTTAATTATTTAGGTGGAGTTATACTTCAGCAACCTGTGGAAGCTTGCATTCCTTAATTCTTCAGTTTATACAAAAACAGTGTGGGAACAGCAGTGGCAGATTGAGAGACTAGTTCCTTGCTGGTCACATTTTATCCCCTTCCAAGAGAGGTGCAGGTATGTTATAGGAAGTTGACTGTGATCATATTGATTTTCCTTTTTTTTTTTCCTGCTCCACTGTTAAAGCATATTCCATGGTTTTGGTTTCAACAAAGTGCTTATCTGTTACATAAACAAATCACACCATTGGTTAATGTAAACGTCAAAACAAACAAGATATTCAATGAACAAATAAATCCTCAAGAAGACTCTGTTTCTTTCATATGACATCATTGAACAATTGAGGATTTAAGTTGAAGGGAAAATTTGCATTTGGATAAATTCATTGAGATCACTAAGAAAGAATATGACATTGGCCAGAACCTTGTTCGATGAAATGCCTTACAAAAGTCAAGTGTCTTGGACAGCTATACTTGTTGGATATGCACGGACAGGGGAGGTGGAAATTGCAAGGGAGCTATTCAATTATATGCCTCAGAAAGATGCCGCAGCCTTCAATGCAATGACAGATGCTTTTGTCAAATCAGGGAATGTGGATTCTGCAAGGGAGTTGTTTAATGAGATGCCAGAGAGGAACGTTGTCTCTTGGACTACTTTGATTTATGGGTATTGCAAGAATGGTGATCTCAAAGCAGCTAGATTACTCTTCAATGCAATGCCAGAGAAGAATCTGATCTCATGGAAGGCAATCATTGGGGGTTACTGCCAGAACAAGCAACCTCAAGAGGCATTAGAATTGTTCAGGGAGATGCAATCATATGCTTCTCTTGAGCCAGATAAAGTTACTATTGTGAGCATTCTTCCAGCTATTGCTGATTTAGGAGCATTAGATCTGGGTGGTTGGATTCACAGATTTGTCAGGAGAAAGAAACTGGATAAAGTGAGAAACGTTTGCACTGCATTGGTAGACATGTATGCTAAATGTGGTGAAGTTCTGAAAGCAAAACAAGTTTTCGACAAGATGCATGATAGAGAAGCAGTTTCTTGGAATGCCATGATCAATGGGTTTGCCATCAATGGATGTGCCAAGGAGGCACTAGAGGTGTTCTTGGAGATGCAGAAGGAAGCAGTTGAGCCAAATGAGATAACCATGCTTGGGGTATTGTCTGCTTGTAATCATGGTGGCCTAGTTGAGGAAGGGAAGAAATGGTTTCTAGAAATGGAGGGGCGTGGCCTCTCCCCAGGAATCGAGCATTATGGTTGCCTTATAGATCTTTTGGGGAGGGCAGGGCATTTGGAGGAAGCTGAGCAATTGATTGTGAAAATGCCTTGTGAGATTAACGGGATAATCTTGAGCTCTTTTCTGTTTGCTTGTGGCTGCCGTGGAGATGTTCTTGGGACTGAGAGGGTGATGAAAAGAGCATTTGAAATGGAGCCGAAGAATGATGGGAATTATGTCATGTTGAGGAACTTGTATGCTGGGGAGAGAAGATGGAAGGATATGGAGGAGATTAAGGGATTGATGAGGAGGAACAGCGCCAGGAAAGAGGCCGGTTGCAGTGTCATCGAGGTTAACGGAGGCACTTGGGAATTTGAAGCAGGGGACAGAGTGCACCCCCAGTGGCATTTGATAAATTGGGTGCTGGGTCAATTATTGGTACATATGAGGGGAGAAACCACTTGATTATGTATACATGGAATGACAATTGAGAACTATTACCCATTACAATTCAGGAGAGCATAAGAAGTGACCAAACTCGAGACAAACCTCTAACAATGATACTTATGAGAAATGTAAAACCTCTAACAATGATTCTTATGAGTAATGTTTAACAAAAATTTTTATAGGGAATATGTGGTGGTTAACACATGAGTTGTACTTTGCACTTAGGATAATGGGAATTTTGTAGCTGTAAAAAAAAAAAAAAAAAAAAAAAAAAAAAACTAAGAAAGAATATGCTGAGCAGATAAATATTTATACTATAAATTAATTGGCCAAACCATGAAATTATTTTTTTTATGCCATAGTTTACATTTAACATTGAATATGATTGGACAAACAAGAAACACCCTCCCCCCACCCCTCTAATGCAGCATTTTTTTCATATAAATAGTAAGGAACTCAAACCAAATTCTTTCTGACCCCCATCCAACAAAAAATAAAGAAGAAGAAATACCTAACACTGCCTATTTCAGAGGAACTACTTTCATGTCATGTGCTCTGAATTATTTGGATAAAAGGTTTTCAAATGCATGGATTTGTTCTAACCCAATTCAAAAGGTGTTTAAATGCACAGTTACTTCTAATCAAACCCAACTTGGAACAAAGATTATCTTGGAGGCTGCTTTTAACTCTGGGGAGATGGGGACATGGGATAAACTGCCCAAGACTCGACCTAAAATGAATCATCTCTCAACAGAGACAATAATATCCAGAAGTAAATCTAAATCAATTGCTAGTGTTCTTTTTAATTCAACTGGAGTTCCATATTAAAAACTATAGCACAAACTAGTGTTGCACTAAGCCTAAGATGAGGACTTTGTCCAATGTTAAGTAAATGACAAGCAAGAACTGCAGCTTATATGAATAAACAGAGGAGTTGTTTGAATACTGCAGCAGCTTATATGAATAAACAGAGGATTTGCTGTTTGGTATGTCAGGATTCTTGAGTGAACCATGGATTGTTTCTTCTTCTTCTTCTTTTTTTGTTTCTAAATAAAAGTGTGAAATTTCAAATTTGATATTGATATTTGTAACTTGTATTCTCCATGAATTGTTCCAAAATTCTATCTTTCTTTTGAAAGTTCGAAATTGTCATTGTATTCTTCAAATATGGTAATCTGTAACGACCCAAACCTGGATAAAGGTAATAGGTCTCGCCCTCGCGGTTAGAGGGTGCAATTTATAGGACTTTTCGTTTAGAGTGGTTCTTATTGAATGCGGTTGTTTTTGAATTTTATGGAAATATCTCCTTTCTTGTCCTTGAAAGATTCTAAGGGTTACATTAGTAGAGAATGGTATTGTTTTGGTAAACAATGCGAGTTAGTTCTTTCTTCCCAATCTTTTCTGCTTGATCTATGTATATGTTCTTTTATTCCTGTTGTTGAATTCATGTTCATTTTTTCCACCGTTGCTTTCGATTATTCATCTTTTTTCTTCTTCTTCTTCTTGTTTTTTTTTCCTCTCCTTGGTTAGTTCTGCTACTACATTGTTGGTTTTGTAATATTACTGTTGCGTCAAGAAATCGTCGAGCGGTCCTGCGAGTGCCGTCACCTGCAAGTGGACCAAGGGGTCAACAGAGAGAACCGGTGTGGTTCCGGCCTAGGGCTCTCCGATGCCAAAGTTAGATCTCCTGAGCAAATAGATGAATAGTGATTATTCTATATGAGTTTAGATGTCTTTTAATAGGGTTGTGTACCTTGCCTTTTATAGTAGTGCATGTTGGTGTGGAGAGTCCCAGTTTGATGGTGAGTGTGCCGTTGAGTGGATAGAGGCCCTGGGTAACAGGGCTCTATCCTGATTGGCCATCTCCCCGCGGGAGGGAGTATCCTGGTGGTATCAAGATCCTTGGCGGATAGATACCCGCGTGTGGTGATAACGTCATTGGTGCTTGAATCTGTCTGGGTGACGTGACTTCTAAACGGTGGCCTAGAGTCCTGGTGGTGACATGAGTCTGTAGTGACACGATTGGGTCATAGACGAGTGGCCTCGGTGTCTGTGTACATCACGTCCGTGTCCACGATGCTGCGCCTAGGTGTAGGCCACGCCTGGGTGAGGCCACGCCTGGATGCAGGCCGCGCCTGGGTGAGGCCGTGCCTGGGTGTAGGCCACGCCTGGGTGAGGCCGCGCCTGGTGCAGGCCGCACCTGGGTGAGGCCATGCCTGGGTGGGACCCCCAGTTCGTTCTCCTTAGTTCTGGAGTGGGTCGCCCTGTGACAGGTGGCGGCCGATGATTGGTCCGATGAATCTTGGATGTATCATTTGCCCCCCACTCTCTTGAGATAGGATGTCCAAGAGAGTAGATGTCTTTACATAGTGAGGGGTCCGCTGTGAATAAACTTTCTTTGCGGGGCTTGCCTGTAAATCTATTAGTGAGGTAGGAGAGGTTGGGGGTTCAAAATTTTCCTCCTACACTTTTTCTTCTTTTGTTTTTTGTAGATATATGTTCCTCTCTTTCTGTTATACCCGTACCCTGGGATATAATTAAATATTATTTCTTCTCGTGACATGTAGATACCGCTGCCATGTATGTTGGTGACCTGTTCTCCATGATGGTCAAACCTAGTTACAAAATCATTGACCACAGTACGGGCTTACCTGTAGAGGAAAGGTTCCTCAACCGCCAGTGGGGAAAGTTCGTTGACAGTGACTTCGTTGATTATCCTCCAAGTACTAGCCCGGGAAGCGAGGAGTTTAGGAGAGAGCATCCTGGACCGTTGCCTCAGTTGTACACTTCATTCAGTGATGAGCTTGGCATTGCCGTGGCGAAGCTATTCAGGGTCATGGGTGATAAACCATGACAGGGGAAAAGTAAGTTCTAGCCCTCAAGTTTTATTATTTATTCATTCATTTCTCGGTGACCTCGAAGTGCGGGTCAAGGCCTGAATCGCTCGAGCTATTTCATGTGAGAAGGGAACATTTTAATTTCGGGTCCCACTTACCTTTGGGAAGTACATTGAGGACTCATACCCATCTCATATGAACCCATCTTAAAGTGGGCTTTTCCCTAATTAAAGTTTGTGGGCATGCCCATTTAACTTAAGAGACCATTTAACTTGTATGGCCCATTTCACTAAAGACCCATTTAGCCCTATTGACCCAAGGATGGGTTATTCCATTCACTTACCCACATAGAACAAATGGGTCAACCCATTTAGCTCTTGACCCATTTGGCTTAAGAGACCCAAGATCCATTTTCTATAAATAAGCCAAAGGGGGAGAAAGCATTCAATTATCAATTACTTCTCCCATCTAACCTAAATCGTGGAGGAGAGAAAGAGGAGAGAAAGAGGAGGAGGAAGGTGGAGAAGCTTGGTGGAAGGTTGAGACCCCATCTCTTGGAGCCATAAATCGTGGAGCTCTCTCATCTTGGGGGTAGGTAAGCCATTGAAGCTTTCTTCCTTCTTCTATTTTGGGTTTTAAAAGGGGTTGGGAAATGGGAGAGATTCGACCTAGAGCTCTTTTGGAACCTAAGAAATCGATGGAACCTTAAAGCCTAGGCTATGATGGAGTTATTTCACTCCATCATGAGCTCTCATGTTAGTAGTCTCATTCCATTTGAGAGATTTAAGGTTTGGACCCTATTATGCTTTAGGTTAGGTTCTTCTCGGTTCCTTCTCTTGAACCTATTGGGATTGTTGGGATTGAATGGATCTAGAGAGGTCTTAGGACCCTAATGAGCTTAGGATGGAGTTTCCTTAATGTTCCTATGCTTTAAACCACTTGAAATGGAACCCTTGGAGGGGGATCCTTTGGATTTTGGACCTGCAGGTGTGAGGTTTTACATGTGATTTCAGACCTGCAAGAAACCACCCTGAAATTTCCTCCCTGAGAAGGCCCCTGGAAAGCTAGGATTTATGTGCGGTTTCATTTCCTGAGAAACCACTCCTGCAACCGCCCTTGACTGAGACTGTCCAGAGCCCCTGGTTTCCTAGGATTTACCTGTGGTTGCAGAAATTGGGCATGAAACCACTCGTACAACCACTCTGTTTCTGAAACCTTGTACTTAAGTGGTTATGGGAGACCTTTTGGGGATCCTTTCCCTTTGCTCGTTTAACCTTATTTTACTCTTTGTTTAGGTTAATATATCCGTCTTGTGGCTTATTATTTGATCGAGGCGACAACTTATAATCTTGGTGCTTGGCATATACATTGTGAGTAGGTTTGGTTGTTTGGGCTTGATATTATTATTGCATTGTATATTATGTCATCATTATAAATTATTAAGCATGCTTGCGCATATTGCATACTTTTATATATGATTGTTATAATGTGGATTGGAAATGCTTTACTTTGATGGGTCTCGGTGTCGGTGGGTGCCGGTGTCGAAACCCCGGATATTATATATATTTTTATGAGGTCATTATGCTGAATGTCATGTTGGATTGTATGCGCCGTGCCGTGTTGGTAATCGGGCACTAAACCAGATGAAAAGTTGATGTGCCCGGATTACCTCTCGGGACGATAGGACTTGCATGTAGTATATCTGCAGCTAGGATTTCACACCCTTGTGCTACGACCCTTACCAACAGGGGTTTAGGTGTTGGGTAATCAGTACACCGGATTCTGTGGAGGTGGGAGAGACCAGTCATGGTAGTATTGGTTATCAGGGGTCTGCCACTGAGTGGTCTTAGAGGCTTTGATAGGCGTAGGTCCCAGGTGACAATTGAGGTTTCATTGTGGCGATAAATTAAGTGACCCACAGTGTCTCCCGAGTTGTCACAGTAGCATATACCGTTGACTTAGTTGTTTGTTAGGTGGAAAAATGGAATTAACATGTGCATGCATCATTGGACTATGTGAATTATGTGTTTGTGCATCCCCATCCCCTCACTGGCTCAGTGGAGCTAACCCCCTAGTGCGCACACTTTTTAGATTATGATGCAGGTGACGGATATCTCGCGGGACTTCGAGTTCAGCCCTCGGGATACGATGAGATTGGTGAGGAGGAGTCGGAAGCCGTGTTTGAGGAACATGGCGATGGGTGTCCTTGCGATGATTGTGCCTACGGGCCGTGAGGATATTCGGGACTTGGTCCCTTTTGATTTACCTTTGGGGCTTAGGCCGTGTATAAATATTTACTGTTATACCCTTTTGATAGTTATTAGATGGTCATTGGAAATGTAACTAACTACTGTATTTATCATCTAGCCTTTGAACATCTTGTAACTATTTGATTTATACGCTTCCGCAATACTACTGATGTCACACCCCTATCCCGACAAGGGATAAAATACAATATCAGGGTATGATTGGGGTGACACGCGTCATCCCACCTCACCGCCAGGATCTCGATGCAGTGGCCAACTCACAGTCATAAATCAATATTACAATACAATAATATCAGAGTGCGAAAGATAAAGGAATATTACATTTCCAACGATCATAAAATAAGCGGAAGCGCTTACAGTAGTTACCTCATGTTCACACGGCTAAGTGATACATAAATAGTTTGGATGGATATCCCGAATGACCATAGCATAACTACCCCAAAACAAGTATAACAATAAATATTTATATAAGGCACGTGGCCCCCAAAAAAAAAACAAAAGAAGGGAACAAGTCCCAAGTATCAATACAGCCCGTAGGCACAATCATCATGGGCAACAATCGCCATGATCCTCAGTCACGGTCTCTGGCTCCACAGTAATCATCTGCATCAAAATCTAAAAAGAATGTGTACACGGGGGTTAGCTCCATCGAGCTAGTGAGAGAGAAAAGGGGATGCACAATCACACAATCACAAATAGTCCATGGTGCATGCCATTATTAATTCATTTACCACCTAACACACAATGCTAAGTCAATGGGTATATGCTACTGCAATAACTCGGGAAGACACTGTGGATCCTTCCATTCTCACCACAATGCAACCTCAATTATTACTATGGAGCCCGCGCCGGTCGTAGTCATCACCACCCAGAGGCAGACCCCGATAACCATTACTACCCCTGGCCTGGCCTCTCTAACTCTCCACAGGCAGCAGGTGCTCTGGCTACCCAACACCTAAACCCCTGTTGGTAAGGGTCGTAGCATAGGGAACTGAGCCTAACCACGGATATACTACATGAATCCTATCGTGTTGAGAGGTACATCCGAGTGTGTCAACGTCCCATTCCATCTAACACCGGGTACCGGCAGACAACACGGCGCATACGAGCAAGAATGAGATGCAATATACAATTCCACGTATCACGGGGTTAGGTGCCGATCTTCCAGCACCGTAACCCAACACAAATCCATATCATCTAAATCATCATCATCGAATAAGAATAAATGCAAATATGCAATCATGCTTGAAATGATAATGTCACAATATAATTCATAAATGCATGAATAAGCAATAGTAAACAAGCTCAAACAGTCACCCAAACCCACTCACCAATTACTTCAAATGGAATTTGTATAAGCGCAACGATTCCCGCTCAAAATCACCCCATTGCACATATGTTGGCGCCTATGGAAGTGAATAAGAGTGTGAGAGAGTGTAGGGGAGGCCTCATAGAGAAACCCCACCGTTTACATAAGTTATAAGCCTTAAAAGCGCATCGGAGGCAACGTCGGACTCGCGAGGCTTGCCTCCGACCTTGCCTCCGACCTTCCTGCAGGCTCGGGACACATCGGAGGCAAACATCGGACTCACGCAGTCTTGCCTCCGATGCAACCCAAGTGTGATTTCAAGGTCTTTAAAAGCCCAGGGTTGTCCCATTTGGTTCTCTAAGCCTCAAGGGACAAGGGAGGGGTGTCTTGGAGTCTATTTGGGTCTTAGAAACACCCAACATTCAAAGATTTAAGGGGGTTTAAAGGATCAAAAGCTCAAAAATCCAGATTTGGGGTTTTCTTTGGTGGTTGAAGCTTTAGAATCAAATAGATTCAGCAAGAGGTCAAAATAGAGGTCTTCATAGGATTGTAATGAAAATAGGAAAGCATCCTACAAGGGAAAACTACACATGACTCGAGCTAACCCTTTGGGTTTCAAAAAGAAATCCCCATCTTGGGGCTGCAACCAACGAACCACCCAAGCTCAAACGAGCAAGGGGGAAGAGAGAAAAATGGGGGAAAAGGGCACTTGGCTTACCTGGTTTGAGGTACACACGATGTGCCCTCTTTAAAGCTCCAAACCCAGCAGCCGTTTCCTTCTTCTTCTTCCCTTCCTTCTCCTTCTTCTCCTCCTTGCCGCCTCCTCTCTTCAAAGCTCTCCTCTCCTTTTCACGATTAGGTTAGGAAAGAAAAGAAAAAGAAAGACTAAGGAATAGTCTTACCCCTCTCTCTCATATAGAAAATCACTTTTATTGGCCTATTTGGATAAGGCCTCATAAGTGTAGGCTAGGGTCTGTTTGGATAGGGTCAAACAACCATTCATCCCTACACAAGCTTTAAAATCCCTAATTTGGGCCCCAAGGCCCATATAAGGTCAAGTTAATAAAAAGGGGTAAGGGTAGGGTCAAACATGACAGGGCACCAATAGTACCTTAGCCATAGGGTCTCACCCACAAGGGTCCTTGTCAGCAGCATTGGATGCAGGGTCGGAGGCAGCCAGTAACCTTGCATCCGATGCGAGTAGGAAGGTGGTTCCCACCATAAGAGGTCAGGGCCTTTGGACCACACTTCGAGGGCTTTGAGAGGGCAGTAAGCACACAACAAAATTTGGTCAACTACTTACCCCTGACATGTCAAGGTGCAACCTCCGTGGTCCCGACTAGTTTCCACAGGCAACCTCGTACTATGGTCAATATAGCTGGGTTTGACCACCAGTGAGAACAACTCACCGGCATACGTGGCAGTGATAACTACACGTCACGGGGAAGAATTAATAATTAATTATACTCCCGGGGTGCGGGTATAACAACTGATCTTTGGAATGTAATATTCCTTTTTCAGCATTCTGATATTATATTGTGTTAATATTGATTATGACTTTGCGTTCGGATACTGTGTCAGTGATCCGGGCGGTTTAGTAAGATGACACGCGTCGTCCTAGTCACCCTTTATATTATAGTATATTCCTTGTATGGAATAGGGGCGTGATACCTTCACTTTCTCTTCTTTCACTTCTCATTTCTCTTTCTTACTTTTTGTCTCCCATTTTGTTCTTCTTTAATTTCTCCTTTGCATTCCACTTTTTGTCTTTTGTTCTCTTTTTGGTGCCCACCATGTGCTTGTCTTTGGGTCACCTAGACTAGTATCCATTCTGCTTGATTTTGGGTCCTTGTGTTTGCTTTGTGCTCACTTGGTGCCTTGTTTTCTTGGAGGGCTTGAGTGGTGCTTGGCTTGAGTGCCTTGCCTCTGGTGGTCTCTGTCACTTGATCGTGCCAGTGGTGTGGATGCGTCGTCGTGTGCCTGCCTCCCCGTGCGATCGCCTTCCCCCTGAGGTAAATTCGACCCCTTCTCTTTCTTTTTCTTTTTTTTTTTTTTTTTTTATGTAGGGTAGTGCCTAGGTGAGGCCGCGCCTAGGGTGGCCGCGCCTGCGGGCGCGAGGCCGCTCCCAGGTCACCGCGCTTGTGGGGCGTGAGGCCGCGCCTGTGGGCGTGAGGCCGCTGGGTCGCCTCGCCTGGGTGGCCGTCGCCTGCGGGTGTGAGGCCGCGCCTAGGATGGCTATGCCTGTGGGTGTGAGGCCGCACCTATGGTGGCCGTGGCGTGGGTGTGATGGACCCTTATACTTCTCCACTTTTCTTCTTCTTGTCTGTGATGGATCTGCTGTTTATACTTTGCAGGTGGCCTTCATTTCATTTTTCTTGCTAGCTTCTCGTCTAGGAGATTACTTTCTCTAGTAAGTAGTCCATTCCTCTCTTGTCGTTCATGTCGTTTCTGGGTGACCTTGGCCCTGCTTCAGTCGGGGTTGGATCTTCAGAGGAGCGTTCCCCAGGATCGCTTTCTTCTGTGGGTACTCCATCCTCTATACCTTCCCTCAGTGCTATTGATGGGGGGTGTGGGACCTTCTAGTGTCTCTGGTCCCAGTAGGGATCGTAGGCCCTCTGGGGCGACGTCCTCAGTCGCCGGTCCTACTGATAGGTTGGGTCATGTTGCTAGCATCTTGTCCCCTTTTGACTTGATCTCCCTCTGTGAGGAGTTCCATATTCCCGCTGAGGTCGTGTTGCGTACTCCTGGACTTGGCGAGTATGCCTTCTCTCACCGTGCGGATGAGATCTGTCTCTACCGTTCTTTTTTTCTTCAGGGCCTTCGCCTTCCTATCCCTCGCTTTGTCGAGTTGGTGTTAGAGCATTGGCACCTCACCCCTGGGCAGGTGTTGCCCAATTCTTGGAGGGTGATCTTGGGTTTCTATGCCTTTTTTGCCCGCCTGGGGCGTGCCGCCACTGTTCCCCTGTTCTCCCACTTTTATCTGTTGAAGAAAGGGAATCATGGATGTTATCACTTTGCTCGCCGCGTGCTCAAGGGGTCCTATGCCTCTGTGGAGCTTTTCACGGGGATCACTAGCAACGTGAAGTATTGGAGGGATCGCTTCTTTTTTGCCATAGTCCCCCGATGCCCACTACGGATTGTTAGGGAAGTCATTGACCTCAAGAGGGTCAATCAAGGGCTTGAGCTGAGTGATTTTGAGGGTGACTCCTTCAAGCTGTGCCTGGGTCGCGATCCGTTCCAAGTCCAGGAGTTGGACTCGGAGGCCTTCTTGTCCCTCTTGAAGCTGAGTCCTGGTAAGAGCACTGTCTTTTGTACTTGATTGGCATGTTTGTATTTGAATATATATGTCATCTGACTGGTTGGGTGGTCTATGCAGTGGATATGTGTCTGGACTTCAGTTTGCTCCGTGGCAATCTGCGGAGGAAGGCCGCTTCTCAGGGTGGTCCATCTGCTGGAGTGACAGATGTTGGTGGTCCTTCTGCGCCTGTGGTTGTTGGAGCGAAGCGGAAGGGTGGTCCAGGACATGCCCATGTGACTAGCTCTGGTGTGCGTGTCCTCCTTCCCTGTACTTCTCCTAATGATGATGGCGTTTTGGGCTCTGTGCCTCTGCCTCCATCTGTCGCCCCTTCCGGGTCTTCTGCATTGCCCCTCTCCAAGGGGAAAGGGGTGAGTTCCTCTGGTGGTACTACCACTGATCTTCTAGCGATGGATGAGTCCCTGGTGATCACCTTGGGCGTGCCGGCGGGCTCGACCTTGGCTGGAGCCGACGTCATGCGAGAGTGGGTGGACAGGGGTAGGCTCCCTACCACGAGGGTGGCCTTGTAGAGGCTTAGCGATGCGTGTCTGGCCCAGACTCTCTACCATGATATGGCTTCGGTGAGTTATCCCTTTTTTGTCTCGTCATGTTCGCTGCTCCACTTATGCTTAGAGTGTTTTATCGCTTGCCATGTTGATTGTAGGTCCATCACCGTGTTGTTGAGGCGGTGCGTCGATTGGAGAGTCATGCTTCTCGCGAGGTGTAGATACAGCGCACCCTGCGTGATGTGGAGAGGGAGCTCCAGGGATAGATAGATGCCCGTGAGAAACATAGTTGTCATGGCGTCGCCATGACGTCCTGGCGCTGGAGAGGGCTGCATGGTGACCTATGCCATGGCGACCCTCTTTGATTTCTTCTTCCTATCTCTCTTTCCCTCTTCGATTTCTTCTTCCTGTCTTCGATTTCTTCTTCCCTCTTCGATTTCTTCTTTCCCTCTTCAATTTCTTTAGATTTCTTCTTTCCCTCTTCGATTTCTTCTTCCTGTCTTCTTTCCCTCTTCGATTTCTTTCGATTTCTTCTTTCCCTCTTCGATTTCTTCTTCGATTTCTGAATTTTCTTCTTAAAACTTGAGAAACAATAGAGAAAAAATAAAACATGGCTTGAGTATACATCTATTAACACATTAAAAATAGAGAAAATAAAAAATAAACATGGTCGACATGCTCGCCATGGCAACGCCATGGCGGGCGACATGTCGATATATCGACGTGACACCCCTCCACCGACTTGGATCGCCGTGACGCCGTGACAACTATGGTGAGAAGGCCAAGGCCGACGCTCAGAGGGCATCGGAGGAGCTCGCGGTGGCTTTCGGGAAGCTCCTGGAGGTGTCTGAGGAGCTTCGTGTGACCTCTGCTGGTGCGGCCGAGAGCTCGGCTAGGGTTCTTGCCTTGGAGGAGGAGCTTCATTCGTTGAGGGGGAGTCATGAGGTGGAGTTGGCATCTGCAGGCGAGCGAGCTGTGGCTGAGTTCCAGGCGTCCTCGACGTTCTCGGTGCTGTATCAGGCGCAACTTCAGCCTGCCTATGAGGGAGGGGTCCGGGACTTAGCCGCTTGTGTCCTGGAGGTGACCCCCGATTATGACTTCTCTGTCTTGGGGTTCTCTGAGTTTGCTGCGACGCTTCCTGGTGTAGTGGTGGTGGAGAGCGTTCCAGTGTCAAAGGTGGAGGTTATTCTGCCTGAGGGGGGTGTTGCTGCATGCCTTCTCGGGGTGGACATGATGTCTCCTGTTGGGTCGGAGGTGACCCACCCCTTTGTGGTCCCTTGACCCTATGGCCGTACCGATCTTGTAGATGTCTTGAACTTTTTCCTTTTTGAACTTGAGTTGTAACTATTATGACTTCTCTATGTGATCGCTGTTGCTTTTCTTTGATTGCATTGTCTCTTGGTGGTTGATTGCGCATTGATGCCCTATGACCCTTGATAGTCATGGGATTTTGGTAGTGGCGTTGCGCCTTGGTGGTCATCAGACCTTGGTGGCTTAACGTCTTAGGCGTAGAGCTTCAGTGGTGGCATGACGCCTTAGGCATAAAGCCTCGGTGGTGGCATGACAACTTAGGCATAGAGCCTCAGAGGTGGCATAACGCCTTAGGCATAAAGCCTCGATGGTGGCATGACGCCTTAGGCATGAAGCCTCAGTGGTGGCATGACGCCTTAAGCATAAAGCCTCGATGGTGGCATGACGCCTTAGGCATGAAGCCTCAGTGGTGGCATGACTCCTTAGGCATGAAGCCTTAGTGGTGGCATGACGCCTTAGGCATAAAGCCTCAGTGGTGGCATGTTGCCTTAGGCATAAAGCCTCCGTGGTGGCGTAAAGCCTTGGTGCAGTGGCAGTGATTCGATTGAGTGGTAGAAGAAGACAAGTATTCCTGAAACACCTCTTTATTTTGAATGAAAATTTTCAAATTGCCCTTGAAACAATGATGTCGTCTACTGCTACTGCTGCTGCTACTACTACTGTTACCACTACCACTACTGCTACTACTTGATTGCTACTATTGATGGAGCTGTTTGCTTCTACTGGTAATACTTCTTCAGGTATTCTGAGTTCCAGGTACGGTCTACCTTCTTGCCCCCCGGAGTCTTCAAGCGGTAGGTCCCTGGACGTATCTGCTTGGAGACTATGTAGGGTCCTTCCCAGTTAGCTGACAGCTTCCCTGCCTTCTGTGGCTGTGATACACTTGCCCTCCGTAGGACTAGATCTCCCTGGTGGAATAGCCTTTCCTTGACCCTGGCATTATAGTATCTGGCCGTACGTTGTTGGTAGGCGACGTTCCTTAGTAGTGCTCTCTCACGGACCTCATCTATAAAGTCTAGGTTCGCCCGTAGTCCGTCGATATAAGTACGTTCGTTGAAGTGCAGAACCCTATGGGACATGGCGCAGACCTCTACTGGCGCCAATGCTTCAGTGCCATATGCTAGGCGGAATGGGCTCTCTCCTGTGGGTGTCCGTACTGTAGTTCGGTATGCCCGCAGGACGCTTGGTAGCTCTTCGACCCATTTTCCTTTGGCTCCCTCTAGCCTTTTCTTGACTCCTTCCGGTAGTGTTCTGTTGGTGACCTCCACCTGACCATTGGCCTGTGGGTATGCTACCGATACAGGCCAATAATTGATGTTGTAGCTGTGACAGAATGCTTGGAATTTGGGGTTGTTGAATTGTTTGCCGTTGTCTAAGACGAGGATCTGTGGTACCCCAAACCTGTAGATGACGTCGTCGCAGACGAACTTCTCCATCTCTGTCTCTGTTATCTTGGCCAAGGGTTTAGCTTCAACCCACTTGGTGAAGTAGTCAATCGCGACGACCAGGTACTTTCTGTTTCCCGGTGCTGTGGTGAAGTTGTCTAAGATGTCCAGTCCCCACATGGCAAAAGGTATGGGGTTGAGGAATGATGTCAGCTTGGTAGCGGGTAGATGGGTTACTGGGGCAAACAACTGACATTGCTCGCACTTCTTGGCATATTGGATGGCCTCCTCTTGCATTCGTGGCCAGTATAGTCCCTGGCGAAGGATTTTGTAGGCTAGGGCTCGTCCCCCCATGTGGCTTCCACATATCCCCTCATGGACTTCTGCTAGGGCGTACTCTGCCCC
Organism: Telopea speciosissima; assembly: GCF_018873765.1. Taxonomy (NCBI): domain Eukaryota; kingdom Viridiplantae; phylum Streptophyta; class Magnoliopsida; order Proteales; family Proteaceae; genus Telopea; species Telopea speciosissima. The sequence continues at coordinate 16,794,218 of NC_057917.1, forward strand.
CTTGGGTCCTAGGCACCGGAGTAGTGGTGCTGTTGCCCCCCGCTTGTACAGTACCCCATCTAGGACGGTGTACTTTGCAGCTCTCATCCTGATCTTCCTTGCCTCGGCCTTGTCTTCTGGTAAGACGTCATTCTGGAGGTAGTTGAGTAGAGGGTCCATCCAGCTAGGTCCCTCCTTGATTTCGTTAACCTACTTTTCCTTATACATTGGTTCATGCAGGATCTCAACATAGACTACACTAGCCAAATTTCGGAGTTCCTCATTGGCTAGCCTGGATAGGGCGTCGGTGGTGGCGTTCTGGTCCTTGGGAACTCGAACCATCTCGAACTTCATGAAACCCTCGATCAATGCTTGAGCACGTGCTAGGTATGATGCCATCCTATCATCTTTTGCCTCGTACTCTCCATTCACTTGATTCACCACAAGCTGGGAGTCGCTCCGGGTGGATAGGTGTGTGACTTGGATGGCTTTGGCCACCCGGAGTCCAGCTAGTAGTGCTTCGTATTCTGCTTCATTATTGAATGCTTGGAAGGTGAATCGAAGAGCATATTGGATACGGAATCCTTCGGGGCTGGTTAATATGAGGCCAGCGCCGCTTCCCGCTACGTTACTCAACCCGTCCACAAACATGTCCCACGATCCGTGATCCTTCTCATCGGGCTCCCCTATCTCTGATTCGATCTCAGACAGGGTACACTCTGCAATAAAATCTGCAAGAGCCTGGCCTTTGATGGCTGTCCTTGGTTGGAACCTGATGTCATGCTCACTTAACTCCACCGCCCATGCTATTAATCGTCCGGAGACGTCTGGCTTATGGAGTATCTTCTTCAGAGGTAGGTCTGTGAGGGCCGTGATGGTATGAGCTTAGAAGTATGGTCGTAGCTTCCTGGCTGCGATTACCAATGCATAGGCTACCTTCTCGATCCTAGTGTACCTGGTCTCTGCATCGATCAGAACATGGCTGATGTAGTAGATAGGCCTCTGGACTTTGTCTTCTTCCTTCAGCAGTACTGTGCTGACCGCGACAGGGGTGGCGGCCAGGTAGAGCTGCAACTCTTCGTTAGGTTCTGGTCGCCCAAGCAGTGGTGGGCTCTCTAGGTACTCCTTCAATTCTTCGAACGCCTTCTGGCACTCTTCCGTCCATGTGAAATCTTTAGGGCTTCGGAGGTTCTTCAATGTTTTAAAGAATGGTAAGCACTTATCATCTGATCGTGACACGAACCTGGAAAGGGCAGCGACCCTTCCTTTCAACCTCTGCACTTCCCTGACCGTCCGAGGAGGTGTCATCTCTTGGATGGCCTTGATCTTGGATGGGTTGGCTTCTATTCCACGTACTGAGACCATGAACCCCAGGAATTTTCCTGACGTTATACCGAAGGCGCACTTTGCAGGGTTTAGCTTCATCTAGTTCCTCCTCAGTACTATGAATGCTTCCTCTAAGTCGCTCAGGTGCTGGTTGGCGTGGATGCTTTACACGAGCATGTCATCCACATATACCTCCATGTTGCGCCCGATCTGCTCCTCGAACATCTTGTTGACCATCCTCTGATAGGTGGCCCCTGCATTCTTCAACCCGAATGACATGACGTTGTAGCAGTAGTTCTCTTTGTCCATCCGGAATGCGGTGTAGGACTCATCACCTTCATGCATGAGGATCTGGTTGTACCCGGAGTAGGCATCCATGAAACTCAGCATCTCATGGTCGGCGGTGGCGTCGATCAGTAGGTCGATCCTGGGCAGTGGGTACTCATCTTTTGGGCATGCCTTGTTCAAGTCGGTGTAGTCGACACACATCCTCCACTTCCCACTTGGCTTTGGTACCATGACCACGTTTGCGAGCCAGGTTGGGAACTTCTCCTTTCTGATGAACCCTGATTGGCTTAACTTCTCGACCTCTTCCTTGATTGTTGCTTGTCGGTCGAGGGCGAATTTACGCCGCTTCTGTTGAATGGGCTTCCTGGTTGGGTCGACATGTAGTCGGTGCTCCGCTATGGAACGTGGTACTCTCAGCATGTCAGAGGTCGACCATGCAAAGACATCCATGTTCGCTTGGAGGAGGTGTCCAAGCCCTTCTTTCTGTTCCTTGCTTACTAGCGAGCCGACCTGAACTACCTTGGAGGGATCGTCCCGGCTGAGGGGCCATGGGATGAGGTCTTCCACTGGTCTTCCCCTTCTCTCTGTCAGTTCATCTCTCTGGTCACTGACCATGTTCTCTAGGCAGAGTGCCATTCCACGGGTGTTACCATTGTTCTTTTTCATGAAGGTGGCGTAGCACTCCCTTGCTTTCTTCTGATCTCCTTGGACTTCGCCTACCCCATTCTCGGTGGGGAACTTCATCTTCAGGTGAAGTGGCGATATGACTCCTCTAAGGGCTGTCAGAGATGGTCGCCCTAGGAGGCCGTTGAAGGACACCACAGACTTGACTACCATGAAATTCACCATGATAGTCACTTGTCGAGGGTGTACCCCGAAGGTGACGGGTAGTTCTATGGTACCTCTGATGGAGGCGGCGGCACCTGAGAATCCATGGAGGTAAGTGGGCTCTAGTTGGAGCTGATCGTCCCCGAACCCGAACTGTCGATTGGCGTCCAAGCAGAGTACGTCAACAGACGCCCTTGTGTCTATCAGTACCCTGTGTACAGGTCGGTTGGCTACCTCCACCTGTACTACCAGGGCATCTTCATGTGAGAAGTTTAGTCCTTCCAGGTCTTCATCCGAGAAGGAGATCACCGCCTCGGTCCTGGCTATCTTGCTTGGCTTCTCTGCCACTCCCACGAACCTGGCATGAGCTTTAGCTTTTCTGGTGGACTCTTGCCCCGGTCCTCCAAGTATGGTGAGGATAGGAGGTCCCTTGGTGTCACTAGGTTCTGTTGCATCTCTCCGCTCTTCTAGATGGTCTCTTTCTCGATCTGTTCTTCTTTCTTCTCGTCTCGGTTCCACTCTGTCTCCGTCGCGACCTCTGTCTCCTTGGCCTGAGCGGTTGTCACGTCTCCCCTTCACATACTTGTTCAAGCTTCTTGCTCTTACAAGTTGTTTTATCTCTCTCTTCAATTGATAGCACTCCTCTGTGTCGTGCCCATTCTCTTTGTGGAAGAGACAATACTTGTTAGGGTTGTGCTTCTCTGGTCCTGCTAGTATGGGTCGTGGCCAATGGAGTAGGTCACGGTCTTGGATCTGCATGAGTATCTGGGACCTGGTGGTATTTAGTGGTGTGAACTCAGGGGTGCTTGCCCTCTCACTTCTCTCTGGGCGACGGTCTGTCCTCTTAGATGGGCGGTCACCCTTCTCTTGTCGATGCTCTGTCCTCGACCTCTTACCCTCTTTGCGGTCATCAGGTGCTGACCTCTTGTTGTCCTGCTGCTTGGCCTCGATTATTTTCGTTCTAGCTTGTAGTACCTTGGCCATATTTGCAAACTCGTTGCACCGCTCCAGGAGCTCTTTCATAGTCCTGGTCTCATGACGTGCCAGGTCCTTGATCAGGTCCAGATCCCTGATGCCTCCTGCTAGGGCTGCATGCTGTGTCTGGTCGTCTAAGTCTCGAACCTCCAGGGACTCCTTGGTGAACCTGCTAACGTACTCCCTGAGAGATTCCCCAGGGTTCTGTACCACATTCAGTAGATTGACGGTGGTCTTCTTCTGCTTGACACTGCTTTGGAAGCGGGTGACGAACTGTTTGCATAGCTCTGCGAACGAGCATATAGATCTCGGTCATAGCCTGGAGAACCATGATGTGGCTGCTCCCTTGAGGGATGCAGGGAATGCCCGATAGGAGACCACGTCCGACCCACCATACAACGTCATCATGCCATTAAAGTAGTTGATGTGGTCATTAGGGTCAGTGGTACCGCTGTAAAGTTCAAAGGTGGGTAGTCGAAACCTGGAAGGTAGCGTGGCTGACATGATCTCTGCCGAGAATGGGTGTTGTCCAGGTATGGAATGTGTCTCGCCTTTGGTCTGCTTCTTCAACCCTTCCAGCTTCTCATCCAGGTCGCGGAGTCTTCGATGGAGCTCCTCGTCCCTTGTCTGTCCCTCATGCCTGGCCGGACGTTCGCTGCGACCCCATTCACGCTCTCTCCTGGATGTCCCCTCCTGCCTTGAGTGTTGGCAGGATGGTGAATTGTCATGCCGTGATGAACCCTGTTGTGAAGGTGAGGGGCTTTCCTCTCTATAGGTCCGGCTTCGTCGTGGCATGTGACCTTCTTCAAGTCGTCCGTCGAACACAGACCTCCAGACCGATCTCTGCGGGCTAGATACCCTCGCCCTGGGTGTTGGCATCCTCCCACGTTCTGACCGTGGCGAGAGGTCTCTTGTTCTCCTGGGACGCTGGGAAGGCTCCCCCCGCTGCAGAGTGGGGTTGCCCGTTGCGCAAGTCTCTCTGATCCCACGCCCCTGGGAGATGATCTCCTAGGGTTCGGCTCTTATCGAGGTACGGACTCCACCCTTGCTGATGGCGACGTCCTTCGGCAGTGAGACGTCGCACGCTGTGTCAAGTATTCTCGAAAGAGTCGTTGTTCATCGAGGATCTGTCATTGCAGGTCGTTGATCTGATCCACAGTGGCTGGAGCATTGGGGTCAGGTATCACCTCCACCACCACATCGTCTGCCTCGTCATTGTTGGGCTCGTCGACCACAAATTGGTCATTAAGGGAGATCTCTTCCTCCAGAGGGACATGGTCCTGGTCATTGGCTCTGCTGCGAGAGCACTCTGGGGGTGGTGATCCATTCCTTGCTCCGTTGTTGGTGGTGGTAGTCTTCCTTCGTGCCATTGAATGAATATGGAAGTGAGCTAGTAGCTGTAATGGCTAGCGTCGTTCCCACAGACGGCGCCAATCTGTTGCGTCAAGAAGTCGTCGAGCGGTCTTGCGAGTGCCGTCACCTGCAAGTGGACCAAGGGGTCAACAGAGAGAACCGGTGTGGTTCCGACCTAGGGCTCTCCGATGCCAAAGTTAGATCTCTTGAGCAAACAGATGAATAGTGATTATTCAATATGAGTTTAGATGTCTTTTAATGGGGTTGTGGACCTTGTCTTTTATAGTAGTGCATGGCGGTGTGGAGAGTCCCAGTTTGATGGCGAGTGTGTTGTTGAGTGGATAGAGGCCTTGGGTAACAGGGCTCTATCCTGATTGGCCATCTCCCCGCAGGAGGGAGTATCCTGGTGGTATCAAGATCGTTGGCAGATAGATACCCGCGTGTGGTGATAACGTCGTTGGTGCTTGAATCCGTCTGGGTGACGTGACTTCTAAGCGGTGGTCTAGAGTCCTGGTGGTGACATGAGTCTGTAGTGACACGATTGGGTCATAGAAGAGTGGCCCCGGTGTCTGTGTACATCACGTCCGCGTCCACGATGCCTCGCCTGGGTGTAGGCCGCGCCTGGATGCAGGCCGCGCCTGGGTGAGGCCGTGCCTGGGTGCAAGCTGCGCCTGGGTGAGGCCACGCCTGGGTGCAAGCTGCGCCTGGGTGAGGCCGCACCCAGGTAGGACCCCCGGTTCGTTCTCCTTGGTTCTGGAGCGGGTCGTCCTGTGACACGTGGCGGCCACTGATTGGTCCGATGAATCTTGGATGTATCAATTACGTTTCAATATGTCCCTTCTACAATGTGCTCACGATTATAAAAATTGAAACCAAGACTTTGAGCCTGTTCTGCGACAGTCTGGTTCTCAGTCTCACCATTGCACTGAGCAAGAAAACACGTATACCTTCCACACATGAGGAAACTCTCTCTTTCTGATGAAGTTTAACAATATTCTGAGACGACATGGACTTCGGCTTTTATTTCATTTGGTTTGCCTTTATACTTCCTAATGGTTTATGCCTGCAATTTGTACCAGTCGTGTTAGGTGTATCCAAACATATCCATTGAATTGCACTCTTTCCATGTCAGTGTCCGATTCCATATGCACACTTGTCAGCTATAGGCGTAACTCCTGCGTTAATGGTGGATGAGCTTTTCTGTGGCATTGGATAATGAGTTTTGTTCCCCATGCTTGCTAACTATACAAATATTATATCCTTCACCACTTGTCTCACCCCACCCTAGGGGCCTAGACCCTTCTTCCCATGTGTATTTGTGTGTGTGAGTGTGTGAGAGAGAGAGAAACAGAAATGGGTTTCCTTCACTTTGATTGCTTTCAGATTGTCTTTAGCCAAAAAGGCCTGCAAAATTAAATTGTTTAATCTGAATCTGAGATAAGTGGAGGGTTTGTGTAGAGTGTGAGCAACCCAAGAGTCTCTTTCAATCCAAAATCTATCCACAAAAGTTGTATATGGGAGGTAGTAATAGAAAGTATAATTCTCAAGAATCAAGATCTTTTCCTTTATTATCCCCTAATTTTATATTGATGGGTGTCTAATTTTGTTCCTTAAAAAAATTAATTCGACAACTATACTTGTACATTTTGGGTTTTTTCTAATCCCCATAGTACATTATTCTTAGTTGATTAAGTAGAGAGAGGGTCCATCGAAAAAGTGATTTTTGTCCTCTATTGATTAAGTAGAGAGAGGGGCCATCGGAAAGTCCCCACCATTTCCTTCCCCCGGAAGCCTAGCATTTCTCACTCCAGATACTTATTAATTTAAAGACACTAAAGAACTGAGTCAGAAGTACCACAAGTCAACTCTTCAAAAAAAAAAAAAAAAAAAAAAAACCCAAGGAACAGAGTAGAAGTGTAGCTTAATCTCTGTCTATCTAATTATTTCATTCCATAATACCCATCAAACTGTGTAAGGGATTGGATGCTATACGAAAGATTCTAGCCTCTAATTCAAAGCCTACTTAATGTTATTTTTAACAATCTTCTGATTACTTGATGTTTTTGTTTATAGAAATGTAGCTTAACAAACAAGGAAAATCATAAGAAACAAGGTGTACCCCACTCTGCAGGTCAAAAAAGCTTTGCAAGAATTCGCCATGAGAAGGTAATTCTTGAAAGGATTATGACTAAAAAATTAAGATTTTATATATTCATTTCCATTTTAGTATTAATTCTAAATTATGATATTTTTAATGTTACAACAGTTGATGGAAACTGGGGTGGAGCCAGACCGTGCTGATTTATATGTAATTACTCATGAACATAGTGACGGATGTCCTGTAGATGACATTGCAAGAGATATTATTGTATGTTTTTTATATTTTTGATAATGCCTTTCAAATATATTCACATTTATTTGAAGCACAATAAATATAAATATGATATACATATTTGTATGTGAATTGTAGGACAAGATCAAGCAAAAAAAATCAGAACCCAATACCTCCCAAAACACTGGTAAGAGTACTGGTCAGAGTAATACTTGGGATGGTGATCTCTTTTCTCAAGTGCTGGGAGAAGATAGACTAGGACGTGTTCGTGGGTTAGGATTGGGTATCACAACTTCTTTGTCTTCTCGTCACTCTGGAGAAATCAGGACAAGCTCTGAGCAGGATAGGAGAGGTGATAATGATCAAGTACTTTTATTGCAAAATAAAGTTGGTGTGATGGAAACCCAAATCAGTATGCTATTATCAACCGTTCAAGAACTACGTCCGGGATTTCACATGGCAGATCTTGCAAGCAATCCATTACGATCGGAGGGACAGGTATATAAATATTTTAAGAGTTTCTTTTATTATAGAGATTTTTTTTGTTGTCTATTATAATTTATTGGTCATTATTGATAGACCCAACTTCAAGCACTGCCAATCCAAATCCGTCAAGTTTTTTTCTAACTATCCATAGACCAGTTCAGCACACCGAGAATCGCATACAAAAAATTAAGCTGAATAATTAAACTTCAAAGATTATGGACAAAAAATGGGTAACAATTGATATATTGTAAGTGGGTGTGTTTCAAAATATAGGTAAACGTCAAGGGGTGGCGTTGATAATTTCCCTTTTTATTTTTAACTGTTATTTACTTCAAGAATAATCATTTGTTATCTATATTTGTGTGATAGGTACTTAATCCCTATAGTGGTCATGATGAGTCAACACTACAAGGGAATCACTCTTCTGTAGCAAGTCGTAATGCTACTTCATCTCAACAAGGTAAATTGATATACAATTTATGGTTTAGTCATCCGTATTATTAAATAATTGTTAGCTGTTAATTTTATTAATATTGGTTACAGGAAATATCCAACAAACTCAAAATTTAGTCAATCAAGGAGGTGGTAAGACAATTGCAGAGTTCCCTAATAGTATAAAGCTTGGGAGGCATGGACCCAGTCAAGATCCGAACAAGGAGCATTCAACTACTAGTCGAGTCTAGTAAATTTTTTTTTGGGGGGCAAACAATATGAATTATTGGAGTTGAGTTTTATAGGATAAGATTGTTAATTTATCAGGTATTTTGAATTTAAGTGATTCAGATGATGAACATGATTTTAATTTTAGATGTATTTTGAATTTAAGTGATTGAGATGATAAACAAGATTTACACATTTATATGTGTTTGGAATGATAAATAGTTGTTATCTATTTTGTATTGAATGGATCATGTGGATGCAAGAAATAGGTGTGTGTGCAGCTACTATCTGTAGCACAACAATCCGTAACTGGAAAATCGCAATCACAAAATTTTAGTCACAAAATTTCGTAGCTAAAATCTGTAGTTATAAATTTACTACAGGAAAATCCACAGCTAAATATCTGCATCTATAACTTTACTGTGGAAAAATCCGAATCAAAATATCCATAGTTATAGATTTGTAGTAGAAATATCTGTAGCTAAAAAATTGCAGCTATATTTGCTGCGAAAACATTTGCAACTACAAATCTACAGCTATAGAGTACCCTTTTCCTGCGGTAGGATATCCGTAGTTACAGAACTAGCGACGGCACTTGTACATGCAGTTTGAAAACCGCAGGTAATCCGTAGCAATAGGCTATTGTTGCGGATTTTTTGACTTATTACTGTGAAAAAAAGTGTAGTTATTAGCCCTTTTTGTTGTAGTGAAAACCTCTAGCAGAAGTACACTAATGCAGATAAGTCACCTACTAGTCTTATTTTATAGGAAATAGGCCTTGGGTTGGGTTATGCATGTATTAGGCCTTTGATTCCATGTGTTTTCTTTGTAATGAGCCACTTTAATGGGCCTAAAATATGTGTACAAGGTAGGCATATGGGATTAGGCTTAGTTAGTCATTTAAGTTTTCCTATTAGCATTATGTTTCTTTTTGTTGGTTAGCAATAAGAGTTACTATTCCTAATCAGAATAGGACTTTAGTTTATTTTTATAAATACATTGTAAGGCTGAAAAGCTCAGAGGATTTGAATATTGAATTTTCTGAGTTGCTTTAGCCTCAAATAGCTGTGAGATACAGTGGGTGAGAGGCCCAAACCTGCGAGAGGTTGCTATGATCGATGTCTCCTATTCCCTTCTCTATTTTGCCACCACCCATATGCTCCCTTGAGTTCTGATCAAGTAATATAGGTGCTGATTGTGTTCTCTCTTTGATCTTGACTAAGTTAACATTCCATTCATCCTTTGTTGTAGTCTATTCATCAGGTAAGATCATCACAACCCTACATACTGTGATTTTATAGCTGGTGGATACTCTGTTTTGAAGTCAATTTCAGACCTTGGTGATTTGCTTCTTGAATCTAATTAGTTTATCGGAATAACTCCAAATTTTAGAATATCAAAAAACCTCCCTTAAGCGCAACTTGATTTTGGTTTGGAGGCTTTTTGATCATTGGTGAGCCTGCTACTTAAAAATCTCTCCAAATGTGCAAATTTGGATTTCGGAAATTTAGTTCCTCCAATTACTCCTAAGTTCGTTCACATTGATGTTTTCCTTAATGGGCCACTTATATGGTCGAGACAATTCCAAAAAAATAAAAATAAAAATATAGATCAGTTTTAGAAAAATGTGTTTTTTATATTGTTTGGTTGGCACAATGGTTGGAACTATATTTATAATCAATGTCTTAATACTATTATTGTTTTGAATGTCAATTAATGTTGTAGAAGATGCTAGTCATTTTGTAATAGGAAAGTATGTGCTCTGCAATCTTTTTTTTTTTTTAGTGAAGAAAGTAGTAAAATTACTGATTAAACATGATATTTATAATAGTATCCATGCAGTCCGTCGAGTACTTATGTATCCTAGCATATCTGGCTATGTTATCCACAGGTTGTATATATGTAAGATCTAGGTTGTTTTGTAATTATTATAGACCGAAGGGAAGAAAGGGATTGGGAAACATCAAACAAACTAGTATAAAGGTCCCATGGCCAGGGGAAAACATCCGGGTCGGATAACCAGTCTCTGATCTGTTGTGAATCAGTCCAAATGATTACTTGTTGACAGTCCAGTGAAAGTGACCTTTCGAGCCCTGCTTGGAGTCCTCGAAGTTCTGCTTCTTGTGCTGACCCTACAAAGCCACAGTCCATCGCCACAGCAAACAGTTTATAGTTATGAATAATTAAAAAACCCCACCCGCCAAAGGAGGAGGATTTGCAATAGCTGCCATCCGATAAAATGACACAAGTGTCCCCTGCTCCCAGTTCCAGATAAAAGGATAAGAGTAATAAATCATGGGTGGTAGTGGTGGGTGGTGTCCTATGTTGAGGTGAGAGTGGTTCAGCCAAAGCAGTGAGGTTCAAGTCATTTACCCATCTATTGATATTTAGCATAACGTTGTTCGGGTTGATCAAATGATTTTCAAAAATAACTTGATTCCGGTGTATCCAGAGGAAGTATAAGGTGATGCTTACAATGCTCAGAATACGGACTTGATCTGTCTTGCAACCACAGTTGAATTTCAATATTACCCCTATTAAGAAGAGACTAAAATAGAAAAAGACAATAAGACCCTCATCTTTAACCCCATACCCTTCTTTCTTTCTTCTTCTTCCTCTTGCAATTTTTTTTTTCTTTCTTCTTCTGCAATTCGTTTAGGGTTGTAAAAAAAAAAAAAAAAATTTCAAATGGATCCCATGATTTCATCTCCTCTCCAGTGTCAACAAAAACCACACAACAGATATGCACAAGAAGTTTCAAGCATGATCTCCCCAACAACACCTAAATCACCCTTAATTAAGGCGAGACCTAAATCACCCTTAATACTGTGGCCTTAATTTTGGTAATTCCATCTGGTCTCCGATTTCTAGGTTATCAATTTTGTAAATCAAAAGATAATCGGACCTTATAGTGATGGAGTTAAAACACTTTTCTCTTTATTTGACGGTGAGATAATAGAAGTAGATCATGTGGGAAAGTAACTTGCACTTTCAACAAACACTTTAAAATGGGGGAATCGATCATTAGGAGAATTTTTTAAGCAGGGTTCGAGGATTTAGAACTGGATTGCTCGAATCGTTGGATCCCAATTCTGATTTCTACCGATTACTGAATCCAATTTTAAGTTTTTATTATAAACAGATTTAACTCAAGGGTGGTTTTGGCTGATTCGGAACGAAATCCAATTGAAATCAATACCAGTCCAGAATTCTAATTCTGAATTTGTTGAACCTTTCTTTAAGGACCTCAAACCTTATTCTTGGTTCTCAAAGCACTCACCTGTTCTGTTCCACACTTACTTTCATTTCTGTTGTTGGTTTCCTCTTCCTACAATTTTAATTCCCACCCAATTCAAAGCAATAGAGAATGAAGCTGGCAAATCTAAGAAAGAGAAAGTTTGCATTCCCCCAAAGAAATGGCAAATCCAAAGGAGGATAGGAATCTCTTGGAAGGAGTCCAATTGGAATCTAATTCTATGAAAGCAGTTGTAGTTACATCGTAGGCGGTGGTGGTTTTTGTTGACATTCAAACTTTAATTCCCATTTGAATCTGGGTCGGAGGTGAAATGGGGATGGAAAAGAGTGGTCAGAGAGGAAGGAGAGGAGATGGGTTCATTAGAGGCGGAAGGTATGGCGGTGGTGGAAAACCAGAAGTAGAAGAAGAAGAAGAAAAATGGTATTATCGTCTTTTGAACTGTTGTTTTAACACCGATAGCCACTTAGGGTACAGTTGATAGATTCAACAGGATGAATCTGCAATAAGAGGGTGTTGCCCCAAATCAAAATCGGTATGAATACTATACCAACTTATACATTTGTATGTCCTTTATAACAAATAAAGTTCATTTTAAGTTATTTTTTATTTTTTCTAACATTATTTGAATTAAACTACAGGTTGCAGATAATGGGTGTGGAATGTTCGCTTGGATAGAAGATGAAACCTCCAAGTATGAAGCTCATTCTACCCAACTTAAGTGTAGTTCAGTTGATTGCGCAGAGACATCCACTTCTGAAGGTCCTTCGGCTTCAGATAAGTTTATGAAAGGATATTTTAGAGCAGTGACTAATGGTTCGAAAAATCAAACAAAAATGTTAAAAGAAGTGTTAGAGGCCTTCAGTGCGGTTGAGCTGAAGAAAAAGAATTGAGTCATGTTGATGGGGTAGTAGAGAAGATTGAGAGATGTTGGTGATATATCTGTTGACTCATGTATTGACATTTTAATGGGGTGGTAACACAAAATATTGTATATTGTTTGATTTACTATGTCTGGAACAATAACTTGTACCGTATTTGATGGATTTGAATTGGAATAATTTGATGTCTAGATTGGGTGTTTCATCAAGTGATCTATTGATATTTAATGATGTATATTTTAATATTAATACATAATGTTGGATTTGATGTAGTTATGTTTGGATTCGTTTAAGAGTACGGTTGTCTTATGTACAGGTTTGCAATATTGTCTTTTATGTACTGAAATGTTGTCCGTTTGGCAGTGGAATGATGTTGGATTCAGGTCTGAATTTTGATAATTACAGGGTTTTATGAACAGATCTGCAATATATTTTTTTTGTTAGTAAAGAGCAAAACTATTTATTTAAACGTGTAGAGCACATAGCATCCGAATTACAAGCCTCTGAAAGCCATGAAGTGGAAAGTGGCCACACTGTCTCACACGAACAAGACAGGGCCTTCTTGGTCAGGGAGTCAGCCACGCTGTTAGTCTTCCTGGAGATGAAAGAGAAGGACCATGACCTAAATAAGAAGATAAGTAAGAAATGTCTTTAACTATGAAGAAGATCTCTATAGGAGGAGGGATACCCTGTTGTAAATATCCCACCAATTTTTTGCAAACCGATTCAGCTAGTAAGAATTCCATACCTTCGGATATACCATGCAGCAAGCCCCTCCTTATAGTGAGAGTTTCCCCTTGGAGGGCGGAGGAGATAGCAACTGGAGCTAAGAAGGCTAGACAAGGCTCACATGTACTGTTGCTTAAAATACACCCGATGCCCCCTTGACCATCTTTGAAAGATGCATTAGAATTTAGCTTTATAAAGGAGGGGTCAGGGGGGACCAGGGCTAGATAGTTGGAGGAACAGATCTACAATATTGATGAATAAAGGATGATCAATAGTCTATTATTTAAAAGCAGTTGTCTACACTAAGTTAATATGAATTAATTTGACCGATTAAAAAATTGAATTACAACATTCGGATTTATTTGCCTATAATAATCCAATTGACTCGTCAATAATCAAGTCTATCACCCTCACATCATTAATAATGAAATTGATTAAGAAGCTATTTTGTACGAGAAAATAATGTATAACCTTGTGTACCAATGTTGTGGAAATATATTTATTAAGTTTAAGGGTTTTCTGGGTTTAGTGGGTCAATATGTGTTTTTCGGATTATTAGTTTAATGTGTTTTAGGGTTTATTGGGTTTATTGGGTTTCAGGGATTATGGTTGATTGGGTTTCAGGGTTTATGGTTTAATGTGTTTTAGGGTATTTGGGTTTTAGGGTTTATAGTTTATTGGGTTTTAGGGTTAATGGTTTATTGGATTGATATGTGTTTCAGGGTTTATAGTTTATTGGGTCAATATGTGTTTCAGGGTTTATGTTTTATTGGGTTTCAATGTCTATTATTTATTAGGTTTAAGGGTTTATGGTTTAATGTGTTTTAGGGTTTTAGGATTTATGGGATTTATTAATTTTATTGAGTTTATTGGGTTGGAGGGTTGGAGGGTTTATGGTTTATTGGGTTGTAGTGTCTATGATTTTTTGGGTTTAAGGGTTTATGGTTGAATGTGTTTTAGGGTTTTGGGTTATTAGGTTTATTGGGTTTGATGGTTTATTGGATTATTGGGTTATTGGGTTTGAGGGTGTATGGTTGATTGGGTTATTGGGTTTATTGAGTTATTGGGTTATTGAGTTTATTGGGTTATTAGATTATTGAGTTATTAGATTATTATATTATTGGGTTAGTGGGTTATTGGGTTTATGGGTTTATTAGGTTTTAAGGTTTTTTTTAGGGTTTTAGGATTTATTGGGTTTTAGGGTTTATTAGGTTTCAGGGTTATAGAGTTTATGGTTTATTGGGTGATTAGGTGTTTAGGGTTTATTGGGTTTATGGGTTATTCGGTATTAGGGTTTTATGATTTATTCAGTTTATAGGTTATTCAGTTTATTGGGTTTTAGGGTTTATTGATTTTATTGGGTTTGAGGGTTTATGATTTATTGAGTTATTGGGTTATTGGGGTTATTACTTGGGTTATTGGGTTATTAGGTTTGAGGGTGTATGGTTGATTGGGTTATTGGGTTTATTGAGTTATTGGCTTATTGGGTTTATTGAAATTATGGATTATTGGGTTATTGAATTTATTGGGATTTAGGATTAATGGTTTATTGGGTTTGAGGGTTAATGGTTTATTGGATTTTAGGATTTTTTTTAGGGTTTTAGGGTTTATTGGGTATAAGGGTTTAGGGTTTATTGGGTTTAAGGGTTATAGAGTTTATGGTTTATTGGGTGATTAAGTGTTCAGGGTTTATTGGGTATATGGGTTATTCGGTATTAGGATTTTACGGTTTATTAGGTTGATAGGTTATTCGGTTTATGGGTTACAGGTACTCGGCCAGGCATTTGTTCTTGGTGGCGCAGGCCATATTGCTGAACAACGTAGGTTCGACTCAGTGCTCTGCGAGCTTAGTGCTCAGTCGCGGCGGTGACCGGGCTGGCCCATGGGACATATGATCACCGTCTCTTGTAACCATCGGGTGTCGTTGGTTACTGCTCATCTCGGTCATCGGATTTTATATAGTCCACGTGTTGCAATTTGATTGTGGGATATTTCTATGACTCATCAATATGTGTTTCAGGGTTTATGATTCATTGGATTTTAGTATCTATGTTTTGTTGGGATTTAGGATTTGTGGTTTAATGGGTTTTAGGGTTTATCGGGTTATTGGGTTATTAGGTTTATGATTTATTGGGTTATTGGGGTTATTGGGTTTATTGGGTTTGAGGGTTTATTGAGTTATTGGGTTATTGGGTTATTGAGTTATTGAGTTTATTGGGTTTGAGGGTTTATTGGATTTATTGAGTTTATTGGGTTATTGGGTTTATTGAGTTATTGGGTTATTGGGTTTATGGGTTTTTTGGGATTTAGGGTTAATGGTTTATTGGGTTTTAGGGTTTTTTTTTTTATGGTTTTAGGATTTATTGGGTATAAGGGTTTAGGGTTTATTGGGTTTAAGGGTTATAGAGTTTATGGTGTATTGGGTGATTAGGTGTTCAGGGTTTATTGGATTTATGGGTTATTCGGTATTAGGATTTTGCAGTTTATTGGGTTTATAGGTTATTCGATTTATGGGTTACGAGTGTTGGGCCAGGCATTCGTTCTTGGTGGCCCAGACCGTATTGCAAAACAACGTAGGTTCGACTCAGTGCTCTGCGAGCTTAGTGCTCGGTCACGGCGGCGACCGGGGTGGCCCAGGGGACATGTGATTACTGTCTCTTGTAACCACCAGGTGTCATTGGTTACCGCTAGGCTCGGTCCTCGGGGTTCGGTAGAGTTCATGGTTGTGATTTGATTGGGGGATATTTCTATGACTCATCAATATGTGTTTCAGGGTTTATGATTTATTGGGTTTCAGTATCTATGTTTTATTTGGATTTAAGGTTTGTGATTTAATGGGTTTTAGGGTTTATTGGATTATTGGGTTATTAGGTTTATGGTTTATTGGGTTATTGGGTTTATTGGGTTTATTGGGTTATTGGGTTATTGGGTTTATTGGATTATTGGGTTATTGGGTTTTGGTTTATTAGGTTTATTGGGTTTATTGGGTTAGTGGGTTCTTGGGTTTATTGGGATTTAGGGTTAATGGTTTATTGGGTTTTAGGGATTTTTTTAGGGTTTTAGGGTTTATTGGGTATAAGGGTTTAGGGTTTATTGGGTTTAAGGGTTACAGAGTTTATGGTTTATTGGGTGATTAGGTGTTCAAGGTTTATTGGGTTTATGGGTTATTCGGTATTAGGGTTTTACGATTTATTGGGTTTATAGGTTATTCGGTTTCTGGGTTACAGGTGCTCGGCCAGCCATTCGTTCTTGGTGGCACAGGCCGTATTGCCGAACAACGTAAGTCCGACTCAGTGCTCTGCGAGCTTAGTGCTCAATCGCGGCGGCAACCGGGGTGGCCCAGGAGAGATGTTATTGGATTTATTAGGTTTGAGGGTTTATTGGATTTATTGGGTTATTGGGTTATTTGGTTTATTGCGTTATTGGGTTTATTGGGTTTAAGAATTTATTGAGTTATTGGGTTATTGGGTTTATTGGGTTATTGAGTTATGATTTATTGGATTTATTGGCTTTATTGGGTTAGTGGGTTATTGGGTTTATGGGTTTATTGAGATTTAGGGTTAATGGTTTATTGGGTTTTTTGAGATATATAGGATTCTGAAATGTATATATGGTTTATTAGACCCATTTTAACTATGGTAAGGACCAAGTTAAAATGGGTCAAGTGGTTAATTACATTTAACTCTACTAATCCACATCACCGATGTATTAAGGAGGGAGGGTCTTTGTTCAGTTAGTATATGAAAAGAAACCCTAAAGATATAGAGATAGAAGTCATTCCAGAGAGAAGTGTAGTAGGGTTATTGACAGTAGGGTTCATAGGGGATCCATTTATAGGTGGCGGCTGAAGACATGGATGTTGAATTTGTAAACTTGAAATCCGGATGTTCATCATGGATCATGTTAGTGATCCGTGTAAATCTTGCTTCAATTAAATGTTGGAATATTGATACGGTGTTGGTCGTTTTAGGAAGATGGGTAGACACAGAGTATGTAATCCCTGTTTCAAAGAGAGAGAGAGTGCTAGAAGGGGAAGAGACGGTGAGAGAAAGGATATGCATGAAGGCAACTGAGAAGACGATGGATTGTATGTTATCGAAACAAGATGACGGTTAGGGTCCCGGTAAAAAACCCTAAATCTTGATTGATAGATATGACATCTATCACTTATCATGGTTTTTGAGTTCCAGATCGACAGAAATGGTATGAACAAGCGGGGAAACGAAAATTCTCATACCCCTTTCCCGCCATCGTTTTAATAAGGTTATATATAACCTCATTTGCTCATTTGTATTTTCTTGTCATCTTCCACATACCAAAGGTAATCTGTTCTCAGAAAACCCTAACTCTGATCAGTACGTTTGTATTTCCTTCTCATCTTCAACAAACCAAATGTAATCTGTTCTTAGAAAATCCTAACTTTATATTGTGCTTTCTTTACATCTTTATTTCTCCTTTCTTCTATGAATCTTTTGCAATTTAATGGCATGTTAAGCTGTTGATGATACTATGTGTCTGCGGTCAACAACTGATGCTTACTATATTCTATGTTATTGAAGGCTAATCAATCCGATTTATTTTGAGTTTTCTCCTTCTCAGAAAACCCTAAATGAGAAAACCCTAAAATTGTATTCTTTTTCTTTGCATCTTTATTTCTCCCTACTAGTATGAATGAATCTTCTGCAATTTCATGGCATTTTAAGCTCTTGATGATACTCTGTGTCTACGGCCAAGTGATGCTCTCTGTTTCTGTGTTATTGAAGGCTAATCAGTCCGATTTATCTAGGGTTTTCTCCTTCCCAGGAAACCCTAAAACTGTATTTCTTTTTATTTGCATCTTTATTTCTCCCTACTTGTATGAATGAATCTTCTGCAAATTGAGGGTTTATGTTAAGCTGTTGATGATACTCTGTGTCTGTGGTCAAGTGATGCTCTCTGTTTCTGGGTTATTGAAGGCTAATCAGTACAATTTATGTAGGGTTTTCACCTTCTCAGAAAACCCTAAAACCGTAACATATTGCTTTGTTTTATTGTACTTTGTAACATATTACTCTGTCTGCGGTCAAGTGATGCTCTCTGATTTTGTGTTATTGAAGGCTAATCAATCCGATTTTTTTTTTTTGTAAATCGATTCTCTCTGGGTTTGTAGAGAATAGGTTTAGAGGGAAGAGAGATTTACAGGGGAGATGGGTTTGGGGTTGCAGGGGTGGTCTTTTTTTTTTTTTTAAATGATTCTATCCGAGTTTGCAGGGGAAGAGAGAGTGGAAGAGAGAGTTAAGGAAGAAGACGTGAGATGGGTTTGGGGTTGCAAGGTTTTTTTTTTTTTTTTTAATAATTCAATCTGAGTTTGCATGAGGTCTTCATTGCTTCATTACATATTGGTGATGATGATGGTAAAGGAAGGAACTGTCCTAGTAAGCATCTAGTTGGTAGAATGTATTTTAGGATTTTCCATATAAAGATTTTAAATTTAATTTGGGTGCAAGTTGAGCTTCCATACGGTGTTCAAGATGTTTACATTAGAACTACTTAACCTATTTGATGAGAGGAGAATTCTATCAAAAAAGAAGTAGCCAGTTCTAATGAGAAATTTCCTGATTGGGAGAGAGAGGAGAGAACCAATGATCTTCAGGATCAAAATCACTCAAATTTATTTGTAGAATGGCTGAGGAAATTGTTCTTGGGAAAAGGGAGGTAATCAAGGTAGAGTTCTAAGACCTACCTATTATAAGAGTATTAACAGTAATATACATTGGCTGAGATTGTGAATTTTAGAGTATAGCAAATTTCTCTAACTTGGGATCCAAGGATCAGACCAATGACTTGTGTTCCCTTAACCACTTTTACTATTCATCAGTGTTGGTCTAATTACTTCAAGGCTGTTCCAGATGATGGAGCCTCTATTAATTCTCAGGGAGATTATGTAGTTCTTATCCCCACTGAAACATTTGACCTTAAGAACTTGTGCCCAGAGTTTTTTTATTTTTTTTTTCTCTAAATCTGAATGCCCCCACCAAAAATATTGAATTGATTCCAATTGCTTACAAACTTTGTTGGGGGAGAGAAAACTAGACATTGTGTGAGTTAGTATGGAACTAAGGACAAATTTGACAGACATGTGAACAATGGGTTGAAAGGAGTAAGAACTTATCCATGAAAGGAAAAGAGATATCCCTAGGTATTTAGCTGATGGATCAAATTCATTGATCCTTAGGTGGTGGATGAAAGAAGATCTCAAATGTAAAGAACTGTTTTTGCTAAACAACATATCACTTAAAAACTTTGTAACATATTACTCTGTGTCTACGGCCAAGTGATGCTCTCTGTTTCTGTGTTATTGAAGGCTAATCAGTCCCATTTTTTTTTTTTTTTTGTAAATCGATTCTTTCTGGGTTTGCAAAGAATAGGTTTAGAGGGAAGAGAGATTTACAGGGGAGATGGGTTTGGGGTTGCAGTGGTGGGTTTTTTTTTTTTTTTTTTTAAATGATTCTATTTGAGTTTGCAGGGGAAGAGAAAGTTGAGGAAGAAGACGTGAGATGGGTTTGGGGTTGCAGGGGTTGTTTTTTTTTTTTTTCTTTTTAATGATTCTATCTGAATTTGCAAAGAATAGGTTTACAGGGGAAGAGAGAGGGGAAGAGAGAGAGGAAGCGAGAGTTAAGGAAGAAGACGTGAGATGGGTTTGGGGTTGCAAGGGTGGTTTATTTTTTTTTTTTTTAAATGATTCTATCTGAGTTTGCAGAGAATAGGTTTGCAGGGGAAGAGAGAGGGGAAGAGAGAGAAGAAGAGAGAGCTGAGGAAGAAGACAGTGAGACAACCGATAGCAGGTTAAAAATTAAACGGTTCAGATCAATTGGTTAAATCTAAACGGTTGAGATTTAACTGATGCGTTTAGTGTTGTGCTTAAGGAATTATATAGGTCGCGCTGCTACTTTTTTCTTGTAACATATTGCTCTGTTTTATTGTACGAGGAGGTGGTAGCGGCGCGACACTAAACGCAACGCTTGAATCTGAGTCATTAATTTTTTTAACTTTTAATTGTAGCCGTTGAATAAAAAAAAAGCAATTAAACAGTTCACCTTCAAACCAGGTTTCTTCTTTTGTCTATTCTTCTTCTTCTTCTTCTGTCTTCTTCTTGGTTCACAATAGCCCCCTTCTATCCTATACTAAATTTTGTTCAGGTTTTGGTTGAGGTTTTCTCCTATTACTGGCAATCGAACTTGATTTATTCCTCTTTTGTATGCCTCCACCCCTTTTTTTATGTGTTGTAAAATAAGTGCAGCAACTATTTCGGTTTTGGTGTTTCACATGGGTATACTAACTTTGTATTGTTCAATAAGTGCAGCAACTATTTCGGTTTTGGCTATACTAACTTTGAATCATTAGTAAATTCCAGTGCTTCTGATGTATCCTTGTTGTAGAACTGCCTTTTGAATGACCAAATAGAAATAAAGATGTACAAAACATAAAGCCTATGTATGTGGATTTCTAATGACTAAAAAGTTTCAATTTAGAGTTGTACTTTATCTTGACATTGGTTTTTGTACTCTGTAACATATTGCTCTGCTTTATTGTACTCTGTAACATATTACTCTGTTTTATTGGAGGCTTTACCCTTCATGTCTGAGTCTGAAAGGATGTTGGAGGCTATACAGTCTGGCTTAGCATTATGTTGGGTAAAATTACTTTCATATGATTAAAATTCCCATGTCTGGAAGCGGCAACAAAGGAAGAAGTTTCTTGCTCAGAGAGGGATGCCCCAACCTTAATTTCACTTGGCTTCTTAGCTGATCCTTGTGAATCCACCTTATTATTTGGTGAGCTATTTTGTAATCCAAGAGTAGGGTATTTGGTTATTTCTCTTGATGCTTTGGTAACCTCTAGTATTGTCTAGAGAGAAGAATTGTAACCCCATTATTATTTGCATAGTGGAAGTTTTACCTGGACGGGGTCCCGTGGTTTTTCCCTTTCGCCTTAGAAGGGTTTTCCACGTTAAAATCAGTGTGTACTTTTATGGTTTGGATTGATTTGTTTTGTTGTGTTATTACTCTACACATATTTGGTTATCGTTGTGGATCTCCATTAACTTGCACACAGGTGGTAAAGGGGTTGTTTTACCCAACAGCTTTAGGAGTAGGACAAAGATGTCCTCATTCGAATTTTAATCTGATCATGTTAAATGAAAGCCATTGGCTGCAACTCTGGAATGGACCACAATGGTGAAGAACTGAGCTTTAAAATAGAATGGTAGACAAAGATGTCATTGAGGTATTCAGATTTGATTAGGAAGCTTACACTTTAGCAGAGAATATGGCTTTGTATGGGAATGGACTGGCCTTGTGAACTCCTAATGTCTCTAAATTAAAATGTTTCTAATTCCAATGAATCATACTCTGTGTAACTTTCAATTTCTAGAATCTCAATACTTTGAATCACTGTTTGATCAGCATTGCTGATTTATGCAATTTTAGCAGAAAACCCATGTAGGTATTTTTGGTGGCAATTCATACTTAATAAATGTTTATGCTTTAAGTGTACTAGTTAAAGATCCTTGACAGGTGTTTTAAAAGAATAATTCACTCCTGTAGTCCTTTAGTTAACTTAAGAGAAAAATGAAAATTAAGAAATATAGAACTAAAACTAAGATAAATTGTTTTATAAATCTACCCTCACGAGAGGCCACAGAATGAAGTTAATCATCATAAATTTCAAAACAGGGGACAGGAAAACGCATCTAACTCCTTGAGATGAGATTCCTTGAAATGGCAATGGAAGAAAGAAGCAAAAGCACAAAAACATGGTTATCTAACTTTCAGTGCTTCAACACTTATTCTGTTCTGGAAGCATCTCAAGCTTCAAAGGAAGTTCAGTGTTTATCTGTGTTTATTTCGTCTTTTAGCTATCTTTGGCTTTATTTTTGGAGGTCAAAATTTGTCAGTTTTTCATGATTTAGGTGCTATTTTCAAAGCTTATTCAGTTAGCTTCCCAACGATACCAAGATCTTTAACTCAGAAATTTTTGAGAAACTTAAATTTATGTTTGAATTTTAAGTTTTGAAGTTTAGATCATTAGGTAGTTGAAGCTCACTTTCTATTAAGTATTTATATTTCATTTGGAAAGCAATCACAGGAGTCGCCAAAATTGTAATTAGATTCAAAATAGTTAGTTGGGATTGTAGGTCCTTAATTTATAGTTAAGCGTCCAATTTAAAAGGTTAAGAGAACTAAAATGCTTCTAGGTTCAGTCGAGTTAATGGAAAGTCAGTTTGTAGTTCTTTCAATTTTTTCCTGAAACCATTGAACTCTTTATAAAGAGCTGGACATACAGAATTTTAGAGAGAGAAAGAGTGGTTCTTTGAGTTTTGCATAGAGGAACCTGAAAGTCTTCTTTCTCCAAGCTCCAGTCAAGTTTTTCGGTTGTTTTTCTATTGCTATTACTTAAGTTGCTACTTATCAGCTGTTATTCTCTTTTACTATTTTCTTCTTATTATTCTACCTTTTGTCAAAATTACTGTTCATGGATAGTGTTCACAACCTCATTACAACACCTTATTTTTTATTTCCTTCCCTAGTTTCTTTTATTCCTTTAAGCCATAATCAGCCTAGCTCTTTTCCCATTATCTCTTCCTTGTATTCAGCCCTAGAAATTTTAGCCTGCCCCAGGCAAGTTTTCAAGATTCAACCAACATACAGAAACAGATCTAATATCCTATCAAGCAAATCCAATCAGGTAGAGAAAGCAAAGAATATCCATTAGAGGATATGGAGAACATAGGTTTTTCTTGTGTCATTTAAAATATAATTTTATGAAGCCCATTTTTCTCTTAAGTTATACACCATTTTTTTAAGCAAACTTAGAGGGGAGGGGGATGATATTTTCCCTAATGTTAACAAAAGGGTTGCTTTTATTGCTATGATTCGTTTCCATTTGAGGAAATATAGTCCCTGATATATTGAATACTGAGAGGGGGTGTCCAAGAAATTTCCCCTTTCTATTTTGGTAGTTGTGGTCATATCTTCTAGCTCATAAGGTGCAGTACTTGTTGAGGGCTAACATCTTGTATTCTGTGCTTTGGGTTGTGGGTGTGAAAGGATTATTATTTGGTATTATTGTACATTACCTGTGTATTTTATTTTTTCTATTTTTCTCAAGGGCAGTGTGGTCTTTTGGGGTTGTTCAGGGCTTTCTCTTTAATTCTTGCTTTCTTTCTTTTGAGTGGTCCAGTTGTCAAAATTTGTTGATTAAGATATGTATTGTGCTGCTCTACAACTTCTCTTCTTTCTCTTTGTATCTCTATAATTTTTTCAAAACTTGTTGATTAAGATATGTACTGTGCTGCTCTGCAACTTCTCTTTTTTCTCTTTCTATCTCTGCAATTTTTTCAAAACTTGTTGATTAAGATATGTATTGTGCTGCTGTAAGTACCATGGTCCTCAAGACGAGGGTTCCTCAGCCTTATGGCGACAAGGATTGGCTCCGATGAATAACGGCGTATCGTTCCGATATATCATCATGGGGATTGGGATCATGCTTTATAAAGGAATGGAGTCGCCATCTAAGAATAGGGCCTAGGACCCAATGGGTGTAGCCCCATCCGAGGTTAGCGAAAAGGGCTATGTGATTCCATATGGTCTGGTCAGAGATTTAGGATAAAGAGTTAGGTTACAAGGGTGGGAAGGTGTTAGGCACCCACCTCGCCCGGATAAACCGGTCTTTCTACTAGATGCTGATTTTCGAATATTCTCCCTTGATAATACATCCTATACTAACATGTAAAGCTAAGTTATGATGCACTAATCATGACAAAGAAAGAAAAATCATTTACTATGTACATTAAAACGAGTTACTTTAATTGTCTACATTATGCCAAAAATAATAAGAAGGAAAGATACAGATACCTGTCAAGAAATACACGAAATAAACGAAAGCGCACCGAGTGCAAAATATGTGATGTCCCACGGCTCAGGTGGAGATGAACGATCGGCTTGTCTCTCTCTTGTCGGACAGAGTAAGAATTATATGAGATGGATTTTACAACTCAAACTTCGGGTAGAGTAACGGTTATATAAGAGATTCATGTTATCTGTATGCAGACAGAATAACGGCTGCGAAGGGGATTTTTCGTTATCCGTACACTGACGGGATAACGAAATTGTGGGATAAGAACCGCTCTTTACTCGAATGGGTAATCGAAGGACCTACCCATACCTTCGGAGTCTCGCTCTAACAGACGCTCAAGAGGGAGAGAATTGGGAAAAAGGGGCCAAAGAATGAGCTGGGAGGGTCTCCCTACCCAAAAAACCCTATTTCGGAGGGAGGGGGACCCTCCTATTTATAGGGGTGGGAGGACCCTCACCCTTGGCCAGATAAGTCCTCCACGGCACCGTGGGGGACTTTTCCACGGCACCGTGTGTGACGTCAGTAGGCTGATGTCACACCCCTTCATGGCGCCGTAGAAATCAAGTATACATCCCCATGGTGCCATGGGAAGGAGCCCACGGCGCTGTGGGAGCACAGTACCACTTTTTCCTGATTTTGGGCCATTCTGGGCCCATGGGCTTGGTCTTTTTGGGTTTTCCCCTCCTTTTTAACTCTTTAGAAAATAGTGAGACCGTCGTTGTGGGGGAGGGTGAGCAGTACCTCCTTCAGTGTTCAGTAAAGGGTCTTATGAGTCATTTTATGGATGTTAGGGTGATTTGGTTCAGATGTAGGGACAAGAGTCCTTCTTGAGAGAGATACCGATGTCTGTCAGTGTCCTATTGTCATCATCGCCGAAGGTGGTGACAAAAATTGGTGTCTACAGCTGCTCTACAACTTCTCTTCTTTCTTTTTGTATCTCTGCAACTTTTTCAAAACTTGTTGATTAAGATATGTACTGTGCTGCTCTGCAACTTCTCTTTTTTCTCTTTCTATCTCTGCAACTTTTTCAAAACTTGTTGATTAAGATATGTACTGCTCTGCAATTTCTCTTTTTTCTCTTTCTATCTCTGCAACTTTTTCCAAACTTGTTGATTAAGATATGTACTGTGCTGCACTACAACTTCTCTTCTTTCTCTTTATATCTCTATAACGTTTTCTTCTTTCTCTTTTGATCAAACTCTAAAACTACAAAGCATTACAGAAGCAACAGAGGCTTGGGCTCTTTTATTCATTGCAAACAATCAATTACGAAACATCTACTGGTTTCTTCTTTTTCCATTTTTCATTCAAAACATCCTCTCTTATTGTCATAAGCAGCTTGAGTTTTTGTCTTATTTCTCTGAAACGTATGTTTAGCTTCTTCATTGATGGCCTATTGTTGAAGTTACAGTACTACAAAAATAGATCTTGTGATGAAGATATAGTTTTTGCCTCTTGATAGCTGTCCTATTTCTACATTGCTCTTATTTTTATTGAAATTATGGCTGCTCTAGATGACAAAAATCAGACCATTAGTATTCGGCTGGATGGGAATAACTACTCCTATTGGTCCTCTATAATGCAAAATTTCCTACTTGGTAGAGGCAGATTGGGCTATGTAACGGGTTCTACTGAAAAACCTTCTGATTCTAAGAAGGACACCTATGATGCTGAAATAAGTAAATGGCAAATGAAAAATATACAGGTAATGTACAATAATCCCCAAATTACCCCTTTTACAGTGGGCTGCCTCCAAGAGGCTGAACCACGTAGATCCTTGCATTGTTTGTTTGATTGCTTTGTCCGTTTGTTTTGTTTTGTTTTGTTTTGTTTTGTTTTTTGCATTGTGTATAGGTTTCCATTTCTACAGTAATCTTGTTTCCATTACTTATGCTAGTTGTTTATTATGTGTTAGTTGTGGATTATATCTCCCACCATTTAAAGTTTTTATTGTTTTTTTGCCTGTCATACTAACGCCTATGAATTCTCCCTGCTTGAATCACAGGAAGTTACTGTGTTTGCTTGCAATGGCAAGACTTAGGTTACACATTCTGCGGAAAAAACCTTGCCCCACTCGCTTTAGGCTGAGTAAGAAAAAATCACCTAATCTTGTGCTTGTTATAGCCTTACGAAGATGGCGCATTGAAAGGCAGAGAGACTTGCGTCGTCTTGCTTTGGCAGCTCATAGAGCTCTACCAACTCCATCTGCTCCATCTGCACCACTTGGTCCAGCATCTCCACCGGCCCCACCAGCTCCACCTTCTCCACCAGCTCCACCAGTAGCTCTAGCAGCACCACTAGCTCCAGCAGCACCAGCAGTTCCACCTGCCCCACCAGTTCCACCAACAGCTCCACCTTCTCCACCTGCTCCACCGGCTCCAGTAGGTCCACCACCAGCACCACCAACCTATGGTGGTGGTACTTTTGATGATCCAATTCTGGCAGACAACATACCAGTCACTTGCATTGTCTTGTCATCAGATGATGAAGAAGATGTGGAAGAGAATGTTTTTGAAGAAGAGTATGATGAAGAAGAAGATCCAGAGGAAGATTCAGAAGATGTAGAAGAGGGTCCAGAAGAAGATCCTGAAGAAGAGTATGATCCAACAGATGATGAGGAAGAGGAAGAGGAAGAGATAGATTGAAGAATGTTTCATGGGTTTTGTGGCTTTTTTTATTTGCAATTAATCAGTGTGGATTTTGTATTTTTTTTTTTTTGTGTTTCCACACTGATTTCTGGACAGTTTTTTGGTCTTTTTTTTTATTTTGGGTAAAAGTTTTGTATTTATGGTCATCTTAGATCATTATGATATGGACTCATGTATGATGTATCCGAGTCCATCGGATGTTTCTTTCTCTTTTGGTTGTAAATAGTTTTTGGCTTAAGTGAACATGAGTTAATATCATTATGTATTGGAGGATGAGAAGTCTAAAATATGTGTTGAAAAAGGTGTAATTAAGACTGTTTATAAATATGGGGTTTATTGCTATAGTTTTCTGTATTTGAATGAATAGTAACAAAATACTTTGGAGTTTGTAGTGTTTGAACTTTGAAGGTTGAAGGCTTGAAGTCCTGTCTCTCTCTTTTTCTTTCTTCTTTTGTGAGCTCAGAAAAGACAAAATTTGTTGTGAGTTCAGAAAAGACAAAAATTTACAAGCATGGGGTATGATCTAAGCCATCAATATTTAACAAAAGTGGGGCCTGATTCTCTATCCTTGGTCTTCCTTTTGTCTTAATGAGTAACGGCCAATAACCTAATAAACCCAATAATCCAATAAACCCAATAATCCAATAACCCAATAAACCCAAATAACTCAATAAACCATCAAAACCAATAAACCCAATAAATCATAAACCCAATAAACCATAAACCCAATAACCCAATAACCCAATAAACCCAATAAACTATCAAACCCAATAAATCCAATAACCCAATAAATCATAAAACCAATAACCCAATAACCAAATAACCTAATATTCCAATAACCCAATAATCCAATAAACCCAATAAACTCAATAAACCCCATCAATAACCAAATAACCTAATAATTCAATAATCCAATAACCCAATAAACCCAATAAACTCAATAAACCCAATAACCAATCAACCATAGACCCTCAAACCCTCAAACCCAATAAACCCAATAACTTCATTCCTGGCCTTCCTTTTGTCTTTATGAACTATAAAAATGTCTTTGTTAAGAGGACAAAATAAAAATGTCTTTGTTAAGAGCTCTAGCCACAGTTGGAGGAGAGTCAGATCAATGTTCCTATGCCGCAAAAAATCTTGAGGTGGGTAAAGTACACGATAAGACACGCCAAGCAAAACGATATTCCATGTTGATTTTTTCAAGCACACATGATGATAGACACCAAACTTTGTTTGACATTAAAGCTGCAACCTCATATGAAATCTCATTCCTATGACACTCTTTCGATGTCGAAGTTTGCTTTGAATGTTAATCTGAGTCTTTTCAACGTCGAAGTTTGAGGTTTTTTCTATAAATATAAATTTATTATTTTTGGGATTTATCTCATTATCAAGGAAAAAGGATCACCCTTTGAGGCCTAGAACTCGTCTTAGTTCATTCCTTGACACTAAACCCCCCCCTTGACATGATAAACCATGTATTTAACTTCAATTAATTGGCCAAGGGTTTTCAGCCCCTTCAACTGGGCACTCTTTTAATTATGTACCAAGTTTTATTATAATCATGCTTTGATATACTTCAAAAATAAAAGTTGAGTAATTAGGGCAATTCAAAAAATAGAAAAACAAGAATCCAATAAGATGGACAGAAAATTTAATAAGAGACCTACCAAAAATTTAAGTGATAAAGTAAGTACAGCCAACAAAGACATTTTTACAGTTCATACCCTAAAACTGTATTTCTGTCACACTGCTTATACAACCCACCTATATCATGATAAGACAACAATCCACCAGTATATATGCTCCTAATTCTCTTGAGGAAATAGGGGAATGGTGTATGTTTCTTACATGTACAACTTCTATCAAAGATAAATATGAATTTATCAACCAACCACTACACAAAAAACCTAAAGTATGTCATTGTAATAGGGGATTGGGGCTTCAAGTTGACAAAAAACCAAAGCATGAAGGCGGTTTGGGCATAAGGCGCCTCAAGGAGGTCAACTTGGCCCTTCTTGCCAAATTTGCTTGGGCCATCAGATGTGGAAAAGCTTGCTTAGCTGCCTTTATTCGAAGTAGATTGGTTAACATGGATGGGTCCTTGAAAAAATATATGAGTTCTTCTACAATTCTTATAGGCTTAAAAAAATTTTGGAGCTTCGTTCAAGCCTTAGAACGATGGGTGGTTGGAAATGGAAATTCCATTTGGTTTTGGTATGACAGGTGGATAGGCAGCCAAAGCATTGAAGATCTGCTTCTACCGACTCAGGTGCCTAGCAACCTCACAGCCAAAGTTTTGGACTTTATTGAGGAGGATAGATGGGTGCTACCATAGGTGGAAGAGAGGCCTCTACAAAGAATATGGACTAGAATTCAAAGTATGGATATTGTTCCAACAGGAAGGGAGGATGCTAGTTTTTGGGCACACACCCAATCAAGTATCTTCTCGGTGCGCACAGCTTGGGAAATGTTGAGGCAAAAAGCAGCCAAACCGGAGTGGGCTTGGGCTGTTTGGCACAAACATCTCCACCCCCGATGCTCTTTATTTGGCTGGAGATTAGCTCACAAAGCTCTCCCCACAGATGAGAATGTTCGTCGAAGAGCAATTCCTATGGCGTCCAGGTGCGACCTCTGTTGGGTTGAAGAGGACTCAGGGAACCACCTTATCCTCCACTGCAGCTTTTCCTCTTAGGTATGGATGGAACTGTTAAGTCTTTTCAATGAAACTTGGAGCGGATTTCCAACTATAGAACTTCTGTTCTCGTGGTGGCAAAGGAAGGCTAAGGTAGTCTTGGTGGTTGATATTTGGAAGGGCCTTCTCATCACTGTTTGTCAACAACTCTGGTTTGAGTGAAACAAAAGGCGCTTTGAAAACCAGAGAAGCCTTCCAAGGCAAGTTGTGCAAAGGTGCATCAGTGCAATTGCTGACTGCTCTCTCATCAAAGGAGTTAAAATTAACTCGGTTCAGGAACTCATGCTTGCTAAGTATTTTAAGGTGACCACTGTTGTACCAAAACCGAGGAGGATAATAGAGGTTCGGTGGTCTCCTCCATCGATGGGGTGGTGGAAACTGAATATTGATGGCTGCTCCATTGGTAATCCCGGTTACCCTGGAGCTGGGGGGATTCTTAGGAATCATTTGGGAATATCCAGACGATGCTTCTCCAGGTTTGAAGGTATTGGAATGAATTTCCATGCAGAAATGGCAGCTTTCTTTTTAGGCATAAAAGAGGCGAAAGATATGCAGGTGGAGCGCCTGTGGGTGGAATGCGATTCAGCCTCAGTGGTCTATGGGATACTAGCCTCTAACATCTCTTGGGATTTTCTTCAACAGTGGTGGAGTACTGAATCTTACCTCTCCTCTATACAGTGGCGTATTACCCACTGCTACAGAGAGGGTAATGCACCAGCAGACGCCCTAGCCAAACGGGCAGCCACCACTAAAACCTTAGAGAAGTGGGATGAATTGCCAACTTTCATTACTCGCTCGGTTAGTTGGGAAGCTTCAAGCAGACCATACTACTGATTCTGCTAATGTATTACGTTCTTGGTTGAGTTTTTTATTCTCAACATTTGATATGTATCTTGTACATTCTTTTCAATTTTAATATACTTGCTGACCTTTTAGCAAAAAAAAAACGTACAAAGGTCAATTAAAGCCAGTTCAATTAATGCTTTAATTTCCCTCTTTATATCTCCTATCTGCTACCCCCCCCCTCTTTAATGTTTGCCAAGACTATTGTTTACACAATTAAAGCCAGTTTAGTTGAAGGAGGGTTTCCATGGTTGCTATTTGGGCATAATTTCTATATGATTCAGAACTTAAATGGTAGAGGTAAAGAAAATTACCTGGAGTGGAGGATTGGGATAAGAGAATAATGATAAATCTGGGGCAATCCTGCTGCTAAAAACGTAGGTCACCCTATCTTCTCTGTTCTATTAACCCAAGATGGGTAAAATTTGGCACCAAAAACCCTAAAACAAAAAAAATTAAACACTAAAACAACAAAAAAACAAAGGGAAAGAGAGTGTAATACATACAAAGAGAGAAAGAGAACGCCTGTGAGAATCGAACCAAAGGGAGAAACAGAGGGAAAGAGAGTGTAATACATACAAATAGGCGTATCTTGCTACTGATAAATCTCCATCTCCACTGACGCCGGTGAGAATCGAACCAAAGGGAGAACGCCGATGAGGACTTCCGTCTACTGTCTCGTTTTAGGGTTATTTGCTAGATTTTGGTACAAGGGTGTTTTTGGAAGTCGAATTCAGTAAAGGTACAAGGGTGTTTTTGGAAGCCGAATAAGTCATAACTGGTACCTTAGGATATTAGAGATCCTAACCGGCAGTAAGAGGTCGTAGCAATTTTCCCATAACCGGCACTAGGAGGTCATAACCGGTTTCCATTCAATTGTACAATCAACCCACTTAACGGTTTAGATTTCCTTAAAAAAAAATTGATGGCTCAGATTTACCAGTAGCGTTTAATGGTGCATTTAAGGAAAATGTTTGTCGCTCCGCTACCACCCACTCAAAGTTTATAAATGATTGTGGATGAATACAGAAATTAAATAATAAATCACGCCACTAGGGCACCATTCTTGGGTGTACATCGACATCCAAGTCACAGCCACTGGCTCCACTTGATTTGCACCCAACGGTGCGCATCAAGAGATTACTTGCATATCAACTAAAAAGAGGCTGCGCAACGGGGTTAGCTACACCAGCTAGTGAGAGAACAAAGGGGAATGCACATACACACAAACACGTAAATTCAAGCAATTATGATGCATGCTAATGTTATATTCATTTTCCACCTAGCACACAATTCTATAAGTCAAGTGTATGCTACTATGATAACTCGAGAGACACTGAGGGTCACTTAACTTATCACCCCAGTGAAACCTCAATTATCACACGGGAGGTTAGTAGAAGCCATCAAGCCACCCAGTGGCAGACCCCGATAGCCATCACTACCCCTGACCTGGCCTCTCCCACCTCCACAGGCAACAGGTGCTCAGACTATCCAACACAAAAACCCCTGTTGGCAAGGGTCGTAGCATAAGGGAACAAGAATCCTAGCCACAGATATACTACATACAAGTCCTATCATCCCGAGAAGTATTCCGGGTGCATCAACGTCCCATTCCATCTGGTACCTAGGTACCAACACGGCACGGCGCATACAGATCAGGATGATAGATAATCAATTTCATAATTAAAATTGGAGTTTTGGTACCGGCACACCAGACATCGTAACCCGATACAATGGTGAGATTAATATCGCATCACAATCATAGCAGTTCACATTTGAGGTAAATAATGCAATGCGCACAATGCTTATATTTTATATAATAGCATGATCAAGATTGATTAATATATATATATATATATTCAAACCTAACAAAATCACCCAAAACCCACTCACCGAACTCGGGTGTCACCCGGCGTGGTTGACATGAATCTCACCAGTACACCAGCTATCTATCGAGTTGGGTAGCTTAAAAATACAAAAACAATCATCAAAAGATGTATAGAGGGGTCCCAAGGTATGCCCCCAAGGTTAAAATCAAGTTTCAACCAAAACAGCATGGGCGGACTCACGGACGAAAGGAACAGGGTGAGTCCGTCCCTGACTCCGTTCAAGCCAACAGGTCAAAATACAAAGAGCGGATCCATGGATGAAACTTCTACTTGGATTCGTTCGTGCATCCGTTCGATTTCTGAGACATACCCAAGAGCAAGAGGATCCACGGACGGATGCGCCATCTTAATCCGCCCATTCATCCGTTCGATCCCTGAGACATTCCCGAGAGGGAACAGACCCACGAGCGGAGGCAACAGAGTAAATCTGTTCCTTCATCCATTCAGGTCTAGTCACTGGGATTATACTGGGCGGACTGGCCGACGGAACCACGACGGTGAATTCGTTCATGCGTCCATCAAAAATGTTTTCCGAGATTTCAAAGGGTCTTTCCTCCATCTTGAAGCCTGGAGTACACCTTGTACTCAGGGTCATGGAGGGGGTGTCTTAGGTCTCCCTAGGATCACTAGAACCTAGGCTTACCTCATGGATCCAAGATCTCATAAGGATTTAGCTCCATTTGGTCCAAAGGTAGGGTTTGGTGGTTTAAAACCAAAGGATCAGCAACCATGGCTGTAAGGCAGCTTATGGAACCTTAACTAGGGTTTGGTCTTTACCATTTGAGCTCCCTTAAAGGGTCAAGCCTCACCTTGAGTCCCAAATGGAACCCTAGGTTAGCTCAAGCTCAAGGGATCTACTTCAAATCAAGAATGGGAAATGGAAAAGAGGGATGTACCAAGGGTTTAGGTCATACCTTGGTGAGTGGAGCTCCAATTCCTGCCCTAGCCAGCCTTGAAGACCCACCTCCTCTTCCTCTTTCCCTTCCTTTCCATCTCTCCTTTTTTTTCTTTTCTTCAAGCCTTGTCCGGGCAGCAAGAGGAGGAGATGTGGGGCAGCCAGCCTTCTTGGCATGCCTTCCATCTTCTTCCCTTCCCCTCTCATTCCTCTCCTACTTCCACTTCTTCTTCTTCTTCCTTGTCTCTTCTCCTCCACGGTTTGCTTGGAGGGGGAGAGCTAAGGGAATATCAGACTTATCTTATCTTTTAAAGACCAAAGGGGTTTTAGGTCTTGTTTGTTTAAGTACCCCTAAAACACAAGTTAGTCTTTTGGATTTAATTAGGTCTTAGGGCTTGTTTAGCCCAGGTCATAACCCATTAGGTCCATTTAGTTAGGATATGTTTGGGTCTACCCTAAGTCTTATAAGACATATTTGTCCTTAAGGTTTGTTTGGTTTAAGCTAAATAGAAAATCCATCATTTATTTTTAAGTTAAGTCTTGTGGGCCTACTTTCATGGCCCAATAAACCAATGGTAAGGGCGGGAGTTCATCTGGTCCTGAGATCTAATTATGGTGTTCGGGACACAAGGATGTGGGTCCCACAGAAAAATAAATCAAAAGGACAAGTAACAGCATGGGCGGATCCACGAGCAGAACCAGTTGAGTGAGTCCGTTCATGACTCCGTTGCGGCTGTCAAGGCCCAAACTTCGAGAAAATTTACGGGGTTTTGACCCGTACTTCCAGGACTTCAAGGGGACACATATAATAATAATTTAAGTTCAAGGTCATAGACGTTGACCAATGCCACCATGGCACTACCCATGGGTAAAAGTCTAATTTGCCCCAAGGTATTTGGGTATATTTCGGGTGCTGGTGTAACAGTTACTCTTCCTCTTCTGTTGTTTGCTATTGGGCTGGATCTTGTGCTCTTTCATCATCGGCCTGGATCTGTTCTGTCTATGCTCCTTTGCTGTGTTCTCATCATGCCTCGTCACGGCTCAAGCTCCCGATCGTCCTCTTCTCTGTCCAAGTCGTCATCGGAAGGCGTTAGGGGGTCACAGGTCCCATCGTTCTGGCTTCGGTGGCACTTACCCACATAGTAGCCATCACCCTTTGTTGTATGGTGCGCTCCTACAAACCCCTCCTTGGAACTTCCACAAAGTTCCTCTGGACCTTGCAGGAAAGATGCCGCGTAGAGCTACAAATCTTCGCAAAGTCTCTATGGGTACCTTATCGGCTTTCCTCAGCCTAATTGTGACTTTATTTACAGCTCGTTGTCTTCATCTTGGGAATCCTTAGGCTTAGTTTTCATCTATTGTTTTGATAATGATAGCTTCACGGCTGAGTTTGAATTGACTGTACAACAAAGTGCTCTCCCTGGCTCCATGGTGGTGTGACTTGCTGTTGGTCCATTTAGTAAAACACCCTCTTGATGTTGTCCAGTTTAAACAAGAGAGGGAATCCCTTTCACTGTGGGTCCATAAGTCCATTCCCATTGAATGTTTCTCTTTTGGGGCCATCAAACATGTTGTTTCCTATTTAGGAAAGGTTCTGGAATATCAACCCAACTCTGTGGAACTCGGGTTACCTTTAGACACTGCCCACGATAAAGGTTCTTGTTACGAAAAATCGGGTTGTTTGCATCTCTTCTAAAATCAGGAATCCTCAGGGATTGGTGTCACCAGTGGAACTGAAATATAAATTGTATTCTATTTGTTTTCATTGTGGTTGATTCACTCATGCAATTGACTCTTGCACGATGATTAATGAAACATCTTCTCGTTTGGTTTCTGGGGAGTTTTATAAAGATGTTTTGACACCCCCTCTGATGGTAAACTACCCATTGCTTCAGTTCCCAGCCAAGCTTGCATCTTCTGATGGTCATGCTGATTCTCCTTTCTACACGGCTCTGGACTTTTTTGGTCTGTGCTCCTCTGAGGATCTAGAGGTAGACAACGAGGGCCTCTAGGATCACCCTTTGGAAGATTTGCAATCTGATGACTTTGCTGCATTTTCGGTACCCTATGGAGTGTGACACGGATCCACATCCTCTACTTCCATAACTTGTACTTCCATCTTACTTTCACGGTTTCTCAGCGTGCCACCTGTCTTTATGAGAATCCAACGGTCTACATTCAATTAATTCAATTTTTTTTGAAAATCTGATGAGACCCTCTTTGAACCGGTTTAAACCCCCAAAACCAAACCCACTTCTAATCGAACCACTTTCACTCAATCTAAACCCATCTCCATTTCACTCATCCCCATTTCATTTGAACGAAAAGCCCTAAAAGTCTCTGCAACTCATCGCTCCATGAAAGGGAGAACCTCTCGATCGCTAGACACCGTCTCACTATTAAAATCGCAAGAGATGATGATTCAAGCTCTGTAGAGCCTCTTCATCTGCAACTCATCGCTCCATGAAACCGTCTCAGTTTTAATGGATAGAGGCAGCAAAGTATCTTCATCCCTTTGAATTTTGTAGAGAGGGTTACAATATTATAACTGATAGAGTTCATATGTGGTTGAGCTTCTGCACAGGACTAATTTCTTCCCCTTTATTTTCCTTTAAAAATATGATTTATTAACACAATTTTACATAGATCTCTTTGGTTCAGGGAAGTAAGGAAAGGGTATTAAATCTCAGAGAGACTTAACTGGTATTCTATTTTTGGATCCAATATTGAATGATGATGTAAAAATAGCATATGGACTTAACTGGTGTTCTGTTTTTGGATCAAACTAAACCATCTCTGTATTTTGGATCAAATCTCAGAGAGACTTAACTGATGTTCTGTTTTTGGAAACCAAGGTAGAACAAGGAAAGCGATGAGATTAAAACATAATCCAAGTCCATACTTAAACCAAAACCGCAATGCAGAGTTCTTTTGGAATTTGATTCACTAGGAAGAGAGAGCTGAGAGAGAGAGAGAGAGAGAGAAGAAACCAATTATTATAGATTCGAGTGAAAGAAAGAAAGGGGTGAAAAAAGGAAAAAGAAAATGTAGCGACGAAGAGGGGAGATGGTCTTCTCCAATGCGAAAGCCAAATTCGTAGAGCTTGGATACAATAAAAAGGACTACAGAGTAGCAAGCAGAGCTCACTGAGTGGGTAAAGTGTGAGGGAAAAAAAATTCTCTATGAACGGAATAAAGGAATAAAGGAATAAAAGAATAAAGGAATTACAGAGACAAAACTAGGTAGTAAACTAATCAAAGAGAGAAAGAAATGCAGTTTTGAGGGCAAAGACAGAGTTGGAAGACACAAAACAAACAAAGGGGAGAACCAATTACCAAAATTGTCTTAAACCTAAGTTTAAAGCAACGAAAACTGCTCAAAGTTGTAAAAAATACCAATAAAAAATGAGAATGTTTAGAAAGGGAAAAGAAATAATTTGAGAGGAGCAGAAACTAGAAAGAATTTGTCTCATGTTCTGGATTTATGTTTTGACAGAGGGAGACGAAGAGGGAGATTTGTGTTCTTTGTATTGGTTTTTCTTTTCCATTTTTTTCATTGATTTTAGAGTAGTTGAATATCTCTCCTTTATACTTCTATACATAGTTTGAAGGCCGAAGTTGGTCTGAGTTTTGGGAAGAAGAGAAGAAGGGAGTGGAACCCCTGCCGGATTTCGTTAGATCGCCACGGCCATGAACAATGAATCAGATTCTTTGAGTTTTTCGTATGAAGAGGAGACCTTTAGTTTGATGTTCTTTGGTCTGAGTTTTTCGGAAGAAGAAGAGGAAGTAGAAGGGTTTTCAAACATCGGCCGAACTCTGCGAACTCACCTTCTTCCCAGATCGAGTAGCTTGGTTCATGGAAGAGGTTCTACAGAGCTTGAAGAGGAGAAGAATGGCTTTGAAAAGTCTGAGACGGTGCCATAGAAGAGGAGAAGAAGGGCTTTGAAACATCAGCCGAACTCTGCGATCTCACTGGAATTGTTTTGAACAGCAATGGCAGTTTGATGTTCAAGGGAGAAGAGAGCAGGAATGGCGGTTTGATGTTCGTTTGAGAAGAAGGGTTTGAACAAAACGATGTAGAGGATATTAAGTTAAGGTTGTGGGCTGGGTTTGGTTTGATCTATAAGAACCGGTTGGGTTGGATTGAGTGGGGTTTATGGTGGTTCAGACAGGGCTCAGGTGAAATTCAAAAAAAAATTGAATTCATTTATTCCCAGCCATTGGATGCTCATAAAGACAGGTGATGCGCTGACAAACCGTGGAAGTAGGATGGAAGTACAAGTAATGGAAGTAGAGGATGTGGATCCAATGTGACACTACTGCTCCTCCTGATCAACCATCTCGGATCCTCCCTGGTTCTTCGGACGAGGAAGAATACAGTGAAGACAGGTTCATTACTGCTCTGTCTAAGGACACCTCTGCACCTTCGGTTGCTCTTACCATAGCCCCATCCATTCCCGAAATTCCTGAAGTTCCCCCCTCTGTTAAGGAAACGTCTGTTCCAGGGCCTTCTTTAGTACCATCTATCTCAGGGCCTTCACCTGTTCCTTTGGTTAATATGGATTTTTTTCCCAGTTACTAACAACCCTGCTGCTTCACAAGGCTGCTTTTTCCCTCATGCACACACCATGTTTATTAACCAGCACTTTTACAGCCCTGCTCCCATCCCTGAAAACTCTTTTGTGGTTCCCCTAGAAAATATTGGTGCTGACTTGGATGGTTTCATTAGGAGTTTGACACCGAATCCCTTGCCAAAGAAAAGGAAATTTCTCCCCTCTTCCTCATCGTCTTCAACTGATTTAGAGTTCAACAATTTCAGAACTCTTCCTGCCCATATCCTTACTTCTTCTCAGAAGCCTTCTGATCTATTTTCTCTTATCCATGACTAGGTGATGGACCAAACATTGGATTCGGCTAGAGGCATTTGTAATGTTGAGCATGTCGTGACGGATGGTGGTCTTCGTAATTCTGAGGAGGAACCAGAGGAACCAATCCTAAACCCAGTATTACATCCTTACTTTGATCAAAGTTTTTATAATTAATTTCTTTTCTGTTTACTTTATGGTTATGCTCAGTATTGTTTTGTGCTGGTGGAATTCGCATCATCGATACTCTCTCGTTCTTTCAATCCTCGAAAACCCTCTTTTAAGTGTACGTGCTTTTCTATTACTCTTCCTCCTTTGCTTTTGTGGCCTGTTGATATTTTCTTGCTTGCTACTTTTCTGTTTTTGTGGTTTCTTGGTGTACACCTCTTACTATCTGTGATGAAGATCTTCTCTTGGAATTCCAGAGGGATTCATGGATCCCTTACTCAAAAAAGTCTGATTCTTTATGTTAAAATTTAGACCAGATATTGTTTTCCTTTGCGAGACCAAATGTTCTGATCATCCTTCTTTTCATTTCCCTGCACTTATGAGAAATTATCCATCTGCTGCTTTCATTAATAGTAATGGTCTCAAAGGTAGGAAAGGCGGACTGTGTGTCCTTGAGACTCCAAATACTGTGGTGACGGGTTTTTCTTTTCATAGGTTCTTCATTGCTTTTAAATATGTGGATTCAATGTTGGGTGCTTATTGGATTGTTTGTTTATATGCTCCTCCCCCGTATTCGTTGCGAAGTGTTTGTTGAGATGATCTATACCGGTTTGTTTCAAATGTTTCTGGGATGCTTTTGATTGTGGGGGATTTTAATGAAGTCCTTTCATCGGATGAAAAACTTGGTGGTTCCCAATTTCACCTATCCTCTGCTGCAGGTGGACTTAAATCATTGATAAATGACTTTTCCTTAGAAAAAACAACAATACAAGGATCTTGTTTCACTTGGTCAAACAAACAAAAACCGACTGGGTTAATAAGGGAATGTCTTGATAGAGTTTTGGCAAATCAGGATTGGTTAAACTCTTTCCCACATGCCATTCTAACAAAACTTTCATCTGTGGGATTGAATCATAACACTTTGCTTCTTCAATCCCTTGGGTTCTAGACCCTCTTAAAAAAAAGCTCTTCCATTTTCAAGAGGCCTGGACACATCACCCTGCTTTTTTTGACTTTTGCCTATCTAATTGGATTTCCTTGGGTATTGATTCTCTTCATTTAAAATTTTAAAGTTTTGCAAAACTTTTACAAAACTGAAACAGATCTGTGTTTGGACATATTGATATAATAAAACAAAATCTCATGGATAATTTTTTTTTTCTATGGAAAACAAAGCTTTCCACGATGTCTTAGAATTAAATCAGATTTCTAAGCAGCTACAATGGATTTTTGATGCGGTGGAAGCATTCGGGCTACAAAAATCTCGACATGTTTATATTAAGGATGGGGACAAAAACACTAGATTTTATCATACGATTTCAAAAACCAATTTGCGCAGGAAAAGGATAAATTTTCTGATCTTTGAAGATGGTACTATGTTACACCCATGCCCAAAAATCCGGGCTAATTTGAACTTTGGTTGTAAGTCCGAAACCCGAGCCCTAACCCGAATCTGATTATAAATCCAGAACCTGAAGTCATAGCATCAAGTACGTTATGAAATTTTGGCTGGGTGTTCGAATGGGTAAATGATGAAGAAAGAACATTTTCGGCAATGCGTCACATACCAGTAAAATGAAAGATGCCTCCCCTGTATAGTTGCAAGACCCATCGACAGATGTACGGATCGTGGTAAGTTCCACTAACTGACAAGCATAAGCCGTGTTTGATATTTTAAACTTAAATACTTTTAGCGAGAGTGTGTTAGAGTAAGTGGGGAAGATCCCCAGAGAAGAGCCCTAGGATTTCATGAGCAAAAAGCCATAAATAAGGCATCGGAGACAAGAAAGGATGCAAGCAGAGTCTTGGATCCGGCCTTGAATCCGGTGTGGGCTAAACAACAGGTTACATCGGATCCACACACGGATTCACACCCAAGTTTGGATCCAGCCTTGTATCCGATGCGGGTCGGATACAAAATTTTAAGAATTCTATGTAATACATTATTATATGTTATTTAAATGGATTATATTATAATAATGTTACTATAATTTAAGATGTATTATAATATTAATTTAATATAAATTACATACAATATAATAATATGGTGTTTATGTTTATATCTATACATATGTGTATATGATTTATTTATTTATGTAGCACATGGGTTATATTGTAATACTTAAACAAATAGTGAAGTAGGAGGTGGCTAGGGAAGAAGAGGCATGTGGTGGCTTGTTGGACAAATAGTGAAGTAGGAGGTGGCTAAGAATGGAAGTAGTGGTTGGTGGACAAGCCACCTAGCCCATGCAAGCTGAAGGTGTCATTTAATGAGATTTAGCAATAGTTTCCTAGCTAAACTAGTGACTCAAACGATTGAATTAGTTTTACATTATTGGAAGAAAAAGAAGAGGAAGAAGAAGAAGAAGAAGAAGAAGAAGAAGAAGAAGAAGTGGAAGAAGAACTTGAGATCCTATTTTTTATTTTGAAGGTAGGGACTCCACTCTCGCTTCCATTTTTCTATAAAGTCTATGGTTGATTTATCAACCCTATTCTCTTACCCAATTGCCTTAGGATCAAGCTTGAAATCAGTCTTCCCTATTCTTGAGTTCTGTAATGAAATCTAACTAAGCAAAGTCTCACTAAAATTTAAGATTTAACTGTTTTTCAAATTCAGAATTTATAGTAACTATTACCCAATATTAATCCTTGATAGCTCCTTTAGGAATCTATGAAAATTGAGCTAAATCACCTCTATGGGGAGCTTGATGCTCACCTCTAAGACTACTCTTGACTTTCTATTTAATCCCTCACTTGAATCTAAGAACTTTAATGGCAAACCCTAGGTTTGGGTCTTTTTGGATGATTTATTCATTGATCCCAACAAATCCCTTGATAGGAGTGGGGTATTATGACCCTAGGTGACTTAATGACCTTTTCCCCA
Source organism: Telopea speciosissima (assembly GCF_018873765.1). NCBI lineage: Eukaryota > Viridiplantae > Streptophyta > Magnoliopsida > Proteales > Proteaceae > Telopea > Telopea speciosissima. Next base: position 16,835,093 of record NC_057917.1, read on the forward strand.
AGTTCTTATGGCTTAAAATTCAAGTGAAATCAAGTTGAGAATCTCAAACCTTAGGAAATTCAGATTCAACAGTGGTGGACCCAGGCCCGAAACCGCAATAAGAGTCTACACCTATTCTATTTTCAGGTGGACCCAGAGATGGACTCAGGCCAGAATCCACAACAAGAGTCCACACCTATTCTGTTTTCAGGTGGACTCAGACCAGAATCCACCCAAGAGTCCAATTCTGATTTTTGGGGCATTTTACCCCGGTTGGACCCAAGCACTATGCCTCCTCATAAATTGGATGAAATTTCACTTCAAGTTGGGTAGCATGTTCTATCTTCTATTCTGAGAGATTGATCCCTGTTTAGTAAAATGGTACAACGCCACCATCCGAACTTTATTTACTCTGATTCTAATTTTGTTAGAAACTAGATTCATAGGGCTTCATTTTGCTAGAATAAACTATTGCCCAAATCTGCCCCTATGTGATCCAAAAATTTCATACAAAATCTCCCATTTTTCCTTTAAATTCTTGTAACTACTATTAAACCTAAACTTGATTCTAAACCTATTCTAACCTAACCCTAAGGCTACCCTAGGATCCCACCAACATTCAAGCATATCCTAATACTTGTGTATGACTTAATAATTATAGGGAATAATCATTTGGTCATCGAACCTATCGACAACCAACTCGAGAATCAATCCAGCTTCGCAAACACAAGCATAACAAGGTGAGTGGGAATATGTCATACATGTAGGTGTAATATAATTGTTGTGCTATAATATGATAATTTATTACGTTATTTCTCTTTCTTATTTATTATTATTATTATGAGAGTTAAATGAAAATTGTTGAGGCATAATATTGTTGTTGATATACTTGCATATGATTGTCAGAATAGATGCCATAGTCGGCTTGAAAATGAAAGGTATGGTGTGCCGTAGTATGGGATGCGGGAGCACCGTACACTTCATACTATGTTCATATAGAATGGCATGTGGCTAGGGATCAACATCACCCATACTACGAACCCTTACCAACAGGGGTTAAGGTGTTGGATACCACAATTGTGTGAGGTCAATGTCCTGAGAGGGGCATTGGTCTTTCAGTAGACTCATCGGGTCATTAGGACAGGTGGTGTCGGTTGTTCCATCAGCCAATAGGGCTGGTGGTAGCACTGTGGTAACTTAGAGGGCTGGTCGGGCTGACCTTGGGAAGAGAAGTTGGAGCCGACTAGTTTTCTCCGATAACTCAATGGATGTATCGCGGATGGGGTTGGAAGCCCGCACCAGGGATACATGTATTGGGATTGTAGTAGTACCTTCTTACCTGGACTTAGTTTTGTTGTTAAGTGGATTTGATAATAAAACTGAACCTCATGCATATAGGATCATGTTTGTGTTGCATCTGCATGCATGGTTTATTTTTCATTCACGGGCTCGGTGGAGCTCACCCCTGTGGAATATTTTCTTTTAGAATATCTTGCAGATGAATGTGATGGTAGCAGGAACGATTACTTCGAGGCAAAGGCTGATGACCACTGTGAACGTGCTAGTGCAGACCTAGAGGGTTGTGACCCTAATCATGCGAACTATTAGGGTGCCCTTGGAGAACAAGGACTGATGATGTGGTGTTATCTTTTTGTTTTCTTTTATTAAAATACTATTATTTTGGTGAAAGAGTTCCCACTGTTAATATCTTGGAGTAGATGTATCTTGGGCCGATGGTTGTGAATCTTGGGATACCGACCGTTTAAGAACTTAATGTAAATAATATGTATATAAAACTTATAGTACCTTACTTTTCCTGCACTCTGATCAATGTAACAGTTGTTATTTTGATATTTTGTTGTGCTTGTGATGTGTATTTACTACATCTGGATCCTGGAGGTCTTCGAATACTTTAGGTATTTGGGTCAGCCATCGAATCCTCCCAGGGGGTGGGTTCGGGGTGTGACATACTAAATTGGAGGACCCAAAGTGTATGGCTTGGGCTTTTGCTGCACATCTTAAACATATGTTCACTACTACTAATCCACTTGATCCTGCTTTTGTGGAATGTCTATTCTCCCCAATCCTCTCTACCAGTGCTAGGCTTTCCTTATGTGATTTGCCATCTATGGGTGAGGTAAGGAAGGTGGTCTTTTCGATGAGCCCATGGAAAGCTCCAGGTATGGATGGTTTTTAAGCTTGTTTTTACCAAAAAATTTGGGATCTTTTAGCTAATGATGTTCTTTCTTTTGTACATAATTTCTTCCGTTTTGCTGCTCTTCATTCTGGAGTTAATCACACCTTAATTTGTGTAATTTCTAAATCGGACTTAGCTTGTAAAGTTTCTGATTTTCGACCAATAAGTCTTTGTACTGTGTCTTATAAAATTTTGGCTAAAATCATTGCTAATCATCTCAAATTCATCTCCCTTCTTTCACTTTTCCTTTTTAAGTAGTGTTTTTGCCTAGACGACAAATTTCTGACAATATTATTATTGCCCAGGAAATCTTTAATTACCTCAATCACAAAAAAGGTAAGGGTGGTTTTGTTGCTATCAAGCTTGATATGTCTAAGGCTTATGATAGATTAGAATGGTCTTTTGTTAAGGTGATTTTTGACTTTTTAGGCTTTGGTGAAGATTGGGGACGTCTTCTCTATGCTCTCATCACCAATACATCTTTTTTCATAAAACTGGATGGCAGCCCTTTTGATTTTTTGAAAGCCTCTAGGGGAATTCGGCAAGGATGCCCCTTAAGCCCTTATCTTTTCATTTCTGCTATAGAGGCGCTATCCAGACTTCTAGATACCTATAGGGAACTTAATTTATTCCATGGTATTAAGATTACTAGAAATGCTCCTGAAATATTTCACCTTCTTTTTGTAGATGATACTTTCATTTTTTGTAGGGCCATGGTCGAAGATCTCCGCATAATCAAACCTGTTTTAGACCTTTTTTCTGACTTCTCTAGACAGGAAATAAACTATGGAAAGAGTGGCATTTGGTTCAGCTAAAATGTTACCCCTGTTGAGATATTGATGAGTTTGTCAAGTGAACTTTGAAGATAACAGTAGTTCACCGAAAAATCTTGAGAAATGACCATCGCACCCCCTGTAAACTGGAAAGATAAAAATGACTAGGGGCGTGCGCCCTTGTGTTTGGGCACAGGGGTGGTATGTGCTGCGTAAATAGTGTTTGAATGACACCATTATTGGTGTATTTAGAATTTGACACATTTTAATTGTCTCGCCTTATCCTCAAAAAGTTCTTTAAGAATTGGGGTTATACATAAGTTGAAAGTGACATATCATGATGTCATTATCAATGATATCATTGTCATGCATATTTTTTGAGCACGTGTGAAATGACACTATTACCCTCATTAGAAAAAAAATTGTTTGTCATACTAAAACGGCAAAAAAAAAATTAAAAATTATTTGACACTGTGAAGGGTGTCAATAAGAAAATCCCTTGGGTGTTGACAGTGTTGGCAGGATGTACGTACTGCCAAGTTATTCTCAATTTCTCCCTAGATCTAGAGGATATCTTCATAGTTGCCAATCACCTTAACACAATGTTCCTAGGTATTACATGAAAACCCACTTTAAATTATTTACCATAATTTTAAAAAAAAAATTAATTACCATTGGTGAACAATTATTCAATGTTTTAAAAAAAAATTTGGGGTAAACATTGAAGCTGTGTTTTTTATGCATTCTTGAAATAGATTCAGGGTCTAGAATGCATTTTGAAACTAGAAAATAGAAAAGAATCAGGTTTCAAAATGTGTTCTAGACCCAGAATTTATTCTGAGAATTCATGCCAAACACAGTGTTTCAAATAAAAGCAAGCCGATATTTCATAAACATAACACATAGTTGTTATATATATTCTTCATCTCAGGTACCACTCTCCAATTTTGTCTCTTTTTTTCCACACATGCATTGTAGGAGGGAAAAAGATAAGAATTTGGATCCTGTACTGCCGAGCTGCCTGACAGGACCGTGCTGCCCAGACACGGGGCTTTGCACAATTACCGCCTTACCCCAGAAGGTTCTCCGGCATAGAAAGTGTTCGTAAGAGATAAGAGTGTACCAATGCTTCTCTCTCTCTCTCTCTCTCCATATCGTCACTCACCCAACAACCCACTAAATGGATAGTTTCTGCTCCTAATTTTCTTGGATTAGTACAATAAGCTTTAACAGTTCATGATATGTAATTTACTGGATTATAAAAAAGTATTTCCATCATCATTTGTGGTATATAACCAAAACAGAACCCAATTACTAATTCCCTTCATACAAGTAAACTTTGTTCAAAAAACTGATTTAAATGGCAGAGTAGAACATAAGAAATCCAAATAAGAGAACATATAACTTAGTGCTTCCCACATGCCACTACTATGATGAGACATTTTAGTTCATATATATGTTGTTTGTCATGATTTAAGTTAAAAACGAATATCAAATACTATATATTACAAGAAAGATGGGAATTGGAAAGGAACTGTTATGTATGTCTCGAATTCTTGTACCTGTTATGAAGAATGACCCGCTCTGACATTATTGGTGGCGATCCGAATGGAACTTTTTCTGAGATCTGTGATGGTAGTGGACTCGATGGATCGACCAAATCTGATCGAGGAGTATTTATAATCTTTACCCGCTTTGTTGTAAAGTAAGTGAGATTTGGGGTTTGAGATTTAGGGTTTCTGGGAGAGAGCAACAGCGTCGTTCTTAGGTGTTCTTGAGAGATCTCCTTTGCAACTTTCTCCGATTTACATAGTGAAACATCTTCAACTTCACCCGTGGATGTAGCACACCATATTGGTGTGTGAACCACATTATATCTCGGTGTCATCTTGTTCTGTTTTCAATTTTTTGTTCGTGTTTTGTTTGGTGTTTGATGTAGCGGATATTTCAGAAAAGTACTTCAATCGGTTGGACCAACAGAACAAGTCCACCCAGAGTGGGCGGAGGTACTAAACAAGTTGGGTCTCATAATATATCAAATCGAAGATCTCGAGGAGCTCTACATGACACATTGCCTCTGGCGGTGATTATGTCATTTTTTGGCCATCCAGACCCGTTTTGAAGGCGAAAAGGCTCGTCGAAGTTTGAAATTTGAATTTTGACGCAATTTTTTAATTTAGAATTATTTGCGCTCTTTTTTAAATTTTGAATTGTATTCGCCTTTATATATATAAGAGCTCATCTATAACTGTAAGGTCATTCTGATATCTATTGAAAATTTGACATTTTTGTCCCTTTCTTCTACCTTGTGGATTCAAGGTCGTCTGTGCTAGAACAATATCTAGCCCAGCTTACTTCTACTGCGTCAGTGTTTGTTCTAATAGGAACTGCATTCATTTTATCAATATGTAACCAAATAAAAATAAAAAAAGAGGAAATCGAAAATGTTTGTAACGGATTTCTTCAAAACAAGGGGCAAGTTGGGAAAAATATACAGAGTCATCAATCAATAGATTACCTCTGCTTTGCAAACCGAAGTCCTATATAACACAAATAACACAAATGGTGACACTGTTGGATCCCAAAATTAATGCAACTTCGGTGTGTGCAACAAGGGAAAAAGGAAGTTGTGTTGCTGAAAAGATGGAGAAAATAAGTGAATCAAGGGTTTTGAAAGAGGGAGAGTAGCAGATGATTGACCAAGATTATTGGTCGTCCAATAAATTAAGAAAAAGGTATTAGTCATCGATGAGATCCAAAAATGATGCTTGTAGGAGGAAGTTGTGTAAGATTTCCATAAGGTGGGCTGGCATAGTCCCACTTTTATTTTATTAAAATCGATTTAGTTGTGTTGATGGGAGCTGCCTTAATGGTATGACTCCAGTTACTATGTGTGGACCTAAAGTATTGTTTCCTTAATGGGAAGGAAACCCTAGTTTCTATGCAGGGTTGATCCCTACCCTCATCACTATAAATAGTTGTCACTGGCCCATTAAGTGACCTCTATGAGAAAACCTAAAGTTAAGTGGAAGAGGGCAGACCAGACCAACGTTCGTATGCGACAGGGATCGTAAAGAAAGTTGTCGGCTTCAAATCATGAATCCAGGTACGCCATTCACACCTCCGTAATTTATGTGTATGCTCATTGATCTCCATGAATGTTCCGCATGAGTTATTCTATCAATGGTATCAGAGTTGATCATGGTTGATCAATGGGGTTGCAGTTTTTTTTTATTTTATTTTGGTTGTGTGAATCGATCCAACAGATATAAAAAATAATAATAATAATAATTTGCATCGGCCATGGCCGTGGCTTTTATGCTCACGGACCGTAGGCCAAATACAGTGAATTCTATGAGGTTTTTTTTTTTTTGGGCATAATTTTTAAAAAAAAAAAAAATTTTGGCAAAGCAAGTTTTGCCTTGCCGGAATGCCCTGCGGATTGGCTACCAGTGGCCATGGAGATTTCTTGGATTTTACGGCCATTGGATGCCGGGATAATGGTCGTCGGTGGATCGCGAATGTTCGTCGGTGTTTTTCACTGGCCGTCGACCCATGTTTCGATCACCACAAGAGGCGGCAGCCATGGTATTTGGTTAAACCCTAAAAGTTTGTTTTGGTTTCCAGTTGGGGTTTTACCGGCCATTGAGGCCGGGATTTTGGTCGCCGGAGTTGGGTTGTTGTTCGTCGGCATTTTCTCTAGCCATCGATCCTTGATTTGGCCACCACGGCCGGCGGTGGTGGTGGATTTTGCTTTAAATTATAAAAAACCCTATTTTTTTCGTTTCTGTTGATGTGTTTTGGGGAAGAAGATGGGGGAATATTCCCCATCCGATTCCCCCATTTAGAATTTTTTTTTAAAAAAAATTCAAAAAAGTCGAAAGGTAAAAAAGGATGGTTAAAATGGGTTATACTATCGTGAGCCGGCCAAGGGTGCTAACGTGCGCCCAGGTCGGGTCGACCCGACTACCCAACCCTGTAACCCGGTTGGGCGACCCATTTTTTACCCGACCCGGGTGGGTCGTTGACGGTCAACGATTTGACCGTTGACCATTGGTTTGACCGGTTTGTGGTGGTTTATCCAGTTCGGGTCCGGTTCATGTTTCACCGGTTCGCCCGGTTCGGTTCTGGTGCACCCTAGACAAAATTAAATAAAAAAGGAAGAAACATAAATAAGTTTGGTTTTGTTTTTGTTTGATAAATAGAAATAGAAATAACAGAAACAGAAATGAATTTGGTTTGGTTTTTATTTTTTCCTGTTTTATAAACAGAATCTATAAACAAAAAAAAAAAAACAGAAATAGAAATAAAAAGGCTTTTGGTTTATTTTCTGTTTTGTTAATTCTGTTTATACTTTGTGCTATTCTGATATGTCACGATAGGGAACACATAACTTCTAACACTTAGAAAAAAAATTTGATGTGTTTTCAATTTTCACATAATGAGATTTGGTGATTGCCATTATGATAGAAAAAATTATTTACTTGTTGGATCTAGTAATGGCATGATAGGACACCTTATATATACATATTAATTGTTTCATACTCTTGTGTTCCATAATACAGTACAAATCTTTGATGGTATACATTGTAACAATAGGACATATGCGATGTATATCTCGTGACTGTTTGTTATTGTTACCATGAGGCAATGCTTGTACATTGTGGTGTATCAATAGAAACCCGTTTATGTGTTTAATTTATACCTCGTTATGTTTCAAATTGGCACGATAGGGAACTAGTATGTATAGTAACACTTGGAATTTTTTCTCTTGTACTTGCTATATGCTTAAAGAAGACTTTTAGCAGAAATAAAATGAGCCCATTCGATTTTTTTTTTTTGTGGCTTATTATTATTATAAAGTCCATTAAATTTGAAAATGTGTAATATGGATATAAGCATGTATTAATTTTCTTTATTAAAGGCTTATCAACGTTTTATGTCATATTTATCGTATTGTCATATTGACTGGTCGAACCAATGGGAGGATGGAATTATGTACTCCGAGCTGGTTATATGGTTCGACCAGTAAGATAATATAATTATGAACCTTGTTCAGATTTTGGCTCAATTTTGTCTGGTTTGGTTCAATCAATTCAGACTATGAAATATTCATAGAAATTATTTTTTGGTTGATTCTATTTACAGAAGTAATTTCTGGTTGAGATAATTCATGGAAGCGTTTCAGAGAAATGCTTTTGCTTTAGAATACTATTTATGTTTCATAGAAGCACTTCTAGTTCAGGGAAACAATTCTATTTTGGAAACAGTTTTAATAAAAGTAATTTTTTAAATTATTTTAAGGCTACTTTTAAGCCATTTTTGAACCATTTTGATCATGAATTATAAGAGTACCTTGAACCGGTGGGAGTATAACATTTAAGTCAAGGGTAATTTAATGTTCCATACAGTGTCAGGAACGTGTTAAAGTATACTCTCAATTTGAGAGACATTAGATTAAACTCTCACATAAGGGTCTGTTTGGCTGCATTAAGTATCACTTTGGCCTTTTAAGGTGTTGTTTGGATACATAAAGTAAATTTTGGTGCATATTGGTTGTTTATTTGGTTAATCATTTATGCCTTATTTTTCCTCATGCTATGTCACATACATGTACTTTTTCAACATCACATTTTGGACTATTCTATGTGTGGATTCAATGCCATTAAGGTTGTGACATCTAAGTAAGTCACAAGGCGGTAAGTAAAACCACACGTGAGTTATAATATATAAGGAACTCGTGACATTTTGTATTGTCATGAGGTATTATAATCAGTGATGTACGTTTTTGATTATTTGTGACATTTAGAAAAACACATTAATGCTTAGTATTTACAAATTTACCATTGAAGGGATATTGTTGTCACATGTTCCATCATTTTATATCTCATAAAGTTATTTTAGGCAATCTTATAAATTTGTGAAGGCATTGAAATTTATTTTTTGTAACTTCTGTATAAGATGAACATGATGATGTTCACATACAATTAAGGTTTTGAATCATGAAAGTAGTAAGCTTCGGCTTATAAAGTTACGGATTAAATACTTCCATCATAGTTTCAATGAAACCTACTAGAAAAGTCTTGAATCGATTGACCATAAATTATTTATGGAAGTGAATCAGAAATCCTACGGTTTTAAGTTTGACATAATTTTTGAATTCCATATAAGACCTTATGATCATTGTGTTTGACTTCATTTCTAGAAATCGCTTCTGTTGATTGGTTCTAATATTATTTCGAGTCTTGAAAAATTATTTATCAACAAAAATTTGTGGGTTACCTTATGTACTCACAGTCATTATTTTGGAACCTCTACGAAGTCGTAATTATGAATCTATTGACTTGTTAGTCCTTCTATTGTGCACTATTTTTCCTGTCATCGTATTTCACTTGGTTGGGTCGACTCAATAATCTGGCCAGTCGACTTGTTTTTGGGCCAGTAGACTCGTTGTCAGTATGGTCTTTTGATTTTGACTGATTTTGGTCTTTTGGTTTAAGACAGAGATTCGAACAAGGTTGTTTAGTTCGAAAAAATATGAACAAATTTTAGATCTTATATGAAGCCTTCTTAAGATGTCACCATGGGAAGATAGAATTCTATCCTACTATATCATACTATGGGTGATGGATGCATTACACATTGGTTTATATGCAGTACACTTGGCTTTCATGATTTTTTAGCCAACTTGATGTATTTTGACTTGCTCATAGGTGTTATACAGTCTGTGACATTCATTTTTGACACGAGGGATTGCATGTAGCCTATTCTTGATATTGACATCCTGTGATAATTCTAAACGTCATGAAAAGATTAATTTAAGTGATATTTCTGTAAATATATTGGTTATGTGTATTTTATGATAAAAGCAATATTGATGAAAATTATTGAAGTAAAATGGACATTCAGTAGCAATCCAAGTCTATGGGGTTCATGAATTAAGTGATTATGCTTCCACTCAGTAGGCTAGTTACTTGGATTGTGAGATCATCATTGACTATTCAGATGGATTGCAGTCAAGAAAATCATATGGTGAATGATGTGCTCTTGCCACCACAGGTGAGTCATCGTTTGGTCGATTTCGCTTGATGGTGTTAGGATGACATTTTGGGCTTCATAGCTTTAGAGGTTCTTGTCTTGCCACCACAAGTGATGGAATCTTTAGAGTGGTGTTGTTTAAAGCATCTCGCCTTGCAGGTGAGAGATTCCACTACGTATTGGGGCGATCTTGCCACCACAGGTGTGACCCCGATAACACTGGATCTTTCCCTAGTTTACGTTTTCCTACAGTTACTGAAAATAAAACTGGAATAAATCTGATTAATAAGTCTTAATTAATCAGTTTTAGTCATTGGGATATAGATATGCCTTAAGTTTATTGCATATTGTATATTTTGGTAAATTTTTGTGATCATGCTTACCTGCTTTAACTTCTCAATTATCTTCCATTAAAATCTTGAATGGTTCCAATTTAGAGAATGGAACGAATTCTTTAATATTTTTTGTGATCATAATGAGAATGGATTTTACCATTTTAGAGTTGACAAACCTCCCAAGCCATTGACTAACAGCTCCATTGTAGATAAAGGTCTTTATGAAAAGTGGGAGGAGTCAGATCGGTAATGTCTGATAGTCATGATATACATTATGAACATGACCATCAAGAGAAGTATCATTTTGATTGAGAGTGCTAAGGACAAAAACTCATTACACCTACAAGCATAAGAGTCATTGTTTATGATAAGCTTTGAAAAGCACTTACATGGATTTTGTGTTGTTTACACCCAGTTCTTATAATAGTGTGAGTGTGTTTGTGGATATATAAATTATGTCATACAAGTTGAATTAAATGAAGATAAAATACTTAATACGTTTCTTGTATGGTATATTATTCAGTTATTCTTGTTTTAGTTTGGCAATATTTATCTGAATATCAATGGGAGTTAGATAAGCTTTTCTTGTAATTTATAGTGATGATATTCTTGATGCAAGTAATAATGTTACCCTTCTACTTGAGACAGAACAGTAATAATTATTTTGATAAGAAAATCTTGGTGAAGTCTCTTATGTTTAGGCATTAAGATTCACCGTAATAGAACTATATGTATTTTTTGGTTTATCTCAAAAGAGCTTTCCTATGAAAGAAAACAGATTTACCAATACTCGGTGAACTCAAGTGAACAACACTCTTTGTGCATCTAATGTTGGTAGTTTAATGTGACCTCAAGAATACATATGGAGTGATATTGTTTATTTTAATAATCTTGGAGTAGCACATTAAGTAACAACCAAGATGACCTAAAAGACCACATGTTGATATATGTTTTGTGATTGCAGATGGTGCTATATGTTAGAACAGTGTCTAACAGGCACTGACTGCTTTTTCACATACAAATAAGGGATTTGTGGCTTGTTACGATGTCACTGTTTAGGCTCTATGGCTGAGGAATTTTTTTTTAACTTAGGAAATTTGATATCCATGCTTCCTTGTTAGAGAGAAAGTATGTGAGTCACAAAACTCAGTAAGGTACATTACTACAGATAGTATGATTGTTGATCCTCTCACTAAGGACTTGACTCCAAAAGGTTTTCAGGAGTATGTCAGTAATACGAAACTTGTTAGTTCTTTTGATGCATTTTATTAGTGGGAGTTTTGCTTATGTATACAGTTGCAACTGATTTCACATTCTTGTCATTTTGTGATATTTTATTCTCGAGAATATACATGCATCTTTATTATGGCCATTTGTTTATGTGTATACACTTGTTTAATTGCCTCATAGAGAATTAATTGAGGTCATATATGGTGTATTTACCTCATTCGGTATACGAGGTTCCAGTCAATACATGCACATCCAGTTCTTAAGTAAATGCATGCAGATTCTATTGTGTACACTTGATTTTTGTCTCCTTCAGATATTTGAGGCTATGTGGTGTATTTGTCTTCTGTGGTATCTGAGGCCTTCAGTAAATACATGCATATTTTGTTCACTAAAAGAGCCTCATTCGGTTTCGAGGACGTGTACTAGTATGTTAGGACATTCGGACCCAGTCTCAACGAGCTTCCTTACGTGAATTGTTTACGTTTGGATGACGCGCATGGTAAATGAGACCTTCAGTATTTGTCTCATGGGACTCATTCGATTTTTGAGCTTGGACCAATTTGGAAATTGACATGTTGATCATTATATCATGCATTTTCCATACCACACTCTCATACTGTACAGCCCAAGTCGGTGAGGCCATAAACACTTTGACGTGTTAGGTCCCATGTCTCTTTAGATGTGATGATCTGCACTATTGGATGTTTGTAGTTTCATTCGGACCAAGGCATTAGGTTTAAGGTGTACTCCATTCAACACTCTCTTTTGTGGCCACAATCAGTTTATCTAAACCGAAGAGTCATTTTAAAAGTTTTTCAAAATCAAAACTTGTGACATATGCAGCCCAAGTGGGAGATTGTAAAATTTTCATAAAGTGGGCTGGCATAGTCCCACTTTTATTTTATTAAAACTGGTTTAGTTGTATTGATGGGAGCTGCCTTAATGGTATGAGTCCAGTTACTATGTGTGGACCTAAAGTATTGTTTCCTTAATGGGAAGAAAACCCTAGTTTCTATGCAGGGTTGGTCCCTACCCTTACCACTATAAATAGTTGTCACTGGCCCATTAAGTGACCTCTATGAGAAAACCTAAAGTTGAGTAGAAGATGACAGACTAGACCAACGTTTGTGTTATACCCGCACCCCGGGAGTATAATTAATTATTAATTCTTCCCCGTGACGTGTAGTTATCACTGCCACGTATGCCGATGAGTTGTTCTTACTGGTGGTCAAACCCAGCTATATTGACCAGAGTACGAGGTTGCCTGTGGAAACTAGTCGGGACCACGGAGGTTGCACCTTGACATGTCAGGGGTAAGTAGTTGACCAAATTTTGTTTTGTGCTTACTGCCCTCTCAAAGCCCTCGAAGTGTGGTCCAAAGGCCCTGACCTCTTATGGTGGGAACCACCTTCCTACTCGCATCGGAGGCAAGGTTACTGGCTGCCTCCGACCCTGCATCCAATGCTGCTGACAAGGACCCTTGTGGGTGAGACCCTATGGCTAAGGTACTATTGGTGCCCTGTCATGTTTGACCCTACCCTTACCCCTTTTTATTAACTTGACCTTATGTGGGCCTTGGGGCCCAAATTAGGGATTTTAAAGCTTGTGTAGGGATGAATGGTTGTTTGACCCTAGCCTACACGTATGAGGCCTTATCCAAATAGGCCAATAAAAGTGATTTTCTATATGAGAGAGAGGGGTAAGACTATTCCTTAGTCTTTCTTTTTCTTTTCTTTCCTAACCTAATCGTGAAAAGGAGAGGAGAGCTTTGAAGAGAGGAGGCGGCAAGGAGGAGAAGAAGGAGAAGGAAGGGAAGAAGAAGAAGGAAACGGCTGCTGGGTTTGGAGCTTTAAAGAGGGCACATCGTGTGTACCTCAAACCAGGTAAGCCAAGTGCCCTTTTCCCCCCATTTTTCTCTCTTCCCCCTTGCTCGTTTGAGCTTGGGTGGTTCGTTGGTTGCAGCCCCAAGATGGGGATTTCTTTTTGGAAACCCAAAGGGTTAGCTCGAGTCATGTGTAGTTTCCCCTTGTAGGATGCTTTCCTATTTTCATTACAATCCTATAAAGACCTCTATTTTGACCTCTTGCTGAATCTATTTGATTCTAAAGCTTCAACCACCAAAGAAAACCCCAAATCTGGATTTTTGAGCTTTTGATCCTTTAAACCCCCTTAAATCTTTGAATGTTGGGTGTTTCTAAGACCCAAATAGACTCCAAGACACCCCTCCCTTGTCCCTTGAGGCTTAGAGAACCAAATGGGACAACCCCGGGCTTTTAAAGACCTTGAAATCACACTTGGGTTGCATCGGAGGCAAGGCTGCGTGAGTCCGATGTTTGCCTCCGATGTGTCCCGAGCTGCGGGAAGGTCGGAGGCAAGGTCGGAGGCAAGATTGCGTGAGTCCGATGTTTGCCTCCGATGTGGCCTGAGCCTGCAGGAAGGTCGGAGGCAAGGTCGGAGGCAAGCCTGCTGAGTCCGACGTTGCCTCCGATGCAGTTTTTAAGGCTTATAACTTATGTAAACTGTGGGGTTTCTCATTGAGGCCTCCCCTACACTCTCTCACACTCTTATTCACTTCCATAGGTGCCAACATATGTGCAATGGGGTGATTTTGAGCAGGAATCGTTGCGCTTATACAAATTCCATTTGAAGTAATTGGTGAGTGGGTTTGGGTGACTGTTTGAGCTTGTTTACTATTGCTTATTCATGCATTTATGAATTATATTGTGACATTATCATTCAAGCATGATTGCATATTTGTATTTATTCTTATTCGATGATGATGATTTGGATGATATGGATTTGTGTTGGGTTACGTGTCGGAAATCGGCACCGGAACCCCCGTTACGTGGAATTGTATATTGCATCTCATTCTTGCTGTATGCGCCGTGTTGTCTTGGTACCGGGTGTTAGATGGAATGGGACGTTGACACACCCGGATGTACCTCTCAACACGATAGGATTCATGTAGTATATCGTGGTTAGGCTCGTTCCTATGCTACGACCCTTACCAACAGGGGTTTAGGTGTTGGGTAGCGAGCACTTGCTGTGGAGAGTTAGAGAGGCCAGGCCGGGGTAGTAATGGTTATCGGGTCCGCCTCGGGTGGTGATGACTACGACCGGCGCGGGCTCCATAGTAATAATTGAGGTTGCATTGTGGTGAGAATGGAAGGATCCATAGTGTCTTCCCGAGTTATTGCAGTAGCATATACCCATTGACTTAGCATTGTGTGTTAGGTGGTAAATGAATTAATAATGGCATGCACCATGGACTATTTGTGATTGTGTGATTGTGCATCCCCTTTTCTCTCTCACTAGCTCGATGGAGCTAACCCCCGTGTACACATTCTTTTTAGATTTTGATGCAGATGATTACTGTGGAGCCAGAGACCGTGACTGAGGATCATGGCGATTGTTGCCCATGATGATTGTGCCTACGGGCTGTATTGATACTTGGGACTTGTTCCCTTCTTTTGTTTTTTTTTTGGGGGCCACGTGCCTTATATAAATATTTATTGTTATACTTGTTTTGGGGTAGTTATGCTATGGTCATTCGGGATATCCATCCAAACTATTTATGTATCACTTACTAGGGTGAACATGAGGTAACTCATCAGAACGCTTCCGCTTATTTTATGATCGTTGGAAATGTAATATTCCTTTATCTTTCGCACTCTGATATTATTGTATTGTAATATTGGTTTATGACTGTGAGTTGGCCACTGCATCGAGATCTTGGCGGTGAGGTGGGATGACGCGTGTCACCCCAATCATACCCTGATATTGTATTTTATCCCTTGTCGGGATAGGGGTGTGACAACATGGTATCAGAGCAATGATGCTCTGCACCGACCATAGTCTTGCGGACTCTTGATTTACTCTCTACAATTAGGTTCTAAACTAAAAATCTTCAAGAACATAAATGATTGTGTGCAGACATAGGAGAAGACTGATTGTGGTGAAACAAGGACTTAGAAGATAATAGGTAACATGGAACTTAGGACTTGAACCATAGGCTGTTAAGCTACAACAATGTAATTGCTTGGTTGAGTCTTAAGTAGGTCATAGATGGGAAATTATATGCTATAATTCATAAACACTAATGAATCAATCATAACTAAGCACAATTATCAGCAATGATTTAAACAAGAGAGAATTAAGCAAATACATCGAGATACATATAAGATTAATTACAAATATCTAATTGTTCCAAATCTTCTTGGGAGGCAATCATATCCTTCCCATTTCAACATTCATGATTTCATCCATTCCAACAAAAACATATGACTCCATCCTGCTCAATCAAAAGATACCAATCTAAACACTATAATTGTTTCAGATTCTCTGTTTGGGCATAACTGTGCCTTTCCCAACTCAGAATGCAAGACCCCATTTGTTCCAATTCGAAACTTTTGATTCTGGTTATCTCAGATTAAATATACAAGTCTACCATTTCTAAAAGTTCCTAGTTGTTCATCCTAAGACAAGAACTAGAAGAACTGATCCGGGATAACTTCAATTTGTTGAGAGAAAGCTGGGCTAGTCATTTGCACCACCGCCACCACCGCGACCAAGAAAGGTGTTGATGTCATCTACCCCTCTCTCGATACCCTCTAGGCGCCGAGTCTGGTCGAAGAGTTGCTTCGTGACCTCATCGAAGCCATCCACCACTCGTAGGTTCAGCCGCCTGATGGCCGACAGAATGTCACTACCTCTCGCCTGATGAAGGAGTAGGGATTCCTTCCAGGTGAATAGTAGGTCTTCTCTTCCCCAATGGAGACATTGATAATGCCGGCCAACTATGCTGCAGTGAAGGCTATAGGAACCCCCCTTACATATGAAACAACCCGATAGTTTTGTGTGCCCGGGTTCCCGGTGTTCAGATTTGCATAGAAATATCCGATGAGTTTTGGGTAATATGGTTCAGGGAGGTTGAGAATGTCGGTCCACCCCAATGCCTCGAATCTCTATTCCACCTTGTATGCTTTGAGATCATCCAACACTACATTCCGCCCCTTCCACTAGATTTTTGAAGCGGAAGTAGTCTTGGTAAAGCTCTTGGTCCTCTATCTTTTGAAACCATAGTGGATCTAGGACAGTTGGTGCAACTTGTTCCACGCATGCACGCCGTGTTCTTGGAGCCATTGATTGTTTTAACCTGCAGCTAAAAGCCAAGTAGATAGCAAATTAATACCTTGAATGCTAAGGCCTAAGTAGATGATCAATGTAAGGTTATGAGGTTTAAAATCTAGCCTTTGATTCTTTTCCCAAAGCAAATTAAATTACAACAATATTCTTATGCTAGAAATTTCTGATTTTTATCAAATTGTGATCTAAGAAGTTGGGGAAAAAGGAAAGGCATGGCCATTATGTGAATGACATGATAAATAATGAAGATTCATGGTCATAATATGCCTAGAAAGTAATATTTTATACAAAATAGTGGGTTCAAGCAAGAAATTGGTTTATTCAATCATGGAGCATGCCTTGAACTTCAAAGAAATTTTTTCAGATTTTGTGGTTGGAAGTTTGAATCTTGGAAAACAAGTAAATATGGTTTGTGACAACTCAGAGAATGTAAGCTAAGCCCTATCTAGTAAGACCGAATCAAATATGGCAAAAGAGAAGAGGAAAGATTCTAAGGATTTTATCAACAATCATGTATACAAGAAAATATGTTTGAAGATAAGACAATGTGATAATTTTCTATGAGATTTTATGGCATGTAAAAGAATTAGATTTGAGCTTGGAGAGTTTTTCCAAAATATTGTGAATTGAGGACTTTACCACAACCAAAACCTGAACATAATCCTAGTAAAATTCAACTAGACATGACAAACATAGCAACAATCTCTAAAATGTTTGCAAAGACTTGAAAATTTATAAAAGATGCAATAATCAAACGAGGATCCAACAACTTAGTGCCATCGATCAAATAGGGCTTGATTTACATCTAAAAACCCTAGTTCCGACCAATCGATTTTGGCATGGACTTGGTGTACATGGCCATGGGATTACAAGCAAAATCAAGACATGATCACAACTTGAGATGATTCATCCCAAATCCAAGAAAGAGAAAGTAGGAATGAGAAGAAAGTCATATCATGAACAAGTAAGAGTTGAACCTTGAGGCTTAAGATTACAAGAAAACCACCTAAGGGGAGCTTGAACGAAAGTCCCTGTAGAGCTTTTTCTCCCTGCGGTTATGTCCTTTTCTTTGGAGCCAAAAATGCGTTTTAAAACTCGTGGCTCTGTTTTGTTAAAATTCTACGAACAAACGAACGAACGGATCCACTTGTTGTGAATCCGCTCCGCACAAAACTTCGAAATTATCATTTTAAAACTGTGCAGATCAACGAACGGATCCACACTCATGCGTCTGTCCGTAGATCCGTTTGACTTCAACTCTCTCTGCCTTTGAGACTTCTGAGACCGGACGAATGAACGGATTTGCATTCCACATCCGCCCGTTAATCCGCTCTACCTATTTTCACGGAGGAGCCACGAACGCACCCGGAGTGCTGACGTCGCTTGTGAGTCCACCCGATTTCTTTTAAGATTTTGAGCCTATTTTGGAGACCTTTTGACCACACCTATATGTGATGATCTTGTGCCTATACCCTAGATCGGACACCCCTGTTGTGTGACCCATTTGTGGGGACCACATGAGTCTAGTTAATACCTAAAAATTGAAAGAGGTTAGGACTTGTACCCGACTGGGCCAGCTAATAAGAACTAGCAGGCATTGGTAACCGCTGTGACTCCTCTCTTACCTAAAAGGAGAAGAGTTACCCTTGAGGATGAAGATCCTTAGACCCTATGAATGTAAGGACTCAAACCTTATGGATAGGGAAACCTAAATCTATGCGGGTAGAGACCCTTAAGGGGGTGCGTAGAATCTAAACCTGTGGGTAGGTACTAGGAAAGGAAAGTAATAGGCTGGTTTGGGCTGTTTATTTGAGTAAGCCATGAAGGTCACGTGTATTTGGAAGTCACTCATAACACCTCAAGCTAGTGATGACTCTATTTGGACTTTACTTGGTCCATCCAAACCTTGTTTAGACTCATAGAGAAAGTCCTACACCGTGATTCGACTTTCCAAAGAAAGGACTTAGCGAACCGTACCTGAGAACTTCTTGTTCTGGTGGATTGACCTAGATGACAGATATGTCCATAGGGATTTGAATGTAATTATTGAATCTATGCCTACATATTGGTGTGATAAATATATATATATATATATATATATAGATATCCCTTAGAACCTTGGACTTATGTGACTAGAGTGATTCTCTGGTACTACAAGTCAAGTATGACTTACCTCGACCTTGCTGTGAAACTAGTTGGAGCCCTGACCTTGGTTGACCAAACCTTAGGGTAATGAATAATGAATTTAATGACCGAGTAGGTTAATTTATTGAGACTTGCTTGAAGAGTTGACTTGGACCAAAACTATTGAAGGGTTATTGGTTCTCGAAAGAGGACTGATGTGGACTCTTCCCTGTGGGATAAGCTGTAGTAGGTTTAAAGGTTGTGAAAGCTGAAGCGGGGATGTAACAAGACCTTCTCCAACGACAGATATGAATGGGGTAATGGATCACCAAATGCGTTCCCTCCGTCATTGGGAGTGAACAATAGGAGATTCCATCAATATTCCAAATCATTCTAAAGTTGGGTTAGGTAATGAGACAACCAGATGTGAAAGCCTTCAGAATGTAAACCCTATGTTGGGTCATGGACAGGTTAAATCCTGTAACCCAAGAATGACCAGAGTAGTGAAGGCTAGAGTGGTATCACCTGGTCTGGAAGATCTAGGGAACCTTTGTTCCTTGAGACTTAACTTAGTAGTTGGAACCCTGTTTTCCTAGGGTTATTGTGAACCACACCCCTGTGGTAATGTGACCCTGTAAGGAAAAGAGAATTGTGGAACCTGACTTGCGGTGACATGTAGGCACTGCCTCATCTTGACCCGACCTTTGACTTAGTTTAAGATGTGGGTGACTTGGGATGTTGTTATCCAACAGCCCTTATCACTTGAGACCCTAGCTGCCTCAAATTTCGGGGACGAAATTTCTTGTAAGGTGGGGAGAATGTTATACCCGCACCCCGGGAGTATAATTAATTATTAATTCTTCCCCGTGACGTGTAGTTATCACTGCCACGTATGCCGGTGAGTTGTTCTCACTGGTGGTCAAACCCAGCTATATTGACCATAGTACGAGGTTGCCTGTGGAAACTAGTCGGGACCACGGAGGTTGCACCTTGACATGTCAGGGGTAAGTAGTTGACCAAATTTTGTTGTGTGCTTACTGCCCTCTCAAAGCCCTCGAAGTGTGGTCCAAAGGCCCTGACCTCTTATGGTGGGAACCACCTTCCTACTCGCATCGGAGGCAAGGTTACTGGCTGCCCCCGACCCTGCATCCAATGCTGCTGACAAGGACCCTTGTGGGTGAGACCCTATGGCTAAGGTACTATTGGTGCCCTGTCATGTTTGACCCTACCCTTACCCCTTTTTATTAACTTGACCTTATGTGGGCCTTGGGGCCCAAATTAGGGATTTTAAAGCTTGTGTAGGGATGAATGGTTGTTTGACCCTAGCCTACACTTATGAGGCCTTATCCAAATAGGCCAATAAAAGTGATTTTCTATATGAGAGAGAGGGGTAAGACTATTCCTTAGTCTTTCTTTTTCTTTTCTTTCCTAACCTAATCGTGAAAAGGAGAGGAGAGCTTTGAAGAGAGGAGGCAGCAAGGAGGAGAAGAAGGAGAAGGAAGGGAAGAAGAAGAAGGAAACGGCTGCTGGGTTTGGAGCTTTAAAGAGGGCACATCGTGTGTACCTCAAACCAGGTAAGCCAAGTGCCCTTTTCCCCCATTTTTCTCTCTTCCCCCTTGCTCGTTTGAGCTTGGGTGGTTCGTTGGTTGCAGCCCCAAGATGGGGATTTCTTTTTGGAAACCCAAAGGGTTAGCTCGAGTCATGTGTAGTTTCCCCTTGTAGGATGCTTTCCTATTTTCATTACAATCCTATAAAGACCTCTATTTTGACCTCTTGCTGAATCTATTTGATTCTAAAGCTTCAACCACCAAAGACAACCCCAAATCTGGATTTTTGAGCTTTTGATCCTTTAAACCCCCTTAAATCTTTGAATGTTGGGTGTTTCTAAGACCCAAATAGACTCCAAGACACCCCTCCCTTGTCCCTTGAGGCTTAGAGAACCAAATGGGACAACCCTGGGCTTTTAAAGACCTTGAAATCACACTTGGGTTGCATCGGAGGCAAGACTGCGTGAGTCCGATGTTTGCCTCCGATGTGTCCTGAGCCTGCAGGGAAGGTCGGAGGCAAGGTCGGAGGCAAGATTGCGTGAGTCCGATGTTTGCCTCCGATGTGGCCTGAGCCTGCAGGAAGGTCGGAGGCAAGGTCGGAGGCAAGCCTGCTGAGTCCGACGTTGCCTCCGATGCAATTTTTAAGGCTTATAACTTATGTAAACTGTGGGGTTTCTCATTGAGGCCTCCCCTACACTCTCTCACACACTTATTCACTTCCATAGGTGCCAACATATGTGCAATGGGGTGATTTTGAGCGGGAATCGTTGCGCTTATACAAATTCCATTTGAAGTAATTGGTGAGTGGGTTTGGGTGACTGTTTGAGCTTGTTTACTATTGCTTATTCATGCATTTATGAATTATATTGTGACATTATCATTCAAGCATGATTGCATATTTGCATTTATTCTTATTCGATGATGATGATTTGGATGATATGGATTTGTGTTGGGTTACGGTCTTGGGAAATCGGCATCGGAACCCCGTATTACGTGGAATTGTATATTGCATCTCATTCTTGCTGTATGCGCCGTGTTGTCTTGGTACCGGGTGTTAGATGGAATGGGACGTTGACACACCCGGATGTACCTCTCAACACGATAGGATTCATGTAGTATATCTGTGGTTAGGCTCAGTTCCCTATGCTACGACCCTTACCAACAGGGGTTTAGGTGTTGGGTAGCGAGCACGCTGCTGTGGAGAGTTAGAGAGGCCAGGCCGGGGTAGTAATGGTTATCGGGGTCGCCTCTGGGTGGTGATGACTACGACCGGCGCGGGCTCCATAGTAATAATTGAGGTTGCATTGTGGTGAGAATGGAAGGATCCACAGTGTCTTCCCGAGTTATTGCAGTAGCATATACCCATTGACTTAGCATTGTGTGTTAGGTGGTAAATGAATTAATAATGGCATGCACCATGGACTATTTGTGATTGTGTGATTGTGCATCCCCTTTTCTCTCTCACTAGCTCGATGGAGCTAACCCCCGTGTACACATTCTTTTTAGATTTTGATGCAGATGATTACTGTGGAGCCAGAGACCGTGACTGAGGATCATGGCGATTGTTGCCCATGATGATTGTGCCTACGGGCTGTATTGATACTTGGGACTTGTTCCCTTCTTTTGTTTTTTTTTTGGGGGCCACGTGCCTTATATAAATATTTATTGTTATACTTGTTTTGGGGTAGTTATGCTATGGTCATTCGGGATATCCATCCAAACTATTTATGTATCACTTAGCCGTGTGAACATGAGGTAACTACTGTAAACGCTTCCGCTTATTTTATGGTCGTTGGAAATGTAATATTCCTTTATCTTTCGCACTCTGATATTATTGTATTGTAATATTGGTTTATGACTGTGAGTTGGCCACTGCATCGAGATCTTGGCGGTGAGGTGGGATGACACGTGTCACCCCAATCATACCCTGATATTGTATTTTATCCCTTGTCGGGATAGGGGTGTGACAGTTTGTGTGCGACAGGGATCGTAAAAAAAGTAGTCGGCTTTAAACCATGAATCCAGGTACGCCATTCACACCTCCGTAATTTATGTGTATGCTCATTGATCTCCATGAATGCTCCACATGAGTTATTCTATCAAGTTGTGCTTCTCATAAAGAGGGAGAGTGGCAGATGAGCAAGATTGCAAGCTTTCAAACAAAGAGAAAGACGATGATAGAGGAAAATATGAATCAACACTTTCGCAAGTACAAGGTGTGGGACAGAGAAGTGAATCATGGGTTTCTTAGAGGGAATTGCAATAGTAGATGAGAGAGGAAGAGAATGACGAGTTTGGTGGAGGGTTTTGCGTGAGGGAAGAATGAATCGTTGTGACCATTGGAAAAATTAAATAACAATAATATGAGAGATAGACTTCTCTAGCTTTGACCAAATAGCTACCAAACAAATTGTACTCCAATGTAACGTTGTGCTTTACAATCTATCATGAACCCATCTACTATGACTCACAAACTTTTAGATGTTAAAAGAAAATATATGGTGGTGCTGAATCATGCCACGGGTCACTCTCCTTAAGATTGTAGACGCCCTTCTTATGGTGTAATATTATGGGTAATGTGAATCATCCTCGAGGATGACACACAGAGACCCAATTACAGTCCCTTCTAGTACGTAGTTGTTGCACTCACTAACTTACTGGGCCACGTTGGGAAACACTTGGGATTGTATGAAGGTCAAATTTTTGTATTTCTATGCTATTAAAAGAGTCCATTCTATGAACAGGAGCATCATGGGTACTACTACACTACGGCTGCACAAGACAATATTCGACTGACTTCCCCCAAATATATGTTTCAATCTATTTGCTGAGCAGGGTGGTCGTTTTAAATTGAGGCGCGTGTACCACCACAATGCACGTAGATTCCCGACGAATGGAACCAGACAAGCAAGTTTCTAAACATTAAAATTGGGACCCTCAGTTCAATTTCTTTTCTTAATATTGCCAGGTTAGTGTTACATCACAACAATATAAGTGTGAACACTAGTACTCTAGGGGAACAAAATTGACCTTTGGGTGCTGCTCTCACTGTAGCATATTCATTGAGCACGGTGGGTGATGAATCCTTGCATGTGAATAAGGTGCAACTGGGAGAGGATGCATTGATTGAGGCAAGTGGGAGCCAATTTTTACAATCTGCCCCAAGTCATGTTGTAGCTACTAAGGCGGTGGAGGATGAGCATGCATTATTAAATGAAGACACTATTGAGAGAGGGAGGTCGAATGTGCACAATTCCCACTTTCAAGATGGGGCTATTGTTTTATATATGCCTAATGAGTTGGAAGCAGTTCAAAGATCAGACTCTCGTGGGTCGGGTTATGACCAATTTGTTCAAGAAGAGGTGCAAGGCGGGTGGACTCAGGTGTTGGGTCGAAAAAATCGTGATGGTCGTAGGAATGCTCTTTGAGGTGGTCGTGTGGGATTCCATATGGCAACTCCGGTTATTAGCAGGACTCGAAGGCAAAGGAATGCAAAGCTTGGTGTTAAGGCGGTGGTCGTGGCGGTAGAAAAACAACAGGTTGAAAAGGAGTTAGGAGTGAGGTGGCAAAAAATTTCATCTCCCTTTTCGCCAGAGGAGGAGGCCCTTTTGGCCCGTGTTGCTCTTGATCGGCCTGGTGTATATGCAGAGATCCCCCGACGATCGAATAGGATAAAGACCCCTTCGGTGCGCCTCACAGATCCCCCGTAGCCTTATTTTATTATTTCTCTTGGGTGAGCGAGTAGCTTATTGTCCTCACCAATCTGTGTTAAGACTGAGTCCCTAGCTTTAGCTTTCTTTGCCTTTAATTTGTCTTAAGGCTTGTTTGCCTCCATTTTAATCTTCAATAAAATTTTATTAATTTAAAAAAAAAAAAAAAAAAAAAAAAGGATCAAGAATATCAACAACGAGTTTGATGAAATTAAAAGACACATGGATTTATTCAAAAATATATATATATATATATATATATATATATATATATATATATATATATATATATATATATATATATATATATATCTCATCCCCATCCAACCTTTGACTTTAACATCCCCCAATTTCACTCTCTAACTCAACATCGATCAATGATTAAACAATGAAAATTAAAGATCCTTTCCAACTACCCATCCAACAGTGGAAAAGATTTGGACATGCATCCTTAGGAGTTGGCAAGTGGTGGGATGCGTGTTCAAGTCCTCCCAGTCTCGTTGGATAGATGATTGGATAGAAATTGGATGCCCAAGTAGTTGGAGAGGATCCGAATCCATGAAACAAACACTATAACCCTTGTTTCAATTGATTCGATGACCCTCAATCAGTTCTTTACACCTAGCTAATCTTATGTGTAGGCACATCACTACTATTTTGTATGTCCACCATTAAATTAATTTGAGCTAGCTACAAAATTGTGGGTAGTTCATAAATTTATAATGGGAAAATTACATATATCTCCCTTGTACTTTGCCCTAATTACACGTTCCTCCCTTTGATTTTTCCACCTTACATACGATTCCCTTGTAGTTTTTCAAAAATTACTAATTCCTCCCCTGCCGTTAGCATCCGTCTGTTAGGTGCTGATGTGGCATAGTTAGATTTTTCATAATCCCTAAACTAACCTTGGGTCCTTGTCAGATGACCCTTTTACCCTCCTTCTTCATCTTCCTCCTCCTTCTCTACATTGCGATGGTCAACGGTCAAGCCCCGACGGCAACGCCGACTACCATACCACCAACTACTCCGGTCACGTCAGTTTCATCATCACCCGCTGTTGCAACCACGCCGACCACGTCTAAAACCCCATCCCCAATAGCAACACCAAGAACGACACCACCGACGGTAGTTTTAACTCTACCAGTGCAAGCTCCCAAGGTAGCTCCACCAACATCGACGGTTCCAGCTTCAGTTGGAGGGACTCATTGTTGAATGAAAAAAAGGGAACAAAATAATTACAATTCGGTGATAGAAAACCACCCATTTTGCCAATTTGCAAAATTTTCAATTCCAAGTTCCAACCTCGCCCTTGGATGAGTCAAGTTAGATTACAGCCTGCATCACAGTGTGATTATAATTGGCTGGGTTTTCTTTGAGAACAACAAGAAACAACAGAAGCAGCTCGAGAAACCCAAAATTCATACAAAAATGGATTTGAAGACGAATATGGTCTATTCGTTGCTGCTATTGCTGTAAGATATTGGGTTTTGTTTGATCAGAAAAATAAAAATCAGACTGGGTTTCAAGTAAATCTTGGGAAATCCAATTTTGAGCTTCACCCGAGAGCCCTAGAACTTTTAAGAGATTCAGAGGTCGAAAACAGAGGCAACGAATGCTTCGGAGACGTCTGTCTTGCGTGGAATCGTTTCATCTCAAGATTAAGAAGCTTCATCCCATTGGCATCTTCCAATGATGTAATGGAAGAGATAAAAGTTGCAGAAATAATAGAATTCAACAGATTTTTTTTATCACATATTCAAGTTAGAAAGAGGAATTTCGGAGATCAGTTTTCTCATAGAGTTTAATGGCAATAGAGTACACATTTTTGTTCAAGAGCAGGGCATTGGAAGGGGAGAACAACCCATCTCCCACTACATTCAGAGGTTTTGCTCATTAGGAAACCAATCCAAACCCTAACCCCCCTCCCAACCCAGCTCTTGTGTCAGTGGTGAAGAAGAAGAGGAATCTTCCAGGAACTCCAGGTGAGCTATAGCTAGCTATGCCCTTTTGCTTCTTTTTCCCTTTTTTGGGGGTGGAGATCAGAACCTCCAGCTTCATCGGCGAGGGCACAACCTGCCATGGAAGCTCCGACAAAGGAGGAGCAAGGCGGTTCAAAAGAGCTAATAACAGAGCAGAAACGATAGGAGCTATCCTCATTCTTTTTCTTTTTTCTGGATGGGTTTTGGGGTTGGGGGTTTTGGTGTTTAGGGTTTTCTATGGTTTTCGATCTTCCACCTGGTTGGTATATACCAAGGTGAACAATCAATCTTCCACTCGATCTATTATCAAATCCAAGTTTGATTCTTATATTTCACCCCTTAAGCTTTTTCTGATTGTAATTTACTAACATTTAATTGAAACATAATCTACAAATAGAGGGGTCAACATTTCGTGTGTGAATTGAAAGTTTTAGGGAATAAGAGTCCGAGGAGGAGGAGGAGGCGGCGGCGGCAGTGGTGGCGTTGGAGGAGGCAGTGGCTGTAGTGATGGCGATGGTGGTGCTGGTGGTGGCTGCGGTGGAGGAGGAAAGAAATGGGTGTTTTAAGGTTGAAGATGATGAAAAGGGTATCATTGTAATTCTACTTGTGGTGTTTTAGAACAAGGGTAATATTGTCTTTTCAAATCATTAATTAACAGCACTCTAACACCATCAGTCATAAGGAGTCAAAATGTAAGGTGAGAAAACCAAGGGGAGGAACATGTAATTAGTGCAAAGTACAAGGGAGGTATATGTAATTTTCCCATTTATAATTGACGTATTTGTGGTTCACAACACGATATATGACAAGTACATACACACGCAACGATATTTAGGTTGTTTGCCATAACCGCCTATGTCCAAAAGATGAGTGCCTTTCATTCGAGTTGAGATTCAAAATCTAATGGAAACTACACAATTCTATATTATATATTCTATTATTTTGTTGGTCAACAAAAAGCGTAATCTACACTACCAACGATAATCAATTCAACAAACACAGAATTGTGAATAGGTAATAATAATCTAATCAGTATGGTCATTCATTTAGGTTCACAGAATTGTATATTGAAAATTGAGTTGATGAAAATTATAATGGTTTGATATAATCGTCTGTCAACATAGATATTATATACCTCTAACTTTTTTTTTTTTTTTTTAATTTTGACAAAATATTAGCTATAATTAATATTATTAAGCATAGTCATTTAAAGGATCAGTATACCTATCATAAATTGAGGACATTAGATAAGAAGCTTTTGTGCAATCTCTATAATGACAAAACAATTTGCTGAATGAACTAACTACATAGAACATGCATGCAATGTAATATCCTTCACCAGTTGTTCATCAAAAAAAATAATTCAAAATAAATTACAAAAAAAGGTGACAATCAAGGTATTACCATATGAGTTTTCATACTAATCTAGTGACTAGGATAATTGAGATAATTGATTTTCTTTTTTTTTTTTAACTCTATCTTAGGAGCTATTTTTAAGTGATTGACCCATTTAATCTCTTGTATATATTGACACCTCCATATCAATGGAAAGTAACCCATTCTACTCAATTACATATCTTTTGTGCCATTATATATGTTATATGGTTCTAACATGGTATCAACCTAATAAGATTTTGGGCATTTTTTTTGAATTTTCTCCACCATGCCTAACGATGCTGCAACTTCCCATGAAGTTGAAGCTTCTTCCATCTCACCGACCATACCTCCTCACTCCCCATACTTTCTACACGCATCTGATCAGCCAGGCACGCCTCTTGTTACACCAATTCTCAATGGGGACAATTTTCCCACATTGCATCGTGCCATGATCATGGCTCTTGAGGCAAAGAATAAGCTCCAGTTTCTTGACGGTTCTTTGCCCAAACCATCTTCTACTTCACCCGATCTGCCCCATTGGATTTGCTACAATAGCATGGTGCGTTCTTGGATTGTCCATTCCATCATTCCCACCATCATTCACAACATACTTTGGGTCGACTCCGCCAGGGATGCTTGGCTCGACTTGCACACCCATTTTTCCCAGAAAAATGCTCCGCGGATTTTTGAAATCCGTCGTTCCATCTCCAATTTACATCAAGGTCTTGATTCAATCTCTGCATACTATACTAAATTGAAGGGTTTATGCGATGAGTTTTCTTCTTATCGCTCTTTACCAACCTGCACTTGTGGTTCTGCTACCACCATCCAGGGGTATTATGGCTCCGATTTATTGATGGATTTTCTACAAGGTCTTCATGATTCATACTCTACTGTCCGCAGCCAGATCCTATTAATGGATCCGTTACCATCAGTTGCCAAGGCTTATTCCCTACTATTGCAAGAGGAATGCCAAAGATCAATCCACTCATTACCTACACCACCTATTGATCACGCTGCCATGGCTCTTGCACATTCCAAACAGCACAGTCAGCGTCCCAAACCATTTTACCACTGCGATTTTTATGGTAAAGATGGCCATTCCGAACCAAGGTGTTTCAAGAAGCATGGGTTTCCGGACAACAAGAACCCAAAGAATTACTCTAAGGGTACAAACACCAATCGCAGCAATGCTGCCCAACGAGGTTCTACCTCTAACGTGCCTTCACACTTGGCTGTGGCTGTCTCTACAGGGTCACCTATTTCGACCTTGGGGCCCACATTATCTGCTGATCAGATTCAACAGCTTCTAGCATTACTCACTGTTGGTAATTCTCATCCCCTCGAACATGTTGCAGGTAAGCTTTGTCTTAATTCTTCTTTTGGTACCATCCCGTGGATCATCGATTCTGGGGCAACCGATCACATTTGCTCAGATTTGAAACTTTTTTCTCAACTTTCGATTCCCTCCTAATGTATTACCCATCACCTTGCCTAATGGCACCCAAACACCGGTTGCTAAGATTGGTACTGTCCATTTATCATCCTCTTTAACACTTGAAAATGTCCTATACGTTCCTACTTTCAATTATAATTTGCTTTCAATTCCTAAATTCACCTCTAATACTTCTTGTGAAGTACTTATTTCCCAATTTTCTTGTACATTTCAGGCCCCACGTTCGAAGACGATTATTGCGAAGGGTAAACGACATGGAGACCTTTATTTTTTGGACATTCACAATCCTTCCGTTGCTACTGCCGATCATTCCACCTTTGACCTTTGGCGCCTAGGTCACCCTAGTTCTTCAGTTTTACCTTCTTTAAAACTTTTAGACTCTACAATTATTTTTCATAAGGATTGTTCTTGTACTGGTTGACCTTTGGCAAAACAAACCCGCTGACCATTTTCAAATAGTTCAATTTTCACTAAATCTTGTTTTGACATGATACACCTTGACGTTTGGGGACCGTATAGAACTCCAACTTTATCTGGGGCACGTTATTTTTTAACAATTGTGGATGATTTCTCTAGGACAACTTGGGTTTATCTTATGCAAACCAAAGCTGAAGTTCCCCTATTGGTTCAATCATTTTTCTCCATGGTTGCAACACAATTTGGCACTCACATTAAAATTATTCGATCCGATCAAGGGACAGAATTTTTAAACCATCCAACCTTTCAGCATTTACAATCATTGAGGGTCATCATCCACCAATACAGTTGTGTTTCCACACTCCAACAAAATGGAGTGATAGAGCGCAAGCACCGCCATCTTTTCAATGTGACTTGTGCTTTGCGCTTCCAAGCCAACTTATCAACTAAATTATGGGAGACTATATCTTAACAGCCACCTATTTGATAAACCATTTACCCACTTCTGTCTTACATGGGAAGACTCCATATGAGTTGCTTTTTGGCAAACAACCTCTTTTTTCACATCTCAGGGTTTTTGGGTGCCTATGCTTTGCTAGAAACACTTCTCCTGAACATAAGTTTGACAAACGTGCCACCCTGGGAGTTTTTATCGGTTACCCATTCGGGCAAAAGGGATATCGCATCTATAATCTCCAATTAGGGAAAATTTTAATTTCACATGATGTTATATTCCATGAAAATATCTTTCCTTTTCATAGTGTTTCATATTTCACAGACCAACCTGTGCGCCCTTTATTACCCATAGATACTGAGGATGATGAGGCTTTAGCTCCAATTGAGAACGAGCTCACTGTCCCACCTCCCGTTGCCTCCATTAGCCCACTGCCATCACCACCTCCACCACCGTCTGCTGCCCCCACCAACCCACCCAATGGCTACACCTCTACCCACCATCCATGCTCCACTAGTACCTCAGATTCCTTCAATTGTACCCACCAATACCAGATCGCAGCGCACTAGAACAAAACCCCGTTATTTCACTGATTACCAATGTTCATTTACGCACTCGCAATTACCGTCTTCGGCACCAGCCCAAGGTACTTCTCATCCAATGCATTCTTATTTACAATATCACCGTTTTTCTCCCAAACATGTTGCTTTTCTTTCCTCTTTGGTTAGTACAACTGAACCTGCTACATTTACTGAGCCAATGAAATACCCACAGTGGAGTGATGCACTGAAGGCAGAAATTCTGGCTCTCTCTGAGAATCAAATATGGTCCCTAGTACCTTTACCACCTGGCAGAAAACCCATTGGGTCGAAATGGGTATTCAAGATCAAACGGCGTTCTGATGGTTCAATTGAAAGCTGCAAAGCTCGCCTCGTGGGTAAAGGCTACAATCAAGTGAAAGGCATTGACTACACTGATACTTTTGCCCCTGTTGCAAAACTTGTGATGGTTTGCACCCTCATTGCCTTAGCGACTGTGAAAGGCTGGATCCTACATCAAATGGACGTCCACAATGCGTTCTTGCATGGGAATCTTAATGTGGATGTCTACATGACACCTCACCCGGTTATCGTCGCAAGAGGGAGATGCTTGTCTGCAAGCTTCAGAAATCCCTATATGGTTTAAAACAGGCATCTCGATAATGGTTCTCCAAGTTTTCCACGACACTCCTTAAATTCGGATTTTCCCAATCCAAGGCAGCTAATTCGTTATTTACATTGAGCCGTCACAACGAGAGTGTCTACATTGTGCTCTATGTGGACGATATCATCATCAAAGGCACAATACCACTTTGATTGACACAGTCAAAAATTTTATGTTCACCAACTTTCATGTCAAGGACCTTGGCCCTTTAAAAAATTTTTTGGGCATTGAGGTCGCTAGAGCAGCCAAAGGCATTTGTCTTTCACAGCGGAAATATGCCTTGGATATCCTTCAAGATAGTGGCTTTATTTGAACAAGGCCAGCCGACACTCCCATGGAGCTTAACTTGCGCCTCACTGATTCCAATGGCAAACTCTTATCCAACCCTGCATCTTATCGCAGGCTTGTTGGGCGATTAATAGATCGCACGGTGACACGCCCAGATATTACACACACAGTGAATATTCGAAGTCAGTTCATGCACGCTCCACTCCAGCCGCATTTGGATGCAGCACACAAACTACTTCATTTTTTAAAAGCCACCCCAAGGCAAGGGATTTTTTTCTAAGCAAATGCCGAGCTCACTGTTAGTGGGTACAGTGACTCGGATTGGGCGACTTGTCCTATAACCGCCGATCAATGATGAGCTACTACATATTTCTTGGTTCCGGCCCAATTTCTTGGAAGACCAAGAAACAAACCACTGTTTCTCGTTCTTCTACAGAGGTCGAATATAGGGCCATGGAGGTTGCAACATGTGAACTCATCTGGATATCCTATCTTCTGCATGATTTGGGCATTGATTTTAAATTACCGATTCGATTGTACTGTGACAATCAGGCCGCAATCCACATAGCCACGAATCCCGTGTTTCATGAACGCACGAAGTATATCGAGATTGATTGCCACGTTGTTCGTGATAAACTCCAACAGGGCTTCTTTAGACAGGCCAATATTCCAAGCTCCGACCAAATTGTAGACCTCTTTACAAAATCCCTTGGCAGGGAATAGTTCAAAGGTCTTATTTCCAAGTTGAGCGTTTGTGATCTACACGCTCCAACTTGAGGGAGAGTATTACCATATGAGTTTTCATACTAATCTAGTGACTAGGATAATTGATTCTATACTAATCTAGTGACTAGGATAATTGAGATAATTGATTCTCTCTTATCTATAACTTGATCTTAAGAGTTATCTTTGGGTGATTGACCCATGTAATCTCTTGTATATATTGACACCTCCATATCAATGGGAAATAACCCATTCTACTCAATTCCATATCTTTTGTGCCATTATGTTATACGGTTCTAACACAAAGTGATAGAGGATATGATCTTTGTGTTATAACATTGTTCCACTAATATACTTCCATATTTAATCTTTTTAAAAAGTAATAGTCTCTCTAAAGCTAGTGAGGATGGTCCACACAACTCGATCAGTGACTTTCCTTCAGCTATCAATATATATTTCAATCAATTCTTGGATTCAACATATTCTCTAAAGTATGATTAAGACCTAAACGACATACACTCAATCGGGAAATTGCTTTAATTGGTTCCCACTTGATTTGGGCAACTGTTACTCGATCGTACTCTTTACGGGAAACTCGATCTCACTGAAGCTTCCTTCTCACATCTTCGGACATCGATGCTAGATCTATTGCTGCATATCACAAAACACTTTCCATCCAATGAAGTGCACTTGATCCTTTTATCTATCTAAGCAAGCAAGATATTCACTCAACAAATTAATGCATGGTCGTTGTTTAACACTTATTAGGTCTAATTAATGAATGATTCACCATATTGTATGTTGGTCCTCCCTCTTCTATTCAATTCTTGGATTTCAATCAACTGCATATTCATATGATGAATTATCATTTATTCTTACCTTCATCTCCCTTAAACCAAATAATTAATATACTCAAAAAGACATTTTCTATCAGATTGGCACCATGCCCACTCCAGATGTTCCCATTTATCTATCTATCTATCTATCTATCTATCTATCTAAAGGCATATGTTCTCTATTCCAACCATTGAGTTGACAGACTTGAGACATCACATTGATCCACTACGTATGTACTCTGAGTTATGGATTCTTCCAAAATAGGATGAAGGTTCAGTGGTGAAGAAGATAAAACTCCCTGGCCTGTAGATAAGTGATGATGCTCTTATTACAAGACTCCAATTGCACATGATCGAAACCGTCCCAAATAGCCTCCAATAGTGATTGATGATATCTTATTGCCAAAGCCTCCCCAATTGCAGAATCGGTCATTGAAAACCATGGGAATGGACACAACATTAATTAAGAGGTTTCCCATGGCAGTCACGACAAATATAATGCCAAGAGGTTTCCTTATTTTTAAGAAATAAAAAAAGAGGTGTGTGAATGACACCTCGATAAGTATATTTTGAAGTTGACACTTGAGAGGACCTTTTAATTGCTTTTGTCTTATTCTCAAAATTAAAGTTTTTTTTAAAATATTCGTATAAATGGGTTTTCAAAAGTAATTTAAAAGTGACATATCATTATGTCATTGTCATGTCTTTTCAAGTATATATGTGAAGTGATACTATTATCTTGAGTCAACATTTTTTTTGTCATACTACAAGGGAAAAAAATAATGTTACAAATTATTTGACACCTTCAAGGATATGGTTATAATATTTAGTAAAAGTATAAGATAATTTGTCCAATCATAATTACAATAGTTTTCATTTAATTTCTTTTTAAAACTGACATCACTTTTCTTCCTTTTACTTCCAACCCGACCGAGCCATTAAGGTTATTCTATTTTCTTGCTAGTACGCTTCCATTTATAGAAAATGGTGGTGCATCTTTCATTTATTGCAATTTGAGAGAAGAATCAAAATATTTTGTTTAGCAAAAGTTTTTTTGAACGTTTGTGTACATACAAGGCCGTCGCTTAAACCATCGGATGGGGGTGAGAGGGGAGTATGTAATAACAAATTTGGGCAAGGGTTCTCTGAGCCGGGATACCCTACTAGCCCTCACAGGGAATCTTATTTTTTTTTATCTCTCAAAAAAAGGGGGAATTACCTAGATCTACGAGATAAGAAACTTAACTACACAATAATTAAGTAGACTTGATTTTGTTTTACACTTTGTTTGTCTAGTAAACCTAGTTGTTTTGTTATTTTCTTATCTCTAGGAAATCATCTTTAAAATATGAATAAAAAATTTCATTTTTCAAAAAATCTTTTTCAATTCTTTTTTTTAAAATAGAGAAAAAAAATATTTTATATTTTTGGTACAATAGATATATATTATACTTAAAGAGAAAAGTTCTCTTGTGAGGGAGTGTATTGCCCATGTCCAGACACATTGGAGGTGAAATGATCGCCCCACCTCTATGAAAGACAGATATCTTTTCCCCCAAGGTGCTTCTGCAAGTGCTCTCATTGGCCCCGCCCACGTGCAACCCCCCCCCCCCCTCCCCCCCCCCTTTTTACCTTAATCCAACAGTAAGACCAAAAGGCCAAAGTCGCAAGCCTACGTATGAAGTCTCAATCTTAAGCTGTTGATAAAAAATCAGAATAAAGTGGCGAAAATGCTTTCCCATGCAAGCAACTTGGAAAAAAAGGCTGCTTCTTTCGGAAAGAAAAGTGGGTAATTTTGTCTTTTTTCTAAGAAAAGCTTATAGGGGAATGATCATATTGCTCATGTTGCCTTGAATTCTTTTCAACTTTGGGTTGGAGGTGGGCCTAGAAAGTAATACACGCAACTGACATCAGTGGTGGCCACTTTGCCTCAACCCTTTTCACACTGCACAACTCTAACTTTAGTCAAACTGTAATGCTACCAAGAACACCAACCCATTGTGATTGCATTCAAGGCTCCATGACCCCAAAATTTGTAAGTTTTAAGTCTTTTTCAGATGATTGGGTTCATGGTTGTGTGCATATATACTTACATTAGTCTTCCCACAAACTAGTATTTAATCATTTTGATACTAATGCTTCAGTACTTGAACTGGGAAGAAAGGCTTTTGCACTGAAAGGAAAAAAAAAAAAATATTAGGATCTTTAAGAGATTTTCTCAACCTAAAACAGAGTATCTTGAATCCCAAGAAGGTTTGGAGAAACAGTGACACCTTTTTTTGTTGAAGTGTCTGGTCCTGTGTAATGGAAACAACTAGTTAAACAATTGGATTGGTAGTTAAAGAGATAAACCAATGGGGTTAGGCAAAAGTGATTAAGGAGAAATATATTAAACTGTACTTGTGATCTGACTTGGACCTTTATGTGTTCTATATGACTTTTTCTTAAACTTATTGATTATAATAGTTTACTACCATCTATGTAGGATCTTCATCCAGACTAGCATGTCCTCCTCATGGAGAAAGGCAACAAAGACAGAAAAGAAGGGATTCAAGCATATGATGCTTAAGTTAGTGGAAGATAGAGTCAGCTACAACTAAGGTTTTTGGTGGTCAAGTTCAGTCAACTAGGCCATATTGAAGGTATAAATCTTGAATTGCCCAGAAAGGTTTCCAAAGAAAAGTAAACAATAGGATACTCTCTACCATGAAATCAAATGAAAGTGTGCTCTGTGACTAGGCCAACTTGGTCCAAGCGTCCGATGAAATGTGGCCTCTGGCCTCTGGCCTCCCATCCGATTCGAGTGGTTTTTTACTTTAGCATAATCGTATACATGTAAAGTTTTCGGATTGATTCCACCGGTAGATGTCAGCCATATGCCCTAATGCAGAAATTGATTCTTTTTGCCGAAAGCTAGCTTGAAGTGATACCTACCCAAGAATACATCTTGGTAAACTTGCTGACAAATTATGATGTTATGATTGTTATGATTCGGGTAGAACTCATCTTTAAAAGCTAGTCATTAAGGTAAGAGCGTCCAACTACCTATATATGCTATTAGATCCATTTCTTTTGTGTGGAACTTCAGCATGTGAAGTATAGTCAATCAGATTTAGCCCTTTCTTTCAGCTGTAGCTGAGAGTTTCAAAAAGAAGTGTACAGTTAGCAGATAAAAGGCTCATGGCCTTCTCCTTAATCATGAGTGGATACTTAGCTTCAGTTTGCATTTGAAGAAGACTTAAATCTCAGTGAATGCAGTAGTGGACTCAAAAACCTAGAATTGCATATACTAGTTGCTAGCTGACAAATGTTTCCATATGTAACTCTTATTTTAAGAGGGTGACCATATTGAATTAGATTTGTATAAAGGGACAAAGGCCAAAATCCAGCCAACTCCTACACGCAATTTATACTTTAAGATAATGATCTTCTTATAAGATGTGGAAGGAGAACATACATATCAGTGCCTTAAGATATTTTCACAATTCCCCTTCAAAATCAAGCATTTAAAAAACAAAAATTAAATAATTAAACAAAAAACTCTCCACTCCCACGCCAAAAACCCGGTTTTAGGGCTTTGATACAAATAGAACCCAATTTTGGGATCTTCCATTTCAATTTCAAAGCTCAGAATTTGAAATGGATGCGCAATATAAACCCTATTTACTGAAGATCAAATACAATTAAGTACTAAAAAGTACCAAATATTCACAAAGAACCACAATAGAAACACAGAAAGAAACTCCTACTGAACATAATAACATTAGGCGCTGACTATCTGTGCTGGGAACCCGAGAGACGAAGCTATTTATCGATAAAACTGTAGTTGTAGCAACTACATCTGGAATACCATGTTGTGAGGTCCAAGATGAGATCCACGAAGAGATTCTTTATGATGATTTTGACCTTGTAGCTTAAGCCCGTAAGGTGTCATCCCATAAGCAGATGGAATGAACATGTTGCCATGTGTAGAGTTGAAATATATGCCTGCTCCATTGCTGGGTTGGTTCCAATCAAATAGTGTTTTGGGCTGTTGAGGACACAAAGTAGACTGATCCGGGGATGGATGTCTGTTTTCTGGAGAAGGTGGTCTAGTGTCTGTGATATTAACAGTTGTAATATCATGGATGCTGGATCTTCTCTTATCTTTCCCTCCTGAAAGCTGCCTTATAAAGTACTTCTGTGCGTGGCTAGCCACTTGAGTTGGGGTCCTTGAGACTACAAAATTCCGAGATATATTTCTCCAATCCCCTTTGCCATACTTTTTAAGGCCAAGGAGGAACAACCTGTATGAACCAATAATCATGTCAACTGAAAACATGAAAAACTAGAGAATTACCTAAAAGAGAACACTGACAGACAAGAATTTCAACCACAATAATAATATCATTAGCAAGTCCAATGTTAATAGGTTCATATATATCAATTTTTGTCCAAGAATCCAATGTTAATAGGTTCATATTTATCAATTTTAGTCCAAGAATTCAATGTTACAATGAATTTTAGACTGTAAGTTTAACATGAAACCACTTCCAATGAGGCCAAAAGTTCAAACTTTAGGATGGAAAGAACTTCGTTAATTTAATTCTGCTATAGAAAAATAAATTTTCCTATCACTGAAGAGTTTTTGAACCTGGCACAGAATTGAATCACTCAACACTACAGATTGAGAGGATTTAAGGTTGGGCACAGAAGGACAAAACCATTATGAACTGGAACTTACAAAAACTCTTTTAAGGGTAGAACAGAGTCACCTAACACTAACAAAGACTTCTTTCCAGATATCTTAAGTTAAACCCACCATAACCAAGGAAGTAAAACTAAAAAGAAAACAGGGTTCTAAAGAGTTGGACAAAATAGATTAATTACCTGTGCTCATCTTCTGTCCATGGGACCCCTTTCTTCCTTTCCTGATCAGGACGACCTGAAGAAGACCTCCTTCCACCAGGACCATAGCTATGTTTCAGCCCATCAAATCCACTGTTGTTCACCCAATCCAATGTAAAAGTAGAGGTTCGATAACCAGGAATAGGTATTCGACCAGCTTCTATCTCACTGACATCATCTTCCAGTTCTTTATACTGCTTCATCACATCCCATACAGTCTTCCCTGGGATCATGGCTGCAACTTTCTCCCATCTATCAGGTGTTTCCCTATCATATACCGCCAGAGCATTCTCAAACATCTTGTTCTCTTCGTGGGTCCATTCAGTGCTCTTGCTGCTCTCTTCAAACATCCAATTTGAGTCTGTATAAAAGAAATCTGGAGAAAGAATTTCCATCCCCCACTTCATCGTATCTAGTTACAGAGTATAACGATGGGATTGAGCTAAAAATTGGTGGGCAACTCCTCCTCCTAGTTTTTTCCTTTCTTCTTCAACATCCCGATCATTAAATCCAGGGAAGCCGAATTCTGCTATAGCTTTGATTTTGAAAAAAAGAAAGAAAGAAGGAACACAGAGCAGGGGAGGAAGAACCCCGAGAGGAAATGCAGAGAGGTGGAGATTTTAAGAGGAGAAGAGAAGCATTAAATCAATAGGCATTTGCAGGGAATCCGAATACCTTTTTATATAAGCATAACCTAAGGAATCTAGAAAAGGTCCACTTTAGAAATTCGATAAAAATCTTAAATCTCAAAGAAAATTAATTGAACCAGACCCAAAAAAAACAGAAAAGGTTCTTGTTGGTCACGGATAAACCCTAAGAATGCTTGTCAGATCTATAACCACTCAGACTGAAAGAAGCAGCAAGAGCAAGAGAAGAAGAAGAAGGATGAGAAGAGGGTAAAGATATATCAGGATTTCTACTGGCTCTTCCAATTTATCTATCTGAAACAAAAAAAAAGGGAATCAGAACAGAAAAATCGAGAAAAATTAACTAATAAAAAGAAGGAAAGAAAATGAAAACCCAGATACCAAAAACACAAGGGCAAATCTTAAAAGCCGAATAAACTTAAATCCCAAGTGAGATAACTGTAGAAAACAAAGAGAATCTGACGAATCCAAAGCAGGTGGAGGAGGAAAAAGAAAGGCGGGAAAGATCTGATATTTTCCTTCTTTCTTCTTCCTTGAAGCCCGAGCAAAAAAAGAGAAGGCAAAAAAAGCAAATTAATTAACCGCGAAGTAATGAATCTAAATTTCAAGAACTCTCACTTCCAATGAAAACCCAGAGATAGGCAGACAAAGAAAGAGAGAGCATAGAAAGAGACCAACAATCACAAATCACAAAGAGGGAAAGGAGAGGTGAGAAATAGTATAGAAATGGAGAGGTCAAAGGTGGTGTGTTGTGATTGGTGGGTATGGTGGTTTGTGGCACTGCAGAGCTCATCAGGAAAGCTTCCCTCTTTATGTTTAAAAAGAAAGTAGAGAGAGAATTCTTGAACAAGCGGTGTAGCATGGTTTAAGTTCACGGTATAGGATTCAGGATCGGTGACCCGGACAACCCTGATATGGGATCGGCCACCTGAATCAATACGGGATAAAAGTCATAAAACCCATAATCAGGGATGAATTGGGTCATTAGTGATTCTTATCTTATCGTGAATCAGTGCTCAAAAACCTTAGAATCGATCCTCAAATCCAAAATGGGTCATTAGTGATTCT
The DNA here is from genome assembly GCF_018873765.1 of Telopea speciosissima. NCBI lineage: Eukaryota > Viridiplantae > Streptophyta > Magnoliopsida > Proteales > Proteaceae > Telopea > Telopea speciosissima. Next base: position 16,874,509 of record NC_057917.1, read on the forward strand.
GATCAGATCCTAAATAGGTGTTCAAAAACCCTAGATTGATCCGTAAATCCAAAAACCAAAGAATTTCTAGGGTTTTTGGTGTGAATCCACTATATCGAATCCGATGAAAATTGAGGTCATACGAATCAGCCGATTCAACTATCCGATTCCCAATTCCCGATTCTTAGAACCTTGATCGGTATAGATTGGTGGATGTTCCCAATGAGATATCTAAAATTATAGGTGTAGGGGAAACGCAAGCAGTGAGATGTGATAAAACGATATCGTACAAAGAGGGTAATAAGGTCATTTCAAATAAAAACAAAAGAAAGAGACACGTAGATGCAGTGTACCCAGCTGCAAAACAGAAGGAAGAAAATGGGGAAAAAAAAACAGAGGTGTGGGTGTTACGAAGAGCACGTGCTCCGAACAATGCCTATTTTTGTACGGAATCTCCGCCGTCGATTTCCTGACAATAAGATCGGCCTTTTCTGGTGTAACTCTGCAGCAGGGATTGAGAACTGGTACTATGGTACACGATCAGGGAAGATAAGGTCTTTCATATTGAAGTATATTACACGTGTGATACAGGGCATCATTTCTCATTGAATCTAACCGCTGACAAGGCAAATGATGTCCATTCAAGACAGTTGCTCATTATTGACAATTTTCTCTTTTCAAAAGAATTTTTTAATGATATAAAAGAAATAATAATTCAATAACACACTCTTCCAATTTTGCCCATGGTTATAAAATACATTGTTTAACACTTTAACATGAGGCAATGGGATTAAAATCCTCTCCAATACCCTACAAAAGTTTAGTGGAGTCTGGGGCTGAGATTGAGAGCTCGACACATGGAAGATGCTAAATTCAATGGTGTCAAGTTCGATTTATTCTTTTTATTTTTATTCTTGAACTTGACACCGTTAGGTTTAACATCTTTCGTGTGTCGAGCTCTCAGCTCCGAATTGCATCGCATTGCACTTTTATGGAATTGAAGAAGAATTTTTTAAAGGTTATACACATCAAAGACCGATGGATTACGATTAATTTTTTTTTTTTTTTGTAACAACAAAAAGGGCAGGGAAATTGATAAAATATATATAATTGGACAAGTGTTATGTGTCTAGTAGAGCTAGATCTAGCGTATGGGAGTTAGATTGGGTCATCCTAATATGAATAGATTAAATGATTTGATTTAACACGTTCTATCAATTATAGAGTTTTTGACGTATCCATTAAGTACCTAATATTTAGTATCAAAGTTGGACATCATTTCACAGATACAAGTCACGAAAATTGTTATTTAAGATTAGCTTTCACTCTAAATATTTATTTCACGAGAGACGTTATGATAAATTCATGCACTTTTATGTTTGGGTGTTGAACCATGCAATCAGTCTGTGTTTTTTCTCCCTTCATAATATTAATTATACGATTAAAATTTTATTTATTTTTTATTATTTTATTGATTAAAAAAAAGTATGATGAAACATGATTCACCGCCAATTCCAAAGAGAGTTTAAAATCCATTCAAATTCAAATTCCAATTACTAAAAAGTATATAGGGAACCGACCACCCGATGAGTAAGGAGGGACCCAATGGAGGAGATGCTTCCAATTTTCATTCCAAACAAAAGGGTCAAAGACAAAAAGATGAGAATGACTGATGAATGGTTCCTGACCATCTGATTGACTGACCATTTCAATTATTCAATTATTTTTTTTATAATAATAATTGTTGGTTCATGCTGTGGCACTTTGGTTTCAATTCTCAGAGTCTGGAATGGCCGACCACTTCCAAAGACCCAAACAGCCCAAAAAAATCGTGACAGATATCCCAATTATTATTTACATATGTAAAAATATATATAAATTGTGGGGGGGGTAGGGCCCATGTTAGGGGATTGGTGATCCACTAATCCAAACACAAGTGGAATAAGTGAGTGGCATAGAATGCCAAACTGGCCGTCCGCGTTTTGTCTGGTAAGTGTTTTGATGAGATCATTTCGTCATATGGGGGGTGTAGTGTAGTGTGTAGTGTCTTCTTCTTCTGTGGTTTGAGTTCAATTCAAAGATTATTACTACAATACTACTGCATATCACATATTATCAATACTCTCTCTCTCACTCTTGGGGTTTCCCTCTGATGTGACCAACTGTTCCACTATTATTTTGTCCGCACGTATTAAAGTAAATAATTTTGAGGAGCGCGTGTTATCACTTTAACGACATAAAAAAATTCTATACGTATGAAGCGTGTGGTAACACGCGTTTTAACAGTGGGCCCTTTTGGCCATCATCATGCACATGCTATCAGTTACGCTTTTATGTGGATTCAGTCATGTCATACTCTTCTACCAGAACAGAAAAAAAAAAAAAAAAAAAAAAGAAGATCAATTCACACTCCGTTGCTATGGTAGTAGATTTTTTTGGACTTTAAATAAGGAGTTCAAGCAGTTTGATTTTGGTTTTCGATTGGTTTAAGTTTAATTCAAAAATATAATAGATATACATTGAAATTGAATAATTTTCAAAAATCAAAATCAAATTGATTCGGTTTTTTTATTTTATTTTATTTAATTCGATGTCATTGGTTTTTAGTCGCTGCAAATTCAATTTAAGTGGAATAACATACTAAAACAAATAAAGTTAAAGAAGAAAAATTACACTTTCATGAAGATACAATATTCAGCAATTCGTATCGATATTGTTAGCCATCGATCTTGATATTTGGCCGATCCTGTATCGATAGAACAATACAAACCTAAACTAAAACTGTCGAAATACACTATTTTCTTTTAGGGAGAATCAACAACAAGACCAGTATTTGTTCATTCGAATTGAGATCCTCTACTTCTGCCTACCCGATACTATCGCGTGCGCCCCAAAAATAGTAGGATGGTGAAATGACCGCCTTATCCCTACCTGAGCGCCTTGCCAGAGCAAGGGGTAAGAGGGTCTTTACCGCCTTACTGTGTGTAGGGCGCATGACAGTACCAGACAGGTGAAAGTAGAGGATCCAGATGCTTGTTCATTCTATGGTTTTGATTCAGTCAAAATCGTCTACTCAACCTAAACACTAGAAATTCAATACAAATCAACTGATTCAAATTGACCAGAATTAGAATCAGATCCAATTGATTTCAACTGGTTTGATTGGAAATCGAATCGCCAATTGCATTCCTTAAACCATGACAGATCCCATAAATGAAGAGATCAGTGGAATGGGTGTCAACTCTAAACCAAACCAGTAAAATCAATTCAAAATGACAGAAAATCCCAAACCCATATGGAATCGGAATTGGCTGAAAATTGAACCGCATTGGATCGACAATAAAAACTACACCAAACATGGAAAATCAGACTGAAATCTAACCCAATCCGATATTAAAATATACCAACCTAAAAACCATTAAAAAAAAGTGTTTTCCCCTATAATATATGGCAAATTTAACCTAAAACTGGACTAAACCCGATATCAAAATGATAAACTCGATAAAAGAAAATCAAAATAAACTAAACCCAAATCGTATTGAAACAAAAAAAGAATAAAATTGTACGTTCTCTTATTGATTTGATTTCAGATTCACCCATTCTCATCCCAAATCGATTCAATCCAACTGAAATCCGATCGAACGCACTGATTAATGCCCTTACAGTAATTTTAAAATTTTCAGTTTATCAAAATATAATTTTAGACCCAAAACTCTCCTCAATAATGAAGACAGTGAAGAGAGTTCCTAACAAATCAGACTCATGAATTTATGTCCGTAAGGGCAAAACCAAGCGGCAAGAGCAAAGCAAAGCAAACCATTTTTTATAGCCTAAGGTTGCCCAGTGCTAATGCGCTATTATTTTGAAGGGATAAGGATTTGCCGGTTCGGCCGGTGCAGTGGGCCTCCACCTACCCACCCACCCTACCCTATACTTCAAAGCCAAAGAAAGCTCCAAAAAAGGGGAACGAAAACTGCTGCCGCTATTTTCTACCAATGAGAGAGCGAGTGATTTTCACTGTCCTGTGAGAAGAAGTAATGGTAGTTTGGTATTGTTGCTTTCTATTTTGTTTGCGTCACTTGTTGTTCTTTATCGTGGCAGAAGTCGACAAAATCAATGGGTCCACCTCGATTTTCGTAATTGCATTTATTGACACAACATGGCCTCCCCCCATTAAATCAGTTTCCCAATTCCAACTACGATTCTACTGTTCAAGTACGTGTATTTTACCAAAAAGAAAAGACCAAGTACGTGTATGGGCCAGGATATGGGTAGGTAAGTGGGTCAGCGGGTTTGATCTGTTAAAAGAAAATTACTTTCTAAAAGAATTGTTTTTTTTTTTTCTTTGGGATAATTTCTTAGATCCATTAGATAATAATTGAAATTACAAAATAAGTAGGTGTAAGATTTGTTTTACACCCACTAGAATTTTTTTTAAAAAGATTTATTTAATCCTCATATGAGTTAAAAAAAAATAAGAGAATTGCCTAAAATACCCCTAATATCTTTCTTTTTTTCTTCTTCTTCATGTGCTTTTGTATCTCTTCCTTCTTTAACATAGGAAAACCTTTGTAACCACTCGTTCCTCTTTCCTCCTTCCTCCCTCTCTCTTTCCCTGCAACGCTACCCCACGCTCCTCCTTGAAAACAAGCCCTATGGCACTGCCGCCATCCATCCCTACCTTGCTCTCCCACTTTTCCCCCCAACCCGCCCCACCATGCTCCCATTAATAAATCGTTCAATAAAATGGAAAATAAAACATAGAATAAATTAAAACACTACAAACAATCTCTCTGTCTTCCGCCATTATATTTTGCGATTTTGGTTATAGAAGAAGAGAGACTCTCTCACCGTTTGGATTCTATTTACAATAAAATAAATTGCAACATTTTGCTTTATGGGAAATGGGTGTTAAAAATTTGTTAGGTTGTGGAATATGGTTTGTGGAAATCGGTTTGAAGTTAAACACTAAGCTTTCTATTTGAGATTAATAAAGTTTTGGTTTTCCACCTGTTACACCATAATTTCTACTTCAAATCATGACCGTACACGTGGGCTCATAAAGAAATAAGACTTGGAAAGCACGTTTGGAAAATTCCACGTGCCCCACAGTTATAAAACTAACTCCCATCATGGGCGTTAGAGACCCGTTCATGGAAACTCCCACGTGGACCAGGAATCCCAGAATTAAAGGGGGGACCACATCAAGAATGGAAGTACTGAAAAACCGTGCTGCGAAGGAAGACCACTACTAACGAAGAATGGGCTATTGCGGATCCCCACCATCTATATAAATACAGAGCCAGTCCCTCATGTAAAGGGATCAGATTGTATTCAACATTCAATAAAGAGAAGATATTACTTCAATGCCGTTCCTCTGTTTTTTCTCGATCATTCTCCATCTGTTTCAATTTTCTTTATCTGCTTAAGAATTGTGTTTGCAGCAAGGATTCTCTCCGGCAAAAATTCGTGTACAACATTTGGCGCTGTATGTGGGAACGGGAACAAAAACCTGCGAAGATTCCACCATGACCAACACAAGAAATCAGGCAAGGATCACTCGATCCACCGCTGACGTTGCTCCTGCCTCTATCCCTCCCCCGCTACCTCTTGCCGCTGGTCTGGGAGGAGCCCAACCGGCAATTTCCCAACAAGAAGGTCAAGATCACATCCCAGGAGATCCGGAGCCGTCGCATTTGGCACAATCTCAGCCAAGACTCCCAGGAGATCCACCGCGTTACATGACGGTGGAGCAGTTCAACGCGATGCAGACTCGCTGGGATGATAAGATCGAGCAAATGTTGGAAATGCAATGCGGTCTTCTACAGGGGATTCCTGTACCCCCACCCCCATTATCGAATAGAGAAAGATCTCGTTCACCAGAGCACAGTGAGAACCACAGCAATGCAAATAATACTCGACGAAGGAACAAGGAGGTCCCAGGAACCGCCAAGAATCAAGATTCACATATGACAAAGTTTGAGCAAGCTCTAAACAACAAGGTCTTGGAACTCCAAGATCAGCTACAAGAAGTCATAAAAGGAAAGAACCAGGCCTCAATCCACAACTTTCATTTTACTACAGATTTGGCATTTACAGATGAGGTACGGTTCGAACCCCTCCCAAAAGGGTTCAAGATGCCAACTATAGAACAATACGCCGACACCACGGACCCAGAGGATCACCTGAAAACTTTCAAGTCTCTCCTGTTCTTTCAAGGCGCTTCAGATGCTCTAATGTGCAGAGCCTTCCCCGCCACTCTGAAGGGGGCAGCGCGCCCATGGTTTTCTTGTCTCCCTCCATGATCTCTCTCTCATTTCACAGCCCTGGGCCGGGCCTTCTTTGCTCAATTCGTGAGCAGCAGGGTACACAAGAAGACAACCGCCAATCTTTTGGCTATAAAGCAGCAGCCTGAAGAATCCATTAGAAGTTTTCTTACAAGATTTAATAAAGAAGCCCTGCAGGTGCAAAACCTAGATCCAATGGTGAAGTTTTAAGCTCTGCGAAGCGGAATCCGAGATGTCGAGTTGAAAAAATCATTAATCATGAACGAACCAGGAGACATGTATGAATTGTTCTCAAGGTGTGAAAAGTGTATCAACTTGGCTGAAGTTCTAGCGGCAGAGAGAGAAGATAAAACCGAGAAGAAAGCTCAGGGGAAGAAGGAAGAAACCCCTCGAGAGGCCGGCTCGAAACGCAACCGAGATGATGTGAATGGCAAGAAAAGGAAAGATGATAGGAAAGCTTGGGTTCCCCGAGCTGTAGATGAGCAATCCGTGCCGAGTTACACTGCCCTGACACACACCCGGGCACATATATTGAACGAGGTCAAAGATCAAGTGACACTATGGTGGCTAGCCAAAATGGTCAAGCCAGTGCACAAGCGCAACAAAAATAAGTACTGCCGTTTTCACCAAGACCATGGCCATGATACCGAGGAGTGCAGACAGTTAAAGGACGAGATAGAAGCGCTCATCTAGAAAGGGCGTCTCAGCCGATTCGTCAAGAAAGAGGCGAATGATCAAAGGACGGATTACCAAGCTCGAGAACCCGAGGGAAGGCGAAGGTCACCCCTTAAAGCTAATAAAGAAGAACTCCCCTAAGGTAAACCCCATACTGAGAATGCATCATTGAGAGAGACCACAACCATATTTGGTGGGCCTTCTATGGGGGGAGAAACCTCAAACTCTTGAAAGCAACATGCACGGAATGTGCTCCAAACCGAGACTATGGTCAAAAAGAGGAACTAGTTGTCCAATAACCTTCTCTGATGAAGACCTGGCTGATATACAGAAGCCCCGTGACGATGCCCTGGTGATCAAGATGGTAATCGCTAACTGCACGGTAGGGAGGATCTTGGTGGGCAACGGGAGTTCAGCCGACATCCTGTACTATGATGCGTTTGAAAAGATGCTCTTAAAATCAAAGCTGCTGAAAAGGGTGGAGTCTCCTCTGTACGGGTTCAATGGAGCCCATGTACGGGTTGAAGGATCAATTGAGTTATTGGTCATGGTGGGGACAAAACCTAAGCTTTCTACTGTGATGTTGAATTTTCTGGTGGTAAAGGTGAATTCCGCACACAACGGGACATTGGGGCGCCCTGGTCTCAATGCACTACAGGCAGTGGTTTTCACTCCCCATTTAGTCATGAAGTTCCCAACCGATCACGAGATTGGGGAATGTCGAGGAAGTCAAGTGACGGCCCGCCGTTGCTATGAAGGATATCTGAGGGCCAGGGGGAAGGAGCCGCAAACTAACCTAATCCATTTGGATGATAACCGAGATATCAGAGAACAAGAAAGGAGTGAACCTGCTGAGGACCTAGCTCCCATGGAGATAGTTGAAAGGGATACCACGTGCGTTGTCCAGATAGGCGCAAGCCTGACTAGAGAAAGAAAAGCCAACCTCATAAACTTCCTGAGAACTAACACAGATGTATTCGCCTGGTCTACTGCCGATATGCCGGGGATAGACAGAAAGATAGCTGAACACATGCTTAGCGTCTCTCCCAATGCCAAACCAGTGTTCCAGAAGAAGAGAACCTTTGCACCGGAACGACAAGAAAAAGTAATTGAAGAAGTAACCAAGTTACTTGATGCAGGCTTTATCGAGGAAGTCATCTACCCAGAATGGCTCTCTAATGTTGTAATGGTCCACAAGTCCAATGGCAAATGGTGAATGTGTATTGATTTTACTGATTTGAATAAAGCTTGTCATAAAGACTACTATCCTTTGCCTCATATTGATTTATTGATAGACGCCACAGCAGGCCATGAAATGCTTTCTTTCATGGATGCCTATTCTGGATATAATCAGATCAAGATGTATGAGCTTGATATATTGAAAACTTCATTTATCGCAGGCAGAGATACATATTGTTACATCTGCATGCCCTTGGATTGAAGAATACTGGAGCATCCTACCAACGCTTGGTAAATTACCTTTTCAGGCACCAAATAGGCCGGAACGTGGAAGTCTACGTAGATGATATGTTGGTCAAGAGTCTAAAAGCACAAGATCATATTACAGATCTGAGTGAGGCATTTCAAGTCCTAAGAGAAAGCAAGATGAGGTTAAATCCAGCCAAGTGCACTTTTGGAGTTACATCCGAAAAGTTCCTCGGTTTCATGGTCTCAAGAAGAGGAATTGAAGCCAATCCAGCCAAGATTAAGGCTATAACTGAGATGCATCCGCCTGGAAGAGTCAAAGAACTGCAAGAGCTTACAGGGAGAATAGCGGCGCTTAGGAGGTTCATCTCGACCTCGGGGGATCGCTGCTTGCCCTTCTTTAAGGCTCTCAAGAATTGAGTAAAAGAACGAGAAACCATAGGAGTCAAGCTCACCTTCCAATGGACCGAAGAATGCCAGACCACCTTTACTGAGCTAAAGAAGTATCTGGCGCATCTGCCACTTTTGGCTAAGCCTGAACCAGGGGATATATTGCAGTTATATCTGGCTATCTTTGCTGTTGCCAGATAGAGGCTGATATTGATTCTTGATCAATCCTATATCGGTAGATCGGTACAGATCAAGGGTAAAAAAGTAAAAGAAATCCAATTTTTTTTTTTGAAGAAAAACAAGGATAAATTTGTCCAATTTAGATCGATATGAGATGATTTGGATCAGTATCAGAACAAAATCGATTGAGACTGATACCGTATCCGACTCTACTCCTCCCTGACAACCTCTTGATAGTCTCTCTCTCCTCTACGCCTATTAACAAAATCCATCGATGCCCACCCATTGATATGGCGTGGGAAACCCTCTCCCTCCAACATCATTAATTACACAATGGAAAGTACTCACTTTCTCTCTCATCTTCACATGAAATGATCTCGCTGCCCTCCTATGTATAATACCATTTTATCGCATCTCATTAATGCACTCCTCACATACCATACGACTTACATAGAAAACCCTCTCACCCATGCACAATTTACAAATCACTTCACTTGTCGTGTCACGTGCGTGGATAATGAATATTTAATAGCAATCTTAATTTTTTTTAATTCATTTTATTTTATATTTAAAGGAAAATGAAAGTTCTTTACTATACCTAAGAGATGATAGTCTTCAGTCTAGGATATGCAATTAAGGTTGTTAATTAGGATTAAAAATTCTGATTAAGGTTCACCACGTGTAAACCAACATTGTAATCTTATGGCTTTTTGGTACATAAGTGTTATTAGTGCATACAATACACGGCTACACGCATTACCTACTTATTTATTGGTGGAATTTTTAATTTTCTAATTTAATATTGTGTTTAGGACTCAAAAGAAAGGGCTTCTGAATTTGGTGCTTTTTGTCGGGCACACCCAAGCTCTGCCATCTTTTCTTTCCAAGCGAATTGCACTTCCATCTATTTATTTCAACATATAAACTATTTTTCAAAGGAAAATCATTTTAAATTCTTATTTTTCTGATGGATGTTAGAGAGCTTTGTTATCTTATTTAATCCCCATTAATTTAAATTATTCCTAAAGTTTAATTTAATTTTCTCTTCGTCTTCTTTAGTAAAAGACCATTGGCCATTAACCATTAAACGCCCTTCTAGGTGGAGCTAATTGATATATATATATATATATATATATATATATATATATATATATATATATATATATATATATATATATATATATGTGGAGATGACAGTGACTTACGTATTAAAAAAATTAGGGTTGACACTTGGCAATGGAAAATGGATTATATAATGTAAATATTCTTTTCCTTGCTAATTTTAAATCCATCTTAACTCTTCGGACGTCAGAAGGTCCAGAGCCAAAAATGGCCATTCAAATTTTGTTTGGTAAGAAAAAAATTATTCTAAAAGAAGGCATGATGAGCTCAAGGCTTTCCGATTACAAAGGTCAACATTGACCAAAATCTAAAGACTTGGCCTTCCGAGTTAGGGAATATGCAACACCATTCACTTCCTTAGAAATGCAAAGGAAAGAACAATTTTGAAAATTTTAAATCAACACCTTAATATCAACCACAAAACCTGCAATGTAACACAAGACGGTGATCATGAGAGCAACATGCAACAAGTCATTTGCATGAAGTCGCAGAGATTTTTTTTTATCATGATTTTAGGAATTGGGATCTGATCAGCGGAATCAGTTGTCTGAATTGAATTAGCACTTCTCAGATCAGGCTATGCCTCTCTAGTTGAGCTGGACTGGGATCCTGATCCTAATTATCACCAATTAGAATCCACGGGATCTGGAGCTAACAATCTAATTCATCTAATCGGCCGGATCAACAGATTTGAGTAAGTTAATACTATTCCTACGCGCATCATTATCTCCAACTTGGGTCAACCATTTCAAATCAAAACATAATATATTATGGTAGAGAAATTTTGCTATTAAAACATAAATATGAAATTTTCTTACATTATCAACAGTTTCTTGCGATTTCGATAAAATCCCAATTTAAGATCCCTTGCCTTTTCCAACATTAATAGAAGATTGCGGTTTCCATCAAACCATATTTTTTTATATCCTTAATTTCACACCCATGGCGTGATTCACCGCAAATGTATTGCATGGGCAGACATTCAAATTTCAGATCCCTTGCTAACATCTATCACTATCGATCTCCTGCAAATATGTGCACTGTTCTTATTTTTTTTTTTTCTTCCATGCCTCCATAAAATTTTCCTATTTCGGATTCAATATACCATACTGTCTTTTGGATTACATAATCCATTGTATTATTTATTTATTGACGTACAATAATATTTAGGGAGTATCCATATGTAGACATACTATATACATGTTAGTATTCATATACTTACATGTGCTTAATTTTAATGACCTAGATTTAATGATTCTCCTCTGACAGTTACTAAAAAAGTGGTTGTATGAATGCTTCATTGACCGTGGGTGTAGGAAAACTCGATCCAAAGAATTATTGTATAAGTAGTGGATTACTTTTGGGTGCTCATAGATTATTTGAGTGAAGGGGGGATTTGGTTATGTTGAAGTCGGCTAATCAAATCTGGTAGTAACAAAAGTCAATTCAATAGACAAGAATATAGGGGTGTCAATAAAGCCCGGCTGGCCCGAACCCGCCCGGACCCGCCCTGAGCCCGGCCCGGGCCCGACCCTGATTTTTTGACCCTGAGGGCGGGTTTGGGTTTAGTTATAGTTTGACCCTGGCAGGGTCGGGTCGGGTCAGGGTTTAGATCCTGGGCCTAGCCCGGCCCGGCCCGACCCGACCCTGTATTAATTATAGGTATATAATATTACATATATATATATATATATATATATATATATATATATATATATATATATATATATATATATATATATATATATATATATATATATATATATATATATATATATATATATATATATATATATATATATTATATACTTAATATAAGTATTTTCTTGACAAAAAAAAAAAACAGAAGAGAATTGTACATAGATAACTACTAGCTTTGTCATCATCATGAAGTGGGAACCCATAAAAAGAGTAGATCATCTACTATTTTGATCAGGACCATAAAAAGAGTCACTGACATGATTGTTATTTAGTTGTAGCCCCTATAAGCTTCCAGGCCTATTAAGGGGACATCGTTACAATTGTAGAGAGAGAGTTTATACACACGCCATTTTTTTCAACATATTTATTAGCTGTCCCATAGGTTGAGATCCTATGTTACAAAAACATGTTCTAATGAGACACGTGGACGGTGCCATAAATCAGGACCAACCCGACCCGGCCCGACCCGACCCTGGCAGGGTCGGGTCAGGGTTGAGAGTTTCTTGACCCTGACAGGGTCGGGTCAGGGTCAGGGTCAGGGTTAAGGCCTCTAGGGTCGGGTCAGGGTTTAGGCAGGCCCGGCCCAACCCGACCCATTGACACCCCTACAAGAATATGGTATCTTTTGTTTAATCATATTATAAATATTTTATATTTAGGCTCTAGAGCGCCTGTAGCTCAGTGGATAGAGCGTCTGTTTCCTAAGCAGAAAGTCGTAGGTTCGACCCCTACCTGGCGCGTTATTGTTTCTTCTTCCCAATTAATGTTAACATTATTTTTGGATGGAATACTTTGGATCTTTATCCCCTCAAGTTCCCTCTCGGCCCACTTTCCCTAATCCCAATAACAAGGGGGGCGCAATGACCACCTTACCCCTGCCCGAACACTTTACTTGTATGGGGTTCACCCCCCTCTTATTAGTGGGGCTGGGGAACTGGGGCCGGGCAGGGAATTGGAGGAGATAATACACTCTACTTGTATGGGATCCACCCCCCTCTTATTAGAAGGACTGGGGAACTTGGGCTGGGCAGGGAATTAGAGGAGATAATTTTCCGTTTCCCACAAGATTTTTGTATTTTTTTTTGAGGTAAACAATTCCCACACGAGTTCACCACTAGCCAGTTTATACAAACAAACACGGGATTTACAACAAATCAAACTTACTCAAACTTACTCTATGTAGGGAGGGAAGGTGAGACCAAGGACTTGAACTTGAGATCTCCTAGTAGGATGGGTTTATTGAACCACTCACTACTAAAATTATTGATAAACTTTTCGAGTACATAAATGAAATGATAGTATTTACCTTCATTAGGGAAAAAAAATATTATACTAAATGAGCAAAAAAACTACAAATTATTTGACACCATAAGTTGTGTCAATAAAAAAATACATTTTGTTTATAAAGACATACAAAGTCTCAAATTTTTTAATGTGAGAATATTCTCAACAATCCCCCCTCATGTCTTGTCCTTATGTTGGGTGGAGTGGTGGACTACCCCATGAGGGTATCATACATTAGAAGACAACAAGGTAATTTTAAGTCTAGACGAAAGAGATAGACATCATGATGCTAATATACCTTCCTTTGGTAGCTCAAAGAATCTTTTCTCATATATATATAACGTGGAGAAAAAGAATGTTACCTGATCGTGTGGTTTCTGTGCCCAAACACAAAAGCATGCAAAATTATCACTTAGTCTTTCCTGAAATAAAAAAATATATCTTATCTATATTGATGCCTCTGTACATGCTCTTAATAGCCTCTGCGTTACCCACATATTATTAACGTAGTAGGCCTTATGTTTTTATTGTCTCTGCTTGGTAGCTTAAGCTTGTGACTAATTAACCCCAAAATTTGAAGAGGAGACATATGTAGCTCTTAAGATTGAGTGTTACCACAAAATTTGAAGAGTAGAGAGGTAGGTGACTCTTAATTGGGAGAATGAGTTGACTTTGGAGAGTTTAGTGATTGGGTATGTTTGTGAGTAGAGAAATGTTGAATCATTTCCAGCTGAGATTTCACTAGTGATAAGCCATTTCCATTGTGGAAAGAAAGATGGTGGAACCGGTGCACTTGTAAAGAGAATTTTGAATGATTGGAGGCATTGAACCAACCAACCTTTCCTCTACTTTTATCATCATTACTTTACTATACACTCATTTGCCATTTTAATTTTGAATTGCTCAAACTTATGTAAACTGGGATTCTATAGAGCGAGAGAGAGAGAGAGAGAGAGAGAGATCTCAATGAATGCCTCTTATTAAAAAATTCATCATCCGTCTCTATTGGTGCAAAACTGCTCTTATGTCGTATGAAATCTTCCCCAATAATAATAATGATGACGGAAGAAGAAAATTGCCGATCGAGTGGTCCTTGCAACAGCATGAGGGTCAATGAGGGGACGCGCAAGAGCATCGACAAGGGGGGGTTTTTCATTTTCTAAAGAGGCAGAGTGGTCATTTTAGGGGGTTGTGTCTTGGCGCAGGTCCTGCATGCAACTAGACAACGTTCTTTTTCCCTAATACTAACAATGAGCAATGAAATATGGTGCAGTCCAGGTTAACAAGTCGAGGATGAATCTTCAATCGAGTGTGTTTGGCTCTGCCGTGAATTATTGAGGATGAATCTACAATGGAGATCTAGAAACTCCATTTCCCAAGTATAACATAACTCTATAAATCTATTAATTTCTTTTGGTCATTGAGTTAGATGAGAAGCCAGCATAAGCAATCATCAAAATTTGTCTTTAAACGTTGAAGCAAAAGTAATCCTATTAAGGCTATGTTTGGATACCAAGAAACAAAAAATAATTTGAGAGAAATAAAGACATAAGTCAATTTTTGTATTGTCATGATTTTTGTCTTATTGTATTTTTCCCCTTTTTTGGCATCCAAACATAACCTTAAAAAAATCATATATTGGAATACTTAGATTGATGGTTGGAATTACTAGGCATCGTTTTCATGTAGAACTTCTTTTGTTTTGGTGTAACATTTTTCTTATTGAAAACTTTTCTAATTTTTGTTTTCAAGAGGTAAAGTATGATTTAAATTGTTATCGTAAAAATTTTCAATATTTGCTTACCATTTATTTTATACAGCAAAATTATTCAAAATAATTACACTAGATGCCATTATAACAAATTTGATTAGGCAGTAAGAACCATGCATCATTATTACCAAAGAAAGAACCATGTATCGCCCTGGACTCACAAACACATACACCTTTTATCCATCCAAGACCACAAAAGCTACGTTAATGTGGTGTTAGGGTTTAGGATTTTAAGCACAAGGTTGCTTAAAACAATACACTCTGTATATCGAGTTTGAAATAATACAGGTTGCTGCCTCCAGTTAGTATTTATAGGAAAAACTAGGATTTTTAAGTTAGATGGATTCTATCCAGTGGAGCCCACCACACCCTGATTCCTTATTCAAGTAAACTTATATTAGAACATATAATAGGGTTATATAATATACCCAACATGTGGGATGCTTCCATCTCTATTTATTTTGCTAACGGTCAGATTAATAGCCATACATTGTGTATTCAAATTTGCTAATCCATAGACATAATAACACACTTATTATTTATTAGTCAACTATAATTTCTACCTTTCTATGTAAACTTTTATTGAAGATTGTAATTATCAATTATTGAGGATTATAAAACACACATACTCTCAAGGGCAAAGAGGGGTTTTTCAAAGATACGGTGCGACCAATTTGAGTGGTCAATTAGATAAAGAAGCTGTAAGTATGATTACTACCCAATTTCTTAATCTACATTGACTATGGTCCATTATCTAATAAATACCACTTAAGGATGAGGTTATGCTTTTTTTCAATAAGATAACCCAAAAAGTACAAAAGAGAGTCAAGCTAACCTTGGTTAACAAATTTACTACTTACCATTTACCACTAAAATTAGCTCCAAAGAGGGGGCATATATATCAGCCCTGATACAACTGCACATTATCAACAATTAAATTGAGATCTATGGTCTCTCACATCATAGGTTAGAAGTGAATTAGAAGATCACCTTCATCTCTAAATTTCTCTAATTTCAATTGCAGTATGAGATTCATATAGGATATAAGTTACCCCTGACCCCTTAGCTATGGGTCTTTCTATCATATTTGGCCAGTTATCGTTTGTTATTGAAGGGGGACAGACCGATATTTAAGTACAAAGAATCATTTTATATGATTCAAAATAGGTCTGTGATTGGATTTTATAACCAATCAAAATCTATTTATAATTGTATTTTATTTAGAGTAAAATAGTTAAAAAATCGAATAAAAAATAGAAAATTTCTTTCGAATTGAATCCATTGGAGGGAAGGCAACTAAAAACTGAGCAAATGAACTCAGGGGGCAGTTCTGAGAGTGAGACATTGTATTGTGTCTATTTAGCAATTGAACAGAAACACTACACTGTGGCACAATTAGTTCAAATTCTTCCAAACACGAATGCTTTGGGATATTCCATTCTTGTAGCAGCCACCGCTTCAGATCCTGTTTGAATTTCCATTTAGGCACTGATCACCTCCACCCCCACCCCCAGCCCCCACCGCTTTCTCCTTGGTCCACAGAAAATGTAGGACTGATGCCAACAGTTCATAACGAAAGAAATGACTCACCAAGCCGGGATCATGAACTAATACTAAAATAATAAAAAAAAACTATCTTTTCTGTATACTTTATACTTCCACCGGTTTTGTTGCTCTCCAACGGTCCAAAGATGAAAATCATTGTAATATTCTAAACCATTCATGAACATCACAGAAAATATGATTTAACACATTTATGGCTCCCACATAAATAACCTGACAAACCAAATTTGCCTCAATTTCTATTTTTGATCAGTTTCTCTGTTTGTTTTTTCATGTTTGGTTTGGTTTCTAGAGAGTGAAAAATGCCTCTAGCAACATTGGATGAGAAGATTTGACAGTTGATGTCCCACACTCCAACAATAACCAATCTTGTTTCTTGTACAACACTACAAACTTTCCCAGTCTAACAGTTACAGTGAATGAATAAATAACCTAATTGTATAGGTCTCAAGAGTACGGATGATGTGCCTATACAGTTCTTGTTTGGCTTTGCTCGACACCTGACCCAACTGTATCATTTTCCTTGCAAATATATGGAGATAAAAGAAGTGTAACATCTCACAGAAAGGTTGTAATATATGTGTGTTCAAGTGTGTTCACACCATAGACAACACATTCTATGTAACAAAACAATGACAAGAATCATCCAAAATTCATATTTAACTACTGATTCAGAAGTTTTGAAAGACTACAATTTTGTAAAAAGTTTGTACACCATCAAAAACAATATCATTTCATTATCTCTACTCCAAGTATAGAACCTATGGGCTTCAAATGCAGAAAGAAATAGATTATAAAGAGGGGATGATTGATGGAAGAAAAAGAAATTGGGGAAGATCCCAAAATGAAGCCTTACCATTAGCATAAGTTACATCTGAAGTAACATTAGAGAATTACTTCTACTAGCCTCAGGTGACATTACAGAAACTACTTCTAATCTCTTGAGAGTATTGCTTCCAGCCCCCCAATAAAAGGCATGTGAAATTGAATTCTGGATATGCTTTCAGCTACAAGAGCAACACATAAAAACATAAATCAAGCCATTCAACGAACAGAAGTCTGAAACTAATAATTGACACATAAGAAAGAGACATATAGATAGACAAGTTCAGTTCAGCAGCCACCTAATACCATTATCAACTATATTCAAAATTAGTTTCGGATTTTGCAAATTGAGAGACTACTCAAAAGAGTCCAGGATCGAATTGTTTAGCTTGAACTAGTCCTCTATAAAATGTGATGCAGGTGCACTACCTTGGATCGATCCAAACCCATTTTGAAATCCAAGACGGAGATGAACCAGGTCCAAATTGGGTCTATGGATAATAGGATATTTTAATATTTTTATTTATTTGTATTTTGGGATTAAAATGCAATATTATATTTTGATAGCTTAAGTAGGAGACAACCACTAAGATTTATTTTCTTAATTAATTTAAGTTTCCAAATTAGAGTAGGTTTCTTTTTCAGGTTGGGTTTCTTTCTTATTGAAGTACATGTAACCGTGCAATTAGAACCCAGATTTGAAGAATGGAATAGTGAAAAGTGTGTGAGTGCCTGCGTGGCCAGAGTGAACGGTGGCGGTTGCGGTCATGTTGTCGACGGCGATCGGTGAGTCCATGAAAGGAGAGGCGGTGATAAGATACTTGCCGGCTCGACGATCGGCGGTTAGAAGAACATTTGTGGTCTGGCCAGGGGTGATGAGGAGTGTGTCTATGGTGAAGGGTTTGGTGTAGGTGGCATCGACTTCGACCACCGTGAGATTATGTCCGGCGACTTTGAAGAAGAGCTCTTCGTTGGGTGCAGCGTTGATGATGCGTAGCATGTATTTCTTCCCACTCTCTTCTTGTAGCTTCAACGATCCTCCTCCTGCCATTGCTCATGATATATTCAAAATCAAGAATTTAGTGCCCAAAACAGAACTTGAAAAGGTTAGCTAGGGAGGGATATGTGTATATGTGTGCAGTTATTATTTAGGCCAAATGTTCTTTGCGCTGGGGCGCAGGCTGTGCCCAGATACATGGGGTGGGTGAAATGACCATCCTGCTCCCCTGAATGACAGGTTCATGTGTATGGACGTAGGCTGCGCTACGGCATAGAATAATAAGGGCTGATGTTCTCTGTGCCACAGCAGAGGCTGGGCGCCCAGACACATTTGGTGGGTATTTCTGCCATTAGGGGGGTAGGATGGTCATTTCACCCCCCCCTTTATGTCTGGGCGCAGCTTGCACCCCCGGCATAGAGAACATTTGGCTTAATAATAATAATAAGAAGAAAAACCTTGAAAGGCAATGTGACCCTTATGCCTGGATTTGGATCCTCTCTAGTGTCCTAGTGCGTTTAGTGCGCATCAGATAGTTGGGCGGGTGGCATGCACCCCAAGGATAACATCAAGTCATCTAATGCACGTTGGATGCGCTATCTCACTGGAAAGGATCTGAATCCCATACGCCTAGACACATAGGGATGCAAAATAACCGTTCCACTCCCCATGAAAGACGGAAATCCCACTCCTCTTGATGCCTTCGCAAATGCTCGCATTGACCCCACACTGACACAAGGGCCATACTACCTTTCAGGAAACCCTTTCCCTAATAATAATATATAATAAATACCTTGTGAAGAGCAAGGAGATAGTGGTCCTGAGTGGCCATTGATTGTGTGTGCATCTGAGACATTCGGTGCCATACCGGACTGAATGGGTGTCTGATTTCCACCATTCACCTAAAATTTCAGGAATCAAATCAAATTAAATCAGAATTTTCTAATTTGCTTCCTTTCCATGCAGTCTATACTCTATATGGTTGGTTCACATATCTCAAATTACTTTAGAAACTTTAGAGAAATTAACACAACCAGATGAACCGGACCCAGATCCGGTTACATAATTTGATAAAACAGGTTTTCAATCCTCTAATGCTTTGGTGAATCAAACCAACAGGTATGAGGAAACAACCAAGGGACCCGGTTACATGCAAATATGTCATAGAGAAAAAAATGAAAGAAGTTGTTATAAAAAAAAAAAGAAATGAAAGAAGTTGAGAGCTCACCTAGTACGACAACCATTTCCTTATCGGGTTTAGGGTATGGGTAAGGAACACCTTGCTTCGGCAAGATGATGAGGCCGCCGTAGCCAAAGGATGTGTGCATGCCACAGAAGTGTGCCTCTTTGGCCTGTGATGGTGAAGTTGTAGGTATAACTTTGCCCCGGCTGGATAAGGCACTGTGTGATGTATGCCGGACCATCGGCCCAACCCGTCCGAAGCTGTCGGACCCCAAGTGATGAGCACCTACTGATGTATAGAAACAACACATCAGTGCCGGAATCATTGAGTCAGGATGCTCTATCCCAGTCAACACATGCATGCACGGCCGAAATTCATAAAAATTCAAACAAAAATCAAATCGAAATTTGTCTCAACCAAAGGATTGACAACCCTATCTATATATGGGTTGAGAATAATGTGCCATTTCACACTGTAAGTTTGATAAAATTCTCATTCGTTGAACATTGTTCTTGATTTCTAGTAAAAGTACTTGAGAAGCTGATTACGTTACTCAACCTCTTATGACAGGTGCGAACTAGGGCTGAAAATTTTCATTATTATTTTCCCCTCTCTGTTGAGCTATGGCAGTTATAATCTTAAAAGGGATTGGGGACAAGATTGTTCCTATCAAATCCTGATCTGATTTGGTGGAACGTTTGATGATGATCGAACTATGTGTTGGGAAATCTAATGTTGATTCAGGGTCAATTTTGGATAGAAAAGATTGGATGGGATTGTTGTCGAGATGGACCCAGGGGCATAGTGAATTTTTATCACCTCAAATTTGCTGTCCGCTCCAATTCCTTCCAATCCCTCACATAGGAGCAGAAATGACCACCCTACCCCACCTTGGGCAGTGTGTTCGGGCAATGGGTAGGTGGTCATTTCCGCTCTTATGTGAGGGATTGGAGGGAATTGGAGCGGACAAGAATTGGAGGTGATAACGATTCTATGCCCCTTGGCTCTGAATTGTAGGGTCGATGTCTCTTGTTGTGTCACACATAATGAAGAGTGAGAACTGAGAAATAACTAATTTCTGGTGATTTGTGGGTTGAAATAGAATCATTTCAAATGCCACTATGCTTTAAATCCCAACCCACACCCCTTCCCCTGGAAAAATGTTGGATCGGATAATCCAAGAGGGTTGAATTAGTTGAGAAAGTAAAAATTCACAATTTAAAATAAATCTATTTAAATCCATTTGATGAACTCAAAAGAGAGGTTGTTAGGGGTGAAAATATGATTGGGTTTTTTAAATCTCCAACCCAACCCTGAGTCCTCTTAACTTAACCCAAGCTCAACCTTATCCTGAAATCGGACAAAGGTATCTCAATCCAGGTCCAAGCCTGCTGATTTTTTCCATTAACATATCCAATTCACCCACGAGAGAGGCTTATTTGGACGGCCAAAATATTTGCCATGTGTCACATTAAAACGGGTCTAAATTTATATTAATAGCTAATAGAGAAATCACGTTATTAAACTATTTGGTGAGGAAACATTTTATACTAATAGCCCATTTGTTTAGAGGGGACTTAGGGAATCGTTACCTTCTCCTGTTACAGCACGGTGCTGTAACGCATCGTGCGGCGGGTGCAGAGGCCATGTGCACCATATGGGGCCCGTAATGCCACATGGCATCTGCAATGCCACACGATGCGTTATAGCATCGTGCTGTAACAGGAGAGGATAAAAATTTGGGACTTAGGTGAGGTGGGAGAATTGATGTGAGAAAATGCTGATGTCACACTGCAGATTGGCTAAATTATTCGGATTGGATAGGATCAAAAGGTGGAATTGCTCAATTTGAATTGGCATAGGAGTGATTGAATCAGGCCAGTATGGGTTGATACAACCAATACATATTGCTACCAACAGTGACTAATACCTTGAACTAAATCCATGCTTGAAATTGACATCTGAGGTGTTCCGAATGGCATTTCCATATTGTGAGGTATGGGATGGTTAAAAATGCTGGTCATTCACCCCCTAGGGTGAGGGTCAGATTTGATCCTAGACATAGCAACAATAGGCTTTGGTCCTTTCCATAAAGGGAACAAAAAATATGTAACCAAAATAGTAAACTAAGAAATTGTCCTTTCATTTCATTGGGATAAAGCTCCTTTAAAATATCAAACCCATCCACCCCTATATACAAGAGGAAGAAGAGTGGATTGGACCAAGTTGCAAAATTACAATTTTACATTTCCTATCCTTATGTCTCATCATCACATAATGGGGGCAAAAATGAGCAAAAAAGTTAGGTTACAAAATTCTGTAACCTTCTTGGTTGCAAACAGATGTACCCAAATATTTTTAAGGAATATTCTTGTTTTTTTTTAATTCTAATTTTGCGGTAGGGTAGATTAATCTTCAATCCTATAAGTTATCATCCTTATATCTACGTTGGGAATGCACGGAGGTTTGCTTGATGGGCTCTGGGTTGGTCGTGGGCTTTTTTGGTTTTTGAAACAATTTGGATCCTAAAATGGAAAAAACAATAACCCTTTTTTTGTCAGATTCTATGAAGGGCCGATGGGCCACTAGGAATGACAACCCAAGAGGCGGCCGGGGTGGCATCCCAGGCTCTCAGCTCCAAGAGGAGAGGGGGCTAAGATGGGGGGAGGGGGGGAGAGGGAGGGAGGGACAATAAGGTTATCTAACATCCAATGTTTGAGGGGGGGGGGGGGGGGAGAATTGAACCAGAGACCTCTCCCTTTGGACTTAGGCCAGCATCCTGCTGCACTCGGCTATGTCGGATTTGCAAGTGACCGATCCCAACACCTTACCGATACTGTATCAGTGACATGGTACAGACAAGAGGTAAAATGGTCAAAAAACCCATTTTTAAGGAGAATTAGATGAAAATTTGTCTGATACCAATCTGATAACCTACCAATTTCCGAGTTAACTAATACCCGTTCCGATACCGTGCACTAAAACCATGACTCACAGAAAAGAGGCACTAAACATTTTTCATTATTTGAATGTAATAATAGGATGTTTTGCATAAAATTCAGTGAGATTTACATATGAAAAGGGAGGAATGAAAAAGCGAGAGTCTAGCAAACAAAAGCAGTTAGAATGGAAATTCTCCTATTACCTATAAAATCCCTATGAACAGTACCAATCCATCTAATATTTACAAGAAAGAAGTATTTGAAGCTAAGAAAGGCATCTATGTAAGCTAAAATGTCTAAAACAATAACAGAAACCACTTGTATAAGTTTGAAGCTGTTGTCGGTCCCTGTTTCAGGATCTTGAGCTGCTATTAATGTTTGAGAAGGCTGAAGAATGGTTTATCAGAAACCGGTATGCACTTGACGACCCAACCAATAGGCCAAGATAAAGCTGCAATTCCAATAGATGCACACCATTGCCCCCAATTCAATCGTTCTGTGTTTGCAAACTTTTTCATTGACTCTACCATCACCACTTGAAGAATAATTGTCATTCCCACAATCCCCAGAAACAATCGGTTCTTATGTATCCCCTCAAATATGTTCTTTTTCTCCAACTTCCTTGCATTGAACTCATTGAAGACTTGGCAGAGGACAAAGGTATTGAAGATGAGGGTGTCCTTGATCTTCTCTTCTACACCAAAGATGGACATTCCCTTAAACTGCAGAATCAACAAGATTGTTACCTGATATAATGCTTGGGCACTGAGGTTCCTCCACATGACCTTGGTTATAAGTGGTTCAGTTCGACCAACTGGGGGCTTCTCTAAGAGCTCCTTGGTGGGCTGCTCCGTGGCTAGGGCCAAAGCTCCCAATGTATCCATGATCAGATTCACCCACAATAACTGGACTGCTGTTAATGGGACTTTACCAGAGGAAACCGCGGCAACAAAGTTGATCACAAGGGCAGCAACATTCACTGTGAGCTGAAACTGGATAAACTTTTGAATGTTGTTGTAGACACACCTACCCCACTTCAAAACTGTGACTACTGAATTGAAGTTATCATCTAAAATGACAATGTCTGAGCTCTCCTTTGCCACTTCTGTGCCTTGAATTCCCATCGAAAGCCCGATGTCTGCTTCTTTTAGTGCTGGTGCGTCATTAGTGCCGTCGCCGGTGACTGCAACAACACGGTCTTTCTCTTTCAAGCACTGTACCATCAGAAGTTTGTCAAAGGGGGAAGACCTTGCCATGACCCGGATTGTATCAACCTTCTGTTTCCTCTCTTCTGGAGTGTAGTTTCGGAATTCTATACCTTCCACCACTGCTCCATTGTTCAAATCTTCATCTGCTGTAAGTAGTCCACATTCAATGGCTATAGCTCTTGCAGTGAAAACATTGTCACCAGTGATCATTTTGATGTTAACACCAGCTTCTCTGCGAGCTTCCACTGCCTCACTTACCTCAGGTCGACATGGGTCCTTCAAACCCACTAAGCCCAAAAAGATCAGTCCATCTTCTTCAAGCTTGTGGGTGGCATTTCCATTTTCTTCTACTTCTGAGATGGGTTTGTGGGCAAAAGCAATGCATCGAAGGCTCTTAGCTGCCATACCTTTGATAATTTGCTCTAATTTCTTCCTTGCATCTCCATTCATGGGTTTTACAGTCCCTGTTCTGCCAAAGTAGCTTGAACAGAGAGCTAGTATAATCTCCGCAGCTCCCTTCCAGTGCACGCAAATCGCCTTCTTGACGTTCTTTTTCATCAAAACTCCACTCCGCTTCTGCTCTGAATTGAAGGCTTCAACATGGAGAACTGTGCCACTCTGCTTCACTTCATCTACATCCATACCCAAATCCAACACAGCCCACGAGAGAATGGCTTTCTCAGTTGGGCTACCAGAAAACTCAGGCACAGTTCCTGAGTTAGACCTATAAACACCACCAGTTGTGTTCAAACTAACTCCCTCTTGTAGCAATTGAAGGGCATTGGGAGCTATTAACTTTGAAGCACCATCAGTGATTGCTTCTTCACCAATCCAAAACTCAGTGACCTTCATCTGGTTCATTGTGAGGGTGCCAGTTTTATCTGTACAGATGGTAGTGGCTGAACCCATTGTCTCACAAGCCGAAAGTTTGCGAACCAGAGCATTATCAACCATCATTTTCTTCATAGAATAAGCCAGAGTGAGAGTGACAGCCAATGGCAAGCCTTCTGGAATGGCCACCACTACAATTGTGACAGCAGCAGAGACAATACTCACTACAGCATTCATCACATCATCAAATTTGGTCTTCTTTCCATTAAACTCACGTTTCCCCTTTTCGTCCCGTGTGTTCCCAGTGAAGTAACGAACTAGCATCACAACAAGAACAATGAAAGCAACAGCCAAACCAACCTTACCTATATAGGAAGTGAGCTTATTGAGGCGAGCTTGTAATGGGGTCTGCTCCTCTGTTCCACGGGTTATTGAATTCATCATCTCTCCCCAAGTTGTGTTAACGCCGACAGAAGTGACAAGCATTCTGCCGTACCCATCAGCCACTTTGGCTCCAGAGATCAAGAAAGGGTTCTGGTCACCATTGATGTCCACATGGTCGCTCTCCCCTGTCATGCTGGACTCGTCCACTTTCAAGGAATGGCCATCTAAGAACAACCCGTCTGCCGGAATCTGATCACCGATCTTCAAAACGACAATGTCTCCGACGACAATGCCAAAGATTGATATCTGTTGCCGCCTGCCGTCTCTGATGACATCAACACTAATGTCGTTGCTTTTCTCAGAGAGCTTTTCAAATTGTTTCGATTGCTTGAAGTTACTAATTGCAGATACGAAAATAACAAGACAGACAGCAAGAAAGATGCTCCCACCATCATACCACCCATCTTTAAGCCCATCTTCTTTGATGCCAAATCCAAGAGAGAGAGAAACACATACCAGAAGAACGATAATTGTGGTGTCCTTGAAACCTTCCAAGACGAAATGGAAAAACCCTTTCGCAGTCGGCTTTTGATAAGTATTAGACCCAAATGCATTGCAACGGCGAGCGACCTCTTCGGTGCTACCATGGATTCCATCTTTGCAATCAACTTCGAGAGCAGCAGCAACTCCATCGACACCTCCAAACTGATCAAGAATTCCCAAGTTCTTTTCCTTTACGAGGGTAATTAGGCTTTCGTGATCAAAATTGGAGGAAGGTGTGGAATCGGTGTAGTCAAGATCATTAATGTCAAGAACGGCGTAAGAAGGAGAATGGGAGAGATGGATGAGAATCTGATTCTTTCTGTGGACAAGAAGAGAGAGGAGGGCTCGAGTGGAGTAGATGACTTTGAAAGCCAAGCGCCATCTCTGGTGAGGTCTAGTAAGAGGGACTACGTCATGGAAGAAATTAGCAGCGAAGTCGTAGTAATGTGAAGCAGAAACAGAAGCAGATGCAGAAGCAGAAGAAGCAGGAGAACTAGACTTGCCCATGAATTAATGCAGAAGAGGACAAGAAAATTATGAGAATTTGAAGTTCTGAATGCAGAATAGGATGGCCTACATTGGAGATTTTATATATCGAGATACAGACACGGATTTCAGTTTTTAGACGAAAGAGCACCGAAGCTTCCACTGTGCATTCCTAAAGACTCTCTCTATTAAAAAGAGTTCTTCACAAAGAAGGCATTTAAATTAGGCAGTTATTCTTGATGAGATTCACGCGTTGGAAAATTATAAGGAATCAATACTTTACTGGGAAGATGAAAATTTTCACTCTTAGTTTCATATACGTTTGGGTTTGTTTCATCTTTTATCAGCTTTGCTTTAAAGGTAAGTTTGGTTTTTCTTTTTGAAACGTATAGGATGATTATCTCTTTCCGTTTCCAGGATCGCTTATTTCGATGTCAAACTCGCTTTCTTCTTCGTTACCGTTACAAGCAATTTCCCACTTGTTTCTCAGAGGATTTTCAGTTACGATTCACTGCGACTGTTCCGGTTGCTTCTTCTTTACCGTTACAAGTTCACTTTTCCCGCTGGTTTCTCAAAGGATTTGCAGTTACGATTCACTGCGACTAATCCGGTTGCTTCTTCTTTGCCGTTACTAGTTCACTTTCCCACTGGTTTCTCACAAGATTTTCCAGATTTTCCCGTTAGGATTTGTGTTGTTTTTATCTCTCTCTCTCTCTCTCTCTCTCTCTCCACACACGGGTATATTGATAGGTTTGGTTCCGTGTAATGGGTCGGTTTAGGTTTATTGGTTCTCTAATATCCCAAATCGAAACTAATTAAAAAAATATCCGGGCCTGATTGGGAACACGTAATAAAAACAAATTACACTAATTTACATGACATAAATCCGTGAATTTTTATCCTGCCTGGTACGGTTGTCCAGTTCTTCTCATAAGGATGCAGAAATGACGATTTAACCTCAGTCAGGCAGTGTGTTCGGGCAGGGGGTTAGATTGTCATTTCTGACCCCCTATAAGTGGAATTGGACAACTGTACCAGATAGGATAATGATCCACAACAAAACACTAAAAAACATATTTAGAATGTAAGGACTAACCGGTTTTTTCGGTTTAGGACATGGGTGGGAAACCATTGGATCCCAAGTGCACAACATCCAACGGTGCGGAGATTGAAAAAAAATAAAACTGGGTCAATGAGCTCTAACTGTTGGATCGAGCCTGTCAAGTGTCATCACGTGTCAACCTCTCCACCCGAACTGCACCACACTGAACCATTTGGGAATTGGAGAGGATTTAAATCCCCTAATCCCAAATGGCATAGGGAAGACGGTTTGCCTTGCTCAATAGAGGGGTGATCTAAGTATTTGAAAGATACCAGGGGAGAAGGAGAGGTGAAAGTTTTTTCTTCTTAGAAGGGGAGAATCAAAAAATATGCTCTTGGATGATTTGCCGTATTTGAGCAAGATTTGTGAAAGATTCGACTTAGATGTATACCTTTCTGTCCTAAAAATTTTTGGTCTTCTTGAACTCTATGTGATGCTAACATAATTTTGGAGAAACAGTTCCATAGAGGCATTTTAACCTTGGTTGTACACTAGCTAGTACATCATCACATGTAACACTTATACACTCTCACTTGTAATACTTCAACATTGTGTAATATTTAATAAATTTTTTTTTCATTTCTAATACACATTTTAGTTGTTTTCATTGAATTTTCCAATATTCTAAATTTCTAATATTAAATTATGTGCATAATAATTTAATTAAGAAAGTATATTATAGGGTACGGCGTACATTATCAACCTAGAGTACGAAATCAAGCCATCACTTTGGATGTGTTGTTATTATTATTATTATTTTTTGCAATCTAAAGGTTTCAATAGATTTAGGGATACTAGTATAGAGCTCCTCCCAAGCAATCAACAAAAAGAAAGAGAGTTGATGATGATAATCTGTCGGGTAGAATCTGTTTCCTTGCATACTTTTTTCTCAATTGTGTTTATTACAGTTTTTCTTGCTATCTCAATTGATGTCCTTAAATGGCCGTATTACTAGGAGATTAAATAAAATTTAATCCTTCTATAGCTGGAATTGTCCAGGTTGTCGCGGCCTTGGTTCTCTTGCTATTTTGGGCGTTTTATCACTCATATTCACAAACATAATCCTGATTTTGTTTTCCTTTGTTTTTTTTTTTTTTTTGGTGAATGAGCATTTTATTCAAGAAACCGGGAAACACTCCTTGAATCCGAAGCAGGAACATCAGAAAACAAGGGATCGGAATTGGGCCAAACCATCCTTCCCGAAACGGATAGGGCCCTCCTGGCAAGGCAATCTGCTACATTATTAGTAGTCCTTGGAATATAAGAAAAAATACAATCATCAAAGTAAGAGGAGACATACCTAATGTCCTCCACAATCGGCGGTAAACTAAAACCAGGGAGCTTCGCCGGATCTAAAAGGTAAGAGATAATGCCCAGTTTATCACACTCAACTGAGATGGAAAGAGTTCCTTCTGAAACGGCTTCCAAAAGTCCTTCTCTTATCGCCAAAGCCTCACCAACCTGAATATCGCCGAAAGGAATTGGGTCAGAAACTGCAATACAGCTCCTCCCAAGGTGATCTCTGATCACGAAACCAATGCCACTGTGCTTCGACCCTGGGTCGAGAGAAGCGTCACAGTTAAGCTTGAAAGCACTCGGAGGAGGGGGGGGACCAAGTACCAAACGTAGGCGAATGAGCAGGGGCTTGAGACAGACGTTGGGAACACGAGGCTTCCAAAAACTCAGAACACGCCCGCTGTGTAGCACGAATCACCTCCTCCCCAATCCACACCTTAACACCAAAAAGTAAATCATTCCTCGAGGTCCAAAGATACCACAACACAAAGCAACAAAGTGCCGTTACCTCCTTGAAAAAAGGCTTGCCCCGATCCGCAAGAGAGTGCCAAGCTTGAATAAATTGATATAGGCAGAAGCTATTACCATCATGACCCATCAGGGAATGCAAATTACAACCAAACCAGACAACTCTCGCAAACGTGCAATGGAGGAGAATGTGATCAACAGTTTCTTCATGATCTCTACATCTGCGACACATGGTATCAATTGGAATCTAACGCTGATACAAAGCAGCAGCCGAAGCCATACCACCCGCACAAGCCCTCCAAAGAAAGGACTTAATCTTTGGAAGGGTATTGCTCGACCAAATCGCCTTCCAACCAGATTTTGGCACCAGGTCCCAAGCATGAGTTTTCACAGAAGAGGGCTTGGCAAGCTCTCTATCTTCCCTTTGATTTGAAAGGAGGTGATACGTACTCTTGACTGAGTCCGACCATCCCAGGCTCAGGCCACATCGGAGGCAACGTCGGACTCACGCAAAGCTCTGCCTCCGATGCAACCCAGGTGCGATTTTTAAGGTCCTTAACAGCCCAGATTTGCCCCATTTGGTTCTTTAAGTTCCAAGGGACTAGGGAGGGGGTGTCCTATGGTCTATTAAGGTCTTAGAAGCACCCATCATCAAATGATTGAGGGATTTAAAGGATCAAAAGCTCAAAAATCTAGATTTGGGGTTTCCTTTGGTGGTTGAAGCTTTAGAATCAAATAGATTCAGCAAGAGGTCAAATAGAGGTCTTTATAGGACTATACTACATTAATGGAGTTCAAAAAACATAGCTTAGGATAAACCATTTGGTTCCAAGAGGAAACCCAAACTCAAGACTGAACCGAAAAGAGAAAAGAGAAGGGAGAGAGGCAAGAGTGTTCTTGGCCGACCTGATTTGAGGTACACAAGAGGTCCTCCTTGTAGATCCAAGCTCAAGCAGTCGATCCCACCTTCTTCTCCTTCTTCTCCTTCTTCTCCTCCTTGCTGCCTCCTCTCTTCAAAGCTCTCCTCTCCTTTCACGATTAGGTTAGGAAAGAAAAATGAGAAAGACTAAGGAATATCCCTAGCTCTCATATCTATAGATGTGCCTTACTAAGGCCTGTTTGGCTAGGACCTCTTAGTTATAAATCTAGGGCTTGTTTGGGTAGGGTAATTTAAATGTCCACTTAGGTGTTGTTTGGATAGGGTCTCTTAATGAACCACAAACATATTACCCATCTAAACTCATTATCCACCTAAACTCAATTAAACACCATTAAGACACAACTTGGGCCCAATGGGCTTCATTTTAGAATAAAGATTGGGTCTTGTTTGGCTAAGGTCTTTTAATGTCTAAAGTACATTAACCTATTTCAAGCATGACTTAGGCCCAAGGGCCCACTTAAGAGGTCACCAAAATAGAAGGGAGGCTACGGTAGTAGTCAACCATGACAAGGCACCAACAACATCCTCGATAAAGGGAATGTGGGCCCCACATAAGGTCTCACTCAAAATAGCCACGACAACAGCATCGGATGCAGGGTCGGATGCACATAGGACCCTGCATCCTATGCAATAGAAAGGGCAGATAAAGTATCAAAAAGGTCCGGGCTTGGGCCCACACCTCAAGGACTTCGAGAGGAAGTAAACAAGCAATAAAATAGGTTTAGTAACCTACCCTTTGACCATCAAGGTGAAACGCTCATAGGCAAACAAGGCAGCACAGTCTACTCACCACAAGGATAAATAATAAACAAATAGGCTCTCGGGTGCAGGTGTAACATTCCCCCAACCTTATAAGAAATTTCGTCCTCGAAATTTGACGTTCCTGAGGATCCGAATAGATGAGGCTACTTCGACCGCCTGACAACTCCTTGCCTCTAAGCAAACAGTCAAAACAAATCCTAGGCTCAATTCGGTTAAAGGTCAATGTGTCTAAGAGTCCAAGGAGGTTCGACCTTCAGATATAAACCACAAGGAAACAAAAGGTCTAACTAAACCTCTGGACCACGCCCAATATTAAACTTCCTTTAACTAGGGTCGCAAGGTTAGGTTTGTACTACTTTTCTTACAAGGCTTTGCTTTGAAGACTTTCAATTCTGATTCCCCAATACTTAAGTCAACTTTAGAATGAATTGGAATATTGATGGAATCTCCTATTATTCACTCTCAATATGGAGGGAACGCATTGGTGACTCATTACTCCACTCATACCTATTGTTGAGTAAAGTTCTGTCGAATCCTTCAGTTCCAGTTTTTAAAGCCAAACAACCACACAAGACTACAAGACCAACTCCCGACAGAATAACTTACAACAACTTTCGTCTCAGGAGCTATTACTCACTTCCTAGCCTCTGTTCTAGATCGACTCTCCTCCTAAGCGATGCTCAAGGTCAGGCAAGATTTAAGAATCAGCTATCTAGAGGATCACTCAGGGCCAATACTGAAATTTCCAACTAATACTCCCAAGTGGTACTCAGGGTCGAACAAGACTAAGGGTGGACACGCCCAAGGGTACTTGAAACTAAAACTCAGACTCTCTAGCTGTTTTCTCAAGGAGGCCCGGGCTAAAAACTAAGGCGGCAAAAAAATAAAATGTACCTCTCTCTAATGACTAGGCTACTCAATAAAATCTTTCGTGAGTCACTTACCGACAGTTGGACTAGGTATAGAGAGTTACTACAACAATAGTGAACAATTAAACTAGGTGTTAAACCTTAAGATCAACAATACAAGCATAAGATAACACAAGCGCATTTGACCAAATTCAACATTGACACACTCGCAAGACAAGGCTAAAACATGAACAAAGAGCACAATAAAGTGCAAACGGATTGGAGGAGGGTTGGTCATGAAAAGCTAGCAAAAATAGGTTTAAGGAGGGATTGGATGCAGCCAGTAACTTGCATCCGATCGTAAATCCGATACGAACTGCAACATAGAAAAAACATCTCATGTAGAATCAGATTTAACCAGGGTTTGCATTCGATGTCAAAATTTTCTTTTAGAACACAGCCCGCAGCTTGCCCTCTCATTCAAAATATTTTTTTTCTATGCTTGAGATTTTTATTAAAATTTTTCTTCCAAGAGTGTTTGGATTCTCTCATTTTACCTAAGATAGGGTCGTTTGCACAACCCATTCATTTCTTAGCACTGCTGTCCATAATTCTAGGGTATGGCTTGGGGGAAGCCAAACCCAAAATTAAAAATACCCCGCTGCTTTGGGCAAAATCGTGGAAAGGTTTTTTTTTTATTTTTACAAGGGCATTATTTCTAATTGTTTGCTAATGCTCAACTCTTTGTAACCTCATTTATGCTCTTACATCTTTCTTCCAGGAGTTTAGGTAGGAATTTTGGATTTTTTTCTCATTCTAAATCGAACTTCGTTCCCTTTGTTGAAGATATATTTAAATTATTCATTCAAGGTTGTTAATAGCCTTGTTGATTGCTTGTTTGAAATTGTTTGCACATCCTAAATACATTCTAGCACTACCATTCCCAAAACCAAGTAAGGGTTTGGATGAACCAAACCCAAAAATGAAAAACTTTTACTGTTTGGGGAAAAAGTGGGAGAGGTTTCTTTAAGTATATTATTTTCATTGATTTATTCATGATTAAATATTAAAACTCCCTTTAAGCCATTAAACCATTCACCCCTGAGTTTTAGGCCAAGATTTGTGGATTTTAAATCTTACTTTGTGCAGAAGTTCCTACACTGTTTTGGAGAAAAAGTAATAGGGCATATATAATTTCTGTTTTTCATTGTTTACTAGCTAGATGGATTGCACAATGTCTCCACCATATACTTGATCATTTATTCTATACCCCATACTTGGATTTGGGAAAGGATTTTAATCTTAAATAAAGATCTTATTGATCCCACTTAATTCAAGTGTAGTGGATTGTATTCATGTCTCTTGATTGGTTTAAGTTCTTTTTCTATAAAGTTTATTTTCACTTAAGTGCATACTTACACCACCTATCCCAAGTTATGTTTTCAATTGAACATGAGAGGAAAGTATAAAATCTTTGGCATATTTTTTCCAATTCTCTTAGTCTTAGTAAAGGGATAAAAATTCTATTTTTGCTATATATATATATTTTTTTTAAAAAGAAAATGAATAAAAGAAACTTCATTGGGGTTTGGAATTATAATCCCCCCCCAAATCTAAGAACACTTCTACTGTTATAGTCTAGATGATTACCTAAATTCATAACTCCATTTTCTCTTGTTTATTTAAGAACAATAGTTTAAAACACCATTCAAGTAATTGAATCATTCATTTAAGAATCTAAGCTAAGACTTTGGATTTTTTTTTATACATATTGTAGTTAAAATTTCTGCTCTATTTTGGAAAGAAAGGTAGCATGTGTTTGTTTGACCACCTTTTAGGATTTTTACCTTATTTAAAGTATGAGTAATCCTGGTCATACTCTTGGTTATTTACATTACTTTTAGGTTGAAAATTTAGAATACAAAAAAAAAAAAAAACTTTAGACTGTTTCTTTTTCATTCAACTCTTGGTAAAATGTGGTGGATCCATATATTTAGTCATTAAATGTTTTTATTTATTTATTTTTCCCATTGATTTTAAACTTGATTAACTCAAGCACACACTTGCACTATTTACTGTATTTTCTTTTCAGGCATTAGGTCAAGTATTTAAGCGAGATAGGGAATTAATCCCGTATTCACATTGGGCCCCATTGCTTTATTTTTATTTTTATTTTATTTTATTATTTTTTTGATTTTCTTCTCTTGAAGTAATACAGATTTATATTTTGTCCTACTACTGTATATATACATATATATATCTTTTATATATATATATATATAGAGGGTTAAGGTATGGGAAGTCCTAGTCATGTTCTTAGTTATCCCTATGACTTTCTAGGTTGCGTTTGAAAAAAAAACCTCAACTCAAAACTATACTTGATTTCCCCTAGTATTTCTAGGTTAAGATTGAAAGAAAAACTTCAACATTGACAAGATTTTTTATTCTTTTCTCTCCTTTCCTGGTTGTACATGTATGACTTGAATGTGATATTTACATCATTAATAAGTCATCCCATCTTAATCCTAGCATGAACATTTTTATCTAATTCCCCTACATATTCTGTTTATGCAAGAGCTTAGATAGAATAAGCTCGAAACTAAAACCTTGCTGTTTTGGGGGAAACAACCTTGTGGTAGGAGTACTCCCATCTTCCATTGATCATTTCATAAATTTACTATTTAAACCCAAATACACGTGCTTTGGACTATTAAGATAGGTTTCTTGAGGAAAGCTTAAAACATAAGATCTCTCTCTAGAGGTGAATTCTTTCTAAGTCTTCTTGGCTAAGGTGAGAGAATGATAGCTCTTCAAATTTGCATTCGTGTTTGTCTTCATTCCATTTTTTTTTTTTTTAAGTGTATTGGTATAATATTACTAAGAAAATAAAACTCTCTATTTCCTCTTCACACTACACTTAGGAGACAAAGCACTTTCCATTGATGTATTTTGAATATGGATTATGATAGACATACATAATTTTGTCTACTCATTACAAGCCATTACTAGGTTTCAATATTGGGGTTCAAGCCCTCATTCCAATTAACCATAGCTATTCTCCTTTCATAGACATCATTAGAATGTATTAGTTGACTGAATCATCCGAGCTTCATTCAGGCATGCCACTTTATAACTGCTATATTTGTCTTCTTGGATTGGATTTATAGTGGTAAATATCCCATGTTATGATTCCATCATGCCTTGCATAAAATAGGATTTTAATTGTGACTAATGCTGTATCAAACCATACCCAATTGTTGCTTAAGGTTATGGTGTACAAAGGATCACTAATTAGACTTGAGATTCTCCAAATTTTGCTGCTTTGGCTTACTCATGATCACCCCATGACTTGCACCACTAACTTGATATGTCTTATGTCATTGGGTTGCAACTGAGGTTAAAATAAAGGCTCTCTCTTTAACTAACTAGTCCTCTAGTTGTAATGGCTCTTATATTATTATTTTGCTTGGTAAGCAACATACACCCAACATGCTAAGTTTTATGGAAATCTATCTTAATGACTCTCCCTAGGTTGGATTGCATGGCAAAACCTTTAACCACTTTGTGTTATACCCATTGTTTAATATGCAATAGAATAGCATAATCATTTTTGCTGTACACTGGAGGCAAGAGGAGGTTTATGTAGCAACCGTTGAACTATTAATAAGATCCATCCTCCTTGTTAAAGCACATTGTTCTCCTATTATATGCTATTATTGTAAACTATTTTTCATAACAATGTCTTCTCCCTAAGTTCACACACAAGTCAGTTATTCTCTTGAAACCTTTTAAATTAGAATCTAGTGGAGTAGAGTAAATCATGAATCTTCGCTAGACTGTGGTTGGTGCAGAGCATCATGCTCTGATATCATGTTGTCATACCCCTATCCCAACAAGAGATAAAGTACAATATCAGGGTATGATTGGGGTGACACGCATCATCCCACCTCACCGCCAGGATCTCGATGCAGTGGCCAACTCACAGTCATAAACCAATATTAAAGTGCGAAAGATAAAGGAAATTTTACATTCCAAGATAGGTCAGAGTTTGCAGAAGCGTAAATGAAATAATTATAAGATGTTCATTGGCTAATGATAATAAGTAACATAGTTACAAAATTCCTATGACCATCAAGTAGCTACAAAAAAGGTAAAACATAAAAGTTTATACAAAGCACAAGGCTCTCAAAAATAACAAAATGGGAACGATCTCAAGTAACAGTACAGCCCGTAGGCACAATCATCATGGGCAACCATCGCCATGATCCTCAGTTACGGTCTCTGGCTCCACAGTAATCATCTGCATCAAAATCTAAAAAGAATGTGTACACGGGGGTTAGTTCCACCGAGCTAGTGAGAGAGAAAAGGGGATACACAATCACACAATCACAAATAGGCCATGGTGCATGCCATTATTAATTCATTTATCACCTAACACACAATGCTAAGTCAATGGGTATATGCTACTGCAATAACTTGGAAAGACACTGTGGATCCTTCCATTCTCACCACAATGCAACCTCAATTATTACTATGGAGCCCGCGTCGGTCGTAGTCATTACCACCCAGAGGCAGACCCCGATAACCATTACTATCCCTAGCCTGGCCTCTCTAACTCTCCACAGGCAGCAGGTGCTCTGGCTACCCAACACCTAAACCCCTGTTGGTCGTAGCATAGGGAACTGAGCCTAACCATAGATATACTACATGAATCCTGTCATGTTGAGAGGTACATCCGGGTGTGTCAACGTCTCATTTCATCTAACACCCGGGTACCAGCACAATACGGCGCATACAGGCAAGAATAAGATGCAATATAGAATTCCACGTAATCTGGGGATTCCAGTGCCAGTACTTCCTGGCACCGTAACCCAACACAAATCCATATCATCCTAATCATCATCATCATCATCATCGAATAAGAATAAATGCAAATATACAATCATGCTTGAATGATAATGTCACAATATAATTCATAAATGCATAAATAAGCAATAGTAAACAAGCTCAGACAGTCATCCAAACCCACTCACAAATTACTTCAAATAGAATTTGTATAAGCGCAACGATTCTCGCTCAAAATCACTCCATTGCACATATGTTGGCACCTATGGAAGTGAATAAGAGTGTGAGAGAGTGTAGGGGAGTCCTCATAGAGAAACCCCATAGTTTAAATAAGTTATAAGCCTTGAAAACTACGTCGGAGGCAACTTCGAACTCAGCAGAGATCTGCCTCCGACCTTGAGTCCGACCTTCACTGCAGGCTCTGGACACATCGAAGGTAATGTCGGACTCAGGAGGCTTGATCCTGACCTTGAGTCCGACCTTCCCTGCAGGCTCAGGCCACATCGGAGGCAATGTCGGACTCAGTAGGCTTGCCTCCGACCTTGAGTCAGACCTTCCCTGCAGGCTCAGGCCACATCAGAGGCAACGTTAGACTCAGCAGACTTACCTCCGACCTTGAGTCCGACCTTCCCTGCAGGCTTAGGCCACATCGGAGGCAACGTCAGACTCACGCAGAGCTCTGCCTTCGATGCAACCCAGGTGCGATTTTTAAGGTCCTTAACAGCCCAAATTTACCCCATTTGGTTCTTTAAGTTCCAAGGGACTAGGGAGGGGGTGTCCTATGGTCTATTAAGGTCTTAGAATCACCCATCATCAAATGATTGAGGGATTTAAAGGATCAAAAGCTCAAAAATCCAGATTTGGGGTTTCCTTTGGTGGTTGAAGCTTTCGAATCAAATAAATTCAGCAAGAGGTCAAATAGAGGTCTTTATAGGACTGTAATACATTAATGGAGTTCCAAAAATATAGCTTAGGATAAATCATTTGGTTCCAAGAGGAAACCCAAACTCAAAACTGAACCGAAAAGAGAAAAGAGAAGGGAGAGAGGCAAGGGTGTTCTTGGCCTACCTGATTTAAGGTACACAAGAGGTCCCCCTTGTAGATCCAAGCTCAAGCAGTCGATCCCACCTTCTTCTCCTTCTTCTCCTCCTTGCTGCCTCCTCTCTTCAAAGCTCTCCTCTCCTTTCACGATTAGGTTAGGAAAGAAAAATGAGAAAGACTAAGGAATAGTCCTAGCTCTCATATCTATAGATGTGCCTTACTAAGGCCTGTTTGGCTAGGGCCTCTTAGCTATAAATCTAGGGCTTGTTTGGGTAGGGTAGTTTAAATGTCCACTTAGGTGTTGTTTGGGTAGGGTCTCTTAATAAACCACAAACATCTTACCCTTCTAAACTCATTATCCACCTAAACTCAATTAAACACTATTAAGACACGACTTGGGCCCAATGGACTTCATTTTAGAATAAAGATTGGGTCTTGTTTGGCTAAGGTCTTCTAATGTCTAAAGTACATTAACCTATTTCAAGCATGACTTAGGCCCAAGGGCCCACTTAAGAGGTCACCAAAATAGAAGGGAGGCTAGGGTAGTAGTCAACCATGAAAAGGCACCAACAACATCCTCGATAAAGGGAATGTGGGCCCCATATAAGGTCTCACTCAAAATAGCCACGACAACAACATCGGATGCAGGGTCGGATGCACATAGGACCCTGCATCCTATGCAATAGAAAGAGCAGATAAAGTATCAAAAAGGTCTGGGCTTGGGCCCACACCTCAAGGACTTCGAGAGGAAGTAAACAAGCAATAAAATAGGTTTAGTAACCTACCCTTTGACTATCATGGTGAAACGCTCACAGGCAAATAAGGCAGCACAGTCTACTCACCACAAGGATAAATAATAAACAAATAGGCTCTCGGGTGCGGGTGTAACACCAGCACCCATCAGCAACCTTAAGTTTCAAGATCCTATTGTGCTCACGACGTTGAATGGTAGTCATATGAAAAAACCTGGTGTTGCGGTCGCCTTGCTACAACCAACTGATGTGAGATTTTTTACGCGAAAGTTCCTCCTCTCTCTCCAACTCCTCATTCAAAAGAGCCATGAGATTCTCCTCCTGAGCATGGAAATCTTCAGAAATCGGCCCCTCTTGTAATTTGGAAAGAGCCAGCTGCAGGTCTTTAATTTTTGTTTGAACATGCCCTAACACCTCACGGTTCCAGCATTTGAAAATAGGCTGAATACCATCCATCTTATGATACACGGGGGGGAGGGAAGTATCCAAAACAAGAGAGGTCCAAGCTGCATTAGCTGTCCCTTCACAGTCAGGGTGGCGAAACCAAGCTGAATCAAATCTGAAAATACGCTTCCCTTTAAAACGACCTCCCATTGAGTCAATCAGGAGGGGAGCATGATCAGAGCTCAGAGTTGTTTTCACAAAAACAGCAGCATTAGGGTGTGAGGTACGCCAAGCATCATTTGCCAAAGCTCTATCCAACTTGATCCTTATATTAGCATCACCCCTCCTCTTATTACTCCAATTGAAACAAGGGCCATGAGAGCCAATATCCTCTAAGGCACAAACCATGGTCATGTTTCTAAACCCCTCAGTGTCTTTTTGCCCAGTTCGATTCCCACCTTCCTTCTCATGCCATGCCAAAAAAGAATTAAAATTGCCATAGCAAAGCCAATCCATCTGTCTACCCCTCCTATCTGAGAAAGTCGATCCCACACTTCCTATCTTTTATTTTTAATCGGAGCCCCATACACAGATGTCATATAGAAAAAAGAACCATCAACTTTACTAACTTTGGAATCAATTACTTGGTTATTAGAATAAACAATATCAATTATAACATTGTGAGTCCAAAGCAGTGCTAGACCACCTGATGCACCCTGAGCATCCACTACAAAACAAGAGTGCATACCAAATTTCATGCACAATCGATTTATTCTGTCCTTCCCAGTCTTTGTTTCAATAAGAAAAATAATCTCAGGTTTTCCACATGAGAGAGGTGAACCAGGTACCGAATTGTCGCAGCCCTCCCTAACCCACGACAATTCCAACTTAAAATTTTCATTGATTCCCGCGGAGCTGAGCCTCCCCAGCCTCCACGGGTTCCAAGCATAAAAAATGGCCCACATTGTTTCCTTCCATATGAGCAGCCTCATCTGAATCTTTCTCACCCCGTGGGCCTTCCAGCCTAGGACGCTTCTGTTTATCGTGACCCGAGCTAACAGAGATGTCTAATTGCTTTCAGTCCCTCATGAAGCTTCCTTGCTGCTCCTGCGCCTCTGATATATCCATCGGTGCAACATAAGTGGGATTGGTTGGGTGTGGTGGTGGCAATAATGCAATATTGGCTTGGTTTGGTAACGGTTCTGAAGCAAGGGAGGCTTGGATGTTGGGTTCCTGAAGAGGTGGGATTGGGTTACCAAACTGGGAAGGCTGGTTGAGTGAAATGGTGGAAAGGTGTGGGATAAGATTGGATAGGAGGGTTGCCACGTTAGGATGAGAGAAAATCGGGTTATTGGCAATAATATATTCTAGGTTGGTAGGTGGATTACTAATATGGTTATTATTCAAATTAACCAAGGAATGAGGAGGTGATGGAGGGATATTGTAGGGCTGACGTACCTTGTCAGAATTGGAAGGTGAATAATTATCCAAGGATTTCTCCTGCATTTTCGGACCTTCCTTAGCAACAGGTATGGTCTGAACTCCACCGAAAAAACTCATCGCCAAGGAACTAGATCCATCTACTGGGGCACTCTGTGTTTGGGTAATAAGCTGGGAAGGCATGCCTTCGAGAAGTCTGGGATCAGGGGGTGTAGATCTCAATGAAGGACCATATCGGATGTCAGGGAAGGAGGGACAGCTTGACGCCTTTGGGCATCCATGCTCCAAGCAGTGCTTATATTCAGCATCGAAAAAAGAACACACCTCTTCACCTCATGATCAAATAAACCGCAGAAGTAACAAAAGCTTGGAAGTCTTTCGTATCTAAGCAACACTGTGGAACTATTCTTGGATCTGCGCTTCACCGTGATAGACTGACGTAAAGGTTTAACAATACTGATATGAACTCTTGCTCTGACATACCTGACCTTAGCTCCAAACTGAAATCCTTGAACCAAAATGACCTGCTTGGGTTGCCCTACTTTCGCCGCTAATTGAGAAGCCACCTCCAGATTAAAGAGTTCCAACGGCACTTCATGTATCTGCACCCAGAAATCAGTGCTCTGAAAACCCCATTCCTGATTTTCATTCCAATGTTCCAACAACAGTAGATTACCCCGAACCGCCCAAGGGCCTTCATCCAACACGTTCAAGAGATCTAGCTTATGCTGGAATTGGAAACAATAACGATTTTCCTGCATGGGGGTGATAACAACGGGAAAACGCGGGTTCCATGCTTGGACCAGAGCCTCAGATATTGCCTGGCATCTATAAGGCTTGCAAAACATGATCTGGCCCACCAATCTATGGTTATCAGTATTGCATAATCGCTCCTCAGTCTGTTCCTGCAAGGACAAGGCATCCTCATCGTCATCCTCAGGAGGAGGCATTAGTGCTACCGGCGATGAGATCCGGGGTGATTGATGTGTAGGGTTCTCTTCCATTTTGTAGCCACCAAAGAGAAAGCAAGACGAGGAAATGAAGAAGAGAGGCTGAAGAAAGCAAAAGAAAACACGTATAGTGACGGAGGAGATTCACGTACAGTGATGGAGGAGATTCACGTATCAGTTTTCCCAAACAAAAAAATAAAATATTTTGTTTTCCTTTGTGATACTAGAGTTAACTCTCCTCATAAATTTTTTTCCAAAAATTTTAACAATTCAATTCTGGTTGTAAGTGGGAGGATTTACCGATCGTTAGAATAATATTGAACCAAGCAATATTGTTCAAAATATAAATGGTTTGAACTGGTTTCTAAGGAGGTGAAATAGAGATCGAGGGGTTTGGTAATATCCATTTCCT
This sequence comes from Telopea speciosissima, assembly GCF_018873765.1. Classification (NCBI taxonomy): domain Eukaryota; kingdom Viridiplantae; phylum Streptophyta; class Magnoliopsida; order Proteales; family Proteaceae; genus Telopea; species Telopea speciosissima. The sequence goes on from NC_057917.1 coordinate 16,915,525, forward strand.
CAAGGAGTCTTTTTCTTGCTCAACTCCAAGAAGCCCAATGTTCTGAGCCCTCCATAACTAATATTGATTTAATCCGAACTCTAGAATTGTACATTGATAATTTGTCGAAGCCGAAGGAAATCTTCTGGATGCAGAAATCTAGGGACAATTATGTACTTCTAGGGGAGTTGAACACTCGTTATCATCATTCTATGGCTAATGTAGACAGTGCTGCAATAAAATTCTTTCCATCCATAATGAATTAGGTATCTTAAATCTCCATTGTATCTAGGGCTGTAAATGGATAGCCAAAAATTCGAATCTGATTTGAGTTCGATTCCGTTTAAGAGGTTCCGAATCCGAAATTTTGGTTTCCGAAAAATATGCGAATCCGTCCGAAAGCTAATCGGATTCGGAGTCGGATAGTTCTATTCGGAGTCGGATAATAATCGGATAATTTATTATCCGATTGTAAATTATGATTTTTTTATAAAAATATATCAATATTACTATATTACCCTTATTATTTGTATTTTATAAGGTTATTTTTGTAATATCACTCTAACTCTTAAGTCTTAACCTAAAACTAGGGCTTCCTATTCTCTTGAATCTCTTCCTCCCTCTTTCACTCTCGATTCTCAAGTCTCAGAATTTCAACTTTCAAGCTCTCAACGGCGCCGGCAGTCTGCACTCAACCCTCAAGCTTCAAGGTCACTGGTCACTCACTCTTGATTCTCGACTCTTAGCGGCAACAGCAACGGCAACGGCACTCGCACAACCCCCTCGACTCTCGCTCTGGACCAATTAGGTATACGATTCCATCTCCTTTGAAGTGTACCGATAAGTCCTTCATGGGTATACTTCATAGACCTCTCTTGGGAAGATTGCTTAATGGTCAATGAAGTCCTCTGTTGGTATACTCTGTTTTTCTTCTCTTCTTTCCTTTGGTTTATGTTTTTAGATAATTTGTAATTCTATGGAAGGTTATAATATGATCAAATGTATTCTCAATTCTCACTATTCTTTGATGCTGTCTTTTGGTTAATGTAAAGGAACTAATTAGGATAATTGGTATACAAGTACAAGGAATCTAATCTCCATTACAGATCTAAATGCAACTAGTATAAAATGGATTCCAGATCTAATCTCACTTGATTAGCCCTGCCTAGAGCTGGCATTTGTCTTTTGCATTAACTATTGTAAATGCCATTTGTTTCATTTTATAAGCACAATTATCATTCTAATTTGTTCTATCATGTTGTCTCTTGCTGTGCATTATTATTTACATTTTCTTTTTCTCCAAGTCTTGGTCAATTGAGTGATAAGTTGATGTTAGTCTCTTTTTAGATGGCTGCCCTTATTCAGAATTATAGTGGTCTCCCTCGAATATCACTCATGTACATTTAATGAGATGATATCTTGCAATTAAGTTGTCCACATTTAGTAATTTATTCAACTTACCTCAAGTAGGCTTTGCTATTTGTTTATGTGCATTTTTTACCATTCTTGAGCCCTGTGAATTTTTGGAGTAATTGCTAATTGAAGCATAGGTACATGTTTAAATCCATGTGAGAGACATGAATTTCCTCTATAGATCCCAAGTACATCCTGTTTAATTTTTCTCTCTTCCCTCATTTGTTTTTAGGTTGAACAATCTTGACTCAAGATTGAGTTTTGGAAGACTTGAGCTAGGAGCAAGGATTGGAACTTGGAAGTGCCCAAAAAAGTGGGAGTGTGGGTTTCTCTAAGAGGTAGGCTCATTTCTCAAAGTAGCTTATAGATATTGCTCTTATCATTTAATAAAAGTTTATTAATAGATTGTGAATCAAGTAGATAAGATCATTTGCTAAGGCTGGTCATATTTCTATTGCAGGCAGATGGTTTCCAATTTTCACATTGATTGGAGTTGTTATCAATGGAGCTTCGTTGTTTGAAGCACAAACTAATGACAAGCTTGCTGAGTATTTATATGTGTAATCCTATTTAGAAGTGTACTAGTGTAATCGTTTATTTCCGGTAGTTTAGTTTAGAATTGCAAAATACTATGGTGTTTGTCTTTGAACAAGTGCTTGCTAGTTTTTTACTTTGAACTCATGCTTAAGGATTTGCTAAACACATGAAGAGCTTCATTTTGGGGTTTGATTTGAAAATCACAGGTTCAATTTACACTATTGTCATTTTGAGCTTTATTACCTACATTTGGTGAAGAGTATTACTATTTACCATGGGTATAGTTTTCAAATGACAATGGTGTAAAAAACTTCATTTTGAGGTTTGATTTGAAGATAACAGGATCAATCTATCCATTAACCTAATGATAATCCAATTTAAAGAACAAAATAACACCTTTCTAAGAATAGGCAGCAGTTTAATAAAATAGGTAATCGGAGTCGGAAATCAGTAATCAGAGTCGGAAATCGGTAATCGGAGTTGGAAATCCATAAGTATAATTGTTCATGAATCGGATAGTTTATCGGATCGGATAGTATCCAGATATCCGATAAACTCTCGGATTCGGATATGGTAATACCATTTAAATATCCGTCGGATATCGGATCAAATTCAGATAGTGCATTTGTTAAACGGATTCGGATTCGGATAGTAGTGAATCCGAGCCGAATCCGAGCTGTTTACAGCCCTAATCGTATCCCTCTGAAATTGCTAAAGTACTTTTAGACCATTTTAGTTTGCTTTATACCATTCCAAAGTGTTTCAAATCCTCTTGAACCAGCTTGTTTAGAGGGTCTCTTTGTCAATATTCTTTCACTGGAAGAAAATGATGCGTATCATTCAAACTCCTGTCTATTCATGAGTTTTTAGAATGGGTAATTAAAGGGAAAATTATTGCCCCAATACTACTCAGGGGGCGCTGTGCGCATCGTGCGGCACAGCACCGCCCATGTGTCTATAGTAGGCCTCACTGTACACATATAGACAATGCTGCACAGCACAATGCGCACATGCAGCACCCCCAGTAGTACTGGGCGATAAAGGTCCTAATTATAGAGCTCCTAAACCAGATGGCTTCCACGCCTTTTTCTTTAAAAAATGTTGGAATGTTGACCATCATGATATTTTTACAGGTGTCTCTGATTTTCTTCACTCAGGTGTATGTTCTTCTTGGAAATTAAACAATACTTTGATTAACCTAGGTTCAAAACAAATATGAGCAAATAAAGTGGACTTTTTTTTAGACTCATAGGTCTTTGTAATGTCTTCTATAAAATAATTTTTAAGACTTTTTAGTTAATAGAATAAGGCCATTTTTTGGGTAGAACAGAATGGGGCTTTGTCCGATCATTATTGTAAATCTTTGTCTATTTTACCCCATCTAGAGGTTTGACACAGGTCACAAGGAGATCCTCTTTCACTCTATACCTTTTCTTTTGGTAATGGAGAGGTCATCTAGAATGCTCGTCTCTGCCTCCGATGTTAAAATTTGGTTGGGCCCAACCCTTGTATACTGACATTTCTTTTGTACAACATATATATATACAATTAAACGTGGGTATCTGACCGTAAAGGCCCCTCTGGGAATTGGAAGTTACCTCTCATTTATTCTCTAGTCCTGCCTAGGATATCTAATCACATTATTAAAAAGGGCAAGAGATCTCTATTTGGTCCTATGGTCTCTATACAAGTGTTTAGGTCAATGGGTGAGCACATTTGGGTATCTACCCAAAGAGCAGATGCATCATCGATCTCAAAAGGCCCTGTGAGAGGGCATACGAAACACCACCAAGTAGCTAGAGAACTTTTTCCCTCATTAATATTAAGGGAAAATGAACGTTAACCGGAGTTGTCACTGCTGTGCCCCCTCCTTTCCAAGGGATGTACTGGTCTTTTCGTGTTGGGCTGTATCTGGTTGCAAATACACACAGCACGACACCGATTAGTGTTCTTTCTCCCAAAAATTAAATTACCATCTACTTTTTATAATAAAGACTAACATTTTTTGGTCTGCATTTCATACTTGGACCAGGACCTTTATTCGATGTTGTAACTGGAGCGCTGCATGCTGCTATGCACATCGCACGACACAGCAGCATCCATGCATGCACAATGGGGCCCACTGTGACATACAGGACAACACAAGGTAGAATTGAAAGTTACTTGCTTTAGATCATTGTATTGTCATTATAGGTGGTGATTGGGATCTTTTTTTCTAGAAGGGTTAAGTGGGTCTCAATTATTATTTATCGTAATAGATTATTTTTTATTGGAATGAATTATGGTGTGATAGGAAGTGGACTTTTATCTGCTTCATTTTTTGGGTAGGTTCAGTTTTCCAAGTTTCTCTAACAGAGGGGGTGGAAATGACTACTCTACCCCTACACGAACACACTGTCCAAGTAGGATCCAACCCCTTCTATTAAAGGAACTTGGGGAGATAGAGTGAGCAAGAATTGAAGCAGATAAAAATATGATAGGAAGTAGGATGAAAGTTGAAGTCATTCTGGGTGTGAAAATGAACCTTAGAAACAAAACATGGTGCTAAAATGTGATTGTGTACTCTGATACACTAACGGTGCGTTTTAAAACCGTACAACCTACCGTAACCAAAGCGGACTATGACACTTCCTATCGCAAAAAAATAAAGTGGACTATGACACTTCACATTTGTCCCTCTCTTCCCCTTTTCATGAGACTTACAATCCCTCATCTATATATCCCCACTTTCTACAAGAAGCCATAGACCAGAGAGAGGCAGGTGATTTACAGCCTCTCTCGCTCATTAAATTCAATTGATGATGGAAATAGGGGTGGAGTAAAATATCCATCAAACACCAACCATTCAACCTACCATTCTTCTTGTATAAACTGTTAGATACTTTATTCAAGTAAGGAAACCCTATCTTGGTTGTCTCTTTCTTTCAATCAATTATAAGTTTGAAAAAGGTAAGAGATCAGCCAATGGAAATTTCAAAAGAGAAAGAAGCCCCCACCCCAAAAACCCACAGCCACTAGTATCCAAAAGAACTGTTGTTGTGATTCAAACCTTCCTTCAAGGCTTCAATTCTCCAAGCTGGCCGGTAGGGCTAGTGTCTGCATAATTCCAGTAGACCCTTATGTCCAATTGATTACACATCTTTATCAGTTTTGAAGTCCCAATTAATTTGAGAATTTGGATCGTCTATTGTTGAGCTGCCTGGTAGGACCGTGCTGCCTTGACACGGGCCTATGCGCAATCTCTACCTTACCCCTGCCCAAATGCCTTGCCCGAGTGAGGGCAAGGCGGTAACTGCACGCAGCCCCATGTCTAGGCAGCACGGTCCTGCCGGGCAGCTCGGCAGTAGAGGATCTGGTTTGATCGATTTTTTTCTTCTACTCGCTCCTCACTAAAAACCTTCTCACTTCACCGTTAGATTTCTTTCAATGATGGAGCCAAGGATTTAGATCTTCTAATGTGCAGCTGTCCGTCTAGCCTATGCTGCGCAGACACAGGGCCGCACACAATGACTGCCTGACCTCCTTACCCCCTCTCGGGTAGGGGTAAGACGGTCATTGCACACGATCCTGTGTCTGCACAGCATAGAATAAATGGTGCAACGTGCCATAGAAGATCTGTTTCCTAGAGCCAATGTTTAATAGTAGACTTCACAATAACATTTGATTGGTCATCATAACCCCTAGCCATCAAGAGTCCCAAAGAGGTTCAAGCATAAGCTAGAGGAATCGAACAAGGAATCAAAAGTGCAATTTCATTGGAAAGAAGAAGCATAGAAATCTGGACCGACTCAAATAATCTTATCAAATGGCTTTCACAACAGGCAGAAGATCCATGGCCATGACAACTTTTCACAATCCTATTTAACATCAAAAGTCTACTTTTCAAATTTGATAATGTGTGTATCCATAAAAAACCGAGACTTGATATTTCAATTGCACATCAATTAGCACACACAGCTCGCACTCATTGTCTGCAAGGTGATGTAACTGAAGATATCTCTATTTTCTATTAAATAAATTTCTTTAACATTAAAAAAAAAAAAGATTCCCAAAGAATGGTAGTATCAATTATCAAACCTACCATCCAACTTTTTTTTCGGAAAAGAGTATCTTTTGTTTGGTTCGTAGCCAGCCCAAGTGCACGAGGCTCTCACCAATGCGGGGTCTGGGGAGGGTCATTATGTACGTTTTTTTACCCCTGACTTTCACAGAGAGGCTGTTTCTAGCCATGTGTCTCAAAATGCCTTAGCCAGCCCACGACATCACCGGCCACCCTACTCCTCCAAACAACAAAAAAAAAAGCCTATGCAGTCCCATGAACTTCAGTAATTTTTTTTTTTTTTGATAAAAAGAAATCATTTATTGAGAACGTGAAAGCTCACGGCTGAAAGTTCCATAAGTCAACATAAGTCAAGCATCCATGGAACAGAACTAGCCTTCTTTGCCAAAATGATTGCAGGTAACCATTAGGTATGAGGAACCATGTCGGTTCAAACATGATTTTAATTTGAACCATGTTTTGTCCAGTTGCAACTGTTTCAAACATGATTCTAAGAATGCAAACCAAACACTGCCTTAGTAATAGAAGGGTTAGTGATTTGGATAATGGTACCGGTAAACTACTAGACAAATAGGAATGTAGGGTATATTTATGTGAAACGAAAGTGGTCTCTCTGAACAAGCAACGTTGGCTACGTCAATGCTCTCTATCTCTTTCTCTCTTCTCATGACAATCTTTCCTCCTCAATTTCCCTAATTTGATGAACTGTGCTCTGTACTCTCCATCGACGGGCTACCACCGTCTCTTCGGCTCAATGAATCCCCTCCCTTATTTGAATTTTGAATGTATCATGTCCATAGCACCATAGTTACATTCTTGTTACATATTTTTTCTTGGAAAAATGATGGCCATGCTGCTGGTATCATGTGCCCCAGTCACTATTTTCGTACCTCACAATATCTTTTCTTGACATGTGAACCCCTTGAATACCAACTATGAGGTAAGTGCCCAAGCAGGGGTAAGGCGGACATTGCATGCGGCACTCTGTCTGGGTCACATAGGCCGCTACGGGCAGGATACCGTAGAAGATCTATATACCTATGAGGTGGCCCCTCTTCTAATCTCATTTGCTTGGCTTGAGAGATTCAATCCATATATGGGCAGCACGGTGATCCGATCCCTGCATTTTTTTCTATTATCTTTTTGGGAACACGCCATCCACTCCAAGCAAGTAGCAGACACAGGGGAGGGGGTGGGGACAGTCATGGTCAGGGTTTTTTCATTAGGAAGAGAGAGAAAGAGACACAGACACATGGCTGGCCAGCCTGATGGACTGCCCGGGCGACATGATGAGCCTTTCTCCTATCCATTTTTATTTTTTATTTTTGTTAAATCCCTTTTTGAGGGTGTGGGGGACAATCTTTTCTATATAAACTTTCCCCCGATCCAATCAAAAAAACCTAACAGAGAAGAATGAAGAGTAGAGTCGTGTAGAAAGAACTCAAGAAGGGGATTAGAAGATGAAGAGATTAGTGTTGGTATCTGTTTGGTATCTTCAACTGTTTCCATTGATGAGTTGTGTAGTGGATCGGAGTCAGTTTCCTGCAACATTTCTTTTTGGGACTGCTACATCTTCTTATCAGGTACATAACAGTAACAGAGAATTTTGATTTCTTAGTCTTAAGTTTCCATATCAGAGTCAATTAAGGTCACCTAAACTGTTAAACCCAACAAGAAAAGTGACCCCTAGAAACGTCCTCTCCCTGTTCTCTTTCTTTCTGATCTCTCTTCTCTGTATGTGAGATAATTAGGTTTGGAATTTAAGTTTTGAGTTAAAACAATTAACCTTTTTTTTCTTCTTCTTGGAAGTGTGTGCGTGTGTGTTTCCAATCCAAAGTCGGCTAGGATTAAATTTTAGGGGGATGTTTCCTCCGACTCCCAAGTGCTACTTTGGACAAAGCAAGATTTCTCATATCAAATAGGGGGGGATTTTTGGAGAAGAGAGAGAATGAATGGGTCCCATTTTTGAATTTTTTAGTGTGACCAATTTTTATTTTAGGCCTTTTTTTGGTTTTGGAAGATTCAATTCGATTCAAAGAAAACAAGTAACAACAGTGATTGAAAAAGTTTGTTTGCTTTCTAGATCGAGGGTGCTTACTTGGAGGGTAACAAAAGCCTTAGCAACTGGAATGTATTCATTCACATACCAGGTGAGATTTTTATCTCTCTGTGTCTCTCTCAAACAAATTATTTACCTTCTTAATTTATAAGATCACCACTATTTTAGAAGAGAAAAGCTTTTAAACTGATTGAAGGTTTATTTCTTTTATTAATTTCATCATCTTTTTAAGGAAAAGTTATGGACGGAGGCAATGGAGATGTTGTAGATGATCACTATCATCGTTGCATGGTTAATCATCTCCCTCCCCTCTATTAATTACTCTTCCAAATAACACAGTGATTGGTTTGATTTGAATTAATAACCACAATTCTCGATGTTTGATTTAAAGCTAGGGTGTTACTTGTTGTCATCAAAGTGGTGAAGTGAGAAGTTGTAATTTTTTATTGATTGTCCCTCTACTTATTACTAAAAGTTAATTAATCTAAGGATAAAAAATATTTTCAAAGTGATTTATCATTATGCTTGAATTGTCACTGTCTTGCATATTTTTTCAGTACACATGTGAAATGACAAAATTTACCGTCATTGAGAAAAAATTATGTTAAAAGGCAAAAAAGGAAGGTTACAATTTTATTTTCACCAACTTTGGTTACGACAAGATTTTTCCTATAAAATATGACTAGATTCTCTTTAATATTTTCGGTTGTTTTTTTGACCTACGAGATTACTTTAAGGGTATGTTTGGATATCAAGAAAAGAAAAAAGATACTGAGACAAAATCCATGATGATGCAATGATTAATTTCTCTGTCTATCTCTCTTTCTTGGCACCAAAGAAAGGAAGGGCTGCTGGGTAATTGATTGTCATTCAGTCAAGGCAGACAACACTGGCAATTTATAATTGACATGTTGTAGCATATTTGGTGGTTATAATTTAATGTTAGCTTCAATTAAAGTCTGATACAAGGTAATCCATATGGTTGAGTTATATCATGAATTTTAATAGTTGATGAATCAAATAGAAGATATATCAAACTAATAATTCGGATCGGTCACAGGAATCCTCCTTGTGATTAAATTGCAACTGCTCGCCTAGCTTACCCTAGTTGAACGGCGTTTTATGATAATATTGTCTGACTTAATTCCATATTTGCACCTTAGTTGGAAGGACATTAGTATACCCTTCTGCTGACATTTAAGAATATTTTACTAAGAAAATCTATGAATCATATCAAACAGGAAGACGTGGAGTTAATGCATTCCCTAGGAGTAAATTCTTACAGATTCTCAATTTCATGGTCTAGAATCCTCCCAAGTGAGTAACTATACAACTACTTTTATTACTTCTCACCTTTAAATAGAGAAATTTACATGGCGTACTTGAGATACATCAGGAGGTAGATTTGGAGGAGTTAATTCTGTGGGAATTGAATTCTACAACAACATTATAAATGCTATCTTGCTCAGAGGTAATTAAAATTCAATACTAATGGTACAATGAAGAAAATACAACGGCAATTCACTAATTGTCACAATATTTTTTACTAACTTAGCTCCTATTTTACTATTGAATCAGGGATACAACCATTTGTTACATTGAACCATTATGACATTCCTCAAGTACTTGAGGATCGATATGGGTCATGGCTAAATTCACAAATATAGTAAGTCTCTAACATATTTGTTTCCCCCTCATTTTATAAGGGTTTCTTTATCTTATATCATGGGGGATTAGGATTCAGTAGACCCATCTGATGACTTAGATTAATTAGTTAGAACTTCGGGTGTTTATAAATTTTTATCTATAGAAATACCTTTACATAAAGGTAGACAGTAGTTTTGTTCCTAAGCTACTTGTTGTCCTCTTGTGTTTTTTTTTTTTAATTTATTTATGTAAAAAACATAGTTGTAAAACCTGGTCATGATTCATGTAGACTAGGCCAAGGTAAAAAATGACGAGACTTGGTTATACATCATCTGAGTCAAATACAACTTGATATTTTTAGCTAAGTCATGACAAACTTGGCAAGTTTAGTTGTTTTTGAAAAAAAACCATAAAATTGGTTCACGTAGGAACTAAGTTGAGTAAAATAGTAAATTCATATTTTAAAATAGTACAAAAGTCTTGACTCTCTTCTCTTGTTCAATGGTATAAACTCAAAATGCATTGATATGTGATTCTTTGATTTTTTTTTTCTGTATTTTCTAATTTTTATTAATTTATATATATATTTATTGCATTAAAAATTTAAAAACATTGTAACTCGCTTTGACCAGGTTTGACAAGGCCAAGTCATTAAGGTTTTTTGAAAATGCGAGTGGAGTCAAAAAACCTGATTTTCCAAACTATAAAAAGTGGGAAAAGGGATTTTTTTTAACATTAATGCAAAATCTAACATTGTAAAATAATAAAAACTTTATATGGAGTACAAATTTCATGTAATAGATACCAGTAATTTTTGAAATATTTTTCATAAAAGTTATTCCACTTTGCACACAGGCAGGATTATGGATACTTTGCAGAAGTATGTTTCAAAGCTTATGGTGATAGGGTGAAGTATTGGAGCACATTCAATGAGCCAAACATGACAATCACATTAGGTTACCTTAGTGGAGATTATCCACCAAACCATTGCTCACAGTCTACCTTCTGCATATCTGGGGACTCAGCTATTGAGTCATACATTGCTGCGCACAATTTAATATTATCACATGCCACTGCTGTTGATATCTATAGAAAAAAATTTCAGGTAACAAACAAATTAATTAATTCATGTTTTATGTTTATGAAATATTTGATATTAATTATATATTAGCCCTATATGTAATTAGAGAATATATAATTCTTGTTTAGTCACAAGCTTACAATATAATTTTCTTATTTCAACACGGCCAAACAAGGTGGTATGATAGGGATTGTACCAAATGCAGCTTGGTATGAACCACTCAGAAATATTCCAGCAGATCATTTGGCAGTTCAAAGAGCTCTTGCTTTTGACATTGCTTGGTAATTATATAAATTCTATCTTTTTATAAAATTAATTTCTTTTAGAAATATATCCCAATCCATTTATTTGATATTTGTAGGTTCTTGGATCCTATAATGTATGGTGATTATCCTCCTGAAATACATCAGATTTTGGGTAATAGGTTACCGACATTTTCGGCGAAAGACAAGGATAAGTTAATGAATAAGCTGGATTTTATTGGGATTAATTATTATACAACAAAGTATATGAAAGATTGCTTGTTCTCTCCTTGCAATGTGGGTACTCTTCAAGGGGATTCCTTTGTGTATTTCACAGGAGAAAGAGATGGTGTTCTGATTGGAGAGCCAGTAAGAAATAATCACTTCAATTATATTGATTTCTTTTCCATTCCCAAGAGAATTTATCAATTGTTCTCATGGTTCAAAGACTCGGATTGGTTTCGGTTGATTTGAATCAGAATCAGAATCAGAATCGGCTGACCTTGATTCCAATTATACCTGATTCTCAAACCTCTTTTTAGAAGCACGGCCATGAATGCACTTAGATCTTCATATTAATTGGCAAATGATAAATAAACTAAGCCCATTAATGATGTTAACATGTTTTCAAATGAGGAAGGGTTTTGTGTATGACCGTTTTTAGAAATAAAAAAAGCTTCATAAGGGGGGTAGGTTTGGTATTTTAAAAGGGGTTTTATCTGTATCTAAGGGTTTTAAGTACAACCGTGCACTATGCACGATCATACATGAAACCTTTTGCTGTATTTTAAATTGAAATATTCATAATTTATTTATATAGCCATCCATCCAACATGTCATAGCTTTATGTGTATATGTTCAAATATCGTATGGGTTATATTTTGGGCTTGGGCTTGGGCTGGGCTGGGATAGAGGTCAGTGCAACCCAACCTTGAATTGAGCTTGGGCAGTTGGGCCGGACCAGAAAAATTGGGTTAATCAAGCCTCAGTCTGGCCAAGCCCAAGTTTTTTTTCTTATATTTTAATATTTTTTTTAGAAAGGTACCTAATTTATGGGGGAGAGAAGGAAGAAGAAAGATGAGATCAAGACCTCGTGGTAGGATAAATCTGTAATTTTTTGGTTATCTAGTTTAGCTTCTCAGGCTATCTCTGACCATAGACGTAAGTATCTCTCGGTCGATGATGTACAGTTATAATCTTTGTTAATATATTCTTTTAAAAAAGACCTCGTGGTAGGATGGGCTTTTACTCTTCACACTTCTAACAAATGCATTAAACCTGCTTGCCCCTCCTAATCATTTTTTTTTTTCCTTTCAGATGGCGATGCCAGGCTTCTATGTGGTTTCATATGGTATAGAGAAGGTCGTCTTATATTTTAAAGAACGATACAACAATACTCCCATGTTTATCACAGAAACTGGTATATATGACATACCAAAAAATTTTTTTTTTTTTTTTTAAATGCATATATGGGTTTTTTTTTTTTAATACTTTGTTTTGTTAATTTGCAGGGTTTCCACAAACAAGTTATCCTGGTGCTTCTGTTAAAGACCTTCTCAATGACACAAGGAGAATAGAATTTTTGAATGATCACTTAACCTTTCTTCCTAAAGCCTTGAGGTACGTATTAATACTATGAATAGAGATTAATATATAAATTCTTCTTCTTAATTTTGTTATATTGTATCATTGTATTTTAACGTGGTGTTTGGTATGCATTCTATGTCGATTTTCTTGGATAATAAAATAATTTTTTTTATCATCCAAGAATGCGAAATCAATCTAGAATGCATACCAAACACAACATATATTAAAACGGCCTTTATTTTTTAATTTTATAGGGATGGTGGAGCCGATGTGAGGGGTTATTTCATATGGTCTCTTATTGACAACTTTGAATGGTTATTTGGATATACTTTGTGATTTGGGCTTTATTACGTGGATTGGTTAACACTAGAAAGAATACCCAAATTATCAGCTACATGGTATAGGCAATTTCTGAATGGAAATAATATCCTAAACTATATGACTCTTCCATCCAACTCTACTTACCATCCTAGCTAATGCTAGATCGATGAATTATTTACAATGTGATTATGTACATTAATTACTTGATTTGTAATTGTTCATATCCAAGCTTATATATGGCTGTATTCATTAATAAAATTATGATTAAACTATTAAAATTGAGATATTTTGTACTAAGATTAGTGAAAATTGGTCAATGTTTTACTTTCCGAAGTGATTAATCAATTATCATCTAATGGCTTCAATGGTATCATTATTCCTATAGTTAAGATTAGCTTATCTTAAATTGGGGAAAATCTTGCTCATTCCTTACGTATAATACATGCCTATTTACTTACGCAATATCAGTAAGGATCAGTTTGTTTTTAGGTACAACCTCATCTAGTTGCAAGGGAAATGAAGAGAAGGGAAGTGAAATCAAATCAATAAATCTACTAGATAGAAACAGATGCAAATAATGATAAAGGACTCCATTTACATCTCAATGACCCAAAATACCTTACGGTAGTACCGGCGGGGCGACAGTGCACATCTGACGGCACAGTAGAGGCTAGGTGGCACACATGGCACACATGGCCTTTGCTGTGCTGTCAGATGTGCACTGCCACCCCGCTGGTACTGCAAAGGATTTTAATTCGTATAACCTCATCTAGTTGCATCTTTCTCATAAAAAAAAAAACCTTATCTAATTGCAAGGAAAATAAAGAGAAGGGAAGTAAAATCAAAACAATAAATCTACAAGAAAGAAACAGACGCAAATAATGATAAAGGACCCCACTTATATCTCAATGACCCAAAATACCTACGATCCAAATCTAATATGGAACCAGAGGTCTCGAAGTCAAACCTAGCTAAGCTATACTATCCTAGCCTCAAGCAAGTTGTACTAGCAGATGCCTTGTCTAAATCTAATATGGTTGGATGGATCCAGATCCTCTATAGTGCGGTAGGGTGTCTGATACATCGCACAACCCTACTAATCTAGGCATGCAGTCCAACACATGGGCGGTGTGTGGGGTTACATGCCTGGAGCAACAAGGCCATCCGATGTGCACCGGACGCCCTGCCGCGTTGTAGAGGAACTCAATCCATGATTGGAACAAAAGTAATAAGATTTTGGATCTTCTCTTTGTATTTCTATCCAAAAAAAAAAAAAAGGATCTTCTCTTTTTTTATATGTAGATTTTAGCTTTTTGTTTCGATGAGAAGGGACCCAATCTAGTTAGAGCGTGGTAGCTCATGAACGAAAATTAGAATCAAATTGAAATCCCCAGTAACTTGCCTTTCAAGACTTCCATAAACCTAACTTGCCAAACAACCCAAACAATCTACCAGTCAAAGTTGTAAACCACATGCATCTAACTCTCAAGCATTGCCATATCCTTACCAAGCAGTTAGATGTTGGTTTTTAGGTTTAAGGTCTTCCCATTAATTAATAATTGTTTCATTTCTTCTTAATGTGACAAAATCAAAATTGGAGGTGATAGCCAAGTGGCAGATAATAATAAGTATTCTCTTTAGTTTGCAAACAACCCATAGCCATATTTTATTATAAAATTAAAAAACAAAAAAATAAAAAAGGAATATTATCAGCGTAACCTTCGACGTTTGCCTATATTTTAATGCACATCCATTAACCACCATAATATCATTTTAATGTTAACCTCTGAAATTCTTTTTGATCAACATATTATTTACATTAAAACATAAAAAACCTAGACTAAATCTATCATTTCTTACAGTTAGACTTCAAATAATTTGAAAGACCGGGTTTCCCTCTACCCATGGTGAATGAGATCGGGAGAGGGCAAGTATTTTGGAACATACTAAACCCTAGGAGGAGTTTGTAAACCATAGGATGGTGGGTGAACTGTCCTCTCTAGGTGGAGGGAAACTTGATCCTAATTTGAATAACTTTCCTAACTAGTATATGTAGGTGAAGGCCATTTCTTTGGCTCAAAGCATAGGACCACCTCAAAGAGAGTATAATGTGGGTTATCTTCTATAAGGATAATTCTACAATGAAACTGTCGTGTTGCACTAATACTAAACAACCAACCTTATAAGTTAATTGACAGCCCTAAGCTCATCCACTTAAATCTAAAGAAGCTAAACATACATTATCAGTTAGCCTAACCCCAAAAAAAATTAAAAAGAAAACTCTAAAATATGCCAACTATCTTATGAATTGAAGAGAAAAATTCTGCTTACAAATGATATTTTATAACTACTTACAAACGGGCCAATTCGTCAGGTCCTTAAGCCTGCTACGAATGGCTGGGCTTCCAAATTTTCATCTTGGGCTGGATCTGAGTTTCATAAAAAGCTCATCTCAGGTTTAAGTAAAATTATAATAATATTCTTTAACTCCGGCCTTTCATTTCTCAAATTGTCAGCCCAAACAGTTAAGGATGTCAATTTAGGACCAGAATCGAAAATCGGATCAGCACTGACCTGTTAAGAATTGGAACCGTCCAAATAAAAAAGTGTAGAATATCTACATTGCAGGCGATTCATTTAGCGAAGCTAAATAACAACATATCTACCTGGCCTAAGAACTTCAAACATGAATTTTCAATGCATTACATCGAAGATTTAAATCTTAGAATTATGTATAGAATAGATGCGACTTGGTTGGACCTAGTACACATAGAATTAGAGATCCCCACCACTTTGGTGAATAAATTTTAAGGGAAAAGATCCCCACAACGCTAGTGTTCCAACCCCTTTTGCATGCTCCCACTCATTTTATTGTAGCACCTATTTTAAAATCCCCAAAACACCCCTTATTTTAAGGGTTTCCCATAATTATTCCCTCCAATGGCTGAAATTGCCACGGACGTCAAAGGGAACCCTCTCCCTCAATTTTATTAGAAGAGAGAGAATTATAGACAAGCAAAGGGGGAAAAAAGAAAAATATAAATGTGGCAGTTTCTAGCACAATTAGAAGCTGAGGCTTGGAAGTTGTTAATCTTTGTTTTAATCTCAAACTCAATAGAGCTTCAAATTTTGACACCAAGATCAGATAGTGAGTTCCTCTTGAATTCCTATTTGATCTATCTCCATTCCCCTTCAAAGGATGACAAAGGAAACAGGGAAGGCATACATTTTTTAAGTAAACCCCCACCCCACCTTTTTTTTGTTTTTGGTTAAAAGGGAGCTTATATGCAAGGAGAAAGAGCACCTAAAAGAATGTGTGGTTGATATCTTCCACAGCGTTCCAACATAAGCAACAATGTGGAATACTAATATATATGCTTATGCCACATGAAGTCACGGGGAGGTCCGCCAGAGATGTCTTCTGCAACATCGCCAGAGATGGTGAGTAGCAAAACCCTAAAAATCAATTTAGGGATTTTTTTGGTTTGGAGAAGGAGATGTAAATAAGGGTAAAATAGTACTTCATTTTAGTCACTGATGTAAAAAGGGTAAAACTATCTTTTGCCTTTCAAAACTAACACCTCACTCACATCTGTCAGCCATCAGGGGAAACACGTAAAAGTTGAAAACTACAGGGGTGTTTTGTTATTGTTTCAAACACCAGAGGGTGCATGTAATCTGCTCAAATTTTTATCATGTATTGTATGCCATTTCACATGAATAGTTTATTATTTTTTCTCTCCTTCCTTGACCGTGCAAACCCTCTATGGATGATACCATTTCCCATTGGAGGTGTGGAGAACTCTCTCCCCCCAAAAAAATCCAATTGTGAATCTCTTCCTATAAATTGAATTACTAAATGAATTTGTAATTCTTGAAATACTTTTGATGCAACAAAAACAATTTCAATTTTTTGACAAAAAACCCATTTGTTGACTATTTCATGAAATCAATTCAAAATTGAAATAAACATCATACCAAATCAGACTTATTTCTAATATCTATTGGTTTTTATTTTTGTTAGCATATTAGCATTCCATTAATCACAGAGGTTTAGGGATTACCTGAACCGAATGGAATCGCAACGGAAGGGATGATCGAATGCGGCTTGCAGTTACGAGCAAATCACGATCACGAACAATCTCGAAAGGTTTCTCCATGAAGAAGAACTTCACACCACAAAACCCTAGGCAACGATGGAAACCATAGGAAATGCAGAACTTGAAAGAGAGGGAGAGATCTAATTAATTAATGCACACTTAGGGTTTATGCCTTATATCTATATATAGGCTAAAACCCTAGGATAGGCCAATCAGAGGAGGGATCGGTCACTTAAGTGACCGTCCCTCTCTCTCTCTCTCTCGTCTTTGGCTCAGCCGGCCTGCCCCATGTGGGCAGACCAGCTGGGCCTCAGGCCCATTACCGATTTATATCTCCCACTCGCTCACACAGGGCGCATTTATTATGCATTCAAGTTTCTCTCATTCCGCGTTATCCTCCATACAGGTAATGGGGCGTGCGACCTGTCGAGATGATAGAAGGTAAGTACTATATCAAACTTCCATCTAGCTAACATAGTACATCACTCTGAAAAGTCTCGAAATACCCCAAACGATCCACTTACACCCGATCTAGCATTCTCGACCCCTCTTGATGAGCAGTGTTAATCCTTGGTATGTAATATACTCATGACTACGTCGATCACAAATATGACATGTCGCCTGGGCAATGAATCACATGACAAAGGTGTAACGTCCAATAGTTTTCCCTGAACCCCTCATGTCAATTCAAATATCCCCAACAGCTTTCCCAATCGCTTCCCACTGGACCGCATCATCCACGGTCCTAAGGAGAACGTCAAAGTAACGTCATTGGGTATCTTTTTCATGACATTGTCTCAGGTAATAAGGGTACTGTGGGATTAATATAATCCACGTGACTCACATAGTGACAAAGCAGGGATCCATTCGGTCACTCTCACAATCGGTCGATATAAGCACATGCAGTATAATGTGCATGCTATGGCGTAACTCCCACTAGGGTGGGCATGTCACTCGCAATAAATAAACGCCATACAGATCTTGGTCTAGTCGCTACTCTAAGCTCTTAACCTAAGTCTCTAGTACAGTCACCCTCATGGTTTCTGCCTAGAACCTCACATCTGGCTTCTAACAGGCTACTTAGAAGTGTGGTATCTTCCAAGTTGGACCAAGTAAAGGTCTCATCTTAGCTCTAACTAAGGCATCATAGAGCACACATGCTCATAGGCTCGTCTCGCTCGCTACACCCTAGCGTCGAGGCGAATCACCCGTGTGAGTGGGTTGATTCTAAGCCTAGTGAAATCTTTACAAACAATGAATGTATACACACAAGATTACTCAAACAAATATATGCTCATCAATAAATGTAAAAGACATACAGATACATGTCCATCACAAACAAAGTGTTCCCAAAGCAAATACCTATCAGATCCGCCTGAGTCCTAAGTTCCTAATGTGAACTAGGAAAA
Organism: Telopea speciosissima; assembly: GCF_018873765.1. Lineage (NCBI taxonomy): Eukaryota > Viridiplantae > Streptophyta > Magnoliopsida > Proteales > Proteaceae > Telopea > Telopea speciosissima. Next base: position 16,933,960 of record NC_057917.1, read on the forward strand.
CTTCTCTGGCAATGGGCTTAGTCAATGGATCAGCCAATATATTGCCAGTGGAGATATGCTGTAGAACAACTTCACCTCGTGCTACCATGTCTCGAATGTAGTGATACCATATGTCAATGTGCTTGGCTCTACCATGGAACTTGGGGTCCTTCGCAAATGCAAGCACTGTCGTGCTGTCACAGTGTATTAGCACAGCGTCGTCTGAGTGAGTAGCAATGCTAAGTCTTTGCAAGAACTTCCTGAGCCAAACGGCCTCCTGTACTACTGCCGAACATGCAACGTACTCCGACTCCATCGTGGACAGGGCGATGTAGGTCTATTTCTTGCTACTCCAAGTGACAGCCCCACCTCCCAGGACAAATGCATACCCCAAAGTGGACTTGCGCTCGTCTCTATCACTAGTCCAATCAACATCACTGTAGTCTCTCAGTCTCAAGTTTGAACCACTAAAGGTGAGCGAGAGGTTTGCGGTGCCACATAGGTATCGAAGTATCCTCTGTATTGTCTGCCAATGAGCTGGCCCTGGGTTACTCTGGTAACGGCTCAGCATGCCAATGGCAAAGCAAATATCTGAACGCGTGCATATCATCGCATACATCAGACTCCCTACTGTGGTTGCATAGAGTATTTTGGATATTTGATTCTCTCTTCATCACTCTTAGGGCATTGGTCTAGGCTCAAAGTGCATGCCTCGTCCATTAGAGTGTCAATGGGTTTTGAGTTGCTCATATGGAATCGCTCTAGGACTTTCTTTATGTAAGTCTCTTGAGACAAACTAAGAAGTCTTCTGGTGCGATCCCTCACAATCTTTACGCCCAACACAAAGTTGGCCTCACCCATGTCCTTCATCTCAAAAGTGGAGGACAACCACTCTTTAGTGGCGACAATCATTTCAATGTCATTCTAATCCAACAAGATGTCATCAACATACAATGATAGGATAAGGAACCCTACCTTAGACTATTTAACATATATACAGTGGTCCTCTTCAATCATGTCAAAACCTGCTGTGGTAATGGCATGGTGAAATCTAATGTACCACTGCCTGGACGATTGCTTAAGGCCAACGTTTGAGACGGCATACTTTGCGCTCATGTCCCTTCTTCTCAAAGCCCATAGGCTGAGCCATAAAGATCTCCTCGTCCAGTTCTCCATAGAGAAAAATAGTTTTAACGTCCATTTGGTAGAGCTCCAAATCCAACTTTGTGACAGTGGCTAGAATGAGGCGTATTGAGGCCATTCTCACCACAAGGGAGAACGTCTCATCATAGTCTATACACTCCTTTTGAGTATATTCCTTTGCCATAAGATGTGCTTTATGCTTGTCAATTGATCCATCTGCTTTTAGGTTGACCTTCAGGACCCATTTATTCTCGATGGCCTTGCTCCCAAGTAGAAGATCAACTAACTCCCAGACTTGGTTCTTGCTCATAGAACTCAACTCATCTTCCATAATAGCTTGCCACATTTCCTTAGCTGGAGAAGAAAGCGCCTCACTCACTGAGGCTGGCATCCTCATCCCTCTGGACATAGACAAGGGCAGCATCCCCTTCAATCTCAAAATGACGTCGGGGAACGTGTCCACATGTGCTTTTTTATGTAGAGGGTTCTTGACCCGTGGGTTGTGTGCTTTCGTTAGGTAGCGCACTCCCACTAGGCTGATGATCACTCTCACCCTCTTTGACGATCTCTTGATGAGTGTTTAATTCCTCACCCTCGTCAAGAGTAGGTGAGACGCTTTCATCAGTCTCTATCTCAAAAAGATCAAGGTCTCTGCTAGCGTCACTAATGCTAGGAAAATTGGTCTCTAAAAAATCTACATCACGGGACTCACTCTCTGTCATTCCTCCATCTTAATGTTCACCGTACATCACATAGCCTTTCGAGGTATTGGAATATCTTATAAAGATACTCTTTTTAGCTCTAGGGCCAAGTTTCTTAAACTTATGGGAGGTACTATAAATATATCTTGCACATCCCCATGGTCGCATATGCCCCAAAGTGGCCTTTGCGCCTTTCCACAATTCATAGGGAGTGGAGGGAACTGACTGTGATGGCATGTGGTTAAGGACGTAGGCAGCGGTCAATATAGCATGCCCCTAGAAAGATATTGGGAGGTTGGGCTGCGCTATCATCGATCTAACCATATCTAAAAATGTCCTATTCCTCTGCTCTGCTACACCATTTTGCTGTGGAGTGTGGGGAATAGTCAGCTGCCTAGTGATTCCTTTAAAAAATTCCTCACACATCTCTTTAAATTGATCAGACAAATATTCGTGTCCTTGGTTAGTGCGTAGAGTTTTTAACCTCTTGCCTTACTGACTCTCAACCTCTACTACAAAGCGTTTGAAGCAATCTAGCGCTTCGTAGCGGTGAGCGATCAGATACACATAACCATATCGGGAATAATCATCGATAAAGGTGAGAAAATAGGAAGCACCATGACGTGCCTTCATGTTCATTGGTCCGCAGCTGTTCGAATGGACAAGCTCTAGGGTCTAGGTTGCCCGTTTAACCTTTCCAAAAGGCTTTCGATGGGCCTTACCTGCTAAATAGGCCTCACATGTCGGTAGGTTGACTTTAGTGAGTGAGCCAAGAAGGCCTTCTCGAGCTAGCCCGTTCCATCCTATCTCGACCTATGTGTCATAGTCTAGCATGCCAAGTAATTGAATTAGGACTAGTATTAGAATCAACTACAAAAGATGAAGAGAAAACAATAGGAATTATCAAATCTAATTTAATAAAACCATTCTCAAGCTTACAATGTCCAAAACTACTACCATCCAATCGTATCTCAAAAGAGTCACCATAAAAAATAAAGGAATATCCTAAAGTCAATAATGCGGTAACTAAAAATAGATTATGCTGGATTTCTGGTGCGTATAGCACATCATGAAGTAGCAAGATGCGCCAGTGCGCAAGGAGAGCTAGTAGGTACCAACTCCTCGAATTGCTTCACTAGTGCCATTCCCCATTATATACTTTGGGCGCCATCCAGAATCTTTCTACAATCTATGAACCCTCCTCGATCTCTCACTATGTGTCTTGTTGCACCTGTATCCATAATCCAATCAGATTGGGTTTGGGCGACCAAAACTTGTGTACATTCAAAAGTACAAGGAGAGAGAGGTAGAAATGGTACCTGCTTTGCTTCAGTACAGTCACGAGCGAAGTGCCCCATCTTCTGGCAATTATAGCAATTGACCTTAGTAATATCTTTCTTTCCACCTCACTTGCCATGTTGGCACTTGGTGATCTTACGCCCAGTTGGCATAGCTTTTTGAGGTTAATCCTGATTCCCAGTGTTTCTCTGTCTCTTGCGCTGCCCCGCTTGGGCGACAAGGGCATGTGATTGGGTCACCTCTAAGTGCTCTGCCTCTAGTTCCACATGAGCGACAATGTCATTAATTGTCTTGATAGTGTCGTTATATGTCAGAACTATCTTCATCTGCTCCCAGGAATCAGGCAATGTCCTGATGACGGCCTGTACTTGCTGCTCATCGGTAAGGTGTACCCCAGTATCATCCAATTTTTGGATCATGTCTGGTCGTGGATGTATCACCACAGTTGAGCCTTACCTGGTCACTACAAGAAATTGGTGCAACGGCGGCACTTTGGGTTGAGCTATTGCGGCATTTTTTACAAATGTCGTCATATATGAAGATATATCGACATTTTCTTAAAAATGCCGTGATATATAAAGGTCTAACGGCGTATAGATGCAAACGTCGTCATATATGAGTATATAGCGGCGTTTGTGTACAATTGCCGTTAAACAAATTAGTTTCCGCGGCGTTTTCTTTAACAAGTGCCACCGTAGCTCACCGTTTAAGGGTGATTTAATATTCTTATTAACGGCATTTTCAAAGAAATGTCGTTGTATGTTGCAATACAACGGCATTTTTAAACAAACGCCGTATAAAATAATAGATTTCCAAACCCAAAACTGTTTTCACTTCCCCGCGCTTCCCGTCTCTTTCTCTAAAACCTTTTTGTTTCCCCCGCTCTCTACATCTCTCTCTCAAAGTTTTCTAAAAAATCTTTTCAAACTCCAGAGCAGCGCTCTTTTTCCTCTATCAAGCGACGGAGCAACTGTCAACTCTCTCACTATTCCAGACTTCTCTGCCGCTGCGATCTCCTCTTTGCCTACGGCGACCGCACTGCCGCTGTGATCTCGTCTCTCACTGCTCCCGACAAATACAGTAGGTGGGAGTGAGATTTAGGGCAAATATAAAGTGGGAAAGAAGGTAAATCGAGCAGGTGGGAGAGAAAAGAAGAGAGAAAGAGGGAAATGGAGAGAGAAAGAAAAGGATAGAGAACGTGAGAGAGTAGAAAGAAAAGGAGTTTGAGGCTTTCTTCTTCAAGGTTTTTTGATTGGAATGATCGAGGTTTTGCTCGATTCAAACCAGATCTGGGAACTGACTCTGCGAAATGCTTAAGTCGTTGATTCAATAGAGATTCACTGCGGGATGCCCTTGGAGCTTCCAGATTCACGAGTGTTTGGTCGCCGAATTATCTTTTAGTGAACATCCAACCTATTTTCCCTTGATTTTCTTCATTCCTGAAGTAAGATTCTTCCTCAAATTACATTTTAGTTGATTAAATTCTTGGGCCTTCTGTCCTATTTGATTATGAGATTCAGTTGGAGAAAATTTTGGAAATTCATGTTTAGGGTATTAGCTATGGGAGACGATTCATGTGTTTTTACCTAGTTCTCCATTTTCTTCTCATCTAATTGAATTTTTGTGGACAATGGAACTGAATTTGGTCTGGCATGGCAAATGCCGGCGAGACCATCGAATGGCTATTCTGTTGAAGGAATTCGACTTGTTGATTCATAGTTACTTTTGTTGAATGTATAATCTCAAGTCTTCATTTCTCATGCAATTCTGAGTTCATTTTGACCAATATTTTCTGATTGATATGAGCAATATGATTCATGCTCTCTTTTCTTTTTTCCATTTTATTTCCATAATGAACCTCTGTAAATGATTGAACTGAGACCGAATTCTGGTCATTCCTGAAGTAACAGTGGCCTTTCTTGTGGTCCATCTACCTTTGCCACAGCTGTCGTATTCTTTTGGAAACCTCGACTATAAAACCTCATGGTAATATGCTTCGAATCAAAGGGCTATAATCAGCCCTGGTTAAATTCCTAGATCGTGGGGCTGAGGAGCTTGGCCAGCACACAGAGAGAGACTGATATGCGTGTGTGGGTTGTGTAAGTCCAGGTGCATGTGTGTTGCTGCCCAAGTGGTTGCGAGAGTGTGTGTGTCTTTGGGTGTTTATGTGGCTGCCCATTAGGCTGTATGTATGAGTGTGTGAGTGTGTGTGTTTGTGGTGTTTGGGTGCTTGGTTGAGGTTCAAGTGGCCTCAGCCACAGCTACTAACTGAAAAGAAAAGTAAGAAAGAAGAGAAAAGAAGAGAAAAGAAGAGAAAAGAATGAAAATAATAAGGAGAAGAGGAGGCGATCCTATTACTTGTGTTTATGTTTGCATGTGTGTGCATGTGTGTTCTTGTGTGTATGTGTGTGGTTGCCATGTCCTAGTAAGTTGTGAGTGTGGTTGTGTGCATGTTTGGGATCTCAACCACTGGTATTGGAAAGAAAAGAAAAGAAAGGAAAAGAAGAAAGAGAGAAAAGAAAGGAAGAAGATGAACCATTAAGGTGAGATGCTGCATCTTACTTTGGAAAACCTGCTGTAAGAGCTAAAATATTAGTTTATTCTTAATAGTTTAACCCTTGAGATTTAATCTAGGAGGGTAATTTTTTATAATCCATGAACAGGTGCTTGGGTTTTGGAATTGGTCATTCAACTTGTACATTGGGGAGTTCATAAAAATATTAGTTAATAAGTCAATTCTTGGAAATCTTTTCCATGTTGTGGAATTTGTTTAAATCAAAATCTCTATTATAGTGTAGTATGCATGTCCTTGAATTCATTTTTAGCCACTCTTTGAATATAATAATAATGTTGCATTCCACCCCTAGATATTTCGTTTTAGTCTGTGTCTTCTCTAGAATTTGTTACATGTCTTAGGCTCCACTTATTCCAATGGCAAATATTTTGTGGGAATTGCTTGAAATGCAACACCAGTAGGACTCTACAAAGTAAAAAAGATATACAAAATAATACTGCAATATTTCTTTCGACCTTATTAGTAGCAAAGTCCTATCAAATAGGAGACATGTATTAGAAAATGTCTGCAATAGAAAGATTTTTAGATACTTTAAGAGATTCTTCTTTAAGCTAGACAAATGCAGGAACCTTCTTCAAATGCTTAGGCATCTTGAGCCACCAACTCTTCTTATCCCTGCATTCAATGAGCACAACAGGCCCAAGCAAATATCAGCAATGTTTCACATGCTAATCAAATTCAACTAAAGGAAACTCTGTACATCCTTAGTCCTCCCAAAAGGTTTAAACACAAACGCCAATATTGGCACAGTGCTTTCAACCCTGGAATATTTATCATTCTGTATACTGATCCCTTTCACCTGTATTCCTTGTATGTCAGGGTTCTGTTTTGAGGTAGAGAAATAGCATATCAGTATTCCCTGTATGTCAGGGTTTTGTTTTGAGGTAGAGAAATAGCATATCATGTTTCTTCTATGGCTTTCGAATGAAGAAAAATGTTTCTGATTTTGGATGAGTTGAGAAAACCACAACCAACAAGTGATGGACTCTCAAAGGTCAATCCCTATTATTGTAGGCTAGGTTCTTTCAATGTTGAGAGCTTTGTAAGAAAGGTAAAGAAGTGAAAGACTTGAGTAGATACTAGAGGGGTTAAGGAGTTTATTTGTCTTGAAAATTAAGCATGCCATATAATGCAGTGATCCACATTGAAATGGTGCTTTCCTGATCCTATAATGGGTGGTCATTTTTATCGTACGATTTATGTTCGGAACATTCCTTGTGATAAGTTAGACCATAAAATTAAAGACATATTTGGCAAGGTTTTAGTTTGATATTTTCTAGCATTCTTCTTGGAATGTGACATTAAACTTCATTATTATTGAGTGATATTTTGCAGAGTACTCATCTTTTTCTGTGTAGCAATTAAGTTTGGTGTAGAATGTTATACACTCATCTTGCTGTTCCTAGAGTGTTGTCCTACAACACATTTATTGACATTGGATGCTCCTATTGGTGGGTGTTATGCAACCTGATCGGATTGTGATAAGGAGTTCTCTGCTAATAGCTAAGCAGTGGAAGGGTATCTGATGCCGATGTTATGATAGATTGATAGTTAATGGTTCTTAATGTTATATTACAAAGTATAAATTATTGAAAGGTAGAGTATGCACTTCAAATTTTAGAAGCAAGCAAATAAGAGATATGAAGAGAGAAGATGCTCTCAAAATTTATATGAGCTAATGTGTATATCTAATATTATATTCTACATACATGTATTCCTTTTCCATGTACAAAGTGAAATCCTAAGGCAATTCCCTAGAATAAAAAAAATGTGGGTGCTTATGGAAGACAAAGTGTGTTACTGGTTGAGGATATTGAGGAGGGTGACTCTAGTATTGATCAAACTTCAATGATAGTGATGGGTCATCCCTCATTTAGAACGAGCATGACGTGAAGCTTTAGGATGGAAAGGAGAGGTATGCTAAAGCCAAGGTAGACAAGGACGATGCACTGAGGCAGCAGCGCGGCAAGGAAGAAAACTGAAAACCGCGGCAACGAAGGAAAGTAAGAATTGAGGCACTAAGGCAGCACCGCGGCAGGGAAGCATAGCTACTGCTTCTCAAAAATTCAGTAGCTAATCCAAGGTAGGCGAGGCGGCAGCAGCACTGCTTGGAAGAAAACTTAACGGGTTAAACAAAGGTAACCTCCACACCTTCTATGGATATTGCACTCTTCCAGATTCTGTTTTCAAATAATGTTTCTGCTGAGTAGTTGATCGAGTCCTACTTCGAGTAGGATTACACTTTTAAGACCTAAAACCCTGAATTCGGTACATGCTATTGTATGTTCTGTTGGTTCTGAAATTAATAGTGTACACTGATCTCCTATTGGGTTTATAAATTTTGCAGTCTGTTCTTTAATCTGAGTTTTAGTTGACTGATTTTCCCCTTTCCAAGTGTCACTATGAATCCTTTATATTACATTGCAACTTGTAAAAGAGCTGTCATCAGCTGATCCTTGTGATCTATTTGGATGTTTAGGATCCCATCTTCTTCATCCACAACTAATTAACACTCTCTCATATATACTGTCATTTTGTCAAGCAAGGAAGGGTTCCCATTGATTAACCATCATGAATGAAACTATTCCCCTTCTTTGGTTATAGAGGGATTTCATATAACTCGTCCAATTAGTTTGGTTCTCTATTTGATTTTATCCCTATTATGTGGCTTCATATATTAATTAGTCTCTATTTGCTTGTATTTTATTTCATTGAGTTCTAAGAGCTAGATTCATCTTATGTTCTATTTGTTTCCTGAAAACCAAAGTCAATTTGATTGGTTGATTAGTTCATAATGTCATTTGTTTAAGTTCAACTTAGCAGCTGAAGTTTCATTGTTGGCTGTTGATACCCACCATTCAGACTTTCCTCTTTCTTTTTCTTTTTCATGTTTTACATAGTGAACAATCAATGGGAAGCTTACTTGTTTTTTGTTTTGGGTAAGGGGAATTTTACTTGATACTTTATAGGTTATGATAGTCTACATATGAAAATATTGAAAAAGGCTAAACAGATCAACCCTCCCTTTTAAACTCATTTAAACATTATTAGGAAACTTAGGAAGAACAGACTAAGATTTAATTAGAAGAAGTAATCAACCAAAATCTGAAAAATAGGGCTGAATAGAGAAAACGTTTGATACCCACAGCAGAATAATAGAAGTAGCAGCAGTAGTGGGCAAAAGGAGCCAAGACTGAGTTTGAGCAGCCCTCTTAAAGGGTGGCATAAAACCCCAAAATCTTGTACAGAACAGAACTTAGGAGAGACACCAATAGAGGATCGATTTTTGCAGAAAAACCCCAGGTTATAGCAGGGCTCGAGTGGACTGAAAGCTGGAGTTCGGAGCTTGAACTTCAGCAGCACAGATGGAGGTCTTCTTGCGTAATAGCAGCGGTTTGGCAGCAGTTAACTTGATGGGGGGAAACAGCCTTCAATTAACAGCAACAGAGAACACAACACAAGAAAGAACTGCTAGCTTGAGAATTTATGCAATCAAATTTTCCCCAAAAATCTACTGAAACAATCTCCACTCTCTACCATGAGTTCATTGAAAAAAAAAAAAAGGAAACCCATTCAAGCAATTTATGCAACCAAACTACATACAGAAGAGCACTTATCGTTTTCAGTTTCAGATCTGAGATATAATATTAACCTAAGACAAAAGATGTATCAAAGGGGTGTTGATCCATACCTTTTCAGTTGTAGGGTGCTGATTAAAGGGGTGCTAATCCACTTCTTGAGACAAAATGGGAAACAAATTGGATCAATCTTCAAAGAAATATCCACACAGAGACAGTGAGAGCTAGGGAGAATATGAGAGAGAGAGAGAGAGAGACAGAGAGACAGAGAGAGGGAAAGAGTACAACTAGCACATTTGATGGGCATATATGTAAAAAAAAAAAAAATAGTGTTTATGCATATAGAAGCATGAAATAGTGATGCCAGAATGGAATCTTTTATGCAGTCTAATTCTTATAATTATCATAGGTTTTAGGCCTGAGTTGTTCTGTTATTCTACATTTTGATAGTTTCCAAAGCTGCTTCTGATTTGATTTCTTGTGTTGATAGTCAATTTATGATTGGTTTTAGGCCTTCTCTTTTTTATAGGTTATTGAGAAAGTTAGGGTACCATCATATGGATAAGAGTTGGATTCATAAGTCACGGGATCGTGGATTCCGTGCGGGCGATATATATGAAGCTGGTGTAAATGGCTTCCTAAACTTTGCTTTTTCCAAAGTACCCATAGGAGAGAAGATTTTATGCCCATGTGTAAATTGCATTAATCAACGATTGGGAACATGGGATGAAGTGTTTGACCACTTGATAGTTGATAGTTGATGGAACATGGGATGAAGTGTTTGACCACTTGATACTTGAAGTGTTTTGACATTCTTGGGAAGTAATATCGCTTCTGCACAGTAAGAGACCATAGACTGTGTTGGAATTCTGGGTAATTGTTGTGTTGTAAAATCCAGTACTGTTGATAGCATTAGAGGATCGAGAAGATAGAAGATGGTTGAAATTGTATGATCTGTGTTAGATTTGTTTTTTTGGACCTCCGGTTCAGCTTTCTCTGTGTATTTCAGTATTTGTGTGCATGTGTGTGCATGTGTATGTAAATGCATTTATTTCCTTGATTTTCATTGAATCTAAAATCGCTAGGCATTTGGGTATTCTCAGCATTTTCTGATTGAAGCATGATTCTTGTCTCTATGTAAGCAATTCCAAGGTTTCAGTAGGAAGTAATGCTACTTTTTAATGCTTACTTCTCCTTGAGACAAGCTTTAATTATCCAGTTAAGAACATCTAGGAAAGTTGCACAATTCAAGGCTTTGAGTGTGGGCTTGAGTGTGAAGATCTGTGAAGAGGTTTTATTTATACAAGCCAGTGAAGGATGGTTGATTGGATTGTTTATCTGTCCCTATAATTTTTTGTTTACTTTGTTATTGGTACTTGTGCATACCTCTTGTCACCTTCAGTCTTACTAATTAGTTTATATTGCTATTTGATGGTTTTGTGTAGGATGGAGATGGTGTTCAGGTCTTGGAATTTCACTTTTGGGCTTGGTTTCCTCACTGGGAGTATAACTTTGGTGGCTTCAGAGATCCATGAACTAATATTATTTTACTTGCTAATTGGGTTATGAATTTTTTATAGAAGGGGGTCTCTTTGTGGTCTTTTTGCAGTATCAGAACCTTAGTACTATGGATTTTGTGTAGGAGGGGATCTTTTATCTTTTTGTAGTATTGGAACCTTAGAACTATGGATTCTGTGTAGGAGGGGATCTTGTCTTTTTGCAGTATCGGAACCTTAGTACTTTAGACTCTGTTTTTATTTTATGTTTAATGGATATTTTACATAGTTCAATATATCTTGGCATTAGTAAAATCATTATTTTGTGGGATTTATGTGTTCTATATGAAACAAGTGGTCGAAAAGATTAATATGGATGAATGCATTATATATGAAATAGGTGGCAGAATGAATCTATTATATTTGAAACAGGTTAATGGAATAGATACAGAAGCTATTCTTAAATTTTAAAAAAAAAAATAGCACCTATAGCGGCGTTTTTAAAAACGTCGGCAAAAACAAAAAGCCAGGCCTCATTTACCGGCGTTTATTAACAAATGCCTCAATATTATTGCCTACAGCGGCGCTTTTATAAACGTCGTTTTAGTGTACTAAGCCCCGGCATTTGCTACAAACGTCGCAACAATTAGGAATTCAATGCCTACCTCGGCACTTTTAAAAACGTCGTTGTAGGACATTTTCCACGACGTTTATTAGAAAACGCCGCGGTAAAGGCACTTACACAGTCACTCTCAAAAAACGCCGTTGTACAAAAACGGCGGTACCTTCGCCGACGTTTCTACGGCACAAAGTAGAAACGTCGTTGAATGATACAGTGGCGTTTTTGGGATCTATAGCGGCGTTTAAAAACGCCGTCGTAGACCCAATTTCTTGTAGTGGGTCCCACATGGACTTGACAGTCTCACACTTTTCATACTGGCTAATAAGATCATAGTGCACCATACTTAGCATAAGAAAGCATGCACTACGATCTCTCTTAAACCAATTGTAGTAAGCCTTTTTTTCTTAACGGTGACGGGTGGTAGTACCGACTTCGGGTAGGGCCATCTCAGTGGTCAGGTGTTCTAGGTAATCTTGCTCATTAAGCAAGAACTTGGCCTTTCGGTGCCACATGTCATAGTTGGTACCATCCAATTTTTTGCCTTGGTTAAGGTCGACAACAATAGTCTTAGAGGTCATCACTATAATGTGCAAGGGAGGACATTTAGTATACATCCATAAATTCATAAATTCGTTCAAGAAACCCTAATTAAAATTAATGGTATCCTTCCCCACACGGTGAGACCAAAAACTTCGCTAAGCAGGTAATGTGTGAGTCTGGGGATGTATAACTTTAACTGATTTCGAACTAATGTATGAGAAAAACAAGAATCTCCTAACCACAGTTTAATGTGCCATACACACGGGTGTGCAAGGGACTCACATAAGAGACCTAAATTTAGTACTTGAAGTGGTATACCGAGTCGGTATGGGGTTGTGATATGTAGTGCAGTAGCTCCCATTACATGGCTTCTAAAAAATTATTAAAAATACAACCGGCTCTTTACATTCAAGATCCCTACTGCAAACTACTGGCTAGCACTGCACTTTATATCACTTCCAGATACCAACTCTAACGCACATCTATCCAAAAAGCACATCACTTGACAAGTACCAAAACCATCCCATGAGAAATAAATAATAATAAAACACATGGTTGGATGGGATGGGATGTTTGACAGCGATACCCTAACGGCAGCGTCAAACAGGTCTGTACTGCAATGGGGGGAATCATAAGTTTCTTTATTAATAAAGTGGCCTTGGGCGTTCTCCAATACACATGGGAAAAATATGGGACGATTTGGGGCAACACCCTATCTCCCATTTTTCTCCCATGGATCTCACAAAATGATTTCTCACTAATTGGGGGTGCACATGACATAAATAAAATACAGCCAAAAATGAGAAACCCTACAATGGAGATCCATAAAATTTGTTAGGGGCCACAAGAACAAATCACTAATACAAGATATTCTTCAATAAAGAAACCACATAATAAGCTATCATTGACAAACCCCAATGCATGCATAACAAAAATAAAGCATATGTATATAATAAAAAAAACATACCACATGCATGTAGTTAAGACCATATCATATGCATTTTGTTAGGACCAAAACCCCATATTATGCATATAGTTATAACAAAAAAACAAACATATATGCAGTGCTTTACAACTGAAATAAAACAAACAAAAGAATATGTTTTTTTTTTTTCCTTCTTTCTCTCTTTCTTCTCTTCTTTCGATTGTAACGTGCTGCTGCAGCAACTTCTTCCTCCTTTTTTTTTTTTTTTTTGGTTTGTTATGGCCGGCAGAGGGTGAAAAAGAAGGGATTTAAGAAAATCAATCATGATTTTTTTTTATACCAAACAAATCATAATGCAATCATTATTTTTTAAAAAAAAAAAACAATCATAATTACACTTCACATCTTCCATTAAAACCCTTTTTTTTTAATCTTCTTTTTCCTCTTCCTCTTCACTTTCATACCTATTGCAGCAGCCGTGCTTGGCCGCTGCCGAACATGGCTGCTGCCCCCTTTCATCTCTTTTTTTTTTTTTTTAACCATGTATAGCCAGGTTAAAAAAAAATAGTCATGGAACGCCGAGCATGGCCGCTGCCCACTCTTAACCTTTTTTTCCCTTTGAAATAAAAAAAAAACACCTGCAATCGACTCCAGCGCACCTTGCACATGGCAGCAACAATAGCCGTGCGCCATGGCTGCTGCCAAGGAGGATCGATCGATAGGTGAAGGGGAAGAGAAACAAATGCAAACAACAAGCCCTAACCGGCTCTGATGCCACTGTTAGCATATTAGCATTCCATTAATCACAAAGGTTTAGGGATTACCTGAACTGAATAGAATCGCAGCGGAAGGGATGATCGAATGCGGCTTGTAGTTATGAGCAGATCACGATCACGAACAATTTCGAAAGGTTTCTCCACGAAGAAGAACTCCACACCACAAAACCCAAGGCAACGATGGAAACCCTAAGAAACGCAGAACTTGAAAGGGAGGGAGAGATCTAATTAATTAATGCACACTTAGGTTTTATGCCTTATATCTATATATAGGCTAAAACCCTGGGATAAGCCAATCAGAGGAGGGATCGGTCACTAATGTGACCATCCCTCTCTCTCTCTTGTCTTTGGTTCAGCCGGCCTGCCCCATGTGGGCGGACCAGCTGGGCCTTACGCCCATCACCGATTTATAATTTTCAGTAAAAAAAGCTATTTTCATTACTCATTTTCTTTAAATAGGTCATAAACAAGAATAAAAACGATACCAAAAAGAGTCAGAATACAATCCAAAGTTCCAAACCAAGAGCTTAAAAAAGGGAATATACATCCAATATCGGCGGTCCTGATATAAAAACAACGAGAGAGAATGAGGCTTGGAGGGCGACGCAGGGAGCGTGTGTAATTCAGTCGCGATTAAAGAGGGTGAGAGAGGGTTTAGAGAGCACCGCAGGGAGTATGTGAAATTAAGTTGCGACTAAGAGTGGGAGAGAGAGAGAGATGCTTGGCCCAACATTAGATATGGAGCCAGTAGAACCGTAGTCTCTCAAGAAGCTAAGTTTCAAGTCCCTGAAAAGAGCTCTCGACCTCTTCTCTCCTATCCATGGCCAACACGCGGCCTTTGATCCTGAAAGGTATTGTTTCCTTTGATTCTTTTAATTATCTAAATGCATATCGAAGTCATAGTTCCAGTCCATAGTTCACCGGATGTTTTCCTTGAATTTGATTTTACGGGCTCGCTGTCTCGGTCTTGTTCTCAGCGTCACCCCCCCCCCCCCCCTCTTTTTCTGTTTCAGCATATTTTAAGTTTCAGTAATTAGTATAATTGAAGTACTGATGTAATATTTACCCTTCTTGACTGGCTTTTTCCTTTATTCCAGCAAGAAGATACGGATCAGCTACAAGGTCAATGATATTTTAAATAATTTATTCCGTCATTTGTTTCAAATTTAATTCATGCCAAATAACTTGTTCTAAAAATAATGTATATGATGGATATCCCATGAAAACGAAACGGATCAAAGCAAGTGGAGGGAGAAACCAATGAAAACCTAGCGTTTTGATCATTTCCTGAAATATCATAGGTGCATAGCCTACACATGATCCTAGCCTTTTCACAGTGAGTTCCATGAACATGTACAGTTTTGCATTCCTTTCAATGCAAACTCCTCCACGATCAATCAGATTTTCTCTAAAACCCTAATCACACACTCAAACCAGTAGAGAGGGGAGAGAGAGAGAGAGCAAAACTTATATCTGTTAGGGTTTCACAATGTGTGTATATATATATATATATATATATATATATATATATATATATATATATATATATATATATATTGTGAAACTCTTGCACATAGTGTTTAGGTAATTTTCAAAACTACCCCAGGCCTTTCCTATTAGGAATCAACATTCTTTTCCTAACAATCTCCTCCATCCTAATATGAGATCTTCTCTCATATGAGGATTCAAATATTATATCATGAAAAGAATTCATGATCCACAGCTTCACACATATGGGTTGAACTTAAAGGAAAGGGTAGGATCCTATTGGGATTCCACTCAGCATGCCATGTATCTTAAGTATACTATATTCTAAATACATGGTTAACCAAGACAGGTGCTGCTCAGTAGACGTGACAATCAATACTCAAAGAGAGTGGTAAATGCATGCATAAATCCCCCACTGGACATATCGCATGATTTACTATAGGGTGTGTGTAAAATACTGTCAAATTCCTAATGAACCAAAAAGTCATTTCAGAGATTTTATCAACCTATTTGGACCAAGAAGAAAATATTTTCAACCAGTTTGAGAAAATAGATGCCAGCTTTATATATATAAATGCTACCAGATCCGGATTTAAGTCCAATCTAATACAGAAAATCTCTCTCTTCGATATTTTACCAAAAGAATGGGCAATGGATCCCATGTTGGCCATTTCTTTTGAGTACAATCAAGTACTGCGAATCTAGTGCACCAATATATAGTCAACGAGACATCAACCTTTGGTACATCAAAACACACAATGCGTAACTGCATCGAAAAGGACCCCTTATGTCTAGGGACTAATCATAAACTACTTAAGAGGTTCATTTTCTTTATAAACTGATAATACACTACATTTGAAATTCTCGAGTGGTCTAGTTCAATGTACACATTATTTGTACGCTCAAACTTGTGTCTTGAAATCAACATTCCTAAATGCACACAGTATGACCACCATATGGACAGAGTGTTAAAATTTGTCCCTAGAGGTGAATAGTCTTAGGTTGACAAGCCTATGGACACATTGAACTCGAAATATATAATAATGCTCATCAAAATAAATTAAACAATTTAAATTAAATAACCAAGTTTGTACATCTAAGACAATCTCCCATATAAACCTTATGTCCATGTTCTGAACATGTTTATCAAAAACAATAGGCGATAAACCCCTTGTTAAGGGATCAGATAGATTCTATGCAGAGTCAACCTTAGCTATGGTTACATCATCAAGTCTAATTTCACGAATTAAGTGATACTTCCGCTCCACATGCTTGTTCCTTTGATGAGCTCTGGGTTCCTTTGCTTGTGGTATAGCTCTCATGTTGTCACAAAACAACGAAATGGGATGCCCAACGAGCTTAGGGACCACCCCTAGGTCTGTCAAAAATTTCTTGAGCTAGACCCCTTCCTTGGCCACTTTACTAGCTGCTAGGTACATAGCTTCAATTGTGGAATCGATTGTTAACTTCTGTTGGGCGCTCTTTCAAATTATAGCTCCACCACCCATCAAAAAAATCATACCAGATGTGGACTTTCTGTCATCTTTGTTAATTTGAAAATATGAGTCTTTGTAACCCGCAATTGACAACTGATCACAACCATAAACTAGGAAGTAATCTTTAATCCTCCTTAAATACTTGAGGATCCCCTTGATAGGAGTCCAATGTTCTTGTCCTGGATTGGATTGATAACAGTTCATAATCCCTACTATATGACAAATGTATTGTTTAGTACACATGTCATACATGAGACTCTCTACAACTGAAGCATAAGGGATTTTCTTCATAGCCTCAATGTCCTCAATAGTTTGAGGGCATTGTAACTTAAGAGTGATTCCATGTTTGAGAGGAACATTTCCTCTTGGAATCCTACATGTTGAACTTATCCAACACTCTGTGAATATAAGTGGATTGTGATAAGCCTAACATCCTATTCTTGTGATTTCTTACAAGTTTTATCCCTAGGATGTGATTGGCTTCACCAAGATCTCTCATTGAGAACATCTCGAATTATCACACTGTTACAATTGAAAGTAAACCCACATTATTCCCAATGAATAAAATATCATCCATATAGAGGACAAGAAAGCAGATGCTACTCCCACTGACTATCTTATAAACGCATTGATCATCTATGTTTTGTTCAAACTCAAACTTTTTGACAATTTGATCAAAATGGATGTTCTAGCTCCAGGAAACTTGATTGAGTCCATAAATGGACCTTAATAGTCTACACACTTTGTTTATTTCCCTGGGGAAAGAAAACCTTTTGGCAGATGCATATATATGACCTCATCTAAATGTTCATTGAGGAAAGCAGTCTGTGTATCCATTTACCATATCTCATAATCATAGTGTTCAACAATCGATATTAAAATCTTGATGGATTTAATCATCGATACTATTGAGGTCTCGTCATAGTTTATACCCTCTTTTTGAGTGTATCCCTTGGCCACCAGTCTTGCTTTGAAACATTCTACGCTACCATCCACGCCTTTCTTCCTTTTGAAGATCCACTTGCATCCTATGGGATTAACGCCTTGAGGTGGATCCTCTAGAGTTCAGACATGGTTAGAATGCATGAAATCAATCTCAGTATGCAGAGCTTCCAACCATTTGACAGAATCAACATTCTTTAGAGCCTCATAGTAAGTATGGGGATCTATGTTTGAAGAGTCAGACACCATGTGGAACTCTTCCACTTTCTAATCTTCTGTAGTAAGAGTCAAACGAGCTGGAGGCCTAATGGTCCTCCCACTATGTTGAGACTTTTAGGGTTGTTCCTTAAGTGGGTATGTCAACAAGAGGTACTATAGGTGCAGAAGGTTTTTGGTCATTATACACCTCTTTTATGACCACTGGATTTGATTACATGAAACATTTCATCTTGAAGAAATTTTGCATGTTCACTCACTATAACCTTTTGATCAACAAGGTTATAAAAATAAAAACCAATAGTAGTTTTAGGGTATCTTAGAAAGTAACATCTATATGTACAAGATTTTCACTTGTTTGTTTGCTACTTTCGAACATGTGCAATACAACCCCACACCCTAATATGTTGTAGACTAGGCTTGTGCCCATACCATAACTCAAAGGGTGTTTTGGATACAGACTTTGTTGGAACTTTTTTCAGGATTTAGATGGCGGTCTCCAAGGCAAAACCCCAAAATGATAAAGGTAGTTTTGAATAGCTAAGAATGGACCGAACCATATCTAATAGTGTTCGGTTTCGTCTCTATGAATGCCATTTTGTTGAGGTGTTCTTAGGGCAGTCAACTGAAATATAATCCCATCTTCCTCCAAATAGTCCCCAAATTCATCTGATAAGTACTCTCCTCGATTTGATCCGAGGCACTTGATACAGTCACCCAATTGCTTCTCAAGCTCAGCTCGGAATTCTTTGAACTTTTCAAAGGTTTTCGATTTGCGGAGCATTTAGTATATGTATCCATATCGAGAGTAATTATCAATGAAAGTTACGAAATATTTGTATCCATTTCTCGCTTGAACATTGATGGGTCCACATACATCGGAATGTATTAATTCTAACAAAATTTTGGCTCTTTTACCCAAGGTTTAAAGTATCGGTATCGGGAATTGTATCGGTCGGGCAATTTTAAGAGACGTATCGTAACGATGTATAAACGCATGAAAATGTTTAAAATACACATGGAAATACACTTTTGGACACAAAAACAATATAAACAAGCAATATATAACATATATCATGTATAAATGCTAAAATAGTGAATAATTATAACCAAACAAGTGCCTTAAATTGAAATTATTATAAAAGATGATGTTTCTTATATGTTGTAATCGTCTATAGCCTTGAAGAGTATTGGATGATGCAAAGGATGATGTTGTAGCACTCCTTGATTCATTTTTTAGTCCAAAAGTATGAAAAATCAAGATTAAATGTAAGATTTTAATCTCTTGGTTGAGAGTTTTCCTTCATTTTCTGTTAGAATATGAGTTGCATTGATTGTATGAGTGAATACGGCTTTTTTATGGAATATATCAATGGTATTGATACGTATCGATATGTATCAAGTCGTATTGGTCGATGCATATCAATACATATCAATATGTAATTATGTATTAAAGCACCCACATAACCCTTTACTGAACGTATCAATATGTATCGGTCGTATCCATAGCGAGTTGGGTTGGGGTAAAATTATTTTTCCAACTCAATGGGTGGTTTCGATGGGTTTTAGACCTATTTTGGGGCTGAAACTTGGGACTCAGCCTATTTTAGGCCATTTAAACACAATAGCATTATCAGATTTTGCAAAAACAAAGTCCAAATAGGAGTTTTACTTCGGACCCTAGGTTGGTAGGCAATGACGTACTACAATACTCTATTCTACACATAATTTAGTAATAGAAAACAATCAAAGCATTCAATTAATGTAAAACAATTTAAATAAGCATTAGAAATGTTAATGTACAATACATCAATTTGTTTAACATATTACATCTATGATCTATCATCCCATAAAATGTGCTGCATTCACTCATTCAGTACGATTTGGTCCACATATTCTTCCCATGTTATAATGTTGCTGTAGTGTTGCACATAGTTTGCCACAGTACTTATATAAGTGTTATCATCAACATATTCAAAGTCCCCTATCTTAGGGTATAGAAGAGTCGGTTGCCATGAGGCATGAGATCCACTGCTATTATCATACTGAGGCATGTATGGGTATGGCTGGTTTGGGACTGGGAATATATCCACAAAACTTGGCCCAGTGCTTTGATTGTCAAATTCAAGTGCTGACTGCCCAAATTGACCATAGCTACTATAGTCGGAACCGGTGCTCTTCTGGCCATAATCATAGTCATGATGAGGCTGAAATCCATGTGCAAAATGAGACAGCAACAGCTCACAGGGGAAAAAAAAGGGTTGAAATCTGGATCGGGTCGAGATCTCGACTCGATCGAGATTTTGCTCAAGATGGTGTATTTTTTGAACTCGCCTAGCTTCTCGTCTTGACCACCTCAAAAAGCAAGAAACTCGTCGAGATCTAGTGAGTTCTTTTTCCGTGGTCATATCGTATTGTATCGTCCCATATCGATTGATACATATCGATACAATCCAAGACAGTCCATTTAAAAAAAAAAAAAGAGACGTGTCGGTATGTATCATATCTGTACCAGCGGATATCGATACCTATCGGCCAATATGATATGATACATACCGATACTTTAAACCATGCTCTTGTCCTTGTTAGGAAAAGGTTTCTTGGTCATTTTTCCTTATAAATAGGATTTTATAGGTTGGATAAGATTTTACCTCTAGACTATCTAAAGGTCCATCCTTTACTAATCTATTTATCTTTTCTACTCCAATATGACCTGACCTAAGGTATCAAAGATAAGTACAATTATCTTGAGCTGATTTTGTTTTTAAAGGCATACTAGAGATTTCATTTTGTTTAAAGACAGATTTTAAGAGATTTAATCCGTTATCTAAGAAGCCAATAGTAATAAAAGAACCATTCAACTGAATAGATAACTTAGTTCCAAATCAAAAAGTATATCTATCCATAACTAGCTTTGAAACGGAAACAATATTTCTCATAAAAGTAGGAACAAAAAAATAATCTCTCACAACTAACTGTTTTATCACAGTACAAACTAAAATTTCCAATGGTCTTTGCAGCGGCCTCAGCTCCGGTACCCATCCTGAAAGTCTAAGACAAACCTCATCCTTACCAGCTTGAACCCTTGCATTATATTGCAAATATGAGTGGTAGAACCAGAGTCCATCAACCACGAATTAGATGGTTCTTTTGACAAATTAGATTCATATAGGACAAAGGTTTCATAAATACATTCTTTCGGCGGCTTCTTCAAAGATGCCAGGTAAGCAAGACAGTTCCTCTTCCAATGTTTGTCCTTTTTGCAATAAAAATAAAGCCCCTTTTTAGGTTTTTTGCCCTTCTGAACTCTTTGGTTTACCACCTTAAGGGTCTTACCCTTGTTGGTCTTTTTCTTTTTACCCTTAGGCTTAGAGGAAGGAAGTTTTTTTTCTGTCATTAAGACCTCCACCTTCTGTTTCTTTAATGTTGTCTCTACCTCTTGCAATATGTTGTCAAACTCTAGAAGTTTTACGTAGATTTTGTTCTTATTGTAATTCACATCAAAAAATTCGTAGATATTCTGAGGGAGAGAGTAGAGTATAACATCTGTCTTATAATTCAGTTTAAAAGATATTGCTAGGGTTTCAGTTCTTGGAATAAATTCCTCGATTTCATGACATGGTCAATCCCTGGAGTCATCTTAGTGCTATGGAGGAGAGTGACTAGCTGATGATGCAACTCTTCTAACTCCTCCATCATGTCCTTGGCTAAGGTTAGATTCTTAACAGAATTAGTAATGGTGTTATTAATAGAACTCAAAACTAGGAGTTTGGTCTTAAAGTTATTTTGATGAAACAACTCATAGGCTTCTTTTAAGTTTCATGGAATTCTGGCTCATCTTGCGCAATGACAGACAATAGACCTTTGACGGTTAGGAGTAACTTAATGTTCATCCTCCAGTCAACATAATTAATGCCGGTCAAAATTTGGTTTTTATGGAGGGTAGGGTAGTTGATTTGGGTTGACATGATAGTATATTTACATGATGTACAAAATAATAAATTAGCGTGATCTAAAACCATTAAAAGGAAGGGGCAAATCCTAAATCAATTGGTACCCATACCCTAATCTTCCCTCTAAGCTTTGAGGTGTGTATTGGAAAAAATAAATTCTTATGTACATTACTTAGCCGAACGGAGTTCATCACATGTATGTTTGCTGAGCGGACTTTTCTGTCCATCACGAAGGCTTCCAATAAATTTAAGCCACTTGAGTGTCATACCCATTCCTATCAGCTGAC
Organism: Telopea speciosissima; assembly: GCF_018873765.1. NCBI lineage: Eukaryota > Viridiplantae > Streptophyta > Magnoliopsida > Proteales > Proteaceae > Telopea > Telopea speciosissima. The sequence continues at coordinate 16,955,976 of NC_057917.1, forward strand.
ACACACTCAAGCCAATTGTATATCCTTTGTCTCGGAATGAATTATGACATCGTGGGTCTGATGTCCACTATTGTAATATATCTCCCATTAACCATATCCTCTACCTATAACATAGGAGATGATTGCAGACCATTCCTTTAAAGTTTAAACTATTGAAGCATTATCCTATCGATATCTGCAAGAGTAGGTCAATAGGACCTCTACACCCACGACTAAGGGAGGCCACGGGGATCCCACCAGTTAGGGTTTTCCACATCACACTTGCTTTAATAAAAGTGAAACAAGAACGCATACATATACCACCATTATACAGCCATCCATATATCCATCCATCACATGAAATAAAAGAACTAGTGGTTATAGAATTGCATCTACAATCAACAGGAGTTTGCATCTAATGCAAATTTACTTTGTTTGCAAGATGGGCGGGAGTATAGCCCCAATTGTCATTTGCACACGACATTAATTATGCGATAATGCAAATGAAAATAAATTACATCCACTATAAGACGTTCTGGGAATGGTCGAAGCCATACCCAATCGAAAAAAGATGTTATCCAAATGCATTTCAAGTAATTGTAGTAAAATCTGACTAGTTGACCCTTTTGCTTTTCCAGCAATACGAACGTATTTAAGTAATTGTCGCTCTGTCAGACCATAATGAAAATGCAATTTTTGTTTTTCTTCTAGACAAATACGATATTGAGATCCTTTCTTGGAACGAGATTGGTTTCTAGAATCACTTCCGGCTTTAGGCCTTTTACTAGTTAATCCCGGTAAAGCACCCTTATAGGGAAATAATTTAAAATAAAAGGTCTTGATCACTTGAAGAAAGCAACCAACTCCTTCAGTCTTCTCTCGATCATTACCATTAAAAAGACTTTGATCCACGATCACGATCTCATCATGATCAAATAAATTTAAAAGCTAATTCTATTAATTACAACCTCTTTAAATAAAGAAAACTCAGAAAACCAACCCACTACTTGGGCTGCCTAAGGGGAATTACATCCTTTACAAAAAGAGAGAGGGAAGAGAGAGAAAGCAGGGAAAAAAAAAACTATATACATCACCACATGCATGTCATATCATTCACATAATGCATCTCATGATTACAATTTTGTATCCCATAACCATAGTCATCATAATGTACATGATCCTCACAATTTAATTTCAATATATGCAAAAAGTAACAGTTACAAAAACACATGTGCATAAACTAACTTTTGATATATGTTTAATAATGACATCTCATGTCAAGACACAATACAAGTCTTATGTACATCTAAAAAATAGAGCATGGTGTATTTGGATTTATAAAATCCCAAAGTACCAAAAATAATGTTTATGTCACTAAGTAGACCATCTTTTTTAACATCAATGTATAATAAATGTGGTAAAACATAGGTTCACTCTAATTTTTACAGCTCCAATTTAATATCCTTATAGGCTTATGTATAAAAAAACATTTTTTAAATATCCAGCCCATAAAATTAAGAATGTGGGTGAAGAGAGGATCCTTTCACTCATCTTCTCCAATGGTCATCTCCTTCTTTTAAACAACAAAACCCTAATTTTTTTTTGGTTTGAACAAGTGCCGCCTTGAAGGGCCACACACACCACAAGGGCACGACCACAGGCAGGCACGATCAATAGCTGCATGCATCATGGGAACCGCAACAAAGGGAGATCGTGCTATCTTTTTAGCATCTATGTTCATGTCACTAAGTAAACCATCTTTTTAACATCAATGTATAATACATGTGGTAAAACATAGGTTTACTTTAATTTTAACATAAACAGAATTTTTAGAGGTCCAATTTAATATCCTTATAGGCTTATGCATAAAAAACACTTTTTAACTACCTAGCTCATAAAATTAAGAATGTCGGTGAAGAGAGGATCCCTTCACTCATCTTCTCATCATCTCCTTTCTTCAAACAACAAAACCCTAATTTTTTTTTTGTCTTGAATAAGTGCCGCCTTGAAGGGCAACAACACACACCACAAGGGCACGACCACAGGCCGCATGTGCCAAGGCAGGCGTGGCCAAGGGCTGCATGCATCATGGGAATCCCGGCAGAGGGAGATCGTGCCCCACAGGGGTGTGGCCAGCAGCTGTGTGCGCCACAGGGAGGTGCAGGTAGATGGTGGCACGCAAACCCGTACCTGCCTCTAAGGGAGAGAAGACTAAGTCGCCGGCCGGTGATCGACAACAACTTTGAGAGAGATGACCGGCAACGACATTAGAGAGGAAGGTCGGAGAAAGAGAGAGAATGGGAGAGGAGTGACGTTTGTAGTATTAGAGGGTTCAAGGACAAGTATGGATCCCAGACGTGCCATGAGTCCCAAATCTTTTTTATTTCTTGCGATTCTTCAGAAAGTGTTTTGTGAACAAAGAAGCAATTTTTTTTCTGTTTCTTTTCTACTCCAGATGCCCGATTCACTCTAGGAGAGTTCTAGGAGAGTAGAAAAATGATTTGGACATTCAAACGTGTTTCCACCCTTTTTCGACCCATGCAGAACAGAAAAACACTAGAAACACTTGCTAGAGTGTTGCCAAATGGAGCCTAAGTTACCAAATATGATTGCGGTATTTGATTTCTCAATTTACTTATGTAGTTTGAATTCCCGACGACAGAAAGTTGTCCTGGAAAAAAAATCTCTAGTACTGTATATTTATTACAACTCTTTTGGGGGTTGCAGGTAGTAATAGCTCTATCATAATTTTTCTTATTTCAAACTGTTTCTTTTTAATGACAACAGCATTATGCCTTCTGACAATATGTATGGTTCAATGAAAGATGCACGCTGAATATGGAGCAGTCAGAAACTTGCCAACCCAGCCGACTAGTCAAGTTAGTTCAACTCGACAAGATCAAGCTTCTGGAACTTCTGAAATACTGGCCCTTCCAGGTACTGGCTCTTCTCTCTTTGTGTATGTATGAGTATGGGTAACTGGTAATGATAGATTATGTTGATATCGAAGAGACTAAGGGCAAACCCCGTAAGAGAATGGCTGGCAACAATATGGGACATCCTCCCTCACCCCCCCTCCTGGTGGGCTGTCATTGCCTATTTGCCTCTTCTTTTACAATCGCTTATTTACACCTACGAAAGTTCTAATGATGAAGATGCAATTATGAGTTCCTATAACAATCATCTTAGGTTTGAAGTTATTATATATACATGTTCATTAACTTAAATGAATTTAATAAATATAAAATGTCAACTATATATATTTTCTTTTACTATCTTTGTTTCACATATCACGACCTATTTTCATGAAGTACTACCTTCTCTTTAGCCTTTACCATTTTTTGTGTGGAGCTACAAAGGAGAATAATGTAATTCTAGATTGGTAGGAGACCAACTAGAACCAATAACCAGGTGTAGACACCTTATTTTTGTCACCCTCCTGGCGATGACGACATGTGGAGGACCGGCGGCTTCTGTCTCAGACATGGCAAAGATAAGAAAGATGCTTGGACTTGGCCCATTCAAAACCCAAAAGAAAAGTAATGAAGAGAGTGTGTGGACTTGGCCCATGGAAAAGCCCATTGGTGCCAAGTCCATAAGGAGATGCCACATGGCATCCAAAGGGAACTAAATGAAAAGGGGAGGGTAAAAAAGGAAAACAAAAGAAGAATAAAACCTAAGGGGAGGGGGGTAAAATAGGAAAGCTATTTAAATATCTCTAAACCTAAAAGAGGGAAGGGGTAAAGTGGGAAGTGAAAAGAGATAAAACCTATTCCTAGGTTAGGAAAAGGGTAAAACAGTAAAAGCCTAAACCCTACATAGGGGCTTTAAAAAGAAAAGAAGGGAATGTTTGGTGAGGGAGGATAGCCATCATTCACCAGGGGATTCTCCAAAAAAAAGAAAAGACCCAGAAAGAGAGGAGGGTCAGTGAGGCAGAGTGAAAACCGAGAGAGAAAGGAGAGAAAACAGGAGCAGAGAGGGAGAGTACACTAGAACAGAGGCGTGACAGAGGATGTAAGAGAGAAAGATAGAGAGAAAAAAAGGAAGGGAGTGAAAACAGAGAGTAGAGATAGAGAGGAGAAGTGATTTAGGAAAAAGAAAGGAGCACTGAGACTATTGCTATTACAAGGAAGTAAACCTAAAATTTTGCTGAGACAAGAATTCCTACGAATGAAGAAGAAAACATTAATGTCCAAATACTCTCTTTTTCCCCCCAATTTACAAGGTTTATTTATAGACCTTAAAGTCTTGTTCCACTTCTTTACAGCTGGAACCCTTTAAGCCAGCTGGGCTTATTCTTTTGTCTTATTGGTCTGCTTCCAAAGTCTTCCTGCTGCATACGTGTCTCATAAGAATTCTGTAGTTGCTGGTCTTGATCAATAGCCTCATTAGTTATGCATGTATCAATGCCTACCCCATCAGAAAACACCTTGTCCTCAAGGTGTAGGTGAGGATATAAGGACTGAAATTCAATTGCATCTTCCCAGGAAGCCTCCTCAAGTGGTAAGTGCTACCACTGAATCAGCCATTGTTCTACATCCCCAGCGGCATGTGGAAGTACTCGCTTGCCAATGATGGCCAGAGGTTGAATGGCTGGTTGATTGTTGAAACTATCCATGGGTAGAGGTAGAGGAACAAGATTAGAAGTGCCAATACCTTTGAATGGCTTGAGGACGGATATGTGAAAAACTGGATGGATCTTAGAATACGGAGGTAAGTCGAGTTTGTAAGCCACTGCACCTATCTTCTGCAGAACTTTAAATGGTCCAAAATACTTAGGACTAAGTTTGTTGGATAGGCGGTTGGCTAGACTGGTTTGACGATAAGGCTGCAATCTGACCAACACCAAATCCCCTTCTGCAAAACTCAAATCCACTCTATGTTTATCACCTTCCGCTTCATAGAAGCTTGACTACTCGGCTAAGTGTTGCGCAATCGCTATAATATGTCGACCGGTGCCCAAATCCAGATCAAGTATCTCCAAATTAGTGCTACCTCGAGTATAAACTGGAATTGAAGGGAGAACTCTACCAAATACAGCTTGGTAAGGAGACATCCCAATTGAGGAATGTACTGTGGTATTATAATGGAACTCGGCCAATGCCAAAAATTTATACCAGGAATGAGGATTATCAAAAGTAAATGCCCTCAAATACTGTTCTAAATCGCTATTAACCACCTCGTCGACCATCCGTCCGAGGGTGATAGGAAGAACTCATCTTGAGTGCAGTTTTATGTAACCAAAATAATTCTTTCCAGAATTTACTGAGAAACACCGTATCTCTATCACTGACAATAGACCTAGGAAATCCATGGTGTTTGCAAACCATGTCGAGAAAAAGGGATGCAACCTTAGCTGCAGTATATTGAGTAGGCAACCCTCCAAAATGAGCAGCCTTGGACAATCTATCAAGGACCACTAAAATTACTGTGAAACCGTGAGAAGAAGGCAAGTGCGTTATAAAATCCATACTCAAATCTTCCCAAATGAGCTCTGGAATTGGCAATGGTTGTAAGAGACCATAAGGAGCTGCGTTTCTTGCTTTAACTTGTTGACATATCGCAAATCGGCCGACAAACCGCTGAACCTCTCGCTTTCATGTGCTTCCAAATAAAATTGGCACTCAATCTTAGAAAGGTTCTAAGAATGCAGCATGACCCCCCACTGGAGAAGCATGAAATTCTGTGAGTAACTTAGGCTTGAGTTATGATTGATTCTCCACAAACAACTTCCCCTTGTAATAAAGAACCCCATTCCTGGTGTGCCATAAAATATGTGCTTGAGGATTAGTCTCAAGTCTCCACAGCAGTCCTCATTTCAGTGATAAAAGGATCGGTGGAATGCTCTTCCTTCAATTAATCTAAGAGCTCAAACCGAGGGAGGGACAAAGCCATAAAATTGGACTGGTGCATGTCTGTCAAATGAAGTCTGGATAGGCTATCTGTGATAGAGTTTGAAAACGATAGGATTTGAGTTGTCCCTCACACCTTCTCTGGTGGTGTTGGGTGTTTGTATTTATAGAACAATTTGAAAGTCTTTATGACTGTTATAAGAGATAGAGATATACATGAGTTTGTTATCTACAAACTAGGATGGAGACGTTTGAAGAGTTTTGGTGTTTGAAGACTCCTCTTTGAAATCCTTAGATGACCGTTGAGGTTGTGCGTTATCACACCCCCTCAAGCGCAACTGGGACTCTTGAACAGTAAGCTTGTCCCTGAGAAATCTGAACCTTGAATGTGATAATGGCTTCGTCATTATATCAGCCGTTTGATCTTGGGCGCACAGGTACCGAACATCTAGTGACTTTTTGGAGACTTGATCACGAACGAAATCATAATCGATTTCGACATGTTTTGTCCGGGCATGAAGAACCGGATTGGCAGCTAAATAGGTCGCTCCAATATTGTCGCACCAAATTAACGGTGGATTTGGTAGCGTATAGCCCATATCACGAAGAAGGAATTGTATCCATATCAGTTCAGAAGCCGCATTTACAATACCCTTGTATTCGGACTCAGTGCTGGAGCGTGCAATAGTCGGTTACTTTTTGGAACTCCATGAAATCAGATTTGGACCAAAATAGACACAGAAACCACTGGTAGATCTACGATCATCAAGACACCCTGCCCAGTCAGCATCAGTGTATGCAGTGATGTCCATCTGTGGAATGGCTCTAAGTGAGAGTCCATAATTGATTGTGCCTTTGATATACCAAAGAATACGTTTGACTGCCATCCAATGGTCCGTTGTTGGACTATGCATAAATTGGCACACTTTGTTGACTGAGAATGACAGGTCTGGCCGTGTCAAGGTAAGGTATTGCAGGGCACCAACCGTGCTTCTGTATAGGGTTGCATCAGAGAATTCAGACCCTGTGTCCTTCGTGAGCTTCGAACCTAACAGAGCCATATGGAGAAATATTCTTCAATACTGGTGTGGGCATTCTATTAAGTAAATAAACTGTCGTGCTAAACGCATGATCCCAATAGGTTTTGGGAATATTGGCTCTTGTCAAGAGCGCAAGTCCAGAATCAACAATGTGCCTATGCTTTCTTTCAACAATTCCATTCTGTTCTTGTGTGTGTGGACAAGAATATTGATGCAAAATGCCATTTGCGGCCAAATAATCTTTGAATTTCCTGAATTCACCTCCACCATCGGACTGAAAGCTTTTGATTTTAACTCCAAAATAGTTCTCCACCTGTGCTTTAAAAATAAGAAAAGTAGAGAGAGCTTCTGATTTGGCAGTTAGTGGGAACAACCATGTGTAACGGCTATAATCATCCATAAAAGAGATATAATATTTAAAACCAGTGAGAGAAGGCAGTGGAGATGGAGCCCATAAATCTGAATAAATCGATTCCAATGGTGCATTACAACGAGAAAATGAATTACTGAAAGGCAAACAACTAGACTTGCTTAACTGGCAAGGTTCACAAAACTTAGAAGAGAAAGAAGAAGAGTCCATAGGTAAGGCATGCTTTGAGATAATTGAGGACACTATACGTTAAGCAGGGTGCCCAAAACGATCATGCCATACTGTTGTAGGAACTCTTTCACCAACACAGCCAGTGGTGGAATTGGAAGGACTTGAAATAGATGACCGAATAGCAGAGAAAGCTGATTTATTTGAAGCAGTTGCACCATTGAGAAGGTAGAGACCATTCTTACTCTGGCAGCGCATAAGGAGGTTCCCCGAGTATCAATCCTTTACACAACAAAAATTAGGGTGAAACTCAAATATACAGTCATTATCTTTGGTAAATTGAGACACAGAGAGTAGATTTTTCTGTATATTTGGAACATGAAAAACATCTTTGAGTGCAAAGGAAGATAAAGGAGTGCGCAAAGTAGAGGAACCGACATGAGAAATAGGCAAACTTGAACCATTTGCTACCCGAACTTGATCGGTGCCATTATAGGTGGAAGGGATGGAGAGATTGGCCAGGTCAGATGTGAGATAATGTGTAGCGCCAGAATCTGGATACCAGGAGGCATCAGGTGCAACAGTTGGTGAAGCAGCATACATAGCAGTAGGTTGATTCTGTTGTGTGATATGTGGATTGAACCTTTGATAGCATCGAAGCGCTACATGACCAGGTTTATTACACACTTGGCAGTGCACTGTGGGCCGACTTTCCATGTGATCATAGTAGAACCAACCACGGCCTCTTCCACGGCTGCGTCCTCGTCCTCTGTAGGAGGAAGAAGGAGTTGTATTATTCTCTTTTACAGCAACATTGGCACTGGGTGCTGTTGGAACTACTTCAGTTGCACGACTTTGCAAGACAACTTCTTGGTTGTTGAGAATGCCAAGAAAATCATCCAATGGTAGGGGTTCAAGTCATGAAGTGATCGACGTTACGAACCCATCATATTCAGGACCTAGGCCGTTTAATATACTAAGCACCATTTGATAATCAGGAACTGGGTGTGCCGCGGCAGCAAGATGAGCAGCCAACGTTTTGGCCTGTTGAACATATTCAGCAACAGTAGATGTTCCTTTCTTCATGGATCGAAGTTGGAATTCAAGTTGCATGACCCGAGCTTGTGATTGGGATGCAAAATGCTTCTCAAGAGCATTCCAAACCTCATGAGAGGTGTTTAAACCAACCACCAAAGAGAAGATTGATTCAGTGAGAGTAGAAATGAGGCAACAGAGGAGCATTTGGTCTTGTTTTTGCCATGTCACATATTCTGGATTGGCCACGGTTGGGGAGGCAGCAATGGTAGTGTCGGCAGCGGTAGTCGGCGCTGCCATGATAGTGGCGGGTGGACATGGATACGTTCCATCAATGTATTTGAGATAACCATGGAGCCGAAAGAGAGGTAAGAATTGAGCTCGCCACAACAGATAATTATTCTTATCAAGCTTGATCTGGAGAATATGAGAGGTATTTCCTTCGAAACCAAAAGGAGTTGATGGAGAAAGAGAGGTTAGGGAAGACGAAGCAGAGGAAGCCAATGAAGACAAAGTGGCCATGACGACTCTCTCTTCTTTTTTTTTTTGAAATTTGAAAGGAGAGAAAGAAGGGAGGATCGTGTGCTAAGCAACTAGCAGGCTGATACCATGATAGAGTTTGAAAACGATAGGATTTAAGTTGTCCCTCACACCTTCTCTGGTGGTGTTGGGTGTTTGTATTTATAGAACAATTTGAACGTCTTTGTGACTGTTACAAGAGATAGAGATATACATGAGTTTGTTATCTACAAACTAGGAGAGAGACGTTTGAAGAGTTTTGGTGTTTGAAGACTCCTCTTTGAAATCCTTAGATGACCGTTGAGGTTGTGCGTTATCAATCTGCTAGTCCATTTTCCCTTCCCGGTTTGTATACTATTTCATATTTAAATCCCAACAACTTGGTCAAGTAATGGTGTTGCTCTGGGGTTTGAAGGGCCTGAGTCATTAGAGCCTTGAGACTCTTATGATCGGTGCAAATAAGGAAAGTAGAGCCCAACAAATATTGTCTCCATTTTGCCACAGCAGCTGTGATGGCATACAGTTCCCTGATGTAAGTAGAGGCTGCTTGCATTCTGGGACACATCTTCCTACTGAAGAAAGCAATAGGCTGGCCTTGTTGTAGTAACACTGCTCCTATACCACACCCTGAAGCATTAGTCTCTAATACAAAAGGTTGAGAGAAACCCGGCAAAGCCAACACTGGAGCTTGAGTCATAGCTGTTTTAAGACACTCAAAAGCCTGCTGAGCCATCTCACTCCACTGAAATCCTACCTCTTTCTTCAATAGATCAGTCAGCGGAGAAGCAATCTGAGCATACCCTTTAATGAATTTTCTATAATAGCCAGTGAGGCCTAGGAACCCCCTCACTTGCTTTTGATTTGCAGGGACAGGCCAAGTAAGCATAGCAGCCACCTTTGACCGATCAGGCTCAACTCCCTTTACAGAAATAACATGGCCCAAATAGTCCACACTTGATTCAGCAAAATGACACTTGCTGAATTTGGCATACAAACAGTGTGTTTGTAAACAGGCCAAAACTTTTGTCAAATGTAATACATGCTCCTCGAAGCTCTTGCTATAAATCAAAATGTCTTTAAAAAAAACGATGACAAATTTTCTGAGAAAAGCTTGTAGTGTTCAATTCATGGTGGCCTGAAACGTGGCAGGGGCATTTGTCAAGCCAAAAGGCATTACAAGGAATTCAAAATGACCATGGTGAGTTCGAAAAGCTGTCTTATCGACATTCTCCTTGTGCATTCTCACTTGATGATATCCAGCTCTCAAATCCAACTTGGAGAACACTTGAGCTCCATACAACTCATCTAATAGTTCATCTACTATTGGGATGGGAAATTGGTCTTTAATAGTCACTGCATTTAACCCTCTATAATCAATGCAAAACCTCCAACTACCATCCTTTTTTTTAACCAATAGAACAGGAGAGCTATAGGGACTGGTGCTAGGTTGTATGATTCCCTGAGTTAGCATTTCAGCGACTAACTTTTCAATTTCATTTTTCTGATAATGGGGATACTGATAAGGTTTGATATTGACAGGCTTGGTGTTTGGTTCGAGAACAATTTTGTGATCAGTAGGTCTCTGTGGAGGTAACGTAATTGGTTCAGCAAATACCTGAGCAAACTGTTGTAGAACCTCTATAATAGCTGAATTTGCTACTGTCAAGCTAGGAGCTGCCTCGTGTTGCGTCTGCTGCTGAGCAATCAGTGATGGGGATGACTGATGCAAAACTTGGGTAGTGTCATGTTCGGAATGAATAGAGAACATTGCCAAGCAACAAGATATGTCATCCTTTAAGGATAATTTCTGTAGTTGAGATTGAGAAATTTGTGCAAGTAATGTAGTATTGTCTCCCTGCAAATGGACCTGCTTCTCATTCCACTCAAAGTCCATTGTTAGTTGTGAATAATCAGTGATTATCGGCCCCAAAGTCTGCAACCACTGTACCCCTAATATGACATCAACTCCTTGCAAGGGTATGACAAATAGATCAATGAAAAATGTCTGGTGTTGCAAGCAAATTTGTAATTTCTCACACAGGCCACTACAAGAAATGTACTCCCCATTGCCGACCAGAACCTTAAAATGAGGAGAAGGGGTGATTGGAAGGTCTAGAAATTTTGCAATCCTTTCTTGAATAAAATTATGGGTGCTACCCCCATCAATGAATACCTGTACCAACTTCTTGTTAATGCAGCCTTGTAATCTCAGAGTCTGAGGATCACAGTGTCCCATCAAGGCATGGATACTAATAGCTGGATCAGGGAAACACTCCTCTTCTGCACTTAATTCAGCTGGCACAAATTGCAGTCCCATATCTGAACAATCTTGAGCTTCCAACCATAGCATTGTGCCCTTGTTCTTGCATTTATGCCCCAGCTGGTACTTTTCATCATAGGTAAAACATAAACCCTTTTCCCGTCTCTCTTGAATTTGAGCAGAACTAAGCCTCCTCACCGGAATTTGTGATTGTGGAGGATGTTCTAATTGTGTTGTTATTTGTTTAGACCCTTGCAGAGTTGAACTTGAACCATTCTTGGACTGCCAAGATTTGTTGGATTGCCAAGATTTGTTGATGTCATTGATTCTATCTTCTTGCAGCCTAGCCAAACCAATAGCATGATGTAGAGTAAGAGGTTGATGTGCAAGAACTTCCCTCCTGATCTCAGGCTTAAGCTCAGATATGAAACAACTCCGCAAGAATTGCTCAGAGAGACCATAAACTTTGCTAGATAATGATTCAAACTGAGACTAGTAATCCAGAGCAGATCTGGTTTGAGCTAATTTGCTCAAAGCCCCTTGTGGATCCTCATATGCAGAAGGACCAAAACGAAATTTGACTGCGAGCTCAAATTCCTCCCAAGATCGTAGCATCCTGCTATGAAACATCCATTGGAAGGCCTGAAGGGGTCGCCGCTGCATCACTTTCTCTGCCTTCTTTCTTATTTTGCTTTCTATCTTTTATTGTTTTTCTTCTTTTTTTTCACCCTAGTCATGGCCATCGACCTCACCTACCTTCATTCCATCTCCATTTTCTGAACCCATCGATTGAAACCCATCTTCCATTCTTCTTTTCTTTTCCACTAACTTAAGCCCCACCATCCCATCTCTTCTCCATTTAAATTATTGTTTCTCCTTACTTTCTTATCCCACTTTCTCCTATCTACCCCTTTGACAGAACCCATTTCATTCCCTGGATTCTAAAATCTTAGTCCAATGATCTGATGTCACGAATGATGGATCGAGGAGAAGCGAGCTTGCAGGATTCCAGATTATATTTCTTATTATAGTTCTGTTTTGCTTTGTGTTGGACAAGTGTGTGTCCATCAAACCCGGTTCGGTCCGGTTCAACCCGGTTCATCTTTGTATTGAACATTTATACATTTTAGTTTAATATTGTCACATGTGATATAAACTTTTTGAGCATTATGTGTCCGTAAGTTATACTTAAAATGGTAGTCACGACTAGGGTTTGGGCTGGGCACCCTTATCATATGGTCGTCGCATTGGATATGCCTAGACATGTGATGTCAGGGTACGAATGCGAGTGCTCACATGTTTGATGTGTGCATTGGCGAAGAATCTACTTTGTTGATTCCCTCGTGTATTACTGCCAGATGTAGGAAGGGATAGACATGTGTCACCGATACCCTGTATCTGAGGGAACCCTGTCACTGCAAAGTGTGATCGCATTCTTTGGTTCATCAATGACTGAGACTCAAGCGAGACAAAGCCGGTGTTCTGGGAATACGTGAACACTTTGTGAGTGAAGGAGTTATCCAACACGGTCACCACTGTCCGATTGGGGAACACCACGATAGAGACTGTCTGGCATGGTCGGATCGTAACTGGATCCAGATCGTTTTGGAAATGGTTTTGCAAAATTTATTTTACATAAAATGATACATTATTTATAGTTATTTCAAATAAAGTATTTTATCGAGTTTTATGGGACCCGATCGGATGCACAGACGCTCTTATATGGACATGTACTATGGATTGGGGTTTGACAGTACATGTGTACATGCCCTAGATTCTATAATGATGGTGTTGATTAGCGGGGGGGTTGTATATGATAAATTGTTATCACATAGGGAGTTATTTGGAATTTGCTAATTTAATTGGCTCTTTATTTAATTAATGAATTTGGTGCTAATTGTAATTATCCATTAATAATTAAATAAAGAATATAATTAATACTTTCCCTATTAGATTCTGCTTCTTCACCTGTGTATCACTTTGAGTTTAAACAGAACTGTCAGACTGAGAGAGAGAGAGTCAGACTCTCACTAGGGCTCTATTAAATCTATCTAGGATTTAGTTAAACCCTATTATTATAAATAGGGGACCAAAAAACACAGAAGAAGAAGCTCTCCACGTTTTTGGAGCAGACACTCTCTCTTCTACGTTTTTGGTTTCTCTCTCTCCCTCTTGTGATCTCTCTTCTTCTTCTTGCTTCTCTCACCTGTGTTTGGAAGTTAGGGTTTGTGAAACCTTAGATCTGTGCTGAGGAGTTTGAGGGCATCTGGGACTGGCGTGTAGAACCTTGGTAGCACCATTGGAGGTTCAGATCTGTTTGCTTGGAGCGCTCGCTGGAGGAAGAACCACTGTCTATTGGAGGAGCAACACTTGAGGCTCACCAAGTTAACAGTTCTTCATTAATTCCTTCAGTTTATTGATTATTAATATTTATGGGATGCGAAAGAAACTCGAATCGACCTTTTCCGCTGCGCATTCGAGTTAGGGATGGATCCCCCTTGCCATGTGATGGACTAGGGATGAGTTTCTTCGTCCCTACTGTGATAATAAATTTTATGGGACACATGAAGGAAGGAGAAACCCTAACAGGGATGCACCAGGGTTCCCATGGGCGACCATGGGAAGTCCTAAAAATTAAAATGGGGCACCCATGGGACACCATAGGCTAACCCAGGGCGTGCAAAACCCTAAGAATAAATATCTTGGTCTCCCTAGGGAACCATGGTTTGATCCCTGGACCGTTGTTTGGCCGACACTTTGTTCCCTTTATTTTCCTTGTAATTTAATCCCTTCCCCCATTTAGCTATTGGATTGTAATTAAATTCCCTTCCCCTCTTGATCCCTAATTTGTAATAAGTTCCTTGGATTCCAAGTTCAGCCGGTTAGCATCTTGGAGCTCCAAGAAGACCCCAGGTGAATTTCTACCCCATTTCATTTTTATTTACTTTCTTTTGATATATATGCTGCCATGCCCCCAATCCCCTATTCCTCTGTTTCCGATTGAATGTTGTGATCTTACGTCTGCTTTGTTACCCCTATTACATGTTCCCCTCCCTCTGTTTGGAAGTACCCATCTCACTTTTGATCTGAGTATTTGATCCCATATTATCTTTATAATTTCTGATATTAGATCTCATACCTTCTATTTCTTTTTTTTTATTATTTGTGTTCTTGATATAGCTGAAATAGCTTGAATGTGAAAGTCATTTGAAATTTCGCCATTAATTCTGTGATGTTCGAATCGGGGCGGGTAATGCATGATGTGGCCCTTTGGGTCAAGCCAATCGAGCTGGGATGCATGATGTGGCCCCCATGGATCAAGCCAATCGGGTTTTAAAAGTTCGGTTTGAGATTGCAGACTTTCAGATTTTAAAATCAGTATGTCTCGGATTTGGCTGAACCATAGGGTCCATTTCAATGCCCGTCTATTAAAATGATTAATCCTAAAATTTAAGTCGGTCCATCGGAAATGGGCATAGTCTTAGATATTGGGCCATGTGATCAATTGGGTCGGGTTCTTATTGAATCGGGCCCCGAATACCACGATCGAGTCTTGGTTAGTCTTAACTTTGGTTTGAGGTTTATTTGTCCTTTGGGCCCATATCCAGGCTGAACAACATTTGAGCAAGGATCCATGCTATGGGGGAGTTCTAATAATTTAAGTTTTGGTTTTCAATATGAATGAATCGGAATGTGGGTTTGGGCCTAGATTCAGGCTGGGCCTCTGATATTAATAAGTCATTTAATCATAAATTGGGCTTGAGCCCGGAGCTATGAGATATGGATTGATTTAATTGGGATTGCGGGCGTGAGCCTCTTAAATAATAAAGCCGTGTGAGATCGATTTGGGTTTTTGGTTCGGGTCTAGAAGTGGACTTGGACTTCCCCATCGGCTGAGGATAAGCCATGTATGGAGAGTTTGGGCCCATTCCTTTGGGCCTATGAGTGCATTTCTAGTATTGACTTAGGATTATATAGGTACCTCCCTCAAATTCAAATCAATTTCGGATCGAGGTTATGGGATTCCAAATGAATTTTAAAAAACCATTTTGGGTAGAATGTAGAGTTTCATGTGATCTTGACATCATGCCGTGAAAACCAATGAGCCTATGACTTGTATCGGAATTTTAAATTCCAATCTTTCGGCATAGTTCTCATGTTGGTCCCCCACCCCAATTTGGATCACTTGAGACCCTATTTAGGAATCGTTTAGGTCGTGGGTGTCCAAGCACTAGCCCAATGACCAATTATGGATTTAGAGCGTGTGAGAGAGAGGGGGTCCACCCGGTGGCCGTGGGTTGAAGCACCAAGCATATTGGGATCCCTTGGGACGTAGTTACACGTTCTTTAGGACGGGAGTTGGGCTAGTCCGTCATTTAGCCCATGTATGTTTGGAATGTCTTATCTTCGGTTGATGCATGCTTAGAAACTTGTTTCATGTTTTATTGTAAGTCTCTCCATCCCATGCTTGATTAGATGAATCTTTTTAGTACTTCATACCCAATACTTTAGCCTAGAATAATTTAGAAATTTGGTTTAGGATGTAATTCTTTGTACATAGATACCTAGTCTTAGGTGCCCAGTTTTAGGATGACTTAGATCTAGAATAACTAGCTTTAGGGATTGCAAGCAAGCTTAGGCATAACAATGGTCTAGAGAAGGACGATCGGCTTTGGGCCGGACTGGGTGCCTAACACCTTCCCAGTCCGTAACTTGACACTTGCCCTATGATCTGGATAGACCACGACCTTTATCCATTGAGTCATTAGTCATTCCCCAGTGGGGAATATTTATGGGTCCTAGACCCTGTCTAGGTGGCGGCTTCCTATTTGCACGTTTACCCTCTGAGGAGGGATCTGGGTCATTGGTTTAGGTTTCACCGGCGAGATCTGGTTTGCATCGAGAACCAACCTCTTGACGGGGAATAGGGATTTTTCGGAATCCATGGTTCTTACACCAGGATCTACTATGGATTGGGAAAATCGACTAGGTCAAATTATGTGAAATTAGGGTTCCGGTTTGATGGGACCTAGGGTTAGATGTTAGGGTTAAGTTAGGAGAGTGTGGATTATATGGGAGAGCAGAGATGCTGAAAGTTATTGTTAAATTAGATGACTAAATCTGAAATTATTGAGGAATCCTAGTAGAAATAGGATTGAGGGGTAAAAGGGTAATTTTATACAATCGGCTGGATGGATGGTAATGAAATTTGAATCAAGTCTCTTTTACGATTGAGGAAGATTTGATCAAAATTTCAGCAGGTTCCAATGGTTAGGTTTGGCTGGGTAGTATTCTCACGAAAATCACCTTGCATGTGACCTTCTAGAAGAGAAGAAGAATAATTGCAGAATTTCAATTTCAGACTTCTTGTTGAAAATATCTTGGACCATGCAGAGAAATTCCAATAACTGAATATGTTTCTTCAACAGATCGGCTATGGCAGAATTGAAACTTGATTGGAGATCGATGGAGGGGGTTGGGGAAGGGGATGGATATCTCAGCTCACCCTAGGCATGTCATCGAACCAATCTCAGGATTTTTAACAAAGGCTAAAGCCAATATTTCATTTATCAAATTCATGTACAATGCTGGCCTCCCTTACAAACTTATATAGAAGACTCAAAAATAGACTTAGACACTAAAAAAGAAAGACCTAACCCTGTCCTTAACTAAAGGTAACCTAAATTGACTAAGAAAGGGAAATTATAAAGAAAGCAAACTCAAAATAAGACTCTAACTAAATTAAGGAAGTAAATCTTGTTTGTCTATTTTCTACCCATATTTTAGGCCCATTAAATTGGCCAATTACAAAATAAACCCATGCACCTACATAACCCAACCCCAAGCTTATTTTCAATAAAATAAACCCTCTAAGTGACTTATTTACATCAGAGTTAAAAACTAAAATCTTGTGTGAATGTATGATCCCATTGTTTCAACAATTGGAAAGAACATGAAATCAACCTCCAATCGGTTGACATACATCCAAGTCATGTACACACCTATATCATTAGTTAGAATCATGGAATCATGAAAGATGATCCACTGTTGCAGTGCCCTCTCACTAACTGTACCCTAACGTATCTAGATAGAGATAAATATAGATGATCATGTGATAATGAGTTTGGCAATGTCCTGTCGATGTATGCGGGCTCATATCATACAACCTCTGCACTAACCTATACGAATTAGATTAAGTGGTGGAATTCATCTGTCGTTCCAAGACAATTTGACTTCTTCTAGATCTGAGATTATTAATGAGTTCATCAAATACAATACGCGATTAAAAAGTTTCCTAAATAAAATAGAAGCTCGTTAAACCTATAATCCACGATCTACTTCATAAACTGAGCATCAAACACACTACCCAAACCACAAAGCTTTAACCAATCACACCCTCATAGTCAAATTCAAACAAATAACCATGTATACAATCTTAATCCAGGAATAGATTGCCAAACAAGAGATGAATAAGTTTGAACCCCCCCCCCCCTTTCTATCAAGCTATTCCAACATGAGATGAAGCATCTACTTGCACAATCCAGCAACACAATCTCAACCCAAATAGCCATGCCTCTTGTCAATCGCATCATGTGTATCATAAACCATATAATTAGGCATCCTATCCAACAAAACCTCCGTTAAAAAAAAAAAAGATTCACAGACAGATGAAGAGAACGGTCATATGGAAATGTATACTTATTCCTCGCAAGTCATATCCACCCATAACCTTGAGTAAAATTAATAATATCTCTTAGTAAAGAATAAAAATTCAAGGACTTTACATTGATTTAAATAACATTAATTCAGCTGAAATAAAAGGACAATCTGGAAAAGGACACCTGAATATCATCAAATCAGAGAAATAAATAAAAATATAAATGAGACCCCCCCCCCCCCCAATGATATGAAGCTCTTAAGACCTATAATCAATGATCTAATTCATAAACTAAGCATCAAACACACTCCCCAAGCAGCTGAGCTTTAACCAATGACACATTGCGAATCAAATACAAATAAGTAACCATGTACACAATCATAATCTCAAAAATAGAATGCCAAACAGAGATGAATAAGCTAACATTATCAATAAAAACCCCCTTCTATCAAGCTCTTCAAACATTATATGTGACATCTACCTGCTCAATTCCAGCAACAGTCTCAACCCAAATAGCTATTCCATTTGTCAATCACATCCTGTAAATTGAATCTCAATGAAGAAATCATATATTGAATCTACATTTGAAACCCATACCATATTCCAAACACAAACTCAAACATCTAAGCCATATAAACGAAGCAAGGGAAGAGAGTTGATTTAAAAAGGAACCAGAGAGCCACAACAAAAAGTTCTTAAACCCCCTTTCAATTTCTCTAACTAAATCTACAACAGAGAAGAATGTCATAAAAATAGAAAAAGAACTACTGAAATTTAAAAGCAATTCAAATACTGAAAGATTTTAGATGGAGCAGATTAATTGGTGGAATTAATCTCACGTTTAAGGACAACTTGACTTCTTGTATGGTAATTTTAGCTCACACTTTGCTTGGGATTTTTTTAGACCCCATGGCCCATCTATCCCAAGGCACAATCTTGTTTGGTCAAAGGCCACATTCCTAGACTCTCTTTCAATTTCTAGAGAACCATATACTTTTGCATCCCATCGAATCCGTCCTCATTCACCGCCACATCCTTGTCTCCCACTCCTACATCCTTTGTAGGAACGGTTTTGAGGACGTTGATAACCTTTTCTTTTCTTGCCCCCTAGGTTCCTCTATTTGGAAAAAAGTTGTACAATCCATTTGGCCCCGGAGCAGACGGCACCTTCCCTTCGCCCAAGAGTGGCTTTGGCTTGATATGTCCTTTTTTAGTAGCTCTATTTGCGACACTTTTGGCAAGCTTGTTTACGGGGCTACTATCTCTCACATCTGGATAGAGCGGAATCTTTGTAGATGGACTTCCAACTCCCGGTCCATTGACTTGATTTGGAAAGCCATCTGTTTTTTATATTAGCTCTAGACTTCATATGCTTCCCCATAGATCTCGTATAGACTCCCCAAGGAACAGACACATTGTTATTACTAGGGGCTTAGATTCTTTTCTTTCATTCTCCTAGCTAGGTTCCCAAGGCCTGGAGCTTATGTTTTTTATAGTTCCCCTCCCCCTTCTCTTTCCCATGTGTATCCCCCACCCTTTCTTCCTCCCCTGCCTTTGGGGTTTTGGTAATAAATTTTTTTATTCACCAATAAAACAACTTAACTTCTTCAAAACCTAAGATTATTTATGAGTTCATACCATATAGGATGCATCCAAAAAGTTTCCTCAATCAAATCGAAGCTCGACAAACCTATAATCAACGATCTACTTCATAAACCGAGCATCAAACACACTACCCAAATAGCAAAGCTTAAACCAGTCACACCCTACGAATCAAATTCAAATAAGTAAGCAAATACACAATCTTAATCCAAGAATAGATTGCCAAACAAGAGATGAATAGGTTAAAAATAGAAAAAATTACACTGTCACCCCCTGAGGTTTGTATTAAATACAGAACAATCTCCTATATTTTTAAATTATACAGCCACACCCCCTGAGGTTTGGTTAATTGTTACAATAACCCCACTCCATTATATTATTCCCATTAAGTCGTATGATATTGATAATTCATGATTTAAAATGATTAATATACCCTTAACTGCTTAATTTTTTTTTAAAATTTTACCCTTGAAATAGACTTAGTGGGACCCACCCCATCACCATCCCTCCTCCTTCTTCTTCTTCTTCTTCTTCTTCTCTGCAACCCCACTCGTCCCACCACCACCTGCAACCCAACTTACTTGCCCGGCTGCCCCTACCCTGCAACCTAACACCACCACCACCACCACACCCCACCCTCCCTTCCCTCTCCCTTTGTTCTTTCCTCGTCTACAACTCTGCGGCCCTCTCAAATTCAGAGTTTCTCGTCTTTAACGAATCAGAGACTCTCTCTAACTGAGTCCCCTCTTACCGTAGCAGAAATTCCAAACGGATATGTGAAAGGTCTGCTGGTTTGAAATAATCTGCGATTTCACAAATTTTTGGTCAAGAAGATTTGCCCTAAAAAGGAAAGGGAAAATTGAAAAAGTTTGTTGTCTCTTCTGGTTTAGTGAGGTAAGAAATGCAGACGGCGACACAGCTCTTGTCCAGATTCATCATCCCTATTCTTCAAGACCCATCTCTAAGATCCATCTCAAATGCCAAAATCCAATTTTCCGGATTGTCCTCAGATTTATCTCTTCTAGCCTGTCAAAAGGTTTTTTTCAGAACCAACAGCAGCAGATCTGAGACAGCCCTGGCACTTTTTGACACCTACGAATTGCCCAAACCCCAAATCTCAAAGCTCATTACCATGTACCCATCATTGCTCTAACATGGGGATTTAAGGCCCTAATCTTGCAAATATCCTCTACAGGGACCGAGCATTTTGGATTGCAGCTTGGAAGACCATGCCATCCGTTTGGTCAACTTCCTTAGATCGACCAGATTTGCATTTTTTTACTCATGTACGCCGTGTCGCCGTCTGCTAACCACCCCGACCAGTCAGAGACTCTCTAACTGAATCCCCTCTTCCCGTAGCAGAAATTCCTCCCTTGCAGATGGCCGGAGAAAACAGTGGAGTTTCTGGAGAAGAAAGAGGGTTTTGTATATAAAGGTCAAAGGGCAAAATTGGAATTTCTCACTGAGTATTAACAAGATATTAGAAAAGGGTAAAGTTGGTATTTAAAATGTATTATTTAACACCGTCCACTTACCGTTCACTTAGAAGGTGTGGTTATATAATTTAAAAACACAAGGGGTTGTTCTGTATTTGATACAAACCTCAGGGGATGAGAGTATAATTTCCCCTTAAAAATATCAATGAAACCCCCCTTCTATCAAGCTCTTCCAACATGAGATGAAATATCTACTTGCACAATCCAGTAACACAGTCTCAACCAAAATAGCCATGCCTCTTATCAATCACATCATGTGTAACAAAAATTCTTAAGCCTTTTAAACAAAACAAGGGAAGAGAGTTGATTAAAAGAAGAACTTGATAGCTGCTACAAAAATTCTTAAGCCCCTTTTTGACTTCTTTAACCAACTCTGCAACAGAAAAGAATGTCATAAGCCCAGAAAAAGATTTGTGAAATTCAAAAGCTATTCAAATAGTTAAAGGTTTTAGATGGATTAGATTAAGTGGTGGAATTCCTCTGTCGTTCCAAGACAACTTGATTTCTTCTAAATCTGAGATTATTAATGAGTTCATGCAGTATAGGACGCGACCAAAAAGTTTCCTCATAATAAGGGTGGTAGGCGGGATCACTGTTAGCAAAAACACGTTTAAAACTCCGTTTAAAATATGTTTCCCTTTTTTACTATTTTAAACATGTTTTGCCGTATGTTTAACTGTCACCCAAACATACGGTAAAAAATGGCAAACGGCAAGCATCACATTTTAAACGCGTTTAAATACCTTTAAAACACATTCCCATTTTTTTGGCATTTTTTAAGACCTTAAACTTAACTGACCATATCTTTCTCTTTCGAACTCTAATCGGGCTGATTCTTTCACTGACGTAAAGATGACTCGAAGGGCTACATTTTTCATGGTATCACCTTCAATTCAAGATCAATGCACGAATACCAAAAATAGAAGCATATATTTTAAATAAAAATTCCTCATTTTATATGAGAATAGTGCCTTTTTTGGTTTCTTTTTTTGAACTATAAACGTTTAAAACTCGTACCTTCCGTTTTCCATTTTTAAGCGTTCTCTATTTTTTGGACAGTTTTATTTGACCATCCGTTTGTAATTTTTTACCGTTTAAAATCCGTACCGTAGGATTCCGTTTTTTGTCATTCCCCTTTTTGCTAACTATGGACGGGTTCCAGAATGTGAACCCAACTCAGGGTAGCGATCCAGCTATATTTGTTAGGAGCTCCATCTTTACTTGTTTAGCAATAGCAACTTAGCAAAACCCCTCAACCCACACCACAACCAAAGAAAGAAAAGCTATAGACTTAGCAGTAGCACCAAGTGCTCCTGCTCGACCAAAGATCTGTTAGATTTAACCTGATGGTGTAGCGGAATCAGATTAGGTCACACACTTTTTGTTCATATTCAAGAGAAGGGAGAAACAATTTCAAAACAAAATCATTATCACCTTTAGAGTCGCAAGTGTAACTCCTCCTAAAGATAATAGGTCTTCTAAACTTGGGCAAACTTGGAGATTGATATTTGTTCAACACTTTGAAGCTTGTGATCAATCCTTACAGCTTGAAGTAGAAGACAACTCTCCAAAAACCTTGGGTTCCAAAGCCCAAGTTTCACTCCTTGCACACACCATCATAAGAGATGGGAGAGAGGAGAAATCTTGTGAAGGAGGGGGGGGGGGGGGGAGAGAAGCCACCAAAAAACTTTGGAAGGCTTCTCCCCCTTTCTCTTTTATATTTTTAGTGACCCATTGGGTCACAAGGTTGCCTTCCATATTGGTTTTGGTCTAACCTTCTATTTTAGTGATTTAGTGAATCTCTTTTTCTTGCAATTCCAATTTGCTATCAAAGTTAAAGACAAAGAATCTCAAAAGGGATGCAATCTTTCTAATTTATGGCTCATGAGATATTTTCATAGTATCTCTTGCCATAATAGAATAAAATAATTAATCATAAATATATTATTCTCTCATGTGATGTCATGTGTCCAATAAACTCTTTTAATGGCACACAAGCCCTTACACTTTCTTAATATCCCATAATAAACTATAGGGTATGTACTTTGAATGCTACTAATCCCCAATTCATTATGTACGTTAATTGAGAGAATATGTGATTTTGATCAGACGACCAAAAATTTGAAATAAAAAATTCAATATATTAAATATATTAATTTTTATATTAAAAACAAATTTATAAAACATTTTGAATAAACATGGGATCTAGATTTTATGTCTGACCAATCACTGACTTTCTCTATCGTGGATATTCACCGTAAACGGGCGTAAACGGGCAATGGATTCCATGTAGAAAATCGTCTTTGCTTACAATGCAGGATTACGAATCTAGTGTACCGGTTTATAGTCCTAATGGACATCAACCATTGGTTTACCAAAATCTGTAATTTTACAATGCAACAAATGAATCTCTCAGGTCAAAGGGCCATCGAGTGGCGGGTAAGTGTATCACTCATACAACTTGTAGCACTACATATGTTATACGTACCAGATTCATGTCCATACACGTTCTCGACGTGTACCCACATCCATGTACCAAAATCACTATTCTTTATGACATGCGATATGACAACCATATAAACGGTATGTCCAGTCTCATTCTCACTTGAGACCAATTTTAGGTTAAGACCTATGGAACATTCTTGTGAGTCCAAATAAAATGTAAATATTAAATTCAATAATTTAATAATCCGGATTTGATGGACACATTTTCAACAAGATCATCAATACATATAACAATAAGTAACAGCATCAGTAGTACCAGCAGAATAGAATGAGTTCACACACGTTGATAGAGGATGAAAATCCATCCATTGTAGTATTCAATTGTTAGAATTCTGAGAGCCTGATAGAGTCAAGAAGGGGCAAAAATAGAGACGAGTCTTACCGGCTACAGTTGATGAGATCATACCAACTGCGAGAAGAAAGGTTGCAAGGTCTAAAGACATGGAAAGCATAGGGATGAGCTTCCTTGCCCTCTGAAGAAATCTCTTCAACATAGCACTTCCCCATGAAAGAATCCTCCTCCCCACTTCTGCGAGCCTTCGATTTTTTTACATTGTATTATCTTGACTGTTGGTGGGTACGATGTCTTGTATTTCATCGCTTGTTTTGTGGGTTGATTCCGAAGGGACGTTAAGATGTCGAAGGCTTCGATTTTTAAGGACTATATGGGTATTTTGGTAAAATTTCTATATAGAGTTTTGCTGTAAATATTTAATGAGGGTTCTTTCTTTTTTAACACAATCTGAGAGAGGTGTGAGGACAAGTGACAATAACCCTATTATTCATTGATAGTGAAACAGATCTTATCTCACCATAGACGTAAGCAATCTTACTGAACCACGTAAAATCCTAGTGTTCATTGCATGATTGTTGTTTACGATTTGTATTATTTTCTTCATTGCATTAGGTTTGTTTTCAACACTTGACATGCTGAAACAAAGGAATCAAAGTTGAGAAACAGAAAAAATGGAGAGAGAGAGAGAGAGAGAGAGAATAGAAAGCAAGAGAGCTTTTTTGTTCGATTCTGATGCCGATGGATGGTCTAGAGCCAATTTGATTTCTACATAAATTTTATAAGATGAGTATTTAATTAGGATTACATGTAGGGGTTTTATTCTATTATCGTGTCCCACATGACCAATTAAGTGTTAATGACTTTCTAAATGCCTCATTGCTTTGTTTTGGTTTTGTACACTGACTTAGATTCTATTCTCTGTGATACCCATTCAATAACCAATTAAGGAAATTAGAGTCTTCGTACCAAAAAAAGAAGGAAATTAGAGTCTTAACCCAATTGCACTCCTTGATGGGAGATAGTGTAAAAATTCAGGGTTCAATGTCCTCCCTCTCTTTATCCCAATTGCTATTGATCAACAGTTCCCATTATTGAAATACTCCGAACAGGAACAAGAAAGAGACACCTTGAGTTTCCACGTTGTGTATTAGAGATGATCGTCAGTCATACCTCACAAAGATCAAACAATGGTGAACATTATGTGTTACCCTACTCTAATTTGATAATTTGTGATTAATTTGACATTGCATAGGCAAGATCCTATTATGTATGTTTATACAACAACAACAAACGTAGTCTTATTCCAACTTAACGGGGTCAGCTACATGGATCCAAATAAAAACAAAAAAGGGAAAATTGAGATGAGATGAGAAATACAAAATGGAAAATGACAAATGAAGGTTGGAAGATAAAAAGAAAAATGAAACATGTACAGGAATGAGTCACAACCTAGTAAGTCAGGAAAATCTTAGTTAAATAGGGTCTGCTTGCCCTCCAATAGACTTTATCCAAGATCATAGGCTATACAAATCCTTCTCCTATTATTTGTGATGATATGAGATGTAAATCTCGCACTTGGTATCGAAGAATTGGTTACGTCGATATACTCTTAAAATCACATATTGTGAAATCAATTTTGGGCCATTGAGACCCACATGAAGATTGTCGCCCAACCATTATTAGGGAGGTTTGGAAGCTATTGCCATGCATATGCGGGTTCCTGTCCTTCATTCAAATTCCCAGCTAGTCAGGGGCAAGTTTGACAGAAGACCTTGTGACTTGTTGCATATTGTTCAGCCACCGACCAACAAGGGCTTTTTGATGTCACTAAGGCTGTGTTTGGTATGCATTCTAGGTAGATTTCACATTCTTGAACGATAAATAGCTAGAATGCATACCAAACATAGCCTAACTTCTACTCTCGGCCACTTTTGTGGCATGCATGTTATTAAAAATAATTTATTGAAAGAGTTACAAGGACGGTGGGTTTTTTGTTTTTTTTCGGAAAATAAAATGAAACTTAATTAAACAAAAAGGAGGTTACATAGTTTTTCAAAACCATACTCGGAGATAACAAGATCATTTGTCACAAAAACGAAAGATTTATCCTTCTTAACAACATTTACAGTAGATAAGTGCTTTATAGAAGAGTGAATGTCCCACAAAAAGGTGAAGATCTCCCATGTCCAATTAAAAATGTCCTTTGCAAGTTAAAGAAGAGTGAATGTCCCACAAAAAGGTAAAGATCTCCCATGTCCAATTAAAAATGTCCTTTGTAAGTTAAAGAAGAGTGAATGTCCCACATAAAGGCAAAGATCTCCCATGTCCAATTAAAAATGTCCTTTGTAAGTCATCGAACCACATCCTCACAGTCCGTCTAGACCTCCAACCTCAGGGCTAGTCAAGCTTTCGATGAGTCTTAAATCTAATAGAAGTCCTTTTATTTCTGCCTCCTAAGCTGTCCCTGTGAATTCAAAGTCAATACAGGGGCGGTGGGTTTGATTTGGGAAGAAGATGATGAAAGTATGGTATCGCTTTTATGGATATAGACCATAAGAGTGGTGTATTAAAACTAAAGTGTTATTGCTATGGGCTTGGGCTTGGGCTTGTTTGATTTATTCGTGTGACATAAAAGTTGAATTCTGTTTACTTTGAAATTGTTGATGAATATAACTTATGGGCTCGGCCCATTGAGAAGCCTACTGAACTATTAGGTCTCATTAAACCATAGGGTATATTATATGGGCAGCCTGATTCTTGGCCCATAACGAACCTGTATGGTTCATTGACAGGCTAGACCCGGGTCGACCCGATTCTTCAAACCCATTTGACTGTAACTTACATAAACCGTTTCTTGTTCATAGAAATTTTCAGGAATCTGTTATGATGCTTGATGGTTTCTTTGTGAAAGTATCTTTAAGAATTAATCTTCAGAAATTATTTTAAGGGATTTCTATTTTGATCAATTAAGGCCTGATTTGGTATGATTCCTATTTCAATTTTAGATTGATTTCTTGAAATAGTCAACAAATAGTTTTTGGTCAAAAATTTGAAATTATTTTGATTGTATCAATATGAAATATTTCAAGAATAAAAAAAATCCATTTAATAGTTCAAATTCTGAAAATAGATTCTCTATATTTCTTTGGGAAGGACGGTGGTGGTGGTGGCAGGGTAGTGGCGGTGGTGGTGGTGGTGGTGACGGTGATGGCAGGGTAGTGGAAACGTGGAAGTAGTGGCGGTGGCGGTGGTTGTGGAAGAAGTGATGGTAGTTGTGGTGGTTGTGGAAGTAGTGGCGGTGGTTGTGGTGGTGGTAGCAATGGCAATGATGGTGGTGGTAGCGGTGGCAACGCCAGTGGTGGTGGTGGTGGTGATGGCAGGGTAGTGATGGTGGTAATGGGTAGTACTGGTGGTGGTGGCGGTGACGGTGGCAATGGTGGGAGTGCAGTGGTGGTGGTGGTGAGACCATTAGGAGAAGAAGGGTGGTGTTTTATTTTTAACATGAAATTACTACTTTGCCCATGAAATTAGCCATGTGCTCATTCAAGAGCAAGAGTGCCAAATCAAATGAAATAGAAATTCTGAAACAGCTCCTCAGCTATTTCAGAATTTCTATTCCACTTGATTTCTATTTCACTGAAATAAGGTGCGAAAATCAAACCAAACAATTTCAAAAATAGAAAGCACCCCCTGAAATTGAAATAGAAATCATACCAAATCAGGCCTAGTCATTAGGCCCATGTGCTCTATTAAATAAATTTTAAGCATTATTGATTTTATTATTTACAGACCTAAGGGCATGCTTGTTTTACTGATAAGTACACTTTTAAGGAGCTGTTTGGATAATTCCATTAAGGAATAAAAGTATATTCGTCCATGTCATTGAAATTTTCCTATACAGGATTAAGAGAACTTCCACAAGATGAGGTTATGGAATGTAGTGCCCGCAAATTTGAGTTAAAGATATGGGTGCTGGTCTTCACAGGTTGATGTGTGATAATGGCAAATCATAAATAACATACATTCTATAAAGGATAAAATAGAATACATAAACATAAATGATACAATGGAAGACAAAGGCTATCTTTGGTATCATTTTTCTTTTTTATTTTTGCCTATTTAACATAAATCATTAATGAAAATCATTTTTTATCAAAACATAAAATCGGTTTGGTAACCAACAGACATAAAATGGTTTTTTTTTAAGAAATGGGTTTGGTATCCCTATGTGCAAAATGGTTTTTGGGGAAAATGGGTCAAGAGATGTTCCCTTCACCCACCTTCCTGATACTCTCTCACCTCTCCTTCTTTAAAATCAGGAAGAACTTCAAGTAAAATCAGCAACGATAGAATGATCTACAAATCGAATTGCAACTAAAAACACCAAGATCAAGCATACAACAACAAACTCTTAATTTATTTAAAACCATCAGAGAGATCGAGAGAGAGGAAATAATATGTAGGTCACACAATCGTTGGGGAGATCGGTCAGAGCTGTTGCTCAAGTATTATAAGTTTCTCTATTTATCAAATATGTGAATGATAAAAGAAGTTGAGAATGAGTAGGAATACGGAAAGTAATTGGAGAGATCTTATTTTGAGGAACTTCCCTTTTTTGTTTGACTTGGGAATTGAATATGAATAAGGAAGGTTGTTACGTACTGCTATTCTTTGTTTTAGCAGTAAAGAATAGAGGGGGAGAAGGAAATAAGTAATCCTCTAGATTGAAGAATTTAGCCTCCTCCCTGCCGACAACATCTCCGGCCGATCTCCTCGATGATTGTGTGACCTACATTTTCAAGTTCGTACACTCCCCTGACCTGGAAAGCTGCTCTCTCGTCTGCCACCATTGGCTCCGAGTCGAGGGTTAGAATCGACATGGCCTTCTCCTCCTTTCCTCCTTGAAATTCTAATTGGGTTATTTTTTTTCCTAAAAAATATAAAAGCCATAAAGAAAGGGTTCCATGGGCAGAGGTGTAGGGTTGAAGAGGAGGAGGAGGAGGAGAAGAAGGAGAAGGAGAAGGAGATGAAGAAGAAATGCGGGTGGAGTCGCATGAAGAAGAAGATGAGGGGGCGCGTGGAGTACAGGAAAAATAAGATGTTGGGGAAGTGGCGGATGGTGTGGCAGCAAGAGGAAGAAGAAGAAGAAAATAAAAAAAGGAGGGTCGATCTTCTAATTAAACTAGAAATGACACTCCTACCCTTTGGTTTTTACGCTTAAGAGCACGTGCTTATTAAAGTCCCCGCAAAAATGACAAAAAGTGATTTTTGGCCAAAACACATAAGTGGGTCAGGACCTATTTTTGGTTTTTGGTTTTTTTCAATCTTTTTCAAATAGAAACAGGCTCCATAAACGATACAAAACACAACCAAAAATGTTTTTTAAGGCAAAAATAAAAAATAAAGATGGCCTAAAACATTATGAACCATCTACATATATTGGCTTTGGAGGGCCCCCAACATCTACTAGATTTAACCTCACATAATCGAAATCAACCCATTATTGGTGGCACTACGAATATGTGCTCAATAGATGATACAACCATCTTCATTTGAGGAGACACCACAAGAGTTCAAATCAAATAGGAAATATAATCCGTTCTTTGTGAATTGCATTGGAGCAATAGATGGAACACATGTAAGCGCATTACTTTCACTTGACAAAAAAGTACTATATAAATCAGGTAGAGAGAATGAAGTTACCCAAAATGTATGTACTACATATTCATTTGACATGTCTTTCACCTTCTTTGCACATGACAATCAAATATCATGGGAAGCCATGAACACTCCTCGTTTTGAATTCCCCCATCTGCCACTGGGTGACGTTTTATATGATAATTGTAAAGAAAACTATCAATTTTTTTATATGACTTGACACTTTAAATTATAACTTTATATGTTTAATTTTGTAGGAAATACTATCTTGTTGATTCTAGATACACACATACAGCTGGGTATATGGCACCTTTGAGGAATATTTGATATCATCAACATGATTTTAGGTGTAGAAGACCAAAAGGAGTAGAGGAGTTGTTTAATTTTACACACTCGTTGCTAATAACCGTTATTAAGAGAGCATTTTGGCGTCTTGAAGATGTGTTTTCCCGTTCTAAAGAAGAAGTCTTGGTATAGTTTCATGACACAAGTTTGGTTTACCAAAAAAAAAGACACAAATTTTTTATGGTGATTGCCTGTGTAACCATACACAACTTTATTAGAAAGCAAGCGGCATCAAATTGACTTTTTGATAAAGTAGAGAGGGGAGAGTTCGATGATGAAGACGATAGTAATAATTATGATGATGAGGTTGTGAACATTGCAAATGTGGTGGGTGGCACGTAACAACAACGATGAGAAACATATTGTAAAGAAATTGTAGATAAAATCGAGTAAGCGTAACGTGATTGAGGATGAACACAATGTCTATTGTGTTTTTTATTTTCATGTAACTTTTTGGTATCTTTTATTAAAAACTATCAAGTATTTGAACAAAAAAATTTAGGGCAAATTACATGCACCCCTGGTGTTTGAAACAATAACAAAACACCCCTTGTAGTTTCAACTTTTACATGGATCTCCCCTGGACGATTGTGGGGCCTACAAAAAAAACCCTTTCCATTAAGTTGAAACCGTTAGGTGTAGTTAAACATTTAAAAATGGTCATATTACCCTTCAAAATTGGATATTGACCATTTTACCCTTATGAGACATAACCCATAACCCAAATCCATCTCCCCCAAGACCAACGCTCCATTGTTATCTTCTTCTATCTCTTTCTTCTCCGGTGAACTGCTAAGAAAGAAATCATCATTGGGGATCTGCTAGTGAGGGAGCTCCACTCTACTGCTGCTATAACTTCTATCAAAGTCTCTCAACTCTGTCTTTCCCTTTTTGTTTTTAGAAAAAAAGCTACCAAGCTAGCATGAGAGCAAATAAAATCCAGAAGTTAAAAACTAAAAAAGAAATTTAGAAAAAAAACAAGTGTTTGTATGAGAGAGAGAGAGAGAAAGAGAGTACACGCGTAAGGGCGAGCATGTGAGTTGTCCTCCATGTTATTTGATCCTCCAGCAGAAGATTTTCCATTTCCTGGCTGCACTTGGGGGAATCTCTCTCCTTATGTTTAGGGATGTAGTGAAAAGGAAGCCATTTTCTTCTGAATTTTGGTTGATTTGGTGATAATTTCAATCCGTCGTCTCTTTTCCTCTTTGGGGAGAGATTTCTGATAATTAGAAAGCTTTCACCATTTTTTTTTGCTTTTTGTTTTTGATCTGCTGTGTGATTTTCTATTGTACTATTGATTTGTTTGCAATTCTACAATTGTATCAGGGAGTGAGGAGAAAAGGTTGCAGAGATGGTGAGAGGGAAGACTCAAATGAAACGAATCAAGAAATCTACCAGCAGACAAGTTACCTTCTCTAACTACCCTGCTGCTACTATACAGGGGTGAGCAGTTCCAGGGATGTGTGTTCAGGTGGATTCAAAGGTGTACGTCTTTGAAATTCACAAAAAAAAATTGAGAGAAAGAGGGCGATGGAGAGACCACCCTTTGCCGGATGGTGGTTGGGCAAGGGGAGGTCCGCCAGAGATGGTTTGGTCTTCTACAACTTCATCGAAGATGGTGTGTAGCAAAACCCCAAAAATCAATTTAGAGATTTTTTGGTTTGGAGAACGAGATGTAAATAAGGGTAAAATAGTACTTCATTTTAGTCATTGATGTAAAAAGGGTAAAACTATCTTTTGCCTTTCAAAACTAACACCTTACTCACATCTGCCAACCATCAGGGGGAAACACGTAAAAGTTGAAAACTACGGGGGTGTTCTGTTATTGTTTCAAACACCAAAGGGTGCATGTAATTTGCTCAAACTTTTATCATGGATTGTATGCCATTTCACATGGATAGTTTATTATTTTTTCTCTCCTCCCTTGACCATGCAAACCCTCTATGGATGATACCATTTCCTATTGGAGGTGTGGAGAACTCTCTCCCGCTAAAAAAATCCAATTGTGAATCTCTTCCTAGAAATTGAATTACCAACTGAATTTCTAATTCTTGAAATACTTCACATTGATGCAATAAAAACAATTTCAATTTGTTGACAAAATCCATTTGTTGACTATTTCATGAAATCAATTCAAAATTGAAATAAACACCATACCAATTCAGGCCTATTCCTAATAACTACCGGTTTAAATTTTCAAAAAAAAACTATTTGCATTACTTATTTTCTTTAAATAGGTCATAAACAAGAATAAAAACAATACCAAAGAGAGTTAGAATACAACCCAAACGCGGAGCTTAAAAAAAGGAAGGGATTTTTACAATTACCACCCCAAAAACTTTCAAACAACTGCTACCCTCTCCTATTGCATACTAATGGCTAAGTGACCCCCACCGTTATAGACCCGTAACGGAGGGGGTTAGTAGTGATACTGTGTCGTTATCATAAAATATGTAGGACCAAAATGCCCTTTGTCCAAAGTGAAATATAACAATCTTCAAAGGTTCCTCTTCACTTCCTCTTCACTTCACCTGTTGCAGCAAACTGGAGGAAGAAGAACTTCGTTAGCGGCGCTACAACACCCATCCCCTCTTCTCAACCGACTCTTTGGTTTCACTATCTCCATCGTCTCAGGTCACATTGCAATTTCCGGTGAAGTTAAGGTAATACATTCATGTCTTCTTCTCCTTATTTTCTCTCTTCGATTAGGGCTTAACATCACAATGTCTTGCTTCACCGGAAGTGCATGTACCCTTTTGCTGTTTGTTGTAGATGAAATTACCTTGCCCAACATAATCTCACAATGCCTAATTTTGTTATCCCTTAGTTTCCCCTGCAATTTTCGGTGAAGCCTCTGACCTAATTTCAGAGAACTCTTTGCATCCAAGAAATTTGGGTGATTTCCGGTGAAGCTTATGACCTATTTTCAGTACCCTATCTGGGTTATCAACCAATTTGTCATGGTTTTTCAATTTGTTTAGATCAAATTTTATTGACCAAATGAGCATGAGACAAAGGCTTGATGATAATGGCTGGATTGAAATGGTGGTCACATGACTACAGGGGAGGAGAGTTAAACATGAAATTACTAAATGGAATGATAATCTATGGCTTGTTCTCCTAGAATGTTTATAGGTAAGATGTCATCTAGGAGTGTGAATACTGGCTGTGAAAAGGTGGGTGAGGTTCTAAAACTTGGAATGTTATTGTCGGAGGAGATCTGGCGGGAGGATTTCAGAGTCAATGGACATCCCAGATAGGCTGTATTATATTTGTTTTAGCAGAGACAATGGTGGTTGTAGATTCTTCAAATGGGCAGTACCCATTGGTGAAACAAGCCAATCTGTGCATGCTAGGGATGCACCAAACAATGAGGGTGAAATAGAGCAGCAAAGAAGTGAAGAGATCGGTAGTCTGAATATTAGATTGAATACTATGGAGAAGACTGTAGCAATAATGAAGATCACAAATCAAGTAGTAATAGTTCTGATTGTATTGTACTATATTTGGAATATAGTGATTTAAGTCTGGGAACTTCAAAGTCATTTTGTTGAAGTCTATTTTGGTTAGTCTTGGGTTGTAATCATGGATGTTTTTTAGTTTTGCGTTGTAATGATGGATGTTAATTATGGTTGAATATTGTAGTGAAGTAGTATCTTGTGAACTGTTGTTTGTTATAAGAATATGGGTAGAATTAAGCATCAATGGTATATGGTCAATACTCTCTTGAGCATACTTCACAATTCGTACCATTTACTTGTAATGAAACACCGAAGGCTAATGGTAATTGACACTGACAAAGGCTAGCAGACCTAAGCCCAAGCCAGATTTCCCCTGTACAGAGCTTTCATAGCTTGGCTTCTCACAGATTTCCTCTCTCTATTTTCTAACTGATAGTTATGGATTTTCAAAAGTCTTAATCAGTAACTGTTGTCCTTATCAGAGGTAGTACTCATACAGCAAGTTAGGTACACTGGTTTTACATTTCTACACTTTATGAATTACAATTTCAATAAAATTTAGAAACCTCTGATCTTACATCTACATCCTAATAGGATAAAACAGATTGATAAGAAGAAACTCAGTCCGTTGAAAAGTCTGTCCTGATCCGGTATGCCGTTTCCCAATTCGGTATGCCGGATCACAGAATATATCCGTTGACCAATGGCTAATTTATAACAGTCATAACACAATTCGGTATGTTGGATCATGATTCGGCATGCTGGATTGTGATTCGGTATGCCGGATCAAGATTCAACACATTCCGTTTACTCTCTGTGAGCAAATCTTGAGATTGTGCTAAGCAGGCCAAAAGAGATTCGGCATGCCGGGTCTGGATTCAGTATGCCGGATCAGCTGTTTTTTAAGATTGTTATATTTCACTTTGGACGAAGGGCATTTTGGTCCTACATATTCCGTGACAATGGCACAGTATCACTACTAACCCCCTCCGTTATGGGTCTGTAATGGTGGACGTCACACAGTCATTAGTATGCAATAGGGGAGGATAGCAGTTGTTTGAATTTTTTTTTGGAGAGGGGGGGAGGAGTAGTAGTAAATATGAAAGTTTTTGGAGTGGTAATTGTAAAAATCCCAAAATGGAAAATGCATCCAATACCGGCGGACCCGATATAAAAATAACAAGAGAGAATGAGGCCTGAAGAGGGGGACGAAGGGAGCGTGTGAAATTGAGTCGCGACTAAAGAAGGGGACAGAGGGTGAGGCAGCGACGCCAAGAGTGTGTGACATTAAGTCGCGACTAAGAATGGGAGAGAGAGAGAGAGATGCCAGGCCCAACATTATATATGGAGCCAGTAGAGCCGCAGTCTCTGAAAAAGCTAAGCTTCAAGTCCCTAAAAAGAGCTCTCGACCTCTTCTCTCCTATCCATGGCCAATATGCGCCCCTGATCCTGAAAGGTATTGTTTACTTTGCTTCTTTTAATTATCTAAATGCATATCGAAATTATAGTTCCAGTCCATAGTTCACCGGATGTTTTCCTTGATTTGATTTTACGGGCTCACTGTCTCGGTCTTGCTCTCAATGTCACCCCCGCCCCGCTTTTTCTATTTCAGCATATTTTAAGTTTCAGTAATTAGTATAATTGAAGTACTGATGTAATATTTACCCTTCTTGACTGGTTTTCTCCTTTGTTCCAGCAAGAAGATACGGATCAGCTACAAGGTTAGTGATATTTTAAACAATTTATTCTGTCATTTGTTTCAAATGTAATTCATGCCAAATAATTTGTTCTGAAAATAATGTATATGATGGATATCCCATGGAAACGAAATGGATTGAAGCAACTGGAGGGAGAAACCAATAAAAACCTAGCATTTTGATCGTTTCCTGAATTTTTATAGATGCAAAGCCTACACATGATCTTAGCCTTTTCACAGCGAGTCCCATAAACATGTACAGTTTTGCATTCCTTTCTATGCAAACTCCTCCAAAATCAACCGGATTTTCTCTAAAACCCTAATCACACACTCAAACCAGTAGAGAGGGGAGAGAGAGAGCACAAATTTTCTGGAGAGGGAGGCTTCGATTTTTTGTGTTGTGCATTGTTATATCTGTTAGGGTTTCACAATGTATCTATATATATATATATTGTGAAACTCTTGCACACAGTGTTGCCTTTCCTATTAGGAATCAACATTCTTTTCCTAACAATCTCCTCCATCCTAATCTGAGATCTTCTCTCATATGAGGATTCAAAAGTTATATCATGAAAAGATTCATGATCCACAGCTTCACACATATGGGTTGAACTTAAAGGAAAGGGTAATTTCATATTGGGATTCCACTCAGCATGCCATGTGTCTTAACTATACTGTATTCTAAATACACGGTTAACCAAGACAGATGTTGCTCAGTAGACGTGACAATCAATACTCAAAGAGAGTAGTAAATGCATGCATAAATCCCCCATCGGACATGTCGCATGATTTACTATAGGGTATCTGTAAAATTCTGTCAAATTCCTAATGAACCAAAAAGTCAGTTTAGAGATTTTATAAACCTGGTTAGACCAAGAAGAAAATATTTTCAACAAGTTTGAGGATGCTAGCTTTATATATGAAAATGCTACTGCATCCAGATTTAAGTCCAATCTAATATAGAAAATCTATCTCTTCGATATTTTACCAAAAGAATGGGCAATGGATTCCATGTTGGGCGTTTCTTTTGAGTACAATCAAACACTGCAAATCCAGTGCATCGATATATAGTCAAAGAGACATCAACCTTTGATACATCAAAACACACAATGCGTAACTGCATCGATAAGTACCCCTCAGGTCTAGGGAATAATTATGAACTACTTAAGAGATTCATTTTCTTTATAAACTGATAATTCACTACATTTGAAATTCTTGAGTGATCCAGTTCAATGTACACAGTATTTGTACTCTCACACTTCTGTCTTAAAATCAACATTCCTAAGTGCACACAATTTGACCACCATATGAACAGAGTGTTCAAATTTGTCCCTAGTGGTGAATAGTCTTAGGTTGACAAGCCTATGGACATATTGAGCTCGAAATATATAATAATGGTAATCAAAATAAATTAAACAATTTAAATTAAATAACCAAGTTTGTACATCTAAGACAATCTCCCATATAAACGTTATGCCCATGTTCTGAACATGTTTATAAAAAACAATAGGTCACAAACCCCTTGTCAAGGGATCAGAAAGATTTTATGCAGAGTCAACCTTAGCTATGGTTACATCATCACGTTGTATAATTTCACGAATCAAGTGATACTTTCGCTCCACATGCTTATTCCTTTGATGAGCTCTAGGTTCTTTTGCTTGTGCTATAGCTCTCATATTGTCACAAAACAACGAAATAGGATGCTTGACAAGCTCAAGGACCACCCTTAGGTCTGTCAAGAATTTCTTGAGCCAGACCCCTTCCTTGGCCATTTTACTAGCTGCTAGGTACTTAGCTTCAGTTGTGAAATCGACTGTTGACTTCTATTGGGCGCTCTTCCAAATTATAGCTCCACCACCTATCATAAAAATCATACCAGATGTGGACTTTTTGTCATCTTTGTCAATTTGAAAATATGAGTCTTTGTAACCCGCAATTGACAACTGATCACAACCATAAACTAGGAAGTAATCTTTAATCCTCCTTGAATACTTGAGGATCCCCTTGATAGGAGTCCAATGTTCTTGTCCTGGATTGGATTGATAACGGTTCATAATCCCTACTGTATGACAAATGTATGGTTTGGTACACATGTCATACATGAGACTCCCTACAACTAAAGCATAAGGGATTTTCTTCATAGCCTCAATGTCCTCAATAGTTTGAGGGCATTATGACTTAAGAGTGATTCTATGTCTGAGAGGAACATTTTCTCTTAGAATCCTACATGTTGAACCTATCCAACACTATGAATATAAGTGGATTGTGATAAGTCTAACATCCTATTCTTGTGATCTCTTACAAGTTTTATCCTTAGGATGTTATTGGCTTCACAAAGATCTTTCATTGAGAATATCTCGAATTAACACATTGTTACAGATGAAAGTAACCCCACATTATTCCCAATGAGCAAAATGTAATCCACATAGAGGACAAGAAAGCAGACGGTACTCCCACTGATTATCTTATAAACGCATTGCTCATCTATGTTTTGTTCAAACTTAAATTTTTTGACAATTTGATCAAAATGGATGTTCTAGCTCCGGAAAACTTGATTGAGTCCATAAATGGATCTTAATAGTCTGCAGACTTTGTTTATTCCCCTGGGGAAAGAAAACCTTCTGACAGATGCATGTATATGACCTCATCTAAATATCCATTAAGGAAAGCGGTCTGTACATCCATTTACCATATCTAATAATCATAGTGTTCAAAAATCGATATTAAAGTCTTGATGGATTTAATCATCAACACTATGGAGGTCTCATCATAGTTTATACCCTCTTTCTGAGTGTGTCCCTTCACCACCAGTCTTACATTGAAATGTTCCACACTACCATCCACGCCTTTCTTCCTTTTGAAGATCCACTTGCATCCTATGGGCTTAACGCCTTGAGGTGGATCCTCTAAAGTTCAGACATGGTTAGAATGCATGAAATCAATCTCAGTACGCATAGCTTCCAACCATTTGACAGAATCAACATTCTTTAGAGCCTCATAGTAAGTATAGGGATCTATGTTTGAAGAGTTAGACACCATGTGGAACTCTTCCACTGTCTAATCTTCTGTAGTAAGAGTCAAACGAGTTGGAGGCCTAATGGTCCTCCCACTACGTTGAGGCTTTTAGGGTTGTTCCTTAAGTGGGTATGTCAACAAGAGGTACGACAGGTGCAAAAGGTTCTTGATCATTATACACCTCTTTTATGACCACTGGATGAAATCATTTTATCTTCAAGAAATTTCGCATGTTTACTCACTATAACCTTTTGATCAACAGGGCCATAGAAATAAAAACTAATAATAGTTTTAGGGTATCTTAGAAAGTAGCATCTATATGTATGAGATTTTCACTTGTTTGTTTACTACTTTCGAATATGTGCAATACAACCCCACACCCTAATATGTTGTAGACTGGGCTTGTGCCCATAACATAACTCAAATGGTGTTTTGGGTACAGACTTTGTTGGAACCTTGTTCAGGATTTAGATGGTGGTCTCCAAGGCAAAACCCCAAAACGATAAAGGTAGTTCTGAGTAGCTAACAATGGATCGAACCAAATCTAATAGTGTTCGGTTTAGTCTCTTTGAACGCCATTTTGTTGAGGTGTTCTTAGGGCAGTCAACTGAAATATAATCCTATCTTCCTTCAAATAGTCCCCGAATTCATTTGATAAGTACTCTCCTCGATTTGATCCAAGGCACTTGATACAGTCACCCAATTGCTTCTCAACCTCAGCTCGGAATCCTTTAAACTTTTCAAACGTTTTCGATTTACGGAGAATTTGGTATATGTATCCATATTGAGAGTAATCATCAGTGAAGGTTACACAATATTCGTATCCATTTCTTGCTTGAACGTTGATGGGTCCACATACATCCGAATGTATTAATTCCAAAAAATTTTTGGCTCTTTTGCCCAAGGTTTAAAGTATCGGTATCAGGTATTGTATCGGTCGGGCAATTTTAAGAGACGTATCGTATTGGAGATACATATCGAATGGTGTATAAATGCATGAAAAATGGTCAAAATACATATAGAAATACACTTTTGGACACAAAAAACAATATAAACAAGCAATATATAATATATATCATGTATAAATACTAAAATAGAGAATAATTATAACAAAAAAAAGTGCCTTAAATTGAAATTGCTATAAAGATGATGTTTCTTATATGTTGTAATCGTCTATAGCCATGAAGAGTATTGGATGATGCAAAGGATGATGTTGTAGCAATCCTTGATTCATGTTTTAGTCCAAAAGTGTGAAAAATCAAGATTAAATGCAAGATTTTAGTCTCGTGGTTGAGAGTTTTTCTTCTTTTTTCTGTTAGAATAGGAGTTGTATCGAGTCTATGAGTGAATACAACTTTTTTTTGGAATGTATCAAGGGTATCGGTGCGTATCGGTATGTATCAAGCCGTATTGGTTGATGTGTATCAAAACATATTAATATGTAATTATGTATTAAAGCACCCACAGAACCCTTTACTGGACGTATCGATACATCGATATCTGTCGTATCTATAGAAGAACTCGTCTCGAGTACAGGTTTCGATCAACCAAAATAACAAGTTGGGTTGGGGTAAAAAAAATTTCCCAACTCAATGGGTGATTTCGTTGGGTTTTAGACCTATTTTGGGGCTGAAACTTGGTACTCAGCCTATTTTAGGTCATTTAAACATAATGACACTATCAGATTTTGCAAAAACAAAGTCCAAATAGGAGTTTCACTTCGAACCCTAGGTTGGTAGGAGACGATGTACTACAATACCCTATTCTACACATAATTTAGTAATAGAAAGCAATCAAAACATTCAATTAATGTAAAACAACTTAAATAAGCATTAGAAATGTTAGTGTACAATACATTAATCTGTTTAACATACTACATCTATGATCTATCATCCCATAAAATGTAATGCATTCACTCATTTAGAACGATGCGGTCCACATATTCTTCCTATGTTATAATGTTGCTGTAGTGTTGCACATAGTTTGCCACAGTACTCATATAAGTGTTGTCATCAATATAATCCAAGTCCCCTAACTTAGGCTATAGAAGAGTCGGTTGCCATGAGGCTTGAGATCCACTGCTACTGTCATATTGAGACATGTATGGGTGTGACTGGTTTGGGACTGGAAATATGTCCACAAAACCTGACCTAGTGCTTTGATTGTCGAACTCAAGTGTTGACTGCCCAAACTGACCATAGCTACTATATTTGGAACCGGTGCTCTCCTGGCCATAATCATAGTCATGTTGAGGTTGAAATCTAGGTGCAAAATGAGGCAGCGGTACCTCATAAGGAAAAAAAAAGGGTTGAAATTTGGGTCAGGTCGAGATCTCGACTCAACCGAGATTTCGCTTGAGATGGTGTACTTTTTTGAACTAGCCTAGCATCTTATCTTGACCACTTCAAAAAGCAAGAAACTCGTCGAGATCTCGCGAGTTCTTTTTCCCTGATTGTATCGTATTGTATCATCCCGTATCAGCTGATACATATCAACACAATCCATGACAGTCCATTTAAAAAAGAAAGACGTTTTGGTGTGTATCGTATCTGTACCTGCCGATATCGATACGTATCGACCAACATGATACGATACTTATTGATACTTTAAACCATGCTTTTGCCCTTGTTAGGAAAGGGCTTCTTGGTCATTTTTTCTTATAGATACGATTCACAGGTTGGATAAGGTTCTACCTCTAGACTATCTAAAGGTCCGTCCTTTACCAATTTAATGTATCTTTTCTACTCCAATATGACCTAACCTAAGGTATCAAAGGTAGTATAATTATCTTGAGCTGATTTTGTTTTCAAATGCATATTAGAGATTTTATTTGCTTCAAAACCAGGTTTTAAGATATTCAATCCGTTATCTAAGAAGCCAGTAGTAATAAAAAAACCATTGGACCGAATAGGTAACTTAGTTCCAAATCGAAAAGTATATCCATCCATAACTAGCTTTGAAACGGAACAATATTTCTCATAAAAGTAGGAACATAAAAATAATCTCTCAAAACTAACTATTTTATGAAAGTACAAACTAAGATTTCTAATGGCCTTTGCAGAGGCCTCAGCTCCGGTACCCATCCTGAGAGTCTAAGACAAACCACATCCTTACTAGCTTGAACCCCTACCTTATTTTGCAAATATGAGTGGTAGAACCAGAGTCCACCAACCACGAATTAGATGGTTCTTTTGACAAATTAGAATCATAAAGGACAAAGGTTTCAGAAATACATTCTTCCGGCGGCTTCTTCAAAGATACTAGGTAAGCAAGACAATTCCTCTTCCAATGTTTGTCCTTTTTGCAATAAAAATGAGGCCCCTTTTCAGGTTTCTTGCCCTTCTGAACTTTTTGGTTAACCACCTTAAGGGTCTTACCCTTATTGGTCTTCTTCTTTTGCCCTTAGGCTTAGAGGAAAGAAGTTGCTTTTCTGTCGTTAAGACCTCCACCTTCTGTTTCTTTAATGTTATCTCTACCTCTTGCAATATGTGGCCAAACTCTAGAAGTTCTACGTAGATTTTGTTCATATTGTAATTCACATAAAAAAATTCGTAGATATCCTAAGGGAGAGAATAGAGTATAAACTCTGTCTCATAATTTAGCTTAAAAGAAATAGCTAGGGTTTCCGTTCCTGGAATAAATTCCTCAATTTCATGACATGGTCAATCCCTGGAGTCATCCTAGTGCTATAGAGGAGAGTGACTAGCTGATGATGAGCATGGCTATTCTATCTACCATATATCTCTTCCAACTCCTCCATCATGTCTTTGACTAAGGTCAGATTCTTAACATAATCAGTAATGGTCTTATTAACAAAACTCAAAACTAGGAGTTTGGTGTTAAAGTTATTTTGATGAAACAACTCATAGGCTGCTTTCAAGTTTCATAGAGTTCTGGCTCATCTTGTTCAATGTCAGACATTAGACCTTCCGCGGTTAGGAGTAACTTAATGTTCATCCTCCAGTCAACATAACTAATGCCGGTCAAAATGTGGTTTTTATTGAGGGTAGGGTAGTTGATTTGGGTTGACATGATAGTATATTTACATGATGTACAAAACAATAACTTAGCGTGACCTAAAACCATTGAAAGGAAGGGGCAAATCCTAAATCCATTGTTACCCATACCCTAATCTTCCCTCTATTCTTTGAGGTGTGTATTGGAACAAATCAATTCTTATGTACATGACTTAGCCGAACGGAGTTCATCACATACATGTTTGCTCAGTTGACTTTTCTGTCAATCACGAAGACTTCCAATAAATTTAGGCCACTTGAGTGTCATACCCATTCCTATCAGCTGACACACAGTCAAGCCAATTGTATATCCTTTGTCTCGGAATGAATTATGACATTGTGGATTTGATGTCCACTATTGTAATACATCTCCCATTAATCATATCCTGTACCTATAACATAGGAGATGATTGTAGTCCATTCCTTTAAACTATTGTAGCATTATCCTATCGGCATCTGCAAGAGTAGGTCAATAGGACCTCTACATCCACCGACTAAGGGAGGTCATGGGAATCCCACCAGTTAGGGTTTCCCACATCATACTTGCTTTAATAAGAGAGAAGCAAGAACGCATACATATATCACCATTATA
Organism: Telopea speciosissima; assembly: GCF_018873765.1. Classification (NCBI taxonomy): domain Eukaryota; kingdom Viridiplantae; phylum Streptophyta; class Magnoliopsida; order Proteales; family Proteaceae; genus Telopea; species Telopea speciosissima. The sequence continues at coordinate 16,998,538 of NC_057917.1, forward strand.
TGGCCATTCATATATCCATCCATCACATGAAAAATAAAAGAACTAGTGGTTATAGGATTGCATCTATAATCAATAGGAGTTTGCATCTAATGCAAATTCACTTTGATTGCAAGATGGGCGGGAGTAACATAGCCCTAATTGTCATTCGCTCACAACATTAATTATGCGATAATGTGAATGCAAATAAATTACATCCACTATAAATATTACAGGGAAATAATTTAAAATAAAAGGTCTTGATCACTTGAAGAAAGCAACCAACTCCTTCAATCTTCTCTTGATCATTACCATTGAAAAGACTTTGATCCACGATCATGATCTCATTATGATCAAAATAAAATTAAAAGCTAATTCTATTAATTACAACCTCTTTAAATAAATAAAACTCTGAAAACCAACCCACTACTTGGGCTGCCTGAGGGGAATTACAACATTTGCAAAAAAAGAGAGGGATGAGAGAGAAAGAAGGGAGAAAAAACCTACATATATCACCACATGCATACCATGCCATTCACATAATGCATCTCATGATTACAATTTTGTATCCCATAACCATAGTCATCATAATGTACATGATCCTCACAATTTAACTTCAATATATGTGAAAAGTAACAGTTACAAAAACACATGTGCATAAACTAACTTTTAGTATATGTTTAATAATGACATCTCATGTCAAGACACAATACACATCTTATGTACATCTAAAAAATAGAGCATGGTGTATTTGGATTTATAAAATCCCAAAGTACCAAAAATAATGTTTCTGTCACTAAGTAGACCATCTTTTTAACATCAATGTATAATACATGTGGTAAAACATAGGTTCATTTTAATTTTAACATAAATAGAATTTTTAGAGCTCCAATTTAATATCCTTTTAGGCTTATGTATAAAAAAACACTTCTTAAATACCAAGCCCATAAAATTAAGAATGTGGGTGAAGAGAGGATCCCTTCACTCATCTTCTCCAATGGTCATCTCCTTCTTTCAAACAACAAAACCCTTTTTTTTTTGTTTGGTTTGAATAAGTGCCGCCATGAAGGGCAACACACACCACAAGGGCACGACCACAGGCAGGCACGGCCAATAGCCGCATGCATCATGGGAACTGCAACAAAGGGAGATCGTGCCATCTTTTTAGCATCTATGTTTATGTCACTAAGTAAACCAGCGACAGGCAGCCTGATTCTTGGCCCATAACGAACCTGTATGGTTCATCGACAGGCTAGACCCGGGTCGACCCGATTCTTCAAACCCATTTGATTGTAACTTGCATAAACCGTTTCTTGTTTATAGAAATTTTCAGGAAACTGTTATGATGCTTAATGGTTTTTTTGTGAAAGTAATTTTAAGAATTAATCTTCAGAAATTATTTTAGGGGATTATTTCTATTTCCCATGTGATCTATTAAATAAATTTTAACCATTATTGATTTTATTATTTACGTACTTAAGGGCATGCTTGTTTTACTGATAAGTACACTTTTAAGAAGTTTTTTGGATAATTCCATTAAGGAATAAAAGTGTATTCACCATGTCATTGAAATTATCCTATGCAGGATTAAGAGAACTTCCACATGATGAGGTTATGGAATGTAGCACCCGCATATTCGAGTTAAAGATATAGGTGTTGGCCTTCATGGGTTGTTGTGTGATAATGGCAAATCATGTATAATATACACTTTACAAAGGATAAAATAGACTCCATAAACATAAATGATACAATGGAAGACTAAGGCTATCTTTGGTATCATTTTTCCTTTTTATTTTTGCCTATTTAACATAAGTCATTAACGAAAATCATTTTTTATCAAAACATAAAAACGGTTTGGTAACCAATAGACATAAAATGGTTTTTTTCAAGAAATGGGTTTGGTATCCCTATGTGCAAAATGGTTTTTTGGAAAAATGGGTTAAGAGATGTTCCCTTCACCCACCTTCCTTATAAATCTGTCAGCTCTCCTTCCTTAAAATCATGAAGATCTTCAAATAAAATCAACAACGATAGAATGATCTACAAATCGAATCGTAGCTAAAAAATATCAAGATCAAGCATACAACAAACTCTTAATTTATTTAAAACCATCAGAGAGATCGAGAGAGAGAAAATAATATATAGGTCACACAATCGTCGGGGAGATCGGCCAGAGCTGTTGCTCAAGTAATATAAGTTTCTCTGTTTATCAAATAGATGAATGATAAAAGAAGTTGAGAATGAGTAGGAATATAGAAAGTAATTGGAGAGAGATTATTTTGGGGAACTTCCCTTTTTTATTTGATTTGGGAATTGAGTATGAATAAGGAAAGTTGTTACGTACTGCTATCCTCAGTTTTAGCAGTAAAGAATAGAGGGGGAGAAGAAAATAAGTAATCCTCTAGATTGAAGAATTTAGTCTCCTCCCCGCCAACAACATCTCCGGCCATTCTGCCCGAAGATTGTGTGACCTATATTTTCAAGTTCCTACACTCCCCTGAAGGAGAAGGAGGAGAAGCAGAAGAAATGTGGGTGGAGTCGCATGAAGAAGAAGTGAGGGGACGGGTGGAGTACAGAAAAAATAAGATGTTGGGGAAGTGGCGGATGGTGTTGCAGCAGGAGGAAGAAGAAGAAGAATACAAAAAAAGGAGGGTCGATCTTCTAATTAAATGAGAAATGGCATTCCTATCCTTTGATTTTTAGACTTAAGTGCATGTGCTCATTGAAGTCCCCGCAAAAATGACGAAACGTTATTTTTTGCCAAAACACATAAATGTATCAAGACCTATTTTTGGTTTTTTTCAATCTTTTTTAAATTGAAACAGGCTCCATAAACGATACCAAACACAACCAAAAACGTTTTTGAAGGAAAAAATAAAAAATAAATACTATACCAAAGATGGCCTAAAACATTATGAACCATCTACATATATTGGCTTTGGAGGCCCCAACATCTATTGGATCTAACATCACATAATCGAAATCAACTCATCATTGGCAGCACTACGAATATTTGCTCAAGAGATGATACAACCATCTTCATTTGAGGAGACACCACCAGAGTTCAAATCAAATAGGAAATATAGTCCGTTCTTTGCGAATTGCATTGGAGCAATAGATAGAACACATGTAAGCACATTACTTTCACTTGACAAAGAAGTACTATATAGATCCGGTAGAGAGAATGAAGTTACCAAAATGTATGTAGTACATGTTCATCTGACATGTGTTTCACCTTCCTTACACATGACAATCGAATATTATGGGAAGCCATGAACACTCCTCGTTTTAAATTTCCCCATCTGCCACTGGGTGACGTTTTATATGATAATTGTACAGAAAACTATCAATTTTTTTATGACTTGACACTTTAAAGTATAACTTTATATGTTTAATTTTGTAGGAAATACTATCTTGTTGATTCTAGATACACACATACGGCTGAGTATATGGCACCTTTCAAGAATATTTGATATCATCAACATGATTTTTGGTGTAGAAGACCAAAAGGAGTAGAGTTGTTTAATTTTACACATTCATCGCTAATTAATAACTGTTATTGAGAGAGCATTTGGCGTCTTGAAGATGTGTTTTCCCATTCTAAAGATGATGTCTCGGTATAGTTTCAAGACACAAGTTTGGTTTAACCAAAAAAAGACACAAATTTTTTGTGGTGATTGCTTGTGTAACCATACACAACTTTATTAGAAAGCAAGCGGCATCAAATTGACTTTTTGAAAAAGCGGAGAGGGGAGAGTTCGATGATGAAGACAGTAGTGATAATTATGATGATGAGGTTGGAACATTGCTCGGATGTGGTGGGTGGCACATAACAACAGCGATGAGAAACATATTGTAAAGAAATTGCAGATCAAATCGAGAAAGCATAATGTGATTGAGGATGAACACAATGTCTATTGTGTTTTTTATTTTCATGTAACTTTTTTGTATATTTTATTAAAAACTATCAAGTATTTGAACAAAAAATTTTACAGCAAATTACATGCACCCCTGGTGTTTGAAACAATAACAAAACACACCTTGTAGTTTCAACTTTTACATGGATCACCGTTGGACGATTGTGGGGCCTACAAAAAAAAACCTTTCCGTTAAGTTGAAACCGTTAGGTGTAGTTAAACATTTTAAAATGGTCATATTACCCTTCAAAATTTGTTATTGACCATTTTACCCTTATGAGACATAACCCATAACCCAAATCCATCTCCCCCAAGACCAACGCTCCATTGTCATCTTCCTCCATCTATCTCTTTCTTCTCCGGTGAACTGCAAAGAAAGAAATCATCGTCGTGGATCTACTAGTGAGGGAGCTCCACTCTGCTGCTGCTATAACTTCTACCAAAGTCCCTCAACTCTATTTTTCCCTTTTTGTTTTTAGAAAAAGAGCTACCAAGCTAGAATGAGAGCAAATAAAATACAGAAGTTAAAAACTAAAAAAGAAATTTAGAAAAAAAAAACAAGTTTTTGTATGAGAGAGAGAGAGTACGCACGTGAGGGCGAGTATGTGAGTTGTTTCCATGTTATTTGATCCTCCAACGGAAGCTTTTCCATTTCCTGGTTGCACTTGGGGGAATCTCATTCCTCATGTTTAGGGATGAGGTGAAAAGGAAGCCATTTTCTTCTGAATTTTGGTTGATTTGGTGAGAATTTCAATTCGTCGTCTCTTTTTTCCTCTTTTGGGGAGAGATTTCTGATAATTAGAAAGCTTTCCCCATTGTCGAGGCTTTTTTTTTTTTTTTTTTGCCTTTTGTTTTTGATCTGCTATGTGATTTTCTGTTGTGCTTTTCAACAAAAAAGAAGACCTTTCTACTACTATTGATTTGATTTGCGATTCTACAACTGTATCAGGGAGTGAGGACAAAAGGTTGCAGAGATGGTGAGAGGGAAGACTCAAATGAAATGAATCAAGAACGCTACCAGCAGACAAGTAACCTTCTCCAACTACCCTGCTGCTACTATACAGGGGTGAGCGGTTCCAGGGATGTGTGTTCAGTTGGATTCAAAGGTGTAGGTCTTTGAAATTCGAGAAAGAGGGGCGATGGAGAAACTAATCTTCACCGGATGGTGGTTGGGCAAGGGGAGGTCCACCAGAGATGGTTTGGTCTTCTGCAACTTTGCCGGAGATGGTGTGTATCAAAACCCTACAAATCAATTTAGGGATTTTTTGGTTTGGCGAAGGAGATGTAAATAAGGGTAAAATAGTACTTCATTTTAGTCACTGATGTAAAAAGGGTAAAACTATCTTTTATCTTTCAAAACTAACACCTCACTCACATCGCCAACCATCTGGGGGAAACACGTAAAAATTGAAAACTATGGGGGTGGTCTGTTATTGTTTCAAACATCAGAGGGTGCAAGTAATTTGCTCAAATTTTTATCATGTATTGTATGCCATTTAACATGGATATTTTATTATTTTTTCTCTCCTCCCTTGACCGTGCAAACCCTCAATGGATGATACCATTTCCCATTGGAGGTGTGGAGAACTCTCTCCCCCTAAAAAAATCCAATGTGAATCTCTTACTAGAAATTGAATTACCAAATGAATTTCTAATTCTTGAAATACTTCAGAATTTAGATTGATGCAATAAAAATAATTTCAATTTGTTGACAAAAAATTCATTTGTTGACTATTTCATGAAATCAATTCAAAATTGAAATAAACACTATATCAAATCAGGCCTATTTCTAATAGCTACCGGTTTTTATTTTCAGTAAAAAAGATTGTTTTCATTACTCATTTTCTTTAAATAGATCATAAACAAGAATAAAAACGAGCAATTATCTGCTCCCTCTTTCATCGATCTAGTTACCTCCTTGCGTGGTTCCCCTTTTCTGGATAAGGCTTCTTTAGTTAATTTTTTTTTTCCAATTTTTATTATCACTTGTTATTTCATTTGGATTGTAAGAAACAAAGTACTTATGTGCAATGCTCCGGCTGACCCTCAGATGGTCATTAACAATGTTTCAAGCGATTATCGGATATGGATATCACCCCACCCGAACAGCAACAATCTAGCTCCTCCCCTTTAAGATTTAATCTATCTTTGCCACCTATTAATTCCAATATATCTGGTTTGCTGGTCGCAGGAAATTTTGAACTAGATCTTAATTTAGCCCGGTGGACTTATTATGGTTTGATAGATGGTTAGAGTGTTCTAATAGATGCAGGTAGATGCGCTACAAAGGATGTGAAGGAAGCGAAACTTGTTGCTTTGTGGGAAGGGTGGCATAGAACAAGACAAGTAGGAATACAGATTAGAGATATATGGCTTCGCAATATTATACTTTTTAACTTTCTAACCTTTCAATCCCCATCCCCTATATCTTGGAACATATTACCCCTCTTTCTTAACTTGGCTGAGGTGACTGAACACTTTCATAATTTAACTTTCCACATGTATAGGAACAGTAGTTAGGACATCCCACAGTTGTAATTTCTCATTTGGGTTTGGGTATGCACCCAATATTTCTCGTACCCCCCTAAGGCTCTGAAAAGTCCACATACCACCCCTGCAAATTCCACGTACCACCCCTACTTTACCCCCCCAATTCCAGATAAGTCCAAACCGTTAAGTTTAGCTGTTAAGTGCTAAAAAGTTGACCATTTTACCCTTTCTTCTATGTTTATATATTTGAAAAGACCTAATTGCCCTAACCTATTTATTCATAATATGAAAAGACCTTTTTGCCCTAACCTAATTTGACAAGACCTTTTTACCCCCACTATTTGTTCTTAAGAACCTAACCCAATCTAATTACCAAAGTGCCCTTGCTAGGGCATAATTACCAAAATACCCTCATCTTCCCCAAAATCCATCTTCCATTTCTGAAACTTCTCTCAAAATCCAACACAAACTGGTTTTTGTTCTCTGATTGGAATGACTGGAATCTCTATCTTACCAAACCGGACCTCTCCCCGGTGGAGGGGAAGGTCAGAAGCAGAGCTCAGAACTCAGAAGTGAATTATAAGGTTCAAGACTTTTCTTTTTTCTCAAGTTATTAAGTTCAGAAGATGGAGGAAATCATGGTGAACTATGAGATTAGCACTTGTGGCTTTGTGTAGGCTCTTGTCATGGAACCCTACTCAGCTGATTCATAGGGTTTCGTTCGTTCCTTCTTTCACTTCAGCTCTCTTCTTTTCTTCTCTACTTTTTTTTTACTATTTCTTTTGCCTGAAAAATGAGCATGGGTACTCGGGAGTTGATTGTTGGAAATTTGGAACCGGCGGGGAAGAGGAAAGGTGGCGTCAGGACGAAACAGGCAAAAATAGGATCGTGCCGTGGGAGTTAGACCAGAATCTGTCCGTCAGAGTATTCATAGATTCCGGCACTGAAGTTCTTTAGTTGTTGTTGTTCTTAACTTTACTATGCTCAGTTCACTTTTTGAGATTTCTTCGCTGGAGGTGATGGGGTTCTTGTTAAAAGAAGCTCCGAAGTGTCTCTGCTGCGAGAATCAGTGGTCGTACGCTGTTTTCTGGAAAATTGGTTGCCGGAATCCAACGTGAGTCTGCTGCATTTAGTTTCTCTTTTGTAATTTCTTCTGTGTTTTTTGCTTTTGGTTGGTGGACTGTGCACTTTCCGTTTTTTTACTTTCAGCACTTTGTGTATTGGAGAAGCGACTATGTTTCTGCTTGTTTGTTTTTCACTTTTTCTGCTGAGATAGATTCATATCTATTGTCCCCTTGCTATTTCCCTTGCTCTTTAATCATTACTATTTTTCCCTACTATTTTTTCTTTGAAACATTGATGCCTTTTTCTTTTTTAGGAATGTTATATTTTTGTTCTGCTTTGTCTTTGAGAACCTATTAGCCTGATGGGTATGATACTATGGCCACTGAAATAACTGAGAGGTTATCTATTGATTTGGATTTTTTAGTAACTGAGTGCCATTAGTGATGTATCTTTCATGCTTGATTCTTCTTCTTGTCATTATCTATTTCAAATCTCTATCGATAATGCAGTCTATACAGATGGATTTTGGGGAAGATGAGGGTATTTTGGTAATTATGCCCTAGCAAGGGCATTTTGATAATTAGATTGGATTAGGTTCTTAAGAACAAATAGTGGGAGTAAAAGGGTCTTATCAAATTAGGTTAGGGCAAAAAGGTCTTTTGATATTATGAACAAATAGGTCAATGCAATTAAGTCTTTCAAATTTATAAACATAGAAGAAAGGGTAAAATGGTCAAGTTTTTAGCACTTAATGGCTAAACTTAACGGTTTGGACTTATCTGGAATTAGGGGGGTAAAGTAGGGGTGGTACGTGAAATTTGCAGGGGTGGTACATGGGGGGTACGAGGAGTATTGGGTGCATTATAGGGGGTACATGTACTTTACCCTTTGTGTTTAATATACATTTTTTTCTAATTTCATTAAAAAAAAAAAAAAACGATACCAAAGAGAGTTAGAATTCAATCCAAACGCAGAGCTTAAAAAAAAGAAAAATACATCCAATACCGGCATACCCGATATAAAAATAACGAGAGAGAATGAGGCCTGAAGAGGGGGACGTAGGTAGGGGTGTCAATTCCAAACCCGCACCGGTAGAACCAACTTGTCCCGACCGATGAAAACCCAAAACCGACACGACCGAATATAAATGTGCCGGGCTTGAGACCGGCCCGATTGATATTCGGTCGTTCCCAGTCCGTGGTATGAGACCGACCGAAACATATTTCCTCTTGATACATATATATTATATAATGATATATTATAGGGTTTTTTACAATTACCATCCCAAAATCTTTCGTATTTACTATTACCCCCCCAACAAAACTTTGAAAGAACTATTACCCTCCCCTGTTGCATACTAATAACCAACTGGCCCCCACCGTTACAGACCCGTAACGGAGGGGGTTAGTCGTGAGAGTGTGCCGTTGTCACGGATTTTTCAGGACCAAAATACCCTTATGTCAAAACGAAATAAACTTCAAAGGTTTATTTTCTTCACTTCCTCTTCACTTCACCTGCACTTCATCGTCTTCACTTCCTCTTCACTTCACCTGTTGCAGCAAACCAGAAGAAGAACTTCGTCGGCGGCGCTAGAGCACCCATCCCCGAACTTCGTCGACGGCGCTAGAGCACCCATCCCCGAACTTCGTCGACGGCGCTAGAGTACCATCACCAAACCGGAGAGCTTCTATTTGTCTAACCCAAATTCACTGGAGGTGTGTTTCTCCACATTAATACAACCCCACTTGAAGAAGAACTTCGTCTCAACCTCCGAGTGGCCACGATTTCTTCCACCATATAAAAGGATAGAGAGGTGCCACCGTTAAAGGAAGAAGAAGAACATCGCAGATCTACTTTAGATTTTGACCAACAATATCAGGTGCATCTTAAGAACAATAGCTAATTAGTCTAACATCATGAACTAAAAGCATAGCTACAGAATAAGGTATTAAAAATCAAAGCATATCAAACAAGAAAGCAAAGCTAATCAAGCAGAAAATGCGAATATAAGAACATTACAAAAGCAAAATATGATCTCAAAAGGAGTATCCACTTAAAATAGCCCCAAAATTACATAGATAAGAAAGATCTAAATAAAAATTCAGTAGATCAGGGGTACACAAAATCAAAAAGTGTCCCTGCTAGTTTCATCATGTACTACTGTAAAACCTAATTCAACCAAGGAAAAAAAAAGAGGAATCCGCATCGACCTCAAAACCCTAGCTTAGTACGGCGCCAGTGCCTGCGTTTCGCGTTATACCTGAAACAAAGTGAAAGCAGAGATTGTTTGAGAAAATCCGTAGATAAAAGGGAAAATTAGTTAGATATTCAAAGCGGCATAGATTATAAGAAAGAACGAAGGCTGAGACGAAGTTCTTCTTCCTCCGATTTGCTACAACAGGTGAAGTGAAGAGGAAGTGAAGGTATCCCCTTGAAGAAGGGTTTATTTCACCACTAAGGGCATTTTGGTCCTAGAAAATCCGTGACAACGACACAGTTTCACTACTAACCCCTTCCGTTACGGGTCTGTAATGGTGGGGGTCAGTTAGTGATTAGTATACAACAGGGGAGGGTAACAGTTGTTTGAAAGTTTTTAGGGGGTAATAGTAAATAGTAAAATTTTTGGGATGATAATTGTAGAAAACCCTATATTATATGTTAAAAATGAGCAATAGTCCAGACCCATCTCATTTAAATTTAATGCAATAAGGCCAAAAGGGCACAACCCTTAAATCCCATAATATTGCATCCCTCTGGCCCCACCACCACATCTCGATTTGCTTTTTTTTATTTTATTTTAAACAATCCCTAACACTCCCCACTACAGCTGTGTCTCCATTCTATTGAAAATGACCCTCTCTGTGTCTCTCTCCCTCTCTCTCCTGTCTCCCTCCTGTCTCCCTCCCCTTCCAACTTCTCAAAGACGAAACTCTAAAAGCTCCCTGATGCAGATTTAAGACGGAATCGACTGTGTAGTGTGCAACGAGCCATATTTAACACCATTGTTGGTTATAGCCTCCCCCAGTCTGCCATCACCTTCGTATGCATAGCGTGAGAGAAAGATAGGGCAATATGGTTTCTTTTGAAACCTTGGTTTCTCATCTCATGTCTTCTACTCTTCCAGCAATTAATGGTGATTTCAAGCCAAGTTCTTGAACTTTTGCATATACTTCCGGTGTCCTCAAAGTATCCTTACCCTTGCCGATGCTGGCTTGCTTGCTTCCGTCTTCTCTCTGATTTTGCAATTCCTTTTGTGCAACTCTTTGTTTTAGCAAGCGAGATGTTCTCCCGTAAATTGGCGACGATTTGAAGAGTTTGATTTTGGCTTGCATCGATTATGGCCCGATGACCGACCGACCGATTGCTATTGTGTCCATGCCTAACCTTTCAAGGCCCAATGACATAAAAGGTCGGGAACGGTGCTAAGATTAAAAATGGTGGTGCCCGTTTAAGCCTGACCGTCACCGACCATCACCGACCGGTTGACACCATAGTTAGTGTTTTAATGAAAAACATCCCGTATGCCGTATAAGTCGTCAGATACGGGAAAAAACATGGATTTTAAGGTCTGACGTATTATACACGAATAAAACATGTATTATACACATATAATACGTTTAATTATATATACAAAAAAAAAAAAAAAAAGATAAAATCAATCTTAAACGTTAAACCAATCTAATACTAACCGTTGGATTCTATCTTAAATGTTACCAAACTAGCAAACCCTCGTCTCTTCTCTTCTCCAGTGGAAAACCAACCAATGACCAAACTCAGCGGCTGATTCTCCTTCATTCTTCTCTGTCTCTTCTTCCGGCGAGGCGGCGACTGTGCTTCTTGCGTTCTTCAGGCCGGTGATTGCAATGGCAGTTTCCTTAAGGTATTTTTTGAAACCCTTTCCTCTCCATTCTTCTCCATCTCTTTGCTGTCGGCTTTAGTTTTTAACGGTTTTCCAATTCTAACGATTGGTTGCTGCTTGCATTTTCTTCAACGATTGAACTAAAGCCCCACCGTCGGGACTCAAACCTGTTGGTTACTGCCTACATTTTCTTCAACCAACCTGAAATCTGGAAGGCTGAAACTACTTCGTTAAGTTTCCCGATTGGTCACTTGAGGATCCCTCCCTCACCATCTTTCTCTTGCGGCCATTACATTCCTGTCAGAATCTCTTTCATTTCATTCAATTGTGCATGTAATTTATCTCTGGTTCTCTAAGATGGGGAATGTGGTCTGTGAATCAGAATTTCTTTTTATTCGTTTTTCCTCCCTCTTCTTGACTTTCATAAATATAAAAATCTCTTCTCTTTTTTTTTTTTTTTTTTTGCAGTGTAGATCAGCTGCTCCTCTCTGCTGCTACTACTCTAACAAGCTTGGTTCTCTCGGTTGCTAATACAAGAAGCTATAGCCGAAACCCCCTTGTATATCTTCTCTTTTCAGCTCTTGTGTTGCTTGTGACAGTTTAATAGATTAGAAAATTGTTTATTATGATATTTTGTACAATTTTTATCTATGGTTTTTGAATTGAAATCTTGTCTTGTGTTTTTTGTTTAACATTTTTCTCTTGTATACAAAAGCCTATGTATATAATCTTAAGCAATATTCATTAAGATTGTAATGTGGTAGTCTATCTAATTCCTTTCAATCATCCCTTTTGATTGGTTAGTTTGGGTTCTACAATAAAGATTGTAATGAATCTAGGCTTGTTAACCAATCAAACTATATATTTAGGCACACCAGTAAATGCTATTATTATGTTTATTAGGTGTACAAGTCTGTTGCATAGTGAATATATGCCCGCATTTTTGCTCCCGGATTTTTACAGAGCAACCATATTATACACGTATTAAACACGTACCGCATTATTGTCGTACCATTTTATTGCGCTGGATTTTTTGAAAAGTATTATTGCCTTACAGTCCATTTGACTACCGTACGTATCCGTTCCCATATTGTTGCCGTTCCCGAACTTACTAACTATGGTTGACACTCCTAGACACAGGGAGCGTGTGAAATTGAGTTGCGACTAAAGAGGGGGGAGAGGGTTTGGAGGGCGATGCAAGGAGTGAGTGAAAGCAAGTCGCGACTAAGAGTGGGAGAGAGAGAGAGATGCCAGGCCCAACATTAGATATGGAGCCAGTAGAGCCGCAGTCTCTCAAGAAGCTAAGTTTCAAGTCCCTTAAAAGAGCTCTCGACCTCTTCTCTCCTATCCATGGCCAATATGCGCCCTTTGATCTTGAAAGGTATTGTTTCCTTAGCTTCTTTTAATTATCTAAATGCATATCGAAGTCATAGTTCTGGTCCATAGTTCACCGGATGTTTTCCTTGATTTGATTTTACGGGCTTGCTGTCTCGGTCTTGCTCTCAGCGTCACCCCTCGCCCCCCATTTTCTGTTTCAGCATATTTTAAGTTTAAGTATTTAGTATAATTGAAGTACTGATGTAATAGTTACCCTTCTTGACTGGTATTCTCCTTTGTTCCAGCAAGAAGATACGGATCAGCTACAGGGTCAGTGATATTTTAAACAATTTATTCTGTCATTTGTTTCAAATTTAATTCATGCCAAATAACTTGTTCTGAAAATAATGTATATGATGGAGATCCCATGGAAACGAAATGGATCGAAGCCACTAGAGGGAGAAACCAATGAAAACCTAGCGTTTTGATCGTTTCCTGAAATTTCATAGATGCAAAGCCTACACATGATCTTAGCCTTTTCACAGTGAGTCCCATGAACATGTACAGTTTTGCATTCCTTTCTATGCAAACTCCTCCACGATCAACTGGATTTTCTCTAAAACCCTAATCACACACTCAAACCAGTAGAGGGGAGAGAGAGAGCACAAATTTTCTAGAGGGAGGCTACGATTTTTTGTGTTGTGCATTGTTATATCTGTTAGGGTTTCACAATGTGTATATATATATATATATATATATATATATATATATATATATATATGTATTCTTTTCCTAACAATCTCCTCCATCCTAATATGAGATCTTCTCTTATATGAGGATTCAAAAACTATATCATGAAAAGAATTCATGATCCACAGCTTCGCACATATGGGTTGAACTTAAAGGAAAGAGTAGGATCCTATTGGGATTCCACTCAACATGCCATGTGTCTTAACTATACTGTATTCTAAATACATGGTTAACCAAGACAGGTGTTGCTCAGTAGACGTGACAATCAATACTCAAAAAGAGTAGTAAATGCATGCATAAATCCCCCATTGGACATATTGCATGATTTACTATAAGGTATGTGTAAAATACTGTCAAATTCCTAATGAACCGAAAAGTCATTTCAGAGATTTTATCAACCTAGTTGGACCAAGATGAAAATATTTTCAACAAGTTCGAGACAATAGATGCCAGCTTTATATGTATAAATGCTACCAGATCCGGATTTAAGTCCAATCTAATATAGAAAATCTCTCTCTTTGATATTTTTCCAAAAGAATGGGCAATGGATTCCATGTTGGGCATTTCTTTTGAGTACAATCAAACACTGTGAATCCAGTGCATCGATATATAGTCAACGAGACATCAACCTTTGGTACATCAAAACACACAATGCGTAACTACATCGATAAGGACCCCTCAGGTCTAGGGACTAATCATGAACTACTTAAGAGGTTCATTTTCTTTATAAACTGATAATATACTACATTTGAAATTCTCGAGTGATCTAGTTCAATGTACACACTATTTGTATGCTCACACTTGTGTCTTGAAATCAACATTCCTAAGTGCACACAGTATGACCACTATATGGACAAAGTGTTAAAATTTGTCCCTAGAGGTGAATAGTCTTAGGTTGACAAGCCTATGGACACATTAAGCTCGAAATATATAATAACGCTAATCAAAATAAATTAAACAATTTAAATTAAATAACCAAGTTTGTACATCTAAGACAATCTCCCATATAAACCTTATGTCTATGTTCTGAACATGTTTATAAAAAACAATAGGCGACAAACCCCTTGTCAAGGGATCAAAAAGATTCTATACAGAGTCAACCTTAGCTACGGTTACATCATCCTATGCAGAGTCAACCTTAGCTATGGTTACATCATCATGTTGTATAATTTCACGAATCAAGTAATACTTCCACTCCACATGCTTATTCCTTTGATGAGCTCTAGGTTCCTTTACTTGTCTATAGCTCTCATGTTGTCATAAAACAACGAAACGGGATGCTCGATGAGCTTAAAGACCAGCCCTAGGTTTGTCAAGAATTTCTTGAGCCAAACCCCTTCCTTGGCCACTTTACTAGCTGCTAGGTACTTAGCTTTAGTTGTGGAATCGACAATTGACTTCTGTTGGGCGCTCTTCCAAATTATAGCTCCACCATCCATCATAAAAATCATACCAGATGCATCATGGGATCCGCAACAAAGGGAGATCGTGCCATCTTTTTAGCATCTATGTTTATGACACTAAGTAAACCATCTTTTTAACATCAATATATGATACATGTGGTAAAACATAGGTTCACTTTAATTTTGACATAAACAGAATTTTTAGAGCTCCAATTTAAGATCCTTATAGGCTTATGCATAAAGAACACTTTTTAAATACCTACCTCATAAAATTAAGAATGCGGGTGAAAAGAGGATCCCTTCACTCATCTTCTCGTCATCTCTTTCCTTCAAACAACAAAACCCTAAATTTTTTTTTTGGTTTGAATAAGTGCTGCCTTGAAGGGCAACACACACCACAAGGGCACGACCACAGGCCGCACGTGCCATGGCAGGCGTGGCCAAGGGCCGCATGCATCATGGGAATCATGGCAGAGGGAGATCGTGCCCCATAGGGGTGTGGCCAGCAGCTGTGTGCGCCATAGGGAGGTGCAAGTAGATGGCGGCATGCGAAGCCGTACCGGCCTCTAAGGGAGAGAAGACTAAGTCGCCGGCCGGTGACCAACGACAACTTTGAGAGAGATGACCAGCAACGACATTAGAGAGGAAGGTCGGAGAAAGAGAGAGAATGGGAGAGGAGTGACGTTTGCAGTATTAGAGGGTTCAAGGACAAGCTTGAGGACAAGCATGGATGCCAGACGTGCCATGAGTCCCAAATCTTTTTTATTTCTTGCGATTCTTCAGAAAGTGTTTTGTGAACAAAGAAGCAACTTTTTTCTGTTTCTTTTCTACTCCATACTCTAGGAGAGTAGAAAAATGATATGGACATTCAAACGTGTTTCCACCCTTTTTCCACTCATGCAGAACAAAAAAACACTAGAAACACTTGCTGGAGTGTTGCCAAACGGAGCCTAAGTTGCCAAATATGATTGCGGTATTTGATTTCTCAATTTACTTATGCAGTTTGAATTCCTGACGACAGAAAGTCGTCCTGGAAAAAAAATCTCTAGTACTGTATAATTTATTACAACTCTTTTGGGGGTTGCAGGTAGTAATAGCTCTATCATACTTTTTCTTTTTTCAAATTGTTTCTTTTTAATGACAACAGCATTATGCCTTCTGACTATATGTATGGTTCAATGAAAGATGCATGCTGAATATGGAGCAATCAGAAACTTGCCAACCCAGTTGGCTAGTCAAGTTAGTTCAACTCGACAAGATCAAGCTTCTGGAACTTCTGAAATATTGGCCCTTCCAGGTACTGGCTCTTCTCTCTTTGTGTATGTATGAGTATGGGTAATTGGTAATGATAGATTGTGTTGATATCGAAGAGACTAAGGGCAAACCCCGTAAGAGAATGGCTGGCAACAATATGGGACATCCTCCCTCGCCCCCCCTCCTGGTGGGCTGTCATTGCCTATTTGCGTCTTCTTTTACAATCGCTTATTTACACCTGTGAAAGTTCTAATGATGAAGATGCAATTATGAGTTCCTATAACAATCATCTTTGGTTTGAACTTATTATATATACATGTTCATTAACTTAAATGAATTTAATAAATATAAAATGTCAACTGTATATATTTTCTTTTACTGTCTTTGTTTCACATATCACGACCTGTTTTCAAGAATTACTACCTTCTCTTTAATCTTTACCATTTTTTGTATGGAACTAGAAAGGAGAATAATGTAATTCTAGATTGGTAGGAGACCAACTTGAACCAATAACCAGGATCTACTATGGATTGGGAAAATCGGCTAGGTCAAATTATGTGAAATTAGGGTTAGGGTTTGATGGGACCTAGGGTTAGATGTTAGGGTTAAGTTAGGAGAGTGTGGATTATATGGGAGAGCAGAGATGCTGAAAGTTATAGTTAAATCAGACGACTAAATCTGAAATTATTGAGGAATCCTAGTAGAAATAGGATTGAGGGGTAAAAGGGTAATCTCAGACAATCGGCTGGGTGGATGGTAATGAAATTTGAATCAAGTCTCTTTTAGGGTTGAGGAAGATTCGATCAAAATTTCAGCAGGTTCTAATGGTTAGATTTGGCTGAGCAGAATTCCCACGAAAATCACCTTGCATGTGACCTTCTAGAAGAGAAGAAGAATAATTGCGATGAACCACACTCCTTTCATTTGTTCATTTAGTTATTTCAGGATATCAAGATATATTGTCTTCTCTTGTTAATATTAATTGATTTGCATGTTCTTATTCTAAAAAGCAGTTTCTGCTTGTCATAATATACTTGTTTCCTCCCCTTATGTTTGTTGTACAATTCCACCACTCTTTAAGTTATTAATTTTTGAAGTCTGCTATGAATTTAGGTTGTAGACTTCGTCATTTCTTATTAGTTCTCAAAAGTTTAATCATAATTAAGTTCACTTTTATACGATGTGCCTGTACCATTTTCTGTTTTAGACAAAGTGGCTTAAATTAATTTGCTTCATCATACTCTTGACTTGATTAATGTTTTCTTTGCCAGCTCCCAACCGAAAACAATCATAAACGCCATGACGGTCAATGAAGAGGGTGTGATGGTGACAGCAGGTAATTAACCTTGCCAACTCAATAGCTTCTAAGCTCTTAATTTAAGTAAGGTAAGTAACAAGGTTACAGATTGAGCCAACTAGCCATCTGTTATCTTGGTTTGATATGGTTAATAGAGCTTATCTAATGGTTTAAACAGAAATAAATTACTGTGACTTGGTTAAGTACAGAAGAACCTTAAGGTTATATCCATTCTGTTACCATAATATATCTCTTCTTACTTTTTGGTAGCCAATTTTTGCCCTGAATTGGTCTCTGTCATCTGTGCCACTCTTAACTTTTTGTATTCCTTTTTGAAAAATGGAAGAGACTGTAGGATCAATTACCAAATTGATCTCTATCAAGCCTCCGAAGGAATTCCGGCGATTCTAAGCAGTCCTCTACCACATGCGTTTCTAATGCTATTCTAATACTGTACATGTAAATTTATTTCCATGCTCTTTCTAGAGTGTTTGATAGAGATGATCATGTAGAGTTAAAACGGCTCTGCGCATTAGCAGCGGTCTGATAAATTCAGTAACAGAATTGGTTATTGAATAATTTAGGATTAGGACCACTAAATTGACAGTTAAAAGTACAGGTGAAGATACCAATTCATGAGAGGTGCCTGATTAGAGAATTCAGGACTGTGAGGCTGTTCACTAGTTATCTGCTGATAGGAATTGACAAATCATTCTTCCATGGGGGTAGGATTAGGTGGCTATTTGGAGAACAAAGCTGTTTATATTTCACTTTGAAGCCTTGGGTTTCACTAACATAAAGATGAATTAAATTTCCAAGCCAGTTAGATGTGGTGGTTAAACTGCCATTCTGTAGATCCCTTAGTTCTCAAATTTAGTGTGACTGTTGTCCACACATCTAGTCATGTCTTAGTTCTTAGAACAATTTGGTTTTAGCATGATGACACTGAATTTTAAAAAAAAAACAGATTGATTATTTATTAAGAATGTTGAAATAAGAAGAGGTATATTAGGGTTAGCATTTCTGCCTTTTGTGAGGGATGAGCATTTCTGCCTCTTATGAGGGATGAGGTAGTCATTTCGCCCTATGATGTTTTTGGGTGTAGGAGTTACACTTCTCGATGGTCATTTTTCCTCTCTCTCTCACAAAAGGAAGATAATAAGCTCAGTCACAGTTGAGCTAGTAGCTGACCCAATGAATTTGATTAGTAGAAAAAAGTAACTAAGGCTGTGCCAGTGTGCGTAAGTGAAGTGAAGTAGAAGAAGATGACACAATTTCACTTACCACTTTTAAGGTTTCTTACACTTCCAAGATTTCACAATGTTATGGATTGTTGAAGATGCTTATTGGAGTGTATGAAAAAAACTCCATACCTAAGTTCCCTACTTTTTTATGCAACTAAGACAGCTTAGAAAAGGTTTAAGTTTTCCATTCACTTGTATCGACTTGTGATGTGACCACGTGACAGGTATTTAAGGCTGTGTTGAATAGTCAAGCGAGTGTGGGGGAAGTGAAGTACTTGATTGGAAGAAAATGACACAATTTTGATGGATTGTTGAAGATGCTTTTTATTGAACTGTATGAAAAAGACTTCATACCTAAGGTCTCTATTTCTTTATACAACTAAATGTTTAGTTTTCTTTCGTATTTATTGGTGATGTGATCATGTGATTGAATTTTTATTATTATTAATTCTTATTCCTTATTGTACAATGTCAAAATTATTCTTCCCTATATCAATTCAACAATATCAATTGTAAGTCTAAATCCTCTTACCCATGTGAGAACCAATCAAACAAAATCTCCACCTCATCTGACATAGGGGTCAAAGAGAATCAGAGGTTTGAAGATTTTGTTTGATTTGTTCTCACCATGCGGGATGACACCCCCATGTGGGTAGCTAATTAATCCAGACTCAATGGTCATAGTGAGGGGATCCTTTCTTTGCCATAGGTGAAGGGAAATTCGGTCCCACAAAAAATATAAGAAATGTCCAAGAGGTGGAACTTTCATAGACTCTCATACTTTCTTGACAATAAATGTAACTTAAGATATTGGCTTTAATACCTTCATGTGATATAGCTCACTCACAGATGAGACGAGTAATAACCTTATTAGAATGCCCTTGAAATGTTTTGTTTATGTGTTGTAGAGTGGTAGTGTTCAGGAGACAACTAAACTGGTAGCCATGGATAAGGGTGTCAATTTAGAACTGAAATTGAAAACTGAAACTAAAAATGGTCGTTTAAAATCGAACTGAATTAAAGTAAATCGGTTTGATTTTGGTTTCAAGACTAAAAGTGTTGAATCGAACTAAATTACCTATTTTCAAACCGAATAAATAGTTGAATAAAATTATATTCTTATTGGGAGAAAGAATGCCACCTGGTTGCTTGCGGTACGTGACACCTGCACCCAAAACACATGGCCGTGCGAAATGACCATTGCCCTATATTTGGGAGCAAGAACCACGCTCCAACTCTGCACACGATCAGGTGGCATTCTCTTTCCCATTCTATTTTAATATTTCAATCAATGTTGATAATAAGTACTATTTTAATATTTGGGTGCAAGAACCACGCTCCAACTCTGCAAACGATCAGGTGGCATTCTCTTTCCCATTCTATTTTAATATTTCAATCAATGTTGATAATAAGTACTATTTTAATATTTGGGTGCAAGAACCACGCTCCAGCTCTGCACACGAGAGTTGTTACACCTGAATAATCATTAGTGGTTGTTAGCCCTAAATATTCTAACAAACATAATAATAATAATAATAATAATAATAAAAGATATATTATATTTTACCCATACCTCTCAACATCTAAGCTTGAATTTGAGGGCTTGTTAGTTGGTTGGCCCCTATCACTTAATGTTCCAATCAATCAAGATGAATGATATGGGATTACAGATCAAATGATAGGGATAGAATTGTCTTATTAGGTTTACGATCATTTCAAAAAAAGAGAGAGGTGACAGATCTAATGATAGGGATAGAATTGTCTTAATAGGTTTACGATCATTTAAAAAAAGAGGAAAGGGAGGAAAGAATCACGATGCCACGTCAGAGTACTATTTTCCTCTCATATGGGGTTCTTTATTATTTTTCTGACCATATAAATTTATGTAAATGATACCATTCTTTACATCACAATTGGTGTAATATATGGCATTGTAAAGATGATCATATGATGCGCCCCACTGATGGAGGTTAGTTAGTTAGTGGGGCCAATTCTGTTGATCCATGAGCTTGGAAACTGGACGGTAACATGGTCAGGTTGTTATGGGCTGATGGGCTATAGAAAAGAGGAAACGAGGGAAATTGAGTATTCCACGTGTAAGGTTAGGCGTCAACGTCGCTTCAAACCCAAAATTCCTTCTATCTTTGACTTTTCCAAATGGTCGGTTCGGTTGGGAGGGGCCAGCGTGGAAGGTTCTTTCAAATCATTACCCTTTTTACAGTTTAAAGTTTGTTGCTTTCTGCTTCCCAGGTTCCCAGCCACGGTTCTAAGAATCGGTATCGGATCATGGATTCCAGCCGAATCAGATTGGCAATTGATTGAATCCGGTTCTTGATTCAAGACGGTTCCCAATTCAAATGATCGACCTGTTTTAATGGTTCATGCCCATCCTGGTTTTTTTTGTTATTGGTTTTTCACTATTTTCAACTAATTCTATGGGCACGCGTGAATGAATAGTCCTGTTATCTAGCCAAAAAAAAAAAAACCCTAATTTTAATAGAATCTTGGTTTTAGTTATTGGTACGGCCGATACTAGACTGATATGGACACAGTGAAACGACTATAAACCCTAGATTATAGGTGAAAAAGTGAACTTCTGATCTACTATTAGAACAATACAAACTGTTATCATCGATATGTATCGGTGTCAACATCAGTATCAATAATGCAATACTGGTATTAGTCACCCTAATATCGTTAAATTGGAATTGATGGAATGATCACTTGCTTGCCATGCCATATTTTCTCATTTTATCTGATTTTTTTTTTACATTTTTCTCACATATTTGAAAATATTGGTCCCCTCCCTCTTTTTTTGTAAATGAGGCGAGAGGGTATTTAAGAAACATAATAAGAGAGAGAGCGAATCTTGTATGTGCAGTGAGCAGTGACAACTGAAAAGGACATGCATGATGAAGGGGGTGTTTGGTGAAATGGCAACAGTCTGGTCTTCCTGTTGGCCAAACAACGGTCCAGGGATCAAACCATGGTTCCCTAGGGAGACCAAGATATTTATCCTTAGGGTTTTGCACACCCTGGGTTAGCCCATGGTGTCCCATGGGTGCCCCATTTTAATTTTTAGGGCTTCCTATGGTCGCCCATGGGAACCCTGGTGCATCCCTGTTAGGGTTTTTCCTTCCCTCATGTGTCCCATAAAATTTATTATCACAGTAGGGACGAAGAAACTCATCCCTAGTCCATCACATGGCAAGGGGGATCCATCCCTAACTCGAATGCGCAGCGGAAAAGGTCGATTCGAGTTTCTTTCGCATCCCATAAATATTAATAATCAATGAACAGAAGGAATTAATAAAGAACTGCTAACCTGGTGAGCCTCAAGTGTTGCTCCTCCAATAGACAGTGGTTCTTCCTCCAGCGAGCGCTCCAAGCAAACAGATCTGAACCTCCAATGGTGCTACCAAGGTTCTACACGCCAGTCCCAGATGCCCTCAAACTCCTCAGCACAGATCTAGGGTTTCACAAACTCTAACTCTCAAACACAGGTGAGAGAAGCAAGAAAAAGAAGAGAGATCACAAGAGGGAGAGAGAGAAACCAAAAACGTAGGAGAGAGTGTCTGCTCCAAAAAACATGGAGAGCTCCATCTTCTGCGTTTTATGGTCCCCTATTTATAATAATAGGGTTTAATTAAATCCTAGATAGATTTAATAGAGCCCTAGTGAGAGTCTGACTCTCTCTCTCTCAGTCTGGCAGTTCTGTTTAAACTCAAAGTGCTACACAGGTGAAGAAGTAGAATCTAATAGGAAAAGTATTAATTAGATTCTTTATTTAATTATTAATGGATAATTACAATTAGCACCAAATCCATTAATTAAATAAAGAGCCAATTAAATTAGAAAATTCCAAATAACTCCCTATATGATAACAATTTATCATATACAACCCTCCCCCCCACTAATCAACACCATCATTATGGAATCTAGGGCATGTACACATGTACTGCCAAACCCCAATCCATAGTACATGTCCATATAAGAGCGTTTGTGCATCCGATCAGGTCCCGCAAAACTCGATAAAACACTTTATTAGAAATAACTATAAATAATGTATCATTTTATGTAAAATAAATTTTGCAAAAGCATTTCCAAAAAGGTACTGGATCCAGATTCTGATCCAACCATGCACAAACAGTCTCTATCTTGGTGTTCCCCAATCGGGCAGTGGTGATCGTGTTGGATAACTCCTTCACTCACAAAGTGTTCATGCATTCCCAGAACACCGGCTTTGACTCGCTTGAGTCTCAGTCATTGATGAACCAAAGAATGCGATCACACTTTGCAGTGACAGGGTTCCCTCAGGTACAGGGTGTCGATGACACATGTCTATCCCTTCCTACATCTGGCAGTAATACATGAGGGAATCGACAAAGTAGATTCTTCGCCAATGCACACATCAAACATGTGAGCACTCGCATTAGTACCCTGACATCACATGTCTAGACATACCCAATGCGACGACCATATGATAAGGGTGCCTAGCCCAAACCCTAGTCGTGACTACCATGTTAAGTATAACTTACGGACACATAATGCTCAAAAAATTTATATCGCATGTGACAATATCAAACTAAAATGTAAAAATGTTCAATACAAAGGTGAACCGAGTTGAACCGGACCGAACCGGGTTTGATGGACACACACTTGTCCAACAATCTCTCACTTATACATCAAAGCCAATTCCCCATACATTTTAAATCCATGCCTTCCATGTGTTTCTCACACACACCTGGTGACAAACCCTTTGTCATGGAATCAGACACATTTTCAGTTGTGTCCACTTTGGAGATACTCACGTCATCCTGCTGGATAATCTCTCTGATGAGGTGATACTTCCGCTGCTCGTGCTTGTTCCTCTGATGACCTAGGCTCCTTAGCTTGTGCAATGGCCCCTCTATTGTCACATAACAGGGGAATGGGGCCCTTGACAAGATTAGGGACTACTCCAAAAATGTTAGGAACTTCCTAACCCAAACACCTTATTGGCCGCATCACATGATGCAAGGTGTTCATAAAAATAGGGATCGGCTGTAGATTTCTATTTTGTACTCCTCTATACAATGGCACCTCCACTCATTAGACTCGTAACGACCCACAATACCTACTGTATAGCAAACGTCAAACCTCGTACGCAACATAGCATACATTAGACTTCCTAGTGCTGAGGCATAGGGAATCCTCTTCATCTCTTCAATGTCCATCAGAGACTGAGGACATTGAGATCTGGAAAGACTGACTCCATGCCTGAAGGGAACACTTCCCCTCTTGGAGTTCTCCATACTAAATCTGGCCAGGACTTTGTCTATATAGGTAGCCTGTGACAAGCCTAGCATCCTTTTCTGGCGATCTCTTTTGAGTTTGATCCCAAGGATATAGCTACCTTCACCAAGGTCTTTCATCGAAAACGTTGTGGATAACCACTGTTTTACTAATGAAAGAAAACCTACATCGTTATCATTCAGCAATATGTCATCTGCGTATAAAATAAGAAAACATACTGCCCTCCCACTGATCTTCTTGTAAACGCATGGTTCATTCATGTTTTGATCAAAACCAAACGATTTGATTGATTGATTAAACCTGATGTTCCAGCTCCTGGAAGCTTCCTTCAGCCCATAAATGGACCTCTGCAATTTGCACACCTTTCTTTCTTCCTCCAAGGAAGAGAACCCCTCTGGCTGTTCCATGTAGATTTTCTCTTGAAGAAACCCATTTAGAAATGCAGTCTGCACATCCATCTGCCAGATCTCATAATCAAAGTGTGCTGCAATAGTCAATAAAATCCTGATGAATTTCATCATCGCTACTGGTGAAAAAGTTTCCTCATAGTCTATACCCTCTTTCTGGGTATAACCCTTTGCTACCAGTCTAGCTTTGAATCTTTCGACCTTTCCATCTGCGCCCTTCTTCCTCTTGAAGATCCATTTGCATCCAATTGGCTTGATGCCAAGTGGTGGATCGACTAGTGTCTAGACCTTGTTGGAATGCATCGAATCAATTTCAGAGCGCATTGCCTCCAGCCACCTAGTGGCATCAACATCCTTTAGAGCCTCAAAGTATGTCATTAGATCATCATCCGATTCAACCGATACCATGTGGAACTCTTCCACAGTTTCCTCTCCGGTTAGAAGAGTCAGCCTGGTGGGTGGTCTAATAGTCCTCCCACTGCGTCGAGGTTCCTCAGGTGTTGGTATTTCAGTGGGTATGTCAGTTGGTCTCACTTCTGGAAGTGACATTTCTGAGCCATCTGATAGCTCTTTTATGACTACTGGTTCGGACCTCTGGGTCATCATTTCTTCGTCCAAAAATGTGACATGTTTACTTACAATGACCTTTTGGTCAACTGGGTCATACAAATAATAGCCTATCGTGCCTTTGGGGTAGCCTAAGAAATAGCATCTCGAAGTCCTGGATTCCAACTTGTTTGTTTGTTGCTTTCGCACATGTGCTATGCAATGTCTGGATTAGTTAGCTAACTAACTATCCCTTGGGATATGAGATGTTCTTTAAACTCATCCGATAGATACTCCCCTCCACGATCTGATCATAAGGACTTAATGCGTTTATCGAGCTGTCTTTCGACCTCGGCTTGGAATTCTTTGAATTTATCAAAGGCTTCCGATTTCCTACGCATCAAGTATATGTAACCATATCTAGAGTAATCATCAGTGAACATGATAAAGTACTCATACCCATATCTTGTTTGTATGTTTATGGGTCCACACACGTCAGTGTGTATCAACTCCAACAGATCTGTGGCTCTAGCACCTTTATTGCTAAAGGGTTTCTTGGTCATTTTGCCCTGAAGGCATGACTCATAGGTGGGGAATAGTTCCACCCTCAGACTCTCTAAGGGCCCATCCCTCACCAATCTACTGATTCGGTCCACATTTATGTGACCCAATCTTAGATGCCACAGATATGTTGAGTTCACTGGAGCTGCTTTCCGTTTCAAATCAACATTTGAAACAACATTCGTTCTAATAGGGCAATCTAAAAAATACAAACCACTTTGCATATATCCAGATGCCACAAAAGAATTATTAAAACGAATAATCAATTTAGAATTAAAAGAAAAACTATATCTGTCCAAAACAAGTTTTTGAAACTAAAATTATCTTCCTCTTGAAAGAGGGTACATAATAGCAATCCTTTAAAACTAAACTAGCAGAACTAAAATTTAAAATAAAAGTTCCCATAGCCAATGCCATGGTCTTAGCTCCAGTGCCCATCCGAAGACGCACTTCATTTCTTTCCAGGTTCCTTGTCTCCTTGAACCCCTACAAATCATTGCAAATGTGAACAGTGGATCCACTATCCACCAACCAAGAATTGGTCGGTTCAAAAGATAAATGAGACTTATAAAGAACGTGAACATCACATGTACCTTCTTTAGCAGCCTCTGTTTCATCCGGCTTCTTGTCTTTCAAAGTTTCTAGGTAAGCATGACAGTTTGTTTTCCAGTGACCCTCCTTCTTGCAATTGAAGCACTTGCATTTGCCTTTATTGCCAGACTTCCCACCCTTGGCTTTCAGGGTCTTGCCCTTATTTTTCTTTTTCTTCTTCTTCCCATTTGAAGAAGGCTTTGCCTCAGTTGCATTGACCTCAGCCTTGTCCTTTTTCAAGTACGCTTCAGCCTCTACCAGTGCATTAGCAAGCTCGGTGAGCTCCATCTCCTTCTCGGACATTTTGTAGGACATCCTAAAAGGTGCGTAGGCAGAAGTGAGTAACGCTAAGATCACATCAGTCTTGTATCACAGGCTGAAATCAGTCCCCATGGATTTCAGTTTTTCAAACAAATTAATCATTTTCATTACATGATCCATCACTGGAGTCCCCTGGGACATCTTGGAGTTATGGATTTGACTCACCGCATCAGAATGTGCATGTGTCAACTGCTTGTTGAACAATTCAGTAAGCTTATCCATTTTACCCCCCAGCAGTGCGTATATCCTTGACTGAGTCTACAACTGACTTTTCCAACGATCCTAGGATATAGAGTGATGCCTTGGAATCCCTCATGAGGAACTCTTGCATCTCTTCATTTGCCTCAAAATCGTTCAGGTCGGGTTGAGGAGGAACTTGTTCATCTAGAACTGTGTACAGTCGTTCAGCAGTCAGGAGCAACTTAATGCTCCGGTACCAATCGACATAGTTTGTACCATTAAGTTTGTATTCACTAATGAATGTTAACAGGTTAGAATTAACGGCAGCCATCGTATATTAATCTACACATGCACAAGTAAATAACCACATGCTAATTAATGACCATTGAAAATAATAAATTGAGCACACACACATCAATGGTCTTTCATGATTTGGGTTTTTCTCCTAACCCAAAAGATGAATTGGATACATACAACCCTTGCATGCATAACTTACCCTGTCGGGAGTCATTATACACACCATGGTAGTGTGCACTAAGCTGTCCGCCTCATGGGCTTCCAATATTTTCGGCCACCTGGGTGTCATGTCCAGATCCTGTCGGTTGACATACACCCAAGTCATGTACTTACCTATTGCATTAGTTAGAATCATGGAATCATGAAAGATGGCCCATTGTCGCAGTACCCTCTCACTATCCATACCCTAACGTATCTAGATAGAGGTAAATATAAATAAATGTGTGACAGAGGTCCTGGCAATGTCCTGTCGGCTTATGTGGGGTCATGTCACACACTTTCTACGTTTATCTTCAATAGGAGGCCATGGACATGTCTACCGATTAAGACTAGTCCATATCATACATGTATTATGAATAAAGAGGGATTAATTAACTCTCACATACATGGATGGATTTAAACAACATAATTAATCAACATTAATTAAAAGTGATTATGTGATGGCAGCATTTTTATCAGAAGCAATTAAAGAACCCTCCCAATAAAAATAAAACTAATAACTTTGGGTGCAATTATCATGCCATGGATGCCACGCCTCGATCATCTCCTCCGCCTGATTACGTCTTCAAAGTAGGTGACTTGCATCTCCATAAGCTTTGAGCACCACATGTGGATCACCATCAACATGCCCTGGGAGTCCTAACTCCTCTAAAATTGCAATGGAAACCTAGAAAAAATTCTATACACTTTCCTTTCCATAATAATAAAGAAACCCTGCATGGAGAAACCAACCCACCATTTGGGCTGCCCATGGGGAGGAGTACATTTGTTTATAAAAAAGATAGGGGGAAAAAGAGAAAGAGAGAGAAGCATCACATCCACCCATAGCCCCATGTATCACATACATAAACAATCCATCCATTTATTAGAATATCATTCCCATAATCACATCATAATATAATTCCATGCATGGGCATTAAAGCAAGTAAACCAAAAATTAAAACATGGATTCCTTCAATTATTGAACCACCACATCGCATGTGATAACATGTATCCAAGCCCACAAAATTAAAATCGCATTTTAATTGCAAGTGGGTAAAGAGGGAATTTCTTCACCCATCATCATCCTCCAAAAAACAAAACAAAATAATAAATTTTTGTTTTGAAAATAAATGTTTTTTATTTTTATTTTTTATTGTTAAACTGGAGGGAAAACAAGGGGGGTGCATGCAGCCCACATGCGCAGGCTGCTGGCACTCCCTGCGCAGCCCATAAGCACAAGGCCCACAGACAGTAGCCAGCAGGCCCGCAGCCAGCAAGCTTGCTGCCCGCAGGCAGCAGCCCCCAAGGGGATGCGCACAAGGGTAGGTTTATGGGAGAGGGCGTGCACAGAGGCTTGGCAGCGTGCGCTCCCCCCCACATATAGAATATGATTAAAAAATTTTTAAATTAAAAATTAGTAATCACAACCTAATTGGATACATGCTTCAATAATTGGAATAAATAAAACAAATCAAATCCATCATCACATGGGTAGGTTGTTACACTAACAACCTTGTAACTACCCATGTGCACATGGGAAGGTTGTTACAACAACCATATTCTAACCACCCATGTGCCAACTTGCATCCCACTCATGATAATTACATTAAACTATTAATTATCTAATATTCATGGGTGGGAAAGGTGGCTCTGATACCACACTATTGGCCAAACAACGGTCTAGGGATCAAACCATGGTTTCCTAGGGAGACCAAGATATTTATCCTTAGGGTTTTGCACGCCCTGGGTTAGCCCATGGTGTCCCATGGGTGCCCCATTTTAATTTTTAGGGCTTCCCATGGTCGCCCATGGGAACCTTGGTGCATCCCTGTTAGGGTTTCTCCTTCCCTCATGTGTCCCATAAAATTTATTATCACAGTAGGGACGAAGAAACTCATCCCTAGTCCATCACATGGCAAGGGGGATCCATCCCTAACTCGAATGCACAGCGGAAAAGGTCGATTCGAGTTTCTTTCGCATCCTATAAATATTAATAATCAATGAACAGAAGGAATTAATAAAGAACTGCTAACCAGGTGAGTCTCAAGTGTTGCCCCTCCAATAGACAGTGGTTCTTCCTCCAGCGAGCGCTCCAAGCAAACAGATCTGAACCTCCAATGGTGCTACCAAGGTTCTACACGCCAGTCCCAGATGCCCTCAAACTCCTCAGCACAAATCTAGGGTTTCACAAACCCTAACTCTCAAACACAGGTGAGAGAAGCAAAAAGAAGAAGAGAGATCACAAGAGGGAGAGAGAGAAACCAAAAATGTAGGAGAGAGAGTGTCTGCTCCAAAAACGTGGAGAGCTCCCTCTTCTGCGTTTCATGGTCCCCTATTTATAATAATAGGATTTAATTAAATCCTAGATAGATTTAATAGAGCCCTAGTGAGAGTCTGACTCTCTCTCTCTCAGTCTGGCAGTTCTGTTTAAACTCAAAGTGCTACACAGGTGAAGAAGTAGAATCTAATAGGGAAAGTATTAATTAGATTCTTTATTTAATTATTAATGGATAATTACAATTAGCACCAAATCCATTAATTAAATAAAGAACCAATTAAATTAGCAAATTCCAAATAACTCCCTATATGATAACAATTTATCATATACAACCCACTAATCAACACCATCATTATGGAATCTAGGGCATGTACACATGTACTGCCAAACCCCAATCCATAGTACATGTCCATATAAGAGCGTCTGTGAATCCGATCGGGTCTCGCAAAACTCGATAAAACACTTTATTTGAAATAACTATAAATAATGTATCATTTTATGTCAAATAAATTTTGCAAAACCATTTCCAAAAAGGTACTGGATCTAGATTCTGATCCGACCATGCACAGACAGTCTCTATCTTGGTGTTCCCCAATCGGGCAGTGGTGACCGTGTTGGATAACTCCTTCACTCACAAAGTGTTCATGCATTCCCAGAACACCGGCTTTGACTCACTTGAGTCTTAGTCATTGATGAACCAAAGAATGCGATCACACTTTGCAGTGACAGGGTTCCCTCAGGTACAGGGTGTCGATGACACATGTCTATCCCTTCCTACATCTGGCAGTAATACATGAGGGAATCGACAAAGTAGATCCTTCGCCAATGCACACATCAAACATGTGAGCACTCACATTCGTACCCTGACATCACATGTCTAGGCATACCCAATGCGACGACCATATGATAAGGGTGCCCAGCCCAAACCCTAGTCGTGACTACCATTTTAAGTATAACTTACGGACACATAATGCTCAAAAAGTTTATATCGCATGTGACAATATCAAACTAAAATGTATAAATGTTCAATACAAAGGTGAACCGGATTGAACCGGACCGAACCGGGTTTGATGGACACACACTTGTCCAACACTTCCCCCACCAATCAAATCTAAAATAGTAAAATAATTGAAAGTGTCACAAATCATTTAGCCAGAAGGGCAAGTCATGTTGATGACCTCAATCATATCTTAAGCTACTGGTAAGCCACACTATGGTAAGTTGGTGACCCTACCAGTGTGTGTGTGTTCCTTGGTGGCTTGGAGGAGATATAAAGCTTGACCTTGTGGGAGTACAAAGTTTGCGTGGTGTGTGGAACGATTGCGAAAGGGTTATCATCGATTGGAGGTCTTGCACTTGTGAGGCTTAGGTAATAATCGATCCCTGCTTAATTTGTTCTTTATTTTGAATGACTTCTCCATCGATACTGTGATCCTATTTACGCTTCCGTTGCGATCGCACTTGCGATGCCTTCAGTTAACAAAGGATCATCAAAATAAGATACATTGGATTTCGTGGATGAAGCATTGTAGCTCAAAAGAAACGGGAGGGCTTTCCTTACATATTTTTGTATTAAGATGTCTGTGGGAAGTATCAATGAGATGATAGATCTCTCTTGAGTTTGTATGATAGTTTTATGAGCCTAGTTGGGTAACCAAATGTTTAATATATATGTGTGTGTCCATCAGATCTATTTCAACAGAGATTGAATTTATTAACTTGCATTGATATTTTATGTGCGATGGTTGTATGACTTTAAAGTATTCACAACTAGGGAAAATATTGGGCATTATGTTTGTAAGGTTGTCATGATTTATATTATCAGAATGAGATTGCAGAATATAAGTATGAGCATTCATATGGTAAGTGAGTTGAACTCGAATATTCAAGATTCTTGTATAGAATACTACAATTTGTTTGTGCAACAAGAATCTCTTATAGTTGTTTAGTTCTTATATTTGAGAGGTTCTTACCATTGTAGTTGCACATTGTGCGTCTGTAGCGTACCAAAGATTGATGCCTAGACTGGCTACATATTAGTGCGCTCAACATACAAAATTCTATTATAGATGGAGCAGATGCTCAACATGGTATCCACTTCTCGAGAAGGGAGGATATCTTGAGAGAGTTGTCTGACTATGATTGGATAGAAATTTCGATAATGGTGGAGGTTTTGTAAATTGGATACAAAGTGATTTAAAATAGTATTATAAATATATAATTATATTTTAAAAAGTGTTTTAAAATATTTTGTATTTAGTCATTGGTTAATACTCTCTGATATTGGTAGTTCGACGGATTAGGATTTTTGGCTATGTTTGTTTTCATATCGTATGTCCATTATGTGATGTTCATAATTAGAGCGACTAAAACATATAGAAGCTTTCTATCAATTGAGGGATAAATGGTTACATCTTACATGGATTGCCCTTATGTATAATAACGGATAAGTTATGAGATCACCCTATTGAATCACACCACTCAACCCAATCATAACCGTATGTTTAAAAGAGGCTCACTTGTATTTGATGGCAAAGAAAACCCCAATAAAATTTAGGATAAATTACATTGTTACCCCCTGAGGTTTATATTAAATATAGCACGACCCTCTGTGTTTCTAAATTATACAGCCACACCCCCTGAGTTTAGGATACTTGTTACACTTGGCTCCCATCCGTTAGAGCATCTCCGTTAGTTGCTGATGTGTTGGCCATTGATGTCTTAAAATGACAAATATACCATAATGGGAATGGGGTGTGAGCTTACCATTTTGCTCTTAGGGAAGCCCAGACTTCACCACCCCTTCCCTTCCCTTCCCCTGCTACTCAAACTTACCTTCCGAGCTCATATTTGCTAAATAAAGCATTCTCCAGCAATAATTCACCAATCTCCGGCTCTGTATTGCCGGTTACCTGTTCGATTTCTGGCATAGTTAACCAGACACAAACCAATTTTGTAAAAAAGCTTCGAAGTTGCTTAATCTCTATTTTCTCGTTTGTGAGAAGATTTAGGGAAGAGAAAATCAGAGAGAGAGATGAAGACCTGGAAACCTGAGCTTTCGAGGTACTTAAATAGGATTGGATGAAGCGGACAAACAAACAAATAAAAAACAGTTGTCTGGTTTTTTTTTCTTATTTAATAATTACTTTCTGGAGAAAATAGAAATCCATTTGGCCATGGCAGTTTCTTCCTCTTCGTTCCATCTGTTCTCCCCAATACCACAATTCATTAAATCCCACATCCCAACCTCCAAATCCCTATCTACTTCAACGATTATTCCATCAAGACTCTTCTTTTTCTCCTCAATCTCAATCGATAGATTACCCACTAGGCTCCCCTCTTCTTCTCCGTCTTCTCCTATTATCTCTGCTTCTCTTCAATCCATCGAAGAGCTCCCACCAAAACTCCCAAGAAATTGTGAAAATCTTCCAATCTATAAATAATGTAATGGTATGGAACTTATCTTCTCTTCCATTGAGTGCAAAATATATAGGGAAATACAAAGATTGGGACGAAGCCCAAAAGAGTCATGAACGTTACAAACACAGTGAGTTAGAGTTACATGAAATAACGAAATCTAGAATTAGAGTTACATGAAATAACAAACAGATAAGGGTAACAGGTGGCAGTGTTATCCAATGCACAACCACATCTAATACTCCCCCTCAAATTGGAGAGTGGATATCGAGTACGCCCAACTTGCCCTTGAGTGCCAGAAAAGAATCCTTGCCGAGAGACTTAGTGAAAATATCTGCAATTTGAGAAGCACTTGGGGTATAAGCAGTGCGGATGAGACCCATGCGCAATTTGTCATGGACAACATGACAATCGATCTCAATGTGCTTAGTGCGCTCGTGGAAGACAGGGTTGGCGGCAATGTGCATAGCCACTTGATTATCACAAAAGAGCGGAATCGGCTGAGAAAGGTGTACTCCAAGATCGTGAAGAAGGGAGGTAACCAAACCAACTCACAAGTAGCCATAGCCATAGCCCTATATTCAGCCTCAACGGAGGACCGTGAAACGGTGGTTTGTTTCTTGGTCTTCTAAGAGATATGGCTGGATCCAAGAAATATGCAATAACCAGTAGTGGAACGATGAGTCATGGGGCAACTAGCCCAATCAGAGTCACAAAAAGCATGAAGAGACAAAGGGCTAGTGGAAGGAAGCAAGATCCCTTGACCAGGCGAGGAATGCAAGTATCGGAGCAAACGGGTGGTAGCACCCAAATGGGGCTTGCATGGCTGGTGCATAAATTGACTCAAGATATTTATTGTATGCACAATATCGAGACGAGTGATAGTGAGATAGATCAGGTGCCCAACTAAGCGACGATAGGCAGCAGGATCAGATAAAACGTCCCCATCCGAATCAGTGAGCCAAAGATTCTGTTCCATTGGAAAGTCGATAGGACGAGCACCCGTGAGACCAGCATCGGATAGAATATCTAATGCGTATTTCCGTTGATTGAGAAAAATACCCGTTTTGGAGCGGGCGACCTCAAGACCAAGGAAATATTTCATAGGTCCAAGATCCTTGATGCGAAACCAGCGGTGGATGCAAAGCTTCAAATCAGAAATGGCCACAGAATCAGAACTAGCAATGAGGATGTCATCGACATAAACTAAAATAAAGATAGCAGAATCACCACAACCACGATGGAAGAGAGAATAGTCAGCAGCTGATTGGAGAAAGCCAAGATCCAGAAGAGCAGCTGAAAATTTAGCAAACAAATTACGAGATGTCTGCTTTAAACCATACAGTGATTTGTGGAGGCGACAGACAAGATTCTCCCCCTTACTGTGATATCCAAGAGGGAGGGTCATATAAACCTCTTCATCAAGATCGCCATGTAAGAAGGCGTTGTTGACATCGAGTTGGTGAAGAGACCAATTGTTGATGGAAGCAAGAGCAAGAAGAATGCGTACAATTACAAGCTTGGCAACGGGGGCATATGTCTCATGAAAATTGATGCCCTCAATCTGGGTGTAACCCTTTGCAACCAAACGAGCCTTGTAGCGATCGATAAAACCATCAGAGTGCCGTTTAATCTTGTACACCCATTTACAGCCAATGGATTAAGTTTCTTGTCAGGCGGCAAGGGAACAACAAACCAGGTTTTATTTTCCTCCAGGGCGGCAATTTTAGCATGCATGCCATCTTTCCAATCAGAAGATAACATGGCTTTGGCAAAGCTACAGGGTTCATCAGAAGCAGAAAGTGACCTGATAAACTTAAGATGAGAGGGTGAGAGTTTATGATAAGACGTAGAAGATGCAGGGGAGTAAGCGAAATCCTGCAAACAGGAACGAGGATGGTGAGAGCGAGTGGAACGGCGAGGTAATAAGGCAGCGGGTGGGGGCGAAGGAGGGGAAGGAGGAAACGTAGGGTCAATGGGAGGTGGTGGGGGTGGTGGCGGTGTGGTCAGAGGAGGCGAGGGGAGCAGAGGTGTCAAGATCAGTAATAGGGAAAGGGAGGACCGGGGCAGGGGAAGGTGGGGGAGTGGTAATGCGATAGGGAAAATGGTGTTCAAAGAAAAGAACATCACGACTAGTGTAAACCTTGTGAGTCTTGAGGTCAAAAATTTTATAACCGTTTTGCGCAAATGGGTAGCCAATAAAAATGCCAGGAGAAGATCTGGGGTCAAATTTGTGTTTAATGGTGGAGTGATTATACCCATAACAGAGACAACCAAAAGTGCGAAGGTGGCCATAAGTAGGGGCCTTATGAAAGAGCAGCTCAAACGGAGATTTGCCCTTTAACAGTTTAGTAGGCAAACGATTAATGATGTGTGTGGCAGCGAGGACACAGTCAGCCCAAAATTCCTGAGGGAGGTTGTCCTGAAATAACAAGGCACGGGCAACATTAAGAAGGTGGCGGTGTTTGCGTTCGACAACCCCATTTTGCTGAGGGGTGTCAACACAACTATGTTGGTGAATTACACCATGATTGCGAAAAAAAATGGAAGCAGATGAATTAAAAAATTCCTGACCATTGTCTGAGCGCAGACGTTTAATCTGACAACTAAACTGGGTTTTAACCAGTGCAAAAAAATCATGTAAATGAGACCAAGTGTCAGCCTTAGAATTCATGAGAAAAACCCATGTACAACGAGAAAAGTCGTCAACAATGGTCAAGAAATATTTAGCACCACAAATGGAAGGAATAAAATAAGGTCCCCAAACATCGCAATGTATTAAATCAAAACAAGAAGATGTAGAAATAGAACTAGATGGAAATGGTAAACGACATTGTTTTGCTAAGGGACAAATATTGCAATCACATTTACTGGAAACTGAAATAGTAGAATTTAAACGAGACAAATAAATAGTGATGGTAGAAGAGGGGTGACCCAAACGCCAATGCCATAGGTCAAAAGCGGAGGGCTGAATGGATGTGGCGGCAGTGGCAGAGGGAATCAGCTCCAGGTAGTACAGACCACCATGCTCCCTACCTGACCCAATCGTTCGCTTCGTCTGTAGGTCCTGAAAGACACAACGGTTAGGAAAAAAAGTAACAGAACAGTTAAGGGTTTTAGTGATCTTGCTAACAGATAATAAATTAAAGTGAAAGGAGGGAACACATAAAACGTCAGTGAGAGAAATAAAAGGGGTGGGGGTGCAAGTACCCGAATGGGAAACAGGTGCAGTATGGCCATTGGGTAAACTAATAGGGGAAAAGTGAGGAACAACCGTAGCAATGTCAAAAAAAATCTAGATTGGAAGCCATGTGAAAATTAGCACCGGAGTCAATAACCCAAGGTGAAGAGGTAATACCTGCAGCGTTTGCCAAAGGCGTGACATTACCCGATTGAATCAGTGCCAAAAGTTGTTGATATTGAGACGAAGTGAAAGAAAGAGCAGTCTCAATGCCAGGAACAGAAGCCATAAAAGAACAGGCCGGTGGAGCAGATGAATCCGACTTAGGGCTCCTCTTAGGAGGATAACCATGCTTCTTGAAGTAGCGGGAGTCGGAATGGCCATCTAGTCCGCAAAAGTCACAATGATAAAATGGTTTCTGACCCGATTTAGAACCCGGGTGAGGTGTGGAAGCCGCAAGAGCGGACTGTGTCAGAGATGGAGCCGAGAACTCATGAAGAGAACGTTGTCGTTCCTCCTATAATAGGAGGGAATAGGCACAGTTGATGTTGGGCAATGGTTCCATCAATAATAGCTGGCTCCAAACAGAGGAATAAGAGTCATTGAGACCCATTAAAAATTTAAGGAGGTGATCTTACTGGAGAAGATCGGTGTGCTTAGAGATGAGGCCGCAGGTACATGGCGGGAAATTGTTGTAGGAGGCCAGTTCATCCCAAAGGCCTTTGAGTGTGGTGTAATAAGAAGCCAAAGAATTGGTACCCTATCGATGATTGGAAATAGTGCGCCGAATCTCAAAAATCCAGGGGGCGTTCTTCTGAGAAAATCGATCACGGAGATCGATCCAAACTACGTAAGCAGTAGTGGCGTAGCAAACGCTGTTAGAGATGTCCGGGCTGAGAGCATTGAAGAGCCAGGAGAGGACCATACTATTGGAACGGGCCCATTGAGAAGAAGGGTCGTCGGCAGGTTTAGGCGATGATCCATCGATGAATGCAAGTTTGTGTTTGGCTTCAAGAGCCATGCGCATAGCGCGGCTCTAGGTAGGATAGTTATCACCACGGAGGAGCTGAGTGACGAGGATGGCGCCGGGGTTGTCGGAGTGATGGATAAAATAAGGAGAGGAGCCATCGAGAGTTGGGGTGGTTAGAGCAGCGGCAGTAGCAGATGCCGCAGGCGAGAGAGCAGTGGGAATGGAGTCGCCCATGCAGACGATGAAGAGGAAGGCCTGCAGTGATCAATCTTAGACTGTTGATACCATGTAAATAACGTAATGGTATAGAACTTATCTTCTCTTCCATTGAGTGTAAAATATATAGGGAAATGCAAAGATTGGGATGAAGCCCAAAAGAGTCATGAACGTTACAAACACGGTGAGTTAGAGTTACATGAAATAACGAAATCTAGAATTAGAGTTACATGAAATAACAAACAGATAAGGGTAACAGGTGGCAGTGTTATCCAATGCACAACCACGTCTAATACAATCTGTCAAGGAACCCAAAGCCAAATACGAACAGCTCTTGTTCTATGGTCGGAACCTCTCCCCTCTCGATCCCAAGTTCAAGACCACTGAGAACAAGATTCAGGAACGTCTCTCAGGTCTGGGTTAAAGCTTACCTCGACCCCTAGACAGGATTGTCACTTTGAGGTCAACTCTGATTCGGTTCTTACTAAGGGACTCGCTGCACTTCTTGTTCAAGGGCTTTTTGGCAGACCCGTTTTGGAGATTTTGAAGGTTTCGCCTGATTTCATGAAGTTGCTTAGGCTTCAACAGAGTTTGACTCTGTCGAGGAATAATGGTTTCGTGAACAGTTAAATTTAAGGCCAAAGTGGATGCAAAGAGAGAGACACGTTTCTTCGGTTAGGTGAATTCGTCTGCTCGGAACTTCACCACTCAAGCCCTAACAATTCATGGAAGAAGCCTAAAGCTGCTAGAAAAGGCTGGGTTGGACTGACCCGAACTAAGACCCCATTTGACGAGGAAGACCTCTGACTTAAGGTTTCACAAATCAAACTTGGGGCCCTGAAGAGTGGCTTTCACCAACTCTTGCTCATCTCGGGTCAGAGCACCGAAGATTGATCTTCGGCCACCGCGACCTGAAGGGATTACCCGGGATGACCGCAAAAACAAATTTCCCCTTCCAAAACTTGTTGGACGTCGGGACTTCATCATGAATTTGAACTGCTTCCATGTCTCGCCGAGATCCCGGCGGGTAAAATAGTACCAACACTCGTTGTACTTCTTCAAACAATAAAAATAGGCGAAGAGAGGAATGGTCGGCTCACGACCACGGACTGATAGATAGATGAAAAAACTAAAAATCGCCTTCCATGAATTAGGCATGACCTGGCCTGGGGCTAACCCCCAGTGATCAAGAACATCAACGACAAAGGGGCGAACAGGGAACCTGAGGCCAGCCTTGAGGGCATCCATGTGAATACAGACCTCTGGGGCACGGGGCAAACTGGCCCTCCTGTGTCGGTTCGATCAACGGGTGATCACGTCAAATGGAACATAGTACTTCTCCCGGAGGGCGGCTATGGCAGCATCGGTATAGGTGCATTCGTAATCTTCGACTTTCTGTGAAACCCGCTTACGGGGTTCCACATAGGTCGCCACCTCTTCCACCTCTAAATCATCAGGATCGGAAGCACCATCGTCCTCATGGTCTACCGATCCCTGCCCTTCTTCTTGGTCAGGACGAACAGAAGGCACGGCGGCACCTCCTCCGTGGGCAAGACCAGAAGTTTCCGCCCCAGCCACGTGGGGAAAGTCTTGTACATGGTGGGTCATATGCTTGACGTAGGCTTTCAAATTTAACATGTGGCATGCCCATGTCTTTCTTTAACTATTAATGATCCAAAACTTAGTCCATATGGCAAAACCAGTTGCTTTAGTTTGAATGTCTTTTAACTAGTTGGCTACAATTATGTTCTTTCTAAAACAATAAATAAATAGTGTAGGAGAGAAAATATGATTTTTTTTTCTTCTTTTGGCAGTTGGGAGAAATGCCCCAACTAATTTTCATGAATAACAGAATTGTTATTGTACATTCTTGTTAAAAATTAAGTTCTAATGTACATCCACCCCAAATAGAAGCTAATGAGAACTGCTTTTAAACATCCTAAAAACAAAATGAAACCATAGCTAACTCCTCTAATTTGGCTTCCACAAGCATGGTTCAAATAAGACCAGAAACACTGAGAATTATTCATTTTCAGATTTGTCACATTCAAGTAAATAATTGGCTCCCCAGAGTAACTGTGGCATTACCCGCACCCATGACTCTGGTCAATGTCATCTCCTTTTCTAGAATTCGATCAAGCTCTGTTACAACCATTTCCTTTTTTAGTTTCTCTAAGCTCACGCACCAGGATGTCAACTTGATCAGATCCTTCATACCCTCCAAAGTGAAGTTGTCGGCCAGTCGACGGTCAACGAGATCGTTTGAACTAGCATGTGATTTAACCTTCACAATGTTGGAGATAAATTAGTAATGAAAACCAAAATCAGATTCCCCTTGGACAAGTTAGTGTTAGGGTGAAATGCAAAGCAGAAGGTACAGAAACAGGTCATACCCTCAGCTTGTGAAGACAAGCAATGGTCCCAATTATATAGAACTAGAGAAATTTAAACAAAAATTAAAAAGAACAAGTTAAAAAGGCTGAAGCTAGTACTACATGATGCATCTTAACCACTCACAACTCAAAGCAATGAATCGCTTGCGGATATGGACTGTGATGCACTTGCTATTTACTGTTATTGTAAACTTTCCTATCTCTATGTACAACCATCATTTTGGATGTTAAGTGCTTAAATGTTAGCTGCATTTTGCAAATAAAGTATGTACAGAGTATGCTTATTTACCCACTGCTCCAAGCTTTCACCATATCCCAGGTTAATTTGTGAAGCCTCCTGTCCAGTTATAAGCTCCAAAAGAAATATTCCAAAGCTGTATATATCACTCATTTCAGAGAATAATCTCGATTCTCCTATTCTGAACAAGTGCACCCATGTTTGATCAGAGAAAGATTAAAGAAGATCCAATCTGATTCTTCATAAAAAGGAACATGAGTGAAAGTAATGAATAAATGTTGCGAGCAATTGACCTTGATGATGGACCTGCTTCTTCAATCCTTTCAAGTAGTTTAGAAACCCCTGCATCTGCAACTTTAGCCATGAAGTTTTCATCAACCATGACATTAGCTGTTTTGAAGTTCTTGTGTATCACAGGAGGTTTTCATACAATGCAAATGATGGAGACCTGAAAATTCACATTTGGTGGGAATTTATGATATCTTCAGTTAATCTCCTTCTTGGCAAGGTTGAAAGAAGCCTCATTGGATTTTGTTGGTATATGTACCTTTAGCTGCCCCTAGAGCTATGGAAAGCCTTTGCTTGAACTCCAGTTGTGTATTTGATCCTTGCCCAATACCTGTTACAAAAAGGAATAAGCACTTATGTATCTCATGCATACTGACAGTCACAACCATTTCAAACAAATTGAGACTTACCATATAGATGATCACATACATTGCCGTTGTGTATATAGTCAAAAACTAACATTTGATAGTCATCTTCTTGGCAGTAACCAAGAAGGGTAACTAGGTTTCGATGCTGAATCTCCGATAGGTAGCATGCCTGTTTTACCGCATGATGGTGTCACATTCCATGCTAAATCATTTTGAGTTCTATGGTTCTTACAGTTTATCTTTCTTTAGATTTAACAAGCCTTATTTAATTAGGCAATTAAACTGAATCACCATTAAAGTCTTTTAAGAAGAATAAATCCAAATGACCACCAAGGCACAATGCCACTAAGGTCCATAGACCACCAAGGCGCAATGCCACCAAGGCCCGTCGGCCACCAAGGTCCGTAGACCACCAAGGCGTAATGCCACCAAGGCCCGTTGGCCACCAAAGTCCGTTGACCACCAAGGCACAATGCCACCAAGGTCCTTAGACCATCAAGCTCAACGCCACCAAGGTCCACAGACCACCAAGGCTCGAAACCACCAAGGTTCGACAACCAGCATGATGGGGATTTTAAAGGTTAATATCTTCTATGAATTTTGCTCCTGAGAAACTGTAATCAACCTGAACATCGTTTTCTTAACAGCTTTTGGTGCCTCTGAAGTCTCCGACCTTCACAAAACAATGAAAACATTGGAAAAGAAAATTTTGTTCTACGGACACTAGGACCTTGTTGGAGATTGACAAAGGACACGAGGAAAAGTAATCAGTGAAAACTGAAAACCACTCAACGGGAATTTGGAGAGCAAATATTCTGATGGATATCAGAATTGCTTGTCAGCCAGTATGGATGAGATGTTGATTGGGGTTTACAAGTCCTCTAATGGGTTTGTTTTATTTATGAATTATCCAGTACTTTCAGTTATTTAGTCAGCTCTGTTCATCAGCCAAACTGGACCATTCAGGGTCAAAAGGTTTTATCCTACACTTTTCAAAGGGCCGGGGGCCCGGGGCAGGGAACAGGAACCTTGTTTCTCA
Organism: Telopea speciosissima; assembly: GCF_018873765.1. Lineage (NCBI taxonomy): Eukaryota > Viridiplantae > Streptophyta > Magnoliopsida > Proteales > Proteaceae > Telopea > Telopea speciosissima. Next base: position 17,039,897 of record NC_057917.1, read on the forward strand.
TTTACCAGAAAAATAAACTTTCTCAGCATCAAATAACATGAAAAATACAGAACTCATTTATCAGAAAAGGGAAATACAATTTCTCAGCATCATAAAACATGAAATATACAGAACTAAAAAAAATGGTGTACATCTCCCATGAAATCTATTGTTTTTCAGAAAAAAAAAATTTATTAGAAATGATGCAAAAAGAATATTTTATTTCAGTTTGAGCATAAGTAAAGAGGAACTGTCATTCCAGTCCAATATCAAATGAAAGAAAATCACAATTAATCTATCATATACGAATGTGATTGTCCAAGATGTTAGCTCTCTTCTCCATAGTCGCATTCCTCCTCCAATTCTCAACTGCTCTTTCAACTATTGCCTTTGCCTTGTCTATCTCTTCAGCTGAAAACTTGTGTTCCACGATGCCCAAAGGCCCTGGCTGCAGTACCTTAATTACAGTCTCCATCTCTTGCTCCAGCTGCCTGTGAAACAACCAACAGTAGGTAAGCCAAGAGATACAACAAAACTTACAGGGATACAAACAACAGTAATCCATAAGAGGCGACTGGAGGAAAATAACCTACAACTTGAACTGATTCACACACCTAGCACATAAAAGACGAGCAATTAAAAGGAGACCAGTTCTGATATGTACGCTTAACTAAAACATCTACTCATCAACGTTCTTGCAGACACATGATACTTTGCTCCAGTGACCTCTTTCTGATCTTTTAAAAGTATCTTTATTCAAGGAAAGTTGTTATTTTTATGGCTGCCGGAGCCTTGAAATTGAAATTGGCCAGGGCCTTCTATGGCATCATTAATCAAGAGGGGGGCCCCCTTCTAAGGTTTCTAATGATGCATGTTCAGCGACCCTGATGAGTCCAATATAACTACAAATAAAAGGATACGGCCCATTTCTTCCCTCACTTCCCCCCCCCCCCCCCAAACAAAAGAAAACAAAAAAGAAAGGCAAAAGAAGTCCAGGGGGGGGAAAAAAAAAACCCAGGATAGAGTTCATTCTACAACAATTCTTCAAGTTCATCTGGCCATCTGGGTTCATTTGGGTTGAAATAACAAAACATGGATAAGGGTAAGGGAAGAATGTTGGTGGTAGCTTATCCACATCCAAGAGTTTTGTATTAAAATCAGTAAACAAAGGGAAGTATTCACAATTTTGAAGATAAAATCAAGCAATATTAACAGTTTAATCGAGTATCAAGTACTAGAGCGTAGTGACCCATAATAGTTCCTTCGACCTAGCATGAGCATCATTAACACTATAGAGTACATCTTTAACATCCCAGGTTTTGTAATAGCTAACTACTTCTGGGCTAGATTTATCATAAAAATCATACCTCGGTGTGGACTATCACCAAAATTATCAGTCATCAGTGAAAACAAGTAGGTAGAGTTTTGATATATCATAATAATCACAATATAATAACATCCCCGGAATTGACCTCCCAGATCCCTGCTTCCTCCTTCAACGACAAAGATCCAAAACAACAATACGAGGAGGAATCTAACTTTAGGTCATGTCATGAGTCAATCTTTAGCAGATTCAAGGTATTTCAAAGTAACGATACTAACAATTCAATAACTATCTACCAGCAACTGAACTTTTAAAGTGCAAAGGAAAAACAAGTAAATTTTATGGAATTCACACAACCCAAATCTCAAACGTGTATTATTCCTCCAGACAAAGAATTTCTAAAAAACATCCCGAATACCCTTAACCATAACAAACAGTTTCTAAACAGTTAACATAGAATTCCTTAGATCAAATGGGTAGGGCACAGTTGCTGAAGCTTTATCAATAATTTTTTGGAGAAAGGAATAGAGAGTACCTGAAGTAGCCGGAAAAAGGAACGAAGTTTCCAAGGAGGCGTGCGAATGACATGATATGGGCACTCCAGAGCCCGTAGAAGAAAAAATAAGATGATGCGAACAGTACGGAAATTTGAAAAAACAAAAACCCTTCACCCACTTGCCGCCCAAGGCAAACTGACTTGCATAGTAGAGAGAGAGAGAGAGACGTTTTGTGGGTGCTTCGCTTCCTTTCGCTTTAATTGTTGTGACAAGGTTTCAGTTACAGAGAAGCGGTTTTTCATGAGCAAAAACACTACAAATTATTTGACACCTTAGGTGGTGTCAATAAGAAAATACCTTTTGTTTATAAAGACATACAAAGTCTCAAAGTTTTTTACTGTGGGAATATTCTCAACAATCACCCCTTCATGTCTTGTCCCTATGTTGGGTGGAGTGGGGACTATCCCATGAGGGTATGATACATTAGAGGACAACATGGTAATTTTTAGTCTGGAGGAAAGAGATTGACACAAAGATGCTAATATACCATTTTTTTTTTTTTTTTTTTGTTATGAATCAAAGTGTAATCACACACCAATCCTAAAAGGTTAATCGACTTTTGGGATCATGGAATGGCGGATATACACAATACACACCACAACTGCTCGACTTTGATGATACTAAGCTAATATACTTTACTTTGGTAGCTCAAACAATCTTTTCTCATATATATAACGTGAAAAAAAAGAATGTTACTTGATCGCGTGGTCTCTGTGCCTAAAAACAAGAGCATGTAAAATTACCATCTAGTCTTCCTTAAAATTAAAAAAATATATCTTATCTATATTGATGCCTCTGTACACACTCTCAATAGCCTCCATGTTACCCACATATTATTCGTAGTAGGCCTAATGTTTTTATTGTCTCTGCATGGTAGCTTAAGCTTGTGGCTAATTAACCACAAAATTTGAAGAGGAGAGGTATGTAGATTGAGATTGAATGTTACTTACCACAAAATGAATAGTAGAGAGGTAGGTAACTCTTAATTGGAAGAATGAGTTGACTTTAGAGAGTTTAGTGATTGGGTATGTTTGTGAGTAGTGATTAGCCCTTTCCATTGTGGAAAGAAAGATGGTGGAACTGGTGCACTTGTAAAGATAATTTTGAATGATTGGGGGGGGGGGGAAGGAGGGAGAGAGAGAGAGAGAGGACCAGCATGAGAGTCAATGAGGGGACGTGCAAGAGCATCAACAAGGGGGGTTTTTCTAGACAATGTTCTTTTTCTCTAATACTAACAATGAGCAATGAAATATGGTGTAGTCCAGGTTGACAAGTCAAGGATGAATCTTCAATGGAGTTTGTTTGGCTCTACTGTGAATTATCGAGGATGAATCTACAATGGAGATCTAGAAACCCCATTTCCCAAGTATAATATAACTCTATAAATCTATTAATTTCTTTTGATCATTGAGTTAACTGAGAAGCCAGCATAAGCAATCAACAAAATTTTATGTTTAAACTTTGAAGTAAAAATATCCTTTTAAGACTATGTTTGGATACCAAGAAACAAAAAATAATTTGAAGAGAGAGATAAACACATAAATCAATCTATGCATTATTATGATTGTAGTCCTATTATATTTTGTCTTTTCTTGGTATCCCAACATAGCCTTAAAAAATTATATCTAGGAATACTTAGCTTGTTAATTGGAATTACTAGGCGTTGTTTTCATGTAGAGCTTCTTTTGTTTTGGTGTAACATTTTTCATATTGAAAACTTTTCTAATTTTTGTTTCCAAGACGTAAAGTATGATGTAAATTGTTCTTGTAAAGATTTTGAATAATTGTTTACCGTTTATTCTATACAAAAAATATTTAAAATAATTACATTAGATACCATTATAACAAATGTGATTAGGCTATAAGTAAAAAAAACCATGTATCCCCATGGGACTCACAAACACATAGGCCTTTACATTGTATATTCAAATTTGCTAATTCATATACATAATAACACACTTATTATTTATTAGTCAATTATAATTTCTACCTTTCTATGTAAACTTTTATTGAAGATTGTAATTATCAATTAGTAGGATTATAAAACACTCATAATCTCAAGGGCCATACCAATTTGAGTGGTCAATTAGATAAAGAAGCTCTAGTATGATTACAAACCCAATTTCTTAATCCACATTTACTATGGTACATTATCTAATAAATACCACATAAGGATGAAATTGTGCTTTTTTTCAATAAGATAACCCAAAAAGTAAAAAAGAGTCAAGCTAACCTTGGGTGACAAATTTACTATTTACCATTTACCACTAAAATTAGCTCCAAAATATATATCAACCCTGATACAACTGCACATTATCAACAATTGAGATCTATGGTCTCTCACATCATAGGTTAGAAGTGAATTGAAGATCACCTTCATCTCTAAAATTCTCTAATTTCAACTGCAGTATAAGACTCGTATAGGACATAAGTTACCCCTAACCCCTTAGCTATATGGATCTTTCGGCTATATTTGGCTGGTTATCGTCTGTTATTGAAGGGGGATAGACTGATATTTATGTAAGAAGAATCATTTTACATGATTCAAAATAGGTTTGTGATTGGACTTTATAACCAATCAAAATCTATTTATAATTCTATTTTATTTAGAGTAAAATAGGTTAAAAAATCGAATAAAAAATAGAAAATTTCTTTCGAATTGAATCCATTGGAGGGGAGGCAACTAAAAACTGAGTAAATGAACTCAAGGGGTAGTTCTGAGAGTGAGACATTGTATTGTGTCTATGTAGCAATTGAACAGAAGCGCTCTACTATGGCACAATTAGTTCAAATTTTTTCAAAAGAAAATGCTTTGTTTGGAACATTCCATTCTTGTAGCAGCCACCACTTCCGATCCTACTCAAATTTCCATATAGGCGCGAACCCCCTCCCCCCCCCCCCCTCTACCTTTTTCTCCTCGTTCCACAGAGAAAATTTAGGATCAGTGCCAATAGTTCATCACAGAAGAAAGAACCGTCTTTTCTATATACTTTATACTTTCTCGGTTCCATTGCTCTCCAACGGCCCAAAGATGGAAATTCGTTGTAATATTCTGAACCAGTCATGAACATCATAGAAAATATGATTAACACATTTATGGCTCCCACATAAATAACCTGACAAACAAAATTTGCCTCATTTTTTTTGGGGTTTTGGGGGGGGGGGGGGGGGTTCAAGGAATTTGCCTCAATTTCTATTCTTGTTCAGTTTCTCTGTTTATTATTTCATGTTTGGTTTGTTCTCTAGATAGTGAAAAAATGCCTCTAGCAACATTGGATGAGAAGATAAGACAGCTGATGCCCCACACTCCAACAACAACTAATCTTGTTTCTTGTCCAACACTACAAACTTTCCCAGTCTTACAGTTACAGTGAATGAATAAATAACCCAATTGTACAGGTCTCAGAGTATGGATGATGTGTCTATACAGTTCTGCGTTTGGCTTTCCTTGACACCTAACCCATCTGTATAATTTTCCTTGCAAATATATGGAGATAAAAGAATTGTAACATCTCACAGAAAGATTGTAATATATGTGTTCAAGTGTGTTCACACCATAGACAGCACATTTTATGTAACAGAACAATGACAATAATCATCCAATAATTCATATTTAACTACTGATTCAGAAGTTTTGAGAAACTACAATTTTGTAAAAAGTTTGTACACCATAAAAAACACTATCATTTCATTATCTCTACACCAAGTATAGAATCTGTGGGCACTTGCTTCCATGACTTATGCTGTATTTGCATGTTTACTAAACAACTCCCACTTTAGTAACATGCAAACACTTACTTTATCTCCAGTTTCCTGATTCAATTGTAGAAAGAAATAGATTATAAAGAGGGGATGATTAATGGAAGAAAAATAAATGAGGTAGGATTAGGGATGTAAATGAATAGTTGAAATCCGTTTCCGTATCCAAGTCCGTGTCCGTTTAGCACTATCCAAATCTATCCGAAAGCTAAACAGATATGAATACAGGTAGGCTATAGCTATCTGAAAAGCTATATTTGCATGTAAACGGATAAAATATCCGATCCGTATCCGTTTAGCACTATCCGAATCCTTCCGAAAGCTAATTGGATGCAGATGCGGATATAGCATTATCCGAGCCAAATCCGATCTGTTTACATCCCTAGGTAGGATCCCAAAATGAAGCCTTACAATTAGCATAAGTTACATCTAAAGTAACATTTTAGAATTACTTCTACTTGCCTCAGGTGGCATTACAGAAACTACTTCTAAGCTCTTGAAAGTATTGCTTCCAGACCCCAATAGAAGGGAAATGAAATTGAATCCTGATATACGAGCAACCGAAAAAAAAAACAAAAAAAGGCTTTTTGAGGAACTGCTTAAGCATTTTCAATTTCTGAAAAATATGCAAGCTATAAAGCAGAATACTAAATGCCTAAATTCTTATCCAAAACATCTTTCTAGTTCTGCCCTCAACTACTCATCCAATCAACTTAATCAAAAAAGAAATTGTATCTAAGGGTAAAATGGAAATTTCAAGCAATATATAATGGGTTGGGCTAAGTCGGGTTTGAATTGGTCGGTCCAATCAGACGCCTGACGGGCTAAGACCTTACACCAAGACCATCCGATTATTAAACGTGTTGGGCTTGGAGGTGTTTCCAACGGCCAAATTTTGATTTGAAATCCCCATCATCAACGAATTCTTCGCAGCAATGGCGTGATCAGCTTTAGACTTCAAATTGGAGAAGAAGAACCATGATCTTTGACAACGTTCATGGAACAATAGACAATTTCCTAACCTAATTCCACTGGATGAAGCCAGGTTTTGAGCAAGGTAGCCGGAGTTAAGTTACACTGATATCTAATTGACACATCTGCAATCTCGAGTAATCTAGAAAGATTAGGTACAAAGTGGTTTTGGTGATCGAATATCTATACAACTGAACCCCAAGATGAAAGCGAAGCCATTTCAATGGAAATTTTGTTATTGTATAATGGGGTTCGATCTAGTGTATGGGTGCTAGATTGGGCCAGCCTATTATTGGATAGGTTAAAGGGTTTGACTTAATGCGTTCTATTAGTTCTAAAGCTTTTAGTGTATCGATCAAGTACCTAACATTAACTCAGTAAATCGGTGATGAAACTTTATAGAACACAACCCCCCCCCCAATCAAGATCTTCTACGGCGCGCTTGCCCGTGGCGGCAAGAGCGGCGCACTGATAAGGTGATGTGCAATGTCCGCCTTACCCCTGCCCAAGCGGGGGTAAGGTGGTCATTGCACATTGCCTCATTTGTGCGCCACTCTCGCCATTACAGGCAGCGCGCCGTAGAAGATCAGGGTCCCCCCCTCCTCTTTACTTTCAAAGTCAGGACCAACTTTTCAATTCATACGCTAAGGCTCAATATCAAACATTTTAAGTAGTTCTAAAGATCCTTTGGAACTTTAATAGTAGGTGTGCTTACACAAAGACATCCAAATATACAATGGTGAAAAAAAAAAAAAAATTTGAAATTTATGGAAAAAAAAAAGTGTTGCTCTGTTTTTATTGAACTCTGCTTCATCACCTTCCCTTGTTATCTCCAAAAACAAACCCAAAACCCTCACCTATTTATTAAATTTTCTTGCCTTTTTCTATTTCCAGATCATTGTTGTTTGTTCTTCATTCCAAGTAAGAATCATGAGCTCAAAATTAAGTGAACATGGACAGCCTTCGGCTCAGCTTTAACAAGTTGGAAGATCACTTGGAGGTGGTATAAGCGATTCGTTCGGACCTTTACCATTGGCGACAACAAATGCCATTTTAAGTCCCCATGTAGTGTGCACTTCTAGATGACAATGCAAGAACCAAACACCTGCAAATACAGTATAAGAATGAATGCCATCAATGTTATTACTCTTTAATGAAAATTTTTATATCACAGATGAGAAATCTGAGTTTTTTTTTTACCTGGATTATCAGCTATGAATCTGATAGCAGTCCAACCACCTGATGGTACTCCAATTGTATTTCTCTCAACAGGATCAACGAGATTAAATTTTTTAGAATCATTTTTGGGATTGAAATTCCCAAGTCCTCTTCCAATTTGGAAGAAATTGAAGCCATGAAGATGAATAGGATGATTCTCTGGTGCTATAATCCCTGTATCTTGTAGTACAAGCTGAACAGTTGCATTGTAAGGCAATCTATAAAGTCTTGTACCATTCATGGTTGCCATGTTTGCAGGTGCAGTACCTGGTGGATTACCTGAGTAATTAAAAGTGATAGGTGGGTTTCCAGGGAAATCAGTAGTGAAGACTCCACTTTTATTGAAGTAATGTGCTTGAAGCAGAGCAAATGTTGGCATAACAAAGCTGACATTGTTAATGGCTGCTACTACTCTGCTTCCATTAACACAAGAGGGACATGGGTTAACACCCAAACCAACAGTGAAGAGAAGTTTATGATCCACCTTTAATGGTACCTTTGCTGGGTATTTTTTGGAGTTTAAGCTACGAAGAGAGTTAATGAAGTTATTGGCAACTGAGGTTGCATTCTGTGGGGGAGGGTTGGTAAGGGTGGTTTTGGAAGAAGATAGAGTGCCGGAATAGTGCACGGTGGCGGTTGCGGTCATGTTGTCGACGGCGATTGGTGAGTCCATGAAAGGAGAGGCGGTGATAAGATACTTGCCGGCTCGACGATCGGCGGTTAGAAGAACATTTGTGGTCTGGCCAGGGGTAATGAGTAGAGTGTCTATGGTGAAGGGTTTGGTGTAGGTAGCATCGACTTCGACCACCGTGAGATTATGGCCGGCGACTTTGAAGAAGAGCTCTTCGTTGAGTGCAGCGTTGATGATGCGTAGCATGTATTTCTTCCCACTCTCTACTTGTAGCTTCAACGATCCTCCTCCTGCCCCCGCTCATGATATATTCAAAATCAAGAATTTAGTGCCCAAAACAGAACTTGAAAAGGTTAGGGAGGGATATGTGTGTGCAGTTATTACTAATAGGCTAAATGTTCTCTGCTTGCGGCACAGAATAATAAGGGCTGATGTTCTCTGTGTCGCAGTGGAGGCAGGGGGGCATAGACATATGTGGTGGATATTTCTACCATTAGGGGGGGCATGATGGTCATTTCACTCACCCCTTTGTGTCTGAGCATAGCTTGCGCCCCTGGGGCATAGAGAACATTTGGCTTAATAATAATAAGAAGAAGAAGAAGAACCTTGAGAGGCAATGTGGCCCTTATGCCTGGATTTGGATCCTCTCTAGTGTCCTAGTGCTTTCTGTGTGCATCAGATGGTTGGGCGGGTGGCATGCACCCCAAGGATAACATCAAGTCATTGATGCACATTGGATGCGCTAGCTCACTGGAGAGGATCTGAATCTCTTACGCCTAGACACAAAGGAATGTAAAATAACCATCCCACTCCTCATGAAAGATGGAAATTCCACATCTATTGATGCTTTTGCAAATGTTTGCATTGGCCCCACACTGGCACAAGGGCCACACTGCCTTTCAGGAAACCCTTTTCCCTAATAATAATGTATAATAAATACCTTGTGAAGAGCAAGGAGATAGTGGCCCTGGGTGGCCATTGATTGTGTGTGCATCTGAGACATTCGGTGCCATACCGGCCTGCATGGCCTGATTGATCACTGCTTCGGTGTCTGATTTCCACCATTCACCTAAAATTACAAGAATCAAATCAAATTAAATCAGAATTGTCTAATTTACTTCCTTTCCATGCAGTCTATACTCTAAATGGTTCACATATCGCAAATTACTTTAGAAACTTCAGAGAAATTAACACAACCAGATGGACTAGACTGAACCGGACCCAGATCCGGTTACATAATTTGATAAAACCGGTTTTCAATCCTCTAATGCTTTGGTAAATCAAACCAACAGGTATGAGGAAACAACCAAGGAACCCGGTTACATGCAAATATGTCATAGAGAAGAAATGAAAGAAGTTGAGAGCTCACCTAGTATGACAACCATTTCCTTATCGGGTTTAGGGTATGGGTAAGGAACACCTCGCTTCGGCAAGATGACCAGGCCGCCGTGGACCGTTGCCCTTAGCCAAAGGATGTGTGCATGCCACAGAAGTGTGCCTCTTTGGCCTGTGATGGTGAAGTTGTAGGTATAACTTTGCCCCGGCTGGATAGGGCACTGTGTGATGTATGCCGGTCCATCGGCCCAACCCGTCCGAAGCTGTCGGACCCCATGCCTGCCAAAATTAAAGGCAATTATTTAATTACGGTAATATAAAAATGATAGCATAGGATTTTAATAGAATGATTTGGGGCAAAATGGTCATTTCATAGGTTTTCTCACCAGTGAATTGTAATGTTGTACTTGACGTGGTTGACGACCTTGATGAGCACGTTATCGTCTTCCCTCGCGTACAGGTTTGGCCCTGGGAAACGCCCGTTAACGGTAACAATAGGCTTTGTTGAACAAAGCCTAGTAGTGTTCTTCATCACCACCTGCGTAAAATAGCCAAAATCCACAGCCTAAGCATTTTTCGCACGCCATTAATTTTCTTGTTATTTGTTTTTGTCCTTTTTATAATTTATTTATGTATTTATTTTTTGGGAGAAAGAACTCGTCGTCCCTGCGTCCAGACATGGGTGCGCATAATGACGATCACATCCTTTGTAAAAATGGAAATGAACAAGAGTACGATAGTCATTTCACACACTCCTATGTCTAACACGGGGTTACTACGCGACCGGGTAGGCGGCGTTCTCTTCCCCTTATTTTTGTTTTGGGAAAAAGTTCTTTGTCCGAGAGTGTGGCCTACGCTAGTACTCCCATGAGTCTATCTCTCTTCACCCCCATGTGAAAAGACACCTCTGCCCCCTTGTTTTAAGGAGGAGAGAGATAGACACATAGAAGTGCAGGTGTAGGTCACACTCCCGTACAGAAAACTGCTTCCCTTTTATTTTTTAACTACCAACCAAGTTGTTAGTGGCTGTTGGGTGCCCCCAACCAAGCAGGCAAGCCTTCTTGTTTTTTTTGTTTTTGTCCTTATACATCACATATCCTGTACTTTCATATGCATTTTCCTATATATAAATTTTGAACCTACCATCTTGATCATTAATGATGAAAAGACAAACTAAGCTTCATGATAGCTTCAATCACAAGTAATAGAAAATATGCACTTAAGTGTAGGGGGAGAGTTTCCCACACTACTGATGTAGGAGGAATCTCTCACGTCACACCAATGGTAAAGCATGAAACGGGATTATTGGTAGAAGAACCACAATACTAAGGAGAAGAGATAAAACAAGGGATAGGTACACCGTTTGTATGTATTAAGCTAACGGATGACATCAATAGGAGTATGTGAAGGGGCATTATAGAAAAGGGTAGGAGAATCATTTCAAAGGGGGAACAGAGAGAGAAACGCAATGGATTCTAACTTATGATACACCAGCAGTGTGCCCAACATTTTTTCATAAAATAAATAAAAAACCTCTGAGATGATATACCATAGACGTACAGACAACATGAGTCTCTTTTTCCCTGTATTAAGATATATATACAAGTTTTAAAGGCAAATCGTTGTCAAATTAATGAAAATTCTCATCACGATCAAATATATATAAATAATTTAGAAAAAGGGATTCATGCAAGGGAGATTCCTCCCCATCAATGATTTATAAGATTGGGTTGGTTTTGGTATTCGCCGGGGGGGGGGGGGGGGGGAGGGGCTTGGTTTGTCCCCATTCAATGGTTTGTGCATGATCATGCACCATGTAGGGCCGTGTCAATAATTTATGCTAAAAATTTCTACACAAATAATATGCGAATAAATTTTTTAGCATAGACACTATGTCCAAAAAGCTTGAGTAGTAGTTCTAAGAAATAATGTAAGATGAGAAAAATAAGTTGTTGGTGTGTGAATCACTTCCCATATTTTCTACCAAAAAACGAAAAAAGAATCGCTTCCCATACTCCTGGTGTTGGAGGAAAACCCTCTCCTATAGTTTTTATAGAAAAATGTTTTTTGTCCAAGAACGTAGCCTATACTAGCGCTTCCCTGTGTGTATATTTCTCTTCCTTTCTCAGGAAATTACCACTCTGCTCCCCATCAAATGATTTCTCCCTGGGATAGTCCTCATGGACATGGATGTTTCCTATCGACATAGGCTACGCTTCCAGACAGGAAGCACTCTCTTACTACTCTATTATAACATGTTGGGTCATGCACTTGAATTACCACTATGGAGAATTTTGTATCTATCCAATAACAGGTTTAAGTGTTTTTAGGGAGAAAGAACGCTACCTAGTCATGCGCTAGGCATGGTGACACATAACCGCCTTGTGGCGTCTGAAAATGACCACCTTGTCTCCATATAAAGGCGGAAATTCCAAGTACCTTAAGGTGGTTATGTATCTAGGCATGGTCGCAACTACACTATTACACAATATTAATGTTCCCATGCATTCACTATCTTCTTCATCTCATCAATTCTAATAAGCTACAAGTTAGAACAAACATATATATGCTGTGATATTGTGCAGAAGTGAAGACATTCCCCTGCTTCTTTCATACTTACATTGAACTTGTAATGCCGAACCCTACCCTCAACAATGGCAGCAGGAAACAAGAAAGCCACCAACAGCAAGACACGAACCCATGCTTCCATCTCTCTACTACTTTTACTCTCTTTCTCTTCTCTGATATATCTCTTCTTTGCTTTCCTGTATCTCTCTCTGTCTCTCTCTCTGTCTCTCTTCTTTTGGTGTAGTCACGAATGAATGACTGGCCAGCGCAAGCTTATAAAGGGATAGGGTTTTCGCTACAATGTCGTTTTTGTTAGTTAGGTGAGTGAGAGATCCTTCAGTAACAAGATTTGTTGTACAAAGAAGTAGGAATTTGATCATCGCCGCCTGGCTTGTTTTCTTGCATATTACATAAAGTAGAGTTCGAATTTCTTCTTTTAAATATAATACCTTTAAGGTAAACCATTAATCTCTTCTTCTCATCTTCAAATTTCAATTCATTAATTAGACCCCCCCTTATTCTATATCTCGGACTATATGTGGAATGCTTAATTATTACATGTACCTAGAATAGCATAAAGAGGAGCCATTCATTCGGAGTCTCTAATAATTTAATTCTTCATGTTCTTCTATTTTATTTTTAATTCAAATTTTTTTTTTGAAATCTTTCCTTTTCAAGAAAACGAACCAAACAACTTCTCTATGAAAATCACCATTTTTTGACCCCCCATGGGTTTGCTCGGCTGGTTTAGGATGACATGCTTCGGTTACGCGGTCCCAGGTTTGAGTTCCCACGAATGATGCATTACACGGGGTGGGGTAAAGGTGTAAATCGATCCAGAACTGGGTATTCAATCTGGTTTTAGTTCAGTTCCAAGTAGTAGCAGTGGGATCCCAATCCGGACCAAGTTTGAGAACGATTCTAGAATTGGATAATCTAATGCACAATAGTTTCTATGGCTCCAGTAAACTAGAGACCACCCTACACGTTAGTGGAGAAATGAATATTCATGATGGAATATCATCTCCAAAGCACATTTTTTGTTGAACAACCCTTGTTTTGTCAAATCATCAGCCAACTCATTTGCAACTCTCGGTTTCCATTGAAACTAAAACTGTAATTTTATAGTAGTAGACTTGAAGTTCGTAGAATCATATTTGTAGGGTTAATTTAATGCTTAAGCCTTAAGATAGTTAAAAACTAAAAGATAAAACTATTAGGATTTTAACGAGGTAGGTAATTCGGTTCAGATTCGGTTAGATTCGTCGGTTTAATGGTTAGATTCGGAACCGAACCAAACCAAACCAAACCGAATAATAAACATATATTTCAGATCTAAGGCTTAACAAAATTATATTTGGTTGATCCAGATCGGTTCAGGTTATTCAATCCGGATCCGGATTTTATTTTTGGTTCTGGTTCCACATTGACACCCTTAGGGTGGCGAAGGATTTGTGTAATCGGGGTTTTCCCTTGGGCCTGAACTATAAATCCAGGTAGATTCAAGGGTTTTCTCGTTAGCCCAAAAAATAATAATAATAACCAAACATGGCTTGCTTCCTCCTACATCCACAGACAAACATTTAAGTCCCAAACTACAATAATTATTAGACCTAAAGAGACAACTTCATTGAGATTACAAATCTATACTATATAACTTGGAATAAGAAAATCCAAAGAAATGGTATTCATCCATGTTTAGGACAATCAAATAGCCCATGGTCCCAAAATCTACTAAAGTTGATGAATCTATCTCAGATATCATATTCTACCCTGTATATAAAATTTAGAATTATCTTATATAAAATTTTAAATTCATATTCCTATTTTTATATATTTATATAACTATCATGTATGATATTCTATTACTATTTCAGAATATCAAAATCGATTGTCTCATTTAAAATTAAGATTTCTAAAACCTCAAAAGCTAATGAGTATTGGATACTAGAGAAAAAGTTTCCCACGTAGCTAATGTATTCTACGTCCACTAATATGAGTATTTTAATTAGGATAAAGTTTCCCATAATGCCAGACACTATTTCCCTCTCACATGGGGTTCTTTTATTGTTTTCTCTCTCTTACTTTGATCATATACGCTCATGTCGATGATATCGTTCTTCACACTGTCATTGGTGTGACATACATATTCACCTTCACATTCTCCTCTCTTGATCATGTGGGCTCGATGTGGTTGATGTCGTTCCTTAAACCACTATTGGTGTGGCATGGGATATTCCCTCACACTTGTAGCATAGAGAAACTTCTTCCTTAGAACTATCTTAGTAAAATTCAAACCTTTCAATTCCCTAGCAATTGTACAAAAAACTCGAGTTATGTTATGAAGGGGGGTGAATGTTCACGTACGTGAACAACTCACAGCCGTTTAGATGGAACATTCCCACAGAATAGATTCCATCTGAACGATTGTGAGTTCACGTACGCTCACTTATGTGAACATTCCTTGCACTCTATATTATGTGCCTAATGGGGATCGATCTAGTGTATAAGCAGTAAATTAAACCAACTTAATATGTCATAGGTTAAAGGGCTTGATGTAACGCATTTCAACAGTTTTGAAGCTTTTGACGTATCGATCAAGTATCTAACAAGTTCCTTTCGGATTTCCTTCTTGTCATCATTTTGTATTATCACAACCATAGTAACATTTTATGCATATTGGGCACTACTTTAATTACACTAACAAAAACATTATATATCAATATGACAACACGCATGCATGTATACCTTCATAGAAAACACAAATACACATAAGAAAACATAGTTTATTAATTGAACCTAATAAATGTAGAATTTCTACTTAGAGATGTATAAGAAGAGCCATGCAACCATTAATTTCATCATTATCATGAGATGTATTTTGGTTGAAGCCTTGTAGATAGACTAGTTAGTAGCCGACCATATATATATACCAGCAAAAGATATGAAAGGGAAACTGGTTGGTAATGGACAACCTACAAGACATTCGATTTTTTTTTTTTTGGTTTTTTGTAGTTGAGAAATACTTTTCATGGGTTAGGATTTGATGAAGAAGGGTATATTGTGTGAAAGCTAAGACTAGAGGGGGTGTTGGTAACAGCTCATTTATAACATCTTTCAACAACTAATCCTACCCTCTTTATCTGTTACTCCTGTCCATTTATATATTCAAATTAAGTAGTTTCCATAATTTCCCTAACTCCCTCTTCTTTCAGAATCACTATAAAGACCTTTAATTAGCCACTAAAACTGTTGCTATCTAGAGAATGGAAGGGTCAGAGAGGCTTATTATGATCATAATCTGACTGTACTTTGAGGTATTGACTTAAAAGGCATGGTGTACCCATCCATCATCCCTGCAACTTACCTACTAGATGATATATTAAGGGTATCAATTTGGAATTGAAATCGAATACCGATACTGAAATCGACCATATAAAACCGTATTGACGAATTGAACCAAAGGGGAACTAGTATGATTTCGATATTCAAAAAAAGCATTTTCTCGGTTCGGTATGGTATTAGTTTCTAATGCATAACCGTTGGGTATGTACTGAACCGTATGGAATTGTTGTTTTTTAACTGAACCGAGAATACAGACTACGCATGTATGTTCCGTAAAAGCAAAAGACAAAACGTCAAGTCCCTAAGAAGGTAACACCTAACCAAGTAATCATTCTAATCCTATTATCATTATTTCGAGGACTGAGTTTCCCTCTACCCGAGCATGGGCCTTGGTGCAACGGTAAAGGTTGTTCCATTGTGACCAAGTGGTCACGGGTCCGAGTTTAGAAACAGTCTTTCTGCAAAAGTAGGGTAAGGCTGCATACATTACGACCTTCCCCAAACCCTGCAATGGCAAACCTTGTGCACTGGGTACACCTTTTTTTAGTTTCCCTCCACCCACGATGAATGGGATCCCATTCACCGCGGGGTGGGAGAGGGCGGGATAAGGTAGTGGGAGGGTATTTTGGAACATACTAAAATCCGAGGAGGGGTTTGTGAACCCTAGGATGGTAGATGAACCATCCTCTATGGGTGGAGGAAAACTTGGTCCTAATTTATATAAAGAAGAAGAAATTCGAAAGCTCCTTCATACTTGGTTGTGCGACGCTTTTCTTCTCTCTCATCCAGTCGACTCTCAATCCCTCTTCAATCTTCCCTAACCTTTGAGATAGAGTTGTGGAGTATTACAGTCTCATTCCCATATCAGCCTCCTGAAGCACAAAAACCGTATCTATATCGAATAAGAAACCGTATTTATATCGAATAGAAATTGTATTGAAATTGTACTGAATCGGTACAATATTAGTATGAAAAATACAAAAATATTCTCGATACGGTATGATTTTGAGATCTACCTTTTGTCTTCTGTACCTAACCAAAACCGTACCGATTGACACCCTTAAATTTTATATATGTGATGCATGCATAGGAAACTATCATGCATCATCTTTTTGACATGGTGGGCCGGGAAGCTAAGGTTCAAAGTCATATTGTCAACAGAAGGTAGCCCATCTACTTCAGACCCAAGTTTGCTGCCTAAATTGGATCCATCAGGGCCCTATCACTAAGCCCACAACCAAACAAGCAAAAGTATGAAAGTATGATAGACGTTGACAAGTATGAAGGTATTGGGAAACACTTCCATCAACAAGCAAAAGAATTCTAGAAGCTTCTCACCAGCCGGCCTCCATCTATCTCACTGATCAGTCACTGATCTTAACATGTTTTCAGTTTCATACCCCAATGAGTTTGGGTCTGTGATGAGAGGAATACAAGCTGTGAACTTGGATCTGATGGTTAAGTTAATTTATGGCTTTGGTTTTACGCTAGTAGTTTAATTCTGATACTTTTTTGTTCCTTTATTTCTACTCTTTACCATGTTAAAGTTGGGTGAATTTATGTACGGTTCCTTCATGGCCCCGTTTACATAATGAAACTTCTGCCCTAAATATTCACCCTTTTTTTTAAAAAAATTTGGTAAAGAAATATTCACCATTTTTGCAGCTTAATAGTTGAAGCCCAAGTTAATGTACATGACCAAATCAACATACACTAATCTAAGTGTTGAGGGTAGGGGTGTCAATTCCAGGCCCTCACCTGCAGGCCCGACTGCAAAAACCCAAAACCGATCCGGCCCGTTTATTAAACGTGTCGGGCTCAAGCCCAGCTTGACTAATATTCGGTAGTTCCCAGTGCAAGGGTGCCACCTGACGGGCACCCAACCAGGATTGACTGATTACTAGCCCCCGACATGTTTAAAACACGTTTAGAGCCAGCTGATAACTTTGTTTAGAGCTTGTTTACTTTGCCCGACATGTTTACAGCCCATTTACAAATAAATGTGTCATTAGCCTAGTTAGACCAATTATTGGAAGCCTGATTGAAGCCGACCAACCATTTATAAACCATACCATGCTTGCCATATGCAAGCCCGATTACATATTCGGGCGGTCATAGTGTAAAGAAAAAAAAATGGTGAGGCCCGGCTAGGCCCGATCGAGCCCGACCAGTTGATGTCTTGTATTGCGTTGCTTGCAGAAGTTGGCTGATTCTGAAGGGTCGTAAAGAGGCTAAGGGCCTGAAGGGCCTACCGCCTCGAGGCCCGAATTAATCAGCCCAACTTACGTGTTATTTTTCGTTATTGACGGGCCTCGATGAGCTGGTTGGTCCATGCGAGGTTTCGGGGTGGTAGCCCTTTAGAATTTTTCTTTAGGGCTTTATGGATATTTCAGTAAATTTTCTGTATAGGGTTTTACTATAAATTTGTAGCAAGGGTTCTTTCCTATAACCAATCTGAGAGAGGTGTGAGGACCATGGATTGAGGTATCAATATCAGATCATCCAGACGTATCGGTATTGGTCGAGGTCGATATTGATACCTGGCCTATCCTAGATTAGTAGGTATTGGTATCAGATCAAGGGTAAAAAAATGTCAAATATGTGATTTTTAATGAAAAATAGGGGTAAAATTGATTGATCCGAATCGATCTCGCAATAGAGACCAATATCAATACCTTAATTTTTTGTGAGAACGAACGACTATAACCCTATTCTCCAGTGATAATAAAGCAGATCTCATCTCATTGTGAATGTAGGCAACTTTATCGAATCACATAAATCTTTATATGTAATTGTGTGATTATTGTTTGTAATTTTCATTTGTTTTTGTGAATCATTTTACATTTTCCTTTTTTTAGAATAAGCTAGCTTAATAGCAACAGCAAATGAGTCTAGCAAACCCCTTCCCTAAATTCTATTGGTCAAACGGATCCACATCCTCTACTTCCATGGGCTGTACTTTCATCCTACTTCCACCACTTCTCAGTGCGCCACCTGTTCTTTATGAGCATCCAACGGCCTGTATTGTATTAATTCAAATTTTTTTTGAAAATCTGATGAGACCCTATTTGAAGCGGTTTAAACCCCTAAACCAAACCTACTAACCGAACCAAATTTCACTCAAACCAAACCCACTTCTAATCGAACCATTTTCACCCAAACTAAACCCATCTCCGTTTCACTCATCCCCATTTCATTTGAACGAAAAGCCCTAAAAGTTGCAGAACCTCTCCATCGCTCCATCGCTCAATGTTGTTCATATGCATCTTGTCTATGGCACCGTCTCAGACAATTGAAAACCCAAAGAGATGATGATGAGTCAAGCTCTGTAGAGCCTCTTCCATTTCTCCACAGCCTCGCTCCTTCTCCTCTTCTTCCGAAAAATCAGTGTTGTGGGTATCCCAAGTGTTGGTTAGATGTATGAATGATTTTATTTCCAATAGCTTTTCCCAGCTTATGTAATATCTCTTCCAATTGACCACTTCATATCCAACAGATAAAATGTTCTCCTTCATACTTGACTTTAAGAGTCCTACGGTTCCATTAGCTCTAATACAACAGAACTCGCTTGCTGATATTGTGAATGGACAGCAGCTGTTCAGGACAACCCTAATCAATATGATCGAAGGATTTGAATTCACTGTTGCGGTGTCAATTTTTTTTTGTTAAAGCTCTCTGGCTGGTGTTTTATAAATCTAATCTTGGTGTTCTAGTCAGCTTGTAGCTGATGAAATTCTTTTTCAAGCTCTCTGCTGTACATCCATATCTTCAAAAGCAGCCACTAAAATTTGCTCTTGTTAGGAAATTAAAGAGCTCCATTCACTGCTGGACTCTGGGCTGTGGAGGAAGCTTAATTAACCCGGTCTACACTACACTGCAAAGAGCTTCGTCCCCTTCCCTTCCTTCTCCAACACTAAAAACCAAAAATGGGTTGTTTGATTGTCATTTTCTCAGCCACAATCAAGTGTGCTCTGTTTCTCCTCTGCACTCAATTGATATTGTGGATTTGTGGCAGTAAATTAAGTTCAAAACCACTAACTGAAAAGGAGAACTTTTCTATATGGAAAATATATATATCTTCTCTAATCGGAAAAATACTGCAATAACATCTATTGACCCTTGTCCTTCAACATAGTTTACTGGTGTATTATGGGTTTGGTTTACTTAAAATCAAAGAAAACCATTGCTTAAGTCTTGTCCACTCCAAAAGCCAAGGAAAGGAAAGAGCTGAACACTGAAGCCTTGACAAGTCTATTCTTCTAGTACAGCAGTTGGAGAAAAAAGACATACTACAAAGACAAAGAGCTTTATACCAGCATTTTATTGTGATTCAAGTAACTTTCTTGCTATGAGCCTTACCATGTGTGATCCTCACAAGGGATTTCAGAGTAGGCCTAGGTCATGGTAAATATTTTCAAGTATCCACCATGGCTCTCTGCAACTCAAGAGATCCTAATCTCTTTTCACAATGCCCTCTTCTCCTTCAC
Organism: Telopea speciosissima; assembly: GCF_018873765.1. Classification (NCBI taxonomy): domain Eukaryota; kingdom Viridiplantae; phylum Streptophyta; class Magnoliopsida; order Proteales; family Proteaceae; genus Telopea; species Telopea speciosissima. The sequence continues at coordinate 17,060,072 of NC_057917.1, forward strand.
TTCCAAATCTCCTCTTCTTACAGTGACCCTCAACAGTCAACACTACTGTAAATACTGTGGTTGAAAGTAAATAAAATCTTGATTATGAGTCCACAAAGCTTGATTTATAAACACAAACGACCTTGATTAATAATCCTGAAGTGACTTGTTCACCAGATAGTGGTTAAGAGAACTGAATACTGGCTTGAATCTAACAAAATTTTATATGTAGATAGTAAAATAAAAAAAGAATACAAATCAGCGTCAGCAACTAACTGATCGAGCCTATGATAACTGAGTTTTCAAATAGAGCAAGGAAAGTGGGTTGTATATAGATAGATTATCATTTCAAGATTTCCACTTCTATGTTTGATATAGAATATCATTTCAAGATCTTCACTCCTGTGTTTGATACTTGCAGGGTGGTGAATGTGAAAAATGAACATTGAGAAATTCTCTCTTATTGACTTTATATTACCAATCATCATTGCTTGAGGAGGAAGAAAAAAAGATGAAAAGAAAATTCCCTCTTCAGGAATGAGCATGGAAAAGCAGGGATAGAGACAGCAACAAGAGCATATTATTCCCAACATATTATTCCTAACACTTGGAATTCCATGATTTTGACCCACCCAATTACTAATTCACTCAAGCCCCTTAATAGAACAGCAAGGATAGATACAACAACAAGAGCATATTATTCCCAACATTTTGTTGTTTGAAATAATTAAGAAATAAAAGGGAAGTAAAAAAAAAAGGACAAAATTAAGCAGAGAATGAACAAAACCCAACTTCACAAGCTGCAATCCTTGAGACCTGATGGATTCGAACCATCATAACCTAGGAAATAATTCCTAGGTGCTCTTCCATTTTGAGCTAAGGCCTCAACCTATAAAAAAATGAAGAATTTAAAAAACTGCAAAGATCTCATGCTTCCACCAGAGTCACCCTATCCTCCATCATTATAGACTAGGCTAAACCATCCTTGTCAACAAGTTAATTTTATTCTAGCCATCTCAGCTGCTTATTCAGTTTAGGAACACAACTTTTCAAACTGGTTGATAATTGAATTGATTTTAGTAGCATAATCACAATGCCACACCCTTGGCTTAGAAATACAAACTCTCCACTATTGACAACAACCTAACAGAACAGTATCCCCCAACTGTCCAAATTCAGAAGCAATTCCAACTTTTTTATAAGCCATTACCTGTTTTGATTTATAATATCAACCCAAACACATGTGCTCAATGATGTTCAAAAATCGTATGAAAATACTGCTCAAAACAGTAGCCATAACCAATTAGGGATCCATGGCAAATAAAGGTTGTTGGCCTTTGACCTCTAGTGAAGTCTTCGTTCATGAGTTCCATGAGCTATTTGACATATTAAAAAGCTCTCAAGTTGAGGAAGGGGGGGGGGGGGGGGGAACATTGGAAAGAGAAGGTGCTGCATCAGTGAATCAAGAATTTTTATTAACCTGTCATATGGTTAATTCGGAGCAACAGAGGTCCACCGAAACCCTAGAAAACGTTCTTCTCGATAGTCACCGTGAGAAAATTTTGGTATCCTAATTGAATCTCTTACAACAGTACCATCGAAAACAAATACATCTAATTAATAAAAGGCGAAAGGTTATAGCCAAAAAAATCATCTTGAGCATCAGAAGCCTAGAAATAGCAATTAAAAGACTTGTATAGAAACCAATAATCCCGTACCCTTCCCTTGACGATTCAATAAACCAGTCAGAATATAAATTGATGAAATTTTCAGTTGAAGACTCACTGTAATCATGGAGGAGACATTTTCTAGAACAACCACTAGCATCTGATTAGAAACCCCCAAGTTTGAATGAGACTTACATTTTTGACGAGTCTAGCAGCTTGCAGCAGGAAGAAGCTGAGCTCTGAGTTTGAAGCCCGATTAGCACTGATTTTTCGGAAGAAGAGGAGAAGGAACGAGGCTGTGGAGAAATGGAAGAGGCTGTACAGAGCTTGAATCATCATCATCTCTTGGTTTTCAATAGTCTGAGACGGTGCCATAGACAAGATGCATATGAACAACATTGAGCGATGGAGCGATCGAGAGGTTCTGCAACTTTTAGGGCTTTTCGTTCAAATGAAATCGGGATGAGCGAAACGGAGATGGGTTTAGTTTGGGTGAAAATGGTTCGATTAGAAGTGGGTTTGGTTTGAATGAAATTTGGTTCGGTTAGTGGGTTTGGTTTAAGGGTTTAAATCACTTCAAAGAGGGTCTCATCAGATTTTCAAAAAAAATTGAATTAATACAATACAGGCCGTTGGATGCTCATAAAGACAGGTGGCGCACTGAGAAGTGGTGGAAGTAGGACGGAAGTACAGCCCATGGAAGTAGGCGATGTGGATCCTGGTTTTTGTGTTTTTTATCCATCACCACAGGAATCCCGAGAAGGCATTATTGTGCTTCCCAATTGGTTTATCATATAAGAAGAACAAGGATCCACCTCCAATGTAAACTGTTGGTGGAATGAGTTTAGCATCTGTCTTGCTTTTGTCATTGGTTTTCAAATCAACTGGACATCCCTATCATTTAACTGTGGCTGATATATATTGAGTCAATTCCCACTTTGTCATTTGTTGGAACTTAGAACAAGACTTTAAATTTCATGTAAAAATTAATTTCATTTAAAGAACATGAATTCTTGAAAAGGGGATAAAAACCCATATTAATACATGGTGTGAACATGGTTGAGCTACCCACCAATTTGACCCGTGGGATATTGGGTAACTCCCCTCCTATTCTAAGAAGATAATGAAGTTGTGGATGAAAAAAAAGAGGAAAGTTAGACACGATAAAGGAGAGAGAGAGAGTGAGAGGACTGAATGGTTGAGATGTTTTCCTCTCCATTTTTTGGAAGTACTTGTAAATTTTGTTTTCTTCTCATGTCTGTGTTAATGGGTTAATGAGTATAATCGTCGGATTTCTCTGTGCAATAACATTTATAGTAGTGCAATTTATGTGATTATAGAGTTATTTTATCTTAAAGGTATATATAAACGCATGGTCAACCTAGATTGCACTAGTTAGGGTGTTTAACAACCTTAAAAAGAGTATCTTTTGATACGATTCAATTCTACTGCCTTCTAAACTGGTGACACAAGAGGACCTATATTGATACTGTTAATTTCTATTTCAACTTCTACAAGGATATTTCAGTGACGTACAAACTGCTATACAAAACAGATAAGTCTTATATTACTACCCATCTTATTATAATTCTAACAATCTTAAGGTTATTAAATTGAGTATAAGACTTTAGAATATGATTGACTAATCAATACTTTGTTTACCGATATGAATAATTAACCAATTAAGTTGAAGTTATACAACACTAATTAGAGATTGAATGTCGATTATATATCTCTAAATAGTTATGTGCTTTTGATGTTATAATTGAAATCAAATGTAAGGAGAGATACTTTATTTCTCTGATATCGTATTAAGGTAAAGTTACTTTTCCCATAATAGTAACTTTGGATAAGATAGGGTTGAGATTTTGAAATGCCCCATCAGGAAACAAAGCATTTAATAATATTTCCTGAGCTTTTATAAATTCATCACCCAACGATAACTAAACAAGATTGGTGTGAGATTTTAAAATGCCACATCAGTATTTTCGATCCCAAATTATTCCACCCAACCTAAATCCCCTCTAAACAAACGGGCCTAAAGGATTTGAGAGGAAGAAAGAAGTAAAGAGGCACTTAATTGTCGGATACCTCTCCTGTCTCTTCCAAAAAAAAAAAAAAGAGGCACTTAATTGAATACGCAAGGTGCAAGGGATGGGTTGTTTTTCTTCATATTAATCTCACTAATGATATTTATCTTTCAAAAGACAAGTCTCTTTTATCAATCAACACATGGGACAATATTTTCACTATAAAACGGTCATATCATAGAGTTAACTTTTGATACCTGGCATATCCTAAATTAGTAGGTATTGGTATCAGATCAAGGGTAAAAAAATATAAAAAATGTGATTTTTAATGAAAAATAGGGATAAAATTGATCGATCCGAATCGATCTCGCAATAGAGACCAATATCAATACCTTAATTTTTTGTGAGAACAAGAGACTATAACCCTATTCTCCGGTGATAATGAAGCAGATCTAATCTCATTGTGAATGTAGGCAATTTTATCGAACCACGTAAATCTTTATATGTAATTGTGTGATTATTATTTTTGTAATTTTCATTTGTTTTTTGTGAATCGTTTTACATTTTCGTTTTTTTAGAATAAACTAACAGCCTAACAGCAAATGAGTCCAGCAAACCCCTTCACTAAATTCTATTGGTTTTTGTGTTTTTTATCCACCACCACAGGAATCCCGAAAAGACATTATTGTGCTTCCCAATTGGTTTATCACATAATAGGAACAAGGATCCACCTCCAACGTACAATGGTGGTGGAATGGGTTTAGCATCTGTCTTGCTTTTGTCATTGGCTTTCAAATTAGCAAGACATCCCTATCATTTAACTGTGGCTGATATATATTGAGCCAAATTCCACTGTCATTTGTTGGAACTTGGAACAAGACTTTAAAATTTCATGAAAAAATTAATTTCATTTAAAGAACATGAATTCTTGAAAAGGGGATAAAAACCCATATTAATACATGGTGTGAACATGGTTGAGCTACCCACCAATTTGACCTGTGGGATGTTGGATAACTCCCCTCCTATTCCAAGAAGATAATGAAGTTGTGGACGGAGAAAAAGAGGAAAAGTGGACACGACAAAGGAAGGAGAGAGAGAGAGAGAGAGAGAGGATTGAATGCTTGAGATGTTTTCCTCTCCATTTTTTGGAAGTACTTGTAAATTTTGTTTTCTTCTCCTGTCTGTGTCAATGGATTAATGAGTATAATCTTCGAATTTCTTTGTGTAATAACATTTATAGTAGTGCAATTTATGTGATTATAGAGTTATTTTATCTTGAAGATATATATAAATGCATGGTCAACCAGGATTACACTAGTTAAGGCGTTTAACAACTTTAAAGAGAATATCTTTTGATACGATTCAACTCTACTGCCTTCTATTCTGGTGACACAAGAGACGTATATTGATACTGTTAATTTCTATTTCAACTTCTACAATGATATTTCAGTGACGTACAAACTGCTATACAAAACAGATAAGTCTTATATTACTGCCCATCTTATTATAATTCTAACAATCTTAAGGTTATTAAATTGAGTATAAGACTTTAGAATATGATTGACTAATCAATACTTTGTTTACCGATATGACTAATTAACCAATTAAGTTGAGGTTATACAACACTAATTAGAGATTGAATGTCGATTACATATCTCTAAATAGTTATGTGCTTTTGATGTTATAATTGAAATCAAATGTAAGGAGAGATACTTTATTTCTCTGATATCGTATTAAGGTAAAGTTACTTTTCTCATAATAGTAACTTTGGATAAGATAGGGTTGAGATTTTGAAATGCCCCATCAACAGACAAAGTATTTAATAATATTCCCTGAGCTTTTATAAGTTCATCACCCAACGATAATTAAACAAGATTGGTGTGGGATTTTAAATGCCACATCAGCATTTTCCACCCCAAATTATTCCACCCAACCTAAATCCCCTCCAAACAAACGGGATGGGTTGCTTCTCTTCATATTAATCTTACTAATGATATTTATCTTTCAAAAGATAAGTCTCTTTTATCAATCAACACATGGGATAATTTTTTCACTACAAAACAGTCATATCATAGAGTTAACTTTTGATACTTGGCCTATCCTAGATTAGTATGTATTGGTATCATATCAAGGGTAAAAAAATGTTAAAAATGTGATTTTTAATGAAAAATAGGGGTAAAATTGATCGATCCGAATCGATCTCGCAATAGAGACCAATATCAATACCTTAATTTTTTGTGAGAACGAACGACTATAACCCTATTCTCCAGTGATAATAAAGCAGATCTCATCTCATTATGCATGTAGGCAATTTTATCGAACTACGTAAATCTTTATATGTAATTGTGTGATTATTATTTGTAATTTTCATTTATTTTTGTGAATCGTTTTACATTTTCCCTTTTTTAGAATAAGCTAACAGCCTAACAGCAAATGAGTCCAGCAAACCCCTTCCCTAAATTCTATTGGTTTTTGTGTTTTTTATCCACCACCACAGGAATCCCGAGAAAACATTATTGTGCTTTCCAATTGGTTTATCATATAATGAAAGCAAGGATCCACCTCCAACGCACACTGGTGGTGAATCGATTTAGCATCTGTCTTGCTTTTGTCATTGGCTTTCAAGTCAGTTGGACATCCCTATCATTTAACTGTGGTTGATATATATTGAGTCAAATCCCACTTTGTCATTTGATGGAACTTGGAACAAGACTTTAAAATTTCATGTAAAAATTAATTTCATTTAAAGAACATGAATTCTTGAAAAGGGAATAAAAACTCATATTAATACATGGTGTGAACATGGTTGAGCTACCCACCAATTTGACCTGTGGGATGTTGGGTAACTCCCCTCCTATTCCAAGAAGATAATGAAGTTGTGGATGGAAAAAAAGAAGAAAAGTTGACACAATAAAGGAAGGAGAGAGAGAGAGAGAGAGAGAGAGAGAGGATTGAATGGTTGAGATGTTTTCCTCTCCATTTTTGGAAGTACTTGTAAATTTTGTTTTCTTCTCCTGTCTGTGTCAATGGGTTAATGAGTATAATTTTCAGATTTCTTTGTGTAATAACATTTATAGTAGTGCAATTTATGTGATTATAGAGTTATTTTATCTTGAAGATATATATAAACGCATGGTCAACCTGGATTGCACTAGTTAGGCGTTTAACAACCTTAAAGAGAGTATCTCTTGATACGATTCAACTCTACTGCTTTCTATTCTGGTGATACAAGAGGACGTATATTGATACTGTTAATTTCTATTTCAACTTCTACAAGGATATTTCAGTGACGTGCAAACTGCTATACAAAACAGATAAGTCTTATATTAGTGTCCATCTTATTATAGTTGTAACAATCTTAAGGTTATTAAATTGAGTATAAGACTTTAGAATATGATTGACTAATCAATACTTTGTTTACCGATATACGAATTAACCAATTAAGTAGAGGTTATACAACACTAATTAGAGGTTGAATGTCGATTACATATCTCTAAATAGTTATGTGCTTTTGATGTTATAATTGAAAATAAATGTAAGGAGAGATACTGTATTTCTCTGATATCGTGTTAAGGTAAAGTTACTTTTCCCATAATAGTAACTTTGGATAACATAGGGTTGAGATTTTGAAATGTCCCCTCAGTAGTTAATATTCCTTGAGCTTTTATAAGTTCATCACCCAACGATAACTAAACAAGATTGGTGTGGGATTTTAAAATGCCACATCAGCATTTTTCACCCCAAATTATTCCACCCAACCTAAATCCCCTTTAAACAAATGGGCCTAAAGGATTTGAGAGGAAGAAAGAAGTAAAGATGCACTTAACTGTCGGATACCCCTCCTGTCTCCCCCAAAAAAAAAAAAAAAAATAAATAAGAGACACTTAATTGAATACGCAAGGTGCAGGGGATGGGTTGCTTCTCCTCATATTAATCTCACTAATGATATTTATCTTTTAAAAGACAAGTTTCTTTTATCAATCAACACATGGGATAATTTTTTCACTATAAAATCGTCATATCATAGAGTTAACTTTTGATACCTGGCCTATCCTAGATTAGTAGGTATTGGTATCAGATCAAGGGTAAAAATAATGAAAAATAGTGGTAAAATTGACCGATCTGAATCGATCTCGCAATAGAGACCAATAACAATACCTTAATATTTTGTGAGAATGAGCGACTATAACCCTATTCTCTAGTGATAATAAAGCAGATCTCATCTCATTGTGCATGTAGGCAACTTTATCAAACCACGTAAATCTCTATATGTAATTGTGTGATTATTATTTGTAATTTTCATTTGTTTTTGTGAATCGTTTTATATTTTTGTTTTTTTAGAATAAGCTAACAACCTAACAGCAAATGAGTCCAGCAAACCCCTTCCCTAAAGTCTGGATCCTTCTTGGTGGTGCACTCAGCCTGGGAAGGGTTGAGGCAAAGAGCAGCAAATCCGGAGTGGACTTGGGCAGTTTGGCTTCAACATCTCCACCCCCGCAGTTCCATGTTTGGCTGGAGACTAGTTCACAAATCACTCCCTACTGATGAGAATGTCCGTCGTAGAGCAGTTCCACTGGTGTCCAGATGTGAGCTTTGTTGGGCTGAAGAGGATTCAAGGAATCACATCTTCCTCAATTGCATTTTCTCGAACCAGATTTGGGTCGAGGTTTTAGGTCTTTTCAATGAGCATTAGAACGGTTTCCCCTCCATGGAGCTCCTTTTCTCATGGTGGCGGAGAAAAGCAAAGATAGTTTTGGTGGCTGATATCTGGAAGGCACTCCTTATAATTGTATGCCAACAAATTTGGGTGGAAAGAAATAGACGAAGGTATGACAACCAGCGCAACACTCCAATGCAAGTCATGCAACGTTGTATCGCTGAGATTGCAGATTGCTCTATAGCCAAAGGAATCCAAATTAAATCAGTAAATGATCTAATGCTAGCAAAATTCTTCAAGGTAGACACTGCAACGCCCAAATTGAAGCAAAATCTTGAAATTCGATGGAAGGCGCCCCCTGTGGGGTGGTGGAAACTGAACATTGACGGCTCTTCCATTGGCAATCCCGGCTATTCAGGTGCAGGGGGGATTTTCAGGAATCACCTTGGTGTAACAAGAAGATGCTTCTCTATTTTCCAAGGAATCGGAACGAACTTCCAAGCTAAGATGGCAGCCTTTTCTATTGGCATAAATGAGGTGAAAGATCTAGAGGTCGAGCGCCTCTGGGTGGAGTGTGATTCAGCCACGGTGGTTACTGGCATTCTTTCCTCTAAGATCCCATGGGACTTCCTTCAACGCTGGTGGACTGCTGAAAATTACCTAAAATCAATACAGTGGCGAATCACCCATTGTTATAGAGAGGGTAATGCCACAGTCGATGCCCTTGCCAATCGTGTAGCAAATTCCAAAACTTCTGAGAACTGGAACGGATCCCCTAACTTCATTGCTCATACTACTACGTGGGAAGCTTTGGGCAGACCGTACTACCGCCTCTCCAAACCTGTAGTGAGGCTGCTACGATCTTGATTGTACTTGTAATTGGCTGTTTGTGCTCTCAAGCCACATCAGCTGTTCAGTTCTTTTATTTTTGTAATTTTCATCTTACTTTCAATATATACTTGCTGACCTTTAGCAAAAAAAAATATCCACCACCACAGGAATCCCGAGAAGGCATTATTGTGCTTCCCAATTGGTTTATCATATAATAGGAATAAGGATCCACCTCCAACGTACACTGGTTGTGGAATGGGTTTAGCATCTGTCTTGCTTTTGTCATTGGCTTTCAAATCAGTTGGACATCCCTATCATTTAACTGTGGCTGATATATATTGAGTCAAATCCCACTTTGTCATTTGTTGGAATTTGGAACAAGACTTTAAAATTTCATGTAAAAATTAATTTTATTTAAAGAATATGAATTCTTGAAAAGGGGATAAAAACCCATATTAATACATGATGTGAACATGGTTGAGCTACCCACCAATTTGACCTGTGGGATGTTAGGTAACTCCCCTCCTATTCCAAGAAGAAAATGAAGTTGTGGATGGAAAAAAAGAGGAAAAGTGGACATGACAAAGGAAGGAGAGAGAGAGAGAGAGAGAGAGAGAGAGGATTGAATGCTTGAGATGTTTTCCTTTCCATTTTTTGGAAGTACTTGTAAATTTTGTTTTCTTCTCCTGTCTGTGTCAATGGGTTAATAAGTATAATCTTCGGATTTCTTTGTGTAATAACATTTATAGTAGTGCAATTTATGTGATTATAGAGTTATTTTATCTTGAAGATATACATAAACGCATGGTCAACCTGGATTGCACTAGTTAGGGCGTTTAACAACCTTAAAGAGAGTATCTTTTGATACGATTCAACTCTACTGCCTTCTATTCTGGTGACACAAGAGGACGTATATTGATTCTGTTAATTTCTATTTCAACTTCTACAAGGATATTTCAGTGACGTACAAACTGCTATACAAAACAGATAAGTCTTATATTAATGCCCATCTTATTATAGTTGTAATAATCTTAAGGTTATTAAATTGAGTATAAGACTTTAGAATATGATTGACTAATCAATACTTTGTTTTCCGATATGACTAATTAACCAATTAAGTAGAGGTTATACAACACTAATTAGAGATTGAATGTCGATTACATATCTCTAATAGTTATGTGCTTTTGATGTTATAATTGAAATCAAGTGTAAGGAGAGATATTTTATTTCTCTAATATCATGTTAAGGTAAAGTCACTTTTCCCATAATAGTAACTTTGGATAGGATAGGGTTGAGATTTTGAAATGCCCCATCAACAGACAAAGCATTTAATAATATTTCCTGAAGCTTTTATAAGTTCATCATCCAACGATAACTAAACAAGATTGATGTGGAATTTTAAAGTGCCACATCAGCATTTTTCACCCCAAATTATTCCACCCAACTTAAATCCCCTCTAAACAAACGGGCCTATAGGATTTGAGAGGAAGAAAGAAATAAAGAGGCACTTGAATACGTAAGGTGCAGGGGGATGGGTTGTTTCTCTTCATATTAATCTCTCTAATGATATTTATCTTTCAAAAGACAAGTAAGTCTCTTTTATCAATCAACACATGGGACAATTCTTTCACTATAAAACCGTCATATCATAGGGTTAACTTTTAATTCTTACCCAAAAAAAAAAGAAAGAGTTACTTTTGCTAGTGTTTGAAAATAAAATGATTGTTTTTCTTAATAAATTATTTGTGATTGTTTATCATGGGAAGACGATCAATATCGTTTTTGTGGTTGTGTGAAAGGTTTGTACTTAGGCTTGTCAATCGGTACAGTTTTGGTAAAATGGTACAGTTTCAGTATGGTACCAAAAATAGATATCCAATACCGATACCGTACCATACCATTTAGAAGTCCTATTTTCAATATCGCAACAGTACCGTGAGGGTACGGTTTCAGTACGGTATGAAAAAGGTATACACACGATACGATTTTGGTATGATATAAAAATGGTATGCATACCGTACAAAAAATGGTATGAATTCTATTTTTATAAAAAATGGTATAAAAATACTATAAATTCGACATGAAATAGTTTGAAAATCATATTTTTTAACTGCAGGGGTTCTCAGTTGTCAAATAGGATATATTTGTTAAAGTTCCCATCACCATAAGGAGAGATGTCTTTCCAGTTTCAACTCTTGAGTGCATCTACAGGAGCTCTCAATGCCCAGATAGGCTACATCTGCAGTTCCTTCCAACAGTTAGGACTTTTTAGTCCAAAATATTTATCGTAAGCCATTAGCCATGACCAAATAATCATGACCACTCAAGCAGCTGCATTCTGTTGGTATTTCAGAAACATTATGAACAGATTTCTGCTGCTTTGGTCATCACATATTTCAATATTCAGGGCTTTATCAGTCTAAAAAGTATAGAAAATAGAGAGCGAGAGAGAGAGAGAGAGCAGCAGCAGGAGCAACAACAGCATATCTTTAAACACACCACATAGAGAGAGAGAGAGAGCAGCAGCAGCAACAGCTTTGAGGAAATAAATCAGAAAATAGAAGAAGCCAAATCACAGAGAACGAAATCGAACTGAAATTTTTCACAAATTTTTCAGTGATTCACTCGAAAAAAACCACAACTACACTCAAAGGTAACCAAGAACGAGAGAGATTCATTGTGTACCTGATAAATCTCCACCTCCGCTGTTAGGGTTTTCGCTACACTGAAGAAGACGACCCTTGTGAGAGGAGTTGTGTTTGAACTTTGAAGAGGTTAAGGTTACTCCATTACTCCATTACTGTGAGACTGAAGTCTGAAACTCTGAAAATTGAAAGCGTGAAATGCTCCATTACTGTGAGACTCAAAGTCTTAAACTCTGAAAGTTGCAAGCGTGAGAGGACGAGAGGCTAAGCCGTTAAGAAATTAGGGATTTAGGTTTAGGGTCTTAGGAGTTAGAAATTAATTTTACAAATATACCCCCAAAAACGATATGATTTCGGTATGAATTCGGTATAACGGTACGGTAATGGTACATACTGACGGTATTGTACCCAATACCGATACCGTACCGTACCATGGTCAAAACCATTTGACTATACCATACCGTACCATTTTTGCAACGGTGCGGTTTAATACAGTTTTACACGGGCAGTTTCGATTTCGATTTTGGTACACGGTTTCGGTTCCAAATTGACACCCTTAAATTGTAATGGAACAGTTGTTATTATATATTTTGTGCTTTATGTAAATTTGAGAGAAAGATAAAGGAAAAATAAATTTAAAGCTCAAACATTTCCTACATGAAATGGTTCCTTATATTACTTGCAAAATGATTTCTATAGCTGCCTATTGGAAAGAATGGTTACTTTATATTACGTTTTGGACTGCACCTTTGCACAATCATTGGGGTCTAGGTTATATTTTTCAAGTGGTGGCTTTGGTCTTTGGTGATAAATTATTTTGTAGACTTTTCAAAGGGATTGTTGGAGATATAGCAGTGGTGTTGTCATTGTTGTCAGTACTATCACGATCAACACTCTCACATAGTTGTTGTATTGAGGTAATATGATAGTGTTAATAGGTGTAAAACTTTGAGTGTTAAAGCCAAGAATTTATGAGCTTTTATTTGAATTTCTTGAGATTCCAAATGTTGGAATCCACTTGGGCACCATAGCAAGCATACCATGTGCAGCGTTGTGCGGTCGCAAGTCTCAAAGCACAAAGTTTATGAGATTTTATTTAAGTTATTTCGTGATTCCATATGGTCTAGTAGAGTCTAGGTAAGTGGTCAGGTTACGAGAGTGGAAAGGTAGAAGCACCTCTTTTTGCCCGATTAAACCGGTCTCTATACAAGATGTTCGATTTTGAATGTTCTCCCTTAATATGATATCCTATACCAAATGTGGAAGACTAAATTGATATGCATCAAGTGTGTGCAAAGGAATTACTCATGTTAATTGCAAACGAAAATACTAATTATGCATACTAAAATAAATTACTTTAATAAACAAAAATTTAAACAAACTAAGTATACCCAGGAGATAAACAGATGCACTCAGGGTGGAAATGTAATTTTGAAGTTGGACATGGCTAAGGCATATGATCGCATGGAATGGGGATTTTTGGTGGAGGTGTTGTGCAGGTTTGGTTTCGGTTTGGAGTGGGTTTGCCTAATTGAGAAGACTTTGCAGAATTGTTGGTTTTCTATTCTCCTTGACACAGAGCCTACGGACTATTTTAAATTCAAGAGAGGGCTTAGGCAAGGGGACCCACTCTCCCCCCTCTTGTTTGTTTTGGCGGAGGAGGTGCTCAGTAGAGGGCTTACTAATTTATTTGCTGCTGGCAGGGCGGGCTTCTTCCATCTATCTCGAGGGTGCCCAGGTATTACTCATAGCCTTTTTGCTGACGATACTTTAATTTTTTCCAAAGGGAACAGGTCATCCATCCGTCAGATTATGAATTGCATTGCGACTTATGAAGCATGTTTGGGCCAGCTCATGAACCGTTCCAAGAGCTGTTTCGTTTTTGACCGCAAGGCTTTGCCTAGACTGTGCAAGAGGTTGATGGAGTTGACTGGATTTGAGCGAAAATTGTTGCCTATTACCTATTTGGGGGCTCCCTTATTTACAGGAAGACTAAGAGTGGCATACTTTGAAGATTTTCTGGCCAAAGTTCGAAAGAAAATTGCAAGGTGGAAAGGAAAGCTGCTCTCGGCAGGGGGGTGCGTGACTCTACTAAAGTATGTTCTCTCCTCGCTCCCTATCCACATCCTTGCATGTTTGGACATCCCTCGAACTGTAATGCAGCATTTTAACACTTTGTGTGCGAATTTTTTGTGGGGTGAACCGGATTTTGGGAACAAGAGGCATTGGGTCAGCTGGCATAAAGTGTGCAGACCTTTGCAGGAGGGGCTTCTGGGGATTAGGCCTCTAATGGAGATGAGTGTAGCCATGAGACTTAAAGGCCTTTGGAGAGTGCTTACTGATTCTTCTCTGTGGAGTAGATTCTTTAAGGCAAAATTCATGAAGGGGGAGCACATAGCTTTGGTTCAGTATCCAGCAATAGGCACTAAAACTTGGAAGGCGGCGTTGGCTTTAAAGGATCTCTTGTTGGAAAATTCGATCTGGTTAGTTGGACAAAGAAATGTGCTATTCTGGTTAGATAACTGGAGTGGTGAGGGCCCATTAATCAATTTTGTGGATGGGGCGATTCATGTAGACACTGAGCTGCGGGTAAAGGATGTTGTGTAGGGGATAGGGCATTGGGATGAGGAAATCATTGAAAGAATTGACAATGAGGGGGTGTTGGAGAGGGTGATCACTACCAATGTCCGCCTTTCGTTAAGGGATGATCGGTTGGTGTGGTCCCTAGCAGCAGATGGGAGGTTTACTCTTAAATCGGCTTGGGAATCAGTAAGGATGAGGAGCGCAAATGTGCAGTTTACGCGCTGGATCTAGAATGGGACGCTCCGTACCAAGATTGGGTTTTTCACTTGGCAAGTGTTGGTTGGCAGTATTGCCACCGATGACTCAGTAATGCGGACTGGGATACCATTGGCGTCGAAGTGCGTATGTTGTCAGCACCCCAGGTAGGAAACGGTGGCACATGTGCTGGTGTGTGGGACAGTGGCAATGAAGGTGTGGCTGTATTTTGCTAAGCTTCTTCTTGATGTGCAGGTAATTCACACTCAGGATGCAAGGGCGAGAGTATGTTTTTGGCATTCCTGCGGCACTTTCAGCAACGTGTTTGGCTATGTCATTGGGGTGATTCCTTCCTTTATTATTTGGGAGTTATGGAGGGAACAGAATAATAGAAGGCATGGAAATGGGGGGTGATCTGCGAACATGATTATTGCAGGAATATGTAGATGGATGCAGGAGATTCCCCTTCCCAAGTTCTCTTCATCGGACATGAGTTTTAGGGAGGAACTGGCTATCCAAAGTCTGAGGATTCGCCCCCCCCCACGCCAAAGCCCAGGGTGCCTCGTCCAGTGTATTGGTGCCCTCCCTTTAGAGGCGTGAAACTGAATGTGGATGGCGCCAGTAAAGGCAACCCGGGTCCGGGTGGAGGGGGAGGGATTGTTCGTAACCATGAGGGAAATCTGATTATGGCCTTCTCAAATTTTTATGGCGTTTGCTCCAACACTGAAGCGGAATTGAGGGCAATGTTGGAGGGGCTGCGCCATTGTGAAAGACTGGGTCTTGTGGGCTGCCAGGTGAATTCGGATTCGAAGACTATTGTGCAGTTCATCACTACGAAAAGGTGTGAGATATGGAAGTGCTGGTACTGGTTCGAGGAGGTTATACAGCCGGTAGAGGCCCTACAAGCAAATGTGGTTTTCTCCTTTAGGGAAAGTAACCGTGCAGCGGATTGCTTGGCTAATTTGGCTTGTGATTCAAAAGCCCATAGAGTGTTTTTATCGCAGGGGGAGCTACCCCCTAATCTGTTCAGCATTATTAGAGAAGATAAAGCAGGTCTGCCAGTGTTTCGGGTTTAGGGAGATTCATTTCTCCCGCTTCAGATGTATGGGGTTGGGTACGGTCAATCCGGAGTAGTTTTGTGAGAGGATCTGTACTCTTGGGTTTGGGGTAAGGCGGGCTATATCCCCCCCCATGTATTGTGTTTGGTTTTTCTAATAAAATCTCAGGGGCCAGCCCGGGTCCCAGTTAATATTCGGGTTTAAAAAAAAAAAAAAAAAGAAGTATACCCGGAGGAATTAAAACATGTTACTTTTATGAATGCAACTTATTATGTACACTAATGAAAAATATTTTAATTATCTACATTGTGTTAAAAAGGAAAAAAAAAAAAAAAAAAAAAAAGAAGAAAATATATCTGCATGCAAAAATGCGAAAAACACAGAGTACTGGTTTTCTCCCTGTTCAGGTGGAGACGGACTGTCGACTCACCTTCGTCTTATCAGACAGAGTAAAGGTATGAATAAGGATTTTGATACTTAGACTTCAGGTAGAATAACGAATGTAATAAATGTTTTGTTACTCAGACTTTGGGTAGAGTCATGACTGGAATTGAGACTTTCGCTACTCAAACTTCAGGCACAGTAATGGTTGCAAATGAGATTTTTGTTACTCAGTCTTCGGGCAAAGTAACGGTTGGAAATGAGACTTTCCCTACTCAATCTTCGGACAGAGTAACGACTAGAAATGGACTCAAATGTGGCCAAAAATGGTTTAAGAAAAAGGGATTTTGGTGATTTGGGTTACGGACAGGGTAACGGGAGTACGAGTTTCAAATGGAGAGGGATAAGGCTTGGAAAAAGGCTCGAAAGGGAATTTTCTTGCATGAAAACATGGAAAAGAGTAGGGGAGACACGAATCCCGAGATTGGAGCTCCTCCTCCAAAAATGGGGGGAGACTCCTATTTTAGGAGTTCTCGACACTGCAGACATCTGATCGCGGTTCTACGATCTACTGATCACAAGGTAGTGATCTTGGCCTGGTTGTGATGTCGTGGTCGCACTTTTGCATTCTTGGGGGGGGGACTTTTCTTTGGTTTTGTGAAGGTTTTGGCTTTCTTTAGGGTCCGTCCAACTGCAAGTGAGGTACCAATGATTGCCCATGTTCTGTTGTCGTCATCGTCGGGAGGGGTGGCAATTTCCAGTGTTTACACATGGCGACTTGGATGAAGAGGTATACATGAAGATCCCACTTGGTTTTTCCAAACAGGTGAGCATCGTGTTCATCGCCTTCACAAGTCTCTTTATGACCTCAAACAAGCATCTTGTAACTGGTTTTCGAAGTTCTCAATTGCCCTTCTTGATGTTGGTTTTCACAGTCCAAGGACTACTCCTTCTTGACCTTATGTGGCAGTTTATATTTTACAGTTGTTTTGCTTTATGTTTACGACATCATCATCACTAGTTATGATCCTAATTCTATCAGCATCTTGAAGCTCATCGTCCATTCCCATTTTAGATTAAAGATCTAGGACCATTGAAGTATTTCCTAAGCATTGAGGTAGCTCGCTCCAAAAATGGCATCCATCTCTCTCAACGAAAGTTTGCTTTGGACATTCTCGTTGATGTTGGTTTTCTTGGTGGTCGTCATTGTGAATTTCCCGTGGAACCCAATATCAAGCTCACACCTGACGATGGTGTAGTTCTTACTGTACTTTTCTTGGCACAAGCTCTATATCTTGTAAGTCCAAAAAACAACGTACAGTCTCACAGTCCTCTGCCGAAGCTAAATATCGTGCTATGGCATTTGCTTTGTGAAATCACTTAGCTTCAACAATTACTATCTGATTTTGGCATGCCACGCCATACCTCTATTCTTTATTGTGACAATTAGGTGACTCTACATATTGCTTCAAATCCCGTCTTCCATGAGAGAACAAAGCATATCGAACTAGTTGGTCATCTTATCCAAGACAAAATTCTTTATGGCCATATCAAGACTTCTCTCCTCCCCTCCAAACACCAAGTTGCAGATGTTCACACCAAAGCTTTGAGACGATCTAAGCTTCACAGCTTGATTGGCAAGTTAGTGTGGGATCTCCACTCTCCAACTTGAGGGGGAGTATTGGACATATTTTTCACATGTGTACAAATCTCCATTGTAATCTTTCCATATTTGTTTATATTCATTATTTGTTGTACATATCTTAGTTACCTTGTATTGGGGGATTCTTCTCCATCACTTTTGTATTTAAACATACATAATCAATGAAATAATTATTCGACTTCGGTCACAAATAGAGTTTCTTACATTTTGAGTACTGAAGGCCTCCATCATCCCTCTTTATTTTTTTTGTCCATTGATGTACATTGATTTGCTATTGCATCTGTCACCTTCTACTTTATATTGCCTCTTCGTAATCTTTTAGAGTTAATAGGAAGCCACCCAACCCTTTACATGTTATTTCTAACATTAATAGATGGATTGTTGACCTCAATATTTTGCATCAATGTGATGGTTCAGAGGCTTTCAGCAAGGATTGGAAAGGACAATGACACTGTAATTTGAAGAGCTAGACCCATGGACAGATTTTGACGATTTCGCAAAGTGGAAGTGCTGGGCTTGGGAATTAACTTTTTGTGCTATCTTTTTAACACTTCTAAGACCTTAACTATGCACAGGTCTGTAAATATTCAGGTTAAGGAGAATCACTATGTGTATATAGGTTATAAGTTAGCTACTATGGCATATAAATCCTAGGTCAGGCATGGTTTGGATTGGTGCAAAGTGGTGGGGTTCACGGAGGACCAGGGTTGTCGATCATAAAAAATAGGATAAATTACATGTCACCCCCTGATTTTCAAACCAAATGCAAATCACCCCTTGTATTAGACCCCAATATGATAAATTAGTCCCTACCGTTAGTTTTATGTTGTTAAGTGATGATGTTAGCCAATTAAATAAATTTAAATCCCTAAACTACCCTTGACATCCAAACATAGATTTTGAAGGGTAGTATTATAAATTTGATTCTAATGTTTTAGTACAAGGGTAAAATAGTCCTTTCACACCAATAACTAACAGCGGACTAACACCATTATTGTCGAGGGGGACGGATGAGTATTTTCAAAAACCAGGGGTGATTTGAGTTTCGTTTGAAAACCAGGGGGTGACGTGTAATTTATTCTAAAAATAATTTTAATACATGGAAACAATTTTCAAAATTTTTTTTTTATATTTAATTTTCAAAAAATTTTAAATTCTTTTGTTGAGAAAGGAAGGAAATGGGCCAGCAAAAATATGTTGTGACGTGCATAAATTCATTAAAAATAGCAAATTTCACGGATACCCCCTCTAAGTATTCAATATGTCACAGACACCCCAAACTTTAAAAAATATCACAGACTGCCCTTATTTTATGATTGTATTTCAACTTAGTCCACTCCGTTAGTTAAGTTATTGTTAACTCTTTTATAATGATGAAATTACCCTTTACCACATGTGAACTTCCCATAATACCCTTAAAGTTAGAACCCCAAGTACAAATCATTCTCTTCATCTTCTTCGCTCATAGTACAGCCCTTCTTCACAACGTTGTCTCTAACCATAGCAACCAGTACCGGTGGTGCGCCCGCCATATGTGTGATCTTAAACTTCCCAACCGCCCTCCTCATCTTCCCCAAATCGAACTTCCTCATCACCACCACTGTTTCTCCGACCGCCACTGATTTCACAAAGTACAGTAGCGTCGCCGGCGGTGCTACTCTCTTGGCGGACTTTGATTCTGATCACTGAAATTCTGTTTCATTAAATAATTGTTGGAAATGTAGGCTACTATGATGTAATGTAGAGGGTTCATGGTGGATCTGATTTGAAGCAAAATAACTTATTATCATATTATTGTCGTAATGCTTCGACTGCTACTTGGAATGGAAATGGCATCTGATACATTCTCTGCAGAGACACCACTTTTTCCTTGGTAATTAGGTTGGTAGTATGGAATATTCTAGATAATGCGTTTGGGATTCCTTATAAAATTGGGGGAAAAAGTACACATTTTATTGCAAATTTGTGCCATTTTTGGGTGCAGTATAATCTTCTACAGTAAGCCCTTTCTCACCTTTGTGCTCCATTTGGATAGAGTGAAATCAGTGGTGGCGAAGAGCGTCGCCGGTGGTGTTATTGCTCACCGTGCCGTCCTTTGATGTTTATGGGCTTCTGTACTGTGTGAAATCAATGGCGGTCGGAGAGACAGTGGTGGTGATGAGGAAGTTCGATTTGGGAAGATGATGGAATCTTAGTAATTTTTATTTAAATTACTAAGAAGGTAAAATTGACATTTTAACTTTGGGTGGTAACCTTGCTTAACGTCAGGGGGAAGGTTGCCATTTTGACCAAGTTTGGCAAGTCCGTGACATATTGAATACTTAGAGGTGGTGTCCATGAAATTTTCTCAAAATATAAATAGGGAAAAGTTTTCATACACGGTTGTGTAAACCCTGAATATGAGAGGGTCTCTCACAAAGAGTTGCACAAGTCATAAATCCGCACCCATTAATTAATGTCTTGAAACTCTCACCCTCTCACATACACGGTTTACACGACCGTGTATGAAACCTTTTCCCATATAAATATAAACCACCACTGAAGGCTGGAAGAGCTATTCTGATTTTATATAATAGAAGGGAATCAGACTGTGACCTGATTCCATCTACTGGATGTATAATCTTTTATTTCTCATGATGGTTTTGATGGTTAAGAATTAAAAGAAAACAGAAGTTGTGGAATGCATAAATGAATTAAGAAAGGGAAAAGGTTCTTGAACCGCTGGGAGGGTATGCTGACACCAAGGTTTTAAAATGCAGAATCAGAAACCAATTCCGATTCAGATCGGATTGGAATTGGTCGGAATCGATTCACAGATCCAAAAACAGTAAAATTTCTAGGATTTTGAGTGTGACGATTCCAATATGAGTTGGTCGATTCAGCGATCTGATTCCCAAATTTTAGAACTATGGCTGACACCCTTTATTTCTCTCTCTTCCTCTTCCTCACATGAAAATGACCTATATTGGGCATTGCAACCTTATTTTCCTATTTCATCAAAACATATATATGGGAAAAAGAACACTACCTGGTCACACGGCTTCTGCCTCTGTGTGTGTCCCCCCCGTCCCCCCCTCTTCCCCTTCCCCTTCCCCTTCCCCTTCCCCTTTTAGTAAGTGAAGTTAAAGAGTTTGAGAGACAACTGGGTTCATCTCTCCCCCCTTTTTTATTCTAAGAAGTGAAGTTAAAGAGTTTGAGGGACAACTGGCTGGGTTCATATGATCTTATAAGCTAGTCAGTTTTATGGTTTTTGTTTTGATGGGTGTGATGTCTTCATGACACTATAGCAGCTGTACAAATGGGTTCAACTTCCACATTGCTTCTCAACAAAAATGAAAAACCTTTAATTTGTGCACTATATATAGCTCGTTTGAACTTCTCAATAATCGGTTAAATGAGGCATAAGAATGGGAAAAACAAGCTTATTTCATCTTCCAATGGCTCTCCAATTGGAAGAAGATCTGATGGTCTGAATTTGATCTGGGCTAGCCATGAATCAAGTTCACCTGAGAAGGGTATCTCTCATACTATAGAGCTTAATTTGGTTTTGCCAAGAAAGGTAGGCCTCTCTGGCATAAGTTAGGCTTACTAAAGAGGAGAGGAGGTGCCAAACTGCCAACCCATCATAAGTTCATAACTTCCATTAATAAATAAGAGGGAAGCAGTTTTCTGTACGGGAGTGTGGCCTACGCCAACACTCCCATGTGTCTATCTCTCTCCTCTTTAAAATAAAGGGATAGAGATGTCTTTTCAATTTGAGAGGAGAGAGATAGACTCATGGGAGTGCTGGTGTAGGCCACACTCCCGGATAGAAAACTTTTTCCCTAAATAAAAATAGAAAATGAAATTGAAATCCAATGATAGAAAGCTTTAAATTTGGGTAAAAAGTCAAAAATTCTTATTTCTTTTAACTGGTCACTGACAATAAAAGTGTCCAGGTTCATCAGAGGAAGAAAGTACCAGAAGAGTAGTCAAAAATTCTTATTTTCTTTAACTGGTCACTGACAAGAAAAGTGTCCACGTTCATCAGAGGAAGAAAGTACCAGAAGAGTGTCCAGCAAATCATATATGTAAGCCAATACAATTTGGGAAACAAGAGATTTGCTGGAAAAAAAAAAATCTCTTTAATGTTAATGGTGACAGAAGGTAAAACATCCAATGGAACAGTGATTTCTAATTTGACACACAAATTAAGACACAAGACAGTAACTAACAAGGGGGATATGCGGTAGAGCTACACCCTTCCCCTCGTTTCTCTCGCCTGTATTTTCGCATCTTCTTATTCTCTCTCTCTCTCTCTCTCTCTCTCTCTCTCTCTCTCTTACATATCTACTACTTAAGTCACCGTATCAAGAACCTTTCTTTACTACTTGACCTCTTCCGTGCAGATTCCACTGGGAATCAGGGATCTCTCTGCTCTTTCTCTCTTGGGTCCAATAGTGTCTTAAGGTATTCTCCCATTCTCAGAACTCCACACACAGTCTCTGTCTCTATTTGCCTGGTAACTCTTTTGTTGTCTCTTCCAATTGGAATCCCCCATTACAGCTTTCTGGGTTTTCTTGTCTGTAATCACTCTGAAAAGGATTTCATTAAGAACTATATATTCTGTAAGGCTTACATTTTTGTATTTGTTTTATGGTTCTGAGGATTTTAAACTATCTGATAGAATTCATATTTCCTTGTCTGCAATATTTCTGTTCCTTTTTCATTGTGAACTTTTGAAAGGTTGTGGAGCGTGCTTTATGGATATTGTTTCTTGTTAATCTTTACTTTACTTGTTTATATAATTTGGGTCTGAAGTCGACTCTGTTTATTAGAAGAAGGCTCTGATTTTCATCATCTATTGGATTAAAAACAATAAATCAAGAAGTGGAAGAAAAAAGAATCAACCCCCTCTGTGACTTTCATCACTTGATCTTCTTTTTCTCTCTTTGAAGACCTTTATTATTAAAAGCAAAGTACAAGTAGACTGACTTATTTTTAGTACTTTTGGTGCAGAAAATGGTGTTTTTTTTGGAGGGAGGGGGGGGGGGGGAGAAGAAAGGGAGGATTTCTCAATTTTCTTCATTGGTATTGGATTTTTGTAAAATCAGGTCCTGGACTTTCTGGAATAAAACTATTATCATTTCTGTAGTGCTGGTTTTTTGGATATGTTCTCTTGTTGTCTGTGGTAATATGATGATTCTTCAAAGTTAAAACCCTCTTATCTTCTTCTAGGAACAGTAGTTTGGGTTGTCAGCTTCTCAAGAAGCCCAATGTTTGATTAGAACAAAACACTGGATTGTAATATGATATTAATGAGAGCTAATTTTCAACTAGTAATTTTCCTCTCTTGCTTGTCCTTTGCCATTGATGTTTCACTTTTCTTGTTCTGTGGCTGGCCATGTTTGTTTTAATGTAGTTGAATGAAATCAATATCGTCGGTTAATTTCTAAATGACATTCTAACCATTAACCCTTGACACTAAACGAGTTTCTGTAGGATTGGCATTTTCTCTCTCATTATTTCTGCTTCATATGTCATTCAACTGATCATTGGCTTCATGGAAGTTTGTAGATAAGTAGCAAAACAGGGCACCTGATACATCAGCTTGAGAGACCAAATCAATGGCAGTAGATGATATCTATACAGGAGATGGAACAACAGACATACATAAAAATCCAGCCATTAAGAAGGAAACTGGAAGATGGAAGGCTTGTTACTTCATTCTCGGTATGGTTCTCTGTCCACGCACCGTTATGGTATCCTGATTACCCTGGGTTCCTTAACACTTGATTCTGCTCTCACAGGAAATGAATCCTGTGAAAGATTAGCATACTATGGCATGAGTACTAATCTGGTGAACTATCTTAAGACGCGTCTCAGTCAAGGAAATGTCACTGCATCAAATAACATGACGAATTGGTCTGGAACATGCTATTTTACTCCTTTGCTTGGAGCCTTTATAGCCGATGCCTACCTGGGAAGATATTGGACAATTGCCAGTTTCTCTATCCTGTACTTCTTGGTAAGAATGATTCAAACAGAAACCTTTCATGTGGTTTGGATACTAAGGAATTCAACTTGAACATGATAAAAGGCCTACTCTTACCAGCAGACTTGGTTACTTCATCAAACCTTTGAGGGCTGAATTATTTCTCCTTGATTGTTTCATGAGAGCCAAGCAACCCACTAGTGAAATTGATTTTGGAGACTCTTCCAATCCCCCCTTTTCCATACTCATTGATCATCATCACTAACTGAAAACATTGATATGATATCACTTGGTTGTAGGGGATGTTACTGTTAACATTGTCTGCATCTGTACCTGGGCTAAAGCCATCCTGCAACAATGATGGTGTTTGCCACCCTACACAGGCTCAATTTGGGATCTTCTTTCTATCAATTTACCTCATTGCTCTTGGGACTGGTGGAATTAAACCATGTGTTTCCTCCTTTGGAGCAGATCAATTTGATGAAACTGATGAGGATGAGAAGAAAAAGAAGAGCTCCTTCTTCAATTACTTTTACTTTTCAATCAATATTGGTGCTCTTATTGCTTCCTCAGTGCTGGTTTATATTCAAATGAATGTCGGCTGGGGTTGGGGTTTTGGAGTCCCAGCTGCTGCCATGGCTATTGCAGTTTTTAGTTTCTTCACAGGTACCCGTTTGTACCGCCATCAGAGGCCTGGAGGCAGCCCTTTCACAAGAATTTTCCAAGTCATAGTTGCATCCTTCAGGAAAATCAATGTAAAAGTTCCTTCGGATGAGTCTCTTCTTTTTGAGACTGCAGACCAGGAATCAGCTATCCAAGGAAGCCGCAAACTTGATCATACAAAAGCAATGAGGTAAGTTCATTGAAAATTGAAGTTTTGAAAGCTCTCTAAGTTCCATGTCATGTTTAATCCTCAGCAAAACCCTTGGTAAACTTACACACCCTCTCTATGTCTCTGTTTGTGTTTCTCTCTTTGCCTGTTTTGTTTTACACTCCATATAAAATTTCATGGATAGACTAATTCAAGTTTTTCTTTCAAATCCAAATTGGTTTTTCCACCCTTGATTGTAGCTGCTGTTTATATTACCAAGCAGAGCATCTGAATAGTTCATCGATGTAGTGGTAGATAATATCTTCTTCTCCTTCTATATCTAATCTTAGTTCTCTTCAATTAGTTTCTTTGACAAGTCTGCTGTGGAGAATCAAGGTGACAGCATCAAAGGCTCGGTAAACCCATGGAGACTCTGCACAGTCACCCAAGTGGAGGAGCTCAAGTCAATAATAAGACTACTCCCAATATGGGCTTGTGGCATTATCTTTTCAACTGTCTATGGCCAGATGAGCACCATGTTTGTTTTACAAGGAAACACCATGGATCCCCACATCGGTCCCAATTTCAAGATCCCTTCAGCATCGCTTTCCATCTTCGACACAATCAGTGTCATCTTCTGGGCTCCAGTCTATGACCGCTTTATTGTACCATTCGCAAGAAAGTATACTGGACACAAAAATGGATTCACACAATTGCAGAGGATGGGAATTGGTCTTGTCATCTCCATTTTTGCAATGTTGTCTGCAGGCATTGCAGAGGTTGCAAGGCTGAATATGGTGAAGAAATATAACTACTATGACCTTGAGATCCTGCCAATGTCCATCTTCTGGCAGATTCCACAATACTTCCTCATTGGATGTGCAGAGGTTTTCACCTTCATTGGGCAGTTGGAGTTCTACTATGATCAGGCACCAGATGCAATGAGGAGTCTGTGTGCTGCTCTCTCACTCACAACAATGGCTGTGGGAAGCTACCTAAGCACTCTGCTTGTAACCATCATTACAAATCTAACCACTAGCCATGGTAGACTTGGTTGGATACCAGATAACCTCAACAGGGGTCACCTAGACTACTTCTACTGGCTTTTGGCTGGACTCAGCATCATTAACTTTCTGCTCTATCTCTGGATCTCTAAATGGTACACCTACAAGAAGGTAGCCGACTCTGTGTCTTGATAATTTGTGCATCAACCCATCTATCATATGAATTAAGATAGATAGTAGGTACTAGTGGAGTTGTAGATATGTTTCTATTTGAAAAATAATCCTTGTTTTCATTCAGTCATAGTCTCTCTCTCTCTCTCTCTCATTCCCGTTTATGTAGATTTGTTTAGATTGTAAGTCTGGCCAAGGATCAATCACACAACACAAATCTCGAAAGGAAAAAATACATATCAATTTCTATATGAAGCAAGACATGTCAGGGTTTCGCACAAAAGCAATAATCCCACATCGGATGTGAATAACTTGATGTGGAGGGTTACAAGGACTTGGACACCTTCTACTTAATGGCTAGTTATTAAGGATAAGTTTTACTCCCAACAAGTGATCTAAAAAATAGACCAAAATTAACAAATTTGAACAAAAAAGATGGTCAATTGATCAATTGTATAAAATAAAATAAAAACACAGAAAAACCAATATACATATAATCTTCAAAGAAATGGGCGAAGTTGAAGGTGGTGCTTCTAGCTACTTCATCTTCTGCATCCATCAAGAAGAAGGATGTCTGGTCTGCTTCAGCCACGAGCTTCTTTACAGGCCTCCTCACACGCTAGCTTGCAATTAGGCAAGCAACGCTCAGTGCAGATACTTGTTCCGTGGCACTGTTTTACACAAACTGGCTTGCAACTGGGCATGCACCTATTGACGCAGGCGCTAAGATCAGGTATATTATTGTCTGCACCTTGATTAATAGTTGCTAATATCATAAGCAGAGAGATGAAGAGAGTTGCAGAGGAGGCTACTTTCTTCCAATCCATCTTTTCTTTTTGTCAAATCTTCTTAGGAAGTAATCCAAGAAGACTTTGATTTGCAAGAAGAAAGAAGAAGTGGAGATTTGATTATAAGCCAGTGTTTTGTAGAAGTGGTTATGGCGAGAAAACCCAGGATAAGATTAGGAAAAATAGAGATTTTCATAACAATCACAACTACCCAGTAACAATCACAACGACCAGATAGCAATCTCTTGCCGATAACTATTTCATGACACCTAGATAAGTCAAATTATCAGTTACGGGTTCTAGAAATTTGCAAGTGTCGATCCTGGCATTCAGAGATCAGAACTTACATATATACTAGCAGTAGTCCCTGCTCAAAGATCGTAGAAGATCAATATATATATATATATATATATATGACCAGATGATTAATTTGGAAAATAACAGAGTTTGTCTATTCTTGCTCTAATTGCCCATTTGTGAGCATTAATTAGACACCTCTCTCTCTCTCTACATTTCTTAACAAAAGATACAACTGTCCTGTCGAACAGAATACATTATCTGTTCACACGACAGAATACATGTCTTGTAGTATTTGGAAAAATAACAAACCTTCGTGGTGATGATGATAATAATAATAATAATAATAATAGAACCTAAAATCGTGAAGGGGAATCCTTTGACCATGACTTTCAATGGGAAAGAGATGGTACCACGCAAGAGTGAGGGTATGTTTGATCATTCGTAAATAGTTGTGAATGTTTTAGGATCCTAGGATGGTGGTTGAACCCTTCTCGTAGAGAAAAACTTCCTCTATAATAATACGTCAAAATAAGAAAATACAATATTACCGAGGGGGAATAACTTTGATCTACATGGTTTTTGTAACGATAAGAACCTAAAGAGGTTAAGATAGAGATCAGAAGATATTGGGATAAGTTGTTCACCGTGCTTTGAAGTTCACGAGTGATCTCTTTTATATAGTATGTGAGTCTTTACATCTTTACATTTGAAATTTTGAAAATCAAAAGAAGGTTAGAGTTTGTGTTTATCCAAACTACTCTAATAACTCTATACAAGAGAGATAATAGGAAGAGAATAATACAAGAGGTTACGGTTGTTGGAGAAGCTTGGATCAGGTCAACCAGCTTTACCGTTGCTACAATTCAAATTTGAATTTGAATTTGATGTATTATCCTAAATAATTTTTTTTTTTTAAAACAAGAATGGGGAAAAGAACTTTGCCTAGTTGTGTGGCCTCTACTCTCAGACATAGGAGTGTGCAAATTATTGCCCCGTCATTGTGAAATAAAAAATCTCATTGATGTTGATGCCCATATGCGCTCTAGCTGGCCCCTGCTCTTGTGTAGGGGCCACGCGACTAGGCAATGATCTCTTGCCCAAAAAGAATTACATAACTGGAGTCTGAATGTATGACCAAATAATAAAAGCCCAGCCTCATCTCATCTCTTCTCCATAAAAAATAAGTACCAAATTGGTTGTCCATTTCAGCTTTCTTCGTATTTTCGTTCAAATGCCGTCGGCCCACATTGAATCTCTATATAGACTATGTTACCGATCAAAGCTTCGGTAAACGTCAACAAAAACTATACCTCAAACTGAGATTTCTACCATTCGACTCATGGACTAAAATCATGGATTGGAGGTCGCCAATAGAGGGAGGAGTTGCAGCAGGTGAAAGGCCACCAATAGAGGGAAAGTTGTAGCCAGGTAGAGGGGGAGTGGTAGAGGGAGAGAGGTTGCCATGGAAGGGGGAGTTGCAGCGAAGAGGTTGCTGGTGGGGGGTGGAGTTGCAATGGGGAGGGAGGTCGCCAATGGCGGGGGAATTGCAACGGAGAAGGAGGACAACGATGGAGTGAGGGTTGCAGCGGGAGGGAGGCCACCATAGAGGGAAATGCAGCGGAGAGTTCATTGGGTGGGGAGAGATTGATACGAAATGCCGGAATTGGAAGAGGAAAGATTCAATAAAAATACTTGAAATCATCTTCCATCCCTAAGTTAAATAAGTAAACAACCAGGAATAGGCAAATGATTTGATGTGTTCATGTTGTAGTCCGAACAAAGAGGAATAAATTGCAAGGGGAAGTGAGTTACTATTGAAATCTTATCATTGTAAGGGGAATATTAGGGCTGTAACAGGGTCGCGTAGGGCCGGCTTTTTAAAACCCCAGCCCAACCCTGAGTCCCCGTAGCAGGGTCTAGGCTCGGCCCGACCCTGAGTTAGGGCCTTAAAAATCCAATCCTGACGTGCCTTCAGGATCGGGTCGGGCTAACCCTTATCATAGAGTGAGGGGAGGGAGAGATACATGGATTGGACTGAATTGGGTTGGATCAGGGAGAAAACTATCAATTTTACATAAAATAATACTATAATAAAATATATTATCAGTTTTTTTCTTTTAGAATAAAATATATCATCAGTTATTATCTTCATATATAATATACATTATATAACAAAATATGTGTGACATTTAAAGTTTATGATAGATATAGTATATCAATATATATATTATAGTATAGGGGCGTTGTTCTCTATGCTGCAGTGCAGCCTGCGCTCAGGCACATGGGGGTGGGCGCAATGACCACCCACCTTGCCCCTGCATAGGCTGCCCATGTGCCTGGGCGCAGGCTGCGCTGCGGCACAGAGAACATTCTCCCTATAGTATAACTGAAAACAGGGTCGGACTGGGTTGGGCTGGGCTGGGCTAAGCTGAGCTAGGCTCAACCAAAGGCCTCAACCCTGGCCTAACAAAACCCTAACCTAGGGCCAAAAATTTCTAGCCCTAACCCACCCTTAGGTCTAGGTATATGAGCCCAGGCCCTATTTGGGCTCAGGGCGATTTCAGGCCGACAGGGCCAAACTTTGACCCTTAGGGGGGGATACTATTGAAATCAATTGGATAAATATTCTTACAAAAAAAAATAGATAACTAATGAATGAGAAGGTAACTAATATTGAAATCACAAAATAAACTCAAGTATCAAATTATCATTCATTTAACTGCCCAACTAATTTTGTATAATGAACAATGAGATCAATGGAAGCATTATTACAAATCAATTTCACTATTCATAACCTCATATTCAATATTTTTTATCGGTTTCATTTGGCTTCAGTTTTTGGTCTAGATATCAAATTGGTTTAGTGCAATCTGGTTTTCAGCCACTCTCATCATTCCCCAATCCAAAACCAGTCTTGTAAAGATCGGTTCAACTAGATTTGGCTTTCTCGATTGGTTTTACTGGTTCAGGCTAGGTTTTGACACTCCTCGTATCAAGTAGATCGAAGCAATTTTCCGTATTGTGATATTATCAATCCACACTACCGTAGAAAGAATGGTTTCTCTCTCGCACACAGTCCTGGTAGAAAAATCTTATGAAGTTGGACCCAAAATCTTTTTACTTTCTTCTCAGTGCTAAAGCTCACGGAGGCCGGAAAGCAAGAGAAAATAGTAAAACGTATTTGAGTTGCAGAAAGCAAGCTAGCTCAATAGGAGGCATAGAGGAAATCAGTGTTGTGAGATTGACTACAATATTCTATAGGCAACCAATTCCTTCCTCCTTGTTTTTCAGCTGAACTGAGAAGCTACAATCACCACACCAAACTTCTCAAAAACAAATCTAAAACTCATAATACAAACATGCCTTCTCCAGCACCTTGAAGCAATGCCCAAATCTTATCCTCCTCATC
Organism: Telopea speciosissima; assembly: GCF_018873765.1. NCBI lineage: Eukaryota > Viridiplantae > Streptophyta > Magnoliopsida > Proteales > Proteaceae > Telopea > Telopea speciosissima. The sequence goes on from NC_057917.1 coordinate 17,090,218, forward strand.
GGTCCAAAGAAGCTGAAGGAGTATTGATACCCAAAGAAAGAAGCCGCAAAGGCTGTACACCATAATACAAAACAAACATAAAATTAACCAAAAATAATTGATAACAGTTCCTCTGCAACTTGCCAAAACTGGAACATATTGAAATACCTTCCAAATCTTTGCCAATAAGATGATATGATATATGAAATCACCCAACAAATCCCTTGTGACGACCTTCTCTTATCATCAAATATTCGCCAATTTCTCCGAACCTGTAAAAACCACAAAAGAAACAAAAAAATATATATATATACCAAGCAGTAACAAAGAGCACAGCTTCCTACCTTTCAACTGGAATTCCCAGGCAGGTAACCTTAAGAAGACATCCTGGATTGACAACAGAGGAGCCCATTGCTTATGACATAGCTGGCGAGGAGCCAAACAATTCGAAAAAATCTGCATTCCACAAAAATGAAACATGACTGCGGAACACTAGACCCACACAGCAGCACAGGCACTACGACTCACTGGAATCTCCAGGTGTACAGTGGGTATAGTAACAGTTGTCAGGCTATTAGAAATTTAGGCCATAACTATATCAGAAGTCTACAGCCACAAAAGCAAAGCGAAAAATATAGAACCAAACTAATAATGGTATGGAACTAAAAAAGACATCTTTTGGGAGTGTTTAAGATAGGAACAAGATCCATATACCTGTAAACAACCGATAACAATTTCAAAATTTGACCAACTTTAACCATCAACTACAACACCCCCCCCCCTCCTTTCAACAGTCGAAGCAGGATTTGTGCACGCATATTAGAGGAGAACATTCTCTCCAGAGTCGCCTAGAGAACCTAATCATTGACAAAAACTGATCACCTGCAAAGAACACGTGCTGCCAGTTTCAGTGGAGGATATTTTACAGGATTAATCTTTCAAGAAAAAGGAAATAGTATAGATCTAAAAACAATACAAATTATCATAGAATTCACCATAAAAAATTGGAGAACTTCCAATTAAAGTTTTTGGATGTTTTCCACACACAAAAAAAAAGGAATCAGTATAGGACACCCCCCATCATTCGATTGGATTCTCTTCCCTCAATTAGCCATGCTTAAATATGCCCTCCTTGTCATGTCTACCTTTAAAACAAAAAAAAAAAAAAAAAAAAAAAACCAGGAAATACAAAATGGAAAAGACATACAAAAAGTTCTACAAGTAATAGGTGATTCTTCAGGACATCTGTTTCCTGTTGAAACAGACTGATACACTTAACATAAAAAAATAAACCAGAGAAGAATCACTATACAAATTTGTTGACAAGTTATGCCAAAAAATCGGCAATCAGCATAGAGCATTAGAGCCCAAATCGGAGGTCAAGGGATCGACAACCAGAACAAACCACAAACAAATCCACCCTCCCCCCCCCCCCCCCCCCAAAAAAAAAAAACCCCCCAAAAGAAAAGGAGGAATATAACTTGAGGTAAATTAAGGAACACTTTTTTAATAGGTAAAAATGTACTGAATGATCAAGAAAAGCAAGTTAAATCAGCAAGTCTTTCCATTCATGTATAATAGTTGTTTCTCCCAGAACTTTTTGACAATAAAACAACTATGGATAATATAGCATGAGAAAATAAACCCAAGTAAATACTCACTCCTTGGGTTTGATACATCAAGCTATTTCACTTTTGCATCTTCATGATTTGATCTTGGCAATATCTATTTACCAAGAACCATGTTACCACATCTGATGCTGTAAAAAGAATAGATTCCTCCTTTACATTGAATGGAAGAAAGGAAACCTTGAAAGTAATCATTTATGAACAAGGCATTTCACAGTTTCACAAACAGAAAGTGATGCAGTTAGGCGTAGGATAATTAGAATTTTATGTAATTTGTTTTGTTTTTTGTCTTTATCTTGTTAGATTCGTTAATAGCAAGTATGAGACAGAGTTTTAGTTGCAATCAAACTTTGTTTCAGTTTAGACTCCAATTAGGAGACTCTATTTTCTTTATATACTTGCATGTACCCACCCTGAAACAGATTTGGAAGGAAAAGTTAAAGTTTTTACCGTGTTGCTGCCAAGAGCTGTTTGCACAGGTCTCTCCCCTCTCTGAATTCTTCTCTTGTTTCAGGTGTGCTCTCCTCCACTCCTCCATCCTTTCTCTATTTCTTCTAATCTTCTTCCTCCCCTATTCTTCCTCTTCTCTTCCTTACTGTACGCTGTTTCTTACCCCTGCCCTGTTACTGTCGAACCAATTGGACTGTAAGAGATTTGATTAAATTCTCTAACAAGTAATCCATTGAGGCTGAGATTTGGGGCAAAGGAAGCCCTTCCATATGTGACCTAAGCCGCAATAACCCTCCTCCTGAATCATCTTCTACAAGAGGATTTAATCCACAATCAGATCAGGACCATTCTCTTACCGGCAGACTCCATTGCAGCAAGAGATATTATTTTATTAGCTGAGTTTTGGGATCTGTTGTTGGATGCTTCTTAGAGGATTGGGAGAGAAGATCTCTCGCATGAAGTTTCAAGTCTATCAATGGTTACGTGAAAGAGTTCGCTCATCTGAAACCTATCCTGGTCTACTGCCTTCATCTCTCCCTAAGCCAAAGCATCATCCAACAACTTCATAGCATTAACGATCATATTACAAGAAGAAAGACCATGGAAAGATATATTATAACGCCATTGAAAGATATATCATAAGAGATGACATCTGGCTGCATCTGATCTTCTAAATTTTGATCCCAAATCTCTGACGCTCTTTTAGAGTATCCAGCCTTGTAAACCCCATCCATGACTGTATTGTAGGTCACACGATTTGCGATACAGTTTCTTTGTTTCATTTCTGACTGGACCTGCAGAGCTTTTTCTAATTTACCCACAGAGCAAAGCCCATGGATTATAATATTGTGCATTATTAAATCAGGCTTGATGCCCTTATCAAGCACTTAACCCCACAATCCAAGGGCCTCTTTGGTCTTCTTGTAATGTCATAGACAGGAACATACTCGGGCTGTTCAGTGGAAGATATTTTACAGGATTAATCTTAAAAGCAAAAGAAAATAGTATAGATCTAAAAACAATAGAAATTATCATAAAAATTCACCATAGAAAATTGGTCCAATTAAATCTTTTGGACGTTTTCCACACAAAAACAGAGGAACCAGTATAGGACACCTCCCATCATACGATTGGATTCTCTTCCCTCAATTAACCATGCTTAAATATGCCTCCTCAATTAACCATGCTTAAATATCCCCCCTCGCCATGTCTATATTACAAAAGAAAAAAAGACACAAATGGAAAAGTCGTACAAAATAAGTTCTACAACTAAGGGGTGATTCTTCAGGAAATATTTTTCCTGTTGAAACAGAGATACAATTAACAGAAAACATAAACCAGAGAAGAATCACTACAAATTTGTCGACGAGTTATGCCAAAAAATCAGCAATCAGCATAGAGCATTAGAGCCCAAATCGGAGCTCAAGGATTGACAACCAGAACAAACCACAAACAAATCCACCCCCACGTACCCCCCAAAAAAAGCCCAAAAAGAAAATTAGTAGAAAAGGAGGAATATAACTTGAGGTAGATTAAAGAACACTTTTTTTAATAGGTAAAAATGTACTGAACGATCAAGAAAAGCAAGATACATCAGCAAGTCCTTCCATTCATCTATATTAGTTATTTCTAGCAGAATTTTTGGCAATAAAACTACCATGGATAATATAGCATGACAAAATAAACCCAAGTAAATACTCACTCCTTGGGTTTGATACATCAAGCTATTTCACTTTTGCATCTTCGTGATTTGATCTTGGCAATATCTATTTACCAAGAACCACGTTACCACATCTGATGCTGTAAAAAAAAGAATAGATTCCTTCTTTACATTGAAAAGAATAAAGGAAGCATTAAAAGTAATCAGTTTTCAACAAGGCATTTCACAGTTTCATGAACAGAAAGTGATGCAGTTAGGCGTAGGATAATTAGAATATTTATGTAATTTATTTTGTTTTTTGTCTTTATCTTGTTAGATTTGCTAATAGAAAGTAGGGGATAGAGTTTTAGTTGCATTTAAGCTTGTTTTCAGTTTTAGACTCCAATTAGGAGACTTTATTTTCTTTATATACTCGCATGTATTCGTGGTGAAACAGATTTGGAATGAAAAGTTAAAGTTAAAGTTCTTACCATGTTGCTGCCAAGAGTTGCGTGCACAGGTCTCTCCCCTCTCCTCTGAATTCTTCTCTCGTTTCAGGTGTGGTCTCCTCCATCCTTTCTCTATTTCTTCTAATCTTCTTCCTCCCCTATTCTTCCTCTTCTCTTCTTTACTGTACTCTGTTTCTTACCTCTGTCCTGTTACTATCAAACCAATTGGACCGTAAGAGATTTGATTAAACTTTCTAATGAGAGCAGTCCATTGAGGCTGAGATTTGGGGCGAAGGAAGCTCATTCATATGTGACCTAAGCAGCAGGAACCTCCCTCCTGAATCATCTTCTACATTAAGGATTTAATCCACAATCAGATCTGGATCATTCTCTTACCGCCAGAATCCATTGCAGCAAGAGATATCATTTTAATACCTGTGTTTTGGGATCTGTTGTTGGATGCTTCTTATAGGATTGGGACTGAAGATCTCTCGTCTGAAATTTCAGGTCGATCAATGGTTACGTGAAAGGGTTCGCTCATCTGAAACCTATCCTGGTCTACCGCCCTCATCCCTCCCTGAGCCAAAGAATCATCCAACAACTTCAAAGCATTACTGATCCTATTACAATAACAAAGGCCATTGAAAGATATATTATAAGAGATGATATCTGGCTGCATCCCCATCTTCTAAAATTTGATCGCAAATCTCAAATGCTTTTTTGAGTCTACAGCCTTGTACAGCCAATCCATGATTGTATTGTAGGCACAAGATATGCGCTGCAGTTTCTTGGTTTCATTTCTGACTGGACCTGCAGAGCTTCTTCTAAATTACCCACAGAGCAAACCCCATGAATCAGAATATTGTGCATAATTACATCAGACTTGATGCCATTATCAAGCACATCACCCCACAATTCAAGGGCCTATTTGGTCTTCTTGTCACGACATAGACCGTCCATCAAAGAGCTATATGTGACCATATCCGGCTCCCAACCTTTTGCCAGCATTTCTTTCACAAGAGTAAAGACCTCACCAAACCTTTCTACTCTACAAAGACTACGTATGAGAGTGTTGTATGTAAAAGGAATCAGGGCGACACCCATTCACAGTCATGTGTCGCCATATCTTTAAACTCTCATCAAATTTTCCACACTCACACAAACCACTAAGCATTATATTGCAAGTGACAATACTAGGAAGCAGGAGATCCTCTTAACAACTTCTCCCAAATCTCCATGGCCTTCACAAAATTCCTCTCTCGAAGAACACATCGATTATAATATTATGAAAGATCACATCAAGGGAAACACCCCTGTCAAACATTTCTTCGAACAGTTCCAATGCGTCTTCTAAATTCCCACTCTTCGTAAGACCATTTATTACCGTACCGTAACTAACAAGGTGAGGTTTGAAGCCCGGGTCCGCATCCAATCCAACAAGCCCCTGGCCTTGTCAAACCGATTTCTTTTGCAGAAAATATTGACGAAGACATTGTAGGTCTGCAAACTGTTTTAATCCCAACTGTTTCGAAATACCGAAGGAATGACTAAGCATGGTCCCACTGATTCGACCTAACGAAAGCAATGAGAAGGGAATTGTAAGATCAAATACCCGGTTGGCACCCAAAGATCTCGTCCATCTGCGTGAAGACTTCCAACGCTTTATCCGGCATGGAATCCTCTGAGTAAACCTTGATCACTGATAAGGCAATATCTTCGTAGCACTCGCATTGCTGAGCTCATATGAGCCCGAGTCACCTGAGCGACGATCCGTCAGGTGATGTAATGGAAGACTCGGGATGTGTGGGAGTAACCAGGGTTGGGTTTCGAGACACCAAATCAAAGACAATGTCCTTGTCCGCTTTGAGGAGATTCAATACCTGTTTCGCTGAGAATGGTTTTGGACACAAGGCCAAGAGGCGGAAAGGGGTTTCGTTGAATTACATTTTTTTTCCAGTCTCAGCTTCTACATTTTGATTTCCCGGCAACTAACGGAGGAAGAGAAAGCTGAACACTGGCAGTCGTTGGTAAAGAATTCGTAAATGGTTTAAAATAGGGCTGCAATAGGGTCTGGTTGGACCGGGTTTTTTAAAATCCCAGCCCAATCCTTAGTCTACTTAGTTGGGTCCATGCCTGGCCAAACCCTGACTCGAGGCCTGGAAAATCCAACCTTGATCCACCCTCAGGGTTGGACCATTAACCTTGATCACGGAGAGATGCATGGACTGGATTAATTGGGTTGGGTCTGGTGGAAAATTATCATTTTTACATAAACAATACTATAATAACATAAAGAGAAAAAAATCTCTGTTCGGGAGTGTGGCGTACACCAGCACTCCCATGAGTCTATCCCTCTCCTTCCCATGTGAAAAGACACCTCTGCCCCCTTGTTTTAAGGAGGAGAGAGATAGACACATGGGAGTGTTGGCCAAGGGTGTTAAACGGTTTGGTTTGGTTTGGTTTCGACTGCTTGAGGGTAGAAACTGTAACCAAACCGTTTAACTAAATGGTTGCATATCTAAAACCGTAACCGTTTAGTAAACGGTTTCGGTTATACAATTTTTAAATGGTTTCGGTTAAATGGTTATACATAGTTTTACACGATTTTCGGTTAAATGGTTCTACATGGTTTTACACGATTTGAGTTAGCCGATTATGAATAACATCCCTGATTTACTAAATAGTTTAATAGTTTTCCAACCAGACCTCCTGCATTTTTTAATAAAAAAATGGGTTGTAGCTTGTAGTGCATCTCTTTTAATTAGTAAATAACTTCAATGGTCGATGGATCCCATGAAAATGTTGTACCTTCAGTCACTGGTTACCCATTTTTTCTTTTTCTTTTTTTGGGTAGAAAATGGTTTACCTTCTATTTACTAATACTAAATAGTTAGGGAAAAGTTTTCATAAACGGCTGTGTAAACCGTGTATGTGAGAGGGTCTCTCACAAAGAGTTGGAAAAGTCATAAATCCCCACCCATTAATTAATGCCTTGAAACTCCCACCCTCTCACATACACGGTTTACACGACCATGTATGAAACCTTTCCCCAAATAGTTATTAGTAATTAGTTATTAATTATGAAATTATTAATTTTTTTTTTTTGAAAAAAAGAAATCATTTATTGAAGAAACGTGACTTAGTGAGTTAGTGACTTAGTGGTTAGTACTTAGTAGTTGCTATTGCTAGGTTTTGAATCTTTTGATGTTTGATTTAAACGGTTATAATCGATTGTAATTTGATTAAACGGTTTGAAACCGTTGGATTAATCGGTTAAAATCGGACAGAACCATTTACCTAAACGGTGGCATTTCTGAAACTATAACTAGACCATTATTTAAATGGTCTACTGGTTCTGGTTTAAACATTCGGTTCGAATTTGGTAAATGGTTTCGGTTTCATTTTGACACCCTTAGTGCTGGCGTAGGCCACACTCTCGTACAGAAAACTGCTTCCCTAAAATATATTATCACTTATTATCTTCATATATAACATATTATATAACATAATGTGACTGGTATTTAAAGTTTATAATATATATATAGTACATCAATATATATTTTACAACATGAGGAAAAGGACAGGGGCTACGTAGAACTGATCATACTTCAAATCATACCTCAAGAGAAGAAGGGCTGAGAAGGCACAATTCAACTCTGAAATGACCAACCCCCACCCCCCACCCCCTCCTTTGTTTTTGCTGGGCTAGATCTTCCGCTCCCGCCACGGCTGGAGAACAGCCAGGTCCGAGAAGGCAGCCTATAAATAAATAAAGTGTTGCCAACTTTTCCCCAAGCAAGAAAGCAAGCATTGCTTCTGAGATAATGGGCTATGATACATGGGATACGTTCTAAGTTCTAGCAGATCGTATTCCTTTCTAATTAATTTGTTTCTCTTTTCTTTCTTCTCTTCCTTAATTTCATATTTTCTTCCATTCTTCAATCATTACAGTTTTGTTGCCTTTTCAGAAGAACAGCAGAAATTAGCAACAGAAATGCGGAAGATAGAGTCAGCAGCAGAGAAAGAGAGCAAAGATGGGGAAGTGAGTCCGGATCCTCTCCAGCGTTATTGGAGAGGAATGTCATTGAAAAGGATTTCTCTCCAATAACGCTCTTCTAAGGCCCCGTTTCATATATATGCACGCTGATTTAACTCCGTTTTTCTCATTTTTTTTCTTAGTTTCTAATTTTCTTTTCCTCTTCCTTTTTTATAGGAATCCATAAAAGGAATCCATAAAACGTGATTGAAAAAGAAATAAGTAATTAATTTTAGAATCTAATCTCAAATATCTCAAATATCTCTCTCTCTCTCTCTCTCATACCTTATGCAAAACAATCCTGCAACTCGATTCATGGGCTGAGGTATTATCGCATCGTGAGGTATCAGTATCATATCACTTGTATCGGGGCAATATGTAACAGTTTTGGTTGTTGCCGATCTTGATATTGTGCCAATATTGTATCGGCGATACCTTACGGACAAGGGGTAAAACAATCAAATATCTTTTTTTAAAAGGAGATCAGGGGTAATTTTGTCAAATACGGCTGACCTTGTTGTTATCGTAGCGGTATCATATTGATTTTGCAAGTGATTGATACCTGATCCAATACCATGCAGTAAAACCATGGGTTCTAGTGATCGATAACGGTCTCTACCGATCCAGATCGGTCAGGTTCACCCCTGTTTCCTTCAAAAAAATCAGATCTTTTAATTTAATTTTAAATTTTACCCTTGTTTGTATTGGTCCACCGAGTTTGGATCAGCAAGAATCGGTATTGGTCTCAACCGATACTAATGCGAATCGACCGATCCGATATTGATTCTTCAAACTATGATCTTGATATTGTGTCGATACTGTATTGGTGAAATGGTACAAACAAAGGGTATAGTAGTAAAAAACCTAATTTTTTAAAAAGAAAATCAAGGGGTAAACTTATCTAATACAACTAGGGCTGCAACAGGGTCGGGTTGGGTCGGACCTTTTAAAACTCCAGCCAACCCTGAGTCCCTTTAGTTGGGCCCAAACCCGACCCGGCCCTGACTTAGGGCCAGAAACCTGACCCGCCCTCAGGGTCGGACCGAGATGACCCTGATTGGCCCTAGCCATGGGGAGGAATGGAGATGCATGGGCAGGCCAAGCTGGAAAAGGTCGATGTATGGGCTAAGTGGCTAACCAAGCTGGGAAAGGGAGATGAATGGACTGGTTAGGCTGGGAAAGGAAGATGCATGGGCTTGCTAGGCTGGGAAGAAGAAGAAAGAACAAGTACAAAAACAAAAAATAGAGGACAGGGTTGGGTTGGGCCAGGCCGGGCTCGGCACGAGGCCTCAACCCTGACCTGGCCCGACCCTGACTCAGGGCTAGAAATTCCTGACCCTGACCCGCCCTCAAGGTCAAGGTATCTCAACCCAGCCCTGTTTGGGCTCAGGGTGGGTTTGGGCCGTCAGGGCCAAACTTGCACCCCTAGATACAACCGATCAGTGTCAATGCCATATCAGGTGATCAATACTCAATCGGTAGTGTTCATCAGAACCAATGTGAGTTGCAGGATTGTTTTGGATAAGGAGAGAGGGAGAGAGAGAGAGAGACAGAGATTTGATATTAGATTCTGGATTTAATTACCTATTTCCTCTTCAATCACGTTTTATGGATTCCTCAAAAAGAGGGAGAGAGGAAAAGAGAAATAGAAAAAAATAATGAGGAATCAGAGTTAAGTATCCGTGAATGGCTATGAAACGTGGTCTTAGGAGAGCGTTATTGGAGAGGAATCCTCTTCAATGACACTGGAGAGGATCTAGACTCATGGGGAAGTATGTGGAGATGCTAGACACAGGGGTGAGGATCGCAGCTTGCTTCCATTCTCACTACCCTCATACAGCGAGGATATATGTACTACCACCCTCCGTCCAACCCTGATGACAATACTGTGAGTGTTGACATTAAGGATTTCATTCTTTATTCCATTGTATGACGCAATACCCCAGTGAAAGAAACCCCTCTCATTGTTGGAGACGGGTTTTTATCAAGGATAGGCTCCTCTAAGGCTTGTGGTTGTGCGGCCATGGTGTTGCATGCAATTCCCACATTGCCACCTTAGCATAGATTCTCATTCAATAGTTAGGCATCAAACTCCTTCAAATTTTGAGCGGCATTTTTGAGGAGCTCGATGCTCAACCATTGGATGGGCATCTGTACTGAGGAGGTGACTTGGGAATTGTGCGCAACATGATGACTGCACAACACCAGATCGCAGAGGATCCAACTCCTTTTATCAAACTGATTTTTACCCCTTTCTTTTTGGATTTGGATCCTCTGCGGCTTGGAGTTGAGTGGTCATCATGTTGTGCTCACCTCACAGGCCGCCACATGGATTTCATGCCAATCCAATGATTGGTAGATGATGATATTTCAAAATTAAAAATTACCGTTTAAAATTCAAAAATGCAAAATGCCAAGCCACCAACTACCAACCATTGGATCGGCATGAAATGCATGTGGCGGCTTGTAAAAAGAGCGCAACACGATGGCCACCAACTCCAGTCCACAGAGGATCTAAATCCTTTCTTCTTACTATTGATAAATCATACTACTTATTGTCCTATAATAATAATTGGATTTTTTAAATCATGAACTGAGAGATTGAAAGATTTCGAGTTCGTCTTGTTTAACTCTTCTGGTAAATTTTGATTGAATTTTACTGAGTATCCAATAAATCGTTTAATCAAAATATGGGGTTCATACCATAGTTGGCAAACTAGGTTTTTTTACTCGATTCGTTCTCCAAAAAACCTGGTGACTTGGGCGAGTCAAACTGAGTCATGTGTTTTTTTAATAAATTTTAATTAGTAAAATGTAAGAAAAATAAAGTAAGATTCCCTGAAAATCAGGGAATGTTTCATCTCTATTTCCCTCACAAAATGAGTATGGCAATGCTTTGTTCGTCTAAGAACTTTTTCTCCGACATAAAGAGAGAGTCAAGGGTGTCAATTGGGATGGTTCCTGGTATTTGGGATGGATCCACACCAGTACCGGTACCAAAGGTGTCAATCCCAGTACCGTCCCATTTAGTAAACGGGACCAAACCTAAATCCCAGTCCCGATTATTAACGGGACGGGACGGTATCAGTTCCTAAACGGTTCTAGGCCCAGTAAAAAAGGGAGAATAACTTTAATGGTTCCGAGATTGTTCCATTATTAGAAAGCAACTTAGAGTACGAACCCAAGATGAATTTCTTGATTTTACTTTTTCAAACTCCCTAAGATCACATGTAAATTTCTCAAAATGACGTCTAAGAATTAATGAGGACGAAATAAACAAGCTCATGTATGGTTTTAGTGCCATCACAAAACAAGTTTAGAGATATGGAACTAAAGGTCCATTGGCTAAAATCTCCATAAGAGAAAATACACTAAGATACATCAAACTACTGCCATATACCTTCCATACAATAACATGAAATATACCTTTTAAAAGGGTACTAATAGTTTCGGTACCTAACCGGTATTTCGGTACTGGTACCATTGGGAATCCCATTCCAGAACCGTCCTGTCCCATTTATTATTCGGTACCAAAATCAGATCCCAATAGCATTCTGTCTATTAATGGGACGGTCCGGTACCGGATTTTAGCGAGACGGTTCTGGGACGGTTTCCAGTTCTGGTCCCAAATTGACACCCTTAGCGAGAGAGAGAGAGAGAGAGAGAGAGAGAGAGAGAGAGAGAGAGAGAGAGAGAGAGAGAGAGAGAGAGAGAGAGAGAGAGGATTATTTCCCAAACCTTGCAGAGCTTCTAAAAGAAGTAATGGTCCATCAAGATGATAGACAGTAAGGGTGAAATAGGGTCGGATTGGGCCAGGTTTTTTAAAACCCTAGCCCAACACTGAGTCCTCTTAGCTCAACCCAAGCCCAACCTAGCCTTAGGTGGGCTGAGATATCTCAACCTAGGTCCAACCCTGCCGGGCTCAGCACAGACCAACCCGGCTCTGATCGACCCTAACTGGAATAGGCTGGGCTGGGTTGGCCCTAACTTGCCCTGGTTTTTTGCCATTTACATCGTCTTATGCATTAAAAAATGAGACACAAGTGATTGGGTATTGGTTTGTTTCATACTTAATTGACTATTAGACTTTTCTTTAGGTTAAAAAACTTAGGCCAAACTTAAATTGTAAATATTTTCGTTCAATAGATAAATTAGTCTTTTTTTTTTTTTTTTTTCTGATAAACCAATAGATAACTAGATACTAAAAAAAACTGCAAAATGTATACAATAGGTTGTAAAGCAAAACCAAATACAGGGTCGGGCCGGGTTGGGCTTAGCCTGAGGCCTCAACCCTAGCCCAGCCCGACCTTGACCCAGGGCCTGAAAATTTCCACCCTAACCCGTCCTCAGGGTTGAAAAATCCAGCCCAGACCCTGTTCAGGCTTAGGGCAGGCTCAGCCCAACAGGGCCAAACTTACACCCCTAATAGATAGAGCAATCTATCTTTTTTTTTTTTTGGTAAAAGATAGATTTATTGCAAAGAACGGGAAACACTCCTTGAGTCCAAAGTCACAGCTTCAGAAAACAAGCGATCGGAGTTGGGCTAAACCATCCTTCCCGCAACGGATAGAGCCCTCCTGGCAAGGCAGTCTGCTAGGGAGTTAGCAGCCCTTGGAATATAAGCAAAGTTACAATCATCAAAGTAGGTGGAGATATGTCTAATGTCCTCCACAATAGGCAAAACAATAAAATCCGGGATCTTCGAAGGATTCAAAAGTGAAGAAATAATGCCCAGATTATCACTTTCCACGGTGATGGAGAGAGTTCCTTCCGAGATGGCTTCCAAAAGCCCTTCTCTAATCGCCATCGCCTCACCAACCAGAATTTCATTGAAGGGAGTGGGATTTGAGACAGCAATGCAGCATCTACTAACATGGTCTCAGATGACAAAGCCAACACCACTACGCTTGGTCCCTGGATCCAACGAAGCATCACAATTGAGTTTGAAGGAACCAGGGAGAGGGGGAAGCCAAGAAACCTGCCCAGGAACTCGAGAAGGGGCTTGAGAGGGATGGGCTATACTGGTGGCCTTCAAAAATTCATCACACGCCCTCTTAGCAGCTTGGATGACCTCTTCACCAGTCCAAACCTTACCACCAAAAAGCAGATCATTCCTCGAGGTCCAAAGATACCAAAGCACGAAGCAGCAAAGAGCTGTTACCTCCTTAAAAGTAGACTTGCCCAGGTCTGCAAGGGAGATCCACGCCTGGAGGAATTGATAAGGATGAAAGTTGTCACCACGAGGCAAGAGGGGGTGAAGGTTACAACCGAACCAAACAGCTCTCGCAAACGTACACTTGAGGAGGATGTGATCAACAGACTCCTCATGGGAACCACATCTACGACAACAAGTATCAACTGGAACCTGACGTTGGTGTAGAGCAGTAGCCGAAGCCAAACCACCAGCGCAAGCTCTCCAAAGAAAGGCCTTTATTTTAGGGAGGGTATTACTCGCCCAGATTAACCTCCACACTGATCTCGGCACCAAGTCCCAAGAATGTAAATTCGCTGAGGAGGCCTTAGAAGACTCGCTTTCCATTCTTTGGTTGGAGAGAAGATGGTAAACACTTTTGACTGAGAAAAAGCCTCCTTTTGCTGCCCCCCAAATCAAACAATCACTTCTAGGAAAAAGACTCAAGTGAATTCTTCGAATAGCTTCACTATCACTAGGGTGGAAGTATTTGGAAAGGACATCCTCCTTCCATTTCCTGCAGGAATGATTAATAAGCTCCCAAACCATGCTAGGGGGTCTGGCTCCATAGGGGGGTATTGTAACCGAAAATTAGGTAGTGAAGGTACCCAATTATCCTCCCAAATTTTAATATTCATCCCTCCCCCTATTTTCCACAGCAAACCATCTTTCAAAACCTTACGCCCCTCCAAAAGACTTCTCCAAGGCCAAGATGGTTGAGCTCCCAATCTAGCAGAAAGGAAATCCCCATTGGGGAAGTAAATTGCTTTCATAAACCTGCCCCACATTGAGTCAGGCTCCTTCCACAATCTCCAAGCCATCTTAGAAAGAAGAGCTTTATTTTGAAGCTCTGGGTCTCTAAAACCCAAGCCACCAAGATCTTTAGATCTACATAATCTGCGCCAAGCAATCCAACGGATCTTCCTTTTATCTGTGTCATCCCCCCAGAAGAAGCTAGTGGCCTCCTTGCGAATCTGAGAGTGATGTGAAGCCGGAAGTTTAAAATGGGAATTAGCATAGTTCCCCATCGACAGAGCCACAGATTTAAGCATGATCTCCTTTCCTGCATGCGATAATAATCTGTTCTTCCACCCTGAGAAACGATGCCCCACCTTATCTGCTAGATCCTAGAAGAGAGCTGCTTTTGAAACCCCAAAATCTGTAGGTAAACCAAGGTATCTAGAAGGGCCTTTTGAGTAAGAGACCTTCAGGATGTGCGAGAACCATCTTCGGAAGCGCATTGCTACATTAGGGCTAAAGGTAATTGAGGACTTCTTGAGATTTACAGCTTGACCACTTGCCCTGCAGTAAACATCCACACAATCCTTCGGTTGCACACTTCTTCAAGTTTCATTTCGAAAAGCATGCAGATCATCATCGCAAAGAGAAGGTGTGTCATCGGCTCAGTCCTATTTTTTACCTTAATTCCCTCTAACCAAACCTTGTTGTTCAGAGTGGGCTATTACTGCACTTAAAGCTTGCGAGCACAGGATGAAAAGAGCTGGAGATAGAGGATCCCCTTGGCGAATACCCCTGGTGGGAATCACCTTCCCCCTAACCTCCCCATTAATGATAATGCTGTACGAAACCGTTTTGAGACAAGAGAGGACCATGTTCACCCATTGCGAGCTGAACCCCAACGTCAAGAGGACTGATTCCAGGAAATTCCACTCTATACGGTCGTACGCTTTCTTCATATCCAGCTTCAGAGCCAAAAACCTCTGCTTCCCCTTCTTCTTCTTATTAATGTAGCTGAATAACTCATGGGCCATAAGAATGTTGTCGGAGATAGAACGGCTAGGGATAAAAGCAGACTGGTTCGGAGCCACAATCTGATCCAGAACACCTTTCAACCTAGAAGCCATAATCTTCGTGATGACCTTGACAACCACAGGGCACAGACTGATAGGTCTATACTGATCTGCACTTGAGGGGTTAGAAACCTTTGGAACCAAACAAAGTAAGGTCTCATTACATTCTTGTGGGAGCATACCAGTGTTAAAAAAATTACAAACAAATGAGTGAATCTCCGGGTGAGTAAAATCCCAGTATTTTTGGAAAAAAGCCGGGGGAAGCCCATCCGGACCAGGGGATTTTAAAGGTGCCATTGCAAAAAGTGCTTTCTTGGTCTCATCTAAAGAGGGGGGGGCACACAAATAAGAATTCGTGGTTGCACCTACCTGAGGCTGCATGATAGAGAGAACATGGTTCAAAGCAGCAGAGTCCAGCCCTTCAGAAGTAAAGATGTCCTGGTAGTACTCAGTCATTAGATCATAAATCCTCTTTTCATCATGAGTCCAACGACCTTCACTGTCCTGGAGCTTCAAGATCCTATTGTGGCTACGATGTTGGATGGTGGACATGTGGAAAAATCTGGTGTTCCGGTCACCTTGTTGTAACCAACTAATGCGAGACTTTTGGCGCCATAGTTCCTCCTCTCTCTCCAATTCTTCATTAAGCAGGGTAGTGATATTCTCCTCCTGGGCATGGTAATCATCACCGATTGGTCCCTCTTGGAGCTTGATTAGGGCCAATTGAAGGTCCTTAATCTTTGTTTGGATATGACCAAAGACCTCCTTGTTCCAACGTTTGAAAACCGGCTGAATACCACTCATTTTATGATATAAGGCAGGCAGGGGATTACTAGGCACAGGGGTAGTCCAGGCTGTATTAGCTGTCTTCTCACAATCGGGGTGGCGAAACCAGGCTGACTCAAAACAGAAGAGACGCTCCCCTTTGAAACGACCACCTACTGAATCAATTATGAGGGGAGCGTGATCAGAGTTCAGAGTGGGTTTAACCAAAACCGCTGCATCCGGGTGCGAAGTTCTCCAAGCATCATTCGCCAGAGCCCTATCCAACCTGATTCTTATATTAGCCTCACCCTTCCTCTTATTACTCCAAGTAAAACAGGGACCATGAGAGCCAATATCCTCCAAAGCACAAGCTATGGTCATATCCTTAAATCCCTCAATATCTCTTTGTCCAGTACAGTTACCACCCTCCTTCTCGTGCCAGGCCAAAAAAGAGTTAAAATCACCATAGCAAAGCCACTCCATGTGTCTGCCACTTCCAATTTGGGTTAATTGCTCCCACACTTCTTTCCTTTTACTTTTAATAGAAGCACCATAAACTGAAGTCATATAAAAGAAAGAACCATCTTTATTATAAACCTTAGAATCTACTACATGGCTGTTTGAGAAAATAACATCAACAGTAGTATTATGAGTCCAAAGGAGAGCCAAGCCACCTGAGGCGCCCTTCGCATCCACTGAGAAACAAGAGTGAAAGCCTATCTTCCTACACAGCCGAGTAATATTATCCTTTCCAGCCTTAGTTTCGATCAGAAAAATTATGTCTGGCTTCTCTACATGAGAGAGGTGAACTAGGTAACGAATTGTCGCAGCCCTCCCCAATCCTCGACAATTCCAGCTTAAGATTTTCATCGATTCCCGCGGTGCTGAGCCTCCCCAGCTACCACGGGTTCCAAGTATAAAAAATGCTCCACTGCTTTTGTCTCAGTTTGAGTAGTCTCGACTGGGTCTTGCCTCTCTTCTAGACGTTCCAATCTGGGTCTCTTCTGTTTATCATGACCCGAATCAATGGCGCAAGCTGGATCATGATGGACCATCGCAAACTCTCCTTGATGTAACTGCGTCTCAACTATATCCATGGGTGAGTTGTGGGTCTCTTGGGTCGGGTGTGGTGGAGGTAATAAAGGAAAGTTGGATGGGGGAGACACTTGTTCATGAGTAGGTGAGGAGTGGATAGTGGGATTCTGATATGGTGGGTCGGTTATAGGGGGATGATTTAAGGATATAGTGGAGAGGTGTGGAATTAAATTAGAAAGAAGGGATGCCACGTCAGGGTGATTGAAAATAGGGTTACTAGCTAAGATTTGATTTAGATTGGTGGGTGGGTGACTAATATGGTTGGGATTCAAAGCTTGCGGATTTTGGGGGTGTAATGGAGGGATATTTTGTGATTGACATACCAATCCCGAAGTGGAAGGAGGGAGAGTGGTATGAGACAGCCCCGGTAATTTTGAACTTTCCATAATAACACTCTCCTTCAGAACACCGTTGGAAGAGCTTGCAGCCGGAGAAATAGAACCGGCGGTGGACACAATCTGAGACTGATTAATCAGTTGCGATGGCATGCCTTCTAGAAGTCTGGGATCCGGGGTGGTCGCCCTCGAGGAGGAGCCATATCAAAAAGTGGGAAAGGAAGGGCAGGTCGAGGCCTTTTTGCAGCCATGCTCAATACCATGCTTGTGTTCAGCATCAAAGAGGGACACACATCTCTTGACTTCATGGTCGAATAAACCACAATAATAACAGAAACTAGGCAGCCTTTCATACTTAAGAAGAACAGTGGTTTTACTCCCTGATCTTCGCTTGACTGTGATAGTCTAGCGCAGAGGTTTGATGATACTGATGTGAACCCGCGCCCTAATATACATGACTCTCGCCCCAAACTGAACACCTTGAACCAAAATTATTTGCTTGGGATGTCCAACCTTTGCTGCTAACTGAGATCCCACTTCTAAGTTGAATAATTCCAATGGGACGTCATGTATTTGCACCCAGAAATCTGTGCTATGGAATCCCCATTCTTGATTGGCATTCCAATGTTCCAACAGTAATAAGTTTCCCCCAACCGCCCAAGGGCTCTCATCCAAAACATTCAGTAAATCAAGCTCATGCTGGAATTGAAAACGATAGCGATTCTCCTGCATGGGAGTGATAATAACAGAAAATCGAGGATTCCAGGCATGAACGAGCGCTTCCGAAACAGCTTGGCGTCTGTAGGGTTTACAGAAGACAATCTGGCCCACCAGACAATTTTTATCAGCGTCCTCCAATCGATCCTCAACCCCTTCCTCTAAGGCCAGGGTATCTTCATCATCGTCATCGTCCTGGAGGGAGGTGCTTGCTGTATGAGGGGGGATCTGGGGTGACGATAGTTCAGGATTCTCTTCCATAATACAGAGAATGAAACTACCGGAGTGACAGGATCAAGTGGTAAAGGAGATCACGTACGGTGACGGAGAAGAAAACCACGCACGGCGACGGAGAAAAAACTAATTTAACGAAAAGCCCCAGCCCACCTTTTGATGTATTATATAATATATTAATTAATGTATTATATCAAACCTGCCTCATTCGCAGAGAATGAAGCCATACGAGTCTTAATTGACCGACCACATAAGAGAGGGAGCTCATATTACCAACCAACAATTCGCTCATACTACCAACCAACAATTCTAGCTTAGACTGACAATTTTAGATCTGAAAATTTTCACTTATTTTCCCTATAATGTCCCTTGCAACCAAACGGAGCCCTTAGGAAAAGCAAGCAAGGGGATCCACCAATTCCACTTCATTGTACATGTTTTTGCCAAATTTTAATTTTGGTGATGAATGGGCACATCTTTTTCTCCCCATATACATGCTCTGATCTTAATTGACTAGACTCTGCCGGATCAGAATAAGGGTTGAAATCAGTCTTTACAGATTTCACGGAATAGGCCCTTAGATCCAAAAATACAGGGATTCTAGGGATCTTTAGCATGAATTGGGTGGATCGGATCAGCCGGAATCAGAATCATTCATGATTGATAACGATCCAACCCGGTTGATTCACTGATCAAATTCCCAATTCTTGAAACCGTGTATGCTACCGAAGATCCATCCTTGTTTTTCCTGCAACTTGGCAACCATTTCTTCTCTTCAACTTTGTATTCAATATGATCATAACTGCAAGCTGACACACCTTAGATGTGAATTAAGGACATTTAGTTATTTGTATGACCATCTAAAACATTTCTTAGTAAGGCTGAGGATGTCAAATTGGAATCGAAAACGAAAACCATCCGGTTAAAACTGAATCAAAGTAAATCGATTCGATTTTGGTTTAAAAAGTTGGAAACCTTTCTCAATTTGGTTCGGTTTCGGTTTCATGCCTAAAACCATTATATCGAATCGAGTTACCTAGTTTCAAACCAAATAAGAAAAAAAACAAAAAGAGCTATCTAGTGCACGAGGCTCCCGCAACTGCAAGGTTTGGGAGGGGCAAATGTGGATGATCTGTTTTAGTGTTTGAAAAAAGTTTGGTTAACTATGATCCTAACAAATAAGAGTTTCTATTAGTGAAGATATAAAGAGTTGGGCCAAACACTTAAATAGGACCTAAACGGCTAAACCTAATATGAAACCAAATTAAAATCCACTAAGAAAATGAATAGAAAACAGAATAAAAACCGAAACGATTTGGTTCGATTTTGATTTTGAAATTGTATTCCTATTGTTGGTTCGGTTCGATTTTAGTTTTTATACTTTGTTTCTTAAATCGAACCGAATAATCGAAATCGAACCAATTAACACCCTTAAGTAAGGCTAGCCGTTTGTAATTACTTCTAAAAATATACATTACTGTTGGATTAACAAATGTAACCGCATCTTCTATGAGAAGTACTTTTCTACCCATACATGATGCATGCATTTTGTTCAACAATATCGTTGTGTTGTTCTCATGACAATCGTTATGGTGTTTTAAGCAATACTTTATTGAGTTCAGTTAATCCTTCACTTTATAAACCGCATGCATGAGTTGGTGAGAAAAGCCCAAACTATTATGCTCATTTCCTTCAAAAAATTAATTTAAGGTACTAAGGAAATCAAATTTCAAGAAGACAATTCTAGGATCGGCTTGCCTTGTTCGGATTCTGAAATCATGGAAGAGATTCAACATTTCAGCCCTTAAAGAAACGAAGAAAGAAAAAGCCAAACAGTTCCTCCTAGTTAGACTTGTATATATAAAGAATGAGTTTTTTTTTTTGGTAAAGAAGAATGAGTTTTAGGTGCATATCAAAATGATTTATTTTTTTTATGAAACAAGCATTCTTAAAATTTATTCTTGTACATTTTAATTAATATGATATTTCCTATAAATACCCCAATATTATCATTTACATATAATGTAAGTCTATTGATGTAGGATTATGCAAGACGACAGTGAGACATGGGAGGAAACCAATAAAAAGGTAAACTTTATATTTGTCAATATGATCCATTTCACAAGTGTTTTATGAAAAAAAAAAATGAATATAGCTAATATCTAATTTTATTAATTGGAAAAATTATATGTTTCAATGGCCTATGCAGATCTCGAACCTGTTACCTTTGCGTTATTAGTAAGACGCTCTAATCAGCTAATAGGCCACATAATTTAATTAAGGGTAAATATCATCCCCTCCCCTCTAAGTATCCATAATATCGAATCTCTCTCTCAAGTTTTGAATAATAATAATGCCCTCCCCTATTTTTGAAAGATTCTATCAACCTACCCTTATCCTTAAAAAACATCATTAAGTGATGACGTTGGCATTTACAAATTTTCTAAAACCCCATATTACCCTTAATTTAATTTTATTTCAATTTTACCCTCTTCAACCCCCAAACCCCTTTTGCCTTTTCTTCCCACAAAATCCCCTCTGTGTTTTTTCTTCTCTTTTGCTAGTTACTAATTCTTGGGATCCACAATTATGCAGGTTTCTTCTTCTTCTTGGTTCTCGCAATGATGTCACTACTGGGAAATTGAAGTAGACAATGTTGTATCGATCTCTAAGCCCGACGATATAAAGTAAAACAATCGCGGAAGAAATTGCCACAATCTGACATTGATTTAATGAGAATCCAATATATTCAACTCTAAATTTAAAGCATCCAAATTTTGGGTGATTAAAAATTATTTCCAATCCGAGAGGTAGATTACCTCCAAATCAAAGTTAAAGAACCTTGCAAAGGGGTGGAATAAAGACCTAGAAGGACATCTGAAGGTCAGATTCTGATTAATTTCAAAAAGAAATTCTGTAAAAAATACCCCAAAACAGGGTACCGCCAGCAGTAGTCTGTGGAGCTTCTTCAATGAGATAAAAATATTTTGATCAGTCTTCAACTAGGTATCGAGTGTTCATACTTGAGGGCTCAATACAGCCCTAAAAATTAAAGTAAAAATAATGGCCAGATTGAGAGTACCAATTCAGTCGACAGAAAGGATGAGAAAAGGGCTGGGCGGCTAATGTGGAGGGAGGGATTCGCAAAGGGGTGGTGATCGTGACGGATGGGTCATGGGAGTCTCGGTCGGTTGAGAGCGAGAAGAAGAATAAAGAAGGGGTGGATCCCACTCCAGAAGCCTTTTTTAACTCCAATTAAAGGGTAATATCATCTTTTGAGCTGCTATTTTAATACCGTTAGCCACTTAGAGTACGGTTGATAGAATCTTTAAAAAATAGGGGAGATCATTATCATTATTCAAAACTTGAGGGAGATGTTTGATATTATGGATACTTAGAGGGAAGGGATGATATTTATCCTTTACCCTTTAATTAATGATTGTATTATATTTCTCAAAAAGGTTGTTATTCATGTAACAAGGATGGGTTACATTTGAAAAAATAACAAAATGGTAAAAAAAAACTAATACACAATAAACAGTGAGACATTGAAGGATCAAACAAATGGGGCAAATTAGACATTTCATTTTCTTTTATTATAATCTTATGCCTATCTTTTAAATTGACATTAAAAATGACATTTCTGTCATTTCATCAAACTCTCTGCCCTACCCCTCTATCGCTTCCGACGGGATCGAGTTCCTATTGGCCCAAATTGAAGCCTCGTCCTCGACGAAGACAAGCCTACAGTCACTGCGGTCCAAATCGCCACTACAGTCATCATCATCTTCTTCTTCTTAACCCAAATACCTACGCTTCTTCCCCGACCCGATTTCGAAACCCCATTTTCACTCTCTGCGGCCTACATTTTGCAGATATTGGCGGCCAGCGTCTCTCTCTCCATTTTCTTACCTATACTCCTTCCTTGACCCCGATTACGAAACCTCTTTTTCAAAAACAGTAGAAAGAGTAGAAATGATGAACTGAGGAAGATCGAGTGAAGAAAAGAGAGAATCGGGAATTGAGAATTTTTCAAGGCGAAAAAGGATCATTTGATGATTTCTAATTGATTGATTCCCATTGTTACGAAGTTTCAAAGGGAAGAGATGTATCTGGATTCCATGCGAAAATCTTTCAAGGATTCTCTCAATGTTCTTGAAACTGATATTCAGCACGCCAATACATTGTAGGTTAATTGATGAGGCATAAAACACCCCACCTATCAGAGGCTGCCACATGGCTGACCTGACCTCAGTCCGAGAACCGAATTGGGCCGAGCAGAAAATCGGGCCGACCCCATCTCCGATAAGTCACCTGACAGAGCCAGACTCGCACAAACTAGCCGGTGGCTGAGGCCGAGCTCATACAGGTCAGCCATAGACTCCTGGCCGAGCTTACTACCGAGACCAACCTCTCGGGCCGACCTCCCAGGCCGAGGTGACGGCCAAGGCCGACCTACCATGCCGCCCTCCTAAGCCGACCTCCGAGGCCGAGCCCTCCTCCACTGAAGCTGCCATAGCGCCCCACCGGGGATCTCCGGGCCACGTCAGCGCATCCCAAGAATCACGGGATAAGGATCGAGCCACAATCCCAGCGCAACACGGAATCACACTCTACATGGACTCTTACCTTAAGAAGGACTCCTACCATACTAGGACTCTCCCAACCGCCTCATCTCATCCTCACTCTATAAATACCCAGGTATGGAGCACCATTCCTCATCTTGCTTTTCACTACGTAGTTACGCTGTTGCACTGGTGATCTAACTTTAGCATCGGAGAGTCCTAGGCCGGAGCCACACCAACTGTCTTGTGCTCATCACTTGGTCTTTGCAGGCTCATCCGTGGGCGAACCAAGCATCGGAGATTTCCACACGCAACATTAATTAACTTTTATTCTTTTTTACCCCTTCCGTTTACTGCTTTTTCTAATGGCGTTTCTTGAACTTCTCTTCTATGAGAGCATACCTCCTCCCCCTTATTTGCTTTGACTTTGTACTTGGAATTTATTGCTACACTGAGATAGTGCTTCATGGTTTAATATGAAGTTTCTGCCTTTAAGCTTCACTGGGTGCTTCAAATTTGCATTTTTTGCTCCAGTTTCATTCTTATTACAGCTAGATTGTAGAGAGACAAACCCATAGTTTTACATCAGTTGCAGAGTCCATGACTCAGCCATCGCATGGTGTTGCGTTGCTGCCTCCATTGTAGTGCAGAGGGAACGAGGTATTGGTGGCTTTTTTCAACACCTTCACAGGATGGCACAACACACGTGGTGGAGGTGGCACGAGCGTGACAAAGCCTTTGACGCAGACTCAAACGAGGCTGGAAATGGCATGTCTTGACTTCCAACCAGGACGAAACGGCCTATTCTAAATTCCAACTAGGACGAAAGGGCCTGTTCTAGCTTCTAGCTAGGACGAAACGGCATGTTCTAAATTCCAAATAGGACGAAACAGCATGTTCTAGCTTCTAGCCAGGACGAAACGGTCTGTTCTAACTTCCAACCAGGACGAATGCGAGATCTTACCAATGCTTGAGTAACTCTAAGGACTTTTGGGTAAAGAAAAATCATGATGAAAGAAACAAAGAAAGAAGATTGAAGATCAAATTGCTTACTTGCAGTCTGTATCCGTTGGAGTCATTATAACTTGTGAAATCCGATATTGATGAGAATTACAACTTGATATTTACACGTACTACAACTACTCTACGACCAAATCGCGTAATCTTCCAGAAACGAATTTGATGAAGCTTCACAACTCTGCCAGCGATGAACTGATGAAGCTTGCAACTTGATTCTAATGATCATGACTGTCTTCTGAAACACGGGCCAAAAAACAATACTTGATTGATAGGACACATCTTCTGAAACACAAGCCAAAAGACGTATTGCTGGAGTTACTCTCCAAGCAAGAACTACATGAATGCCCCTTGAAACACGAGCCAATGAGATATCAGTGGTAACTCCAGCGAAAGTTACAGGACAAGATGAGAGATTTACATCTTGAAAGATAAAAGGATAAAACTCTGTTGTAGACTGTTGTGTTGTTTGGCTGGGTGTCCTTTCTTTTTCGTACTCTCTTCTTTTATAATTGTTCCCTTGACGGTTGTGGTAGTTCCAGCCACTCCCATGAATATCTTCAGGTCGTTAAGTAACTACCCACAATCTCTTGCACCACCTTCCACTTTGTCATTAAAAAAAGGAACCTCTTTGATGGCAATGTGCAATGCACGGTCTTAAGGCATATATAACTTAAACAATTATTTTGTAAAAAATAGGGTGTAAACAATGTCCCTCACAATCCCGTTTGAACGAGGCCACACAAATTCGAATAGGATTGTGGATATGCTTTTGTAGTCTTAAGTTTGGTCTATTGATCGTAATACGGTGCCACTGTCTCTACTCGTTTGATCACCTTTTGTCAATTCCAACTTAAGACCGATTTAAACGACATCACCATTCACTCACGTACTATCACCACCATCCTGGTTATTAATCCAAGTATAAACAGAAAAAACCGATCTATATATCTTATAGACGTGCATATTTGACCCGCTGCATTCACATTAGCTTGGGAAGCCAGAGCCGTACGTGGGCATTCCGAATTTATCGACCGAAATAAATTCATTCGGTCTGCCTTGCGCTCGCTTGCTAAGTCCCAAAGAGGAGGCATGGCTTATTCCCGTTTGACTAGCTTGAGAGACCGATCGGTTTCTAATCATTTAGCAGCAAATTAATTCACCCAATTTGAATTACAGGCCAATCAGACGATGTTAAAGCAATTGAGAGGATAAGATTCCACCAATGTTTCAACAATTAAGGCGCTTTTGGATTTATATGATATACCCAAATACCATGGCAAATTGAGGAAATGGTGTTACCTCCCCATTGTAGACACAGTCTTGCAAGCATGTGGTGTTAACTCCACCTTGTAGGCCGATTTTTTATTTTCAAACCTTCTCAGCCAACTCTATTCTAGACACGTTTGAAAAAATCCTGTCAATCTGGGCAGCATGCATCCATGTGCAGCACCTGAGTAAGGCGGTGTGCATTGACTATCTTACCTCTGCTCGGGTAAAACGTTTGGACAGGGGTAAGATGATAAATAACCACTGTCTCATCTCAGGTGTTGCACATACAGTACTACTGCCCAGATTGACAGGAACCGGGTCCTCTGGCATGCTATCTTATTTCCTTTTCTTTTCAACATTACATGGAAAATCCACAATGTTGTTGAGTGGGTACCCCACGTATTGATTGGGAAATGTGGCCCATAGAGATCCCCATTGGAGAATTCGAGTCCACCAATTCGATCTCGCCCTTAGGAAAAGCAAGCAAGAGGATCCACCAATTCCACTTCTTAGCTAGACTGTGTCATAATAGAATAGGGGACGAAATCAGTCTCTACAGATTTCATGGAATCGGCAATTGGTTGATCGGATCAGACGGAATCAAGATCAATCATGATTGATTATTATCCAAATCGGTCGATTCACCTATATGCAATTCACAATTATTGAAACCATGTATGCAACCAAAGATCCATCCTTGGTTTTTTCTACAAGTCGGCAACCATTTCTTCTCCTCAACTTTGTATTCAGTATGATCATAACCGCATGCTGACACACCTAGTTATTTGTATGACCATCTAAAACATCTGTTAGTAAGGCTGAGGATGTCAATTTAGAATCGAAAACGAAAAACTGTACGTTTAAAACCGAATCGAAGTAAATCGATTCGATTTTGGTTTATCAATTTGGTTCGGTTTCGGTTTCATGCCTAAAACCATTATATCGAATCGAATTACCTAGTTTCAAACCAAATAAGGAAAAAATAGAGCTACCTAGTGCACGAGGCTCCCGCTACTTCAGGGTCTGAGAGGGGAAAATATTTCTTTTTAGTATTTGAAAAAAAATTTGATGGACTATGATTCTAACAAATAAGAGTTTTTCTATTGGTGAAGATGTAAAAAGTTGAGCCAAACACTTAAATAGGACCTAAACGGCTAAACCTAATATGAAACCAAATTAAAACCCACTCAGAAACTGAATGGATAACGGAATGAAAACCGAAACAATTTGATTCGATTTTAATTTTGAAAATATGTTCCTATTGTTGGTTTGATTCGATTTTGGTTTCTACATTTTGTTTCTTAAATCGAACCAAATAACCAAAATCGAACCAATTGACACCTCTAAGTAAGACTAGCCGTTCGTAATTACTTCCAAAAGTATACATTAATGTTGGATTAACAAATGTAACCAGAGTGGAAAATATAGAAAAATTGATCATGCATGCATCTTCTATGAGAAGTACTTTTTCTATTCATACATGATGCATGCATTTTGTTCAACAATATCGTTGTGTTGTTCTCATGACAAACGTTATAGTGTTTTAAGCATTACTTTATCAAGTTCAGTTAATCCTTCACTTTATAAACCCCATGCATTAATTGGCGAGAAAAGCCCAAACTATTATGCTCATTTCCTTCAAAAAAAATTAAATTAAGGTACTAAGAAAATCAAATTAATTTCAAGAAGACAATTCTAGGATTGGCTTGCCTTGTTCGGATTCTGAAATCATGGAAGAGATTCAGCATTTCAACCCTTAAAAGAAGGAAAGAAGAAAGAGCCAAATAGTTCCTTCTAGTTAAACATGTATTTATAAAGAATGAGGTTTTTTTTTTTTAGAGGTTGAGGTGCATATCAAAATGATTTATTTTCTTTACAAAACAAGCATTCGTAAAATTGATCATTGTTCATTTCATTTAATATGAGATTGCCTATAAATATCCCCTAATATTATCATTTACTTATAATGTAAAGATATGGATGTAGGATTATGCAAGACAACATTGACAAATGGGAGGAAACCAATGAAAATGTAAACATTATATTTGTTAATATAATCCATTTCACAAGTGTTTTATGAAGGAAAAAAAATTGAATGTAACCAATATCTAATTTTATTAATTGGAAAAATTATATGTTTTAATGGTTCATGTAGGTCTCAAACCTGTGAACTTTGCAGTGTTAGCAAGACGCTCTAAACAACTGAGCTAATAGGCCACAGAATTTAATTAATGTCAATTTCAATGATTGTATTATATTTCTCAAAAAGATTGTTATTCATGTATCAAGAATGGATTAAGTTTGGAAAAATAACAAAATGGTGAAAAGACTACTACACAATAAGAAGTGAGACATTGATGGATCAAACAAATGGGGCAAATTAGACATTTCATTTTCTTTTATTAGAATCTCATAACTATCTTGCAAATTGACATTAAAAATGGTATTTCTGTTATTTCATCAAACTCTCAGCCCTATGCTTCTATGACTTCCGACGGGATCGAGTTCCTGTTGGCTCAAATTGAAGCCTCATCCTCGCCGAAGACAAGCCTGCAACCACTCATCTTCAACTAAAGAAAAGCCTACAGCCACCGCGGTCCAAATTGCCACTACAGCAATCGTCTTCTTCTTCTAAACCCAAATACCTATGCTTCTTCCCCACCCGATTGCGAAACCCCATTTTCACTCTCTACGGCCAGCACTTTGTAGACATACGTGGCCAGCAATGGGCCAGCTTCTCTCTCCATTTTCTTACGTATGCTCCTTCCTGACCCCGATTGCGAAACCCCTTTTTCAAAAAACAGGAGAAAGAGTAGAAAGGAAGAACCGAGTAAAGAGAAGAGAGAATCCGGAATCGGGAATTTTTCAGGGCAAAAAGGGATCGTTTGATGATTTCTAATTGATTGATTCCATGCAAAAATCTTTCAAGGATTCTCTCAATGTTCTTGAAGCTGATATTAAGCACGCCAATAAACTGTAGGTTAATTAATTTTTATTCTTTTTTTTCTTCCGTTTACTGTTTTTTCTAATGGCGCTTCTTGAATTTCCCCAGATTGTAGAGAGAGACAAACCCAGAGTTTTGTTGCTCCGCTAACTCCGTTGCAGAGTTCGACAAATCCGACCTTAGCACGGTGCGGAGGGAAAAGGGAATGAGGAAATGAGAAAACAAGAGATTGGGGGAGAGCAAGGGAGAAGAATGGAAATAAGAGAGAAAGACTTTTTTTGGTAGAAGAAGAGAGAAGGACGATATAGATGATTTTTGAGAAAGATGGGTTAAAACCAAAAACAACAAGAAATAAAAGAGAGGGAGAGAGAGGGATATAAATGATTTTGGAGAAGATGGGTTGTATTCATTTAGGTTTTAACCCTTTTTAGAAAAAGTTAATTAAAGTACTAAATTTGAATGGGATTTCACTCAATAGCCCTCGTACATTTATTTCCGACTGTATACTTAACTGTAGTTTTAAGAGGGTAGTTACAGTCCTGTTATGTTTGCATAGATAGGGATTTGAAAATGAGAACTCTGAACTAATACTTAGAGAAAAGATTTGAAAATAAAAACTTTGAATTTTACTTCTCTTCCAAACCATACACCCAAAATATATTTGGGTTAAATTGCAACCTCCGCATTTTTAGCACGAGAGTCTAACCCACTGAACTGATAGGCCCCATGACGCTCTAACCCACTGAACTAATAGACCACATCTCTTGATTACATTGGCAAATTGGTCTTCCTGGAGGGAAATACAGCGAGAAAAGCTAGAATCTGCTTCTTGATTATCTAGACCGTTTGTATTTTTGGTGAACTCACCAAAGGAACGACGAGAAATAAAAGGCTAAATATATTACTGCTCTGTTTTGTCTAAATGTTGAAATTATGTTTGCTGCTCTGTTTTGTCTGAATGTAACAAATATGTTCGTAAACCAATTATACAATACTAGCCCAGTACATCTCCCCTGAACTATTAATTATTCGGTGTTAGAGTTGCAGTTACAATATAAATTGCTGTTAATTTTGCAATAGACAGACCAATCCCTGCCATGGTGCACCTGGTGCCTCTTCCTACATTCCTACTTGTCATAATGTTTTCACGGCAATCTTAGGAACTCTGTTAATGGGTGCTTGCAGCTCCTCATTAGTCATGGTGTGCATCAGATTAGATAGGGCTCTGCGATTATTTTCCCTTTAATTTCCCTTCAAACCAAACGGAACCCTTAGGAAAAGCAAGCAAGAGGATTCACCAATTCCACTTCTTTAGTACACGTTTTTGCCAAATTTTAATTTTGGAAATGAATGGGCACATCTTTGTTTTTTTTGTTTCCCATGTACATGTTCTGATCTTAATTGGTCACTGTGCCGGATCAGAATATGGGATGAAATCAGTCTCTACAGAATTCACGGAATAGGCCCTTAGATCCAAAAAATACAGCGATTCTAGGGATTTTGAGCATGAATTGGGTGGATCGGATCAGCCGGATCATGATCATTTATATGATTGATTACGATCCAATCCGGTCGATTCACCGATCAAATTCCCAATTCTTGAAACCATGTATGCTACCTATTTTTACATGGACTCTAAATAATAAATGGAAAGGAGAATGCCACCCGGTCAAGCAGCGCACACCGCTCCTGCACCCTGACACAAGAGCATGTGAAATGACTGCTGCACCTCCTAGAACCCTAGACATGACCAGGGGCACAGCGGTTGTTTCGCACACCCTTGATTCAAGGCGCAACCGCGGTGTGTTTGACATGACGACGGTGACATTCTTTCTCCCATAATAAATAGAGTCCAGTACTACTGGATTTATTTGATGGGCCAGGGCCCAGATAAGTTTTGGCTGGCATGTTTATATGTGGGCTGGGCTTTAGGCAGCGCAGTAGACGTATTATCTATCTTGTAGTTGTCATGTGGTAGAAAATGGCATAAAATTCACCGGTTCCTCTAATATATAATATTGAAAGTTATGAGGGTTAACTAAGAGTTGTAATCAAGAAAGTTATGTTGGGTGGAGTTGGGTCAACCGGCTCACCTAAGCGGTTGGTTTATAATGTATGCAGCCTTACCTTTGTTTTCACAAAGAAGTTGTTTCTAAACTCGAACTAGTGACCACTTGGTCACAATGGAGCAACCTTACCGTAGCACCAAGACCCGCCTTCTTTTAGAGTCCCAACATGGCTCAATATTGAGTACAACAACAATTGATAGGGTCTACTTCAGTTGTTTTATCTTGGAGATCGAATCACATGAGTGCAATTGCACAATAGAGGGCTACAACGATCTTGAAGCGAGTAATCGTTGGCAAGCCTCAACGAATCATTATCCCTGGCCTCCAATTCGCTGCCCTCTCCAATTCCTCCAATTCCTCACATATGGGGTGGAAATGATCATCCTATCCCCTGCCCGAACACACTGCCCAAGGTGGGGTCCACTCCCCCTCTGAGACGAATTGGAGGAATTGTTGTGATTATAGTAAACAGTGTTTGTAATTGTGTGATTGATTCTCCTACCGTTCATTGTCACTACAAACAATTTGATGGAGTCTAAAAGATAAGTCCTATATCTCAATTTATTTGTATTATTTACTATACAAAACTTGTCCATAATTCTCTCTCTTGAACTTGGCTAGGCTTCTTACCCAAAAAAAAAAAAAAAACAAAGAACTTGGCTAGGCTTGGGTGGGCCTAGTTTGGATTCAAAATTAATCAATTTCCCAATCCAAGCCTGCCCGAGTTACGCCCTCTACTTCTCAGGTAAGTAATGGTCCCAAGCCCATTGGACAGACCAGTCCACGTACAGGGTTCATCCAAGTCCTGACCCGAAATTAAACCATATTAGTTTTAGGACAAAGTTTTTCTTCAGCCATGGTGAGAATCCATTCACTGCAAGCTTCTTGATGGGTGTGAGACGGCGAGAGGATATCAGGAGAGTATTTTGGGAACATACTAAAATCCTATATATAAGCCGAAGAAAGATTTACATGGAATTTATAGACAAAATGAGACTTTGAAACGCAGGCTTTATGAGCCCAAAACCTTAGGATGATAGACAAAAAATCATTTTGAATGAAACTAAAGGCAACATCTTTGGATTGATCCAAAATCTCCAAAAAATAATTTAGATCAGTCCATGGCTAAGGGGACAGCAAACTTCTTTCACCTTCTATCCCATCTTCTCAATGTTAGCAAGACCTATTACAATACCAAAAAGTTCGGATTCCAGGTCGTGATGGAGTGATATAACCTGTAGCGATCAAAACGAATTTGCCATCTAACAAAATGCAGAAAGCCCAACCAGAAGATCCTAGGTCACTGGAGTTGGATCCTGCGCATATCAAAATAGGAAAGTCCAAAATAGGTAAAGCAAATAAATAAGTGACCAAGATAACATCCTCAAGATGATTAATTACATCAAGGAATGAAATGTGGGGGGTGGAGTTATGTTCCAAGGAGAGGTGGGAAAGAAACTCGGTTCTCAAACTAGAGGACCAGTTGCCTATGTATGTTTAACCCAATCACAAGAGAGGAAGGTATGCCAATGGGTTTCGGTACAAGTGTCACAGAAAGCACATGGGGTCGATCTGAGTCCATTTTGAAACAGTATCCTTAACTGGAAGCCCTGCATGTAATACACGCCCAAAAAAATTTTGAATTTAGGATGCAAATTAACCTTCCAAAAAACTTTCCACTAAGAGGTAAGAGGTAATCACGAGTATGGAGATAAGAGAGCAAAAATTTAGCAGCAAGCTTAGTACTAAATCGGTCATCTTTAGCCAATGTACACCGCCAACTATCATTAGAATAAAAAAGAGGAATATTAATAATATTAGGCTAAAAATTAGGAACAGAGGCATTAATTAAGTTAATATTCCACTGAAGAGAATTAGTAAATAAACAAACCTTTTTGGGAAAACAACAAGGGGAAGAATTAGAGTGTATGGAGAAAATCCAACGATTGAAGGAATCCAAGGATCCGTCCAAAAATGGGTACTCTGACCATTGCCCACTCTCCTCAGACTAAAAGATTTCAAAGAAGGGACAGTATGGGTAATGTTGTTCCAAGTCCAAGACCCTTTCTTATGAGAGGTTTTAGGATCACACAAGGATGTATTCGGATAATAGCGGACCTTTAGAATTTTAGCCCACAAGGAGGAATCATCAGAAAGAAGTCTCCATTCCAACTTAAGAAGGGCGTCATTGTGGGTTCTAGCTTTCTGAAACCCAGACTCCCACAGGAAATGGGGAGACAAAGAGTACCTCAAGCTATAAGAGATGCTTTTCTTTTGTTCACATTACCACTATTCCAAAAGTTTAGGCAAATAGAGCCAATTTTGCGGCAAACTTTAAGAGGGAAAGAAAAGCAATTCATAAGAAAGGAGGGAATTGAAGCTAAAATGGATTGGATTAAAATACGACGACCTACATAAGATAGAAAGTTAGATTTCCAAGAGGCTAATAGGTAGCATCCTTAGTCGTTTCGGAGATACCCAAAATTGATTGAGGCGAATTTTCTCAGAAACAGGGACAATTTTGTTGAAATAGATGCCACAAAGACCAAATGAGAGATCTCAGGGGCAGAGCGAGCCACCTTGATTCCATGAAATAAATTTAGATCGCGATAGGCCAAAAGCAGTCTAGAAAGGACCTCCATTCTAGAAATAAACAAATCAGGGCTTAACAGGCATCCTTGTCTAATGCCCCAAGTCCCCTTAAAAAAAACTGAAGGGGCTGCCATCC
The DNA here is from genome assembly GCF_018873765.1 of Telopea speciosissima. Taxonomy (NCBI): domain Eukaryota; kingdom Viridiplantae; phylum Streptophyta; class Magnoliopsida; order Proteales; family Proteaceae; genus Telopea; species Telopea speciosissima. The sequence goes on from NC_057917.1 coordinate 17,123,142, forward strand.
ATTTTAATGTAGAAGGAGATGTCATATGAGAAGACATCAAAAGGCACTATTGGTCTCCAAAACCAAAGAACTTAAAAATTGAAGTGAGAAAAGACCATTCAATTCTATCATATGTTTTTGACATGTCAATTTTAATGTCAACAAAACCTTCTTTATCTCTCTTGTGGTTCAAAAAATGAAATAGTTATTGAACAATCACAATAATATCAGAGATTTGTCTACCAGATCGAACGCATCCTGATAATGTGAAATAAACTGGGAGAGAAACCCTTTCAACTTGTTGGCAACAATCTTAGCAATGATCTTGTAAGTAACATTACCTAAATTTATAGGTCTGAAGTATCCTAGTTACATATATATTCAAATAAGTATCTTATTCCCTAGTTATATATATATATATATATATATATATATATATATATATATATATATATATATATATATATATATATATATATATATATATAAATATATGTGTGTGTGTGTGTGTTTTGGATAATTATTTCCAACGATTGTGCCGAGTTTATCCCTAGGTTTAAGTCTTTTAACCCTATTGGTAGGAGACATACTAGGCACTTAGTAGGGGTGGGTACCCTGTGGAAAGAGAGAGAGAGAGAGAGAGGGAGGGATTAAGCTCCTCTCCAGGGAACCCAGCACGTCAGGGGGGCATCCAGCTGTTGGACTATGTCGCACACATCTTTAGGCGTGCATCGAGATGTGTGCGGTACAGCCCAACCCTTAGATGCCCCCTGGACACTCCTAGGCACTGAGCTCTCTGGAGAGGAGCTGGATCCGCGAGAGAGAGAGAGAGAGAGAGAGAGAGAGAGAGTTATAGCTTTTAACTTACTCCACCCCTATTGTACAACAAAGTTACCGTGAGTAAAATCTGAACTTTTTTTCCTGGAGGGGAAGGACTGAAGGAGCAGATTTTCTATTCCTCTTCTTTCTTGCATGGGAAAGAGATTTGACTAGGTTTACCAAAAACCAAAAAACAAAAAAGAGAGAGATTTGACTAGGGAAACTAGTGTCTCAGACAAATTATCTTTTCCATGTTAATGGATAATGATTGAGTTCACTTAAAAGAAAATTTAATTATCTTAATGGGGTAGGTTTTCTAGGTGAACACCAAATTGGGGTGTTTATATATGCCATGTGGCGATGTGATTATTGCTTAAATCTTGAGGACAACTTGCCTGCATTCAACCAAAAATAAACATCAACAAATATATTATTAAGGGAATGGTTCAATACATCTTAGAGAATATGATTCAAATTAGGTTTTAGATTTAATGGATAGTGAAATCATATGGTCCAGTACTTTCTAATGCCAAAAATAGTCTCATCAGCTTTCCAACGGCGGATTTGATGGTGTTGTGTAAGTGGAGAAAATTCACTAAATGAAAGTCATATAGTTAAGATGGGCTACAAAATTTGACAGGTATATATGCAATTGAATGATTTTACTATCTATCCAATGGTTACATTGGCTACATCAGCCTTCCACACGAGAGAAATAACCACCTAGAAGTTGATCATTTAATTTAGGGAAGAAACCCCTGAAAGGCAACGTGGCCCCTATGCCTAGATACAGAGGGGCACTAAATGACCTCTCAACCCTCCATGAAAGACAGAAATTTCTTATCTTGTTGATGTTTTTGTGCATGCTCCTATTGATGCTGCCGTTCAGGGAACCCTCTCCCTTTAATTTATTTCATGTTTCCTTAGAGAAGAGAGAGAGACCTGCATGGAAAAAGATCATAATGACTTTTTAGAGGAATTCAAGTTGTTGAAGAAGCTTCATGTTACTCTCATCTTCTAATTATCTATTAGGGAGAGTGTTTCTTGTCCAAGAATGTAGACTACGTACACCGGTAGAAAACACCCAACGAATGTCCTAGAAAAGGAATCATTTCAGGGGGCATAAAAGTCATTTGAAGGAAGGGGAGGAGAGAGATAGACACATGAGAGCACTAGCGTAAGCTACACTCTTGACCAAAAAAACATTTTCCCTATTAAGTTTTACAATAATTTAAGAGAAAAAAGATCTCTACTTGGTGGTGTTTTCTACGCCCTCTTACAGGACACCGTGAGATGATGCCTCTGCCCCCTGGGTAGATACCCAAGCGTGCTCATGTATTGGTCCAGATGTTTGTGTAAGAACCATGCAACCAAGTAAAGATCTCTTACCCATAATTTAAATATTTACCACTTGCGGAGTGAAGTTAAGAGACATGAAAGCATTAATTTGCAGGCTTAAAGTGGTAAAGCCATATATGGTCCAAACTCTTAAGGTTCAACTGATCAAAGTTCTTTTTGGGCATCCTAAGGTTCAAAATTCGATAGGGTTGGTTTTGGTTTAAAAACTAACAAATTCATAAAAGAAATGGATTTCCCAATCTTTTTCCTGTGTGAACACTATCCTTTTTTCATACTTCCCTTTTTTTTTAAGCACAACTCATTAGACTTAGCCACTTTAGCATAATAAAAAAGAAAAGGTAAGGTAGAAAAAGCAGATTACTCTTTGCTGCTTTTCTCCACTCCTAGAACCCACCAGACCTGTGAACCCCATCTAGTGATGATTTTCATGCAAATCTAATCTAAATCTTTATTTATAATAACATTACCACCTCTTCATATTATAAGACCCCTTTTTGTTAATTCCAAGGCATGCCCTTGAATGATTTGCTCCCCTAACACTATTATAAGTATCTAAAGATCTCATTGGAATATTTGTAAAATCACAAAGAAGGTGTGTCTAGGGATTACCCCCAACTTGTATGTTTCTATGGACTTTGTCTTTCTCTGGTAACAAAGCCAAACTCTATATTCCTTCTTGGGATTCCTTGAGGAAAAGATTTGCCATTTTGCAATCTTATAATTGTCCTTTCATAGAGCACAAGGTTTGGTGCTTGCCCAAGAATGAAATTATGAATAGTAAATTAGGGTTTAAGGGTTTGTTTAATAGTGAGGCAGTGAGCTATCATATAATCTATAAGATCTTTTTTGAAGGGGGAAGTGAAAATCTTAAGTGTTATGGATGAAGGGTGAAAGTCCTTAATTGGAGTTGTTGGGAAAAGAAGATTCATCAAGAAACAAAGGCACAAACATCACATGCTAAAGAGGGTGCCTTTTTCATCCATTTACCTTTGTAATCATGAGGTTTCTTGTTCCTTTTCTTTTAAATCCTTTCTATATTCTTTCTATCAAATTTTCATTCTTCAATACAAGACATGTAATTATACTACATTATTGAGAGAATTCTTTCTCTCTCTCTCTCTCTTTCTCATGCATTTAGTAAAGTATTGCTCTTCTATGTGTACTACATTTAAAACTTGATTACTATGCTTGTAAAGCTTTGGAATCCTAGATTTAGATGCATTATTAGTTAAGATGATATGATTATTTCTATGATTTAATGATGGGATATCCTGAAAGTAGATTAAGTAAATGAAGTAGAAGTATGTCATCCTATGATCATGGTGACAACATCATTTCTACCTCTCTCCATGGGACCCCATCAAACCTTGATCTTCCCTTCCCCTGCTTGTGAATCTTTGATAAGTCCTTACCACATACAAATAATCTGGTTTCCATGGACAAAGCTTCATCCAGCTATGTTTATGTTCAAAGGATGGAAGCAAGTAGTGTTGGCCTAAATTGGTTATTTGAAAATGAGAAAATCTAAATGAATATCTATAGGTGTATTTAGAACATGTAATATTCTTTTGTTACCCCTTGTTTTATTCTCCAATGTCCTTTAAGTCAAGGGAAAGAGTTTACAAAAATCATTATTGGAAGTATTTGGATGACATCTCTATAGACATATTTAGAACTTGATAACTTATTTTAATTGTCCCTTGCCTTATTCTGAATGGGTTTCTAAGATGGAATAAAAAAGGGTTTTCAACTAAGTTGAAAGTGACATATTATTATGGGAGAAAGAACGCCACCCAGTAGCGCCAGACATGCTGTCCCTGCGCCTTGACATAGAGGCGTATGAAATGACCGTTGCACTCTTGGTAATTTCACGCACCTCTGTATTAGGGCACAAGGGTGGCGTGCGCTGTGCAACCAGTGGCGTTCTCTTTCCCTATTATTATATCATTATCAAAAGGTGACATTGTTATGCATATTTTTCGAGTACGCATATGAAATGACACTATTACTAGAGCAAATAATAAGGTTACAAATTATTTGATACTTTGAGGGGTGTCAATAAGGAAATCCCTTATTTGAAAGTGACTTACCATTATGTCATTTTCAAGAGTATCATTGTCTCGTATATTTTTTGAGTGCACACATAAAATTAAAGGATTTTTGCCTCACAAAAAAAAAATGTGTTGTATTAAGAGAGCAAAAAATAAGATTACAAATTATTTGACATCTTAAGATCCAGAAATATAGGTAATGTGATAGGACTATCAATCCCAATGGCTATGCTTGCTTATTTAGAAACTCCATGAAGCTTTCCAATGAAGAAAATAGGAAAAGGTGAATTTTTCTTATCACGCGGCTCACCTTTCATATGTTTGTGATTAGAAAACTTTACATTTCAATATAAGCAGCTTTAGGCTTGATGTGGTCTATTGGGAAAAAAATTCCTGAGAAGGCAAATGAATCAGTTCAAAGAAGAACAAAACAAATAAATAAATAAACTTTTGTAACCATAATTATGTACTATCTTAAATTCTTAATGAATGTGGTAATCAAACTTTCAAATAAAACTTTTATTTTTCTTCTTAAATCAAAAAATTTAATTGCACAATATCGTAATATTTAATAACCAAATGTTGAATATTTTGAATTTAATGACACAATCACAATAGTTAATTATTACAAAAGTTTTTAATTTAGTTTTAATTCACTTTCACTTCCCTTTATTGCTTTGCAACCAGACAGAGCCTCCATAAATAAAGTGGATTGATGGCGAAGAATTTCAGTCAAAATTTTGTGACCTTGTGTGATTTCTTTTTTCCATATAAATTATTTTTTTCTTCTTTTGCTTACCATGGTGTAAAGCTTAGTAAAGAAACTTATAGTCTGACCAAGAATCTTCATCAAGCAATATAAAATTAACTAAAGTTTTCAACAATCAAAAGTTCTTGAACTTAGCCTTGAAATGCATGCTTGAACAGTTAGTTTATTTATTTATTTATTTATTTTTTGTTATCAGTAAATCAAATTTATTGTAAAGGATGAGAAAAACTATACAAAAGGCATCCCTACCAGCAAATATGGATAAACCCCAAAAGAGCAAGCAAGGACTTAGAAGCCACAAAGCCTCAACTACAAAGAACTCAACTGGCGGACCAATCAGGGGTGATTCCCCACTTCTGGACAAGGAATTGATTTGTAGAACTTCTAGGTCCTTTAGGGGGGGTCTACCTTGAACTGGTCCTCTACATCTGCACGAATGGCCCTGATGATGGTTGGACGCGTTATAGTTTGTTGCGAAAGATACAGAAATTTCTCTCCATCCAAATATGAGAGATGGTGCTACAAAAAGCAAGCTTGTCTATGCCCTCCAATAGCATCCCTTTTGAAAGTCTTCACCATCCAATAAGCATCAAGCAAAGAACTATTACTTGGACTTATTGATGGAAAGCAGAGCTTAAGGATGTCGCCCTTAATTTGAGAAGTGAAGACAACCTCAAAAAATAAATGGTCTCTGCTCTCAATTCTGACCCAATAAAAACAGCAATAGGCAGTCATTTGAACATTTCCCTTCTGAAGCTGATCCTTAGTTGGAAGGCCATCGACCATACATCGCATGCTATGATTGACTATCTTGGTATGCAATTTTGAAACCACACACATGTAGCCCAAGCATCGTGGGAAGGGAAAGCGGATGATCTTCCAAGTTTTTCAGCCCGCAAAGCAGGCTTGGGCTTAATCCTTTCCTGGCCCTGGTAGGGCTGGGCTGAGCCTGGGTTGATGCCTCGGGCTGAATACGATGTATAAATAAATAAATAAATATATATATATATATATATATATATATATATATATATTTGGCAATCAGGGCCCCTGCCTAGCACTGCCCAATCAGGGTCAGGCTGGGCTAGGGTGAACCCAATGGAAAATGCGAGCGGTGGAAAATGCTAGCGGTATACTGTATGCTAGCACTCTCTCTCTCTCTCTCTCATTGCATCAACTTTTCTTCTTCTTTTTTTCTTATTAGGAAATATAAATTCTTTGATAGGTAGTAATGATGAGATACATTTAATCTGTATTTTGCTTTCAATTATTTATACAATTTCTTGGCAATCAAATGTAAAGAAAGTTACATATCAATATTTTTCTTTGTTCATTCTTTTCTAGCTGCCATGGAACACAGTGTCTTAATCTATTTCTTTTATGTTTCAAAGGAAAAAAAACAGAAAAAGGAGGAGGTATTCAATGGGGTAGATGTTTAAAGTAGGGGGGAGTGAATAAGATGGTGTTTGAGAGGATCAGAAGGGGGTCCATATGGAGAATATGTGTCTGCTCCCTTTTTCCAGTTTCCACCAGATATAACCTTATAAATTAAGTGTTTCATGCTGGTTGGGTTGGAGTTAATTAAAGGATTATTTATTTCATATACCAAAGTATCACTTTTCTTTTTCTCCCCACAAAGAGAAAGACAAACTCCAGACACTACACAGCATGGCCACTGAGACAGAAGAATACTAAATGGAAAATTTAAAAAACAAAAAAAGAACAAACCAGCATATATAGATACACACAACTCAATACAACACAAAGGGTTGGTAAAGTCGAAGACACAAGTTCACTTTATGTCTCTATAATATATACATATATGAACAAATACAAATTCCCCCTTGTCCCATTCCCCATCTCATTACCTCTACCAAAAAAGGAAAAAAAGAATTCCCCACCTCACCAATAAAGGGCCAGCAAGCCCTACCTCGGTTCCTCACATCCATCTCTCTCTCTCTCTCTCTCTCTCTCTCTCTCTCTCTCTCTCTCTCTCTCTCTCTCTCATGACTGATCATATGGATAAAAACGCATGTGAGTTTATGGGTCCAAAGGCCTCTAACTCCACTAACACCAGAAATTATAAGATATTGGACAATTTTTTTTTATTTTTTTATTTTGTTTTATGGAAAAGATTTGTATCAAAGATCAATGTGAAGAGCACATGATAGCACAGTTACACATTTTTTGTAGCTATGGATTAGATTGTTAGAAAATCAACGTAGCAGAATGGCGATTTTGCAAAAGAAATGCAAAAGAAAAAGAAATTACACACACAGAAGACAAGATTTATGCGGTTCACCTCTAAGAAGGAAGGCTACTGTTATGTACCTAATGGGGCCCACTCTAGTGTATAAGAGCTAGATTGGGCCAGCCTAGTATAGGATAGGTTACAAGACTTGATTTAACGCGTTCCATCAGCTTCAGAGCTTTTGACATATCAATCAAGTACCTAATAGCTGCATCCACGGCAGAGCGATAGAACGAATTCACTATTTCTGTGAAGAAATTGCAAACCCTCACCCACTCATCTCTCAAAGATATAACAACAATATATAGGAAAACCCTAACCTAGAAAGTATAAAACTACCCCTAGAGAACCACCCGGTCTAGGTTCAAACCTGAACCAACATACGGTGAAATACATATCAAATTGAAGAACTCAACGAGCTCTATAGGCACATTTCGAAGGCAAAACGGCTAGTCGAAGAATCACCACAACACTTTCTGGATTGAGATCAGGCTTCACCAATAACACAGATATGGGTCAAATTATCGTATACCTCATCGATAATGTCCTCTTTACCAGGGAGTCAGCAATATTGTTTAGCTCTCTTGGAATAAATTTAAAAATACATTATTCAAAGTAAGGTCAAAGTACAAGATATCATTCAGGATTGATCTAATCAACAGAGGTGACTTAGAGCCATTGCAATTAGATGGTTAATGACTTCAGTTAGCTCGTAGCCTTTTGAGATTGATTCCATCAAAATTAAACGCACCACCAAGGCCTCACCAATAATAGGGGTAGAAAAATGTTGATGGAGAAGATAGAGCACATAAAAGGAAGGCCATGGTGGTTTCAAAAAATAAAACAAAGCACACCCTTATTTGTATTGGGCACCAAGCTAGCATCACAATTGATCATGACATAACCCGATGGAGGAACCTCCCAAGATGGCTGTTGCGCTATCTGGGCTTGAATGAGGTTGCATTGACATGGGTCATTAGCTATAGCCAACCTGAGGCACAAGCCCTTCAAAGAAAACGTTGTATCTTTGGTATGTCTTACAAGACCAAACCAACTTCCATACCTTATCCGGAATAAGGCTCCAAGGAGTCTTTGATGAAGAGGACGCTTCACACTATTCCCTAGCAATAATCTGATTGGAAAGTAAATGATATGAACTCTTAACAGGGAAAAGTGTTAGAAATTCCATGGGTTTCGATAAAACCCTATTCTAAGATCTCTGTATGAATAACTAGAACACAGTGAGACAAATAAAGAAACATAAGGGAGATGTGTACCTTGCATAAGCGTATGTCGATGAAGAACAATAAAATAACTCGAAGAATGATAATAATTCGATGAAGAATGATTGCGAATCCTCAAATAATCTTGGATAATCGCAATGGAGATCTTCTACAGTCTCCTAGATTCCCACAGAGCTCTCTTTCTTGTGGAGAAAAGAGAAAAGAGAATAATGACTGCAAGGACCCTCATCAGTTGTATTTATAATATTCCCCAAACTCTAATCCACTTCCACAATGAATCGGGCCGATCCGATCCATCTCAATAAAATAAGTAGCGCACCCATGTATTTTGATTCCCATCACTGATTGATCCAATAATTAATCAAGCCCACACATCGTCGTTGAAAAATAACTAACAAAAAGTTCATTTTTGCCCCACCCCATTCAAGCCTATCCTCATGCAGAAATAAAGATATATTAATCTTGAGAATCTGTTCAACATCCGATGAAAGAAATAGATCAAGTAATATATCAGTGCGTCAGGTTCTTTGATCATGATCAATGAGTTGAGAAACAAAGTTGTAAGGTATATCATCTGGCTGAGGGATTTGGATTCTGAAGTTAGATAATGTAGGAATCCAATTGGCTGTCCAAATATCAATTTGATCCTCATGACCAATCAGCCAGATAAGACCAGGGTTGTGTTTGGTATGCATTCTAGGTTGATTTCACATTCTCAGATGATAAAAATAGTTGTTTTTATCGTCTAAGAATACGAAATCAGCCTATAATGTATTTTGAGAATACATACCAAACACAGCCTAGATTTCAAACCTTTTGTCCTTCAATGATGCTCCTCCACGCCCAATTAGGATGATGTCCACAGCCAGCCAATAAAAAGAAGAGTTTGAATAATATAATTATTTAAGAAATTTAGCTAACATTGAATCAAGCTCATTCCAAAGCTGCCAAGCAGTCTTAGAGAGTAAGACTTTGTTGTGTGGAGAGGGATCCCGAAAGCCTAAAGCTCCTTTTTCCTTTGACATACACAAATGCTTCCAAGAAATTCAATGCAATTTGGCTTTACCAGAAATAGCACCCGAAAAGAAATTTGTTGTCATTGTACGAAAACATTTATAATGTAACGCTGGCAAGTTGAAAAGCATAATTAAAAGCATAATTACACATTGAAAAAACCACTGATTTGAGTAATACCTCATTACCTACGTGAGATAGAAGCTTTGATTTTCACCCTTCAAGCTCATTGTCAATCGTAGCAGAGATATCATTGAACAATGCGGTCTTAGAAATGCCAAAATCAGTTGGAAACCCAAGATATTTCTTAGGTCCCAAACCGTAGGGGATTGTATGGGGGGTTCATCTCTTCCTCCCATTGTTAAATTTCCTGCCAAAACCAAAGCAGAAGAAGGTAGTCCAATTTCTTATACTGACAATGAATTGAACTTTTGATTCTACATTATATGAACATCTTTCTGAATCCTACATAGCCATGTTACTAATAGTCAAAATAGAGAAGGCAAAAGCCACACGAATGTAAATGCAATTAAGTATGTGATATACATAAATATCTACTCATACAGGTGTCAATACCATTTACAAAATATCACTGACATCATACGTACTGTGGGTCCCTTATCATGAATGCATCCTCATAATATCTACGATAAAGAAGACCGATTTAGCAACAACGTCGGTCTGTTACAGCTCACAATCCACCCAAAACAGATCGTAGGCACGAACCGACCCGGACTATATAAAGAACAGTACCTGGCAGAAGCAGGTAAGAGACTTTATGACTCAAACCTACCCCATTGAATATGGTCCGCCCCTCACTCCTAATGACATCACCCGAGCGATCACCAGTTAATCTCGTGACTATCCGACCATTTGATATCTTCTCTAGAGATCATCCTTTTCAACCCAATCAGAGGCAAATAACAAAAAAAGATCTACAACAGATTGGCGCCATCTGTGGGAACTCGTTGAATATATCCTCGATCTCAAAAACCCACGAAGACCAAGGAAGGCAGACTCCAGAGCTTCCCACCACTCAACATCTAAACAGCCTCCAACCTCCAAAGGCAAGACACTAGTCGACGAACAACATACCACTGTCCGTAGCAAAACCCAACTTTCCCCTCTACTACGTACACCAAACCCAGGAGCTTTACAGCACACGATCCGTGGAACCGGAAGCCAGGAACAACAGTCCCCAAATAAGGATCTGAATCTCTCCCACAACTCACCTCAATATGTTCCATAGTCCACTGAAGGCGTCGTCACCATGGCACAGTTCAACACCCTACAAAGATAGGTCTTAGCTCTCACCACAGCGGTCCAGCAAAATACAAAGGCGGTCGAGAAGTCACAGCTTAAAGAACAAACTCCCCCCGTCAGTTCTGACCACAATTCTGATCAATAAAGTGAATCATCTTCTACTAATCCTGGCCGCAATCCCAGGAGCCGGGCTCAAGGTAAGAAAAAAGCCAAAGCAATTTTATTCGACACTCAAGACCGCGCAGACAAAACGACCGCCGGCCCATCACACATCCCAGATCTTCACCAACAGATCAAGCAGCTACAGGATCAAATGCAACAAATGGTGCAGGTTTAGACCGAAGCCGATAAAGTTGTTTTCTCAGGAACAACAGCACTATCCGATGATATTTCTGCCTTCCCTTTCCCCAAAGGGTTCAAGATGCCGGTGCTTGAGTACTACAATGGCACTACGGACCCAGTTCAACATCTTGAAGGGTTCAACGCCCTCATGGCGTACTGCGGACCTTCAAACCCCATAATGTGCCGAGCATTCCCAACTACACTCCGCGGAGCCGCCCGCACATGGTTTAACAAGCTTCCGCCCAAATCCATACATGTTTTTTGGGAGCTCAGCACGGCGTTTGCTACCACCTTTACTGGCAGTCGCACTCATAAGCGAACTTCAGCAAGTTTGACCACACTGGTTCAGAAACCCAATGAGATGCTTCGAGAATTCTTCTCTCGTTTCAATTCCTTGAAACTAGAGATCGTTGACCTCGACCCTGCAGTAGTTAAAGCTACACTCATCGTCAGAATCTCAGATGTCAACCTCAGCTTCTCCTTATGCAAGAAGGAACCCAAGGACCTGAACGATCTCCTAGCTCGGTGCAAAAAATTCATGAATGCCACTGAGATAATGGATGCTCGAAAGGACTCCTCACAAACTAGAGCTGAGAAGCGAAGGGCCGATCAAGATGACCGAGAAGATCGTGGTACCGATTGAAAAAAGGTCCGTCCGAAAAAACACCGTGCTATCAGCCCCATAAAGCTCTTTGATCGTTACACTCCGCTCACCCACAACCGCTCTCAGATTTTGATGCAGATCCAGAATGAGAAATTTGTGAAATGGCCCCCAAAGATGGGTAATCACCCCGGGCGCCGCAATCCAGAAAAATTATGTAGGTTCCACAATGGCAATGGGCATGATACAGATGAATGTCGGAACCTCAAAAGCGAGATCAAAAGTCTGATCCAATGGGGATACTTGAATCGGTATGTTGACAATCGACGTTCCACCGAGAGATATTTTCCTGATCGTGCTTAACGCCGAGCACTTCCAAACCAACAAGGAACTCAGGTGCCCGACCGTGCTCATGATCACGTAAAACCTGAGAAATGCGATCAAGAGGATGTTCACCGCCCCGTCGCCCCATTTGATGCTGGCCCATTCGCCAAGCCCCCTTCTCGTGGATCCGCTGGAGTCACCTCCACGATTATCGGTGGACCTGCAGCGGGGGCTAGCTCCTCATCCTCCAACAAAGCCAAAGCTTTCGCTCGGAACATATGCATCACTGAAGGTACCAACAAGAAAGCGAAGTCCCTCCCTTCGATATCTTTCTCCGACCAAGATTTTGGCGATATCCAAACCCCTCATGACGATGCTTTGGTAGTCACGATGGGCATAGCAAACTTTGACGTGAAGCGTATCTTGGTGGATAATGGCAGTTCAGCTGATATCCTGTTCGGCGCAACTTATGACCTCATGGACCTCAGTCACAACTGCCTCAAACCTGTTGAATACCCTTTGCAAGGTTTCTCCGGATCCCAAGTAAAGGTATCTGGCTCTATTGATCTCCCCCTGACGGCTGGATCCGAGGATTTACAATCCACAGTCATGATCACCTTCTTGGTCGTAGATGTTCCATCCTCTTACAATGCCATCTTAGGGCGCATCGGGTTGAATGCTCTACATGCCATTATCTCTATGCCACATCTCAAGATGAAGTTCCTCGTAAAGGATGGAATCAGTGAATGCAAAGGCAACCAACTAGCCTCTAGGAAATGCTGTGCCACCTCTTTACGGGGGAAATTCGTTCACGCTGAGGCCCTACCCATTTTCGTTGAAGACCTACGCGACGATACCACTCTAGGTCGTGCTAAGTCAGCTGAAGATTTATCTCTTATTGACCTTGTTGAAGGGGATTCATCTTGGCAACTCCAGATAGGATCGCACCTACAGGGTCCCCAACGTCTGCTCATGATCGACTTTCTCCATGATAATGCGGACGTCTTTGCATGGTGCGCTGCTGACATGCCCGGCATCGCTCGTAGTGTCATCGAGCATAAGCTGAGCGTCGATCCCACACGCAAACCAGTGAGGCAAAAAGCCCAAAATTTTGGAGTCGATCGACAAGGCCATATTCAAGACGAAGTCCAGAAACTTTTATCCGCAGGGTTCATCCAAGAGATATCTTATCCTGAGTGGCTATCCAATGTCGTGATGGTCCCAAAACCAGGTGGCAAGTGGCGAATTTGCATCGATTATACAGATCTTAACAAGGCTTGTCCAAAGGATACTTATCCACTGCCAAAGATTGATCAATTAATCGATGCGACCGCGGGATACGAAATCCTTAGTTTTATGGATGCGTATTCCGAGTACAACCAAATCAAAATGTATGAGCTTGAGGTTCCAAAGACATCCTTTTTAACTAATGATATTCAGTTCTGCTACCTGGTTATGCCTTTTGGGTTGAAAAATGCAGGGGCTACATATCAGCGACTCGTCAATAGGATTTTCAAAAAACTCACCAGGAATACAATGGAGGCCTATGTTGACGATATGCTCGTCAAAAGCATCCACTCAGCTGATCACCTCAATGATTTGGATGCCTCTTTTTAGATCCTGTGCCAATACAACATGAAGCTGAATCCCGCAAAATACACTTTCGAAGTTACCTTTGGAAAGTTTCTCAGTTTCATAGTTTCCAAGAGAGGCATCGAGGTCAATCCTTTAAAAATCGCGGCCATCCAAAATATGGTCTCCCCGCGTACGATCAAAGAGGTCCAAACCCTTACCGGTCGTATGGCTACTCTTGGACGATTCACGTCCCGTTCTGCTGATAAATGCCTCCCATTCTTTAGAACCCTCAAATACACCAAAGAGTTCGTCGGGACGCCTGAGTACGAATCGACTTTCCTTCACCTCAAGAATTACCTCTCATCTCCACCCCTGCTCTCCAAACCTAAGCACGGTGATGTGTTACAGCTGTATCTTGCAGTCTCGGATGCAGCTATCAGTACAGTCCTACTCAGAGAAGACGAAAAAGTTCAGAAGCCCATATCTTATGTCAGTCATCTCCTCCTTGACGCGAAAACCCGCTACAAGAAGATCGAAAAGGTAGCTTATGCTTTAGTCATGGCAGCTCAAAAATTAAGACCATATTTCCAAACATACACAATTATGGTACAGACCTCCCTGCCTTTGAAGCACATACTTCAAAATCCTCACGTTTTTGGTTGTCTCAAAAACTGGGTAATAGAACTCGGTGAATTCGACATTCAATACAAACCGAGAATGACCATTAAGGCTCAGACCTTGGCTGATTTTGTGGTTGAATCCACGCCCCCACCGGAAAGCCCCCCCCCCCCCCCAAAATGCTCCTTCACCTACCTGGATTCTCCACATAGATGGCTCATCTAGCCACTCCGGCTGTGGCGCTGGCCTAATCCTCACCAGTCCAGAGGGTTTCCAAATTGAGTACGCCTTGCGTTTTTCCTTCTCGGCAACCAATAATGAAGTTCAGTATGAAGCGCTCTTGGCCGATATTCATCTTGCCAAAGCTGTCATGGCTACCCATTTGTCTGCCTATAGTGACTCTCAACTTGTAGCCCAACAAGTTAACGACGAATATGAAGCAAAAGAATCTCGCATGGCCGCTTACCTCTCCAAGGTTCAAGCTCAAATCACATCTTTCGAGGCCTTCGTCCTTCATCAAATCTCTCGGTCAGACAATTCCAACGCTGATCTACTCTGTAGAATTTCCAGTTCTACGTCCGTAGAACTTGGCCGTGCCATTTATACGAAAGTTCTAGCTTATGCCAGTGTTCCCACTTCCCATCTGATCTTTTCTATACAAGAAGAGCCCTCATGGATGGACCCCATCCTAGCTTATTTAACCAACGACACTCTCCCAGAGTCTAAGCTGGAGGCTAGAAAGCTTCGAATCCACTCTGCCAATTTCACCCTCATCAATGGAGTGCTCTACAAGAAAGGGGGAACTCTACCCTGCTTATGTTGCCTCCGCCCATCTGAGGCTGATTACGTCCTTTGGGAGATCCACGAAAGCATATGTGGCCAACATTTAGGTGGCTACGCACTTGCACAAAAGATTCTTCATCATGGTTAGTATTGGCCCCAAATGCAACAGGCGGCCCTTACCTTCGTGCGCAAGTGTTCGCAGTGTCAAATTTATGCACCAGTCTCTCATCAGTCGGCCACTCCTTTGATCAACCTCTCTAGCCCGTTACCATTTGCAATGTGGGGCATGGACATCCTCGGCCCTTTCTCTATGGCTTCAAGACAGCGCAAATTTGTTGTCGTCGCAATCGATTACTTTACCAAGTGGGTAGAAGCTGAACCCATGGCCACGATCACTGAAAAATAAATGGAAGATTTCTTTCGTGATTCTATCAAATATCGGTTCGGTATTCCTCGTATTCTGATCACAAACAATGGAAAACAATTTGCCAATCCCAAGTTCAATGCATTTTGCACCACTTACGACATTCTTCATCGTACTACTTCGGTCGGCTACCCACAGGCAAACGGCCAAACTGAAGTCACTAATCGGACCCTCCTCGACGGCATCAAGAAAAAGCTGGATGATTCGAAGGGTCTTTGGGCTAAGGAACTCCCCGGTATCCTCTGGGCATACCATACAACTACTCGCACCGCTACCGGTGAAACACCCTTCCTCCTAGCTTACGGCACCGAAGCTGTGATCCCGGTCGAAATTGGAATGCCCTCATTTCGCATCCAACAATATGATGAGAAGACAAATGCTCACAATCTACGTACCAATCTCGACCTTCTTGATGACATCCACGACCAGTCTCAGATCCAATTGCAAACTTATCAGCGCCGCGCAGCTAAATACTATAACTCCCTTGTCAAGCTGCGGACCTTCCAACCGGGCGATTGAGTTCTCCGAAAGACGGAAGTTTCAGACCCTCATCATCAGGGGAAGTTATCTGCCAATTGGGAAGGCCCTTACAAAGTCCTAGAGATGGTCCAGCCCAGTGCTTATCGACTTGCTAATCTGGATGCTACCCCGGTCCCCCGTACATGGAACTCTGAGAACCTCCGACAATACTACCACTAATGAGTTCAACTTATATGTTTTCATCTTACTATTTTCATGTTACTTTTTGTTGCTCTCTTTTGGTTTTATATTTCCACTGTACTTCTCTTTTTGTCATCCATATCAACTTTTGAAGCTGTTTAACTCGACATAGATCAATACATAGCTCTCTTCATACAGCTCCGACACTTAAAGCTGAGCATTACAACTTAGACTCATTATTTACATTTTTACGTTTACTACTCGGCTCAAAAAGCCGCAAACTATTTGTCGAGTACACAAACGCTGGGTCCCACCTCTTGCTTTGCTATATACCATTGCTATACCTACAATTTTGTTACATATCACATATTTACACACTCCACAATGCAAGATTTATTTTTCAAAAAACTTCCTTCTATTCATTAATGTTTCAGCATGTTCACAAACACACCTAAACTACTTACAATTTCCTTCCTATTTTTATCTTCACATTCCTCGTACAAAAGGCTAACATAGCAAAAAACAACAAAAAAAAAAAAGGGAAATAAAACGCAAATCCAGTCAAATCTCCAATTTCCTAACTCCCTTAATCGATTGATCCCTACACTTTGGGATCCTCCTCTTGTTCCTCATCTCTGCTCTCACCCCATGTCTTTTCCCGACTTGGGTAGTACACGATTATATTCCTCCTCCCTGATCACTTCACCATCTGCTTCCTTATCTTCATCTTCTTCCTCAACCCCTTCGCTCTCATCGACCTCATCGCCCGGAACTGTCACACTGAAGGTGTGAGGACATTTCTCCCAATTGCTCTTCTCACTTTGCTCTGGATATTCTCTCACAATCTAGTCCTGTACTCCGCAGGTTCCCTCCACAAAATTGGGCAACCCTTCATCGACCAGGATATCTGTAAATGCCTTCGATTTTTTAAACTCCTAGATTATTCTCACTTCCACTTCATCCAACGTTTTTTGTAGTTCATTCCTCTCCTTCTCCACACTCCATTTTTGCTCGTATGCCTTGTCGGCTCTTTTCTTTTCTTGTGCAACTTCCTTCTTCAATTTTTTGTTTTCTTTAGACACCCGTGTAGCCTCTTTCTTGGTCACCTCCAACTCTGTGTTGGAGCTATTCAATGCCTTCGTCGTCCGCTCCAACCGAGCCACTGCTTCCATTGCTTGTAGCGACGCTTACACCACAAAAAATTTACATTATCAAATTTTTCCTTGCACTTCTTACTACTATAGTTACCACGCAAATGACCCTATCACTTACCGCTGCTATCGCCACAAAGGTCGATGCCACTAATTGCAAATTCGACATCCCCTCCATTCTCCGCTGATCCACCGGTAGCCTCCCCGCATACAGAAATTCTTTCGCCGCGCTCCGTCCAGCCACACTACTATCAGTGACTCGCAGATTCCATGCTGGCACATACGCCACATCCCCTCCCCCCTTGGGCCACGGCATCTCTTGGAACCCCACCAATGCTTCTTGTCCGTCTCCTCCCCCTCGCTCTTCTAACCCTCTCTCAACCTCCATCCCTGTCTTCTCCCCCGTTTGTCTCTCGCTCTCCTCGCCTTTTCTCCTTTTTTTTTTTTCCTTCCTTTGCTTGATTCCACCTCGCCCCTCTTCTTCTTTCGTCTTTCTAACCTCTCAGCCTCCCTTCTTTTCTTCTCTTCTTCCTTTTTCTCGGTTGCTCGACTGTTGAACTATGCTGCGTTCACCACTGCAAATCACCACAAATCAGATAAATTAGTTTCCTCCTAACTATATACATCTGCACTATAGGTTTACATTTTTGTTTGGCTCACCACTGCTTAGCCTATACTTAATCAAAAATGACTCCTTCTCTAGACTGCCACAGCGTACTACAGTACTCTCATTCCCCGCCAGTTTTCCCAAGATAATCGAGTCTTCAATACTTAACTGCAACAACTCTTTTACCACCTTGGGCACCATTTCCCCCCATCGAATGTTAAAGGGAAACCCTGTCTCCGACCGAACAAAGAAAATTTTATTTTTCCATTCTGGAACCTTGGACCTATGTCGGTCAACCACCTTTATCCCCTTTCTGGCCCAGAAATAAAACCATCCCTCCACTTGTAGCGTCGGGTGCAGTAAAAAATAATTGTTGAATAGTACGAGCGTCGTCTCCCCCCTTAAGTGCTTCACACAGGCCACAAAGGCTCCTACACTTCTATACGAGTTGGGCGCTAACTGGGCCGGTACCATACCATAGTGTGCAAAAAGCCTCACATATAGTTCGTGAGCGGGCAGGTGAAAACTACTCGCAAATTGATCCTCGTAAAAACACACTTCCCCATCTAATCTGAAACACGCTCGTTCCAAAACCAACGACAACCTCAGCCGATACGTTTCCAGAATCCCATATATCACCCTAATCCTTTTCAGGTCAAACTCCCTTAATTTGGGTAATTCTCCTATCGCATCTACTTGCGGCTGAAAGTCGGCCCTTGTTGCCACTTCCGCCAAATCCTCAAAGAATCCCGCCCCTACATCCTCCCTCTCGGGATCTACCTGGGCTCCTGATCGGACTGAGTTTGAGACCCAGTCGACCACTCTTCAGAGGATTCTTCTGAGGACGACCCCGTCCCCCCCCCCTCATTTTCCCTTCCATCACTTTTTTTTTAATCAAAACTAATACACAAACAAAGTGGAATAGATCAGAACACTTACTGATTCTCCCTCTCGCTTTTTTTTCTCGCAAGCTTTTTCCTCCTCGCTTAACCGATATTTCCCTTCACGCTTCTTTTCTCTCCGAGCACTTCTTCTAACTTGGCCTCCCTTCTGTGACGCCCAACTGACCCCCCCTCTCTTATAACATCCTAAGACTCCCCATTGCATTTATTTTTCTTCCCCTTCCCGAGGTTCATCCCCCCACCTCTTTTTTTGACACTGCCACCTTTTTTCTGCCATAACCATCTTCTCTTTTCGCCGATTCCCAATGCCACACATTCTCTTTCCTCTCCCTTCCCCACCGCATATTCTTCCCAATGGTCTGGTGTCACAGCCGAGCATTTCACGCTGGGCATATAAACGTCGGCGCACCTTTTTCATATGCTCTGGCATCACAGCCGAGCATTTCACGTCGGGCATACAAACGCTCGGCGCCCCTTTTCACATGCTCTGGCATCACAGCCGAGCATTTCACGCTGGGCATACAAATGCTCGGTGCCCCTTTTTCATATGCTCTGGCATCACAGTTGAGCCTTTCACGCCGAGCATACAAACGCTCAGCCGAGCATTTCACGCCAGGCATACAAACGCTCGACGCCCCTTTTTCACATGCTCTAGCATCACAGTCGAGCATTTCATGCTGGGCATACAAATGCTCGGCGCCCCTTTTTCACATGCTCTGGCATCACAGCCGAGCATTTCACGTCGGGCATACATACGCTCGGCCTACCAAAATGCTTGGCCATTAGTACACAATAAAACCGGGCATAACATTGCATTTATTTTAGTGCTCGGATACACCGAGCATTACGTGCCGAGAAGCCAAATGTTCGGTAAACCAAACGTTCCATCTATTTGTTACATTGCATTTATTTCTCTAAATATTATGCCATTTCCATCTCAATCTCAAATATTATACTTTTAAATATTTAAACATTTACATATATCTTGGTATACATTATTCTATCATTACTCCCTTACCCTTATTACAATAAGTCTAGGGAGTGGGGGACCTCTGATACACATAAATATCTACTCATACAGGTGTCAATACCATTTACAAAATATCACTAACATCATACATACTGTGGGTCCCTTATCATAAATACATCCTCATAATATCTACAATAAAGAAGACCGACTTAGCAACAGCGTCGGTCTGTTACAGCTCACAATCCACCCAAAATGGATCGTAGGCACGAATTGACCCGGACTAGATAAAGAACAGTACCTGGCAGAAGCAGGTAAGAGACTTTATGACTCAAACCTACCCCATTGAATACGGTCCGCCCCTCACTCCTAACGACATCACCCGAGCGATCACCAGTTAATCTCGTGACTATCCGACCATTTGATATCTTCTCTAGAGATCATCCTTTTCAACCCAATCAGAGGCAAATAACAAAAAAAGATCTACAACAGTATGTATTCTATAATTATGTATTGAAATAGTAATTAGCAGATAATAGCAGCAATAAATAGCAAAGAATAGACCCCGCAATCCCGCATCTCTCTCTCTCTCTCTCTCTCTCTCTCTCTCTCTCTCTCTCTCTCTCTCTCTCTCTATTAACACTTTTTTTTTTTTGTCTTTTGGCTGTTTGAACATCCCCAGAGCTTGAACAACTTTCCTTGGTTACTTTAGAGTTTAGACTAATATGGCAATTAGCTCGTCTCCAAGGAGCTCAGCACGGCCAGGGTGCTACTACCCATTGGGCTATGCCGCACACATCTTTAGGCATGTACCGAGATGTGTACGGCACAGCTCAACCGTTGGATACCCCCTGGTAGCACCCTGGGTGCTGGGTTCCCTGGAGACAATCCTGATCTACTAATATGTGAGGTCTTTTATCACATGGACTAACCAATAATCTATTGTCAAATGGAAATTTGTGAAACATTATATTCCACAAGAATAGAAGGACCCTTAAAAAAACAAAAACCTTGATTGTATCTATCCATTGGTTTGGTAGACACTACCATGGTATTTTTTTTTGTTAAACCACTACCATGGTTTAAAGCAAACAGGATTGGTGACATTGATTGTGAACATGGATAATCTGCACGTACGTGTAGGTGAATGGACATCTTAGAGTCAACCATATGTTTATTTTGTTTCCATAAATACCCTTTCTCCCCTTGTAAATTGCAAAAATAGGACAAGTGGTTGCCTCTTACATGTATGTTCACCTGCACGAACGGGCAAAGGAACTGAACTCATCAATTGTTGCTAATTCTAGTCCGAATTTATTTTAAATCGTGAAAAAACCAGCCATTTACTCACAAGAGTCACAACTAAATAATCAGGTATCGGTATCAGATCAATGGAATCGACTGGATCATATCGGTATCAGCCGAGACCAATACCAATTCTTGATCGATCCAGAATCAAGTATCGGTACTGGATCAAGGGTTAAATAGTAAAAAAAATCTGATTTTTAATGAAATGTAAGGGTAAAACCCTTTACTTTTTTGGGGGGAAATTATGAGTTGGATGAAAGTCAAAATGGGTATTATTGATGTGGGAATGACGTGTACAAAAACATACGTACATGCATGCAACGTAACTTCGGAGTCCGAAGATCAATGAGGGGCGGGTGCACAACATTGATCTGCTACACTTGTAGCAGGGATGTTCCTGCTACAAGTCTGACAGCCAAGGAAATGGGATCTTAAAAGGTATTTTAGAAAATACTAAAACATAGGAGGGTATTTATGAATCCAAAGGGGAAGTGAATTATTCCATGTTCCTGCAAAATTTTTTCCACTCACCCGTATCCCGTAAAGGTTTCCCCAAGCGACATAACGGATGGACGTTTTCGGCCAGTCCCACATTTCCTTTTCTACCCTTGTTCCCTTTCTAATTTCACTCTTTCTCATGTTCCCCACTTTTCCTTTCCCGGTAAATCATTTTCCCCTTTCATTCTCAATCCAGTGGATTCACTACTTTAGCACTGCTCAACACATATATAGCCGGATTCGGATCCTCTGCTGCCGCCTGCCCATGTGGCCTCACACTGGCAGGGGCAAAATGACCGCCCTACCCACTGCCCAAGCACCCTGCTTGGGTGGGGTCCACGTGGAGTCCATACCCTGCCTGTGTGAGGCCACACGCCAACTGCACGGGCAGGCAACAGCAAAGGATCCAAATTGTAGCCTAGTCGAGTCATCAGTAAAATCATGTTTTCTTTGTTTCTTATGAAACCCAAAGATGAGAAAGCCACACTCGATCACTCTTAGAGGTGAAGTGAAACAAGGTCGGGTTGTATGGGGTTTTTTAAAACCTCAGTCTAACCCTATTCCTTTTAGCTCAATTCAACCTCAATCCATCCCTAAGGTCGAGCTGAGATATCTCAATCCAAACCCAACTCTGTTGGATCCAATCCGACCTAGATTAACTTTGATCATATCGGGCTGGGCTGGATTGGCCTTGATTGACCCTGGTTTTTGTCAGGGGCTAGCCCCGATTTACCCTTATTGGTCTTGTTTTTCAGCTATTTTGTGTCATTATATGGAATTAAAAAAAACAATTAGGCATCATCAATATCAATCATCCTTCTTATCAAAAAATATATATATACCAATCATTCTTTAAAATAATTTTAAAGATTTAAAACCTTTTTTTTTTGGTAAATCAAGATTTAAAGCCTTAAACATAATATATGATAATTAATGGAAAAAACCTGGGCACGTCACAACGGTGCCCAAAATGTGCCTTCCTCTCTCCTCCCTCTTTGAAAAAAATCCCTTACCTTCGTGTGTCCAGTCCTGTGATTGTTGTATGCTACTAGCTTTTTGAAAGTTGACGACATACCCAACCCTCTCCCATAATTAATATATAGTTATATAAAATCAAAGTCAGAGTAGGCCGGGCTCAGCCCGAGGCTTTAGTCCAGGCCCGACTCGGATTAGCCTCAAGCCTAAAACTCCCAACCCTAACCTGTTAAGATAGGCTTGGGCTCACAAGGCCAAACTTACACCCCTACTCACTCCTCTTGTAGGTTGTAGCTTTTCTAGGTCAACTCCATTAATAGATATATAGTAGGATATATATATATATATATATATATATATATAGGGGGGGGAGCATTCTCTGTGGGGGGAGTGCAGGGGCCACACATGTGGCAGGCAATGGGAGCGCACACGCTAGCATCTCCAAGGGTGGGGTGATCATTTTGCCCCCACTCTGGGCGTCCCCCGAAACAACATTCTCCCATATATATATATATATATATATATATATATATATATATATATATATATATAATAAGCAATTTATGTTACCAAAAATAATAATAACCAATTTATATAGCTGGGGAGCCACAATTTCTTTTCGTGAGTGAGGGAGTGGTCATTGGCCTATTCAGTTTCGGTTTAGGGAAATTTTTTTTTTGATGATATCGGTTTAGGGAAGTTGGTTTGATGGACATGGGACAAGAGGTTATCAATTTTCTGTCACGTTGACATAGATCCGACGGTTGGGGTTAACCCGATCAGATTCCCAGAGAATAGTTCATGCATAGTTATAATTTATGTACATGGCTCCATACATAGCGTTTCTTTTCTCTTTTTTGTTTTCTTTGCTTTCATTTACCAAAGTGGGGAGAAAAAATTGGAAGTACATTTACGTTAGTTTTGAAAGCATTGGAGTCCGTTTGGTCGCACCATATTTGGTCATAACTGTTTATCCATCCGGTACATCCAATTCTAACGTTGTTCTCAATAATGGGTTCCGTTTGGCAGATGATCTGACTATTGATTTTTACCAACCTCCACTTCACCTCCTCCTTAAAAATATCAAAAATAAAAAACAAGAATAAAAATATAAAGACAAATGATTGACCATAAAAAATACAGGGAGAGAGAAGGATACTTGATCACATGGCCCCTACCTGAACGAGGGGTTCAATGGGAGCACGTGCCTAGGCATCCAACATGGGGGCAGAGTGGTCATTTCATCAACCCTATATCCAGTGAAGAACGTCCGACCAAGTAGCATTCTTTTTTCTAAAAATAAAAATCATTATTAGAAACTTAAAAGTTTTCTTACTCCATTCCCTCTCAACAAAACTTGGTTACTCCAATTTTTTATTTTTTATATTTTTTTTTGGGTAAAGGACTGAGGTGAGTCAAACCTAGTTATGGAAAAAATGTTTTTTTAATATAATAAATGTAAAAAAAATATTTTTTTTGGTATGAATATAAAAAAATTATTAAAAAATAATAAATAAAAGATACAAAAATTATAAATTTTTATGGACTAAATTTCTCTCCACCCATAGAGGACGGTTCATCCACCATCCTAGGGTTCACAAATCCCTCCTAAGGTTTTAGTATATTCCAAAAAAGCCTCTCGATACCCATTCCCACCTTCCCCCTCCCCATGGTGAATGAGATCCCATTCACCGTGGGTGGAGGGAAACTCAGTCCAGTTTTTATTGTTTAATTGATGAAAAAGACAAGAGTTACAATACACATAGATAGTTAAAGACAAGAAATGAAAGGGAAAAAGCTAGGCACTTGATCGATACATCAAAATCTTCAGAGCTAATAGAACTCGTAAAATCAAGTCATTTAACCTATCTTATACTAGGTTGGCCCAATCTAGCACCCATACTCATTGAGTTTTGAATCTTTTATATCGATGTGGATAAAAATATTGAGTCACAAGGTGTTGTTTGGAAGAAAAAAAAAATTCAACTTGATTTGGGAACTAGAAAATGGAATATGGATAAATACCTTACGCAAGGAGGCCTGCATGGATTTGCTAAACAAGAGAGAAGCTGCATCTATCATCTATGTATTCTTTGGGAGTGTTGCTGAGTTTGGAGAGGAGCAGATGGAGGAACTAGCATGGTGTTTGGGGAGTTGCAAAAACTATAATTCTTGTGGGTAGTGAGGAAATCTGAGGAGAGCAAGATCCCTAAGAGTTTAGTTGATGAGGATAAATACTCAAAGAAATGGTTGGTGGTAGCATGGTGTTCCCAATTGAATCATTGTGGATGGAACTCGACAATAGAGATTGTGAGCTTGGGGATGCCGATGATCGCGATGCCACAATGGACAGGTCAAACCATAAATGCAAAGTTTGTGGTGGATGTATGGGAAATAGGAGTAAGAGTTAAATTGGATGAGAAAGGGATTGTTAGGAGGGAAGAGATAGAGAAATGTGCAAAGGAAGTTATGGATTAGGGAGATAGAGAGAACAAATTAAGAGAAATGTTTTTAGATGGAAAGTGTTGGCCAAAGAGGCTGTAGATGAAGAGGGAAGTTCAAATAAGAACATTGAAGAATTGTAGTTTTACTTTTATGTGTTTGATTGTGCTATTCTCATTGAAGAATTTTTTAGTGCGTAATGGTTTTCCGGATATTATCATTAATTTTGGATGGACATGATCATGGTATATGTTTTCATCTTGATTTTAAGTAAGTTTAATCAAGTAATGGCATTTCTATAATAATCCATTAATTTGGTAAAAGGTGTTTCAAAACAGGTTTTACCAAACGAAATTGTGCTGTTGTTTTTTGTCTAAAAATGTTTCTCGAACAAGTTTACCAAACACCATTTTAAAGCCCCAAACAGTGTTTTAAGCATAGAAACAAAAAAAAAAATGATAAAGATAAAAAACAACTATTTGGGAAACAGAAGCATTACCAAAGCGGCCTAAGATCTTATTATTTTTATGCAGAACAATAAAATTTTAATCACAATTAAAAAATATATATATTAATATTTAATCATATTTTATGTTTCCTTATACATGTAGGTTCAATGATTCTTTGACTATTTTAGATTCCTTTGCTTTTCGATCTTTACAATCTCATATGACACCTCACATCCTTAACTTCCTTCATAAACATTTATCTCATCCACTAAAATTGGCTGCCAAGTACTATTGTCAAATTGTCATTTTTTTACATTTTACCAGTCTAAGACATTTTAAAAAGAATCGAGTTTCACTCCACCCACGGTGAATAGGATCTCATTCACCGCGGGGGTAAGAGAAGGCAAGAAAGGATATCGGGAGGGTATTTTGGAACATACTAAAACCTAGGAGGGATTTGTGAACCCTAGGATGGGGGGTGAATCGTCCTCTATGCATGGAGAGAAAATTAGTCCTTTTAAAAAAACTTGGTTTTCTCCAATTAGTTGTGTTGGGGAATTCAATTGAAAAATAAATTATGTGTTTTTAAAGAGTTTAAAATCATAGTATTAAAATGTCAAATCAACAAAAACAAATAGATAATATCAAGTTGGGGTGATGAGTGATTGTACAGAAGTTTAGAATCCAAAGTGTTAAATAAAATCATAACTAAAATCTAAATATTAGGAAATTTTAAATGGTGAAAAATGAATTGATTAATTTTAAGAAAAAATAATTTCACAATACCATGAAAAACTAATTTTCCAAAAAATAATAAAAAATATAAAAAAAAAAAGGATGGGTTAGTTGAACATGTTTGTCTCCTGATCCTCCATTAATATGAAAATTTTATTTTTGATGATTTCTATTGATGTGGAAAAAAATTTTATTTTCAATTCTTGTTAATATTGTTTAATTAAAATTTTGAAACTCAATAACTTATAATATAAAGGAAATAAGGAATTGGGAAGCACTTTTTGGCATGGTGGTGGTTGCCAACACAGTAAGGTGTTGGTCTAAGTCTAAGTGAGATGTTGTTGGTTCGACTCTCCACTATTGGATGTTAGACACCCTTATATCCCCTCCCCTGCTACCTTCTTCCTTTGGAACTGGGAGAGGGGGTGAAATGACGGCCATGTCCCTTGTGAAATATAAAAATCCCACCCATGTTGATGCCCCTGGGCATCCCCTCATTGGCCTGCGTTGATGTAGGACCACACAACTTAGTAGCGTTCTTTTTCCTTATAACATATTGAAGTGAATAAAAAATACAAGATGCATTTAGGTTTTGTTAACTCTCTACAAGCACATGATTTTTAATATACCGTTGTTATATGAGCTCAATAAAAATTAGAGGTAGGTCTTGAAGTGTCATGAACCTAGCCACATCGATAATGACATAATATTATATGTTTTGGCAGGTGGGCCTCATAACTTTAAAGTGCATCATACCAAGTAAGGGAGGCTATAACATATATGCATATTCCATGGTACATTTCCAAGTGATTTGAGATTTTTTGTGATTTTATATCCGCGCTTCTACTGCGGATATACTCCTGACAGGCAAATTTATCCATGGTTCTGATACCAATAAAGCGTCAAGTACCCGACTCCACTACTGATACAATATTGTCTGCTTTGATAGGTGACCTCACATCTTTGAAACACGTCATACTAAATAAGGGAGGCCATAGTATATATGTGCATTCCATGACACATCCCTAGGCGATGTGAGATTTTTCAGGGTTCTACATCTACACTTTTATTGCAGCTATATTTTCGACAGTCAAACTCATCTCTGGCTCTGATACCAATGAAATATAGCAAACTTAGCCCATTGATAGCACGATATTGTTCGTTTTGGCAAGTGGACCTTAAAGTTTTAAAACGTGTCATACCAAATAAGGGAGACCATAGCATATATGTGTATTTCATAGCACATCCCCGGGCTATGAAGAATTTTTCGTGGTTCTACAGACATTGTTTTATTTTTCAAAATTATGGATTTTGAATAATTTTATTGGATTTCTACCCACCATCAAATACGAAAGATTAGATGTCCCACTTGATTTTTCATTTGGTTTTTTTTAGATAACTAAATGTGCAAAAAGTAGTTTCTATCAATTATTTATATAATAATTTTGCCACTCAATTAACCATATAATAGATCTCTATTTTTTTTTAAACATTTTTATTTTCATATGGAGGTTTTCCATTTTAAATAACTCTTTATCAATCAAACAAGTTCATAGAAAACTCATATCTACCTAATGTATTCTATCATAAATTAATTTTTCCTCTTTCCTCATAGTGAATTATAAAAAATACATATCTTGAAATCAATCTTCAAAGCCTAAGCATAAGATTATTCACTTTGGTTATTGGGTAAAGTTATATTATCTAACAACAAAAACCTTCTCATGCTTTCTTATTTTATTTATGGAAGTCAATTCAGAACAATTTCTCTTTTGTGTTAGGGTAAGATAATGATATATCATTTTAATTATTTCTAATTAAATATGAATTTAATTTCACACAAGGGAGATTGAAATTTTTTTTATTTTATGTAAATGCTAAAGTTATACTCTACTAATTTAAAATATGCATGTATATCAATTAAGGACTAATTAATATTCATCCATCAAAGGATTATAAAGATTAGTTAAAAACTCAATTAATTTTTACCAAAAAAAATTATTTCTTTAGGAGGTAAATAGCCAATTAATCAAGGAGTGGGAAGAAGTATTCTATCTTTTTTTATATATAAACAATTTCCAAGTCAAATAAGTAGTTATAATCAAATTAAAATTACTAGATTTTTTAATCACATAAAATTTAACTCAAAGTATTAAGTATTCAAGGATTTATCTGAGAGTTAATGGTGTAACCAATAGGGTTGAGTATTTTTTTTTTTTTTTTTTTGATAAATAGAAATTCATTCAGATAACGATATGAGATACACAAGGTTTGGATACAAAGTACGTATCAGAAACCAAAGAATGGAGTATGATCATACTATCTTACATGCCAATGACAGTGTCTTCTTGGCTAAGAGATGGTTAAAACCAATGGATTCCCTAAAAATAAAGCTACAACTTACAAGACAAAATGATATATTAAATATATCCTTAAGTGGAGAAGAAACCATCTGTGGAGGTTTGGCAAACAAAGCCTATACATGTCTGACATCATGTCTGGTCCTAAAGTTTCCAACTGTAAACGTGTCACTTCTACCAGACCAACAAGTAAGTAAGGCCTAGAGATTCTCTGGCCCTCCAATCCGACTCCACTTTCAACACTGGGAACATAGCCTGTGTTCGGTCCATCCTCTGGCTCATAAAGATGGGGGAGTTGAAAGTAGAAGATCCAATGATATAGGAAAGATTCTCCAATAGAAAGGGAATAATAACGGTTCATTGTGCTTCCAACGTAAACTCTTCATTATCATATAGAGTTACAGAAGTAGAGTTGTAACCATTGGCCAGTATGGGAAAGTAATGAGCATTATTAATAGACGTTTGAGTAGCTTTAGAAGCCATAACTGACAAAAGATAAAGAGAATATTTAATAGCTTTAAAAGCCATAACTCCTTCATTCTCGAGTTGAGTTGCATGAAATGAGGAGAAAATCGGTTGCTACATGTAAGAATTGATGGGCGTTGAATTATGTAACTGTTTGGCAAGTAAATGGAATTAATAGGTATTGAATTGATGGACTATTATTCTAAATAATCGGTTGGGTTGATTGAAATGAAATGTTCTTTGCCCCTATCCTGCTATGTATCTCTCCAAACTGCTGAATCGGTTGTGGTTCATCTTCTCTGATCAAGGTAATTTCCATTGATCATCCTTGCTGTCTCACCAGCGGACTTAAATCTTACCCATGACATTTCTTCTTTTTCTTCACTGGTGAGAAATGGTTGGAGGTAGTCGGTTGTGGGGTGGGCATTTGAACTTCAACAAAGGACTCACTAGTAGCGGTAGAATCCAACATGTCATGGACAGAAAATAATAGAAATTTGAAAATCCATAAACATGAGATAAAGCATTCTCAACCACATGAACGTCTGACCTTATCCCTCGTATCTCCGCTACATACCTTCTAGGTGGTGCAGAATCACGAGCACCCTCTTGATTGACCACTACACAATGAGTCAAATCACATCCATTGATGTAAGATGTCCCAATTAGAAAACCTATCAATAGAGAAGAAAACTACATCTTCAACCTTAGAAGGCGAAATAGCTAGGTTCTGAGGTGGGGTGGAGCAGGAGGTTCTGTTGAAAAAGGATAGAAAATGGGTAGAGTCTTTGAAGTCACCCCAATCAATAACATATTCATAAATGAAAGACCAACATTACGCAAAACCACACTTATAGGAAGGAAAAACAATTTCCTAAAATAACAGAATACCATGATTAGATATGTTTATAGATGGATGTTGTCCATTCTTTTTCTAGTGAAATGTTTACCCACCATTATGATTCAATTGAAGTTAAAAAGCATGGTCCTATCTCTTCCACTTTTTTTTTTTTTTTGGTAAATAAAATTTATTAACGCTAGAACAAAGTTCCTACCTCTTCCATCTCTTCTACTTTTTTTTTTTTTTTGATAAATAAAATTTATTAACGCTAGAACAAAGTTCCTACCTCTTCCACGACCAAATAAAATACAGAGGAACTACAACAAAAACACAGGAAACTTATAATGCTTAGAATTATGTTTATCAAATAAGGAATTCTTTGGAATATCATTTTTTGCACATTGATTAGATTAATATAATGTGATAAAAAGTTTCCCACGGTGGCAATGTACTATCACCCTCTCATATGACTTTTATTATTTTCTCTTCCCTATGCTAACAATATTGGTCCCAGGTAGATTATACCATTCCCCGTATTGCCATTGGTTTGGCGAGGAAGATTTCCCAAATCGTTGTGGAATCCCTTCACCTATCTTAAATACATTTGGTGTGAAAAAATATATATATTGCCAACACAAAACTTGACGGTCCTTCAACTTAGTCATTGGCCATTCAATATTACTATCTACTTTACCCGTTAAGAAGGGGGAAGAAAACCTTCAACACACGGTTTTAGTATGAGTGATCTTATCCATTTGAATCCAAATCACTCTATTGTACATTTAGAATTAAAACAATTTTTGGTATTTAAAAATTAGGCAAGAGATCGCTGCCTAGTCGCATAGCCTCTACACCAGTGCAAAGGCCAATGAAAATTCATAGAGACATCAACATAGATGCGATTTTTTATTTCACAGGGTGAGATGATAATTTTGTACACTCCCATTATGTTTAGGTACAAGATCCACGAAATTAGGCAGCTTTTTTTGTCCCTAAATTTTTTTATAAAAACAATTAAACATGAAGCCATTACTTAAGCTTTAAGTGGTCTCCCTCCTTTTTCTTTCCTCGTGGAAAGCTTCCATTTGCAGATCAAGCTGTCCTCATCATTTTCACGAGGTTCCTTTTACTCTTTGTTGGCAAGGATTCAAAATACGGAATCGGATATCGGATCGGTCCTAGTATTGATTGTGATCTGTATCGGATCAGAATCAGATTAGTTGGAATCAATTCCAAAACCCTAGAATCAGTTATTAGATCTGAAAGCTCTACACTTGTAAGGGTTTGGATCCAAATGTAAACTTGGCCTGAATTGGGATCAACCACGGCAGAATCACCCCGATTCAATTCCGAACTTTTGAACATTTTATTTTATTTTTATTTTAAAAATCAAAAGTTTGTTTTTTTAATCTGACAAATCAATCACTCCATTTTCGTGCATGGTTTGAGGAATCAGTATGGGATCGGTCGGATTGATCGATTCATATACGCATTAGTTGGGGTTAATATCATTTCCTGGCCAATCCAATATCGATGGATCAGTATAGACCAAAGATAAAATGGTAACAAACCAATCTTTAAATGAAATTAACTAAGGATAAATCTGTCCGATATGGACGAATTTGGATTAGTATCAGCCAAGACCGATACCATATATATACGGTATCAATTACTAAATCCCTGGTTAAAAAAGAAGTGTTTCTGAAAATAATTACTTTCTTTAAAAATAAAAAGAAAATAATTACTTTTGGAGAGTGAAAAACTAACACACACGGCCTTAGAACAAGGTTTGAAATCCAGTTAGGGGTGTAAATGAATAGCCGAAATCCGTTTACGTATCCGTGTCCGTATTCATTTAGCACTATCCTAATCCGTCCAAAAGCCAAATGGATGCGGATACGGATAGGCTATAGCTATCCGAAAAGCTATATTTACATGTAAACGGATAAAATATCTGATCCGTATCCGTGTCCGTATCCGTTTAGCACTATCTGAATCCATCTGATAGCTAATCGGATGCGGATGCGGATATAGCACTATCCGAGCCGAATCCGATCCGTTTACAGCCCTAGGTATCGGTTATGATCGAAACCTTTTCGAATCGATATCGGACCGATACAAATCGATCAGAATTGGTCAAAAAACCCCCTAAATCCAAAAATATTCAATCGGATCGATTGATCCAATCGAGTTAATCAATCCAGAGAACGATCCAATCAAACCTTATCGTATCGATCTAATCTCGGAAATGACCTCGATCGATACTAATCCGATCCAGCCAAATTTAGCCAATCCGATCCGAGATTACAAACCTTGCCTGAGAGATTACTATTGCAAAATTAGCCAAGCCGAGCTATAGATGAGCTGAGCACCTGCGCTAACCAGACCCACAACCAAATCTGTGACCCCGTAAAAACAAAAAGATGGGAAAAGGAGAACCATAAAAACAAAAAGAGCATTAATAAAAGAAGAGAAAAGTAAAATTTAAAAGAAAGAAAGAGAAAAAACGAAAGCAAAAAAAAGTTAAAGATTAATGGTGGGGCACGATATGGCTTTTGCTTTTTTTTTTTTTTTGTAATAACTTTACAGGAATCTTTCAAACTCGGTGACGCGACTCGCGACTCCGCGAGTCTCGTCTCGACCTTTTTTTTTAATTTTCTTTTTCTTTATTTATTTATGTTTTAGAAATTTAAAAAAAAAAAAAAAGAGTTTAGAGAGAGAGAGACAAACAACCTCAAGAAAATGACTACACCCTTCGGAATTCGGATTGTAGAGAGAGAAAAGGAGAAAGAAAGATAAAGGGTTTTTCAGGGGTTTTGTTTTGGTTTTCTGTCTTCAGTTCTCTTCTTCCTTAGTTCTCTCTCTGTTGTCGCTTACTCTCTCTCTCTCTCTGAGTGTGAGCTTAAGCTTCGTTGCAACCGAAGCTCGTCACTCTCTCTCTCTCTCTCTCTCTCTCTCTCTCTCTCTGTGTGTGTGTAATGGTGTGGGTTCTTTTCTCTACGCCCATCTGTGTTCTGTAAGTAACATGAACAGAAGAACCACCTGTAGGGTGTGCATTGTACGCCTTCTGTTATGAATCTGGAGCCTCAACTTCAGCGCTTCACCACCTGTGATCGTCACCCAGAAGAGAACTTCACTGGCTTCTGCCCATCATGCTTGTGCGAACGCCTCGAAGGTTTGGAACCGGCGACCCGCCGAGGGAAGAACAATCCATCCGCTTCTTCCTCCAACTCCACCGCCGTCTCCGCCCTCAAAGCCATTTTCAAGGGGTCTTCCGCTGCTGCTGCCGGTGACAATGGTGTCGGTAATCACCGTAACAAACCTTCCTCCTCCTTCTTCCCCGAGCTTCGTCGCTGCAAGTCTTTCTCTGGTGGTAAAGGAGAGGGATTCTCTGGTGTTTTCGAGCCCCAGCGTAAGTCCTGCGACGTTCGGGGTCGGAGCACTCTCTCGACCCTCTTCAACCTCGACGACGAAAGGAAGACGGACAATAACAATAACAGAAACAAAGAGGGCTTGGTCTGGGGTGGAGAGGTTGAGGTCGAAACCAGGAACTTGGGTTTTTCTGGGGTTGGAGGACCAGTCTTCGAGTCTAGGGAAGGGGAAGAGGAAGAGACTGACGAGGAGATTAGGGTTTCTGAGGAGCCCGCGGCCCCTAATGTGAACAATTTTGTTGTTGCTGAAGAGAGAGTCCCAGAGATCGAGGAGGAGGAGGAGGAGGAGGAAGAGGTGGAGGAAGAGGAGGACCAACAGGATGAGCCAGTGGTAGAAGAGGATGTGAAGACCATGAAGGACCACATAGATCTCGATGCCCAGAGCAAAAAGCCTCCCGGCAGGGACTTGAAGGAGATTGCTGGAAGCTTCTGGTTGGCGGCTTCGGTGTTCAGTAAGAAGTTGCAGAAATGGAGGAGGAAGCAGAAGATGAAGAAGCGTGGCGGCGATTGCGGTAGTTCAACAGCAATGCGGGCTGAGAAGCCCTCTGGGAGGCATTACAGGGAGACGCAGTCGGAGATCGCGGATTATGGTTTTGGACGGAGATCTTGTGATACTGATCCGAGGTTCTCTCTCGATGCCGGTCGGATGTCCTTCGACGATCCTCGCCATTCGTGGGACGAACCTCGTGCTTCTTGGGATGGTTATCTCATCAGTC
This sequence comes from Telopea speciosissima, assembly GCF_018873765.1. NCBI lineage: Eukaryota > Viridiplantae > Streptophyta > Magnoliopsida > Proteales > Proteaceae > Telopea > Telopea speciosissima. Next base: position 17,157,065 of record NC_057917.1, read on the forward strand.
GGACTCTTCCACGGCTTCCTCCGATGCTGTCGGTAGTTGAAGATGTTCCTGCCCCTGTTCGAAGGGCTGATAATCTGATCCCTGTGGAAGAGCAACCTAGGTATTCCACGGCCAATGAGGATGACACCACTCCCGGTGGATCGGCTCAGACTCGGGACTATTACTCCGATTCATCGTCTTCGCAGAAGCGGAAAAGTCTTGACCGTTCCAACTCCATTCGGAAGATGGCGGCCGCCGTGGTGGCAGAGGTTGATGAGACTAAGTCAGTTTCCAATTCTAAGGTGTCTCCTGCGACCATTGATTACTTGCATGGAACGAAGTTGCATGTTACAGATAGAGATCTGAAGGATTTGAACTCGAATTCGAACACCAACTCTCTCAGAGACGATTGCTCGGAGAGCTTTGAGTCTGCCTTCAGAGATGCTACTTCTGTCGTGGGTCGTCTTGAACGAAAGGGTTCTAAGAAGTCCCGGAGATGGAGTAAGGCGTGGAATATTTGGGCTTTTATTCAGAGACGCAATGGCAGCAAGGATGACGACGATGAGAGGTATTGCAGGGGAAATGTGGTGGAACGCTCCTTATCAGAGTCCTGGCGAGAGCTTGGTAGGGATGCCAATGGAGATGCAAGAGGGGCTTTGAATGGAAAGGTCTTCCGCTGCAATAGCAGTGTCAGCTCAAGGAGTTCCTTTAGCAACGGGGTTGGGGGTTCACTTGGCGGCAGTTTAAGGAGAAGTGGCAGAGAATCCAATGGGAATGGTAAGAAGAGAGATGATTTTGTGTTGGAACGTAATCGGAGTGCAAGGTTTAGTCCCAACAATCTCGATAATGGTCTCCTGCGATTCTACTTGGCGCCACTGAGCGGTAGTCGAAGGAATGGCTCTGGGAATAGTAGATCCAAGAATTCACATTCTATTGCCAGGAGTGTATTGCGATTGTACTGATTCAAAGGTGTATCAGGTGTTCTTCAATCAAGTGTTAATTTTACCATTTTTGATGTGTAAACGCATATATCTATCTATTTCTTCTTGTTATTGGGTTGATAAAAAGCACATGTTGATGTTGCCTTCCCCATGCTTAGCATGCTTTTGTCAATCTCGTAAATAATGAGAATTTCCATATTTCTTCATCTCTACTCTTATTCTTCATAGCACTTTCAAGTCTTTAAGTTTGCTTGACAATGTTGTTTGCACGTATTCCATCATTCTTGGTCAGGTAGATTTCAAGAATGCAGAATTGTTTCAACATGTAGATCTCAGTGACTAATAATTGCTTTTTGAAGATGTTATCAACATGGTTGTGAGAAATGGTGGAACTTGTAACACCGATTGTTGCAGAAGGTTCACTTAGAATATTTAAGAGCTTATTCATAGGGGGAAAAAAAGGGGGGGGGGGTGTGGGGAGCTTCTGGCTTTGTGTCATAGAATACAAATGCAGATGGTATCTGGTAATGCAGCAGTGGTCATTTTGTGACAAGAAAAGAATAGAGTGAAAATTGAGGTGAATTACACAGTTCAAGCTTTGAAACTAGATGGTTAAATATGAGAATTAACTTCAAAACTTCAGGTCTTAACTCCAACATGTAGGGACCTCATCCTGGGCCCTTGGTTGACTTAAAGCTACAAGTACTTGTTTAAGTTGAGTGCTCCAAGTTTAAGTCGATAATGGTTTTCAAATATGAGTTATCCTTTCACCTCCTGATAATGATGGTGAGCTAAGATGATCATATGAATCTGAGGTTTTGTCAGATCCATGTGACTCTCCAGTGTTACCCTACTTTCTTGTGAAGTTTCTCAGCAGTGCTTTTGCAAGAGTCAGGACACTTTCTTAACAAATGCTAGCTTACAAGTTCTTTGTAGCACCCTATGCATATTTTCCAACTGATGTGCTACTTTAGGATCTAACACAACCATTTCACTTTTACGGGCTCTTTAATTGATCCCTGTCTTCACTGAATGCGTAGCCTTTTTCATATACTTCTAAACCAGGTGTGTTCTGACTGTAATTGCCATGGTTAGTTATTTACCTCTCTCGCCACAACATAATAATAATAAAAAGCTAAACTGCTGTGTGTATTGAGAATAGCATAACAGCCAGAAACAGTCACTTTTGGAGATTGGGTAATTAATTTGGATTTTCAGGAGGTTGTTAGGTTTGACAGCATTCACTTTATTTCAACAGTGGATAGCAAAGAAACATTTCTAGTAATTGTTTTCTACCACATGATCTTTTGGATTACTACTGTAATAGAGAATCACAAACTGCAAATAGACTCTTGCTCCATTGCAAGTTTGGTGAGTACAGTATTTGGAAGTCTACTTGAAAATAAGTCAGTTCTGCTTCGAAGTTACTTGTCTTTTTTTGTATGTTGTTGGGACTCAATTTCCCTACATGTGCTTTTCAGGAAGATGCTATGCCTCATTTGCAGCTCTGGTAACGGAGTTGGATCTGAGATCCTCTCAGCTCTTTTGACTTGTATCACCACAATCCATTTAAAGATTTTTGTCTGCCCACCAGTGGTATCATGAATTCCTCTTGTTTGCGTTGCTACCAAAGTTCACTTAGATGCAGTTCCATCTTTTGGGTTGATGTGATGTGGGGATTCTGTTTCTTTTGTGATGGTCATCAAGATGCTCCTTCAATTGCTATATCCTGAAAAACACTGGAACTAATCCATCACTTGCTTAGTTGCGATCTATCCCACAACCTCATGGCTGCACAATGGAGCATGTCCAGTAGAAGAATGCATCTGCCCCCATGAATTGGAAAATATCCACAGGTCTAAAACTGAGATTTGATGATGTCATAATCGGAGGAGTAAGTATTTGAGTCTACAATGTCTGGCATTTCATATCTAGGCATTGAGCTACCATTACCTACTATTGCATGATTGCAACTTCTCGATGTGAAAAAAGCATTGAACAACTCACTCGTTCCCTTCATATTGGGATATGTTTAATGACCTGGATGATTTGCTGTTTCTGAGGAGGAGATGGAACTGATATTCTCTCAAAATGTGAGGTTGGATAGGGTTAACACTTATGTTCTTGAAAGAATTATATTCTATCCCATTTTTCCAGAGTACCGCAGAAGACCTGACCATGTTCTGGTTGGACAGCAATGATGGGCTGAACGAGTTCGATTCCTCGATAGTCGCCAGATATACAGCCTTGAAGCATCACTCCAGTGGAGTGGATGAAACCTGGAAGTTTTTCTCTAAATTTCAAGGGCCATCAGTTCAGAAAGGGTGGTGAACCGTGGTGGTTCATTCATCCTAGGCTATATTCCAACACTAGGGTATGTGGCACTCCTCTCCCTCAGATCTGTTTCAGATGGCTTCTTGTGCATCATGAATATGGTGCATTTTCTGTCTTTGGGGTTAAGAATTTGGTGAATCTGTGGTTGGAGAAGAAAATTGGTCTTCTTGTATTTTTCTTTTATTTTGGTGGACATCGGGGTCTGGGTCTAATGTATTTTTGATCTGTTGATGATCAAGATCCTGTGCTTTATTTTTCTGTTACCTGTTCTTATTGGCAAAACACAGTTCTGGTAGCAGTGTTGGGTTGTCAACTATGAAGAAACCTGCAGCCACAGAGACTACCCACTGCTGCCTGGGCAAAAATCTTCACTACCCCCATGCATGCGTAGTTGCATGGCAACTGTGCTGATAGTGACAATCCAGGTTGCTCCTTGCCTGTGTCCTTTTCACTCCCTTAATGTACACTATACCCATCTGTAGACCAAAGAGAGAGAATAAAAGCAAACTGTTATATCAAACAATTTCCCCTTGTCTTGTCCATCTTTTGGTGTTATTGCTGGAAGTTTCTGCCAATGAATTCTATTCTTTTCTTGCTGTTTTGTAATATTTGTATTGTCTAATAAAATTTTGTCCTTTATTTCTTGTGTTTTTAAAATTTTGATTTTTGTTAACCTGGTAGAAGTCTATAAGATTGATTGAGAAAGGATTGAAGGAATCTAGTGATCCATCGTCACTAAGCCGTCTCTTACACGTTCCTTTCAACATTCCATGTCACTGTAGCTGGATGAGAAAGGGGTAAAAGGTGGAGCCCCTGTTTTGAGAATTTGCAGTTATCAGATATCAGGGAGGAAAAAGGAGAGAAGAAAAGGAATACAAGCGTGAGGGAAAGAAAGAATGGGTGGACCCTGAAGGATGAAAAAGAGAAACTCCATTGCAGATGCAGAGCCTTGTTTTGTCGATAAACGGTACAATCTTTCATGAACAACAAACAAAGGTTGCTCTGTTTCTTCAAAGTTTTTTCAGAGTTCTATTTCCTATGCAGCATTTATTTGATTTCAAAAAAATTGCAACCCACTTTTTCATTTTAGGGAGAGAGAGAAACCAGTTGCAGTCTTTAAAAGATGAACAAAATTATATTCCCTTCTGTTTGTGGGGCTAGGGTGGGGGGATGAGGAAGCAGTATATTTGTTGTTTATTTTTAAAGATGTTTATAATGTAACTGATAAATAATAAAGCATAACTTCAGTTTTTTTTGTTCTCACTTAACCATTGTGAGGACCTTTAGTGTGAACGAAGTGATTAATTATACTTCATTAATCCTTCATTGAGTGTTAATTTAAATATATTTAAAACTGAAGAAGTTTCAAAATATCTCTCTTTGAAAATAGGTTTTGGTTGTTGTTTTTCTTGCAAGATTTGAACTCATGGCCTCTCCGAAGTTGTTTTTAAATAAAGCTTTTGTGTGTAAGAACTTTAATCCCATATTGAAAATGGAAGAGAATGAAGTGAGGTTTATATGTCCCCATTTGTTTGACAAATAAAAAAGGGTGGGAAACTTGTGAGAATGGGTTCCACATGTTGTGGGTTGGGTTGATAAAAAAATATATATAGAATATGCATTTTGTAGTGGGGTGGGATTTAGTGGGAGACAGAGGAAATGGACGGACATCTGGAAGTTTCACAACCAATTTAACCAAAGAGTCACATTTGTGGTAGTTTGTGGGAAACAAGTACAAGTTTTCCACCTTTTCCACTTTTCTCCGTTAAAAAAACATGGCCTATATTGAAATAAAAACTAACAATAGTAGGGTTCCATGAAAGGAAGTCTCACTATATACTCATCTTTGGAAGTTGGGAGTTTATTTTCACACACATGCGCACGTTGAGCCGGGTGAAGGGAAGGCTTTGTATGTGTGGTTTCTTTTTGTTAGCGGCCGTATTGGACTTGTTAGTTTGTGGAAAACAAGTACAAGTTTTCCACCTTTTCCACTTTTCTCCATCAAACAAGCACAGCCCATATTGAAATAAAAACTAACAATAGTAGGGTTCCATGAAAGGAAGTCTCACTATATGCACATCTTTGGAATTTGGGAGTTTATTTTCACACACACACACATGCGCAGGTTGAGCCGGGCGAAGGGAAAGCTTTGTATGTGTGGTTTCCTTTTGTTAGCGGCCGTATTGGACTTGTTTCTGGATTTTTTTTTGCCAGTCCTTTGGAAAGGTGTTTCCAAAGGGCATCTTTCTTCTATAAATAAAGGACATCCCTGGAACTTTAGAGTATTGTTCTAAGTGCTATTCTCCCTCTCACACTTTTCTTCTCTTCTTGTGTGTTTGTTTATCTAAAGATCAAACCTTTGTTTTCCTCTATTTTACTAATTGTTCTTTGAGTCTGCACAACTTTGTAAAATTTAAAGAAGCACAATAGGAGAATGCACTACTACACGCAAAAGCCAAGGGCTATTTTATCTTAGAGACTACTTCACATGTTTCTCGATTGCGCCATTGAGGGCGTCTATGGTCTTTAAGACAACAATGTCAATTGACGTGACTGGGTGCACATCCACCATTGACAGAGCAACATATGCAACACCATCAAGTTCCTAATAACAACATGGCTTTGGAGTGATTATTGGGATAGCATAACAAATAAGGTTTGGTTCTCTCTTAGATTATTATCATTATTTTTTACAACAATTCTAAACTCCATAGACTTTGATTATTGAGAGACCGATGTTAGATATTGCTTCTCGGTTTGGGATGGAAATCCCAAAGTAAAACCTAGTACACAACGTAACAATACACAAAGAAGAGATTTGGGTGCTTCTTACACTGTGCATATGTTGATAGTGATTATTTAAGAATCATTTTCTTATATTTGTCAATCACAACTTTGATTTAAGTTTTCCACAGCCTTCTACCTATCCTGGTTGCTCTTCTTTGTGGGAGGAAGAGAGGAGTACTGAACATGGGTTGTGGGGACCTAAGACCCCAGTATTTATAATATTGTCTCAATCCTAATTTCACATCCACAATGAATAGGATTGGCCTATCTCTATATGTGACGGACCGAACCGGTTCAGATATGTAGACTCCCACCAAACTACTAACTTAGTAAATGATAACCCAAAAGAAAGAAGTTGTAAGTAAAGAGAGTGCAAAAATAAATTGTAATGGGGGAGGAGGAGGAGATAATAATTGACACAATCAATTTAGATTGGTTCGGTTGTCGCCTACTATTGCATCAAGAAATCGTTCAAGGGTCCCTTCGAGTGCCGTAACCTACAAAATGACCTAGGTGACAAAGGAGAACCGGTGTGGTTCCGGCCTAGGACTCTCCGATGCCAAAGTTAGATCTCCTGAGCAAACAGATGAATAATAGTATTCAAGATGATCCTAGATGGGGTAGAGTACCTTCCCTTTTATAATGGAATGTGGCGGTGTGGAGAGTCCCAATTGATGTAGAGTGACTTTCGTAGTTGATAGAGTCCCTGGGTAGTAGGGTTCCTCCTTGATTGATTGTCTTCCCGTGGGATGTAGTGTCCCAGTAGGGTTGGTGTCCTTAATGGATAGACTCATCTACATGGTTGACAAGGTCCTCGGTGTTTGAGTCCGTCGAGACTACAGGATTGGTAAGCTGTGGCCTAGAGTCCTCGTGTTAGTGCATGTCTTGTTGGTGGCGGCGGTGGTTCCTTGCTTTTGTAGAACCAAGCGCTTGCCAATCCCCCAAAAGACGCCTTGTGAGGGAAGCTGCAACTTTAATTCCTTATTGCACACCAGCCAGCGCGCATCGCTCCACGAACCAAGATCTGGGCAGGGCATTTTGGGTCACTCCCAACAATCCCCCCCCAAATGCACGCCCACTAACAGAGCACCCATGGCACTAATGCACCCCCAATAACAGAGCACCCATGGCACCGGGGAGACTCGAACTCGCGACCACTTGCTCTGATACCAATTGTAGAACCAAGCGCTTGCCAATCTCCCAAAAAAGGCCTTGTGAGGGAAGGTGCAACTTTAATTCTTTATTGCACACCAGCTAGCGCGGATCGCTCCCTCGCCCGAGCCGGGATTTGAGCTAGGTATTTTGGGTCACTCCCAACAGCTTTTAGATCAAGGTCTGTGGAGGCTGATCTGTTCCCGAGGTCCGCATTCGGGGGAAGTCCGCACCCATGGGGGAGTTCACGCCTGAGGGAGAGTCCACTCCTGGGGCTTCGATCCGCTCCTGTGGGTGGTCTTCGTCAAGTCCCTCCTTAGTTCATGCTTGTCTAGTTCTCCCCTGGTCCCGAGTCGGCCCACCTTTTTCGGGCTAGGATACGTGGCGGCTCCTGATTGGTCCATATGAATTTGGGTTCATCATTTGCCCTCCACTCTCTTGGGTCAGAATGCCCAAGAGAGTAGATTTTGCATTTTTGCCCTCCTAGGGGGTTTACTATGAATTCCTTCTTGTCGAAGGATGTACCTATAAATCATTTGGTGGAGTGGGAGAGGTTGTGGGTTCAAACCTCCCCTCTCACACCTTTTGTCTTTTTTTTTTCTCTCTTTTTGTAGATATAACTCTTTGCCTTTCTCTTCCTTTTTCACTTTTTCATTTCTCTCTCTTGCTTTTTTGCTTTTCATTTGTCTTTCTTGGAATCTTCTCCCTTCCTTGCACTTGGCATTTGCTTTTTGGTGCCCCCCATGTGTTTGTCTTTAGGTGGCCCAGAATAGTGTGATCCATCATTGGCCTTGGCCCTTTGTTGGCTTGCTTATACCTTTGGTTGTTTTGCTAGCTGGCCTCGTGCTCACTTGGTCACATCCTTGTGTTGTGCTCGTGTCTTGATCTTTGGTTCTTTACTTATGCTTTGATTTCATGCCCAAGACTGTGGCCGGGGCTACACCCTGTGTTCGCACCTATTTCGATCCACGTCTGTTCTATACGCTCCTACTCGATCCACTCCTGTTTGGGCTCGATCCGTTCCTCCTTGGGCATCTTTCAATCGGCTCCTGTTCAGGCTCGATCTGCTCCCGCTTAGGAGTCCTTCGATCCGCTCCTGTTCTGGCTCGATCCGCTCTCATCGTCAATCTGCTCCTGTTCGGGGCATCCTTTGATCTACTTCTGCTTAGGCGTCCTTCAATCCGCTCCCGTTTGGGCATCCTTCGATCTGCTCCTGCTTGGGCGTCCTTCAATCCGCTCCCGTTCAGGCGTCCTTTGATCCTCTCCCGTCGTCGATCCATGCTCGTTCGTACTTGGTGTGTATATTCCTCTTTTTTTTTTCTTTTTTTTTTTTTTGGGTACTCTTCCTGATGAGTTTACTCGTTAATGGTTGCAAATTGACATCCTTCCTCCTTTGTCTTCCGCTTGACTTTAGGAGACTACTATCCTGAGTAAGTAGCTTACCTCATATTCATGTCTTCGTCCTGTGATTTTGATCTTGCCACCGTTGTGGTTGGGTCTTCTGGGGAGGCTTCCAGCTGAGTGTTCGGCCCTGCAGGAGATGAGTGACTCAATTCTGGTGCACTCTCTTTATCAGGACATGGCTTCGGTACGTCATACTTTTCCATGTTTTGTTTTCAATGTCATTGTGTGATGGACTTCTGATGCTCTTGTTGTTCGCAGGTCCAGCATCGCGCTACCGAGGCGGTACTCCGTCTCGAGCAGAAAGCATTCCAGGAGATCTAGCAAGCTTGCAGGTTACGTAGCATGGAGAGGGAGCTCCAGGAGCATCGGGTCACCCAAGAGGAGGCTGCCATTCGGGAGAGGAGGATGGCTGATGAGCTTAGGATTACGTCTTACCAGAGCGTAGCTATGGAGGCTGAGAGTTCAACTAGGATCCACGCATTGGAGGAGGAGCTCCTAGATTTGAGGCAGAGTCATGAAGCTGAGTTACTCAAGGCTGGAGGGCGAGCCGTGGCAGAGTACCAGAAGTCCTCAGAGCTCATGGATCTATTCTACAAGGAGAACCAGGGGACATATGATGCAGAGATTCAGGATTTGGCCGCCTACATTCTTGAGGAGACCCCTGGTTATGACTTCTCTCGGTTCGCAGGTGTGGCGGCGTTGACCTCGGTTGTTGCGGTGACTATTGATGTCCCTGCGGGGGAGAGTACTGTGGTGCCTGAAGAGGGAGTTACCCAGCCTGATGAGGGCATTGTTCCTACAGAGGAGGTTGTGGCATACCCCCCTGAGGCTGGGATGGCTTCTCCTCCAGAGGAGGATGTGACTCCCTCAGGGGAGGTTTCTTAACTTTTTGCGCATATGGCATGTTGGACTTGTGGATTCTGAACTTTGTAACTATTACGATCTTCTTCTCTTGTTATGGGTAGTTAACTTCTTATCTTCTTCGCGTATTATTCCTTGTGATTGATGTGTGTGGTATATCGTCTTCAGTAGTCATTTGATCTTGGTGGCCTAATACTTTAATGGTTCTCGGACCTCGGCAGTCTACAGACCCTGGTGGTCTACGGACCTTAGTGGCATTACGCCTTGGTGGTCTACGAACCTTGGTGGTCTACAGACCTTGGTGGTCAACGGACCTTAGTGGCATTACGCCTTAGTGGTCTACGGACCTTGGTGTGGTGAAAGTGATTCAATTGATGAGCAGTAGGAGTAGACGACGAGTAGATCCAAAGTCAACTATTTACTTCAAATAAAATTTTAAATTATCCTTGAAAATTGCAATGCCGTCTGATGAGCACATTTATGTGTGAAATCTTAGGGCATAAAGCATATATTTTACCATTGGACAGAGTTACTCGGTGCTTTCTTGTGCTTTTCAGGGTTTAGGTGAATTATTGTGAAAATGGAGGAGATGATGCTAAGGAGATATTTTTAAGCTTTTTAGAGGTGTTAATAGTATGGATGCATAGCCCATCGAGTCAGCTTCGTAATGGTTCAAACGGCACTTGATTCCGAGTTGAAATGAAGAAGTTATGGCCGTTTCCGTAACGACGCGCGAAAATGGTCTGCAGGGGTTTATTTATAATTATTGACAGTCGGACGGGGACAAAGTGAAGCGGAAGTTCGGATTCCAGAGGCCTTAACGCAATTATCAAAAGTTACTTTATTGTACCCGAAAGATTCCATTTGGAAGGCTCTGGACAATCCAACTTCAACTTGAGATATCTTGGGCTCCCCAACTCCGAATTAGACGAAATTTGGGTCTATTTTGGGTGATTTTTCGCAAGGTACACAATGGTGAGGCCTATATAAGCACTCCATGCTCTACGTTTTCTGAAGTACAGAATGGGTATTTTATTTATTCTTGAAGGAATCCTAGTCATCACCCTTACTCTCTCTCTCCTCCAACTTCTCAAGGGCACTTCTGAAATTCTACTTGAGATAGATTTATATTTTCTCATCTATAGAAGGTTGAAAAATCAAAGATGCTTTGATTTTATTGCTTGGAGAAGATATCTACAAAGAAAAGGAAGCACTTGTTAGAATTGAAAGTTTATTTTTCTCGAAATAGAAGGTCTATGTAAACAATCTTCTCTTCTTCTTCTTTCTATTTTTTTTTCTTTTTTTCTTAGGATTCAAGGCATTGTAAAAGAGGAAAGAGAAGAGAATATTCTCTTTGCTTAGGGAATATTTCTCCTACACTTCCATCTTCTCTCTTCTCCTCTCTTCCACCTATAAATACCCCCTACCTCTCTTGTAAAAATTGCTCATTCACTTAGTGAAATTTCTTCTCTTCTTCTCCTTCTAATTTATGATTTTTGGATTTTCTAAGTTCTAGTTTGCTTTTATGATTTTTAGTTAATGGTTATAATAGATTTAGTTTATGCTTTAATTTCAATTTAAGTCTTCAATTGGGCTGTAATTTCTTAATTCTAGTTTAGGCTTTAAGCCTTCTAGTCTAAGTTCTTAAGTTGATGACAAGACTTGAAGATTTAGAAGAGGAGGCCATGGTAAGTTTATGCAAGTATTCAAGCTTTTCAATTACATTCATGCAAGCACATCCAGGTTTTACTATCTAAACTCTCAATCTCATTCTCCATCTCCTCTATCTCTCTCTATCTTCTTCTTCTTCCCCCTCTATTTCTTTTATTTTAATTTTATATGGTTGTGATTTATGGATGCATTTTTATTCCCTTATTTCTTTTTATGTGGTTAGTATGTGTGGCTGCATTTTTATTCCTTTCAATTCGCTTTGGTTTGATAGGTTAGATGCTCATGTGTTAGGACGCCGATTTAATCCCTTAATTTTGTTAGATGCTTATGAGTTAGGATGCATTGATTTTTGTTAGTTTAATTAGTTTAATTTAACACTTTAATTTGGTTCACTTTGCATTACTTTTAAGTTAATTAAATAGAGTGGCGTGTATCTCCTCGTGTTCGACCCGTAGCTACGATTGACCCGTACGCTTGCGGTTTTATTTTAACTCAAACACCGTCTACTATGTACCATGGCTGACATTTGACTATGCTACTGCTACTGCTACTGCTGTTACTATTGGTGACTTTGCTGCTACTACTGGGGTACTACTGTTACTACTCTTACTGGTAGTACTTCTTCAGGTGCTCTGAGTTTCAGGTACGGTCTACCTTCTTGCCCCCCTAGAGTTTTCAAGCGGTAGGTCCCTGGACGTATCTGCTTGGAAACTATGTACTGTCCTTCCCAGTTGGCAGACAACTTCCCTTCCTTCCATGGCTGTGATGCACTTGCCCTTCTTAGGACTAGGTCTCCTTGGTGGAATAGCCTTTCTCTTACTCTGGCATTGTAGTATTTGGCTGTTCGCTGCTGATATGCTACGTTCCTTAGGAGTGTCTTCTCACGGACCTCATCTATGAAGTCTAGGTTTGCTCGTAGTCTGTCGTCATAGGTGCGCTCGTTGAAGTGCAATACCCTATGGGACATGGTGAGGACTTCTACTGTGTCAGTGCCTCTATACCCTATGCTAAGCGGAATGGGCTTTCTCCTGTGGGTGTCCTTACTGTGATTTGGTACGCCCACAGGACACTTGGTAGTTCCTTGACCCACTTCCGTTTGACTCCTTCTATCCTCTTCTTAATTCCATCTAGCAATGTTCTATTTGTCACCTTCAACTGACCATTGGCCTGTGGGTAGGCTACCGAAACAGGCCGATAGTCAATGTTGTAACTTTGACAGAAGACTCTGAACTTGGGGTTGTTGAGCTGCTTCCCATTGTCTGAGACTAGTATCCTTGGTACCTCGAACCTGTATATGACATCATCGCGGACGAACTTCTCCATTTCATTCTCTGTGATTTTAGCCAATGGCTTTGCCTCGACCCATTTGGTGAAGTAGTCTATGGCGACCACCAAGTATTTGCGGTTCCCTGATGCAGCTATGAAATTGCCTAGGATGTCCACCCCCCACATGGCAAAGGGAATGGGTTTGAGGATCGATGTCACTTTGGTGGCGGGTAGATGGGGTACTAGGGCGAACAATTGGCATTGCTCGCAAGTCTTGGCATACTGTATTGCCTCTTCTTGCATCCTTGGTCAATAAAGCCCCCGGCGGAGGATTTTCTAAGCTAAGGCTTGGCCTCCCATGTGGCTTCCACATATCCCTTCATGGACCTTTGCCAGAATGTACTTGGCTCCCTTGGGTCCAAGACACCGGAGTAGTGGTGCTGTGACCCCCCTCTTGTATAATACATCATCCAGGACGGTGTACTTTGCAGCTCTCATCTTGATCTTCTTTGCTTCGACCTTATCTTCTAGTGAGACGTCATTCTGTAGGTAGTTGAGTATAAGGTCCATCTAGTTAGGCCCCTCTTCAATCTCATTGACCTGCTTCTCCTGGTACGTTGGCTCATGTAAGATCTCGATGTAGACTGCACTGGCCAAGTTTCAGAGCTCATCATTGGCTAACTTGGATAGGGCATCGGCGGTGGCATTCTCGATCCTAGGAACCCGAACCATCTCGAACTTCATGAATTCCCTGATCAACGCTTGAGCACGTGCTAGATATGATGCCATTCGCTTGTCCTTCGCCTCATACTCTCCATTCACCTGATTCACTACAAGCTGGGAGTCACTCCGGATGGATAGGTGCATTACTTGAATGGCCTTGGGTACCCGGAGTCCAGCAAGAGTATGCTGGATTCGAAATCCCTTAGGGCTAGTGAGTATGAAGCCAGCCCCACTTCCTGTTGCATTACTCGAACCATCCACGAACATCTCCCACGATCCTCGATCATGCTCCTCTGGTTCTTCTGCTTCTAGTTCGATCTCAGATAGGGTGCATTCGGCGATGAAGTCCGCCAAGGCTTGACCCTTGATGGCTCTTCAAGGTTTAAACCTGATGTCATGCTCACTCAACTCTACCGTCCAAGTTATCAATTGTCCGAGGACATCTGGTTTGTGGAGCACTTTCTTCAGTGGTAAGTCAATGAGTACTGTGACAGTATGGGCTTGGAAGTATGGTCATAGCTTCCTAGTTGCGATTACCAGCGTGTAGGCTACCTTTTAATCTTTGTGTACCTGGTCTCTGCATCAATCAGAACATGGCTAACATAGTAGATGGGCCTCTGGACCTTGCCTTCTTCCTTCAGTAGTACAGTGCTTACTACGACAGGGGTGGTGGCTAGGTAGAGCTGCAGTTCTTCATTGGGCTCTGGTCGCCCAAGCAGTGGTGGACTCTCCATGTACTCCTTCAATGCCTCGAACACGCTTTGGCACGCCTCTGTCCATGTGAAGTCTTTAGGACTTCAGAGGTTCTTTAACGTCTTGAAGAACAGTAGGCATTTATCTCCCGATCGTGACACAAACCTTGAAAGGGTTGCGACCCTTCCATTTAACCTCTGCACTTCCCTGACCGTCCGAGGTGGTGCCATTTCTTGGATGGCCTTGATCTTGGATGGGTTGGCTTCTATTCCACGTACTGAGACCATGAACCCTAGGAACTTCCCTGACGTTACACCGAAGGCGCACTTTGCGGGGTTTAGCCTCATTTGGTTCCTTCTCAGTACCGTGAATGCTTCCTCTTAGTCGGTCAGATGTTGGTGGGCTTGGACACTTTTTACAAGCATGTCATCTACGTACACCTCCATGTTATGTCCGACCTGTTCCTCGAACATCTTGTTGACCATCCTCTGGTAGGTGGCTCTTACGTTCTTTAGCCCAAACGGCATGACGCGGTAGTAATAGTTCTCCTTGTCCGTCCAAAACGTGATGTAGGACTCATCTTCCTCATGCATAAGGATCTTATTGTACCCTGAGTAGGCGTCCATGAAACTCAGCATCTCATGGCCAGCAGTAGCATCGATCAACAGGTCTATCCTGGGCAATGGGTACTCATCCTTTGGGCATGCCTTATTTAGGTCTATATAATTGACGCACATCCTCCACTTCCCATTGGGCTTCGGCACCATGACCACGTCCACGAGCCAGGTTGGGAACTTTTCTTCTCTAATGAACCCAGACTGGCTCAATTTCTCGACCTCTTCCTTGATAGCTGCTTGTAGGTCAAGGGTGAAGTTACGCCCCTTCTGTTGGATAGGCTTCCTAGTTGGGTCTATATGTAGTCGATGCTCTGCTATGAACCGTGGTATGCTTGGCATGTCAGAGGTCGACCATGCAAAGACATCCATGTTAGCTTGGAGGAGGTGTCCAAGCTCATCCTTTTGCTCCTTGCTCAACAGTAAGCCAACCTATACGATCTTAGACGGGTCGTCCTTGCTGAGCGGCCATGGGATGAGGTCTTCCACTAGCCTTCCTCTTCTCTCTGCCAGTTCATCTCTCTGGTCACTGACCAGGTTCTTTATGCAAAGTGTCATCCAGCGGGTGTTACCATTGTTCTTCTTGATGAAGGTCGCGTAGCACTCCCAGGCTTTCTTCTGATCTCCTCGGACCTTGCCTACCCCATTCTCGGTGGAGAACTTCATCTTCAGATGGAGCGGTGATACGACTCCTCTAAGGGCTATCAGAGATGGTCGCCCTAAGAGGCCATTGAAGGAGACCACAGATTTGATGACCATGAAGTTCACCATGATGGTCACTTGCCGAGGGTGCTCTCCGAAGGTGATGGGTAGCTTTATGTACCTCTGATGGAGGCGGTAGCGCCCGAGAATCCATGGAGGTAGGTAGGCTCTGGCCTGAGTTGATCGTCTTCGAACCCAAACTGTCGGTAGGCTTCTAGGGAGAGTACATCTATATACGCCCCTGTACCTATCAACACCCTGTGTATAGGTCAGTTGGCTACCTCCACCTGTACTACTAGGGCATCCTCATGTGGAAAGCTTAGTCCTTCCAAGTCTTCATCCGAGAAGGAGATCATTGTCTCGGACTTGGCTACCTTGCTTGGCTTCTCCACTACTCCCACGAACTTGGCATGGGCCTTGACCTTCCTGGTGGACTCTTGGCCCGGTCCTCCAAGTATGGTGAGGATGGGAGGTTCCTTGGTGCCCCTAAGCTCAGCTACATCTCTCCTTTCTTTTGGGCGGTCTCTCTCTCGATCCGTCCTTCTTTCTTCTCTCCTTGGATCTTCTCTCTCTCGATCACGGCCTCTATCTCCTTGACCCGAATGGCCATCACGTCTTCCTTTTATATACTTGTTCAAGCTCCCTGCCCTTACAAGTTACTCTATCTCCCTCTTCAGTTGATAGCAGTCTTCTGTATCATGCATGTTCTCTTTGTGGAAGAGACAGTACTTGTTAGGGTTACACTTCTCAGGTCCTGCTAGCATGGATCATGACCAACGGAGTAGGTCACGATCTTGAATCTGCATAAGGATCTGAGACCTGGTGGTGTTCAGTGGTGTGAACTCAGGGTTGCTTGCTCTCTCACTCCTCTCTGGACAGCGATTAGCCCTTCTTGATGGGCTATCACCCTTCTCTTGTCGATGTTCAGTCATCGACCTCTTACTTTCTTTATGGTCATCTGGCGCTGACCTCTTGTTGTCTTGTGGCTTGGCCTTGATCACCTTCTTCCTAGCCTGCAGTACCTCGACCATGTTGGCTAACTCGTTACACCGCTTCAAAAGCTCCTTCATGGTCTTGGTCTCATGACGTGCCAAGTCTTTGATCAAGTCCAGGTCCCTGATACCCCCACCTAGGGTTGCATGCTGGGTCTGGTCATCTAGGTCTCGAACCTCCAAGGACTCCTTGGTGAACCTGGTGACATACTCCCTGAGGGACTCCCCAGGATTTTGTACCACGTTCAGTAAATTGACCGTGGTCTTCTTCTGCTTGACGCTGCTTTGGAAGCGGGTGATAAATTGCTCGCACAGCTCTGTGAACGAACCTATCAACCTCGGTCGTAGTCTGGAGAACCATGAAGTAGCTGCACCTTTGAGGGAATTAAGGAATGCTCGACAGGAGACCACGTTCGATCCATCGTACAAGGTCATCATCCCATTGAAGTAGTTAATGTGGTCATTAGGGTCCGTGGTACCACTATAGAGTTCGAAGGTGGGTAACTTGAACCTGGAGGGGAGTGTGGCTGACATGATCTCTGTCGAGAAGGGGTGCTGCCTGGGTATTGAGTGTGTCTCACCCTTGGTCTGCTTCTTCAACCCTTCCAGCTTCTCATCCAAATCTCGGAGTCTTCTGTCTAGCTCCTCTTCTTGTGTCTGTCCCTTACGGTTAGCAGGATGTTCACTGTGACCTCGTTCACGTCCTCTCCTTGAAGTTCCCTTCCTCCTTGAGCGTTGGCGGGATGGTGAATGGTTATGTTACGACGAATCCTGGCGTGATAGTGAAGGGCTTTCCCCTCGATAAGTCTGGCTCTGCCTTGATGTGTGACTTCCTCCTAGTCGACCTTGGATCGGCTTTGGAACATGGACCTTCTAATGGATCTTTTCGGGCTAGGTACCCCGAACCTGTGCGTTGGTGTCCTCCCACGATCTGACCTTACTGGGAGGTCCGCCGTTCTCCTAGGATGCTGGGAAGGGTCCCCTTGTTGGTGAATGGGACTTGCACGTCTTGTGACTCTCCCCGATCTTTCACCCCTAGGAGAGGATCTCCTAGGGTGTGGTTCACCCCTAGGAGAGGACCTCCTAGGGTTTGGCTCTTGTCAAGGGAGGGGCTCTGTCGTTAGTGATGGCAACGTCCTACGATTGTGGGACGTTACACGCTGCCTCAGGTAGTCTCGAAAGAGCCGTTGGTCGTCCAGGATTTATTGCTGCAGGTTGTTGATCTAACCCACAGTTGCTGGGGTATTGGGGTCGGGTACTACCTCCACCACTACTTCGTTGTTGGGTTCGATGACCCCAACATGATCATTGTCTAGGACCTCTCTTTCCAAAGAGACATGGTCTTGGTCATTGGCTCTGCGACAAGAGCACTCTGGAGGAGGTGATCTGTTCCTTGCAACGTTGTTGGTGGTGAGGGCAATCTTCCTTCGTGGTGTCATTGAATGAGTATGGGATTAAGCTAGTAGATATGATGGCTAGCGTCGCTCCCATAGACGGCGCCAATCTGTTGCATCAAGAAATCATTCAAGGGTCCCTTCGAGTGTCATAACCTGCAAAAGGACCAGGGTGACAAAGGAGAACCGGTGTGGTTCCGGCCTAGGACTCTCCGATGCCGAAGTTAGATCTCCTGAGCAAACAGATGAATAATAGTATTCAAGATGATCCTAGATGGGGTAGAGTACCTTCCTTTTTATAGTGGAATGTGACAGTGTGGAGAGTCCCAGTTGATGTAGAGTGGCCTTCGTAGTTGATAGAGTCCCTGGGTAGCAGGGTTCCTCCTTGATTGGTTGTCTTCCCGTGGGATGTAGTGTCCCAGTAGGGTTGGTGTCCTTAATGGATAGACTCATCTACATGGCTGACAAGGTCCTCGGTGTTTGAGTCTGTCGAGACTACGGGGCTGGTAGGTGGTGGCCTAGAGTCCTCGTGTTGCATGCCTTGTTGGTGGCGGCGGTGGTACCTTACTTTAGATCAAGGTCTGTGGAGGCTGATCTGTTCCTGAGGTCCACATTCGGGGGGAGTCCACACCCATATGGGAGTTCACGCCCGAGGGAGAGTCCACTCCAGGGGCTTCGATCTGCTCCTATGGGTAGCCTTCGATCCACTCCGGTGGGTGGTCTTCGATCCGCTCCTATGGGTGGTCTTTGATCCACTCCTGTAGGTGGTCTTCGATTTGCTCCTGTGGGTGGTCTTCTATCCGCTCCTATGGGTGGTCTTTGATCCGCTCCTGTGGGTGGTCTTCGTCGAGTCCCTCCTTGGTTCGAGTCTGTCTGGTTCTCCCCTGGTCCTGAGTCGGCCCACCTTTTTCAGGCCAGGACACGTGGTGGCTCCTGATTGGTCCGTGTGAATTTGGGTTCATCACCTACAACCACTACTAAGAAGCACCCCTTGGACTTTCCACTAGTTATGATCAAACAAAGATCAATTAACACAATTGCTTTTACGGGTTCAATAACAACCCAAGTGTTTAGGTTCACACTCAAACTTAGTGGTTTCCCTAGGTTCACCATTAACAAACCTTTACAACTTCAAACAAGTTGAGATGGAAGACAAGGCTCAATATGCAAAGTATACAAAATGAAGCACAATTGAAAGTGATTCTAAGAAAGGAGATATGCAAGATGAAAGCACTTGATGATTCTCAACTAAGTGACACTTAAAACACAATATGATGTTCAATTGTAAACACAATGGTTGTTGAAATATCTTTAACTTTGTGTATTTATAATGCTCAAATATAACCCAAAAACCAGGATGAAGGACAACTCTAACAGACATATTTTTTACTAACCAACAAACTGATTGCCAGTAACCATTTACTATTCTAGTCTTTGAACATTAATCGGTCACTCACTGGCTAGCCACTACATCGATCGATGAACGGACGGTTGGTCCAATGACCTCTCGGGTCCCAGATGGACCTCGGAGCTCTCATGAAGAGATCAGCCGGTTGTCGATCATGCCTTTTTTTTTAAGAGTTATTTTTGTAACAAATATGTTCTAAGTTTAAAAAAAAATACCCCAATTTGGTCAAATGGCTTCCTAAGATTGGTCAACCAAAAATTCTAAGTGTTAGTTTGAAAATTGGTTATATTTTGGAATTTTTTGTCAAAGGTATCTAAAATATCCTAAGTTGAGAATCACATTACATGTGTAAGGAAGTAAAAGTATATAAATGACAGTACAAATTCCTAACACAAGAAAAATCATCTATACTTGATGGAATCCTTGATGATTGATTGCTCTTGACTCCCTCATGACCCAATGTTATGATTGGACTTGATCCAATTTGGTATTTATGAAATCTTCAATGACTTGGATGAGGTACTCTTGATGTAGACCAATTATAATGATACCAACAAGCCAAATATTGGACTTATTGAAGCGTATAAGCACTTCAAGCCATTAGGGTGGGTTTACATAAGGGCTTATGGTAATTAAATTGAATTCCAGATGCTGCCACATGTTGGAAGGCCAAACTCGTTAAGAAACTTGACCAACCAAGAGACCATTGCCTCAAACAACCTACACACTAACAAGGTAATTAGGATATACAACTATAATTATACTTTTTTTTTTCTAAAAGGGACATTGTTAGTAATCACTAAAAACAATAGATATATAAACCATTACTAAACACTATTCCAATTAGATGGGAAGATAGTACTCATTGCAGTGAAAGGATGATGAGTTATAAAACACTTAATTATGTAAAATAACCTAAAGAGGGTGAATAGGTTATTACTAGTAGATCTTGTCTCCTTTTTGATTACTTGTGAATTATAATGTATGATGCAAAATTTTGTTAAAGCAATTCACAATTTAAAGAATAATAGATTGCACAAATGAAGGAGACACAAAGATTTATAGTGGTTTGACTTTACAAGTCTAATCCACTCCTCTCAACCTTTGAGAGAATTCCACTAGTATTTCTCTTTCAATACAATAGGTGGAGAAATATCACTTTTACAAATCTTTTTCAAGGATAAGATGATCATTTGCAATCTTTTAAAGATAAGATAATCCAATCTTTTGAGAATAAGAGGATCCTTGTACAAGTCTAAATGCAATCTAGACTAATCCAATACACCAATACTCAATCTAGAGTTAACCCAACTCAAGAGCAAAATACAGTACTTGAAATGTGATTTGATCTCACAACAATAAAGCTCTATTTTGGATGGTAGTTGATTGTTATAATGAAGAATAAAGATTGCCTTATAATCTCACTTTTAGTCTTAAAAATTTGTTGAAGAGAAAGCTCTTACGCCTATAATTTTATCTTTGACAGTTGACCGACAGGATATGACTATTTGGTGTAAAGAGTCGTTGGGGGTCTGTCAATTGATGTCTGATCGACCATAATGTGACTGTCACCTCTGATGGTATCAACTGTTCATTTTCTTTTTCTCTGACGGTTGCATGTCTGTTTTCTAGGTCGACCGTTAGGCAATTTGGCTTGATTTCAGCCATCTGAATTTGGGTCTCTTTTCACCAGCTTATATCCACTAAGTAAGGGCCACTTTAGTAGGTCATTCTCACCACCTAAGGTTTATCTAGACTATAATATGCATGTGAATGATATGCAAATGCGACTTATTCTAGGCTAAGTATAATGTCATCTTCCCTTTGTTGATGGAGTTTGTCTTGAATCGATGTTCTTGAATCTTCAATCTTCATGATCTTCATGTATGATGTCTCTTAGGCTTCAAGTGATTTTTTTATACTTTCATTGTTCATCCTTCACTTGATTCTTGTCATTTGACTTGAGGTTACAATACATCATCTAAGAAGTATGTTAAACACTCTCATGTGTTTTTTATCATCAAAACCATACCAAGGTTTACTTAAGAGAGTGGGATCCCAATTTCCCAACAAATTAGCGATAGTTTATTTTATATAAGGGTATGTTAAGTATGGTGCATATTAGTTGGCTAACCTAAGTGACTATAGGGATGAAGCCGCTTCCAATAAGAATTTTGTATAAAACAAAGGAAGTTCCAAAATACCTCTCTCTCTCTCTCTCTCTCTCTCTCTCTCTCTCTCTCTCTCTCTCTCTCTCTCTCTCTCTCTCTCGCTCTCGAATTTGCTTTTAAGCAAAGCATTTGTGTGTGGAAACTTTAATCCCACACTAGAAATGGAAGAGAATGAAGTGAGGTTTATGGTTCCATGAAAGGAAGTTTCATTATGTTCTCTTGTCTCCGGGGGTTTATGGCATCATGTGGTGAGGCCTTTTATGTGTGGTTTCTTTTTGTTGATGGTTGGATAGGACTTGTTTCCATATTTCCTTTTTCAGAGGCTAAAAAGGTTTTTCGAAGTCATTTATCATTTTCCCAATGTCTAATTTTATTTGTTGAATGTCGGACATAAGGTACTGACATGCACTACTTTTGTCTAACATTAAACGCATTTTTTTTACATCGGAGGAGCGTCATCCGACACGTTGCCAGTATAAAAAATCTTGCATTGCTCACCGTTCATAATGTTTTGGATGCCGACAATGGCTAGTTTTCTGTATATTCTTTCTTTGAGGGATACATATTTTGGGCTCTCTTGAATAGGTGTTTCTGAGGGACATCTCTCCTCATTAAATAGAAGATGTCCCTGGAACTTCAGATTCTGATTCTAAGTGTTATTCTCCCTCTCTCACTCTCTCCTCTTGTGTATGTGTACACACACAGAATACACCTCTATTTTATCAACTGTTCTTTGAAAATCTTCTTTGAGTCCGAGCACTACTTTTTAGAACTCAAAAGGGGTGCCGTAGGAGAGTGCACTACTACTTACAGAAGACAATGGTTAGTTTATCTTGGAGACCAATTTGCATATCTTCTGGTTGCACCATTGGGGGTGTCTATTATCTGTTTCAAAATTCCTCTCTCTCTCTCTCTCTCTCTCTCTCTCTCTCTCTCTCTCTCTCTCTCTATTTGAAAAAAGATTTTGGTTGTTGTGTCTCCCACAACATTTGAACCCATGACCTCTTCAAAGTTACTTTTAAGCAAAGCATTTGTGTGTGGGAAATTTAGACCCATATTGGAAATGGAAGAGAAGAAGTGGGATTTATATGTTGAAATGGGAACTACAAGGGTAGGGTTCCATGAAAGGAAGTCTCACTATATCCTCTTATCTCCGGGGGGTTCAGGGTTTATTTTCACATGCACACATACATGATGAGTCGAACCAAGCCAGGTCATGGCGAGGCCTTTTATGCTTGTGGATTCTTTTTGCTAGGGACTGAACCATATTTGTTTTTGGATTTTCTTTTGCCGAAGTTGGATAAGGTGTTCGGATGTCGGTTATCGTTTTACTAACTTAGATTTTGTTCATTGAATGTCGAACAAAATGCATTCATAGTTGGGATTTGTCAGGGACCATACCAACATTTACTATTTTCTGTTCATTGTTAAACAAGGATTTGCCAGCATTGGATTATTGTTGTTTGATGCTTCACCAACGTAGACGATCTTGCATTGCTCGCCGCCCAAAATGTTTTGGACAGCGGCAACGGCTAGTTTTCTGTGTCTTCTCCCTTAGAGAAACACATCCTTTGGGCTCTTCTGGAAAGGAGTTTCCATGAAAGGAAATCTCACTATATCCTCTTGCCTCCGGGGAGGTTCGGGGTTTATTTTCACACGCACACATACGTGATGAGCAGAACCAAGCCAAGTCATGTACGTGTGGATTCTTTTTGTTGGGGGGCGGACCAGATTTGTTATTATTGTTTTACTGACTTAGATTTTGTTCGTTGAACTTCAGACTGAATGCATTCGGAGTCAGGATTTATCAAGGACCATACCAACATTTACTATTCTCTGCTCATTTTTAAAAGAGGATTTGCCAGCATTGGATGAGCATTGTTTGATGCTTCGCCAACATCAACGATCTTGCATTGCTCTCTGTCCAAAATGTTTTGGATGCCGGCAACAGCTAGTTTTCTGTGTCTTCTCTCTTAGGGAGACGCATCCTTTGGGCTCTTTTGGAAAGGAGTTTCCAAGGAGAATCTCTCATCTATAAATAGAGAACGTCCATTACACTTCAGAGTATTATTCTAAAATTCTACCTCTCTCACTCTCTCATCTGGTGTATTTGTCCATCAAAAGGACAAATCTCTATTTTCCTCTGTTTTACCGACTGGTTTTTAAAAGTCTTCTTTGAGTCTAAGCACAACTTTGTGGAACTGATAGGGACTTAGTAGGAGAGTGCACTACTACTCTTGGAAGCTAAAAAGCTGATTTGTCTTGGAGACCAATTTGCATATCTCCCGGTTGCACCATTAGGGGAGTATGGTCTGTAGGACAACGTCAAGTAATGTGACTCAACCCACATCCACCATTGGCATAGCAACATATGCAACACCATCAAGTTCCTAAGAACAACATGGCTTTGGAGTGATTATTGGGATAGCATAAGAGATAAGTTTTGGTTCTCTTTTTAGTCATTGTCATTATATTTTTATAACATTGAGTTTCTAGCTTGATAGGTTGATATTCCCCATGGATCTCTCCTGATTAAGTTGGTATTCCCTGCAAAACCTTCAACAGCTCTAAGAAATGCAGGTTGAAAAAATTTGTGCCAACCAATGACAGTCTTATAGAACATGTATTTCAGAATACACTGTAGAGTGTACAGAATCTGGAGATTAAAGAATAAGGGCTCCTTCTTGTTTCATCCATCCATTTTAGGCATTCAGTCTTGTGGTTCTGTATCAGAGTCACACTGATGGATCATACAGTATTACAACATAGCTTTTGAGTTTTGATTGGGAAAAGGCACTAAAACACGGGAATGCACTCTGAGGCTCTATGCAGCAGCTCCAACAGGCACACCGGCCTTGAGCCTTGAGGACCCATATAGAGTTTCTTCAAATCGGATAATCTCGTTCTTGGATCCATAAGCAACTTGTGTTCTGTCATCAAGATTAACGATCACCTTGTCCAGCACAGACTGGATGCCATCACTACTGTAGCCTCCAGCTTTCTCTATTAAGAATCCCAGAGGAGCTACTTCAAATAACAGCCTCAGCTTGGCTTTGGTAGTGGGAGATATAACATTTGTGAAGACACCTTTTTCTTTTACAATGATCTGCATTGTACAAACAATTAACCCTTTAGTTAACATATACCATACTAGTTCACATCATCTCAGTCAAGTCACTTGGCTTGTCCAAAGCTGGGTAATTGGTTCTTAAGTTTTCAGATACAATAACAAGGAAGGAACTAATTTCAATACCTGGTTGACATCCGGCACCATTCCTCCGGTGTACCGCAATGTGTATTTCTCTTTTACATAGTAGTTGATTAGCTGTTGAGAGAATTTTACAGGTTAAAATGACAAAAAAAAAGGATGGTGGGTACTGAAGTAATCCAATTCAGAATTTGGGGGTAGGGGTGGGGGTGGGGGGGGGGGGGCGGGGGAAAGACCTTATCATAGTCAGGGTTGTCAAATGTTGCTCTTAAATTTCCAGGGGAGAACATCTTTCCTTCACCAATTTCTGTGGTATCTTTAACATGTTGCCACTTGCCTAGCAAATGCATCAAAAACAGATGTTTCAAAGAATGATCAAATGAAGTTTCTCTATACCAACCAAATATAAGATTGTATTTATAGCTTATAACCTTCATCCAGAAGAAGGAATTCATGGGTGCCAGGACAGTCTTTGAGAGCAAGAACATATGTAGTACGAGGACCATAGATCCCCATGGCCGCAGCGACTTGATCTCTGCCAGTTACTCCCGTCAATTTATCGCCAGGCCACACACCAAAGATAGTACCCACAGTGAAATTTGTATCAACAATACTTGACCCATCCAGTGGATCAAATGCAACACTGAATCCACCTGTTGATATTTTCAATAACCAAAAGAATCATATTTCTCAACTGAATATAGTTATTGTTGAAAATCTACAGAGATTGGATGTTGTTTATAGACCTTCAACAGGTCCTCCCATGTCTTGCAACTCTGGCACTTCCTCAGAGCAAGCATATTTGCAGTAGTGTGAGTAGGTCAAGGCCTAAGCATCAAAGATACAGATTTCTAACAAAGAGAACCTAAAAAATCATTAACCCACTTGCCTACACCATATCTCTGATACCACTGAACTCAAAACACAAATTTCATTCTATAAGCAGACCCTGAATTAAATTTGTGTTTTTTAGGGTCTGAACAACTGAACAAATTAAGAGTTTGGCATGTCTAACCTCAAAGAGAAGCTTATCTGCAAGCATGTCTACTGCAAGTTGTTCATCACCAAAAGAGTTCACACAAGCTGTTCCTCCACAAGAGGCTGTCCTCACTTTGAAGGCAATGGTCCTGAGTGCTTCTCCCATGCACATCATTACCCTGATTAAGCCTTTATCTGGAGTTGCCTTTGTAAGAAATTCTTCCTGCAATTTAAAATTTAAATTTCATTAGAATTACCATTCTCTAATCTTCTTCAATTTTATTGGATTCACAGTTCAAGAAAATGATTTTTGACTAACCAAGCTGTCACCAATCTCACATCTAGTGACAAGGGATGGAGGGTTCTTCATCTTTGAAACTTTAAGTGAAGAATTCGACACAGTTCTCAATGATTCTCCAAAGAGGGTGCTTGATTTCAGTCCCTGAGTACAAGACATTTCCACAGTTTCAGTTCTTTCATTCAAAGATGAAGAAAGAGTGTTAAATTTGACATACCCGAGAAGTGTAGGATCGAGAGAGTGAAGTTGGAGACGCCATTGAACTGGAACGCTGAGATGAGACATTGGGTAGAAATGTCCCATGTGTGTAAAAGGAGATGCCGGTCTCCATGGTTGTGAAATTCAAGAACTTCAATCAAGTTTTCGACTTTGAATCTAAAAATTAAGAAAACGATAATTTAAATCTATGCAAGAGTCTTTCTTGCTTCAAAGTTCAAACTATACTGAGAAGTAAGAAGTGTTTCTTTTTGTTCTTTGAAGAGAAAGAAGGGCCGTAGGATAACAGATAAGCAGTGAACTGGACTTGTGACACGTGGCATGGTGAATAGATAGAGTAGCACTGGCTAAGGTTGATTTCCATCATCCAAACATATGTGGCTCTTACCCCTTCAGAGTTCAGGATTCCACCATGCAGGAGTGAGAGTGGAGACCCACTTTTTTGTTTTGGATATAATCCCAATGGCCATGCCCTGGAGTCTGCAATCTGCAATCTGCATACATAGGCTTAAAAAAACAAGGTTTTAAAACTCCGAATCGATCTGAATCAATCACCCATGAATTGGTCCGACTCAAGATGGATTATAAAGAAAGTGACTAGGAATCGGCTGATTCGGATCCGATTCCAATTTAGGAAGCAATGATTAGGAGTAGTGCTTGCGCTAATCTGTTACTTTATTGCTCCATAGGCCATGATGTCTTTTTTTTTTTTTTTTTTTTTTTTGGGGGGGGGGGTGGTGAGGGGGGAAGAAGGTTGTCAGGCTTTGTGGCACCTGTGTTTAGACACATGAAGGGCGAAATGACCGCCCCACCTCCCGTGAAATGAAAAATCTCACCCCTATTGGAGGCTCTCATGCACTCTCATTAGCCTCCGCACTAGTGCAGGGGTTATGCAGCCTGGCAGCCATCCCCCTCCCTTTTTTTAAGGTAAAAGATTGTTGTCAGACTGCGTGATCTCTGCACAAGCACGGGGGCCAATGAGAGCCTGTGCAGGATCATCAACGGGATGGGATTTTTTTTATTTCAAGGGGGTGAGACACTCATCTTGTGCAATCTATCTAGGTGTAGGCGGCACTTAGCGTAGCAAGGATATTTTCCCCCTTTATTTTAACAACAAACTAAGAAACTTTTAAGTATATTATTCTCATTGTGGAGATACAGTCCACCATTATTTCTCCATTGAAGTTGTTTATTCGTTTTCGAAAGAAGAAAAATAAAGTGCAGAATACTAAAACCACCACCATCTCTCCTCGTCGATTGAACTTCCCAAATTCAGGTCAACCATGTGTTCCAAATGTGCCTAGTGAGTCTATTTCTTCTAGTGATCCATCCCTTGATTTATCTATTGTTGTCAGAAAACCAAAAATGTTATGTACCCGGCCAACATCCTCTCTCTAATGTTGTTTCATATGACTCTTTGTCTCCTTCTTTGCATGCCTTTGTTTCTTCTCTGTCATTTGTTTCTATTCGTAACACTTGGCAAGAAGCACTGACACACTCTAAATGGAAAGAAGCCATGAATGAATAAATGCAAGCTCTTGGGAAAAATAATATATGGACACTGGTTCCTCTTCCTTCAGGGAAGAAAGTTGTAGGGTGCAAATGAGAGTTTGTTGTGAAACACAAAACTAATGGGTCAGTGGATAGATACAAAGTCCGACTAGTTGCTAGAGGATTTACCCAGACTTATGGGATTGACTACCAGGAGATGTTTGCACCGGTGGCCAAGATGAACACTGTGAGAGTGATTTTATCATATGTTGTGAATCAAGAATGGGGTCTTCAACAATTAGATGTAAAAAATGCATTCTTGCATGGTGAACTTGAAGAAGAAGTATATATGAACATCCCTCCAGGTTTTTATTCTAAGAAGACTCAAGGGAAGGTATATAAACTTAATCATGCCTTGTATGGTTTGAAGCAGTCTCCTAGAGCATGGTTTAGAAGATTTTATAAGGCAATGGTGTCAATTGGATTCAAGTAAAGCAATGTCGATCACACTCTCTTCATCAAGAGAACTCCTACACATACCACTATTTTGATAGTTTATGTAGATGATATTGTTATCACTGGGAGTAGTATAGAAGAGATCTCCTCATTGAAGCAGTTCTTGGGTCAGGAATTTGAAATCAAAGATTTAGGGAAGTTGAGATATTTCATGGGTATTGAAGTAGCATATTCGGCTAAGGGTATTTCACTCTCTCAAAGGAAAAGTGCCATTGTTCTATTCACTGATACAAGAATGTTGGGTTGCAAGTCTGTTGGCACCCTGTAGAACCAAATTCTCATCTTCGAAGCACGGAAAGAGAACCTATTGACAAAACTAGTTATCAGCGGCTAGTTGGGAGACTCATTTATTTGTCTCATACTCGCCCAGATATTGCATTTGTTGTGAGCATGGTGAGTCAGTATATGCACGATCCCTATTCAACCCATTTGGATGCAGTATACCGAATCATGTGTTATTTAAAGGTTGTTCCTGGAAAAGATGTTCTCATCTCACCCCACAATCACCTTCGCATCGAGTAATACACAGATGTTGATTGGGCAGGCTGCCCTGATGATAGGAGATCTACTTCTGGCTATTGTACCTATGTTGGTGGCAATCTTGTCACTTGGAGGAGCAAGAAGCAATCTATCGTGGCTCGCTCTAGTGCAAAAACAAAATTTCGTGCCATGGCCCATGGCATTTGTGAGTTGAGTTACTCTGGTTGAAAGGCTTACTTCAGGATCTTGGAGTTCCATCTGAGTTGCCCATGCGTTTCTACTCTTGATAGTAAATCTGCGATCAGCATGTGGAGATTGATTGTCAGTTCATCAAGGAAAAACTCGAACATGAACTTGTTTGTCCCTTTGAGTGACTAGTTGGCTGATGTATTTACCAAGGGCTTACTAGTAAAAACTTTGTTTCAGTTGTTAGCAAGATGGGCATGGTTGATATTTATGCACCAACTTAAGGGGGAATGTTGTAATATGGGGTACAAGGGTATAATGGTCCAATAGAGTTTAGTCTGTGTTGCCCTAAGGGTATTATCGTAACTCGTACTTCATTCAATTTATTATAAATAGAAAGGACCTATGTCTCACTAACACAAGTTCAATTCCCCAAATAAGTTCTATTCCCCAAATACTCCTGTTAATAGGAAAATCAAGAGAATAATCTTGGATCTTGTATTGCATATGAATGGGAATGATATAAATACAAGAAAGTTTCCTACTGTGGAGTTTACATATAAAGAAAAAACGCCTAATGCAATTTAAATACATGGAAAGAATAAATATGCTTAGGTGGAGGAGATATCTCGTAAGACTCCCCCTCAAGTTGGAGCGTTCAAATTTTGGATGCCCAACTTGGACGTTAGAAACTCAAATTGCTTGTAGCCAAGGGCCTTGGTGAACACATCGACGAGCTGAAGCGAGGAGGCAATCTTGCATGGCTGGATGAGCCCTTGTTGGAGTTTTTCACGAACAAGATGGCAATCAATCTCAATGTGCTTCGTGCGTTCGTGAAAGATAGGATTGGCGGCAATGTGTAAAGCTACCTGGTTGTCACAGTGTAGGGGAATGGGGGATGTAGGAGACAAGCCAATCTCAAGAAGTATGGTTTTCAACCGTACTAATTCACATGTGGTAACTTCCATGGCACGATACTCAACCTCAGCCAAAGAACGGGAGATGGTAGATTGCTTCTTTGTTTTCCAAGCACAAACTGTCGCCCAACAGAATACAGTAACCGTTGGTAGAGCAACGAGTCATAGGGCAAGTAGCCCAGTCGGAGTCACAATAAGCACGTAAGGCCAAAGATGAAGCAGCCGAGTAAAAAAGTCCCTGACCCAGAGAGCGCTTAAGATAGCGTAGTAAGCGATGAACAGCTTCTATGTGAGGTTGCCTAGGCTGATGCATAAATTGGCTCAAGATGCTAACAACATGAGCTATGTCGAACCTGGTCACTGTAAGGTAAATCAAGCAACCAATGAGACGCCGATAAGGAGTAGGATTGGGAATGAGGTCGCCCAAATCATCAGTTAACTTCAAGTGAAGTTCCATTGGTGTGTTTGCAGGTCGAGCCCCAATGTATCCAGAGTCAGCCAAAATATCAAGCACATACTTCCGTTGAGAAAGATATAAACCTGTGGATGAATGGGCAATTTCAATGCCCAAAAAATATTTGAGAGGACCCAGATCTTTGATATGAAACTGTTGATGTAGCATGGTTTGAACCTCTTGAATGAGTGTAAGATCAGTTCCAGTGATTGGCAAATCGTCAACATATAATAAGATGAACACACTAGCAGATTCCTGACGAAGAATAAAGAGCGAATGATCTGCATTGGAATGATGAAAACCATAGGCACAGAGGGTTGCAGAGAACTTGGAGTACCATTGCCGAGAGGCCTGCTTAAGGCCATATAAGGATTTGTGTAGGCGGCAAACAAGTGACTCCCCCTTACGATGATAACCTGGGGGAGGAGTCATGTAAACTTCTTCGTCAAGATCGCCATGCAAGAAAGCATTATTAACATCCATTTGTAAAAGAGGCCAATCACAAACACTGGCCAAAGCAAGAAGGACGCATAGAGTGACAAGCTTCGCTACTGGGGCAAAGGTGTCATGATAGTCAATGCCCTCAATTTGGGTATATCCTTTAGCAACAAGGCGCGCCTTGTACCTATCAATGGTGCCATCAGAACGACGCTTGATCCTGTACACCCATTTAGAACCAATGGGTTTCTTTCTGGGAGGCAGGGGAACGAGGGACCAAGTCTGATTTTCAGAGAGAGCGCGGATTTCAGCCTGCATGGCGTCTCTCCACTCCTTACATTCCATGGCCTTGGTGAAGGTTGTGAGCTCAGTTACAACATCAATAGAACTCATAAAAGCTTTGTGAGAGGGGAAAAAATGATCATAAGTCAAGAAGGTGCTACGGGAATGAGGGTGGGGTGAACCTATTGTTGTTGAAGAGCCTTGCGACGGTAGGGAAGACCATTCATAATGTTGTAGGTAATGAGGAGCTGTCCGAGTGCGTTGAGGGTAGTCAAGTGGAGGGGCTAAAGGGCTAGAGGACACTGTCAGCAAGGGGTTAGGGGGACCATGGGGCTAGGTGGGACGGTGGGTAAAGGGTAGGGGGTATTAATAATGGGAGAGGGAGAAAGGTCATCATATGGGGGTAAGGGTAAGACGGGTGAGCCAATGGGTGGGGGTTGTGGAAGCAGGGCATAGGGAAAGATGTGTTCGTGGAAGACCACATCGCGAGTGACATAAACGCGCCAGGATTGGAGGTCAAGCACCCTATACCCTTTTGACCATGGGGGTAACCGATGAAGACCCCAAGGGAAGCCCGTTTATCGAATTTGTGGGTAGGGGTTGGATTACGCCCAAAACAAAGACAACCAAAAACACGAAGGGAGGAAAGAGGAGGTGGAATACCATGCAAAATTTCATAACGGGAACACCCCTGCAAGAGAGGGGAGGGGAGCCTGTTGATTAAATAGGTAGTTGTGAGGACGCAATTGCCCCAAAAGGTGAGGGGTAAACTAGACTGGAAATGGATGGTACGGACAACATTGAGAACATGTCGATGTTTGCGTTTGACAACCCCATTTTGTTGGGGAGTGTGAACGCAACTGGATTGTTGGAGAACCCCTAAACTGAGAAAGTATTTGGCGGTGGGATGATTAAAAAACTCAAGTGCGTTGTCAGAACAATTGCATTTTATAGTTTTGGTGAATTGAGTTTGAACCATGGTGAAAATTGGGGAATTAAACTTACAACCTCTGATTTAGATGACATTAAGAACAACCAGGTACTGCGCGAAAAATCGTCAACCACAGTTACAAAATATCGTGCCCCCGATAAAGAGGGTGTTTTAAAAGGTCCCCATACATCAAAATGGACTAAATCAAAACAAGCAATAGTAGTAATATTACTAGAATTAAAAGGGAGGCGAGTTTGTTTTGCCAATGGACAAACCATACAAGTACATTTATTGGAAAAGGAAATTTCATAATTGAAACGACGAAACTGAGGTGCAGAAGAACGACTAGGGTGACCCAACCTCCAATGCCACAAGTCAAAATGGGATCCAGAAGCGACAGCAGATGCAAAGGGAATGTGGAGATCAAGGAAATACAGGCCACCAATCTTCCTACCTATCGCAATAATCTTCTTCAAGAACGGGTCTTGAAAAGAACAAGAAAGGGCAGAAAAATGAACAATAAGAGAAGAAGAATTGGTTAATTGGCTAATAGATAATAACTTATAATTAAAAGTGGGAACCAGTAAAACCCGATCAAAGGTGAAACTTGGAAATAATTTTATAAAGCCAACATGAGTTATATATGCATGAGAACCAATGGGTAAAGTGAGCGGTCGGGGAGAAGAGAGGAGTGTAAGAGATTTAAAAAGAGGTGTGAAAAGCAATATGGTCTGTGGCCCCAGTATTAACGATCCAAGATCCAGGGGAAGGGGAGGGGTTAGTTGTACCTGCCATGTTCACCAAGGGGTGATTACCAGGGGGCGAGAGTAAGGAGATGTTGAAGTTGTGCATCAATGAGAGAAGGCACAGCAGAAGAGGCGCCGGTGGTTGCAACCGCAGCAACAATGGGACAAGCAGCAGAGCCAGGGGAACCCGAGGATGACGCGGATGGACCATTACGATGAGAAGGCCACCAATCTGGATATCCAATTTTTTTGAAGCAATGACTGGCAGAGTGGTCATCCTTGTTACAATGAGTGAAATGGTATAGGGGCTTTGAAGATGAGCGATCCGAGGAGGCGACACGAGAAGCATCAATGGATAATCGACCAACAGCCATGGTAGCCTGATCCAGCATAGAGGAAGGACGAGCAGCCTGGAGGGAACATTGACGCTCCTCTTGAAGCAACAAGGAATAGTCCTTAGTCACAGTAGGAAGAGGATCCATAAGACAGTGGCGTATGAGTCATTGAGGCCTTGCAAGAAATTCATTAGAGAATCGGTTTCCAGCAAGGTACGAAGAGAAGTCAACATGCCACAAGTGCAAGCAGGTAAATCACGATAAGATAGGAGCTCGTCTCGATAGCCTTTGATGATGGTGTAGTAGGTAGAGATGGAATCAATGCCTTGAACATGAGTCGACAGAGCCCGGCGAATCTCAAATATTCTAGGTGCATTCTTGGGGGAAAAGCATTCATGGAGATCATTCTATACAACAAGAGCATTATCAAGCCAGAGAATGCTGTGAGCAATGGAGGAGAGGGTGGAATGTACAAGCCAAGACCGGACCATGCTATTGCATCGAATCCAATGGGGAAGGTTTGTAGAATCAGTGGCTGGCTTTGTGAGAGAGCCATCGATAAAAGAGAGCTTGTTTTTAGCTTCGAGCGCCGTTAACATGGAGCGGTGCCAGGTGAGAAAGTTATCCCCATCAAGAAGAACAGTAACGAGTGGAGTGCTTGGTTGGTCGGATGAATGGAGAAAAAATGGAGAAGTCACCGGAATGACCACCGAGGCGGTGAAAGAAAGAAGCTCGCCCATAACCACAGGGCAAGTTACGGTAAGGCTGATACATGTTAATAGGAAAATCAGGAGAATAATCTTGGATCTTGTATTGCATATGAATGGGAATGATATAAATACAAGAAAGTTTACTACTGTGGAGTTTACGTATAAAGAAAGAACATCTAATGCAATCTAAATACATGGAAAGAATAAATATGCTTAGGTGGAGGAGATATCTCGTAATACTAACATCAGGCTAACATAGTCAGCCAGAAGGGGTTTGAGTCTAATTAAGAAAATTTACATGGAAGAATCTATAATTAGGGCAAAGTACAGGGAAAGAGATGTAACTTTCCTTATGAAGAAGAATTTTTATCCTATGCAGTTATTGTACGGTGCCAGGTGAGAAAGTTATCCCCATCAAGAAGAACAGTAACGAGTGGAGTGCTTGGTTGGTCGGATGAATGGAGAAAAAATGGAGAAGTCACCGGAATGACCACCAAGGCGGTGGAAGAAAGAAGCTCGCCCATAACCACAGGGCAAGTTACGGTAAGGCTGATACATGTTAATAGGAAAATCAAGAGAATAATCTTGGATCTTGTATTGCATATGAATGGGAATGATATAAATACAAGAAAGTTTCCTACTGTGGAGTTTACGTATAAAGAAAGAACATCTAATGCAATCTAAATACATGGAAAGAATAAATATGCTTAGGTGGAGGAGATATCTCGTAATACTAACATCAGGCTAACATAGTCAGCCAGAAGGGGTTTGAGTCTAATTAAGAAAATTTACATGGAAGAATCTGTAATTAGGGCAAAGTACAGGGAAAGGGATGTAACTTTCCTTATGAAGAAGAATTTTTATCCTATGCAGTTATTGTATGGTGCAGTACTGCATCGTGCAACTGCTGTAGAGGCCATATGCACCATGTGGGATCCGCTGTGCCACATGGCCTCTGCTGCGCCGCACGATGCAGTACTGCACCGTACTGGCCGTATGAAGAATACCGATCACCGTAATTTTTAACTGACACGTGCTACGCAGTTTTCCCGTTTCCATTCCATCTGTACATGTACGAAACAGCAACAGAACCAGCAGAGGGTGGGTGTGGGTAATTAAGTATCGAATTAGCCAAAATAGGAAGAAACGGTGAGTTTGGTGAAATGGGAATCGAAAGCTTGACGAAGAGTTCGATGGAGAAGACAAGGGAGGCTTTTGGGTTGACGAAAGAGGAATCGGAGGCTGTATCGCAACTCACAATTCACCCTCGACAAGCAAATTCCGGTCCGAGCTTCTACGAGGCCTTCGCCCTCGGGGGTATTCGTGTCGATCGAGTGGAGCCTGGTTTCGTTGCTTGTACCTTCAAGGTTCCCCCACGCCTCACTGTAAGCAAACCCTCAAGCTTACCCCTCTCCAAGATCACTTCTTCACTTCATGCAATTTGGTCCTGATCGCTAGATCTCTTGGAAGATCCAAAGAGCGCCTTCTCTTACTTTGATTCCCATCAGAGTTTCTTACAGTCAAAATGAAAAGATTAGTAAATTGATGTAATCGAAAAATGTAATCTTGCACTATAATTTTGTTGAATTTGCCTTTTGACTACTTTCAATCAATCAGGATGCAAGTGGAAATTTGTCCTCAGGTGCTATTGCGGGTTTAGTGGATGAGGTTGGAGCAGCTGCGATTCATATTGAAGGTCTTCCAATTGAAGTATCAGTGGACATGTCGATTGCTTACCTCTCAGCTGCCAGGGCTGATGTAAGATTGCCTCTCCTTGTTTCTGTTGGCATTTATCATATTCAGTTACTTGCAATCCACAGCTGTAGTCTGGTGAACCATTTGAACTCTGATTTTTTTTTATTTTTTTTTATTTTTTTTTGGGGGTGGGAGGGGGGGGTGTAATGGTATCCTGTGTATAATCTATTATAACCTAATACAAGATCAATCAACTGAGATGTGTATGTACAATGATACACATCCTCCTTTACAAGAATAGTATGATTTACAGGAAAATCTAATGGTTTCAAAATGACCTCATTAGAGAATGCACAAAGAAGAGGCTTAAAAATCTTATTTGTACATTGGCTCCTTCTATCAATGTGAATGATGTATCCTATCATTCAAAAGTTCTCAAGTTAGCAACAGTGTATTTTTGGAGGTGATAGCCCATCCACTGTATAGCATTGCATTGGGGAGAGCATACCTTTACAGCACAGTGTGCAAGGATACAACTGGCCTTCCAAGTTCCAACTGCATGTGGGAAAAAGCATATTTCATAACATTCATGTTACTTCGCTCCTGGGAAGCTTGTAGTTATGGTTGGGCTTGTGTTCACTAAAAAAGCTGTCTAATGTCTTTTTCTTTTCCTCCTGCTTAGACCTGCTGGAGTAATCATCATATGCTGTGTTGCAGAGGGTATAGACTGTTCTGCAGTGCTTGTTTTGGGGTTTACTTAGAAATACCCTTGATTGAATGCATTTCCAGTAACAACCTAAGGTTCTGCCTGATTTAGTGGGAAATGTTGTGAAGTTCATTCGAATATTTTAAGAAGGAAAGACCCATACAATAATGGAAAATGGTTACACTTCAAATAGTAGTTGAGAAGTCAACTTTTCCATCTACTACTTTTTCCTCAAAATCTGAGGAATTTAGTTAGAAAATTCTCTTTTCTTTTACTATTCAATATTCTCCATCTGATCAGACGGAGCTTAAAGGTTATGATATGCTTGGGTCTAAGAATTGTAGCAACAAAGGGGTTGCCAGTTCTACTGTACTAGCAAATCGCTACAGCACTAGTTCTACTTGTTTAACTATCGAAAAATCGTGAGCATAGTTTAGTTCTGTATTTGCCATTTGTTGTTGTAATATGTGATTTTCGCTGTTCTATCTCTAAGATTTCGTTGTACTTTTGATTTACATATCTCTGCATTAGCAGCTCATTCTTTGCCTTAATTAATTCTGCTATTCATTCAAAAAAAAAAGAGAGAGAATCCAAAATCAAATATGGGGTTTGAGAAGGGTCAAAAAGTATTCAGTTATATTTTTTCCCTTTTTTTCTTTTTTTTCTTTTAGTGGCATGATATTAATCCCTACACAGTTAAACTACTTTTGATCTTTATTGTGTTTTCATGACTAGACTAACCTTACATTTTTTTACTTTAGTCTTCATTTTAACTCCAATATTTTTGGTTGGCAACTCTTGCAGGATGAATTGGAGGTTACCTCTAAGGCTTTGGGGCATAAGGGAGGCTATTTTGGAACAATTGTTCAACTGAAAAACAAAGCAACTGGAGAAATTGTTGCTGAAGGTCGGCATTCATTGTACGGTAAAGCTCGAAGCAAAATCTGATGCCACTCACTGTGGTACATGAGTATAATCATCAAATCCTGCGGGGGGTAACACTTCTTCCATGTTCCACTTTTGTACATTAAGCACTTAATTTGCTATGTCTTTGTACTCTCTTTCAACGAAATAATATTTCATTTACGGTAGAGAAGAAACTTGAATGCATTCCTTCTTTTTCCTCCCCCTTTGGATACCAAAGCAGTTATGTGAACCCAAGTCTGTGGATATGAAGCGGAAAAAAAAGAAGAAACTCTTGGGTTCTAGAAACAGCTGTTTCATCGTTTACGTTTTCTCCTCAATAGTCATAATTTAATTCAACTTCTCCAAATTTCATCAAATTCAGTCCATTTCAGCAGAGCAAAATTTGAAATGATGATTATGATGTGAACAAATTTGTATTATATGTTTAGGAATTTTAATTTCTTAAGCTATATAGTAAATAACTGAATATACATACATTCATTTACCATGTAATATATAAGTTATCCTGATTTTTTGAAATTTTTGCTTATTTTTTATCTAGTTTATTCTATTGTGGAGTGAAATACCAACATTTCAGTTTGCTTAAGAATAAGCGACCCCTGGAACAGATACATAGCATGTGGATTCTCCGTTCCAACTCTTTCCTCTTCATTCCAAATATAAAATAAGGTACATTATGAAAGTATGAACTTTCAGAGCAATGAAAACAATCCAGGGTTCCAACCCAATCATCCATCCATCTACCATGCAATTTTTTATTCATTATTATTATTTATTTATTTTTCAATGAAATCTATCATGCAAATTGGCTCTTCTACTGATCACAATCCTACGACCACATGCTGAGAATCCCAAGAGTTCCAAGATTTTAACCTATGCTGCTTAGCCCCCAGCAAGTGATCTTATCTCATTAATCCCTATCAATTGGGAGAGCTAGAATGCCCATAGTCTTTGTGAGTTATATATCTTGCCATAGGTGTGTACAGAAAACAATAAGCAGACATAGGAGTTACCTTGTATTGAATGGATTGGCAAGGGATATATCCTACCTAAAAATTTTCCAGTGCTGAGTGCCTGACTCTAACCATTAAATGAAACATTTTTTTTGGTTTGGGGTTGTTTTGGGGGGGGGGGGGGAAGTTGTTCAAGAACATTTGTCTTACAGCTTTCATGTTAAATTTACCCCAGTTAATGAGAAAGTAGCATAAATTCACTGTGTACATTCACTATAAGATTCACCAGGTCAAGCATAAACCCAGGTACTCTACATCCTTTTTGGTGTGTGTTTGGGGGGTGGGGGTGTACCCTTCTCCATTGTTCAAGAACATTTGTCTTACAGCTTCCATGTTAAATTTACCCTAGTTAATGAGAAGTAGCATAAATTTACTGTGTACATTCACCATAAGATTCAGCAGGTCAAGCCTAAACCCAAGTACTCTACCACCTTTTTTTGTGTGTTGGGCCGGGGGGGGGAGGGGATTAGAATAGATTCACTACTCTGCTGACCTGGTTGAATCAGCCAGTTTAACCTTTTGATCCCATCTAGCAATTATACACTGTTACAATTATCAATTATCACCTATTTTACTCCCAAAAAGATTAGTGCTTGATTTATGAATTAAAAATCATTTATCAGAACTTATGTATTAAGAGACCCACCTTCTTATTTTTTTTAGTATGAAAGCAAAACCACTTTTCAAATGTCCTACACTATTTTTGGATCACTAGAGTCCCAAACACAGCTGGGATTTGCTCTACTTGTGTTATATCATATAAGCATACCCAGATTTTAATCAAAAAAACATATTAAAATGATGGAATAGTTGCTTTAAAGGAATTTAATCGTTCTGGTGGTCTTTGTCCTAATCATCTGGTTTAATGTGGAACCAAACCAATTCCTGGCTGCAAGGACGTAGACTCACAATCCAAATTGATCCTAAATTATCATTAATGCCAAATTAGAGAATAATGCTAGAGGTAAAAGGACGATTTCCAATAGGGTACTAATGTAAAGATAAATCGGTAAGCTTCAAATGCAGAGATTCTATTGGTTTTGTAAAATGAGCAACTTGTGTCTTTGGGGGAGGAGGGGGTTATTTTTATCATCTGCAGCAGGTCTACTGCTGAGCCATTAATTTAAGGGATGGCAATGGGTGTTGGAATATTGCATGTTGCATACTAAACTTTATTTTGGTGATTATTAACATATGTGTGATGAATATGAAAATTGTTTTATCTTTTAATATGTACTATTGTTGGGTCAAGATGATGAGTAAGCATCAATCAATCCAGTTAATTCCTCCCTCAAGCATCAAGTCATCAAGCATCCACAAGCCAAGCAAACCAAATAGATCACTAAGCTAAGAGCTTCATTGGCAAAAATACGAGAGCAATCAAAAATGGAAAATTCAACATTTTGGAGATCAACTACAAGAGCTCAAGTGACAAGTGAAACCCAAGTATCAAACATTGTTCACTAAGCTTAAATGGAATCAAGACTTGAAGAGTAATCATTTAGGTTTTAGACATAGGATTTATTTCTCGCATGATGCAATTTTGTGATCCTAAGTTGTAAGGTTCCCACAATCTATGAGGCCTTAGACACTAAGGCTCTATATGGTAACGTTCTTTTTTAGTGATTCTAATGTTTTTTCATTTTTTTGAAACAGAAATACGTTAAAATTTGAATGGTATGTCCGGACTGTTTTTATGTGTTTTTTGAAACGAACCGGATACTTGACACACTTTTAGCACACATTTGAGAAACATCAAATTGGTGTTTTTCATTTGGGAGAAGCATTTCTTTAAAAAGTCGGAGAAACATGAGTTTCACTTAAGTTAACAAGGGTAAAATTGTAAACTATCATCTAAACATAAGTTAATCTTGAAAACACTCTCATTCTACACATTTTCTGCGCACGAACGACGACCATCGCCCTCCCCCTCTCCTTCTTCTCTCTCTCCTTCGCCCTCTCCATCTTCTCAACTTGCTCTCACCCTCGCCCTCTCCATCTTCTCTCTTACCCTCGCTCTCGCAGGTTTTGGGCTTCTGACCTCTCGCCCACACCCTCTTTCTCTGCTATCGTGTTTGAGTTTCTTCTACTGAGCATGATGAGGCAATTGTCGTTGCAGAGATGATTATTAGCTAATTGAGACCAGAAGAACAAGCCTTCCACTAGTAAAGCAGAAACGAGGGGATCTGTACCAATTAGTTGATGTTCAAAGGCTGAATTTGCAATCAACCAAGTAAGCATGGGAAGGATTGTGCAAAGGCAAAGGCATTGGCTTGGCTTGTGGAGATGTGACAATTTGGAAATAATGAGGATGCTGTTAAAAGCATTTGACGTTTTGTTTGTTGGGCCATTCGATTAACCACCCCATTACGGGGAAGATTTTCGATCGGTTCGGATTTTTTTTGTTCGGTATATGCGAGAAATCTGTAACTGTTCTCTCATAAAAGGAAGCAACTTTAGCTTTCTGCAGTATTGAAAGCATGGAGGCCGCTACTGCCTCGACCTTGCAGTTTCCCGCATGGACTGGTCAGGAGACGATAGTAAGGAAATCAAATGGTTTCTTGCGGTTTTCTCATAAATTAGAGACTCGAAGTTATATCTTTTTAATCAAGACCAGTCTATGTGGGTGGAATTAGTGAAATTCTTTCATGAGGGAGGGACTTGTACAGTCCAGGTCACACACACACACAAACATGTGAACAACGGCAGTATTCTGGCAAGAAGAAATGTGAAAATAATGATGCTCAGAAGATTTCATCTTTCTCTAATGAGATCCATGTTTTTAAGAACAATTTGTTCTAAGTTTTTTATGCAGAATGATTCTTACTTTTACATTTGAAAGTGCAAGTAGTAGGCAGAAAAGTCTCAGAAATCATCTCACACAACCATGTGTACTATGGCAGTACTCTGCCAAGAAGAAATGTGAAAATTAATAAAAATTGTCTCCAACCACCAGAAATGTGAAGATAAAGGGTCTTGACCAGGGAAGAGGAACCTTACATGGTCCCATCAGGTGGCTTTGAGGGCTTAGATAGCCCTTTTGTGATAGCTGATTGGCCATTTCTGTCTGCCCTGCAATGGTTAATCATCATCATTTGTAGAGTTTTCCGTTTTTGTTTTCCTCTTGTAATTTGTATAGGGAAAAGAATGAGATTTTGTAGGTTTAATGTTTATAAATGGAGTTTGATGAAACAATTCTGTTTTAATCAAAATTCATAAATTCTTCTCTCTTTCTCTCTCTCTCTCTCTCTCTCTCTTACTATCATCCTGATTTCTTTGTATGTGGAAGTATATCATAGAAGCAAAACTGGTGTTGGAATTACAATGATTGGTCATAAGTATAAAAGTCATGGTGTAGGTGGTAATTACGTAATTTTTGGTAAACATCAGAAATGATTCTGTTAAGTACAATCTATATAGATTTCTGTTTCTTCTAAATTTTAGAAACGTTTTTTTTTTTCAGGGTTACCATACAGCATTTTAGGACCCAGAAACGCTCAAAAAACACAGAAACACAGAAAAATGTGTCGGACCCAAAAACACTATAAAAAAATAGAAGCATTATCATACAGAGCCTTAGTGATTAATCCGTCCAATTGGGACAAAAGGTTGTAGTCTGTTCAAGATTGGTACTTGACAAGACTTGCCAATTCATGTAAAATTGGCTAGACCTAATAGTTGGACAAGTCAAAAATGGTTTAACATGTCTTGACATGTTAGTATAGAAGTCACCCACTTGAAGAAATGCCCCAAAAAAAAAAAAGCTAATGGGGAACCAAAACGTTTCGGCTCCTCTCCGTGGAGGACATCCCCCAATGAGGCATCTAAAGGCCGGTTTGTGCCGCACACATACCAATGATTGATTGGGCATGTGCTAGGATGTGGCACAGCCAAGCTATTGGATGCCTCATTGGGCACTCATTAGGCGATACCCTCCAAGGAGAGGAGCCCAATCCGAATAAAAAAGAAGGAGAGGGAATCTTGGAAGAAATCAGATTAGCAAGGGAGAAATAAAAGAAACCGTGAGAAAAAGAGGGGGGGGAAAGGAGAGTACACACGCACACAGCCACAAACTCAATTCATTCTATTCTCTGGTCAATATATTGGTTACAAGCATATAAATAAGAAAATATAAGACTTAAACAAGGAGATAACTATTCTAGGGTTCTTAAC
Organism: Telopea speciosissima; assembly: GCF_018873765.1. Lineage (NCBI taxonomy): Eukaryota > Viridiplantae > Streptophyta > Magnoliopsida > Proteales > Proteaceae > Telopea > Telopea speciosissima. The sequence goes on from NC_057917.1 coordinate 17,198,857, forward strand.
TAAAAAAAAAAAGAGAATTTAAAACTTACTAAAACTCATCCTATGAATCTTACCTAACCCAAATTAAAAGATCTCCTTATATAATTATCCTAATAAAATAAATAATAAAATCCTAAAGATCTACCAAAATAAAATCCAGAATAAAACCATATTTAAATTTGATTCATTTCCATCTGGATATGCAATTGGGTTTAAGTTAATCCAAGGTAATGCACCAGTTGGTCAAGCCGGTCCAAGAGTCCCCTAAATCAATAATTAAAAAAACATGAAGGCATTTAACCATTTAGGCCCACGAGGAAGATCACATGGTCGACCACAGCTCGCAAAAGCAGGCTTCCGTGGACCGTGCCAATTCATATAAAATGACTAAACCTAATAATTGGACAAGTCAAAAATGATTTAACATATCAGTATAGGAAAGCCAAGTCAACAGCTTGAAGAAATGCCGAAAACCTTAAAAGAATCAAGGCATTTAGGCCCACGAGGAAGATCATGTGGTGGACCACAACTCGCAGAAGCAAGCTTCTCGGGTGTGTTTTTGCCTTTTTGGACCTCGACTAGCCAGGGTCAGCCACGAGATGAGGCCGGTCGACCGCCTAAAGGCCATTTGTTGTGGAAATTAAGTGGGAATCAAATCATTCTAGTTGGACACCTTAAGAGTTAGTCAATTACTTTGTAATCGCTTTTATTTGCCCATACTGTTATTGTACAGTTAAGAATCTTTAAGGATTTACTCTGTAAATTCAAATATGAATTTTAAAAGCATGTGAAATTGTAAAATTCCCTCCCAAGTCATGCATGTAGGGGCATAATAGTAAAACAATCTAACCTTATACCCACCTTCAATCTATTTCGTAGCCATTCATGAACTCAATTCAAGGTTTCAAGGGAAGAGATATCACCAGAATAAAGGGACTGGTTGTATGAAGATGAGGCTGAGAGGGATCCAAAATTTAAAGTTTACAAGCCTCAAACCTATAGCCACGGTCTTAAAAGAGGAAAAGACCCATGGAATGAAACTTTTTATCTTCTTCCTCTGTTTCTTTGTCTTGACACAGAACCTGTAACCTGAAACTTCAGGGAAGAGAGCTCCACGTTCACAAATGTTGAATCTCTCCTAAATTGTTAGGGGCCATGGAGGAGACCCAGGGAGAGACAGGACCAAAGTTGTTGTAGAACCGGTGGCGTTTAGGATTGGTGTCAACTTTTGAAGGAAGAAGAAATTCATCTCAGAATTGGCACAAGAGGCAACGATACTCCCCTGCCTCTAGCCCCGGTTATGGGGCAGAGAGAGATCATGGTAATGAAGGAAGAGATCACTAGTTGCATGTAGTTGAGTGAGAGAGGGATGTGAACTGTGAGGTCAAGATGAAAGCAGAAGTTGCTCCCCTACCACTATAGTCAAATTGAAAACCCTCTTTCACTTATATTAAATAATTTTTAGAAATAAGATAAGGGACAAAAAAATTAGGTTATAACTTGTTAGTTCATCCACTTTGTGACAACAAAATAGTTGACCTGACTTTTCGACATAAAGATCAAATAACTCACGACGATATTTCAGCTTTTGGCCAAGAAAGGATTTTGAAGGTAGTAGTTAAAGCTATTAGATTTCAAGGGACTGCATCTACACATCCCAAAAATGGAGGCATTTCATCTCAAATTTACATATTAATAGCTGGAGGGTTTGCGAGAAATTGTTGGTCTCCTCTTCAAATTGTACGATGACAAAATAGATTCGAACACACACAAAGAGCAATGTAATGTTGAAGATACTAATGACTGTGCGGAGTATGATTATTGAGAAAAAAATAATGGACCGTAAACAAGGGAAGCGATTAGAATGGATATCAATCTCATAGTTGACCTCCACCAGGCCATCCTTCTCATCTTGTTCATCATTTTCCGCTGCATTTTGAGAACAAAGAGCATATATAGATCAAGATTCAAGTTGGAAATTCGTGTAATGTACACATGATGAAAGTGAAGTTTCAAAATAGAAGAATTTTTTCTATCATGCATCCCCGATTTGAGGCAGTCACAAATGCTTCAATTTTGCAACAATTGCATTAATTCATTCAAGTAAAAATAATATAAACTCACATAATAGCCCCATTACATATACAACTGATATCAATATTAGGCAAAAAGGTGCTCATCTAGCTAATTACAAGATAGATGACAACAAAGTACATTAATAACCAGTTACACAGATTTATTCTTCACTACATAAGATCCAATAATTCACAACAGTATGTCAACCTTTTTGTAAAGAGTAGTTTTTAACTGCCAGGAGTTAAAAGTAATGAGATTGCATTAGACTGCATCTATACATCAGAAAGAATAAATAGACAAGCAAGACTGGAGGCAATTCACATCAAATTTGTGTTGTAATAACTTGAACATTGCAAGAAATTGTTGGTTCCATCAAATTGAGTGAAGAAGAAATGGAATTAAACAATATAGCAATGTAATGTTGAACATATTAATGGTTGTGTGGAGTCTGATACTTGATAAAAATTCATGGTCCATAAATAAGGGTAGCAATAATGCATCATTTTCCACTGTATTCTGAGCTGATAAACAATGGAAAGAATTTGAATCTCCAGTCTCTTCTATCCGTTTGCCCACTTACAAGCCAAATGAAGTTTATGGAGTGGTAAAGCTTTTGAAAAAGGGGTTTAAAATCAAGACTATTTAATGATCCAACATGCAAGGGAATAATCCCAATATGTAATGTGCCATATGGCTGTTTTGGGATACTAAATCTAAAATTTGGCCAGTCATAGTAAGAAAATGACCATCTCTGAATGAAGTTTCAAAGTTAATCAATCAAAGTAACAAATGAAATTGACCTCTGTCAAAATTTTCCAAAGTGTACCTGAAACAGAAGATTGAAGAGGCTGGTTTATTTGGTCTTTTGGGGTCCAAAACCTTGAGGCATCCCATCAAATCCCACTCATTAGAATCGAGCAGTTTTGTATATAGAGTATGAAAGTAGATACTGCAGAATTCAACAGAAGAATAAAATGAGGAGATGAAGAAAAATACAGGGAAAAACATTTTTAGATGCTTCTGTCAAACAACAATACATCTATCTGGGCATGGGGCTCTGTGCTCTACCAATATGGACAAGTCTTCAGCTTGACTCCCTCCAACATAGGTTGAAAAAGTAGAAAGGCATCACATTTTCCAGCAACATGATCGTCACTGGAAGATTTAGCAAAGTTGTATCTCCAAGGTTCACTACAGATGCATTGAGAAACCTTCAATTCTTATCTGCTTTAAGGTAGATTTTCCCTGATTTTATGAACCTAAGGAGGTTAAAAATTATCCAACTAAAGTTGAATAGCTACTTCAAATGATGTGCAATTATCAGATAGTGCTGCCATGTTGTTGGTAGTGCATTTGACAATTTCTGAGATCATGTAAAAGTCCTATCTCAATTTCCCAATTCTAATTTCAAAAAAGCCCTATAATTTATTTAATACATACAATTAATGCATATCAGACCAAGTATATGGTTATTCCTCATTATGAGGATCTTAGATCAACATGGATTCAAAGTGATTTGGTTATGTAAGCTATAATAAGAGGAGTAAAGGTGAAACAGAGGAATATACTTAATGAATGTCAAAACCAAAGAATCTGACTACTCTTATATCAAGTAACCATATTACAAAGGAAATGGCAGTAAACCACAAAAAAACTTTCAAGGATTAATGAAAGTTAAAAGAGTGAGAGGGAAGATTTGTAACCTTTTTTTCTAATAGTTTTATAGGGAATAAGGGGCATGCCACAGTTAGTCAAACACTCCTCTTGTAGTTCGGAACTTGGTAAACTTATATAAAGAGGTAGAGAATTCTCCAAGTTTTGGGTTCAGAATCTATAGATGATCACAAGAAACTGTCGACGTATACAAGCTTTGAATTTCTTCATAGACTATCATCTTCCTCCAATTAATTCCAAAGCCACCCACATAACAAGGCTTTCATCATAGTTGTCACTCTCTAGTACTGATTCCTCCAGATGGTTTTGTTACTCTATTAATGAAATCAGTAAACCTGATTCCAAGTATTTCAGTCAGGAAATCCTGTTTTGCTGCTCTCTTTGAGGGTATAAAGCTCATATGGATGCAATAACAAACATCCAAGACACCAAGTTACATTTTGACGCTTCTGCCCAGATGAACCAGTAACCAGTTTAACAGAAAAATTAGAAAAAAAATTACAAAATGGGTTCCCATTTTTTTTTAACAAATTCTAATCTAAAATAAAAGGATGGCATAATGTTTGAAGGAAATGATAGATAGAACTCACAAGAAATGGCTCAAGGGTTTCAAATCCAAGAACAACATCGTCGAGGTGTCTTTGAAAGCCAAATAAAACCAAACACATCATTTTGAAGATACCAAGGGCTGTGTGGAGTCTGACTCTTGATAAAAGTTCATGGGTCGTAAGTAAGGGGAGCAATAATAATTGATAGCAGTTTCACTGTTGACTTCCATCAGTCCATCCTTCTCATCACATGCATCATTTTGCACTGCATTTTGAATTTTTTATAAAAAAGAGCATATATATATATATACACACACACATCAAAATTGGAGAAGTTGAGACATATCTGAGCTGTAGTAAGTAAGCTAACCTATTACTATAGTTATGGTAGATAACTATCCTGTTACGTTTCTCAATGAGCTTGGGCCTTGGTGGCATCACATAAACTGTTTAAAAATGCTACAAACTAATTCAAATAAAACAGTAACCAAGATCAGTCGTTCACCATACTATAAATGTAAGAATAAAACATCTGACACATATCCCAATCCAAGCCCGTTGAAATTGGCCTCTAACAATGAAGAAAGTCACTAAATGGAGAAAAAGAAAGATTGAGAGAGGCCAGTAAACCCAAAGTTGTAACAAATCCATGATCTCCATCAAAACTCAGTTCCACGTAGATCAAAAATACATAATATGAACAAAAGACTATAAGGCGCCAAGTAAATGAAGCATAGCATTTGAAGATATGAATGTGAACAGAATAATTCGACAGCACACAAACCAACCACCAAAATTTCAGAGACAGAAAAAATAAACAAAAGGGTTATTTCGAGATAGGCCTTTTTATTAATCTAAAAGGATCATATGTATTAAGAGAAAAAAGAGGGAATGAAAGAATATACAAGTTGGGTCAGAAAGACACCAAAAACTCAAAACAAAAAAGCAAGCAGCTAGAGTCTAGCCCCCCACCTTTGGCATGGCCATCAGCAGGGGGACATCTCACCTACCCTCAAACACGAAAAATGAACAAAGCAGATAAAATAAGTTAAGACGTAAGTCAACATTTTGGCAAAGAAAAGATTTTAGCTGTCGAAAGTTAAAAGTAATGAGAATGCATGAAGATCATATTAGATATTAAAGCTGGAGAGACATAAACCAAGTAACGAGCAGGGTTGGGGGCGAGAGAATTTAATTTCATCATAAGAAAATTCTAAATTATAACATTTAGTCTACATAATTCCATCATTCATGGAAAAAAAAATACTATAAATAAAGCATTACAGTAATTACATCACTATAAATCAAATAAAGTTGTTTGGCAGTAAATTCTCGCTTTCAACAAAAAATTTAATTGCACCAAATAACAAGTCATTAGCAATGCTATCATCCACATCATCAGACAGTCTCTCTAGTTCTTTATCAATGGCCTCAATGCTCTCATCAAAATTGTTGACACTAATGTTGTCAATATTAATAGGCAACATGCTTTTCTTTTCAAATTCAGCCTTCTTTTCCATCAGCAACGAATTCATCCTAACATAAACTAAATCATCTAACATTTCTGCTGATAATCTGTTCCTCTTTTTTGTTTGTGCTGCATCCCAGGCATTCCAATTTCTCTCACAAACTGAAGAACTACATGATCGGCTTAAAACTCGAATGGCATACTTTTGTAGGATAGGAACAGTATCACCTTGAAGAGACCACCAAACACCTATCATGAGTAAAAAATTAAACAAATATGAGTATGCAATTCCAAATGACAATTGACAAGTAAATTTTACATAAAAATAATTCTTATTACACTTACGAGGATGACAGTTTTGCATCATTATCATGGCACTAGAAGAAAAAATTCTTGAGTACTTCATTAGGTATAATGCCAACTGTCCATAATAATCTACCCTTTCATCTTGTGAAACTAATAGATCACCAATGAACTTTGTTGCTTTTTTGAATTGAGGAATTTTTTTGAATCTTGGACTACAATAATAAGCAGGGTTGAAAATAGCTGCTGCATAGTGGATAACACCTAAAATATTTTCATCTCTCCTACTATCAAAGATTTTCAAAATCTGGCTGTACCGAATGTCTGCCTCCTTAAGCTTCTCTAATACCTTTCTTGCCCTTTCCATTGCCTCATATAAGTATCCTGAGGTAGCCCCATCACCATCAACCAAACGAAGAACACGAATAATTGGTTCCATAAACACCAAAATCTCTTTTGACTCGATCCAAAATGAATCCATTTGAATAATATTTACCACAGTACCTGCTCCAACAAATCTAGAATGTATTATACTCCTCCACTCAGTTGATGCAACAAGGAGTCTAAGCTTCTCTTCTACTTCAACAATGGACTGAAGCATTAAGAAATATGAAGCAAATCTAGTCTTACAAGGATATTTCAAATCCCTATTTGTGAATTTCTTCATCAGCTGCAAGACAATTGTAGAATGATACAAGTGCTCAATAATGTATTTTGCTTCATCAAAAAATTTTTTAACCCATGTAACATGCTAATAAATGTCCTTCAACATTAAATTAATTTCATGGGTTGCACATCGAGTCTTGAACAACCACCGGTATTTTTCAAGAAGCAAATCAAATGCATTTCCATAATTGGAAGCATTGTCTGAAATTATCTAAACCACATTATTTGGACCAATATTTTGAATTTCTCTATCCAAAATATCAAAAATAAATGGATTAGTCATTCTAACATGAGAACACTCCTCCGACTTCAAAAAGAGAGCACCACCCGGAGAATAAGTGATCACATTAAAAAAAGACCGCTTCTTTAAGTTAGTCCATGAATCAGACATAATGGAGCAGCCAGTTTCCATCCAAGACAACTTTACTTCTTCAACATATTCCTCAATGCCCTTTCTTGCTTCAGGGATTATTCTACCACGAAGCGTAGAATAACTTGGAATAGGAACACTAGGACCATAACGGGCAGCACACTTTAATAAATTGATGAAAGCCTCCGATTGAATAACATTGAAAGGAATGTTGTTTTTAATAAAGAATTCACAGGAGGCTTCTCTCCCAAATTGGCTTATCCATCTTAGGAATCATTTCTTCCATTGGGAACTACCTTTGACCATGTTTAGTTATAGAGAAAGCTGTGTTACCAACCCCACTCTCAGCAGTGCTACTCCTATGTTTCTTATTACTTGACTCAGAATCAACAAGAAGAATGGCTTTGGCTTGGACATCATCAACTACTTTTTCACAAGGGGTAACATCATGACCACTAACTTTAGCCAAATGATACTTAAGGCAAGTGATCCCTCCATAAAATTGTTTTTCACAAAATTTACATTTGAAATAGCCATTATCAAATTGATCACCATGTTGCCAAAACTTGTTTTTCTGTCTTCCCATTTTCCCTATTTGTTGAAACACATAAAACAATAATTAAAATACCTTTAAAAAAATCTGCAATGCAAGAATGAAGCCGCCATGGCCATTATGAGAGATCAGTTACATACCTGAATCAGAAATAGCTCTGATTGATTTGAGTGTGGGCCTAGACAGACTGATTACCACACCTTATACAACTCTGAAGTGCAATAAATCAGAGAATATCGATCACATAATCTTCCAAATTAATTTCAGGAAACCAAATTCTACAAGAATCACAGAACTTAAATGTAAGAAAAAGAACAAAAAAGGATAGCAAAATTTCTGAATATCAACTGTCAATTACTTATAATGTTTTGGATAAACAAGAAACATCCACATCAGATTGAAAGCAACAAAGCATTCTCCTGTCTTATCTTTTATCCTTTCTTCTTTCAGATTTCAGTTCAGTCTCTAAACCCTGCAATTAATATTCTGTTAGAATTTCTTGATTTCAGATTTGTTCATAATCTGAAATCTGGTTGCCAAGCTGATCATCTTAACATCTGAAATACTCTACTTTCAGAAAAGCATTGCCTCTCTCTTTTTGGTTTCAAGTTGTTCATCTTAACGAATTCAGATTTGTTCTTAAATTTGTTCTTAATCTGAAATCTGGTTGTCAAGCATTCTCCGATCTTAATTGGTTTGTTTTCTGTACTTAAAGTTCCCAACTGTTACAGAATTTCAGACCCTAAAAACGATTTCAAGTTTCCTATTGATACTCTACTTTCTCACTTATTGGCTTTCTGAATCGGGTTTACATGTTTCTGGCTTCTGAATCTGTTTACTGAATAAATCCTGATATCAACTAGTCATTATTGAAGTCAATTGTGAACTCTGAAACCTTGCTATCGATTAACTTTTCAGCCAGGGTATTGGTTCCTAACAGCAGTAGGAATCTTCAATATTTCAGAATCTTACCATCAGATTTCAGTCAAACTTTGCTGATGTGTTTTATTGATTGACTAGACCGAGATTCCAGCAGAAATTTCTGCGAATGTGATTTGGTTTTGGATTCAAGAGTGTGCTAGTTACCGAGTTTTCCCTCAAATCCGGTTCCTATAATCTCCAAACGAATTTTACTTTTAGACTCTTAAGAAAAATACTTCCTGCTATGACTCTATTACAGAACTCTGATGAGCCTTAACCTATTCAGTCTTCCCCAAATAAATAGAAATATCAGTTTAAGAAATAGACCCCAAATAAGATTCCTATTCTAGAATTCTAGTTAGAATTTCTAAAACAAAAAAAGATCACAGATTGATGCCCTACCGGTAAATCACTCATAATTCTCCCAAAAAAACTCAAAATTGTAAGATTTTGTTACCTGAGACTTGAATTTAGCAGCTGAGAAAGAGAGTGCGCGCGGGAAGGACAGGTTTCAAATCTTAGGAGATTTTAAAGGCGGGTTCGTAATTCCGGCCTCTATCAAGGCCACACCAATACAGACCCAACAAACAAACAAACAAAATCAAGCAAGGAAAACCCTCTGCAACCTAATCTGGCGGTACTTTGCAATGTCAGACCTGCAACTGATTTATCTACCCACAGAAGTGGAAGGTTTTGTAGCATAGTATTCGAGGGTCCTGTTCGCATATGGTAGCCCTAACTTCGACCAAAATCTCGAGCCAATCGGATCTGTGTTGAATGAGTTTTAACGAGTTCTCTACTAATCGTTAATGGCCAAAACAGAAACTAGGAAGCATTTAATATTCAAGGGACATAAAGAAATAAAGGAGGAAAGAAGAAGATAACAATTGAGAATAGGAAGAGCAGGAACAGTACCTGAGATGAGGTACAGAAAATCAAGGAAGAGAGATTTGCCCGCACACAGCTCTGGGCAGCAGCAAGGTAAACTTTTCATTCAATTTCTTAAACAAAAGTCATTCTCAGAAAAAACTGAACTTCCCTTCTTACTATTCTAATAATAAAATAAGGGTTGATGTTCTCTGTGCCGCAGCACAATCTGCGCCCAGACACATGGGCCTGCCATTCAGGGGGCAGGGTGGTCATTTCATCCACCCTCATGTGTCTGGGTGCAGCCTACGCCATCGGCACAGAAAACATTCTCCCATAAAATAAATAGGGTTTTACATCCCCTCACATTCCAAATTTTTATCCACTGCTGTACAGGCAGCGTTGCTGTACTCATCGTGCGGCGCAGCAACAGCCATGTGTGCACAGCGATCCCCACTGTGCAGACCTGTGTAGATATGGCCGCTGTTGCGCCACATGATGCATACAATAGCGGCTGCTATACTGGAGCGGATAAAGGTCCTCACATTCCTCCCCTCGATTTTCCCCAATTACACCCAAACTCCTCTCACTGAAAGTGTTAGTCTGTTGTTAGTTTTAGTTTAATAGAGATTATTTTACTCTTGTACTAAAACATCAGAACAAAATTACAATGCTACCCTTTTCTTCATCTTCAGCTTCCACCTAAAACACCCATATATCTATCTTTCCTCCTCCACCGCCTCTGTTCTGAGTGTTTACACTGTTGTTCAAATGACAGAGTCGCAAGCACAATGTTCTTTTTTTTCTGTCTTTCTCTCTTTCTTGTTGTTTCATCGCTACAACCTCTGACTACCCATTAACGGCACTCCGATTGAAGAAATATAGCCATGTTGCAATGCACTCCCTTCACCGTCCAACTCCATCTCTAGCTTCATCTCAGACCACCCATCCCTCTCCTTCAGAAGGAGCTAGAACCCTAAAATCTAACGGATTCTGTAAGACTTCAAAATTGTGGGACTTGGATCAACTGAAGCTTAATAATTCCGTTAAAGAGGTGCAGTTTGTGCTTTAAGATCTCAACTTTTAATTTTGTAAATTAAATTTCTTTGGGTATAGGGTTTTATAGATCTCTAGATGGCCACTGAAATAATCAGTCCTTGGGACATATAATCGAACTCAATTTGGCTCCAAGATACTTTGATTCCATTGATTCTGTTGAATCCCCTGTAGACAGTAATGAAAGCTCCTCAGCCAAGGATGTTGTTGTAGCGACCAGTTGGGTCTGTCTCTACGGTGTTAGGGTCAAGACATTCGGGAGGCTCTAGATCATCGTCTACTAAAGAACCCATATGGTTGGATACTACGGAAAAACTACAAGCAAAAAGTTAGGGTTTGAAGGCTTCAGAAAACTTGCGAATTGGGACCTTGAAAATAGGATTCGAAGAATATGAGTGGTACAGGTAATGGAAATATTGAAATCAAACCAAAATCAAAATCCGAAATGAGCACGAGTTCGAGGATGGCATGAGGATAGTGGGGTCTCTCTTCAAGTGATGGCGTGAGGAAATATCCAGAATCAAGTGGGTGGGGTTGCAAGAGGAGGAAGAAGAAGAACCATTTTTAATCAAAAGGGTAAAAGGGTTAGTTTGAAAATTAAAAAAATATTACTAAGCCACGTCATAACTTAATAGACGAACACTAATGACATGGATGTAATAGCAATTTACTATAAATTATAGGGGATATAGGTGTAATTGGGGAAAGTTGAGGGGAGGAATGTGTAATTAGGGCAAAGTATAGGGGAAGAGATGTAATTTTCTCAAATAAATAAAATAATAATAAAAAATTACAAAAAATTCCTATTAATCCAACATGCATAGATCAGACAATTGAACCATCAGGAAGATATTCTCTGGCAACAAAAATCTAGAGTTGACTGGATCAAAAATGGGGATCGCAATACAAAATTCTTCCACCTTTCTACGGTGAAGAGACGAGCAAGGAACAGAATCAAATCTATCAATGCGAATGGAACTACTTTCACAGAGGAGGAAGACATTGGTAGAGAGTTAACAACTTTTTATGAGAGACTATATTCTTCTCAGAATATGCCTCAGGAAGAAGTATATTTTGATCCTATTCGAGGAAGAGTTACAACGGTAGACAATTCTTCTCTCTATAGGCCGATGACCGATGCAGAGATAGAAAACACAGTAATGTCGATGCCCTCCAACAAGTTGCCAGGTCCAGATGGATGCTTTGGAATGTTCTTTCAGAAATTGTGGGGGTTGATAGCTAGGTCAGGACATTATCAGGTGTGTGCAATCCTTCTTTCAAACTGGTACTTTCTCTTTACAGATGAATCAAACCTACATCTCGTTAATGCCCAAGGTGGATCACCCCACTTCAATCCAAGAGTACAGGCCTATAAGTCTCTGCAATTTCAAGTACAAAGTCATCTCCAAAATTATGGTCAGCAAATTGAGCCCAATCTTGCACAGAATTATATCCTTAAATCAGAATGGGTTTATTAAGGACAGGCATATACAAGATAATGTTCTTATTTGTCATGAAATTATGCACAAGATACAAAAGACCAGACGTGGACACAATGGTTATTTCTCACTGAAGATCAACATGAATAAAGCCTATGACAGATTGGAATGGTCTTTTCTCAAAAGCGCCCTTCTCGGTTTTGGGTTTGACTCCAACTGGGTGCAGAAAGTGATGTTTTGTGTGAAAAACACTCAGATGGGAATCTTACTGAATGACTCCCCACTTCCATTCTTTCGTCCCTCCAGAGGAATTAGACAAGGGGATCCTCTATCATCATACCTGTTTGTTTTATGCGCAAAGGTATTATCCACCAAACTTGCACTAGCATTACAGGATAAGAAAATTAATGGCATTAAAATCAGCAGAGGAGGGGAAAGCATATCGCATATGGCCTTTGCCGACGATCTCATTCTTTTTGAGGAAGCTTCCATGAATGAAGTCAAAAATCTGAATGCTACACTTCAAAAATATTGCGGATATTCGGGGCAAGCGATTAATGTTAAAAAAATGAGAGCCCATTTCAGTCCGAATGGAGATGCGGCAGTAAAGAGACAATTGAGGGATTTCTTTCAGGTTTGTCCTTCCTCCGCTCATGATATCTACCTTGGTATCCCTTTTGTTGGGGGGAAAATAACCAAACATCACTGTTCCAATTTCATGGATAGAGTTAATCAGAAACTTCTGCTTTGGAAATCCCAATTCCTTAGCCCAGTGGGGAAATTGGTTTTGATTCAGTCAACTCTTTCCTTTATGTCGTTGAATACTATGTCCTGCTTCAAAATTTCGGCATCCATTCACAAGTCTCTAGATGCTACCAGTAGAAGATTCTTCTGGTCCAATGGTAGTAAGAGCTTAGTTCCTACAATCGCTTGGAACACCATCTGCAAGCCCAAAAGGTTTGGGGGATTGAATGTCAAACAGTCTAATTTCATGAATCAAGCGCTCCTGGCCAAGAAACCTTGGGAACTTCTGCACTCGAATCAATCTCTGTGGGAGAGATTAATGAAGGGTAAGTACTTTCCAAACTCCACTTTTCTTGCTGCCAGGTGCCCATCTACGGCTTATTGGGGATGGAAATCCATATGTTCAGGAAGGGACCTTATATGCCAAGGCCTATTTATGCAGCTAAGAAACGGACAATCCATTAATCCTTGGTTAGACTATTGGATCCCCTCATACTGACCTTCAGCAGCTCCATTCTCTTTACCCAGTGAAGCCCCAAGTTGGGTGTTTGATCTCATTGATCCTAGCCAAGGTTCTTGGAAGAGGGAGTTGATATTTCATTGGTGGGCACTAGACATGGCTTTTCAAATACTTTCAATCCCCATTCCTATCTTTCCGGTGGCAGACAAGTTCGTATGGGCGGCAACTTCCACTGCCTCCTTCTATGTAGCGTCAGCATATAGCTTAGCCATCAATGGTTGGAACAAGCAACAGCAATTCCCTTGGCAAAAAATTTGGAACCTACTCTCCGCTCCTAAGGTTCAGCATTTACTTTGGAAATTACTTCATCAAAGACTGCCCCTCCCACCTCTACTTCTCAATAGAGGATTGGCGATTAATCCTCTTTGCGCTCTCTGTCAAAGCCTCCCCCAAACCCCCCAGCATTTGTTTATGGATTGCACTTGGGTAAGGGAGGTGTGACATCAGGCTGGACTGCTTCGATTACTGGATCAACACACTATTCTCTCTCTTATTACTTCTTTTATAAGAGGTCAACACAACTCACACAGGGACACCATTCTGATGCAAGCCTACTGCTGCAACATAGTCTGGAACATCTGGGTCGGTTATTGGAAATGGATATTCTCCAGGGAGCAGTTTAATCCAAGATTAATTACCCTTCATGCAATTTCTGGGGCCAAGGAGGTGCTCGAATACTATCACTTTCGTACTAGAAGAGTGAGTAGAATGGTAAGATGGAACCCCTCCTATCCCTAATTTCCTGAAGTTTAATGTAGATGGCTCCAGTTTGGGGAACCCAGGTATGGCTGGTATTGGAGGGGTGTGTCGCACCTCAGACTCTTCCTTCATCTTAGCATTTGCTACTGGAATTGGCTGGAATCATGCGCTTGTAGCAGAAGCAATTGCGGCAAAGTCGGCTCTTCTGATTGCAATCTCCTTAAATCTCAAGTAAGTAATTATTGAAAATGATAATCTCTTAATTATCAGTATTCTGAACAGGTCTTCTAGCCCCACTTTGTGAAGAATTGCTCACATATTGAATGACTGTTTCAACCTCTTTCACATGTTTGAGGATATTACATTCACCCATGTTCTTAGAGAAGGAAATGCGGTAGCGGACTCATTGGCCACAATGGTAGTGCCCTCCCAAGACTCCCACCTTTGGTTCTCTCCCCCCCCCCCCTCTATTTCTAATCTACTATATGCGGACACTATTGGAACTTGGTTCCCTCATCAATAAAGTGTTATTTTATCAAAAAAAGACTAAACTTGATAGAGAAATCAAGGTGCAACAACACAACAGAGAAGGGACGACGGGGTTGTTAAGCAAGGCTACAGCAGAGTTGATTGCAATTGCAGTGGGGCCAGAGTTGAACGGGTAGCAAGGTGCCAATGTTGTAAGGATGTCAATTTTGGGTCAAAACCGACCCACCCAATAGCTTATTGGTCCGGTTTCGGATCTACCAATTAAGTTATTGGTCTCCCAATGGTTCCAGAACCTATAGACCAATTAGGAAGTGTTGGAACTGAAACAAATTCACATCCTAACCCTATATATTATATAATTTGTATGACTTAAGGTCATGAAAGCTAAGGTCAACCCTTTATTTTTTTTAGTCTTTCATGTTGTCTTGTACCACTTGTCTCATATGCTATTTTACTAAAGATTTGACTGTTAATTTGAAGGTCCATATGGGAATGCTAACTTCAGAACATACCTTAAAATAATCCTAACTTATGAGGGAGGTAGTGTCCCATTGTTCATACTTAGTAATTGAATACAAAACAAGTGGTAAAATGGACTAGTTTTGTGATTTGAGGCAAAAAAAATGAGAGAGAGCTACAAATCTCATGGGAATAAAATTAATATCTTATTGTAATATTATTTGATATATGTAGCATGTGTTATAGAATTATATGTATATAGTGGGAAACTGGAACCAGCCCACCCATTAATTAATGGTTATGGATCTCAGGTTTGGAACCAATTAGCTTATTGGTCCGGTTCTGATCATTACCCTATAGAGTCGAAAACGTTAAGGAACCGGACCGATAGTCCATAACCGTACCAATTGATACCCCTAATGTCTCGGTCATTATGTCGCTCCACTCTCCCAAGTCCCACTCTCCCTCGACTCGGAGTCTTCTCCTCTCTTCACTCGTAAGTCGTAATGACAAAACATTATAAGTGCAAAACCTTATTATACTGATGGGAAAAAGATTGCCACATTGGCTTTGTAGAGATTCTTTTATACCCTCTCAACATAATAAATAGTGGGATCCACTATGAAATATGACCATGTGGGTTGGATGCTACCAATTTTCAATCCTCTTTGGTTGAAGTGTGCAGATTCCTTTTTACACTCCTTTGAAGGAAACCCTCTCCCTTTAGCTACCCATCTACCCAATTATTCACATAAAATTCGGTTCAGCTAAGTTTATTGCGATGTTTAAAAAAAAAAAATCTTAAAAACCATGATTTTTTTCCCGGATTTATTCATAATTATTCGATTGCGAGAAACGATCTTTCAACCTTCTCTCTCATGTCTAATCCTGTCTCCTATTTGCAAGGGCCAAGGGATCTTCGTCCTATTCTTTTGTCTCCTTTTGACCAATGGATTTTGGCCTTATTCTTTTTTATAATGTTCTTGACAAGGGAAAAATAATTCTAATGCACCCCTCGGTGAGGGGTTTGTCTCCGAGAGAAGATGTGTGTGTGTGAAAGAGTGCTTCCGAGAGGGGTGTGTGTGTGTGTGAGAGAGAGGGAGAGAGAGAGAGAGAGAGAGAGAGAGAGAGAAAGGGGACAAAGAACACTAACTGGTCACATGGTTCCTGCATATAGACACAAGACAATTTGGATTCACCATTCAACCCTAGTACAAAAAAATCCCATTCAAGCAGATCCCACTATACTCCCTACAAACCCATCTTGCCAGGCTACTAAAGGAAAGACACAGGACAGCTGTTAAATCCGTGCCCAAAACCCGGTTTAAAACTCGGTCTGACCACCGGTCTGGTTTGAACCTTTTATGTAGAACCGGGAGCGGAGTACGCTCGTGAACTATGGACCATGATACTCAAGCCATCCCACAAGATTGTTGACCGTGACTCTAGAGAAGTCGTCGAGGATAGGTACATCGACAGAGATAGGGGAAAGTTTGTCTTCGAGGGTGCATTCCTAGCATTTCCTTATTTCGAGGATCCGCCCGGCCCTCGCCCGGTGTACCCGTTCCCACTTATAGATGATTGGGAGTAAGTTAATATCCTAATAACTCATGAGTATAAATACTAGAATGGGCCCAATAACTTAAAATGGACCTAAAGACCTAAGACAACCAAACATGACTTAAGACTAAAGTGAGGTAAATAGGGGTCAATCCACTATTCACCTCACAATAGAAAACCTAAATCGTGGAGAGGAGAGGAGAAAAAGAAAGAAGAGGAGAAGAAGAAAGAAGAAGAAGAAAGAAGAGAAAGAAGGAAGGAGAAGGGAGAAGTATGGTGGAGCACAAGCTATCATCATCAACCCTTGGTGAGTCTCTTTCTCTCTCTCTCCATCTCTCTTTCCCTAATTCTATTACCTAGGGTTTGAATCGGTTGAGCACACCTTGAGTGCTCCATCTACTCAATTAGAAGAGCCATTAATGGCAAATCCTTGATGCTTAACTATGAAGCACCTAACCCTACCTTAAACCCATTCACCCTAAGTTGGGGATTTACCTCCATTTATGGGTTTCACCAACCCTCATGGAAGACCATAGAGGTGTGGTTTGTGGGTTGTTAAATAACATTGATTAAAGACCCTTTCAAAACCCCAATACCCAAACCCATGGGTTTCCTTTCCATATGTATTTTAATGGAGGAAAACCTAATCGATCATGGGGTTTACAAACCCATGTTGGGTGTGTGCTATGGCACCTTGGTTGGAGTTGTTCTCACGGCCAAAGAGACCCCAAAAACCCCCTAAGAATACCCCATTTTAGCCCAAGACTTTGGGGCGCAAAACCATTCTCGAATGGCATGAACAAGAAGATCGGCACATGGACAGGCACATGCAAGTGCCTCGCCCCGAGAAACTAGATCTCGCGGTGGGAAGTCCGAGAGGGACAGGACATGGACAGCACATGCAAGTGCGTCCCCGAGAAAGATCTGCGGTGGGAGGTCCGAGAGGGACAGGCACATGGACAGGCACATGCAAGTGCCAGTCCCTGAGAACCTAGATCTGCCGGTGGGAAAGCCCGAGAGGGACAGGCACATGGACAGGCACATGATATAGCCTTGCTGTATGTGCCGGTCCCCTATTTTAGCCTTGTTTGATAACTTATGGGGCCCAACTCTTCTAGTCCTAAGGCACTAATCTCTCCCCACGTTGTACACTCTCTTTAGGTTGACTGACTCGGCTCGGGGGCGTATTAGTACGTGGGACAGTGTACTTGGCATCGAACGCCGATTTGAAGAGCTCCGTACTGACGATTGACTGAGAATCAAAGTGAGTGAGTTAAGCAAACGTCTTAATTTATGGAATGTTTGTGTGTCGTGTCTTGCGAATGTCATTCATGCATGTGTGCTATAATATATAATTATTAGTAAGATATAGGACGATATAAATGTTTAGATGTTGATAGGACTTTACATTCTTGTCTTGCGATATTATTTATTTTACTGCACTATGGTGCGAATGGTGTTGGATTTAGTTATGGGACTCGGGTGCGGTTGGTCTGGACTGAGGATTCCATAATATGGACTCACTCATGGCATGTAGATCTAGGGCTTCGGAGCGGGATCCAAGTGCCGGTGGGTCTTGGGCTTGAGATTGCCGTACTTGAAATTGCATTAGAGTTGTCCATTGCATTAGGTGGAAACGGGATGGTGACCGACCGACTGCCTTCGGTATTCACATCTCGTACTTGTATACGTACGTATGGGCTAGAGGGGCGAGAGGATAGCCGGCCGACCATATTTCGGTATCTATGGACTCGGCCTCGGCCTATGCACATGCGTACCTCACTCATACAATAGGTGAATTGGCTAGGATAAATGTTTACCCAAGACTATGACCCTTACCAGGGGGTTAGGTGTCGTCAAACCGTGGGTTCCGACCGTTATTCGGGTATACCCACCCGGAAGTTCGGCGCCAACCGTATTTTGGGCCGAACGCCAGGACGGGATTTGACTCGGGGTTTGCGTATATCTCTTGGTGGAGACCGTGTACAAGAGCTTCAGCGCGACTCGGGTTTGTCATCGCCGGTATACCATCCGTTTATGGTACCGATGTCGGGATGCTACCTAAGGTGTTGCTATAGTACTATACCTGACTTAGTTGTGTGTTAGGTGGATAATAATAAAACTATACATCATCATTCATTCATGTAGCATGATTGTAAATTGTATGTGATGTACGGTCTACCTTGGTGGTATGGGACACCTTGGTATCCGTCCATCATGTATGGTTTGCAGTCAACCCCATTCATTATTATTATTGTGTATGCTTGTGTGGCTTAGCCACTCATTGGGCTCAGTTGGAGCTCACTCCTCGAGAAAACATATTTTTTTTAGTTGATGCAGGAACATTCAAACATGATGGCACGGAGTTCAAGACTCCTGATGAAGGTCATGAAGAGTGGTGGACTTCGGAGTATGAGGATCATGGACCGGAGTGCTACTGTGAGATGTGTTCCACGAGGGAACAGTGATTCTTGGCTGGTGGCCATCTTTTGTTACACTTTGATAAACTATTTTCTGATTCAAAGGTGTATTCTTTTATTCCTCTCTTGATAAGTGTATTTATTATACAGTGATAATACATAGATCCTGATTAGAACCCATTGATATGAAGGGGTAAATTTGAATAGACAATATTTTATATGCTATCACCTAGCTTCTGCTAACTCTGATGTTATTAATATTAATCCTTTGTTTTTACCTATTATTTGTCGTTGTGAATGAGTTAGTCTTAGGTACTGCATCAGTGATTCTGGTGGTTAGAGAGCGTATTGGTACGCTCTAGTTGCATTCCCCGTGGTTCAGGGATGGGGGTGTGACAGTTTGGTATCAGAGCGCGATGCTCTACCTTATGGACTAACTCAGTGTTCACACGACCCGATTTACTCTAAATTAGGGTTAAATATTAAAAGTCTTATCCACAAACAAGAATCAGTAGAACAAGGGAGAATATATAAATTTTGCTGATAGAACAATGCTTTAATAATACAAATAGAGGTATGGGACTTCCATAGAACATAAACCAGTTTAGAAATGAAGAAAAGATGAGAAACTACATACTAAACCCTAGGAGTTACAAAAAAAAAAAAAAAAAAAAAAAAAAAAAAAAAAAAAGAGGAAGAAGATATATACTAAGGTTTATGAGGGTAAAGTCATGAACAATGATGTAAAATATAATGATAATTGGGATTAGCCTAACCATAAAAAGCTAGCTATCGGTGAGAGACTCTCCGCAGGACCTGTTACGTAGGCTAATGATTAGGGGGAAATTATCTTTCATTTTTCTCGTATCCTCAGTGACTGGCCCGGGCTTTCTTTGGGAACCACCTAGAAATTTTGAGTATTGGTCCTAAGTACCCTTGGGTAAGCCTATGGCCCTACATGTCTCTCAGGAGAGCCATTTTTAGGACTTGTTGGTAAATCTACCGGGAATGCTGGGATTGGCTTGGTGTATGGGCCTGGTACGTTCAGGGACCTTGTCCAGTAGGAAACCCTAGATTTGTGTCTAGATTCTGAAGGGACGGTGAAAATATATATATATATATATATATATAGGCACGTAGTTGAATCTCGATATGTCTATACACCCACGAACCGATGGATATCTAGAAAGGATAATTTAGGACGGATGCTAGGAGGTATGGATTATATCATGTAGTTGGAAGAGAATGATAGATCTAGCAATTTAAGTTGATGAACAGTATTATATCGGGTGTTAGTGTAGCCAAGTGCAGTCAAGAACAAAAAGGAACTGGAATCGAAGGATTCGACAAAACTTTGCTCAACAATAGATATAAGTGGAGTAATGGGTCCCTGAATGTCCCCTCCGTTATTGGGAGTGAACAGAGGGGATTCCATCAATATTCCAATTCATTCTAAAGTGAGTTAGGTATTGGAGGATCGGAAGTGAAAGTCCTCATAGGAAAAGCCAGGTAAGCAAAGTAGTACAGCCTTGTGTCATTCAACCCAAAATTTTAGGAGTACAAATACTAGACGAAGTATACGGAAATAGTTGCGTCTCTCTATTTCTAGAAGTATAAGCTCAGAGTTTGATTTTCACTGGGTCCTTATATACACTGGACTTTATATTAACTAAACCGGAATTGATTTGTACCATTGTGTAAGGTGGATACTATTAGAGGACAAATCAATACAACTTAGTTTAAGCTAAATAACTAAGCAATCCCGGAGCGGAAGTTGAGCACAGTTTTAACCCCTCTATCCGGCACTATCCAATACCATTTAAGCAAAGCCAATGTGGTGGCAGATGCACTTAGTAGGAAATCACAAACCCTTCCTTGGCAGCCTTAACAGTCAATGGGCAGCTCATAGAGGAGGCTAGAAGAATGGAGTTGGAAGTGTTAGTTGGTGATGCTACTATGTTATTCGCCGCCCTGACAATACAACCCTCATTAATAGAGAAGATCAAAGTAGCCCAACCTACGATGCGAGAATTTTAAAAAGTGATGGATGGCATTCGAAAGAGACGAGGAGGAATCGGATTTTACTTTATCCGAAAATGGCATCCTTCGATTCAGGGGTAGGTTGTATGTACCCAATGATGAGAAGTTGAGGGAAGAAATTATGAGTGAAGCCCATTGTTCTCCATACTCAGTACATCCCGGCAGCACCAAGATGTACAAGGATTTGAAGTTACACTTTTGGTGGATAGGCATGAAAGCTGATGTGGCAACATTTGTATCGAAATGCCTCACCTGTCAGAAGGTAAAGGCCGAGAGACATCGACCCTACGGATTACTACAGTCACTTCCCATCCTAGAGTGGAAGTGGGAGCACATCACCATGGACTTTGTCACAGGGTTACCCCGCACAGTTAGGGGTGTTGATGCCATATGGGTGATTGTGGATTGGCTCACCAAGACCTCACACTTCATTCCGATTAAGGTAACTTACCCAATGGAAAAGCTAGCAAAGCTGTACATGGACAATATTGTTCGCCTGCATGGGGTTCCAGTAAGCATCATCTCCGATCGTGATCCCAGGTTCACATCCAGATTTTGGGATGGTTTCCAAAAGGCTATGAGCACACTGTTGAACTTTAGCACGGCCTTCCACCCACAGACCGATGGGCAGTCAGAGAGGACCATACGGACACTGGAAGACATGCTCAGGGCTTGTGCCATTGATTTGAAGGGTAGTTGGGATGAACATATCTCACTTATTGAATTTGCTTACAACAACAGTTACCAAGCTACCATTGGTATGGCACTGTACGAAGCACAGTATGGCAGAAGGTGTAGGACACCACTGTACTAGGACGAGGTTGGTGAGCGAAGAATTTTGGGGCCCGAATTGATACAAGCCACATGTGAAAAGGTAGATTTGATTAGAGATCGAATCAAGGCGGCACGATCAAGGCGGAAAAGCTATCGACTTTAAGAGAAAGGACCTTGAGTTCACTATAGGTGATAAGGTGTTCCTTCAGGTATCACCAACGAAAGGCGTGCTACGATTCGATAAGAAGGGGAAACTGAGCCCTAGGTACATCGGACCATATGAAATCCTGGCAAGGGATTGGACCAGTGGCATACAGGCTGGCACTGCCCCCATCTTTAGTCGGTGTTCATGATGTATTTTACAAATTTATGTTGAGGAAGTACATTGCGGATCCGGCCCACGTGTTGACCCAAGAATTACCTGAACTCTCCGAGGACCTGACTTACGTCGAGGAGCCTGTGAAGATTCTTGAGAGGAATGAGCATAATCTTCGAAATCGTGTCGTCTCTTATGTTAAGGTACGATGGAGAAACCATTCTAACGAGGAGGCATCTTGGGAGCGCGAGAGCGAGATTCGAGCAACGCATCCCCATCTATTCAACATGACAGGTACGTTTTAATTTTGAGGACAAAATTCTTATAAGGTGGGGAGGATGTTAAATCCGTGCCCAAAACCCGGTTTAAAACTCGGTCTGACCACCGGTCTGGTTTGAACCTTTTATGTAGAACCGGGAGCGGAGTACGCTCGTGAACTATGGACCATGATACTCAAGCCATCCCACAAGATTGTTGACCGTGGCTCTAGAGAAGTCGTCGAGGATAGGTACATCGACAGAGATAGGGGAAAGTTTGTCTTCGAGGGTGCATTCCTAGCATTTCCTTATTTCGAGGATCCGCCCGGCCCTCGCCCGGTGTACCCGTTCCCACTTATAGATGATTGGGAGTAAGTTAATATCCTAATAACTCATGAGTATAAATACTAGAATGGGCTTAGGACCTGATGTTCCTTCTAATCATATTATGGGCCTAGTAGTATAATGGGCCCAATAACTTAAAATGGACCTAAAGACCTAAGACAACCAAACATGACTTAAGACTAAAGTGAGGTAAATAGGGGTCAATCCACTATTCACCTCACAATAGAAAACCTAAATCGTGGAGAGGAGAGGAGAAAAAGAAAGAAGAGGAGAAGAAGAAAGAAGAAGAAGAAAGAAGAGAAAGAAGGAAGGAGAAGGGAGAAGTATGGTGGAGCACAAGCTATCATCATCAACCCTTGGTGAGTCTCTTTCTCTCTCTCTCCATCTCTCTTTCCCTAATTCTATTACCTAGGGTTTGAATCGGTTGAGCACACCTTGAGTGCTCCATCTACTCAATTAGAAGAGCCATTAATGGCAAATCCTTGATGCTTAACTATGAAGCACCTAACCCTACCTTAAACCCATTCACCCTAAGTTGGGGATTTACCTCCATTTATGGGTTTCACCAACCCTCATGGAAGACCATAGAGGTGTGGTTTGTGGGTTGTTAAATAACATTGATTAAAGACCCTTTCAAAACCCCAATACCCAAACCCATGGGTTTCCTTTCCATATGTATTTTAATGGAGGAAAACCTAATCGATCATGGGGTTTACAAACCCATGTTGGGTGTGTGCTATGGCACCTTGGTTGGAGTTGTTCTCACGGCCAAAGAGACCCCAAAAACCCCTAAGAATACCCCATTTTAGCCCAAGACTTTGGGGCTGCAAAACCATTCTCGGAATGGCATGAACAGCAAGACTGGCACATGGACAGGCACATGCAAGTGCCTGTCCCTGAGAAACTAGATCTGCCGGTGGGAAGTCCGAGAGGGACAGGCACATGGACAGGCACATGCAAGTGCCAGTCCCTGAGAAAGATCTGCCGGTGGGAGGTCCGAGAGGGACAGGCACATGGACAGGCACATGCAAGTGCCAGTCCCTGAGAACCTAGATCTGCTGGTGGGAAAGCCCGAGAGGGACAGGCACATGGACAGGCACATGATATAGCCTTGCTGTATGTGCCGGTCCCCTATTTTAGCCTTGTTTGATAACTTATGGGGCCCAACTCTTCTAGTCCTAAGGCACTAATCTCTCCCCACGTTGTACACTCTCTTTAGGTTGACTGACTCGGCTCGAGGGCGTATTAGTACGTGGGATAGTGTACTTGGCATCGAACGCCGATTTGAAGAGCTCCGTACTGACGATTGACTGAGAATCAAAGTGAGTGAGTTAAGCAAACGTCTTAATTTATGGAATGTTTGTGTGTCGTGTCTTGCGAATGTCATTCATGCATGTGTGCTATAATATATAATTATTAGTAAGATATAGGACGATATAAATGTTTAGATGTTGATAGGACTTTACATTCTTGTCTTGCGATATTATTTATTTTCTGCACTATGGTGCGAATGGTGTTGGATTTAGTTATGGGACTCGGTGCGGTTGGTGCTTGGACCGAGGATTCCATAATATGGACTCACTCATGGCATGTAGATCTAGGGCTTCGGAGCGGGATCCAAGTGCCGGTGGGTCTTGGGCTTGAGATTGTCGTACTTGAAATTGCATTAGAGTTGTCCATTGCATTAGGTGGAAACGGGATGGTGACCGACCGACTGCCTTCGGTATTCACATCTCGTACTTGTATATGTACGTATGGGCTAGAGGGGCGAGAGGATAGCCGGCCGACCGTATTTCGGTATCTATGGACTCGGCCTCGGCCTATGCACATGCGTACCTCACTCATACAATAGGTGAATGGCTAGGATAAATGTTTACCAGACTATGACCCTTACCGACGGGGGTTAGGTGTCGGTCAAATCCGTGGGTTCCGACCGTTATTCGGGTATACCCACCCGGGAAGTTCGGGCGCCAACCGTATTTTGGGCCGAACGCCCGGACGGGATTTGACTCGGGGTTTGCGTATATCTCTTGGTGGAGACCGTGCAAGAGGCTTCAGCGCGACTCGGGTTTGTCATCGCCGGTATACCATCCGTTTATGGTACCGATGTCGGGGATGCTACCTAAGGTGTTGCTATAGTACTATACCGACTTAGTTGTGTGTTAGGTGGATAACAATAAAACTATACATCATCATTCATTCATGTAGCATGATTGTAAATTGTATGTGATGTACGGTCTACCTTGGTGGTATGGGACACCTTGGTATCCGTCCATCATGTATGGTTTGCAGTCAACCCCATTCATTATTATTATTGTGTATGCTTGTGTGGCTTAGCCACTCATTGGGCTCAGTTGGAACTCACTCCTCGAGAAAACATATTTTTTTTAGTTGATGCAGGAACATTCAAACATGATGGCACGGAGTTCAAGACTCCTGATGAAGGTCATGAAGAGTGGTGGACTTCGGAGTATGAGGATCATGGACCGGAGTGCTACTGTGAGATGTGTTCCACAAGGGAACAGTGATTCTTGGCTGGTGGCCATCTTTTGTTACACTTTGATAAACTATTTTCTGATTCAAAAGTGTATTCTTTTATTCCTCTCTTGATAAGTGTATTTATTATACAGTGATAATACATAGATCCTGATTAGAACCCATTGATATGAAGGGGTAAATTTGAATAGACAATATTTTATATGCTATCACCTAGCTTCTGCTAACTCTGATGTTATTAATATTAATCCTTTGTTTTTACCTATTATTTGTCGTTGTGAATGAGTTAGTCTTAGGTACTGCATCAGTGATTCTGGTGGTTAGAGAGCGTATTGGTACGCTCTAGTTGCATTCCCCGTGGTTCAGGGATGGGGGTGTGACAACAACATCTTGTTATTGGCCCTCGTGTTGGTGCTGGCGCTACACGACCAGAGAACAATCACTTCCCTCTCCCCCTCCCCCCTGCAAAAAAAAAAAAGAGGAAGTAGAGAATGGCTATAGTCAAGTGAAAATGTATACCAAAGATATATGGAATTTATACTTTTAAAGAATATAGTACAATCCCCCTCCAAACCCTACCCTCTCCCCACTCCCCACCATGCTCCTTGCAAACCCACAAGCCCCCACCCCTCTCCCAATACCCCTCCTAATCTTGCCCTCTCCCCTTCCCATCCTTGTCGCAATCCTCGCCCCCACCCATGTCAAAAACCCCTACCTGCTCTGCCCTCTCGCCTGCCACATTCTATCACAATCATAGCTTGTGTCGTCAAAATTGCTCAACTTTTATCCCTAAGGGTGTCACCAGCGCATTCTCCAGAGAATCACGGGCCAGAATCGTGAAGAATTAATAGCCGGACAAGATGGGTTCTTGCTCCACATCGCACAGAGCTTCTTCTTGCACCTTCAACCACATCTCATCATCCATGTCTTATCAACCGTTGATGGAGACAGAAATGTTTTGCTATTGATGACTGAAGGGAGCACAATTGAGTGAAGCGGAGTATAAGAGAGAGGAGCCTCACCCAACTTCAATGGAAGTTTGCTTTCACAAAACTTCATTGCTTCATTCTTATCTACCAAATAAGGGATAGGGTTTCCTATTAGGGCAATGTAAGAAGGAATCTACACACTACAACCAATGAGGGGTTGGAAAATGGTATCACCCATATGAGTCCACATGGTCAAAATAATAGAGAGAAATGTTAGTGTGGGTCTCATTGTTTATTATGTGAATGAGGGTATAAAGAAATATGTACAAGTATAGTAATTTTTCCCACACACAAATTCAGTTTCTTGACCAAAAACCCATTTGTCTTAAATGTCAACAATTACCACATGGAAACATAAAAAAGGGTCCAAATTTTGTTTATAGATAGACCTTTAGGTCCCTTACTCACATGTCAAGTATTGGATTTACCACATGGAAAAAAGAGCTAATTTGAAAATCAAAGATGAGGAGAGAGTGCACAATAGTTGTTAGAAACATAGTCTCGTACAATTAACACATGCTTTATCATAATCTTGTGCGTTGTATGATGTGATTAAGTATTAATTGTAAGGACAAAGGTTCTTTGAGCCACCAGGGTAACCTATACCCTCTTACAAATATTTGTATTCACTTTTTTTCGGGAAGAGAGATAAATTAATTAGATTTTATATAAGGAGGCGCAAGCAATGCCGTTGGCTCAAGTACACTTTTCCTTTGTTGTTATATTGTATTTTATTTTAGTTTGGAGGTTTCTTATGATAATTGTATTCTAAATGCTATTATCATGTTTGTTTAACGATATATATGCATATTGCATAGTTAATATATGCCCCTATATTTTGCTTCCAATCTTTTAGAGAACAACCATATTAAACACATGTCGTATTATTACCATGTGTGTTTTGTTTATGATTGTTGCGGCGAAATCTGAGTTTATGTCCACTTGGCTAAGCTAACCTGCATAAGGAGACAACACTGACAAAGGAGTGTTGGCCTGAACCGATTAATATGCCCTAATGCCTAAGTCAGATCTCTGCAATAGATAAAATACTCAAATCCAAATAATAGGAAGTGAGAAGGACCATTTTACCTGGGATAGACGTTGCTATTTATAGGGTTGAGATGATAGATCAATATATGATTTCCCAGATTGGAGATGGTTGGGGGTGTCCCATATAGTGGTAGGTGTCATCTCTAGAGAGCGACACCTATTGATCCGAGAGTCACATGGATGGTGTGACCTTAATTGATGTTATACTCTGGTCAGGTTAACTTACTGTATGAGTCTTTTTTTGCTTGTGGCTCAAGTACTAGGGTTTGTCTGATGTGTCCGCCGATCGTGACTGGCTTAAAGTTGTGTGCTAACTGAAATATGTGTGAGCTGTCTGAGTAAATTGGGCCGACTCTCAACTTCACTCTCCTGGTCAACTCGGTAATTAGTGCCGGGGCGACTTATTCGGGTTTATGTCTAATATCCGATTTGAGTGCTGGTTACGACACAATTGGGTTCGCCCAGGGTTTGTATGGTTTAGTCCGGGTTGGGCCACTGGTTTAGCCATCCCTTTGACTTACAACATGTCATTCGGTGATTGGTTGGACACAATGTGGTTCATTAATGACAAAATATTGCAACTTAAGTCCGTTTAATAATCATATGTATTTGTACTCATTTTTTTGCCAAACTTGTATTTACCAACTATGTTACATGTTTTGCTGTCATTTTACATCAACTATATTTTCAATCTTCCATCTAAACACTTCAATTTGAGAAGTCCTAACGTATTTCAATTTGGCTTCATTTAGTTTCAAATAGAAGGAAGGGAGATCGCTTTTGAAAACAAAAAAAGTAAAAGTTTTATAATCACAATTGTGTAATCTACATAAAACTCTTACCAAAATTGGTAAATATATGTTTCATATACAAGGATTTTGATAGCAAAGTAAAGTGAATTTTCAATAATCAAATTTGGTATTTTATGTAGTTAATTACACTGAGGGTGTCAAAAGTGAACCGAAATTTAGCGTTTAAAGCCAAACTAACCCAAAATTAATCATTTTGATTTTGATTTTGACTATTAATATTCAATTTGGTCGTAAACAAAAAAACCTCCTGTTCTAAACCAATTTTAAAACTAATAAACCATATAAAACCAAAAATCAAATAAACCGTAAACTGATAAAACCGAACCTTGGTTTAACCATAAATAAAACAAAAACTATAGAAACCATAAACTAATAAATCAAATATAAATGGTACCAAACTTTAGTTAACCCAATACAAAACCAATACACGCGTAAAATTTTCAATTTTGAAAGTTCAGATTTTTAGTGTGTTATTTTTGGTTGAATTTATAAATTATAGTAGTTTAAGTTTTTAAGGCATCCCTATGATTCTTTAAGCTATCCCAATGACATCTTCCTCAATATTATTATAGAACTTATAGAATCAAATTCAAACCGAAACCAAATTCACCTAGATGATCAAATTGAATTCAAACTAGATAATCAAAACTAAAATCAAATTGAAAAATTGAATAACTGTCGAATGGTATAAATAGTTTGGTTTTAGTTTATAACTATTGGGAAAAAGGTGGGACACGTCATCTGTTGTCAGGTTACCCAACTATGTGTCTGTTTCTCTCCCCACCCTCTGTAAAATGATATATTCCTACGCAACCCATCCTGTGTTTCTAATTAATGCATGCCACTAACTTGCGAAAAGTGAGCAGCGTGCCCATCCCTAGCCCCTAACCCCTAACCCCTAACCCCTCACCCCTAACGTCTTGCCCCGAAAAAAAAACCTATTTCATTGAGAATCAAACCGAAACCCAGCCAATAAACGCTCTTTTAGTAGTAATCACATGATTATGAATTATGATAGGCACTCAACAAAAACAAGAAAAAAGAGGGATGGGGTTGGGGGAGGCTTTCACTAATTATTCAATGGTTTAGATTAGCCACATCAGATCTCCACTAGGAAGAAAGATTCTGTTGTAGTTATTTCTCTCAACGTTCCTCCGCTCTGTGAAATAGAGAGTAGAGACTGAAGAGACTCAGACTGCAAGTGGGACGAACAAATAGTAGAACCCACAAACGGTAATCCTCTCCCCCTTTTATTCTTTCTCTCTCTGTGCAAATTGCGATGAAAACCCTAGTGGTATAGACCATGATTTATGCCTTCCCTCCTGTTTTAGAGTTGGGGTTTTGTTGCTTGTTTCTAATCCGAAAGCTCTAAGCTCTCTGGCTTCTCTCCCGATTGAAAAAAGACATCACTTTCCTCTCCTCTTCTTGCGGCTGCGAACTTGGAGTGCCCACTGCCCAGGTATGCGACCTTCTCCTCTTCTTCTTCGTTTTCTTTCTGCATTTCCCCTCCCACACAGAGAGAGAGAGAGAGAGAGAGAGAGAGAGAGAGAGAGAGCAATGTACACAAACTGCTTGTTACTAGGGCTCTATCTATCGGTTATCGGTTGTTGTTCTTACTAATGGGCACTACAGGCTTTCTCTCAACCTCCACCCTTACAGAGTGTCTTCGTTTATTCTTTGTCAATCAAATCTGTCATTAGTTCATTACTGCCCAATTCTCTAGATACTCTTCTTTTTTAGTATGTGAGGTTCTTTACCCACTTTTGCTTCTACTCCTTTTGTTTTTGACGGAATTTTGTTGTTGTAAATCAGTGTAAGAGTATAAATTGGAGATTTTTCGTGTACTATAATAGATTCAAAGGATCTTACCCCGTTTGAAGCTGTTGTGGTTTTTCATGCTTAAATGAGATTAATATTTTGGCAAAAATTTTAGTTCCACCTGTTTATTGTTGAGTTTAATTAGGTGTCTGTGAAAGACCCATTTGGGAATTTGTTTGAATTGATGAATCCAGGGTTTCATAAATCTGCTCGTCTCCGTGTATTTTCATTATTTGAATTCGTTTCAATTTGTGGGTTGGAATGGACAGAATCAGAATCCTTCGAATTGGAAAACTAGGATCTGTAACAAGTGGGAGATGACTGGGTACTGCCCATTTGGAAGCAAGCTCTTTTAAGTCCACTGTTTGTTTTTCATATCCTTGATTCATTAAGCTTGTTATTTGAACATCACTATATCAATATGGACTCAATCTACCTTGCAGATCCTAGATTAAATAATCTCTTTGACATGATATTGATCCTCTGCTTGTGTGAGGGATGGTTTGTGAAGTTTATCACTTTGGTGAGGCCTGGTGAATGGGTTAATTTGTATAGATTTGCATATATTCCATGTGGCTGCATGAATGTTGATTGAAGAAAGCATTGTTTTGAATACTATCTTTATAGACGTTAAAGCAATGATCTTTCAATCTAGTTATCTAGGTTGATATGTAAGTATTTTGTATCTGCAAGGAAACATTGTACAGGTAGATACCAAACAGACACAAACTCTGTCTCCTTGACAATCATCCCCTCTGGCCAGGGATGTGATTTAGGATCTTCAGAATTCAAAGTAATTAGGGATTTAAGATGTAATTTGGTTTGAGGACATGGTTCAGACGTTGGTTGTTTTATGAATTCAGATGTTTATGGTTGTTAGATTGAAAAATCAATATGGTAGGTTAAGTCATTAGGGTATCAAGAAAATGCCTAAAAGGGCAGAATCTGATTAAAAGTCGAAATAGGTGGTTGTTATACAGAGATTGATTTATCTTGGGTTCTTTAGGTTGATTGATTTTTTTTCCCCAGTGATTGGTTAGTAATGGATGATGGTTGCAGTTTTGATTGGTCAGTATGGATGATGATTGCAGTTTAATATTTCACCACGGGGAGAGATTTTGAATCTGAGATTCAGAGATTAAGGTTGTCTATGGATAGACAATCCATGCCCAACATATTAGGAAGAAATAGGAGGAGATGAGAGACAACAGCTCACAAACGTGAGGGCTGTTTGTACACACCAGAACTCGGGACTGGGGAAGATAAAACCAGAGATAAAAGGAGAAGAATGGAGAAAAGAGGGGTAACAATGATCGACCAACTCGACCAGCAAAGCACGCAAACACTAAACACCGTGAGCATACTCGATTCAATCTCATTTCCATTCAATATTCAAGTCTGTGGTTCATGATTTTGATCTTCCTCTTCAATTGTTTTTTTCTTGTTTGGTTCAATACATATGAGAACATTAGGAACGGTTGAATGATCTTTCCCCTTGTAGTTCAGGAACGATCCCAAGAACAGTTTCAGAACAAGTTTACCAAACGCCCAACAGTAGGTAATGAATGATCTTTCAATGAAGAAACAGTAAAAGATCATTTTGTTGAAGAACAACGTTCCCAGAACGGAATCGTTACCAAACGGGCCCTAATTGTTTTTTCTAACCTGGCAGTTCTTGTGAAACTCTCTTTGCCAGATAACTTCCTTTTTTGATTCCCATGTAAATGGTTGAATACATATGGCATTGAGTTTATGGATCTTTGTTAATCTGTTGTACTTGACTTCACTAAGGAATTACCTTCCTTATATAAAAATCGAAAGAGTCCAAGTGACGGAAGAGATTGTTGGAGAAATGCTAGTCTCTCTCTCTCCTTCATTATATCCATATGTTGGGTTTGAAGTCTGAACCTCGAATACATTTCATGGAGAGGTGAAGTATTTTAAAAAATCATTCTCTGCAGACAAACACTGTTTGTGCCTTTCTAATTTCAAAAGCCGCTTGCTATGTTGGTAAATGTTATATACAAACAATTTTTTGTTTTACAAACAGAAAAAAAATGTCTCTCTCTTTTTTTTTTGTGGGGGGGGGGGGGGTGAGATTTGAGTTTCTTTTCATAACTTAATGATTATGGAAAGAAAATAAATTGATACATATTTGAGACCCGCGTAAACAATTTTGTAAAAATAGAGTTTTGGATATATAGTATTAATTTTCATATGGAGATGTTGGAGCTGGTTTCCATCACATTACCAAATGACATTTTGGTTGGGCTCAAATTTGGTGGACATGCTAAATTTCAGACATGTTGAGAGTTCTAAAACTCATTGTGAGCATTTAAAACAAGTTTGGAAATCTGGGGAATTAGGTTTGAACAAGAAATAAGTATATGAATGGCCATATGATTGAGATAACTACTAAATTTAGGTGGAATATCCAGTGTCTCTCCCATTCATCCAATGGTTAGTCTGCCAAATCATGACTCCATGTGGCAAAAGAATGCTAGGCGTAATGAAACGACCCAGATTAAGGGGTATGATGGAAATATATATATATATATATATATATATATATATATATATATATTTACTTTATTATGATAAATGTGTAATGCTTTGACTTACTTTGTAATCCTTCTTGTGTCCCAACACAGTACTTGTAATACCTACTATGCTCCATTCTAATAGCAAACAATTTGTAATGTACCTAATTAAATGATCAACTATCACAGGCTTACAGGGCTAGAAGCGACGGACACTTGATTTGCTTGCTGACTGAGGGAAAGCAGCTCTTCCTCACCTCCCTTAGTGCCTCTTTTTTCTCTCAAATCACTCTTTGTCCTCTTTTTGACAGATCAGCTAGCTAGAGTTTTCAACATTTTGTAAGGACAAGGTGTGGTTTCTCTTCTCTCCTTCATTTGATGGTGGGTAAAATATGTGAATTTTCCTATCTTGTAAAATATGACATATGCTCATATGTGTAATATCTTTTCATAATTATGCAATAATTCATGCAAATTACTGTCGAATAGTATGCAAAATTGCTAACCCTTATTGAAACTCAAACAGTAGGTAGAAAGACCTAACCGGACCCTAACATTCAAGCTGGGTTGGTCCTTTGGGCTAGTTATTGCCACTGCTGCAAGCCTGCTATGACAATAGGAATCAGATATTGGAAGCCCCATATTGGACATCCACAGTTCCATATGACCTGCAGAGAGACAACATGACCTTGATTGGTGCAGGCCTGATTTTCTATGGTGATTCTTTTGGAAATTGGAAAACATACTTTGATCTTACAAAAAATGATCCTCTCCATAAATGATCATTTAGGGATGTAAACCATTCCTACGAGGGAGTCTTACCATGAGTGATCTTTTCAGAATATGAGGAAGGGTTCCTGGGAAAACTTGCTCTAGAAATATATATATAACTAAAACACTTGAGAGGACCAAAACTTTGGATATATATAAATAACTAAAACACTTGAGAGGACCAAAACTTTGGCAAATGCGATCCTGAGAGAGAATAAAGAATCCCCCAAGTGCAAAGAAGTGATACCAAACATGCTTCCATCGCACAACCTTTGTTTTTTCCCCTCTTGTAATGGTGGACGAAAACTTGCAACTGGAGTAGCGATTGCCACTCATTCAGTCAAGATTCTTACTTAAACTTACCTGGTTTTGGTGGGACCTTTTTTTTTCATCGCCTTAGTTATGCAGGAGTTATCTAAGATGCCAAAATGGCTAGGATTAGCTCCACAGACTGATAGATCTGATTTTATTTATGGGGGCAGAATTAGTCTTAAAAGAATTTAAATCCGGTCGTTCTAGCTGTTAGAAGGTGGTGTCAATTAGGATTTTGATTTCAAAATATTCTATTGGGTAAATTACACCTGAGGTACCCAATGTTTAGAAAAGGACACTTGGGGTGCCTCATATTTCAAAAGTGAAATTTAGGGTACCTTATGAACTGTTTTTGTTCACATATCTAATGTTTTTCCAAATTTCCCCCCACCTCATCCTCCCCCCACCCCCATTTGCAGCATCGCCCACTTTCGCTGCACAACTCGAGCCCACGTCCTCTGCAACACCTGTACCCACCCCTACCCCTCTACCTCTCCCTCTCCACAACCCCTTCCCCTTCCCCACCCCTTTGCAACCGTCCTCCACAACCCACACTACCCCCTCTGTTCTTCCTCTCCCACCCCCACCCCTCTCAACAATCACCACCCCATCCCCCTCTCTCGTGTTCCCCCTCCAGCACCCTCCCCTTCCCTCCCTGCTCCACCATGCTCCTTGTAAACCCACCCCCACCCTTGTTGCAATCATAGTTGTTAAGGTGTCGCCTAGGCGTCCAGGCGCCTTGGACGCCTTGGGTGCCTTGTTGGTGTCGCCTTGAATTTGGACCCTCTCCAACGCCTTGGATCGCCTAGATGCCGTGACAACTATGGTCGCAATCCCCCGCCCCACCCCTGTCCCCTCCTACCCCTTGTCGCAATCCCCCTAACTACATGTCATTGGTTCTACTTTCAAAATAAAAATCATTCCGAATTAAATGGAAGCATCAATTGAGAAGTAATCTTCTTTGGCATTAGCCATTAAAGCGATGTTATCATTTTCCTTGTGGAAGAGGACGATTAGCATAAAAAAAGGGGGGGTTGGGACAGGTGGGGGCGGGAATTGCGACAGGGGATGGGAGGGGGATTGCAGGGAGGATGATGGGGGTAGGGAGGGGAGTGTCCGAGCAGGGAAGAGGATGGGGTGGGGTTGTAGGGGAGGGGAGGGGAGGGGAGGGGAGGGGTTGGTATCCGTCAACATCTAGGATTCCTCAAACAATGTGATATCTCATATCGGGTAAATCCGTAACCCTTCCTCCTCTTACTAAGACAACAAAATGTTCTTGTGAATTATGGCCGATACAGGTATATAAGTAGTGAGTTCAAATCCAAATGTTAACCGTACGTTAACAACTTTACGTAAGGCAAGAGTTTTTTTTTTTTTCCTCTTGGGGGGGTTGATATTGGAAAAGTTGACAAATATGTCACCCTTATCGTCATTCTCCAGAACCGTACATGATAATTTTACCTCATACGGTTCCTCGTTCAATTATTTCGAAGTCATTGGATCTTTTTCCTTGTTTGAGAATCTCCTCCCTTCTTCCACTCCGTTCCGAAGAGTAACTGTGATCAATTCAGTCACATTTTCATGTTCCATTTAGGGTTTCTCTTTGGCCAATAGGTACTGTAACTCCTTATTCTATATTCCATCGAACTTCCATTATGTAGCTGTTGCACAACTCCTTATTTATGTGGGAGCCATAAATGTCTTAATCGTATTTGCTGTGATGTTCATGAATGGTTCAAAATATTGAAACGATTTCCTTCTTCGGACCGTTGGAGATGGGGTCACTTCAATGGTTTGTACAAGGTGGAAGGGGGATTGCAAGTAGCATGGTGGGGTGGGGAGGGGAGTGTGCGAGCAGGGAAGGGGGTGGAGCAGGGTTGCAGGGGGAGGGGGTTGGGGAGAGGGAGGGGTGGGGTGGGAGGTTGTGGAGGGTTGCAAAAGTGTGGGGGTGGGGATGGGAGTTGCAGAGGGGTTGGGCGCAAGTTGCGCAGCTGGAGTGGGGCGGTGGCTTAACTTGGGGTGGGGATGGAGGGGTAAAATTGGAAATATGTTTGATTTGTAAACAAAACAGTTTACAAGGTACCCCAAGTGTCCATTTAAACATGAGGTACCTTAGGTGTAATTTGTCCTATTTTATTTTATGATGATAATATACATAATTAGCAAGTAAGTCAAGTTAGGGTCCTAATCTTGGACGTTATGTTAGTTGTTTTGTTTAGTATCTTGTTTAAAGGGAGTGGCTCTTTTCATGCCCAATGTTGCCAAAATGCTAGTTCCACGTCCAAATTTTGTGGTGTTACTAGATTATCCTTTTGTATGTTGAAAATCTCCCACCTTTTACTTCCCTCAATACCAACTGTTTTCTCTCTCTCCCAAATCTACCCACCTTGCAACCACCTTTCCTCTGATCGAGGGGAACAAGATCGTTTTGCCATTGAAATAATTTAGAATGGATAATGAGGTGGTAAAAATTGATGAGACGGAGATTCCGCAAAGTAATGTTTTAGGTATCTGGGCTCAATCATAAATAAAGAAGGTGATATAGAGGATGATGTTTCACAGAGAATTAAAATAGGATGGATGGAGTGGAGAGGTGTGTTCGGAGTGTTGTGAATTGTGATCGATGTATTCCTTTAAGACTTAAAGGGAAATTTAATCGGATAGTCAAACGATCGGCTATGATGTATGGTGTGGAATGTTGGGCAATTAAGAAGTATCATGTAGATAAATTCAGTGTAGCAGAGATGAGGATGTTGAGATGGATGTATGGCAAAACTAGGAAGGATAAAGTAAGGAATGGTCATATTAGAGTTGATTTGGGAGTAGCTCTGATATATGATAAGCTATGAGAAAGTTGTTTGAGGCATAGTTATCAAGGCGTCGCCATGGTGTCTAGGCTCCTTGTTCGCCTTGGGTGCCATGGCGGGCGCCTTGCCGCCATGGCGGTGTCACCTTGAATTTTGACCCTCTAAAACGCCATGGTCGCCTTCCCACCTTGATAACTATGGTTTGAGGTGGCATGGCCATGTTCAATGGAGGCTTTTGGATGCTCTAGTACAGAGGAGTGAGTTGATTCAGATTCAAGGAACTAAAAGAGCCAGGGGAAGAGCTAAAATGACCCTAGGAGAAGTGCTGAGGAAAGACATGCATAGCTTAGGCCTGTATCAAGTATGATCTTGAATAGAGCTGATTGGAGGGCAAGGATCCATGTAGCCGACCCCATTTAGTTGGGATAAGGCTGAGTTGTTGTTGAATCCACAAAATGCAATAGTCTACCACTATACCCCATAAGCTAAAGATAGAATGATTATTTGAAAGGGGGAAGGATTTTTTTGCCACTATTAGAGCTGATTTGGGAGTAGCTCTGATACATGGTAAGATATGAGAAAGTTGTTTGAGGTGGCATGGCCATGTTCAACGGAGGCTTTTGGATGCTCTAGTATGGGAATTTTTATCACCTGCGGTTCCCCTGCCCGGTACTGTTCCCTAGTGCCTCTAATAAAAGGGGGTGGACCCCACCCGGGCAGTGTGTTCGGTCAGGGGGTGGAATGGTCATTTCAGCCCCCCCTATGAGAGGAACCGCACAACCGTACCGGTCAACAAACCTCAGGGGATAAAGGTCCAGAGGAATGAGTTGATTCAGATTGAAGGAACTAAAAGAGCCAGAAGCAGACCTAAAATGACCCTAGGAGAAGTTAGGAAAGACATGCATGGCTAAGGCATTGTATCAAGTATGAACTCGAATAGAGCTGATTGGAGCCTTGGAGGGCAAGGATCCATGTAGCCGACCCATTTAGTTGGGATAAGGCTGAGTAATTGTTGAATCCACAAAATGCAATAATCTACCACTCTACCCCATAAGCTAAAGATAGAACAGTTATTTGAAAGGGGAAGGATTTTTTTGCCAATATCTGGGTGTGAAAGTGTTCTCCAAAGACTTGAATGTTCACGCCAGAGTTCAAGGATGGAGAGAGCACTTTTGCCAAGCCTGCAGCATAGTGACCAGGCACCACCTTCCCTTAGTAACAACGATTATGATGAATTCCTGTAAAGAATCTTGTCAAATCAATTTGACTGCTGTTAAAAGTTAAAACTCAGAAAAAGTTGATAAACCAAAATCTCGCCATGATAGAGCTTTATAGTTGTTTCTTGAATCATCACCATTCTTTCATGCTCCCTTTTATGTATAAGATTGTAGGGACTTAATTGTAATGCTATAGATTCTTTCATGATTCAGCCAGACCTTTGGATCAGAAGCAAAAGGCTTTGGAGCACATTGCTTTAGAAACTTTCGTCACTACTTAGTTCTTTGGTATAAGATTGCAGGGGATTTTCTTTGTGCTATTCATTTCTTGTATTGCTTTGCTTTGACATACACTTCAATGTAACCTTTGCTGTTGGTTCCATGTCGGATTTGATAGTGATGTTAATGTAGGAGTAATCTCAGATGTGTTTGATATGGTTTGATCTCAAAATCAAGGTTGTTCATTTTTTTTTTTTTGGTTAATAGAGAATACTGTAGTACCATGGGCCCAAACTATATGATGATTTTAAAATTAGAAGTTTAGTTTTGAATTTGTTTGTGGGGCCCAATGGTTAAACGTGTAGGGTAGTGGTGTTAGTTTTCTTTTGTTAGAAGTTTACTTAAATAGGGGGTCTGCCAAACTGTCCTAGTTGTGGGTTAGATGTGGAACTGTTTGTTATAGGTTGTTAAAAGGAAATTAGAGACTTACTAGAAAAGTTGATTAGTCTCTTCAAGAGTCCTAGATTTAGGAGATTTCGTTGGAATTTTTTTATAAATAGATTTAACCCGTCCATCGATTATGTTGATGGATTTAATTTTGTTGATTTTGGTAAGGGCTTAGTTGGACCTATATCTCTTCCTTTTTCTCCATTCTTCAATTTGGTAATAGGAATTCTCTCTCTCCTTATCTCCTCTCTCTCCCTCTAATTATCTTCTCTCTTCATCAACCCATTGACAACCCTCTCTTCCCTCCTTCCTTCCATCGTCTGATCATTTAGATCTTAATATTAGGAGTTAATTTCCTACACAATATCCATCAACCTCTCATATTTAGCTAGTTTATTCCTTTTCTTTAAATCTGGAAAATCATATTTGATTTCTGTTGATATTTTCCCTCAAATCCTAATCATTAAATCTGAGATCAGATCTGAGCAATCATAGCCGTTAGATCTGATTGGTAGGTCTAGGAAATATCATCCCTTGAAACAGAATCTTGGTGATTGGCTGATTGGCTCATCACCTGCAGATCCGTCTTGATTGATCATTGATCTGCTCAGATGCTTTCAAAACCTTGTAACACTTGGAATTTCGTCGGTTTGGATTTTGAAACCTTGTTTTCCTCCCCTGTTATTGTGTCTTGCAATACAAGTGGATGATTGTGTTATTGGCTTTATGAAGTTCGATTCTAATAGAAGTTTGAGAATTGCAGCTTATATATAAATGAGAGGGAAGCTTTAGTCTTGGATAAAATCTCTGAGACATTCTTTGTCAGTTTTTAGAATTTAGATTGCTTTTTGTCATCTGTTTAGGAGGTGAAAATTGTTCCAAGATTAGTTCCAAATAAATTCGAAGGGTAATAATCAATAATGTCCATTCCATATATTCCTTTCCCACCCACCTAATGTAGTCCTAGATTGGTAGGAGACCAACTAAGAGCCAGTACACCAGGATCTGATATGAACTGGTAGTCCGAATAGGGCAAAATATGATTTTTGGTCAAAATTAGGGTTAGGGTTTGAGGTGTTGGTTATGCTAGGCAGGTGTGGGTCTATCAGTGAAGGTTACATTAAGTTTTTTTGGAGGAATGTGTGTTGGAATGAATTGGCTGCAAGTTAGGTTTAGGGTTTTGGGTTTTTGAAAGGTGGAAGATGATGGCATCTAGGGTTTATAATAACAGGAAATCAGGTGGTTGAATGGGCTTAAAGTTAGGGTGGAGGGGAATATATGCTGAAAGTTACGGTTAAATCAGATGGTTAAATGACTTAAATCTGGAGTTATGGAGGTTTCGTAGTAGAGATAGGAGAGAGGGGTAAAAGGGTAATTTCCAAAAATTTGCTGGGTAGATGGTAAAAATTTGTATCGAGTCTCTCTTAGGGTTTGAGGCAGATTCAATCAAAATTTTAGCAGGTTCTAACAGTTAGATTTGGCTGGGTAGAATTCTCACGAAAACCACCTTGCATGTGACCTTTTTGAAGGGAAGAAGAGTAGTTGCAGGTTTTCAGTTCTAGACTTGTGGATGAAGAACAGATGGGATCAGACTTGGGGTGATGTTGTAGACTTGAACAATGCTTGATGATGTAGAATCACTCTTGAAATCAGAACTTGGATATAGAACTTGAACGTAACAACAATGGAGAAAACAAATAACCAATTTGGACCACCCGGGCTTCCCACCGCAAGGTGTCAATCGGATCAAACACCGATTCCTTCAAACGATCCACCCAGGCTTCACACCGCTAGGTGTTGATTGGATCAAACACCAATCCCAGCAGCCTTGATCAAACACAAGACAAAAATCTTCAATGGAGAAAAAGAGCAGCAACTAGCTTTTCATTAATCAAAATTCGTGTTCAATGTTTGCCCCCCTTACAACCTTATATAAAAGACTCGTAAATGGACTCCTACACTAAAAAGGAAGGGTCTAACCTAATCCTTAACCTATTAGGTAACCTAAACTGACTAGGAAAGTGAAATAACAAAGGAAATAGATTCAAAACATGGCTGGACTAATAGAGTCCTAATCCAGCCCAGCTTAAATAATAATTAAATAGTCACATGACCACTTAACCAAGTCACATGATCACTTAAGTGATCACATGACCACTAACCAAATAAAAAGAAATCTACTAACTAATCCCGTATGTAACCTTATTACCCAGAGTTTAGGCCCATAAATGTGGCCTATTACGTTGAAAACCCATGGATCAAAGGCCCAACATGTATATAACTAGCAAGATTGGGCGTGAAATAACTGCTCCCCTGTTTAGAGTAGTCTTTTTAATTTGTGTTATCTTTCTCAACACGATGGAGAGTGAAGCAATCCACTTCACTAGGACTTTTTTGCCCATGATTTCATTTATATTATTCAATATATTGAGGGTAGAATACTAATTTTACACTAATAAATTGCACCAAACCCTATGGTCCCTTTCCACTTGGCTCCCCTTTGCCCTCTGCAACTCCCCCCCTCTCTCTCTCTCTCTCACCCGTCCACTTCAAATCCCGCAGCAACCCCTCTTCCTTGCTTTCTCCCTCCCCTCCTCCACTCTATCTCCCCAGCTCCCTGCAGCAGCCCCTCCCCGCCACCTGTTGTGCTCCCTCCCTACTTTGAGCAACCCTGCCAGAAAGCCCACTCACACCCCCTACTGCCTTCCTCTGCCCCGTGAACCCTCAGACCTCTGCCTCTCACATCTGTGCCCCTCGACCTCTGCCTCCCCTCCCCCAATTCGAAACAGAAATCTAATGAGACACCGAAATCAAAATCTCCAAATCCACCAGAGTTGTAAATCAGTCCCCTCTGTCTCCTACTCGCTCCTCTCCTCTTCTCTTCTAAAGCTCTAGTTTGACCACGGATTGACGAATCCACCACAGTCCGGTCACCGGCGAACAATGAATACACCACTATAGTCTGTTCAGACATCATGTAAACCCCCAGTGCCTCTCTCCATCTTTAACTATTTGACTATTTTAACAGATTTCTTGCTTCAAATGGGGGGAGTTGTTTATTCTGAGTTCTCTGGAAGTCCGGCCGGCCACTCATCTGTTCAGGAAGCCATCCTGTTCCCCCACTCTCTCTTGGTCTCTCTGTCTTTAAGCATCGAAGTGGGGCTCGTAAAATCCCCCACTCTCTCTTGGTCTCTTCTATTTTTAGGCTTCTACGGCTGCTTCCATCCCTTCTTTCTTTCTTTACCAGAATTTTGACTGCCTCCGACAAATTGAGATCTCTTTTCTTCCTTCTTCGCAAGTTGCAGCGTGACTAAACCCGTAATGAATATGTACAATCAACTTTCAATTGGGATCCCTACCTGGGATTGTATCCACATGCAATATTAGATATATCAGGAATCCCCTTCTATACTGTTTCTGAATACCGAAAACCTACTTATATGTTAATCTCACAACTGTAAACCGAAAAATTTCTCAGAGGAGTATAAAATCTTTAAAGGCCTTCAAAAAAACATTACTGCTCTAATTTTTCGTGCATACAAAACTTCTGCATACTGTTCTCTTTAATAATATTGGAAATACAAAAAGAGAGTTCATGGGTACTGAAACAATGCCATTACCAGGGAGTGATTTACACCAGCCCTCTATGGTTGGGAAAATCCACTAGAATTGTAGAGGCTGCCTGAGACGGATAATCATCCTCTGTAGATGTTTTGAACACAGAAATGCTCCAAACTCCAAAGATGGACACATGATAGGCAAAGAGGGAGGTAGAT
Organism: Telopea speciosissima; assembly: GCF_018873765.1. NCBI lineage: Eukaryota > Viridiplantae > Streptophyta > Magnoliopsida > Proteales > Proteaceae > Telopea > Telopea speciosissima. The sequence goes on from NC_057917.1 coordinate 17,240,654, forward strand.
TGAAAGGGATGAAGAGAGGAAGATTCAAGAATCAAGAGATGGACAGAGGAGCAGGTTGGGAGAGAGGGCACCATTACGACTGGCGGATTCATCCACTGTTGTTGTCGGATGCAAGAGAGAGAGAAAGGACTTGTTGAGTTCTTCCTACAAGATTCTATTAGAGGTGAATTTACTGAATTTACCCTTCATTGCAATTCACCAAAATGATTTAAGAGGGTAGGGAAAAATATAGTGGCAGTTAAGATTGTTCAATTGGATCAATTGGGCCTTAGAAGACTTTATTTTGGCCATGGTTGAGTTCTATAGACCTTAGGCTTCTTATTTTTGGGTTTGTTGATGTAATGGGCCTAATTTATAAGCCTATACAATGGGGATAGTGTTAGTACATGGGATTAGTAGTTAAAATGAGTGTTTAAGTTTGATTAGGATACTTAGTAGCTAGATAGAATTCTGTTTTGAGTTTATTTACTTTATTGAGTGTATTAGAGTGATTAGGAGTCCTTTTATGAGTCAAATTAGGAATTTTAGAAGGTCTATATATATATCTATATATATATATATATATATGTAATACATCTCCCATCAATTAGAGATGATTTGAATAAAGAATGAGTTTTTGTAAAGAGTTTTGGTGCTGTTGAGCAGTGCATACGAGATTGGTGTCCAAAATCTGATTTCTTCTCTTCTTCTTTCTCCCAAGAAGATCGATCTCACTCTCTTTTCTCCCCTTCCATGTATCTTATTTCTTCCCTTGATAACGAAGTTGCTTCCTTCATCTCAGACATAGTTCAAGAACTTGCGAGATCTCGTTTTTTTGAGAAGTCGAGTCGAGTTGGTATATGAGTTAAAAAACTACACTTTCTCAGTCGAGATCTCGGCCCGAGATCTCAGGTCGACTCAGATCTCGACCCATCTACCTCTTTAAAGTCACATAACTCGATCGAGTTTTGTCCAAAAGCTGTTTTCTTCCCCATTTGAAGGCTGTGACTCATTTTAGCTCTGGATTTGAAGTTGTAACCTGCGGGAGAGTTGGTTCAACTGCACATTTGAAGGATTCAGCTACACATCTTCAAGATTCATCTCAAAGGGGGGACTATATGCAACAGTGCAGCAACACTATATCATGGGAAGACTATGTGGCACTACTGGGGAGTGAATACTTGATTCAAACTCAGTTTATGTGATGATAGTTGTAACTTGTAACATTGTTAAACAGTTTGATGTAACACTTTAACATTTCTAATGCTTATTTAAGTTGTTTAGCTATTAATTGAATGTTTTGCTTGCTTTCTATTTTTAAATTATGTGTAGAGTAGGGTATTTTAGTACTTTAAAGTTTAAACCATGCTTCATAGTGACATATAGAAGGACCCATTTAATTTTGGGTCTAAAAATAAGTAAACTTCCCCCTTGCAATAGTGGAGTTTGATAATTTGTTTATTGGGTATTTTAATTTGTTTATTGAGTATTTGCTGGTTACCAAAATTAACTGTGATAAGCTAAGGAAGCTCTCTCACCCCCCCCCCCCCCAAAAAAAAAAAAAAAAAAAAAAAATTCCGGACCACCTATTTCAGACTGGTTAGTTGTTCTTTCTTTCTCCCTTCCTTATATTTCCTGTTTTTTCTCTTTACTTCTTCCATCTATTCTTTTGAGATCTGAATTAGGTCCTATTTTTTCTTACCCTTCGACACCATCTTATTTCCTCATCTTTATTCCTTTAATTTCTCTTTCTCCACCTCCCAACGATACCCACCATTTTACCCATCTATTCCTCCATCGATTGCCCATATCTGTTTTTATTTTTGTTCCATAGTTTAAAATCTGAAATTTTACATTCTTCTATTATATCATCAGATCTCAAACTTAAGTCTTAATCAGATCTGTCCTTCGAATCCTTCCTCGATTTCTTGGGATTTGGGCCCATACCTGCAGGCTGATCTGATTTGACTGCTTCACTCAGTGTAGCCTCTTTTAGGTTGTATCTTTTTTATTATTTGATTTCACAATAAAATCTGTTAGCTCTTAAAAAAAGGACTGCAAATCTCTTCATGATATTTGAGTTTTGAACACAGCTTCTCTGGACTCTCTTGTTTAAACCATGGAGTCAGGAGCCTCACTGGGCGTTTGGAACAGCATTCAGCCAACAGGTTTCACCAGTAGGTCAAGCCATTGCAGACAGAGAGAACTTTCAAAGTCACATCCTTCTCTGAATGTGTCATATCATACGTCCAAAGATTTTTCTTGCAGAATTTGCTCTTGCAGAGCCACGCCAAAAAATAGCAGTGTCTCCATTGCGGAGGTGATTTATTCGAAGAATGCTTATGCTGTATAAACAAGCTGAATTCCTTGTTTCATTCAATTCAACTCATTTTGGTCTGTCCTGGAAGAAAATAGTTCAAGTTAATATGAATTCATTTCTGAGTTTTCATGTTTCAGAGGAAGATGCCTGTAGAATGTTCCAGTGATTTAGACCTCTGCAGTTTAACGGCTTTATCTCCTTTGGATGGTCGTTACTGGGGAAAAATCAAAGATTTAGCTCCCTTTATGAGTGAATTTGGTCTAATCCGCTTCCGTGTACTGGTTGAGGTATGTTTTTGAATTCACCTTCCTGTTGTGTCTACTAATCTTCTTGGAAATTTATTCTTCTGTGGTGGCATTTGAATTTTGAACCCATTGTCTCCATTAGGATTAGTGACTTGTATGGATGGCTGTGCAGGGAAAACATTGTATCACCTTTTGCCTATAATTAAATGTACATGGCCAACTTATGCCATTTGACACTTGTAGGAATTAGTGCTTACTTCCAGTTCACATACATTTTTTGTTCTTAACTGTTATTATTTCATCATCATATTTGATCCATTTCTCTGGCAAGGGAATCTGCGTTGAGTACTTGTAGCGGGCTTTGGATCAACTGTTTTTTTCCAGTTACAGAGTTGTGTGATGCAGTTTCGGTCACCTAATAGATAGGTTTCAGAAACCAGTAGAAAGCCAGGTTCTCTGACTATGAGAAATTTCCAGATTCAAGAAAAATCCAATATCACAAGCTCATTAAGTTCAATAGAATCCAAATTCTGTTCAAAGGCTTATTTAATTAGGGAGAACAGAATCTTAAAATTTCTGATCAATCCTCAAGTTAGATTCTGAGATATGAGAAGTTCCTACTGAGGATAGGACACTCAAGAACTGGACTATAGAAGCAGAATTTGATCTCAGAAAAATAGCCACTTAGAATAGATGTATTGGAAAAATTAGATATGCAGGTATATTAGTAATAGAAGCATCAACAGTAATTGAAATCAGAAATTAGAAACAGAACTCTAAAAAGCGATTTTTTCAAGATGGTTAATGAGTCCTAAAATAGCTCAAACACTTTCAAGTTAAGCATTTTAGAATATGTAAAGTAAATCTTATTAAACTGGAAGTCCAATTCAACTCAAATTATTGCCCTAGTAAAATAGGCAAAATCTTTTGTGTCTTTCCAAATATATATTTATATATGTGCTCACACCACTTTTAATAGTTTTTTTTTGTTTTTTGAAATGTACTTAAGATTTTGAATACATCATTCTTTTTGGTTTGTATATTCTCTTTTTAACGTTTTTAAGATAAACATTAGCTTTTGATTAGGTAAATACCCCATATTCTATTCTAACATTGGATACTATAAAAGATGAAACTCTTTGACAAAAACAATCTGAAGCTACGTCATTCTTTTTATGTTTTTATGTTCTCTAGTATAATTTTTTTGGTATTTTATTATTTATTATTTTATCGATTTATAACTAAAATTTTTAAGGTCGCCTGGGATCTCTATCCAATCTAAACTTTCCTTTTTTTTAAGGAAGTTTAAGTATGAAAGGCTAACAAAGTTTAAGAATTGCCTCTTAAAGGTGATTTTGTGAAGGGAGAGGGATAGGATCACTGCCCGTGTGCGGTAAGCTAGCGGCGGCACCAAAAGGGGGCATGGGACGGAGTATCATATAAGAAGGGTAAGGGGGTCATTGCTAAGGGGGAAAAGAGAGATAGACAAGCGGTGTGCCCAGCCTTTTCCCTTTTGTGAAATAAATAAATGATTTTAGCTTGAGCTCTCTCCAATATTTCTCTTCACTGCTCGTGTAGAATTACAACCCTATTTATGAAGACCAAATAAAATGACTTCAGGACTCCTAAACCAAATATACAGTTATCCTTTTGAGTTATCTAAACAAAAACTAACTGAAATTGACCAAATACTTGCTATAAAAAACTCTGAATGACATAAACTAATGACTAACAATAAGACATAAAATTCTTAACCAAAAAGGACTTTTTCTAGACTAAACTAACCAACTTAACAGCACATGGGACCCACACAATCTTTTTTATATACTTAACCCCATGTACAAAATTACGACCCCAAATATGGCCTTATAGAAGATGCCCTTTACATCAAGAAATCCATAAATATAAGCCCTAGGCCCATAGAACCCATCCATGGGCCAAAATAAAGACTCATTAGGTCTAGTTGGACAATCTTAATTGCATCATTGAGACTTTGATATTCTGTTTTCTAATTATGTTAGTATTTATATTTTTGGTTTTTCTAGTTTAACTTGTTAACTAGGCTGTGTGGAATGTTGTCCATATTTGCCTTCTTTCTATACTATTTAAAAATGATATCATCCATGTAATATTGTATATGATAAGTTGTGTTCTTGTGAGTTACATTCATCATATTGTGGGAAGTTATTTAGATTCAAATTAACTTGGATTTATTCTCTTATAGATCAATTGGTTGATTAAACTTTCACAAATTCCAGAAATCACAGAGGTTCCAAGCTTCACAGAGGAAGCTCAAACTTATTTGAAGGGATTAATTGAGGGATTTAGTATGAATGATGCATTATCTATCAAGGAGATTGAGAGAAGGACTAACCATGATGTTAAGGCAGTAGAATACTTCTTGAAACAGAAGTGCCAGTCCCATCCAGAAATTGCAAAGGTTAGTATTTGTACATCCAGTATCGTGAGCTTCTGAAGTATCTTTCCGCTTTTGGGTTGAACTAAATTGGACTCCTACTAATGTGAATTTCCATTTCGAGTTACCCTTTATGGGTTGATTTATTCAGTTATTTGAAGTTTATGGTAATCAAATTATGATATTGCCTCTCTGTAGGTAATTGAATTTATCCACTTCTCTTGTACATCCGAAGATATCAACAACATGGCCCATGCACTGATGCTTAAAGAGACTCTTAATAAAGTGTTGCTTCCTGTCATGGGTGAATTGATTGAAGCAATATGCGTCATGGCAAAGGAGAATGCCCATATTTCTATGCTTTCTCGAACTCATGGGCAGGTATTTGAGCTATTTTTTTTTTTGCATGAGAAGATATTTTGTTTATTCTTATCTTCTGTCAATTGGTTTTTTATGGCTGTCATACTGAACTATTTCACTCAATGCATAAAATCAGCTTTTACCATCAAATGTATTGGCATGTATGACTTTATTCTTTTTCCGAAGGTTGTGCTTGGGTACGGCCTTTTTTACTTTGTTCTTTTTCCGTGTACATTATCCCAGACCCCGTAGTGGTGGGAGCCTCATGCACTGGGTACGCCCTTTGTTTTTTAAAAAAAAAATTGTGAATATGCAACAACAAAACAAAGACAATAAGAATTAGTGGCAGTCTAGGAATGACAAACCCAGCACTGTCTTAAGTCCACCCACAACAGGACATAAGGCTGAACTCTCATGAAAGATACTATGCCTTGTTTAGAAAGCTCATCAGCTAAGTTGTTGCTTTCTCTCGGCTTCCAGTGAAACATTTGCAAAATATGCCTAGTGAATTTCTTGTTTAATTAAATGAGTAACTCCCGAAGGTCAGTCTCAACAACAAAACAACAACAAACTCAGCCTTATCCCAATTTAATGGGGTTGGCTACATGGAGCTAAACAAAACAAGGTAGGAATAAAGAATGAAGAGATGGGAAAAGAGGTAAAGAGAAGAAAAATAAAAAATGACTAGTGAAAGATGGGAAATAAAGGAAAAATGAAGGATTGAAGATTGAAGATGAAAGAGGAAAGCAAGAGGAAAAGGCACAACCCAGCAAGTCATGAGAATCTCAGCTAAATAGGATCTGCTACATGGATCCTTGCCTTCCAATACGCTCTATTCGATGTCATACTTGGAACAAGACCTAGACTATTATGCGTGTCCTTCCTCACAAATTCTCCTATGGTCATTTTAGGCCTGCCACTAGCTCTTTTAGCATGCTCAATCGGAATCATATCATCCCTCCTTACTGGGGTGTCCCTAGGCCTCCGTTGGACATGACCATACCACCTTAAACGACTCTCTCGGAGCTTGTCATTGATCGGGGCAACTACCAAGTCAGCTAATGTAATCATTCCTTACTTTATACTTCCTAGTTTTTCCTCACATTCATCTTAACATCCTCATCTCTACTTCTCAATAAGATACTTCTTAACCGCCCAACATTTTTTATCATAGCTGGTCGTACAACAGTCCTATAGAACTTTCCTTTAAGCTTTAAAAGAATACGTTGGTCGCACAACACTTCGAACGCACCTCTCCACTTCATCCATCCCACTTTAATTCTGTGTGAAACATCCTCTTCTATGTCACCTTCTTTATTTATGATTGACCCCAGATATTTAAAATAGTCACTTTGCGGTATCTCTCTTTCCGCAATTCACACCATGTCGGTATCCATCATAGTATGACTAAAATTGCACAACATATACTTGATACTTCGTCTTCGTTCTACTAGTCTTAAAGCTACTTACTTGTTTCCAAGGTTAATCTCCAAAGCTCTAACTTAGCGTTAATCCCTGCTTTTCTCTCATTCACCAATATGATATCATCGGTGAAGAGCTTATACCTTGGGACCTTGTCTTGAATGCTCTTGGTTAGGTCATCTATAGTAAGCGCGAAAAGATAAGGGCTTAAGGATGAACCCTGATGTAACCCAATTGTAATTGGGAATTCCTTGCTATGACCTCCCGCAAATCTAATACTAGTTACCGTGGCCTCATACATATCTTTTATTATATCCACATTTATTTGATACCTCTCTCTTTACTAGAACATGCTGAATTAAATCTCTAGGGACTCGGTTATAGGTTTTTTCCAAGTCAATAAAGGCCATATGGAGATTCTTCTTGCTATCTCTATATCTTTCCATGAGCCTCCTCAATAAGTAGATAGTATCTGTCGTGGATCTACCTGGCATAAAACTAAATTGGTTCACCAAGATATGTGTCTCTCTTCTCAAACGGGCTTTAATAACCTTCTCTCCAATTTTTTATAGTGTGGCTCATAATCTTTATGCTTCTATAGTTATTGTAACTTTGGATATCACCTTTATTTTTATAGATCAAGACTACAATGCTTCTCCTCTATTCATCTGACATCTTCCTTGTGTTCATAATCCTGTTAAACAAATTGGTTAACCAATATACCCCACAACTTCCAAGGGTTTTCCACACTACTATTGGAATCTCATATGGGTTTGGTGTTTTTGCCTGCTTTCATCTTTCTCAAGGCTTCTTAAACTTCCGTCACACTAACTTTTCGTATATATCTATGACGTGTGGTATCTTGTTGAATAATGTAATCGTCCTAATTATTTATTCTCGACCTATCTCCATTTAGTAGGTTACAAATAAACTCTCCCATCTCTTCACATTGTCCTCATCTCTTAACAACACTCTTCCATCATCACCCTGGATATATCTCACCTGGTTGAAATCTCTACTCTTCCTTTCTCTCATCTTTGCTATATATATATATATATATATATATATATCGTTTAAGGTGGTATGGTCATATTCAACGGAGGCCTAGTGACGCCCCAGTAAGGAGGAGTGATGTGATTTCGATTGAAGGAGCTAAAAGAACTATGGGCAGACCTAAAATGACCATAGGAGAAGTGGTGGGGAAGGACATGCATAGGCTAGGGCTTGTTACAAGTATGACCTCAGACAGAGCCTATTGGAGGTCAATGATCTATGTCGTAGACCCCATTTAGTTGAGATTCTCCTGACGGGCTGGGCTATGCCTCTCTCCTCTTACTATCTTTCATCTTTCATCGTCCATTTTTCTATTTATTGCTCATCTTTCATTTGTCCTTTCCCTTTTTTTTTCCTGGTTAGAACTCTGTTTTCCATATTTTGTTTTATTTGGATCCATGTAGCCGACCCCATTAAGTTGGGATATGGCTGAGTTTGTTTATATATATATATATATATATATATATATTCCCCCCTTCTTTTGTGTTTAGGTTGATATAGAGATCCTCATATTTCTTCGCCCTAGCCATCCCCAGTCCCTACAATCTTCCTATCATCATAATACCTCTTTTTATCCTTTGTTTCTTTAGTCCTTTGCCATCTCTTAAAACACTTTTTCTTGCTCCACCACCACGTCTCTCTAGTGGCCTGACAATTACTCGTCACTTCCCCTAGCACATCTTTGGCAACCCTCTTAATACAAGTCATCGTCTCGTTCGACATCATATTGGTGTCTCCCTTAAAGTCCCACTTTCCTTGTTTGACCACATTATCAGTAAATGTCCTCAGGAGTTCCACTTTTAATCTCCACTACCTTATCTTAGGGTATATAGGTCCCCTCCTCCTACCTTTCTATACACTGAGGCACATATTCCGGACCACCAATCTATGTTGGGTGGTTAGGCTCTCCCTTGGGATAACCTTACAGTCCTTGCACCTCATTCTGTCTGCCTTTCTTATTAGGATGAAGTCTATTTGGCTGGTATGATTCCTACTTTTATAGGTAACTAAGCGTTCCTCTCTTTTTTCGAAGGAAGTGTTCACAATGGCAAGATCATAAGCTATCGCAAAGTCTAGGATTGAGGTCCCATCCTCGTTCCTCTCCCCAGCTCTGTAACCACCATATACACCTTCATAACCTCTACAATCCCTCCCACATGTTTGTTCCGGTCACCTCAAAAAATAATGGATTCTTTCTTGACCAAAACCTTGCAATAGATCATCCAAGTGTTCCCAAATAAGCGCAAACAACATTGACAACCTCTTTCTCCAAAACCAGTTTGATGGATATAATCCTGTGTCCCAGTCTTTTGACCTCTACTATATCATTCTTGACATCTTTATCTACAATTATGCCCACTCTGCTTCTATTACTATGGTCTCCCGTATACCAAAGTTTGAAGTTATCCAACACCTTAGCTTTGTTACCCTTCCATCTTGTCTCTTGGATACAAGCGATATTTATCCTTCGTCTCCTTATAACATCTACCAACTCTACTTATCACCACATTCGGGCATTAGCACAGTGTGTCACTTACGGGGGATGCCCTAGTAAAAAGAGGACAGAAAGACATGAGATGGAATTACCAAGGCCAGTCACATCAATGCTTAATCCACTTGATGACATTTGCAGCTACCACTGTCTTGGAATTACCAAATGTAGATTCCATATCCACCCCGTTCTTAAAGGATTAGGTCTCCACTTTGATGAAATCATTCTCTACTATCAAATCCGCAAAGACTTCAAAAATCATCCCCTTGCATATCCACCCCGTTCTTAAAGGATTAGGTCTCCACTTTGATGAAATCATTCTCTACTATCAAATCCGCAAAGACTTCAAAAATCATCCCCTTGCATCTCTAGCAACTGCTGAGGATCCTGGGTTCCCCTAGGAATTCCCATCGGAGTTCAGTTTCATCTGACCCAGCTGATGCAGATAAATCAGAAAAATGGGCTTATTTTAGTGGAAATAAGCATTGGGTTGGGTTACATATGTATTGGGCCTAAAATATTAGGAGGTAGGAATACATGATTTATTAGTTAGTTTTGGGTATTGTAGAAGTTATTTTCTCTCTTTTTTTTATTGTAATGCTTATCTTGGTTTGGGATTATTTTATTCCAAGCTGAGTTGGCGCCTCTTTTCCTATTGGTTGTTACTGTAATATGTTAGTTTGGATCTTTGCTATTGGTTAGATGATGGGAGCTCTTATTCCTATTGGTTAAATGATGGAAGCTCTCTCTTTAGTCCATCAGGCTTTTGGAGTAGCTGTTAGTGCAATTAACATTGATTTTAAGAAACAAAAATGTTCAGTTTTTTAATTTTGTTACTGTGGATTCGGACCATATCTCTGGGGATTCAGTGGTGTTACCTGGTGGATTCTGGGTATACTAAGGGGGATTCCTTAGTGAAAAGTGGATTCTCTTTGCAGGCTTTGGTGGATTCCGAGTGAGGTTTAGGTGGATTCATAACCTGTTTTATCTTTCTATCTTTCAATCAAATCAGGTCAGATCTACTCTACTTGCGGTTGTGCTGTTCTTGCTCTCAATTTTCAGATTCTGTTATTACCTTTAAGGCCTGTTGCTGATCACTTATTCTGACTTCAATTTGTTCAATATTTCTCTGATTTCCGTATCTCTAAATTTCTGTCTCGAACCTATCCTAATCGAAATTTTAGTTTGTTCTTGCTTCCTAGTTTCCTAGTTGCTGTAGGATTACTCCAGATCTCAACATCTAACCGTCAGATTTTCATCAAACTTTGCAGGCCTTTTCTACTTGGTGGAATAATCCATCAACTTAAGTTTCTTGCTTTTCTGATTCAGTTTGCTGAACTTAATAACTTTTTTATGTTTCTGGTTCTTATTCCTATGTCCTGATCCTGTTTGGGCTAATCTCCCACTGGATTTTCCTGATTTGGGATTAGTCCACATTACCAGCAGAGGGGGTTGCTGCTGATTCAATACCTCTTCAAATAACAAATTTGATGTGATAATCGGCGAGACTATTCAAGACACAAAAGGACGATAGGGATGTCTTTAAAGGGAATAAGCCGCTGCCCATTGTGCAACTTTACTCTTCATCCTAATTTATTCCTAATTGTCTTAAGCAAGAATTGGAAATGGGGATTCAGGTTGTAAGAAAGTGAATGCTATCAGGATATTGTATTCATATGTTGATTAACACCACATTCTTCATTTCTTAAAAAAAAAACTATATTCTTCAGGATTTAAACCACAAGTATATGTGATTATATAAAAATATTTTGGAGACCTCCCCCTTTCTGCTTTTTCCATTTTGGATGGTGTACCATTTCCCAGGCTTGCCATACATTTGAAGGAATATGCAACCAAAATTTTTTTTTTGGAACAGTGTTGATACATTTGGTTCTTCTGTTACCATATGGAGTTTGATTGATCTCAACATTCTGTTTGAACCAACCACCTTGATGTGATTTTTGAGTTGCTGTGATTATTGTTTCTTTGTTTATTTATTTATTTATCTTTACTACTCATACTATTGTTGCTGTTGTCATTATCATCTAGTTTTGCAAGTGAATTGGTTTTCCAATATATTTGTTTCATTTATCATGTTTATCTTTCTCTGTAGCCTGCTTCTCCTACCACTCTGGGAAAGGAAATGGCAATATTTGCTGTCAGATTAAGTACAGAAAGGAAGGAGATTTCTCAAGTTGGATTGCTGGGAAAGTTCGCTGGTGCAGTTGGGAATTACAATGCACATCTTGTTGCGTATCCTGATATTAACTGGCCTAGAATTGCAGAGGAATTTGTCATGTCTTTGGGATTGAGTTTCAATCCTTATGTTACTCAGGTAAACTTGCCATATTTTTGCCTTTTTGATTAAATCTATTGATTTGATTTCATGATCCCAACTTTGATATTTTCATACCATTCACATATTAGACATAACCCCCGTCCTCATCATATTGTGTTGGAGGATCATTATATATACAAACTTGTGTATCATAGACAAGAGGGTGGACCTTGGTGCAACAGTAAGGTTGCTCCATTGTGACCAAGTGGTCACGGGTTCGAGTCTCTGGAAACAGCCTCTTTGCGAAGCAGGGATAATGCTGCGTACATTATGACCCTCCCCAGACCCCGCAGTGGCAGGAGCCTTGTGCACTGGGTACGCCCTTTTTTTGTATGTATAATAGATCTATGAACTGATAGCTTTTGCTTACCTTGTTTATCACTTCATACAAGAGTATTTGGATTGTTAGAGAATTATAGTCAACCTTGGAACAACTGACCTGGTAATGCAAGAGTCGACCTCTAACCAGTGAAACCAGCGGGAGATCGATTGCAGCAGGATTGAGACAGTGAAAAGAACAGTAGGGATCGAGCAGGGGTAGGGAAGAAGAGAAGATAGAAGAAGGGGGTAGGGGGGAATGGGCTTCTCACCTTGGGTCTCCTACCCACAGCTATCCCAGCTGTTGAAACATGAAATTTCTCCCATAACTGATGGCAAGCTTGGCCACAAATTCTATTATTCAATTCTGTTTTTTCATTATAATGTGATGCCTATTAATAGCTTAGGGAAGCTTACAATAAAATAAAAACTTTCCAAAATAGAAACTAATCTAAAATAGAAACTTAGGAAAATAGAAATTACTAAATCCGAACTAAAATAGAAGGCAACTAAAATAAGAAACTACTAGGCCTTATAGTTCAGCCTTCTAAACAAGCAAGGAAACAAAAATAGAACAAACTAAAATTAGAAACTACCTAATATACTTTCTAAAACTGAAAATAGAAACTGAATTATGGCAGCTTTAGGATAGAATCTTTCTCCACTTGATGGGTCCACAAAAGCTTCAAAGAAATATCTCCACACAAGGAAAATATGGGCTGTGACACTGTTCACGTGAACAGTACGTGAACAGTGTTTTGGTCTTTTAACTTCTTCATGCTTCACTTTGGGCTTGGGCTGCCTTAGGTGATGATGCTCCATCGAACCAACAAAAACTTGCCACATCATTAGACCAGGCTGCTTCTCATAGCAGTCTAATCCACAACCTTGCTGGGCTGGTTTTGGGGTTTGTTCGTGCGGGTAGATATGGACTTGTGATCTACATCACCTGGTCAATCTTATAAGCTGATCGACATGGCCCCCTTTTCACAATGAATGACATTAGAAAAGTGTCCTTTCATCCATGATGAGATATGTAAGTGATATTCAAGAGATTAGACATCTTAAAACAAAGATCTAAGTCCAGTTTCTTGCATTCTGTCTAATGAGATCCTAATCACCTATTGCTAGTGATGAGGAAAACCAAGGGTAACCAGGATTACAGGGCAATACATAAACCAGAATGAAGGTATGTTCTGTAACTCACAACAGGGTAATCGGATGGGGACAGAATTCTGGTTGAATGTACCAGGAGATATGCCAAACAAAATCTCAAAGTTTGATCAATATCCAACGGCTGGATGTGGAGTTATTGGTCTGTCACAGAATTAGAATGTATACCAACCCCAGAATTAGAAAGTCAGGAAACAGAACATGATCAGTGATTATTAGTCTTAGTTACTAGCAGAACTAGAAACCTCACTAGTTAACCTTCAGAACCAGATTAGAAAGCCAGAAAATACAAGTTACTAATTGGGAAAGTGATGTAAATAAGTAATTTAGAGGGCTTATCTTATTGAAAATAAGCTTTGGGTTGGGTTATGTAGGTGTTGGGCTTTTGATCCCATGGATTTATTTTGTAACTGGCCAAGTTAATGGGCCTAAAAAATGGGTAGAAAATAGGAAAATGGGATTTACTTCCTTAGTTTAGTTAGAGTCCTATTTTGAGTTTGTTTTCTTTATTATCACTTTCTTAGTCAATTTAGGTTACCTTATTAGTTAAGCATAGAGTTAGGCCTTTCCTTTTTAGTGTTTATGTCTATTTTTGAGTCTTCTATATAATTTTGTTAGGGGGGGCCAGCATTGTACACGAATTTGATTAATGAAATATTGGCTTTAGCCTTGGTGAAAATCCTGAGATAGGTTGGGTGAGATGCCCAGGTTGAGATAGCCATTCCCTTACCCAACCCCATTCCATCGATCTCCATCCAAGTTCCATTCAAGTTCCAGTTCTGCCCTAGCTGATCTCTTGAAGAAACATATTCAGTTGTTGGAAATTCTCTGCAAGGTGTAAGATATTTTCAAACAACAAGTAAGTCTGAAATTGAAATTCTGCAATTATTCTTCCTCCCTTCTAGAAGGTTACATGCAAGGTGATTTTCTCAAGAATTCTGCCCAGCCAAATCTAATAGTTAGAACATGCTGAAATTTTGATCGAATCCTCCTCAAACCCTAAGAGTGACTTGATCCAAATTTCACAGCATCCACCCAGCCGATTGTCTGAAATTACCCATTTACCCCTCAATCCTATTTCTACTAGGATTCCTCAATAACTTCAGATTTAGTCATCTGATTTAACTATAACTTTCAGCATCTTTTCTCTCCTATATAATCCATACTCTCCTATCTTAACCCTAACATCTAACCCTAGGTCCCATCAAACCCTAACCCTAATTTTACAATTTTCACATATTTGACCTAGCTGAATTACCCATTCAAGAACAGATCCTGGTTATTGGCTTCTAGTTGGTCTTCTACCAATATAGAACTACATTAGAAAGAGTCTGGGAAAAGCAACTGAGTTCTATGGTCCTGTATCAGCATGCACAGGTCAGTAGCTCGAAGACTTGATTAAAACAGAGCCCTGAAACTCAGGGGAATCAACAGAATGCAGAGGTGAGCAAGTTTTGTCTGAAATAGAAACCAACAGATGACTAAACTTACCAATAGAAAGAAACAGAATCGCAGATGGAGAAGAACTGAAACAGTGAATGAAAGAAGAAAGAAAGAAAAAGGTAGAAAAGTAGAAAAGGATATGTAGGTATTTCACCTACCGTAGAGAAGTTCCCCCACCTATCTCCTCAAGGGCCTCGCACCCTAGCTATCTCTCACAGCAGCTGCATCTCACAAGTTTCAAAGCCAAGCTTTCTCTCTTTTTTTCAAACTCAAATCGTGGCCTTTGTCCAGCCATTCTCTTTATTAAATAACAAAGCAACCATTACAAGATTGGAAACTTCGAAAATAGAAACTACTCTTATTCTAAGATATCTTTTCTAGAAACATTACAAACTAAAAACTAAGACTCCAATATTGCTACAACAACAACATAGCTTTATCCCAACTAAATGGGGTTGGCTAAGACTCCAAATTTTTTTTTGGGTGAATAAGAAATTCATTACCAAGAAGGAAAAAAGAATTACAGTGCCCTCAAAGGGGAGCAACAAAACAAAAAATGAGGAAGACCCCTAACCTCAACTTTGCTGGTTGGGGGGAACAAGGGAGACAGAAGAGAGGCCCCAGGAGACAACAATAAGCCCGTTCCTTGGGGTGTCAGGGCAAAAAGAAGGAGGGGCTGACGATAATTTCGCCATAATATCAAAGGAAATGGAATCCCAAATCTGCCGGTAAGATCTAGAGTTGGAGGTCTATTTCCTAATATTACGCTCCATCCAAATGTGGTTCAAGGTAGCACAAAAAGCAAGTTTCCCAACAGTGTCACATAACGAGCACCCTCCAAAGGTCATGTCAATCTAAATCCATTCCCTGGAGAAAGGAAGAATTCTTCTAGGGGTTGGCCAACATTTAAGCAAGATGCCTTTCCAGATTGCTGCTGCAGTGGGGCACTCAAAGAAGAGATGATCCGTGTCCTCCAAATTGTTCCAGCAGAGGCAACAAGAGGGGGAGACTGGGATGTGGCGGTGCCGGAGAAAAGCTTGAGTTGGGAGACAATTGTTGAAGATCCTCCAAACGGTAAAGCAGTGCCTAGGGATGTGGTGCTTGAACCAAAGCAACTTTCTCCAAGTGGCTATAGGACCCTTGTGCCGAATGATGTCCCAGGCAGATTTGGTGGAGCAGATTGGGGGATTGTTTGCCAACCAGTTATCACAGTCATGGTTGTCAAAAGATCTCCTGTTGATGGAGGAGAGGTCATTCCAGATGGTGGCATGGTCCTGAGAGGAAGTGGGAGGGGGGGGCCCAGTCGGACTGAAGAAGGATGTCAGCCACCAAGGAGAGCCTGTGTAGGCCAGAAGCATAAATGATCTGAGGAGTAACCAGCGGGAGGAGGACCCCCTTCGGGTGCTAGTGATCCAGCCAAAGATAGGAAGAGAGACCATCCCCAATCTGAGATTTGATGACATGTTTGACTAGGTGACGGGACTCTAAAATTTTGCGCCAAATCCAAGAAGAATTAGCCGACAGGGAGGCTGTCCAAATGGAATTGTGCCGGAGGTACCCCGAGTATATCCAGTCCACCTAGGTGCTCTTTTGCTTAGAAGCAATCTTCCAGATTAACTTGCAAATACCCGCTAAGTTGACTTCTTTGATTCTTCTGATGCCCAAGCCTCCTTCAATCTTCGGCAGACACACCGCAGCCCAGCGAAGGGGGTGGAGAAATCTGGAAGTATCATTACCTTTCCAAAGGAAAGAAGCTAGCAAATATTCCAAGGACTTTATAGTAGCTTGGGGCAATTCAAATTGTTAGTACATAATATGGAAAGTCTACTTTCTAACTGAACATAGAAATTCAAAATATACCTAATATTTTTAATGATTAAGAAACAGAAAATAACTACTTAATCCTGTATATGACTTAAATCACTAATATTTGGGCTTATGGAATTGACCCATTATAAAAGTAAACCCCAAAATATAAAGCCCATGGTCATACAACCCATTGGACACTCAAAATAACACATATTAGTCCATTCTTGGTCCAGTTTGATGGCCTGGTTTGCTGCTGCCCTTCTTGGTTTCTTGAACTACATCACTGTCTCTTCCGTGGACACTGAAATGCTCGATCGCTTTTACTGGGTCATTTCTAAGAATGCCTTGAGGGGAACCGTTAGTGCTACAAAAAATCATGTTGCTTGCTCTGTTCTATCTCATTTTCGCTGCTTGGAATGGACTTCAATAATTGCTACACTGCCATTGAAAATATCTCCCAGTTTGCATTAGCCAGTCCATTTGAATTGTTGGAATTCATTCAGCCCAACAGTTTGGTCTTTTATACAAATGCCACCTTTGATCTTTTACATTCAAAAAATGTGTCTCTGCTTACCTTGAGATGCATTAATATATTTCCACCTATGCTCTAGTTTCTATCAGTGGTCTGTTCTCTCTCTCTATCTCTCTAATGGGATTCTGACCGCTTAAAGATTAGGGTCTTAGAAACCTGACGAAAACCAGATTCACAGTTAAAGAAACAAAATCAGTTTTGAGGAGAATATCCAGAAACAACTTCAAAACAGATATGATTGGTCTATAAGTCTGGTTGAAGGCTTTTTATGTGCTGGAGAACATTTCTGCAAAGTCAGATCAGATTCTGATGGCCAGATTCTGAACCATGTAAAAATCGTACTTGAACTAGGAAACTGAAAATCTAGGAAGAACAGAATTTCAATATTCAAATTTAAACAATCAAGTTTGAATTTTGAAACTGAATTAATATGATAAACTAATCTCAATTCCGTAACAGCTTCTGTAGATCTAGCCGGTTACGGTAAATAACCAAAGAACGAACCGAGTCCCTACTGCTGACCAGTCTTCTTTCCCGACTCCTTCACCCTTGACCGACCCACCCACTTGCATTCTTTTTCATCGTTCATCGAATTTTGAGCATGAAATTGCCCACGGACTAGACCCGGGCTCGATGTGCCCAGGCTTCGGCTTTTATTAATGCCTGTCCATTTCCTTCTGTGGGTTGGGTTGTCAGGAAGTGAGCCCGTTACATACTCGAATTTTTTTTCCAAGTACATCTAGAGTAAGAAATTCTTTGTCTAGGGTTTAAATTCTATTTAAAAACTCCTCACTGAAGTTCTTTTTTTTCTTCATTGGTATAAACCCATTGATTATACAGTTCTTCAGGATATATTTTTTCTAGTAAAGAACCATAAATCGAATATGAAATCAGAATCAGATTCTACAGTTTTTAGAAACAGACTAGCAATAGGACTCAAGAATTCGATGGCAAGTTCTGAATTTCGGATGTAGAAACCATAAACCAGGACTTAGAACTGATAGTCAGAACTGAAATAGAAGAAGAATGGGTCGGGAAGGCAAAAAATCAAAATAGTAATTATTTTTTTGAGTTGAATAGATTAGTAATTATTTAAGAAGAAACAGAAATAAGAACTGAAGAAAAAGCACGCACAGGAAAGGTGTTGGAATATGTACACCAGAATACCGTGGGGGTATTCTGGTCTTTTTAGGTTTATATGTTATGTTATTAGGTTTAGCCTGCTCCTCTTATAGAGTCGGCTAGTGTAGGGGTAATTCTGTCCCCTTTGTATTTTTCTCTTTATTATAAATAAAGAGCTTGCCTGATCGATCAGATCACTCTAGCATTACAATCTATTCTTCTTCCATCTCTTCTCTCTTTTCTCCTCTCTAAAGTTACTGGTTACAGATCCTAGGTTTTCTACAAGGTATCAGAGCTGTTGTAACCAGTGATTGATTCTCTTCTTGGTTTGCAGTTTTGAGAGTCGTTCAAAGTTCTCCGATTTATGGAGAAACACTAGTTCATAGAAAGAAAAGAAGAACTAGGGTTTCCTGCCCATTTAATCTTTATCTTTTTTTTTTTAATCTTCCACAGTCGTTTGTTCTGCCTACGACTTTGGATATCTCTTTTATTGCTGAATCCAGTTGCCGCTGTCGATTCTTCGAACCCCCTTCTTTTCTGTCTCTGGCTGCCGCTGCTATCCTTTTTTTTACTCAAAACGGCTTTCTCTTGTTTTTGAAGATCTGTTTCTGGGTTATAAAACCCTAGTCTCTTGTTCTTGGTTCTTCGATTGGACACTTGATGTCTATTGGAAACCTGATTGCTATCCTGTTGTTATCGGAGGAGATTAGAAGGTCTTTTTTCTGATGTTCGCGGTTACTTAGTTCTCTGCTGCAATTTCCGTCTAGTTGCAGATCACCTCCTGTTCTTTTCCTCGGTTGCGAGGAGGAGAGTTTGGAGTTGTGGTTGGGTTTCATAAGTTGCTGGATGGGCTGTCGTTCTCTGCTGTTGGCTATTGACTTCTGGTGGTATCGATCCTTTGCTGGAATTTTGTTGCTGCAACTTCTGAGTCGAAGTGTTGCTGCTATTTGCTCATATCGTTGTGCAATTGTCAACCTGCCTTGCTGAGTCGATTTTCTGAATTGAAGGATCTGGTAAAATAATCTCTGGGTTTTTTTGTTGATGGCGTCTGCTGAATTGATCACCCCCTGCTACTGCTTAGATGGTTCTTTGCGACCCGCTGCCGATCTTCCCTTGACTTGGCCTGATGTGGCAATGTTGTCGCTGGGTTCTATTTATTGTAGGAGGTTGGAGACGAATTTGGTTCTTCCCTTTTTACCAGATAATCTCTTAAGCCCTCTTTACATATTTGTTCCTCCTTTTACTATTAATGCCCTCACATCCTTTGATGACTTTCAATTCCAAAATTACCCTTTTGCCTTGGGTGGTATTTGCAATTAGTTTTCATCTATATTACAACATGCACATTCTAATTATTTACTAGAATGCCATTGCTTGCTTAATTGGATTTCAATTTAATTGCAATTCTGCCATTCCCCTATTTGACTACCTAATTTACCCTTGTAAATCCTGGTTTATTACCAGTTTGCCATTTGGCTTGGATTGTGTTTAAAAGTGGATTTTAACCAAATTACAGCCATGCCATCCTTTTTTTCCAACTCTGTCTCCTTTCGATATTTCTAATTCCCTTCAAATCCCAAACCTTTGGTATTTACCCACAACACCTTTGGACATTTCTGGTAAATTATAATTTGCCATTCCTTCCTTTTTTAATTACCTATAGCACCTTTGGAAAATTCTGGAAAATTATAGTTTTGTCATTATTCCGTGTATCATCTCCTTTATTTGTCCATGTGTACCACTACACGGGAGGGGGAGATTGAATATTCCATTGCTGAACATTGCAGAACTTGCAGAACCCTGCAGACATTGCAGTACATTTGTGTAAAACATTGAAGATCAGTTTTTTCCACCATTGCCATTGGGTATCTCTTGTTATTGGGTGGAATTTACCATGAGGGGGAGATTGAAGCATTGAAGATATTTTTGGGATCTTGTTTGGTTGCCTATTTGAGGATTTACAGTTGGGTTGATTCAGGTTTTTCCAGTGTTTGTTGGCCTATTTATTTACCTTCAAGATTATATGTTACTGTGAAGATCCGAGATTCATCACTGAACAGTTATTGAAGATCGATGAAAGCTGCCTTTTTTGGAAGATTGTGTCTGCCCTTTTTTCTGCCTTTATTAAGACCGGTGTTTCTCTCTATTTTGAAGATCGACCCTTCCCAGGCTTTGCAGAACAATCCTGTCCTAGTTTGCTGATCAAGTCTGTCTAGGTTTTGAAGATCAGTTCTCTCCCAGTTCTTGAAGATTTAATATGTCCATGATTATTTGGGAGCTTCATCCATCCGCTAGTGTGCCAAGCTGGACTCTGTTGCAACTCAGTTTCTTCCTATTTTGTTCAAGTTGGGCATTGGTGCTTTATATGCGCCAACTTGAGGGGAGTGTTAGCATTTATTTATTTATTTTTTTTCTTATTAGTTCAAGCTGGAGCTTCCTTTTGATATATGTATACTCCAGCTTGAGGGGGAGTGTTGGAATATGTACACCAGAATACCGTGGGGGTATTCTGGTCCTTTTAGGTTGTTTATTTGTTATGTTATTAGGTTTAGCCTGCTCCTCTTATAGAGTCGGCTAGTGTAGGGGTAATTCTGTCCCTTTTGTATTTTTCTCTTTATTATAAATAAAGAGCTTGTCTGATCGATCAGATCACTCAAGCATTACAATTTATTCTTCTTCCATCTTGTCTCTCTTTTCCCCTTGCCAAAGTTACTGGTTACAGATCCTAGGTTTTCTACAAAAGACCTGTAAATAGAAGAGTAGGTATGAATCAGGAATCCCAGCAAACCCTAGGTTAGAGTCCCACTAGCCTTCATTGGAATCCTATTAAGGCTTCACTGCATCTCACAGCGAAACAGAGTTCTGAATCTCACAGTACCGAAGGGCTGAAAACCAATTATATTCATCAAATTGTGGGGGAGGCTAAGCCTTATACTAATAAAATTCTAAAAACAGAACTCAAAATTGGACTTAATCTAACCCCAACTCTTTCCCATCAACCTACTGTTATGGGGTACTTCTAAACTGACACAAACTCTTGAAATAAAGAAAGAAAATAACCCAAACAGAATAGGAAAGGCTGTGTTTGGAAGTATTCTAGTCTAACCAAACAACCTAAATAAAGAAGAAATATGAATCAAGTAACTACTATTCCAGCCAGCTAATGACAATAAAATAATCAAATTAAAACTCCCAAACTATACCCACCATTGGACTGAGCCATCTATTGAATGACAGGTTCAGTTGAACCAGAAAACTGGGTTCAAACCATGAAATGCAGGACAAGAATTGGCCCTGGTCTTCAAGCTATCACAGGAGCCTCTCTTCCTCTTCTTTCTGGTAGCTGAATACTCTCTCTCTCTCTCTCTCTCTCTCTCAGACACATACACTCACACATCAGCACGGGCATGCACGGACGAACTCTTGCTGTGTATGGCAACTAAATGCTGGTGGGAAAGTAACCTATAGGGAAAAGGGGTTCCAATACACTAGAATGTCCTTCCTGGGATTGTACTCTGTTCATCCCAAGGTGGGAAGCCTCTTTTTCTTGAATGTTTTCACTTGAGACAACCATCTTTCACATTTTAACTATAATTAATATTTCCTTTGCTGTCAATATGGCCCATGAAAGTAAAATATTCCTGAATCTATTCACCAAACTGTTGTCGAGAGCAATTCAAGGTTCGAAAACTCGGGTCTTGGTGCCTACTCGGACCCTTGAAAAACCGAGTCGAGTCGAGATCTTGCCGAGATCTCGCCGAGTTGGTGCTCTTTTTTTTTTTCTCGATTCGAAGCCTCATCTCGGAGGGTTTTAGACCTAGTTTGGGTCTGAAACTTGATATTCAGCTTATTTTAGGCCATTTAAACACAATGACACTATCAGATTTTGCAAAAACAAAGTCCAAATAGGAGTTTCAGTTAGTGCGAAAGCAGCATAGACCACTTATGCTAGAAACCAGGACATGCATAGGACAAACATACTTATTTATGCCTAATATCGTTTAAGTAAATGCTTTTGTATTTACTTAAGATATTATTCATAAATAAGCAAATACCCCCTATTTGAATCCAATAAAAATAGTTAAAAAATAAAATTCCAAAAGGAAAAAAAGTCAACCCCCCAGTTCAAGAACAGGAACTGGATTTTCGGCGTAGGTGCAATTTTCAACTTTCTAATCTTGGGTTTTCTCAAATCTAAAAATTCCATAAATCTTAATATGGCAAAACATTGCTAAAAACCAAAAGTGCGGTAAAATATTCATTTGTTTCGATGTCCAAAAATATTTTTTCATTTAGAGCGATTTTGATAGCATTCGCGCATACTGAATTAAGTTTGACCGGTACATAACTCTTTCAATATAAATCAGATTTTAGCTTTGTTGAAAGCTTTCCAACAAGTCCAAGATTGCTAAAATCTGATTTATATTGAAAGAGTTATGTACCGGTCAAACTTAATTCGGTGTGTGCGAATGCTATCAAAATCGCTCTAAATGAAAATATATTTTTGGATATCAAAACAAATGAATATTTTACCGCACTTTTGGTTTTTAGCAATGTTTTACCATAATAAGATTTATGGAATTTTTAAAATTGAGAAAAACCCCAATATTAGAAAGTTGAAAATTGCACCTACCGCCAAAAATCCAATTTTTGTTCTTGAACTGGGGGGTTGACTTTTTTTTCTTTTGGAATATGATTTTTTTAACAATTTTTATTGGATTCAAATAGGGGGGTATTTGCTTATTTATGAATAATATCTTAAGTGAATGAAACATTTACTTAAATGATATTAGGCATAAATAAGTGTCTGTCTTGTCTGTCTTGGTTCTTGGCATAGATAGGTGTCTGTATACCAAGAATTTCCAGCAAGATCTCGAGATCTGGCACTCATATAAAGGACCTAGATGGGCATTTTCCTATGTCAAACCGAGGTCTCGACCAAGATCTCGGCGAGATATTGACATTTTGAGACTCGTAGGCGGTCTCGTCTCGGGATTTCAAAAAACTGAGAAACTCGACAAGATCTCGCGAGTTCTCGAACTATGGACCAATTAATGAACCGGGGGTCCAAAACCACCCTCCTCTTGGGTCGCTATGGGTCTACCCTGAATGATAGATCATAGAACTCAATTAATCAAGGATAATTGAAATAGGAGAGCTGTGAAGAATGTCTCATGCTCCACTCTATTTTCACGAACCAGGTTTAGAAGATGAAGCACTGATGGCACATCCTCGTCTTGAAATATGTGGAATAACAAAATCAATAGGTAGAATGTCCACTACTGCAGCAGAGTCTTTTGTCGCTTCATCCACAAGGGCCACAACCTCATGTTCTTCACAAGAAGGTTTGTTGGCCAACTGGATCATGGGCTGTCATTGCTGGCAAGTTGTGTGGCATTCTGAACGTGTCTGGGTGATGCAAAGGTGTTGTGGCAGCTCCAACAGTGATAGATAGTGAGTTCGCAGAGCAGACAGATCAATTTTGGTGCGAACAGGGTTTGGTAATGTTACAGATGTTTCCAGATTCATATGGCATGCATTGGCAGCATATCAAAGTGTATTATGTGCTTACACAGGGTTTGGTTTGAGGAGGAAGTAGCAGGTGAATGCCTTGTACATTAAAAGTTGCAAATTCATAGCTTCACGCAGTAGCAGCATATTCAGAGCGAATTTTGGAAGGCTTAGTGGCAGAAATGGGAAAAGTTCTAAATGAAACTTGTAGTTCGTTGAGTCATGGCTCCAACGCAAGTGGTTTCACGTTATTCAGATCTTGGATGGAGGAGTTATGGCGATTCCCGTGTGACTGAACAGAAACGTAGCAAATTGGGAGTATGGACGACTTTAAGGTAGCTACTAAAAGTTTTTCCTGAAAATAGATGTGTATTCCAATATGTTGCAGCATTCCGCACATTTTCTATTTCTGTCCTTGGCTCGAAATTCGAGGTAAAATCTCATGAAGCGTGATAGATTCTGCTTTGGGACATTGGTTGGTTGGGTTGATCAAGTTCTGGTGTTTTACTATTCACTGAATCAGTATTTATGGCTTTATGCAACCCAGTTTAGGTCATGTCGTCAGATGCTGGAATTGTGGCTCAGATGAAGGCACGTAAAGGCACATGTCGATGTGACGCAAAAGATTCTATCGCGTGCCTCGATATTGGTTTGGTGTACTGAGAATTGGTATGACGACACAAAGAGAAACAAAGGCTGATATCGTGTAGCTAACACACACGGTATGTGGACAAAAGATTCCTCCAAGAGCATCCTGAATGGTGGTGTATTGACTACGGTATGCCACGATTCACAATGTCAAACCGTCTAAATAATGGTACCGTGTTATGCATGTATACGGAAATCAGCACATAGATTCTATATAATTGCACCGTATTCTCCCCGATGAAATCTGGTGAGAATATTCTCATCCGAAGCATAATATCGCTCGCCTTTTGTAATGAAGACTGGACGGCTAGAATCTGACCCGCCCAACGCGTGGTGCATAGAACTATCATGCCACCATCTCGTTACAAGCGGATTGTCACGGAATCGTCCAGAAATTACAGAATTGCCCCTAGATCGCAGGGTTTCACTGAAACAAACATAACTTTCTCGTTATAACTCCGTTTTGTGAGCCGCGAAGTGTTGTGCGCTCACATAAACGAGAGGAACGTCCTTGTGCAGAGAAAAACGAGAAAATATTCATAAAGACTGCGATTTTCACAGAGAATGCTTCAATGGTGATTTTCTTGATCCACATGCACATGGAGGAGCGTGCAACGTACTAATTTGCCTCTAGAGACATTGCTGATAGGGGGATCAACGGGCCGGGCTGGGCCAGACATCTTAAAACCCCAGCCCAACCCTAGGGGTCTTAAAGTTTGCCCAAGCCCAGCACGGCCCTGCCAGGGCCGAAAAAACACTCTACCCAGGCCCAACTTGCCAAGGTTCACCCTAGCCTGGTCCGACCAGGCCTTGATGGACCCTGAATTGTAATTGTAATTAAGTAATTATATATTCAGGGTCAATCAGGGCCGTGCATATGCATTATAGGGCCGGGCTGGGCAGGGTCGGGCTCAACCTGAGGCATCAACCCAGGCCCAGTCAGGCCCTGCTATGGCCAGGAAAGGATTAAGCCCATGCCCACCCTGCGGGCTGAAAAACAGGGCCTAAGCCCTGTCCGGAGTCAGGGTTGGACCAGCTTTTTTGCCACCCCTAGGCTGCTAAGTGTGGGAATACCTAGGGAGAGGTATTCTATGATTCCAAAACCCTAATTTTTTATGTTGGAAGGTTTTGGTGATTGAGAGGACTGCATTGAAGAAGGTTGCGCATTGGGCTTGGTTCTTACACGTTAGGGAAGACAGTCGTCAGCAGGATTACATAGGTTGAGGTAATCTGCATTCGTAAGTCCCTATTTTTATTGTTCTAGTGTTTGGTTAATGTTGATAAACTTAGACCATGAATGTAATTGGGGGAATTTGATTTCTATTGATCTTTCATTGTAAACCTAGCAAGTTGGGGCTTGTCTAGGGTTTGGGATTGTAGTCTTTGCCTTTGCTGCGTCAACGGTTGAAGCAGGACGGTGTTCCTAAGTCGTCGTTGTGGCTGAAATACACTAAACGGGATTGTTGTCCTTGCACTTGTGCAGGCAAGTGTTGAAGCAGGATAGGGTGTTCTTGAGCTATAGCTTGCAATTAAAAATCACTTGTATGAGTAAACATTGAGTTCGGTTAGACCATTACTCTGTGGATGTAGGCACATTGCCGAACCATGTTATATTTGGTGTTCTTGTGGTTTGCATTTGTTTGGATATATTGGAGTGCCATGGTGATGACAGGATAGGTGTGCACTATTTGGTATACCTGACCACTTTGTGGTGACGAGGTGGAAGTGCATACGACATTGTGTTTGCGTCACTGTTGATTGATACAGTGCCACCATTGTTGGGAATACCAAGGGTGAGTTACAACATTTGTTGGGAATGTTTTTGAGAAATTTTGTGACCCTGATTCACCCCCTCTCAGTGTCAACCTGGGAATATCAGGGTTGAACAGGTAGAGTTGTATCCATGTCATGAACCACAATCTTCTCGTCTTCCTCTGCCGTTACTTGCTGTTTTTGTGGCTAGATTGTTGTTGTTGTCTCTTTTGGATTTAAGTATATTTCGTTAACCAGTTCTTGAAAAAGAAACATCTGTCATATGTGAAGGCTTTATGGTACACAAATTTCTATTGTGATCAACTACACCCTTTCGCGCTTCCAACCATTATGGACCAACTTTAATGATGTCTGTGGTAGACTCAAACAACTCACTATAAGCACCATCAAAATATTGCGAAATAAAAAATTTGATGAATACATCGGCTTCATTTGTTTGAGACAAGACAACACCTCCACCACGGACTATGAAACAAAATTCTCACTTCTCCCTTCTCCCTTCATCTATAAAGAAAACAACAGTTCTTCCATTGGGCAAGCGAACTCCGGTCTTAAAAACATTGCTATCTGTTGAAATATGTAGATAGATCTTTTTACCTTTGTTTATTTCAGATTTTCATTATGTCGGTTTATGTAGGGGCACTTCTGTCCGAACAGTATTTATTCATTTGTTATTAATATAGCTGTGGCTGACCTGCGATAGACCATTCAGTTCTACCATAGGTCTCTTCCTCCATTGGGATTTGCGTGCATTCCTTCTCTTCTTCTTCCTATGCCTCTAGTCTGATTAACTAGTTTCTGATATTATAACATGGTATCAGAGCTTCAACAACCAGCTTCCCATAAGAGATCGATAGTTGTCAGGGTTTTCCCTGGAGATTGATCCTTGCAACAGTGATTGTGGTTGATGTAGACATCCAATCAGCAACTAGTCGCAGGTAGGTAGTAATAAAATCACTCCATTAATTATTGGAAGTAGGAGCAGCTATGGGTGGCTGCACACCACAAGGGGAAATCAAAAAGAGGCATCAGCAGAAAATCGAGGGGAAACTCTAATCTGATTAAGAGTGCTCTGATATACTTGACAGTCACTAGTTTGGCTCTGATGATGGTGAGGGTCTTAAGGACGTTCACTCCTACAGAAGCTTAGTTGGAAAGTTGTTGTACTTGACAGTCACTAGACCCGACATATCTTATGTTGTTGGGGTTCTCAGCCAGTTTATGCAATCCCCTTGTAAGTCTCAGTGGGATGCAGCCATTCAGGTTCTTCAGTATTTGAAAGAAGCCCCCGGGAAGCGGCTAATTTATCACCCAAATAAACATATGGAGCTTGTTGCCTACTCAGATGCAGATTGGGCAGGTTCGGCAAGTAACGTCGGTCTACTACAGGGTATTGTACGTTTGTTGGAGGAAATCTGGTTATTTGGCGAAGCAAGAAACAGACCATAGTTGCCAGATCTAGTGTTGAAGCAGAGTATAGAGCTATTATGGCCTATACCATTGCAGAGTTGATGTGGATTAGATCTCTCCTACTTGAGATGGGGTTTCCAGTTCCAACCCCTATGAAGATGTTTTGTGACAACCAGGCAGCCATCTATATTGCTAGTAATCCGGTCTTTCATGAGAGGACTAAGCATATAGAGGTGGATTGTGACTTTGTTCGCAGTGTCGTCTTGAAGAAATTGGTTGAGACACCGTTTGTCACTTCATCTGGTCAGATTGCTGATGTGTTTATGAAGTCCTTATTTGCTCCTGGTTTTCGGTCTTGTTGTAACAAGCTGAGCATGGGTGATATATATGCTCTAACTTGAGGGGGGAGTGTTGAAATAAGTGTTTATGAGGGCAGATAGGTCTTTTTACGTTTGTTTATTTCAGCTTTTCATTATGTCGGTTTATGTAGGGGCAGTTCTGTCCTAACAGTATTTATTAATTTGTTATTAATATAGCTGTGGCTTACCTGCGATAGAACATTCAGTTCTACGGCAGGTCTCTTCCTCCATTGGGATTTGCGTGGATTCCTTCTTTTCTTCTTTCTTCTTCCTATGCCTCTAGTCTGATTAACTAGTTTCTGATAATTATAACATTATCCATGGCCAGGTTAGGCTTTGATACCAAATAATGCAACTAGGGTTCTAGAACCCTCCTCTTGGGTTGCTATGGGCCCACCTTGAATGATAAAACTCAATTAATCAAGGAGTGTCATTTTCGTGATTTCGGGAATAGTTCAGCGCCCTAAATGTAAAGTAATAAGTGAACGGGCCAAACTGGAATTAAATCTTTGAAGTGGAGGGCTTTCTGAAATTTTAAATAAGAATGGGAATAAAATTGACTCGCTTTAAGAGATGAGGATTATTTGGTAAAATCAGGGAGAAGAGTGCTTGTTGTAAATTGCTAACTTAGGCTTCTTCAGCCTCTCAATAGAATTGGAAACGCAGTGAAACAGTGTTGATTTCAGATTAAGAGATCTTCCCCAAACAAGTTCAGTTTAATCTGAAATTTTAATGGAGGATTCCTAACCCACTGGGCTATGAAATCAACCCAACAAGTGATCAAATCTGAAGCCCAAAAATTGACAAGAGAATTATGAAACTTCACCTGGTGGTAAAATGGGGCCTGTTGAGGTTCCAGACTTTATTTTGTCAGCAGAGGGATTTGTAGGAGCCAAGAGTTTAGGGATTTGGTCTCCTTGGGAGGGAAACAAACCTCCAAACCTCAGTCGAACGTGAAGGTTTAATCGAGGTCTGAATTTTTGTCTCTCAACCCAATGGTATTATCAACGACAGGAGAAATAACAAAAATTGAAAAAGGAAAGAAAAATGAGAAACAGGAGAAGGAAAGAAAGAAGAATGAGAAACAGGAGAATGAAAGAAAGAAGATTTAACAGACGAAAGGAAGAAAGAAGAGATAAGAGAGAGCACCTGAGAGAAGGTTCAGAATCGCAGGGAAGGAGGACTGGGTCGAGGGGAAAGAGGAAGGGAGAAGAAACCGCACTGCCAATCGTTGGTCGCAACTCCAATCAAAATTTCATTTCAATATTCAATCCTCGTTAATCGATAAATACAATTGCATATAAATACTCTCCTAAAACTGGTATTGACTCCAGTAAAGAAACTGGAAAACAACTTAAACAAGGAAACTAATATCCTACTGGACCGAAACTAGATTTGGAACCGGTTCATCTCGGTCTAGGCTTCCAAACAGTCTTGTACCGGGCCAAGAAATTTCTACTGCGTAAGTAATAAATTTAGGTCATATTCTTCAAACAAAATGCAAGTACCAAGTTCCCAGATTCAATCGTTGCTTTAGTGGAAGGTATTTTCAATTGATATAGTGACGGAATACTCAAGATACAAATGTTACGTTGTAGCTGGAGCATGACATGTTGATAGCAACCTCGAATCTATTCATTATTTGCTGACCTTCTTGTCTTGCAGGCATATTCATGCATTTACCTTTAGCTTGGATTCCTCATCTATTTATGCTGATTTTAGTTGTGATTGTTGAGTATTTTATATGCAGATTGAATCTCATGACTACATGGCAAGACTTTTCCATGCAATAACCCGGTTCAACACTATCTTGATGGATTTCGACAAGGATATATGGGGATATATATCCTTAGGTTACTTTAAGCAGGTGAGTCATGTTGTTGTTGTTATTGTTGTTGTTGTTGTTGTTGAATCTTCAACTATACCTCATGGTATATCCTTGGATATGACTTTTCAGATAACCAAGGCTGGTGAGATCGGATCCTCGACTATGCCTCACAAAGTGAATCCTATTGATTTTGAAAATAGTGAGGGTAATCTGGGAGTGGCTCATGGAGTTCTTTCCCAACTAAGCATGAAATTATCTATTTCACGCTGGCAGGTAATAACTTAATTGGTTTCCTCCCCCCACCCCTCCTCTCATAAACTCTTCTTCATTCTCCTAGATGTTGGTTGTAAGTTGTAACCTTGAAGAGCCTCTTAAGTATTGTCTTCTTGAGCATATCAATTGAAGTTTGTGAAAGTTTTAGGACATTTCAAGTATGCATATTGCAAATTCCATGCTTGCAAGCGGTTGTTCCCCCTCCCCTGCCCGCCAAATTCTAATTGTATGGAGCATCTTTGTACAGCCTCTATGAGCCAAGTGCAAGGAGTGGCTTTTACTCGGCTGTTGATACAGCTGCTGAGTCATTTTAGCATCTTTTGAAGATTAAAAAAATAATTGCTCTTACTGTTTCTAAGTAACAGTTTGTTTGCTATTCAATGTTGTATGCAGCGTGATCTGACTGATTCAACAGTCCTAAGGAATGTGGGTGTGGGATTGGGGCATTCTCTTCTTGCCTACAGAAGTGCACTGCAGGGAATTACCAAACTTCAGGTAAGCTATAAATGCAAGATCTTATGGTGCTTTCTTCTACACTGTGCATCATTCTAGTAGCTTCTTGTGTTGGTTGCAAACTACTTTGCTTACAATAATAGTGTTTTCATATATTACTCATAATGATCCCAATTGTGGATTAAATTAATGTTTTCCTACTTCTTGAGAATTTGGATTTGACAAATTTTTCATGGGTCATTGAACTTGCAATAATTGGAATCATCTGTGAGGCTATTGTTTGATCAATTTACTTCATGAATTGCCCTGTTAGTATCTCCATGAAATTTTGGATTGGGTCAATTTAAATGGAATGGTGGATCATGTGAGGGTCGACATTCAGATTTCATTTTTTGTGCCAGTTAAATATCTGGTACATAACACTCAGATTCTAAACTGAATTATCTCAGTTAACCAATTTGATCTGGATTTCAGGTAAATGAAGCTTGCTTAAGTGAAGATTTAAACCAGACATGGGAGGTGCTTGCCGAACCAATACAGACTGTAAGCATTTCATATTGTTTTCTAAAATATATATATATTTTTCATAATACATGCTACTCAAAATGTTTGGTGCACCTTATTAGAAATCTGTTTCTAGAATGTGATGCAATGTGCACATTTCCTGCACGATGTCCCAGTGTTTCTACTAGTTCCTATGTGAGGTATAGGTACAAATGCAAATGAGTTTTATGATCAAAATTCATACATGAGAAAACTGGTAAGTATTGTTATGTACATTCAGGGTAGTCCACTAGTCCTGAGTGTAAGCGTTATTCACGTTAGTTCAAGCTTTACAATCTATATGCCTCTTATTGGTTATTCAGTAAGACATTAAGTTGATGATCCTGAAGCATAACCATCCAAATCTGATAGAATTTTGTAGCTGTTGCTCCTATTGTTAATCGGCCATGATGCATTTATGCAATGTTTGCCCTAGAAGATCTCACCATTGGAAAAGTTGGATCCTTTGAGTGGTAGGCCCCAGCTTTACATCTATATACGATGTTTTAGTACATTCAGAGGAGATGGCTATTCATATTACGAGCCTTGCATGTCCTTATTGTGTAAATTCTGTGAATAGTTGGAAGAGTTTAACTTTGACACATATCAGGAATCAGGTGAATTATTAGGTTTCTCCAGTTTCTCTTATTTTGTCCAATGGTCCTTGTAGAGTCCAGCCCATTCTTGAGTATCTCATGAGTTACTATTTCTTGTGTCTAGGTCATGCGAAGATATGGTATTCCAGAGCCTTATGAGAAGCTGAAGGAGCTAACCAGAGGAAGGGCAGTTAACAAAGAAAGTATACAAGAGTTCATTGAAGGGTTGGAATTGCCTGAGGAAGCAAAGTCTTATCTATTGAAGCTTACTCCTCATACCTATGTTGGAGCAGCAGCGGAATTGGCTAGAACGGCAGTGGAATTGGCTAGAGCGGATGTGGTAAATGGGAGTAAGGTCCTATAAATTGGCAGTTGACACCATGAGAGACGTTATAATCAGAAACCGCAATTTTCCGGGCTGCTTGCACATTTTGTAATGGTACTCAATATTTCCTTGTATTCCTTCACCAATTGACAAAACAGTTGTTGGAGGTTCAGTGATAGGTCATGGGAAAAGAAAAAGGAAAGTACCCTCATAAGATGAATAATTTTTGTTTTTTTGGTTAAATGAGAAGGATTATACATGCCTCCTGTGAGTAGTTAAATTGGTGGATTTTTGTTTTCATAGTTTACTGGTGACAATATCGACATGTTGAATCTTTAGATGATTTAATTTAGTTTCATTAAGTACTTTTGTGGCAATGACATAAGGTGTTCTGACAGAAAGTGGTGTCTGGATGTGAAAACTCTCCTGGCACCAAATTGGGATAACTGTCATCCAACTAGGTATTCTGATTTTCTTAGATCAAGCAGTTGGTTTACTCTGGTTTTTAGAATCATGCTTCAGATTCCTTGGTGCACAACAACGGCTACCGTTTGCAAGAAACAAAAATGCTAAATACCCAAGGTTCAATTAGTGCTTTTATTCGCACAAGGATTGTTAATTCATGTGTGTACCATCTAGGCACCAGCCACCAGCAGAGAAGCTCAGTAGGCACTTCAAGCTGATAAAAATGTCTTGTAGGAGGTATACATTGCTGGCTTTTTCTCGCAAGTCTAAATCTTCCCTTAGTTAAAGTTTCAATGGATCAATTCTAATGGAAGTTTAAGGAGTTATCAGCAAGGAGGAAGAAGAGAAGAAGAGAAGAGAAGAAGAGTTAGGAGAGAATCGGTTGTGTGTTGAGATTCTCCACACACAACTTACTTCATTAATAAACTCTTATAAATTACATAGGCCTCCCTAGGGAGGTAAAAGGAAATAAAACAAGAACAAGAAAAAATACAACTTAGTTATGTCTGCTAACAGGACAATGACAGAACTATCCTTATACAAGATACTCTAACAACTCTAACACTCCCCCTCAAGCTGGAGAATAAATGTCATACATTCCCAGTTTGCACAATAGGGTACTAAAGTGACTAGAAGGGAAACCCTTGGTGAAGATATCAGCTACTTGATCATCAGTCTTCACAAAGAGAGTACAAATGCACTCAGAATCCAACTTCTCTTTGATGAAGTGACGATCAACCTCAATATGCTTGGTTCGATTATGTTGAACCGGATTATGGGCAATGCTTATGGTAGCTTTGTTGTCACAATAAAGTCTCATTGGCCCTTCAGTTGTAAAGCTCAAGTCTTGAAGAAGCCTCTTCAGCCACATAAGCTCACACTCCATGAGCCATGGCTCTAAACTCTGCCTCTGCACTGGATCTAGCTACAACTGGTTGTTTCTTGCTCCTACAGGTAACTAGATTATCACCCACAAAGGTACAGTATCCAGAAGTGGATCTCCTATCAGAGACTGAACCAGCCCAATCAGCATCTGTGTAGCCTTCAATCTGCAAATGGTCATGCCTAGCAAATAGAAGACTTTTTCCTGAACAGGATTTCAAATATCTAATGATGCGATACACTGCATCCAGATGTCCACTCCTGGAAGCATGCATGAACTGACTCACTACCCCAACTGCATAGGAGATGTTGGGTCGAGTCAAGGAGAGGTAGATTAGTTTCCCAACTAATCTTTGGTACTTACTTGTATCTATAAGAGAAGAGCCACATTCATCACCAAGTTTATGATTCGGATCAATGGGGGAAGTAGCTAGTTTGCACCCCAGCATCCCTGTCTCCTTTAGAAGGTCCAAGACAAATTTCCTTTGGCAAATGTTGATTCCTTTCCTTGATCTAGATACTTCAATCCCCAAGAAATATTTTAAGAGTCCAAGGTCTTTGATCTCAAACTGTTTGGCCAGATAAGACTTCAATTTGTTTATCTCAGCAACATCATTCTCAGTAACCACAATGTCATCAACATAGACAATGAGAGCGGTAACTGTACCATTACTCCTCCTGATAAACAAGGTGTGGTCAGCTTGACTCTGAGAATACCCATTCTTGAGGATGGCTTGTCTAAATCTCTCAAGCCTGGCTGGACTGCTTGAGGCCATAGAGAGCTTTCTTCAAGAAACACATTTTCCCTTCAGCTGAGGGACACTTAAGACCAGGTGGAGGCTGCATGTACACTTCTTCTGCTAAGTCTCCGTGAAGAAATGCATTTTTCACATCTAATTGGTAAATTGGCCAATCTTTATTGGCTGCCACTGAAAGAAGGACCCTGATGGAGTTATGTTATGTTTGGCTACAGGGGCAAAAGTTTCCTGGTAGTCAATGCCATACACCTGACTATACCCTTTTGCAACCAGCCTAGCTTTGTACCTTTCCACTGTACCATCGGATCTATACTTGATTGTATAGACCCATCTGCATCCAACTGGAGTTCTCCCCCTGGGAAGATCAATAAGTGTCCAAGTATTGTTCTTCTCTAGAGCCACCATTTCCTCAATCATTGCTTGCATCCATTTTGGATCGGATAAGGCCTCTGTGACATTTTTTGGAAAGGAAGAAGACTCTAGAGCAGTGAAAAAACAATACCTGTAGGAGAAATGGAGTCATAGGAAACAAACTGGACTATGGGATTAGTACAGGCCCTCTTCCCTTTTCGCACTGCAATGGGAAGATCTAATTTAGAAGGAGGGGAATTACCTAACTGAGGAGGATGAGACTGAGGATGTGGATCCAAAGAGGGGTTTTGGCAGGGTCGCTTGTACCATGGTTGCTTCCCTTTTTTCCTTCAACAAGCATTCACCCCTTGTGAATACACCATCTTCTTTGAATCTTATTCCCTGGTATTCCTTTTTTCTGCTAGCATCACCATCACTACTAGCATCAATATCAACAACACCATCTACTTCTTTGTACTTTCCAATATCAAATAGGAATGGGGAAGTGGAGGTAGGCAAGGAAGATAGAAAGAGAATGACATCAGCATTCTGTTTACTGCTAGTACTCTCCCCCTGAACAGAATGTTGAGGGGAAGAAAAATAAGGAATGGGCTCAAAGAAGGTGACATCTTTGGAGAGAAGTCGCCTGCGGGAAGGAGGATGGTAGCACTTATACCCTTTGGTGGAATCAGAGTAACCCAAGAAGATGCACTCGAGAGCTTTGGGATCAAGCTTGGTATGTGCTGATTTGTTGAGATGAACATAACAAACACAACCAAAGACTCAGGGAGTTAAGGAGAAAACTGAGGACTGAGGAGAAAGGAGCGCCAGGGGGGACTGGGAGCCAAGGAGTGGAGTGGGCATCCGATTAATAAGAAAGGCAGCAGTAAGGAGTGCATCAGACCAGAAGGTCTTAGGCACATGTATACTAAAGAAAAGACCCCTGGTGACTTCCAGCAAATGGCGGTTTTTGCGCTCAGCCACCCCATTTTGCTGCGGGGTGTCAACACGAGCCAATTGATGGATGATACCATTATCGGTAAAGAACTGTTGGAGCCCCCCATACATGTACTCACCCCCCTTATCAGACCTAACAAGTTGGATTCGAGTACCAAACTGAGTACAAATAAGTTGATAAAAATCCTTAAAAGCATCACACACATCACTCTTCTGCTTCAACAAAACAAAGTAACGAAATTCAGACAAAGAAGTAGTAGGGGAAGGCCCCCAAACATCAGTATGAAGAAGAGCAAATGGTGCAGTAGATCTATTACCACGATACGGGTAAGAAGTACGACAATGTTTAGCAAAAATACAAGATTCACATTGAAAAACATAAGATGAAGGGAAAGAAGTAAACAAGTGGGGTAATTGTCTCCTCATAACAACAAAAGAGGGATGACCCAAACGGTGATGCCAAAGCATAACAAACTCCAAAGTACTACGATCGCTCCGACCACAAACATAGGCTGCAGCTATAGATTGAGCAGGTAACCGTGGCTCAAGAAGGTAGAGTCCTCCTTTCTCAGTCCCATTGCCAATAACCCTCTTTGTCTCCAAATCTTGAAATACACAATAGGAAGGAAAGAAAGTGATACAACAATGTAAGGATTTGGTGAGATGACTCACAGATAATAGGTTAGTAGCAAAATCAGGAACATAAAGGACAGACTCAAGGGAAATAGAAGGAGTAACTCGCACATTACCTTTACCAGAGACAGAAGAAAGGGAACCATCATCAACCCTTACCTTGTCCCGGTCAGAGCAAATGGAGTAGGAATCAAAGTACTGTGACATACTAGTCATGTGATTAGAGGCTCCAGAGTCAATGATCCAGGTAGGTGTAGTAGAAGGGGCAGATGAGACCTGCAGAGCTGAGGCAGAAGTAGAAGAGCCTCCAGAGATAGAGGCAGTAGCAGACCCTCCAAGGTGAGACATCAGCCGACGGAAGGCTGCAATATCATCCTGTGAGAGGGAATCAGGAGCCGGCTGAGGTCCAGGTGGGTCAGACTGAGATGTCACAGTGTGAGCCTGAGCTCCCCATTGCTTACCTCCACGGGTACTAGATGAACCACCGCGCATACCAGGGGGCTGTCCATGTAGATCCCAACACCTGTCCTTGGTGTGCCCAAGCTTGCCACAATGATCACATTTGAATCGCTCATGGTGATCTCCACAAGGTGGCCCTTGGCCTTTCCCCCCACTTTTCCAATCCCTGTGGGAACTAGAAACTAGAGTAGATCTCTCAGTGGAGGGTGCAACATCCATAGTGGTCCTCCTGGTTTTCTCACTTTGCAAGTAGCTGCACACTTCATCCAGAGATGGAAAGGGAGACCTACCTAAGATTTGCAGGCGAAGAGGCTCATACTCCGGGTTAAGGCCACCCAACAAAATAAGGATCCTTTCCTTTTCTTGGCTCCTGTAGACCTTTGCCTGATCAATAGAATTGGACAACTGAAGGTTGTAATAGTGATCATACTCCTCCCACAAGCTAATAATAGAGTTGTAGTACTCTGAGATACTATTATCACCCTGCTTCATATAGATGATCTTTTGGAGGATTTGATACACCTTTGTTGCAGCTCCAACTCTGTCAAAAACTTTGGAGACACTGTCCCAGATATCTTTCGCAGTCTCCTTACTCATAAACCTCCTACCTATCTCAGGTTTCATGAAGAATATGAGCCAAGTCATAACAGTAGAGTTCTCAGTCTCCCACTTTAGATAACCTATATCAGTAGTAGCAGGAGCTGTGATAGACCCAGTAATGTATCCCAACTTTCCCCTACTGCGGAGGAACTTCACAAACCGGGACCAATCCAAGTAGTTGGTGTTATCCAACTTCACAACAGAAATTTGGGTGTTGGGATTGTTAAAGGAAGATATGGTTGGGAACCCACTCTTTAAGTTGCCAGCTACAATAGGCCCACTGACTTCAGAATCTTGTCCAGACATAGTAGACATAATAGACAAACACTTCAACAACTAACACAATGTTTTTGCTCAAGTGGGGAGTATACTCAACCCAAACAAGTAGGCAAACCAATACACAAATAGTGCAAAATCAACCAAACCACTAGGCTGAGACCAAGCCTAGAAAACAATAGGTATATAGAGAGCAAAAAACAAGCATAAAAAAGGCCAAAGCCATCTAACAATCAAGAAACTTCAGTTCATAACATCCAACAAGAGTACCATGATGTACACATTACATGCTCAACAACAAACAAGCACCCGATGCACAAGCTTCAAAAAATCAGGCAAACATGAAGCAGAAACAGAGCTGCTAATACCTGTGCAGCAGTAAAAAAGACAGCAGCAGCCTTCCAATCTTCCACCTTCAAGAACAAGCTCTTAGGGCTTCAAAACAATACTCCCATACGACTTGAATGAGTCAGGTTTCAAGACAAACCAATCTGCCAAAGGCTGCATCTAACCTGAAATAGCCCACTGCTGGTGGAAAAACAGAGGTTTCTGCCAATGCTTCACAACATTTGGGAGCTAAATACCCTTCCTCTCAACAACCAAGAAGTTAGGGGTCTGCTACAGCTTCCCTAGGCGATTCAAAAGTACCAGGTCTCACTCCAAGAGATGGAGGGAAGAAGGAAAAACAAGAGAAAAGCTTCAGAGGCTGACGGTAACTGCGCAGACATCTTCCAAGGCTTCAAAACACTTCTGCAGCTCTTAAAACTCCCTCCATATGGACTTGGTTTGAAGAATACTACTCTCAAGACTGTGGGAAGTATAGTATTTCACATATATAGCCTCTAATGGAACCCCCTTTACATTTATAGGGTTCCAAAGAGAGGAGAAGACAACCACTGAGCTGAGCCGACTCTTAAACCAGAGATGCTTGCTCTGATACCAAGTTAAAGTTTCAATGGATCGATTCTAATGGAAGTTTAAGGAGTTATCAACAAGGAGGAAGAAGAAGGGAAGAAGAGGAGAAGAGAAGAGAAGAAGAGTTAGGAGAGAATTGGTTGTGTGTTGAGATTCTCCACACACAACTTACTTCATTAATAAACTCTTATAAATTACATAGGCCTCCCTAGGGAGGTAAAAGGAAATAAAATAAGAACAAGAAAAAATACAGCTTAGTCATGTCTTCTAACAAGACAATGACAGAACTACCCTTATACAAGATACTCTAACAACTCTAACACCCTTGTGGACAAAGGCTTTGTTTCACATCTCTCTCTCTCTCTCTCTCACTCTGTTTGTTTTCCCCTTTTAGGTTGTTGTAATTTATTACCTAATTTCATTGTCGATGTTGGAGTTCGTCCTGTAAGAAGAAATCACTGGTCAGCTTATACTGAGGATGATCCATTTATTTTAGTGTAAAAAAGATGCATCATTTTAATAGCTATGATTTCAAGGCCTCAATCTGATTTCACTTGTCTACACTACCTGTATTGATGCATCTTCCCTTAATATAAGTATGTGAGACTTGAAGATGCAGCAACTTGATTCTGGTGGATGCTCAGAGACTCAGAGCACTACCCACCAGGAAACAAATAGATTAACAGGAAGAACACCAAATAAAGGACTGTCAATTTCTTATGTGGGTTTGTCATGCTAACATCAATCTGATATGGGTGGCATTCTCATTCGTAGAGCTTGGATTCATGCTGTAAGAGTATAATTTCCGCAATATTTGAAATTAGGTGCTTGCTGTTAGTTATGAAAAAACAACCCATAGATGAGTGGGTAAAGGGGAAATGATTATTTGATTTAGTTCAACATATCCGTGCTTCAAATCCACATTTGAGCTTCAAATTGTTTTATCTCTTCAACCTTTGGGTTGATATCAAAACTGCTTTCTTTGTTTCCATTCTAGACTTTGCTCGTTTGTAACTTATTAGGGGCTGTTTGACAATGTTTTTATTCCAAATTAATATTTTTGAGTCAAAAATTTTTTTTTTTTTTAAAATTTTTGCCATTAAGAAAGAACAGTAACACAGGTGGAATCCATATTAATAGAAGTATTTATTCTGCTTGCACTAAATTACATAAAATGCTATTCTGCACATATTTTCACTACTCGTATTTGAGAATACTAG
Organism: Telopea speciosissima; assembly: GCF_018873765.1. Classification (NCBI taxonomy): domain Eukaryota; kingdom Viridiplantae; phylum Streptophyta; class Magnoliopsida; order Proteales; family Proteaceae; genus Telopea; species Telopea speciosissima. The sequence goes on from NC_057917.1 coordinate 17,279,911, forward strand.
TTTAGCCATCCAAGTAAGATTGTTGAATATATCAATCAGACATGTGTGGTGGCGGTGGAGGTGGAGGGTCGAGAGTTCGTAATATTGGGCCCTTTGTTGTAAGGTTTGTCTCTTTTTTTGAATCTTTTTCAAATTGCTCATCAAATAGCCACAATTGTTCTTTTTTTTTTCCTACCGGGTTTGTTTAAAAAAAGCATAAAAATAGATCGAACAACATTGGGTTCAGTTTGGATTATGTTTAGAGTCCATTTTGATCTAGAGTTGTTACACTAAACAAAACATTTATGAGTCTCTTTATTTGGTTTATAATCAATGTCTTCTTTCTGATTAAACCCTTTCGCCACAAGTCGGGCCTTGTATCTCTCAATGTTACCAATAGAGTCTCTTTTGGTTTTATAAATCCATTTACATCCCACATGGATGGCTCCTTCTGACAGCTCAAGAATATCATAAACTTGATTCTTTGCCATAGAATTCATTTCATCCTTCATGGCATTAAGCCATAAAATGGAATCTGTACAGCTCATGATGTGTGAGAATGATGTTGGATCTACTTCAAATCTATCATCAACCTCACAATTTGATGAAAATTAGAAGAAATTACAAGTGGCGTGCTTTTACCACCACTGTTGGGACTTTATCTGGGAACATGTTGTGGATTTTGTTCGCTCTTTCTTCCTCTCCGGGGAACTTCTCTCCGGTTGTAACCATATTTTATTTTGTATGATCCCCAAGAAAGATAATGCGACTTCGGTTGCAAATTTCAAACCTATTAGCCTCTGTAATGTCAGCTACAAAATTTTGGCTATGATTTTGGCCAACAGACTTAAGCCCCTCCTACCCTCCTTTATCTCTCCTTTTCAATCTGCGTTTGTTTTCGACCAGCAGATAGGGGATAACATTGCCATTGCATAGAAAATCTTTATTTACTTGAAAAACCATAAAAGGAAAACTGGCTTTGCTGCTATCAAGCTTGACATGTCTAAAGTCTATGATAGAGTTGAATGACAGTTAATTTCTAATCTCTTCAGGTTTCTAGGGTTTGATGAACATTGGATTTTTCTTGTGCTTTATCTTATTTTCACTACGTCCTTCTCTTTCAAAATTCAGGGTAGTTCTTTTGGTTACCTCAAACTTCAACGGGGTTGCAACAAGGCTGCCTCCTAAGCCCCTACCTTTTTCTGTTAAGTATGGAGGTCCTCTCCAGGTTACTTGATGCATTTATGGAGATTGGACTTTTCAAAGGAATTAAAGTCGCCCACATTGCCCCTGAAATCTCCCACCTGCTCTTTGCCGATGACACTTTCATTTTTTGTCGAGCAACTGAGGATGATTTTTCAACAATAAAATCCATACTTGACCTCTTCTCAGACATCACTGGATAAGAAGTCAACTTCAATAAATGTGATATTTTCTTCAGTAAGGGAGTGTCCTTGAACCACAAAAAACACTTGTGCTCTTTACTTCATATGAAGGAGATGACCCCCAACTCCATCTACCTAGGGACAAAACTATGCTACTCTAGATCTAAGCACAAAGACCTACTCCCTTTGGTGGACCGTGTTCACTCTAAACTTTCTACTTGGAAAGCTAGCCTCCTCTCTTTTGTTGGAAGACGGGTATTGATCCAATCAGTCCTGGCATCCACCCCCTCTTACCACATGTCCCATTTTCTTCTCCCACAAAGAACCTATAAGGAATTGGATAGCAACTATCTAAGTTTCTGGAATAATGACCACAGGGACAGGAAAAACTGCCACTTAATTGGATGGGATACAATCTGCAGGCCTACCGCATTGGGAGGCCTAGGACTGCGGAAATCAACGGTCCATAACAAAGCCTTAATACTCAAACTAGGTTGGAGATTGCTGACTGAACCTTCTTCTATTTGGGCCAGAGTATTAAAGGCTAAATATTTCCCAAGATCCTCTATTTTTGACCCCAAGACTGCCCGTAAAAGAGGGTCTTGGACTTGGAACAGTATTGCCAAGGTACTCCCAGACTTGAAGAACATATCTTATTGGCATATAGAAATGGTGAGTCTACCTCATGTTGGTATGATCGGTGGATTCCATCCACATCAGGTAACTCCTCCCCCCAGGTTATTCATCCTTCTCCCAATTTTACATTTGTCTGTGATTTATTGCATAATAATACCTGGGATCGTTCAAAGTTGCTTGCTTGTTTCCAACCTTCATCTGTACATGCCATTCTTAGACTTAATTTATCATAGAATGAAGATTCTTGGAGGTGTACTTTAACTAACAATGATTGCTTCTCAAAGAAGGCTGCCCATTTCATTTCCAACACTTATGCCCTCAACCCTTCACTATCCAAATGGTGAAAGTTTTTTTGGAAACTAAACATTCACCTACGTTTTAAAATCTTTTTTTGTTGTGTTTTACATGCAGGGATCCTTATCCGTGGCACCCTTTTCAAATGGATGGCTGTCGAGCCTCAATGTGTTCTCTGTGGCTCTTGTGTTGAGTCCATATGACATCTATTCTTATCTTGTGATTGGACTAAGATTGTCTGGGCTTCTGGTCCTCTTGGACTGAGAACTGAGCATTTCTCTGTCCCATCTTTCATCCACCTTATTGCATCTTTGCGTGGCTCCCTTCATTTGGATACTGTTTCGTTAATTTGGTTTTTTTTTTATTTTCATTATCACTTGTTATTTCATATGGAATGTAAGGAACAAAGTTATCATGTGCAATGTTCAAGCTGACCCTCGGGTGGTCATCAACAATGTATTACGATGGATGGCAGATATGGATCTCACCCCCCTTAAAGGAATTTGCCCATTACCCATACAACCCCTTTAGTACAAAGTGGCCCTTACTTTGCTAAATTTAATTTGGACATATCTGGTTTGCTAGTCGTAGGAATTTATGAACCAGATCTTAATTTAGCAAGGTGGACTTATTATATTTTGATAGATGGTCAGAGTGTCCTAACAGATGCAGGTAGACTTCCAACGCAGGATGCAGTAGAAGCGAGCTTTTTGGACAGTTGCAAGGCTGGGAGAAAGCACAACATGCAAACATCAATATTAGGAAGATATAGTTATGCAATACAAAACTGTTTGACTTTCTAACATTTCAATCCCCATCCCCTTTACCCTGGAACATCCTATCCCTCTTTCTTGGCCTAGTAGAGGCAACTGAAAACTTTGCTAATTTAGTTTTTAAACTGTACAGGAAGCATAGTTACGACACTAAACAGATGTACACACCCTCTTATCTTGGTTAATACAGTTTTTCTTTTCATAAAAAAAAAAAAAAACTCTTTAGGATCTTCTTAATTTTATTGTTCAATTTCTATGTCCTCATTTTCTACAGTAGGAGGATGAACAATAAGCTCAGCAGCAAAAGGTTCAGTAAGAACCACATTGTCATGATGTGCTGGTTCACTTGATAATGAACCCATATAAACAATGATTGGAGGAATAATGATTCCTCCACTTTCTTGTGCAGGAGATGGAACCTGAACTGGTTGTTTATGAAACTGAATGTTTCGTAATTTCGAACTCCCACTGTTATTGTCATCCTCTAGAAATTTGGCATTCTTAGATTCTACAATAGTAAGTGAATGGTATGAACAAAAAAACTATTAACCCTTAGACCTATTTAGATAGCCAATGAAAAAATCACTGACTGTCTTAAGGTCCAATTTCCTTTCATGTGGGCTGTGCATCCTAACTTCAACTGGACAACTTCATACACGTGTATGTAGGACTGCAACAGAGTCGGGTTGGGCCGGGCTTTATAGAACCCTAGTCCAACCCTAAGTCCCCTTAGCTGGGCCCAGGCCTGACCCAACCCTAACTCAGGGCCAGAAAAATCCAACCCTGACCCACCCTCAGGGTTGGGCCGGGCTGACCTTAATTGGCCCTGATCATGGGGAGGGGGAAGGAAATGTATGGGCTGTAATGGACCGAGGAGAAAATTATCAATTTTACAAAAAATAACATTGTAATAAAATGTATTATATCACTTTACTGTCTTCATATATAATATATTATATAATAAAATGTGGATGACGTTTACCATTTATAATATTTATTGTTATACCCGCACCCAAACTATATCTTAATTCTTTGGACCACGTTGAACCTTCACTGGTAGATGTTGCGGCGTTGTCAACGGTCAATACCTGTGATTGCGGGTCGTGACAGTCAAGGAGTTAATTGGAATAAAAAGGGTAAAATTTTGATCTGATGGACGATGTGACCACGTGAAGGTGAACATTTAATCCTTAAATATCATGTGTATGTGCTCCCTTCGTAACCCTCGAAAGGTGGGCCAAAGCCCAAAATTTATTACCTTGGGTTTACCCTATTTTTGGTGGACTGGACCTTGAACTGGACCCGGTGGTGAGTCCATACCTATCATATGATTTATTGTGGATAAGGTATCGTGGGCTCCATCATCTTCTTTTGTATTTTAGTGTGAGGTTTTAAAATATCTTAGGGATCCATGCATACTCATTATTGCTTTTTTATAACTATATTTGTGAAAATTACGAATGTATGCGTTATGGATGTGGCTTGTTAATGTCTTCATTATGCTTATAATTGGTCTGTTATGCACCGTGTTGTGCTGGTACTCGGTACAAGATGGTATAGGATGTCATGTGCCGGAATACCTCTCGATACGATAGTATCATATTGCATCATACAGTTAGTGCTATTATATGGTCTGTCATGCGCCGTGTTGTGCTGGTACCCGGTACAAGATGGTATGGGACGTCATGTGCCGGAATACCTCTCGACACAATAGTTCATATAGAATGGTTAGGATTTTCGATCCCCTTACCAACAGGGGTTTAGGTGTTGGGTAACCAAGGCTACCTATGGTGCCTGAGGAGTGATACAAGGCCAGGTCAGGTGAGATCATTGGTTATCGAGGTTTGCCTCTGGGTGGCGAGTGGCTTCTATCGGCGTGAGCTCCCTTGTAACAATTGAGGTTTCATCGACGGTGATAAGATAAGTGATCCATGATGTTTCCCGAGTTATTGCAGTAGCAAGTACCTAGTGACTTAGATATGCTTGCTAGGTGGATAAATGGTTAATAATTCATGCATCATGGACTATATGTTATTGCTTGTATGTTCCCCATCCCCTCACTGGGCTCAGTGGAGCTTACCCCTCTTTGCACAACCTTTTTAGATGCATTGCAGGTGATGTTTTGATAGAAATTCATGTGGCTCTTTCTCTTGGATGTATTTTGCTCGGTGTTGCTGACGTGCAATCGATGATTTATATCTATGATGTTGATAAGATGTTGATGACTATACCAATAGGGCACTTGGATCGAGATACTTATTTCTTTATTTCTTTTTAGTTTAATCAATTGTATGGTATAAACTCTCTAATAATTACTGTTTGTTCTTAATTTTAATTAACTTCTTGAGAAATGATGTAATATATTATTTGTCTATCACATAGACTTTTGAACGCTTTTATTATTGTAAACGCTTCTTTTATTTTGCTCGAATATCGATTTACTTTACATGATATTGTATAATAAAACCTAGGCAGAAGACTAGATAGGCGTGAAAGTCGAAAACATCAATAATAAAACAACAATAATATGAAACAGTAATGATGAATTAGCGTTCCATTCGTAGATTCAGCTTAATTATATAGACCTACCCTTGAGGCATCCACTAAGATTGAATTTTCTAAAATTCAATTGGGTTTCTTGTTATTCTTACATAGAAGGAAATTAATAAACTACTCCAACTTAAACTAATAAATGTAAAGAGCATAAAACATAATAAAGGTGGGTCATGGCCCCTAAGCCTAGCTTCATGTCATTGTCATTGCCAACTAGGTTCTAGTACTCTTTCCTTATGATTTCCCTCTCTACTTTTGATTTGTTGTATGTGTATATGTGAAGACTCTCTAGACTTGGATTTCTCTTTCACGCTATGAAACCTACTAAATGTGCGTGATGGGTTGAGAATTATGAACAGATATTTATAATGGTTCACACCCGTTCAGATGAAAATTTCTCCCCTCCCTGTGATGAGGCTTCAGATGCCTCAGACACGGTTGTACCACTCGTCCGTCCTACCCAAGCAATGCAACGTGATGGTAATACTGGGGAGTATGTTACGAATCATGAGACAAGAACAGTGGGCCTTTATACAAACCATGAATGCCTAATTCCTAGCGGTAATGCGGGCTGGAGAAAGGCAACCAGTGCTTCCTGCACAAGTACCACCTCCTGTACCTACTGCTCAACCTTCCCTCACTACTGATGAGGTTATCTTCATAGTGAACGATATGGTGATGAGTTTTCAACAATAACAAGACAAATATGTGGAGGATATGTTGGCAGCCTTAAGAAGGTAATAACAAGAGTTCATGGCCAGCGTGAATGCACGGATCCAATCAGCACAACAGACACAGACCGTGTTAGGTGGAATTCCTTCGTAGTTGTTGCATCATCTACAAGCGATGCACTTCAAGATAAACCTATACCGCCACCTCGAACTCAAGGATCTAAGAAGAAACCTTTGACCTCATGAGAGTCTGAGACACCTAGTAAGGCTCCCAAAGGACCCTATCCTAATTCGACTCTAACAAGCTCTGGTGGAAGGGATGTAAACCAACCTGGCCAAACGACACAATTTACAGTTACCCTTCAGTCGTCTAGGCCAAACTTCTAGTGTTACGATTGCAATCTGCTGGGGCATACAGCCAAGGTTTGCCCATATCATGGAGCCAAGTATGTGTCAGATCCACATGTCACATATCCTGAGTAGCCACAATAGGACGGTAGGTCCCAAGGCAGCTTTTCACCTTGATTGTAGAGAAGACAGAGTCAACACCGGGCACCGTAATAGGTACCTTATCTATACCTATGACCTGTGCATGCGTTATCTTTTGGGGCTGCGTTCTCTTAGCTGCCGGCTGAGGTTGTTAAGAATCACTTAGTACTTAGTCTGACTGTCGATGAGGGATTCACCGAAGGACTTGTTACTTAGTCTAGTGGTTGGAGAGGAGGTTTTACCTTTCTCTTTCATGCTGCGTAGGCACGTAGTTGAGCTTCGGTAAAGTTATACAGCTGCAAACCGATGGATTAAACTTTTCAATCCCAAAGCTTATTTGGCGTATGGTATTGTGTCAGGTGTTGGTTTTGTAGTCTTGCGTGGGTAAGAGTATGAAAATTGGAACTGAAGAATTTGACAAAATTTTACTCAACAATGGATATGAGTGGAGTAATGGGTCACCAAATGTCCCCTCCATATTGGGAGTAAACAGTAGGGATTCCATCAATATTCCAATTCATTCTAAAGTTGAGTTAGGTATTGGAGAATCAGAAGTGAAAGTCTTCAAAGTAAAAGCCTTGTAAGAAAAGTAGTACAGATCTATGCCATACAAACCCAAGAACCTAATCCCTCTATCCTTTTATAAAATACAGCAAAGTCAAAGATTTAATCCTTAAACTATAAAAGGGTAAGACCTACAAAATTTTGTTAAAAATAGAAATATTTATACTTTGACCAAATGGAATCATAAAATGAAGTTTTAATGCTATTCTATGTATCGAACATGGTACACTGTTATAATAAGTAAGAAGAGTGTAAATGAAGAGAATAAAGGGAACTTGCATGTTTTGGATGCTGAAATCCTAGTAAGGTATATAAATAAGACTAACAACCCCATGTGCAAAACTTTTAAGTCATTTTGCAAAAAATAAAAATAAATAAATAAATAAATAAAAAAGAAGTAAATTTAGAGGTGAAATCCTTGAATCATAAGTATAAAATACTTAAGAAGATAAGGAAGATGAGATTGGTTTGGTGATGTTCAAATGTCACCACTAACCTGAAACTATAATGCTAACATATGCTTAGGATACGATATGTCATATAAAAGAAAAAAAAATCCAACTTAGAGTATGCTAGCAACTTTATTATGTACCTTTTTAAAAGAAAAAAAAAATCTGATTTTGATTGGTGAAGCAGAAGACGTGTAACGTATACAACTTGTATAAAGTTATAGTGACACAATTAAAATCCTACATTGACAATCCAATCTGTATATAACCAAGAAAATTTAGAATTAAACCTTGGGTTGGGTTTCTTTCTTAAAACCTTGTCTAGATTCTTGGTTTGGAAATGCAAAGTCTATGAAAGTAGTATTATATAAACCTTATATAGCGTAAATAGGTTGATGTTATGCTGCAAACAATTCCTAATATAAACAAAACCATAATAGTAGATTTTGAGAAAGGACTTAGGTTTATCAATTTCTACCCCAAGCTTGAGGACATAGCTCTAAATACTTGGAGTCAAACAAACACTTGCACAATGAATGATCAATGCAAACTAAAGGAAAGAATCAAGCCTCATTTAAGTAAAATTATGAGAAAAAAGAAAAGTACCAATACATTATAACTTAAGTGCAAAAAATTCTGAAATCAGTAAATGGATGATCTAGGCAGTATACATCAATCTCCAATGATAGGATTGATGTCTTTTGTGTTTGTTTCTTTTATAAAAGACAAGGATTATGAAAGACTTGACCTAGAGTAGGGGGCTTTTCCTCAAAATTACTTAAAACCCTTGGTGAACATGCTAAGAAACATGAAGTCAATGCTAAACAAATCACACATAGAGCAAATGGGTCAAAAGTCAATCAAAAATAATGTACCAATAGGAGATAAAACACAGCAGCAAGAAATTTTGCAAACTAAGAATTATAGGTTTCGACCTTAAGTTGAGACCATAGTTTGAAATGCTTAAAACTAAAATGAAATGCTCACAACGACTTTAATTGATGAAAGAAATTGAAAAGTAAACATAAGACCATGTCGAATTCGGGTAGAGAATGAGAATCATTGTACGGTTAGGGATTTCCCAAATTTGACTTAGATTGATGGTTTAGATTGACTACACTATTTTAAAGCTGATTTCTGATTTTTATTACATTGAAAACTACTCTGCATTAAAGTAATTTCTAATTTTGTTGCATTGGAACCCATTCTGTTTTAAGACTAAGGTTCTAATTTTTCCTTACTTTGAAAACCTATGGTGTGTTAGAGTTTTGGAGCTATATTTCGGACCCAAATCCCAAGACCCAATGTAGGTCAGATTAGGATGAGATTTTGGGGTTTTTGACCTTCTAGGAGTGAAAATAGATTCTGAGTTGGACCCATTTTGAGGTTGCTTGCTGTCGTGATTGAGAAACTTTCATATGTTCATTTTTGTCTTTTCTGTCAGAGTTGAGCTCTTCCTCAATCACTCTAACTCTGTCCAAAATTCATGAACACAGTTTGGGAGTATGTGAGTGCTACCTAGTGTAATTTTGACCAAGGTTTCAGCCTATTGTGACTGGTGAACCTTATGTTGATTTTTGAGAAAGTAGGGTCCTGGTTTGGAAGAGTAAAATCTGTGACTGAACTGCTAAACCAAGCCTCCATAATACAAATAAGTCGGGACATTACTACAAACAATGCCTTAATAAATATACAAAGCATGACAACAGAATTTGCTACAACTTTGGATTATAAATTTTTGATCTCAAACTTGATGATAACTTGGGCTTTTCTAAATCAAATATAAAGCATGCATTAGCATGTTAGATGCGTATGGATTTAAAAGAAAGAAAAACACAAACCTAGTCCATTACATGTATGAACAAAGAGAAATTGAAAATGAACCCAAGATAGTAAAATCTAGAAATTTATAAAGTTGAAAATTGGGTTGGGAAGTGAAAACTTTAATTTTTAAGATTGAAGTTTTAGCCAAAAAAATTCGTCGGATCTTCGATCAGATCATCTCCCAGGAAGATTCAACCGAGAATCCTATTAGGCGAACACCTTTGTTTTGACCCTTTTTGTGGGGCCAACTCGTTCCTAACCTTTATGACTCGTCTATTGTACAATTGTGGACGAGGTACCCCTCTCTTTTCAACTTACAAGGTACAACAAATTTCGGGGATGAAATTTCTTGTAAGGTTGGGGGAATGTTATACCCGCACCCAAACTATACCTTAATTCTTTGGACCACGTTGAACTTTCACTGGTAGGTGTTGCAGCATTGTCAACGGTCAATACCTGTGATTACGGGTCGTGACAATCAAGGAATTAATTGAAATAAAAATGGTGGAATTTCGATCTGATGGGCGATGTGACCGCTTGAATGTGAACATTTAATCTTTAAATATCATGTGTATGTGCTCCCTTCGTAACCCTCGAAAGGTGGGCCAAAGTCCAAAATTTATTATCTTGGGTTTATCCTATTTCTGGTAGACTGGACCCTAAACTGGATCCGATGATGAGTCCACACCTGCCATATGATTTATTGTGGATAAGGTATCGTGGATCCCATCATCTTCTTTTGTATTTTAGTATGGGGTCTTAAAATATCTTAGGGACCCACTAGAGATAAATAAGGATTTTAGAGTTATGTGGATAATTCAACTATCCACTCACCTATTACAAATATCTTAGGGACCCATTAAAGACAAATAAATTTTTTGGATTTATGTGGATTAATCTATTAATCCACTTACTTTATCACTTTTGCTAAACTAACCTATCCACTCACAAACTATTTGGCACCCACTCACTAACCTTATCTCTTCTAACCTAGCCAAATCGTGGAGGTGTGGAGAGAAAGGAAAAAAAAAAAGAAAAAGGAGAAGGAAAGGAGAAGAAGAAGAAGAAGAAGAAGAAGAGAAGAAGGGAATTGGGAGATCTTGGACTTGTGCACTCTACTTTAGGAGTCTTCATCTTGGCAAGGTAGGTTCTTGAACCTATCTCTTTCTCTCTTCTTGAATTTCTTTTGGGTTTGGGGAAAAACCATTCAATTGGGGGTTTTGACCTTGGATTCCATTTGGAACCCAGGGATGCTTTTGGATTTGATATCCTACTTACTTGAGGGCTTGAAGCTCACCTTTAAGACCTCTCTTTACCTTCTATTGGGATCTATTTCTTAGATCTAGGGTTCTTGATGGAGAAACCCTAATTTTGAATCATTTGGTTTGATTTACTCTTTGAACCCAACAATCCCTTGATTGGGTTAAGGTATTATGACCCTAGGTAGTTTAAAGACCCTTCCCCCAAGTCCTTGCAGACTAAAATCCGAGTGAAATTGGGTTTGGGAGCTCAAACCTTAGGATTTTTGGATTCAGCAGAGGGTGGACCCAGACCAGAGTCCGCCCTATGAGTCCACATGCTTGCTGGTTCGCACTGGACCCAGGAGTGGACCCAGACCAGAGTCCGCATGCTTGCTAGTTCGTGCTGGACCCAGGAGTGGACCCAGACCAGAGTCCGCATGCTTACTAGTTCGCGCTGGACCCAGAGGTGGACCCAAACCAGAGTCCGCCCTGTGAGTCTGCATGCTTGCTGGTTTATGCTGGACACAGTGGTGGACTCAGACCAGAATCCACCCAAGAGTCCAGTCATGGGTTTTAGAGTATTTTGCCCGGGGTGGACCCAGGCACTGTGCCTCCACTCAAGAGTCCACCTAAACTCTATTGTGTTACCTTTAAGCCTAGTCTTCGAGACCCCTCTTACCTCACCTAACTCACTTTGTTACACTTCTTTAGGCACCATTACTCTTACGGTGAGGCTTATCATACGTTGATCGACGATGAATCCTAATAAACGAATTCGCGAACTAATAGGTAAGTGGGGTTGGGATTTGACTTAATTTGGGAGTGTTTTGCATTATGTTGTGCTTGTATGTCATTTCTCATGCATACTCATTCTTACTTTTTTATAACTATATTTGTGAAAATTACGAATGTATGCGTTATGGATGTGACTTGTTAATGTCTTCATCATGCTTATAATTGGTCTGTTATGTGCCATGTTGTGCTGGTACCCGGTACAAGATGATATGGGACGTCATGTGCCGGAATACCTCTCGATACGATAGTATCATATTACATCATACAGTTAGTGCTATTATATGGTCTGTCATACGCCGTGTTGTGCTGGTACCCGGTACAAGATGGTATGGGACGTCATGTGCCGGAATACCTCTCGACACGATAATTCATATAGAATGGTTAGGATTTTCGATCCACTTACCAACAGGGGTTTAGGTGTTGGGTAACCAAGGCTACCTATGGTGCCTAAGGAGTGATACGAGGCCAGGTCAGGTGAGATCATTGGTTATCGAGGTTTGCCTCTGGGTGGCGAGTGGCTTCTATCAGCGCGAGCTTCCTTGTAACAATTGAGGTTTCATCGACGGTGATAAGATAAGTGATCCATGATGTTTCCCGAGTTATTGCAGTAGCAAGTACCTAGTGACTTAGATATGCTTGCTAGGTGGATAACTGGTTAATAATTCATGCATCATGGACTATATGTTATTGCTTGTATGTTCCCCATCCCCTCACTGGGCTCAGTGGAGCTTACCCCTCTTTGCGCAACCTTTTTAGATGCATTGCAGTTGATGTTTTGGTGAAAATTCATGTGGCTCTTTCTCTTGGATGTGTTTTGTTCGGTGTTGCTGACGTGCAATCGATGATTTATATCTATGATGTTGATAAGATGTTGATGACTATGCCAATGGGGCACTTGGATCGAGATACTTATTTCTTTATTCCTTTTTAGTTTCATCAATTGTATGGTATAAACTCTCTAATAATTACTGTTTGTTCTTAATTTTAATTAACCTCTTGAGAAATGATGTAATATATTATTTGTCTATCGCATAGACTTTTGAACGCTCTTATTATTGTAAACGCTTCTTTTATTTTGCATCTACATTTACTTTTATTGTAAATGTATTTCTTTCCGTACTCTGATGTACATATGAGTTGTATTGAGTTGACTGTGATTCAAGCCACTGCATCGAGATCCTGGCAGTGTGGGGTGACACGTGTCATCCTAATTATACCTCTTTTATTGTATTTTATCCCTTTGTGGGATGGGGGTGTAACATTTATATATTTTATAGTACAACTTAAAATAGGGTCCAGATAGGCTGGGCCAAGGTTAGCCCGAGGCCTCAACCTTGACATGACCCGACCCTGACTCAAGGCCAAAAATTTTCAGCCCTGACCCACCCTCAGGGCCAAATATCTTAGCCCAGACTCTGTTATGGCTTAGGAGGAGCCAGGGCGGATTAGGGTTGACAGGGCTAAACTTGCACCCCTACGTGTATGCCTTAAGTTAGATTTCCATCCAGTCCAAAGTTCATAAGGAGTCTTTGGAACTGCTTTCAATAGTACCATATTCAATGTATACACTGTTGCTTTTGAGGCTTTACTCCACAAGGTCAAAGGAAGGTTGGAGTTACTGGTCATATTTCTTACCATATCCATAAGCGTTCGGTTCATTCTTTCAACTACGTCATTTTGGTCTGGAGACCTAGGCATGGTATATTGAGATACTATATCTTACTCAGTAAGATATTGGGCAAATGGACCTGGTCTCTGTCCAAGTTTTGTGTACCTTCCATAATATTTACCTCATCTGTCTAATCTTATCATGTTTATAACATTTTCAGTCTGTTTCTCTACTTCTGCTTTATAGATCTTAAAGACATTAAGTGTCTCATCTTTATGATCCATAAGATAGAGATACATGTATCTAATATGGTTATTGATAAATGTAATGAAGCATCTTTGACCATTTAGACAGGGTGCGGCAAATGGTCCATGAATACCCTTATGTAGTATGATCATCGATAAATATAATGAAGAATCTTTGACCATTCAGACAGGGTGTGACAAATGGTCCACATATATCAATATGTATAATATCTAGAGTTTCAGTATCACGCCCAGTTCCTTTCTCGGACTTGTTGGTCTGCTTTCCTTTAATACAGTCCACACATATTCTAAAATCAATGAAGTCTAGAGTCTCTAGGACTCCATTACTCACTAACCTTTTGAGTTTATCTATAGAGATGTGACCTAATCTCTGATGCCAGAGTTTGGATGAATTTTCATTCATGATTGATATTTATTTTCAATGTTACTTAAGGAAGTAAGTAAATTCTATACCAATACCATAATATTAGATAGGAGAGTTTCAACGAGAATGAGATCCACAATTAAGTGGGTTCGAATATCCGATCTAGGGCCGATATTGATCTGGATTGGTCAAAATTGGTACAAAAAAAAAAAGACCAAAAATCGAATTTTCCTGGATTGGTTTCATCAGTCAGAAAATATATATAAAAAAAAAGGGAAATAGATCTCTGTCCGGGAGTGTGGCCTATGCCAACACTCCCATGAGTCTATCTCTCTCTTTTCCATGTGAAAAGACACCCTTGCCCCCTTGTTTTAAGGAGGAGAGAGAGACACATGGGAGTACTAACGTAGGCCACACTCCCGTATAGAAAACTACTTCCCAAAAAAAAATTATGAAAATTAAAAGTAAATAGGAAAATCATGGCCGATATGGATCCGATCCAGGTGAATCAACCGACCTCGAGATTTAGGTGATCCGACCGAGTTGACCGATCCAAGGAACGATCCACTAATACCAAGTAGGATCGATCATGATCGGCGTAGGCCGATACGAATCCGATCCGATCCGATCCAATCCGAGATTTACCATGAATTACACATATATTCTAATCTTTCGTGTCCACTATTTCTAGTGACTTTGGAGGAACTCCCAAGCCGCTGTAGGCTGTAGCCATTATGTAGTTGCACTTTTCTTGTTCATTGTCGTTCTCTGGGCCTGGAGAGCACAGCATGAGTTCTCGATGTCCTTGCAATCGATTAATTCTTTGTTCTTCGAGCTCCCGGAAAGTCACAAGACATAAGAATCAGCTTCAATCGAGAACCTCTCAGTTTTCTTCGTTTTCTCCGAGGTCATCCAAGGCAAAATTCTCCAAGAATCTCCCCTCATGGGGTCCTCTGAGAATTCGACTGCGGGAAGATGCAGTTGAGCTTCGTTCCATCTCAAACTCACCCAGACCTACTAGGGCTTTTTCAAACGATGCTCAATCATTTCGGGGCAGTTCGTGGTCGAACGAGAACGAATTGCAGGCGCCAAATTTTTTTGAATTCGTCACGTCGGAAAGAGTTAAGGTGGTTGCGATGCTCGGCCTGGCTTTATCTCTCTGTAATGCAGATCGGGTTGTAATGTCTGTGGCGATTGTCCCCTTGTCCGTGGCTCACGGATGGACCAAATCTTTTACTGGTATAGTTCAGGTATGTTTCCCAGATTTAATTATCTCCAATCTACTCTTTCTTTAAATTTAAATTGATAATGTTATCTTGTTCTTGGTGGGCTTATCTCAATACTTTCTTAGTTTTAAGTAAGGGCTGGGTTTGATTTTCAGTCAACTGTTATGCTCAAGTGCCATTTACCCACTCTCGTCTTGGTTGGTGTTTGATTACTCAAAGTCAAAGGTGGAGTAGTTATCTCTCATTAACAGTTGATTGGCACGTTCTGCAGGATGTCTTTATCTGATAGTATATAGAATAATGGAGTTAAAGATTGGCTAGTGTTAAAATGTATTACCATTATAATTATTGTTTCTCAATGTTTTGTGTTGTCCTTGCCTTTCTTGGTTCAACAGTTTAAGGATGTAATCTTGTAAATTCTTTCCATTCTATAAAAATTATCGGATTTGATTACTAGTCGCTACTGCTGAGGTGCTGAGGCTAACTGTCTATATTCGCATCATCATACAACTGAGAGAGATTGTCAAGTCCTTTGCTGATTAGCAATAGGTTTCAGAGCTCTTTTCCTGATGAGTTAGCCAAACAGAGGGTAGCTAAGGCTAGATTTAGATACAGTTCTTCTGATATGATGTGTTTCTTTCAAACAAAAAGAAAACCCTGTGGTTCTTTTCTGAGTTATTATTGAGATTGCCATGTCCATAGGTCAAGCATTTTGTAGTGTACTGTTTGGTATTAGTAATAAAATTTTCATCATTAATTAAAAGAGAAAAAAAAAACCCTTATTGGCTTCTGTTCATTATTTCCTGATTTTTCACCGACTACTAATTGCAGTCAGCTTTCCTATGGGGATACCTAATGTCACCAATTGCTGGGGGTGCACTGGTGGATTATTATGGTGGTAAAGTAGTCATGGCATGGGGTGTGGCTCTGTGGTCCCTGGCTACGTTTCTTACTCCTTGGGCTGCAGAAACTTCTTTATTGGCTTTACTTGCAGCACGAGTTCTTCTTGGCGTTGCTGAAGGTGTGGCTCTTCCTAGCATGAACAATATGATTGCAAGGTATTGGAATGTTTCATATTCTTTCTTTGAAGATTCCACGATTTAATGATATAATTTATCTCTTGATATGTTAGCTCTTATGGTATTTCTGGGACAGATTTTGAACTGTTTGAACTGACTTCTCTTTTAGGTGGTTCCCTCAAACAGAAAGATCCCGTGCTGTTGGAATTGCAATGGCTGGATTCCAACTTGGAAATGTGATTGGTCTATTGCTTTCTCCAATCCTCATGTCAAAGGGTGGTGTATTTGGACCTTTTGTAATATTTGGACTATCTGGATTTCTTTGGGTTTTGGTTTGGCTGTCTGCAACATCAAGTACACCTGAGCGCCATCCTCAAATATCAAAATCTGAGTTAGAGTACATACGGAGTATGAGGAAAACTTCTTCAATACCATCTACAGAGAAGAAATCTAAGACAACCAAAGTGATCCCTCCGTTCAGGCGCTTACTTTCAAAGCTACCAACCTGGACTGTAATTTCTGCAAATGCTATGCACAGCTGGGTAATGTAAATGTAGCTCTATCACTAATTGTACACAGAAACCTCTCTCTCTCTCTCTCTCTCACACACACACACACACGAGTACAAACATGCGCACATATCAAGGATCAGTACGATATTACTTATTGCTGACTGCATATGCAGGGATACTTTCTTCTTCTCTCATGGATGCCCATTTACTTCAACACTGTAAGTCTCTAAGAGTTAATTTCTAACGTAAATTATAATCCATGTGGGATGATGTCTACCTAAATATGCAATTGTAAAGAGAACTAATTATTAGATGCCCACACTCTGTAACAGATTTATCATGTTGACCTCAAACATGCAGCATGGTTTAGTGCAGTGCCATGGACTATGATGGCAATTTTTGGATATTTGGCTGGTGATTGGTCAGACATGTTGATCCGCAATGGTACAAGTGTCACTTTTACTCGTAAGGTCATGCAGGTATGTCATCCGTCTATTTCATCAATCTTGTATGTGAGCGAAAGTCTAGATATCATTCTTATTATGCTTTCTTCAAGTGATATTCTGGACGTTAAGCAACACAAAAAAATCATTTTTACAGAGCTCTAAGATCTGCATAGGGCATTAATGCATCATAGTTCTCATTGTGGATCACATTCATAAGTTGCGGACATCTTCCTAATGAAAAGTAAACCTGGATCATAATTTGCATCTAAAACAGGAGTATGATCTTAACATGATTGGCACAGCATATTTATATGGATAAGATGCCAAAAGAAAAGAAGTACTAAGTGCATCCAAGCCTTCTCCATACTAAATGGCAGCTAGAAAAGAAGGAAAAGGAAACAAGGAATTACTTTATTAGATCATCAATTTTGGAAAATGACATTCCTTCTGGATAAAGAATTGCTTTATTAGTCGGTTCCCCTAAACGGATAGCATCCAGATCCTTTGAAATAATAGGGTGCAATTTTGTTTAGATATCACATGTTTTGTGGAAATTATTATCCATAATTTACAGAAAGACCTGGAACCTTTACTTTGTAAATCCTTTTGAAAAGAAAATTTTCAATGGATCTTCCAATGAGAGAGAGGAATTGATACCTATATGCAATTTTGAAGGTTAATTTATAAGGAAACTTGTCATGAGGAACTATGATGCCTTAGAGAAGGTTTCTTTATTCCCCATGCAGGTACATTGGTTGATCCTTCTCTCTCTCTCTCTCTCTCTCTCTCTCTCTCTCTCTCTTTTTAATGATAAGATCTCAACATGATTTGTAGCAACTCTTCTTGACGGAGTATTTTTTTTTTGTCTTTGTTCTGTTTCTCTTCTATTTATTTATGTTTATTTACTTTTTTCTTATGTATGATGAGATGCTTACTAGTTAGTATGGTGGTTGGAAAGATTGGTCTAATGCTTGGAAACTTGGACGCTGAGATTTTAGTCATCCTCTATTATCAATTTTCATTCTACTCATCCACATGCTTATTGAGCTTAACATAATTAGTAACAATCAGTTCGTTGCCTTTACACAGTCAATTGGATTTTTTGGTCCGGGGATTGCACTCCTTGGTCTAAATGCAGCGAAAAATCCATCTGTTGCATCTGCTTGGCTTACAGTAGCTGTTGGTTTGAAATCTTTTGGACATTCTGGTTTCCTCGTGAACTTTCAGGTTTGTTGTTTCGAAATCATTCTAGTTGTAGCAAGAAGGCATCACTGGATTTTTCATTTTTCTAATCTTTCCCCTGCCTTTCCATGTGGCCAGGAGATTTCCCCACAGTATGCTGGTGTTCTACATGGTACTCTTCATCATCCATTTCATTACATATTTTATGTAATCAATCTTATGTTCTACGTGGTACTCTTTCACACACACACACACACACACACATAAACTAGGTTATTTCTAGTTAGATATTTTTTCTTGGGATGGTAAGAATTGAAATTTTATTCAGTTTACTACGGTTTTAGGAGTGGTTCTGATAGGTGATAAGTTGAGGGAGAGTCATTTGGGTTGGTTTGAGCATGCACACAAAAGCCTTTGAGTTCCCGGTTTGGAGTTATATGTTGCAGATTAAGAGTTGAAAGAACTAGGGTCAGGCTAAAAATGAAGCAGCGAGACACTGTGAGGACATGGTGAGAAAAATGTGGATGGCCTTGGGTTAACGGAAAACATGATTTTAAATAGAGTTAAATGGTGAAACAAGTTTAGTTTGGCTGGGGCTTAGTTGAATTGAGGCACTCATGTTTTTCCTCTATTTGTCGGATAAGTTCCAACTATGATATGCAACACTTGATTAAAATTCAAATTGCATTATTTTCATTGGACGTTTGTATTCCTATCAGTTGTTGGGATTGGATCTAGGTGATAAAGCATTTAATTCCCATGTTGCCTGTTCATATCCACCTGGTCCAATGTAAATCAGATGGATTCCAAGTTTGGACCCCAACCATCCTATAAAGTCTCTCTCTCTCTCTCTGGTAATTATGTTTGCATTTGCTGATGAAATGCCTCGGCCACCCAATTGCATGTTATCCATGATGCATATGGAGTTTGCATCTTATTACTAAATGAATACAGTAACCTTTTAGTACAAAAATGGTTTGTTTAAGTGATTCTGAATCATATTTTTATCAAATTATGTGGACCAAAAGGCTCTTCCCCTGCTTTGCACAGCCCCTATTTGTATCTGGGGTGCACCACTCTGCATCCTTTGTTTAATCAAATGGATACTTTAGATGTTCTCATCAGAAAATGGACTGTCTTGTGTCACAATATTACCTCATGTTTTTCTGTTGATCTATCTATCCATGTTTGGGCAAAATAACTAAGTTAAGAATAAGATACCTGTAAACTGCAATTATGCTTTTTCTATCAGAAAAGTGTAGTGATGTTCCAGGGCCTTGTAAAACTGTTGGTTTTGCACTTCTGCATTAGAAGAAATTTATGTGTAATGACAACAACATTTTTTTTTCTTTGTTTCAGGGATGTCAAATACTGCTGGGACATTGGCAGCAATTGTGGGAACTGTTGGAGCTGGTTTCTTTGTCGAGCTCATGGGTTCTTTTCGTGGATTCCTGATTTTTACAGCATTCCTATATTTTCTTAGTGCTATCTTCTGGGACATCTTTGCTACTGGAGAGCAAGTCAATTTCGATGAAACTGGTCAGTAACTTGAACGTGATAAATAGTTATTATTTATCATGAACTGGCTCAATGATTACTTGCCAGGCCTGTGGATGAAGATGTCTTCAAACAGTGGCAGCAATTTCTGGCCCACCTGCCAACCAACTGTTCATACATCATTGGCATGATGCGTGACAGAACTTGCTTGATAACTAAAATGGGTTTTCTGTTGTGTGAAGCTGGATAATGCCATTGGCTTTCCTGTCCCAGATTTGGGTAACATTTTCAAAATCCTGCTCGATAATTGGGTTGGGCTTTGGTGACTGGTTTCCTCTCCTGAACCTGAACCAAGATCCTAACCAATCCACCATTGCACTTAGTTCTGTTCCTGGCTCAATCCTATCACTTAGCAATCAATCTTCAAAAGCTTAATAGGGCATGCATTAACCATATCCACGGTGTTGGTAGATATTCTGCTATGATGTATATAAATATATAATGTGTGTTGTGTAAAACAGATTATCTTACAAAATATTTGAATTATGAAATAAATTGGTCTGATTTGCCTTGTCATTCTCTTGTCTGGGTTAGAAAATATTGTTTCATTTTGAAGTTTACATAAGATATGATGTTTCTTTCTTATCTTTTTCCAAATATTTGCATTTAACATATTTGTGTTGCCAGTTTCCTGAACCAGATTCTACAGGTAACCTCTAATGTTTGAGAAAATGTACATGCTATGGGCTTAGAATTAAGACTCTATACATGCATTCTAATTGTCTGAGTGGATATTTGGAAATACCCTTTGCAAGATATTGGTGACTAGAGAAAGACATCCAGTAGTAGCTGCATCGAGGAGGGCTGTTTAGAAGCCAGCAAGTTCTACGAGGACGAGGAATTTATTACCTGTGTGATCATGAGTAGCGCGAGGGCATGAAATTGTGAAAATCATGTCTCAAGGAATTTAACACCTGGTTAATTTGTCTCAGTAAAATTTAAAATGTAAATTATCATTACCAGGGCATGGAATGGTTCAAATAATTTTCAACTAAATTTTCTCTTTGCAGGGCTTCATGCACACAGAGAAAAGGATTTATGGTCAATTATTAAGTTTACCAATCTTGGCTGCTAAAGTTCCTTGAAGGTGTTGAATTATCCAACAGTGTGTATGAAGTGAACCAAAGCCCCTAACATACTCAATGTTGGATTATTCCCTAACCCTGCTAAGGAAATCTTTCTTCATTTTATGGTCAAATCATATGTTGAAGTTCGGTAACGAAAATTAAAATATTGGATTCAAGAATAGATTCGAATGGAAGAGTTTCAGGTTTAATTCATGTTTGCTAGTCTGAAAAGGTGGTCCAAGTTTAGTTTTGGTCTATGTTACAAGAGAATTTTTTTTACCACTACAAGGGGGAGGGAGGGGAAGGGAAGGGAAGGGAATTGTACCTTATGGCACAAATGTGAAAAAAGACCTAGCTTATACTGTTCTATTGTGAGCAACAATAACAAGCACCCTTTACACTTTTTAAATTTCTACAGATCATGAAGATTTTAGAACCGAATTTTTGTTAATTAATCAAACATAGACCAAGTCATTCCACAATGTGATCAGTATATAACCACCGTACTAGCTGAACTGATTCTTTCCAAATGTCTATACCCTGGATGCCTTTATGCTGTTGCATCTTTGATTCCTTCTTCAACTCCCTTCAGCTTCAATTGCTGAACCTAATTGACAAGAAAATTCATGATTATAAATCTATTCAAAAAAAGTTTATTACTCATTTTCGATAAGAAAAAAAATAAGTTTATTACTATTAGCTAAAACTTTAGATATGATTTTATACACTAAATTATATAAGCTAATAGACCTAAAATGGTCTACTTCAAAAGCATTTTGTTGTTTTGGCATCATGGCAATGAAAAAAAAAAAGTTATTGATCTCAAGGGGACGAGTGCAATTACTAAAAAAAAAAATAAAAAAACTAGCAAAAATAGATCATTATGTATAAGAGAAATTTTTTTTTTGAAAGAAGCATATAGAAGGTCCATCCAGTCCAGGGCTTTATAAGGATCCATTGAGAAGACAACATTCCTAACTTCGAGGGATAAAACGGTTTAATCTAATCGATGTAACAACAACACAAGAACTTAGCCTTATCCCAACTTAATGGAGTCAGTTGCATGGATCTTAGAAGAGATAACATTTTAATAATAAAAAGAGAAATTTACATCCATTATCCTATACTTTGCCCTAATTACACGTTCCTTCCCTCAACTTTAGGAATGTATAATTAAGGCAAAGTGAAAGTTGAGGGAAGGAACATATAATTAGGGCAAAGTAAAGAGGAGGGGTATACAACATCGATTCAAAATCTAGGACATTGAACTTTAATAGCTACGTACTGCTTCATAACTGCCCAACAATCTAATCCGATATGATCCATATATATATATATATATATATATTGATACCGATATTAGTATCGACGGTGATCGATACACACCCATCAACTAAATCTTTCCAATAATTTTTCCAAATCATAAGAGAGTGGAGAGATTGGTAGGAGCTTTTTCAAGGTTTGAACAATGGTTGCAGAAATGCCCATTTTTTCATTTTTATCTTCCACACCACACCTAACAATCCTTACCCCCTATATCTCTCACTAGTCATCTATCCATCCCTCCACAGGACAGGAGCTGGCATTCTGTAAGTACTAAGGAATCACGCGTGAGGCCAAAGGAAGTAGTAGAGCCGTAGAGGTATGGTGCTTTCGAACATAATTTGGAGAAGACTTCGACGTTCAAGTATCTATCAGACCCAATAATGAGCTCTACATTTGATTTTTCCTCTCTTGTTTCTTTTGCCAGGCAGGTAGTAGGCATGCTGAAGAAAATTTAGAGTTTGTTTCTAATGGGCCCCGGCCAATGTGTATGGGAACCAGCACCCTTAAAGCCGTGATAATTAAACTCCCTCGGTTAGTTTGCAATTCGTCCTTCAGCTGTAGCGGGAGCTGGAGGATCTAGTCCAGCAAAAACAAGGGTGTTTGGATTATTTACAGGGGGGCTTGGATCCTCTAGCTTCCGCCACAGCTAGTGGAGAGCCAGGTCCGTAATTCAGCTCTCCTCTAGCCGTGGCAGGAGTTGGAGGATCCAGCCATATAAAACAAAGGGTATTTAGGTCATTTCACTGGTGGACCCCAAACACCCCTCTTTGACCTATCCTCTCTTGGTTTTTGCCAATGTAGAGGCTATTGTGTTCAATTTATTGGATGAAAGAAACATCCCCTTTGGTTCTTCGGATCTTAAATTTTTGGCTTATCTCAACTACAAAACCGTAGTAGCTAAAGGAGTTTCAGGTTTAGGTGTTTCTCGTGTTTGGTGGGTATATCCACCCCAAATGTCTTGTAAACTTAGTTTATCTGGAGAAGAATTATTCTTCTATGGATTTTTTGTTAAAGGAAAAGGAAAAAAGAATGTTGTTTGGTCCTGTTAGTTTGTCTTTTGTTAGAAAAGAAAAAGAAAGAGAAACGTTGCTTGGTCCTGTGCTTCTCCACTCAAACATAGGAGTGTGTGAAATTAACACCCAAACCCTCTTGAAATAATTAAAAAAAAAAATCATATCCATGTTGATGCCCCTATATGCGTTCTAATTATCCCCCTCCCCCAATATAAATTTGTGACTATTTAAGTCCCCTGAAAATGAAATTTTGGGATACTTCGGTCATTTCGGTTGGATTTATCGGTCTAAATTTTCAGTGAATGTAAGCATATTTTTTTGTATATATGTATAAATTTTTTGTAATAAAGGCAAAACTTATCAGAACAACCAAAGTCCCAAATGGTTGCCACATGGAAAATTTGATGGGGGGACAGATTTAGGGTCTCTCCTTCACATTTAAAATTTCAACTCAAATATAGATTTGCTAGACGGTAAAATAGAGGTTTGAAAAGCAGGACTATGGGAGAGTGCACAATTCTGGTTGGAATAGTGTAAGTGTGCATAGACATAAATGGGCTTAAGATGCATGTTATTACACTGGAGAATATTTGATTGAGTTAGACTGAAATTTAAAATTCAGCTAATCCAAAGCATCATCATTCCATGTGGCACAATAAGATGGACCACCTTCATAAGCATATCTAAGGCTAAACCATTCAAATGAGTCTTTCCTTTCTTCATAAAAATATTAAAAAAAAGTTTCCCATGATGCGAATGTACTATCACCCTCTCACATGAGATTTTTTTTATTGTTTTCTTTCTCTACCCTAAACATATATGATATATGGGTCCCATATAGATGATACATTTATCCGTGCTACCACTGCTATGGCATGGGAGATCCCCACATTGGCATTGTGGGTAACCCTCTCCCTAATAATATATATATATATTTAAATTTCATATGTCAACCCTACAAGCCATTTTGGTATGGTGGCTGGTGTTCTTGGGTTCGCTTCTTCCTTCTTAAAAAGCTACCAAATACACATTTAATGTAAGGGTGCCAAAAAAGAACTGAAACCAAATTTTGATAATGGTTAAGGGGTCTTTTTGTTCTTTAAATTGTGTTATTTAACAATTTTTGGTTAATGATCTTAGAAGAGGGCAAA
This sequence comes from Telopea speciosissima, assembly GCF_018873765.1. NCBI lineage: Eukaryota > Viridiplantae > Streptophyta > Magnoliopsida > Proteales > Proteaceae > Telopea > Telopea speciosissima. The sequence goes on from NC_057917.1 coordinate 17,304,302, forward strand.
GTTCGTATTTTACATTGTATTATTTAACATCGTTCATTTAGGGGGTGTGGCTGTAAAATTTAAAAACATAGGGGGTCACTCTGTATTTAGTACAAACCTTAGGGGGTGACAGTGTAATTTTTCCCAATTTTTTTACCGAAATCAAATGTTTTAAGGCAAAATCGAATGCAGTCGGGAAAAAATGGTTTGTATTTTATTTTAAATGTCCTACATTAGATGAGGAACAGGAGGTCTCGAACTCAAAACCTCATGGAGGCTAAGCTCAACTGTACTAGCCTCAACAGTACTAACCTCAAGCCAAGTATGCTAGCAGCTGTCCTCAATTTAAATTTTGGGTTAGTAAAAACTCTTTGATTTCGAAAGTGACCCTTTTCTACTCTACCTTTCTCAATTGTAAGTTAGTAGTTGAGATGGTTATGGTGTTGGTCAAGAACTTAAAATTTGATAGGCTTTTTTATAAATAAAGTAGGACTTAGTTTTCCTCCACCCATGGTGAATGGGATCCCATTCAATGAGGGGCGGGAGAGGGCGAAAATTGATATCAAGAGGGTATTTTGGAATATACTAAAATCCTAGGAGGGGTTTGTGAACCCTAGGATGGTGTGTGAACCGTCCTCTATAGGTGGAGTAAAATATTGTCCGATAAAATTTGTGATAATTTAGAATGTATTGAATTTTATACTTTATAAGCATTTGGTTAAGATTGCTTTGATCCATATGAATTTAGATATTGGGTGTGCTTATATTGTGTTGAATATGTTAATTGTAGTTTAAGCCTTTAAGGCATCCCAATGATTTTGTAAATTTTAGCTTCCGCAATGCTATTACAAAACTTATGGAACCAAATTTACACTGCAAACCAAAGTCAAACAAGATAAAAATTAGATTAACAAAATCGAATAAAGACATAGGGAGGGCGCTAACATACGCAATACAGCCGGACAAGGTGTTAGAACAGGAGTTGGCTTGAATCTTCAAGGCGCGTTACAGAGTCACTTTTCTTAAGACGAAATTCGTCCCTACTTTCATATGCAAATAGGTTGCAGATGAATTGTCTCCCAAGATACAATGAAGCCCAAATTTGTTGTTTATCTTGGCTGCGTATTACATAAACGAAGCCAAGATCGATGCTTGAAAGCCTTTTGAGAAACAGAAAAGCTAGTAGCAGAGAGATCTGTTTCCTGCAGTAAAATAGATTCTCTGCAAGATCACCTTTGAGAATGAGGGAGGAGAAGAACGTTTTGGATATCTGTTCAAATTTGAAATACCTTTGGGTATTAATAAGCCACTTGGCATCTGTTCCCAACAGATGGATCCTTCCATCTTTGAATCTGGTCCGTACGATCTAAACCGTCCAAAAATATAACAGTCATAACTGTTGATCAACTGTATACATTGATCTTATCCATATTCAAATTTGACCACTGGATCAAAAGGAACGGTCCAGATTAGATCTCGCTCAAAGCGATGCAAAAGTGCTAAGTGTGTGTGCCACTAACGTCTCTACAGCCCACTGCCCACGCCGCGCATGCGCATGGACGCTCAGACGAAAATCCCCGCACATACACCGTAACATTCACCGTATATTAATTTAAACAACAAGTAGTGCTTTATTAAATATACCCAAGGACACAGCTTTATGTTTTCGATGTGGGACTATTTCCAATGCCATTATGTTGAAAAACCTCCAACACAAGGAATTCAATCCCTTGATTTTTACCCCCGAAAAAAGCGTCCACCTAGCATGCTTGTAAGGACCTTCAGCCATTTTTGACATGTCTTGGGATCAAACCTTACCTTTACCTAAGTAGTTTGGATTGGAGGTAGGGGAAATATTGTATTAGGTATAAAAAGGATTGAATTTATCTTGGGTGAAGAGATTCCCTATCTTTATTGTGATTGGATGACACTCTAAAGACATTGTAAGACTCGTACCACAAAGGGAAAGAAGATCTATGATCCTTATTCTTTAGGTAAATTACACGTCATCCCCTAGTTTTCAAACGAAACTCAGATCACACCTTGGTTTTTGAAAAAACTCAAATCACCCCTGGTTTGGACCCCAATATTACAAATTAGTCCCTAATGTTAGTTTTATGCCGTTAAGTGATGATGCCACCCAGTTAAATAAATTTGAATCCCTAAACTACCCTTTATCAGTGTGTTGTAAATTTAATTCTAATGTTTTATTACAAGGGTAAAATAGTTCTTTCACACCAATAACTAGCAGCAGACTAACACCGTTACTGTAGAGGGGGTGATTTGAATTTTTTTTTAAATTAGGGGGTGAAGTGTAATTTATCCTTATTCTTTTCACCATAATACAGGTTAAAAGAAGGGTAAATAATACATCACCCTGATTTTCAAACGAAACTCAAATCACCCCCTGGTTTTTGAAAAAACTTAAATCAACCCCTGGTTTAGACTCCAATATGACAAATTAGTCCCTATCGTTAGTTTTATGTTGTTAAGTGATGATGTCAGCCAGTTAAATAAATTTAAATCCCTAAACTACCCTTGACATCTAAACATAGATTTTGAAGGGTAATATTGTAAATTTAATTCTAATGTTTTAGTACAAGGGTAAAATAGTCATTTCACATCAATACCTAACAACAGACTAACACCGTTACTGTAGAAAGGATGATTTGAGTTTTTCCAAAAACCAGGGGGTGATCTGAGTTTCGTTTGAAAACCAGGGGGTGATGTGTAATTTACCCTTAAAATAAGATATGTGAAAAGGGAAGGGGAAGAGGGGGAATCAATGGATAGCATTGGTTTCAACTATCAACATCAGATCAGTTGTACCGGTAATCATTGGTATTATTCATGACTAATACTGATGTTGTATCGATTATATCAGCACAGAGGAGGATAAAATAGTCATAAAAATCAGGTTTGGTCTTTTAGAAGGGACAAATCGATCCGATTCAACTTGATACAATTGATCCGCATCGATAAAAATATAAACCCAAATCAATTATCAAAAAGTTCTCTATGAAGAGTGTGTCGCCCACGTCTAGACATAGAGGAGGCAAAATGACTGCCACGTACACTCCCATGAAAGCAAAAAATCTCACTCCCATAATACCAATGCATGCGTTTTCATTGGCCCCCACACACGTAGGGCCACGCTCCCCCATAGAAAACACCAATCCATATTTTTTTGGGTAAATTATATTTCACCCCCTAGTTTTTGAAAAAACTCAAATCACCCCTGGTTTAGACCCCAATGTGACAAATTAGTTCCTATCGTTAGTTTTATGTTGTTAAGTGATGATGTCAGCCAGTTAAATAAATTTAAATCCCTAAACTACCCTTGACCGATGTTGAAGATGAAGGAAGGGTAGTATTGTAAATTTAATTCTAATGTTTTAGTACAAAAGTAAAATAGTCCTTTCACACCAATAACTAACAGCAAACTAACATTGTTACTGTAGAGGGAGTGATTTGAGTTTTTTCAAAAAACAGGGGGTGATCTAAGTTTCGTTTGAAAACCAAGGGGTGACGGGTAATTTACCCTGATAAACAAAAGCCCTCGAGTAGCATTGCCTATCAAATTTCTTCAAGGAAGTCAGCCTACTCATCGACCATACGTAGGTCACTTTTTCTTTCAATATTATTATAAAGGACTTGTTTTCCTTCTTATTAAACATAAATCTATTAAAAAAATCCACAAATCATGGTAGAAATAAATAACATACCCGTGAATTTGTTTGTAATGATTCATGTATTTTTATGACTTATCGATGAGTCATGAAATTGTTTAAGTGATCTCTTCTAAATATTTTACATAATTGCTCAAGACTGACATTACTGTCTTACACGAAATTGACAGGGCCTTTCTTGCCAGGCCATCCCCAATACTATTGCTCGAGACTAACATACTATCGCATATGCTTGGCAATAATAAATAACATATGATTATGAATGACAATTACGTTTGTAATGCAAAACATGCCATATGAGATCTTTTTCATATAGAATGACCCTTGGATTCGATTAGGAATAGCTGTTATGGAATCCAATATTCATAGATCATAGGGTTACATCACCTTATTCAATTATGTAGCATCTCATGTATTGGTATTTTATATCAATGGGTGTATATCACCAACACATGAGACAAGAAACTATTATTATAGATAACCAGTTAGTTTTATTCTAGGAAGATCAATGACAAAACTATATACTTGTTTTGGAGACTCATGGAAAAATTTAGGGAATGCAAGAACGATATATTTTTATATCGTCGTTATTAAAAATATTACTTTTAGTAGCAGTTACTAAACCACCATAATAAAGAGTTATTAATCCAGATATATTAATAGAATAAACACAATTAGTGGCAATAAAAAATTATCGCTAACTTTTTTTATTTTTAGTGACTATAAAAAACCACGGCTAAAAGGTACATTATATAGGATCTTTATTACCTCTAGTTCCCTGCCCAACCCAGTAGTTCCCTGCCCAACCCAGTTCCACAGTTCCTCTAACAAGGGGGGCTGGAATGACCACCCTACCCTTGCCCAAACACTCTGCCCAAGTGGGGTCCACCACCCCCTATTAGAGGAACAGGGGAACTGGGCTGGGAGGGGAACTGGAGGAGATGATTTTCCATAACGGGGTAATTTTCTCTCCCATTAGTGGATTGGATTTTGATCTTCTGCATTCTGGGGTTGAGCAACCATCGTGTTGTGCACAACTCCCAATCCGTCATGTCAGATTCCATGCCAATCCAATGGTTGGTAGACGAACTCAAATTTTGAACGATAATTTGAATTTTAAATTTAGCTCGTCTTGCAACCATTGGATCGGCATGGAATCTAATGTGGTGGACTAGGAATTGAGCGTAGCACGATGGTTGCTCAACCCCAGGCCGCAGAGGATCCAAATCCTAGTGGATTCCATGTGGTTGGCTTTTCGTACAAAAATGTGATCTGGCCTGAAGTACTCTAATGTTCCCTTATTTAAAAGGATCGAGTTTCTCTCCACCCACGATGAATGGGATCTCATTCACTGTGGGGTGGGAGAGAGCAGGAATGAGTATCGTGAGGATATATTGAAACATACAAAAACCCTAGGAGAGGTTTGTGAACCCTAAGATGGTGAGTGAATCTCTATGAGTGCAGGAAAACTTTATCCAATTAAAAAAAAATGAAAATTTTTTAGTTTCACTTTCGGAACCCCTATCCTTCTTCAAGAGTAGAGAGTCGTTTAAACCATGACACGTAAGCTTCCACGTGTTTGCTTAAAATGCATCACCAGAAGAACGGAAGCTCTAAGTCGCGTGGAGGTTAACTAACTTGACTCCTAATCCCTGTATAGCAGGAAGGGTACTCCGGTCATTGTACATACGGACGTGGTTGGTGAGAGTCATAAACCTGACCAACCCTTGTGCACTAATCATTCAAATGGCTTCCTTACCCAAAAAAAGTCATTAAAATGGCTTCATTTTGCCGAAAATACCTTTGGAAGAGTCCATACCTAACACCGAAACCGACTCCTCTGTTAATGTTTTGTTAAAATCCCACCAACTCCCTCTCTTTCTCTTCTCTCACATTGAAACCAAACCTTCTCTGTTTGTTCTTCTTATAATCCTTAAATCCTGAAACGAAATATATAAACAATGTCTAAGACCCAATTTTCGTTTCCCACAACCCAAATAAAGAAAGTCTCTAATCTTTAAATCAGTTCTCTTCTTTCTCTCTCTCTCTCTCACACACTCACTCTTTCATGGCTATTATATCGAAGATCAAAATTTATAGGTCTCCCTTGAGTTCTTCTCCATATTTCTCCAAATCCTATTCGAATTTAAATGGTTTTAGAAGAACCCATTTGAGATTTCAGTCTTTCGTACCCTCTAACTCTAAGGCAATCAAATGGGAGAATTTCGTCAAAACAGGGGATTTCGTCAAAACAGGGGATCTGGTGAGAGATGAAGGGAATAGTAATAATAAGGTGAGGAAAGCAGTTGCAGACGAAGATAGGAGAGGAGAGTCGATAACTTGTAGGGCAGAAAGGGTGGAGAAAGGAGGGATATTGATAGGAACAGAAAGTGGGATTTTTGTGCCGGAGAGATTGAAGGTAGTGAGTCTCATGGCACTCGTCATGTGTCTCTGTAATGCTGACCGAGTCGTCATGTCCGTTGCCGTTGTTCCTCTTGCTGCTAAATACGGTTGGAACAGTTCTTTCTTGGGGATCGTTCAGGTATCCTTCACATATTCTCAGATTTTTCTTCCTTCAATTCCTTTAATCTTAATCTTATTTGGGCAAAAGAGTATACTTTTTTTCCATGAGTTTTGAGAATTTGAGATTAAGAATGAGAAGTTGCAGAATTGGGATCCATTGATGGATACTGAGTTACCAACTCACCTAAGTTGATTTTCGCTGACTTTTCAACCGTTTAATGGGGTGGTTGTGGATACCAAAACCACCATGCAACCCATAGTGTCCCCATTCTTCTGCAAAATTTGGATCCTCTGCTGTCGGGCAGCCGGCTGGCATGCCGCCTCAGCAGGGCATGGACCCCTCTCATGCAGTGGATTAATTATTGAGCGGTCATTTAGCTCCTGCCGGTGTGAGGCTTCCGCCAGCAGCGAATCACGATCCACTCTTCTCTAACTTTATTAGTGGGTTCCTCGGTTATGTGGGGGTATATCCGGCCCATTATCACCTCCAATTCTGACATCCTCCAATCTCTCACATGGGAGCTGAAATGACCACTTACGCATTGTCTGGACACACTTCCCAAAGCAATGGGTAAGTGGTCATTTCACTCCCATGTGAGGGATTGGAGGGAATTGAAGGGTGTCAGAATTGGAGGAGATAAAAATTCGGGTATATCCCGCATCACCCATTCATCTGAGTCCCTAATTTTTGGCCTTTTTGGGTCTTTAGCTTCCCCCCCCCCCCCTCCTTTACTTTGGTGAAACAGTTTAATCAAATCAGTCAAGACATTGAGTTTGCCCACCCAGACATAGAGGGGGTGAAATGATCGTCTCGCCCATAATGAAAGACAGAAATTCTACCCCCGTGATGACTATGCATGCGCTCTCACTGGCCTTTGTGTGTGCAGAGGTCATGCTCTCCCATAGAGAATGCCGACCCTAATTAGTGTGACTGATGACCCTAATTAGTGTGACTGATTAAAAGATAGCATAGTTTCTACATGTTTGAGGAAGGGGTATCAATTTGGCCCGACCAAGCTGAGTTTCTCAGCCCTTAGGGCAGGCTTGGGCTGAGATTTTTAGGCCCAAGGCAATGTCCGGTTGGGCCGGACTGGGCCGGGCTTGAGCTTTGGTCTCAAGCTGAGTCCGGCTCAGCCCAACCCAATCCAACCCTATGCAATGTAATATGTACAAGTAAATTATAAATATATATCAAATACATCACTCATTCGTCCTCACATTCTTCGTCCTCACATTCTTTGTTGTTTTCCACTTAACGCATTCTTTATTTTTTAATCACTAACATACACCACCACTTTTTACCCCAAAAAAAAAAAAAAATCATACACCACCACTCGTTATGTATATTTTTTTAAGAATTAGAGCCATCATAAAGAGTCAATCAGGTCCAACCCTGGCCCAGCCCAGTCAGGTTCAACTAGATCTGGGCTAGGTTGGGTTGAGCCCGACAGAGCTGGGCTTGGGCTGAGCTATCCCAACCCAACCTAGGGTTGGGCTTGGGTTTTAAAAAACCCGGGCCATTGACTCGCCTAGGGAAAACCTTTCTTAGGCCTACATTTTAAATGTTAACAAATATCATGTGGTACGTGAGATATACTGAAATGTCAAGTTTCTATCTTATAAGGGTTTTTTCACACAAGTTTGCAAATTGAAAGACTGTGAAAGAGTGCATAATAGTGATCGATGTGTAGTGTAGGAAGTTACCAAAAAATAAATGTGTAGTGTACGTAGGCATGTGTGGACATACATAGACATGCATTCATGAGGTAGGATGCGGTCATTTCGCCCTCATCTTGTGTTTGGGCGCAAGATGAGGGCGAAATCCACCCTCTATATTACCAATCTAGACTATTCCCAACATATCCAATGGTTAAATTTTCTAAATCATGCTTTCATGTGACAAAATTAACTGTGCTCATCCAGAAAACGATATGAATGAGATTGTTTAGAAACACATTTTCTATTTGAAAAAAAAGGGACAAAGAACCACTCGATCGTGCAACGCAGTGTGTACTTGCACCCAAACACAGTTGCATGCAAAATGACCGGTGCACCCTCTGGAAAGGCGGAAAGAACCAGGGGTGCGGCGGTTATTTCGTGCATGGTTGTGTCTGGGCATAGATACATGCCATGCTGCACTACCGGTTAGCGTTCGTTTTCCCTTACGCGTTGATTTAAGAAGAAAATAGTTCTAGTAATTTGATTGCATTTGCTAAGGTAATAAATACTAATTTTAGGTCTTAGCTACATCTGAATCATGCTATTCTATATGATCTATACGATCTTTCTCCTATATATCTTGAATGCTCTAATGACATTGCATGCATGGGGTTTTCTCAGTCATCGTTCCTATGGGGATATGTTTTTTCATCCGCTATTGGAGGGGCCTTAGTAGACAGGTATGGTGGGAAGAGAGTCATGGCATGGGGTGTGGCTATTTGGTCTTTGGCCACTCTCCTCACTCCTTGGGCTGCCGAACACTCTGTTGCTATGTTATTGGCCGTCCGTGCACTCTTTGGACTCGCAGAAGGAGTTGCTCTACCTTCGATGAACACTCTCTTATCTAGGTAAGGATTTTCCTATCTTCACACTCAAGGTTTAAAGTATCGGTATTGAGTATCGTATCAAAATAGTGATTTTAAGAGACGTATCGTATCAAAGGGTGGGCCTTGGTGCAACGGTAAATATTGCTTCATTATGACAAGTGATTATAGGTTCAAGTCTGAAAACAGCCTCTTTGCGAAAGCAAGGGTAAGGCTACGTACATTATTACCCTCCTGAGACCCCGCAATGGTAGGAGCCTCGTGCATTGGATATGCCTTAATTTATCATATCGTATCGTATCAGAGATACTTATCGTATCGTATTTGAGAACAATCCTTGTAGATGATCAAGTTGATGCATCAACTAACTTAGTTTTACCTAAATCATATCTATCGATTTGTAGCAAAAAAAAAAGTTTGAAAACCATGATTTGAATATAAAGATCAAGTTTTCTCTTAAATCTCCTTTTTAAAAACCTACATTTTTTCTATGAAATCTCCTTTTATTTTTTTTGTTTTTTGAATTGCAAAAACAAAATCAAAGTCTAATAGTCATATGAGCTTCTAATGGCCGTATCGACATGTATTGGTAGGTATCAACATATATCGGTTGGTATCGACTACATCAGTATGTTAGGGTTTAGGGTTTAAGCACAAGGTTGCTTAAAGCAATACACCTTGCATATCAAGTTTGAAATAAATAGGTTGCTACCTCCAGTTACTATAAATAGGAAAGACTAGGGTTTTACGTTAGATGGGTTCTATCCAGTGGGGCCCACCACAGCCTGATTCCTTTTCAAGTAAACTTATATTTGAACATATATTAAGGTTATAAAATATATCCAATACGGTATGTATTGGTCTGTATTGAATCGTATCAACGGATACATCCGATTTTAAACAATGCTCTTACCCCAACTCTAATCCCACTTGTTGAAGACTTGGATAGAACTTATACTTAAAGCTTTCTCTAAAGAAAAGAGTGCCCTTCCTACACACCTGTTATTCACAAAATCAAATAATTGCTTTCACGAGCAAAATTTACTGAGACATGTTCTTTCTCTCTATTCTTTCAGGTGGTTCCCATGCCACGAACGTGCAAGTGCAGTTGGATTTTCCATGGCTGGATTTCATCTTGGGAATGTTATAGGCTTGCTTCTAACTCCTATTTTAATGCTGAAACTTGGAATTTCTGGTCCTTTTAGACTCTTTTCAATGCTTGGACTACTCTGGCTCACGATTTGGGCATATCGTGTTACAAATGATCCAAGGGAAAGTTACACAATCGATCAGATGGAGTTGCGATTGATCCAAGCTGGAAAATCAGATCCTCTGCTTAACAATGGCAAACTTCCATCTTTTCACCAACTCTTCTCTAAGCTACCCACATGGGCAATCATCTTCGCTAATGTCACTAACAATTGGGTATTTATTTTTCCTATACTTAACATAAGCACAAGATGTTTCTGCTACCTTTTCCATGAAAAACACTAAAAATCTTCCAAAACATGCAGGGGTACTTTGTTCTTCTGTCATGGATGCCTGTGTATTTCAAAACTGTGAGTTCTTCTTCCTCCTCTTCTGTTCTGCCAATCTTTTGTCTGTGGTATTTGGTATTTGTCGAGGGCTGGAGATCTTACTTCTAAGCCCAACAACTATTTGCATAAATGGGTAAGAGAATATCAAATAGCAAAAGTTACATTTTTATGTAATATTGAAAATGGGTTTCATGAATAATTAACGCAGGTCTTCAATGTCAACTTGAAACAAGCTGCTTGGTTTAGTGCTATCCCATGGGGAATGATGGCAGCTTCAGGTTATGTGGCAGGTGCAGCCTCAGATTACTTGATCAAAGAAGGCTACTCTACAACACTGGTCCGGAAGATCATGCAGGTAACTCTATCTTTCTCTCTATAATCTTTGGCCTTTTAGTCCTAAATGATATGGTGATGTTAAGATAATTGTTGTAAATATTTCATTTTGTATCTGGTGATTGTGGCAGTCTATTGGATTCATTGGACCTGGAGTATCATTACTCTGCTTGAATTTTGCAAAGACACCCGCTGCTGCAGCCATGATCCTGACTGTTGGATTGAGCTTGAGCTCTTTCAGCCAAGCAGGTTTTCTCCTCAACATGCAAGTAAGTATTTTATCTAATGCCATTATAACCTAAAAATCCATGATCTATATGTTAGATTACAAGCCAAAAGATTAGTGTTCTAAGTGGAGGAACTCTCATAGGTACATGAAGACACGAAAATCCCACTCCTAAACAATGTGGTATCCTAACATGGATCGGAACCTCCCTGCTCATGGAAGGAGAATGGGGCCAGGATTGGACCCACCCTGCTATAATACCATGTTAGCTTCCAACCTTAAAGACTAGTATAATAGATGGAGTGACTCGAGATATAGGGAGAACGGAAATCCCAATCCTAAGGATGCATACATTATGACCTCACCAGACCCCGCAGTGGTGGGAGCCTCGTGCAATGGGTATGCCCTTTTTTGGAAATCCCACTCCTAACCGATGTGGGATCGTAACGCCATGTACTAGTAAATTTTTACAACATAGAAGATTGTTTTGAGTCCCATACAAGGCAAGGTACTCCCAGTGTTTGATCAATCACGAATCTTCAGTCATGGCTATGTGGCATCCTAACACTGCTCCTCACATGTAGTGGATCTAAACTGACCCTACATGTGGAAGGATCCCACAGTGGTAGGATCAGCACGTGCTCTAATACCATGTTAGATTCCAACCCAAAATGCTAGTCTAGTAGGTGGAGGGTCTCACAGATATATGGGGACACGGAACTCATACTCCTAACTGATGTGGGATCCTAACACCATGTAGTAGAATGTTAGAGCATAGAAGATTGTTTTGGATCTCATGTGAGGCAATAAATCATGGATCTTCAGTCATGGCTGGATTACAGTAATTTGATCAGAAACTGAAATTGTGCTCATTGATTGTTTTGATCAGGATATAGCTCCCCAGTCTGCAGGGTTGCTCCATGGTATGTTATTAGATCTTCACACCACCAGTTTCCTTTGTTTTGTTTTTAATTTTTACTTTTTTGGACAATAGAAACAGTAATTTGATTTTTTGGGTCCTTATATGATCAATCAGGGATTGCAAATTCATTTGGGACAGCAGCAGCAATAATCAGCACTATTGGAACTGGTTACTTTGTTCAGTGGTTGGGTTCTTTCCAGGCATTCCTAACTGTAACAGCAGCTCTCTACTTCATTACAGCAATCTTCTGGAACCTCTATGCGACAGGAGAGCGTGTCTTCTAGGCTGGAAAAAATGTTCAATATTAACTGATTGGTTTGTCAAATTAGACCATCTCAAGGATGAAACATTTCAGCACCAAAAGAGACTATACAGGCAATCTAAACTAATGGTTTAGGTGCTCAAGCAAGGATTGCTATAAAAAGAAGACAAAAGGTATAAAAGAAGGCAAGATTGGTTCTGCAGGTGGAAATACTTGATTCAGGCAATTAGAATTTCCCGCCCCCCTCCCACCCCCTCCCCAAAAAAAAAAAAAAAACCCACAAAAAAAATCAGTTTTTGTAAGTAAGCAAGTTCCTCATTCCTCCTACATGATTAAAATGAGGTAGGAAATTAAGGTATAGAAAATTATACTATGTATGGAAAAACAGTCTCAGAAAAGAAAGAATTCTATTCTGTTTATAAATCTCTACAGTTGTTTGCAGCAGAAATTTTTTATGGATTGTAATTGGGAGGGTGGAAAGACCTATTTGTGCAACAGTAGCCTGTCAAGAATCATGAGCAATTTCTCTCCAATGAATGAAGCTCAGAGCATTTGGTGTGAGGACTCTAACAAACACAAAGAGAGGTGGATTTTAACCATGGCTTGATTCTGCCACATGGAAGAATGATGTGGCAAATCTGAATGTCATTCCCTCTTGTGAATTCTGTTTTGTCACATTTGGAAACTCTGGTTGAAACTTAACATATGAATAGGGGATCTTGGGATCTATATGTCCAAATCCAGATTGATACGAGCCGATTTGGATCTGATATCAAATTGGTATACCATTCCGATACTGATTTCTAAAATCCTGCTCAAATCTCAAAACCAAATTCAATTCTGTATCCGTTCATGGAATAATAAATAATGAGTCCCGTGAGGAAGATATGCATTTTCATCAATGCAACTAGGGAAGGGGTAACTGTTTGGGTCCTCTGTAGCGCGACACAGTGTGTGGCGCACCATCCGATGACCCTGTGTGCTCAGGCACGCTGTCAAACACACAGGCAGGGTGTCTGTGTGTTTGGCTGCGTGCCCGAGCAGACAAGGCCATTGGATGTGAACTACACATTGTGCCGCGCTACAGAGGAGCCCAACGCGAAAGGGTAATACTTTTTTTTTTTTTTCACTCCATCAAATTTAAACCCAAAAGCAGATTTCAAAAGTAACTAAAAGAATGTATAATACGAGAGAGGGCAGGGATGAGAGCAGGTGAGAGTGACAAATTGAGCGACGCTAGCAATCGGTGTGGATGAGTTGTTGTAGTAATAATATGCTGAACAATAATCAAATGAGAATATAAGACTTAAATCTTTTTTTAAGAGACATGAATCAATCTTCTGTGAGTTTCTTTTTGGTTGGACTAGCATAGTCATCTGTTTTTGGTTTTCTAAAACCGGATTGGTAAGTATTAACTGCTACAGATTTGGCTAACTCAATCCATTAATGGAAAGTGATCACATATGGATATTGGACTGAGATTTGGCACATCTTAATTGGTATGAAAATATTGCATAGTGTGGACCTAACTAATTTATCCTTTAATGAGAAAGAAAATTTTTATTTATTTTTACAGGGTTAGTCCCTACCCTCCCTCTATATAGTCGACACTGGCTCATTAAATGAACAATGGTAGAAACCCTAAAACGAGTAGAGAAGAGGATAGACAAGACCGATGGCCATTGTGATGGAGCGACGATGTTCGTGTAGTCAGTGTACTTCGACCTTGGATCCAGGTATGCCGAAAACCACTCTCCATTATTGGATTATCCATGCTTTTCGTATCTCCACATCCTATTGGGTGTATGTTTTTCTTTCATCTTCAACCATAAAACAACTCTGAAACAATGATGTAGTTGCAATGTAGGGTTGAGTCATATCACAGATAACACTCTCCTTAAGGTAGTAAATGTCTCTTGTTAGTATACGTTTCAACTTACAAGATAAATCAATGTTCTTAGGAAATCACATGAGTGTTGCACTCACTCTCAGGATTACACAGATATGGGAAGGGCTATGCTTAGGGGTGTCAAAACCTAACCCGAACCAACAAAATTGAACTGAACCAATTGGAATTGATTTGAACTTAATGGATCATGTTTCAGACTAGGGTTCTATCACACCGAAACCATACCAGGCCGCACCGAACTGAACTTAAAAAACCGGACCAATATTGAACTTAAACCAATATAACCTGATACCAGCCAAGGTTGGAAAAAATAGGTTTTAACTAGGGCAAGGCATCTACGTTGGGTCAGAATTTTCAAAAATCTGGTCAAGAGTCATGTAAACTAGACCGGGGTAAAAATAACAAGAATCAATCGCAACTCATCTAAGTCACCATAAATTCGACGAGTTCGATCAGTTAAAAAAAAACTCATTAAACTATTCCACTCAAGTAAATGGTAAAAACCCTTGAGGCCACATGTTCGATAGTTTGTTGAGGGAAAATGAAAACCTAAGCCCCTCTGCAACTTGGTGATGACTAACAACTGTGATCTTTGCATTTGAATATTAAATTATTCCTAAACTAAATGGTGTACCAAATGGACCTGTACAAAGCCTGTACTACCAGAAGAATATGAATCTATTTAATCAATCACATTGGTCCTCATGAATGAACCTCACCCCTTTTTTGGGGTGAAGGTGAGGGGTAGAATTTCATTTCTATTTCCCGTTGATGAAACACTATACACTTGTAAATAGAAAAAAAAAATGATTAATGAATTTGTAACATATACTACAGAAGCTTCAAGAAATTTCTACCAAAATTTTCAATGAAGAACAACAAATTAATTTGTATGTTTTTTTTTTGTATTTTTTTGATGTTTTCATATTTTTCTATATTTTTTTTATTATTAATTTATACATATTTATTTTATTTAAAAATAAAAAAAATATGACTCGCCCTGATTAGGATTGACTAGACTAGTCACTAGGTTTTCTGAAAGGTGATTCGAGTCAGAAAACCTAGTTTTCCAACTATGATACCAACTCGAAATTCATTAAAAAAAATTGTACTTCTTATTATATTTACATGGTAAACTGAGACCAAACTGATAATAAACTGATAAGAAGTCGAAACCAAACCTAAATCGAACCAAAATCGGTGCATCCTTATTGGATCATGTTTTGGATTTACTCACACTGAAACTAGTCCAAAACAACCGATTCACACCCCTAACTATGCTCAACAATTTAAAGAAAATGAAAAAGATCAAGACTGAAGTCTGAACTCACAACAGAGAGGGAGAGAGAGAGAGAGAGAGAGAGAGCAATCTTCAACTCGAGCTCTAAATAAATGATTCTAGGCTACCAATAGAGACATTTATAGATGTGGAAGAGACATTTCCAAGCACCTTTTGGAAGTGTGGGAAGTGGTAGATTCGTACGTATAAGTATGCATACCTGTGATGTACACATACTGCCAATTATCATACCACCTCACCTCACCTAACGGGACCCAGTATGGCTCGAAGTGGCACATGTGTGCACATGTATAAGCACGCTGGACCCAACCTTGAAATTCCACAAGGAAAGATACTTATTATAAGAAGCAAGACTCTTTGCTCAACACAAAACAAATTTGGGATGAATAAATGATGATTCTACCAAAATAAACACAAAGGGATGAATGAGCAAGCCTTGAAAACTACAACAAAACAATTAAGGGAATCTGAATATCTGGTCTATTCCGTAGTATGGGTTTTTAGTGTTTTTATTATTATTTGTTATGTTATTTGGGCAGTAACAAAGTTGTTATTGGGTCCAAAAATCCAAATCCAAATTGGATAATGACTCAAATCAAACAGTGGTTAGTAGATTTAAAATTATCCCTTCCCTCAATTTTGTCCCCTTCTATATATTCTAGTAATGAGGAAAACTTATTAGTTCCTTCTTCTTTTGCCTTACCAATTTTAGATTTTCTTGTTTTAATTTGTGCAGGATACTATAGAGTCTCGATACTATATACCTGGATTAAGTTTGGTAGGATGGTCCTACATCTTTTTGATAGAAGGAAAGCTTACCTTTTTTGCTACAGGACATATTACATCTACTACCTATACGGAACCAGAACTAGTCAGTATCCGAACAGGCCTGGATCATACCTCTAGTATGGGGTTGAAGATTAAAGAAATATGGTGTTCAAATTAACAGATCACTGATGTTCTTCCATCTCCAACCAATTCTCCTTAGCTTTGGCATCTTATAAAGGACTTAGTTTATATTTCTGATATATCCCAAGATATATGTTTTGACAAACAACTAGACTCATTTTGTATAGCCTTAGCTTTTAATCTTGCCACACACACTCAGTCTAAAAACATTGTATATTTTTCAGTTCCTTAGTAATATATTTTGTTTTTTACCATAAAAAAAAAATAATTAAGGGAATAATTTTTAAAATAGGGCAAGAGATCTCTACTTGGTTGCATGGTCTCTACACAAACGTTTGGGCCAATGGGTGAACACGCCTAGGTATCTACCTAGGGGGCAGAGGCATCATCTCACGGTGCCTTGTGAGAAGGTGTAGGAAATACCACTAAGTAGAGATCTTTTTCCCTTTAAAATATTTTGAAACTCACTTATAGAATATAAATAAAACATGTTGTAAACAAAACGTCGTGGAAGCTTTACTTATGACGGCGTTTCAAAATAGCGTCGCGCTATCTCTACTTAAAGTGTCATTGTTGCACCAATTTCTTGTAGTGACAGTTGCTAAGCAACTCCAAACCAAAGTAATTATAAATTAAAAAAAAAATAAAGAGATAAGTTTCTTATGAGAGAGTGTACCATCCACACCCAAACACAGTGGGGGGGCGAAATGACCGCCCCACCCCCAATAAAAGGTGGAAATCCCACCCCCAAGATGCTTCCACATGCATTCTAATTGGCCCCCACACACGTAGGGGCCATGCTCTCCCACAAAGAACTCTTGCTCATAAAAAAAATACCCATAAAACCTGGTTCAAGTAATCCAAGCTTCAATCATTGCCAGACTCAGTCCAAGCCTTGTGGACTTTTTGTCTCCCCGACGCATACAACACTTTCTCTCTTTTGAGGAATCGGTATTGGATCGGCCGATTCGTATCGATATTATACCAATATCTGACTGATCCTTTATCAATACAAGAGGGGTAAAATGTAGAAAAATTAAAGTTTTTTTAAGAAAACAAGACCGATCTAGCCTGATACGGTCGATACAGATTAGTATTTATACCGATACTGCTTACTAAAACCCTGGTCGCCGGGTTGTACTTTTCTCCTTTAACAGACAAGAGTTGACTTTTCTTTTTCCTCATCCAAATAAAAAGAGCAGGTTTCATTAAATTCTCTATATGGGTGGGTTTCCATTCCGTATGCCTAGTGTTCTAGAATTGGGATTCCAGGTGATCCGTACTGGATTTCTATGGTTGGGGCATGTTATGGTCAATTTCTGGCCGAGTCCTGGATTTTGATTCTGTTCTTTGAAACCTTGATATGTAGACCTGGTACATGCTTAGCAATTCACTTATCAGTTCACAAGCATTATTATTTGATTGGGGAAGAAACACTACCTAGGCACGTGCGGTACAATGGTATTAATGCAAAAGTCGACCTCGAACTAGGGAAACCAGTGGGAGATCGATTGTAGTAGAATCGATACAATGCATGGAACAACAATAGGGATCAAGACTGAGGTCTAGTGGGCTCCTTAGGGGTCTGAAGTAGTCCTTCAAGTATCATTCTGACTGGGAGGAAGAGTGCTGAGATCAAGACCTTCGAATCAGTAGCATTGAATAAGGAACTGATGCAACAGCAGGTGTGGAAAGTGGTCTTCTTTGCCTCTGGACAACAACAACAGATTCAGTTGTTGTTTAGGATGTTCTCTAGGTCTTCGTAGATGTAGTAGCAGGTAGCAACACATGATTGCAGTCACACAACAACAGGAACAATAGGGAATCGAATAAGAGAAAAAGTAGAAGATAGGAGAAGGAGGGGAAAGGGATAAGGGGATTCAACTCTCTCAGCCCTTCATCCACACAATAGGACATAATATCTTTGCCAAAGCAATAATCTCAATCTTCATTCAACTATGTAAATCGTGGGGAGTGGCTAAACAACCTTACAATAAATAGAAGCCGGACCTGCTCCTCAAGTAAAAAGAAAAATAGAAACTTAACATAATAAGTTGCAACATGAAAATAGAAACTACTCTAATTACTAGGACTGAAATAAAATAGAAACATAATAAAACCTTCTAAATCTTCTTAAGTCTTCAAATCTCCTTGTGAGACCCACTTGGATGATTTAATTGTTGCAGCCAAAATCTCCAGCCTGTGGTCCCCATCAGCTCAACCTATTAGCTTTAGAAAAATGATAAAATTGCCCTTCACTTAAGGACTTGAATCACTAAAACTTATTCTTCTAATCTGCCGCCACAATTCTTCAAGGAATATTCCTATGATAGCATGGTACTTTCGCGCGTTTATGTGTCTAAGTGTCACAGTCCCTTATTTTTGGCTAGGTGAAAATATTCCTTGAAGAATTGTGGGGCCAGATTAGAAGAATAAGTATTAGTGATTCAAGTCCTTTTCATAGGGATTGTTGAGGCTTTATTTTGCCACATGGCCAATTTTATTTGGGCTGAAACTCAACAAGTGAGAAGGCCTGGGCCCTACTACCTGTCCACAATTGAACCACACCTGATCAACCATGTGGCAAAAAATAGGTCATCCACGAAAGCCTTCCTATGTGGGTTTTACATGAGAAACCAAAGCCCAAAGAAGTTTATCTCCAACAAATTCTTTGTCCCTTTACCTAAAATCGAAGAAATAAAAAAAAAAAAAAAAACAAAAAGAAGTGAAAAGACAAGAAGTTCAATTGGTTAGTTTATTTACCAATTCATGCTTCTCTTGAACACATAGACTACGTGTTCAATCTACAATTGGAAATTTAGCCGGTGGTTGAATTCTTGCACCTAATTTTATTTTATTTATAAATTATGAACAAATACATAGGCAATGTTTTTCTTCCACAACTCATCTAAAAATGCATTCACCACTGTCCAAACAATGGCGTCAAACTATTAAAAACAAAAATCATGTTATCAAGAAAAATGAAGAGGACAAGTTTTAAGAACCTAGGAGTAAGGAACACAGCAGAAATTATGAAGAATAGTCATTCCAATAGGCCATAAAAACATCTATATAATGCAGCGTATAGACTATCATGCACCTGAGGATTTGATACAATCATAGGTAGATGGGTTATTGTGTTGGATTAGTTTGTTAAGGGTAGATAGGTAATTTATTAAAAATAAGTTATATAATATAAATCAACAGTTGTACAGAGCAATGGAGAAATATCAAATCTCCTTCCTGTTTATCTTCTTTTTCCTTTGTTCTAGGAGGCCGCTGCCCTTGAAGCCAGCTTTTCCCTTTCCTTTTCTCCTTCTGTAATTTTAATTTTCCCCTTTAGTTTAACCTAAAGGTCCTTAGAGTTACTCATGCACAAAGGAATCCTAATCCCTTGGTTGAAAGTCAGATAAGGCATAACAACCTCGTTTGAACCTACATCAAAAGTTCTGACATGCGCGCACCTACACCACATTCGTGCCATCTTGTGAGGGTGTTGGAAAAAATCACCAACCCCTCAACTATGGCCCCTTTTTATGTACATCCCCTAATCTTCAAAACCTTCTAAGTCAATCCACTGAGTTAATTAACTCACCGTTATCTAACTAATAGGAAACATAAAGTTAGATCAGATCGAGCAGACCAAAACAGACAGAATCCAGCTGAATCAAAACAAAACCCAAGAGAAAGAGATGGTCTTTTGAAACTGAATCCCATCATCTTCTTCCCCTCCTCTTCGTGGATCTACAATCGCTGCAAAATCACAAGCTTTGCAACCGAGGTTCATTCATTATGTGAGACTTGCCTGGATCATCATTAGTGTAGATGATAGTGGTTAGTTCTGCTTTGCTCTTGGGATTGAGCTGCACTAGATCAATTAAATACAATAACAAAGTTCGACGATAAGACCTGCAACCAAAAAAAGACAAAAAAGGAAGGGGGATGAAGAACTAAAATTGATAAGGCAAAGCAACGATGACGAAGTAAAAAGCCTTGGCAGCACGATGGCCATGTATCTTCTTTCATTCATTTGAGGAGAAAATATAGGGACACCCCTCAACTATGGGCCGTTTTCATGTACACCCTTTAACCTTCAAAATCTTCTGAGTCAGTCCACCGAGTTAACTCACCGTTACCTAACTAACAGGAAATATAAAGTTACTAAAATACCTTCTATACCTTTCATCAAAAAAAAACAAAAAAAAACCTCTATACCTTAATACATTAAAAAAAGAAAGAGACCAAACTACCCCTGCTATCTCCTCGACCTCTCGACCTTCCACAGTTCCACCCTTCATCTCCGTCGACGTCTCCTCGACCCTCTCCACCCTTGCATCTCCTGTCGCCGCTGCTACTCCTCCGGTGCTCTCTCTCTCTTTCTCTCTTCAGTGCTCCAGCAATTAATTTCACATCTCTCTCTATCCATGAGAAGGAAGTGATCTAAAGCAGGACGCATGGGTAGTCTAGGAAGCTTTGCCAGGGACTTTGGGGAGGTCAAAAAAGAAGGCAAGGTGGCTGGAAATCTCAACGACTTCTTGTTTCACAGTTGTATAGCGAAAGTTACATAGTTCATTAGGAGTAATTTTTTGCAGTCTGAGTTTCAGCTTCTCCCAGGAGAATTTCTTTTTCTCCTCATTTCCCTTCTTCTCAGAACCCTTTCCCAATTAACCCTGCAATCTTCTTCAGATACCCTCTTCCATGGACAAAGGATCGTCCTTCAAGCTTCTTCTGAGCAGGTTTGTTAATCTCCTTCCATCTCGGCCCCTTTCTTTTCTGAAATCGATCTTTAATATCCTATACTAATTGGTAATTTTGGCTACATTGCAGACGAGTCGTTCCATTGGGATATCTCAGAAATGGTGGAAGAAAGGGATCCAACCAAATATGAAAGAGATCCCTTATGCCCAAGATCTTGTGGATTCCTTGTTAATCGCTAGAGATAATCTCGTTATTCTGGATTTTTTTCTCCCCGGATTGTGGGGGATGTAGAGCTATCCATCCCAAGGTGCTGCTGTGGATTATCTCGGGTTTCTCCTCTTTTGTGTAAGATTAGGAATTCACACCTTGGTTTTGATGAGATAATCTACTTGGGAGGTAAACAATTGAAGTATTTGGGCTGGTCTGAAGAGCAAATTTTTGTTGCCTTTACGAAATACCCTGTCTAGATGACATGCACAGAGAAGAAGACGAGGGTAGGAATGGATTTCTATGCAAATGCGCTCAATTGGAATGCTTCAATTGTTTCAAAACAATTGAAGCAATCATCATCTCCTGCTACTCCCACTCTTAACATGCGCGAGGGAGACAAAGTGCCTGAACCAAAATGCGCCACCGTGTATCCACACCTTATCCACGCACACGCCATTAAAACTGCCATCAGGGACCCAACCTCAGTTTTGAACAACCTCATCACCCTCTACTCCCAATCAAACCTCCTCTCCGACGCCGTTCGTCTCTTCCACCAAATCCCATCACCCAACGTCGTCTCATGGACGGCCCTTATCTCTGCCCATGCCAAAACCCGCCTCTCTCTCCACCATTTCATCTCTATGCTTCGCCACCCTACACTACCCAACCAGCGCACCTTGGCTTCCCTCTTCAAGACCTGTGCCTCACTCCCTCACATCTCCTTCGGCCTCCAGCTACACTCCCTCTCCCTCAAACTCTCCCTTGCTCACCTTCCCTTCTCCGGCTCTGCCCTCGTCCATTTGTACTCCCGGTGTCGTCTCCCTGTAGAAGCCAGAAAGGTGTTCGATGAAATCCCTTTGAGAGATGAAGTTTGTTATGCGGCCATCATCGTTGGCCTTGCACAGAATTCTCGATCCACAGATGCGTTATCTCTCTTTACTGATATGAGATCTGCTGGTATTGGGTCCACCATGTATAGTGTGTCAGGTGCTCTCCGTGCTGCGTCAGAGGTTGCTGCACTTGAACAATGCAGGATAATTCATGCTCATGCGGTTGTTATTGGCCTTGATTTGAATATTGTTGTCGGGACTGCCTTGGTTGATGGGTATGGAAAATCGGGTCTTGTTTTGGATGCGCATCATGTCTTTAGTGCGTTGTTGCCTGATGTGAATATCGTTGGGTGGAATGCAATGATGTCTGGTTATGCACAGCAGGGGGATAAGCAATCGGTGCTTGAGTTGTTTTCCAGGATGGTGGATCATGGGTTTGTTGCTGATGATTACAGTTTTCTTGCCATCCTTACGGCATGCAGCAATGCCGGTTCGGTGCCTGAAGTGCAAAAATGGCTGAATTCTATGAAATCGGATTATGGATTGAAACCAGGGATCGAGCATTATACATGTGTAGTGGGTGCAATGGCCCGTGCAGGCCAGCTAGAGGAGGCCAAACACCTGGCCATGACAATGCCATTTGAGCCTGATGCTGCAGTTTGGCGGACGCTGTTATCAGCTTGTGCAATTCATGGTGCAGCTGACATGGCTTGGGTGGTAGGCCAGCGATTATTGGAGCTTGACTCACAAGATGACTCAGCATATGCGATTCTTGCAAATGTGCATGCTACTGCAGGGAGATGGGAGGAGGTCGCACAAGTGAGGAAGCAGATGAAAGTTAGGAGGGTGAGGAAGGAAGGTGGGCAGAGCTGGATTGAAGTGTGTGGCGAAGTTCATGTGTTCTTAGCGGGTGATAGGAGGCATGAGAGGACAATGGAGATATACGCCAAGCTTACAGATTTGATGGAGGATGTTAAAAAATTGGGGTATGTGGAGGTGTCCGATGCAATGTTGCATGAGGTTGAAGCAGCTGAGAAGAAAGAGGCACTTTGGTATCATAGTGAGAAGTTGGCCGTGGCATTTGCATTGATTAGTGGAGCTGCTCCACCAGGGAAGCCTGTGAGGGTGGTGAAGAATTTAAGGATCTGTCGAGATTGTCATGAGGCTTTCAAGTATTTAAGTAGGGTGATAGAAAGGGAGATTGTAGTTCGGGATGTCAACAGATATCATCGATTTGTAAATGGACTTTGCGCCTGTGGAGACTATTGGTAATTTGAAATATCACAGAGAAAAATTAGGCACTCACATCTCATTAAAAAAGTGCCAAAGAGAAAAGCCATCGATGAAGTTAGAAGTTGAACTAGAATAAACACCTTTTCACTGAGGGAGGAAATATGATGACTAGTCACCATAAACGGTTCTCATCAGATCAAACAGTAGCACTTTAAGGTGTGAAGAAACTCGAAGGCTTGCTTCCAGACCCATTAATAGATGAATCCAGAGCCATTGAGGTGTTTGCAGATGAGTAGGTTGCAAATCCATCCTTTTAATGTAGATAGCTACTTGCTTCACTGGATGTTGGTTCATTTATAAAACCGATTCATACTCAATTCTTTTTGTAAGTTAGACCTTTGGTTCTTTTTGTTATCCATAAAGTGTTGAGAATTGCAGCTGGACAGGAAAGTTTCAGGACATTAAAAAACGTGAAATCATTTTGTCATTCTGCATAGACAAATCATATTTCTCTTGTTTTATGCTTGATTAGAATTATGTTGTTAAATATTGGTCATTTCCATTGCCTGGTCCTCTCTTTGACAACAGCTGAACAGCATATCCAATTGCTGGTTTATAAGTAGTGATCTTGACATGTTTTTTTTGCACAGTTCTCTCTTAAACATGTTCAATCTCAAGTATTGGTTTTTTTGGCCCGTGTGTGACGTGTTTGGGGGTGGGGGGTGGGGCCCTGATGCTCTCTTAAACATCAAAATATCTGATAGCAAGTCTAGAAGCAATTCTGCAAAGGCTGGAAAGAAATTTCTGATAGCTAAACTAGACTTTTGTGGTTAGACAATAGAACCGATTGAAGTAGCAAACTATTGTTACTTGAAATGTACATAGGTTTCTGTTGTATTATGTGTGACCTTCTTTACTTAACCAAAGTCTCTATAATCATGGCTGCCCTTTTCTTTCCTGGATTAAAATTAACTAATTCATAATTTGCTTTTCATTTTAGTGTATGATGTCACATGGCGAGAAACCTTTACAAACTTGTCAGATTTATGGGCGAAGGAGATAGAACTTTACTCCACTAATCAGGATTGCATAAAGATGCTTGTTGGAATTAAAGTTGATAAGGTAAGCTCTATATTGTTTCTCTGTTTGCTATGCATCACTATGTCTTCTCCAAGGGAAGAATTTTTTGTTTTTTTCAACTTAGTCTGAATATTTCTGGGTTCTCGTATATGCCACTGCTTGCTGAATTAATGGGTCTTACTTATTAAATCATATGAATACTGTTTCCTGATTGACATTCACTGCCCCCTCCCCCCAACCCCCTGGAACTCATTTCGGAATTCTAGAATTGGTTATGCTAAATGAGATAAAATCTTTCTAGTGCAATTTGATGTGTCCTTTTGTATTGTTCTTATGTTACTTGTTAGTTGCATGAGGGTTCAAGCTTCTGCACTATGCTGCAGGCCTATCTATTTCTATTGCAGACAAGTAAACAAATGAAAAGGTTTAAGGCGATATTTCATTGGGCTTTTGCTCTATAAAGGAACAAAATCAGATAGTAAACTATGTTTTGGCCTTTCAATTCACCACCCCTCCCTTCACGCCTGACATATGCATGAAGTGCTACAACAAGTTTAGAGATGTGCTCAAACTTTTAGATCTTAGGCAATGCCCACACATTACAAAAGTGTACACTAATTTGACTTCTCAATTTAGTTGATATTGCAAAACCAGAAATATTTTCCTAATATTTACAAAACAAAATGGACCCTAGCTCCCAGTTTGTTGAAATTTGAAAGAGTCAGCATCTTTGGGAAGTGAATTCATATCTTTTGAGCGGACTGACAGAACTGGAATAATTTCTTACCAAATCAGCAAGAGGCAACATCAATCTTGATACCAATGCTAAAGCTATTGGAAGAGAGGTTTCTTCTCCATATTTGTTTTGTAAACTTGGAAATACTTCCACGAAGAGTGGTTTTCAGTTCTTTTTAATTCTCAAAAGCTGTAAATTATCTTTGTGTTATTTCTTATTCAAGTCTTTTATGGTTCCATTTTTTTGTCACCTCTAAACCTGCTATAGAAAGAACAAAGAAGTTTGGATCCAAAAAAGTATGCTTAGGCAGTTCCTTTGCTGAGCACAACAGAATGAAGAGGAATTTGTATAATTTCAAGTCCCTATTCTTATCGAAGAGAAGGAGCCTGTACCCTTGTCTTTTGCTCTATGGCAGGAAAGGATGCGCCTATTCAGGGACATTCAAAGCACCATTCAGCCTGTTCAATAAATCTTGTTTACTTCCCTTGTTTCCCCACAAACTACTTTTTTGTCAGTATTCCTCACATTAAAAAGATGTTCTTAAGATTTGTCCTCCTTTTTTTTTGTTTTTTTTTTCATTTCTCTCAGTTCTTTCAGTAGTATTTTCCAAGAGAGTTATTACAAGTACTTCTTTCCTGCATTCATTTTTCTAAGTATATTTTTCTTCAATATTAAAATGTTTTTTGAAGTTTTTGTACTCTAGACTTCAGACAAGCAGTACTTACTCCTAGTTCTTAGTAAATCAGTTAGTAGAAACATTGTGGTAGTAAAAATTTCAAGAGAATAGCCGAAGGACTAATTCCGAAAAATTAAAATTTCCAAAATGTTTTATCTGAACCTTTATCAAATATTCCTCAGAAAAATAAAAAAAAATGCTTTGTTACATAATATAATTGGTTTATCGTATTTGTTACCCATCAGTATTTGTACATCTTTTGTAACAGAAAAGCAACCTATTCATAAAGTGATGTCTCAATATGAGAAGCATTTGATGAGTTTAAGATCAGAGTTATTAAGAGACATTCACAGTAATTGAATTGATTGGAGAGAATACCTAGGTAATAATCCCTCACTGAGGAATCGCAAGAAGTAGAAGAAAATTACTTACAAAAAAAAAAAACAAGGTAGATCGAATCTGCTGTCTTAAAAATAATAGTGATCCAATGATTGGATCAGAAGTAGAAGTAGTCTTCAAGCATTAACAGCAGCTTCAATATGAGAATCTCCACTCAATCCCTCACTTCTGGTAAGCAGTAGCAGTAAAACCCTAGTTTTCAATTGAAAACTTCATCTAGGGTTTAATTCTCAGCAATATGCAGCATAGGGTGCTGCACCCTTTGAAGAAGAATAAGCTTTAGTAGACTCTCAAACCAGAATCGCAGATCACAAACAACCTAATGGTTGTGCTCTGATACCATGTAGCAGAACAGAACCTTAGAACACCAAAACCGAGAAGATGAAGAGAAGAGATGGAGAAGAGGAGCAGAGACAGTCGAATTAATCAGTCCCCCCTCACAGCCTTTATTTATATGTTTAGATTATAAGAGGACTCCTAATCATGTTAGGATCCACTATCGTAGACAAAATAGGAAAATAGAAACTTAGCCTAATCCTAATTACAAACCACCAATAATAAATAATATAAGTGACAATATAGGGGATGTCGATTAGACTGGAATATTCTAATCAAGATTCCCTACATGGTCGATATACTTCAACAGTTGTTATAGTGCCAGGGTTAGCCAAGCCACTATGATGTAATGGGTTTCTAGCCACCTAGGGTTATTAGGCTTCAGAAACTCAGGGAATTTCCAGAACTGCAGGTTAGGAACTATGAACCAGAATTCAGAGAAGTCAAATATAAGAATATTAGTGGGTCTGATCTGGCCAACATGCAGGTCGAGTCCTCAGTTTACTTAGGAGAGCAGAATGGTAAAACGTCAAGATAATCCAATGGTCTGATTCCAAGCTATTGAGGAACGTACTTAAGATAGGATAGCTCAAGAACTAGAATTCAATGGTTTAGTCTAGAAGATTTAGAATAGCAATTAATGGGAATAGAACAATGGATAAACAGCAGCAGAGACTCAGCAGAAACAAGAGAATATTAATCTGACACCAGATTTCACAAATTAATTCAAAATTGAGAGATTTTAAGAAATCAGACTTGAAATATGACTATGAAATTAATGGAAAGATGAGTTTTAGAAAACAGAAACAGAATCAGAACTAGAAGTGGAACTCTGGAGAAGGAGATCACTGACAGAATATTCTCTAGCAAATAGTATTAAACAAGCAGAGAAAGGCATGCGCTGAATTCCACCCAGGCCTCACTGCATCTCCTTCTCCTGACCTGATTCGATGGAAGGAAGAAGAGAGAAGAAAGAAGAGAAAGTGATAAGTGATTCAGGAATCCCACCTGAATCCAGACATGGAATCCCACTAAGGCTTCACTGCATCTCACAGCAAACTGTTTCTCTGAATCACACAGAACAAAGGCCAAAAGCCAATTCCGTTCAAATGTAAATCGTGGGGAGGCCCTAGCCCTCTAAGGATCCATGTAGCCGACCCCATTTAGTTGGGATAAGGCTGAGTTGTTGTTGTTGTTGTTTGTTGCAATTGATGTCAAAGGTGGGTGAAGTCATGTCATCTTCTGTCATAACTCACTGCCTAACAAGACAGCTCTTGGTAATGTTTGTGTGTGTACATAAGATAAATGGATGAAAGCATATTCCCTTGTTATCGAAAGGACTAAATGAGAAAGTTTTTCTTGCTACATCTGCAGATGCTGCAGAGTGATGCTTAAGGTGAAGATCCACAGAATCTCTACTGTGAAGGAAGAAGATCAGGTTGTAGGTGAGTTTCTATTGATTGAGATCCTTTCCTCTTGGTTATTCAGTACGTGGGCATTTATATAACTAAATTTGAGTATGAAATTTGAAACTTAACCGATGCAAACCATTTGTTAGGCCTCCATGTTGAAGACAGTTTGCCATTGTTCATGGTTTTAATGATTATTGACCTAGACTTTACAAGTACATGTAGAGACCCGATCCATTAAAATGGACAATATTGAGATTTGGATTTTACAGCTCATTGTTCAATATGGGATCATAGAGCTTGTCATGGGAGCAACAGCAACCAAGCATCATTCGAAGTTGAGAGATGGATTTTGTTTCTTTTTTAGGAAACCTTGTACAAGGATATCCTAGATACATTTACAATTATGGTCATTTTTTCGAAAATTGTAAACATTTGGTTGTATAGTTTATTTTGGATTGAAATGAAAAAACTCTGGGTATAAGTTTAAAGTTTTTATGTTGTCTTACATGGAACAAGGGAAAAAGAACAAAAAAATTGGGAAAAAAAAACAATTTAAAATCTTTTAGTGCCAGAAATCAACAGCCCCTAAAGGATAAGAGAATAAGCTTTAGAGGCACTTGTAAACTGCCTCTAATATTAACATTAACCATCTCTAAAAGTTTTGTTTTGTTACTCAATTCAGAATTAACAGTGGTAGGGGAACACTTTAGAGGCATTTCACAAATGCCTAAAAATCATCTCTGAAGGACCCAAACATGAGCATTTGCTTGAAATTCCTCTTTTGATTTGTGACATGACATATGGAGGTGTTTATGCGGCATTTGTAGAAAACTCCCCTGAGAGAATTAGAGGTGTTTGTTTAAGCTTTAGAGGCGTTTCACGAATGCCTGTAAAGCCAGATTTTGTTGTAGTCTTCTTGGCATAAAACCAAATTGATTTTCCGTAATAGTAGTTTATTGTCTCAAGTGAATTTCAATAACTCTCTCCTATAATTTCATAGTAATATAGTATGGCTCATTAGTTTTATACCTTTATTTTTTATAAATTGGAATCTCCTCCATTCATCTGGCATTTTCCTTGTGCTCATAATATTATTAAACATGGTTAGCTAAGATAAATCATAGATTCCTAAGTTCTTCCACACTTCTATTGGGACCCCATCTGGATCTAGTGTCTTGCCTACTTTCATCCTCCTTAATGCTTCTTTTACTTCAGACACCCTAATTTTTCGTATATATATATATATATATTTTCGACATGTTGTGTCTTGATGGGTAATGCAGTCTTCCGGGATTCTATTACTCAAAATGTCTTCATTTAGTAGGCTATCGAAATAATCTTTCCATCTTTTCTTAATATCTTCATCCCTTACTAGTACTTT
This sequence comes from Telopea speciosissima, assembly GCF_018873765.1. Taxonomy (NCBI): domain Eukaryota; kingdom Viridiplantae; phylum Streptophyta; class Magnoliopsida; order Proteales; family Proteaceae; genus Telopea; species Telopea speciosissima. Next base: position 17,333,426 of record NC_057917.1, read on the forward strand.
ACTATCTTCACTTTTAATACATCGATGATCTAACATGGTCGAAAATATGGTGTGGACGGTGGTGAAGGTGCTACTGTGCTAGCGGAAGTGAGGGCAGAGTGCGGGCAGAGGTGGAGGCGGAGGTGGGATGAGGTGAGATTTGGGGCCTAGCGGTAAGAGTAAGGGAGTTGGGGTGAGAGAACTGGCCACACGTACAGTCGGAAATATTTCCACCTTAGAAAAGAACTGGCTAATAAGGAACCCTAAAGATAGTTTTTCAAACTTGAGGAACCAGGTCTGAACCAGAAAACTGATCTAAACCAGGTCCAACCAAGAACTTCAAACTAAGTTCTGGTTTTCTTCCTGCTGTACTGCAACCTGAATCTTGAATCTGCATCTTGATGCCTAAGGAATGCCTGGGTGAATACAAGGCCTGAAAGTGACAACCATATTCCAGGTATATTTGCCATGTTACAGGTATCTTTTCCTTATCCAGGTATGTTTCCTTCATCTTGTAGGTCTGGATACTTGGGCATCAAGGCCTACTTTGTCACTTATGCGACTCCTTGAGCTCACATTGAGTTAAGTGCGTTCAATCATTTGGCTTAGTGAACTACTTGATGTCAACTTCATGAACATGTGGCTCCAGTCAGTCTATGCAAGACTATATTGTTAATCATGAACACTATTGTCTGTGCTCATGGCTCCAATCCAAGTCATTTCCTGCCTTCTCACTATCGTCTTAACGCTTCTAACTTGTAAAACATCATTCCTTTTCACTAGTGCATTTGTTGGACTTCATATGCATGATAAAATTGTCTTAAATGCATTCATTTTGTATCCAACTATCCATAGCTAAGTGGTAGAGCATTCAACTGCAGATCAAGAGGTCATCGGTTCAGGCCTGTCCGGGCCTTTTCTTGGAACATCTTTAGTACTAACTCTTTGCTCTCTATTACAGAAAATGTACAAGTTTCTTTCTTAGGTGTGTATCCGTTTTTTTTTGGCAATGATTTAGTTCCCTAAATTCTAGCTCCTAACAATTATATTGTCAAAGAACCTAGGCAAAATGTTTGAGCAATGTGAAAGAGCTTTTCACTTTCAAGGTAAATTCAGACTCAGGACATTCTTGTGGTAATTGGATTTATTTTCTTGGTGAACTGTACTTCAGCTGTTTTGTTTCCATTCTCGAATTAAAAAGAAAAAGAAAAGAAAAGAAAATCTCTTCATTTATTTTGGACCTCTTGCTGGCTGCCATTCTTATGGATCTCTTGTTTTGAAATCTTGATAAATTCTTATAGATTCTTTTTCTTTTTGGAGAAATGATTCTAGATGCAGGGTTGAGTTCCCAATATGGAAGTGATGTAATCTCTTTCTAGTGTACATAATTCTGTTGGTCATTTCACAACTATGGTCTCCATAAATTGTCATGTTAAATCTTAAAAAAGGTTGGGCTGCAATAAAAAAAAAAGGATAAGCTGACAATGCCAAGTTGAAGGGAGACTCTTCCATTATATATTCCTTTCTAGTTCTCTGTTTCTGTAAGCCATTTAGTTAGACTTTAGTCATACAGTATGTATCCTGAACAAGTCCGACTTTGGACTCATAGATGATATTTGGTTTCAGAATCCTGCACTATGTAACCTGTTCAATGCCAAGTGAATGATGAATCTCCAGACTTGTTAATTGTACACTCTCTAACAAATTGCATATGAAAAATGATGAACAAAGGATGTAACAAATATTAGGTACTATAAGTGCATTCATTATGCAAGCACCAATCAACAGTTGGCAGAACTCAGTGCCATGAGAAAAAGTACCAAACCTTTGCCAGTTTTAGAGTAAGTTGGTATCCTCCTTTATCAAGATCTTTTTTTAGAGTAGTGGGGTTCATGCTGATAAGTAGACATTATGAGGATCTGATTGAGAAGCTTTGCACAACATATACCTTATTAGAGACAATATATGTCTCATGCATCTAACTATTCAATGGAAAAATTAAATGCAGTTGTATTTTGTTCAGTATGTGAAGATGTGAAATATCATTTCGATGCAGTTTACCTATAAGAATACCTTCTGAGGTAGTTGAAATCCAGAAGATTAAATGGAGGAAATATTTTGAAGCTTTCTATACATCACCCTTGTCACACTAATCCAATAGAAAGCATTTATAGGCAAAAAAAGCATGAAATAAATCTAAGTGCCCACTTGATAACCTTACTGCTGTTTCTGTGCTGAGAAATAGTGGAACAGATTTTTTCGTTTCTGTGTTGAGAAATCGTTTTTGACCCGCTTGGTAAATTTATTCTGGAAACATTTCTAGAACACAATTGGAACACCAACAGTGTTTGATAAAATTTGATAACATATTTGTAAGCAATTAGAACATGTGGTTAATCAAGAGGAAACTAGTGAATATCAATAACAAGAACTAATCCATTTCCTACTTTCCTAGTAGATAACACAATCTCTAAATTCTAATAATGTATACAGACACATAGGTAATCCTTGGCTGCACCTACTACAAAAGTTGCTATATAACCTCAAACAAAAAGGTTGAGAGTTGTCATTCTAAAATTACCTTGGCTAACTATATTTTGAATGGTTGAATAAAAGGGTTTTAGTGGATTTGAACCACAATCCTTTGGAACATAAGTGCTCTACCAACTTGAGCTAAAGACCCATCAAATAGAGTTTGGAACTTCAAATAACCCAATTGAAGGGTGCAATTAGAACATGATGGAAATCCAAGGGTAGTTACGGTAGTATCAGCCATTAAAAATATCCCACCTGTTTACAATTTCCCAAGAGTAGTGTCAGCCACAAAACTATCCTACCACATATAGCCTTTCAATAAACATGTATGGAGTTGAACTCCAAGGAGATTCAGAACCTAAATATCATGCCGATTCACCAACTCAAACAAGATGAACCAGTTTATTAGTAAAAGGACGAATACAACCTTATAAGGACCAAGTATACAATGGCTGAGAAGAAAATAGGTCAACTTCCATTAGTTTCAATTGTATGTCCATCTACAAAACTGTCCTCACTCAAAACCTAAATAAGTTCTACTCTGCTTCTTCATGCATTGATTATGTAATATATATGCATAGATTGCATCAACTCTTTCATGGCTTACATACTTATGGAAAAAAAAATTAACAAGTACCTCATGTAGTCACCATCAAGGCCTGCAAGAATTACTGTCTTCCCATCATCAGCAGCTGCCTTACAACATAAATCATAAAGGTCTTCAAAAAATTGAGCTTCATCAATCCATATCTCATCCAGCTGCAACAGTATGCATCCAATTAAGAATAAAAACAATGGAAAACAATCAAATTAAGTGACCAATGTTTATATTCTCAAAAAAATTCCTTAGCTATCAATGTGGAATGTGGGTTGTGGGTTGGATCAGGATCCAAAACAGAGTAATAGAAGAGGAAATCAAACAAACTAAACAAGAATAATGGATGGAATAGAATCAATAGATTCAGAGATAGAAAGATTTCCATTAGGATAATGGCAGGGTAAATTAATCAACAAAGTACAGTTAATAGAATAAAACCAAAAGGATCAAACTTCAAAATTTTCATAAGCTTGAATTCTAATTTTTTCTGCCAATGATGATAGATCAACCAAGGTAAAACATGGAAGCTTCACCCCATCATGGGTCACAGCAGAGTCCAATCCATATCTTGTATCCTTGTTTGATTTTATCACTGCTACATTTCTACAATTAAAATAGAGGGGAAAAAAAAAAAACTAGACCTCGTTAATAACCCATAAGACCATAAAGCTCAAAATAAATATCAAACACAGAAGAATCAATAGAACCCTAAATTCTACTAGAACTAGTAAAATTAATAGAAACAAACCTTTCATTATTGCTTGCAGTTTGGATGCCACGGAGGAGAGCCGTGGTTTTTCCTGCAAACATAGAACCGATGATGACATGGATCTCTCCAGAAGATAATCAAGAAGGCTCCAAGAAATTCAAGGATGAACTTGGAATTGAAGAGTCAAAGACAGAGAAGGGCTCTAAAACATGGATTTTGTGTTTTTTTCTCAATCCAGGGTTCAACGAAGAGGAAAACATGGTTCTATGGTCTTCAATTGAAGATCTTCCCAGAGCGAGAGATAGAGAGATAGGAGAGAGGGTACCTAGATGAGAGATCGTCGTCCTCAGATTGGAGAGGGTTCCATTGAAGAAGATCTTCCCAGATCAGAGCTTGCCGTTTTCCCCTTGCAAAGCTTGCTGGTTTTTCTCACTTGAGAGCTCGTGTGAAAGCAGCGATGGAGGTTGGAGGACACCAGAGGTTCCTTGGAGCTTTGTTCGTGAGAGCAACGATGGAGGTTGGAGGTGAGAGATGTGTATCGTCAAGAGCATAGTGAATGAATATAGGAGTTTTTATTGGGCACACTTTTCTAATTTTCAGCCCAGAAACGACAGAACATGTTGGACATGTTCTGTCAAAAGTCTTCCCATCCACACAAATTTTGATTTATGCTCCCAAGAGCATGTTCTACGAAACATCATTTACTAAGCGCTTTTTACGGTGTTTTCCCGTTTCTCAGAACGGAAAAGCACTAGAAACTGTTTCTCGTAAGGTTATCAAGCAGGCTCTAAATTTCTTCAATATGTTACTTTGATCCTACCTAGATATGGTATTGGAAAGATTCAAATTCATGTATATTATGATCAATCTCTATTTGGATTTCCTGAGTATCATAAGAATGGCATTTCTATGCATTCTGAGTGTTGCTGAGGAGAGGAAAGGTTCCTTTTTAAGGGTATTCTCGAGAACAGATCAAGTGGCACTACAAGAAATCCTCTTTTTGGTCACGGTAAAAAACCATCGCCAAAAATAAAACGCTACGGTAGATGCAACCGTTGCCATTCCATCGGCCATAGTGGCGTCGCGGAAAATGCCGACGAAAAAAGTGCCACCGTCTAGCAAAAGTATTTTCGACGACGGTTTTTTCTTTCGTCGTCGTAGTATTTTTAGCAACGGTTAATTTTGTCACTATAAGGTTATCTATTAGGTGACAGTTTTAAAGATCCGTCGTAGATACATTTTTCTCGACGGTTGATATTTGTCACTATAACTTCGTATTTTAACCGATGTTTTGTATTTCCATCGTAGAAAATACATTTTCGCCGACGGTTTATATCCGTCACTATAAATGTATATATTAGACGAAAATTACTTATTTCCGTCGTGAAAATTAGGTTTAGACGACGGTTGTATTAAACCGTCGCCAAAAATCTTTATATGTTTTTTTTGGGGGGGGGGGGGGGGGTTGGGAATCATTGTTTAAATTTCAGCAAAACTTTTTACTAGTAATTTACATCCATATATAATATTCATTTCATAAAAAAAACTATTAACTAAAAAATCCATTTAAACATTACTTTAATCCATAGTTTTCCTTTAAAATTTAAAAAGTGTCTCAATTATCATAACATTCATTGGAGATCTCCACCAATGTTGTTAACCAACAGCGCCAACAAAAAACCCAAAGAGAAAGAAGATTGGTTTGACCAAAAAAGTTCCTAGCTTCGACATAGTTAACCAAAACACCAACGAAAAAATTTCACCACCGTTGCTCTAGCTCCACAATGCCAAAGGAACATCATAATCTTTTACAGGTCCATCTAATTTCATCATCCTTTCGAATTTCAAAATTGGAACTTTCTATCTTCTAACTTCATTACACCTGAAGGAAACATAGATGAGCAAATTACATATAAGTTCCTCCTAGTTTATGAACTATGATTATAAAAATATTATTGAAATAAATAAACAAACATTATGTCTTATTGTATTGTTGGTAAGTAAAAAGAGCTGCATGGAAGGGGGAAAAAAGAGAGAGAGATACATACAAAAAAGAAAACCAAAGTTATCTGATTAGCATCGATCTCTAAACAGTATAGAAATATACAATGTCTTTATCAAGAGTAGGTGCAGTTGGATTGGACAGAAGGAGAGGACTTGGGAAGCACAAGCAGGGAGTTTGGGTTCTAGGAGGGAAAGCTTGCTTTGGTTTGGTTCTATGTAGGCTTCACTTAGGTTCTCTACGCTTTTGTAGAGATTTCCCAAAGAGCCTACCATGCTGTCCTTGGTAAGGAGCTCCACAACCTCCTTGATTACCTTTGCAAACAGGACTTTCTCGGCCTTCTTGTCCACCAGAAGTTTCACTTAGTTCTTGAATTCTAGAAATGAAAACTTGGCAATCTCAAATTTCATAATGGTTGAGCTTGATAATCATTCTCGTAACAATTCCATGCAACACCAAAAATCATGTTTTCATAAGCACCCAAAAGTTAAAGAAAAAGAAGACAAAAAGGATTTCAGCAATACAGTAGTGGCCACAGCTAGCTGGAAGTATATAGAGACATGAAAACCATGGTTCAGTTTTTCTCATTGATAAAATGGATACTATGCTTATTGAATGTGGAGCTAAAAGGCCATGAAGGTAGCATCTCTAGGATACTGGAGTTGAGTTCCTACCAGCACAACAATTGGATTATGCAAACCTCAATGGTGAATAACATGTTTTCTCAGATTAACAGCATAACTGTTTTCAGATTCAAGGTTCATGGTAGGGTTTCAACTAAATAAAACTTACAAACTTTTAGAGGAATAATACACCCACCCCATCACTGACCCTCTCAATGAAAAACATAATTTCAAAACCAACTCACATTCACATAGCTTTAGTTGTTAGTAACTACTCTAAATGGTTGGGTTGGGGGTCTCTTAGCATAACACACTCACACACACACACAAACAAATGCAACATACCTCCAAGCATGCTATCTGTGAATTCATGAGGAGCTCTTCTAACTACTATAGAAAAAAGAAAGAAAGAAAAGTTCTCTCAGGGCCTGGTTTTGAAAACAAATTAATGGCTTTCAAAATATGTCCAGATACAACTGCAATTATTGAAATAGTAAGGAAATTCAAACAAAGAATCTGAACAGGAATAGAATGAGTAAAGAATGATCAAGTTTGATAGGGTTCACCACCCTATCCTTGGTATTTCTATGCTCTGAAAGGCAGCCCAAAAAAATATATTATTGCATGACATGTATGATGTATCAACTAAGAGCAACAACTAAAAAATTTCCATTTGATGCCATGATATTAGAGGTTGATCGTAAAGTCATTTGACTATTGGCATTATTCAAAAGGTTAGTGTACTGCATTCAGAGTACTTAACACATAACAAAAATAAACTTGCCTTGCTGATTTAACATATCTACTCCAACACAAACATTATATCTAAAAACTGAACAACACCCCAGAGCAGGTTTTTGTTGAATGAAAAATGTTATTTCTCCTTTCAGAATGCAAGTAGTTCATTTGGCCAACCCAAGACTAAAAAAATCAAAATCTTCCAGAATTCGAATAGTTCATTTAGGCCAACCTAAAACTAAATAATTCTAATTGATCCATATTGGCGTCAGCCAACTTACAAGTGACAATCTTGAACAATCAACATCCTTAGTTATCATTTAATCATTGTATGGCTCATTGTTATTACAACATCACCAATGAAACTTAAAAGAAAGAAAAAATGGCAACACAGAGTAATACTCTATAGTCCAGGGGGGACACTTAGGGGTGTAACAGTTGGTGGTCAATGGGTCCATTAGGTTGCACAGAGATGGTCGGAGGTTGTGGTGGGGCGGTGTGCTTGGGTTACATGGGTGTTTCCAAGTGGCAGAACTCGTGTCGCAAGACATGGCTGCAGTGGGTTCGCCGTGTCTCATCATCAATGGGGAAGTAAGTACTCAAATCAAAACCTCCACACGGTCGCCGTGACTGACTAATCTAATCTGCAGGTAGTACCAGAAGGAACCTCTGTTTCTGCATCACTGGTTGCTCACAAGATGGAAACCCAGCTCCTAAGTTTTTCCTTTTCACTACCTGTTCGTCAATGAGAAGTCTTCACGTACAGCCTTTCGTCTGCATACACAAACTGTCCTGTCGGTCTTCATTTTCTTTTTGTGCCTCTACCTAGCAGGGCAGGGTCGGGTCAGGGTTGAGGGTTTCTTGGCCCTGCCAGGGTTGGGTTAGGGTCAGGGTTTAGGTTAAGGTCTCTAGGGTCAGGGTCAGGGTCTAGGCAAGCCCGGCCCAACCCGACCCATTGACACCCCTAGGGACACTAGATTTGCAACATAAACATTCCATCTTTATATTAACAGAAAATAAAGGAGAGAAAAGAAGCAAAAAACCACACAGATCGAGTACATGTTCTTCTGATGGAGAAATACCCAAGGGAGACCAATCTTAGTCATCATAAAAATCTGTCCCAGCTAAGGACAAGTATCCTTATGAGAGAAGCAATTGTTAAATCCGTGCCCAAACCCCGGTTTAAAGCCCGGTCTAACCATTCTGGTTAAACCGGTGTAGAATCGACGGCGGTGTACTGTAGGGAGCTATGGGCGATGATACTCAAACCGTCCCACACGATCTTTAACTTTGAGATGGGGGAGGTCATCGAGGATAGGTTCATCGACAAGGACAGAGGGAGGTTTATCAACAAAGGAGTGTTCTTGGCATACCCTCTGCAGGTGGACCAATAGGGCTCGGCCTGATTCGATGTACCGCTTTACGACGACTGGGAGTAAGCCATTATTCTTATGCTCCAATTATAGTATAAATAATATTATATATAGATAATTGATTGGGCTTGGGTGTGTAGCACCCCTTTAATTAAAGATGGAGATGGCCTGTGGGCCTCATAAAGTTGAGGCCCAATAACTTGAACATGAACCATGGTTTGGTGTCCAACCAAACAAACCCTAGAGCATTTAGGCCTAAGGACCAACACCCAGCCAAACATGCCCTAGGGACCTTTTGGGATAAATAAGGCCAAAAACCACTATTCCCATCTCACACTAAACCAAAATCGATTTGGGGGAAAAAAAGAGAAGAAGAGAAGAAGAGAAAGAAGGAGAGGAAGAAGGAAGAGAGGAAGAGAGGAAGAGAGGAAGGGAGGAGGATTCACTCACTCACCAACCCCACTTGGTAAGTTCCTCACCTAACCACTGTCATTTCCCTCATCTCCATTAACCCATACATTCTTGGATCTTGAATGGTATCCTACCATTAATGCCTTCACCAACCTTTTGGAGAAACCATTAATGGAAGGTACTAAAACCCCCTTGATATGGTAAGTAAAGGATTCCATCCTCCCCATTTAGTGACCTAAGCCATCAATCCTAACTCTAACTCAAGGATGCATGAGCTAGGGTTCATTGATTCCAATCTATCACCCATCTCTTGTGTAAGATTGGGTTTATAAACCCTCTTGATGGTAAAGATCTAAAATCCTAGATTAGGGTAACATTCTTAGCCATTATTGAATGGTATAACCCTAAAACATACCCATTTGGGCCATGAAACCAAAGCCCCAAAACAAACATTCATTTTAAGCTTGTTTATGTAAAAAAGTAGATACAGTCGGGCTAAAACGATAGGAGCAGCCCAGGTGCCTTCCTACCTTTTTAAGCCCTTCCTTCCTACCTTTTTCTCTCGATGAAAAATGGTAGGAGAAAACGGTAGGAACAGTCTAGAAATGCATCTACCGTTTTACCAATTTGTTCCTACCGTTTTACAATTTTTACACTTTTAAACCCCTATTGATTCCTACCCTTTTGGGAACCTTAGCACTAGTCTCTTATGTGTCTTTTTATGCATCTAGAGCAACTAAACATGGGGGTCGACTCACGTTTTAGCACGCCAGATCACTCACGGCTCGATCGAATCGAATCCCAAGGTGAGGAAATCGGATACCCGAACCTACTTGCATTTCATTATATGATTGTCATACACGTACATGTATGTTTACTTATCAAAAAATCTATTGTTTAGTGATGGAAACTCTTCCATGTTGAGTGTAGACACTAGGTTGCACTTTACTTTCAATTACTATTATGATGTGATATTTGACTGAGAATATGGTGATGTATATTGTGAATGACAATGTTATGCGATTTGACAATGATGGAATCCACATGTTATAGTGTACGTACACCACTAGACAGTAGGTGTTGTGGCTAGGCATTACGTACCCAGTGCTACGACCCTTGCCAACAGGGGTTTACGTGTTGGATGATCCCCCACGGAGAAACCAACGATTCCGATTGAGGACTGGGATCGGCGATTTCGATGGAGGACCGGAACCGTGGTAGTGGGGTTAACCTTGGGGGTTTACTGGGTAAACCAGCGATTTCGGTTGAGGTACTAGGACCAGTGAGTCCGATTGAGGACCGGGACCGGTAGGCTCCCTATGCAACTTGGGTTTGACATCGTCGGATAGGGCATCCGCATGTGAGAGATGGAGGGTCGGGGATGCTACCTATGGCGTTGCAGTAGTACTATACCTGACTTAGGCATTTCTTTGGTAGGTGGATAATGTGCAAGTGTAAGTTAGAGAGCGCGAGAGGATAGCGAGCCCGATGTAGAGGGACTATGGGCTCGACCTCTGGCCTACGTGTGTATGTACCTTAATATGCATTAGATGTATGCTGGTTAGGATGACACTATACCCGGTGCTACGACCCTTGCCAACAGGGGTTTACATGTTGGATGATCCCCCACGGGGAAACCAGTGATTCTAATTGAGGACTGGGATCAGCGAATCTGATGGAGGACCGGAACTGGGGCAGTGGGGTTAACCTTGGGGGTTTGCTGGGTAAACCAGTGATTTTGGTTGAGGTACTGGGATCGGCGAGTCCGATCGAGGACTGGGACCTGCAGGCTCCCTACGCAACTCGGGTTTGACATCATCGGATAGGCCATCCGTGAGAGATGGAGGGTCGGGGATGCTACCTAGGGTGTTGCAGCGGCATTATACCTGACTTAGAGGTTAAAGTTAGGTGCCCATGTAATCATTGATTCATGCATTATAACATTATCATCCATGAATATTTTAACCTTTTGCATGATTTGATTTACTCATTGGGCTCAGTGGAGCTCACCCCTCTTGGAAACTTCTTTTTAGATTATGATTCAGGTTTGGTGGAGCCAAGCGGCTCGGAGCCCATGGCCCCTGAGGGCGGCAATGGTGAGGATTGGTGGGCCCCTGAGGAAGGGGAGCATGGACCAGATTGCTACTGTGAGACTTGCTACTTAGGAGAGTAGCTTCTTGAGAGATTGGGCCGGTGGCCCCTTTTTGGATGTTTACTTCTTTTGGATATTACTTTTGGATACTAACTATTTCATTATTTTGATCTCGTCATGAAGAATGTATTATGTATATACTATGTAATATATAAGTCCTGATGGGATGTCATCATGGTTCCGATTATGTTGTGGTGGATTATTGAATAGGGATAAACATTAATCTTTATGTTGTTATATTATCATTTAGCTTCCGTTACTCTGATTTAATTATATTAGATTCTCTCCTGATTATTCATGTCTTGTGTGGTGTGGATGAGTTAGCTTAACTACTGCATCTGTGATCCTGGCGATAGTGCAGGAGCTTATTTATACGCTCTGGTCACAGATTCTGATGGTTCGGGAATCAAGGCGTGACAACCTGGTATCAGAGCGCGATGCTTTACCTTAAGCTAACTCGTGATCCGACCGATCCAATTTATTGCATTATAGGGTTAAATAAAAGCTTATAAGAACACATCAGATAATTAGAAAGCAATTGCAGAAATAAGGAGTTCCAAAATCACAAATAATAGACAGTATCTGATCTGGGGGGGTACCCAGGTCCATCATAAAGCACTAAAAGATAAAGATAAGAAATATTACAATTGAGTCAACCGAAGTTAAAGCAACTAAATAAAAGTCTAAGTCCGAGACAACAAGAAGGGAACACAATCAACTATCATCACTGTGGTGCTGGCGATGGTAGCGTGTCAGGAGAACCGGCGCACCTCGTGTGATGCTCCATGCGGACCACTCTGTCATGCATGTCGTGATACATCCCGTGCATGTCGTGGAACATACCCCCGAACTCCTCTAGCTGGCCCTAGAATGCATCTAGGAGTGATGTGATGGTGGTCATCTGACCAGCAATAAATCCAAGTGTAGGCTTAGTCGCCCTAGAAGAAGTCGCCTCCGCATCGTGAGTGCCAACAAAATGTGAACGAGGACGTAAGCCACTCCGACGGCTGCCCTGAGGTACGAAACCTCAGGTGTGTCGACTGTCATCTCCAGAGTGTGGATCACCATGAGGAGGAATATCTGCACCAGCCTGCTTAGGAACGCGTTGTGGATCCTCTGCCTCTGCCACTCTCTCCCCCTCACTAGACTCATCCTCACTGCCCTCCTCATCGCTACCATCGCCCTCGCTGTCATCCTCATCGTCACCTCTACCTTGGTTCTCATCAGTGCACTCGGGATCCTCACCACTACCCTCATCCCCCTTCAGCTTCATTTTGAGGATGGTAGTCTTGCTAAACTGGTTGGGTATCTCATCTCGCGCCTCATCCGTAGCAAACTCCACCTCAAAATGCATAAAAATGACTGTGAGAAGTTGCTCATAGGGAAGGTACCTCTCGTTCCGCCTGGTCGCCTTGAATGCTATGGTCCGGGTGAGTATATTTGGGAGGTTGAGGCGACACCCGATGATCAAACAAAATGCCACAAATGAGGTCATCAAACCGGATTCGTCGAGGTGGCGGATAGCTGGCAACAGGTTTGCCTGTACTAACCATGTGAACACCTTGGCAGTTGGAAGATAGCATGAGTAGTTGAAACTCCCATTTTTTTCGTCATCTCTCAAAGTGCTACTAATGAGGGTGTGCTCCGCCAGGGAAACATACATCAAGCCCTGCCGCCCAGGAGGGTAATAGGTCAACTCACCCTCATTAGAGATCCCAAGGATGTCACCCAACTGTGAGGCTGTGAACGCGATATCCTTACCCTTGACCTTGCTCCTAATGCGCAATGTACCATTGTTTCACTCCTCTGCGCTGAGATTTGCATAGAAGTATTGCACCAACTCTGGATATGCACCATGGTTGTACCGAAGCATTGAAGTCCACCCTTGAGCGGCGAACCTCTCTTGAACCTTGTAGGAAGAAAGGTGTTTTGTGTAAATGTCCCTTTCGCTCAACACCGTCTTGGTAGCATAACTATTCATCCTATGTGCGTGCTCCCAAGACCGAAATAATGCATGGTCATAAGGCTGTGGCGGTGGAATCCTGCCTCTACCCCTTCCACCATCTTGCCCCCGACCTCTTCCCCCTCCTTGGGCACGACCGCCCCTACCACGACCCCTACCGGCAGTTCTTGGTGGCATATTGTTACCTACAAATCAAAACAGAGGAGAAGTAAAGAACAAAGAGATTTGATTATAAGTTAAGAAATCAAGTTTTAAGGGGCAATAACATGGTACCCACAATCCACGCGATTGGCAACTTAAGCCAATGACCTCACACACCAAGAAGTTGACAATCCAAGAATAATTGGGCATGATTAACAAATTGAGTATAGGGGGGGTATATACAAATATAAACCATGGAGGCAGCGTATACGTATTAGGTATAGAGAACTCACTCCAACATGGCCATAAATTACCTTGCCTAACTCACTTAAGCAATGTCACAACACTCAAACCCATGAAGAATCCATACCCAACTAAAGAGTGCATCCATTACATAGTATAAGACATCAAGAGAAAACCCTAGAATCAAAAAAAAAAAAAAAAAACTATAGAACAAGCAAGAATGTGGGGTGAATTGTTGAACATTGGGGGGGGGGGGCATGAATCATGCTACTAATTGCTAAGACATCCAAGGGTCGATTTACATAAAGAAGTGGTACCACCTTGCTTATATATCAAAACAATTCCACCCAAGGCTTCAAGTCCCAAAACTTAATAAAATAGAGCACATAGATAGCTATAGAAGTGATGGGTACATCATGAATATGAACAAGAGTGTAGGCATTGGTGTACAGCCATGGTAGTAAGCATTCATATGAGTGATGTAGGACAAATTGTTGGGGTATCTTCACAGACTCCTTGAATGCACACTATGAACTTAGTTACATGAACAGTATAGAGAGAGGCCTTGTACAAATTCTGTAAGTTTAGCACAAGGCCTGACAAACATCACAATGAGTGTATGGGCAGAGAATCCATGTATAACATGGCCACAAGTCACTTTTCCACACTTAGTAAGACTCACTCAAACAGTGTCACAAGCACCTTATGGATACCATACAAGGTTAATATTGTTCATGAGCCTAAGTGGAAAGGGGTTTGCATTGGAATTCTCATTAGTTTATATAATGTAGATGGTAATGGGTGGGAAAATATACTCAACCTCATTAAGCCGTCCAAGTTTATTTTGTCTAATAGCACTACCATCGAAGGTGAATAAACATGCTTGAATTGGGGTAAAGAAACCACCACAAATCAACTATAAAACCCCATTTGAACATTTTCACAAACATTTCATGTGTATAGTCCAATGTTAGAAGACTTAGAAATAAAGGGAAAGGATTTTACACAACTAACCTTCACAACACCATATACAATGACTACATGGCAGGGATTTAGAAGAGTGATAGAGGCAAGTAGGCATTTAGCAGTGCACTTGGTGCATACCACAAACCCCCAAATTTTAAATCTATTTTATCCTAAAAGAAATCGGTTTTTGGGCATCATGTATGTCCGATTCATATGGGTATTGTGTTGTATCATAATCACTTTATAGATGGTACCGCCTAAGAGCATTTAACAATGGGACCATTCATGATTTCATGGCTTAAGAATGTAGGGAGAGGAACCCTTGACACGCAAAACCTAAATAAGTAAAAGAAACCTAAACTTGAGGGAAGAAAGAGACAAAAAGAGAGAAAATTTACCTTGATCGAGTGAAAACGTGAATTGGGGGCTGTAAATCCTCTTGGAGTTGCCCTGGTGTCCCCTCTTCAAGTGGTGGAGCCTTCCTTCGGTCTGGCTGATGTTGGATTGAGAAAGAAATAAAGGTCGTAGGCCTTCTTTTTTTTTTAAAAATAACTATCGTGAGAAACGGTAGATGCAAAACCCAGAAAACGGTAGTTGCATCTACCGTTTTACAAAAAATTGTATCTACCTTTTCTCCTCGGTTTAAAAAGGTAGGTAGAAACGGTACCTACAAGAAAAATAAATAAAATTGCATCTACCATTTTACCCAGAACCCATCTACCTTATCTTCTCGGTGAAAAAAGGTAGGAAGAAATGGTAGATACAGGAAAATCTGAATCTACCGTTTTACCCAGAATGCTCCTACCGTTTTGTGTTTTAAATAGTTTTTTTCTGGGCTTTGTTGGCACGTGTTGTGGGGCCCACTTCCCCTTGCTTGGGCAACCTTATGCCCCTAAAATGACCTATGTAACCTCTTCTTTTATGTATTAACCTCACTATATTGTGTACATTATTAATGACACATGTATTGGGAAGAAATTTACATTTGTAGGGGACCAAAAAAGATAAAAGAGGTTAATTATCTCCGCCCTCCAAGCACGAAGATTGATGGATTCGGGTTGTCAGGGCTATCTTGCCTCGGTTATGGAAAAGAAAGCCAAGGTCAAGCCTTTGACTGAGATTGATATAGTAAGAGAATACCCGGATGTATTTCCAGAAGATCTGACAGAGTTACCCCCAGATCTAAAAACATAATTCATGATTGACTTGATTCCGGGTGCGGCACCAGTGTCTAAGGCACCATATAAGATGGCTCCTACGGAGTTGAAGGAATTACAGACCCAATTGTAAGACTTGTTGAAAAAGGGTTTTATCCAACCCAGTGTGTCTCCATGGGGAGCACCGGTCCTCTTTGTTAAGAAGAAGGACGGTAGTATGCGGATGTGCATCGATTATCGGGAGCTTAACAAGCTAACCATCAAGAACCGGTATCCACTACCAAGGATAGATGACCTTTTTGATCAGCAGCAAGGAGCAAAAGTCTTTTCTAAGATTGATTTAAGATCTGGTTACCACCAACTCAAGATCAGGGATAGTGACATCAGCAAAACTGCTTTTCGGTCTAGGTATGGGCATTATGAATTCGTAGTTATGTCGTTTGGGTTGACAAATGCCCCAGCTGCCTTCATGGAGTTAATGAATAGAGTCTTCCAAGATGTGCTTGACAAGTTTGTCATCGTGTTCATCGACGACATTTTGATTTACTCCAAGAGTAGGGAAGAGCATGCCATTCATCTCAGGCTAGTTTTACAGAGGCTCTGAGAGAAGCAATTGTACGCCAAGTTTAGCAAGTGCGAATTCTGGCTACACCAGGTGGCATTCCTAGGCCACATTGTCTCTGAGAAGGGTATAGAAGTGGACCCAGGGAAGGTCCAGGCAGTGTTGGGTTGGGAATCACCGAAGAATGTGGGTGAAATTTGAAGTTTCCTTGGATTGGCCGGTTACTATAGGAGATTCATTGAGAATTTCTCTCGCATATCAGCACCGATAACTAGATTGACTCGAAAGGGGGTGAAATATGAATGGTTAGAGGCATGTGAAAAGAGCTTTCAAGAACTGAAAAAGAGGTTGATCAGTGCCCCAGTTCTGACACTTCCATCAGGTACTGGTGGCATGATAGTCTATAGTGATGCATCTAAATTGGGGCTTGGATGTGTATTAATGCAAAATGGTAAGGTGGTTGCTTATGCATCTAGGCAACTAAAGGACTACGAGAAGAACTACCCTACCCATGACTTGGAGTTGGCGGCGGTAGTATTTGCTCTGAAAATATGACGCCACTACTTGTATGACGAGAAGAGTGAGATTTTCAGTGACCACAAGAGCTTGAAGTACTTCTTCACTCAGAAGGAGTTAAATATGAGACTGAGGAGGTGGGTGGAACTGATGAAAGACTATGATTGTACAATTCAGTACCATCCAGGCAAGGCGAACGTGATAGCTGATACACTTAGTAGGAAATCACAAACCTGCTCCCTGGCGGCATTGACAGTCAATGAACGACTTATAGAGGAAGCCAGGAGAATGGAGTTGGAACTATTAGTTGATAGCACTGTTCTGTCCCTTACCACCTTGTCAGTACAGTCCTCATCGGTAGTAAGGATCAAGGAAGCTCAACCCACCGATGTGGAACTACAGAAACTGATAGATGACATTCAGGGAGAGATGCAAGAGGAATCGGATTTTACATTATCTAGGGATGGTACACTTCGATTCAAAGGTAGGTTGTGTGTACCTAATGATGAGCGGTTGAGGAAAGAGATTTTAAATGAAGCCCATTGTTCTCCATACTCTGTACACCCTGGCAGTACTAAGATGTACAAAGATTTGAAGATACACTTTTGGTGGATAGGGATGAAAGCTGATGTGGCAACGTTTGTGTCGAAGTGTCTCACCTGTCAGAAGGTCAATGCGGAGAGACATTGGCCTTATGGGCTTTTGCAATCACTTCCAATTCCGGAATGGAAATGGGAACACATCACCATGGCCTTTGTCACAGGTTTGCCCCGAACTGCTAAGGGGGTTGATGCCATTTGGGTGATTGTGGATCGGCTCACCAAGACCGCACACTTTATTCCTATAAAGGTAACCTATCCTATGGACAAGTTAGCAAAAATGTACATGGACAATGTTGTTCGCTTACACGGAGTCCCAGTGAGCATTATTTTTTATTGTGATCCCAGATTCACATCAAGGTTTTGGGGTGGTTTCCAGTAGGCTATGGGGACACTACTGAATTTTAGTACGGCCTTTCATCCACAGACCGATGGTCAGTCAGAAAGGACTATACAGATGTTGGAAGATATGCTTAGAGCTTGTGCCATCGATATGAGGGGTAGCTGGGATGAACATATCTCACTTATTGAGTTTGCTTACAACAACAGTTATCAGACTACTATTGGTATGGCACCGTTCGAGGCACAGTATGGTAGAAAGTGTCGGACACCATTGTACTAGGATGAAGTGGGTGAGCGAAGGATATTGGGGCCTGAGTTGATACAGGCTACATGTGAGAAGGTAGACTTGATTAGAGCTCGAATTAAGGTGGCGTAATCGAGGCAGAAAAGTTATGCGGATTTGAAGCGCAAGGACCTCGAGTTTAGCGTGGGTGATAAGGTATTCCTTCGCATATCGCCAACAAAAAGGGGTGTTGCGGTTTGGCAAGAAAGGGAAGTTGAGTCCTAGATACATTAGGCCATATGAGATCCTAGCAAGGATCGGGGCCGTGGCATATAAACTAGCCCTGCCTCCAACATTAGCGGGTGTTCATGACGTGTTCTATGTATCGATGCTACGGAAGTACATTCCGGATCCGACCCATGTCTTGACTCATGAACCACCTAAACTTTCTGAGGACCTGACCTATGTGGAAGAACCTATGAAGATTCTCGAGAGGAACGAACATAATCTCCACAATCGTGTCATCTCCTATGTGAAGGTCCAATGGAAGAACCACTCTGAAAAGGAAGCATCTTGGGAGCGTGAGAGCGAAGTTTTAGCAAAGCACCCTCACTTATTCGACATGCTAGGTATGTCTCAATTTTGAGGATGAAATTCTTATAAGGTGGGGGGGATGTTAAATCCGTGCCCAAACCCCGATTTAAAGCCCTGTCTAACCGGTCTGGTTAAACCTTTGTAGAATCGACAACGGTGTACTCCAGGGAGCTATGGGCGATGATACTCAAACCGTCCCACAAGATCGTTAACTTTGAGACAGGGGAGGTCGTCGAGGATAGGTTCATCGACAAGGACAAGGGGAGGTTTATCAACAAAGGAGTGTTCTTGGCATACCCTCTGCAGGCGAACCCGCAGGGCCCGACCCAATTCGATGCACCGCTTTACAACGACTGGGAGTAAGCCATTATTCTTATGCTCCAATTATAGTATAAATAATATTATATATAGATAATTGATTGGGCTTGGGTGTGTAGCACTCCTTTAATTAAAGATGGAGATGGCCTGTGGGCCTCATAAAGTTGAGCCCCAATAACTTGAACATGAACCATGGTTTGGTGTTCAACCAAATAGACCCTAGAGCATTTAGGCCTAAGGACCAACACCTAGCCAAACATACCCTAGGGACCTTTTGGGATAGATAAGGCCAAAAACCACTATTCCCATCTCACACTAAACCAAAATCGATTTGGGGGAAAAGAAGAGAAAAAGAGAAGAGAAAGAAGGAGAGGAAGAAGGAAGAGAGGAAGGGAGGAGGATTCACTCACTCACCAACCCCACTTGGTAAGTTCCTCACCTAACCACTGTCATTTCCCTCATCTCCATTAACCCATACATTCTTTGATCTTGAATGGTGTCCTACCATTAATGGCTTCACCAACCTTTTGGAGAGACTATTAATGGAAGGTACTAAAACCCCCTTGATATGGTAAGTAAAGGCTTCCATCCTCCCCATTTAGTGACCTAAGCCATCAATGCTAACTCTAACTCAAGGATACATGAGCTAAGGTTCATTGATTCCAATCTATCACCCATCTCTTATGTAAGATTGGGTTTATAAACCCTCTTGATGGTAAAGATCTAAAACTCTAGATTAGGGTAACATTCTTGGCCATTATTGAATGGTATAACCCTAAAACATACCCATTTGGGCCATGAAACCAAAGCCCCAAGCCAAACATTCATTTTAAGCTTGTTTATGTAAAAAGGTAGATACAGTCAGGATAAAACGGTAGGACCAGCCCAAGTGCCTTCCTACCTTTTTAAGCCCTTCCTTCCTACCTTTTTCTCTCGATGAAAAACGGTAGGAGAAAATGGTAGGAACAGTCAAGAAATGCATCTACCGTTTTACCAATTTGTTCCTACCGTATTATAATTTTTACACTTTTAAATCCCTATTGATTCCTACCCTTTTGGGGACCTTAGCACTAGTCTCTTGTGTGTCTTTTTATGCATCTAGGACACCTAAACACGGGGGTCGACTCACATTTTAGCGTGCCAGATCACTCACGGCTCGATCAAACCGAATCCCAAGGTGAGGAAATCGGATACCCGAACCTACTTATATTTCATTAAATGATTGTCATACACGTACATGTATGTTTACTTATCAAAAAATCTATTGTTTAGTGATGGAAACTCTTCCATGTTGAGTGTAGACACTAGGTTGCACTTTACTTTCAATTATTGTTATGATGTGATATTTGACTGAGAATATGGTGATGTATATTGTGAATGACAATGTTCTGGGATTTGACAATGATGGAATCCATATGTTATAGTGTACGTACACCACTAGACAGTAGGTGTTGTGGCTTGGCATTGCGTACCCAGTGCTACGACCCTTGCCAACAGGGGTTTACGTGTTGGATGATCCCCCACGGGGAAATCGATGATTCCAATTGAGGACTGGGATCGGCGATTTTGATGGAGGACCCGAATCGTGGCAGTGGGGTTAACCTTGGGGGTTTGCTGGGTAAATCAGCGATTCTGATTGAGGTACTGGGACCGGCGAGTCCGATTAAGGACCGAGACCGACAGGCTCCCTGCGCAACTCGGGTTTGACATCGTCGAATAGGCCATCCGCGTGTGAGAGATGGAGAGTCGAGGATGCTGCCTATGGCATTGCAGTAGTACTATACCTGACTTAGGCATTTCTTTGGTAGGTGGATAATGTGCACGTGTAAGTTAGAGGGCGCGAGAGGATAGCGAGCCCGACGTAGAGGGACTATGGACTCTACCTCTGGCCTACGTGTGTACGTACCTTAATATGCATTAGATGTATGTTGGTTAGGATGACACTATACCTAGTGCTATGACCCTTGCCAACAGGGGTTTAGGTGTTGGATGATCCCCCACGGGGAAATCAGCAATTCCGATTGAGGACTGAGATCGGCGATTCCGATGGAGGACCGGAACCGTGGTAGTGGGGTTAACCTTGGGGGTTTGCTGGGTAAACCAGTGATTCCGGTTGAGGTACTGGGACCGGCGAGTTCGATCGAGGACCGGGATCGGGATCGGCAAGCTCCCTACGTAACTCGGGTTTGACATCGTCGGATAGGCCATCCGTGAGAGATGGAGGGCTAGGGATGCTACCTAGGGTGTTACAGCAGCACTATACCTAACTTAGAGGTTAGAGTTAGGTGCACATGTAATCATTGATTCATGCATCATAACATTATCATCCATATATATTTTAACCCTTTGCATGATTCGATTTACTCATTGGGCTCAGTGGAGTTCACCCCTCGTGGAAACTTTTTTTTAGATTATGATGCAGGTTTGGTGGAGCCAAGCGGCTCGGAGCCCATGGCCCCTGAGGGCGGTAGTGGTGAGGATTGGTGGGCCCTTGAGGAAGGGGAGCATGGACCAGATTGCTACTGTGAGACTTGCTACTTAGGAGAGTAGCTTCTTGAGAGATTGGGTCGGTGGCCCCTTTTTGGATGTTTACTTCTTTTGGATATTACTTTTGGATACTAACTATTTCATTATTTTGATCCCGTCATGAAGAATGTATTATGTATATACTATGTAATACATAAGTCCTGATGGGACGTCATCATGGTTCCGAGTATGTTGTAGTGGATTATTGAACAGGGATAAACATTGACGGTTATGTTATTATATTATCATTTAGCTTCCGTTACTCTGATTTAATTATATTATATTCTCTCCTGATTATTCATGTCTTATGCGGTGTGGATGAGTTAGCTTAACTACTGCATCTGTGATCCTGGCGATAGTGTGAAAGCGTATTTATACGCTCCTATCACAGATTCCTGTGATTCGGGAATCAGGGCGTGACAGCAACTCACTATGCACTTGCAATATTATAGAATCCACAATATTAATTTTACTTGTGAGTTTATGTAACAACAAACAAAGCAATAGTGATGCATAGACAACCATTGGATAGAGACAAAAACATCGACTGTGCTCGTTTAACCTACTTGATAAATATGAGAATTATAACTCATCTAAGTTGATGAAAACTACTAGTAACTAGTTGTACCAACCTATGGATGATAGGAAAATTTTCACCATTAGAAAAATAGTCAATACTTGCTACAGTTCAGCAATTGAAGAAATGTTCAAAATCCTAACTAGTGTTTCTTTCCTCCTTTCAAACTTTCTACGCCTTCAATGCACATTTCAGTACTCATATCACGAACCACTCAAAGCTCACTCAAATATTTACAAAGCTAAAGTATGGATGCTCATGCTTAGCAAGTTGCGGCAATACTTGTGTGTAGCATCAAATGCAACTCAGGCAGTTGTTATTCTATATGGTCAAATACTATATAGGAATACATGGAATTGGTCCATAACCCCTGAGAGAAGATCCTCTACATCATGTTGGCAAGAATTATCTATGCCACACCAACGCAAGGGATATAGATAAGAGGATCAAAAAGGTGCTTGAGGAAAAATTATAAACTGACAAATCTATACAGGTATAGGTGTGGTTGCTAAAACATCCTGGAAATGCGGTTTTTCTTTTCAAAATGAAAGCAACCATGGCAAGCCCTGTATGCAAGAGAGAAACAATAAATGGCATCAGAGTGCATTGTACCTATCATTGGGAAGACTATGTTGAAGACATGAATTCCCTAAATGCACGCATCTGGGACCCAAATTCAGCCAACTTTGCATCCTGATCAGCTATCCTTGCATCCTGTTCAGTTGCTCTCTGCTTCCACTGAGATATTCCTCTCCTTGGTGAGAGACAATCTCTATCAACTGGTCATTTTGCTTTCTTAGGTCTATAATCTGAGATGCATTCTGCTAGGCTCAGCACCCCACAAGCGCACTCTCCCATGAGAATCCGGTCCAGCAGCACCTTTGAAGACTTCTTCCTGGACATCCTTGTTTTGTTGATCTTTTTCGCTTCTCTTACTCAGATCTTCGTTTATTTGTTTCTGCAAGTTACATTGAACAAAAACACTTTGAGGGAATAAATCAATTTAGGGTATTTAAGGAAAACAAAACATCATGGCCAACAAAAATAGCAAGGTTGAAATGCAAACCATTATCCTTGTTGATTCAGGGTCTATGAAATCTTCAGTCTTTCTCGACTTATGCGCGAATTCAAACATCTCAATACGAGAAGGAGATAAATGTTCTGGATACTCATTGTTCTTAAAATAAAAAAATAGAAAGAAATATCAGAAAATGTTGGGACTAAGAGAAAGCCAACTTCAATGAAAGAAATATTAATGTAAAACAAATCACTTACCTTCCTCTCATGTAATACTGCAAAAGAAGTACTTCCTGTCGTATGGCGTATTATTTGTTTGACCTTAATTTCTTTATTTCGTTGTGATAGTTTCTACCAAGAATATTCCATTCAATTAAAACTGCAAAGAAAGTAAATGTAGTACAAAGTATTTAAACTACATTTATTTTCATAGAAAGTATTTTTACCAAATGTTTTTTGTCACCCCACATCTTTTTAGACATACATTTCTGATCAATGTTTGCCATACGTTCTGAATCCGTCTCATACTTATTATAATGCTCGAATTTCAGAAGAGATTGTAATCCCTCCATCGATTACAAAGTTTCTCTAGGATCCAACTCTAGCTAGAATCTACTATGTCAAATTTCTCCTACAAGAAAAAAGAAGATATTAGTTATCATATTATTATATTGTTATGTAAGCCATACAAATTATGGGTCTGATATTAATAATACCATTACTTTGGCGCATGCATCGTCTTTGTACACCTGTGGCACTTTCCATCAATTAGGGTACATTAATGGTAACAAATTGTTGTTTTTTGCTATCAACCCAATCCAAGTAGCTATTTTAGCTGTCCTATTACTGTTTGTTTGGCTATACTTGTTTACGTTAATAACAATCTTTTCACCATTAGCCAAGTTTAAAATATCCCTTGCCTTTGTTTTTTCCCTCTTTCCTATTCCCCTATGTACTGTAAATAATTAAACATAAGAAGAAATTAATTATCTGTAACAATAATACTTGATATCAAGTTTAAATAATAACATTACAATTGACTAACCTGGACTGGTAACGCCACTATCCTCCTGGGTCCAATCCTCCTAGCTCATGATTCAAATGTGTTTCTCTCCTGCTAAATCAATAAACTCAAATCATATATCAGATAAATTTTTCATATCATAATATAAATAGTATAAACTAATGAAAACAACTAATCCATAATTACATGACTTTTGGTGTAAAGTATACATAAATGTAAGCAACGAATATGACCCACTATCAAGTAAAAAAATCTAAAATCTTTCTGTCACTAAAAGACTAAAAATCGTTATAGATTTTTTTTATATTGGACTTTATATGTTAGTGAAGGAATAAAGAATGCATTGCATTTAAGTCAGTATATTTTCATCTGTTTCTCAAAGAATATGCGACTTACCTGATTTTAATGTTTAATCAATTTGATATATCATCATCTGAACTTTTCATTACGCTGATCAATCCAATGAGGTGTAAATTATAATACTTTCCAAATTAGATCTTACCCAACTAAGATTGGCATCACCATCACCCTTTGAATGTTCTACATTTTGTGTATATTTTAATGTACTCTGTGTATATGTCTGATCTGAATCATCATGATCTGGATCCTGCTGTTCCATATCAAAAATATCCCTACTCTTAGGCCTCATGGCAACTTGTCATTCAGGCCTATGAGAATCTACAATATAAAATACTTGCTCTGCTTATGATAGAAGTACAAATGGTTTGGCAAGCTGATCTCGGCTACTATACAATTGACAAGTACAAACCATAACTCATCTTCCTCTACTCCCTTTCTGTTATCAGCCCAATCACAATGAAATAAATTACTCTAAGATCCTCTGCATAATCCAATTCAATTACTTTTTTCAAAAAACCATAATACGTGATAATTCCCTCAATAAGGTGTCTATCTCTTGAACTGGAGAAATCTTCTGAAACTGCCGTAATAAGGACCCCGTTATTTTGAGTTTTCCTATACTTCTCATGTGACTTACTATGAAACTTGAAGCCATTATAGATGTATTCATTATAACTTCTCACATCCAAGTTAGAACCTAGAGCAAGCCATCTGATATGATGAGGCACCTCCTCCCCATTTTGGCGTAGATGCAAAATCTGATGATGCAATATTAAGTCACATATAAGATGATCTAGGCTTTAACCTAACTCCCAAACAATTGAAATTGTTGCACTTACATGCTCATTGAACCAAATTGGAAACTCCTTAGCGTGTCTTATCGAAATAAGATGTGGGCGAGATTTATGACCCATTAATCTTCACAGCTTCTCTTTGTGGAGCCTAAAAGTATGTACATAATTCTTTTAAGAACTATTACTTTCTCATAAACATATAAAATATAAAGTTTAATCAAATATAAATATATTACAAATACAACATTTATATGTAATATTCACTTTCGATATTCATTTAATCCGTCATAGTTCTTTAGCACATATCGATGAGCCTAGTCCTTTTCTTGAATGTCTAGTCGTAACATCTCACACTTCTCTACAGGCCTACCTGTTCTTGAGAATATAGAGATTGGATGTTTTAGTTCTGTTGAACCTGCATTTCTAATTGGTCTATTCGACATTGTTTCCACACCTTCAAAGTATCTAAAGCAAAAGGTCAAATACTCATCCGCAATATATCCTTCTGCTATTGATCTCTCTGGCCGATTAAGGTTGCGCATGTAGTCCTTAAGTTGCTTAAGGAACCTAAACACAAACAAATTTATGATAAGTATTTAATGATCATAATATGAAACCTACATTAGTAGCTTCATTATTTAAGCCAAAAAAATTCACACTAATCTCTCTATTGGATACATCCAACGATATTATACTGGACCAGCCAAGCTAGCTTTATGGGCTAAATGAATATTCAGGTGAACCATAATATCAAAGAATGAAAGTGAAAAAAGATTTTCCATCTTACTAAGTGTTAAGACAACACTTTCACCAAGCATCTTAAAGTCCTCCTCCTTCCCAACTTTACTACACAAATTTCAGAAAAAAACATATAACTCTATCAATACGATGCTAACATTCTTAGGCAACACACTATGCAATGCTACCAGAAGAAGTTGTTGCATCATGATATGGCAATCATGGTTATTCATTCATAATATTTTACATTCTTGCACGCATCATGAGATATTACTACAAAGTCCATTTGGAACTTTTACACCCCTTAAAACTAAACAAAATAAATCTTTGTCAGCAGTAGACATTGTGTAGCATGCTAGAGATATGAACATTTTATCTTTCCTTTGAATAAACTTTGGGTGAAGATATGATCGTATTTCGATCTCTCTCAGATCTAAATGTGCCTTCACATTATCCTGTCTTTTTTTGAAGATCCAACAATATGCCAATGATGCTATCACATATGTTCTTCTCAATATGTATCACGTCTAAATTGTGACAGATTATATTAGATTTTTAATATGACAATTCAAAGAATATACTCTTCTTCTTCCAATTAAATGGAAGCTTTGGCTGTTTTAATTTCCTTCGCCTCTTCTTCTTCTTCCCATGCTTGTCAATAATATCTTTCTCAAATAAAAGAAACTGAACACCTTGCATCTCCTCTAAAATGTCGTAACCCGATAGTGGCTTTGGTTGTAGTCCATGTTCCTTATAGCCATCGAAACTCTTTTTATCACGTTAAAATTTATGGTCTTGGGAAAGAAATCGACGATGACCCAAATAACAGTGTTTCCTCCCATATTTAAGCCAACGAGAAGTAGTATTCTTGTTGCAGCATGGACAAGCGAAAACACCTTTAGTACTCCAACTCGATAGTATTGCATAAGCCAAAAAATCATTAATGGTCCATAACAAACATTCATTTAGCTTAAACTTCTCCTTCTTATATGCATCGTAAGTTACAACCCCAGTGTTCCACAATTCTTTCAACTCTTCTATCAATGGCTGCAAATATATATATATATATACTTGTCAGGTTGTTGTGGTCCAAGAATAAGCAAAATAAGAATGAGAAACTCTGGCTTCATGCACATCCATGGTGGTAAATTGTAAGGCATCACAACAACAAGCCATGTGCTATACTTTACACTCATCGACTTGAATGGGTTGAATCCATCACTTGCTAACCCAAGTCTGATATTACGAGGCTCCTCACTAAAAGTATGATGCAACTTATCAAACTCTTTACATGCTTACCCATCAGCTAGGTGTTGTAACCTTTGATCGTTTGTAAGACCCTCGTGGTGCCACGTCATGTTAAATGAGATTTTAGACGACATATATAACCTTTGCAGCCTTGGGATCAATGAAAAATGACGTAATGTCTTAGCCGGGATTTTCTTATCTACTAATGCATATCTTGAAGTGCCACATTTGTAACAACTCGTGGCTTTCTCTTCTCGCTTCCAATACAACATATAATCATTTGGACACACATCAATCTTATTGTAATTAAGCCCAAAGTCCTTGATGATATTTTTTATTTCTTACATATTTTTTGATAAAGTATTTAGCTTGGGAAGTGCCTCTTATAACAACTCTAACAGCGTTGAAAACGCTTTGTCGGTCATTTTGTAAAGGCACTTTATGTGATATATACGAAGAATGAAAGCCAATCTGGTAAGCTTCACGCATCTTGGATACAACTCATTCTCTACATCTGTCACCCAAATGATTAAATTTATCACGGACGATACTCTCACCCTCCATATATTCAGCTGTGACACCATCATCTACTTCTTCATTTGTATTTATTCCACACATCTCATTTAACATGGTATGTGTAACATCATATGTTTCACCTTCATCATGTACCACTGTGTTAACATGGTGAAGTTTATGTGAAGATGAACCTTTTCCATGGAAACTCCATTTCGTATAATTCCATAGAATTCCATCACTTATCAAATATTCTAACACTATATCTATAGTTATCCATAGTTGATTTATGCAATTTACACATGGGCATAGGATCTGATTTCCTACTGCAGTACTAGAAAATGCATACTCTATGAATTTGTTGACTTCTAATTTGTATTGTGAAGACAGACGAAAATTTGGATCTCTTGACTTTCCAATCAAACTCCTAGAGTCCTAGGCATAGTTTCACATGTGACTACCATACCACAAAAAAAAAAGATATAGTTACAAATCACCATATTGTATACATATCTCGGAAGTGTCCACTAACAATGACATGTTTCCAATCGTATAAAAAAAATATCCATAACATCATCTAAACATACATACAAGCTGGTCAATAAGGAAAAAATTAATAAAAAAAGATGCCTACTGACCTAGCTAAGAAACTTATGGAGAGAAGCAAGATACGCTAAAGATATGTATGGAATAGTCAAGAAACTTATGGAAACACTAAGGATATACAATAGGAATTTCAGATATTGAAAGGAGCTGATATGACATGGCATGGAGACGGGGTAGGGCATGTAGCTCAGAGGATCAGAGCACGCGACTACGAACCACAGTGTCTGGGGTTCAAATCTCTCCTCACCCACAATCGGTATAATCAATAAAGCCAATTATATGGTAGTCCCTGATTTCATTTTGTTAGCGACATAGCATTGCTATCCAATTACTGCTCCTTATCAACTTTAATCTAATGGAATGGCTGAAAGGAAGAATAGAGCCTTAAAGGAATTGATGAACTCATTACTTATAAATTGAGGATTATCTTTGAACTTGGGGGGCGGGGGGAACTCATATTATGTCTTCAATAGGGTACCTTATAAGAAGACCAAACTGTTACTACTTGAATAATGGCATGATGGGAAACCTAATTTGAGATATTTGAAAGTTTGTTATATCCTCAATAGGATACCATATAAGAATTGAAAAGGAAGTGGATTTTTTTTAAAAAAACTTTTGTAATCATGATTGTATAATCTACTTAAAATTTAAGATTTTAAATGTATATCCTATTTGGTAATTATATACTTTTCAGATCTAATCTTTAATTTATTTTTCAAAGCCAAAAGATTCGGTTGCAAAATAAAATAAAATTTAGTAACCAGAATTGAAATGATTTTGAGTTAGTTACACAATAAGCCAATAATTACAAAAAAATCCATTTTAGTTTTGGTTTAAGGGAAAAACTACACTTATGGGTAGAGTCATGTGGTAGATAATGATTTTTTATATTTTTTTAATAGGAGGTATCCGAGCTTTGGCCGACTGAATCCCCCAAGGCTCGTGTACGACGCCACAACACACACGAACCAGGAGATACTAGGGCCCCCATGTTCACCAAAGAGTTTCCTCTCAAGCGGGTGACCCCAAGAGGGGAGGCGGAGTCGAACTCAGGACCTTCAGCTTCCTTAAGATAATGAAGTTTTACGTTTTACTATGTGTGGTGAAGCCTAATAGGACCCTTGATTTAATTTCACTTCCTTTCCTTTTATTTTCCTTGCAACGAAACTTAGTCCATGTTAACAATCAAAAAAGGCTTCATACCGAATTAAATGACTTTTAAATACATAAAATTAAAACTTTCCCAACATAGTATTTGGTTGGACATAAAATGATGTCAATTAGTCCTTTGAGATTGAAAGTTGATATGTTTGGATAATATATTAGTGAAAATGGGAAGAGACCTTTACAAACTCTATTTGGTTAGCAATTAACTATTAGGATTGTCAAGTTTGGACACAATTAGAATTGGCCGAATTAAAGATATGAAAATTTTGAATATTCATAGAAAATCAATATTTAAGAAATAAATGAATGGTTGAAAATACAAGAAAAAGACATCAATGCAGGTGTAAATGATTGAATTTTATATACCAACAAAATGATTGAATTTTATATACCAAAAAAATGATTGAATTTTACTATGAAATTTAATATGTGACTAATCCAAATTAAGAATTTTAATGGTTGAATTCTCTAAATCATCCTTACTTTGAGCACTTTGGCTCTATTTAGTTGTAATGGAAATAAAGAGAAAGGAAGAGAAATCAAATCATTAATATGTGAAAATTTTTTAAATCATTACCTCCCATGATGTTGTAACTAACTTAAAAAACATACAGAATTTAGTTATTAAATTTCATTTCATTTTAAAACCAAATTCCTTGATTTGAAAATATATTGACGAATATTGTAAGAATTTTAATTAAGGTTATACAATAAAGATTACAAACTTTCAATCTTCTTTTCAAAATTGATTACACTTTCCTTCACTTCACTTAAAACTGAATGGTATTAATTTAGGTTATCCATTCTAAGAGACTTCATGAATAAACTGACTATATAACTTTTACTCTTAGTTATACACAAGGTTTCAAGAATCGGGAATCGAATCGATGAATCACTCAATTTGGATCAAAATTGGTAGTCAATGATCTCAATTCTTGACAATTTGATGCGGCTGATTATAGACCAAAATATTAGAATAGCTGAAATTTCAAATATGTGGGCCGATTCTAGGATGTTTTGGGACCGATTCTGACTGATTGGTAATCCAATCCGATCGAGATCGAAATCAGAATCGACAATGACCAATTTCATCTCCAATTCTGCATTCTATAACCTTGTTCATACCCCTACTGTAGATGTTTTTCCCAACTTCTACTCTTATATATGTCAGACTACCATATGACAAGGGATTAAGTTTTCTTTCATTTTAGCAGTGAAGAATGCTGCCTAGACGTGTGGCTCTGTATGGCAACATTTCTATTCCAAAATACTATTTCTGAGTAAAACAGATTTTTGTGTTTCTGATTTTGGAGTAATTATGTATTAGCAAATGTTGTAAGGTAAAACTAGAAAAAAAATCTTTCTGCCATTAGAAAAAAAAAAGAAACATGTATGGATCGCATATTAAGAGAAGAATTTCTTATATTTTGTGGTGGAGGTGGAGGTGGAGGTGGAGGTGGTGAGGGTGGTGGTGGAGGTGGTGACAGTGATGGTGGTGGTGGTGGCGGTGGCGGTAGTGGAGGTGGTGGCGACGACGGCGGTGGAGGTGGTGATTCATGAATATCGAGTCTGTATCATGCACATTTTTGCTTTCAGCTTTTGTGCCTATTTTTTTGGAGCTTCTTTTTGGTGTTTCTCAAAACTGTGCCAAATCTGGTTTTGTTACAAGTTCAATAAAAAAAAACAAAAAGTGAACCGGACGACACAAACAGGTTTTATCCCATTTTGTTCCAAAAAAGTACAAAAACAATAGAAACAATTTTTTTTGAACGTTGCCTTACTGACCCATGGAGTTTGTGCCTAGATATAGAAGCATGCGAAATTACAATCCTATCCCGTGAAATAAAAAATCTCATTCATGTTGATGCCCTTACGTATGCTCTCATTGACTCTTATGCTGGTGCAGAGGCCATGCGACAAGGCAACAGTCTCTTGCCCAATCTTTTTGTTTTGAGTCTTTTTTGGGGAGAGGAAGTGTTTCTTGTGGAGTGTGGCCTCTGCCAATGGGAGCACACAAAAGTATCAACGGGGCATCGTTTCACATTTCATGGAAGCGGAGCAGTTATTTCGCCCCCCATGTGTTTGAGCGCAGGAACCATGATTCTCTATAGACACCGTTTGCTTTTTTTTTTCTTTTTTTTTTTTTTTCCTCTCTTGGGGG
This sequence comes from Telopea speciosissima, assembly GCF_018873765.1. NCBI lineage: Eukaryota > Viridiplantae > Streptophyta > Magnoliopsida > Proteales > Proteaceae > Telopea > Telopea speciosissima. Next base: position 17,364,904 of record NC_057917.1, read on the forward strand.
AAAATATGTACATGGGAGACAAAATGACCACCCTGCTCCCATAAAATGCAAAACGACCCCCTTGCTGATGCTCACACGCTCTTCCGTTGGCCCCTTATGCAAACTAAGAGCGTCTTTGACTATTTGCATTCGCAGGGATCACACTCCCCTATAGGTAAGGGTGTAAATGGATCGAATTCGATCGGATAGTGGCATTATCATATTCGAACAAATTCAGATTATTTCCTATTAGTTTTCGAATGAATTCGAATAATATCCTATCCGTTGATATCTTTACCATTTTGTTGATGAGGGTTAGGGTTGAGACTTGTGAGTTCAGCAACTAATCTTTCTTCTACTTTTCTTAGTCTTTGATTTTCTTATATTTTCTACTTTTGATTTTATCTTGTATTTATTTTAATAGTTATGTGATTCCATCACAAGACATATAAACCAATAGAAAATCTAGAAAAAGAATCACATTATCTTAACTTATAAAATTATAAAAATAAAAAACTTAATTGGACAAACGGACACAAAGATATATTTTAGACATTTTATTACCGTCGGATCTGTATGGTAACCATCCAAAAAATTGATTCTCGTGTTTTTTCTGATTCTGGGGGTAAAATTGAAACAGATTATGTATGTGTTGTCCGATCCATTTCTATGATTTTTTTAAACGGACCAGGTGATATAATAGATTCTGGCAAGGTTTTGAGAAACACGAAAACGGTGTTTCTCAGATTTGAGAATCAATTCTAAGAAATGTCGGGGAAACAAGGTCGACTTAAGTGAGTTAGGGGCATTGATGGAATTTTCCATCAAAACATAATAGACCCTAAAATCGCAATAGAGAAGAAGATTTCAGCCATTCTTTCTTCTTTGAACAGAAGGATGCAGAGGAGAGGAAGAAGAGGGCTGAGGCGAGAGGATTGAAGGATGCGAACTAGGGTTTAAACTCACTATTAGGGTTATGGTTTCTACTTCAGTAAATTGATAACTTATATTAACGAGTGTAGGGTTAGGGTTCCTTTCATTCGTTTTGATTTGGAGCTATTGAGATCGACTCTGTGCTACAGATACGTGAAACCATAGGGATTATGTGATCTCTGTGTTGTTTCCATTTCCTTGTTCGATCTCGGTTTCTGTTGTTATTGTTGAAATCCAGGGTTTTGCTCTTTAATGGATGAGTTTTGGGAGAGGGCCGTGTAAACGGCGCTCGTCGGCCAAACCGATTGCTCATCTACTCCACCCTCGATGGCGCAATGAAATGCTTTCAGGGCCGTCTCCCTCCACCAAGTTTGTTGGAGAAATATGAGAACCTCAAGCACCCCTCCATTGCAAACGTTGGTGTGTCGTCCCTAGAGAAGTTCCCCCGCCTTCGGAACTTGCAGAAGCTCATCCTTTCTGACAATAGTATTGATGATTTGCTGGCGGCCTTGAATTCCTCGTTGACGCCAGTCTGGGGTTGTTGCGGGACCTTGACCTCTCCAATAATCGAATCCAATTCCTTGAAGACCTCTCCCCAACAATCCCGTCTTCGGAACTTGCAGAAGCTCGTCCATATTTATTAGAATGTTGATTGAGTAGTTTATCTACAATCTTTTGCACAATTGTGCTTTTTTTGTTTATTTCTTGAGGCTGTGCATCCATATTTTTTTCTTTGTTGTTAAAAGAGGAACTTTATCTGCAATTCATTAGTTTGATCAAGGGTTTAACCTCTGTGAACAGCTGAATTAAAATGGCAATCCATATATGTTTCTATTTCTTTTTAATAACAGAAACAGTTTTTTACTAGGTTTACCATACAACATGTGTTGAAATAGAATTATTCCAAAAATCCAGAAATAATAAAAATCGATTTTGATTCAGAACCAATTTTTTTAAACAGAATGGTTGCCATACATACCCACCGTCCGACTGCTAAACATATTGAATAATAATCTATCAGATAGGTGGATTATCACATTCGTATCCAATTAGTTTTCGGATGGATTCAAAATTTTTTAAATAAATATGAATTCAGATTTTCAAATATCCGTTGATATCCTTACCTATAGGGAGTAGAGGGTTCATCTTTTCTGTGCCGTAGTGCAGACTGCACCCAAACACATGGGCCTGCCACTCAGGGGGCAGGGTGATCATTGCGCCCACCCCCATGCGTCTGGGCAAAGCCTGCACCACGGCACAAAGAACATTCTCCCTTTTTTGAGATTCTTGACTCTTGAGATCATAGCCGGCGAAGGAAACTCTCCCCCATAAGAATATGCGATTGGAAAAAAGAATGATATAACGAACCTTTTGATTGTCTTGGTCTTCCGCGCGATTGTAGTATTTTACTCAAAAATCTCTCAAAACCATGTCCCAGCCCCACGTGTCCTTCTCATAGAAGATACCAACTGGCATTCTCCGTCACTCTCGCTCGTTCACTCGCACTGTCACTCTCACTCACCCAGTCCCCTCTCCTCTCCTCACCTCTCTCTTCCATGCTTCCTCCCATCCCCATAAAACTCCATCACTTAAGGGACTTTCTGTGAGAACTCAGATTACCTAATTTTCAAAAAAAAAATTTGATTCCTTTTCTCTAAAAGCTCTGATAGTTATATCGTTGCTGATCAACCGTCGATGTCGTTATCGCCAAAGAGCACCAAAAAATCACTCATCTTTCTTCGTCCTCTTCTCGATTGAAATTATCTGTAAATTTCTTCTCTTACCAATCTCACTCAGTCATGGCCATATTCTTTCCTGATATCTCCTCCACTCAATCTCAGGTTTGAAGCGGATCTCTAATTTAACATATGATTTGGTGATTTAGCTTGTGATTGTCTCTCCCTTCTGTGCCAGTGTGGTGGTAAGCTTCTGTAGCTCTCTACCCTTAACCTTTTCTTGAATCCAGTAGATCTCAAGTTAATTTAAAAAAAAAAAAAAAGAAGAGACATTGTTTTTTCTTATTCTAAATTGTATGTTCAGACAGAGATTCTTGATTCGAGCTATTTTATTTTGATTTTTCTCTTGTTTTTCATTTCTCTGTGGATTTGCTGGTGGAGAATTAACGAATTTGTTTGTTGGAAACTGGATTACTTTTCTTTTCCGCTGTAATTTGTAGTTCTTTCTTGCAATAAAGTTTATTAATCTCAGCTAGATTTCTCCACTCTATTCACTTAATAGTTTTCTTATGTTAAACGATGAGTTGTTAGTTTCTAATTATATACATACGCATTTGGCTAATTGACCATACATATTCTTTTCAACAGTTTCTTTTATACTAAAAATAGATGATTCCACATTCTACTTATATATGTTTTTTCAAAATTATGAACTCCCGAGTTTCAATTTATTTTTTCTTAGAAAAAAAAAATAAATGGTTCTGTTGTGTTTGCCTAGAAAAGATAATTGAGGTTTTCTGATCACAGCCAGTTTCCTTTCTGTATTGTCAATCTGCCTTTCAGGTGGTATTTCTCCGTTTTCTGGTTGAAAAGAGTTTAAATTTTCTGATTTTGTATATATTTTTTGTACATACAGTTTCTTCTATTGCTATATTCACTATATAAACTACAGAGAATTAATTGGAAGAATTCTTATACCGTTAGCAGATCCACTGAATTGCTAGGAGAACTTAAGATGGAAACTACTGCAAAAGCCAATGGTCTTGCTCCTGGAATTTCCACGAAAGTCATGGCAGTAGCACATCCCTTAGCAGGAGAACCGTCAGATATTGCTGCCAATATCAATTACCATGCACAATACAGCCCTCATTTTTCTCCTTTCAAGTTTGATCCAGAGCAAGCATACTATGCAACAGCAGAGAGTGTCCGCGATCGCCTCATACAAGTGAGCCTTCTGAAATCCTAGAGAAGCTCCTTGTTTCAATTATATAATTGGCTCTCAGTTAGCTTCTTTCATGTAGGCTGCGTTTGGAATGCATACCAACACAGCCATAGATTTATCAATTCTTACATCATGCCTCTTCTATTGAGAATCAGATTGCAGTAGTTTTACGACAGTCTGGTTTATCGTCATAGAGTCCTTTTTATTCATTGAGATGCCAAATGTATCCAAGCATATATTTGGAAATGTCTAAGGGAACTGTTTTCTGTTTTGATTAATGGTGAGGCTTTTGTAGCCTGCGGGGATAAGGGATTTTCCAACCTTAACCTCCTAAGTCCCTTTGGCGTTCATGTACTTCACTTCCATTATGATTCTATGGACTTTCTTGTGTTCTAAATTAATAGTGCCAGGAAATGGACTCCTATGAAATTTTTTATGTGCAAAGAGGATCGTGAGGGACGTGGACCCATTTGGGGGGTTCACCTCATCTGCCATGTGGGAAAAAATCTCCACAAAAGGATTCTAAGGCCTCTGTGTTAACCAGAGTAGTTATTCAGTCTTCACGATAATCAATATCGTAGTTTTTGTATCCCATCAGATGTAACAAATTGCAGGTTGGGGCATTTTTTTGTTATGCCTGCAAGTTATTGCTTAGGTGAAGCCTGGAGCTGCAAAAGTCAGTTTTAGCATTTCTTTGTTCACCTGTACCACATAGGAATTTACCAAGCATATTATAATAGTTCGGTTCTGGGATGAAGCCTTATGTTTTTATTCATTATTTACTTCTGCAGCAATGGAATGAAACTTACTTTCATTTTCACAAAGTTGATCCAAAACAAACATACTACCTGTCAATGGAGTATCTTCAAGGCCGTGCTCTAACCAATGCAATTGGGAATTTGGACATTCAAGATGCATATGCTAATGCTTTGATTAAGCTGGGACATGAACTCGAGAACATTGCTGAACAGGTATCCATTATTATTTAACTCTTTGCATGGAATAATTGGGTTGTTAAAGAACTTATTTTCTGGGTTCACATATATGCACAGAATTGTTAGGGTTTAGGGTTTAAGCACTGGTTGCTTAAAGCATTACACCCTATGTATCAAGTTTGGAATACCCAGGCTGCTGCCTCCAGCTAGTATTTATAGGGAAACTAGGGTTTAGGTCAGATAAGGCTAATTACTAGATTGCCCCTCACAGCCTGGGCTAAGATACAAGTAGGATTATATTAGAACATATGAAGGGATATTACCTTAATACCCTTACAAAAATTCCATCAAAGAGATTTTTCAGTTTCTGCTTCATGTTATCATGTTCCCTTATAAGGGTAAAATTTTATACCCAATTAGTTTGTCCCAATCCCAATATCCCATGGGAGTATCTGTGAGAAATTATTGAGAAATTTGGATGATAATGGATATTATTTCATCGTGCGATGTTTCTTTTTGTGAAAAATCTAAAAGTAAAGTTTCCTTGTATTTGATCACATTTTATTTTTTGGGGTTCTATTTTCTGGGGTAAGCTTGGGTCGGACCTGCATTTGCATGGTTGCATTGCAGTGAGGATACCATCTTTGTATCCATTCATGGATAAATATGATAATAATGTATTTTCATCTTGTTGGGACTTGTTTCCAGAGAGACCATCCGATTTGCTTGTTAATTTAGGTGGTTGCCCTTTTTGTAGGAGAAAGATGCAGCCCTTGGAAATGGTGGTCTAGGGAGGCTTGCATCATGCTTTCTGGACTCCATGGCTACACTAAATTTGCCTGCATGGGGATATGGTTTACGATACAGATATGGACTGTTCAAGCAGAGGATTACCAAGGAGGGCCAAGAAGAAACTGCAGAGGATTGGCTCGAGGTTTGTTTGGATGTAAAGTATATTAAGAATTTTCTTTTTTCATTTGTATATTACTTCATACTTTCTGGTGGCAATTGTGCAGAAGTTCAGTCCATGGGAAATTGTAAGGCATGACATCATATATCCTATCAAGTTTTTTGGTCATGTGGAGGTCTCCCCTACTGGATCGTAAGCATCACTGCCTTTGTGCAATTGTTGACAAGAATTTGAACTGTTATGCTACTATCTAGTATCAATATCATCTCTCTTCAATTTTTGGGATAAAAAACACCCATGTCCATGTTCTCTTTTTTGATACTTTTCTTTTAAATGAATGACAGTCGAAAGTGGGTTGGGGGAGAGGTTATTCAAGCTCTCGCTTATGATGTGCCCATTCCAGGATACAAAACCAAGAACACTATTAGTCTTCGCCTTTGGGAAGCAAAAGCTGGAGCTGAGGATTTCAATCTATTCCAATTTAACGATGGACAATATGAGTCTGCTGCACAGCTTCATTCTATAGCTCAGCAGGTTGGTTACTGTTGGCCTGGTTCAGAGGCTACTAGTACATCCATTTGGTCCCTTTCAGTTATTTGTGTTAATGTTTAGTTGGTAAATATGATGAGAATGGGTTCCAAACCGAGGCATGTGGTGTCAACAGTTACAGGATCTAACTAGTAAGCCAGCTGTTCCTGCAACGAAAGCAAAGTGCATTTTAATCGTCCTGTGTTTATATGGTTATCAATTTCTATCAAAGGTCCCATTCTCCTCAAATTTCTAATGGGAAATTGTTTGCTAAATTCAATAATTTCCCTGTTTAACAGTAATAAGTTTTGAAAGAATTAGTTCCACACCCCACATATTTGCATTTAATCATGTATATTTACTTGGTTACATCTATATCAGTCAATGTTCTTATGCAATATATCAAAGTTTGGCATTGCAGATTTGTGCAGTTCTATATCCTGGAGATGCTACAGAAAATGGAAAGCTTTTACGATTAAAGCAACAATTTTTCCTCTGCAGTGCTTCACTTCAGGTATTTTGGTTCTTTCTATTATGTCCCAGCCTTCTCTAACACTATATTCCTGATTCCTTATATCTTCTCTTTGAAATTTTAACCAAAAAGGGAAAGAAAATTCCTGCAAATATTGAGAGATTTTAATTGTTAATTTGACTTTGTAAAGTGTGAACTTAGTTCTGAATATACACCCTGTTCAATTTATATTCTGCTTTCAACTCTATATTTTAACCATAAAGTCTGTGTGCATGATCTCCCAAGAGCATGTCCACACTGTACCTTTACCTAGGTGATGTGACACATCTACCATTAGTACATACTTCACCATCTCAAGATATGTCTGATATGCAATTGACAAATGTCGATGCAGTACATTATGGGCATCATGGTTGAAAAACCAGGTCTTGATCTAAGCAAGTCACTAAGTTGAGTCAAAATTTGAGTCTAACCAGGTAGTATGTCAAACTAAGACAAGACCTGTAAAGTTATAAACTTTAATTTGAGTTAGACTGAGTCAAGCTGAATTGCCCTCGAATAATTAACTATGCCTCAGTTGAGTCAGGTAGGGTTATTTTTGTCATAGAAATATTTAATTTATTGGTCTTTAATGTTTTCTCTGAATTGTATTGCCAAGCAACCTAACTAGAACCTGTTGTCTTGTGACAAAGGTAAAGAAATATGATTCATGGTCGTACCCTAAAGCTTTTCGCCCCCTCAACTGTCCAATATATTTTTTGTTTAATTTTAGTGTTTTAAGAATGGCAAAAGGTTGTATGGACATGCCCATCTATAAGGTGTTTGTGGCCAGCCCACCTAGTTCTTCCATGTGGTAGGGTGATGTGGCAATTTAGGCAATGATCTAGATTGGCAACGTGTTAAATTTAGGACTCAAATCAATCATATACCCTCCCTTGCATTGTTATTCACCAGTTTGGCAGTCCAACCATTGGGATGCACCTGCTCAGTAGTCCTGGATAATTTCATTGTCTTATTGCAACCATCAGCTTGCGGGTTCGAAACATGGAAAACAGCCTCTATACAAAGCGGGGTAAGGCTGCATACATTTGCCCCTCCCAGACCCTGCAGTAGTGGGAGCCTCCTGCACTGGGACGCTCGTTTTTTATTGTGCCGCTAGCCAACTCCATTTGGTTTGTAACCCATTTGAGCAGGGGATCTTTGGTTCTACCAGTTCAAAAAATTTTAGCCCCATCCAAACCTGCTACATGGCACAACTATGTGTCCCATTCATAGATACCCTCTGGATGGGCCTGTCGAAAATCATTACTTAATTTGACTCTCCGATAAATCTCCCTTTTGGGGTAGGGAATCAATCAAGGGTTTTCCAATGTTGAAAATGGCTAACATGGAAAACCTAATGACTTCTTCAAAATCCAATTACTTGTAGATGTCAAAGCATGAGGTATTCCTGAGTGCAGGTTGAATTCTGTTTACCTTGGCTAAATTCTGTTCACTCCATTTTTTAAATAAATAGAGTTTGAAATCAGTCTTTAAAATCGAACCGGGTTGAACAGAAAAGGTTCTCAGTTCTGGTTTTGGCAGAATCATGGTTTACTGAATTTAAAAAATTTAAAAATTGGGAAAAATCAAGAAAGAAACAAAATAAATAGCAAAAAACAAAAACGAAGACAAAAAAGGGAAACCACTAAGCAACAAGGCATTCGCTGGTGCAATGGCTACTGCTTACAGATTATAGGGCAGGTTGTGGCTTCAAATTTTTGCATGTGCAATTCAATATTCATTTTTAAACTACGGAAATTTTTTAAATGAACCGAGTGGTTCTTAAAAAACCAGACAGTGTCTGTAAACCGCCCAGTTTGATTTCAATTTTCAGTCAAGATGGTTCTATACCTGAACCGAAGGGTGATTCCACTTCTTGCTGGTCCGTTCTAGTTTGAAATAGTGATGAAAATGAAGGGATTTGTTCTTTGAAATAAAATTATTCTATGATTAAGGTTTTGTGCACTAACTAGTAAGAATGCACAAGTCCTACGAAATATCTGTACCAGAAACTTCCAAAGCAATACTTACCAGTAGGTTATTCTTCAGATAGTGGTTAAGCCATGAGTTGTTATGGAATTTTTCTTCAATGTACGATGAAAAGGGTTATGGGTTCAATTTCTATCATATAAAATTGTTACTCTTTTCTTGAAATGGTTACAGGACATCATTTTCCGATTTAAGGAGAGGAGAGCTGAAAAAGGCTCATGGCAATGGTCTGAGTTTCCTTCCAAGGTTGCAGTACAACTGAATGATACACATCCAACTCTAGCAATTCCAGAATTGATGCGGCTACTAATGGATGATGAAGAGCTTGGATGGGATGAAGCTTGGGATATAACAACTAGGTGCAGTGATTAGTTCCATCTTCTTTTAAGAGTATAGAGCACTGATTTACTCAGCTGTTTGACACTATGTAATCTTGGAGTTAACTTTCAGCATATTGTGATATTCTTGTTGTTACTGGCCACTCACAATGTAACGGATGATTTTCGTCTAACAGGACTATTGCTTATACCAATCACACGGTCCTTCCTGAAGCACTAGAGAAATGGTCACAACCTGTAATGTGGAAACTTCTCCCTCGCCATATGGAGATCATTGGAGAAATAGATAAGCGAGTATAATTCCACCCTATTGTTATGCATTCCATATCTATAATCATTATATGCTGAATTGAGTGGTGACTTTTCCCTCTTTCAGTTTACGGCCATGATACGTTCCACCCAACCTGATCTTGAGAGTAAGCTCAATAGCATGTGCATCTTGGACAATAATCCCCAGAAGCCAGTTGTGCGGATGGCAAATTTATGTGTGGTGTCCTCACACACGGTAAGACATGCGTCAAAATATGAAATGGCCATTTTTGTCTCCTTGTTATTGCATTTCAAGAAGCGATGTAAATTGTAATACAAACAAAGAGAGTGCTTTCTTGAGAATCAGAGATAGGACATAACTGGATCAAGTCAACATAGATCTGATCTCATATCCTATTTACCACTGAATGGTCCCAATATGGATATCTAAGCTTAATCTTTGCTAAATTTACATAAAAGATACTTTGGCACTCTTCTAATCCAGGATCCAGGACCAGATTGGAGTCCAACTAACTGAATTATTAAAGCAGATCTGATATTGGGACCCAAGTCCCGATTGGATTGGATAAAAGCGGATTAGGATGGATCCTAGATCTGACCTGCTCCATTCTATGTCCTAATCAAATATTATCAGTCATTTTGAGGTTGCAAACTACCTTTGATTTAATGAAACAACATTTTTCCTAGGCTTCTGGAGATGGTTGATTTGTAAAAGTATGTTCATCATCACATGGTATGAACCACTTTCTTAGGCCGTATATATAATATATGGCATAAAGTCCTTTATGCTGTCAGTGTCGACAAGCTTGTCGCCATAGTTGGCCTCAGTTCTGCTGTGGCATGATGATGTGGCAATTCCTATCATTGGTTAGACGGACAAAGATCTGGATAGGCCATCTGTCGAATTTCAGACTGAAATCAATATGCCTCCCATTAATGTCCATACATCCACATGTATGTCCATACACCCCCTCAATAGTCTGTGCACCCTGTCTATAGTTTTGATTTTTCAATGCTTCAGTTTGACACTTGGCAAACTCCATTTGAGCTGAAACTTGACATGTGAGCAGGGGATTTTGGTTCTACCTGTCCACTAAAGTTGGCCCCATATGGTCATGCCACATGGCAAAAAAAGGGAGGGCCGTGTAGAAAATGCTCTCTCCACTGCCATTGAGGAAACTTTAGCCCTATGTTGTATACTACTTTTCATTTTGAAAAGCATTTAACAAATTTCACAAATTTCAATCAAGAACCGGCTCATACTACCAAAACCTGCAACCCCATCGCCAGGGAGAGTGGTCCCTCGAGGCTTTTAGCCTTAGTAGGTCATGTCAAACAATAACCATACATAAACTGTATCATCCACATATCCTTTTTGTGTCTTCTGGTCATTTTACATTCTTCCTGTGTGGGTAAACAGTAGAAATAAAAAGCCTTCTGAGTTTTCTTTCAGCTGATATTTATTTAAAAATAAATTTCTCTGTAGGTAAATGGAGTGGCAGAGTTACACAGTCAGATCTTAAAATCAGAGTTGTTTGTAGACTATGTTTCTATATGGCCCACCAAGTTTCAGAATAAAACCAATGGCGTCACTCCTCGCCGATGGCTCCGTTTTTGCAGCCCTGAGTTGAGTAACATAATCACCAAATGGTTAAAAACTGATAAATGGGCTACCAATCTTAACCTTCTTTCAGAGCTTTGTCAGGTATATGGTTGAAATATTCTTCCTATTATATAAATATTTTGCTTTCCCACTTTATCAAATGCTTATTGTAATTACACATTTATTTACTGACCGATGTGTGACAGTTTGCTGACAATGAGGAGTTGCATGCTGAGTGGGCAAGTGCCAAGATGGCTAACAAACAGCGTCTGGCACAGTATGTTTTGCAAGTGACAGGTGTCAGCATTGACCCGAACAGCCTTTTCGACATACAAGTTAAGCGCATCCATGAATATAAGAGACAGCTGATGAACATTCTAGGTGCAATTTATAGATACAAGAAATTAAAGGTATAGAAGGCTCCATTGCCAATAATCATAAACTATCCATTGTTATGTTTCATTTTTTATGGTCCCTTTCTATGAATAAATTGTTTTTAGAATACGTTATAGTCATCTATATTCTATAAGCAAAAATGAAGGCTCGTAAAACATATCATGCTTTTGTGAATTAATGGAGAAAAAGAAGAAGAAGAAGAAGAGAAACTGAGAGGGAGAAGAGGAGAAGAGGAGAAGAGAATATGTAACTTTGGGGAGTCACACGATATGTGTAACTCTCCTATAAACCTCAAATATATATATTCACTTAAGGGCAAAACAATAAACAAAATAAAATAAAAGAAATAACTTAAACACCTCAAAATACTAAACTACCCTCCTCACACCTCTCTCGGTATTAGCTCCTTGCACTAATACCAAGCTCACGATAACACTCCCCCTCAAGCTGGAGCATAGATGTCAATCATGCCCAGCTTGTTACAAATATAATCCACTCTTGCACTTCCCAAAGATTTTGTGAACACATCTGCAAGTTGTTCTCCTGTACGGACATGGCTAGGAGAAATTAAACCTTGTTGCAACTTTTCTCGAACGAAATGGCAGTCAACCTCAATATGTTTCGTCCTTTCATGAAACACCGGATTTGAAGCAATATGGACAGCAGCTTGATTATCACACCACAATTTCATTGGAGCATCATCAACAAGGCCAAGTTCAGTCATTAACTGTTTTACCCACATCAACTCACAGGTAACATGTGTCATAGCCCTGTACTCTGACTCTACACTGGAACGAGCAACAACTGTTTGTTTCTTACTCTTCCAGGACACCAAATTTCCACCAACAAATACACAGTAACCTATGGTGGACCGCCTATCAACCAGAGATCCAGCCCAGTCAGCATCTGAAAAACCTACTATCCGCCCATGACCATGATCACTGTAGAGAAGACCACGTCCAAGGGCCTTTTTAAGATAGCGTAAGATATGCATAACAGTCTCCCAATGAGAAGTCCAAGGAGCAGACAAAAACTGGCTCACCACACTAACAGGAAAAGCTATATCAGGCCTAGTTACTGTGAGATAGTTCAATTTGCCAACAAGCCTCCGATACTTCTCTGGATCACCTAAGACCTCACCATCCTCTGCAACAAGTTTTAGATTAGGGTCCATAGGAGTATCTAGAGGTTTAGAACCAAGCATTCCTGTTTCTGACAGAAGATCAAGAACATATTTCCGCTGTGAGAGCGAAATCCCTTTCTTTCACTGAGCAACTTCCACACCCAAAAAATATTTCAACCTTCCCAGGTCCTTGGTCTGAAATTTCTGCTGTAAGTGTGTCTTCAAATCATCAATTCCAGAAACATCATCTCCTGTAATAACTATATCATCAACATAAACCACAAGAAAGAACGGCAGAAAAATACATAATGATCACTATCACACCGTGTCAGCCCAAACTCTAATACAACTTCAGTGAACCTGCCGAACCATGCTCTAGGGGACTTTCAGCCCATATAGAGACTTCTTCAATTTACACACCAAGCCAGACTCCCCCTGAGCAACAAACCCAGGAGGTTGCTCCATATAAACCTCTTCATGCAAATCACCATGCAAGAATGCATTCTTAACATCAAGCTGATATAGGGGCCAATGGTAAGTGGCAACAAGAGAGATCAAAATACGAACAGAAGTAAGTTTTGCCACAGGTGAAAAAGTATCCAAGTAATCCACACCATATACTTGGGCATAACCCTTGGCAACTAGGCGTGCTTTCAAGCGAGCCAATGACCCATCTGGGTTTACCTTCACCACATATACCCAGCGACAACTGATAGCAGTCTTTCCGGAAGGTAAGGGAACAAGATCCCAAGTCTGATTTTCTTCCAATGCCAATAATTCCTCATCCATAGCAGCCCTCCAACCTAGACTAGACAATGCCTCTGCGACAGACTTAGGAACAGGATGGTTCTCAATAGTATGTAAACAAGAATGAAAAGTGGAAGACAAACCATCATAGGAAACAAAGTTAGAAATGGGGAGTTGGGTACAAGCCCTAACCCCCTTACGATGAGCAATAGGAACATCAAGATCAGAAGAAGGTGCCAAAGGAGGAGGATCATTACCTATTGCAGAATTTGTCGGCAAAGGAGGAGATGGTGTAGAAGTCGATGTAGCAAGGGTCCAAGCACATACTTTCCATTGGTGATGTTTATACACAATAGGTTGAGGTGCCGGTAATGAGGCAGCCTGCGGAGCATGGTGAACAGTAGACCGAACAATAGTAACAGGAATATCATCATCCAAGTCAGACACAGTATTAGAAGAAGAAACAAACGGTGTAGACTCAAAGAAAGAAACATCAGCGGTAACAAAATATTTTCGCAAGTCAAAAGAATAACAATGATAACCCTTTTGAGTGCGAGAATAACCAACAAACATGCACTTGAGAACCTTGGGATCCAACTTGGAAACACCAGGACGATGATCATGAATAAAGCAAACGCTACCAAACACACGAGGTGGCAAAGCAAACAGTGGTGCAAAAGGAAACAACAAAGAAAAGGGAATACCACCACGTAAAATTGAAGAAGGCATACGATTAATGAGATAACACGAGGTTAAAACAGCATCAGCCCAAAAAGATTTAGCTACCTTCATTTCAAATAATAAACAACGAGTAACCTCCATCAAATGTCTATTTTTCCTCTCGGCCAAACCATTTTACTGTGGGGTGTAAGCACAAGAGGACTGATGAATAATACCACGCTGAGTCATAAAATCAGCAAAAGGAGCAGAAAAATATTCCTTAGCATTATCACTACGAAGAACACGCAAAGGGTGTGAAAATTGATTATTTACTTCATTCACAAATGCACAAAAGATAGAAAATAACTCAGAACGCTGTTTCATTAAGTAGATCCAGGTAACCTTGGAATAATCAACAAAAGTTACAAAGTAACGAAAACCCAAAGTGGAAACGACAGGACATGGACCCCAAACATCTGAATGAACTAAAGAAAGTGGTTGGTCGGACCGTTTATTGACTCTAGGAGGATAACTCGCACGGTGGAGTTTTCCAAACTGACATGACTCACAATTAAAACTAGAAATTGACCGAAAACGACCATCAAAAAGCTTCAAACTCTCCAACGAAGGATGACCCAAACGACAATGACGCCACACCGGTACACGCCATAGATGAAGTGTCCTCAAGTATGTAAAGTCCCCCCGATGCACGACCTCTACCAATCATCCTCTTCGATGAAAGATCCTGAAATACACAAGAGTCAGAAGAAAAGGTTACAGAACAGTTATGGGTTTTAATGAACCGACTAACAGATAAAAGGTTAAAAGGAAAATCAGGTACATAAAGAACGGAAGACAAAGAAAGAGAAGGTGTAATATCGGCAATACCAGTCACTTTAGCCAAGGAACCATTAGCTAAAGTGACACTCAAAGAGGATTTCTAAAAAGAAGAAAGTATACCTGAAACACCAGTCATGTGCTTGGAGGCCCCTGAATCAATAATCCAGGGACGGGAAGAGACAATCGAAAGGCATGCAGTGGCATTACCTGTCTGAATAAAGGTCGCAATTGGAGGCTGGGCTGACTGAGAAATCTGAAACTGTGTATAGCAGGCATATTCATCATCAGACATCTTCACAGTCTCACCTTCCGGCTGTGGAGATACAGGAGAATCAACTGTAGCAGAGTTGGCAAACTGTTCCTGATTTGGTTTGCCATAAAGTTTCCAACAGAAACGTTGGATATGTCCTGGACGACCACAATGATGGCAAATGCGCACTGAACCATCAGAAACATCAGAATTACCTTGAGTACTCAAGGTAGGTGCCTTATTAGAAGAACCAGCCCCACTACCACGACCACGGCCACCACCACCACCACCAGAACTGACATTACCACCACTACCAGCCCCATTGTTGGGCCCACGGTTGGATGGGAAAGAAGCCAGGGCTGAAGTATCACCATCAGTCGTATTCTCCCGAGAAACACGAAGAACCTTGGAAAAAGTTTCAGACAAAGTGGCTACCTTGTCACCACCAAGAATTTGGGAACGAACAGAGTCAAATTCCTTCCCAAGGCCTCCCAAAAAACCCATAACAGCAAGCTGTTCCCGCTGGTTCTGCATCTGTTCCACATTGGCAGTGATAGGAAGTAAGGAATTAAGCTCTTCATACATCCTCTTAAAATCAGCAAAATATTGGGTCAAAGTACGACCCTTTCAATCAACCCTGTAGAACTCTTTGGACAATTCATAAATGCGGGAAAGATTGTTTTGTCCAGAACACAAAACATTAAGATACTCCCACAACTCTTTCACTGTATCAATGTGTGTTACCAAATCCACAATTTGGTGATCCATGGAATTCAACATCTGTCCCAAGATACGAACATCAACTGTATCCCACGAAGGGTCATTCTCAGGCCTAGTGTTGAAAAGGTGTTGGTGCTGATCACAGCCAGTCAACACTAGCCTAACAATTTTCTTCCACTGCAAAAAATTTGTAATCCCTTCCAACTTCTTCTCGGTAATACGATTTGAAGAGGAAGAAAAAATTTCTATCGTTACTGACTTGGAACCTTCGGTAGATTTTAACTCATCACCCATTATGTACTTAATGAAGTGAAGGACAAATAGAATGAAGACTACTAGAAGCAGGGACAGAAATCGACAAAAGGGAAAAACCCTGATAGAAGTCGATAGAGACAGCAAGGCAGCAATCGATCCCGTCAAATAAAGTCCTGATAAAGGTCAAGAGATGCAGCAAAGGTAGCAAATAATCCATTCAGATAAACCCCTGACAAAATCCGATACAAACAGTAGAGGCAGCAATCGATCCCTTCAACCAAAACCCTGACAAAACCTTCACTTCATCGAGAAACTCCTTCAAATATTCCTCAAACAAAAAGAGAGACCTAGTTCTTAATTTATATCATGAACTAGTCTCTAAACAATCCCAAAAACAATCCCAAAACACAGCATAGGGTGTTGCACCCCTTCAAACAGAAAATAGAAGAAACCGCAGGGTCTTCAAATCTTCAAAAATTATTTTAAATCTTCAATTGAGTGCTGCAGATAAGGGAATCAGTGATCTACGAAATCTGTAGCAGTCCTTACAGCTCTGATACCATGTGAATTAATGGAGAAAAAGAAGAAGAAGAAGAAGAGGAGGAGAAACCGAGAGGGAGAAGAGGAGAAGAGAATATATAACTTTGGGGAGTCACACGATATGTGTAACTCTCCTATAAACCTCAAATATATATATATTCACTTAAGGGCAAAACAGGAAACAAAATAAAAATAAAAGAAATAACTTAAATACCTCAAAATACTAAACTACCCTCCTCACACCTCTCTCGGTATTAGCTCCTTGCGCTAATACCAATCTTACGATAACATGTTTTATCGATGTTACTTCTCCATTGGTTCTTATACATTGGTCTCAATAATCTAATATGGAATGGATTATCCAGCCTTCAACTCCCCCCTGGCACCCGGGAAGTGCGTTAGGCAAGGCATCAAGCTCAACTTAGATGGTTTCTCCACATGTAGGCTTAGGTCTTTCTTTAAGATAATAGTTCAGGAGGCCCTATGGCTTAGGAGACCCATGAGGTTGAAGATTGGCACCCTTACATAAAGTCTTGGTTTGGCTTAATTGCAGGGTTTTCAGAACTTGGTAATGGAGGGAGATTCTACCATAGTCATTAGCTGGCTCACATCTTTGGCATTTCCCCTTTTCATATTTGAGGCCCTTGCCATTCAATGAGCACCTTGTTCTCATGAATGCCTGGAACAGAAGACTCTCTTGTAAATGACCTAACCAAGCAAGGAGTCCACGTTGCCTGTCTGGTCTTTTAAGGAGATGTTCAACTTCCTGTCTGTCTCTATTTGTGTAGCCCTTGATAACTCTTTGCATTCCCAGTAGTTTCTTCTTCTTTTTCTTAATAAATTTTGTTATTCAAAGAATGAAAAAAATGACCGGCAGAGATATGCACCAATTAGTTGCTTTCTGGATGATCACACTAAGTACTTAGATGGCTGAGGTCATTTGGCTGAATTGGTCTTTGACCTAACAGAAAAAGTAGGATGTATTGTGTTCCCTTATTTGTAGACAATTTACCACAGTACAGATGCCCAAGGCAATAGATTCTCTATAAAACAGTTTGGTTTTTTATATTTCATATTCAGTAATTTATTCTTCATTGATTCAATGTGTAGTTCCGAAATTTTAATAATATCTTTTAGCCTATTTGAAACTTGAAACTATAAAAAACTTCAAATCTACTTCATGAGATCCATTTTATCTTAAATAGATGCTTTTCAGTTATTTAATGTCCACTGATTCCCTACGTAGTTCCGAAATTTTATTACAATATTTATCTTTCAGCCTATTTGAAACTTGAGACCATAAAAAGCTTCAGATCTACTTCCTGCGGATTATTTTATCTTAAAAAGATGCTTATGTCGATTGCTTTCTATTAGGAGAAAAATAATTTTATCTGGTTAGCACTAGATTGATATGTTTTTTTTTATTTTTTGTTTCTAATTATGATATTAACCTGCAAATGCCGCTTTTGAACTTTTAAAAATGAGTTTATATATAAACACAGAACTGAAGATTAATTTGCATTTACATCACTTGAAAATTCCAATTCTCACTTCTGAGGCATCTTTCATTGAGCATATTTTGGGTGGATGTAGCTAAGATGCTTATGTTGGAACTGATCTTTTACAGGAGATGAGCCCTGAAGAAAGGAAGAAAACAACTCCACGTACTATCATGATTGGGGGCAAAGCATTTGCAACATATTCAAATGCCAAAACAATTGTGAAGCTGGTGAATGATGTCGGTGATGTTGTCAACACTGATCCTGAAGTCAATGACTATTTGAAGGTAGAAATATCTAATATTGCATTTCTAGGAATTAATGCAGGATTGACTTTCTTTCGTATTAGAATTTCCTTTCTTTCCAATTTCTACAATCATTTGCTGGTGACCCTTGCTCTCTTTTACACAAAGGTGGATAAATATTTTCTGTTACAGAGGTGTCAACCTCTTCTATTCATGATGGATGAGGTCACTTCATCAAATTTTGAGAACTCCGTATATCTGCCTTTTCGGAGTTAAATCATCGGGCCACCCTGTTCCCCAAAATTTCCAACTAATGGATGCAAGTGGACTGCTCCAATTTGAAGAACGGGCTGAAATGAATTAGCATGCTTCACTATAAATTTCACACTTGAAGGAGGTTCACAGTAATTCAAAGTTGCAATTATTATGTCAGTCATTCCTCTGAACTTAGAGGACCATTTTTTAATTCCAATAAAAAAAAATATGCTGACATTCATGGGTCAAATATTAAAATCATGGAACAATTTCTCAGGATATAAGTCGTCCATCCGCATTGATCATTATTTGATGTAATATAATTTACCATTCCTACAATCAGGTTGATGTTCTTCTAATTCTTGTGAACTTTCAGGTTGTTTTTGTTCCAAATTACAATGTATCTGTGGCAGAAGTGCTAATCCCAGGAAGTGAGCTGTCACAGCACATCAGCACAGCAGGCATGGAGGCAAGTGGCACGAGCAATATGAAATTCGCCCTCAATGGTTGCCTCATAATTGGAACACTGGATGGAGCCAATGTGGAAATCAGAGAAGAAATTGGGGAAGAGAATTTCTTCCTTTTTGGTGCCAAAGCAGATGAAGTCCCCAGGCTGCGCAAGGAGCGAGAAAATGGACTGGTAATATGCTGTAATTTGCTACTGGAAATATACAATCATTATCACCTGCAGCTTTAGGTGTCTGCAATTGACTGGGGTCATTGTGTTCATACTATGTTAAAAAACTTTCCTATTGACTCAATTCATTTAAATATTAAAGAAGGCAGTCACTGAGATGAAAGCCAACTCAGACCTCCTCTTAGTCTGTCATAGTGTCCATTTACAGAAGTATATTTTTTTTCCCTGAAATATTTAGCAGTCCTTTGGTTGCCACACATGTACTTACATTTTGTGGTGCCTGCATCCTTTGCCATGGGTTGTAGGAGGAAACATTACTGCGCATTAATCAGGATATATTTTGGTAAATATGCCAATAATTAGTGGAATTTGAATATTGTGCACACCCTTCATGAAAGTAAAATCAGGGTGCTGCTTACTGCTTCATGATTGTCACTCTATTCCTTACAGTGCTGGCAATAGACGATTAGGCTCTTATTGTTGTGTTTTCAGAAACATTTGCATTCATGTATTACTTTATCACTAAAATCAAGTAGAGGCACCAGTTCATACATGTCAGTATCAAGGCAGGACACATCGTCAATGCATTCTGGAGACTTTGTTTTCATGATCTGACCTTAGTCTTTGCTGATTGTGTAGTTTAAGCCAGATCCACGGTTTGAAGAGGCAAAGAAATCTATAAGGAGCGGCGCATTTGGAAGCTATGACTATAACCCACTCCTAGAGTCTTTGGAGGGTAACAGTGGGTATGGGCGTGGTGATTATTTTCTCGTCGGTCATGACTTCCCAAGCTATATGGAAGCTCAGGCAAAGGTGGATGAAGCTTACAAGTAAGGAAAACATATACCTTTTTTTTCTACTTTCTTGTGGTGGATTCATCGTTGTGTGTGTGTGTGTGTGTGTGTGCTTTCTCTACGACTATCCTCTTGGACTATGCATTGGTATTTTGTGGGAGTTTATACTATTGAATCTTTTGATAAAATTCAAGTCTTGCCACAGGCTAAAAGTGAACCATTTGTCCAGTTCACCTTGGGCTTCCATAAACTTTAGTCCAATATTTCCAGTCAAGTTGCAAGCATGATGAAGTAATGATGATGAGCATTTGATGCTCACTCCAATTTCTCCCTTTCTTCCAATGTCTTTCTCAAGCAACTACTCTTTTTTCAAATGCACTCTTTCCAAGATGTTTCCAAATGGTATATTTCAACAGCTCTTTTTTCTTTTTCCTATATATGTGAACCATGGAGAGTTGATAATTTGTATTTTTGGAACTTGTGAGTGTGCCATGGGGAGCCTCATTGTGAGTTTGAGGTCCTCTAGTGGTAAGTGAGTCCCACACTTGGGTGAGTGATTCCCCCAGAGACTCCAGAGTAAAGTGGTCCTTTCTGACCCTTGTTGTCCTGTATTTTTCTTTATTTTCTAGTTTATTTTGAATCCTCCCATTTTCAGTTGCATCAAAGGTTGGGCCTGGTGAGGCTTGGACTGGCCTAGAATGATTCCAGCCCTAAGGGACCGATTGGTAATGTGTATGGAACACAATTAACCATACCTTTTGTTCCCAGTCATCATATTGCCTAACTTACCAGAAATTGGAAGATGAAACTCTTGATGATTTGGAGGCAGGGTTTAATTTATATATTTTCCTTAGAGTTCTGAGGATTCTGTCATTTTGCAATGCATTCTTTATGCTATACATGCTCTTTTCTAAACCACCTGGTTCATAAAAACTGCTTCAATTCTATCGTTCTCAATGCTTTATATGTTGTTTTAACAAAATTATTCAGACTCTTTTTTTTGCATGTAGCAGCCAAGAATGGTTCTACACATTTAACGAATCACAATTGCCATTTTCTCCACATGTTTTGTCCCAACAGAGATCTGCCATGAAAGCCATTTTCTCACTTCTTTCTTTTTTTTCTTCTTTTTTTTTTGGGGGGGGGGGTTGTTGGGCAGAATAAGCTGGGGTTGGGCAATGCCACCAGAATATTAAGATGAGAAGTGAAGTACACTCTGGGTATACAGCTGATGTGGAAAAGGAAAACATAACACTGTTAATTAGAGGATACCCATAAATGGTCTGGATTTTTCTGAGCCAACTGCAATGTGGAGAAAATTCTGTTACTGTAGGATTCAATTCCCACAGTGACAAACTCATCCTCATTCTCATTATTTTACTGAGAAAAGTTGCAAAAAATTGGAAGCTTCGGTGGCATGTGATTATGTCAATCTTCTTATCCTTGGGAAGACGTAACTACAGAACACTGTTTTATAACATGCTGTATATGCGTAGAGAAAACAAATTTCAGGTCATGAAGTTTCAAATTCTCTCTCTCTCTCTCTCTCTCTCTCCATCTTCTTCTTCTTCTACTCCTTGTTTTGTCTACTTAGCTTACCAGGCCATTTTAATGGGTACCTAATTACCCAGAGGACCACACCTTGAGTAATGGATTCAGGGCCTCTAGTAGATACACGCATAATATTAAATCTTGTTTTGGCAGGCCATTTCGGCCTGACTGAACGCTGGTATTTTTTCTGCAAGATTTCAGTTGGTCATTTCGGTGGATTTTAGGCCAAATTAAGGCCTGAAAATTCATGGAAACCCTATTTTAGGTTACATAAACACATGTAAATGTTTAAATTGAAACAATAGTCACCCAAAGTGTTGTTTTGGATTTGCACACTTGATTGGGTAGTATACGGTCGAATCCTAATGTATAATTAGCTTATTACACATTGTTTAAGTACTAGAGAACATAATAAGCAATTTAAACAATTAAATCATACAAACATAAAGTCACTCATAAGTCATAATATTAAGTACATAATTTGGATGACATCAATATACTCTCCTAATTACTACGCCATCCGGGATCAATCCCACTCATGGTCCGATGGAGCGGACGAGCATTGTCCTCTGACTGTAGAACATATGAATGCCATGTCATAGTCTGGGAGAAGAAACGAGTATAGTCCTCTACAATTGCCATGTAAATTGCATCATCGACATACTGAAGGTAACTTATCCTAGGATATGGGTCACCAAACTGTAAAGAACTACCCACTGATCCACTGTGATATGATGCCTATAAGAGCATGTACGGGTACGGCTGGTGGGTTGGGTAGGAGAAGATGCCGTCTACAAAATACGATCCACTACGTCCCTATGAGTGGGAGTCGTACTCAAAACTGGGAATGGATGCAAAAGATATATGCTCCCTCACCCTAGTGAACTGCCCATATGGATGTGAATGTGATGAACTATACTCTAATGGTGCTGGAGATGGACTGCTCTCTCTGTTAAAAGATGGGGCACGTCAATGCCCACTTGATTTGTTGTCCCTGTCGCCAATACTCAATCCACCAACAGAGCTAGATAAGGTATCAATGTCCATAAGATCAGGACGGAACTGGGAACGAGGCCCTCTCGAGTAACCCTTACTTGTGGCCGTTGTGGGGACACGTGCATCATGGTCTATATCATGTGTGGCATGTTCAAACTGTCTCCAAAAACCACCTTACACTGGTGAAATGGGACTTCTAGAGAGCTCCCGGTCGAAATGTTGACCGAGACTAATGAAATATGG
The DNA here is from genome assembly GCF_018873765.1 of Telopea speciosissima. NCBI lineage: Eukaryota > Viridiplantae > Streptophyta > Magnoliopsida > Proteales > Proteaceae > Telopea > Telopea speciosissima. The sequence goes on from NC_057917.1 coordinate 17,387,552, forward strand.
CCTTTTTATAACTGAGGTCTTCGACATCTCGCCAAAATTTCGACCGAAATATTGTAATTTTTCAATTCGAGGTTGCATTTCGTTTCGGTAGGACCGAAATCTTAGAAATTTCCGAGATCTCGACGAAATTTCGTCGAGATTTTGAACTATGGATACACAAGATTATGGGTTATTTATTCTGCCTTCCATATCATCTAACAGGGGTTTTGAACTGAAACCTGATCACCTGATTACCCAGTGGACCTGTACTGATTACTAGGTTTGGTCCATTGGAAGATATCCAAGAAATGTACAATTATGTGATAAGTAACTATTTTCCAAAGTCAAAACAGTTTGTTGTTTTTTTTGTTTTTTTTTCCCCCTTTATTTTATTCCCCCAGTTCAGTTGGGGGACTCATGATAATATTTTCTGGAGATAACCAGGTAGGTTCCTCCCCCCCTGGGTGGTGTATCATTGTCATTGACAACCGCACATACCCTTCCTTCACTGTTTGAAGTTGGCTACATACTGTTTTACTTTTATTGGGGACTGTATCTACATTATGAGGTGAATCATGAAGTTCATGTTATTATCCCAACAGACTATTGGCCTTTACTTCATCTATTTTGATCATTTGATACCTTAAAACCATCTCAGTCAACTGTCCTCGTCTTCTCACATATCTGGTGTTCCCCTAAATTCCCACAAATTCATCTATTTATGATTCTATCCTCTCTAATCTTGCCTCTCATGCATCCCAAAGTCCACATCATGGCTACAGCGTTCTGCTCCAAGTTCCAACTGCCTTTTCTGCAACTCTAATCCAGCAAATCTTTTCACCAGCACACAATGTTCCCAAGGATATGATTGCAGTAGGCAGCAACCAACCACCAGTGATGGAAAACAACAGAACCGTGATCCAACCTCTTCCCCACGTCTGTGCTTCTTGTCTTCTCCATTGTCCAGATATTATATGGTTACTGCTACAGCTGGAACCATTTACCAACTGCTGTGAGATTCACCTGCCACTAATTGGTTCAACTTAACCATTATGTGTGAAATAGTATCCAAGCATTCACTCTATGGGCCTCGATTCCCACCTGCAGCTCTCATTTTACCCATCAAAGTTGAAATATTCCTGATGTGTAGGGAATGTACCATCAACCAACACCACCAGAGCTCTTTTTTTTTTTCCCCCTCCCTCTTTTTCACGAGGGATTTATGTGGTTGTGCTACTAATCCATGCTAGCTCTAGGTTTTCTCTCTCCATGCCATTAAAATGTAGGTACTGGAGCAATCAAGTGTGAGTGTAGGAGAATAATTCTGGTTTTTGCAGAGAAAATGAAGAATCAACACAAAAGGAAGAGGTGGAAAGAGGAAAACTAGGATGACAAAAGTGATTCTTAATTTAAGGGGACACAAATGCACTAACAATGCATACCAGACATGCCATACCAGGAGGATTGAAAAGCAATGGAACATTAGAATATTGCTCTCCACATTCGAAAAACAGAACCCTTGAAACAAAACTTTTCCATTCAAAAGTTAGAATTCTAGAATTTGGAAATGATTTGTTGCTTTAGATGGAGATATCCAATTTTTTATTTCTCATCTAATAGCATTTGTAGGCCAAAGAAGTTCTCGACGGTTTAATTTCCTGACCCAAGCTTGCCCAAGATTTTTTTTTTTTGGTGGAGGATCTTTTAATCTGCTTTAGACTTAATTGATTTACTATGGAACCTGTTTAGTTTCATGTATATCTTCTTAACCTAATCACCATCTTCCAGGGACAAGAAGAAATGGCTCAGAATGTCAATACTTAGCACTGCTGGAAGTGGTAAATTCAGCAGTGACCGGACAATCGCACAGTATGCAAAGGATATTTGGAACATAGAGGAGTGCCCTGTACCATAATTCTTACTTGAGAGTCTGATGCGGCTGCAATTGTATGTCGTTAGGTTTATCATTTATTTGCAAATAATGAAATTTAAATGTGAAGGTTGGACACTTGGCTTGCTTCTTTGTACCATATCATGCTAAACTGTTGTTTGGAATGTTTATAAAGGCTGCAGACTACATATAAGAATTGATTTTCTTGTAAAACGGAATGGTTGTATCGCTTGGAATTTTTTTTTATGGAAGCTGCAAAGCTACCAGTAGCTGGGGTCACATTAGACATCATGTGTACATCTATCTGCCACAGAACTGTCAGCAATGCATACTCTTAAGGACATAGGTGATCAGACTTGACATGAAAAAGATTTACTCTCTGGTCTTCCAAATCAAACTTCATCTCCAACCCTTAGTATCGCGTGGATCTTGTAGCGATGACCATTCAATCTTTATAGTTGTGGGGCGATTTATTTCTTTTGCTCCTGCTTATGTTGAAGCTATGAGAATCCCGTCCCCATCAATTGTTGTGCAAAATTACATTTACTCCCACGGGAATATGCAGAAAATGATGAGCCATAGACGGGGCCTGAATGCTCAAATTTGTTCTGTTGCTACTAACCACAGAAACCCATTGTAGTTTAGATTTCAGTTTGTACAGTATTTGGTGTGGCTTTGAAATGATCTACATAGTATCTGTGATGTCCAAGCCCATAAGAGTCTCTTCATGCTCTCAAGTACCCATGCCAAGAGCATTGTTGGTTAGATCTCTATCATGCAATTCCTTGAAGTTTTCTCTCTACTGTCGAAAGAAGAATTGCAAGACATCGTGCCACTACTCCTCTTCTCTTGGTTTCCATGACATTTTATCCATGAAGAACACAACTTTTCTTCCTCTTGTTGCTCCTACAACCACTAAAATGCTGATGCTTTCCAAAATGTATTAGAAAACTTCAATCAATGTGATTCTATTACTGGCTAGGCAAAAAGACTCTGCTCGCATCGAAGGCGAGAGCATCTGTTGAATTATTTATCCACCTGTGTTCCTCTTTGGATAGTTCACTGTATTAAGGCTCCTGTATGATATATATTTTGTTTCAGTCTTTTCTTACAAGGTCGGCCTTTTAGAGGAAACGATTCCAACATGGTATTAAAGCAGGTAGGGGTCACGGTATCGAGTCCCCCTGAGAGTGGGTAAGTGTTGAATTATTTATCCACATGTGTCCCTTCTCATGTTGCTATTAGATGTATCTCTTTTTTATGATGCTTAATAAAACTTAAGAGTTAAAATTAGGAGAAAACATTATCTACATGCATTCTAAGCTTATCTACTCTAGTCGGATTGGCTAGAGAGTGAGCCACTGAAACATAGGAACGAGGTAGCTTAATAAGTGGTATATCATTATGTCCAAGCCCATGATAATCTCTTCATGCTATCAAGAACCCTTGCTAAGAGGATTGTTGGTTGGATCTCTTTATCATGCAACTACTTGAAGTTTTGTCTCTCCTGTTGAAAGAAAATTGCAAGACCTCTTGCCGCTATTACTCCTCTCTTGGCTTCCCTGACGTTATATCCATGAAGAACACAACTTTTCTTCTTGTTTCTCCTACAACCACTAAAAGGCTGATGCTTTCCAAAATGTATTAGAAATCTTCAATCAATTAACCTCCAAAATGTATCAGAAACCTTCAGTCAATGTGATTCTGCTGCTGGTTGAGCGATTGTTGTACTACTTAACTCCAAATTTCATTGTGCCTGGATGAATGATCCACACTCGAAACAGTGGTTAACCCTAGGATCCCAAGAAAGGTGGCCATATGACTTGTTCCGTCTTCTTTTAGACATTTCATCCTTTTCATGTTGCCATTAGATGCATCTGCTCGAAAGCCCCAATCTAATACGGCTGCGTGCCCAGGGCAGCAGGGTCGTCCGAAGGTGGGCTGCTGATGGAGGACAGGGAAAGGGAGACTCCCAGGGGTATTTCAACGATTTTTTATTAACCAGAGAAGAAATAGAAATTTACATTTTTAAGAAATCAAAATCAGAAGAAATGGAAATTTCAAAATCAGAAATTTGGACTTTGGATAACGAAAATTTTAGTAATTTATGAAAGGGTATAAGACCAGGAAAATAATAAATTTCCCTCAATACCCTCCATTCGTATGAAATCTTCCAGGTAAAAATTAATAGGGCAATGTCATTCGTGCGACTGATAGTTTTTCAGAATTTTTTCTTTCTTTCGAATATTCTTGAATACTCCCTTTTTTCAAATTCTCTAATGTAGATACTTTTTTGGCAAACTAAAGTTCGTACCAGTCGACTAGTATTTACTAACCCTGTAACAACACAGGAACCAAATACCTAGAACCCATGCAAATTTTCAATTGGATTTGTACACTACCAAGCTGAACAGAAGAATTCTTAAAAACTACTTTAATAAGCCTTCCAGAGTAGGCTTAGAAGTGTGATAGAAGGCCACAATGTTCCAGTCTTAAAGAAAATGTGCAACAGAGCAGACAGCCCACAATATTTAAGTACGATAGCAAAGAAGTTGAGAAAGCTCCAAATATGCAAACCAGTCTAGCAATATCTCTACCACTGACTACCTAACACTGATTCAACATATAAACAGCTTCTTATGACGAAGGTGATGGAGACCTTGACCTTGACCTTGACCTTGATACAGATCTAGATCGTGATTCTGAGCTCACACTGCGGCTTCTAGAATGGCTTCTTGAATAGCTCCTCTTCCTGGGTGATGCACTACGGGAGACACTCTTCCTTGAGCTCTTACGAGCAGGGGAGACACTACGAGAGTAGCTTCTCCTAGAGCTCCGGGGCCTTGGTGGTGAGACACTCCGTGAGTAGCTCCTCCTTGAGCTTCTCCTCCTCAGCTTGGGTGACACACTTCGGGAATAGCTTCTCCTTGAGCTCCTCCTTGGTTTTGGTGACACACTCCTAGAGACTGATCGATCATGACGCCTTCTGTAGTAGGGTGAAAGAGAGCGGTCTACTGGAGAATAAGATTGGCGTCTCCGATGGTATGACCTTGAGTAATACGGTGAGTACGAGCGGTCCCGTCTGCTAACAGGTGATCTGCTGTAGGGGGAACGAGATCGTGAAGGAGACCTGTGCCGACGGTAGTATGGAGAGTCTGATCTTCTACGGCTGCTGTGGGGAGAGTAAGACCTGCGCCGGCTGTAGTAAGGAGAGTATGATCTCTCCCGGTCCCCCTCAGACGAATAACCAGGGGAACTGTAACGGCTCCTACGGTAAGGTGAGTAGCTTGGTGATCGGCGGCGCACTGCATCATTTGAAGAAAAAAGGTTCATATCAGCTTATGTAAAGTGAATTGCAAAGAACTTCCAGAACAGTTGAGTATGTGTGTGGAGAGAGAGAGAGAGAGAGAGTACCACGGATAGTTCTCACTCCGAGATACTTTCCTGGGGTTGGGGTTCGACCTCTTCTCCTCCTTGCCTGACGTCAAAAAATTGCATATGAGATCATTGAATTCGAGATTCACAGCAAACCAGCGAAGAAGAAAATAAGAAGCAGCATATGATTAGTGTGATATTCAAATGAAGAGTATAACTAGGAATGTTCAAGAAAAAGAGAGAAATGCAGGGCATACAACCCTCTGATTATATAGTCTGATATTTGCTTGATGAGTTTGATTTGATTGTTAAAGTTGTGGTAAGGCTTTTGGAGTTTGGAGAAGAGCTGCTACACACAGCTACCCTGCTGCCAAAAACACTTCAGGCGACAAAGAGCAAACATACTCAAAACACAGAGGAACATCCAAATTTATCAATATTTCCGATCTAATTGTATCAAGCTCCAGGAGAGACCAGTGACCCAATTAAATGACTGCAAATAATACCATATGATATAAAATTATATTTATTTACCTTCTCCACTGTAATGACCCGACCTTCAAGAACTGATCGATTCAGATACTTGACACAGCGATCAGCATCCTGAAGGGTTGCCATGGTCACAAAACCAAAGCCACGAGACTCCCTTGTCCATGGATCAGCCACAAGGTGAACATCGATCACCTGCAAAAAACAAAGACCTTAGTATATACAACAATCCCCCCCCCCAAAACATAAATCCCAGATACATAGTTGACAAAGTGAGAATATAAGAATAAACAGTAGGATGCAAAAGCAAATGGCATCACACATAAATATGATCGTGAGCCGATCAATAACCTTAAATCCTTCATCTTATACCAAAAAAAAAAAAAACCTTTGCATCCACTAAAAAATTGGAAATCTAGCAACACACACTACAACAATTTACAGATACCTCTCCTTCAGAGGAAAAATGCTTCTCAAGCTCTTTCTTCGTAATGCGAGGTGACAAACCAGTCACATAGAGATTGTTCCCAGGATTTTCCACATCAGTTGAATCATTGCTTCTGCAGGCAATTGCACAACACACAAAAAAAGATATGCTTTGTTAGCATTGTCAACACATGTCTGGGACAACTTATGTGGTAAGATGATGCATAGGGATAACAGCGCGTAGGCTTACCTTGACCGGCTCCTTGACCTCGACCTTGACAATGACCTTGAAACAGACCTACTGTCCCGCCCATATGGAGATCGAGAGCGGGAAGACCTGGGGAATTCAAGAGAATATTCACAGAAAATTAAAAAATATATATATATATATATATCACTCTGAAGAACGGAAATTATTTACGTTGACACTATCATCTTGAATCTATAATCATGCACCTAATAAACACAAAATCTACATAAAGAAACGGAAAGGAGACACACCTTGAACGTCTCGAATACGACATCTGGAACAACACAATGAAACAATTTCAGTAAGTAAAACCATCTGACAAATTGCAATCAACATGCATACAACACAACACAGTTTCTATGAAACAATTTCAGTTAGTAAAACCATCTGACGGAATGCAATCAGAAAGGATACAACACAACACAGTTTCAAGTCAAGTAGCTTGACAGAGCAAGAGCCAAATACCCTATAGAGCTATATCATTACTGAAAACATCCAATTCTTAAGGTCTCATCAAGTAAACCAACAATTCCAAGAAGATAAATAAATGACCACCCATGGGTAATTTCAAGCTCTTTTACCAGAACAGAGTACAGTCCAAACCTTTTCGGACAAGATGAACAAATTAACAACCCCCCCCCCCCCCAAAAAAAAAAATTTCTAATTGTAAAGCAGAAGAACATTCCCCAATTAATCCACAAAGAACAAGAAAACATTATATAAAAGAGAACAGAATCAAAATTCGCCAAAACATCAGATTAAAATATAATAAATTGATATCAGACGACTGCCAAGAATTCCAAAGAAAATACGCTAATATATAATAAATTAAAACTAATCTACCATAAAAACAAAAAAGCATTGACGCAAAATAAAGGGAAACGAATGCATAATCTACATAGGACAAAACCAAATCGCATAATTGAATCACATCAGACTGAAAATCGAAACCTTAAACGCGAAGAATGATAAATAGGCCAACAACGCTTCAAAATAAGACATCAGAACCGCAAAGAATAAGAAAACTCTATGCAGTATAGAACAGAATCCGTTGCATATATATGGTAGCTCTCAAACTCGAGATGATTTACACTAAGGAGAAAAAAGAGATGCAGACAGAGATAAACATGCATATTCATTCCGATAGAGAGTAATAAATGATATATCAGACTATTGCCAAGATTTACCCAGAAAAACTCTAAAATATAATAAATCAAATATAATCTATCATAAAAAAAAAAAACAATTTGCACAAAATAAAGGGAAACGAATGCTCAGAATCCACGCATAGGAGTTAACCAATTAGCATCCAAAATCACATATTAGACTGAAAATCGAAACCCTAACGCGAAGAATCATAAGTAGATCGAAACCACAAACTAAGAAAATTTAATCACACACTATTGAAAGCAAGAGATTAATCTTTCAAAAATCAATTAGATAATTTGCAACTAAAATATAACACATTACCATAGCGACGAATGATCGAAGATCCGGTAAATCAGCTGACAACCAATTGGACTGCAACTCCTTCAAGCGTTTAATGCAGAAGAAGATTTGGTCCAGGAACGGACTAAAGAAGTTTATATAAAGTGGGAAACCTACGAAGCTTCTCGATACCGGACGTGAAAATCTATTAAAATCCGATTGAGTAATACGTGGAGCATGGAGGGCAGGAGTTGAAGCAAGACTTAAAAGAAAATCCTAATCGTGTGGAGTAGAATGCAAGTCGTACCACGCGCGTAGGATTTCCGCAGGTTTCGCCCCATCACGGAGTCTCCGTGCTTTCGATCAACTGCTTCTTTCAAGGGAGACTGGGGAATTGAAGATTCTCGATCTCAACACTAAATTGTTTCGTGACAAGTGGTGTCAATCGGTCGGTTCGGTTCGGGTTTAGTCTGATTTATTTGGTTTTGGTATGGTTTTTAGGAAAATCGAAACCAAATCAATAAGGACTTTTCGGTTTTAGTGCCGTTTGGTTTCGTATCCGTTTCGATTTATGATAACAGGTTGATAGTGTTTTGAATTCGATTCGGTACCGAGTTTTTTAAAACAAGTTGGGTTTGGTTTGTACCTATTTTCTTCTCTTTCTTCTTTCAACTACATAAAATATTTCATTAGCCCCCCACTTAAAAAGGAGACCAATGGCAGAAGCATTGTCAGAAATCAATTTCCCTATTTTCATAACATCATACTCATTGATTTGTAATAATTTCCCTTACAATCATAAATTTGCTCACTAAGATTGAAATCAATTCAATTATTCATAATCGTATATCCATTATTTTTTTATCGGTTTCATTTGGTTCGATTTTTTATTTGTTATCGATCAGTCCAGTGCGGTCCGATTTTCAATTGGTCCGATCCCGTCATACCCCAATTCAAAACCAATCCAATAAGGATCGATTCGGTTCAATCTCAGGTTTTTGCGATCGGTTTCGATCAATCTTAATGATTCAGGCTAGGTTTTGACACCCTTAGTGACAACAAACGCATGTTCTTTTGTTTCCAAAAATGTCCCTACTTTGTACTATCTTCTCATGAGTCCAAATCAGCTACATATGTGAAGAGTATTTACTCTCCACGTATGGTAGTTAATCGACATGTGGCAAAGCGAACACCGGCTACCTTCACCTCCTAAACTATCATTGTTGTTTTTTTCTTTTAAATCATAGAATAAGATCAACATATGACTTGGGTTCAGCTGAGGGGACTCAAGGTTGGATTGAGGTTTTGAAAAATCTGACCCAATCGGACCCGACCTTACTATAGCCTAGAAGAGACATTTGGAATCCAAGAGATATAATATTCTGAAACAATTGATCAAATAAATGTTGCAAATTATTATTCAACACTAACTTTGCTGACAAACCCAAAAACAGTCATGAAGCACAACTCTTTTAAGTCTCACAAAGATAATCAACATATGATTGAGGTGCACCATTTGGGTCTTGCAGTGAACCAAATAAAATAATTTATAGATAAATAACTCCCCCCCCCCCCCCTCCCCTCCCCTCAATGGCAATTTTACTAGAAAAATATTAGAGTAAATTACTCCTCCCCCCCTCCCCTCGATTATGCCTGAATGACAAGTCCCACCCCTGCATATTGAGTAATAACTCTCCTTTCCTCTGAAATCAAAAGATTCTATCAATCATACCCATTCTGTGAAAAATCGTTGTTAAATGATGACATCACCCTAAATATATTCAATTAAACCCCAAAAATGACCTTATACAGTTAACCAAATTAAAGAACCTATCAGATAGACAACTTATGGCGATTTTACTTGAAAAAATATTATCACACTACTATACCTAACACTGATCAAACTTGATTACAGTATAAAAGTATTAACTTCGTGGAACCTGTTAACCTAAGGAAAACAACCAATTCAGCACCTGATTGAGAAATTCAATTAAGAGAAAGTGCTAGCAAAGATCAATACTGAACATACAACTTAGTTCCTTTTTTTTTTTCTTTTATATGGAGTCAGTAAAGAGCTCCATCTATGGCAAAATACTCAAAAGTAACCTGGGAAGCTTGATACGTAAATGGGCAAAAGGTGAAACAGTTGAATAAAACACAGAAGCCTATAGGGCGGGCGGGTCGACAAGATCGTGAATAGGAATACTTCAAGCATGGATCTTTATCACCTCCAGTTCTCTGCCCGCCCAGATCCCTAGTTCCTCTAATAAGGGGGGACTGAAATGACCACTCTACCCTTGCCCGAACACTCTGCCCAGGTGGGATCCACCATCCCCCTATTAGAGGAACTGGAAACTGGGTCCGATAGAAAACTAGAGGAGATAATTTTCCATATCCTATTGTTCCACAGGGGAAAGGAATTTCCTGTCCAGATTTTTACGGATTTTGGTTATAGGTGCTGGGGACACCCCGTAAAAGGGTTTCTAAGCCGGATTTTCTATTTGAGACCCAATTTTCCTTCACCCCATGGTAAACCAAGAATCTCTTAACTTAGCTCCTTTTAGTAGTTAGATGAGACTCTTTAGACAGTGGTAAGGACATTTTGGACATTCAAAGTAAGGGTGTCAATTTATAACCGCCAGAAAATTGAAACCGAAACTGGCCGTTTAAAACCAAATCGAATCGAACTGAAATAAATTGGTTTAATTTTGGTTTTCAAAGCTGGAATCTTTTCTAGGTTCGGTTCGATTTCTGTTTCATGCTTAAAACCATTAAACCGAATTACCTATTTTCAAAAACCAAATAAGGGACCGTATAATATTGTGTTCTTTTTAAAATATTTATCAAATGTGGATGATAAATTCTTTTCCATTGTAGTGTTTGGGAAAAGTTTGGTGGACAATGATCCTATCAAAGAAGGGTTTTTTATTGGTGAAATATGTAAAGAGTTGACCCAAACATTTAAAATAAGACCTAAACCGAATATAAAACCAAATTAAAACCCGCTAAGAAGTTAAATACAAAACCGAATAAAGATCAAAATCGAACCAAACTGAATCGATTCGTTTTGGTTTTGAAAATGTATTACTATTCTCGGTTTTGGTTTCTATATTTTGTTTATTAAATCGAAACGAATAATCAAAACTGAACCGATTGACACCCTTAATTCAAATACAAGAAGGAAGTAATTCTATTAGGTGAAAAGATATTTTATTCAATTGTGATCGATGGAAAACCTTTTCCTCTGAAACATTACATTTTTAATTAAATTACACACAGGATTGCTGTGGAAAATCCATATAATCTCATATAACAGCAAATGGTTAATGGTTTCTTCCCTCATTAAAAATTTCTTAAACAGTAGAAACTTACTTGAAGCATGCTTAAGGATGACTGTCTTGAAGCTTCACCTCATTTAGGTGACTGCAATGGCAAATCATTAAAAAATGAAGTGATCTCATATCAAGAGTCAACAAAACATACATGGGGTGTTGAGTATAATAATTCTAGCTAGAAATCTTTTTTTTAGCCCATCGGTTGGTGAGGTCAACCCATGTGATAATTGTTCTAGAATGGTAAAACCGCTTCAACAAAGTTTTCCATTAATAAGTGACAACTTGAGTTTTCAATCTTTCATTTTTTCCAGTAAGAAAAGATTATAAAGAATAAAAAAATAGGCTGCCAGGAAATTCAGTTTTTGGTTATAAGTTATGGAGGAAGATATATTTACTAGGGGTGTAAATGAATAGCAAAAATCCATTTCTGTATCCGTGTCCGTATCCATTTAGTACTATTCGAATCCGTCTGAAAGCTAAACGGATGCGGATACGGATAGACTATAGCTATCCGAAAAGCTATATTTACATGTAAATGGATAAAATATCCGATCAGTATCCGTGTCCGTATCCGTTTAGCACTATCTGAATCTGTCTGATAGCTAATTGGATGCCAATGCGGATATAGCATTATCCGAGCCGTTTACAACCTTAATATTTACAAGGGAACGTTTCCTCGGTCTAGGAGTGTGGCCCCTAAGCCAATGCAGAGACCAATAGGAGCACACGTGAAAACATCAATAGAAGTGGGATTTTCATCTTTCATGGGGCAGGAGTCACTTTGCCCCTATGTTATATCTCGAGACACAGATGTACTCCAAGATAGAATTCTTTTTCCTTATTTATAATTAGGGAAAAGTTTTCATACACGGATGTGTAAACCGTATATGTGAGAGGGTCTCTCACATAGAGTTGGAAAAGTCATAAATCCCCACCCATTAATTAATGCCTTGAAACTCCCACCCTCTCACATACATGGTCTACATGTCCGTGTATGAAACCTTTTCCCAATTAATTAATGTGAGTGTCTGTATGACACCTCTACAGCCACCACTACAAGTGTATTTAGAACTTGACACCATTATTTGCCCCTACATCTTATTCCCAAAAATTCTTTAAATTATGGGTATAAAAGGATTTTTTTAATAAGTTGAAAATCACATAGGTTTTTATCAAAAGGTGTCATAGTCATGTACATTTTTCGGGTACAAATGTGAAATAATACTGCTACCTTCATTAAAAAAAAAATCCCACTATACGAGAAAAAAATAAGATTACAAATTATTTGACACATTGAAGAGTGCCAATAAGAAAATCCCATAATTAATAATAAAAAAATGAGAGATTTGCTCTGGATATTAAATATTTGAGCGGTGCATTAGTGAATCCACCGCCTCAACACCCAACACCCCCCGACAAGAATCACCTCCAATTCGCTGCCTGCTCCAATTCCTCACATAGGAGTAGAAATGACCACCGTACCCCCTGCCCGAACACACTGCCCAAGGTAGGGTAGGGTGTCATTTATTCTCCTATGTGAGGAATTGGAGGAAATTGGAGCGGGCTGCGAATTGGAGGTGATATTCTTCACAACCAACCCCCCCCCCCCCCCCAAAAAAAAAGAAAAAACCCTTTAAAGAGCATGATGGTTGAGTTGGTAAATCTGACATGTTATATGTAAGAAATTTCCTGCAATATTTCAGGAATTTCACCTTTTTTTCTGTTCCAATCTCAGTAACATAACAGGACCTTCTCTTTATGAAGGAAATAAAAGCTAATAAATTCCCGAAGTAAATATATCCCTACTAATCTCAATTTGCTAATATTTACCAGTACAAAAGAGAGGGTGGAGGGGGGTGGGGGGAAGATCCTATGAGAGAATTGCAATGGCAGCAAGTAACTATTCTGGGACCAAACGATGTCACATGTTTGCTGACTTTCAACATCAGCAACACCTACCTGATTTCAGAGGAACAAGCTCCCAGTTTGAGACGCAGATGACTTGTAACCCATTCAACTTTGCCTTGTTGTAGAGTTCTATACTGGAGGAGATTTGAAAACTCTAGGTACAATAGATATTACAGGCATTCACCAAGTTAGCATCTTTAAAGATGACCAGATTAAGAGGGTCAGATGAAGGTGAATCATCACAAGTCGGTATTCCGTGAGAATGAAGGCAATGGCATGGCTTCCTGAGGACGAAAGATGACCAGCACACCAAACATCCCAAGCATTGGAAGAACAAGAAGCCACTTCAGTAATTTGAAGTAATACATATGGAAAGTGAGTGAGAATTCATCTGAGAAATGGAGTCCATTCTTGTCAACCATCTCCACCAAAACTGTCCCTGTAGTCCGCACAGCTACTGTAGGAAGCTTTATTCGATATTTTCCCGGGTGACTGAAGACCTGGTTACTTGTTATCCGCCTGTCTCCTTGATAGTTCCCAGGAACCAATAAAGTAGTCTACAATTAAAAGCATATTAAAAATAAGAATCAGATATTTAATTACAATTGACATAACTCCCAATATAAATGAGGTGTACAGAAGAGGGCTTACAGTGACATTATAAGGTGCTTGAGACCCTGATGGAAATCTGTATCTGTCAACAATCTCAATCTCCACCCAGAAGTTCTTACCTTCCTCATCACGGAAAGCTCTGGATGAATGTGAGACAGAGATCCCTTCACGGTTGTATCGGTTCACAAAGTTGTTCCTCCCTTGGTTAGGCGATCTCCATGCCTGAAACAAAAGATATATATACAACAATATTGATCAAAAAAAAAGAAAAAAATCTGCCCATAAGAGCCAAACAATTCCTTATTGACATTTTGCCTGCCTTGAGGGGATGATACGGAGCTTGAGTAGAGAAGCAGAAGACATTGCCATTCATAGTAGTAACAATGAGGTCAAGATCCCCTCCACCATCAAGATCGTCCCCCAACTCTCCAGCATCAATATTGTCCGCCAAGACCATGCTATATCTGTTGCAAAACAATTTCATATTAGAAAATACTTAGAAAATAAATGATGGTAAAAATCAAAACCACAATGAGGATATTCTATAAGCATATCTGTTTTCCTAAAAGAACAATTATAGCACTAGAAGCAAGCAAATCTTACGAGGTCTCGCCAATATCAACAACATCAGCACATGAGGTGGGCCCATCAATCAGGTACAAATAACCATCAAACGATGTTGTAACAATAGTAAGCCCCTTCTGTTTCTCCCGATGTTTGCTAAGATCAACCAGAAGAACTTGATTCATCACTCTTCCATGAGTACGATATGGATAGGGACGGACATGAGAACCATCCTTGCCACTAAGAACATATATATTCCCTGATATTGTTGGAACCACAACATCTGTACGACCATCCCCATCAACATCACCAATTGTTGGACCCTGATTGAGATGAAAAATGTTATGAATACTTGAATACCATGATTTGCATCACATAATATAACTCTGAACAAATCTGAGTTACTACACACACACAACCCCACCCTCACCCACCCCCCCCCCCCCCCCCCGGGGAAGAGAAAAAAAAAAAGTTTATTTAGTTAGTTTCTCAACATTTATCAGCGCAAGAAAATATTCCAGAGCAACATGCTTGCCTAGTCAGGAAATGGACATCAGCACATGAGGTGGGCCCACAACTCTTCTTTCTTCTTTTTTTTTTGGGGGGGGGGGGGCTTCAGCAGGTCCTGGGGAAACATTCAGCCGCAAGGATCGTGAATCAAGGGAAGGAATGAATGAGACCATAATTTAGAAGTCACTCCCGACCGAGACTTAGATGGCAACCTAACAACAGAAGAGAAAAGGAACACCTCCTGGCACCAACCTCTCCGCCACCAGCAGAAGTGAATAAGAAAAGATCATGTCTCCGAAGGTGACAGTATCGCCATCTGTTGTTATATATTACCGTTGTACAATATTTGCTAATCTTAGCAACATTTTTTGTAACACATCAAAACAACACAAAAAATCTGATTGCATCCATGCTGGAATATTGGGTCAGGAAATGAGAAAACTAGAAGGAGAGAGAATTCTAAAAAATCCGTCATTAAAACATGCCAAGTTAGATTGGAGCATGATTTCTCCACAAGCATATGGTGATCTCCAGTGAAAATCCAACCAAAAAAAAATGGGATGTTTACACACCATGATTATGATCATCACAGAATGGCAGTGAATAGGGAATAGGAATAACAAAAGATTGAATTGATGGGAGGTCCAAGTTTCAGAAATTGACGAAAACCTTAAACACCATCAATATAAGAGGACACTTAATTTTCTTTGTAAGTATACACCACAGAACAAACATGTTGTCTCTTCCAATCATTCCCAACTATCATATCTTATTCTAGCGTTTTTAGGTAAGAAGTAACACATAATGTTAGAAACGATAAAATATTGTAATGACCCTATACAACTCTTCACATTGATATATAAAGGCAATATTTGAAAACCCAAGGTTACTTCTCCACTGCATGAAAGAGGTGCCAGAAATGATCATTGTTAGAGTTTGTTAGTGGCATGAACAGAAGGTCTAATCTGAAACAGAGAAGGGAAAGTAAAGGATGATGAAAGGTACATGAACAGAACAATGAGAACAAGATCATCAAAGTCTCAGCCATCAATATGATTTAGGTAAACACAAAATAAGGACTGAATATCCCCAACTGAAAACTTTTCAAAATACATGTAACGGGCAGCATGTTACTAACAACTAAGACTCAAAATATATAGAAGGTGCCAGCAAGCTCAGCTGCCAAGGTGCCAAGGTCACTTGCTAGTAGTAGTGGTGACCCAGGATTGAATCAAGCCTTCACATGGGAGGGGGGTTTGAGAGACTTGCGTCGTACAAAAAAAAATGAAAAGACAAATTTATAGATTAAGTAAAGAAGCTAAACTAGAACAGAATGACAAAAACTCGGTTGGAAAAAAAAAACTCTATTTTCCTCTTGCATGACCCATTCACCAGGAAGCGACTTCAGACTAGTCAAGGGTATTTTCAGAGGATACATTTCGATGCACTATTGAGGTACTGGTGAAGTCCAGCTCCCATGCTTAGTCCCCTCCCCAAAAAGCCCTCCATTAAACGTTGAAAGGTGCTCAGAAAGGGACCCTAGACCTTTAGGTGTTGAAGCAGTGGCTCTAGAATGGTTGGACCAATACAACTGGGGTTGGAAACCCAAGCCCAAACAAAACCGCCCCAACCCGTGTTTTAGGACCAACAAGGGTTTGTAGAGTTTATTTTGGGTTTATCTTGTGGTCTCTTTATTCTTTTATTTTATCATGTTTTACTTTTAGTAGGTTACGTAGTAAGTAAGAGTCCAGCTCCATTTGTCTTACTATGAGAATAGGAGTCATTGTTCCCTCCTATTTTCCTTTTCTTTATATAGCTGCATGTAATCATCGATCATATAGTGGAATGAACAGTTTGATATTGGTTTTAGAGATGCTTGCGTGAGCTTACTGGCCGTGGACTCTTCCTCTCCTTCTTCGATTTCTTCTTCTTCCCTTTCAGTAAGATTTGTTCCTTCATCTTCCATTCTTCTTCTTCCTCTTATTTTCTATTTCCCTCGAATTCCTCCTTCCCTGTTGTGGCGCAAAAGCAGTCCCCCATGATTGTGGACTGTTCTCTCTCATCTCAACTTCTTTTACCCTCATACTCTGGGGTTAGAATCGCCACTCTAGGGCAACTTGAATTCCTAAAGCCCTACCCCATTTGGCTTCCTTATTGTGAGTAACAACCAGAAATCAGATCTGATTCTCAGAATACTGCCCCTCTTTGTTTCAGCAAATCTCTTTTTCAGTCTTCAAGCTGTAGAATCAGTTGATTGCTTGCTAGGGCTCATAGGGTTGAAGGTCAAGAGCCTTGTCCTGGAGTATCGTGTATCCAAGGTACTAAAACTCGGAACTTGGTACCAACTCGGTCCCTTGAAAAACCAAGTCGAGTCGGGATCTCGTCGAGTTGGTGCATTTTTTTTTTTCGACTTGAAACCTCAACTCGGTGGGTTTTAGACCTAGTTTGGGTCTGAAACTTGGTATTAAGCCTATTTTAGGCCATTTAAACACAATGGTACTATCAGATTTTGCAAAAACAAAGTCCAAATAGGAGTTATGTACCGGTCAAACTTAATTTGGTGTGCACGAATGCTATCAAAATCACTCTGAATGAAAATATTTTCTTGGACATCAAAACAAATGAATATTTTACCGCACTTTTGGTTTTTAGCAATGTTTTACCATATTAAGATTTATGGAATTTTTAGATTTGAGAAACACCCCAGCATTAGAAAGTTGAAAATTGCACCTACCGCCGAAAATCCAGTTTAGTTTGGGTCTAAAACTTGGTATTAAGCCTATTTTAGGCCATTTAAACACAATGGCACTATCAGATTTTGCAAAAACAAAGTCCAAATAGGAGTTATGTACAGGTCAAACTTAATTTGGTGTGCACGAATGCTGTCAAAATCACTCTGAATGAAAATATTCTCTTGGACATCAAAACAAATGAATATTTTACCGTACTTTTGGTTTTTACCAATGTTTTACCATATTAAGATTTATGGAATTTTTTGATTTGAGAAAAACCACAGCATTAGAAAGTTGAAAATTGCACCAACCGCCGACAATCCAGTTTTTGGTCTTGAACTTGAGGGGGGGTTGACTTTTTTTCCTTTTGGAATTTGATTTTTTAACTATTTTTATTGGATTCAAATAGGGGGTATTTGCTTATTTATGAATAATATCTTAAGTAAATGTTTTTAAATAAGTGTTTGTCTTAGTTCCTGGCCTAAATAAGTGTCTATATACCAAGGTTTGCATAGATAGGTGTCTGTATACCAAGATTTTCCACCAAGATCTCAAGATCTGGAACTCATATAAAGGAGTTTGGGTCTAGATTCTCGAGATCTCGGTCGAGTTGTTGCACTTTTGCAACTCGTATGCCAACTCGTCTCGGTTTCTCGAAAAACCAAGAAACTCGCTGAGATCTTGCGAGTTCTCGAACTATGCGTGTATCTATATTTGGCGGAGTAGGCAAATGTACTCGTGAAGGAAATGATCTTTACATGGAAATGAAAGACTCTGGAGTACAATAATGCAGCCGTAAAGGACTTTCCAGTGAGCCAATTAAGTTGCCACTTGAGAGCTTAAACAACCATAACAGGCATCATTCGTCTTCGGAGGTTGTTCATGAAATCACTGATTCCATTCTGGAAGATGCGATGAATGGGAAAGACCAGGCAACTGGGCTGCCCACCACAACGCCTTGGGGAGGAGAGCAATGAGGCAAAATTCGTAAGCGATTTACTTGGTTCCAAAAGCATATCCAAATCGGGGATTTGAGAATCTGGCTTATCCACGAGAAGCCCTATGTTCACTGCGCTAAGGCATTCCGTTCCTCTCTTGCCTATCAGGGGATAGTCCCTTCATTTCACTTCTTAACGAAGCACACAGGGATCCGGACCAGAGGGAGATCGGTAATGGAAAGGGAAGCGGTGGTGGTTATTCAACAAGATCGATTGTTGCCTATGCGGGAAAGCTCAAACTAAATAAGATGTGACAAGGCCTGCCTGGAGGAATAAGAACCGCAGCTGTTGGGCCACCTTCTACGGCTCACACTTCAGACCCTCACTCGTATGAATTTCAAGGGCTGATTTCAGCTCCTGTTAATTGGCGAAGGCACTATGAAATAACTATTTGTCATGGGAGGGGCAGTTTTGGATAGAGTTGTTCAAGCCGTCACACAATCAGAGGCATAAGATAAGATAGTGACAGTCAAGTCCGAAACAAGAAGAAAACATTTGCTTACTTATGGACAAGTAAGGGAAATACAAAAGCAAATGAGAAATATCTTAAGAAAATAAGGCAAGTCAATGTGCTTAAGTCATTCAAAAGAATGTTGTACCGGCACTGGCGAAACCAATTATCATCCATCCACATAGCCGGAAGCTTGATCTACTCTCTCTAGTCATTGCCTCAGTCAGCTTCAAGGTGATCTGTCTATTGAACAAGAATCTCCCCCTTCTCCAACAATGCTCGGAACTTCATATTCGAAATAGATTCGATTTAATTATGGACTACCCTGTCAACTCGGCAACTACTCCTCCAATTGATGAACAACAGTGGTTCGGAGCACGCCCATCCTTCTTGCTATGCTATGAGGTTAGAGAGAGTAAAGTGGTGCTTGCAAGCGTTCACCTTACGATCTTTTCGAACTCTCTTTGTAACTTACTAGATGCTCGGGAAACAAAAAGATGTACAGCCGGTGCCATAAACCAGCTGTTGTCAGGATGGCCAGTAGGACAATGTAGTAAATGAATGTTCCTTGGAAAGGGCCGCTAAAATAAGTTCTCATTTAGGTAAAGGAAGTATGACCACCTTACCGATAGTGGAGAAATAATCAGGAGATGTTTCGGCTCCATAGGTGTTCAGTTGGAAGGTTGAAGACAACCTCATTTCGTGGGTTGTCTCTTTTAAAATCTTTATTTTTTTTTTATTTCCTTTCTTGCTCTCCCCTTTTATCCTTATCCCTCCTTATCCTTTAATTTATTTTCCTTTTGAGTTTATCCCCATTCTATAACTGCTAATTCCCTTTGTGTACTTATCCCTTTGTGTACTTACCCCTTTGTTTACCAATTGATCCCTTGCAAACTTCAATTTTTTACAGTTGCCATTATCTTTTAACCTTTGGTTAATATACACTTGGGTGGGCCCATAGCGACCCAAATTTAGTGTTTTTGAACCCCAGGATCGCATCAGGTGTTCATAATGTGTTACTTTCTGTTGAATTATGTACACCAGAATACCGTGGGGGTATTCTGGTCATTTTACAGTTGTATTTTTTACTTCTTTGTACCTCCTAGTTATGTCGACTGTACTAGGGGTACTTTGGTCATTAGTATGTAATCTCTCATATTATAAATACAATGTTTGGTTGATCATATTGATCATCCAAGCAATTACTCTGTAATTCAGGTCTGCTAACATGGCATCAGAGCAGGTTACGAATTAGGGCAGTCCCCTCTCCTTCCATTCTCTCTTTCCCCTCTCTTTCCCTTCAGTCTCGAGCTCTTCTTCCCCTCTCTTTCCCCTTGTTCTTCATCCTCCCACTAGGGCAGCACTGATGAGGTGATCTACAGATCCAGTTGCTGCCCTCCATCACCTCATTCATGTTATGAAAATTTTTTAGATCGATAGAAGCATGTACACTGCCTACAATATTTGAAGACTTCAAGTTTTTGGACTAATTCATCTACACTACCAAAGGATCTTTCCACATTATTGAAGCTCGTGAACTGCAGCAGATTTATATTGGACAATATTCTATCTCCTGCCATACTGCAGCTCCTCTCCCTGATCGATTTTGCTCTCCTCTTGGTTTTTTTTCAAAACCCTACAAATATCGATCTTGGCTTTGTGATTCTCTGTTGATACTGATTTTTTGAGTAATTCAGTACTCTTAGAAGCACACTCGATCAAAGTTTCAGCTCCTTCTGGTAGTTTTTTGTTTGCAATCTGCCCTCCATCGATTTCACCAAAATCAGGGTTTTTTTCAAAACCCTGAAATAGTCGATCTACAGGATTTCATTGTCAGTTGCTGCTGGTTTTTAGAGACAACTCTTCTTATATTTAAAGAGGTCTCCCCTCCAATTTTCAGCCCTTATCTTAGAGTTTTTATTGGGTTTCTCCTCACCACAGCCCCTCTCTACGATTTGGTTTTTTTTAGCTGCATAATGGGTGACTCTGAAGTCTCTACTAGCACTTCTGCTACTAATGGGTACAGTAGGAATGACACCCGTGATCTTCTTCCAAATCCTATCAAACTGGATGGGAGCAATTACATGATATGGTCTCGCTCTGCCTACTTTGCCATTACTGGTTGTGGGCTTACTGGCCATATTGATGGCACTACTGTTATGCCAACTAAAGCTGGGCCTTCTTTGAACAGGTGGATCTCCAATAATGGTATCCTCGTGTCTTATCTGATTGGCTCCATGCAATCAGACCTTGCAGGCGGATTTCTTCTTCTTGATAATGCTGCCCAGATATGTCGACTTCCATCTGGCCACGGTGCAGAAGAGTCCTGAGTTTTGACCGTGAATGGCTCTGGTTGCTCAAAAACTTCTCAGGGAACTCCATTTGTGACATTATTGGGAAGCTTGTTTTTGGCGCTGCGATTCATCATATCTGGCTGGAAAGAAACCTCAGGAGATGGACTTCCAACTCTAGATCTTTCGACGTGATTTGGAAAGCCATCTCTTCCGATGTCTCTTCCAAGCTCAGACACATCCGACAGAGACATTCCACTGACAACCGGAAGAACAGACATATTGTAAAATTTTGGGGCCTTGACATTGCCCTTTTGTGGCCTTCCTCCTCTGCGTAGGCTGGTTGCCGCCCCTTGCCCCCCCCCCTCCCTTCCTTTCTCCTCCCTTCTTCCTCTTCTTTCTTGTATATTGGTTCTCTTTCCCTACCCCCATTTGGGATTCGGTAATATATTCATTTACCAAAACAAAATGCTGCCCAGATATGGTCTGCCTGCAAGGAAACATATGGACAGCTTAGCAATGATACCCAGATTTATGAACTCCGGAAGAAGGTCCTTCATACCACTCAAGGGGAATTGACTATCTCCAAGTACTATGCTGCTCTTCACAGCCTTTGGCAACAGTTGGACCATTTTTCTGATTACCATCCTTCCACTCCTGATGATATTGCCTCTTACAAGAAGCATGTTAACAAGATACGGGTCTATGACTTCTTGGCTGGATTAAATGTGGATTATGATCAGATTAGAGTTCAAGTGTTGGGTCACTCTCCTTTTCCCACACTTGAACAATCCTATGCCTTGGTCTCCTCTGAAGAGAACTGTAGGGCTGCCATGCTCCATCCTCCACTTACTGAGAGATTAGCTCTCCAGACTGCTTCCACGACTGTTCCTATGACTGTTGGTTCCTCCCCTTCTGGTGATGGTTCTACCAAGGGCATTGTCACTCGTGAGCATTGTAATAAGCCCTACCACACCAAGGACAAATGTTGGAAACTTCACAGGAAACCAGCTGACTTTGAAGCCAAACGGGATGCCAAGAAGAAACCAAACAAGGCCCATCACTCTAAGTCTATTGCTACAGCCCCTACTACTGACACTGGCCTATCTCAGGAGGATCTACAAGCATTCCTATGTGTGCTCAAGTCTTCCGCTACTGCTGCCTCTACTACATCAGCTACTGCCAATTCACCTACTCTTTCAGGTTCAAACTATGCTCGGTCAGGTATTTCATTTGGTGGTCATTGTGCTTCAGTAGCTTCCCATCCTTGGATCATTGATTCTGGAGCTACAGATCACATGACCGGGTCCTCTAGCCTCTTCCATCGTTATTCTCCCACTTCTGGGAAAGACAAAGTCAAAGTAGCTGATGGTTCCCTTTCTTCCATCTCTGGAAAAGGAATCATCAACTGCACTTCCTCTCTTCCTTTTTCTTCTGTTTTGCATATTCCTAATTGTACTACTAACCTTCTTTCTATTAGTAGTATTACTCGTGATCTTAACTGCAAAGTAACTTTTTTTCCTTCCCATTGTATTTTTCAGGATCTGGCTTCTAGGAAGATAATTGGATTGGGTAAAGTGCATGGTGGCTTGTACCTGCTTGATGATGGTCATCTCACTCCACCCCCATTACCATCGCCACATTAGAACTCCTTAGTCTCTTCTGAAATTTACCAATGGCACTCTAGATTAGGTCATCCTCCATTAGGGATTTTAGCATCTTTATTTCCTACTTCGGTCAAAAAATGTGATAAGACCGATTTTTTTTGTGAGGCTTGTGTTCTGGCCAAACAGACACGTTTAACTTATTCCATTTCAAATAAAAGGAGTTCTTCACTTTTTCAATTGGTGCATTCTGATGTTTGGGGCCCTAGTCGTAAAACTTCACTTTCTGGTCATCGTTGGTTTGTTTCTTTTATTGATTGTCATTCCAGACACACATGGGTTTATCTTATGCACACCAAAAGTAAAAATTTTACCTGTTTTCAGCATTTTTCATAAAATGGTTCAAACTCAATTCCAGGCTACTTTCAAGGTTTTGATAAGTGATAATGGCACTGAGTATAGGGAAAATCAATTTCAAAAGTATTTTGCTGATCATGGGGTTGTTCACTAAACTAGTTGTGTTGATACCTCAGCCCAAAATGGTGTGGCTGAAAGGAAGAACCGACACTTGTTGGAAGTAGCCAGGGTGTTGATGTTTTCGCGCCGTGTTCCCTCCCAATATTGGAGGGATGCTGTTCTCACCACAACCTATCTTATTAATCAGTTGCCTTCCCGTGTTCTTGATTCCCGCAGTCCGGCTGACATTTTATATGGGAATTCCACCTTTACGGTTCCTCCCAAAGTGTTTGGTTGTGTGTGCTATGCCAGAGAAACGAACTCTCATGACAAACTTGAACCTCGTGGGCTGCGGTGTATTTTTTTGGGTTACTCTCCAATCTAGAAAAGTTATAAGTGTTACCATCCCCCTTCCCATTGTACTCTGGTCAGTATGGATGTGGTTTTTCATGAGAGTCTTTCCTATTATCCATCCCTACATCTTCAAGGGGAGAGTTCTAGTTCTAGTGAAGATGTGTTTGCGTTTCCTCCCCTTGAAGTTCCTCCTCTCCCATCTCCTTTGGCAGCTCCCCAGCCTTCTTCGGCTCCTATAGCTGCTGCCCCATCTCCTTTGGCTGCTGCCCAGCCTCCTTCGGCTGTTGCCCCTTCTTCCGAAGGGATTCCTTTACAAGGGGAGCTTGTAGAAGGTAATGGTGGTAATGTTCCTAGTCAGGGGGAGTTGACTCCAATCCAGAGAACCATCAGTGAATTTTAGAAGAGAATCGACAACTCCAATATCATCAAGTACAAAAAGAGATGCTCCAAAAGAGGGCAGCATCAATCCACTGTGGCACTAATACCTATCCAATTTCCGGCTCAGGATCCAGATCCTCCTCCTCCTGGTGAGACCTCTCCTTCCGACCTACCTATTGCTCATCGCAAAGGTACTAGGACTTGCACCCTGCATGTCATTTCTCGTTTTGTTTCTTATAGTTCTCTTTCTCTGTCTTTTCATGCATTTGTGTCCTCCTTCGGCTGTTGCCCCTTCTTCCGACTTCTTCCGAAGGGATTCCTTTACAAGGGGAGCTTGTAGAAAGTAATGGTGGTGATGTTCGTAGTCAGGGGGAGTTTACTCCAGTCCAGAGAACCATCAGTGAATTTCAAAAGAGAATCGACAACTCCAATATCATCACCTACAAAAAAAGATGCTCCAAAAGAGGGCAGCATCAATCCACTGTGGCACTAATACCTATCCAATTGCCGGCTCAGGATCCAGATCCTCCTCCTCCTGGTGAGACCTCTCCTTCCGACCTACCTATTGCTCAACGCAAAGGTACTAGGACTTGCACCCTGCATGTCATTTCTCGCTTTGTTTCTTATAGTTCTCTTTCTCTGTCTTTTCATGCATTTGTGTCCTCTCTTTCTTCTGTTTCTATATACAGATGGAAAGTGAAAGGCAGCTATGTTGGAAGAAAATAGAGCATTGAAAAAAAATAATACTTGGGATCTTGTTGCCCTTCCTCCAGGGAAAAAACCAGTGGAATGTAAGTGGGTGTTTGTGGTCAAACAAAAGGTTGATGGGACTGTGGATCGATATAAGGCACGTCTGGTTGCAAAAGGCTTCACTCAAACATATGGAATTGACTACCAAGAGACATTTGCTCCTGTTGCAAAGTTGAATACAGTTCGGGTTTTGCTATCTTATGCAGTCAATCTTGGATGGGATCTACAATAGCTGGATGTGAAGAATGCCTTCCGAAATGGAGAACTTGGTGAGGAGGTGTACATGGATATTCCACCAGGGTTTTCTTGTGACAGTAATTAAGGGAAAGTGTGCAAATTGAAGAGAGCACTTTATGGGATGAAGCAATCACCTCGAGTGTGGTTTGGTCGATTTCACAAGGCCATGATTTCTGTGGGCTATAAGCAGAGTAATGTTGATCACACTCTTTATAAAGAGGGCTAGTGAAAAACTCCCTGTTCTTATAGTCTATGTGGATGACATTGTGATTACTGGCAACGATGGTGATGAGATCAGCCGGTTGAAGAAGTTTCTTGGGCAAGAGTTTGAGATTAAAGATCTAGGGAAGCTACGGTACTTTCTTGGGATTGAGATTGCCAGATCTTCTAAAGGCATCTTTCTCTCCCAAAGGAAGTATTTCCTAGATTGTTGGCTGAAACTGGTTTGTTAGGGTGTCACCCTTCAGATACCCCTATGGAGACTACTGTCCGTCTCAAAGAAGAGGGTGAACCTGTTGATAAAGACTAGTACCAAAGACTAGTGGGGAAGCTAATTTATCTCTCACACACACGTCCAGACGTTGCTGCTATTGTGAGTACTGTGAGTCAGTTCATGTATGACCCCTATTCTTCTCATATGGAGGTTGTTCTTCGAATTCTTCACTACTTGAAGTCAGCCCCTAGAAAAGACATTCTTCTCTCCTCATGGTCACCTACAGGTAGAGGCATATACCGATGCTGACTGGGCTGGTTTTGCAGATCAGAAGTCTATCTCTGGGTACTGTTCTTTTGTAGGAGGCAATCTTGTTACTTGGCGTAGCAAGAAGCAGAATATGGTGGCTCATTCTAGTACTGAAGCAGAGTTTCGAGCTATGGCACAAGGCATTTGTGAGTTACTTTGGCTGAAAGGCTTGCTACAAGACCTTGGTGTTCCTGTTCATCTTCCTATGATGTTGTACTGCGACAACAAAGCTGCAATCAGCATTGCACACAACCCGGTACAGCATAATCGCATCAAGCATGTTGAAGTGGACAAGCATTTCATCAAGGAAAAATTGGAAGAAGGGTTGATTTGTGTTCCCTTTGTGAAGTCTACTGATCAGGTTGCTGATATTTTCACCAAGGGATTGTCTGGGAAATTGTTCTATCCTAATATAGTCAAGTTGGGCATGATTGACATATTTGCTCCAACTTGAGGGGGAGTATTGAATTGTGTACACCAGAATACCGTGGGGGTATTCTGGTCATTTTACAGTTGTATTTTTTACTTCTTTGTACCTCCTAGTTATGTCGGCTGTACTAGGGGTACTTTGGTCATTAGAATATAATCTCTCATATTATAAATACAATGCTTGGTTGATCATATTGATCATCCAAGCAATTACTCTCTAATTCAGGTCTGCTAACACTTTCAGACATGGTCACATGGATTGGATTCGGCAGTTTAATGCTTTTTCAGGCCTTGCAGGGATTGGAGATTCAGAGAGAGCCTAGCCCTTACGAGCATACAAGGCTGTCATCTTAGCTTTCAGAGCTTCTCAGAGTCGCTAATTGTGGTCACAGAATGGTTCTTCAAGGGGAGAGCACTAAGCCCTGCAGGCTTTCCATATTATTAGGTGAATTATCAACCTGCCTCCTCTCTAAACATCTCGTTCAAGGGAAGTCAGAGATCCATCCAAAAGATTAGCAGATAAGTAATGACTATACCATGGTGGTTTGTTAATCCATGGAGATCTGCCATTGATTTGAAAGAGAAAGTGGATTATGAATATATTAGTCTCCCTATCTTATGTGCATGATATACATTATTATCTGGGTCTATATGGTTTTCCCATCAGAAATTGTATCTTAGGCAACAAAACAGAAGATCTGATGCTCAAAAAGGCACCAAGAAACTTGACGCTCTTGTTCTTGGTGGACCTTAACCTGTCATAGTAAGCATGCATACCAGAATAACTCACTTGGGCCGCCCTGTGCATCAGCCCAGTCTTAGTTTTGGGCTAAATTTCCCTTTTTAGTTCATTCTGACAGTTGGAGAGCCATTTTGTACAGCCTTGTTTTCTTGGCTGTTGATTCTTGGGCTAGTGATTTTTGCTTCCCTTCGTCAGGCTGTTCAACTTATTGTAGTATTTTGTTCTCATTGGCTTCTGCATAATATTGCACTATTGAAGATTAACCTAGCATATGATGGCCATCCTACCTGACTTGAGATAAAATATATCGCTTCAGAAAGTACAGAAGCTGATTAACCTGTGGAATGAGACTCTTCAGATGCACTTCCCAAATTTCTTCCCCATGTGTAGTCCATGCAGCGACATTTCCATGTGTATCAGTTGTCACCAGTTCAATCTTTCCGTCATCATTGATATCTGCAGCAACTACAGATCCCTGAATTTCAGCCATCTCAAGGGGAAACTTCTCTCTCACCTTACCTGATAGAACTTACCAGTGTCAGGCCCAAACCACTACATAAAGCAAAGCTTGATAAATTGATCTAAACATTAAGTTCTTAATGTAATTTTACTATTTCAGAGTGTTAACTTTAAGTTCATGATTATCCAAAAAAATAAGAAAAGCTTCACCTACAAAGATGACCTATTCTCACACATCAATCCTGTTCAATTATTCAATAATGCCCTCGTATAACATTCTCTCCACATGCTAAATAGACACATTATTGGATCAATTGTAGTCAGTGGACTCCCATAGTAGATGATGGTCTTTCAGGTTCCAGTAACCCAATCCTTAACTATCATAACATGGCTGAACTTATAGAATCCTAATCCAGCCAACTAAAACACTTACGGCTCCGTTTGTTTCGGTGTAAAATTTTACAATTGAAAATTTACATGTAAAATTTTACATATTAAAAAAATTTCCAACGTTTGTTTATAAGAGATGAAATATGATGTAAAAATGTTCAATATGATTACTCATGTTATAACCTTGTTGTAACTATTGGTTCAGTTATTTTATCAAACATCCGATATGCAACTTATAATCAGACATGGAGACACCTTAATACACATGACACGGGACTTCCACCTCCACACAACAGTGTTGTGGGTGAAAGTGAATCGACAATTGGTAGAAGAAAATGACATTAATCAAAAAGAGAGAGAGAGAGAGAGAGAGAGAGAGAGAGAGAAGGCATATCTTCTCAAATGGTGAAAATTCTAACATTCACAGATATTTTGGACAGCGAAAGCTATCTAGGAAGACATGAGAAACAGTAACAGATCCAAAATCTCTAATCTCCTCGCCAATTGGCTCAATGAATCCTGTGGTATTGTCTCTTTCTCAATCCTCGAGCACCCAAAGTTCTTGCAAGTTTAGCAGAGAAATTAGGAGAATCAGCACCATTAAATGGTTAATCTCTCTTGTCAGCTTCAGGGGTTTATTAGCCTCATCAAGGACTTTAGCAGAGAGATTCCACTCTTCAAAACCATTATTGTCAATTGCGTGAAGCTGGCTAATTTCTTCAACTCCGAGTGCCAAGTTCGGAACAATATCCAGAAAGTACCAATTGCAGGAGCTTGATCACGCTGGGTTGCTAACCTCTACCGTGTGATTTATCGGAGGCCAGATGGTGAAATGATTCACCGCCAGCAGAACCTCGACCTTGCCCTCCAGATTTTCGACCATACTGGCGAGTTCCACTCGGGATTTTCCATAACTACAACACCTACGCCATCATCGAAAAGCTCGCCTGTGCTCGAGCCTTCCACCCTTGGAAACCCTTCTGGCCTCCAACGTTCACAGATCAAATGCAGCAAGAACCTCTTCGTTACGGTGAGGAGAAGTGTGTATAACGATCAAGTTCGATGTTGAACGATCCTAGAAGTATGTTCAAGCCTCTATCTGCCTTTTTCTCTGTTTCTCAAAACTGTCGAGCAACCACTTGAGCTTAAGCCCCGAGCCATTTGCGGGGAAAATTTTACGACTAAATTTGCCGTAAATTTGTCAGCCTCTTTTCAGGAAAACAAGAGGGTCCATGGAAAATTTTCAAACAATGAAACAAGCAACAGAAAATCTAACTATACGGTAAAATTTGTTTTACCGACTTTTACGCCGAAAAAAAACGGAGCCTTAATAACAATTACTTGCAACTTAAATTGAACCACATAGAACGGATTCAATTGAACTAACCCAAAACAACTTAAAAATAAACTAAGACCTAATAATAGCAATCCTGTATGCAGCCTTAATACCCATAGTTTAGGCCCAACCCAAGGCTTATTTCCATTAAAATAAGCCCCTTTTGGTGATGTATCTGCATCACAGAGATTATCAGGAGGGACAAAGAATTGTATTGGCAGCACTTGCAAAAGCAGCTTTGGTAAGATGAAAATTTTAAATAATCTTTTTTACGTGTTGACAGTTTCTTTTTCATTCTTTCAAATAGGGGATCCCAAACACTTCTTTGAGCATAAGATACACCAAAAGAATTCCGAACGGAGTCGAAGAGTGACTACTCTACATCGAAGACTACAAAAAAGCTGGTCCCGGTCCAGCACCTCATCTACCAGAATCAGCTACCTTTAGCAAAATTAACTTTCAAGCCTGAAACCCTTCAAAACAAAACTAAATGCATCCCAAATACCTAAGCTGCATGTGAGAAGCTCTAGAAAAACTAAAATACCATCCTTAGACTCCAAATGAAACATACAAAGTATTACTCACTGCCTTTAATATCACTCTGCCCAACTTTCCCACAGCTAGCAAGAACAGGAAAGCCGAAATGGATTTCATGACAGAGACCTCTAGAGATTCCAAAGAAATTCTCCAGTACTCCATCCACAATCACTTAGAAGCAAGGTTTGAAATCTAAAATTTCAAACCTATTTCGATTTCTATCGAAACCGAAATATTTCAGGGAATTTTGATCCATTTCGCAAATTTCATTCCATTTTTTACAATGCAATTTCAAGTCATTTGGTTTCAATTTCAGTTGAAACCGAAATATTTAGCGAAATTTTGGTTGAAACTGCTGAGAAGTCAGCCAAAGAATAGCATATCTCTATTCATTTCCTCCATCTCATTCTGAAACACATTCTTCTCATCCCAGTTTGTAAAAATTCTCAGTTCAAATGGTTGTAAGCCTTTTCAATATTAAGCTTTGAAACCACACCCAGGTTTCCACTTCTAATCCTTGAGTTCACCAGCTCATTAGCAATAAGAAACCCCATCAATACTCAAGTTTTTCCTTTAATCATTATATATAATACGCATATAGAAAATTATTTCTAGCTCCTAATAGATTAAAAGTATTGATACAATCGAAGGTAAAATCAGCAGTCCAATATCTCTCCAATGCATGTTTAACATGGCAAATGAGCACTTATTTGTGAGCTGAGAGAACCGAAACCCTATCCCCCTTCTATCTTCCTTCCTATCTTCTTCTCCTACCTCCAATCAACTCCCTGCTGTTATTGCTGCTGTGAGGATCCAACCTACTATTGCTGCTAATTCTGTGAAGGCCTAGTATCATCCCTAATCATCAGCAAACATTGTCGTTGATGTTTACACAACAGAATTGAAGATCTACTGCTCCTGCGATTCAGTTTCTGCTTCAACTTGTTGCCGCAACTTGTGAAGATCGTATCTCTGCAACCAGTGGTCAGAACTAGCAGAGATTTGGAGGGCTTTTCACTGCTGCCTAGACCTTCACTCGATCCCAGTTTGACACTCTACTTCTGGCTGGTTTGGTCTGTAGCGCTTACCTTCAATTTTTTAAGCCTACCATCTATTTTCAAGTCCAACTCAGATCTCAATATCCAGCCATCAGAATTGGCCCCAACTTGGAGCAAGTGTTCACCCCACCAAGGATAGCACTCAATCAATGTTGGAGTCCATTCCCAGTGCTGGTTTGTTCAGAATTGCTTACTTTCTAATTTCAGCATTTCTTTCTATTTTGAGTTGTGGGTTTATCTTGGGGCTAGGTTATCCCTAATCTAGTCTTACATTATTGGGGAAGCACTTCTTGGCGTGGTGGTGGCTGCCAGTGCAGTAAGGCACTGGTCTAAGTCCTAGGGATCCCCCTGATGTAGATTGAAGCATGAAGAAGACCAAGGAAAAAAATTTACTGTTCATGCAACACTGTGATTTGGAGGCTGATATGGACTGCTGGCTTAGAGGAGTTGATTTTTGGTGTTATTTTTATTATTAGACACTTATTTAGTTTCCTATTTGAGTTGTAATCCTAATTGGGAATCCTAGTTAGAGTCTAGTTTCTATTTTATAGGTTTTATTAATTAGTTTCTTAGATTAGGAATGGGTTGCTTTGTAATTGAGTTGTCATAAATAAGTATGCGCCTGAACAGAAAAGAGACAAAGATTGAAGAGAAAAGAGCTGTTGATGAAGCTGTGAGATGCGGCAACGGTGAGATACCGTGGGTGAGAGGATGATGGGCTGAGATAGCTGATCCTACCCCCTCCCTTCTACATCCCTTTCTTCTAATTTTTCTTATCCTTTTATGAACTCGTTCATATGTAAACAGAAAATAGCAATAAAAGAGTTTTAGTCATTTAATTGTGTTCCTTAATTGTATTGGTCCTATTGCAATCGATCTCCCGCTGGTTTCCCTGGTTCGAGGTCGATTTTGCTTCAAACCCCCCCCCCCCCCAAATCGGATATTAGACATCTTTATTCCCCCCCCCTCCACCCTTATCCCCCTCCTCCTCCCCCCACCCATCTTGGCCGCCCCTCCTCTTGGAGCCGGGACGCCATCCTGGCTGCCCTCTTGGGCTGTCACCCCTAGTAGCCTATTGGCCCTCGGTAGGATCTGACCAAAAAAATCCAGGACTTTCTGTTACCACAACGCAGAAACCCACAGGTGGATCTGCAACCATAGGACCATGCTCATAGGATTGGTCAAAAGAAGAAGTTCAAGTGTTCAGGTTTTGTACAGAGGTTCAGTTTTCACCCCCTTTTCCTTGAGTTTTACATATAATGCTTATAAATAAATATATGTATAAATATATATATATAGACACCCCTCCACCGCCTTGGGTAGCCTTGGTTCTGTTGAGATGGGCTACTTTACCCGATAGGGGTAATTTAGTCTCATTGTTTTAGTTATTTTAAGTTTTAGTTTTTTCTTCTTTCCTGTTTTTTCCCTCCTATCCGATCTCTATTTGGGATTCCTAATTGTAGTGGGAATTCCTAATAGAAATAGGATTGGGGGGGATTCATACTTTGATTGTACTTTGAGATTATTATAAATAAGGGGTTGGATGATCAATTTAGATCATTCAAGCATTAATATTCTGTTGCTTACATGGTATCAGAGCCACCTCTGATCTGAAGAGCAGCCCTCTCGATTTTCTGGTTTTTCTTCTCCAACTCTCTCGGCTACAGGTTCTCTCCTTCTCCAACAGTCTCGGCTACTAGTTCTCTCCTTCTCCACCACTCTCGGACTCTCCATCTCATATAGGGCAGGAACTTTGAGGTGAATCCAATGAAGATATAGTTGCTGCCCTCAATGACACCTCACTGAAGATTGAAGACAACTGGTGTGACCTAATTCTGCCGGCAGATTCCCTCCATCTTTAGAGATCAAGCTACTTCTTCAACTACAGTTTGACTTCTGGTTCTTTGGAGATTGATTCCTGCCATTATTGGTCTACACCATTCCCTGATAGAAGACTGCAGCTTTGGAT
Source organism: Telopea speciosissima (assembly GCF_018873765.1). Lineage (NCBI taxonomy): Eukaryota > Viridiplantae > Streptophyta > Magnoliopsida > Proteales > Proteaceae > Telopea > Telopea speciosissima. Next base: position 17,420,232 of record NC_057917.1, read on the forward strand.
CAAACCTAATTCAGATTCCAAACTTGCGATTTTTCTGTAAATTTGTTTTTTCCCTAAATTTAGGGTTTCTTATTAGCTCATCCGAAGGAGCTAATTTTTGGAGGACTTCTTCCCCACTACTAGAGGAGCACTCGATCTGTTTTTCAGCCTATTCTGACGGCTGAAATATACTTCAGACTTGATTCAGTTTTTGAAGATCTGTTTTTTTCAAATTTGTGGATTGATTTCTGCCTGGCTGAATTATGGGTGATTCAGAGATGACTATTGCTACTTCTGGAGGGGATGGTCAGACTAGGAATGACTTCCTTCCCTATGCTGCTGCCATTATGCTTGATGGTACGAATTATTTAATTTGGGCCAGATCACTATCCTTGACCGTGGCTAGTAGGGGACTCACTGGCCATCTTACTGGCACCACCAAACAGCCTACTGAAGAAGGTGTTGCCCGTACTAAATGGGCTACCAACGATGCTATGGTGATGTCATTTGTTTTAAATTCTATGACCACTGATCTTTCTAGTCAATATCTCCTCCTTGACACTGCTACTCAGATATGGACTGCTGTCAAGGGAACTTATGGTCGATCAGGAAGTGGTGCTCAGGTTTATGAAATCAGGAAGACACTTCAAAATACTACTCAGAAGGAGATGTCTATCACTAAATACTATGCTGCCCTCAAGTGTTTATGGCAGCAATTGGATCATTATGCTAGGTTTCAACCTACTATTACTGCTGACATTACTGCCTATCATTCTTATGTTGATCAGTTTCGAGTCTATGATTTCCTGGCTGGCTTCAATGATGATTATGACCCTATCCGGGTGCAAGTCCTTGGTCGGGTTCCTTTCCCCACTTTAGAGGAGACTTTTTCTTATGTTCACAATGAAGAGACACGAAGGGCTGCCATGATGATTACTCCCAAAGTTGAAAGATCAGCCTTACAAACTGCTGGCTCCACCCCTGTTACTTTTTCTGACAGTGTTGCTGCTACTACTACTACTACCAAAGAGCCCTGTGAAGTGTGAGCATTGTCACAAAACATATCACACTAAGGCTCAGTGTTGGAAATTACATGGGAAGCCTGCTGATTTTGAGGCCAAACGTGGTCATGCCAAGTCTAAAAACAAAGCCAATCACACTGAAAGTGTAGCTCCAACTCCCACTACCGACATCGGTTTCTCCCAGGAAGAACTCCAGGCTCTAAGTCGTATGTTGAACACATCCGCTGCCTCTACTACATCTGCTGCCAATTCAGGTTCCTTCTTTGCCCGTACAGGTATTTCCTTTGCTAGTCATTGTGCATCAGTAGTTTCCACTCCATGGATCATAGACTCCGGGGCTACTGATCACATGACAGGTTCTTCCAGCCTTTTTAATACATATTCTCCTGCTTCTGGTAAGGATAAAGTTAAAGTTGCTGATGGGTCCCTCTCCTCTATCTCAGGGAAAGGATCCATTGGTTGTTCTCCTTCCCTTACACTGTCGTCTGTGTTGCATATTTCAAAATTTACAACTAACCTCCTTTCCATTAGCAGTATCACCAAATCCTTGGATTGTAAAGTGACTTTTTTTCCCAATCACTGTGTTTTTCAAGAACTGGACTCGGGGAAGACGATTGGATTGGGTAAAATGCATGGCGGATTGTACCTGCTTGATGGAGATCCTACACCTACCCAGGTTTTACCTTTTGCATCTTTCTCTTCTGAATTACACAAATGGCACTCTAGGCTAGGCCATCCCCCTTTAGGTATTTTATCAACTTTATTTCCAGCATTAGTTAAAGACTGTACTAAGGAAGACTTTTTTTGTGAGCTTTGTGTCTTGGCTAAACAGACACGTTCAAATTACCCTATTTCTAATCAAATATCCTCTTCCTTATTTCATGCTGTTCATTCTGATGTATGGGGTCCTAGTAGGAAAGCTTCCCTTTCTGGACATCGGTGGTATGTCACTTTTATTGACTGCTATTCTAGGTTCACTTGGGTCTACCTTATGCACACAAAAAATGAAGTTTTTTCCTGTTTTCAGCACTTTCATCAGTTGGTTAAGACCCAATTTAATGCCACTCTTCAAATTTTGAGGAGTGACAATGGGACAGAGTATATGGAATGTCAGTTCCAAAAATACCTTACTACCCATGGCATCCTCCATCAGACCAGCTATGTCGACACTCCAACCCAAAACTGGTGTGGCTGAGAAAAAAAACCGCCACCTCTTGGAGGTGGCTAGAGCTCTTCTATTTGCTCGCCATGTCCCTTCCCTTTATTGGGGGGATGCTGTCCTTACTGCAGCTTATTTAATTAATAGGCTGCCCAGTTGGGTTCTTAATTCTAAAGCTCCTATTGAGCTATTACTTGGCTCTTCTTCCTTTATAGTACCACATAAGGTTTTTGGCTGCGTTTGTTATGCCAGGGATACAAGGTCCCCTGGTAAACTTGAACCCCGTAGTCTCCGCCACATTTTCTAGGGTTACTCTGCTACACAGAAAGGGTAAAATTGTTATTACCCTCCATCCCGCCGGACTTTTGTCAGCATGGATGTTGTCTTTCATGAAAGTGTTCCATATTATGTGTCCCCACCTCTTCAGGGGGAGAGTGTTAGTGAAGATGTGCTGACTATTGACTCTCCACCTCCACTACAGTCTGCTACCACGAGTCTGAACCAGTTCGGCCGGCCCCTAGTACTCCCCCTGAGTCAGGGGGAGAGGTTTCTATACAGGGGGAGACTATCCCTATTCAGGGGGAGCAATCTACCCCGGTCCAGACTCCTATCCAGAGGACTATTAGTGAATTTCAGCAGAGGACTGATGACAGTACTGTGAAGACCTATGTAAAGAAACATAAGCAGGTTCAATCAACTGTTGCTCCAGTGCCCATCCAATTGCCAAACCCGGATCCAGAACCTGCCTCTCCATCTGGTAATGTTCCTTCTCCTGAATTACCTATTGCTCTTCGCAAAGGTGTCAGGACTTGCACTCAGCATCCTATATCTCATGTTGTTTCTTATAACTCCCTTTCCCCATCCTTTCGTGCGTTTGTTTCCTCTCTTTCTTCTGTTTGTATTCTTAACAATTGGCAGGAAGCTCTATCAGATGGAAAGTGGAAAGCAGCTATGATGGAAGAAATGGAAGCCTTGAAGAAAAATAACACATGGGAGCTTGTGGTTCTTCCACCTGGGAAGAAAACCGTTGGATGTAAATGGGTGTTTGTGATAAAACAGAAGGTGGATGGTACTGTGGATAGGTATAAGGCACAACTCGTGGCCAAGGGGTTCACTCAGATATACGGCATTGATTACCAGGAAACTTTTGTACCTGTTGCAAAGTTAAATACTGTTCATGTGTTATTATCTTGTGTAGTCAACCTTGGATGGGATTTGCAGCAACTAGATGTAAAAATGTCTTCCTAAATGGAGCACTGGATAAGGAGGTGTATATGGACATACCACCAGGGTTCTCTTGCGACAGAAATCAAGGAAAAGTGTGTAGGCTGAGGCGTGCACTATATGGGCTGAAGCAGTCACCGCGAGCATGGTTTGGCCGGTTCCATAAGGCCATTATTTCTGTGGGCTATAAGCAGAATAATGCTGATCATACACTCTTTATAAAGAGAGCTGGTGAAAAACTCACTGTTCTTATAGTCTACGTTGATGACATAGTGGTTACTGGCAATGATGGTGATGAGATCAGACGGTTGAAGACCTTCCTTGGACAAGAATTTGAGATTAAAGATCTAGGGAAACTACGGTACTTTCTTGGGATTAAAGTGGCCAGATCTGCTAAAGGCATTTTTCTCTCCCAAAGGAAGTATGTCCTAGACTTATTGGCTGAAACCGGGTTGTTAGGCTGCCATCCTTCAGATACTCCTATGGATCCTACTGTTCGACTCAAGGAAAAAGAGCGTGAGCCTGTTGATAAAGGCCGGTACCAAAGACTTGTAGGGAAGCTGATTTATCTCTCACACACTCGTCCTGACATTACTGTCGCCGTGAGTACTGTGAGCCAGTTTATGCATGATCCCTACTCTTCTCATATGGAGGTTGTACTTCGTATCTTACACTATTTGAAGTCAACTACTGGAAAAGAAATTCTTCTGTCTGCACATGGTCACCTACGGATAGAAGCATACACTGATGCTGATTGGGCTGGTTCTGCGGATCGCAAGTCTATTTCTGGGTATTGCTCCTTTGTAGGTGGAAATCTTGTTACATGGAGTAGCAAGAAGCAAAATGTAGTTGCTCGTTCTAGTGCCGCAGCTGAGTTTCGGGCTATGGCACAAGGTATTTGTGAGTTACTCTGGCTTAAAGGTTTGCTACAAGATCTTGGTATTCCTATTCGTCTTCCTATGATGTTGTACTGCGACAACAAGGTTGCGATCAGCATAGCACACAACCCAGTACAGCATGATTGTACCAAGCATGTTGAAGTGGATGGGCATTTCATCAAAGAAAAGTTAGAAGATGGGCTGATTTGTATTCCCTTTGTGACATCTACTGATCAACTTGCTGATATCTTCACCAAGGGATTGTCTGGGAAATTGTCCCATCCCAATCTAGTCAAGTTGGGCATGATCGACATCTTTGCTCCAACTTGAGGGGGAGTGTTGAGATGGGCTACTTTACCCGATAGGGGTAATTTAGTCTTATTGTTTTAGTTATTTTATGTTTTAGTTTTTTCTTCTTTTCTGTTTTTTCCCTCCTATCCGATCTCTATTTGGGATTCCTAATTGTAGTGGGAATTCCTAATAGGAATAGGATTGGGGGGGATTCACACTTTGATTGTACTTTGAGATTATTATAAATCCTGGCTGGATGATCAATTTAGATCATTCAAGCATTAATATTCACTGCTGCTTACAAGTTCCTTGACAACTATGTGTAGATTGGTATAGAAAAATGCAAGCTCTGTTAGGAGCCAAGGTGATTGCATGCAACAACAACAACTCAGCCTTATCCCAACTATATGGGGTCAGCTACATGGATCCTTGCCCTCCAATCAGCTCTATTCGAGGTCATACTTGATACAAGGTGATTGCATGCAAGAGCAGGCAATCATTGAAGGTCTAGAGATGTCTTCATTCCACAAATGGTCTGGATGATGGAAAAACCAGTAAGCAGCAAACGGGGCTTCGTCAAGTCAAGCAGCACTCCGCTTGATCTAATTGTCGAGGGGCAACAGCTTTGGTAAGTAATATCTCCCTTCTAGCTTTGCAGGCCTGAAAATAATTTCATCTCAAAAGAACTAGATCTCTTATTTCAGTTAGGAATGCCTCTTTCCTGTAGAGGATGTCAAGGTCAGGATACCAGACAGCATATGTATCAAGGTCCTTATCCCATAATGTACTTGTTTTTGTTTTAAAGGGGATAGTATGCCCTCACCCAGTTTAGATTGCACACCACCGTTCTTCTCGTATGAAAATGAGATAGAGAAAACAATTACTGAAATTGGCATAGTACTGTTAACAACCATGGGATAACTGATTTTAGAGTTTAGGAAGTACAGCTCACAAGCATTCGTTAAACTGATTGGTAATGAAACTACAATACCACATGATTCTTCAAATGTACAATGACACAAAGTGAGAAAAAGTACGCAGCATTGGGGATTACCGTGATGATCCAGAGCATAAAACAAGCCATAAGAAGTTCCAACAAGAATGTCCAAATTCCCATCCCCATCCAAATCAATCACAGTTGGAGAAGAATATATGTAAGAACGGAAGTTTCCAGCATCAGTACTCAGATCTAGCTCTGTTGTCCACTTAACTTGTCTTGTATCAAGATTGAAAACCACAATAGAGCTGGCCACATATTTTCCAATATCAATACCACCCAATTCTTTTAAATGCTCCGGATTGTCATAGTACCTGTTATCTTATGACCCAACCAATTAATTCAATATCAGTTGAGACAAAAAGTGTGATCAAGATTTATGGTCATTAACAATATCACTATACAAGCAAAGGCTCAAAGAGACTTGCAGCATTAAATGACCTAAGAATTTAAAAAGGAAAATTTTAATACAACTTAATAGTGTGCAAGAACAAGACACATCTGCTGCTAATATCAACATCAAGCAACTTACTTACAAATAAGCAGCAAGCATGGATGGTGGATACAGACAGCAAAATATATGCAATTTGCAATTAATGGCATCCAATCACTCATCCAAGAAACTATTATTCATGACAAAAGAAGTAAGACCTAAAGGTTTCCAAATTCCAAGCAGTCCTATAATGTATGGCTAGAAGACTAGCACCTCTCTGCTACAACCCTAGACATCACATCCACAGGGCCCACACATGGTACACAGTTTCACCGAAATTTCACTAAACTGTGCGAAATAATTTGGTTTCGCAAGGGCTCAAAACAAAACCCTATGTGATACCATGGATTGCATAAATTTCAGAAGAAAGCTAGAGTTTCGATCGAATTTCGGCTCAAATGTTTCGTTTTGCCGAAATTTTGGCCGAAACGTTACTTTGGCCATAGCTTTAAATACCAGATTTCAAATGAAATGGGTCAAAATTTCAACCCATTTCGTTCATTTTTGCCTAGTTTTGACTCGGAAGCTTGGAAAATCCAGTTTTGGTGCTTTCTTAGACAAATCACTGTTGTACAAGGTTGGAACAAGTACTTGAGCAATAGAGGAACACAGTGGAAGTGATGATTTGTTGTTGGAAGATCTTTGCAAGATTCAAAGTTGAAGATATATCACTTTCCCCAAAAACTAATTTTTGCCAAAAAAATAAAAAGGGGGGGATAAATGCTTGGTGGTTGGCATTCAATTTTTTTCACGTTGCACACCATAACCCAATCTATGACTTCACGGAGCCGGAATTCATTTTCTGTTTTTAAATTATTTTAAATATTTTGGGAAAAAAAAATTTTGATTTTCATGCGACAAAATTGTGAAAAAAATTAGTATTAATACTCCAAAATGTTGATGATTCCATTTATAGGGCTGTTGTGGAGGACTTTGAACGTTTCTTCTGCCATACTATGACATGGCCAACTTTTGTGATACAGTCGGAGGATAACATGATTTGGCAGAAGCAGCAACATTTAAGTGGTTTTCATCCTGCCCAGAACTTTATTTAGTACTAGGAGTCTAGGACTATGAAGGGTGACTTGTTGCTTGAATTGTTGACTCCAATATAGGTGTCTCTTTGTAACAAACCATGTATGATACATAATTTATGAAATGGTATACAACTTCTTGTTTATTCAGTCCTAATTCATATTTAAGTAGTTTTACTAGAATTATAAGTGTTTTAGTACAAAACATTGGGTGGAATAAGCCAAATTAGAGAATGTATACCGTGTACAGTACCAACCTAGGTTCCAAAGTCAAATTACCATTTTTGGGGCGAATTTTTAAAATCTAAGGATTACACTATGTTTAGAGGGCCTAAATAGGGTTTCCTACAACTTTCATAACTTGATTTAGCAATTTGGCTCTCAAAACCCACCATCGAAACTTGCTGGAAAAAATGTCCAGGTTTTGACCAAAATTTTGGTTTCAAGCCTGACCACAACCAGTATCGAAACTAAAACCTGGAACCTCGGGCCCAGAAACAAGGCGGTCAAACATAAGACAACCACCTACCACATCCATCCTAGAAAAAACTTCCACTCTACTGGCCAAGAATATTTCTACTTTTGGAACACAGAAAATTTGCATCAGGGTCGCACCAAAAAAATCCTTCCATGTTGCTCGTGTACTTCGGGAATTTTTCATGATCTATTTCTTATTTTAATTGTCAAAAATGCTCACTGAGAAAGTAATTAGAAATAAATCACTGCCAAGTTCCATTACTTTAGAATCTAAATACAAGATTCCCCAAAGAATAGCACATTAAATGTATTTTCCAATGATCACTCTGACATTTTCCTCAATTCCAGCTTTATTTTGAATTTTGGTGCGTGGTGTTAAATCCCAATTGGCCTATTGTTTACAGTTAAAAATAAAGGGAGGAAGGTTTCCTAGAGCCAGCAGTCATGGGAGCCGTCCTTGACAAGCATGAAGGGTTGATTTCGTCTAACGTGGCCGTTAGATATATCAGTTACCCACTAGATTTGACATGTGTTGGTCTATCTCAATCATATGGCCCATCATGTTTTGAACTATTGTACTTTCAGATTTTCATCTGTCCAATTGTTATCAAACTTGCTGACCTTTTCAATTCATCCAAGCTTTATTCTGCCATACAACAATATCCGTTGAGCCTGAATTTTTCTTTTCCTTTTCTCTTTTTTTTTGGGGGGGGGGGGTGTGGAGTGGGGGGAAGGGGTTGGAAGGGAATTGCGTTAGGGCTCCATCTGGTTGCAAAGGAAATAAAGGGAAGGGAAGTGAAATCAAATTAAAACTAAAATGGAAACTTTTATAATCAATACCTACCCTAATTGTGTAACTAATTCTAAAGCATTCCAAATCTTGTTATTAAATTTTACTACATTTTGAAACCAGATTCCTAGTTTTTAAGAAGGAAAATAGAGATTCTATTTGAAAAGTATGATTACCATATCTAATAAACGTTTAAGGTAGTTACAAAAACAATAGTTTCCATTTTCTTTCTAAAACTGATTTCACTTCCCTTCCCTTTACTTGCAAGTTGCAACCAGATGGAGCCTAGAGGATCAGCAAGAAAGAATGGGCACAAGCCCAAAATCCCCAAAGGGTTACAACAACGCCAATAGGTAAAAAGCCTAAACCTGAAACAAAAATGCCCCAGATATCTAGTCAAGAATAACTAAATTCCATAACAGTGTAATCTCCCTAGTAGCACACAAAGATGATTTTATTCCTAATTTAAAACAACTACTCCCCCAAAGTCTGTTCATATTACTCTGAGATAAAATGGAGCATAGTTGTTGAAACAGGCCAAATGTGCAGTCAGATTGCACCTAAGCAGGAATGTATGTTTCTTTTCATCAAGGAAAAGCTGGAAGAAGGGTTGATTTGTGTTCCCTTTGTGAAGTCTGCTGACCAGGTTGCTGATATCTTCACTAAGGGATTATCTGGGAAATTGTTCCATCCCATTCTAGTCAAGTTGGGCATGATTGATATATTTGCACCAACTTGAGGGGGAGTGTCAAGTTACGTACACCAAAATACCATGGGGGTATTCTAGTCTTTTGGGTGTTTTATTTATTCTTTATTTATGTATTTATGAGCAAGGGTAGATACGTAATTAGGGCTATGATACTGTTCACGTGAACAGTGTTGTCAACAGTGTCTTGAACAGTGTTTCCATTTATAATCTCTTTTATTATTATTATAAATAGAGAGCTTGACTGATCTCATTAATCATTCAAGCATTATTCCACAAACCTGTTTTGTTAACAATAACTAACAGCAAGCTAACACCGTCAGCAAGAGGGAGTCTGGGAGTAATTAGGGAAAGTTGAGGGGAGGAATGTTTAATTAGGACAAAGGACAGGGGAGGGGGATGTAATTTTCCTGAGAATTTTTGCATATTAATAGTTTTAACTCCAATAAGAAATGCTCATCTGGCAAGGGAGTGTACCTAAATTGACATGCGTCATGAGTTTGACTCCCCTTACCCCTTTGGGGCCAGCCCCACAGCTTCTATGGTTCTCATAGGATTCGATGCTGACCCGGTGCACTCGTGTAGGGGACTAGTCAGGCCAAAGGTCCGGACACCCTTGTTAGAAAAAAATAACTCCAATAAGAAATGAAAAAACATTGAAGTGATTTAGGAATGGCTCCATTAGGACTGTGGTGTGTGTCTCGGTTGGAGGTCCATGGGTGTCCATGGACCTTTGTATCATGGGATTATGTCTTCTGTCCAAATAGTTTAGTTTCTTATTATTTCTTATCTTTCCTATTGTAATTAGACTTTAGGTTCCTGTTGGGATTAGACTTTACGCTTAGCTGAAGTAGAGTTTCCTCTATTGTGTAATTTGTTCAGATTATACAAATAACATTGGCTGGTGCAATAGAACTTATTCACTTCTATCAAACATCCTTCCTCCATCCTCTCGATCTTCCATCTTCTTTCTCCTCTCTTTCTCTAGTCCTAATCTCTGGTTTATTTAGTTTTAATCTTGGTTGGAAACGTGCTATGGATGTTGAGATGGATGATCTGTTGGATTGTCGGACTAGGAACTGACTTACAATCCAGTTTTTCATGAGAGGACCAAGCATAAGCTTATTTCAATTCTGTTTGCCAACTCCAGCAATTTATATTTCTAACAATCCAGTTTTTCAATCATGAATCAACTTGGTGATATGTTTACAAAGGCGTCGTTTCAGCCTACGTTTCTTAGTGGTTGTTCCAAGCTGGGTATGGGAGACATATATACTCCAGCTTGATGGGGAGTGTTAAGAGTGTATAATGTAGACCAGCCCACAAGAGGATCACAAACTTCAGGTCCAGCAACAATAAATACTTCAATTGGTTCTCATATTTGCAGTAAAGCTCAGAACAATTAAATAAAAATCAAGAAATCAAAGAAGGGAAGAAGAAGAAGAAGATAGGATAGTCTCTCTCAGACTCAGTTCTCTCACCCTTGGCCTCTCACTGTATTTTGGTCTCTTACCAATGACATCTCACCATACTCTCTCACAGAGCAAAGCACAAAGCTATGTTTTTTTCTTTTCTCAATCTCATTAATCAAATTTGTACCCAAGGTTGTAGCTCTTACAAACTTCTATAGAAGACTCAATAATAGACTCAAACACCAAAAAGAAAAGGCCTAACCCAATCCTTAACTAATAAGGCAACATAAACTGACTAGGAAACTAAAATAATGAAAGAAACTTACTCAAAACAGGACTCTGCCTAAATTATTGAAGTAAATCCCGTTTTCATACTTTCTACCCATATTTTAGGCCCATTAAAATGGCCCATTACAAAGAAAACCCATAGGATCAAAGGCCCTACACCCGCATAACCCAATCCAAGGCTTATTTCCAACAAAATAAGCCCTCTAGGTGACTTATCTGCATCAGTGTGTCTCTCGGTTGGAGGGCCATGGGTGTCCATGGACCTTTGTACCATGGGATTATGTCTTATGTCTAAGTAGTTTAGTTTCTTGTTGTTTCTTATCTTTCCTATTGTGATTAGACTTTAGGTTCCTACTGTGATTAAACTTTAGGCTTAGCTAAAGTAGAGTTTTATCTCTATTATGTAAACTGTTCAGATAAATATAAATAACATTGGTTGGTGTGATGGAACTTATTCACTTCTATCGCACAACCTTCCTCCATCCTCTCGATCTTCCATCTTCCTTCTCTCTTCTTTCTTTCTCTGGTTCTAATCTCTGGTTTGTTTAGTTCTGATATACTTACAAGGACATTAGTTGAATAGGAGTCATTTGAAGGACATTTGCAATTAAATCCGGTGAGGACCTATATGGTGCAATTTAGAAGAGTTAAGAGACCATGGGGTAGGCCAAAAAAGAAGGGAAGAAGTGGTGACTGCTGAGAAAAGATACAAATGGATTTGGTTTGACAAGAAACATTGTTTTAGGCCGAGTTGAATGGCAAACAGGATCCAGTTCAATTGTATGACTCTATTGATTAATTGAAACTACATTAATGGGCTTATCCTTCTTTTCACTCTTCTCCCCTTTTTTTGCACTCATTTTCTTTTTTACTAATTTCAAAGCTGAATTCCATATAAACCAGCCTTCAACTCGAATCCCCATAACCCTACTCTCTTCATAACCAAAACAAAACCCACTATACCCAGCCATCACCCCATTCCACGATCCCTTACAACTGGCCTCCAAAACAAAAAACCAGTAAAAATTGAACAAACCTATTACCACCCATCAAAACTCAAACTTCAATTAAACCATCCCAAAATTTCTCGAAGTCCATTAAAACCCAACCTATACAGAATTCTCAATCTAAATTAAGAAAAACCTAAACCTAACAGTAGAATCACCTCACTGAGCCCTTTCATAGATAGATGCCACATCAATAAGTCATACCCGGAAGTATGGTACTATAATTGGCAGGCTCAAGTGTTTAATATAATAAGATTAAATAACCACATATGCAGTGTCCAGTATGCCATTGCAGGACATAACGTTAAGTGCATGTTTGGGATAGCTTCTAGGCTTCAGCTTCTAGATGCTCCTGAAGCTGAAGCCCAGAAGCTGTCCCAAACATGCACTAAGCAAAAGCAGAGGAGGTGATACTAAGATGATATGATAATGGCAGTCATAACCAAGGTGTCAACTACCTGTATAGAACAGCGTACCAAAAAGCTACTTTTAAGAGGTCTGCGAGACACTAGATACGCTTTGATACGCATATAAACAAGTGTTTTAAGCGTTGTGCACCATAAATGAGCAACAAATAATGATATCCAATCAACGTAAGGCCATTTCTGTCTTCACGGTATCTATGTGTTCAAATTTTCATTGGCACATGCAATATCAAACATTCAAACCTACCAATAGATTGTAATTAAGAAGCAATTAGTAATTAAGAAGAAACTAAATAAGAATATAAAAAACCTGAAACATACTACTAAGTATTAAGATACATACATTAAGTATAAAGTATAAACACATTAACCATACTGCTACTCTACTAGTGACATAATAAACAAACCTGAAGAAGTATGTAAGTACTAATAATAAGTACCTAACAATAAACATACTTATACATTATAGATCACAAACCATTCAAGATGATCCAAATTTAGGTCAGCTTTCAGGTTTAGATGTGATACTTGGCAAAAACAAGCAAGAAAAACCAAGATTCAGGCAAACAGTCAAAGTTTAAAACATACTTCAACTCAACTTTGATGTTGATCTCCACTTTGATGATCTTTAATGCAAAGTTTTGTTTATTAACTCCTGCTATGTTTTTTAGTACATATATAGGATCCACTAAGGTTTTGGCCAAATAATCAAAGTAGGAAGAAGTTTTCTTTCAAAAACTGGGATTTTTCGCAGCCTGTGTATTGAGCGTCGGTCCATACTCCATATTGGTACCCTCCCTATCGATCCCTACCAATTTTGTACCCCCAAATAAAAAAATTGTATCGATTCAGCATCATATCGATACGGCCAATCTCAATAGTATCGGCCGTATTGGTCCGAATAATATCAATACTTGATACCATGGCAGTCAATAACATTATTTATGATTGTAAACGAGAAATGCTGGAGAGTAAATCATGGATGGTTTTATCAGATTTTGAATCTAAAACTTTAGAAAAAAGATGCAATGAAAGTAGAAAAAGAAGAGAATGGAGAACTATAATAGAAAATAACTTACTCATGATCAAAGAAGTAGGACACTGCAATGACCATCTCAGATATCCCATCATTGTCAATATCTGCTATAACCTGCAGAAAATAAAAGAAATAGTTTTCAGCAAAGGAATTGCATAATCATCTCTACCTCCATCTATTTAGAAGTGGAAAAAATCAAGCACATCTATAACCAAATACACAAATCTAAAAGCCTGCACTCACTGGAGTGCATAGGATGTGCGAGTCAATATCCACATAATCCTCTATTTTCCCGTGGCTCAGTTCAGTCCACTCCTCATCTCCCCACATGGATTCATCAGCATAATCATCATAGTCATACTTGTACTCATCATCTAGCTCATCGTTATCACGGAATAACTCGAAAGATGAGTCAACATCTGCTTCCAGTGCTGCATCGTTTTCAACAGTTGCACCCTTCACATCTCCATCAGAAGCTTTAGATTCAGAACCACTCTCCTGTTCCTTTGAGTTAGTATCTTCAAGAAGCCTCCTTGAGTTTGTCAAGTTCTCTGCTTTGATGGTGCCGGTTGATTCAGTTTCTCCAGATGACTTATGGATGCTACTCGGCAGCTTAATGTCTGTTTGTTCCTGAGTAGAGTTCAGTTTCTCTTCATTCTCTGGGTGGGACATATTCACCAAGGAGCCCTGGCGATCTTGCATAGACAAAAGAATGGTAGTGTTTGATCCAAGTATACTTCCATTCATCTCTGCAAAGATAAACAATAGTTAAAACAAATATCTGGTGCCTCAAAAAATACACTTACAGACATCCAAACAAATCTGAAAGTCCCTCCCCAACCACCTCCCTAGTTAACCACTAGCATGCAACGATGAAGGGAAACTATGTGAGGTGCAAATGAGTACCCAACACTAGGATACAAGCTCGTGGTAAAGTGTAGGAGAGAACTCCATATTAGACCAAGGTTTCAGTTATTACAAAGGTGATCTAAACAGTTGATTACTTACGAGATGCCAAGTTCATTTCAGCAGCCTCCTGAATAAGCAATTTATCATCAACATCTGGATGAGATCGATCGACTGGGTCTGAATGCAAGCCTACATACCAGTTTTTGAGAACTTTCCGCCGAGGTACCTCAAGTTTTTCAGTCATCAAGTAGCCTGAGACCCTGAAATACGAAAAATAGGACCTACCTAAGTTAAGAAAGTTGAGTGAATTACACCAACAACCAAGATTACATTGTAAAAATTCTCCTATAACCATTAAAGAGATTGTTACCTGAAAAATATCACTTCACCATTGTAGGTAGCCAGAGCTATTTCTCTTATACCATCCTTGTCTATATCAAATAGGAGAGGAGTGGAATGAACAGTTGACTGGTGAAAGACAGGCCATCCTGACAAACACATAAATGACACACATTGATTTATTACATCTGCAATCCATGTGTTGCACGACGTTTCTGCAAGTCTAGTTTTATGATTGATACAACAATAAATTAATTAGAAGAGAAAACATGAATCATCATTCTAAAGTGTTTTAGTACAGTGACTTCCTCCTCATGGCCCAAGTCAATGGTTGCATCAAAGACAGAAGTCAGATATCAACCTTTTGTACTCGAGCACGGCCTCTATTTTAAACTTCAAAATAACCGGAAATGAAGCTTACTGCAGCAATAGTAAATAGACCAAGAAACATAATCCTCGAGACTCTCCCGTTAGATAATTTGTTAGACGGTCAGCAGTCCTCAGTATCCATTGGAAGTCGGTACAATATGTCTGTTGAGGATATCAGAGACAAGCAAGGGAGATAGCAAAACCTTCATGGGCTTTCTCACCAAAGCCAAGTCTCTATCTATTAACTAACCCTAGCATCCAAGGGGTGAGCCAGCACTCTTACAATCCAAATTATTAAATACCCATAAAATGATATTATTAAATACCAGATACAAGGCTAAACCTTTTTTTTTTCACTTTGTGTTTTCTCCCAATATTTCTCAAAAGGGCTGTTGACCAAAAGTCTTTACTTCAAACTAAAGGAATACATAAACTCCACAGACAAACAGCTTCAGACAAATCATATGAGAAAGTAAATTATCAAACTATACCTGGCATTTTATCTCCATCAGAACCCTCTAGCACTTCCAAGTAGTGAACAAAAGATGGCACCACTATATCAAGCTTACCGTCACTGAGATTCAAAACAGTTTTTCAGTATGAATCTAAGAATGTAAATTCCTAGTTTAAACGCCAAAATAGTATCAGTCCAGCAAAAATTTTCCAGTGCATTCATTGGATACTAACAGTTCAGTTCTAGTCCCTCGTATTGGGAATTTGGAATGTTGTGCCATAGTGATTTTCTAACAAATTTCTTCAAAGAAAAATAGCTTATATTGATTCAATTGCCACATGACAAAACATTCGAAAAAGGACGACACAAATATGCAAAATTCCAACTTCATGTGAGTTAAATATAGCAGCTGTTTACAGCATGACTTAAAAAACATTTACCTGTTGATGTCGGCAATCAAAGGGGTAGCGTAGATGCTAGAGCTCACTTCCGTCTGCCATCTTAGTTCCAAATGACGAGGGCACTGTGTGTTCAACAAAGCATCCTCATCTCTACAAAAGAAAATGATGCATTAACCACCATATAGTAGGATGAAGGTTCTGATAGTACTAAATACCTGAATAAATCATCAGAACCCACAATTTTTCACTGACATAAAAAAAAAAAAACACTGAAAAACTTGAATCTTCAAAAGGCCCAAAAAAAAATAATAATCCAAAAGAACCCTAACGTGCATTAAATTATAATTCAAATTAAATCTTATGAACTCATGGTCCTCCAACATGTCTCATTTGACTGATCATCTTAATGATACATGGTAAACAAACTAAAAAGAGGGTAACCGAGTGAACCCACATAACAGGATATCCGAGTGTATCATCGCTTGCATCTCGTTCTCTAAACTTGTTTTTCTTCGTTTCATCTGGCGGTGATTCAGATACGACCTGAATGATACTCAAATAAACATAAACAAGGAAACAAAGCAGCAAAATTGTACTTTTCATAGTATCCTCGTAAGCACAAAATAACTTTGCGTTTTCAGTTTGAGGTATAGGAATGAAGAAGTTAAAATCAACAGTTAGGTTCGCTGATCACAATAGGGTGTACTGAAACATTTCGAAGCGAGGTAGAAGAAAATCTTTGTCTAGCTTCCGACATCGAGAGTTAACGGTTTATGTCATCTCGAGAGGACAACTCCGATGGTCCTCCTTCGGTAAAAAAATGTCGGAATGGAACCATTTTTTCCGAAGATTTTATTTTATTTTATTTTATTGGTATCTTATTTTATTTATAAGTGTTTTTTAGCCGCTTGCTTGGTTGGTTGGAGATTTGCCACTTAAAGTGTTTGCCCCTGAGGAGGTCATGGGTTTAAGTGTATCGATTGATTCTCGTTATCATATTTGTGTATTTTTTTTTAGATAAAGACATTTGTGTCATTAATAGGCACATTTTCCCCCACTCCCTTGGTGGTTGTATTTTCTGTTGGCTTGTTTAATGTCCCATAATTTTGATAACTTAAAAATGTTAAGGAAAAAAGTTTTCATGCATAGCTGTGTAAATCGTGAATGTGAGAGATTGGATTTCTCACAAAGAGTTGGAAAAGTCATAAATCCCCACCCATTAATTAATGTCTTGAAATTCCCACCCTCCCATACACGACCGTGTATGAAAATTTTCCCCAAATGTTAATGATTAATTAATTATCTATCTAAAAGTCGGTTAATCTTTTGGGATTGGTGCGTTGTTTGTGTGATTACACTTTCATCAAAAAAAATTAATTATCTATAATTAGGGGTATTTTGCATAATTTTACACTTCAGGGGTAAATCCATAAACTATTAATTATTTTTTTCTTATTGCCATTATATGTAGAATTTAATTCTAAGAGTAACCTAGTACGGATGGCATAATGATATTGAAGAATTAAGAAGTGTTTTTATTTTTTATTTAAATATTGTTGTGGGGATTTGATAAACAAGCAAGTATAGTCGAGTAGGTTTTTTCGGTAATCTCTAACTTGGTGGTTGAGACTTTAATTAATCATGAGGTCTTGGGTTCAAGTTTCAGAGTGGGTGCATGATATAGTTAAATTTGTTTTGTTATTATGTCAGCCTTAGGCTGGTGGATCCCACCCTATCAAACAAACTGTGAGAAGGGAAAACTTCACAATCGTGGTAAGATTATAGGGCAGAGATAAAATAGGAGAGTGAGTTAAAAATAAATAAATAAAAAGAGGGGACAGAAATATCGTGTGTGAGAGAGAGGGGGAAAAACGAGAGAGATACGGAAAGAGACAGAGAGAAGGAGATCGAGAGAGTGTTGTTGTTCACTATTTTCCCATTCCACACTAGTGCCAAGGCAGTAACCAGTAAGTGATCTACGTTGTCTTTTTTTTTTTTTTTTTTTTGGCCTAATGCTAATGAAATTGGGATAAATTCCGACTTTCTTTGCATCATAAACCTATTTTGTTTTAGAGATAAAATTCTGATTTTCTTTACACCAAAAGCTTATTTTGTTTTAGATATAAATCCTGATTTTCTTTGCATCAAAAGCCTAGACTGTTTTAAAGTAATTTTTTATTTTTGCTGCATACGAACCTAGACTGTTTTAAAATAATTTCTGACTGATGCATTGGAACCTACTTTGTCTTAAAGTAATTTTTTATTGGGTAAATTACAGATCACCCTTGGTTTTGAAAAAACTCAAATCACCCTTGGTTTAGACCCCAAAATGACAAATTAGTCCCTCACATTAGTTTTATGTTGTTAAGTGATGATGTCAACCAGTTAAATAAATTTAAATCCCTAAACTACCCTTGACCAATGTTGAAGATGAAGGAATGGTAGTATTGTAAATTTAATTCTAATGTTTTAGTACAAGGGTAAAATAGTCATTTCACACCAATAACTAACAGCAGACTAACACCGTTATTGTAGAGGGGGACATTTGAGTTTTTTTTCAAAAACCAAGGGGTGATCTGAGTTTCGATTGAAAACTAGGGGGTGATTTGTAATTTATCCTTTTTTATTTTTGTTGCATAGGAAGTCGGACTCTTTTAAAGTAATTTCTGGTTTTTGCTTCATTGGAACCTACTCGACTACTCTGTTTTAATGTCAAATTCTGATTTTTGTTACATTGGAACCTACTCGGCTACTCTGTTTTAAAGTTAATTTCTGATTTTTGCTGCATTGGAACCTACAACAACAACAAACACAACCTTATCCCAACTTAATGGGATCGGCTACATGGATCCAAACAGACTGAATAGAGAAAACATAGGTATACTCAGAAAAGGGCAAAAAAGATTGGAGAAGAGGGATGGGGAAAGATATGAGAAAAGACAAAGGAAAATGACAAATGGAAAATAGGAAGTAAATAAAAAGATGAAAGATAGTAAGAGGCAAAAGGCACATCCCAACACGTTCAAGATAATCTTAGTTAAATGGTGTCTGCGACATAGATCCTTGCCCTCCAATATGCTTTCGAGGTCATATTTGGGACCAGACCTAGAGTATGCATGTCCTTCCTCACCACTTCTCCTATAGTCATTTTAGGTCTCTCCCTAGCTCTTTTAGCTCATTCAATCGGAATCATACCACTCCTCCTTACTAGGGCGTCCCTAGGTCTACTTTGAATGTGACCATACCACCTTAAGCGACTCTCTCGGAACTTGTCATTGATTGGGGCAACTCCCAAGTTCGCGCTTATATGTTCATTTCGTACTTTATCCTTCCTTGTTTTTCCACACATCCAACTTGACATCCTCATCTCTGCTACACAAAGCTTATCAATATGACACTTCTTAACTACATACCCAACATTTTGCCCCGTACATCATGGTCGGGCAAACAACAGTCCTATAGAACTTTCCTTTAAGTTTTAGAGGAATACGTCGATCACACAGCACTCTGGATGTACTTCTCCACTTCATCTAATCCACTTTAATTATCTGTGAAACATCATTCTCTATGTCACCTTCTTTATTTATGATTGATCCCAGGTATCTAAAATAGTCACTTTGTGGTATCTTTCTTTCCTTAATTTGCACCATATCAGTATCCATCAAAGTGTGACTAAAATTACACATCATATACTTCGTCTTCGTTCTACTAATCTTAAACCTCTTGCTTCCAAGGTTGACCTCCGCAGCTCTAACTTAGAATTAATCCCTTCTTTTATCTCATCCACCAAAACAATATCATCAGTAAAGAGCATACACCATGGGACCTCATCTTGAAAGTTCTTGGTTATATCGTCCATTATAAGGGCAAAGAGGTAAGGGCTTAAGACTGAGCCCTAATGTAATCCAATCGTAATTGAAAATTCCTTACCCTGACCTTCCATAGATCTCACTCTTATCACCACACCCTCATACATATCTTTAATGACATCCACATATTTACTTGACACCCCCCTCTTCACTAGGACAGTTTGGATTATATCTGTAGAGACTCGGTCATAGGCTTTTTTCAAGTCTATAAAGACCATATGGAGATCATTCTTGCTATCTCTATATCTTTCCATAAGCCTCCTCAATAAGTAGATAGCTTCTGTTGTTGATCTACCTGGTATAAAGCCAAATTGGTTCATCGAGATAAGAGTCTCTCTTCTCAATTGGGCTTCAATAACCTTCTCCCATACTTTCATTGTGTGACTCAATAGCTTTATGCTTTTGTAGTTATTGCAGCTTTGAATATCACCTTTATTTTTGTAGACCAGGACTACAATGCTTCTTCTCCATTCATCTGGTATTTTCCTGGTGTTCATAATCCTATTAAACAGCTTGGTTAGCCAACAAAGCCCACACCATCCTAATGATTTCCACACTTCTATTGGGATCTTATCAGGGTCTGTTGTCTTACCTGGTTTCATCTTTCTTAGGACTTCTTTAACTTCTGCCAAACTAATCTTTCGAACATATCTATGATCATAATGAATAGGGTATTCGTCTGGGTCACTTCTACTCAACCTATCTCCATTTAGTAGGTTACAAATATACTCGTCTCATCTCTTCACACTGTCCCCCATCCCTTATTAATACTCTTTCCTCATCATCCTTGATACACCTCACCATATCGAAATCTCTATTCTTCATTTCTCTCATCTTAGCAATCTTATATATAGCCTTTTCCCCTTCTTTTGTGTTTAAGTTGATATAGGGATCTTTATATTTCTTCGCCCAAGCCATCCCCACAATCTTCCTAGCTTCGTTTTTAGCATCATAATACCTCCTTTTATCCTCTGCTTCCTTAGTTCTGTGCCAAGTCTAAAACACACTTTCTTAATTTTAATAGCTACTTGGACCTCATCGTTCCACCACCAAGTCTCTCTAGGGGTTTGGCGACTACCTTTCGCCTCCCCTAGGACATCTTTGGCAACCCTCTTAATACAAGTCATCATCTCGTGCCACATCACATTGGTATCTCTTTCGAAGTCCCACCTTCCTTGTTTGACCATATTATCAGTAAAACTCTTAAGGTCCTCCCCTTTTAATCTCCACCACCTTATCCTAGAGTGCGTAGATTCTCTCCTCCTACACTTCTGGGCACTGAGACATATTCAAGGTCACAAATCTATGTTGAGTTGTAATTAAGCTCTCCCCAGGGATAACCTTACAATCCTTACACACCAATCTGTTAGCCCTTCTTGTTAGGAAGAAGTCAATTTGACCGGTATGAATCCCACTTTTATAGGTAACTAAGTGTTCCTTTCTTTTTTCAAAGAAAGTGCTCACAATAGAAAGATCATACGATATCGTAAAGTCTAGGATTGAAGTCCTCTCCACATTTCTCTCCCCAACCCTGAAGCCTCCATGGACACCTTCATAGCCTCGATAGTCACTCCCAATGTAGCCATTCAAGTCACCTCCAATTACAACCGATTCATCCTGGCCAAAACCCTGCACTAAATCATCCATATGGTCCCAAAATTGACGCTTACAACTTTCATCCAAACCTATCCGTGGTGCTTCAGCGCAAATGATATTAACAACGTCTTTCTCCAATACTAGTTTGATAGATATAATCCTATCACCCACTCTCTGAACCTCTATTACATCATTCTTTAGGTCTTTATCCACTATTATCCCCACTTCGTTTCTATTATTTTGGTCTCCCGCATACCAAAGTTTGAAGTCGTCCAACATTTTAGCTTTATTACCCTTCCATATTGTCTTTTGGATACAAGCTATATTAATCCGTCATCTCCTCAAAACATCTATTAACTCCATGCTCTTACCCGTTAAGGATCCAATGTTCTAGGTAGCTAATCTAATCCTACGTTTCTGGGTGGGCAAAAAAACCTCTCACTTGCCCTTGCCTACTATCACCGCATCCAGGCGTCGATGCAGCGCATCGTAAACGGGAGACGCCCTAGAAGAAAGAGGGCGAAAAGACATGAAAATAAGAAAAGAATAAAAAAACAAAAGAATCCATGCAAAAGGTGATTGGCCGAATATACTACAATGTCGGCTGCCAACTTGACGCACTACTATAGAAAAATAGATAAATTTAAAAGAAAGATATAACAAAGAGTGACCAAAAAGCACTTAAGCATCAGACTATTGGCAGTTAGCTCAAAAGATATTAAAGATAACGTTAAGCAGATAACTCAAAAAGTAAGCAACATGGCAACTAGGGAAAAGGGCATATGGAACATATGGAGCAAATAAAAGAGCAAATGTACACAATCATAAAACAAATAAAATATGTAATGCAATCAGGCCCACCGTACGTTAGGCCCGGCAAAATGAAACAAATGTACCAAATAAAAATGCACTACTAAGCTGGTACAAAAGAAAAGCAAAATAAAGTACACAAACCATGTAATGTACTAACAATATAATGCACTAACACTAAGTACTAGAAAACACTAACACTAAGTACTAGAAAACAATCAATGCGTTAAAATATAATGTGCTCACAATAAGCAGTAAAACAAATAGACTACGGTTCGGGTATAGAGAGATATAGTTGGATTCACTAACAACTATGCAGTAGCAAGATTAAAGGAAATAAATTAATACAAACGAGATCAACTGCACAAGTACTAAAAGATAATACACAGAACTGATGTGTATCCCAACAAAGTTAAACAGATACCGAAAGCTATGAATCGAGCACAACAAATTGAATAGGTAAATAGATACAAATATCAAACGGAATATACTATGTTAAACAATTAAGGAGGTAGAAGAGGTAGTAAAAGAGATATCCCTTACTATCCTTAGTGTTCCAACTCCTGTCAGTACAGGGGTATTTGGTCCCCAAATCATTGGCTTGAGGTAGTTCTGCCCGGCTTGTACTAGAATCTAAGTGGTAGCAGCAGGTATAGGGGATCGAGTGTTGTGGGTATGGGCAGGTCGAGAGTTAATACCGGGTCTGCTAGGTTGAAGAAGGTCTAGGGTCAGTGTTGGGCTAGGTCTCGAGAGTGGTGTGAGGGTCCTACCTTCTGGTCGTTGGCTAGTTCTAATGATGGAGGGGGTTTTTGATGATGGGGAGATATCAGGGAAGAGAGGGAAGTGTCGTGGGGGGGGTATAGAGAGGTTGTGGGAGGGATATCAAGGGGTAAAATTGAGAGTGGGCAGAGAATATCGTGATAAACACATAATTAAAAGTCAAAAACAAAATCGAGATGTGTAGATTAGTTATGGGAGAAAAGAAATCGGCTGGGGTAAGAGAGAAAATCTAGGGATTGGGAGAAGGGGGAGTTATCAGGGAGAGAGAGGAAGATAGAGATAGAATCTAATGGGAGATAAAAAAAAAAAAAGGAGGACATATAGGTTGTGAGAGAGAGAAGAAAACAGGGGCAAGAGAGAAAATCAAGGGTTCGGTAGGAGGGGGAAGCTATAAGGGAGAAAGAGAATGATATAGATAGTTATATATTCTCAGGGGGAAACGGAAAAGAGGAAGTTCTTGGAAGGGAGAAGAAAACGGAGTAGGAGAGAAAATCAAGGGATTGGGAGATATCGAGAAGAGAGAGAGAGATTGAGGTAGTTCGTGGAAGAAGGGGTCGAGGAGAGAGGAGGGAGGGGTATACCTACCTGGGGGCTCGCCACTGAACTCACCGCTGCCAGGGACGGTGTTGTGGTGTTGGAGGATCGACGGCTTAAAGGGCCATTTTCAGTTCAGAGAGCAGAGAACATTGGAACCTACTATGTTTTAAAGTTAACTTTTGATTTTTTTCTTACATTGAAAACCATTCTATTTTAAGCTTAAAATTCTGGTTTTTTCCCTACGTTGAAAGCCTATTCTGCTTTAGAGTTTTGGGACTATACTTGGGACCCAAATTGCAGGACCCAATGTAGGTCAGATTAGGATGAGGTTTGGGCTTTTGTTGGCCTACCAAGGGGTGAAACTCGATTATGATTTGGGCCCATTCTGAGGTTGCTTGCTGTTATGATTAAGAAACTCCCCTATTTTATTTTGGACCTTATATTGACTCTTGAGGGAGTAGGGTGCTGGTTTGATTTGTGAATTAAGGTAATTAATAAGGAACACCTTATAATTGTAGATAGTGACCTTTTGGAAACTGAAAACTCAGAGGGTGGGGATAACACATTTGCAGACTAAGGTAAGTGGATTATAGTGAGTATACACCACGTGTGTGGACATGTATAGTATGTTTGATTTGTGTTTCATATGGAATGTTTGTCAATGATGATATACTGAATTATAGTAATTTAAATTGTATTTGTTGATGTGTGGTGACATTGTGAAAGTGGTTTTGGGATATTACTTGTGGATTTTTACTTGTATTTTCATTTAGTGAAATTTTAAAGGTATAATTGTTAAAGAGAGTGTTTTAAAAGTGCAAGTGTTTGTAAAAGAGTGATAAGCGATGTAAATATTTATGAAAGAGCAATAAATGATGTAAGAGTTTGACCCACCAAAGCGGTGAATAGACTGCTCTGTGCCGATGGAGAGTCATAGCCACCAAAGAGGTTTTTCGTGGAACCACGAAAATCATACCCATTATACATAAATGAGTTGTCAGTGGTGTATAATTAGTCACAGAAGGGTGACAACCATAAGTGATCGTAAGTGATCGTAAGGGGGTCGTGTTTCTCTCATATTGTGGGAGGTGCTAGCCTGTTTCCCTTAGTGCCAGCTAAAGTGATAAAAAGGGGGGATTTCAAATGACAAAGTTATTTTAAGTGTGTGGAGTTTTTCAAGCAAGTGTTTTATCGAAGTTTTGAGAAATTTAAAAGGTGTTTGATTTAATTATTGTGAATGTTTGGTTGTTTTGCTTTGTTGTATTGTACTCTTACTATTTTCTATCTTACTAAGCTGTTGAGTTCATCCCATTAAATTTTGACATTACAGAGGAACAAAGTGGAGGTACTGGTTGCAACGGAGTTCGAGGGCAACTCAAGTTTTTATTTTATTTATTTTATTTTAATAACTGGATGTAGTAGGGAGCTACTTTATGTAAACTCTGACAGAGTGATTTGAGGTTTAAGTTAAGGGCATACGTTAGATTGCCACCAGTAGGTACTTTTGGGGATTGAAGAGTAGTGATTTAATTATTTTTGTTGAGACTTGAATTTGATAAGTTAGTTTTATGTATGATTTTGTGAATGTTTATCGATCGTTGATCAGCGCTCGTGAGGACTGTACCTTTTACCTATATCCAGGCCTGGGTCGTTACAGCTTGTATTAGACTTCCATTTATAGCTGCCCCCCCCCCCCAAAAAAATCAAATGATTGATACAAATTAAGGGTGTAGATCGGTTAGATCCGATGGGTTTGGGACTAACTCTCTTTCATTTGTCTTATTAGCCATTTAGGGGTGTCAATCCGGGATTGGGCTCTTTACTCCACAGGGGTGCGTCGGACATCTTGTGGCGCAACACCACAACTTGCTATTTGAAGGGGGGCATTTGGTGGAGTATTAGTTTCTGTTGTTTCAGTTGATGAAAATAATGACATATTTCCAGTTGCAAATGGTATGGTTGAATTTGAAGGCAAGGACAACTGACTATTCTTCCTCTACCACTTACGTGAGGTCATGGAGAGAAACATAGCTACAACCACATCCCCTGATATACCAATCACATTTATGACAGACAAACAAAATGTATGATTCCAAATTTTCCTTAAGTCACAATTGTTTAAAATTGTTTGTTTTTCCAATTACATATGATTTTTAATATGTCGTATGTTATTCTGTTTTATAAGGTCTTAATGAAGCAATTTCAATCATTTACCCTAAAGCAAACCATAGACACTATTGTAGACATTTATACAAAAACTTCAAGAAGCAATTTGAAAGTGGACCTGTATTAAGGGGTTATTTTTTGGCTGCCAGCAAAACATACAATGTGCATGTGTTTAATAAAACTAGGAATGGGATGAAAAAAGCTTATGATTGGTTGATGAAGGCTCCAATTGATATGTGGGCAAGACATGCATTTGATCACAGAGGCAATAGTGATCACATAACTAACAATATTACAGTGTCATTTCACCAATGGGTTAGACCCATAAGGAGTAAGCTAATCCTTACAATGATCAACCAAATTAGATTGAAATTGATGTGCAAGTTACGAAAAAAGTTGGTGAGGGGCTGCAACTTTTCTGATGTTTTGACTCAAAGGATCAAGTCTAAGCTTATTGTTTGCAAAAAAAAATGTGAAGTTCTGCAGACCATTAATTGTTGGAGGAGATAAGTATGAGATACAAGATGGCTCTAATAGGTAGGTGGTGGACCTAGGAAATCCAACATGCGAATATGTGCATGCACTCAGTTTAGTAGGGTTCATCTCTTGGACTATTGTCATGCATATTATACAAAAAAGACATATCCTCTGACTAATGGGGGAATGATTGATCAATTATCTGATCCTAGTACTTTGGAAGACACTAAACTACTTCCTCTACCAATGAAGAGGTCAGTTGGCAAACCAAATAGGCTAAGGGGGAGGGAATCTAATGAAGCGTCCAAAGAAGATATTAGGAAGAGGTCCACCACTATTAGATATGGTAGATGTCATTCTTTTGATCATAATAGAAGGACATGCAAAGGAGAACCAGTAAAAGGCAAGAGACCATCTGTTTCTCTAAAACTATTGGTGTCAAAATACTATTACTAATTATAAAAATCCTATTTCCATTTAAGCCTGTTTATTTAAAGTTAGGGTATTCTTTTGATTATTTGTTTTGTTGGTGCAATTGTAGAGGAAAACAAGTAGTGATATACATGATGATATCACACCCTCCTAGATGGTAACCAAGTCCTCTCAATAATTTTCTACAACTGTACTTACAACTGAACAAGATAAGGTTTAAAAAATAATGAAAGCCAAGGCTACTAAACAAAAGGCAAAGAGAGATAGCCAAAGAAAGTTACAATCAAGGTGGTCACTATCCTGGAAATGTGTGAATTTAATTATTTCATTAGTGGGTTGTTTCAAGAGATGCAAATGAGATTGTGGTGCTGATTTGAGGTGTTGTTTTCATGTACAGAATTGGTGATTTGCTGAGTTCTACATCTTGAGGAGCTGAGATGAGTTGGTGATTGGCAGAGTTGTTGATACTTTCATTTGCTTCATTGGTGAGTTGATGATTTGTAAAGTTGCTAAGTTCTACAAATGAAGATGGAGCTTCATTGCTGATCATGTGCTGATGTCTGGAGGGATTATGGAGTTTAGGAACTTAGTTGATTTGTGTGTTAGAAAACATTGATGATACAATGGGACAAGTGATATTGGTCTAATTTGTCTTATGTTTTAAACAATTTAATGTTGATGTAAGTGTTTTAAATTAAGTTTTTAAGACGGGATTAGGTTTTTAATGATAGGATTATATGTAAAGTGTTGTTTGGTATTCTGTTTGAAACAAATTTAGTTTTATGAAAGTGTGAAAATGAAAGAGGTGCTATGCAATGATGGGATAACAATTTGATTTGCTTGAATAGTATTATGTTTGAAACAAATTTATCTTGAATGATCTATTTGGTCAATTGAACTGACAACAGGTTTTTGACTTTGCAATTGGTTATCCTTTTTATACAATTAAGTTAAAATTCACTTGGCCAGTTGAACATTTAAGTAGATTAATGAGTCTTGAAGGATGTAATTAAAGTATGAAAATTCATGTTACATTTCATATGCTCAAACTAAACTACTCAACCATTTCTTGATACCATAAAGTTTTGACATAAATTGTCCACTCCCCTTCCCGAACATATATCACTTCTTCACAATAATTACAACCATATTGAAGTCAAACAAAGCAAATAGAATTTAACATATTCTCTTGATTCCAACATTTGATTTTTTCAGAGCCTTCACTCTATTTTTGAAACTGTGGAACTCTTCCTTCCCTTGTTGCTTCCTCCTCTATTGGTCTTCTAGACTATTTTCAGCCACAGTATTTGGTGCATCATTGATGTTGGTCCCTCTTGGTTCGTCAATGTTATTACACCATTGGAAGAAGTTGCAACCATCCTTGTTTTTGTCTACACAGTTGTAATAAAGTTTATTCAAGTTGTCTGCCGAGTTAGAGATCCTCACAACAACTCTTTTTCTACAAAAACATTGTTTGTTCTCAAACTTTAAGCACCTTGAATTGCTCTCATTCACACTAGTAGAAGACATTTTACCTGCAAAAAATAGCAATTTGCATATGGTTAAAAATTGGGTTTAAGCATCACTTTAATTCCAATCTTGGTTTGGGTATAAGAGGGTATTCACATATCTAAAGTTTTAAGCATCATTTTAATTTGGTTTTGGGTCTTACCCTTCACAGAGATATGGTTCAAACATGGGTTTTGTTATTACTTACAACCTAATCTAAGAGTGTGTTGGATTTTATGCATCACAAAGATATAGTTCAAATATGAGTTTTACGCATCATAGAGATATGGTTATAAGCATTACCAAAATATTAGCACTTGTAATGAAATGATCATTGGGTATAACTCCAATTGATGTATACAAGAAGCACTAAATATTTTCTGCAAGTTTTGGGAGCTGGGATACGAAGCAAATGAATTTACCTTTTTCAGCATCTTATGGGCTTTGTCTAGAACTGAACATCAAGAAATAGTCAGACAAATCCATTGTACTATAATCAAGTCTAGTTTATGGTTTTCATGGAGTTGTGTGTTGCTCATTGATTAATGCTTATTCAAGAATTAGATTGTTGGAGGATTCAATTATGGCTTTTAATGGGATCAAGAGATTAGATTTGGCATCTTGGGGGACTATTATTTATGCATTTGTGCTAAGAGGTCATAGTTATGAAGATGATGTCTTTCTAATTACTAATTAAATTGTATTGAAATATCACAAATTGGTTGAATTACTTACAACCAAAATCCTCTCAATTTGCAGGTTGAACCAAGATGGTAGGAGTTGTAGGTGCCAAACCAGAGATGGGAGGAGTTGTAGGTTCCAAACCGAGATGGAGTAGTTGCAGGTGCCAAACCAAAAATGGGAGGCATTGTAGGTGGGAGGAGTTACACGTGCCAAACCGAGGGAGGAATTGTAGTTCCCAAACCGAGGAAGGAGTTGTAGGTGACTTCCGAGGTTCTTTTAAATCTCAGAAGCAGAAGTCCACAAATCCAGGCCGCCCCTCGGAGGTGTAGTAGTAACGGTAACAATGGTCGATTGTTTAAGCTCAGCAATGGCGGTCACCCTAGGAGGTGTAGTAGCAGCGGCAACAATGGTCGGTTGCAAGTGAAGCTCAACTGAGCAAGTCTATTTTGAATCACATAAAATGATTCTTTGTACATAAATATCGGTCTAAATGAAATTCAAGGTCTTTTATGGATTAGGTAAAAAACAAGGGTCTGGTGATTAAGAGAATCATATGGACGATTTAGTATTTCTTCATTCATTCCCATCCAATAAAACAAAAACCTTTGCTTGGATGGGTTGATTTCTTAATGAATTGTGAAATAAAAAATATTTTTTTATCTATTTTCTCTATTATTTGTATTTGACAGTAGAAAACTAAAATAACTAGTTATAGTAGGCATGAAAGAGCTAAATGAAATACACAGTTTTCTACATATGTTTGTTTATAAAACACTTACCTAAATTTCAAAATTTTCAAGACCTGCTGATAAGGGATAAGAAAAAATACCAATTGACCTCAATTGACAAAAGAAGTTCCAATTGAAAGTTTTTGATTCATCAATTGTTACATTATTATTATAGATAACACTAACAAAGATAAAGTGATAGAAGTAGAAGAAAACAAGATTGATTCATCATCTATAACATCTACTCATCTCATGATTCCGAATCAATAGATTCATTGAACAACTCTTGAGTAAAGTAATAATAATAACAACTGTATAACCCCAGACATCTGAATAACAACTGTATCATGTAACTTCATTCACAAATGAAACTCTCCTTGAATTACTATGGGATAAAGAAAAGGATTTCTATTTTGATCATTTTTTTTTCTTTTTCAATCGCATCGAGTCCATTTTTGAACGACCAACCTCCATAATACTCTTTACTTTAACTCATTAGATTCAGGAGTAGGCTCATTAATTGAACATAATTGTATAGTTAGAAATTGTTAGATTACTTATTATTTTTTATTTTAGGTCATTTGTTCTTCGCTTTGAAACTTTTGGTTTCCCTTTCTATTTAGTGAGTTTTTAAAATATTTGAGATGGGGATTGTTATTTTCCCCATCAATTCAATTAAATCTTCACAACACAACAATAACACATAATAATGATATGAAAAATTAGAATATAATAAAAAATAAGAATAAGAAAAAGTATCTCCTTCTCATATTCATAAGTTTGGGTGTTTATTTTACATTATTATATCATTCAAATGGAAGATGACTCTAGGATCGAATTAGCTTTCCAACGTTTTATCTACATCTTCCCGATCAAGACTGGGTTTGCTTTGTTTGAGATGAACTCACAAAGACTCGACCTGAGTAAGATTCATCCTTTCTTATTGGCTTAGCTTGTCAAGAATTAAAATGAAATAAATATCTTACAAATTGGGGAATATAAATAAAGATCTTTTTTTTAAGCCCATCAAAGATTGGGTTTGCTTTGTTTGAGATGAACTCACAAAGACTCGACCTGAGTAAGATTCATCCTTTCTTATTGGCTTAGCTTGTCAAGAATTAAAATGAAATAAATATCTTACAAATTGGGGAATATAAATAAAGATCTTTTTTTTAAGCCCATCAAAGACAGGGTTATTTCTAAAGAAGGGCATTTTGGTCTATTAAAACACAACTTTAACGTTTTCAATTACCAGTTAACATACTAGGTTTTTTTATTAAGCAGGGAAGGTATGAGTTATTTTCCAAACCTCACGGATGAAAGTGTAATTAAAGCAAACCTCAAGGGAGGTACGTGAAAATTTTCTCTCTTTTTTTTGAACAACCACTTACTCGGTCGGTTGGAGGTTATCGGTTAGATACTTAGATCCTATGGGTTTGGGACTGACTCTCTTTTGTTTGCCTTATTAGCCATTTAGGGGTGTCAATCCAGGATTGGGCTCCTCTACTACGCAGGGGTGCATTGGACATCTTATGGCATGGCACCACAACTCGCCATGTAGATGAGCTCCCCTTTGGACAGCCTGAATTGAGTTGGGAAAGCTGAGCATGGTGCACATGCGATGTACAAGAGGATTTTTGGATTTTGAAATCTGGATTTCCAGCTCGATCTAGGTTGTCCAAAGGGAGCTCATCCATGTGACGAGTTGTAGTGTCGCGCCATGAGATGTCCAGCGCACCCCTGTGCTATAGAGGAGCCCGATCCGTCACTCCGTCAGTTCAGCCCTGATTCAGATTGATAGTAGGTGAACTCGAAACCAAATCAATAAGGTAATGTTGGGTATTGGTTTTGGGTTGGTTTGAGTTCAGTTTATTTTTCTTTTCTCTTGTCAGTTGTTATCGGTATGATATCAGATTCAGTATGGTTTGGATTCGATTTATCACATGTATACACCGTGAATGATACTCAAATAAACAAACAAGGAAAAAATGCAACAAAATTGTTGTTTAATTGAATGATTTGATGGTAGGATTAACTTTCAAAATTAGTTATCTTTTACACTAATTAGTTAGCCATTTATTGTAATGTTAGTTATATTTTTCATTACAATGATAAACAATTATTTGATTTGTAACAATGATTTCGCTACAAACTATATATATCTGTTGATTTCAATATTACTTATCTTCCCCTTACAATTTATTCCCCTTTTGTTCCAATTACATTATTTATACATCAAATCAATTTCCCTATTCCTTATTGTTTACTTGTCTGACTTGAGGAAGATGATGTTTTTATGAAAATTTTCCTCATTAGAGGTTATGAATGTAGGATTATAATATGATTCTAACCCGAAAATAAAATCGATCAAAACCCGATATTGAAAAATTGAAACTGTACTTGACCGAAACCAACCGAAAATCGAAGTTCCTTAGGCTTTGTATGGCAACGTTAAAAAAAAAAATTGATTCTAATGTTTTTCCGTTTATTTTTTAACAGAAACGGGGTGAAAACTGTATTGTATGTCTGGTTTGATTTTCTGTTTTTTTTTTTTAAATGGACTAGGCACTTGGCACACCTTTGATCCATAATTGAGAAACACCAAATTCATGTTTCTGTATGTGAGAAACACTTCTAGCAAAACGGCAAAAAACTACATCACTTAAAAGTTTAGGGGTATCTATGGTATTTACCATTAAACATAACAATGCCTCTCAAATGTAAGATTTCTATCTAAAATAAAGGCTGAACAGACGATGCCTCTCATGCTTGGGATGCTGCTGACACTGCCGCTCTTGAGGATCTCTCTCCACTCGCCCAGTCCACGTTGTTGCACCGACCACCGTCCCAAAACTCTCCACTGAGTCCATCTAACCACCAATCCACACTACTTCGACTACTCGTGCTACGTTTTTCTTCTTCCTCCCAGTGACTAAATCCTCATCCTCCTGCCACCAAAGGTTGCCTGCACTTGGTGCCTTTTTCTTAGCAAGTTCTTCATAAAGCTCCTCTCGCCACCACTCTTGCGGTTGTCTGATATTTTCCATCTTGGGGATATTATCCTCATCCAAGCAAGTCCACCACTCCAAATGCCTCCATTTCTTTTGTTTTGCCTTCCCACTGGGCTTTATCGTAGCCTCATCGGCAGAAGCTGGAGCAATAATCCAATTGCTCTTAGGTCTCTCCTTCTTAATCTCATTCCCAATCCACTTCATCACATAGTCCATGACGCCCCTTGAGTCAGAAGCACCTCTGGTATTTTCCTGATGCCACCACCAATCCTTCCCTAAAACACTCTTCTACCCATATAGGTTTGTATTACATAACATTTTTTTTCCAGTGTTAACATACAACATTTCAAGACCCAAAAATGCCAAAAAAAAACGCATAAAACACATAAATCTGTGTCGGACCCAAAAATGCTCAAAAAACATAAACTTTGCCATATAGAGCCTTAATTTTTTGGTTTTGATTTCACTCATTCCCAGACCGAAACTGATTCAACTTAATTGAAACTGGGCCAAACCGAGAGCATGAGAGAATATAGTTGGAAAACCATGTTTTGACTCGATCGAGTCACCCGAGTCGAGTCAAAATTTTGGGAAACCTGGTCAAGAGTCACATAGACTCGGTCAACGTGAAAAATGACGCGACTCGATGATGAATCTCCCGAGTCAAGTAAGACTCGATTTTTTACCGAGTCACTGTTAACTAGGTGATTCTTGTCAATTTTTAAAATACATAAATGACCACTTAAGTAAATGACTATGGAGTGAATTACATCAATAAATGAAATAATAACACCTAATAAATGTAAGGGTGAGTCTGTTTGTAACCAAGCAGGTTACAAATAGACTTTGTAACCAGACCATTCTGCCCTCCATCTAATGACGTGGCATCATAATAAAAGACCCAATGATGTGATTTTGCAAGAGAGACCCAAGCAAGGGTATCTTTCGAACCCTTTTCTTCCTCCCTAACGTCTTCTAAAAGCCTTCCTCGAATTTAGGCCGCTCTCCATTTGCCCTCTACACCTTCATTGCTGACTCCCTCATCTTGTCCCTCCTTTACCTCCTCTGCTACGGGCGTCGATGCGTTGTTGCTTCCTCTTCACTCCTAACTGCACCCTCGCATCCACACCTACCTATATACCTACAGCAAAAACAACATCACTACCGGCAGCATCGTCGCCGCTTCCACCAGCACCGCTGTTGTTGCTATCTTTCTCAACTGGCCTCGGCGCCTGTGGAAGCTCGCTTTTCTTCTTTCCAACCAACAAAAAGTCTGTAATATAATGTTTCGGGAAATCCAATCACTCTAGATCTCCCTCTTTGGCAACTAGCTCGTAGAGTCACCATTCAATATGAAGATAGGTTCAGTTTTCCTTTTTCTACGCCACAAAACCACACTCAAGTGGGTGGAACAATGAAAGACGACTCTTTTGCATACAGACAGAACCCATTTGAGTTGCAAAACTTCCGCTCTTAACAAAATCACTCGGACTTGATAGGACTAGAAACAATGCCAAAACAGAGATAGTCGCAATGGCTTGCAGATCCGTCTTCTTATTTTCGATCTCCCTATTATAAGCCTCAATTACAACGAAGGATTGGGAAGGACAAAGTTGTAGGGAGGGATGCTTGCAGAAAGGGATGGGTGTTGCAAGAAGAGAGGGAGAGGTAAAGTGAAATTACAGAAATATTTTCGCTAAAAAAGAGAATAAAAAAACATAACAAAGGATAAAAAGGAAAAGATAAAATTGGTTACAACAATCAATTGTAACCACCTCGGTTACAAACAGCTTTACCCTAAATGTAAAACTAAAACTTAAACATATATGTAAAACAGCGAAGACTTCAACTTTGTCTTCAACTTTGTATCTTTCAAAGTTCATAAGCATAATGAAATGTAGTAGGGGTGAAACAAGGCCGGGTTTTTTAAAACCCCAGCCCAACCCTAAGTTCCTTTAGCTCAGCCCAAGCCCAGCACGGCCCTAGGTCGGGTTGAGATATCTCAGCCCAGGCCCAACCTTTCTGGGCTCAACCCTGCCTTGATTGGGCTTGGCTAGACCGAGTTGGACCTGATTGACCCTATTTTTGCGACTAAACCTGACTAGTTTTTTTTTTTTCATTTGCGTCTTCCTATGCCTTAAAAAAAATGAGAAACATGTGATTGGGTATTGGTTTGTTTTGTGCTCAATTGACTATTAGAATATTCTTTAGGTTAAAAAACTTAGTCCAATTGTAAAATTTTAAATACTTTCATTCAATATATAATTAGAATTTTTTTGGGGTAAACAAATAGATAATTAGATGCTAAACAAAAATTGTAATATGTAAACACTAAATTGTAATGTATGATAACCTAACACAGGATTGGGCCGGGCTTACTCTAGGCCTCAATCCTGGCCCAACGCGACCCTAACCCAGGGCTCGAAAATTCCAACTCTAACCCACCCTTAAGGTTGAAAAATCCAGCCCAAACCCTATTCGGACTCAGGGCTGACAGGGCCAAACTTACACCCCTACCATGTTGCCCGAATATAGCCAAACTTACACCCCTACCATGTAGCATCTTTAATACCATGAATGTCAATGAATCAAAATAAGCCATTTCTCTTATCATCATCAAAATAAATAAATAAATAAATAAGCCAGCCAAATGAGATCTCTTTTTATTTTTTGGGAGACAGGAGGGGTATCCGATTTTAGACCAACTAAATCCCCCTTGGGCTCATACATGACTCTCACGCCACACACGAACTAGGAGCTTCTGGGCCCTAGTGAGCCTTAGGTGGGTGGCCCCAAAAAATTATACAGCTTCAATGGTTTGATCACGGGACCTCGCTTCCTGAGGCGGAGTAGCCAAATGAGATCTTTTCACTTCCGGGCTTGATGCTCTCGCCACGCTCCACACATCTGGCTCTGGTGAATCGCGTGATCAACGTTGGTTTTCTCTCCCGCGAAGCTGCACCTGAATTGTGAGAGACAGCATTGCGCTCGACTGTTTTGTCTTCTGCACAATAAACTATTGGCACCTCTGATTTTAATAACCCCCAATAACATGAGCCATGGCATACATGGCTACAGGAGTGTGAGAGACACACTTGTTCTCATACTTCGAAAGACCAACCAGTGACGCCATTGCCAGGGATTCCGCTCTAAACCCTTACTTCACCCGCATCGTAATCGGACTATTTAACCGATCTCATTCTTCATGCGTATACCAAATTAGATTTTTTGTAGATATAAAGCCTTAGTTGGTCAATCCATGGCAGTATCTCTACATTCCCGGATTCTCTCTGTGGACTCTATGTCCAGAGTAACTGCAACTTGGTTCATGAATCACAGCCTCTTCAATCTCGCTCTAAGGTACATCTTTTCTTCTATTCCTCAGTTCATCTCATTACATATTGTACTAGGGATGGATGAAACTATTCTTTACCCTTCACAATTCCATGCTGATTAATGTACAATGATGCAGATTATTGTATTTGCTACAGGATGTAAATCTCCATTTTCGTTAATGAAATAATCTTACCTATCAAAAAAATGTTGTTGTAACATGGCAGAACAAAACCCTTGATTTGATCCCAAAAGAAAAGTAAAAGCCACACTGTATTTCTGGTCACAAAACTTTCTGTATCTATTGTCCAATGTATTAGATGATGACGTGTATTCTGAAAACTGGACTTTTCCAAGTCTTAGAAAGCTGGATTCTTCTTTTCCGGATTCCCAATTTTCCTCAGATGTTAAAACTTAAAACTAGAGAGGAATACTTAAGTAATTCGGCCACTTAAATAACCGATAAATGCTGATTGAGAGGGAGAGATAATTTGGGGCAGCACAGTCTTCATCCTTGTTGCCAAAATTTTTGTGACAACTTTCACAGCCACACTGCAAAGACTAATGGCCTGAATTGGTCGACCACCTCCGGATTCCCCAGCTTTGAAATGAGGCAGATGAGTATATCATTGCAGTGAGGGGGCAGAGTACCTATGGACTATGGAGACAAAACTAGTAACAAAAGCAGAGAGGCCCAAGTGTGTTAACTGCCAAAAATTTTGGAAGAAAATGGGAGGAAAGCCATCAACACCTAGGGATTTAAGGGGGCCCATAGCTAGCAATGCCTTACTTGATTTCTTTCCTCCAGCATGGGGAGAGAGCATAACACTTGATTATCTTCATTTTAATGGTCGGTTGAATTTTCTGAAGCACTACACCCATGACAATCTCATCACTACCTTCAGATTTGAATACGTTTTGATAATGAGCTGAGATTTCCTTATGGACCTCTTACTCCACAGCCGTCTAGTTCCCAGATGGAAGCTTCAACTTTACGATTTTGCTGACACCTTTGAGTTAAACTAGCATGGAAAAAAGCTGTATTCTGATCACCTCCTTGGAGCCACCGAATTCTCGATTTCTGGAGCCAAAGCTCTTCTTCATAAGCAAGGGCTTCATCGAGAGATTTTGATATGTATTGTGTTGTTCTAAGTTCACTCGCTATTTAAGGCTTACTTCATAGGCCTTTGTTCAAGCTTTTTCGTGGCTAAAGCCCTTTCTTTTCACTTTTATTATCATCTTTGAAGGAAGTACTTTCGTAAGCGATAGGATTCTATTGCCGCTTTCTTTGGGCAGTCCCAGCTAAAGAGAGGGGCTTCTCTTCGCTAGTGTTTTCTGAATCTTCCTTGGGC
This sequence comes from Telopea speciosissima, assembly GCF_018873765.1. Lineage (NCBI taxonomy): Eukaryota > Viridiplantae > Streptophyta > Magnoliopsida > Proteales > Proteaceae > Telopea > Telopea speciosissima. Next base: position 17,457,206 of record NC_057917.1, read on the forward strand.
TAAGCTAAGCGGTTGCACCTTGGCTCTCCCCTATATTTTTTGAGATGAGCTCCCGGCTTTGAGCAGAGCCGGTAGCAGATAGAGGATCAGAGAAAGACCTCCTTGCTGTTTTGAGTGTGAGGTCCTCTTTTCACACAATAAGAAGCAGTGTTGTTACTGTGTTCAGTATCGACAATGCAGTCTACAAATGCGGGCACAGAGTCGGCTTAGTAACAGATTCATTCAAAGAGGTTAGTTACCCATCTTCGATTTAAAGATTCGGTTTAGTGAGAATAGTGCATTTTCTCTTGCCTGAGAGGCAGCTGAAATGGGTAGATTCTGTAGCTCAGCCAATTCCACTTTCAGCCATTGCACCTTTGTTTGAATGTAATCGAAGGTTTCCATATTCCATTTCCGCAGAATGTCCCTGCAGTGGGATAGCTTACTGTGAAGGATAGAAGAATAAGGGCCAGGTTGAGGGGTGGCCCATGCAGTCTACGTGTCTGCAGTCAGGGTGTCTTAGCCACATCGATTCGAATCGAAAGGAGCGATTCCCTTTGCTGGGCTGGCCTTCAGTATCCACAATAAGGAGAGCATGGTGGGAACCAATAGCTACTTTTGCGAGGACAATTGCTTCTACAAAACAGGTTCTCCATGCTGCAAAAGGCACGATCAAGCCTAATTCTTATGTTAGCTGATCCAAGTCTTTTATTACTCCATGTAAACACGGAGCCATGAGCTACCGAGTCAAGAAGACAACAAGTTTCCACCATATTTCTGAATTGATGAATATCTCTACCACCTCTACCGTTGCCCCCATCCTCCTGCCATGAGAGAAAGGAGTTGAATTCTCCTACACGACCACATTTCTTGCCTACCTTGACTCAAGCTAATGATGGAATCCCACACCCTCTGCCTCTGGGACCTAACTAGGTCCCCATAGACACAAGTGGGGTAGAAGGTGGGATCATTTGTCTAGAAAGCTGAACCATCAATCAATCGGGAATCAGAGAAAAAAAATTTCCACCTTGATTATATCTTTCCGTAGAATAGATAACCCCTGCTGATCCGATCGGATGCACTGAGAAACAGCTGTTCATATGCAACTTTCTTTAAATACGGTTGACGCAGACGAAATATTAGATCTGAAAAATAATGGATCAAATCTGAAATAAGAGGGTAAAACAAATAGAATTAAAGAGGGAGAAAAGGTAACCGCAGGTGATGGAGAAGATGAAAGGTCAGATGAAGTTGCCGGTTTAGTGGATGATGGTGTAGGTTCAAGAGAAGAAGAAGAAGATAGGCTGAAGTTAAAGAAGATACGGGGAAGAAAATATAGGAGAGAGAAAGAAAAATGAGATCAGGGAGAGGGGAGGGATAGAAGGTGATCAAACGCACTTGCTGATTTCCAATGAAATCCAATATTCAATTCATTCTGTAAATCTTCCTTTCATTGTTGGATTACATGAGTATATAAAGAAAATAAAAATGACTCTTAGACTCGAGCATATCACCTAGAAGCCAACTCCAATAAAACATTAAATTATCTAGAAACTAATACCAAGTAAAATTAATTACTTAACACAAACTTTTGGACTCTACATAGGAACTTAAAAAACCCAACTTAAAAACTGAAAAGTCTAATTAAAGCACCTAGAAAAAGAAATCAACTCATTAACAAAGCCTAGGAAAATGAAAAAACGCGTTGGAATATTAAAAGACACTTTAAGAAAATTAAACTCAAGTCTGGTGGCTCTTTGGAGTCGACTTTGTGGGCCCCCACCAGCAATAATATCGCAGGGACTAACCCTGGCCAGCTTAACCCATGGCTGGGCTTAATTGAGGCTGGTTCTTGTCCATGCGGGTTGGTCTAGTTCTGATATGGACCAAAACAGTATGAGGGATCTTCTTTAGGCTTGATACTGCATCAACGGTCCATTTTATTTTTTCCACATTTGGTTTCCATCAAGAAAAGTATATCCGGCTTCTCAGATTTGAGGAGGTTCAGAAGTAAACAAACTGTCAGAGGCCTCCCCAGCCCTCTGCAGTTCCATCTAGCAATCCTCACTTCCGCCTATGGGGTTGTATTTCTCCAGCCTCCACGGGGTCCAACATTAAAAAAATGCTCTTCTGCTTGAGCTTGCTTAGCCTGAACATTGTGCACAATCCTAGAAGTGCTTCTTTGCCTTTTTGCTATGGCTTTCATCTGCATAGAGTCACTGGACAGCCTTTGTTTGGTGTTTTTGTTACTCCGGTGGAGTGAACTTTCTGAGGTGTGGGGACAGGTCAGGTGGGGTATGGCTAAGAGGAATACTTGTGGGCTGAGGTGAGAGAGATTCATGGGACAGGAGTTGGTTTTCGGGAGGATTCCAGCCTAGAAACAAGGTGTGGGCTGGGATTGAGTTGTGATATTGGGAAGTGGGAATGGGTCAGGATAAGAGATTCTAGGAGGGTAGGGGTGAAGATGGGTTGGGTTATGGGTCCTATGAATTGAGGTTATAGGGGGTTTTAGCTATGGGCAATGTGTGTCCTGAATAGAATGATTGAGTGGGCCTGGTCTAGTAATTGAAAAGTTTGTGAGATGGAGCAGTAACATCAGCAAGATTTGGGATAGGTCATTTTGGGAGTTCAAGTGAGGTGGAGGGGACACTTGTTCACTTGGGGTAAGCAATTGTGAAATGAGTGAGGCCATGTGATGGGAATGAGTTGCAGATGGCAAGGGCTGGAACGGTGGTTGAGGTGGGTGATGCATGGAATCATTAGGTGGTGGATCCAAGATAGGGATGATTGTAGAGGACGAGGCATGCTGAGGGGCAGAGGACAGACTGTTAGGGGGTGAAGTAGTGATTTGCATGGCATCAAAGTGCTTCAGAGGTTGTATGGTGTGGATGCAGAGCCTAGTGTAATTGTGTAAAGACATGTGGCAAAGGAATAATGACCTTGTTAGTGGTCTCACTTGAGGCAATTTGTGCTTCTTCTCCGGCCACGGGAGGGGATCCCAAGCTTCGTCTAAGATCATGGCTACCGCTTGGAGGTGGTGGGAAGGACCAATGCCAAAAGAACTCAGAGCCTTTGTGCATGAGGTTAGTAGCTTGCTCCATCAATCGGTTTATCAGTGGCGAACCCCTCAGATGAGAGCCGAAGCAGCGGGGAACATTTCCAGAAGCTGAGAATGCAGTCGGACCCGTGGGGAGGTTTTGTTGTGGCTCTGCAAACATCACAGTACGTCATGAGTCATCATGGCCGATAATCTCACTTATGTAGCAGAAAATTGGAAGCTGCTCGTATCTCATAGTGACCTTAGTAAGTGCCCCTGAAGGTCATCGGAGAGAGATGACAAGGTGCAAGGGTTTGTTAATATCCAAAAAAATTTGACATCGGAAGTACTAGACTCTTATCTCCGTATTGAATACCCTGGATAAGCATGGCTTTCTGAGGGATTCCCATTGTAGCAGCAAGTTGGTGAGCAAACTCCAAGGAAAGGAGATCAAGAGGGATTGAATGTATTTGGACCCAAAACCCAGCATGCTGGAAGCTCCAGTTACATTCGTCATGTGACTCACGCCAATGTTCAGGCAGGAGAAGATTCTCCAACACCGACCATGGACCTTCGTCCGATACATTCCGCAGGTCGGTGAGTTGGTGGAAGCGGAAGAGGTAGCGGTTGGCTTCCAGTGGGGATACCTCAACAGGGAATCTGGTATTCCAGGCCATCGGCAAAGCATCAGTCACAGCTTGTTTGCGGGAGAGTTTCCCTGGCAGAATATAGCCTACCAGTGTGTTGGACCTTGAGAGGGCCGCGTTATCCTCAATGTCATCGTCAACATCAACAACATCTTCAGCAGAGTAAGGGGGAGGCTCTGAGGGGGGGGGGACAGGACTGTAGGTCTGGGGGGATAGAGGTAGGGAAGTGGGAGCGTTATGGGTGGTTACGGCACTCTGGGAGGGGAAGGAGACACAGAACATAATGTTAACAGCACTCAATGAGGAGGAAAGGTTTACCTTTGTGTATCGTGTCAAATTCTGGGAGAAATATAGGACCAGCAGCAGCTTCAATAGCACTGGTAGACGAGACTACTGCCCTCATTGATTTGCATGTTCACCCCCTTGGATGAATTTAAACCACATTATATTGCACCTGTTGGGGTTGGTTTCTAATAATTCAATCAGTTCACTATTTGGAGAAAAATACAATTAGATGGTTAAATTGCCTGACCAATATAGGTTGTGATGATGCTTTTTCTTTTGAGTAATATATCTGGAAATCCCCGCCGGTGATTGTAAAAAAAGTGAAATTCTTGTTGATTGGTGTTATATTCATAGAAATCTGGATGGCGAGCCTTAGCACAATGGTTAAGTTGCGCTATTGCAAGTTTGCAACCTGTTGGTTGCGGGTTCAAAACTTGGAAAGAGCCTCTCCTGTGAAGCAGGGGTAAGGCTGAGTACATTTGCCCCTTGCAGACCCTGCAGTAGCAGGAGCCTTGTGCACTGGGATGCTCATAGAATTCTGGATGGCAGCCTACACCCTGAAATCGTGGGGTTGAAAAAGAAAAAAATAATTGCATGACCGATGCAATTTTGGGGACCAATGGCCTGGGTGGTTTCTTCATGGGGTGCCAATAGGCAATCAATGCAGAGGTGGGTAACTGGGTGAGAGCAAAACTTGCAGTTGGGACTAGGTTATCTACTTCCTGTTTCTGAGGGTAAGGCCTTTCCAAGAGGCTGTTTTTGGGTTTGCATTCTTAAAAGGATGCAAGGGGGCTGCTGCTGAGACTGTATTTTTACATAATAAGCACATCAATGGAATAGAAAAGCAATTCCATAAGAAATTATTCCACTCATGATGATCATTGAAACTTTTCATTTCAATTAAAAAATTGTTACTTTTCTCATATTTTCCCAAATTTGATCAATGTGACAGGCAAAGAATCTGAGACTGGGTGTGGATGGCTTGGATGAGATAGCACATCTACTGAGGATTTTCTTGATTGCCTACATCGTAATGAGTGCAAGAAACATGATATGAATTGGTACATTTCTATTGATCCTTTCCGTTGTGTGAAGGGAATTGGTTCAGTCTGTCTCTTACATTCCATTTCAGTAATCTATTTACTCCGGTAGATTACTTGGGCCATTATTGTACGGTTTGATTCCCATTTCTTCTTTATATCAAATGGAGCGTGGTGACTCATCCGAGAGTTTTTCAAGTACCGGAGGTTCTGGTATGTAAACCTTATTCACTTGATGCTTCCTTGTCTTATTAGTTAGTGTCATTTGGATTCTCTGATGACAATCATATTGAATGAAGTGATTAGAATGCAGTTAGAAATTCATTGTATGCAAACAGATTGGGGCTTGAAAAGTAAACTGTAATGCTATTTCGGTATTAGTTATTGTGACAAATAATCATCCTAAGGGTTTAAAAAAATAAAAAAATAAAAACCTGTTGTAATTTGGGTTTGTTTGTAAGGGTAGAACTGTCCATAGGGGTATTTCTGTCCTGTACACACTCTAGAACATTCCTTAGTTTATTATAAATAAGATCGACTGTGTCCTCTATAGACACAAGTCACTTTTCCAATTCAACATGGTATCAGAGCAGGCAGGGGTCACGGTATCGAGTCCCACTGGGAGCGGATAGGTGTTGAAATTATTTATCCACCCGTGTCCCTCTTTGGATAGTCCGCCGTGTTAGAGCTCTTGTATGATATACATATTGTTTCCTCTCTTTCCTACAAGGTCATCCTTTTAGAGGAAGCGATTCCAACATGGTATCAAAGCAGGAAAGGTCAAACTAGGAAGCCCTAACCCTAGTCCACGATTATTCTTCCTCTCCTTTTTTTCTCGTTTTCTGTGCCGCCTGCCACCTTCTACAGCTAGCGTCATCCCTTCATCCCTACCACCCTCTTCTAGTCACTCTCACACCTAGCGTCTCCATCTCCACCTACCTCGGTGGCCTTTCTCTAAGCCACTGAGGGTTGGTTTTTTTCCCTCTCTTTTTTTGGTTCCTTCTATTATGCAATGAAGTGAAGGACCATCCCTTTGGTTTAATTTTTTTTTCTGAGATCCAGACTTTCCCTGCCTCATCGATTTTTTTTTCTAGTTCTCAGATTTTTTGGTTGGTATCGTTTTTTTCCAACATTCTGTTTGGCTTCAATTTTTATTTATCCAACCTTATTAAAACCTGTCTTTATCTTTAAAAGTCGATTCTTTCAACTATTTCCTGAATTCTTCTGTCCAATCTGAATGCCTGGTGGTTCAGAGATTAGTAGTGGTTCTTCTGCCGGTGACAATGGTGGCTCTCATTATCCAACTTTTCCCCCGTGAGCTGTTAAACTTGATGGGGGAACTTATCTGCGATGGTCCAGATCAGTTTTTCTGTCCATTGATGCTCGTGGTTACTCTTGCTATCTTACTGGGGCTAAGACTAAACCCACTGCTGAATCTGACCTTGAAAAATGGAGCTCCGCCAACTCCCTGGTTATGTCATTTCTCTTTAGCAGCATGCAGCCAGAGATTGCTGATGGCTATATGCTCTTGGACATTGCTGCCAAGATTTGGAAGGCAGCTTAGGCAACCTATTCCCAAGTCGTTAACGATGCTCAGGTTTATCCGTTTATGAACTCCAACAAAAGCTTCATGCAACTAAGCAGCATGATCGAACCTTGTCTCAATATTTCTCTGAGTTGCGCTCTCTCTGGCAATCCTTGGACTATTATGATGACTTCTAGTGTTCCACAACTACCGATATTATTGCCTTTCAGAAACGGAAAGACAAGTTGTGTGTCTATGATTTCTTAGCTGGTCTTATGGTGGAATATCAAATATGATCCACTCTGTGCACAGATCCTTAGTCGCGACCAGTTTCCCACTTTGGAGCAGTCTTATGCTTTGGTACGACGTGAAGATACTCGCCGTTCTGCTATGCTTCCGTCTTCTGCACCTGCTGCGCTTGAGCAATCAATTCTTATCTCCGGCTCAACTGCACCTTCTCAAGTCAGTACTACTCGCTCCACTGATCGCCCTATCTCAGATAAACCTCCTATCAAGTGTGAATATTGTGGCCGAGAGCGGCACACCAAAGAATTCTGTTGGAAACTTCACAGCCATCCTACCGATGGTCCTAATAAGGGTCGTAGTCGTGGTTGTGGCAAGCCCTCTGCACATCTGTCTGAAACTACTGAGGCTGACTCACCAGCCCCTGCTGCTTCCTCTGCTGCATCTTCTCCTATGCCTGATGAGGTTACTATGCTGCTCCGCCGATTGGTAACAAAGTTGGATCCACCTGCCGTTGCCAATCCTGCCACTGCATCCTCTTCTACATTATTACCCTCAGGTTCATTCACTAATTCAGGTATTTCTTTTGCTGGTTGTGCATCTGTGGCTCCTCGTCCCTGGATTATTGACTCGGGCGCCTCAGATCACATGACCGGTACATCTAGTTTGTTCTTCAGTTACTCTCCTCTTTCCGGTAAAGAAAAGGTTCACATTGCAGATGGGTCCCTTTCTTCTGTTTCTGGTCAAGGGTCCATTGCATGCACCTCTCGTTTAACTTTGAAGAATGTTTTCCATGTCCCTAATTTTGCTAGCAACCTTCTTTCCATTCGTTGCCTTACTGCTGATTTAAACTGTAAGGTAACCTTTTTTTTCTTCTCACTGTTTGTTTCAGGATCTGGCCACAGGGGAAACGATTGGTTCTGGTAGGGCTAGTGGTGGTCTTTATGTGCTCGACAAGGTGACGACTTCTCCACCCTATTACGCTCACCAAACCGAATCTACTTCAGCTGTTCCCTCTTCTCTTCTTTGGTATAGGCGTTTAGGTCACCCGCCTGTGGGGACCTTAGTTAAAGCATGTCCCACTTTATTTTCTGGTTGTAATTCCAAGGATTTAAATTGTGAAGCTTGCATTTTAGTCAAGCAAACCCGTATCTCATAGTCAGTTTCAAATAATAGAAGTCCATTTCCTTTTATGTTAATTCATTCGGAGGTATGGGGTCCAGCCCGCTGTAATTCTGTCTCTGGTTTTAAATGTTGTCTCTTTTATTGACTGCCACACTCGAGTTACATGGCTCTACCTAATGCGTCACAAAAGTGAGGTGTTTATTTGCTTTCAGTCTTTTCACAGCTTGGTTCGTACTCAGTTCAGGGCCATCATTCAGATTCTTCGTAGCAACAACGGGAAGGAATATCTTGATAATGATTTTCAGTCATACCTTGATACACATGGCATCCTGCATCAAACCAGCTGCGACGCTACACCTGCCCAAAATGGTGTGGCTGAACGCAAGAACCGTCACTTACTTGAGGTGGCTCACTCTTTACTTTTTGAGATGCATGTGCTTTTACAATTCCGGGGAGAAGCTGTTCTTACTGCTGCCTCCTTAATCAGTCGGATGCCAACACGTGTGCTGGATTTTATATCACCACTTCAGGCCCTTCAAGGATCGACGACCTTCATTGTTTCCCCAAAGGTCTTCGGTTGTGTGTGCTATGCTCGGAATCATCAACATCCTAGCATATTGGAACCAAGGGGACTGAAGTGTGTATTTGTGGGGTACTCTCCCACTCAGAAGGGATACCGTTGTTACCATCCTCCAACACGGCGCATGTATGTCACAATGGATGTGGTCTTCGATGAATCCACACCCTATTTTTCTATGGCATCTCCTCCAGTGGGAGTCTCTCGGGTTTCTGGTGGTGGTGATGATGATCTTTCTAGTGGTGGTAATGATTATAATCTTTCTAGTGGTGGTGATGATCTGCCATATGATAAGTCTTTGGCTGCTCCTATGACTATCCCATTCGATCCTCCAAACCAGGGCCCATAAACCTTCAGCCTATGTGCCTCTTTCTTCAAATCAGGTTGTATACCATCGTTGGCCTCAACAAGACAACAACAGCAAATAGAGCCTACCACAGCTGCGCCAACTTTACCTCGCCAATTGCCAAACCCTACGTCAGATCAGACTCCTCTTGATACTGGTAATCTCTTTCTTGAGTCCATTGTTTTAGATTTACCTCTTGATCCTTCTCTTGATCTTCCTATTGCTCACCGTAAGGGGATTAGAGCCTGTACACAACACCCTATCTCTAAGGTGGTGTCGTATGGGTGTCTTTCCCCATCATTTCGTATCTTTGTGTCTTCTTTGTCTTCTGTTTCCATTCCTCAGAATTGGCAAGTAGCTCTTAAAAATTCAAAGTGGACAGCAGCAACGGTAGAAGAAATGCAGGCTCTGGAAAAGAATCGTACTTAGGACTTGGTGAGTCTTCCTCCTCAGAAAAAGACAGTCAGCTGCAAATGGATTTTTACAGTCAAGCATGATGCTGATGGTACAATAGACCGCTATAAGGCAAAGCTGGTTGCTCGAGGATTTACACAGATATATGGCGTCGACTATCAGGAGACGTTTGCAGCAGTTGCAAAAATGAACACTATTCGGGTAATCATCTTGTGCTGTTAATCTTGGGTGGACTTTACAACAACTTGATGTAAAGAATGCCTTTCTACATGGGGAACTCGAGGAAGAAGTGTACTTAGATGTCCCTCCTGGTTTCTCTAGTCCGGAAACTGTTGTTTAAGTATGTAAGCTCAAACATGCCTTGTATGGGTTGAAGCAATCTCCCCGGGCATGGTTCGGTAGGTTTCACAATGCGATGGTCTCTTTGGTTACTCACAATCCAATGCCAACCATACCCTGTTTATCAAGCATACAGGGTCCAAGATTGCCATTCTGATCGTGTATGTTGATGATATAGTGGTGACTGGCGATGACACTGTCGAGATAGCAATAGCATGCCTCAAATCATACCTTGGCCAAGAATTTGAGATCAAGGACTTAGGGCAGCTACAATATTTTCTTGGTGTTGAGGTTGTTTACTCAACCAAGGGTGTACTCCTCTCTCAGCAGAAGTATACTATGGATCTGTTGACTGAAACTGGTATGTTAGGGTGTAAACCAGCAGACACTCTTGTGGAGGCTAATGTTTGTCTCTCTAGTCAGATAGGAGAACCTGCTGATAAGGGTCAGTACCAACGCCTGGTCAGGAAATTGATCTACCTATCCCACACGCGTCCTGACATCACTTTTGCAGTTAGTATGGTCAGCCAGTTTATGCATGATCCATACTCCTCACACTGGGAGGCTGTAGTTCGAATTCAGAGATACTTGAAGGCAGCAAGTGGTAAAGGGATTCTTTTTATACCTCACGATAACCTTTGGGTTGAGGCTTTTACTGACTTAGATTGGGCCAGCTCTCCCGATGATAGACTGTCCACTTCTGGCTATTGTACCTTGGTCGAAGGGAACTTTTTTTTTGGTGAATAAATATATTATCAAACCCCAGGAGGGGGCAGGGGAGGAAACAAGGGGGGGATATACAAGGAGGGGGGGGAGATACAAGAGCGCAAAAGCGCAAGCCTCAAGCCATCCTAAGAGGGAGGAGGGGGCTGCAAAAGAGAGCTATCTAAGGCCCAGGAGGCAACAATATGCCTGTTCCCAGGGGTATCTGAGAAGGATCTATGGTGGATGGAGCTGAGCTTGGAGGATACATCAAAGGAGATGGCTTTCCAAATCAAGTCGAAGGACCGAGAGTTGGATGTCCATCTCCTAAGATTCCTCTCCATCCATATGTGGTACATAGCGGAGCCAAACACAAGCTTCCCAATAGTGTTGTAGAGAGAGCAACCTTTGAAGGTCATGTCCATTCAGAGCCATTCTCTATCAAAGGGCAAAGGTCTCCTGCAGCGGGGCCAAATGGGCATAAGGGTTTTTTTCCAGATGGTAGAAGTGAATGGACAGGCAAAGAAAAGGTGAGCAGTGTCTTCAGAACCATTCCAACAGAAGATGCAAGAGGGGGGAGACATTAATGTTGCGGTGGAGAAGGAAGGCTTGGATTGGGAGACAAAGGCTAAGGGTTCTCCAGACCGTGAAGCTATGGCGAGGGATGAGGCCTATGAACCAGACAAGTTTGAGCCAAGGGACAGGGGAGTTGTGGTGGTGAACTAAGTTCCAAGCCGATCTAAAGCTGAAAAGGCCGTTGGAGGAGGGGAGCCAAATAACCTTATCGGCAGAAGCTGGGGGGGAGGGGAGGGACAGCCAGATCTGGGAGAGGATAGGGATGTAGGGGGATGGGGGGGGGGGGGGGGAACCAGGAGCCAATGGAAATGATGTGGGAGAGGGGGGCTGATTTGGGGATGCCAGAGGAGTAGATCGATCTGGCACCAAGGACATTGTAGAGAATCCCAAGAGGGTGCCAGAGACAAGCCAAAGGGAAGCGGTTGATCCATCAACAATAGCAGTGGAGGTGGCTGTGAGGGCAAGGGGGCGGAGGAGAAGAATCTTGCGCCAGATCCAAGAAGAGTCGGAAATGATGGGGACAGTCCAAATGGAGTCCTTATTGAGAAGATGGGAGTAGACCCAATTAACCCAGATAGAGTCATGTGTAGAGGAGATTTTCCAAATGAGCTTCAGAATACCCACAGTGTTGGAATCACGGATGCGGCGAATGCCGAGGCCTCCTTCAGATTTGGGAATGCAGAATATCCGCGCGTCGGAGGTAACTTAGTCACTTGGCAAAGCAAGAAGCAATCAGTTGTAGCCAGATCAAGTGCTGAAGCTAAATATCGTGCCATGTCTCATGGCATCTGCGAGTTGATGTGGCTTAAGGCTCTTTTGCAAGACTTGGCTGTTCCAGTACCCTTACCTATGATGCTCTATTGTGATAAGAAGTCAGCCATTAGTATTGCACACAATCCTGTCTAACACGACCGCACAAAGCATGTCGAGATCTATAGGCATTTTATCAAGGAGAAACTCGAACAAGGACTGATTTGCACACCTTTGGTCAAATCTGATGATCAAGTGGCTGATTATGTATTTACAAAAGGGCTACCTAGTAAACTGTTTAACCCTATTGGTTGCAAGTTGGGCATGCAGGATATTTATGCACCAACTTGAGGGGGGGGGGGTGTTGTAATTTGGGTTTGTTTGTAAGAGTAGAATTGTCCGTAGGGGTATTTCTGTCCTGTACACACTCTAGAACATTCCTCAGTTTATTATAAATAAGATCGACTGTGTCCTCTATAGACACAAGTCACTTTTCCAATTCATCAAAACCCATAATTTTATTTGTTTATTTTTTTTTATCTTTCTCTTTAAGATATTATGATTATGATATAATTAAAAGTTAAAACGTAAAGCAAAAAAGAAGAACAAATAATAGCTTTCCTGAAACAAAATGTTTAAGAACTATCATGTTCCAGGCAATATCTTAATTCTCTTGCAACACAAACCGTCAAATAATATTTCTTACAAAAATCTAATCACAATAGTGAGCATTATTTCAATGAGAAGGGGCAGTCTGAAGGAATCTTGTTGTGCCATTCTCTTCCACGTGGGCCCATAATGGCAATTAGTTCTCAAAAACTCATTCTTTTCTCACCATTTCATCCAAACGACTTTAGGCCACCTCCAATTTCCACCCAAATCTGTGTAGGAAAAAAAAGTGGTGTGGGTGGAGACTGGAGATGAATGTTCTAGAGAACATATAATAAAGAAAAAAATTGTTCCATGGTGAGAATTGAGGAAAGAGAGATACCGCAAAGTGACTATTTTAGATATCTAGGGTCAATCATAAATAAAGAAGATGACATAGAGGATGATGTTTCACAGAGAATTAAAGTGGGATGGATGAAGTGGAGAGGTGCGTCCGGAGTGCTGTGTGACTGCTGTATTCCTTTAAAGCTTAAAGGAAAGTTCTATAGGACTGATGGGGCAGAATGTTGGGTGGTTAAAAAGTGTCATATTGATAAGCTTTATGTAGCAGAGATGAGGATGTTAAGATGGATGTGTGGAAAAACAAGGAATGATAAAGTACGAAATGAACGTATAAGAGCAGAGTTGGGAGTTGCCCTGATCAATGACAAGCTCCGAGAGAGTCGTTTAAGGTGGTTTGGTCATATTCCCCGGAGGCCTAGCGACGCCCCAGTAAGGGGTGATATGATTCCAATTGAGGGAGCTACAAGAACTAGGGGCAGACCTAAAATGACCATATGCGAAGTGGTGAGGAAGGACATGCATAGTCTAGGTCTTGTACTAAGTATGACCTCGGACAGAGCCTATTGGAGGGCAAGGATCCATGTTGCAGACCCCATTTAGCTGAGTTTCTCCTGACGTGCTGGGCTGTGCCTCTTTCCTCTTACTATTTTTCATTTGTCTTTTTCTTTTCTCATTCCTCATCTCTTTCCCCATCTTTTCTTTCCCTTTTTTGGTTAGAACTCTGCTTTCTCTACTTCGTTCTGTTTGGATCCATGTAGCCGACCCCATTAAGTTGGGATAAGGCCGAGTTTGTTGTTTGTTGTTGTTGGAAATGGCAGGAAGGAATGGTGAAAATGATGCATTTAGAAGATATGAGGAGGGTGAGAATAAAGGGAGACATGCAAACATAGGGCAGAGTAGTCTTAAACTTCCATTAAATAGTGTATGCTGGAAATAAGAGTGCATAATCCATGACCCTCAATAGATTATCAATAAGATTTTTGATTTTGATTTATCCATTCAAGGGGAAGAATATTTTGGAGGAAGATGGATAAGCGGTGGGGGGTGGGCTGTTGAGAGATTAGATATATGGGAGAGAAGGCAATTGTTGCACGGAGCAAGGTTGCAAAATGAAGACATTTGCTCAAGCTTTCCCACCTATAGCTTCCAAGGAGGGTTGGTGCATGGGTGTAAATACAGTGGAAAAAAGGCAAATGTTTCAATAAAAGGGGGATTAAACAACTGAATACTCTTGCATAAATTATTATTTTTTATTTGGGCAAAACCTTTCGGGCATGACCATTTTGATAAGTTTATCAAAACCGCTAAATATCTGCCACGTGGCAGATTGGATGGGGGCCCAAATTTTGTGGGCAGCTAGACCCAACGTTCTCTGCTCATGTGTCAAGTTTGCCAAGTGATTAAATAGAGCTTTGAAAACTCAGGACCATAGAGAATGCACAATAGTGGTTAGAGTACTGTACTATAGGCGTGCATGCAAGGTGTCAAGTATCGGCATCTGGCAGTGTATCAAAAAGCTGGTTTTAAGAGACGTGTTGGAGAGACGCTAGATATGCTTTGATACACATGTATATGCTTATGATACATGCAAAACATGTGTTTTAAGCATTGTGCAACATAAAAAAGCAATAAATAATGATATCCTATCATTGTTCAGGTTATCTGTCTTCACAGCATCTATGTGATCCAAATTTTCATTGGCAAGTTGAATATCAGACCCAGTAAAATGTAATAAGAAGCAATTATTAAGTAAGAAGATTTGAAAATGAAAAACCTATTTGCATATTAGGATACTGGCTTGAAGTAACCCTTAAAGGTCTAAACCGAACGATCAATATGTAAGTATATGCATACTTTTTAGCATTAAGTAACATACGTTGAGTTTCAATATGTAAGTATAAACATACATTTTAGTATTAACATACATTAAGTATATGCACATTCACCATATTACACTCAACTAGTAACATATTAAAAAAAACCTGAAATAATATGTAACTATTAATAATAAATACTTAGCAACAGATATAATGTACATTATAAATCATGAATCAGTCAAGATAATCCAAATTTTCCAGTTTAAATGTGATACTTGGCAAAAACAAGCAAGAAAAACCACTTTGATAAGCTTTAGTGCAATTTTTTGCTTGTAGATGGGATCCACCTAAGTTTTTGGCGCAGTAACACTTGACTGGTTGGACCATCATGATTGAGTTTGGAAACCCAAACCAAGACAACCGGTCCAACCAGGGTTTTTGGTCCAACAAGGGTTGAAAGTAGTCTTTTTATGTCTTAATTTCTTATGTTGCTTTGGGTAAGATACATAGGAGATAGATAGGTAGAGTTTCAGTCTTAGAGTCTAATTACGAGTCTTGTTATTTTCTTTTATGTATTTGCATGTATCCAACGAGAAAGACAGAATTGAATAGAATTTGGTTGGGTTTGCCCTGTGTGAGTGTGTGATCTCCTCTCTCCCTTGCAACTCCGAGTTTCTTCTCAGATTCTCCCCTTTTCCTAACTGGCCCTCCACCAGTTTTGGCAAAAAAATCAGTGGGAAGAAGTTTTTTTTTTATGATTTTTAAAAAAAATGGGATTTCAAGGTTTTGGAAAGATATGTATCTAGTGTATCGGTCTCGTATTGGCTCCTATCGATACCATATCAGTATTGTACATAGATCTTTTATGTATTGCTTCTGTATCATATCGAAATGTCCAATCTTGACACGTATCAGCCATAATCCAAATCATATTGATACTTGATACTATACATGCATGAGCATACATAGGGTGCATTTGATTGAATTGAGTAAAATTTGACTGATAGCTAATCCAGTCCATTTCCTCTCTATCCAATGGTTGGAATGGCCACATTGTCTGTCCACTTGACACAATGAGAGTGGATCATTTGATAAGCTTACCAAATGGGACCGTGAGAATGCGTTTTTCCCTATTTATAATCATCAATTGCAGTTGTAAGTTGGGTTGAATGCATAGTTGTCAAGGGTCGTCCACACCTAGGTGACAAGGCATGTTTCAAGGTCCTAGGCGACTGGTTGCCTAGTGTTTTAGGCGCTCAGACTTGAAATCCAGGGGAGAAATTTGGGGGGAGGGGAGTAAAGAATGGATTTATGAAAAAAAAAAGGGGAAGATGAAGTACATGCATATCACTAGGGATGTCAATGGATTGTTGAAAATCTGAATTTGATTCGCAGTCGTATCCGTTTAAAGATATTCGTATTTGAAAAATCACTATCCGGTAGTTATCCGTATCCGTCCGAAAATCAATCAGATATGAATTTGGTTATCCCAATATTTGATCGGATATTACTCCCACAAAGTTTTAATTATGTCGATTGATATATATATAATATTGATTGATTGTACATCATTGAAGTGATATATTTAATGTTACTGTTGGAATATGTACTCCAGAATACCGTGGGGGTATTCTGGTCTTTTTGGGAGTAGTTTTATTCTTCTTATATTATTAAGTTTATGTCGACCCTAGGTTTTCTACATGGTAAATTCTGGTTATTTACGGAACTGCCATTACTTTTTAATACACTCCCCTATTTGACTACCCAATTGACCCTTGAAAATTCTGGTTTATTACTAGTTTGCCCTTTGGCTTGGATTGTATTTAAAAGTGGATTTTCACCAAATTACAGCCATGCCATCATTTTTTTCCAACACCGTTCCCTTTCAATAATTCTAATTCACTTGACCACCTCCCAAATCATACCTTTGGCATATACCCATAACCCCTTTGGAAGTTAATGGTATTCTCTAATTTGCCATTTCTTCCTTTTCCATTACCCTTAGCACCTCTTGGAAAATTCTGGAATATTATGTTTTTGTCCTATCTCTTACATCATCTCCGTTATGTCCACGTGTACTACACGTGAGGGGGGGATTATGTATAGTACACCTGCAGACATTGTAGAAGCAGAACTTGCAGGAACACTTGGCGTAAAACATAGAAGATCAGAGTTTTCACCATTTCCAATGGGTATCTACTTTGTTATTGGGTTGAGTTTGCTGTAAGGGGGAGATTGAAGTATTGAAGAATATTGAAGATATTTGGTTGTTGCCTATTTGAGGATTTCAGTTGGGTTGATACAGTTTTTTCCGCTGCCTGATCCAGTTTGCTGCTTGCTGCTCCTGTTATTTCACTTCAAGATTCTGTCACTATGACAATCTGAGATTCATCACTGGATAGCTATTGAAGATCGTTGAAAGCTGCCTTTTTGGAAGACATTCCAGTCCTGGTTTGCTGATCATGTTTGTCCAAGTTTTGAAGATCTATTTTTTCAAGTCCTTGAAGGTTTATTTGGAAGCTGCATTCATATGTCAAGCTGGACTCTACTGCAATTTAGTTTTTCCCATTTTATTCAAGTTGGGCATTAGTACCTTGTATGCGCCAACTCGAGGGGGAGTGTTAGTATCATTATGGAGTTCTTTTTTTATTTAGTTCAAGCTGGATTTTCCTTCTTCTCTTATTTGTATAATCCAGCTTGAGGGGGAGTGTTGGAATATGTACTCCAGAATACCGTGGGGGTATTCTGGTCTTTTTGGAGGTAGTTTTATTCTTCTTATATTATTAAGTTTATGTCGACTATGTGGGTTTTAGTCCAACATTGCCTAGTTTAGTCTCTTTGCAATTTCTCTTCTATTATAAATAGAGGGGTTTACCTATTAATGAGTACAACAAGTTATTAGTCTCTCATTCTCTCTTTTCTCTCTTCTCTTCTCTCTCTAAGGTTACTGGTTACAGGTCCTAGGTTTTCTACAGTTAAAAAATTAAGGTGATAACAACAAAGGGGGAGAAATAAAATAATAAAAGAAAGTGGAAGAATTGATTAACATTTAATCACAAGACAACGAAGTGATAGGTTGACAGCCACTCAGGTAGTGCAATATCTTTCTCTCTCGGGGAAAGAACAAACAATATCTTATTGGTCCGGATTTTTGTTCTCCCCCAATCCATCATTAAAGCCATTGAAGCTCTCATGTGTGGCTATCTCTGGACAGGTATCGAATCTTCTAGATTCCTCCGCCCTCTCAGTTGGTCCTGTGTTTGTCTGCCTAAGAAAGAATGGGGTCTTGGATTAAAAAGAATTAAAGAGGTCAACAAGGCTGGAATTCTTAAGCTCATCTGGAAGCTTGCAGCCAAGCACAACAGTATTTGGGTGGATTGGATCTATTCAGGATTCCTTCAAAGTGATTCTATCTAGACTGTCAGCAGCTCTCCGGATGCTTCTTGGGTTTGGAAAAACATTCTCAAATGGAGAACCTTAGCCCTTGGAGTTATCACTACCAAGGTTGCTGATGGCTCCATGACAAGACTCTGGCTTGATCATTGGCATCCCTTGGGCATCTTCCTTCCCTTAGTGAACATTTATAGGGCTGGTCTCCACAGACTTTCAACAGCCGTAGACATCATCTCCTCTGGATCCTGGCCTCCCCCCCCTTCCCCGCAGCTTGCTTTTATTTGGAACTCTCTCCCTCCTTTGATCGGGAGGAATCCAAATTCTAGGGACCTGGTTTGTTGGACTCCTTCAGCCTCAGGTATCTTCAGCTCCAAATCGGCTTGGAATCACTTGAGATCTAGAGGCCCCTCTATTGATTGGTTCAAGGTTGCTTGGTTCAAAGGCCATATCCCAAGACATAGCTTTTGTGTTTGGCACACGCTTTCAAACTGTCTTCCAACTCAGGCTTTCCTCATCCATCGGTGTCTTAATGTCTCGCCTGCTTGCTGCCTATGTTGGAATGGCTCCAAATCGGTTTATCATCTGTTCTTTGAATGCCCTTTTTCTGCTTCAGTTTGGTCCAGAATCCTCATCAAATGCTGGCCTAGGAGAAGAAGGGTTTTGGCCCTTCAGAGTGAGTGGAAGTGGATCGTCCAAGCTTTTGGGGCAATTCGATTTGTGATAGAATTGGTTTGTTGGCTTTTGGGGCTACAATCTCGCATATTTGGATGGAGCGCAACATTAGGAGATGGACTTCCAACTCTAGGTCTTTCAGGCAGATTTGGGATTCCATCTCTTTCGATGTTAGCTCCAAATCCTCCTCCCCTTCTCCTTCTTCCTCTTGTGTTAATTCCCCAAGGAACAGGCTCATTGTTGCTTCCTGGGGTCTCCCTTCTTCTCTTCTCTCCCATTCTCCCTAGGGGGTCGGTTAGCCCTATGTATTGTAGGTTGTTCTCTTCTCCCCCTTTCTCCCCCTGTATTCTGGGGGCTTCTTGTTTTCTTTCTCTTTGGTAATGAACTTTTATTCACCCAAAAAAAAAATATATCTTACTAACATTGATGGTTCTTGAAGCTTCTCTCTTGCTATCGGCTCTCTGCAATTTCTCTCTTCAGCCTTCGAGACAACTCGTAGTTTCTCTCTGACAGAAAATAGACAAAAATGAAAATGGAGGCATTGAAGCTGTAATCCTCATGGTTGAAGCTTCCGGCACTGCTCTTGCTTTCGACGCAGCCCCATTTGTTCATGCCATCTTCGTTTCTTTAAGGGCTCTTACTTTCGGATTGCTCTTCTAATCTTTCTCTCTTAGAATGAATCTCCTGACGTAGATGAGAAGACTTTTGTCTCTCCCACTTCTGATCTCGGTCACTTCTCCTATGCTCTGCAGATCTATTCCGATACTGAGATTGGGGTTGAGGCTTTCAGTCTTTTGACCTTATCTTCTTCATTTTTTTTCATTGTTAATTATTATGTATTTAGTTATTATATAATATATCAAAGTTGTTATGGGAATATTTTGGTTGTGATCCGATTGTAGTATGAGATATTCTTTGATGGATGTATATCTCTGGATCTTTTTCTTATTAAGATGAGCCGAGAAGGGTTGGAATGGGTAATAAATCGATTAAAAAGGTGAGAAGGGAGGAAGAAGATGTGGAATTAACATCCTCGCTCTTGCAACTTGCATGAACAATTCAGGGGCTGGGGAAGGGATTAACACCCAGTATCCTCCGCTGTGTTGCGTAAGAACTCACCACTTTATGCCTTTTCTCAGGTCTCTCTCTCTCTGCCGAGATGGCCTGCAGCAGCGGCAATGGCAACGGCTACATCCTCTGATCTTCAGTTCCTCACGAGTGACCATTCGAAACCGGATATTTTCCGAATATCCAATTAAGTAGTCGAATTCGGCATTGAAAGTATTTCTACGTCTCCAGCGGACAAACGGTTCGAATTTGGATATTGAATTTGTAAATGAATTCGATTACAGAATCGTCCTATTTGATTTGAATTTGATCCGTTTACATCCCTACATATAACGTGTCTGCCATTCCTGGAGACGAAAAAGAAGAAGCAGCAGCAACTGCCACCACCATAGCTGCTGGAAAAGAAGAAAAAGAACCAGAAAAGAAGAAGAAAAAAAAATAAAGAAGCAGCAGCAACCACATCACTGCTACTGCCGAAAGGAGGAGGAGATGGAAGAAGCAGACAGAAGCAACTGCCGCCACCATCGCTGCTGGCAAAGAAGAAAAAGGAATTAGAAAAGAAGAAGAAGAAGAAAAAAAGAGTAGCAGAAGCAGCAATGACCACATCACCACCACTGCCAGAAGGAGGAGTAAGAGAAGACCGGCAGAGTCGAGGGTTTCAAATTTTCAATTGCCTTCTATGTCTCAGCCCTTTTTTCTTCTCTTTTTTGTTTTTTAATGCATGATTCCATGTGGTGCATTGTATGAGAATTCTGTACACAAGCAAATACAAATGTTAAAAAATGAATAAAAAAGATCAAAATCCTATATTCTACATCTAACCCACTAAAAATTACATCTTAAAATAATGGGATTTTGATGTAGAATATGGGATTTTGATCTTAACCACAATTACTTGGAGGAATCCTTCTATGGCTCAGAAAGATTCCTCCCATATGTCCTTGGAGGAATCCTTCTGTGGCTCAGAAAGGATATGCACAACTACCTAGAAGAAGCCACAATTTAGGTGGTTAAGATCAATAAATTTTATTTTACCATATTATATCCTTTCTGTAGAACACCCTAAATAGTGCTTTTTGATGCCTTCACTTCTCTACCATGTTCAGCTGTATGCAATAAAGTCTATCTGACTGCTGATCTGGAGAATATTGGTGATACTGTGGTCTTTACAGATTTCCTCATTAGTAATATCCTTGCCCATAATTAGATAAACTGAGAAAAGTACTTCCTCTTTTTTTTGTGCAGAAATAGGAAGCAGTTTTATGATGGAATCGGGTTTCTTCATCACATCTTTTGCGGCTACTATATTTGTTAGTGCAATTGTGGGAGTTGTGCTTTTGTTCATCACGTTGCTTATTTCATTAGCTACCATGTTGCATTCCTGTCAAAGTAGGAGTTCTGGAGTTATTCAGCTTCAGAAAATAACTGATGATTATAGTTATTGCAAGGTTTTTGCTCTACATGCAGAGCTCAATGCCTTGGAAGCTGATGAATTTCCTAAAATTTGTAAGACACTTGCCATCCAGTATGTCAAAGAAGGTCAATATCTAAGAGATTTGAACTTGACTATGTCGGTGGCAGATAACTACTTCTGTAGTTTGGCGCCAGAGAAAGATGGTTTGGATGTCGTGTTGATCGATTTGGATGATATCTTTCTGTCAAATCCCTGTACCCATCAATTGAACAATCGGTAATTTTCTAATGACATGTTAACTTGCTCTTGTAGTGCTGTTGGACACTTTCTCCCACTTCATTTCAAGATTGTTGTTGTGCTTGTACCTCATTATAGCCAACTTCGTTGAAGTCAGAATTTCTTATACAAGATCTGCTCTTCAACTCACATAAGTTTAAAACTCATTCCAGAAAAAATTTCTGTTTTCTTGGTTTCTATGAGCTATAATGATTCACCTACATTTAGTGTTGTATCTTAATCCGTAGTGTTCCTGTGGAATGTTTCTACTTCTGACCGCATGATTCAGATCAATACCCTCTGTATTCTTTCCTTGAATATCCTGTTATATTGTGATGATTCAACTGAAAGTTAAACGCTGCTAACAATTTCAACAATTTCCATATTTGCTATGGGACAGACTTGGTCAGCATGACAAGAATGAATTGGCTGAAGAGGCGAAACATCTAAATCACATGCTTGTTCTTGGATTTTACAAGAAGCTTCAAGCTAGTGGGTGGTCCTTGATTCTTATCACCAGGAAGCCTGAGAAACAGTGGAATGCTGTCCAAGAGAGCCTCATTGTTGCAGGATATGGGGGCTGGTCTTCTTTGATTATGAGGTAATTTCCTCACGCCCTTTGGTATATGATAATTGGTGACTAATTATTCTTGTAGTATACTTTTTCTAACAGATTCTGATGGGTTTCTAGAAACCTAAGGGTTAGGTTTCAGGAACTCGAATAACCAGGATCACAGTGATGTGTTAAATAACTAGAATTCAAGAATATTTAATTACAGTAAATCAACAACTCCGATGGATGTAATATTCTGGTATGAAGTTGATAATATAGCAGGGAACAACTCTTCAAAAGATGGACATGATCCAGTTGTTGGATCTCAAGAACCAGCACTGTTACAGAACTAGCAACTAAATATCCTAAATACTAGGAACTCAAATAACTCACAAAATACTGAACTTATAGAGGTAAGATTCTGGCTAACAACAGTACTTAAGCTATCAAACATGATATCAAAATATCAAGTAAATCCGATGGTTAGATTAGGAGTTATGAATTTATATTGAGTATTGATGGAGAATAAAGGAAGAAGCAGAACAAGAAGATATGACTAAGCATCCCACCTAGCCTCAACTGGAATCCCATCAGCCATAATGGTATCTGATATGTACACGGATACAGTGGAGAGATAATAGGAAAAAAGGGAAAATAGGAAAGAGAGAAAATAGGATTGAAAATAGAAGAGAGAGGATAAAATCTGAAGTGTTTGTTCCCCCAAGGTGTTCTACCCTCGATTGGGAAATCTTTCCCATCTGAGGGGTCTACTTCCTATTTTGGAGTACTTTCTTATTTCCTGATTTTGAGCTTCATGTGTTCTCCCGACAGCAGTATTTTGCCTTACTATTGTTCACTGTGGTTGGATATTTTTGAGACTCTAACTTGTATCAGTCCTGTGGCTATATATAAGTGTTAACAATACTACCGTATTAACGTAATGTCTGGGCTGTTAAGTGTTATCTACTGTTCTGGTGTTGGGTTAGGTGTTATAACTTATAACTTGCTGTTTTGACAGTGCCTATGATCCTACTGTAGGTTAGAACTTCTTCAGTTCTTTGACCTGGCCCTACATTACTGGGTGCCTAGCATCTTCCCATCCCTTAACTTTGAGCTTACCCAGAGATCTGGGAAGACCTCTGCTTTATACATTACAGTCATTTTTCAGGGGAGACATAGGACCCATATCTAGGTGGCGACTCCCAAACAACCATTCTTTCTCTCTCCCGAGACCAAAGAGAGTCTGGTACGAGAGAAGATCCCTTAGGGTTGGGTGCATTTTCTGCATTTTGAAATAACATTGGATGTTGAGAGCTTTATCTATGCCTCCTTGCGTGGTATGTCTTGTTTTACTTGTTGCTGTTGCATCCTGGTATGGTTGCACTTCTTCTGCATGTGTAGACAGCTAATTTTGAGCTAATACATTTAACACATGGCCAAATGAGAGTATATTCTATAACAGTTAATTCAAGTTTTGTTGACCCTCTTATCAGATTGATGCTTGCTCTACATGGTTAGAGTTAATTTAGTCTATGAGATCTATTTGGCCTATGAGATCTATTTGCAGGATCCACCTGATGCTGTGTCTGAACCCCTTCTGTGTGCCCTAAGAGACTCTTTATGTGAACGTATATAGCTGACATGAAGTGATGCATTTAATGCATTGCCAATCAAGAGGGTGGGCTATTAACACCCATCTCGACCCTTTCATCCAGGATGATCTTGGTAAATGTGGTTAGAATAAATATTGATCTATTTGTAGGATTCAATGAATAAAGGGTTTGAACCACCTCTTTGTGGCCCTTATATGCTTGTAGATAGTCCTAAACTCTTAATTATTGTAATTTTTCGGTGCACGAGTTTATTATGTATTTGTGCACTCAAAACTAAAGATCTACTCTATTATTTTGATACTTAGCTGAATCAAGCCCAAGAACTCATGGTTACTTCAGTGCATACTCTGTCATTAAATATTGCACTTGGTAAATACAGTCTTTTCTTGTGTTATTAAGTAGTCAAACTGGTGAATGTATTAATGGACAGTGTCTTTGCAGATCTGATGATGAAATGCAAATGGAGACCTGGGAATACTTCTCCAGAAGAAGGGCACATCTGCAAAACCAGGGCTTTCGTATCGCAAGTGTGATTAGCAGTCAGCTAGATGCTTTAACTGGACCATGCTTAGGAAAACGTAATTTCAAGCTTGCAAGCCCAATTTACTACAGGTTAAAGGAACAGACTGAAAGCATCCGTATTTTCAATCCCTTGTAAATACTAGATATTCTTTCTGGCTACTAAGTTGAACCCTTGGAAAAGAATCCTGGACAGTACTACTCCCTACTCCATTTCAACCATTTTATGGCCGCCAGTATTGCCCTAATGTGTTGAAAATGTAAATATCCTTGAACATGAGAGTTGAACATAGAAAATTCTCGGAAAAAGTGCTCGTATTCGCTGTAATGAATAACTCGGCACCTAATCTCGAAATTTTAAATTTGATTTTTTTCTTATGTCTTCAACAGGATGAGATAAAGTTTTAGAATATAACCTAATAAGGCAAAGCCTCACTTAAGCGGTCTGCTTTGATAAGCTAGTCAAAGCTGTCCATCCTCATTGTGCCATGTAGAATGATTATTTGGCAATTCTGACCATTGGTTAGGTAGCACGTGTTCTGGATTAGCCACGTCAAATTTCAGAGTGTATATCAAATACCTTTCCAATGTATGTCCATGCAAGTCTATAGTTCTCAGATCCCAATATTGTGCACTCTCCCAGTCCTGAATTTTCAAACCTCTATTTTGCCACTTGGAAAACTCTTTTAGGGTTGAAATTTTATATGTGAGTAGGGGACCTTGGGGTCCATCAGTCCACAAAATTTGGGACATACCTGATCTGCATGTGGCAGGTTTTTAGGTGACCTTGATAAGCTTATCAATGTGGGCCAATTGGAAAAGTTTTACTCAACCTAAAGTGGACATATTTTAAGGACCTAAAAATTTAAACCAAAAATAATATGAAGGCAGCATGATTAATGAAATAACATTTCTATAGCTGTTTGACGGGAACAAAATAGATTATGGCATTTAGATCAAGAGTCCATTTGGCATCTATTTTTCGAATGCTCATTTTCTCGAATCATCTGGTTTGCTAGCCCCATAGGGTTACGGATTTCCTCCATCATGTCTAATTCAGTCTCAAACTTGTTTTCCCGATTCTTGGATTCCACAACTCCAAAACATGATATTAAATATTTTTTGGAAGTTACATCTGTTGTGGTGTATTTCATTTGGGTGGAAAGAAATCGAATTTTTAATGAACATGAACAACTAAACCCCCATTGTGTTCTTTATCATGTCAACCAATAGATATCTACTTTAGAGCAAGGATCATTAATGTTAAGTTCATCTGTTCCTTCCCCAAAAAATACTAACTTCTCAGTCCCAACTCCCATACCTGTCCCACCTGAACTGCTTTCATCTTGGCACGCAAAAGATCACTCAATCCTTTTAATTAATGGGAGTTTTCAATCCAGTTCTAAAGAGGGTGGTTGGGTATCTCTATTAAGGGTTCATTCAGATTTATTGTTTTCTCTTTTGATTATGGTTCTCTAGATTCTGCAGATGAAGCAAAAGGGAAGGCAATCAGACAAGGACTGTGGATTGCAAAAGAACAAGGCATCCAACGGCTAGATATCTGGACTGACTTGACAAACCTCAATGTGTGGCTGAAAGAGGGCACTAGTTGCAAATGGCCGTGGCAACTCTAACTTCTTTTTTCTATCATGTCTTTTTGAGTTTTTGAATCAGTAGTTGTATATAAGGTAGACAGGGATACTATTTTGCCTGCTCATATGCTGGCTACTAAGGCATGTAATTTGAAAGTAACAGATAGGGGTATATGTAATCTCTCTGAACTTGGTTCTCTTTATTAAGTATTATTATCTTTCATAAAATAAAAATAATAAGGGATTTTTTTATTGACACTCCCTTAAGGTGTTATATAATTTGAAATCTTATTATTATTATTATTTTTTCTTCCAATAAGGATAAATATTATTTCACATGTATACTTGAAATATGTGCAAGACAATGATAGACATAGCATATCTTCAATACGTGGTCTGCTCTTATTGATGGATAGGTTGGGCACTTGCCCATTTTTGCTTGTGATTTACACGGTGATTTATGTATCATTAGTCAAGAGCTTTGATACTAGCATGCCTTAGATTTTCTTAGGGTGCTTTTTGTGGAGGGATTTGCTTACCTTTCACTGTCAGATGCTAGACAATTGGTTGTTCTATTGCTACTACCAACAAGTTGATGAGCCTTTTGAAAGTAAATATTGACGGCACCATCCAACCACTGTCCAAGACCATCGACGACGACCACCGTCCAAGACTTTCCTTTAACCATGGAAGATTGTTAAGGTTGTCTTAAATTCTTCGTGGAAAAACGACGGTGAAAATTCCTATATAAGGAACCATGCTTCCTGTATTTTGCATCACAGTTGTAGTAGTTACATAGCAATAGAGTTGTTGTATCATATCTGTTAATCTTTTTAATAAAGATATTTGCAATTTCTTCTCCGTAACTCTACAAATTTGGTATCAGAGCCAAGTTATTGGTCTCTTCTTCGACCGATCTTCGCTGCTATATTTTCCAAACGTTTCAGTCTATTGAAACAATCCGGGTCTTCCTCCATAGGCAGTTGCACCATTCCCATTCCTTGTAAGGTGTTCTTCCATCGGTTTTATTTGATCATTTGATGGTGTGAAACTAAAGAAGAAAGGAGGAGAAAAATTGTAAAAGAGCATTTAAGGTGAAGTGATGGTGGAGTGCAGTGTTGATTCAACAATTATATTAAAAGAGGTGTGTGTTGGGAAGTGTTAAAAAAAAGTGAGCGGAAGGTGAGGATGACGTTGGAATGTAGTATTGAGTCAAAAAATGCATTAAAAGAGGTTTATTGGGAAGTGTATTAAAAAAATGAGAGTTAAAAAAGGAGGTGTTACGTGTTTTTAAAAAAAAGTCAAAAGTGGCTGTTGGTGTCTAGTAAATGAGAAGAGAAATTAAAATAGAAAAAAAGAGGAAAATTGAGATGAGAGAAGAAATTGAAAAAGGAGAAGAAAAATTGGGAAGCAAAAGAGAATTTGAATCACTTGATTTAGTGGTTCATCCGGTTTCACTTTAAGTGAATCGATTTTTAGCCAAACAGCCAGGGATCGTTATTTTGTTCACGCACGGTTTGGGACTATGAAGTTAATTGGTCGGGGACCAAGCTTGCTTAGTAGTGGAAATCAGCTTGTCATACTAAGTCACAAATGGCAGATTTGGCAAGTATAGCTGGGATTGGAAAGCTCAACAACAACAATTACGTCATATCTACAAGGACAAGATCTATGGGAGGTCGTTGATGGCAGTGAGACTGCACCTCCAGAAAATGATGCAGCCATAAAGAAATGACGTGTAAAGGCTGGAAAGGCCATGTACATGGTAAAGACAACCGTTCAAAAGGAGCTGTTGGAGTATATTGGAGAAGCCAAGTCACCCAAAGAGGCTTGGGATTCATTTGTTGCATTTTTTTTGCGAACAAACAATGCATATCTTCAACTTTTGGAGAATGAGCTAGGATTCGTTATTCAAGGTACGATGACAGTAGGCCAATATTTCATGAAAGTGAAACCACCATGTCATGAGATTTCACAGTTGGATCCTGACTCCAAGATTAGTGAGCCAATGGTGAGATAAATTATAATTCGAGGATTCAAACCCGAATATAGTGGTTTCATGACAGCCGTCCATGGTTGGCCGACTCAACCGTCTCTCTTGGAGTTAGAGAGTTTGTTATCAACAAAATATCAAGAGGAAACACTCTTTAGCAATCAGTGGAGAGGTAAGCCAAAGAGAGAAGCTACTTTGTCAGATAGACAAAAGGAGAGAAATTATCAACAAAGGAGAGCTCGTTACAGTCGATATGGATCCAATCGGCAACCTGGAGATTCAAAGCATAAAAAAGTTGAATGCTATAACTATGGCAAGAAAAGCCACTATGCTTGAGATTGTCGCTCAAAGAAGAAGCCGGTGGAAAGCAATTCCGCGACACAGACCAGTTGTTAAGTTGATAGGAGTGAAGATGAGTGGGATGTGCATGCTACCTGTTGTACCATTGAACCGGTTACTCAAATTTTTTTAGAAGAAGAGGTAGCTCTTACGACAAGCGCTGGAGGAATTGACTATAATCACAATTGGATTGTATATTCCGGATGTTCAAACCACATGACAGGAGATGAGGAAAAGTTCTTTTCCATGTCAGAGTATAAAGGTAATCAAGTTGTCGTGACTGCTAATAATACAAAGTTGCCAATCACCCATATCGGCAAAGCTACTTGCATTGCTCGCTTCAACCCTGATGAAGCTCAATTGTAGAATGTCTATCATGTGTCAGGTATGAAGAGAAATCTATTATCTGTGTCATAACTAACGACTTTTGAGATTTATGTTGTATTTGGACTAGAAGATGTGAAAGTCTTCTAAAATATTGAGACATCTGAAGCACTAATCATGTAAGGGCGACAATTAGAATCTATCTACGCGATGTCAGCTGAATCAACATACGTAGAGAAGACTAGATACAGTGAGACTATAGATTTGTGGCATGCGTGATTATGACACGCCGGCTACCACAAACTCAAAGCGATGATGACCAAGTCTATGGTGAAGGGTCTTTTAGAACTAGAAGTGCGGACTGATACAATCTGTGTTGGGTGTCAATTTGGCAAGGCACATCAATTATCGTATTCTGAGTCCAAGTACAGAGCCAAGAATCCCTAGAGTTTGTTCACTCTAACGTGCTTGGTTGAGTGAAGCATTCTTCGATCAGTAGAATGTACTATATGTTGACTTTAATAATGACTTCTCAAGGTATGTGTGGCTATTTTTCTTAAAAGAAAAATTATAAATATTTTTCAAATTTGTGGAATTTCAAGAAAATGTGGAAAGAGAAGTTGGGCATAAGATTCAATGCTTACGCACCGATAATGGTGGAGAATACACGTCCGGGGAATTCACTATTTATCTGAAAAGGCATGGAATTCGACGACAGTTGATCTGCCTGAATACCCCACATGGAGTAACAGAAAAAATGAATCGGCATCTTGGCGAGATATGTCGAAGCATGATGCATGCTAAAAACGTTGCTTGAGGTTTCTCACAATAGTATGGGCTAGATTATGATGAGACATTAAGTCCGGTTGCCAAAATTACAACCGTACGAGTGTTATTGGCCCTTGCAGCAAGCAAGTCATGGACACTATGGTAGATGGATGTAAAGAATGCCTTTCTTCATGGGGTGACTGACCGTGAACTTTAAATGGAGGAGCCTTAAGGGTTCGAATGTCAAGACTGATAAAGCTATGTGTGCAAATTACATAAGGTTTTGTATGGATTGAAGCAGATAACTTGTGCATGATACAGAAAGATAGCTGAATTCTTAGTTCAAAGTGGATATTCAGTTACACCTGCAGATTCAAGCTTGTTTGTAATAGCTCAAAACGGTAAGATATCAATCATACTCATTTATGTAGATGACCTAATCATCACAGGAGATAATGAAAATAAAAATCGTCAGATTAGGGAGAATCTATCAGTACGATTTCAGATGAAGGAGTTCGGGGAGCTCAGGCATTTTCTTGGACTTGAGATTGATCGAGTCAAAGAAGGGTTGTTCTTATGTCAACAAAAATACACAAGAAATCTCTTACAAAAGTATGACATGGATAATTGCAAGCCCATCTCTACACTAGTAGAAGTCAACACTAAACTAAGTGTTGATGGGGAAGATGATTTGGAAGACTCGACCATGTACAGGAAACTAGTAGGTAGTCTGATTTACCTAACAATGACTCGACCTGATATCCGTTATGCAGTTAGCCTGGTAAGCCTCATGTGGAAGCAACTCGTCGTATTTTGCGATATGTGAAGGGAATTGCTGATTTGGCCTCTTATACAGAAAAGGAGAAGCGTGTGAGATATTTGGTTATTGTGATGCTGATTATGCAAGTGACTCAAGCACGAGAAGGTCAACGACTGGATATACATTCAGTCTTGGATCAGGACCAGTCTTTTGGTGTAGCAAGCGACAATTGACAATATCTCTATCAACCACAGAGGCTGAGTACAAATCAGCAGCAACGGCGCCACATGAAAGCACATGGTTGATGCAATTAATGAATGATTTACAACAACCAATGAATTATTCGTTATCACTATATTGTGATAACTTCTCTACCATACGGTTGGCAGAAAACCACGTCTTTCATGCAAAGACCAAACATGTAGAAGTGCACCATCACTTTATTAGAGAAAAAGTCTTGCAAGGAGAAATTATATTGTAACCAGTCAAAATAGATGAACAAGTTGTTGACATGTTCACAAAAGAACTTAGCTTTACCAAGCTTATCAAATACAGAAATGAACTAGGCATGACAAGCAAACTTGGAAAAAGAGTCGATGTTGAGGGGGAGGATTGAAAGTAAACATCGACCGCACTGTCCAACTACTATCCAAGACCATCGACAACGGCCACCATCCAAGACTTTCCCTTAACCATGGCAAGATTGTCAAGGTTGTCTTAAATCCTTCGTGGAAAAACGACGGTGAAAATTCCTATATAAGGGAACCATGCTTCTTGTATTTTGCATCCCAGTTGTAGTGGTTACATAGCAATAGAGTTGTTGTATCCTATCCGTTAATCTTTTCAATAAAGATATTTGCAGTTTCTTTTCCGTAACTTTACATCTTTTTTTTTTCACAGCAACAATGGCTCTATTGGGAAGTCTGGCTTCTGTTAATAGGTTAATTTCCAAACTGGAGTTTGGCTACAGTAACAGAAGAATTGCTGCTCTCCAATACTTCATGTTTTGAAATTTCTTCGATTAGTTTGTCATCGTACTCAGTTGCCCTTTCATTAGAAGAATTCTGTGCATGATTTTTTTTAAGCTTATGGATGACAAGAGATGTCATCTAGTTAGTGGCGTGCTTGTTTAAAACATGGCCCTGTATAGAATTACCCTATATTGTTGAGATGAGACTTGGTTTGAGTTAAGTGGCCATAACTTCCACATGTAATGGAAGTTCATTCTGGAAACAAATTGAAGCATTAACAACAGTTGTGGGGTTGGATGTGGACTCC
Source organism: Telopea speciosissima (assembly GCF_018873765.1). Taxonomy (NCBI): domain Eukaryota; kingdom Viridiplantae; phylum Streptophyta; class Magnoliopsida; order Proteales; family Proteaceae; genus Telopea; species Telopea speciosissima. Next base: position 17,488,121 of record NC_057917.1, read on the forward strand.
AATATGTAAGACTAATGCTGTTGTCTAGTCCCAAGTGCTTCTACCCTTCCCGAGTCCCACATGCCACAGTTAAAGTCCTTGCTTCCCACCCTAAATCCTTTGAAATTTTTGGAGAATGCCCCATGGAGACTAAGGCCCTGTCTGGTTAAAAGTGAAGCAAATCTAAGATGAAAAAAATTCGCAGACTGAAGTTTCAGGGTAACAATGGCTTGACTTTTGTCTTGTAAATGTGAAGATGCTTTTCATATGCCTCAGCACCATTCTTAAAGCAGCATAAGGAGACTCTAACAAGAATGGCACATAACTACTTTTTTGTTTTTTTTTGTTTTGGAGAAGGGGGTGGGGGATGAGTCCTTGACACTAATTGGTCAGCAATAGGCTAACTTTGATACTAAAAAGCCTGCCACTATACCACCATACCAGAGAAAATAGGTTAGTCCCACACTTTAATGATTTGATACCCCTGAAGGATGCCAAGAGAATGCTGGAACCATCAAATTCAGACTCAAATCAGTTCCATCCTTCTCTCACATCCACTCCGAAAATGTTTGATATTTGTCTGTCATCCATGTCTGACCTATGTAATGTAATGCTCACATATTCTTACCAAATCACTGCCTCTGAGAAAACCGATGGCCTGTTGCCCAGGCTTATTCCCATGTTAAAAGCTTCCCTTGCAAATCGCATGCCTATTAACCACAGAAAATCAGAACAATTCATTTTTTTTTTTACTAGTGATACAACTGCAGGAAAAAAAAGAAGAGTCTACAATCGTAACTAATGTTTGTGAATGTCGAATTCACCTAAGTTGCTTATTGCCGCTAACTGCATGGTTGCAGGAATAGAATTCTTAGTCCCTACAAAAATCTGGAGGCTTTGGAGAATCACTTCACATGTTCATGTTTGCATACTTGATGAATACTCAAAGACATCTCCAAAACTGGTCGACTGAGATGGCTTCTCATTCAATAGCCATAAAGTTGAAGAGAATGCAAAGGTGGTGATAGGCCGCTCATTACTCTATTCCAGTTATTTGAATGTTGAAGGGAACAGACTTTACAATCAACCTCAGTAAGATACCCATTGTCTGCACTTTGTACTCAGGGTTTTAAGGCATTTCCCTCTGTAGAACATAGAGTTTTAAACAATACCTTGATAATATTTATATTTATATATAATTTCAAATAGAAGAAGATATAAATAAAAATCTTCAAATAAATAAGGTAATATTTGGTTATAGAAAAACAGTACCTACCGCACCAACAAATATATATTACCCTCGACCTTCCCCTCTTGACTTACAATATGAAAATGAGGAAACACATTGGGAATTCTAGGGACAAGCTATAATAGAATGGAATCTTATGCCTTATGGTTTAAAAAAATACCCCTTCTGAATTTCAAAATATTATGAATCAAATATTTAATCTATATTCTGAATTTATGATAGTCTATATAGATGATGTTCTTGTTTACTCAAATTCTATTGAACAACATTGGAAGCTTTTAAATATCTTTTTAAAGGTTCTTAAGCATTCAAGATCAGTTGCTTCAGCAAAAAGGTAAAGCTTTTCCAAACTTGGATACGATTCTTAGGACATTATATTTCCTTTGGATCAATATTACCAATAGGAAGAGCGATTCAATTTGCTTATAAATTCCCTGACCAAATCAGTGATAAAAATCAATTACAAAGATTTCTTGGAAGTCTCAACTATATATCAGAATTCATCTTGGTCAGCAGAAACAGTTATAGTTTGTTCACATGTTTTTATAGCATAATCAGTATGGAATTCAAAAGTTCCTTTAGTATATATATCGGCTTCAATGACTTTAGGAAATTTTCCACTTAATATATGTTTTTCTAAATTTTAAAATATTATTTCTTCAGAATTATGAACCATCAGATTGGAAGATTGGGGCTTCATTGACTTTAGGAATTTTTCCACTTGCTATATATATATATATTGGATATTTCTTGCTAAGTATTTAGCTGATTTCTCAATCCTCCTACACCCCTAGCTAGCGCTGGGGTTGTGTATCAGCCTTTGTGAAAGATGGAAAATGGTAACAGGAAAAAGATAAAATGTGTGGCAGCCATTGTCTAGAGCAGTTTAGTGACCTGGGTGAAGCCACCAAGCAGCCAAATGGATTGGTGGCAAAAATACAGACGGTGTCGATGAGGTCCCATGTTATCTTTTATTCAGAGTCTGAAAAGAAACAAAGACTGAAGACTTGCAGAGAAATTTAGTAACCATAATAAATACACACACAACAGAAAGAGAGAGAGAGAGAGAGAGAGAGGTACATGACAATGTTAGAAAGGTAGGGAACATACTCAACTTATCGCAATTTTGGGTGCTGATATTAAAATTTTAACCCTGAACTGCAAATAAAACAAATCCCCCTTTACAAAATATCCATGTATTCATCCCTCCTCTAAGCACCCACATGATGAAACACGGCAAATACTTTCCACCAGTCATGCCACTTAATTTTCCCTTTTGGGTTGGGGTGGGGGGGGGGGTGAGAGGAAGGGGCATCAGATGCTTAGTGCTAGTAAGTTGTTCTAGGGAAATCTATCAGGAAAATCTGAAAAACAAATAAATCAACGAATATCAAAATTCACATCATTATCATTATCATCTTTGCTAGCATTGCAATATATTAGTATACCCAGTAATGAACAACAAAATGCCACACATTGCTTCTCAAAATCTTTTCCTGCCAGTACTTGAAAGAGAAAAAAGAAACCTTTGATACGGTCTTTCCAGCTCCATGCCTTTTACAATTCTATGCATACAAAATTGTAAACTGACATTGTAACACTCATGCAAAATTGTGATGTAATAACAACCTATGTAAGTACAAAAACTAAATGTCTTACTGATTCCATGGTTTCAGTCCTATAAACACTACATTATGTTTTTAATTTTGTTCGGAGAGAGGGGGGGGGGGGGGTGCTGAACACTGCATAATTACAATTCGAAAAGAGCATAGGCAATTTGTACATGAAGCACAGTTGAGACGTGCAATAGATCCTAACCTCTAGGAACCCAATGGTGGTTGGTCATAAGTTCATCAGTTCCAGTGCTGTCTGCACCATTACAAATAGGAATAAATTGTTTGAAGAATCAGAATTTTTGAAGAAGATGGCACCCAATAAGCAAAAGAACTTAACCTGAACATTGCTTTTACTGAACTTCCATAGCGAATCCTCCACTTTAAAGAACCATGATTCTCATCATCTTAGTACACTATATTACTTGCAGTAAATAGCTTGGTCAATTTGTGGGGGAATTTGCTTGATTTCAGTTCCAAGTTCTTGCTCAATCCTATATCTGTCAACAAACCACAGAAGATGCAGTTAAAAAAATTGGTACATCAGCCTTGGAAATAAATTCACAGAATAGCTTGTTTTGTGTGGAACTACACTTACAGGTTAAACCGGTCCTCATATGTGATTAAACTAATAGCCAGGCCAAGGTGGCCAAACCTTCCAGATCGACCCACCTGTAAGAAAATGTTTCAGGAAAGAGGGAAAAGCTCACTTCACATTCAAGCTGAAATAGAACAACTGAATCAAAGGGATATATACACATACTCTGTGCAAGTATGTTTCAGAATTCTTTGGGAAATCAAAGTTGATGACGACATTAACTGCCTGGATATCAATACCCCGAGTGAATAGATCTGTCCAACAGAAAGTAAAAAGAACCCCAATGAGGGACCTCACATAATAATCGCCAGATTCAAACATAACCCAAAAGAATAAAAAAACCAAAGCCTTGCAAGCTACAAAACTCTACGCCTCTTCAACAGCAAATTTAACAGAAGAGCTTCCAAGAATGTGGTTTTATGCTTAAGTCTAGTAGCATGGATGAGACCTCTCATATTAGAGTTACTAAATGGAATGCTTTCAGTCATCCAAATTATCAAAAGCCTGCCACTTCCAGAAACGGCTTCATAAACAATTAAGGCTATAGTTAAGCCCCACTTCCTCCAAAAAAGAGAGGTCTTGCATCATAAGAAACCCTATGCCTGCCTGTACAATAACATTATATCACCCAAACTGCATAACACCATATGTCAATTGATATAAAGTGCAAGAGAAAATGTCGCAAATGATACCACCTACCTGTCCATCTTGGTCTCTCAAGTTGGGAAAAGTTAAAATACCAGATGCTTGATGAAGCAAACCACTTCATCATAATGTCCTTACCTCTTTATGATACAAAGTACGTACAAACATGCATATTAATTAGGGCATTTTATGTACCACCTACCTTTCCTCTTATGGGCCATTGCTAGTTTCCCCGACTTAATTCGACTTTTTCACCTTCCTTTCCCGTTTGGTCCGTGTGCAGAGAGAGCCATAGCTTCAGAGGGTGCTTGCGCTTTGGAGGTGAAGCCAATGGACAAAGAGAGTGGTTTCAAAATTTAATTATATTTTTAGTTTTGGCTCTCAAATGCAAGGGCCTACAAATCTGCATCTTCAAAGTGATGCAGAGCTGAGGGTGTACTCACGGAAGAAGGCTGCAGCAGCAGCTATGATTTGTCTATTGGGTTGTCTTATATCTTTATTTTTTAGTCTTGTAATGAACCAATGAAACCGGTTGGTTCAGTTGGTCTAGTTTAAGTTGTGGTCCCATATTTTAGTTGAGCTAAGTCTGTTAATTATTATTTAAGTTGGTATAAGGTCAGTTCACATCAGCTTTGACTGATAGTGTCTTGTAGCTCAAGTAAAGGGTCAAGGTTGGAAGTTTCTAATTTTGGGAATTTCCAATTTTTATTCCGTGCAATTCTCTTTTATTGCAATCTGTAAAAGCAACCCAAAGGGGCCATAATAGCCCACGATTTTATTCTCAACTACTGCTGTTATGCATGACAGTTTCTTTTGAGTTTTCTTTGGTGTTTGATCTAAGGAGGAAGGAACTGGTGTTCGATCCAGTTGACTCCTTGAGGTGGGAAGCCCAGGAGGTTGCGTTCTGTTGGTGTTCTTCATCCCAATCAAGTTTTCAAGCCATTAGAAATCCTACTCCTTCAACCGAGCTGCTCTGCTGCTGCCCAGTCTGCTGTTCCATGGCTACTTTCTATTTTTGAGCTAAGTTTCTAATTACATTCCCTCAGCCCCAGCCCAATCTAACCATTGACTTCCTTCACCCTTTTGAGCACACCTTATACGTTCTAAGACCCCCACTCGATCCAAGTACCATCCCCATCTGACCTACGGATTGTCTGTTATTGGATTTCTCTCCAATTCTGCCCCAAACCCAGTTTTCTGGCCAAATATTGAAATTGGTAGAGGGAAAACCTGCTGCTGAGTTGATCTTTGTTTATGCCTTTGAACTACCCACTATTTCAAACCTATTATCCCAGCACCCTAACCTAACCCTAGACCTGTCCCTTAACCCATCCTATCATTCCAGCCCTAATTCATCGAGCTAGACTACCCCCCTGATTTTAGATCCTGTTACGGGACTGATTGAAACCTTCAATTGTGTCCTACATTACAAAGTCCTAAAAAAGGACCAATTTAATACCTGTATTTTTCCAGCAACGCTATTGGAATCATGAACAAGCCATCACTTCCAATGAGTCTCAAGACTTGCAGGGGGTACAACAAAAAGACGGCCATCACTTCCAGGGGAGCATGCAAAGTACAGAAAGCATTTCATCATGTGAGAATAGCTAGAGATGGAGGGAGAGTTTACTGCGAGGATATCTCATCGCTCGGTTGTCAGGACTGATAAGGTGGTACCTCTGGCTTGATTGGTTTTTGATTGAAGATACCTCGGCAGCAAGGACTAAAAAAATCGGTTCGGGTGAATCACCTGATTCGAAATGGAATCAGCGACCCGACCCTGATTTCACCTGATTCTGAAAAAGGTATTCTGACCAAGACTTGACTGATCCCGGCTCCGATTCTAATCCGAATCCATGGAGCCTGATCTGCACCTGGATTCCAAGTTCTCAAACCCTTGCTTGGCAGGAATGCTTCAGCAAAACTGAAAACCACTTAAAAGTGCTGGGGTGTGAGGGTTGAAATGGGGAAAGGAAGAGGTTCTCTCTCTGATCTGGCCATGCTCATCCTCCGCCTGTTGTTATTGGGGCATTAATTCAGGCTTCAGAAAAAACTTACCACAAAATAACTATTTTACCCTGGAGCCTTTCATAAAAATGTAAACTATACATGTACCTATCCTATGAGAACTCTTGAACATTATAGGAAGGGCAATTAAGGAATTGAATCCACTAACACTTCACCAAGCATAATGTACACTATGCGGAACCCTTCAAAATTTCAACACAGGCAAAGTTAGGTCTCAATATATATTATATATCAAACTGACATGTGTAGTGATAATGTACATAGAAGTGTAAATATATGTACTTTGTGAGACTCAATGAGGTCGTAACACAAAATAATGTGCCCAATTTCCCAAGCATTTGCATTCAATTAGACTGAAAATTGAAATAGGAGAAACATGTAGAAAAGAGGATGAAAAGAAACAAAATGGAAGAGCAAACATAAAATGGCAGGGTGACCCTTACCTGAGCAGACAAGATTTCTGCAAGCACCATTACGGAAATCATGGAAAACCCGATTTCTATGAGATTGGAGCATTTTAGCATGGATGTAGAAGCATGAGTAACCCAGCTCAGTGATTTTCTTTGCCAACAACTCCACACGATTCACCGAGTTACAAAAAATTATAGACTGGTTTATTTGGAGCTGTAAACAAGAGACTATTAAAGTTCCTCCAAATTTGCATATCAAAGAACTGATGAACAAATTCAATATAGAATTTAAACCAAACCTTAGAGAAAAGAGTATTGAGACAATGGACTTTCTGTCTTTCCTCTACAAATGCATAGTACTGAGTTATGCCCTTGAGTGTCAGCTCATCCATGAGATTGATGACATAAGGTCTCGGCAGAAACTTCTCTTTGAAAGCCTTGACAGTGACCGGGAATGTAGCAGAAAATAACAAAATTTGACGATTCACAGGGAGAAAAGTGATCAAGTGCTCCACCAAAGGTTGAAACTCTTGAGACAGAAGCTTATCAGCCTGTATGATCATTGATCAAAACCACAATGGACCCCATTTCATGAACATGTCATCTTATATATTTAATCAAAATGCATGCTCAATTTACATTTTGGGTCTTCCACATAAGAGATACCCCGTTCTGAGTCCCTTTAGGTAAACGCCGTAGCTTAGCACTAAAGATAGGAGTTAATCTACAAAATTTCCATCATATCTAATAATTATTTTTTCACTACCAAACTCTCTTCCTCTGGACACCCCCTCAACAAAAAGGAAAAACTCCTCTGGAGTGCGACATAGCGACCACGATTGGAACTCATCACCTTCAAGGAGAGAAATCAGAGAGGGGGGGGGTGGAGATTGGGATCGGTGTTGAGGGGGAAAGGTTGGGCAGCAGGAGAGGGACCAGAGAGTGGGAGAGGAGGAGATCGGAGAGATCTAAGAGGCAGGAAAACAGAGAGGGATGGAAAAGGGTAGAAGAAGCTTGCCCATGTAAATTCAGAGTTTCAATTATTGGTTGAAGTCAAAACCCCCAAACCAAAAAGATTACACCAAGGGAAAGTCAATACAGTGATTGCTCTTGTTCTAATCACCTTGTATCCCTTCCCCTGTTTACTTCCAAGCACCTTTAAGATTCACATTATTTACTGTGTTGCCATTCCCTTCATACACTTGAGAAAAATAACAGAATTCGCAACTACCATTACACATTGAGCTGCTTAGGCACTTGGGTGGGCCCATAGAGATCCTAAACGGGGTTTTCGAACCTGGGATTGCAGCAGCTGTGTTGAAGGAGACTGGATTTGATACTAAATCTGAACTACAGATCTCTTGGTTGTTTCGATTACAATTATTGCAGGCTGTTACTGGATGACCTCTTGATGGATTTGGACTTTCTGCATGCAAGAGAACATACGTTGGAAGAGAATCTCCACAATTTGAAATGTGGCAGGGATGGTCTTACAACTGGGGCTGCTCAGGAGAGATTGGCCATCTTTGGACACAAAAAGCTTGAGGAGGCAAAGGTTCCGTTCTATGTCTTTGAAGTCCTGCTGCTACTTCTGTTTCTAAGAATTGTTGGTGTTTTCTGACTGTAATTTGAGATGGTATCCATTTTGTATAATGATTTTCTTTTCCCCCTAAGAATTTTTTTCCCCCATTTTTCAGAAGAGTAAGATCTTGAAGTACTTAGGGCTTTTGTGGAACCCTTTGTCATGAGTTACAGAAATGGCAGTGGTTATGGCCATCACCCTCGCTAATGGAGTACCACATCAGAATAAAAAGAAGCGGAAAGGCAACAACTGTATTAGTATCAGATGGCAACGGCAGTAACAATCAAGACAAACACTCCCTCTTTCTCTCGCTGTATGTGTCTCTTACTGGCATTTTATATAGGTCCTTGGACTTGGAGCACAATCATTGTTTCTCAAATAAATAGCACAAAGTGGGGCATGGGCAAAGTGGATGTTATTTCTGCCTCCCGGTTACAGATAGCACAACATGGGCAAAGTGGAAAGAATGACCAAAACGGTGGAAACTTGAATCGCCGGTGCTGGAGAAGATGGAGATAGGAGTGGCTGTTGAGCGAGGAGGGATGGAAGAATTCAAAATGGGAGAGTTTGGTCATAGGCAAAGTCAGCATTTTGTAAAATTTAGGAGACATGTGGTCACCAATGCTGATTTGGCATAGTGTCCCATAACTGGAGAGATCCAAAATGGGGTATCTGTAACTTGGGAGGGACCTCAGACGGGGCATCCCTAACTTGGACTACCAAAAAATTAAATTACCCTATATAGTGTCCAATAGTTAAAAGCAGTCCCATGTTTAATCAAACTGTTGCAATATCCGTAAACATTATACTTGCACGTACATCAACATACACATTATTCATTACTACTTTCCCGAGTTTCTCTCACAACTGAAAATTTAGGGACGTTACTCAAGAACAAATTTGACAACTCTCGTAATGCAGATTGATCAGAGGATCTGCTTGTGGTGGGCTTAAAAGAGAGAATAAGAGAAATAGAAAGAGAAGATAAGGGTTGTTCCGGGACTGTGAACATACCCGTGGACAAAAATGAGAGAGGAGAGGAGGGAGAGGACAGAGAAAAGAGAGGCACCAATCTCCACTTAAATTAAACTTTAACTCACGCCATTATCGAATTGTTGGATTTGTCCAGAGGCCAACATAATTTTACAAAGATTCAAAGCAAGAGATAAAAATAAAAACAAAGATTAACCCAATCTCCCAATCACAAACTGCATGGGAGGTTTCCTAAACTGACTATAAAACTAAAAAAATAGAAACCAATCAAAATAGAAACAAATCAAAAAGGAAACTGACCTAAACAGTAATGGATTTATAATATCCAAATCCAGCTCAACTATAAAATTATAATAATATCAAAATAAGGAAATAATCCAAACAGAATCTGGCATGAACAGTAACACATCAACAGTACACCTGCCATGTCTAAACCAGACAAACACAACCCAACCCACAGGAATACTGCAACACTACTGCATCACATGGTAGGGATAATTAGGATAGTGTCTCTATCAAACATAAGTTATTGAATAAAGGGGAATATTCTTGAATAAATGCATACTAAAGTCATGTACTCCTGATTACTGCCTTGTTGACATCACAAATGATGTACGCAATTAGATGCAAAAGAAGGTAGTGATCAACAATGAAAACTCAGTTGGAGATAGAAACAATAGTAGAACTGACTTCACTACGAATGTACACGTATCCTGAATTTCAATCGTAACTGTTAAAGTTGTCTATATATCACCAATTAAAAGCAATTCAATGAAACATTAAATACTAAGACCATAGCAGAAATGATATCCAATTCATGCAATAAAACTTTGAGATTTTCTCCTCTTTTACAGCCATGTGCAATTGTGGGATGGATTTCCTCAATTGAAGAGTGGATTCTCTTCTACATATTGGGTGGATTCCCTACAGCTATCCTTCTTTTTATCCTTCAATTTCTGCTATAGTTTCTCAATAAATAGACAAGATTAAACAATAATGATGAAATGAATAGACAACATTTTAATCATAACTGCTTTCTTTTAACAGATAAAAATCAATAAAGGAAAATGGAGAACCTATTAAGGCATTGCAATAAATATCAACCTTCTGGGATTGGTGTGTGGTTTGTGTGATTACACTTTAATAAAAAATAAAAAATAAAAAAAAAAAGGCACTGGGAAAAATTAAGTAGTAAAATCTAGAGATGGTTACTTTTCGGTTCATGAGTGTGTTGGAAGTGTCAAAATTTGCATCAAGAACCAACATATAACAGAAGAATTGCTCTGATATCATACCTCATCCATGACAAGCATTGAACAGTCTTTCAGTATACAAACCCCCTTCTTCACAAGGTCAAGTATTCTACCTGGGGTTCCCACAAGTAAATGAACTGGCTGATACAAACGCATGATATCATCCTTTAAGCTAGTTCCTCCAGTAGTTACCATCACTTGAATTTTCAAATGCTTCCCGAGCTCTTTGCATACTTGTGAGGTTTGAAGGGCCAACTCCCGAGTAGGGACCAAAATAACCACTAGAATATGGTGCACTAAGAATTAGAACTCATGAGATGATTTGAAGGGGGAAAAAAAGCAGCCAAGGATTTAAGATAGAAAAATATCAGTAAGAATCGTTACATTTTTAGCACACAAATATCGGATTAGTCACAGCAAAAGCTACAGTATTCTACACCTTGACTGCACATCCACAATGCATCACAATAACTAGTGCAAGGTTTCTATCTCTTTGTTTAACTAAAATACTGGATTAATCTGGGGTCCAATTTTCAGGGTTCAAGAATTTGGTTGAGTAGTTATTAAGTGAACAGGACTGATGAGACAACAAAGAACTGAAATAGGTGATAAACAAAAGAAAATAAACACACACACACACACACTGGGGGGGGGGGGGGGTGGGGGGAGCCCACAACATGTCAACATGTGCAGCAAAAACTTGAAGCATTTGAACTCTCTCTCTCTCTAACCATATCCAGAAATTATGATCTACTAAAACCAATTGTCAAATATCAAATATCCTTTTTAGTTTTTCTACAACTAGTGCAGTGATGCATATGATTTCTTCTTGAATAAAACTCCTGGGAAGGGATAAAACAAGTTTAAACTAACCTAAAGCTCTAAGACTCACAAAATTCTTGTTAGTAGAACCATAAAATCCTGTTTGTAATTTGGCCATAATTGACACAGATCATGTCCCAATTGCATGATCTTGGTCCAGTTGGAAAGATGATCATCTGATTCCACCCATGCAAAGCTACTATGCTAAATTTTTAACTTCAACAAATATGAGAGTCAGGAATACAATGTTCGCCTTTTCATCACAAGCTTTACAAATTGTCTATATGATAGGATTTCGGCATTCAAATGCTCGATATTGCTGATTGTTTCCCTTGAGACGCACTTATGTAAGGTTTCATTAACGTTGCCAATATCTTCCATATTGCAGCTTAGTTGGTATCAAAATCTTGTGAAAATATTTCCACATCGTCATCTACTCATGCAGTATGTTTCAGCAGAACTATTCACCATATAGCTACACAAAGCTTAGAAAAATGATTAAAAAACCAACTTTGAATCAATTGGTCTGATACCCACAAAACCCAAGGGAAAATTCAATACATGGTGGGCCATGAATGCTGACATGTGGCTAATCCAAGGGATTCCCTACAAATAGCCAGATCAGCCCTCCATGTGGTCAAGGCAAGCATTCCTTGATGGGGTCATGCGGAGCATTGGTTCCCTGCTGGCAACCACCAAAACACCTTATCATGCTGACCAGAGAAGATGGAAGACAATGCATGTCAAATTCCTCTTTTCACCCTTCTTGAGCATGCAGATTCCAGATCAGTTCTAGAAGTCATTATAAGCCACACTCTTTTCAAGTATAAGTGACATGCATTCACTCCTTCGCCAAGATTGAGTTCTAAACTTCTAATTCACTGGCCCTTCTTTTGCACCAACTTTTGTTTTTTATCCAGCTTTTTTTTACTTAGCAATAAAGCTTTATTAACTGAGAAAACTAAGGGAGGGAATTCCCAACAGGTAAGTGTGTTCTTTTTTACACACAGCTTGCCAGAAGTCACTGTATCAAGATCTCATCATTATATAAGAATATCCAGATATATCAAGATTAGTCTCCAATTTGGACCAAAGCAACAGCAAAAAGCTACAGCTACCCTGATTGAGCCTCTGAAATGCTGCAAAGTTATCACACAGAAAAGAATCATCCTCCAACTACCAAAAGAGAGGGAATCTCAATACAGTTAGCTCCTAGGCCTCATCAGAAACATGGTTCATACAGCTCTAAAAGAATTTCCAATTAACCAGTATGATCCAGGAAGGGCCAGGCCCTCCCTGTATCTTTTTTCTCTTATTATCATCATGAAGGTTAGGCACAGATAAAAAGATGGGAACTAAAATTTTAAAATTTGTACCAGAAAATTTGCAATGTAGGAAACTTTTTACAAAATTTTCAGAATGTCACCTCTTCCATCACAAAATCAGTCCATTTTGTGTTCTCTCTTTTGCTTTACCGTAGCAAGCCTTGGTGCAATGGTTAAGTTGCACTATTGCAACCTGTTGGTTGCAGGTTCAAAACTTGGAAACAGCCTGTCCTGTGAAGCAGGGGGTAAGGCTGCGTACATTGCCCCTCCCAGACCCTGCAGCAACGGGAGCCTCGTGCACTTGGACGCTCTTTAAGTCTATTCAATTATAGAAATTTGTATGTGAATGAAAAACTATACAAAAGTATTCTGACCTGAACGGGGTGAAAGCCATGTGCGCACACACACACAAACTAATTATACAAAATAACCAAACCTATAGAACATCAAATTGAGTTACATAAGATTAGTATCACACAGCGATATGACAAGGAAACTAATGTTATTTAAAGCTCTTGCCAAGAATTAGATCCTAAAATAAAACTAAAAACCTTCTGAACACATACACACTGGAAGAACAGGAAGTAGCCCTATCATAATTGTCACGGTGTCTAGGTGACCCCAAGGTGTAGGGGGGGGGTGGACACAAGGTGACCTAGTTGTCAAGGTGCCTGGGCGCCAAGGCATCACCTAGGCAATGCCTTGACAACTGTTATCGAGAATGTGAGACTCTCGGTATTAGCGCCAGGCACTAACACTGAGAGGAGGGCAATGTGGTCCTGTATTGGTTTATTTAGTTTTGTGGGTATTTTACTGTTATACCCTTTATTATGTTTATTTAATGAAGTTAGAGGGAGGAGACAGAATTAATTCTTCTCTCCCAAAGTTATACCATCGTCTCTCCCTCTTGATTTCTCTGTTTTTCTCTTCTTTTCTTCATATTATTTACATGGTATCAGAGGTTTAGGCACTGTTACAGCTCTCTTTGGTAGTCTACTTCACTTTTCTTAAACCTAATATTGCAGATTGAAGTGTTCGTGGGAAAGTGAAGGTTTGAGGTCTCTTCCAATTTTCGGTTGAAGGAGTGCAGCACCCTATTCTGTTTTTTGGACCTGTTTAGAGACTAATTCATGTCCTAAATTAAGAACTAGGCCTCTCTGTGCGTTTGTGGAAGTGTTTGATGGAGTTTGGTGGAGTGAAGATTGCATTGGAAGCTGAAGATTAAAATCGGCAGCAATTGTCAGGATTTTTTGAGATCGATTTTTTGGACTCTATTTGCTTGACTGAATTTTTTGGAAGTGTGCTGGACCTTTTTCGGAAATTACTTGGCAGCAGTTTTTTGCGTGGATCATCTTCACTTGGAAAAATCGATTTTTTTGTCAAGGTTTTGAGGTTCGATTTTTCCAGATTCTTTATCTCCATTTTTTTGGCATCTTTACTCCATCGAGTTGATTGTGAATAATGGTTGATAATTCAAAGTCTGTAATGACCAAAGTTTTCTCTTCCTCCTCCAATCGTATTATTGAGAAGAAATTGGAGGAGATCACCAACTTTCAACAATGGAAGAAAATTGTTAAGTTGGTTTTGACCGGACGAGATCAACAAGATCACCTATTTAAGAATAAACCTAATGATGACCCATTATAAGATACTATTGATGCTAGAATCTTGGGACAGATGCTGAACTCTATAGAAAATCGAATTGTCGATTTGGTGACCCACATTGATACTGTTAAGGAGTTGTGGGAGTATCTTAATGTTTTGTACTCTGGACAAAACAACCTTTCCCGTATTTATGACTTGTCTCAGGAGTTCTACAGGGTTTATCAAAAGGATCGTCCTTTGACCCAATACTTTGATGATTTTAAGAGGATGTATGAGGAGCTTAATTCCCTACTTCCTATTACGTCTAATGTGGAACAAATGCAAAGTCAAAGGGAGCAACTTGCTGTTATGGGACTTTTGGGAGGACTTGGGAAGGAGTTTAATTCAGTCCGTTCCCAAATTCTTGGTAGCGACAAGGTAGCCACACTATCTGAAACATTTTCCAGGGTTCTATGTGTTTCTCATGAGAATACTACTACTACTGATACATCGGCTTTGGCCTCTTTTCCACCCAACCGTGGGCTGGTAATAGTGATAGTAGCAATAGTGATGGTGGTCGTGGACATGGGGCTGGTTCTAGTAAACCACCTACTTTGGGTACTCAGGGTGCTTCTAATAGTTCGAGTTTGGTGAAGACTTGTCACCATTGTGGTCACCCAGGACATATCCAACGCTTTTGTTTGAAACTTCATGGCAAATCATCTCAGCAACAGTTTGCAATTCTACCACTACTATTGAGTCTGCTCGATTTACCCAATTCCAGATTTCTCAGTCAGCCCAGCCTTCAATCGCCACCTTTGTTCGGACAAGTAATGCCACTGCATGTCTTTCGACTGCTACCTCTCGACCTTGGATCATTGATTCAGGGGCTTCGGGTCATATGATTGGACTCTCAGGTATATTTTCCTCCTTCCAAACATTCTCATCTAGTGTTACTTTAGCTCATGGTTCCTTAGCTAAAGTGACTGATTCTGGCATTGTTCATGTCACACCTTCTCTGCCTTTATCTTTAGTTTTGTATTTACCAAAACCTATAACTGTTTTGTAACCTTTTTCTCGGACTCTTGTGTGTTTCAGGATCTTACTACGAAGAAGATGATTGGTAGAGGTCGTGAGTCCCGGGGGGGGGGGGGGAGTTAGATACTTGAGGAGACTTCATCTATGGCGTGTTCCAGTGTGGCGTCACCCCACCAGATTCATTGTCGTTTGGGTCATCCTTCATTGGAGAGTTTGAAGCTGCTTGATCCTCGTTTTCGGTCACTTTCTAGTTTGAATTGCGAGTCCTGTCAGTTTGGGAAACTTCACTATGTGAGTTAACCACCTAGAGTCAATAAACAGCCTAACCAACCTTTTACTTTAGTTCATTCAGATGTATGGGGTCCTTGTCCTGTCATGTCCAAGTTGGGTTTTCGTTATTTTGTTACCTTTGTTGAGGATTATTCCAGGGTCACCTGGTTTTATTTAATGAAAAGTCGTTCAAAATTATTTTCCATCTTTTGTGTATTTCTGAATGAAGTCAATAATCAGTTTCAGACTCCTTTGCGTAGTCTTCGTAGTGATAATGCTAAGGAGTATTTTTCTGCCCATTTTGCTGATTTTATGGTGCAACGTGGTATTATTCATCAGTCCTCTTGTGCTGACATCCAACAACAAAATGGTGTAGCCGAGAGGAAGAATAGACATTTAATGGAAGTCACTCGATCTCTTTTATCTGAGATGAAATGGCTAAACCTTTTCGAGCAGATGCTGTTTTGACTGCGTGTTACCTCATTAACCGCATGACGTCTTCTGTTTTACGTGGTGGTATTCCCTTTTCTTTGTTATTTCCTTCTATGCCATTGTCTGTTTTACCACCATGGGTGTTTGGTAGTGTTTGCTTTCTTCGGGATCATCATCCTGGTGTTTCAAAGTTGGATCCCAAAGCTCTTAAGTGTAAGTTTGTTGGTTATTCCCGCACTCAAAAGGGTTATCGTTGTTATTCTTGAGTTGCAAAAATACTTTGTTACAGCTGATGTTTCCTTCTTTGAATCCACCCCATATGATGGTTCTTCTTTTACTGTGTCTGAGTTGGATGATGATCTTCCCGTTTCTATTGTTCAGTCCATTGTTAAACCTGTTCCACAGGTTGCCTCATCACCAACACCTCCTCCTATTGCCTTTACACGTCACCAATGGAAAGTATGGGCTCCCCCCGCTTCAGTTGCCTTTGCTCCATCTACTTCTTCGCCAACAGATCCTGCAATATGTATTTCTTCTCCCTTGGAACCTTCTTCTGATCTTGATATTCCTATTGCTCTTCGTAAAGGTGTTCGGAGTTGTACCCAACACCCCATTTCTAACTTTGTGTCCTATGTTTGTCTTCCACCTTCCATTCATGTTTGACTACTAATGAAAATCATCCTATTCCTAAGTCTGTTGCAGAGGCATTATCTCATCCTGGTTGGAGGGCTGCTATGAATGAGGAATTGTTGGCGTTGGAAGAAAATCAGACTTGGGATCTTGTTCCCTTACCCTCTGGTAAATCTGCCATTGGTTGTCGTTGGGTGTATGTGGTAAAAGTGAACCCTGAAGGGTCCTTGGCTCGTTTGAAGGCCGGTCTTGTGGCAAAGGGCTACGTCCAGGTACATGGTGTAGATTACCTGGATACTTTTCTCCTTTGGCAAAGCTTACTTCTGTCCGTATTTTGATTTCCCTTGCTGCCACTTATCATTGGCCGTTGTATCAGTCAGATGTTAAGAATGCTTTCTTACATGGAGATCTTAATGAGGAGGTTTATATGGAGCAACCTCCTAGGTTTGTTGCTTAGGGGGAGTCTGGTCTGGTGTGCAAGCAGAAGAAGTCATTATATGGTTTGAAACAGTCCCCTCGGGCTTGGTTTGGCAGGTTTACTGCGGTTGTGTTAGTTTTGGACTGAAACGGTGTGCTAGTGATCATTTTGTGTTTTTCCGTTGGTCTGGTGCAGGAAAAATATTTCTTGTGGTTTATGTAGATGATATAGTTATTACAGGAGATGATGTTTCTGCAATTGAAAGTTTGAAGGTACATTTGCAGCAAAAGTTTCAAACCAAGGATTTGGGAAAATTGAAGTATTTCTTGGGTGTGGAAGTAGCTCAGTCAAAGAAAGGATTTTCGCTTTCACAGCGAAAATATGTTATTGACCTTCTTTCAGAGATAGGGATGTTGGGTTCTAAACCTCTAGATACTCCCATGGATCATGGAAGAAGAACTCGCGCGATCTTGAAGAGTTTCTCGGTTTTTCAAGACCTCGAGACGAGATGTCAGGCGATACAAAAAATTACCCCATCTCGGCCGAGATCTTATGGTTTTGGTCATCTCGGTGGGAAATCTTGATATACAGACACCTTTTTATGCCAGAAACTAAGACAAATACTTATTTTTGCCTAATATCATTTAAGTAAATGATTCATTTACTTAAGATATTATTCATAAATAAGCATATACCCCCCCCCCCCCCATTTGAATCCAATAAAAATAGTTAAAAAATAAAATTCCAAAAGGATAAAAGGTCAACCCCCCAGTTCAAGTTGGATTTGTTTGAAAGCTTTCCAACAAATCCAAGAATACTTAAATCTAATTTATATTGAAAAAGTTATGTACCAGTCAAACTTAATTTGGTGTGCAAACGCTGCCAAAATCACTCTGAATGAAAATAATTTTTTGGACATCAAAACAAATGAACATTTTACCGCACTTTTGGTTTTTAGCAATGTTTTACCTATCGCCGAAAATCAAGTTTTTGTTCTTGAACTGGGGGGTTGACTTTTTATACTTTTGGAATTTTTTTTTTTTTAAACTATTTTTATTGGATTCAAATAGGGTGGTATTTGCTTATTTATGATAATATCTCAAGTAAATGAAATACTATTTCATTTACTTAAATGATATTAGGCATAAATAAATATCTGTTCTGGTTTCTGGCATGAGTATGTGTCTGTCCTAGTTTCCCACTAAGTGAAACTCCTATTTGGACTTTGATTTTTCAAACTATAATAGTGCCATTGTGTTTAAATGGCCCAAAATAGGTTGTGTACCAACTTTCATGACCAAACTAGGTCTAAAACCCACTGAAACCAGCCATCGAGTTGAAAAAAAAAATACCTCAACTCGTCGAGATCTCAGCCCGACTCGCTATTTTGGCTGGTCGAAACCTGTACTCGAGACGAGTTCTTCTATGCCATGGATCCTAATTTGAAACTTACTGCTGATGACATAGTTGTCAAGGCGTCGCCAAGGTGTCTAGGCGCCTTGGTCGACTTGGGCGCCTTGGACGCCTTGTTCGCCTAGTTGGTGTCGCCTTAAACTTTGGCCCTCTCCACTGCCTTGGGTTGCCTAACCGCCGTGACAACTATGGCTAATGATGGTGATGTCTTGCCTAATCCTGAGAAGTATCGGAGGCTAGTTGGGAAGTTAAATTATCTGACAGTGACTTTGCCTGATATTGCCTTTCCTGTGAGTGTAGTGAGTCAGTTTTTATCTGCTCCTCAGACTGTTATGCATATCTTGTGTTACCTTAAAAAGGCTCTTGGACGTGGTCTTCTCTATAGTGATCATGGCCATGGGCAGATAGAGGGTTTTTCGGATGCTGATTGAATAGGATCTCCGGTTGACAGAAGGTCTACTAAACGTTATTGTGTGTTTGTTGGAGGGAACTTGGTGTCCTGGAAGAGCAAGAAACAGACAATAGTTGCTCGTTCCAGTGCAAAGTTAGAGTATAGGGCTATGGCACATCCTACCTGTGAATTAATGTGGGTAAAACAGTTATTGGCTGAGCTTGGCTTTGTTGTTGATTCTCCGATGCCACTATGGTGTGACAATCAAGCTGCTCTCCATATTGCTTCAAAGCCAGTGTTTCATGAAAGAACGAAACACATTGAGGTTGACTGTCATTTTGTTCGAGAGAAGTTGCAACAAGGGCTGATTTCTCCTTGTCATGTTCGTACAGGAGAGCCACTTGCAGATGTATTTACCAAGTCTTTGGGGAGTGCAAGAATGGATTATATTTGTAACAAGCTGGGCATGATTAACATCTATGCTCCAGCTTGAGGGGGAGTGTTATCGAGAATGTGAGACTCTCTGTATTAGCGCCTGCCTCTAATACCAAGAGGAGAAAGGAGTAAGGAAGGCAATTTGGTCCTGTATTGGTTTATTTAGTTTTGTGGGTATTTTACTGTTATACCCTTTATTATGTTTATTTAATGAAGTTGGAGGGAGGAGACAGACTTAATTCTTTTCTCCCAAAGTTACACCATCGTCTCTCTCTCTCTCTCTCTCTTGATTTTCTTTTTTTTCCTCTGTTTTTCTCTTCTTTTCTTCATATTATTTACAACTATGGAGCCCTATAATCAAGTATGACACCATAGACGCCCATGACTTCCCACTTCCCAGTAGTTCACTAAATTAGATGCCGAGAAACGATGAATCATGGAGCAACCTGAATAAAGAATACCAAAAGTAACAAAGAGGTGCAGCAGAAATGAAGTGATATTAATGTAGTGCTAATCCTAAACCAGTGAAATCCAGTGGGAGTTCAGTTTGCGACAAGATCACAGGAAAAAAGGACAAACCAGATTTGAAAAGAAAACTCAAAACAGAATAACAATAGGTATGATTTGGCTAATAATCAAGTTGAAGGGTCTGATTTTAGTGTAGAAGAGTTTGAAGTGTGATCAAAATCCAATGGTCAGATTCACACTTATAGAGTAATCCTACTTGGGGAACGATAGCTCAATAACTGCAGAAACGATGGACAGAATGGAGGGTTCAAACCAATGATCAATTAAGGCTCTAACAGTTGAATAACCAGTAATGGAAAGTAGGAACAAAACAGCCAAAACAAATTCAGAAATCTAAAGATTTAACAAATCCTAGTTGCAACAGGATTTCCAGTATTAATTAGAAAGTTCAGATTTTGCAATAGTAGCAAGATTCAGAACTAATAGCAGAACAGAGAATTAAAATAAGAATACATATATCACTTTTAAAATAAGAAATCGGGAGAAATCCAAGTTGAAGTAGGAAACTAGATTTCAATTGGAAAGACAGGATTTTTTTGGGGTGTTGAAATGAAAGCTGAAATAAAAAGATATGATCAGGAATTACCATCTGATTTGCAGGAGGGCTGGAATCACCACCAGCACCCCAACCTTGGAATCACCACAAGGGAGCCTGCTGAATCACCACAGCAGGGAGCCTTCTAAATCACCACAGAACCAAAAGTAAAAAAATCCAACTTCATTACTCAAATTCGAGCACAATGTTGCAGCCCCTTAGAAACTTATATAAAAGACTCAAAAAAACTGAAGGCCTAAACCAATCCTGAACTGATTAGGTAACTTAAACTAGATTGAAAAAAGGGACCAGGAACGGTCTGATTCCTCATTTGATAAGACCGCTGATGCAGTGTAAGGGCAGTCCAAACAGGCGCCTTAAGGACCTACTTGGGTTTGGTTATAATCATCCCAAATCAAGGGCTATTCTGGCCATGTTTAGGCCATGTTCAGGCCCATATTTGGGCTTATGTGATGGTGTATTTACGCCCACAGGTCCATCCAGGTTCTGCCTCAAATAACCATCGAACAGCAGTTTTAAGGAGGAGATTCTTATCAGATTTCGTGGGGCCCAGCTTGGACTATGTGTGGAGGTTTTGTTGAAGTTTTGTTTACTTGCGGTAGAAGACATTTGGAAATATTTTGTGAGCCCAGGGACAGCTTGCGTGAAGGAGAATGGAAGCTGCTGTTGAGATCTTTTAGTTCATTATCTACTTTCTATTTTGATTACCTACAATTTACTTGTAAGTTGTAACTACTAGTTAGTTAAGTAACTTCTAATTTCAGCTTTCAGTTTTAGAAAGTAGGATTTCCTTTTATTGTAATAGTATCTAGAAGTTTCTATCTTTCCCATGCATGGAGAGTTAAATTTTGTATTGGAACATATTAATCCAAGAAGGGAGAGAGCCTCCCCCGATTTGAAGAATGAAGAAAAGTCTTGGTTTTGTAACCATGGCTGAGTGAGTCAGTTCCTGTGAGAGGCAGTGTACGGTGAGAGACCATAGGTGAGAGACCCTTCCTATTCCTTCTTATTCTCCCTCCTTTCTCTTGATCTCGTTTGTTTCTATTTTGTTGTTTTCTGCAAATTTTCAACCATTCGAGAAGCATCCGAAGCTTTATAGCCCTGCTGGAATTTCTGTGGAACACTGAAGGTGACTGATCTGTTGCTGATACATCAAACCCTGGTGAAAGATTGAAGACACGTCCTGCGGCTCCACTGGTTGATGTCCTACTGCAGCAATCTTCAACCACCTGGATTTCTAGATCTGTTGTATTGACTCTGTAATACCAGTCTACATTCCCTCCTTCGATGGTAATTTGAGTTTGATCTACTGGATGGTTTGCCGATAAACAGTGAGTTGCTATTTTGATTCTACTTTCTAATTTTGAGATCCTGTAATAATTCAGAATCTGACCATCAGAATGGATTGATGTTTTGAAGAGTGGTTCAACACCAATAGACCTACCCTTGTTAGGGATATCATTCCCATCAGAATACTTAGTTGCTAACTTTGTAATCACTTACTATTTCTGAGTTTCTCTCATAACTCATGATTCAGCCAATAGAAAAGGCATCCGAGTTCCTGACTTTCTAATTTTGTTACCTGCTATTTTTCTGGCTATTGATTTGTTTCCTGACCAGCCGATAGAACAGAAATTGTTACTGGTTGTTTCTTTGTGGCCAGACTTAATTCCAAGGTACTGTTATAAGAGTACTAAGTGTCAAAACACCTTGCTGTGAGGTGTTAATGTTATGTTCTGTTGCTGAGTTAGATGCTGTGATCTAGTTTAGCCTAGTTAGTGAGTTCTACTGTGAGATTAGTTCTAAATGGTCTAGTTAAGGACTGGTCTTACATTAACTGCTCTTAGAAACTAGACTAACTAGACTAACTAATAAAGTAAATCTCATACTCATCATTCCTATCCATATTTTCGGCCCATTAAATTGGCTTATTATAATAAAAACACATTGGACCAAAGACCCAACATGTATAGAACCCACCCCAAGGCTTATTTCCACTAAAAATAAGTCAACTTTTACTGATTTATCTGCATCAGATATCAAAGAAATATCATTTACTATGCTTCAGCATGGTTCTGTATGAACATTCTCAGGGGGGAGGGGCACGAACCTTGGATGGAATTTTTATTTTGATCAATTTTTTCCAGAGCAGGAATGCAAAATGCAGCGGTCTTCCCTGTTCCATTTTTGGCTCTTGCAAGAATATCACTTCCAGTCAGCGCTATTGGGATACTTTCTTCCTGGATTGGAGAAGGTCTCTCAAAACCCTTTTCATATATGCCCATAAGCAGTTCCCGTTTAAGAAAGTAGTCCTCAAATTCATTTCCTTTGGTAACCGTAACATCCTAAAAATAAGTCAATAAAAAATTTCAATCTGCTAAGTCTCCAAATCCCATAAACTAATGTTTCACATCAAAATGAAAAAAGATTATATATTATCCATCAATCACAACAATATTTTCACAGAAATGCAGTAAAAAACGGAAATTATCCCACAATAGAAATTGAAAGGAGCAAAAGAATAAATTTATGTGAATTATCTCTTTCCAAAGAAAATAAACTAAGCCCTTTTTATCAAGAAATTCTTTCCATTGTCAAAAAAAAGGAAAGGCTAAAGAGACCCCAACATCAACCTAATTACAAGGGTTTGGGATTGGTCTGTGTGTAAGAAAGATCCACCATCCATTGGTGTCAGGTTACCAAAAGTCAGCTAATAAGTTCCACGAGATGCATCATAATTAACCATTATACACATTTTGCACATAAGCAAGCAACCATATGGATCCATTAATTAATTTTACAAAATGGAAATACAACAACAACTAAGCCTTATCCAAAGTAAATGGGTTCGGCTACATGGATCCTTGCCCTCCAATCAGCTCTATTCGAGGTCATACTTGATACAAGGCCCTAAGCTATGCATTACTTTCCTCACCACTTCCCCTAAGGTCATTTTAGGTCTGACCCTGGCTCTTTTAGTTCCTTCAATATGAATCAAATCAGTCCTTTGTACTGGAGCATCCAAAGGCCTCTGTTGAACATGGCCATGCCACCTCAAACAACTTTCTCGTAGCTTATCATGTATCGAAGTTACTCCCAAACCAGCTCTAATATGATCATTGCTTACTTTATCCTTCCTAATTTTGCCACTCATCCATCTCAACATCCTCATCTCCACTACACTGAGTTTATCTATATGATGCTTCTTAACTGCCCAACATTCCGTACCATACATCATAGCCGGTCGGATGACTGTCCTATAAAATTTTCCTTTAAGTTTTCAAGGAATACACCTATCACACAACACTCCTGACACACCTCTCAACTTCATCCATCCTATTTTAATTCTCTATGAAACATCATCCTCTATATCACGTTCTTTATTTATGATTGAGCCAAGATACCTAAAATAATCCATTTGCAAAATCTCCCTCTCATCAATTTTCACCATCTCATTATCTGTCCTATTGTAACCAAAGTTACACACCATATACTCTATATTCATTCTATTTATCTTGAAATCTTTTGATTCCAAGTTGGATCTCCACAACTCTAACTTGGCATTAATCCCTGCTTTTGTCTCATCCACCAAAACAATATCATCAGCAAAAAGCATACACCAAGGAACCTCATCTTGAATGTCTATAGTTACATCCATGATAAACGCAAACAAATAAGAGCTTAAAGCTTATCCTTAATGTAACCCAATTGTAATTGGGAATTCACTACCTTGGCCCCGCACAGTTCTTACACTTGTCACCGCACCATCATACATATCTTTAATATTTACTTGAAACATTTCTCTTCTCTAGTACTAGCCAGATTGACTCTCTAGGGACTCTGTCATAAGCCTTTTCTAGGTCAAAAAAGACCATATGGAGATCCTTCTTACAATCTCTAAATCTTTCCATAAGTCTCCTATTTAGGTAAATAGCTTTCGTCTTGGATCTTCCTAGCATAAAACCAAATTAGTTCTCCATAATAGTAGTTTCTTGTCTCAAGTGGGTTTCAATAACCCTCTCTCATAATTTCATAGTATGACTCATTAGTTTTATGCCTCTATAGTTATTGCTGTTTTGAATATCACCTTTATTTTTGTAAATCGGAACCACGATGCTTCTCCTCCATTCATCTGGCATTTTCCTTGCACTCATAATCTTATTAAACAGTTTGGTTAGCCAAGATAAACCACAAATTCCTAAGTTCTTCCATACTTCAATTGGGATCTCATATGGGCCTTGTGCCTTGCCTACTTTCATCCTCCTTAGAGCTTCTTTTACTTTAAACACCCTAATTCTTCATATGTATCTACAACATGTAGTGTCTTGATGGATAATGCAGCCTTCCAAAACACTATTACTTGAAGTGTCTTCATTTAGTAGGTTGCAAAAATAACCTTCCCATCTCTTCTTAATGTCCTCATCCCTTATTAGTACTTTACCATCTTCACATTTAATACATCTAACATGGTCAAGATCTCTACTCTTCCTTTCCCTCACTTTAACTATCTTATAGATAGTTTTTCCCCTTCTTTTGTGCTCAGATTGTTATAAAGATCTTCATATTTCTTCGCCCTTACTTTTCCCATAATCTTCTTAGCTTCATTTCTAGCAAATTTATACCTTTGTACATCCTCTACATCCTTAGTCCTTTGCCATCTCTTAAAACGAGCCTTCTTAGTCTTAATGGCTGTTTGAACCTCATCATACCACCACCAAGACTCTCTAGAGGAATGATGTTTTCCTTTCAGTTCGCCTAGGACATCTTTAGAAACCTTCTTAATACAAGTAGTCATCTCATTCCACATCGTATTTGTTTCTACCTCAAAGTCCCACATTCCTTGTTTGACCTCTTCATTAGTAAAAGATTTCAAAGTATCTCTTTTAAGCTCCACCACCTTATCCTAGGAAAAATAAGGTCACCTTTCTTACGATTCTGTGTAGTAACGCACATATCAATGACCACTAATCTATGTTGTGTGGTTAGGCATTCCCCTGGTATAACCTTACAGTCCTTACATAACAATCTATCGGACCTTCTAGT
The DNA here is from genome assembly GCF_018873765.1 of Telopea speciosissima. Classification (NCBI taxonomy): domain Eukaryota; kingdom Viridiplantae; phylum Streptophyta; class Magnoliopsida; order Proteales; family Proteaceae; genus Telopea; species Telopea speciosissima. Next base: position 17,513,356 of record NC_057917.1, read on the forward strand.
TAGGAAAAAATATATTTGGTTACTATGAAGCCCAGTTTTAAAGGTAACTAAATGCTCCTCTATCTTGTCAAAGTAAGTGTTTACAATGGATAAGTCACAAGCTACAGAAAAATCTAAAATTGAGATCCCCTCCTCATTCCTCTCTCCGAAGCCATATCCTCCATTTACACCTTCATAGCCTCTACGATCTTTCCCAACATGTCCATTCAGACCACAAATTGAATCTACTGCTTATTCTGATGAATCTACAAATTCCATTACATAACCAATCTGAAAAATCCAAATAAGAAAAAAAAAAGTATAAACTTGAATAATCCAACCCAAATCCCACACCCATATCCCATATCATGCGGCTCATGTTGCATCCAGTATGCCTTCAGCTAAAACACATGGTACATGTATCACAGAGGTGTACAGTACAACTGATGCTCAAGGGGAGGGAAGTTAGCACATATATCACTACTCCTACCATTGTTCAAACTAGGCTTGACAACCTAGAATGTATATTCTGACTAATCATATCCTTGAATACAATACATATAGAATCCCAAAAATAATCAAATCCCTGCCTTCATAAGATCCTATATGTGGTTTCAGCAAGTTGATCAATTGCACTGATGTTTGTTCGAGACAAATGCAACAAGCCATGTTCTGGCATATCTCCCCACAACAATGGAAAGACATCCATACCTCATGACTGAAACATCCTACACAACATCAACATAAGACAGACATCTAGGATGATGTGACCCTGGGAAATACGGTGAACTGCATGAATATGGTCCAAGGGTCCTGTCCATAAGAAGTTTCTAATTCTTGAAAGCAGACCTCTTCCCAACAACCCAAAGGAGAAAAGATAATTCGATTCTGTATAAAACATCAAATTGAGATTCGCCTGTGAATGAACCAGATCTGTCAGTGTTAAGGGTGTCAATCTGGAACCGTAACCGTATACCGAAACCGAAACCGCCCGTGTAAAACCGTACCAAACCGCACCGTTGCAAAAACGGTACGGTACGGTATGGTCAAACGGTATTGACCACGGTACAGTACGGTATTGGTTTTTACGGTCATACCGTCGGTATGTACCAAAACCGTACCGTTTTACCGTAACCGTACCGTTTTCATACCGTATGCATACCGTTTTTGCACCGTATATATACCGTTTTCATATTCATACCGTTTTTTGTACCGTACATATACCATTTTCATACCGTACCAAAACCGTACCGTATATATACCGTTTTCATACCGTACCGAAACCGTACCGTAGCGGTACGGTGGCGGTATTGAAAATAGGGTTCTTAAACGGTACGGTACGGTATCGGTATTGGGTACCTATTTTTGGTACCGTACCGAAACTGTACCGTATTACCGAAACCGTACCGTTTTACAAGCCTAGTCAGTGTGCCCTTCTATCCACTTCTCCCCTATTGATCTTGGATGGATTGCGCAAGCAAGTATAGGAGCTGGATCAGACTTCGCATGTTCCAATGATTCATAGCAGAATGCAAAAGAGAAGCGAAACCATCTGATCAGGATTAATAGGTGAACGGGGCATTGTCGACATTTTGGTGGCTCTATTCCTGTCGGTTCAGTCATCTCGGAGCCAGGCACCTGCTGCTGCGGCTTTCCTTTTGTTGATCAACAGTGATAAGTCTATACTTTCTTTTACTCTGGCCCTACAAAAACGGAATACCTCACCCAGGGATCCCTAAATTTTGATCTCTAACTTGAGGCCTTAAGCCCTGTAGAGACAAACAAATTTCTATTTAATTGAACACAGGCGCCCATATAATCAATTGCACAACAACAAACCTGTATCTCATACCCTAAACATTTTATACCCAGACATAAGAATACTATACTCGTAAAAAGTGGTTCTTTACATCCATTTGACAAATGCTCAATATGTCTCCTCAATAAAATATCCCAGTCATCTGTCTCACTCCCCACCTCACTAAAATGCCCCTTTCCAATTAAACCTTTCACTTCTAAAATACCACACACACCCCCCCCCCCCCCCAACCAAAAAAAAAGGAAAAAAAGAGTTAAAAAATCCCCCTAATCCCCAGAAGGGCGTCCCTCTTCCTAGTAACATGGAAGAGTGATGTCATCTATACCAGCTATCTGTAAGGTACCATCTAGGAAGGCCATGTGCACAGTAATGGTCCGTATCAATCCAACAGTATAAGATGCATGGCACATTACAGAAGTTTGTTAGAAGTCTTGACAACCCATTTGGTGGCATTAAACTGTAGATAATAAATACAGAATAGTGAAAACCCATTACATTTGGCTGGCAAAATTTATGTCTCAAAGGAATCCATGTGTATTTTTCTTTTTTATTTTTAGTTATCAAAGATTATCCAATCAAATGTCATTCCAAAAGATGAAAGAAAATTATTACTTCCACTTCTTTCAATGTCAACAGAGCTTTGATCCTTAAAAAGAATAAAGCCATCTTTGCACACAATCAAGGCTCTGTGAATTTGTATTATTAGTGGAAATGGTATTAAATATAAGGGCTATTTTTTTCCGCAAATTTCTCTCATATTTTATAAATTGTCTACCAAAGCTGATAATGTGTACTTTAAGTCAGTTTCTTATTGGATATGGATTCATATTAATTGGTCATACATCATACAATCTCTCTAACTGATTTAAAAAGAAAAAAGCAGCACTTTTAACTGTTTGAGCCTGGGTTCATCATCCTAATCTTTCAAACGCCATCCTGACAAGGGTTTAAGTATTGGTATTGGGTATCGTATCAGCAGGGTGATTAAAGGAAACGTATCGTATCATATCGGAGAGATGCAAGATATGCATGGATGTGATGTGCTAAGATACATATAAAATACAGTTTTGAAGCATAAAACATTTTATTATGCAATATGTAAATATATATCAGCTTGATGCAAGGATTTGGGTTGTTTTTACCTAATCTAGAGATGCATAATAAAAAAAAGGAGAGAGAGATTTGCAACTTCACTACTTTTTCACCCAAATCTGTTTCAATCCGTGATTTGAACGTTGTAAATCCCTAAACTTGTTGAAATAGAGAAGAACTGAAGATTAAGGTTGTTTTTTATGTTAGTCTTGTTAGATTTTTCCTCCAACTCATATCGAAAAGAAAAACAAGTTTCCAAGGCCTTCGGTTGCTCTCAGTTTCGTATCTCTCTCACACTTTCTGTTTTGCAGGTTTAAAAGGAGGCGTATCGAGTGTATATACCCTGTATCAGACCATACCAATCCTATATTGGTCGATACAATTTGTTGTTGTTTTTTTTTTTTTAATAAGTATGGTATTGAAATCAACCGAAGCCGAAATGAAACAATACAATACTTAACCCTGCATCTTGACCATTTCATGACGTCACAAGTCCAAGTAGAATGTTTGTGGTTTAGTGGGTAGGTGGATGTCAGTGTTAAGAGAGGTATGGGCTCATTTGAAGCTGTGTGCTGATGTCACATCGTACACATAAGATATGGTGGAAGAGTCATTAGTAAACTTGAAGAATCTAACATTCATCAGGGGAAAAAAGCTTCAAACCATAATATTGCAAGTAGCCTGGATATGGGATGGTGAAGAGGTGCCTCACTCACATTGACGTTAATTCATCTAACTTTTTGATATGGAACAGTAAGTCAAGGAAACATGAACAACCTCCGAGAGTTCAGAAATACAATTTTGGCTTTTTATCCCAAAATAAAATATATGCATATCTTTTCTTGTGGCCTTCTCACCTGGTGGAATCATACCACTGCCTTTCTCCATCTGGCTTGGTTTTCCGGATGGATTAGTAGTTACATGCTACCACCTTGGTATGGTGAGGCACTTTCTTTTGGAATCTTGCCGTTCTCCACACATATATGTCCGGATGCGGGAGGATTTGGAGCATAAGCTCACAGAAGATGGGGAGTATTTTGTGGAAAAGGTGATGCTCAGATATTGGGTTTCTTTTAACACACCCGCAACTATAGCTTTTGTGATGCATAGTTGTCACGGTGTCTTGGAGACCCAAGGCGGTGGAGAGGGTCCAAATTTCAGGCGACACCAACTAGGCGACCAAGGCGCCTAGACGCCTTGACAACTATGTTGTGATGCAAATTTTATGAAGAACAAAAGGGTTTTACTTAATACGGACAAGTGTAAGGGACATGCTCACATACTAGTAGTTTGTATTGGGGTTGGAAAAACGAATTTCCAACTTTCTCTTTGAGATGTGAGCAACACACGAAAACGGTATGTGCAAGATCACCCAAAAACACAAAAAAGAAAAACAAGCACATACACAAAGAAGAGGCAAGAGATTTACGTGGTTCGGCAAAACCACCTACATCTATTATGAATCAAAAGAAGAAAAAATAGTATAACCCTTGTGATTTGATACCCAAACCCAAGCCCCATGTACTCCCTTTTCTTATCTCCCATTCACTCTACATACCTTCACCTTGGCTCCTTGCTTGGTCCTCGTACACATGTTGCACCAAAATTGTACCTCTTGGACTCTCACTTGGATTCTCACATCTTGGCTCCTAGCTTGGATCAATACTACTCTCTTTGGTAAACACCTCTATAATTATTATAGGACTCTTTCTCTACATTGTTGTTTTCTCTCTCCTTAGAGACTCCACTTTGCTTAATGCCTCCAACCACTTCCATTCCTTTGAAAGACCCAATCTTGTTGAAGACACCACTCTTCCACTTACTTGGAAGACTTCACCTCTTTGGAAAACTCCACCTCCTCTACTCTCTTGGAAGACTCAACCTTGCAAGCATCCACTCACTCTCTTTCTTCTTCTCATGGTAGAGAAAATCCACTATACACACATCCCCAAGTGATCCTAATGTAAAGCTAGGTTAGGGTAACCTAGCCCCAATTAACCCACAATAAAACACAGCAGTCCACCAGCAATAACCCTAACAGCAGGGTACAAACCAGGTCCGAAAATAGGACTTAGGGTTCAGATCAAACACAACTTTCAGCCACTTAAAAGGAACTGTGAACAGTGCCAAATGCAAGGCCGAGAATACTCAGCAAGCCCTCAAAACAGGGACTGATTTGGATGGCCAGAAACAGTAGGTCACCAAATTAGAGAGTAAGGAATTAGGTATAGAAACCAAACCAGCCGTGGGAATGGATCCAAATTTGGATCGAGTGGAGCTGACAGTGAGGGGACCCCTTGCTGAAAATATGAGCCAATTCTGATGGTTCAGTTGGAAGTTATAAGGGATAATGTAGGAAGAGGTTCAGCTAAGGACTGTTCTACAGTAGGATCGTTATATAACCATATCAATTGGCTAGAACAAAGATAACAGCAACAAAAGCAGACAAAATAAAGACTGAAATAATCAGAAAATAACCAACAATAGATTTCGTAACTCAGAAACTCAAATGGAGCTAGGGAACCAATCAAAGGTAGGTCTTATTGGGTTGAATGAACCTTCAAAATCTCAGCCATAAGTGATGGCTAGATGCCGAGATATCAACAGATCTCAGAATTAGAAGCTTAAGTTCAGATTTAGAAACTCAATGATATAATCAAACCTAACCAGGGGATTGGGGCTCAATTTATCATCGAAGGAAAGATTCATTGAGGGTACTTCAGCCTCCAAATATCATCAACAACTGATGGATTGATCAGGAGATCAGAGAGCTTGAAGTTGCTGCAATAAAACTCAGATGTGCAGGTGTTATATAACAGCAGGCTTGATTTAGGTCTTTGAAGTATACTCTCATAGTGATTAGTTGCAGTCACAGAAAATAGCACAGTAGTGTTGGTCGATTAGGGAAGGGAGGAGAAGAGAAGATAGAAGTAATAGGCAATAGAAGGTTGGGGGATAGATGGATTTAGCTCTCCCAGCAAGGCTCCTTCAGCCCTTAGGATTAGGCTCTCTCAACCAGGCTCCTTCAGCCCTTAGGATTATGCTCTCTCGGCCAGGCTCCTTCAGCCCTTCAAGTCAATCACTCAACTTGAAAAGAAATCACACTTGCAGCAAAGCAAAGTAATATTTTCATTCATCATAATGGTTCTTATGGCTTAAAACAGCCTTACAAACATATAGAAGTAAAAACCTTGACTTTAGAAAAATAGAAACAACCTAACTTCCACCAAACATTGACTTCTTACCACCAAACTCTTACCTAATTTTGAAATAGGAGCCTTCCTATTCCACCAACTCTCCACCTACCACCAATGACCATGACTTTAGAAAATAGAAACAAGACCAACATGACAAGAAACAATAAAAGTTGCCTAGGAAGATGAAAAGGCATAAACTAAAGCCAGCATTTGTGGGGCCATCTTGACAGCTCCAAGGAGTCCATGTTTTGGGTTGGTTAGGTCCAAAGTGAGGTTTAATTCTTGTTAGGCCCAATGGGGAACTTGGGCTGGAATTCTTGCAGGTCTGGACCTTTGGTTGCTGCTGGACCGTGGGCTTGAACTGGGCCTGATCTTGGATCTGGGCTGGACTGCAATTGGGCTGGGTTGGGATTGAACCAGCCGGATGTCCTGCATCAACTCTACCCTTCTTAGAAAAAACTCAACCTCGAGTTTTGTAGAGACAGAGAATAATCTTCATGTGATGAATGCCCAGCTTCAGCCCATAATAAAATTTTGGCATCTCACAAACATAAGGAATGAAGTCTACGAGACGCGGTCCTTTCTCCTCGAAAAACTTAGGTGGAAAGATAAAATCAACATGTTCCACCTTTGAATCAATGTTGGTTTCAAAGGGAATAACCACGGGATCTTCAGAAATTGTCACATCTACTACTTCAAGAGGAAGACCAATTATAGGGTCTTCAATGATGATTGGGGCAAGTTCGGGGCTGACTTGTTCGACCTCGGGTTCACTAACATCATTCTCGACTTTTTCCAGATATTCTTTGATAAGGGACTTCTTCAGTTGAGTCTTCAGTCCATACATGAGCACTAGGGATGTCTTGTTGCTGCTACACAGAAGGTAGTGGCATCACACTTGGTGTTGTGCCATAAATTTGCTCCAAGTCAGTCATTTGAGTCTCCAAAAATTTTACTTATGTACGCACGATGTTCACCTGATGCTAGAGTTGCCACTGCTCGATGACAAATATTAAAACTGACACGGTTTTCATGGTGTCAAGCATTTGTTTCATAGTAGCAGAAATTTCCACAAGGGATTGGGAGTTTTTTCCTTCACCAGCCATAGATCTGAGTTGATGCAAGATATCTGGCTGGTTCAATCCCAGCCCAGTTGCAAGCCCAGCCCAATTGCAGTCCAGCCCAGATCCAAGATCAGGCCCAATTCAAGCCCACAGTCCAGCAGCAACCAAAGGTCCAGACCTGCAAGAATTCCAGCCCAAGTTCCCCATTGGGCCCAGCAATAATTAAACCTCACTTTGGACCCAACCAGCCCAAAACATGGACTCCTTGGAGCTGTCAAGATGGCCCCACAAAGGCTGGCTTTAGTTTATGCCTTTTCATCTTTCTAGGCAATTTTTCTTGTTTCTTGTCATGTTGGTCTTGTTTCTATTTTCTAAAGTCATGGTCATTGGTAGTAGGTGGAGAGTTGGTGGAATAGGAAGGCTCCATTGTCAAAGAGAGGCTCCTATTTCAAAATTAGGTAAGGGTTTGGTGGTAAGAAGTCAATGTTTGGTGGAAGTTAGGTTGTTTCTATTTTCTAAAGTCAAGTTTTTTACTTCTATATATTTGTAAGGTTGTTTTAAGCCATAAGAACCATTATGATGAATGAAAATATTACTTTGCGTTGCTGCAAGTGTGATTTCTTTTCAAGTTGAGTGATTGACTTAAAGGGCTGAAGGAGCCTGGCTGAGAGAGCTTAATCCTAAGGGTTGAAGGAGCCTGGCTGAGAGAGCCTAATCCTAAGGGCTGAATGAGCCTTGCTGGGAGAGCTAAATCCATCCATCCCCCAACCTTCTATCGCCTATTTCTTCTATCTTCTCTTCTCCTCCCTTCCCTAATCGACCAACACTACTGTGCTATTTTCTGTAACTGCAACTAATCACTGTGAGAGTATACTTCAAAGACCTGAATCAAGCCTGCTGTTATATAACACCTGCAGATCTGAGTTTTATTGCAGAAACTTCAAGCTCTCTGATCTCTAGATCAATCCATCAGTTGTTGATGATATTTGGAGGCTGAAGTACCCTTAATGAATCTTTCCTTCGATGATAAATTGAGCCCAATCCCCTGGTCAGGTTTGATTATATCAGTGAGTTTCTAAATCTCAACTTAACCTTCTAATTCTGAGATTTGTTGATATCTTGGCATCTAGCCATCACTTGTGGCTAAGATTTTGAAGGTTCATTCAACCCAATAAGACCTACCTTCGATTGGTTCCCTAGCTCCATTTGAGTTTCTGAGTTACTAAATCTACTGCTGGCTATTTTCTGATTATTTCAGTCTTTATTTTGTCTGCTTCTGTTGCTGTTATCTTTGTTCTAGCCAACTGATATGGTTATATAATGATCCTACTGTAGAACAGTCCTCAGCTGAACCTCTTCCTACATTATTTGGTATCAGAGCTATGTTTGGTGAAGAGGATAACCCCTACTCTCTTGAAGAAATTTTTGCTACTATGAGCCAGATGCTTAACTCCATGCAAGAGATGTCAGCTCATATATTAGCAATAGAGCAGCGACCAAGGTTCTAAGACGCGGGTCTCGGTGGCATCTCGGCCAAGCCAGGAACCGAGTCGAGCTGAGATCTCGGCGAGTTGCTGCATTTTTTTTTTTTTTTGACTTGGACCCCCAACTCGATGGGTTTTACACATATTTTGGGTCTGAAACTTGGTATCCAGCCTATTTCAGGCCATTTAACACAACGGCATGCCCAGATTTGCCAAAAAACAAGTCCAAATATGAGTTTTACTTTGGAATCCTACAAATAGGTGATGATTCTTGGACTGTTGGAGTTGAATCTCACTTCAAACAATGCAATCCACCCAAGATTTGAAAGAAAGAGGAAGAAATTTGAGGGAGAGAGCTGTTTGAGTGTTTTCCCCTTTGTTTAGAGAGCTATGGACAGAGCTATCGAGATTTCCGAGTTCTGTCCATTGCCCTCTTTTAATAAAATGGGCACATGGGTCAAATGGGCAATTAAAATGGGTAAAAAACCATGTTCTAACCCGATACTGAGATCTCACCGAGATATCGAGATCTCGCCGAGATATCGAGATCTCGCCGAGATCTCGGCGGGATATTGAACTTTTAAAAGTAAAAAAAAAAACTGGAAAAAATGTGTACCGAGACAATACCGAGATCTCGCCGAGAGAGTGTAGTTTTAGAATGCGTATGGCATCTCGTCTCGGGATCTCGCGAGTTCTCGAACCATGGCGGCGACAGCCCTCTACTTCTAACCCTCCAATCAACAACATGGAGGCTGGAAGTGAACATCATCCACCAGCCGGATGTCCTGCATCAAGGGAAGCACCAAAATAGAAGGTTAGGCGCTGCAGGCCAAACTAGCCAGCAGACTGGGCTGGAATTGGGATTGAGTCAGGCCCTTGGTGGTGTGATTTTGTCCTCCAAAGCTCAACTGAAGATGAGCCCTTGTTGCAAAGATATGATCACTTGAAGTTGGCTGGGAATCCTGGGCAGGAGAGGAATCGCAGAGTGTACAGATGACCTTCTTACAAATCAGCAAACAGACTTGATTGGATCTTTGGAGTGCCTTCTGGTCCTTCACAAATACAGCAGAAATAGCAACAAAATATTCAGAAGTGAAGGAGGGATCACAGCAGCCTTCGAATGATGTTCTCCAGTAGCAGCAACAGTCACAGGCAGCAGTAGTTCAACAGAGATCGAGCATGGTATAGCTCTCAGCCTGGGTCTCTCACCCCAAGCTATCTCAGCTGCTGAAACAAGGAGGATCTCTCATAATTCGATGGCAAGCTTGGGCCAGAAAATTCTGTTTCTATTACAAGAGGGCTGCCTATTTAATGGAATAGGTCAGCTTACAAAATTAGAAACTTAAGAAATAGTAACTTCTAAAAATAGAAACTAGGCTTTATAGTTCAGCCAACATGTAAGGAACAAAATAAAAAACTAGTAAATATAGTAACTACTAAAAAGAAAGAAACAAAATTAGAAACTACTAGATACCTAGACTTGATAACTAAGGCACTATTACAAAAATAGAAACTAAGTTAATAGCAGCCTCTAATAGAATATTCCAACAACATCCAGCAGCTAATCTTCACACCAGCTGTCCATATCAACCCCCAAAATACTATTCATGTGAACAGTAACTCGGGTACTGTTCATATGAACAGTAACTTCCCTTTTTTTTTAAAAAATTTCTGTCTCGGTCTCTTTTCTTCTGCATGCTTCTCTCTGGGCTGGGGCTGCCTTAGGTGATGCTCCATTGAACCAACAAAAATTTGCCACATCATCAAACCGGGCTGCCTCTCACAGCAGTCGAATCCCGCAACCTTGCTGGGCTGGTTTTGGGGCTTGTTCCTACAGGTACATATGGATTTGTGATCTACATCAGACCCACTCATATTTAGGGGTGTCAATGGGTCGGTTCGGTCCGGTTTCGGTTCGGGCTTTTCGGTTTCGGTGTGGCTTTTAGAGAAACCGAAACCAAACCAATAAGGATTGTTCGGTTTTGGTTTCGGTGCGGTTTGGTTTCATGTCGGTTTCGGTTTATGATAACGGTTTGATATCGGTTTGGCAATAACAGAATAAATCCCAATAAACACTTTGAAAGTAGCAACATAATCTGGATGAAGGATCCTAGATGAATACATGTTAAGGTCTCTTTTCTTAACCCACCCGTCAAAGGTAAGATCTATTTTGATTTACATGAACAAGTCTCTATATATCCGCACTTCTAATATTCAAATTCCTCTTGCTGGACTAGATTGATCACCCAATCCCTCTTTTCTGTTTTCCAATTTTCCCCTACTTCCCATTGTGACTTAACACCTCCTCCCCCTCCCCCCCCCCCCCTTTTTTTCCTTTCCAGACTCCAATAATAAACACACGCACACCCAGGGGGAAAATTGGGGGCAAAAACACCATTTTCAACACAATAGCCACAAAGCGCCTTAGTAGTGTTCGGCGCTTTTGTTGAGCCGATCTCATCCCCCTATACAACAGTACAATTAGAGGTTACAAGTCTCCCCTTCCCCACGGTTTCTCCATGTAAGAAAAAAAGCCAAATTCAGCATAACTCACAAGTTATTTCGGCCAGATGAATCCAATTTCTTCATTCCACTCTACTTAAAACCCCATATGCGATTAAAAGAAAGAAAGAAGAAAAGGAAATAGAGAACCTTGGTCCTTTTAATTAGTTGAGCTTCCATCGAATCAACAGATCCACGAAGATTATCATTCATGACTCTGTAGTTTCAAAATGAAATTCTGCCTACTGAAAGGTTAAAACTGATGCTGCTTGCACCCATAATATTCACAACCCCACATTGGATTTCCTCTGTGTAAAGTGCCTTCTACATTTACATGAAATATACAACTCATCTTTCAAGTCGGATGAAGCTTTGACCTCCAGAGAAGGCCAGGAGAGCAAAACATATCATGAGCCACGAGGGAAGCAACGAGAGAAAAAATGAAGAAAAGCCTGAAGTGAAAAACGAACCTGCCACTGCCAGTTGCCTGAGTGCGGGTGAGAATCGAGAGTCGAGAGCTGGTTGTGCCATTGTTGTTGCCTGAGTGTCGGTGCCGCTGAGAGTCGAGAGTCGAGAGTCCCTTGTTAAGGTCTTGGGTGACAACTGACCACTTACCTCGAGTGCCGCTGAGAGTCTAGTCGAAAAAATGAAAACGAAAGCCTGAAGGCTGAAAGTCTGAAACGGCTGAAAGAGTGAGACTGTGAAAGGGATTTATGGATTAGTCGATTCGGGTTAGGGTACTTAGTTTTTTATTTTTACTAGGGTTTGTGTCGGGTCGGGTCGGTTGCGGTCCGGGTTCGTGGCTACCGATCGGGTTTAACGGTGCACTGCCAGGTTAGACCGAACCGACCCGAAACCGAATGATCTCTAAACACACAGACCGAAGCCGGTCCAATAAGAGTTCGGTCCGGTGTGGTTCGGTATCATCCGGGTCGGGTCGGGCTGGTTTACCAGTTTGGTTTAGGTATTGACACCCCTACTCATATTGCACTTGCACACATGGAATTGGACCCATCATGGCCCAACACCAACAAATTCTCTACCTCTCCATTAGCCCTTCTAGACCATTGAACCGAACCTTCAACCGGTCTAGATAAAAGCCACCAAACCCTACAGTTTGCACACCCATTAATTTCTTAGAGCTCCCTCTATGTTATTAAAAGTTAGAGATCACAAATGGAGTCTGTTTCTACAATCTTCCTTATACCATTTCAAGGTAATCAAGTAGCACAGCATATATGTAAAATGAAGCACCACCATTAAATTTTCTAGCAGTTGTCCAATGTGTAAGATGTCAAATAGTACAATCATGATTTTCTTCAAGATTATCATTCTCGCAAGACACACGCATCAAAGAAAACATACTAACAAATCACCAAGGAATATAGAAGCAGCTTTCAAAAGAAAGAACATTTTGGAGGCCATAAGGAGCCAAACATAACCAAATGGACCACATGTCAAATGCTTTCTCAGACATGGAAATTTTGCTCAACAACAAAAAGTTACAGCACCAACCAACATCCAGTCATCCACATTCTACGTTTGAAGAGATCAAGATCAACTCATATGGAAGTTCCAAAGCAATATCCCTACCAAGAAAATTTACCAAGCAATAACCCTAGGTATAAATGAGTCCAGCAGAATCAAAGCTGTACCTCTGTCTTGTAACGTGTATCAGGAGGCGGAAGTTTCAGTTGAGCCTTCCAATTTTGTGAACTGGGAAGGAAAATATTAAGAAATACAGTAAATATTGACAATTAACCAAGAATCCATTGGCAAAAACAATCAAATAATGCAAATGCTAAAAGGTAATTGCAGAATAACTTGTATGGTTCAACAAAAGTATAATTGTAACAGGCAATCAGAGAGTATCCTTTCTGTGAATGAGAAGAAGTCATAATATTTTATTTTATTTTTTGTTTTTAATCTGCATTTTCACCCGAAGCAACTGAAATTGATTGAGAGAAGACACAAAAACCTGAATTTGGAAAAGCAGTTCGGGAACATGAAGCCTCCCATAAAAATTAACAGATAAGTAAATAGGATATCGTAATAGAAAAGTTAATGAAATTAGTTAAAAGCCCGTCAAAATCCAAAGTATACGACAGCAGGTAACTGTTGTAACTTGAGAGGAAATAGCTCGCACAAACGAACAATGGAAATGCAAACTCTATGGATCAGTAGCCTCGAACAGGGAAAGAAGAAACAAAATCAAATACACACAGGTAGTCGTGAATTCTCAAGAGAGGACTATTTCAGATTATCAAATCAAGAGGGAGATTCAAAATGTAGGAATTCCTTTGTAGGCTTTCTAAACGAAATTCAAAATTAATCCAATAACCTCAAACGACGAAGAACAAACAGATCAAAAGAACAAAGAAGGATAGTGCCTAAGGAAAAACAGGATATCGAAGTACCTTAAGTCGATGCCTTCGGATTGAACCCTTTTTTCTTCCTCCTTCGGATTTATATCGTCGATGGAAGCCGTTTCGGCTTCGGCCTGGTTGCGTCGAGGCCATTGTTGTTGCGAAATATGCTGAAGATTTGAATGCAGAGGATTTCTCTGAACGTAATTCGGTTGAATGTATGGATACCCACGACCATGCATCGTCCCAGGACCAAACCTGCCTCTTGAATTCATGGCGACAGATATCTCAGCTTTGCGATTTCTCGACTATATATCCAACTTCTTCGGATCTGAAAATTTTCTAGGGTTCTATCAGATTATAACTGTAAACAGATAGATTAGAAGAGATGCCACCATGATCTTATTTCTTCGTTTCCTTGGATTTTGCGGTTTGGTCGGGGGTAAGCTCAGAGCCTCAGACCGGGGCGTCGGAAACGACAGTGACATGAAAACCGAGAGGAGGACAGAAATTGATCCTGCCGGTTAAAATTAGTTCCACCAATCGTGTGCCGACGGGTAGCATAATAAATCATTTGGATGGACCGATGGGCCTTCTTTCTTTTGACCTGGCCTTGAATGGTGGGCCTCTGAAGGGCAGCGAACCACTTTTCACTTTTCAGGTGAATTTTAACTTAAACCTTTGCAGGTGTGGTTCGGTTGGGCTTCCTATTTCTAGGATCTGGCAATGGACCTTGTGACCCTTCTTTGGGCTTATCTGTAGCATAGTTAGTAAGTTCGGGAACGGCAGCAATATGGGAACGGATACGTACGGCCGTCAAATGGACTATACGACAATAATACTTTTCCAAAAATTCAATGCAATAAAACGCTACAGCAATAATACATTACGTGTTTAATACGTTTATAATACGATTGCACTGTAAAAATCCAGGAGCAAAAATACGGGCATATATTCACTATGCAATAGACATGTACACCTAAGAAACACAATAATAGCATTTACTAATGTGCCTAAATTTAAGTAACACCTAAACCATATTAAAACAAGGAAGCAGTTACATAAATGGGAGGCAAATTTAAATAATGAAGGTTAGATAATGATGAACCGCAAATCATCCCAACCTATCAGAAGAAACCATGTGTCCTGGAACAGCGAGAGATCACCTGAACACTGACAGCATGAGATCCACTGGGGGGTCAGCCACACTTGGGCGTCATCCCCCTTGGGCCAATGTTGACTTGTACATCTTTCCCCCTCAGGCCTTATCCACTGAAGAGTTGGGACCTCGACAAGGTGCTAGTACGAGCTGGACTACATGACCACCACGTCGCCAACAAGATACACACCACCACGAAGGCTCCGGGCCCTCACCTACCACTTGCATAACCTAGATGGACTCAAGCACCAGGGACCCTATCTACCACATAGAAGGATCTATCCGTCAAGAAGGACAACCCTACTGGGACACTAAGTCTCACGGGAAGACAACCAACCAGGGAGGAGCCCTGCTACTCAGGGACTCTATCCACTCTGTGGTTCACTCTTCCATCTACGAAGAAGACTCCACATCGATGAGGGACTCTCCACTCCGCCATGCACCGCTATAAAAGAGGAGGTATCTCACACCCTCAATCCATCTTGAATAATCTCTATTCATCTGTTTGCTCAGGAGATCTCACTTTGGCATCGGAGAGCCCTAGGCCGGAACCACACCGGTTCTCTCTAGTGACCCCTTGGTTCTTTTGCAGGTGACGGCACTCACAGGACCGCTCGACGATTTCTTGATGCAACAGATTGGCACCGTCTGTGGGAACCGACGCTAGCCATCATATCTACTAGCTCGCTTCCATACTCATACAATGCCGCCACGAAGGAAGACCGTTGCCTCCACCAACCACATAGCAAGAAACGGATCACCCCCTCCAGAGTGCTCTCGGCACAGTGCCAATGACCAAGACCATGTCCCCCCGGAGGAAGAGATCTCACATGATGACCAAGTTGCGGTAGATGAGCCCAACAACGACGATGCAAACGACGTAGTGATAGAGGTGGTACCTGACCCCAATGCACCAGCCACCATGGGTCAGATTAATGACCTGCAGAGACAGATCCTCAATGAATAGCGACTCTTTCAAGACTACCTGAGGCAGCGGGCGATGTCCCACTGCCGTAAAACATCGTCATCACTAAGAGCAGAGCCTGTACTACGACAAGAATCAAACCCTAGGAGGTCTTCTCCCAGGGGTGATAGATCGGGGAGAGTTGTAGGACGAGCAAGTCTTGTACACCAGTAGGGGGATCCATCCTAACATCCCAGAAGAACGGCAGACCTCCTAGTAAGGTCAGAGCGTGGGAGGACACCAACACCCCGGACAAGGGTGCCAAGCCCGGAGAGATCCATCCGGAGGTCCGTGTTCGAAGGTCAACTGGGAGGAAGTCCCATACCACCACGTAGCCGGACCTATAGGGAGGAGAGCCCCTCACCTTCGCACCAGGGTTCGTCACGACGCGACCACTCACCATCCCGCCAACACTCAAGGCGGGAGGGAACTTCAAGGAGAGGACGGGAACAAGGTCACAATGAATGTCCTGTCAGGCATGAAGGACAGACACGAGATGAGGAGCTAGATCGAAGACTGTGCGACCTAGACGAGAAGCTGGAAGGGTTGAAGAAGCAGACCAAGGGCCAGACATATTCCATACCAGGTCAGCATCCGTTCTCCACGGAGATCATGTCCGCCACAATGCCCTCCAGGTTCAGGTTGCCTACCTTTGAGCTCTACAGTGGTACCACCGACCCTAATGACCATATCAACTACTTCAATGGGATGATGACCCTATACGGGGAATCGGACGTCATCTCCTGTCGAGCATTCCCTGCATCCCTCAAGGGTGCAACTACCTCATGGTTCTCCAGGCTACGACCGAGGTCCATAGGTTCGTTCGCGAAGTTGTGTGAACAATTTGTCATCCACTTCCAGAGCAGCGTCAAACAAAATAAGACCACCATCAATCTACTGAACGTGGTACAGAACCCTGGGGAATCTCTCAAGGAATATGTCAGCAGGTTCACCAAAGAGTCCTTGGAAGTTCAAGACTTGGACGACCAGACCCAGCATGCTGCCTTGGCAGGGGGCATTAGGGACCTAGACCTGATCAAGGACCTGGCACGTCACCAGATCAGGACCATGAAGGAGCTCCTGGAGCGGTGTAACAAATTTGCCAACATGGCCAAGGTGCTACAGGCCAGGAAGAAGGTGATCGAGGCCAAGCCGCAAGACAGCAAGAGGTCAGCACCAGATGACCGTAAAGAAAGTAAGAGGTCCAGGACCGAGCGCCGCCAACAGAAGGATGACCGCCCATCTAGGCGGACAGACCGTCGACCAGAGAAGAGTGAAAGAGCAGGCAGCCCTAAGTTCACACCACTGAACATCACCAGGTCCCAGATACTCATGCAGATCCAAGGCCGTGACCTACTCCTTTGGCCACGACCCATGTTAGCGGGACCAGAGAAGCGTAACCCTAACAAGTACTATCTCTTCCACAAGGAGAATGGGCATGATACAGAGGACTGCTACCAACTCAAGAGGGAGATAGAAGGCCTTGTGCAAGAAGTAGGGAGTTTGAATAAGTACATTAAAGGAAGACATGATGGTCGTTCGGGTCAGGGTGATAGGGGTCGTGACCAAGACAGAGAAGGACCCAGAAGAGAAGAAAGGAGAACAGATCGGGACCACCTAGAAGAGAGGACAGATGCATCAGAGCCTAGTGGCACCAAGGGAGCCCCCATTCTCACCATACTAGGAGGACCGGGGCAGGAGTCCACCAGGAAGGCCAAAGCCCATGCCCGGTTTGTGGGAATTATAGAGAAGCCGACCGAGACGGTGATCTCCTTCTCGGATGAAGACCTGGAAGGACTAAGCTTCCCACATGAGGATGTCCTGGTGGTACAGGTGGAGGTAGCCAACTGACCTGTACACATGGTACTGATAGACACAGGGGCATCTGTAGACGTGCTCTCCTTAGACACCTACTGACAGTTCGGGTTCAGAGACGATCAGCTCAAGCCAGAACCTACCTACCTCCATGGATTCTCGAGGGCGACTGCCTCCATCAGAGGCACCATAGAGTTACCAGTCACCTTCGGAGTATACCCTCAACAAGTGATGATCATGGTGAACTTCATGGTTGTCAAGTCCGTGGTGTCATTTAATGGCCTCCTAGGGCGACCATCCCTGATAGCCCTCAGAGGAGTCATATCACCACTCCACCTGAAGATGAAGTTCCCCATCGATAATGGGGTAGGTGAGGTCCGACGAGATCAGAAGAAAGCAAGGGAGTGCTATGCGACCTTTATAAAGAAGAACAATGGCAACACCCGAGGAATGGCACTCTGCCTAGAAAACCTGGTCAGCGACCAGAGAGATGAACTGACAGAGAGGAGAGGTAGACCGGTGGAGGACCTCGTCCCATGGCCACTTAGCAAGGATGACCCCTCCAAGGTTATGCAGATAGGCTCACTATTGAGTGAAGAGTAGAAGAACAACCTTGGGCACCTCCTCCAAGCCAACATAGATGTCTTCGCATAGTCGACCTCTGACATGCCAAGCATACCATGCTCTACCAGGAAGCCCATCCAGCAGAAGAGGCGTAACTTCGCCCTCGACCGATAGGCAACCATCAAAGAAGAGGTAGAGAAATTAAGCCAATCGGGGTTCATCCGAAAAAAGAAGTTCCCCACTTGGCTCGCGAACGTGGTTATGGTACCTAAGCCTAATGGAAAGTGGAGGATGTGCGTCGACTACAAAGACCTGAACAAAGCATGCCCGAAGGATGAGTAACCCCTGCCCAGGATCGACTTGCTGATCAACGCTACCGCCACTATGAGATGTTGAGCTTCATGGATGCCTACTCAGGGTACGACCAGATCCTCATGCATGAGGATGATGAGCCCTACACGGCATTTCGGATGGACCAGGAGAACTATTGCTACCGTGTCATGCCGTTCAGGCTAAAGAATGCAAGGGCCACTTACCAGAGGATGGTCAACAAGATGTTCGAGGAACAAATTGGACGCAACATGGAGGTGTACGTGGATGACATGCTCATGAAAAGCATCCAAGCCCACCAGTACCTCACCGACCTAGAGGAAGCCTTCACAGTACTAAGAAGGAATCAAATTAAGCTGAACCCCGCAAAGTGCACCTTCGGGGTAACCTCAAGAAAATTCTTGGGGTTCATGGTCTTAGTATGAGGAATAGAAGCCAACCCATCCAAGATCAAGGCCATCCAGGAGATGGCACCTCCTCGGACAGTCAGAGAGGTGCAGAGACTGAATAGAAGGGTTGCAGCCCTTTTGAGGTTCGTGTCACAGTCGGGCGATAAGTGCTTGCCGTTCTTCAAGACATTGAAGAGCCTCAGAAGTCCAAAGGACTTCACATGGACAGAGGAGTGCGAGAAGGCGTTCGAACAACTGAAGGAGTACCTAGAGAGCCCGCCACTACTAGGGCGACCAGAACCCAACGACGACCTACAGGTCTACCTAGCCGGCACCCCGATCATCATAAGCGCAGTACTCCTAAAAGAGGAAGGCAAGGTCTAGAGACCTATCTACTATGTCAATCATATTCTGATTGACGCAGAGGCCAGGTACACCAGGATCAAGAAGGTAGCCTACGCACTAGTGGTAGCAGCCAGGAAGCTATGGCCATACTTCCAAGCCCATACCGTCAGGGTCCTCACTGACTTACCTCTGCAGAAGGTGCTACATAAGCCAAACGTCTCTAGGCGACTGGTGGCCTGGGCGGTAGAGCTAAGTGAACATGACATCAGGTTCCAATCCCGGATAGCCATCAAAGGTCAAGCTCTGGCAGACTTCATCGCCGAGTGCACCCTATCTAAGATTGAACCAGAGGAAGAGGAACCAGAGGAATAGGACCGCGGATCATGGACAATGTTCATGGATGGTTCGAGTAATGCAACAGGAAGTGGGGCAGGCCTCATACTCACTAGCCCCGAGGGATTCTAGATCCAGTATGTACTTCGATTCACCTTCCCGGCATCCAACAATGAAGCAGAGTATGAAGCACTACTGGCTGGGCTCCGGGTGGCCAAGGCCATCCAAGTAACATACCTATCCATCCGAAGTGACACCCAGCTCGTAGTGAATCAGGTGAATGGAGAACATGAGGCAAAGGACGAGCGAATGGCGGCATACCTAGCACATGCCCGATCATTGATCGAGGGGTTCATGAAGTTCGAGATGGTTTGTGTTCCCAGGATCGAAAACATAGCTGCTGATGCTCTATCCAGGCTAGCCAATGATGAATTTCAGAACCTGGCAGGGGCAGTGTACATTGAAGTACTATATGAACCAACATACCAAGAGAAACAGGTCAATGCCATCGAAGAAGGGCCCAGCTGGATGGACCCTATACTCAACTACTTACAGAACAATGTCTTACCAGAAGACAAGATCGAGGCAAGAAAAATAAGGATGAGAGCTGCAAAGTATACCGTCTTGGATGGGGTGCTATACAAGCGGGGTGTCACAGCACCACTACTCCGGTGCCTGGGACCTAAGGGAGCCGAGTACGCCCTGGTAGAAGTCCACGAGGGGATATACGATAGCCACATGGGAGGATGAGCCCTAGCCTACAAGGTCCTCTGCCAGGGACTCTATTGGCCACGAATGCAAGAGGAGGCCATACAGTATATCAGGAAGTGCGAGCAGTGTCAGTTATTCCCCCCAGTACCCCATCTACCCGCCACCAAACTGACATCAATCCTCAACCCCATACCCTTTGCCATGTGGGGGATGGATATCCTAGGCGACTTCACGGCAGCATCAGGAAACAGGAAGTACCTGGTCGTTACCATTGACTACTTCACCAAGTGGGTCGAGGCTAAGCCCTTGGCCAAGATAACGGAGAGTGAAATGGAGAAATTCGTCCGCGACGAAGTCATCTATAGATTCAATGTGCCACAAATCCTAGTATCGGACAACGGCAAATACTTTGATAACCCCAAGTTCAGGGCATTCTGTCAGAGCTATAACATTGACTATCGGCTTGTCTCGGTAGCTTACCCACAGGCCAATGGTTAAGTGGAGGTGACCAACAGAACATTACTAGAAGGGGTCAAGAAGAGGCTAGAGGGCGCTAAGGGGAAGTGGGTCGAGGAACTACCAAGTGTACTGTGGGTATACCGAACCACTGTCAGGATACCCACAGGGGAGAGGCCATTCCGCCTGGCATATGGCAAGAGGCACTGGCACCAGTCAAAGTCATTGCTATGTCCCATTGAGTCCTACACTTCAACGAGCGCACCTACGTTGATGGATTACGGGTGAACCTAGACTTCATCGATGAAGTCCGAGAGAAAACACTCCTAAGGAATGTAGCCTACCAGCAACAAACCACCAAATACTACAACACCAGGGTAAGAGAGAGGTTGTTCCACCAGGGAGACCTAGTCCTGAGAAGGGCCAGTGCTTCCCAACCAAGGAAAGAAGGAAAGCTATCAGCCAACTGGGAAGGACCATACATAGTCTCCAAGCAGATACGTCTAAGGACCTACCGCTTGAAGACTCAAGGGGGCAAGAAGGTAGAGCGCACTTGGAACTCAGAACACCTAAAGAAGTACTACCAGTAAGAGAAACACTAGCAGCAGTAGAAGTAGCAGAGTCACTAGTCAGCCAAGTAGCAATTGCAGAGTCGCCAGTCAGTCATGATACACAGTAGATTTGGATTTTTAAGAGTTATTTGAAAATTTTATTTGAAATTTATATTGGGAAATTGGGAGACACTTATCTACTCCTGCTTGTTGGCCGACTACCATTAAGGTCCAATGACCACCGAGGCGTAAGACCACCCAGGTCCGATGACCGCTAAGGCCCGTAGGCCACTAAGGAGTAATGCCACCAAGGTCCGCTGACCACCAAGGCGTAATACCATCGAGGTCCACTGACCACCAAGGCGTAAGGCCACCAAGGTCTACTGACCACCAAGGCATAACGCCACCCAAGACCGTTGACTACCAAGGCCCGTAGGCCACCACAGCATAAGGCCACCCAGGCCTAACGACCATCAAGGTCTGACAACCAATACAGCAGGAGGCCTCCTGTATCCCTCGACTGCTAAGGACCGAAGACCATCAAGATCCTACGTAGTAAGAAGGCAAGTAGAAGGAAAACAAATCTACTACAAGTGACGGATCAAGTACAGCCAAGTTCAATATCTCAAAGGTTCGCTGTTCACAAATACATATAAAATCATGGGGCGTCGACAGTAGGAGTCTCGTCAGACCCTGTGGGGGACATCATGTCATCCTCAGGAGGATGAGCCACACTCTCCCCCGGGCATGACCACGCCCTACTCATGCAAGGCCACGGACTACTCAGGAAAGATTGCACTCGCTCCAGGCACAGCAGCATCATCCCCAGTGGGAGCGTGAGTCATCGCAGACAACACTGGGTAAACTCAGAGAATCTAGAGAAATCATAGCCAGGGGTCTCCTTCAAAACAAGAGTCGCCAAATCACGGACACCCCCCTCATATACGTCCTGGGTACTCTCGTGGAACAAGTCTATCATCGCCCGAGACCCTCGAAACTCAGCCACAGCTCGCTCCCCAGCCACTGATAGCTCAACCTCACGACTCTCCCTCAACTCAAGGACCTCCTCCTCCAGGGCACGGACTCTAGTCGAACTCTCGGCCACCGCAGCAGACGCCACTCGGAGCTCCTTGGACACCACCACGAGCTTCCCAAACACCTCAGCCCTCTCGCGGGCAGCAGTATGCCCCTGAATCTCCCTCTCTACGTTCTACAGTGCACGCTTTATCTAGATCTCACAGAAGGCATAACCCTCCAGTCGAAGCACCGCCTCAGTAACTCAGTAACATGGTGCTGGACCTATCACCAACATAGCAGACAGTGAACACCCCAAGTACAAGAGTGGCAATGATGTAAAGAGAATGAGAAGAATAACTCATAGAGGCCATGTCATGATAGAGGGTCTGTGCCAAACACGCGTCACTAAGCCCCTATAGGGCTAAACTCACAGCAGGGAGCCTACCCTTATCCGACCACTTCCAGGGTACGCCCTACCCAGACAGTGTCGCACCCTCCTCAAGGTCCAAGGAAAGCACCATCGACGAAGCGACTGGCGGATCGATAGCTGTGCCGACCGAAGAACTCTCCCCCTTCCCCTTAGAGGGGGATAGAGTAGAAGGCCCTGGGGGAGCAACAGTGGGAAGCAGAGCAGGAGGTCCTGAAGCAGCAACGATCGAAGAAGGAGAGCGTGGAAAAATGACACGTACGCCGGACCTCATCACACTGGAAGAGTCCGGACCACCCCTCCGCTTGGTCCCAGCGATCGCCAGAGAAGAAGAAGCAGGGACCGGGTGAACGTCGACACCAGCAGCTCCAGAACCAGAACCACTCTCAGGAGGAACGATCGAAGAGCCCTTCCTCCGCATGCGGGACCGATAAACATCAAGGTCCGACCGTATACTCACTATATAACAACATCAAACCAAGACTACAGGACAAGTCAAACCACTGACAAATTAGAAGATAAACGTGGATGCAAGCAAAAAAGGAAAAATCTTACCAGGACTCAACTTCCAGAGGCACAAGAAGGCTTCGAAATCCAACTGATGGACGTCAAACAGATCACGTCCCTGGCACTGTCGGAGGGTATCAAGGTCAGAGTCACTCAGCGTGAGAGGGCGGTTCACCCCCTTGATATCAATGGCCTCCCAGGTAGACCGCAACGCACATCGAGGGACCATAACAAAAAAGAAGCGATCCCTCCAGCACTTCACCGAGTCGGTAATTCCCGTAATAGGATCAAATGTAGCAAGAGCCCCCTTGGGAACACGACGGGTGAAGTGGTAACACCCGCCATCTCCCTTCCTCAGCTTATAGAAGTACGAAAATAAGGGAACAGTGGCAGCACGCCCCGCCCAGGCAAAAAACACATGCACTCCTAAAACAATCCGCCATGAGTTGGGTGGCACCTGCCCAGGGGTAAGGCACCAGTGCTCCAAGACCAACTCCACAAAGCGGGAGACGGGAAGACGAAGACCATAGGTGAAGAAAACAAGGTAAAGGCAAACCTCATCCGCTCTATGGGAGTAGGCACGGTCGTTAGGACCAGGGACACGAAGAACGATCTCGGGAGAGATATGAAACTCGTGACGGATGGAAGCTAGGTCCGAGGTGGTCAAGACACTAGCAGTCTGGGCCAACATACTGTGAGGGTCCCCAAACGAAGCATGGGGAACCCTGCGACCCCTACTGACACCAGAGGCAGAGCCTCTAGGAACCTCCTCCTCCCCATCACTGGCAGGGGCAGAGGGCAGTGATAAGGTAGTACCCGTAGGGGAAGAAGACCCAGATAAAGACCCCCTAGGAGACTCAAGCGGGGCCGTCGCCGGATCAGAGTCGTCAGGAGAGGACATGAATGAAGAAGGAGGGATCAAGCTACTTACTCGGAGCAACAAATCTCCAATGATCGAAGAGGGATGTCAACCTATAACCACCAACATGTGAACTGATCAGGGAAAGACACCTCAAAAAAAAAAAAAAAAAACAAAGGAGAGAAAAATGACCAAGAGACCATGATCATGACAAAGCAGGCGTGACGACGGCAGGCGGGAGTGACTGTGATCGTGGCCTAGACCGTGATAAGGACCGCGATAAGGCGAGCGTGATGACGTACTAGCGGGCACGACAGGGCATGACCAACATGACAGAATGGGCGCGATGGGCGTGACGGAATGGGGGCGATGAGTTTGACAGATCGCAGGCGCGATGGGCGTGACGGATCGCGGGCGTGATGGATAGGGCGCGACAGGTGTGGCTGGTCCGGGGGCGCGACGGGGCACAATGGGCATGACGGGCACGTTAGACAAGAGGGCGTGCAACTGATGCCGAACGGCGACGAACAAGCAAGCCATAAGGCACCACAAAGGCAAGCCACAAGACACCAAGTCCCAAGGCTAATGGGCAAAGGAGGACATGTTACAAACACTTGGGGGGGCACACCAAAAGAAGGACAAAAAACAAGGTAGAGAGAAGAGCCAAAAGACAAAAAAGTGAAAGGAAGAAGACAAGAGGAGAAAAAGAAATGAGTGGAAATGGAAAGTGAATGGGGAAAAGGAGAATGTGTATCTCTATAAAAAATAAAAAATAAAAAGGTAAAAAGGTGTGAGAGGAGAGGTTTGAACCCACAACCTCTCCCTCATCCCCCAAGTCGCAGACCTACCCCCTGAGAGAAATTATTTCCTACCAACCCCCTGGATAATTTACAAGTGTATGGAGGACTCTCTTGAGCACATTGTTCCAAGAGAGTGGGGGCAAATGATGAACCACAAATCATCCCAACCTATTAGAAGATACCACGTGTCTTGGAACAGCGGGAGATCACCTGGACACCAACAGCATGAGATCTACTGGGGGGTCACCCACACTTGGGCGTTACCCACTAGGGCATCACCCACACTTGGCCATCATCCCCATTGGGCCAATGTTGACTTGTACATCCTTCCCCCTCAGGCCTTATCCACTGAAGAGTTGGGACCTCGATAGGGTGCAAGTACAAGCTGGACTACATGACCACCACATCGCCAATAAGATACACACCACCACGAAGGCTCCGAACCTCACCTACCACGTGCGTAACCTAGATGGACTCAAGCACTAGGGACCCTATCTACCATATAGATGGATCTATCCATCAAGAAGGACAACCCTACTGGGACACTAAGTCTCACGGGAAGACAACCAACCAGGGAGGAGCCCTGCTACTCAGGGACTCTATCCACTCTATGGTTCACTCTTCCATCTACGAAGAAGACTCCACATCAACTAGGGACTCTCCACTCCGCCATGCACCGCTATAAAAGAGGAGGTATCTCACACTCTCAACCCATCTTGAATAATCTCTATTCATCTGTTTTCTTAGGAGATCTCACTTTAGCATCGGAGAGCCCTAGGCCGGAACCACACCGGTTCTCTCTGGTGACCCCTTGATCCTTTTGTAGGTGACGGCACTCGCAGGACTGCTCGACGATTTCTTGACGCAACAGATAGGATTCTAATATTCCAAAGATTTAGAGACAAGACACTTAGTTGTTATCCAAAGATTCTAATCCAATTAATTTAACCAAAGGAGCACAACCCTGACTGTGCTTCCCTCAATTAGGAGTTAAGACACTGTAACGGCTAAGGGAAAGTCTCAACAATTGTCTCACCCATCACCTATACCCAGACTTTGAGTCCCAAGAAATTTCTCCCCTTCTCTTTACTTCCAATCCCAACCCAAACAGGAAAATACCCTCAGGAAACCAATTCGAACACAGTTCAAAAATGGGATCTGCAACTCTCAATTGCCTATTTAGGTCAAGCTTCTCATCTTTGGTTTCTTCCTTGCTTTCCTCCTCTTGATGTTCAGGTCAAGCTTCTTACCTTCTTCTTTCCAGTACAACCCATTATCTCCAATTCTAGAAATCAAATCAACAGAAACATGTAACAAGATCCCATCACCATTAGTCCAAGCTCTGATTCACTACTCAACCTCAAACACCACCCTACAAGGGCTAAGTTTGCACCCTCCACATGATGGGAGAAAACATCCCTGATAAACTCAAGCCCAAACCACACAACTACATGCGTGTCTCATGATTGATGGAGAAGAATGGAGGAGGGGAAAAGGTTTTAGGAAACTACCGTAAGCACCGATCCAATCGTCGGCTTGATGACCGCAAAAAACACCACTGCAATCGTCGGCAGGGCAGAACGCAAGAAGAGGAAGACGAGATAGAGAGGAATGGAGAAGGGGAACTAGGAAGGGAACCACCCGCTGGAGAAGATGAATGAACAACGTTGGGTACTTGGGTAGATTTTAGGTTTTTTATCTAACGGTTATATTAGATTTTAAGTTTCTTTTAATCTAACGGTTAAGACTGAATTTTTTTTTTTTAATATACATGTAAAAGTATAATACGCATATAATACACGTATTATTCGAGTATCAATCAGCAACCCTTAAAATACATGAATTTATCCGAATCTAAAGTATTATATGCAATATGGCATTTTTTTCATCCAAACATTTGGGTACGCGTATACTACGCTTATTTACTAACTATGATCTGTAGTGCCTTTGGGTCCACTTCATGTGGTCCTTTCCCTTAAGACCCGGCTTTCTCAGGGGCATGGCGCCTCTACCTCTCCTCGAGGTGGACCTAACACAGTTGGGTCCTTGGCTCATTTTAAATCATAAGATCCTGGTCCTAGGACAGTTTTATCTGAAGATTTAGGCAGAGCTGATGAGCCCGCAGCTAGATGAATCCCTTTTGGGGCCTTGGTTATGGGATCTCTAAGGGCGTGTTTGGTTGCGTAAACCAAGTGGTGGTTACATTGATATTGGTGAGGCATCCATTGGTGGTGCACCACTTGATCTGTTGTCCTGTCAGATTAATTGTTTGGTTACCCTGAGTTTGTTAGCTGAATCTTCCTGAAAAACTGTTTGGTTACCGTGAGTCTGTCAGTTGGATTCTACTTGAATCTATATGAAAAACTGTTTGGTTTCCCTGAGTTTGTTAGTTGGATTTATTTGAATTTATATGAAAAACTGTTTGGTTCAGATAGAATTTTTTTGGGTAAATATCAGCAATGTATATATTAGAAATAAAATGAGAATGTTACATGAGAAAAGACGAACACCAAATATGTTCGTTCCTATCCATCCTTAGCAATTCAGGTATCTAGTGAACCTTCATTCGTGGAATCTGTAATAGGGTCTACCCAACGCTTCCCACTCGATTGCATGGTGAACAAAAGAAGGGGCTATGGTCCAAGAGAAGGATTGTTGAAGGGTTGCTGCTCTTCTAGCTAGGGCGTCCGCTGCAGAATTTACTTCACGAAAATAGTGAGTGATGCGCCATTGGATGGAACATAGAAAGCTGGATACATTCCACCATTGTTGCATGAAGTACCAAGGAAATGTAGTTGAGAGAATTGAAGATACCACAGATGTAAAGTCACATTCCACCCACAATCTATCTATTTATAACTCTTTTACTTCTTTGACTCCTTCGAAAAAGGCTGCCATTTCAGCGTTAAAGTTCGTTCCCACTCCATGAAAGGTTGCAAAACATTTGACTGGAGAACCCACATGATTTTTGAATATCCCTCCTGCGCCTGAGCTCCCCGAATTTCCAAATGACGAGCCATCAATGTTAAGTTTTGTCCAACCTTGAGGTGGGTGATGCCACTTTACTTCTAAAGCTGAGCATGCCGACGATCTTGCAATTGCCACTTGAAATTGCCTGGCCATGACTAGATCCTCCACCAATTTCACTTTGACCCCACCGAGTCAAGAACTGTTTGAGAGATCACGCAAGCATCGTTTCACCACTTACCTCGGAGTTCCCTTCAGGTTGTCCAACCTTCTTCTGTTGCGCTCTAGTCATAGATGCTGATAGCCTATTATGAGGTGTAATCCCCACACTCGGCCCAATGAGACGCATTTTGCCTTCCTTCTCCACCAAGAAAAGAACAGGTCTTTCGTTGGGAAGCCTGTCTAATTTTCCTTAAAGTAGCTAAGCATTTTTGACCACATTTGAACAGAGAAAGGGCAGTCTATAAAGATGTGATGGCTGGTTTCAATTGCCGCATGGCAGAGCTCACATCTTGAGACTATGGGAACTGATCTTTGTCTCACTTTCTCATCTGTGGGGAGGGCACCATGGACCATCCTCCACCCAAATATAGAGCTGCGAGGGTGTAGCTCCCTCTGCCATATCGCCCAACACCACTCTGGCTTGGCAGCTCTCAACCTCAAACCTTCCCATGCGGACTTCACTGTAAAACTCCCTGTTTTTTAGTGAGCCCAAACCAGGAAATCATCCCTTTCCGAAGCTGCAATTCCAAACTCCTTGATCTTTGTGAAAATAGCCTGCAGTGCTGGAGCTGAGGCATTAGGGAATTCCCAATGCTCTCCCTCCAAGAAATCTGAGACCGTGGCAGTGAGATGTTGTGGGATCCGACTAGGCTTCAACAGGTCTTCCACACTATGCTCTCCTACCCATCTGTCATACCAGAACCGTATAGACGTTCCATCTCTAACAATCCAGTGCTCTGCAGATTGAACAAACTCCCAAACCCTTCATAGCCCAGGGAGCACTGTTGACGATCCAACAACACTCTTTGGAGTTCCGTCCTTTTTCAACAACCTCCCTCTCAAAAAACCAGCAAAATTTGACTTCTCTATTTTTATTAACCATGTAAATTTAGCAATTAGAGCCAAATTTAATTCTCGCAGATGACGAATGCCTAATCCTCCTTCCTCCTTGGGCTTGCATAGATTGTCCCATCAAATAGTAATGGCCTTGGACTTGTCCGCTTCACCCATCCAAATAAAATTTTGGATCCATCTTTCCAAGCAGTCTATGATTGATGCCGGCCAAAGGTAGACCGAGAAAATATGAATCGGTATACTACACATTACAGATCTCACGAGTTCCACCCGGCCAGCCATGGATAGCTGGCGCCCTTTCCAAGCTGATAGTCTTCTTTTAAATTTATCTATCATTGGCATGAGTACCTCCCTAGTCACCCTTCCTTGCATTAAGTCCACTCCCAAATACCGAGTAGGTAGCTTGCAGATAGGAATTTGGAGCGCTGCAGTCAACTGCTGCTTTCTGGACACTGAAATTCTTCCCATAAAAACCTTGCTTATTGAAAGATTGATCACTTGACCCGAGTAGGACCCATAGTCCTCTAAGAACTGCTTCACCCGCTTCACACTTTTCAATCCTGCTTTCATGAAAATAAATAGGTCATCAGCGTATAGGAGGTGAGATGGGGTATCTACCTGTCGTGGGCCTAGAAGAGCCGTGATCTCTCCCCTCCTGCGTAACTCTGTTAGACCTCGACACAGGACCTCCTCAGAGAGAATAAATAACAGCGGGGATAGAGGGTCTCCCTGATGCAGCCCCCTCTCCATCCCAAAGAAACCCACCGGTCTTCCATTAACTAGGATGGAGATCTTTGTAGACTGCAAAATTTGTTGAACCCATGAGATCCATAAATGAGAGAAGCCAAAAGCCCTCAAGACATCAAAGATAAACCCCCAATCAAGAGAGTCAAACGCCTTTTAAATATCCAGCTTCATGCCCAATCCACCACCCCAGCACTTCCGTGACATGATGTTGGCTAGCTCTGATGCCATGCCAATGCTTTCAAAGATCACCTTACCCTTCTGGAACGCGCCCTGTTCAGAGGAGATTAGCTTATGCAATATTTTGGACAGCCGTGTGGCCATGATTTTAGGGATTAACTTAAAAGAGAAGTTCCCCAAGCATATTGGATGGAACTGCCCCACTTTGTTTGTATTCTCCACCTTTGGCACTAGGCTTAAAAAGTTGTTGTTGATGCCCCTTGTGACTATTCCTTCCCTAAAGAAGTTTTGGATACCCTTACATACATCTGCTCCCACAATTTCCCAGCAAACTCTGTAGAAGGTGCCTGGGAACCCATCCGGTCCTAGCGCACTAGAGGGGTCCAGATCAAACACTGCTGCTTTAATCTCTTCCTGAGAGGGGATCCTGGAAAGCATCTCATTGTCCTCATTAGAAACCAATTTTGTAACTGGTGAAAGTAAACTCTCTTTCCTGGTGGTCACCCCACGTCGGAAAAAGGTTTCAAAATATGTCGCCATACAATTTCCAATTGCCCCAACATCCGATAACACCACCCCATCCTCTAGCTTTAATTCCCGAATGCTATTTCAAACCCTTCTGATCTGAGCAGGCATGTGAAAGTATTTTGAGCACCTATCTCCCTGCTTAATCCACTTATCCCTGGACTTCTCACTCCATAGCTTCTCCTGCAACAGAATTGTCTGATCATATTTCCCTCTAGCCTGTAATTCTCTGTCAAACAGCTCTTTAGAGAACCCATCACTATCCAAAGCAGCCTGTAATGCCTCTAAACTCTCTCGTGACTGAGCAACCTCATTGTCTATGTGGGGGAACTCCTTGCGTGCCCATTCCCGCAGTGGACCCTTAAGTCTTTTGAGCTTTGCTGCTACCACATAAAGCGGAGTGCCTCTAACTGGTTCAACCCATGAGTGCTGTACAAACCTGCAAAAATTCTCATTCTTAGTCTAGAAGCACTGCATCCTGAAAGGGGCATTAGAAGGGCAAGCCATCTTTTGACACGAGATGACTAAAGGGGAATGATCTGAAGACCCCTTAACGAGCACCCGCTGCACACTCCCCTTAAATTGATTCCACCATGCTTCATTACAAAAACTGTGGTCTAGAACTGCCCGAACATTACCCACTCGTTGATTGTTAGACCAAGTGTACTTGATGCCAATGGAAGGTACCTGCAAGAGAGAAGCCAATTTTACCATTGCAACAAAATCCTCCACCGAGCCCAATTGAAGCCACCCGGACCCCGTTTGTCTGAAGCAAATAAATAAGCATTAAAATCACCAACCATCAACCATGGACAATTAACCCCTGCAATTGAAGCTAGATCACACCAAAGCTGCCGCCGCGTCGCTAAAAAATAACTGGCATGAACAACCGAGATGACGCTTTTAACTCCCTGTAACTCCACCTACAATGAGATGTGTTTGTCCGAGTCCAGAATGACTGTTGGCCTAGGCGGCCCTGCCCTCCATAAAAACCAAATATTTGGAGCCCCTGTGTCACGCTTGTTGCTAATAACCTCAGTCTACAACCCATGCCTTGCGAACAACTGCAAAGGGCAGTTATGAACTTCAATCTTGGGTTCAACCAAACATAAAAAGTCTGGATTATTCTCCTTTAAAATGCATCACAAATGCGCGTGAGCCCGATGGTTTCCAATTCCTCTTACATTCCAGAAGAGACACTTCATGATTAGAAGTCTGATGAGATGTCTTGGTGCTCATTAGAGGCACCCTCTCTTCGTACTCCAAGCAGTTCCTTGTCAACCAAGGTAGTCTCCAAGGCGTCTTGCCCTCGTCGACGAGAACCTGACATAATATTTGATTGTTGGATATGATTCTTGCGCCCCTGCCCTCGTCGCTTCACATTAACGAAGGGTGCCTCATCCATACTTACCCCACCTTGTGCCAGATCTGCAGAACTAAAATGCGTTACCACTGCGATTCTACCTTCATCATGGCTTGCCACAGAAATAGGCGATAAAACCACCTCAAGAGAACCCCCTTCCTGCAGTAAACCAACTCGGTTCTCTGCTGCCTGTCTGGACTGAATTGAACCGGCCAACATCTGAACGTGGTTGTGGCCCAAAGGGGCTTGCGTGTCCATCAGAGAGTCATCTCTAATCGCCAAGCCAAGACTCACGTGAAACATGAAATCCCTAACCGTTCCACCCATGTTATTATCAGGAAGCAAGTCACTCACCCGTGAAACAGAATTTGAGTTGGACTCCACCTCATGCACGTGAGCTTGTAACTCCCTATTATGCTCCCCCAAACCAGCAACAGCGTGTACATGTGTGCACCCTTGGCGCTCTACATCACTGCCCTCCATCGTCTCCCCTGCCGGTGGATCTCTCTGGCTCTCCTCCCTGGAACGTTGCTGCTGTGGGTCAATGTAAGAAGCCCCTGGAATTGGCTCAGCTGTGGCTTCCACCCTTTCCTTCGCTTGACAGTCCTCCTTCTTATGTCCATAGCGGTGACAACCTGCACATCAAGACGGTGGCTCCTCAAAAACCACCTCTTGCTTGAAAACAAATAATTCAGACGTGCCCTCCTGCTCCCTTTCAACAAAGACCTCCTCCACCCGTGGAACAGACACATCAACGTCGATGCACACCCTCGCGAAGTGGCCATAGTGCGAGTCCTTTGTACGCCAATCAATAGCTACCGGCCATCCCATTGCTTTAGCAATGGAAAGAAGAATGTCATCGTGCCAATATTCATGAGGTAGATTCGAGAAACGAACCCAGATTAACCTGTGGGTGATTGATTGATCATGAACCCTAAAGTCTTTTCTCCACTGCTGCAATCTCAACGTTTGGCCATCAACTCGAAGCGGGCCTCGCCTCCATATAGATGTCATGTCCTCTGCATTACTGAAATGAAAGATTACGAATCCCTTGCCAATGGACTTTAGAAGAACACTGTCCTTCAGCGCCCAAGACCGTGTTGCCTCATGAAGCCTGATCATCATTGTAAACCTGAAGTTTACCCTCCCCAATAGC
Source organism: Telopea speciosissima (assembly GCF_018873765.1). NCBI lineage: Eukaryota > Viridiplantae > Streptophyta > Magnoliopsida > Proteales > Proteaceae > Telopea > Telopea speciosissima. Next base: position 17,546,098 of record NC_057917.1, read on the forward strand.
GCAAGCCTCAGCTTATCCAACTGCTCAACGTAAGTTGACTGTGGGATTTTTATTCTCGTCAGATTGCCATCCTTTACAATTATGAAGAAATTTGCATGCAACTAATGTTTAAACTTGAATTAAAATAGTAGTTAATAGAGTTCCTATCCAATAACTGTCATTATCATCCATTACATGAATAAAATACAATTAAAGAAGTTCTTATACTATTGGTGACATCCTCTTCCCTCCTCCCAGACATTATCACTTGAGTAGTTATTATAGTTCAACTACCAAATTGTAAAATGAAATTTAAAAAAAGAAAACCGAACACATCAGAAAGCCCACACATGGTTTTATTGCCTCCTTTGTTGAAGTCAAGCTTTTGAATAGTTTTAATGACATCTTTTTGTGATCCATATATCCCAAAGAAAGAAATTGAAGTGTGAGAGAGAAAAAGATAATGCAAAATACCATTTGAAATTGAGTATATTATTGTCATAACTAACTATGCTTTGAATAGTTGAATAAAAAAGGCTTTGGTGGATTCGAACCACCATCCCTGGAACATACTCATATTCCAAGTGCTCTACTTTGAGCTAAAGACCCATCTAGTGGAGCTTGGAATTTACAAATAACCATGAGACCTTGCCACAAAACCTTGACATTCTATCCTCTTATTATAATAAAATACACATTAAGACTAATTCATGGGCATTCTAAGGCCCAAATTCCAAACCTAGTCCAGTTAACAAAACCCAACTTGATAACTAACAAAAAACAAATCCTATGCTACCACCATACTCATTCAAATCCTTTCCAAGTTAATTCTCCAATTTTGAATTGAAGCCCACAGTTCACAAGAACCATTGGGGGGGGGGGGGGGGGGAGGGGGAGTGAAGTAAACATCCCAAATATACTGGCAGTTTAGTTGAGTTGAAATCTTTTTTTTACTTCTTCTTTTATCTGAAACATAAGCTCTTACTTATTGAACAGGGCTCTAGATCTAATGTCAAAGATCATGGTGTTCAAGATTTCAATTGCAGAATTTCTGGCAACCCTTATTGGTGGATTCTGTCGATGACAAAGATTGTCATGCTCATTCTAGTAGCAGACTTAGATCTTACCAAAAACATCAGGAAAGAACAAGATTACTCCAAGAGTATTGAAAATTTTAAAAGAAAGAGGCCAAAATACTGACAGTGAAACCCATGCCAAGTCAACTCTCTACAAGTTGGGGCATCCTTGCTGATATCAATATTCCAATCAAGAAAATGTTATGGTTTAGGGTTTAAACACAAGGTTGAAGCATTACACCCTGAGTATCTAGTTTGGAATACCCAGACTGCTGCCTCTAGCTAGTATTTATAGGAAAACTAGGGTCTAGGTCAGATGGGCTAATTACTAGATTGCCCCTCACAGCCTGAGTATTAATACAAGTAGAATTATATTAGAACATATGAAGGGATATTATATAAATACCCTTACAATCTCCTTCTATGTTCTACATATATCCACCACACATGTATAGAAACCATTGTTCAATCAGTAATTGAATCAATATAAATTGAATAAGCTGAATATCAATAATCTAATAAATCAAATAAGTAAACTTCATGAAATAAAACTAGGGTTTTAGGTCAAAACTAAACCCAACAATAAATTCGAAGTTCCACATGCAAGTGGCTAAACCAAAAGAAATAATCAAAAGGAAAAGTCCTTGCAATCCATGTGACTTTACTCATCCAAGAGACAGACTGGTATTGCTCTGTCATCTATGAAATCTAAACTTTATGCTCTAGCTTCTGCGGGAGATGAAGCAGAGTGGATAAAGGATCTGATCATGGATATTCCATTGAGGAGTTTTAAGTTAAATTCTATATCTATATTCTGTGATAATCAAGCAACAAAGACAATAGTGAATAACTCACTCTTTAATGGTAAGAGGAGACACATCAGGCTGAAACAGGTCATGCTGAATTATCGAACAAAACAAGGGATTATCACTTTGATTGATGTGAGATCAAAGGATAATATAACAGATGCCCTTACAAAGGGATTGAACACATATCGAACATTCAAAACTACGGGGGAGATGGGGTTAAAGACCATTTAGTTAGGTCTTAACCTAACCCAGTATTATTTTTAATTATTCGAATCTCATTTAGCCTTGAAAAGCATTCGGGACAGTTTACATGTTTCAAATAACTTAGTTAGGTTACTAAGTATGGGGGTTTGTGAAACCATTCCAAACTTGATGGTGTAGCAAATTTTTCATGTGAAGTTTTCTTACTTTGTTATTCCACAAAGAAATATGGAAAATGTTTGATATGTTTCAATGATATTGTGCTAGTCTTTATATTATTCCAAATTTGATGACATGTCTTTCATAGTATGGTGTACCATTCCAGATTTGATGATACAACATAAATCTATGACTGATATGACGAACATAGTATTCCAAATGGAAACATGGTATGGTCCTTGTGATAGAGACTATATAGAATCGAGTTCTTGTAAATAAACTTGATGATGATGCTTTTTGTTTTTTATTTACCTTCAGCCATATATGGAATGTACTAAGTTCTTATTGTTGAACTAGATACTATTGTGCAAATGATTGAATTCATATTATCTTATGAAATTCATATTTGACAAATTACAGAGAATGGTGAAGATGGAGGAGAACGGTTGAACCTGGATCTCGATGAGGATGACTTACTTGATAAGTAAAGTCACATGGATTGCAAGGACTTTTTCTTTTGGTTTAAAATAATCAGGGAAAACCTGATCAAAAAACTATAGATTGTCACGTCCGAAGCAGTGATTCAAAAATCAGACGCGTACGAACAAAAACAGAGTAATTTTGCAGATGTGTTTTAAAAGTCGAAGCTGAACCCGATCTCTCAAAAGAAAAACCTGCGCCGATCTCTCAAAAGAAAAATCTATAGAATCTTGATGTACGATCAACCGCAAACTTGATTCCAAAATCCAAAAATTCAAAGCCGATCTTGAACGCAGATAAACGAAAATCCTAATGCTTTAAGATTGTTATGGTTTAGGGTTTAAGCACAAGGTTGTTTAAAGCATTACACCCTGAGTATCTAGTTTGGAATACCCAGACTGCTACCTCTAGCTAGTATTTATAGGAAAACTAGGGTTTAGGTTAGATGGACTAATTACTAGATTGCCCCTCATAGCCTGAGTATTAATACAAGTAGGATTATATTAGAACATATGAAGGGGTATTACATAAATACCCTTACAAAAAATTAACTAGCAAAATGGGATGGTAAGAAGGAATTTATCCAATGGCATCAGCATCAGATAAAATTCCGGTTTCTAGTAATTATCCTTCACTAAAAATTCCAACTTCTGTTTTAGTATTCAGCCACTTAAGAAGACTCCTCTAAAAAACCACACATGATTATTAGTTCTCCAAATCCCACTTTGTTACTAACAAAACAAGGCCTTACCTTATTCCCCTATAAATGCACATTTGATGAAAAAGTTTTACAAGGGATAGTAGTACTTAGATTTACTGGTAATGATTTAATACCCCCTACGGTTCGTACTCAACAACAAGAATACAAATGGCTTTCAATATTCGGACACTTTAGTTCTGTTACTTGAATTCAGTTCCTATTCCGTTTGCAGATGCATCAAGCATCAAGCAGCAAGTCAGCTCCTAGAAATTTGTTATTTCACTTAACAAATAGCATTCTCCCACCTACAAGGGACACAAATAGACAATGATTCATCCAATTACTAGCCATATAATGAGACCATATAATGTTGATAATAAAATGGTGGGGGCCAGCCCGGGTCCCAGGTAATATTCGGGATTAAAAAAAATGAGACCATATAATGTACACAGCCTTGCATTTCAACCAAAATCCACCAAATACCAAATGTGAACTTCATCAAAACTCCAATTCCTACCTAAGTTCAGGCTGGGATATCAAATATATACTCCCAATTGATTCGAGTAAGAGCAAGGTAAGCATCTCAATAGGAATCAACACACTCAATTCAATAATGAATCAATTTCAAATCATTCCATGGAAAGCCATCTTTCAAATCAGCAGAAACTTGAAGAAAAAATAGTATTTTTCAGGGGGGGTGTGCAAAATCAAGAAACCCAACCATCAATTTCCAGCAAAAGCTAAAAGAAAGAAAAAAAAGATGAATTAAAACAAGAAAAGAAAAAGGTGGTCCAAAATATAACAGAATGATGGAACAAGGGTGAGGGCATGAAATCTCGATTGTACCTAAAGCGAGAGTTGAGAACAAAAGATCACTATTTCGGCAACACCTAAAACCCTAGTTGCAGGATGAAGATCTAAGACACTCTTCTATTTTCCCTGCAACAATGAAGTTCATAAAATTAGTTTTTATTTTAGAAACAAAAGCTTGAACAGATTTGCAACCAAATAGATAGAGGATTGACAAGGTTCAGGTATGGAAAAATATGGAAAGGATATGGAAAACCCAGAACCTGACCTGCAATTTCAACATTCAAAACTCAGAACCTGCTAAGGTTAAACCCTAGGTATACATAATCAAAGACAGAATGTGAGAGAGAGAGAGAGAGATATAGCGAGCAATAGATAGACAGAGAGAGAGAGAGAGAGATACAAAGATGGAGAGATATAATGAGAGAGACAGAGAGAGATAACGAGAGAGACAGAGAGAGAAAGAGAGAGAGAGTCGTGATCTTACCTCAGGGTTCGTAGTTGCAACTTTCCGTTTCTATTGTTCTCTTCCCTTCTCATGAGATGAACAATCAAGGGTTGTGGTTCTTCTGCCCGATAGTTTTGTGAATCATAGTAGATTCACAAACAAAAATGGTATTTATAGTAGGGTTAGATTTTTGTGAAAATTGATGCACATTTACATAGAAAAAGTGGAATCACTCAGATTCATGAACCCGAATCCGTTCACCAACAATTTGAACCAAACAATTTTTTAAATTCAGATTCATGTATCCACTGATACACCACCAGTTGGTTTGCCAAACCAATCACGTCCTAAAGAAAGAGTTATCACCAGTTAGGGGTGTCAACCGGTCGGGCCTAGCCGGGCCTCACCAATTTTACAGGCTGCACCGTGTCCGACCATTTAGGCATTCGGGCTTGCCTAGGGTGGGCATGATACGGTTTCATTTTGGTTGGTCGGTCGGTGTTCGGTCTTTAATCGGGTTAGCCTTATTCGGGCTAAACGGGCCTAAATCGGGTCCAAAACGGTATAATGAGCGATTTAACTCTAAACGGTGTGGGCTTACTAATTTTCATGCAACCAGAATTTTAAGTTCAAACCATCACATCGTTGGGGCAGTCATGGTACACCTCAACTCAAAGTCAAATAAAGCTTAGCCCAACTAAAATAGCAGCACAACACCGAATAGAAGCACATCTAACAAAGTAAGTAGAGGGAAAAATAATAGCAGCACAACGCCGAATAGAAACACATCTAACAAAGTAAGTAGAGGAAAATAAAAAAATAGCAACACAACACTGAATAGAAGCACATCTAACAAAGTAAGATATAAAAACTAAAACTAAGCCTCATCTCACCTACGTTAAGTGTATCTAACCATCTAACCAATAAATGTCAAAGACCAACAAAGAAACAAACAAAAAAAAGGCAATTTGGAGGGAAGGGGAGGGGAAGTTTATAAGTTAAAGGGTCAGGCTAGGTCGGGCTGTAATCGGGCAGTCTAGGTCAGGCCTTGAATCGATTGGTCCGGTTGGGTGCCCGACGGGCTAGGACCCCACACCTGGACCGCCCGATATGTTTAGTAATCAAGCCGGGCCGGGCCGGGCTTTAACCGGTCGGGCCTGGAGGGCTGGTCCTAGAATTGACACCCCTAATCACAGTTCCCATTGCAGGACCTTGTGCTCCTTGAGAATGCCTTTTAAGGTAGCAACTAATACTGCTTTGTCTCTGGTTTCCAGAATTGTAGGCTTTGTTTGGTAGCAAGGGGAATTAAAGGGAAGGGAACGGAAATTTTTGTACTTAAAAAAAGAAACTTTTGTAATCATTATCCCATGTGATTGTATATATTACTTAATTTTTTTTACCGTATTTAGTAATGATACATTTTACATGTAATTTTTATTTTACATTTTAAACCAAAGAGAAATGGATGCAATGTAAAGTAAAATTTAATAACCAAATATGGCATGATTTAGTATTAGACTATTAGTGATGTAGTCACATGGGATAATGATTACAGAAGTTTCTTTTTTATGTATGAAAATTTCACTTCCCTTCCCTTTAATTCCCTTTCCAACCAAACATAGTCGTAGTAGTTACTGAGGGGTCTCGATCTCCTATAAAAGACTCTCATGTTATTATTGAGGAACTGGATAACCCCGAGTGTTCCCCACAAGTAGTGTGTACTAAAAGGAGGATGTGTGAGGTTCTAAGCCCAGTTCTGCACAAACTCAAAAAGTTTCGTATCTCCCCCCACTGGTTCTCCCCCTACTGTATTTTCCAAGGTCCCTGTAGACCTTCTCTGCTGGAGTGACATTTATCAGTCACGAAAGAAGATTATAACTAGAAGGTAACACTTAAGCTTCAAGCAGGAGGCTGCCTCTAGTTTTTTATTCTATTTTACTACAAAGGGGTTGAGTGGCTGCCCTTCCATAGTCCCCCAAGGGGCCATGAGTCTTTTATGTTGGAATTATCAGGGAAATGTTTGGCCCTTGACAATTTAATATTTGGGGCATTTATGTGCCCTAGCTCGACCCTGTATGGTGATTCTTTTTTAAACCAAACAAAATCAAGATCAACAACTCAAACTTCAATGCAAAATGGGGTTCTCTAATAGTCATATCATAGAGCTTGATGGGCATTTTGGTGGCATTTCCTTGTTTTGGATTTCTGACATGTCTATTTCCTTTGTTTTTTTTTTTTTTTTTTCCAATTATGATGTTTGATCTTTATTGAGAGAAAGAACCAACCGTATCATATTTCTTTCCTTTCTCAGTTTATCACATGTGATGATAAAATCTTTTCCTGTATTGATACAATCTCTTGCACATGTAAACACAATATTCTCTGTATTTCTTTCCTAGCTTAGATCAACTAGGATCTCACCACTTGTATTGCTTATATATTCTCCATTGAGAGAAATCAGAATCAAGGAAACATATTCAAGCTATTATGGTATCAAGAGCCATTTAAACTCCACCGAGTTCTCCCTTCCTTTTTTTTTTTTTTTTTTTTTTTCTATTCCTCTCCATGGGAAACGAATCATGCTCCCCTCTCTCCACCACCATGGTTGAGCCTTCATCATCTCTCACCACCGGTTCTTCTTCCTCCTTTCATAATGCCCATCACTATGTTTCAATCAAGCTCACATCCAAGAATCTTCTTTTCTGGCAAACTCAAATTGAGCCCTTTTTGGATCGGCAGAATTTATTTGGTTATCTCGATGGAACCATTCCCTGTCCAAGTGAATCTGTTGCAGCTGCTTCTTGGCATCGCTAGGATTCTCTGATTCGAAGCTTCCTTATTGCCTCCCTCTCTGAGGAGGTGTTTCCACTTATTCTTGCCAAGCGTACTAGTCAAGTAATATGGCAGACCCTTTCTACTGTATTCTCTTCTCCTTCTGAAAGTCATATTATGTCCCTCACCATGGCTTTATAGGAGATTCAATAGAAACTCGATGAACCTATGTCACAATTTTTGCAGTGTGCAAAGTCCATTGTTGCTGAACTAAATGCTGCTGGTCACACTCTCCGCCCTAGCACTTTTAATCTGCATATCTACAAAGGCCTCAAGGCTGAGTTCCAGGACATGGTCTCCTCTCTATTGACAAGGACTGATCCCATCTCCTATGATGATCTTCATGTGATGTTATTAAGCCATGAGTTTCTTCATGGCACATCTCTAAATAAGCTTACGGTCACTAATGCTACTTCCACTGGATCTTCCCCAACTGCAAATACTGTTCAACGTTTCTCCTCCCCTGGTCCTCGTGGTTCTCCCTCTCCTCATCGGGGTGGTCGTGGTGGTTGGGGGTAGGGGCCGTGGTGGTCGCAGTCGTGGCTTCCCGAATCAGCAACCTGGCGGTTTCTGGTGTTCTATTTGTCGGCGCACAAATCACTCCACGGATCAGTGCTATTATCATCAATAGCCTGGTTATCCTCCCCCAAATAATTTTTCTTACCCTTCTCCTAACTCCCTGTCAGCTGCTCACTACACCTACCCCACATACCCGTCATATGCTACCCACCCACCCTCCTACCATCATCCCATTCCACCCCTTTTGCTTAACCCATCACCGTCTCCCTCACTTCCCTGGTACCCTGACACTGGTGCTAGTCATCATGTAACTCCTGATATTCCATCCCTATCACACTATGATGAATATAATGGTCAGGATCAATTGCATGTTGGTAATGGTAAGGGCTTACCCATCACTCACATTGGATCTTCTTCTCTTCCTTCTAATTCTTCTCGTTTATTTTCTTTACATAATGTCTTACATGTTCTTTCTATGTCTAAATGACTTCTTTTTGTTCAAAAATTTACTTGTGATAATAATGTATTCTTTGAGTTTCACCCCTCTCACTTTCTTGTGAAGGATCAGGTCACCAAGTCAATTCTCCTTTCCGGTCCGAGTAAAGGAGGCCTCTACGAGCTTCACCCCTTACGTTCTCCATCTACCCACCATGCTGTTCGCACCTCTCTTGACATTTGGCATCATCGTCTAGGACACCCACATGAGCAACTTCTCTGCTATATGATAAAAATAAATAATTTACCTTCTCAGTCTTCTCGTCTTAGTAGTATTTGTAAGGCTTGTCAATTGGGCAAAGCGAGTCATTTATCTTTACCTACAACGGATCATAGGAGTTTATTTCCCTTGGATATTATTTTTAGTGATGTTTAGGGTCCCTCCCCTACTGCTTCTGTTGATGGACATTGTTTTTATGTAATTCTTGTGGACGATAACACTAAATTTATTTGGTTTTATCCACTTATTCGTATTTCTGATGTTTTTGATGTCTTTCTTAAGTTTCAAGCTCTTGTTGAACGTCTGCTTGGTTGCAAATTAATAACCATTCAGACTGATTGGGGAGGCAAATATCGCACTTTACCTACTTATTTTTCAAAACTTGGAATTTCTCGTCGTATTTCTGCCCCCCACACTCATGAGCAGTAAGGTTTTGTTGAACGTCGTCACAGACACATCGTTGAGACAGGACCCTCTCTTTTAGCTCATGGGTCGGTTCCTCACATATATTGGCACTTGGCTTTTGAAACGGCTGTTTACTTGATTAATCGCATGCTTACTCTGGTCTCTCTTGGGATCTCTCCCTTTCAACTTATTTTTCATCGCAGTCCGGATTATTCTTTTCTTAAAGTTTTTGGTTGCCTCTGTTTTTCATACTTGCGTCCTTTTAATGAGCATAAAATGGATTATCGTTCATCGCCATATGTGTTCCTAGGCTATAGCCCCTCTCATTTTGGGTATCACTGTCTCAATCTTACCACTAATCGAATTATCATTGCGTGCCACATTAGGTTTGATGAGGGGTCCTTCCCCTTTTCTGTCTCAATTCTAGGACCCCCACCCTCTTCTCCTATTATCTCTTCACCGTGGGCCTCTGCCCCTATTCGGGTTCCTTCCCCCCCTCCTCCCATGTCCACGCCATTACCAGCACTGCAACCCCAGGCACCATTATCCCCAGTGGGGTGTACCAACCCTACACCTGTATCCCCTTTCAATGAGCCTTCCCCAGCCGTCCCTAGCCCTACCCCTTCCCTTGACTCCCCACTCCTTAAAACCCATCCCCTTTATGAGCTTTACCCACCCCTAACCATTCCCACCCCGGCTGCACCCTAACCCTCCCAACCTCACACCCGCCATCCCATGCAACTGAGGTCCAAGCCACATGCTCTCATTGCAATTACTGTTCCTACTAAACCGACTTATTTTTCACAGGAAAATAAGATTTCAAAATGGTGGGTTGCAATGACAGAAGAATTTAATGCTTTACTTCAAAACGAGACTTGGTCTCTTGTTCCAAGGTCACCCCATATGAATATTATTGTTTACAAATGGATGTACCATATTAAAAGATAGGCCAATGGGTCTCTTGAGCGCTATAAAGTGCGGTTAGTAGCTAAGGGGTTTCACCAACAGCACGGGCTTGATTGTGGAGAAACTTTTAGCCCTATTATTTAGCCCACTACCATTCGCATGGTTCTCTCAATAGTTGTGTCCCAAGGGTTGTCCATCAGACAGCTTGATGTTAGCAATGCTTTTCTGCACGGTTTATTGACTGAGGAAGTTTACATGACTCAGCCACTGGGTTTTTATTGATGCATCTCATCCCCATCCTATTTGCAAATTGCATAAATCACTTTATGGATTGAAATAGCCACCCCGTGCCTGGTTTGCCCGCTTGTCTGACTTTCTTTCTCGTCTTGGTTTTCATGGCTCCAAGACTGACACTTCACTATTTATTCGACATACGGGCAATCATGTCTGTTATATTCTTATCTACGTTGATGATATTATAATAACAGGCAGTGACACTGACATGGTTACATCTCTCCTCCAACAACTATCTGGGGAATTCTCCATCAAAGATCTTGACAAGCTCAATTTTTTCTTGGGTATTGAAGTTGTTCCTCATTCCCATGGGCTAGTCTTGACCCGATCTCGATATATTTCTGATCTCTTAAAGCGCACTGGTATGGTTGATTGCAAGTCGGTCAAGACACCTATGGCTACATTAGTTAAGCCTTCAGATTTAGGGGGTGCTCTCATGTCTGACCCCACTAAATATCGGTCTGTTGTTGGTGCTCTTTAATATGTCACCCTCACTCGACCGGATGTTAGCTTTTCTGTCAATCGGGCTTGTCAATTTATGCATGCTCCCACAGAGGACCACTGGCAACTTATCAAACGTATTCTTCGTTATCTCAATAGTATCCGATCACATGGCCTTCTTATTGAGCGCTCTCCTATTCACTCTCTTCAGGCCTTCTTTGACGCTGACTGGGTTGGTGACACTGCTGATCGCAAGTCCACAGGGGGATTTGCAATCTTTCTTGGTCCCAATTTAATTTCTTGGACCTCTAGGAAACAAAGAACTGTAGCACGCTCCTCCACCGAGGCCGAGTACAAAGCCCTGATAGATGCATCGGCCTAGCTAGTCTGGTTGGAGTCCCTTATGCGTGAGCTTGGTTACCCCTTGGCTGGTCCACTGATCTTATGGTGTGACAATATTGGTGCCACCTATCTCTCTGCTAATCCAGTGTTTCATGCGCGCATCAAGCACATGGAAATAGATTTCCATTTTGTTCATGATCGTGTGTCCAAACGGCAATTGCAAGTTCAATTTATCTCTACACAAGATCAGCTTGCAGCTACTCTTACTAAGCCTCTTGCTTCAACGCGCTTTGCATTCTTGAGGGATAAGTTGAAGATTTGGCCTACTGATTCTCCACCTTAAGGGGGTGTATTGAGAGAAAGAACCAACCGTATCATATTTCTTTCCTTTCTCAGTTTATCACATGTGATAATAAATCTTCACATGTGATGATAAAATCTTTCCCTATATTGATACAATCTCTTACACATGTAAACACAATATTCTCTGTATTTCTTTCCTAGCTTAGATCAACTAGGATCTCACCACTTGTATTGCTTATATATTCTCTATTGAGAGAAATCAAAATCAAGGAAACATATTCAAGCTATTAATCTTGTTGCTAATGCTAGTTTCTTTGCAGTCCCCCTTCGCATTTCCTTCATCTAGGGAGATCCTTGACATTACCAAAGACATATCTTTGGAGGGGATTGGGCTAGTCTATATCTGATGTGTGGATCTATCTTAGAGATTTTACTGAGTTTTTAAAGCCATCTGAAAAGTTTGGAGGTACTCCCAGAACTTTCTCCCAACTTTTAGATTTCAATATTGGTATTAATTATTGTAGTTTGTCTGAATTGCCTTTCATGGGTCCTCAGTCTTCGTGGTCAAATAAAAGAAAAGGTTCTGATTTAATTATGACTTGACAAAGTATTTGGGAATAGTGCTTTTTTTGTGTCGGTTAAATTATGTCAATGTTCATAAACATACTATGCTAGGATCAGATCATACTCCTTCAGTCGTTAACATCATCCATCCTTAGTAGAAATATCCCTCCTAGCTTCATATTTGAGGCAAAATGGGAGGATCACACAGATTTATAGCACATTATTGTTGGGGCTCGACATATTAGCCCTATGGGTTCCTCTTTGTTCAATTTGAAGGGTACAATTAAAAGAATGTGTTTCTCAGTTGAGAAGATGGAGTAGAAAAGGAATTTAAGAATGCAAGACTATAGATTTGTAAGGTTAAGGGGGAACTGGAAAAAATCCAATTTGATCCCTCAAGAGACTCTTTATTTGACCAAGGGTTAGAATTATGTAAAAAGCTTGAGAACCTTATACATTAAGAGGAACTTTATTGGGCGCAAAAGTTTAGAATTAAATGGTTGAAAGCTGGTGATAAAAATATCATTTTCTTCCATACCTGTACTTCCTATAGAAGGTTAAATTAATCGCATCACTAGACTCAAAGACAGCTCGGGTTTGTGGATTCAGTATAGACGTGACACTGTTTCCCACATTGTTTCTTCTTTTTCTGACCTGTACAGTAGCTCTAATCTTGTAAATGTGGACATATTTCTTGATTGTGTGACCCCTAGAGTTACATCGACCTAAAATGTAGAGTTGTCATGTCTAGTGAGGAAATTAAGACTGCCATGTTTCAGATTGGGGTTTAAAATGCCCCTGGCCTTGATGGATTCCTTGGGAGATTCTTCCAAGTTCATTGGTCTATTGTTGGCCCTACAATTACTCAAATTGTCCACAGATTCTTTACCAATGGATTTATGCTTAGAGAATTCAATAAGATTGTCATTCTCTTCATCCTAAGACAAATCACCCTGAGAGTATAATCTAATTTAGACCCATCACCCTTTGCTCTATTATTTACAAAGTTATTACTAAATGTTTGGTAAATAGACTGAAAAGCCATTGTTAAATAGCCTTATTAGTCCTTTATAGAGTGCATTTGTCCCTTCTCGTGCCATTCTGATAATATCTATGTGGTACATGAAATATTGCATCAAATGCGCCAAAGTAAGAGTAAGAAGGGCTATATGGTTTTGAAATTGGATCTTAGTAAGACCTATAATAGAATTGAGTGGGTTTTCTTAGAGAAACTTCTTATAATGGGTTTTAATGGGATCTAGATCAATTGGATCATGTAATGTGTCTCTATGGTCGAATCTCATGTGAAATTAAATAGTGGGGCTATTGGCTCAGTTAAGCCCTCTAGAGGGCTCAGACAGGGGTGCCACTTAGCCCCCTATCTTGTTCTTTTATATCAAGAAGCCATCTCTTCAATATTAATTTAGGTTAAGTAGTCCTTATCCATTTCTAGCATTCAAACCAATAGACTGAGCCCTAAAGTATTTTACCTTTTCTTTACAGGAGATAACTTTTCTTCTCCAAATCTGCATGAATGTCGAGAAATCTCTAAAACTATTCAAGATTGTAATGTGTCTGGACAATAACTAAACCTTGGGAAATCCAACATTAACTTTAGCCCTCTCACCCCTACATGTTATATATCTATTTTGGATTTTCTTAATGCACCTCATGAAAAGTGTTGCTCCTAGGCTTGGCACAACCTTTTGAAAGGCCGTGAACTCCTATCCAAAGTTTATGCAGGAAGATTGGGGATGGAGCTTTCACAAAGTTCTATTAGGATGCATGAGTACCATCTCTTACGAATGGTAGATATTGAGTTCTCCTACTCTAAAACTGGAGTTTGTTTCAGATTTAACAGATTCCAGATTTGCTTGTTAGAGGGAAGATCTAGTTCATAAAGCATTGTCATCCCTAGAGGTTGTGGCAATGTTCAATATTCCTCTTGGATTAACTCCCAGATGTGATTCTTGGTTTGAGAAAGCTTTGATATCTGGGTGTTTTCTGTAAGTCGTCCTATTTGTTAGCTTTGAACATTCAAAGATAGACTGACTCTCTTGGTTCCTCTTCGACTTGGCACCCTTTTTGGAAATTATTGTGGAATTTTAAATTGCTTCCTAAGTTCAAGGTTTTTTCATTGGAGATGTTGCATTAGTCCAATTGTTGTTAGGCAAATTTTATTCACGAGGCATATATCTCCTAGTTCATTGTGTCATATTTGTGGTAAGGTTTAGGAAACAATTGTTCATACGCTGATTTGCTGTGATTTTGCTTCAGAATGTTGGAAAGCCTCTTCTTTAGAGTGAACTTGAGTTTTTTTTGCAGGAAAACTCTATGATTGACTTTGTTCAACAATTTTTGGTTGTTTCTTTCTTATTCCTGGACCCGGAGGATGCTATTTTACAATGGGTGACTTTAATTTGGCAAATTTGGAAAGCTCGCAATAATTACATTGTTAATCAATTTTTTTGGTAATGGGAAATTTACTCAGATAAACGAGTTACACTCCTGGAAACTGTAACCAACTGGTTAGTTAAACAGGGATCGGAATTAGGCCAAACCATCCTACTCGTTAAGGATAGGGCCCTCCTGGCAAGACCATCAGCTACAGAATTAGCTGCCCTTGGAATAAACTGAAAAATACAGCTATCAAACAAAGATTGAAGATGGTGAATATCATCAATGATGGAACGAACTTGCAAAGTGGGACGATTATTGCACGATTGCAGGAATGAGATGACCTCCATATTATCGCTTTCAACGATCAAACTATAAGTTCCTTTAGAGATTGCTTCAAGTAATCCTTCCCTGATTGCCATAGCTTCATCGATTAAGACGTTATCACAAGCAATTGGATTGGAGACCGCAATCTTACAAGCGCCCAAATGATCTCTGATGAGAAATCCCAACCCCCACGTTGCTTATCCTTAATTATTGAGGCATCACAGTTAAGTTTGTAAACTGAAGGAGGTGGTGGGTTCCATAAGGGAGACTGTAACGAAGTCGAGATCGTAGCCATGGTCGTAGGAGGAGGGGCCGAATGGAGAAACTCATCACATGCCCGTTGTGCAGCAACAATTACTTCCATTGGAGTCCACCTTTTGCGAGAGAATAAAAGGTCATTGCGAGCATACCACATAGGGGTGCAAGTTTGGCCCTGTCGGCCCGAACCCGCCCTGAGCCCGAACAGGGCCTGAGCTAAGATTTCTGGCCCTGAGGGCGGGTTAGGGTAAAAAATTCCTGACCCTGAGTCAGGGTCGGGTCAGGTCAGGGTTGAGTCCTAGGGTCGGCCCAACCCTGATTTTGGCCTTGATTTTTTGCCCTGATTATGGCCCTGATTTTGACCCTGGTTTTGACCCTGATTTTGACCCTAGTCCTGGTCTTGGCCTTGATTATATATAATGAATTAATTATAATATGATATAATATTATATGAGATATTATATTACAAAATATCATAATATGATACCAAGTCACCAACGAATCTTTTTCTATTATTTTGATTTTTTTAAAATAAAAAATAGGGTTCATAAATTTGACCTCTAAGTACATTATATAATTATTTTATAGCATAGTTGAAAAATCGGGTTTTTATTTGGGGTGAGTCACCCAAGTTGAGTCAAAATTTTGGAAAACCTGGTCAACAGTCATATAGATTATAGAAGTGCAGAGTTTGTACACTCTGTACTATATAGACTAGGTCAGGGTAAAAATTGACTAGATTGGGTAAAAAATTGTCCGAGTCAAATAAGACTCGGTATTTTACCTGAGTCGTGATAAACTCGACAAACGACCAACAATAACAAGGGACCAGTGACAACGAGGGTCATAAATTGTCCAAGTCATATAATGATATAAATATAATCATATTTATAGCATTTAAAATTTTAAAAAAAAATGTGACTCATCTTGACCGAGTTTTACAAGGCTGAGTCACCAGGTTTTTTTTTCTTTCCGAAAGACGAGTCGAATCAAATAAGGCTCGATTTTCCTACTATATTTTTAAAAACAAACAAACAAGAAAACAATAAGAAAGGTGAGAACCTTGATCTACAAGGCGACGCCTAGCCAACAATGTTGTCGGCGAAACATCAACGAGCGACCAATAAAACAAAGCAAGAATCAGATTTTATATCCAGTAAAATCAAACCATGTCAATAGAGAATTGAATTAGTAAAATTATGACGTGGGTCGATTCAAAACCAAAAAACCATATTTGGTTTAGCTCTCTAGACCTCTAGTGCTATACTATACCCATCAAGGCATCAACCTCCACAATCAGGGGAAATCGGGGAAAGTAAGACATAGATGTTATAGAAGCAAAAAGCGAGAGTAAGAGAGAACGAAACTTAGACTGATTGCAATGAGCCAACTATAAATGACCAAACTCGGTAATTTTTTTTTGGAATAGGACAAAATCACCGATTCAAGGGAAATATAGACTGATCAACACCGCGTCTGGTCATTTTCTAAGATTGACAAATGACGAATGTCCATGAGTCCATGACTCTTGATCAGATTTTATGATATTTTTTAATCAACTTGGTGACTCATCTTGACCGAGTTAAAACCTGATTCAAGTGTCCAACTATGCTTTAACTATCAAATTATAAAATGATCAGACACGTCCAAAACCTTTTTTTTTTGTTGTTGTTGTAGAAACCGGTCCAAAACTCAAAGTTAATAGTTAATACAAAAAACCCAAATGAAGTGAAGTCTAAAAACAAGAAAAAACGCAGAATCCCATTCTCTTCGTTTCCCATTTAATTCAAACCCTAGCAGCCGTAACCTTCCCCCATTCCCCATTCTCACAGTGAAGAAAACCAAATCCTAGCCCCCTTCTTCTCCGTCGCCGTTCGCGGTGATTTCAGACAGTCAAGTTGGTGTCGGCGAATGAGGTTATTGGCGATTGCAGCGACCTAAAAACTCAAAATAATAGAATATTCCCCTGTGGCAGTCGGTTCCTCTTATCCATGTCTTTTCCCATCGATTGTAGAAGCTCCATAGGCGGTTGCGGCAACAGATTCACCTTCACCATCTCTGTTCGTCCAGCTACAATCTTTCTTCTCTGTATATTTTGGATGCATATATCTTCTTTTAAATCAATTTTGAAATGCCACGGCTCATGACGATTCCACTTTCCAATGGCCTGATTCTAGAAATCTGTCTTGGGTTAATGCATCCACTAATCAATGGTCCATTTAGTGATTTGTATATGTAATCTTTCTTCTTTTCACCTTTTTTTATGCTTCTTAGTTTTACGATTTGATGTGGAAATCAGTGGTTCATGATACAACTCTATTTGAAATGTTTTTCACCATTAGTGTAGTGGCCATTGTGGGAATTCCATTGAAAGCCATTGTAGGTTTACAATAATGGATTCTGACTTCTGTTTTGAGGACATCCAGGGTGGGTCAGGGCCAATAGACCAAGCCTGGCCCAATCAGGGCCAATCAGGGCGGGCTTGGGCTGGGCTTGGCCCGTCAAGGTTAGGGTTAGGGTCAGGGTTTTTTGGCCCTGAGTCAGGGTCAGGGCGGGTTTAGGCCCAGCTAAGGGGACTCAGGGTCGGGCTAGGGTTTTAAAAAGCCCGACCCAACCCTACCCTGTTGCAGCCCTAATACCACAAGTACCAACAGATAAAGGAGCATAACGAAGATGTTTCCTTATAAATCTGTTTCCCATAGTTAGAGAATAAATTCCAACTTTGAATCCAGAGATAAACTTGGGATGTGGTACCATCTGGAACCATATAGGATAAGTTGCAGCCGAACCAGACTAAACGTGCAAAAGGACATTTTAATAGTATATGATCTCCCGTCTCTATAGCAACCCCACAGCGCTGACACTAAGTGTCAATCGGAATCTGACGCTTGCATAGAGCTACAGTAGTAGCAATGCCATTTGCACAAACTCTCCAAAGAAAGTTTTTAATTTTGGGGAGAGAGTATGACAATTCCATATTTTCTTCCAAACCTTTGTAGGAACTGCAGTCCAAGAATGAGAAGAGGTCGTAGATGGGCGATTCATGGTTTGGAGAGTCCATTGGTTGCAAAGAAGATGGTAAGCGCTCTTCACAGTAAAGACCCCTTTCGCTGATGGTCCCCAAATTTGATACTCTTCCCACTGAAAAATGCCCAGTTGAATTTGGAGAATAGTTGTTTTATCAGTAGGGTGAAAGTAAAGATCAACTAAGGATGTGTTCCATACTCTATTCTCCTGATCAATGAGCTCAGAAACCTGTTGTAAATTACATTCCTGTAATGGGGGATACTATAGTCGAAACCTAGGGAGAGAAGGAATCCAATTGTCATTCCAAATGTTGACCCTGTCACCTGTTTCAATATGCCAAAGCAGACCCATTTTGAGAACCCTTTGTCCCTCCAGAATGCTTTGCCAGGCCCACGAAGGATTGTTCCCGACATTAGCATCAAGAAAGCTCCGATTGGGAAAATAAATCCGCTTTAGAAAGGTGGCCCACATAGAGTTTGGCTCACTCCATAAGCGCCAGGCTACCTTGGTCAAGAGGGCTTTATTTTGAAGTGCTGGATCATGAAAGCCAAGCCCCCCCCCCCCTTTTTCTTTGGATTGGCAAAGGCTTTGCCATGAAATATAAGGGATCTTATCTTTATTCGTGTATTGCTGCCTTGCGAATCTTGGAATGGTGAGCCATAGGGAGCTTAAAATGTGAACTAGCATAGTTAGAATAGGAAAGTGCAACAGTTTTTAACATTATCTCCTTGCCCGCAAAGGATAGGAGATTCCTTTTCCAACTACTAAACTGATTCTCTGCCTTATCTAAGATCTCATTGAATATCAGAGTTTTAGAAAGTCCAAACTCAGTAGGTAAGCCAAGATATTTTGTAGGGCCTTGACCATAGGATACCTTTAAGATTTGGGAGAACCACCGATGGAATTTCATTGGAGTGTTTCGACTAAAAGATAAGGAAGATTTTTGCAAGTTCACACATTGGCCACTAGCCTTGCAATATAAGCCTAGGCAATGTGTCAAATGGCATACCTTTGCTAGTTTGACCTCAGAAAAGAGTAGGCAATCGTCTGCAAATAAAAGATGTGAAATAGGCGATGTACGGTTGCGAACCCAAACACCCTTGATGAGTCCTTCAGTTGTTGCTTGAGAGACAATACTACTGAAAGCTTATGAACACAAGATAAAGAGAGCTGGCGATAGAGGGTCTCCTTGACGTATGGCTCTTGAGGGGATAATGCTACCTCGAACCGCACCATTTACTAGGATCTTGTAGGTGACAGTACGAAGGCATGACATGATCATTTTCACCCAATGTGGTGAGAAACCAAATTGAATTTGTAAGCGCTCCAAGAAATCCCACTCCACCCAATCGTAAGCCTTCTTCATATCTAACTTTAGTCCCAAAAAACTCTGTTTGCCCTTCTTCTTCCGGTTAATATAGGTAAATAGTTCGTGTGCCATGTAAACATTGTCAAAGATTGAGCGCCTCGGAATGAAAGCAGACTGTGATGGAGAGATCAACAGATGAAGAGCTTCTTTCAATCTAGTGGCCATAATTTTTGTAACTACATTCATTGCCACAGCGCAGAGGCTTATCGGCCTATACTGATCAATACTTTCTGCATTAGGTGACTTAGGAAGAAGAGAGATCAAAGTCTCATTACAAGCAACAGGAAGTTCTCCTGTAATGAAGAAATTAGTAATAAAAGAGAACAAGTCGGCATGAGTGAAATCCCAAAACTTTTGAAAGAAAGCCGGGGGTAAACCATCCGGTCCTGGTGCTTTAAGTGGAGCCATAGCATCTAAAGCTCTCTTCATTTCCTCAAGCGATGGAAGAGCACATAAAGATTCGTTCATTTCTGGTGAGATTCAAGGAGTGATAGTACCCAGGGTCAAGAGTAGAGCATTAGGGTCCATGCCTTTTGAAGTATATAAACGGGTGTAAAAGTCTAGCACTTCCTTGTACACTTTAGTCTCTGATTGAGTCCAAGCACCCGATGAGAGCTTAAGGCGGAGGATTCGGTTTTGTGTTCTTCTTTGCAGTGTTGAGAGATGAAAGAACTTTGTATTGCGATCTCCTTGATGCAACCAATAAGCTTTGGATTTTTGACGCCACATTTCCTCCTCTCTTTCTAACTCCTCATTTAGTTGAGCTAAAATTTCATTCTCTCGCGCCTACGTGTCAACCGAAATTGGAAGACCTTGTATAATTGCAAGATCTTATTGTAGCTTCTTAATCTTAGACTGAACATGGCCAAACACCTCCTTATTCCATTTCTGAAATACAGGTTTGCAGTTTTGCAGTTTTTTGAAAAAGATCACACGTATTAGTAACAGGGGTGGGGATGTCCAGGCAATGGTGGCTGTCCTCTTGCAGTCTGGATGCCTGAACCACATTGATTCAAAACAGAAAGGTTTTTGTCCATGAAATTTTGCTCCATCAGAATCAATAACAAGAGGGTTATGATCTGAGTTGACTACTGGTCGAACAAAGACAATCGTGTCTGGAAAAGAACATCTCCACGCCAAATTTGCAAAGGCTCGATCCAACTTGATATGGATATTGGATGAACCTAAGCGTTTGTTACTCCATGTATACTTAGGGCCATGAGTATCAAGATCCATTAGGGCGCATGCATTCACCATATTACGAAATTGATCCATATCCCAAGAACTTGTGGTGTTCCCACCTTCCTTTTCATGCCATGCACGATAGGAGTTAAAGTCCCCATAGCAAATCCAGTTGCTGCTTCTCCCAGTACCAAGGAGCATTAACCGATCCCACACCTGCTGCCTATTGGACTTGATAGGATCTCCATATACTAATGTCATAAAGAAATGAATATCATTTGGTAAACTAACCTTTGCATCAATGATTCGATTATCCGAAGATAGTATTTCCACCTTGACATCATTCTTCCAAAGAAGACACATCCCCCCGAAGCACCCTGAGAGTCAACTACGAAATAATGGTGCATACCAATACGACGACGGATCTGATCCACATGACGAGCCTTGCACTTGGTTTTAATCAAATAAATTATATCAAGCTTCTCCACCCTAGAGAGGTGAGCAAGAGAGTGAACTGTCGGGGCCCTCCCTAAACCTCGACAATTCCAGCTAAGCAGCCTCATTGTGTCCCGTGGGGCAGCACGGTGCTGGCCTCCACCAGGGTGGATCCTAAAAAAGGAGTCCGGGCTGAATCCGTAATTGAAATCGGTTGCTCAGTTTTCGTAATCATGGTACGTGGCCTTTTGAGTTTATCTTTGGTAGGAGGTGAGGTGGAGGTGGAGTGTGAAAAGGGTGCGTTATTTCCTGAGGTATGCATGGGTGAGGCTGAATTAGTGGGAGTAATCTTAGGAGATGATGTAGTAATGGAAGGCAATAATGGTGGGGTAATGTTGGTTGACTCCACTACATTAATGGAATTAATGGGATTAATGGAGCAGGGAATAGTGGAGGTAATGGGGGAATGTTGTTGAATGAGATGGGTTGGTTGATTGGAAGTGGATAAGGTAACTGCAGAGAGGTGGGGTAGTAATGCAAGGAGGGTATTTGAAATATCAGGATGATTTAAAAGATGGGTAGTTATGAGGTCGTGGGCTGAGTCACCGGTGGGAAATAACGTAGGTATTGAAGAGGGTAAATTAACGGGATTAATGGAGGAAGGAAGATGGGTAACGGATGGAAGTGAGGGGGGTGGCTATGAGTAGCGTTACGTACATGGTTAACGTTCGAGAGTAATTGGGAGGATTAATTGGGATGTAGGGTAGTGAGTGTTGGCTGTTTGCCATGTGTACCGGGGGCCATTAATTTCGTAGACATACCTCGTTGAGACTGAGCATTGGATCTTGTGCCACCAGAAAGCCGTCAGAGTTCCCTGGCACCTGCAACCATGAGATGTTGATCCATCGGTGCTATGGATGTTGACGTGCCACTGGTGGAGGTTGCTTGGGAGAGAGTGGTGGAAGAAACCATATGTTGGGAAGGCATGTTCTCCAGTTGACGAGAATCTGGCACCACTGCACGTAAGTCTGGGCCAAAACAAAAAGCCAGAAAAATAGAACAGGTTGCTGCCTTTAGACATCTATGATCCTCACAGTGACGTTTCTCTTCATCAAACAAAGCTACACAGCGCATGACCTCATGACCAACCATTCTGCAAAAGTAACAGAAATTTGGAAGACGCTCATACTTAACCTCCACTGTAGTTAGCTGTCCAGACCGTTGTTTAATGGAAATGGTCGAACGTAATGGTCGACTAACATCGATGGTTACCCGACATTTGAAGAAGTTGACACGGGAACCAAACTGGTAGCCTTGGAAGAGGATAACATGCTTTGTCAAACCAATTTTCTGGGCTATTTGAGCTGTGACTTCCAGACTGAAGAGTTCCTGTGGCATGGCGTGGATCTGGATCCAGAAGTCTACACTTTGAAAAGACCAATCTTCTTCCGATCTCCATTTCTCTAAAACAAGGAGGTTGCCTCCCACGGACCAGGGGCCTTCATCTAAAATGTTGGCCATGTCAAGGGGATGATGAAAATGAAACAGGAAACGATCATTAGCTACGGGAGAGACTTCAATCATGTGACTTGGATTCCACGCTTCCAAAAGTACTTCGGTTACCATTTGCCGGCGATATGGTTTACCCATTATCACTTGGCCAACCAGGGATTGATCCCATTTGAGAGAAATACCGTCCTCCAACTCGTCATCTAAAGTTACACTATCATCAACATCATCTTCAAATGGGTATTATGGAGGGGATAGTGGTTCAGCAGATGAGGAAGGTTGGTCATTAGTGAAGTTATGTGCTGGAGCGGTTGAACAAATATGAGATGGTGGAGAAGAAGAGAGTGGTGGAGGTGGCATGGTAGAGAAAATGAAAGATGTTGGAGGAGAAGATGATGGTGCTGGGAAGGTGGTGGTAGCGGAAGGCTGCAACAATAGAGGAGATGATGAAGGGTTGGTTTAAGATACCTTAGACATTATAGAATGGGGGAGCAGAGAGAAACTTCACGGATTTCATCGGAGAGCGAAAAGCCACGCACTAGGCGGAGAGAAACTGACTTTTTTTACATTGTTAATCATACTAATCCATCTGTCTTACATGTAATCCATGGCTTTAACCATGCTATAGAGGAAGGAAGGTTGAGTATTAATTGGGCTCATCCCATCATTGTGAGATTTCGACTTTGATTTCTTCTATCTCCCCTTTGTTATCTGTTGACTCTTATTCTATTCATTCGGACGCAGCCTAGAAGGAAAGCTAACAATTCTTGTGGTGGCAAGGTTTCCATTATTAAAGTCTCCAAAGGGTTATTTGTAGTTGCTAAATGCAAAGTTTGTAGGAGCTTTTCTGTCATGTCGATGGAGGCTGAGGCATTAAGGGATGGGATCTTATGTATTGGCTAGGAACTTATCCCTTCGTAGAATCTGTTGTTTCTTCGATTCATTGGGTCTTATTTTTGCCCTTACTGCGTTGGTTTCTCTATTAGTCTGGGCAACTGAAATTTTAGTTACTGATATCGTTTCTTTGTGTGGTGACTTTGATAGTATTAGGTTTTGTTTTGTTAGTAGACCCTTGAACACTGAGGTGCATGTGTTAGCAAAAGAGGCATCTCTTCTGAGGATGTCTAAGACTTGATAGATTAAGGCACCTCGCTTTATTGTTAATTTTGTTGTGCTTAAAAGCAAGAAATAGTACTTTATTGTTTTTTTTCAATTAATAAATCGCTTGGTGGAGGCATTTCTCCACCTGCATTTGTCAAATAAAAATCATGTATTGACTATGTGGGCAGTGGGCCTACGGCGGTGTTGCGCTCTTTATATGCAAGCGAGTAGGTTTATATTTTTTCCTTCCAATCTCCGAGCATAGCAGCTTTAAATATTTGGAATATGAACTACAAATCGGATCGGAGGTCGAATTGAGAATACTCTATTCTGTTTTACACCCCTATTTTGAAATAAAAGAAAGGGGGAAGTGTTTCCTATGGGGAGCGTGGCCCTTGTGCGTATGCGGGGGCCAATGGGAGTGCACGGAAGCATAAACAGGGTGGCATTTCCAGCTTTCATGGGGGCAATGCGATCATTTTGCCCCTTTATGTCTAGGCACAAGCACCATACTCCCTCCATGGAGTTCTTTTTCCCTTTTTTAGGGGAAAAGAACGTTGTCTAATCGTGTAGCCCTTGTGCCTAGACACATAAGAATGCAAAATTATAACCCCACTCCCCATGAAATAAAAAATCCCACCCATGTAAATGCCCCTGCGAGCTCTTTCATTGGCCTCCGTGCTGGTGCAGGGGCTACGCAACCAGATAATGATCTTGGCCTAAAAAATATAAGGGCAAGAGATTGCTTCTTGGTTGTGTAGCCCCTGCACCAGCACAGAGGCGAATGAGAGCACGCACAAGAGCATCAACACGAATGTGTTTTTTATATTTCAAAAGGGTTGGACAATAATTTCACGTGCTCCTGTATTTGGACGCAGTAGCCACTTGACCAAACAATATTCTTTTTCCCAAAAATAAATAAATAAAGGCAAAAGGTCATGAGCACAGTCATGCACCAAATCGTTTGATGGACACGACCATGTACGGTACACGACCTTTCACCCCATCTGACGGTTTGGTGCACAAACCACCACGATCGTGCACAAAACCTTTTCCAATAAATAAATTACACCTCGGTACTTAACATTTGAAGAAAATACGCTGAGGTATCTCCCGTTTGATAATATTATGTTTCAAATACTTTTTTATATTTCCAGACTCTGCCCATACCATCATCTCCAAAACTCCTCCCTCCAGCACCACCTTCGATGACAAAAAAAAAAATGGACATGGTCTTTCTATTTAAGAGAGTCAGATTCAGATGTTGTTGTCATTGCCTCCAAGGAGCGGATCACCACCAGGCCTCCCTCGATGGTCAGTTTTGTCCTCTACTTCCTCCTGCATTACCTCTCTCTCTCTCTCTCTCTCTCACACACACATACACACACTTTGCATCTCTCTCCCTTTGGCTCTATCTCCCCCTATGTTTCTCTCTCCCCTGCTTTTATCTCCTCAATCTCTTTCTACCCTGGTTCAGTCTCCGCATCTCTCTCCTCCTTTATTTTTCTCCACCCCACCACTATGGGTGGTGTTGTGGTAAATTGGCTGAAAAAAAAAATAAAACCAAATATAATATGGGCAAGAGATCTCTACTTGGTCGCATGGTCTCTACACAACCGTTTGGGCCAATGGGTGAGCAATCCTGGGTATCTACCCAGGGGGTAGAGGCATCATCTCATGGTGACATGTGAGAGGGCGTAGGAAATACCACCAAAAACTTATGAAACATAAGATACCTATAAACATAACATTTATGAATCATGAGATACCTCAAACTTATTTCATTCGGTACCTTAGGTATAATTTACTTCAAAAAATTGAGATCAGAATTGGATAGAATTGCAAACTGGAAATAAATTCGTTTTGTTTTTGTTTCTCAACCATATAAAAAAGACCTAAAACAAAATATGAAGCCGAATCGAGTCAGTTTGGCTTGGTTTTGAAAATGTAGTCCCTTCGCTTTTGGTTTATCTTTTGTATCTTGAACCGAATCAATTGACACCCGTAATTGAATTGGAATTAGTTGTGGCAAACGAGAACTTGAAAAGTCTAATGTGAATATGAATCTTTTTCTAATAATAAGTAGGTAATTGAAAATATATTGTAAAATACATTGGAGGGTATATGGGTTAATATAACTTTGAAACTTAAGATGTGACCAATCTAAACCACTTCTAAATATTCATATGGTCGAAATTGCTACATCACTCTTTCCATGAGGCAAATTTTGGTGTTGGTCCAGTAATACGTTAGACATTTGCTGGTATGTAAACTATAATAATCTTTTGGTTTTTGAAAAATAGTTGGTAATATTTAAATTTGAAATACTTGAAAAAAAAAAAACTGGCTGCCATAAAATTAAATGGAATATGTATTTGGCGCATGGTCTCTCTCTCTCTCTCTCTCTCTCTCTCATATGACTCAGAAAACTATTCCATTCATCATTCTTATTTACCTATTGTTACCACCGTTTCAAAATCAAAATCGAATTGGTCAAATCGGCCGATTCAAATCAAATCGACCATGATTGATCCGGCCAATTCCAACCAATTGGATTGAATCTATAATTTTTGAGATGCAACATAGAAAAAACAGTCGATTTTTTTTGTAATAGAATTGTCTTTTTGCTAACATCTACGAGGAAAGGCAAAGTTTTTCTTTTCCATCGGTGAAGAAAATCAACCATTGGGGTGTCATTATTCCGCTGACCCTTATTGCACGAACTCTGAAATACGCTTGGCATCCTAATGTCCCACCCAACCATTAGAGCCCTTAAATTAAAAGACTTTCTCGTCACCATGATCATAAGTGAAGGAAAAGCCGATCCATGATTAGGGATGTAAATGAATAGTCAAAATTCATTTCCGTATTCGTGTCCATATTCGTTTAGCACTATTCGAATCCGTCCGAAAGCTAAACGGATACGGATACAGATAGAATATAGCTATCCGAATTGTTATATTTACGTGTAAACGAATAAAATATCCGATCCGTATCCGTGTCCATTTTCGTTTAACACTATCCAAATCCGTCCGAAAGTTAATCGAATGCGGATGCGGATATAGCACTATCCGAGCCAAATCCAATCAGTTTACATTCCTATCCATGATGAAATTGTGCAATAGAATAGAAGAGCCTCATTCCAAGGGAAAGTTTATTTTGCACATGGATAACTATTGCATTTCTCATTCTATAAAATATTTTGTTCATAAGCAATGGAATTGGTATTTGATTCCAATCGGAATCGACCTAAACCCTATAAATCCAGTGTGCTTCAGTCAATTCAAATAAAAACCAAGATTGGCCAATTCCACCAATTCCAATCCGTTACCAAAAGAAATCCGGTGGCATCTCTATAAATGGTTGGTAACTTTGCATTTGTCATCATGGTTTTAGGGATTGGTAGCGGATTGGCAGAATCGTCTGTGATCCGGATCAATGTTGGCGGTCCTCGATCCTGATCCTTGGTCGATCAAGAATCAATGGATCGATACAAATGAAGGGTAAAAATATAGAGAAAAAATCATTTTTTTAAAAAAAATGAAAGACAGGGTTAAGGTTGTCTGATCCAGACCGATATGGGACGATCCAGATTGGTATCAGCCGAGGCTGATCCCGTATCCTGTACAGATTCCTAAAACAATGTTTGTCATTATTGTTGAAAGGAGATTCCTTTTGTGCCATGGATCCCAAAAGGAAAAGGGGACTCACATCATACATATGAAGGGATTAACGTACGGAGGGTACAAAAAAAAAGAAGGTAAAATGGTGGACTGAACCATAAAAATTCTAAAAGTGTGAAGTCCAACATCCAACTAGAACATGAACCACATACAGACATAAGCTTATCTAATACTTCAACTAGTACATAACTTTCAACCAAAAAAAAAAAAAACAAACATGTACATAACTTAGGCACCAATACTATCACATTCTACCTGCAAACATAGAACATATAACAGAGCTACTTTTGGAAACATAGTGGATTTCTCTGAAATAATAACCATCTTTGTCCTCAACAAAGAGAAGGTCCCTTCATATATCACTCCTGTTAGGCTTGTCCGACCTCAGAGTTATCTGCATCAAAACTCAAAAGTAATCAAAACAATATATGAAAGAATGAAAAATATCTTAATTGTTGATTTGGGTTTTACTTAAGAAAACTACTTTTGTAAACATCATAGCTTATTATTATAAAGGGAGAAAGAACGATATCTGATCGTGCGTCCAATGTGGAAATGACCGCCTTGCCCCCATGTAAAGGGGAAAATTCCAGGCGCCCAAGGCGTGGTCGCCACGCTGGGCACACAACCGGCTAACGTTCTATTCCCCTATTATAAAATATCCAATGTCATCTTAAAACTCCCTCCCTTTGCTCTCTCTCTCTCTCTCTCTCTCTCTCTCTAATACACCACACCACACCACACACACACACACACACACACACAGGGAGTTGGGGAGCTTTTTCTTTCTTTTTTCCGGTGCAATTGGGGGTTGGGGTAGAATGGGGAGCTATTGTAGTAAAGAAATCACATGCAATTAGACAGCCTTTGCTACCAATATCCTCCTATCCTGGACTACTGACATTTTGAATGTTAAACAGAAACATAATCTTGAAAGAGAAAATTATATCAACAAAAGATAAATCGCAGAATCTTAACACCTTCCTGGACTACTTTTGTATTGCACTATATTTAGAACGTGGGCAACAACAAGATGTCCTTGACTGACAAGAATGCAGACAATTAACAAGGATGTCAAGTTAAAGGAGTGTTGTATTTAAATGCTTTGTTGCAAACATATGTCAATACTTGGAGAGGCATTTGAATTTAATTATTGACTCTAGGTTTTAATTGGATTGGACAATAGAGCCTCATTTTTTTCTCAGAACTCTGTAAACTTAAATGAATTCTAATAAAAGTGTCAGGTAAATTTGGGAATTTGTCTCAGTGGTACATTCAGAAAGTGTAGGAGTGATTCATCCTTCAGATTTTCAGATCCAAAATTACTGTACCATCATATCATACATAGATTCTAGAATCTAGGTTTTTTAGTCACCTAAGAGTAGTAGATTATGAGTAGAAGCTCAGCCAACAGTGGCTACACTGTACAAGGAAAACGAGGGTTATAAAGTCTTTGTTTCTGCTTTCCATATGCAATATGAACAATATAATATAAATGGGGCAATTATAAAGGTAATAGAGGAAAGCCAGTATGTAATAATTTAAAAGAATATAATTTAGGGAAAAGGGTTCTCTAAACATGAGGTGTTTACCTTACCAAAAAAAAAAAAACATTAGGTGTTTACTTCCCCCTTCTAAATAGTATACCATACTAATTTCAACAACAAAGATATGGTCACATGTGTTTACCACTTCAAGGGTTGATTTATTCATGTTTACAATTGAGGATATCTTATAGGTTGGACATGTGACACGTCCAATTTAATGACCTCTATGAACCATGTGACATAGAGTATTGGAATAAGGTTGAATTCATTTCTCCATATCAATATCTGAAACCGATTGGGTACCCATGCTCAGATTGAAGGAGCTAAAAGAGCCTACGATAGACCTAAAATGAGTCTAGGAGAAATGGGGACGAAAGGTATGCATAACTTAGGAATAGTAACAAGTATAGCCTTGAATAGAGTTGACTGGCGAAAAAGGATCCATGTAGCCGATCCCATTTAATTGGGTAAAGGTTGAGTTAAGGTAAGATTGGGTATCCCATGCACTTGGATCCACATCCAAAGCAAATCTATAATAGTATGTGAATTAGACTTATTTACCAAAAAAAAAAAGGTGAACTAGAAAGCAACTAAAGTATCGTACAAAATGCAACTAACGTAAGCAAGGCATGTTCTCAGTTCCAAAGTTTCTGTATTACTTATAGGGGAAGGTATTCGTATCCGGGAGATTCTCCCATCAACTCCATCAAATAGGGGGAGGGGATGGGGTTAGGGGTTTTTATGTCAATTCGGATTGGCATTTATGCCAATCTGACTGCATTTGAGGCAGGTCGTGCACATGGACGACCGTGCATAAAAACTTTTGCCTTACTTATATTTAAATTGTTCTCTCTCTCTCTCTCTCTTCCCCTCCCCCAACATAAAATAACATTTGCATACATACATACATATATATATATATATATATATATATATATATTTATATATGGAAAATCTTGTTGTAACCAAGCTTTGAAAAAGAATTTGTAATCTTATTTATTTCGCCTATTTAGTCTAATACATTTTTTAATGAGGTTAAATCATGTAATTTCACATGCTTACTCGAAAAAATATGCAAGACAATGACAGCTTTTGATAATGATATAATGATAAGTCACTTTCAAATTATTTTGAAACCCTATATTAAATAATGTTTGGGAACAAGACAAGGGGCAGTCAAAAGAAGGTTACAACTTCTCACTTCACAACTTTGGTGACAAAAAGAAGCTGAATAAGAAAATCTTATTGTAACCTAAATTGGTGAAAAAGAAGTAGTAACCTTATAATTTTTGGCTATTTAAACTTAGCTCTCTGGCTTACCATGTCACCAGTGGCAGGAATCCAATCGTTGGTTGCTGGGTTTCCCCTACAAGAACAGGGGCAAGCAGAGCAGGTATCTGGTGCTAACTTAAATGAACTTCCATTCGTGTTCTCTGTCCTGATGAATCCTGTTCCAGTCTGCCAAAGCAAACAAAAAACACAAGAAAGTGGAAAACCTTAAACGTGGGCTCAGAAAAATTCTCTCAAACAACACCTAATTCCCTCACTCAAGCTCATGCTTCATTCATTAGAGAGCTATAGTATTAGTTTCATAGTATACCGTGTGGTGTTGCTTGTCCACGCAATTGAGGCCTTTGTAGTATTCCGTCTCCACGTATTCCTCTCCGGCGCTCCCATTGTAAACCAGTTTCTTTGATCAATGTAGTAGCCAAAAGAACCATCAGATATGAAGAAAACAAGAAAATCTAACAACATTTAGAATTTTATTGGTGGGAATGATGATACATTACTGGCCTTTTCTTACCAATTTTGTGATTCAATCCAATTATAGTTAGAATTAATGAATTTTTTTTTCATAGTTTCAGATCAGAATCTAAAACCTAATAAGCAGATAACAATAAGAAATAAAAGGAAGAAAAGGAAGAGATCAAAAGAAAGCAAAACCTGGGGATCGTTCTCGAGCTGTTGAAATTTGACCAATTCAGGGATGAAGTTGGAGGAGTTATCAAGCATATCTGTGTATTGAGAAGAGTACTCACTGCGCTGGGGCTTGGTGTGGCGTTTAGGAGTCAACCCATCAAAGTAACCCCTCGTTTCTTCCTCGATCTTCGCTTCCTCCTCTTCTGACAGATGAACATCGCTTCGATTCGGCCCTCTATCCGCCATTTTCTTCTTCTTCTTCCTCTTCGATTTCTCTTCTTACTGCGTAATGATGAGAGCAAAGGAGCCTAAAAGAGTCTGATTTATACAGAATGCCTAATCTCTGTTTGTGATAATTTCCAAGAAAGCTTTTTTGGGTCTAGAAGGATCAGCAGCCATCAACCGACAAGTCACGTTGTTGGATTGTGAGTCTCGTGAGAAAAATCTCTGAGCTCTCTGAGAAACGCTGAGGGTTGTTGTGAATTGGAGACTCGTTGGATTGGGATCGAGACTGTGTGATGTGGGAAAAAGAAATTGAAACAGTTCTCACCACGAGAGAGGAGGAGCCAGGGGAAAAGTACAAAAGACGTGGCAAAAAGCGAAATTGATAAGCACAATTGACATTGACCGGATACTTGCTTCGTTGGATGGATAAATTCATATATGACTTTTCCAATCCTGCCCAAATCGGGTCACAAGTTCACAACACATATGGCCAAGCTTTTTGGTCTTTCCGAAGGTAAGTTTCTTACATTGGCTTTAATCTTCATGTAACCATGCATGTGAGAATAAGTTATCTCCATTCTATCTCCAATTCTCTAATCTCCAAGTGCGGTGCAGGCTAAGGGTGTCAATTTTAAATCGAAATCGAAACCAGTCGTTTAAAACAACGTTAAAAAAATCAAATTATCTATTTTTTAAATCAAATAAAGAATAGTATAAATTTTTATTTATTTTTTATTTTTTATTTTAATCAAATGTGAATGATAAATTCTTTTCTAATTTAGTGTTTGGGAAAAGTTTGGTGGACTATGATCCTAATTCCTAACAAATAATTAAGGGTTTTTTATTTGTGAAAATGTAAAAAAAAAAATTAACCAAAACATTTAAAGTAAGACCTAAACCAAATACAGAACCAAATTAAAACCCACTAAGAAGCTGAATATAAAACGAATAAAAATCGAAATCGAACCAAATCGAGTTGATTTGTTTTTTGCTTTAAAAATGTATTCGTATTCTCGGTTTAGTTCGTTTTAGTTTCTGTTTCCACTAAATTCGGCATCAACGGTGTGAATTGAAAATGCCACAAAGTGAATTGAATCAAAGAGTGGGTTCTACCAGTGCCTTGGTAATCCAAGGACTTTTCAAAAAGAAATCCAAAGATTGCAATGCCAAGAACAAGAAAAAGAAGTAATCAAATTAATTTTCTCTCCAGATACATCTTTGGTAAAATGAAGGACTGTAGAGATCTTCAATTTGACTTGGAAGGATGCATCATTGCATCTGATAGTACTGTTGGAGAGTAACCCCAACAGGTTCTTTTAAGGAAAAGAACATAAACCATTTACAACTAAGAACAAGAAAAAGACAATAAAAGATAAATGTAAAGACTTGTTTGATTTGATTTGTTGGATGCCTTCCTTTGTATTAGCTGTCATAACCGAAGCAATTCATTCAAATTCAAATTTTGAATTTGAAATTCTTGAATATCTTTGTATATCTTTGTATATAGCTGTACAAGATTCTTTCCTATTATTTCCTAGGACAGTTACAACAATTAAGGAGTAAACTCCTCATCTATATTCTGTATATATTTTTCCTCCATTGGTGAATGAAAATATACTGAAATTATCCCAAATACAATCTTAACATGGTATTAGTAGTCAAAGGTTGATCGGTCCTTCTTCTCCAATGGCTCCATCAATCCCTGCTATCTCTGATCCCACCTCCCCTTACTACCTTCATAATTCTGACCATCTAGGAACACCCCTTGTCACCCAACTCCTAACTGGGGATAATTTTCCCACATGGAGCCGTGCCATCACTATGTCGCTTCAAACCAAGAACAAGCTTGGGTTTATTGATGGCACTCTCAAACAACCTACCTCTAATTCAATGGATCTTCTTGCTTGGGCATGCTGCAATTCTATGGTGACCTCGTGGCTGATCCACTCCACTATTCCATCCATAGCCAACAACATTCTTTGGAGTACCAACACACACGACATCTAGGCTGATCTCAGCGAGCGTTTCTCCCAACAAAATGCACCCCATATCTTTGCGATACGGCGCTCTATCTCCAACCATTCTCAAGGAATAGACTCAATCTCCACATATTATACAACACTGAAGGCACTTCGTGATGAGCTCTCTTCCTACCGCTCGATTCCCACTTGTACTTGTGGAGCTATGACAAAGCTACATGATTATGTTGAAACTGATGCCCTTATTGATTTCCTTTAAGGACTCAATGATTCCTTTGCCCATGTTTGGAGTCGAATCCTATTGATGGATCCACTTCCTACAATGCCCAAGGCATACTCGTTACTTCTTCAAGAGGAACGACAACGCTCCTTACAAGGCTCCCATCCTACCTCTATCGAACAATCTGCTCTGGCTGCTCAGCATTCTTCTCGCCCCGCTTCCAAATCTGGTACTCGTCCTCGCTATCACTGCACTTATTGCAACATGGATGGCCACTTTGATTCACGTTGCTTCAAGCAACATGGATACCCTGCTGATTGACTCCACGCAACAATGACAACAACAAACAGAAGCCTCGTCGTTCCTCTCATGGTCATGACTCAACTCGCATGCCTGCAACGAACATGACTCACTCTACTAAGTCCGATTCTACCTCTTCTACAGTACCCGCCATCACTGCCGATCAATTGCAACAACTTCTTGCATTACTTCCAACTGGTAACCCACATCCTCAAGCCAATCTCGCAGGTACAGCCTTACTTGCCATCCCCCCTTCCATATGGATTATTGATATTGGAGCAACCCATCACATGGTTTTTGATCCAGCTTTATTTTCATCTTCTAAACCATCCCTTACCACCTCTTCTATTCGGTTACCCACTGGAACAGCAGCTCCAGTCACACACGTTGGCATAATTCTCTTATTTCCCAATCTGAATATATCTAATGTTCTTCTTGTGCCATCATTTAAATACAATATGTTATCTGTTAGTCGCCTCACTTCTAAGACAAATTGCTTAATCCTTTTTTTCCTGACTTTTATCCCTTCCAAGACCAACGGATGAGGACGACTTTTGCGAAGGGTGAGCGACAAGGTGGTCTTTATGTGTTGGATACCTCTTTACCTATGGCTTCCGCAGCAACTCATACCCAGTTTGACATTTGACACTATCGTCTCGGTCATCCAGCCCCTTCTGTTATGCCTTATTTACATCGTTTAAATAATAACGTTTCTTTATCAAATAAAACCATTTGCACTGTATGCCCCCTTGCAAAACAAACCAAACCCGTTTACCGTTTTCATCAAGTATGATTTCTACTACTCGTTGTTTTGCTTTAATTCATATGGACATTTGGGGACCTTATCATACCCCTTCTCTATCGGGTGCCCGTTATTTCCTTACCATTGTAGATGACTATTCCCGGGCCACATGGGTTTACTTGATGAACCATAAAGCCGAGGCAAATGCCATTATTCGATCCTTCTTTCAAATGGCTAAAACTCAATTTAATGCTTCCATCCAACAACTTCGTACCGATAATGCCCGAGAATTTTTTAAGAAGGACACATCTCTTTTTTTTTAAACTATGGGGGTTCTTCAATAGTCAAGCTGTGTTCACAC
The DNA here is from genome assembly GCF_018873765.1 of Telopea speciosissima. Lineage (NCBI taxonomy): Eukaryota > Viridiplantae > Streptophyta > Magnoliopsida > Proteales > Proteaceae > Telopea > Telopea speciosissima. Next base: position 17,580,663 of record NC_057917.1, read on the forward strand.
TCCATAACAAAATGGCGTTGTGGAGCGAAAACATCTCCATCTTCTAAATATTGCTAGAGCACTTCGTTTTCAAGCCAACTTACCCCTAAAATTTTGGGGCGACTGTGTCATTACTGCTGGCTACTTAATCAATCGTTTACCAACCCTTGTCTTGAAAGGGAAAACACCCTATGAAATTCTCTTCAATAGAGATCCAAACCTTTCTCATCTTAAGGTTCTTGGTTGGGTTTGTTATGCCCGTAATACATATGCCAAACACAAATTTGACCAACGTGCTCTTCCTAGAATTTTTATTGGTTATCCTCATGGTCAAAAGGGTTACAAAATTTATGATATTTTTGATCACCACACTTACATTTCTTGAGACGTAATTTTTCATGAAACAATATTTCCATACCAACTGCACCATTAACCCACCACCACACCATCTTATGTTTTTCCCATTAACCCAACCGAACATGATACCATTACACCTCAAATGACAAACACACCCACTACCACCATTCCTCTCACTACCGCCCCATCATAGGTGCCCACATTACCGCCCCATCAGATGTGCCCACATCTCCACCCGATGCGCCCACCGCTCCACCTGCCGTCACGCCCACTGCCATTGAATCTGAAACCTCTCCATTACCTTTTATTCCCCTCCATCCGGTAGCACAATCCATGCGCCCCACCCGCACATCAAAACCTCCCAACTACCTTAAAGACTACTATACCTCTCTACCCCGAGCAAATGCGTCTGCCACTATTGGCCCAGGTATCAAGTATTCCCTCGCTGATTCTCTAAATTATAATCGTTTTTCAAATAACCATGTGTGCTGTCATAACCGAAGCAGCTCATTCAAATTCAAATTTTGAATTTGAAATTCTTGAATATCTTTATATATAGTTGTACAAGATTCTTTCCTATTATTTCCTAGGACAGTTACAACAATTAAGGAGTAAACTGCTCCTCGATATTCTATATATATTTTTCCTCCATTGGTGATTGAAAATATACTGAAATTATCCAAATACAATCTTAATACTTTGTTTTGAATTTTTCTTTTCATAGGCATCCTCAGGTGGTTTCTATAGTTACTAGGTAGTTTCATAACTACCCACTTCTTTGAGAGCTTGTTGTAACCACCTTGCTGACCGTTTGTTGGTCACTGACCGTTCGTCAGTTGCTGACCGTTTATCGGTCATTGACCATTTTTTGACCGACTAACCATTTTCGATCATTGACCGTTTCTGACCAACTGACCGTTTTCATCATTGACCATTTTTCTGATCGTTTTCGGTCATTGACTACTTTTTACCGTTTTCGATCATTGATCATTTTTGGCCTGACTGCTTCTGACTGTTTTCATTCCCTGACCGTTTTCTAGTCACTTACTAACAAGTCAGCCTTAACATAAATAGATTTCGATCTATTTGTCTATTGACCGAAATAGATCGAAAATAGGGTGTAAACAATGCCCCCTGCAACCACTGTGGACGATGCTATAAAGTCCATATGTGGTTGTATAAGACTCTGTCCCTATGTGCTTGGTATCCTTTTGATGATTCCGGCTTCAAACAACATCACCATTCATCCACGTACTATCACCATTGCGGGATATGCCGCTAATTGAAGCACCTGCATTGCCCCTGGTTGGTGAGGAGTTCCTTCAAAAGATTCTCCACATTTGCCCCTTGCTTCAGGCAATATTAAAATAAAGTTGCCCCTAGTCATTTTTAGACTACATATCAAGATGACATATGTCCCATTAATACATGTCATAAAAATTAAGGTCAACTTTAAAACCACTATATGGTTTCAAATAAAACCATTGGGGTTTATTTCCACCACATATCAAGGTGACATGTGTCCCATTATGTCATAAAGGAAAGCTATCCTTAAAATTACCACACGGTTGGTTTCAAGATTCAAACAACCATAGCGGTATATCATTTATCTCTTGTGCACACATGTCACACCCATGTAAACAATCAAATTAGGAATGATGAAGGAATATTCCCTTATCTTCAACCTTTCACGTAATAGCAGAGAATGGAAACGGGTGAAATCGAGAGTAAACTTTCACTGTCAACCGCTGTTGCGGCTATTACCGGCAAGGTTGGTACATAAGACGTGCCCCCTGCCGATGGATTCCAGCTTCATGGTGCTCATTTACAATGGGATTTGCCCCCAGTTGAGCACCTTTTAGTTAATACCATACTTTGACTCACCGCCCATGGCTTACCGTCATTTTAGAATATTTGGCTAAATACCGTCTATGGCTAACCGTCATTTTAGAATCCTTGGCTAAATACCGCCTATGGCTAATCACCATTTCGCAAGACATGTCATCTAAGAATAAATAATGAAACCATAACCAGTAAATGTATTAAGATGGCAAAAGAATATAAAAACCACTGGTCAAATAAAGAGCGCAAATAATAGTCAAAAGGGGGAAAATAGATTCCCACGAAACAAACATATAAAAAAAAAAGTCTATAAGTCTCATGCTAGTAATATGACCCCTAAAAACTCCTACTGAAAAAGCCTTAGTGAGAGGATCAGGCACCATCTTCTCAGTAGGGATGTGTACAATATCAACCTCTCCCTCAGTTACCTTCTCTCTGACAAGAAGATACTGTATCTCAATATGCTTCGAGCTGTTGGACTTTTGTTGTTCTTTGAGAAGATGACTGCAGATTTGTTGTCACACCAAAGCCTTAAGGGTGTAGAGATAGCGTCAACAACCTTCAGTTCTGTAGTAAAATTTCTCAACCAAACTGTCTGGTTGATTGCCTCAAAATTGTCACAACCCTGCCTGCATGGTGGATGAAGCTATAATAGTTTGCTTAGCACTTTTCCATAAAATGGCTCCTCCACCCATCAAGAAAACACAACCTGAAGTTAACTTCATATCATCAGTACATCCATTGAAATCTGAGTCAGAGTATCCAAACACTTTAAGTTTGTCATCTCTTCTGTAGACTAGCTTGAAGTCCCTAGTCCTCAGTAAGTGACGTGTCACCTTCTTAGTTGCAGTCCAGTGAATCAATCCTACATCGGACTGAAAACTCCTAGTACGCTAACTACAAAAGCAATATCAGGTCGAGTGCACACTTGTGCATACATCAACCTTCCCATAGCTGAAGCATAAGGCTTGCCCTTCATAGGGTCTCTCTCAAGGTTATTCTTTGGACACTGCTGCTTATTCAACTTATCCTCTTTGCTGATGGGTGCATCATTCCCAGACCATTGGGACATGTTGAACCTCTTCAAGATTCTGTCAATATAAGTCCTCTGTGATAAACCAAGAAGGCCTCGCTTTCTATCACTACTTACCTCAATGCCAAGTACATGGGTGTTCTCTCCCATGTCCTTCATCTCAAAATTACTAGGCAGAAACTGTTTGGTCTCCTGAAGTAGATCAAGATCACTACTGACTAGTAGAATATCATCTACATAAGGTATCGAAAAGATAAACATGCCCCTAGTAATCTTTTGGTATATGCAATTATCAATTGCATACTCAACAAAATCATATGAAGTCATTATCTGATTGAACTTCGAGTACCATTATCTTGAAGCCTGTTTTAATCCTTACAGTGATTTCGATAGCTTGTGAACTTGATGCTCCTTCCTTTTCCTCTTCAAAAACCCTCGGGTTGATGCATGTAAACTTGCTCAGCCTGATCACCATTCAGAAAAGCCGTCTTCATGTCCATTTGATGCAGTTCAAGGTTAAAGTGTGCTACAATGGCCATGATTATTCTGAATGAAACCTTCGAAGACACCAGAGAAAAGGTCTCCTTGTAATCAATGCCCTTTCTCCTTAGTGGAACCTTTCGCTACTTGTCTGGTCTTGTAGCGTTCCACCTTCCCTTGAGGGTCAATGTTGGTCTTGAAAACTGTTTTGATGCAACAGCCTTGCATCTTTGAGGAATCTCAATTAATTTCCAAACACCATTTTACTGCACTAATAACAACTCATCTTTTAACCCTTCCAACCATCTTGCAAGTGCAGACATCTCACCCTCACTCTCAAGAAACTTTGTACGAGTAGTCTCATCAATTATACTCCCTGAGCCTGGGTCATAAAATCTATAACCCTTCGATCTCCCTGGATATCCCCAAAATTATTCACCATCTTGGGGTTGTAACCTTTGAGAGGCTAGGTTTTTTGGCAGTCCTTGACTCAAATGGGGTCTTTTAATTAACTTGCTTGACATTCTTTTGAGAATGTGAACGACAGTTTGAAGTGTCATACCCTGAAAACTCAACCAAAACAGGGGTTCAATTTCTTCTAGTTCAATTTCTTCTTTCAGTAGCCCTGTGGGATGCTATTTCATGTTCCTGTAAGAACATGACAAAAAGACCCAAGTGTTGACTAGCATCTCCACTACTTTCGTAACACTTCCAAGCACCTACGGAAATAATCTTTCTTTTGGAAGTGATCATCTTTCCCTTAATGCAGTCAACACACTTGCTTAAAAACTTCAAGGTCTAGGTATTCAATAACTCCTTCCTCCATTAGCTTGTCCTATCCTCTATTTGGCAATGTTATCTAACCACTCAAGCCAAAGTATATACTACTATTAATTAAACTATGGGTATTACATCCCAAGAATTATATTTATGGAAAAGGATAAGTAATATCTATGGAATCATCAAACACATAACCAAAACCAAAACAATAGAATCAATTAATGAAAGAAGCCATCTTTATTAAAATAACCTGAATACTTGTCCAAAGCTAATCTAAAAATTTAAAACAATATCCTTCTGAATTTGGATAAAAACTACATGCTTTAGTTAAAATAAATAAATAAATGAAACTGAAAACAAAAACAGTCTAATGGTTCCTATGGCTTCTACATCTTTATTTCCTCATCTCACATCAAGACATTCACTTCACGTTCACCCCTTGATCAGAAACCTAGTGCTCATCTTCCAAGTGCTATGGTGAATAGTTAGGTGACCTAGGACTGTAGAACAGTGATTCTGGTTTGTCCACCTCCTCGGATATAGTGTCACACTTGGCAAGGACCTTGGAGTATAATAAGGTGACGCCGGCTTATCCACCTCCTCAGAGAAGGTTTTCACAATTGAACCGCACTCAGGTGGCCAATCCCTTATTGCTGATGGTCTAGGCATTTTGGACCTTTTAAAAATTGCTATACGAGCTGTCAGGACAGCTCTGTAGGCTCGTGCATTCAAGTGCATATTCTTCTATCCTATTTGGAGATAGTTTCCAGTATACAGGGGAGAATCTAAGACACATATTACTGGTTTCAATCTTGAAATTGTCGCCTATAATCGACTTTTCCTTCATGGATGACATTCTATTTGATAGAATATCTAATTAATAACTAGTATTTATCAAACAAAAAATGATGAAAATAACTTCGACATTAATCCAATGTAAAAAACGATGCTAGTTACAACAAAACAAACTAGCATAGTAGGCAAGAGTTTTAATCAGGTTCACATTCCTAACCTATGCATATTGCAATGTAGTTGTCCTCTTCTATTCCTTATACCTTTCCCCAGTAAGGGTAGAGCACACACATTCTAGTCACTACTACCCAGATAAACACGCATTCTAGTCTATGAGAGTGTAATTTGGGTGTAATATAAACACACCAAAATAGTAAATTAATTAGCACTGAATACGATACAAATCAGTAGCAATATAAAACACATGAAAATCATAATCGGACTACATCTTTACCCTTTGGGCATAAGATGTACTGGTTCTTTCATAAAACCATATTTACCGTAAAACAAAAGGTAATTTAGGAGTTCTATCACTTTTGGGCATATAGAGCCCCTAGAGTACCATTATTTCCTATGCTTGCATGTGCATGTACAATTTCTTTAAACTTGGGTAGCATCACCTTTAGGCATATACTACCAACCTTGCTGCCATGGCAAAGCTGCAGAGAAACTCGATGTGCCACTGTGGTGGTCAACATCTCATTCCCCTATAGTTCCCATAAAGGAAACACGCAGCCAAACACGTGGAATAATGTATATTACATATTGTTAATGCATTAATGAATGCTAATGTGTAATGTTGTCATGCACAAATAAGAATTTTATCAAATTTAAGTCTCCATAAATGACCAGAAAGCTTGGGAATGTCCTATAAACCATGGCTTAGAGACATCTGCCATAAGGATGTAACAAAATCGTACATCTATCACAGAAAAGTAAATATATTAAATCGGATATTTTTAATACCCATAAACCATGCTAGTTACATAAACTAATGAACTAGCCCATAAAACAAGAGTATCAATCGAAACTACATCTCTGACCTCTGGGTTTTGAAATGCACTGGTCCTCTCAACACTTTGCAATTACTGCGGGACAACATCAACCTTTGGAAAGATTGTCACCTTTGGCTAAACAATTATTCTCGGGTTAGTCTCTCCCTGTGTGTGTGTGTGTGTGTATTGCCTTTTAGTCCTTGATGATGTACTGTAGACACTGAATTTTGTCACCCCCTCGGCGATGATGACAATAGGACACGGACAGACATCGATATCTCTCTCGAGAAGGACTCCTGCCACTACATTTGAGCTAAATCACCCTGACATCCCTAAAAATAACTTATAAGACCCTTTTACCAAATGCTGAAGGAAGTACTGCTCCGCCTTCCCAACCACACCGACAGAAAATTCTATGAAGAGTCAAAAGGGGGAAAAAAAAAACCCTTGAAAAGCCCAAAGAAAGAAGCCTAATAGGCCCAAACTTGCCCCAAAACAACAAAGAAGCCCATTTAAGGCCCAAAAGTGTGGGGAATGACATACTCTGACCACGATACTGTGGAGGCCTCCCTAGGCAGCGTGGCAAAAAACCACGACGTCGCAGCCCACTGACGTCATCCACGACGCCGTGGAGGACCTATCCGGCACCGTGAGGGTAGGATACCCCCTATAAATAGGAGGGTCCCCCTCCCCACATTTTCATGGATTCCAAGCCTAGGGAGACCCTCCCAGTCCGATTTTTGCCCTCTTTCAAGCCTTTGTAAGTGAGTTTTAAGCAATATTCCGAGTTGTGGGTAGATCCATCGATTACCCGCTTAAGTGAAAAGCGCTCACCTCCTAGTCAAAATGTTATTCCGTTCGCATACAGATAACAAAATCCTCTTTTTATAGCTGTTATTCTGTTTGTATACAGATAACGAGAATCCCTTATACAGTCGCTGCTCTGCCCGAAGTCTGAGTAACGAAACCCATCTTATATAGTCCTTACTCTGTCCAACAAGAGAGAGGCGAGCCGATCGTCCGTCTCCACCTGAGTCGTGGGACATCGCATATTTTGTATTTGGTACATTGTTGTTTATTTCTTGTATTTCTTGATAGGTATCTGTCTCTTTCCTTCTTATTTTTTTTAGCATAATGTAGACCATTAAAGTAACTTGCTTTAGTGTATATAGTAGATGATTTTTTTCTTTCTTTGTCATGTTTAGTACATCGAAATCTAGCTTTGGATGTTGATATATGATGTATTATTAAGGGAGAATATTAAAAAATAAGCATCTAGTAGAAAGACCGGTTTATCCGGGCGAGGTGGGTGCCTAATACCTTCCCACTCTCGTAACCTGATTACTTACCTTAAATCTCTTACCAGACCACATGGAATCACGTAGCCCTTTCCGCTAATCCCGGATGGGGCTACACCCATTGGGTCCTAGGCTCTAATCCTAGGTGGCAACTCCATTTCTTTATGAAGTATGATCCCAATCCCCATGATGATATGTCGAAACGATATGCCGTTATTCATCGAAACCAATCCATGTCGCCATAAGGCTGAGGAACCTTTGTCCCGAGGACCGCAGTACTTACAGCTACCTTTGGGTGAGCATTACCTTCTTTGCTGCCATTATAGTAAACCTTGAGTTATGAGTATTATAATAAAATCAGGTTTTACCACTTTGGTGGGTTCCATCTGACCTTATTATAATACCCAATAACCCTTGATGCAGCTATGGGATGCCTTCATTCATAAATTTGAACCACTTAATTTATGAAACCTTTTCACACACAATAATTTAATGAAATAGTGCTACTGTTCTGCATTACATCATATCATAGTATTACAAGTATTTATCGCATGGTCATTTGGAATCAAAGAATGCATAAACACATAGTTCAAAATTGCAAAACACAAACATGCTCACTGTGGGTCCCAGAAGTGATATTTGAAGCAAGTGAGACATACACCAGTGTGTAAGTCTCGAAAAAATAGACGCAGCGGAAAAAATCGGGACTCCTAACTCCCTCCCACTTTGGCCGGCTGAACCAGGCAAACCAGTTGGTTAAACCCGATTCAAACCGATATGAACCAGACCGGTCCAGCTTAGTTCGAACCGGGCTAGCCTACCCTTGGTCTAGTCGGACCTCGAGTCTGTTTGCCCTGATCAGCCGGGTTCGGGTTAGGGTCCGGTTGACCCGTCTAAATAGGGTTCGGGTTGTCCTGCTTAGGTCAGCTTCGGGTCTACCCACTTGGATCGGGTTCGGGTCGGTCCAACTAGATCGGGCTCGGACTGGCCCACTTGGATCGGGTCTGGCTCGAATAAGAAGATTCGGGTTTGTCAAATCCGCCTGCTCACCGGTTGACTCAAAAACCCTACAGAGTCGACCCAATGATGAATCGCCAGCCGCCATTAAAAAACAGTTTTTTTTTAATTTTAATGAAAATTAGGCGCATGAGACGCAGGCGTTTTTTTCGGCGGCGCGTGGAGCCATTTTCGGCGAAATGCCTTATATGCCCGTGACCGCCCTGACCTCCTCTACAATCCCATATAAAAATTTTTCATTTTTTGTGGCCGTACACCACCGGTAGTGACCGTACAAGGTCGATCCAAAACCCGAAAAATCCAAAATTTTTGTTTTATTCAAGAACATTGATTCCAGATCCATATGGGTTGGCTCTGATGCCACTTGTGAGATTAAGATCACCAATCAATTGCATACAATCCCATATAGACTTGGAATACAATAAATAAATAAAAGAATAAACGACATACCCTTTTGGTTGATAGCTGTAGTCGATCCTCAAGTTTTTAGAGCTTCCCAATAGCCTTCTACAACCTTTCTCTTGAATCTCCCGTGAGCAGGAATTCTAGTAAAATCAAGTGACGGTTGTGGGGACCTTGGGTTGAATATATAATATTCAACCTGACCCTAATACACTCGCGTAATATGTTAGGTCAAAAATACCCCTAACTAAGCGTAGAGTGGGTAACCTATATTATGGGCCCAATAAATAATAACATGTATTAATGAAACCCAACACCCAACAGATGTTGGTCCATCTCTACAAATCAACCCCTATTAAATATCAACAAACCATAACCAAACATTGAGTTTGGCAACAACAACAACAAAAACAATAAAATTCAAGTTCTAAGAAATAAAAGGTCTTTTTGGTATCATTTTTCATTTTATTTTTGCCTTACTTAAAAAAAAAATCATTACTGAAAACCATTTTGATCAAAAATAAAAAATGAAGAGAATTCAAAATCTCTCCTTCCATGTTCATAAAGCATACAAGTAAGTATAACATAGATATTACACTGAAAAACTTTCAGCTAAAGGGATAAAATGAAGAGAATTCTGGAGAATAAAACCTAATGGGTCAGAAAATCATCATTGTCCAAGCTTAAACAGATCAATGAACATGGAAGCTCATTCTTGTTACAATTTGTAATCCTTACAAGCACCAAAAACACCTCTTTTCCCCTCATATATAAACAAATTCTCCCTTGGTGTTCAAAGGATATACAAGTATAACACAAATATAAAACTGAAAAATTGGGGTTAAAGCAATGAAAATAGAGAGAATTTGGGGCAAAAGAAGTAGAAAACCTAACTGGTCAAGACGTACAATACGATGCCGACATAGATGAGAAGCCCAACAGGAACTAAGATAACAAGAGGCAGAATAGCTCCATAACTATTTACACTCCCACAAGACAGAGTCCCAACCTTGATCTGAGCCACATTCACAAAAGAAAGCATCAAGAACAGACACCCAAACACAGACCCAACAACAGAAAATGATGCATATGAAACATAAAAATAGAGGTAAAGAAGAAAACGATGCATATGAAACATAAAAATAGAGGTAAAGAAGAAAACAATGCATATGAAACAACATGGTAGTTATGAAAAATAGAGGTAAAGAAGAAAATGAGGCATATGAAACAACATGGTAGTTATGAAAAACAAAGATAAAGAAGAAAACGATGCATATGAAACAAGAGAGAGAGAGAGAGAGAGAGAGAGAGAGAGACTTACCTTTTACAATATTATTGGTGATTGTTTAGGCAATGCAGAACGATGTCCATGAAGGAACGAAGATGTGCGCAGGGTTAACTCAGATTAGAGGTGGTAGGATTTAGAAAACCTAATTTCGTAGAGAGAGAGAGATCGAAGAAGGCATGAAATGATGCATAGGAAACCAGAGAGAGAGAGAGAGAGAGATTGTAGTCACGGTGGGTGGCAAGCAAAGAGACAACTTTTAGCTTTTGGGTTGATACTTGAGAGTCTTGAGAGTTGAGAGTTGAGACTTAAAGACCAAGATTTCAATTTTCAACAGGACTTTTGGCTTTCTTAATTCCTTTTTTTATTTATTTATGTGTTTTTACTTTTTGTTTTGTTTTAATATGTTTTCTAATAGATATATAATTACATTTATCATAGTCAAATAGTAATATATATAAAACAATCATATTATCTAACTTACTGGCTACTAAGTTATAAATATATATAAAAAACAATATCCAAGAAGGCAACTTAATCGGATAGATGGCTACGGATATTTTATTTCGGATATTTTAATACAGTTGGATAATAATCGGTCGGAAATAGGGATTACCATATTCGTATTCGATTAGTTTTTGGACGGATTTGGATAGTTTTTAGATAGTGAATTTTTTAATACGAATCCTCATAAATAGATACGAACACGAATTGAATACGGATTATTAACTATCCATTTACATCCCTATGGAATACTTCCAATCTTTGAGAAAAATAATGTTTGACTCTAACAACTATTATGTTATTTATATAAAGGCTTGAGTCAATTGAATTCATAAGGACTTAACCTTACACAAAAATGTCATCTTAAGAAAGGGCTAAGATAATCTTATGAGAATTATTTTGTGCTTAATTGGTAGAGTTTCAAGCTTGTAAGAAGTCTTATTGTTGTATGAGTTTATGTAGCTCGGTTGTACTTTGTGTATGCACTTGTAGATGTGTTCGGCAACTAGAGAAGGAAATTCTTGATTTGTATGATCCGAGTGGAAATCTTTGGTCTGTGTGACCTGGAGGAAATCCTTGATCTGTATGATTCAGGTAAAAAAATCTTTGGTTTGTGTGACATAGGTAAGGAAATCCTTGAACAAGAGAGTGTTCTAGGTGCTCAATTCGAGGGTCTGTGACTGAGATGTGTAAGACTTGATTCCTGCCATTTAAAAAGGGATCATCCTCGATAGTGGAAATTCTTGGTCTATGTGACCTAGGTAATTGAGTAGGATTGGTGAATCTGAACCACTCTAAATTGCTTGTATATCTCATTGTCTTTATCTCTTCTTCTTATATTTGTAATTGCAATGTCATTATAATTATTTGTTACATTTTGTAAGAAAGCGTTGTCACCCACAATTCACCCCTCTTTTGGGAGTTGCCATTTGATCCTACTTTCCTTTTAACACTATCCTAAATTTCATCATTTTCTTCCTTGTCCTTGATTACAACCTACAAAAGATTCTCATTTGTATTGCTACTATTGCCTTTGACATTGCCGTCAAGTTCAGCCTTGCAAGAGAAATTTTGCCTAGCCCACTTAGTGGTGAACTAAAAAAAGTTGAGTGGGCGCAATTATGGGGAAACCAATTAGGAGCTACAGAATTACCAAGTACTTGGGAATTTTAAAATACCAAGAGAGAAGGAGAGGTGGAACCGTGGACCTATGTTTTTATGGGAGAATCAGAAAAACAAATTCAGGATAAGGCTAAGGGTAAGAACTAATAACAAAGGGAGTGATACTAATGGCCCACATTATTATATTTTATTCATTTATCTATTCTTTTCTTACAAACCATATCCAGGACAAGAGGCAATTGCATGGTCGTGGTGGTGCACTCGTAGAGAGTCTCCACGAACGTTGGACTTTTGTTCTTTCTAAAACTAGAATGTGACTCGTGGCTGGTTCTCACCGATTCGTGGGAGGCAAGCCTCTGTTCGTAATTCCTCTCTCTCTCTCTCTCTCTCTCTCTCTCTCTCTCTCTTCCAATGATAAGACAGGAATGGAGGATAATATCCGTATCGATCTTCTCAATTCTCTTTCCACGCGGCCTTTTATTTTTCACACGTGCTTTCTCATGTCGTCCACCGTGCCTCCACCCGTCTCCCATAAACCAATGAGTACTTTTCACTCCTTCCTCTCCGCCGGAAGGAAAACTCTAACAAATACTAACATCGTCATGACAAATATCTGTCCAGTGGTTCTTTTGATAGATTGAAGCACAGGGGAGCGATGGAAGGTCCGAGCAATGGTGGATTGTTGTATCATGAAGTTCAGGAGTCGAAGCTATGCGCCGTACATTGTGTCAACACGGTGTTGCAAGGTCCTTTCTTCTCCGAGTTCGATTTGGCAGCTCTCGCTTCCGATCTCGATCGTAAGGAGCGACAGATGATGCTTGAAGGTGGTGTCGTGTCTGACGATTTCCTTCGCTTTGATTCAGAGGAGTCCCATAATGTTTCCATGGATGGCGACTTCAGCATCCAGGTTTGCTTTTCCTTGCAATCCAATATGTCTTATTTATTTGGAATTTTAGGGTTGTTGGTATTTCATTTTTTGGGCTGCCCCAATTTTAGAGATTGGGTAAGGAATGTTTGTCGAAAATTTCTCTTCCGACTTGATTTAGGGTTATAAAAAGTTGATTCCCATGAATTAAATTGTGGATTATTAGTGCACTTGAAATTCTTTCACAAGGAATTGTGCTGTGTAGCGGGATATCCGACTTGGGTTTGGGGAGGCTGAATTTGCTTATCCTCCAAAAGACACAAAGGAATTTTGTCTTTTTTATGTCAGCCAGATGAGGATATGTTGGTTCTTGTTTCTAATGTACATGTTCAAACTAAATTTATTTGCTTTGGAGGATTTCATTTTTATTTTTTTTTTGAAAAAAACTTTCTGGCACTCTTGCTATTCATTATTTAAACAGTCAGACTAACTGAAATTAACGTTTCCAAAACTATAAAGATGATGCTAACTATAAAATATAAATGAAGTTCTAACGTTTGTTGATACCTTTAAGGGGATACTTTTGAAGCCATTGACATTGCATGAACCTGAGTTTCAACCTAGGAATGATAGTGAAGTAGGGATAGTGTGCCTAGTCTAGTTATACGAGGCTATTCTTTCAGGAGGAAACTTGAAATTCATAATGTAGCAACTCAACTCAACTAAACCTCACTCATCCTTATCCCAACTAAATGGGGCCAGCTACATGGATCCTTTCTCTTCAATCAACTCTATTCAAAGCCGTACTTGTTATTTGTCCTAAGACCTTAGCTATGTATGTATTCCTTACCACTTGCCCTAGAGCCATTTTAAACTTACTCCTAGCTAGTTTAGCTCCTTCAATCTGTCCATACTAGAGCATTCACAGGCCTCTGCTGCTCATATCCATGCCCCTCAAACAATATTCTCGCAACTTATTATGTATGAGAGATAATATTCTTTATTTTATTTTTGTCTAGTTTTACCACTTATCCATCTCAACATCCTTATTTCAACTACACTAAGTTGGTTTATATGTTGTTTCTCTATTACCCAACATTCAGCTCCATTAATTTTTGTTGGTCGTATAACTGTCCTGTAAAATTTTTCCTTTGTTTAGTTATCCTACTAAACCCAAAGCCCAATTTGGGCCCAGTTCCCAGTTGAGGCTCTCAAACAAGTTCGGCACAGTCCAAGGAAGTGTTCATGCATCATCCTTGTTGCATTCTCTATGTCTTCCCATTAGTCTCCTAAGTAAATAAATAGCTTTTGATTAGTCTTCTAAGTAAATAAATAGCTTCCGTGGTTGATCTTGTTGATCTATGGCTGTCACTGAGAGGGGAAATCAGTGAATCAATTTTTTTTTCCTTTCCTGCCCACTCAACTGATACTGTCACAGTACTACTGGCCCTAAATACTGAAAAAAACACAGAGTCACATGCACACTCACACCGCAACCATTATGTGGCCAGGCATTCCAAGCAGTGCATGCCCATTCTGCAAACAAACACTTCTATCTCCATAAATTGATGCAGGAGAATCTTGGACCTGGTCGACCCAACTGGTGCACTACCTTGGACCGACCCAAACCCAGTTGCACGGAGATGAACCGGATCCAAATATGGTTTTATTTGGGTTTTATTCTGGTAGATATTTAGGATTTTATTATTTATTTTGTTGGGATAATTATGTAAGTAGATTTTTTAATTTGGGAAGGATTCATAGGATGAGTTTTAGTAAGTTTTAAATTGTCTTTTTTTTGCTAAGAGTCCTAGAATAGTTGTTTCCTTGTTTAAGTCTTATTTTCTTATTTATATGCTTGTAACCAACATATTGAGCAGAGAATAGATTGAATTGAGTTTGTGGTTGTGTGCGTGTGCACTCTTCTCTTCCCCCCCCCCCCCCTCTTCTTCTTCTTCTCACAGTTTCTTCTCTTCCCCCCCTGCAATTCTGATTTCTTCCTAGCTTATTTTTCTTCTTCTTTTCTGGTCCCCCATTATCTGGTATTAGAGCCCAAACCTGGGTGAATCTCTCCCCCTTCTCTCTCTCTCTAATTCTTCATCCTCTCAGTCTCTCTCCCCTGCTATTCTTCTCAGTGATCTTTCTCCCCATTCTGTTCTTTTTCCTTCATTTCCTTTCACTGTGGTTGTGATCGAACAACACCAGCAGTAACCCCTTTCCCTTTCCCTATTCTCTATTCCCATCATAGTTGTTAAGGCGCCTAGGCGAATCAAGGCGGTCGAGGGGGGGGGGTTAAAAGCAAGGCGACACCAACAAGGCGACCAAGGCGACACCAGAAATCAAGGCGAGAACAAGGCGCCTGGACGTCAAGGCGTCGCCTAGGTGATGCCTTGACAACTATGATTCCCATCACTGTTCTGCCAATATCAGCAATGAAATATATATATATATATTTCTGTCCCCTTCCCACAGCAACCCTCTCTCCCGTCTCCGGCTGAAACCCTACCCCTTTCCCTGTACTTCGACTCCACTGAAACCCAAACAGCAACCCCCTGCGATTCCCACTCAAAAAGAAAGACAACTTTGTTGACCAAACAGAGAAGTTGGGGGAAAAAAATTCCACTTCCATAGCCCCCCTTCCCTTCCGCCACCCCAAACCCCCCTTCGTTTCCACAGAAACCCTCGCCCTCGTATTCCACCAGAGAACCAAAAAGAAAAAAAAACCGAGATAGAAGAAGAGAAGCGAGAAGCAAAAAAATCATACCTGGACTCATAATCGAAGTCAAAATCCTTGTTGGCCTTGTGTCTCGACGGCAAAGTAGACTTCCATTCAAAGTGGAACTCCAGCTGCATCGTCTTCCTCATTTTCCGCCATTCTCTCGCACCACTCCTTTGGTTCAAGTAACAGTCCAAATCCCAAACGGTAATGTAACACCCTCTCACTCTTTTGTTTCTATTGACTTAATACCCCTTCCCCCCTTTGTTTTTATTATCTTCCTATTCTAACCCCCAATCCCACCTTTTAGACGTGTCTTATTTAGGTTATTTAATTTTCTTCTACTTAATACCACACTTCTTTTCTTCTCTTTAAATCCACTACCCAAATGAGTCCTGAACAGTGGGCCTAAATACTTCAACAAAATGACGAAGCCATAAGAGCCCTTCAAGCAAACCATGAATGGTTGAAGGCTGAGTTAAAGCTCCAACAACATGACGAAGTCATAAGAGTCCTTCAAGCAAACCATGAATGGTTGAAGGCTGAGTTAAAGCTCCATGATCAGATTTTGACCTAGGCAGTTGAAGATCATGATGAAATCAACGGTTCGATCGAAGAATTGAAATTCCATGATCAGATTTCAATCCAGGCAATGCCGTTGGCCGATGAACATTAAGAAATTGTGATGGTTGACCGCGTAATTGATCCATTTGATTATGTGCTTTCCCATGGTTGCTTCAATCAAGAATGTTGGCTCGTGGATTTTATACAAGTTGGACGTGGAGTGACAGTTGACGTTGATCGCATGATTTTGATTCTATCATTCTACAAAACCGTCCATGAGTTTTTCTGAACTCCGGGAGAATTGATGCAGGAGAATCTTGGACCTGGTCGACCCAACTGGTGCACTACCTTGGACCGACCCAAACCCAGTTGTACGGAGATGAGCCGGATCCAAATATGGTTTTATTTGGATTTTATTCTGGTAGATATTTAGGATTTTATTATTTATTTTATTGGGATAATTATGTAAGGAGATCTTTTAATTTGGGTAGGGTTCATAAGATGAGTTTTAGTAAGTTTTAAATTGTCTTTTATTGTTAAGAGTCCTAGAATAGTTGTTTCCTTGTTTAAGTCTTTTATTTTCTTATGAGTAAATTACTCCCCCCTCCCCTCGATTATGGCCGAATGCCAAACACTACCCCTGGGTATTGTAATAACTCTCCCCTCCCTTGGATTCAAAAGATTCTTTCAACCGTACCCATTCCGCTAAAAATCTCTGTTAAGTGATAGTAAAAGACTATATTACCCTCTGAGAATAATACCCTCATCTCTAACCTCATCTTCCCCAAATCGTTTCCCCAAAACCTGCAGGTTTTTTCAAACCCAAAATGGAATACTTCCAAAATTACAGAAAAAAGAAGAGATAAAGTGAACAAATTCTGATGGAATCAGTTACCTTTTAGAGCCCTTGTGTCATGAGGGTATTTCCATGTTCTTTGATGGATTCAAAGAAGAATCATCCCACTCAACTTCAAGTATTTGTGCACCATAAGCGGCTTCAAACGAATCAAACCCCATTGTTGAAATCGTCCACAATAGCTGAAAACCCAAGAAGTTTTTCATCAGATAGAGGCAAAGTGTCTAGAGTGTAAAGGAAAAACTCTTGTAATGGAAGCAGAGACATTAACCAAAAAATGAAACCACATTCATAAACACAGGGTACTAACCCAGTCTGGCTGTTGAAAACATGAAGAAGAGCACCCAAACCCAGCAGTCCACTAGACAGATGGGTTCTGAGATAATCTCAATTAGACTCAAAATCCCATCTGTCCGATTGCACAGCAGCAACTCAGGTCCCTGCGGAGATGAAGGAACCAGAGGGTGACATGACAAAAAAGATGTAATTTTTTGAGATTCAAAATGAGAGAATCGTGGTTTTTACGTCTATCAACAGAGGAATCCCAAGTCAAAACATGCAAGAGGTTGACTGAATCCAAATTTCTCTTCACCAAATTGGGTTTGAAACCCTAAGAAGCGAAGAAATTACTAAAAATAGGAGGATTGAGCAGTGATTGCGGTTCTGAGAAGGGCTTATAGCACATTCATCTCTTCCTCCAACATAGATTGTAGTTCTGTGAAGGGTTCAATGAGGATATGGGAGAAATCCTGAATCGCAGATCCCAAAACCTCTGAGTTTCCCAATCTCTTATGCTGTCACTGTTTCGTTCTCTTTCTTCTTCAAACGAAGAAGAAACCTGCCGTCCAAAACCTTTCTTGCTTTTGAAAACCAGAGAAACCGATCTCAAACCCCTTTGTATCTATCTCTCTTTCTTTCTCTCCCTCCCTCTCTCTTTGTTTTTTGGAAGAAAACTGAACGAAGAAGAAGATGGAAGAAGAAGCGAGAAATGGGGAAGAAGATGGTGCTGTGACTGCTGTCCCTGGCTCAGGGTTAATATTGGAATATCACATACATAAGGGTATTTTGGGGTTTAACTGAATATATTAAGGGTGATGTCATCACTTTACAGCGTTTTTTAACGAAATGGGTACGGTTGATAGAATCTTTTGAATTTAGGGGATGGGAGAGTTATTACTCAATACCCAGGGGTGGTGTTTGGCATTCGGGCATAATCGAGGGGAGGGGGGAGTAATGTACTCTTTTCTTATTTATGTGCTTGTAACCAACGTATTGAGCAGAGAATAGATTGAATTGAGTTTGTGGCTCTGTGTGTGTGCACTCCTCTTCCCCCCCCCCTCCCTGCAATTCTGATTTCTTCCTAGCTTTTTTTTCTTCCTTTCCGGTCCCCCATTGCAAATGCAAACAGAAAGCACAACCACAACACAGGTATTTTTACGAGGTTCAACAAGATGCCTACATCCCCGGAGTAGTGCCACTAAGGCTTCGTAGCTACTCAATACATTACTGTTTCAGCTGCACTCACTGATGCAGAAGCCAAGCTGTTTGGCAAGAAATACACTAAGGGAACTCATGGGAGTAGGACTGGTTCACTTCTCCAATTGGTGGACCAATCCAATGGGCCATTGAGCCATCCAACTTTGTGTTGGGCCAGCCCAATAGGGCTGGGATTTGTTGGGTCTCCCAAACCCAGAATCGTGGGGACAATTTTGTCATTCTTCTAAAGTTAATAAGCTGCACTGATGGAGACACCTTAAAGGGTGGGGATCACAAGCAATAAAGTTCGGCTGCAACACTTAAATCATCCAAGTGGGTCCCACAAGGAGATGTGAAGACTTTAGAAGATTCAATTAGTAGTTAGTAGTTTCTATTTTATGTCATTCCTAGTTGGTAATTCCTTAGTTTCTATTTTAAGTAAAGTTTCTATTTTTCATTGTAACTTGAGAAGCAAATATTGCTTCCTATATAATGTAAAGGCTTTAAGGAGCCTCCCCATGATTTCAATAGTTGAATGAAGATTGTTTTTAGCAAAATATGATTCCTTTCTCAAGTTTTGATTGTGACTGGAAGGGCTGAAGGAGTCTGGCTGTGAGAGCCTAAGCCACCTATCCCCCAACCTTCTATTTTCTATCCTCTCTATCTTCTCTGTCTCTCGATCGATCTCGTAGTGCTGCTCTGCTATTGTGACTGCCCAACCATTGAGAAGATTACTCGAGTGCTACTGCTGCTGCTCCAGTGCTCTGTTGCTTCTGCTGTTCTTCAGTAAGGAGGATCGACCCACCTTGTTGCTGGCCTGTTGCTGCCCCAGCTTCCAGCCCAATCGAACCACCATATCTTGAAGGCCTGCACTCTGTTTCCAGCTGGGTTTTGAGGATTGAATAACACCCACAAGGCGCCTACTCGATCCCAATTTGAGCCCATTCTGTGGGCTGGTTTGCTCTACAGCCCCTACTTTTTAATTCCATCAACTCAGATCTCTCCAACCCTTCATCAGATCTGACTCAAAGTTGCAGCAAAGCTTCATCTCCAAAGGACCTCCTCTTGATCCAAACTTGAGCCCCAACTGGTGGCTAGTTTGGCCTGCAGAGAATTAGTTTCTATTTTGGGAGTTGCTGTCATATCTTCAAGCTCAACCATCAGAATCAATTGAAACTTTCAGCAGTGTTTCTACCCTATACAAGCATCATTAGATCCAAATCTGGGAGAATTCCTTTGGCTGGTTTGGTTGATTTCTCAAACTTTCTAATTCTGCCTCTTGTTTCTATTTTGGATTTGTGGGTTTTCCTGGGACTACAATAACCTAATTTAGTCTTACATTACCTACAGCTGGGAGTCAATACACCCAATTTTTATCCAGCATACAACTAGGAGGGCACAACTATGCCAAGTTCAGGTAGCTATAACTACTAGTGTCCAATGCCCACTGAACACCCCTAAATAAAGGATAAATGGGCTTATAAATTTGCCATGCAATGAACACTATCTAGCATAGGTACCCAACATACAACCCTACTGCTAGCATAAATACATGGATACAAAAATGAATCTGAACAGATAAAAATGTATAGAAAAGCTTACAACACTGCTATTGTCACTGTTCCTAGTATCCTGAGAGTAATCTGGTATCCTCCATTGCTCACTGGAATCTTCAACTCCCCCTCCGCCTGGAGAACTTGAAACTTCAAGTCCAAAGTGTTAATGGGACCTTTCAATGCTCACCTACCTTTCCTTCCTTACTTGCATTCATCATATTAACATCCATGCACAACCATTAGACTCAAACTTCATTAATGGAGCAATGAATCTTCAAAAGATGTTTGGTGGATGGCCATTAATGCAAGGAGAACATTCTTCTTCAATTTTCTTATCTCTGATTTGTTACCACCAAGCTCTACCACGCGGAATGGGGAAGATAGATCATTGAATCAGCTCAATCTGAGCTGTATTGAGTGTGTTATGGGGTTTTAAAGTTGGGCCACTAAAAGCTCTTAACATGGAATCTTCTGGGCTGAATTCGTAGGCCTGCGATGTATGGAAACTCTGCTGGTCGAACAGCTTACGTGCAACTTGGGACTTAGCCATGGGAGGAGAGCAAAGCATGTGCTGCGCGGGCTGGCATGCCATGTGCGCTGGCCTGCACGGGGTGTGCGGGCGAGGCTGCATGCATGCAAGAGCCATGCAGCTGCAGTCATTGATCTAAGGCAAACCAGTCAGGCTATCGGGAGTTTGATTCCTAACAAGGGCTAACAACTCAAGCAATCTGCCTTTCTCTGTGTTGAAGAAGCACGGGAAGCAGACGCACCAATGGTAGCATCAGTGCCAGCATAAACAGTAGCAGTGGGTAGCAATAATTCCTAATGAGAGATTTGAGGCGTAGCTTTAGCTTTCGCTTGAGACTGAGTGCCCCCCTTATTCAATCTCCGTACAAGCAGCAGGACTGGACAAAAAAGGTGTTGAAGGCGAAGTATGCTGCTTAGTTTCGTAGCTCCATTTGCCAGGCATTCCCTTGGAATGATTCCCAATTGTCGGTATCATTGAAAACTTGTGATTCCGGTCAAGTCAACTACTTTTTTCAGCAGCTAGGGAATCACCGGGTGAGAAGTAGGACAAAGATCTCTTTCACTTGACACTGACTCTCTCTTTTGATTTGGATCGGATTCAGTCCCAGACCTTGGTACGCTGAGGTTAAGCTTTTCTAGGGTTTCCTCCTGAAGCGGCGCGGCTCCCAATCCTGACTTCTAAGCTCCAAGCCTATCTCCCACTTGCCATTGTGCTTTTGGTTCCACCTCCGCACAGGCTCCTGCTGGCCAGCCTGGCCTGCGGGCATAGCTGCCCTGCCTGTGAGATGGCTGGGCTGGCCCACCAGGTCATGTGGCAGTGTGCCATGGCAGAAAATACAACAAAACCATTTCTCCACCATGCCAACACATGAGTGGACCCCACTTGACTTCAAAAAAGTGTGTACCACTGCACTTTGACATTTTATCGAACACTTTGGGCCTTTTTTAGTGACCATACAAGAGTGGCATAACTTCCTCATCCAGTGTCAGATTGACACAATTCCAGTTGCATTTGGAAGATGACTCAGAGCTCTACAACTTTCCAGTTCATCCCATCTTCCAAATCTGCCATCTTGCCAGCTCAAATTTGCTTCAAAGTTACCCCTGCTTGTATGGACCATGTATACATGTCCCTTGAGTATCATAGGCCACACCACACCTCTGTAGGCTGCTGCCACCAAGATAACTGCCATAAAACATATTCCACTGCCTCTGAATCCCTGTCATTCTGTTCATTGCCCTATCCCACTGTCAGTTGTACACTGTCACCAGCATTCTAGACACCTCACATACTGTCTACCAATATGGTTGCCAACAATGACAACACATGCATAACAGATCTTCCTGGCATAAAACCAAATTGGTTATCTAAAATATTATTTTCTTGTCTCAGGTGGTTTCAATTGCTCTCACCCATGTATGGTTAATGAGTTTTATTCTTCTATACTTTTACAGCTTTGAATATCACCTTTTCTTATAAATCGGTACCAGAATGCTTCTTCTCCACTCATATGGCTTTTTCTTGTGCTCGTGATCTTATTAAACAGCTTAAATAGCCAAAATATTCATCTAATTCCTAAGCCTCTTCCACACCTCTGTTGGAATCCCATCTGGACCTATTGCTTTACCTATTTTCATCTTCTTTAAAGCTTCCTTTATATCACACTATAATTTTTCTTTTGTGGTTTCTTGATGGTTATTACAACCTTCTAAAACACTATTACTTGAATTTTTTTTTCATGTAGTAAGCTGTAGAAATAGTTTTTTCCATCTCTCTTTAATCTCCTCATCAGTTATTAATACATTATCATGCTCCCTTGTAACGTATCTAATATGGTTGAAATCTCTACTCTTCTTTTCCCTCATTTTAGCTAAGTTTATACATATCGTTCCCCCTCATCTGTGCGTAAAGTTTGTTATAGATATCTGTTAGCAGAACAATTGAATGAATTGCTTGAGTGATCAAATCGATTAGGCAAGCTCTTTATTTATAATAAAGAGAAAATTACAAAGGGGACAGAAATACCCCTACACTGGCCGACTCTATAAGAGTAGCAGGCTATACCAAATAACATAACAATTAAACCCCTAAAAGGACCTATTAAAATAGGCTACTTTACCCAATAGGGGTAATTTAGTCCGAGTTTTATTAGTTTTATCTCTTTTTCTGTATTTTTCCCCCTCAGCCGATCTCTATTTGGAATTCCTAGTGGGAATAGGAATTCCTAATAGGAATAGGCAAGGGTGGCATTCCTACTTTTATTGTGACTTGTTTTAATTCTGTTATTATAAATAAAGGGACTGGGTGATCGATTTTGATCATTCAAGCATTCAAATTCAAGGCTGTTTTACATGGTATCAGAGCCACCTCTGATCTGAAGAGCAGCCCCCTCGATTTTTTTGGTTTTTCTTTCTCTCTCTCTCTCTCGGCTTCTGGTTTCCTTCTTCTCCACCACTCTCGGACTCTCTATCTCATTCAGGGCATCAACTTTGAGGTGATCCCTTGAAGATTTAGCTGCTGCCCTCAATGACACCTCACTGAAGATCATTCAAACTTGGGTGTGATCAGAATCTGCCGCAGGTCTCCTTCAAACCCTGGAGATCGAGCTGCTGCCTTTTTCAAGCTGGATTTCTGTATTATTTTTGGAGATTGATCCCTGCCCTTATTGATCTACACCTTACTTACTTTCAGATTGCAACTTTGAATCCAAACTATATCAGATTCAAACCTGCGATTGCTTTGCATTCAGCTATTCTTAAATTTTTTAAAATTTAGGGGTTCTTATTCCATCATCAGAAGTTACTGATTTTTTGAGGGCTTATTCCTCACCACCGGCAGGGAATTCGATCCTAGTTTGAGCTATTTTTTACGTCTAAATTTGTGGGAATTTAAAAACCCGTGTCTTCTACACTTACATGATGTCTGACATCACTTCAGCTGACTCTGATGGATCTTCTCGACCAGAGTATCTTCCTTTTGCTTCTCCCTCCAAACTAGATGGGACAAATTATCTAATGTGGTCAAGATCCACTTACCTTACGATTGCTGGCCGTGGCTACACAGGACACCTTACAGGCGCTACTCCATCCCTATTGAAGAAGGAGCTGCTCAGACTAAATGGTTATCTACTGACTCCATGGTTATGTCATATCTTATTCAGTCTATGCATCCTTCAATTGCACCGGGCTATCTTCTCCTAGACACTGCTGCCCAGATATGGAAGGCTGCCAAAGACACCTATTCGCAGGTAGGGAATGATGCTCAGGTATATGAATTAAGAAAAAAAATCCATGACACCAAGTAGAATGATTTATCCATCCCTCAATGCTATGCTGAACTCCGCAAGTGCTGGCAAGAAATTGATCATTACTCTGATTATCAGCCCACTAATGCCACTGACATTGCTGCCTACAAAAAGCATGTCCATAAAATTAGGGTTTATGATTTTTTAGCTGGCCTTAATGTGGAATACGATCCAATTAGGGTTCAGATTCTAGGCAAGGATCCTTTCCTTACACTGGAACAGTCCTATGCTTTGTTTAATAGTGAAGATTGCCGAAGAACTGCTATGTTTAACACTACACTTCCTGATCGATCAGCCTTGCACACTGGGGCTAGTTCTACTCCTTCGGTTGCTGACACTTCTAAATCTGAGAAAACAACAATTAAATGTGAGCATTGTGGCAAATTATGGCACACTAAGGCCACCCGTTGGAAGATACATGGCAAACCAGCCGACTTTGATGCTAAACGTGCTGCTCGAAAATCGAAAAACAAAGCTAATCATACTGAGGCTGTCACTCCTACTCCTCCTATTGACACTGGACTGTCCAAGGATGAACTTCAGGCTTTCCGTCGTATGTTACAGGCATAGTACTAAAACTCTCAAAATTTCGGTTGAGATATCGAATATTTCGAGTATCTCGACCTGTCCGAAACGAAACGCAAGTCCGAAATGAAAAAATGCAATATTTCGGAAATTTCGGTCATCTCGTTTCGGAAATCTCGGTAATTTCGGTCATCTCGTTTCGAAAATTTCGGAAATCTCGGACATTTTTGGCATTTTACACCCACAGAAAAATACCATATTTCGACGAAATTTCGGTATCTCGGAAATTTCAGTCAGACCGAAACACCGAAACGAAACGAGATTTAGTACCATGGTTACAGGCTTTTGTTGCTTATACTACATCAACACCTGCCAGTTCTTCCACTCCTTCAGGTTCACATTTAGCCCACTCAGGTATTTCTTTTGTTGGTCATTGTGCATCGGTAGTCTCCTCTCCCTGGATCATAGACTCCGGTGCCACTGATCATATGACTGAATCCTCCAGCCTCTTTACTCGTTACTCTCCTATATCTGGTAAAGATAAAGTATGGGTGGCTGATGGATCGCTCTCTTCTATCTCTGGAAAGGGCTCTATTAGTTACACTCCTTCCCTACCTTTATCCTCTGTTTTACATATTTCTAAATTTACCACTAATCTTCTTTCCATCAGTAGTCTTACCCGTGATTTAAATTGCAAATTAACTTTTTTTCCTTCTCACTGTGTGTTTCAGGATCTGGCAACGGGGGCGACGATTGGATGTGGTAAGATGCATGGTGGATTGTACCTGCTTGATAATGGGAGTCCTACTTCACCACCATCTCCTATACATCAAAGCTCGTTAGTTTCTTCTGAACTTCAGCAATGGCATAACAGACTAGGTCACCCCCCTTTAGGAACATTATCCCTTTTATTTCCAGCATTAGCTAAAGAATGTCATAGAAACGAATTTTTTTGTGAAGCCTGTGTTTTGGCTAAACAACATCGTTCTACTTATTCCATTTCTAATAAAAGAAGTACTCCTTTTAATCTTATTCATTCGGATGTTTGGGGTCCTAGCCAGAAACCATCTCTCAAAGGCCATCGTTGGTTTGTTTCTTTTATTGATTGTTATTCTAGGAGTACATGGGTTTATTTAATGCACAACAAATGTGAAGTTTTTTCTTGTTTTCAAAATTTTCATAAGATGATTCAAACCCAATACAATGCCACTCTCAAGATATTGAGGAGTGGCAATGGTAAAGAATACATGGATGGTTGGTTCCAACACTACCTTGCTGCCCATGGTATACTCCATCAAACCAGTTATGTCGATACCTTAGCTCAAAGTGGTATGGCTGAAAGGAAAAATCGCCACCTCCTTGAGGTAACTGGGGCTATTATGTTTGCCCATTCTTTCCCTTCCCAATATTGGGGAGATGCTGTCCTGATTGCTGCCTATCTCATCAATAGGCTCCCTACCCGAGTCCTTGACTCTGACACCCCTGCTTCTTTACTGCAGGGTTCTTCCTCCTTTGTCGTCCCACTTAAAGTTTTTGGTTGTGTCTGTTATGTTCGGGATACCCGCTCTCCTGGCAAGCTCGAACCCCGTGGGGTCTGTTGTATTTTCTTGGGATATTCTCCAGCCCAAAAGGGATATAAGTGTTACCATCCTCCTACACGTCGTACCTTCACCAGTATGGATGTTGTCTTTCATGAAACTCTCTCCAATTATCAATCCACACCTCTTCAGGGGGAGACTTTCAGTGAAGGTGTGTGGTTGACCTTTTGGTACAGACCCAGACTCAGACCCGGGTCCAACCACCTATTGATCCCACCCCTCAACCGACTATTGCTTCCGTCCCTCTTCCCTCTGCTGGTGCCCAACAGGATTTTCCCCAGGGGGAGAACTTAGACGATGCTGAAAATCCTATTGGTGACAATTCCCTTCAGGGGGAGATGACTCCAGTCCAACAAACCATTAGGGAATTTCAGAAGAAAATTAACGACTCTAATCTCAAAACCTATCACAGGGGACATTCCAAATACAAGCAGCTCCCATCCACTGCAGCACCAGCATCACCACAGTTGTCGGCCCTGGAACCAGATCAATCTCCAGGTAACAAATCTTCTCCTTCTCCTGATTTACCTATTGCTCATCGTAAAGGTATTCGGGCTTGTACCCAGCTTCCTATTTCTCATGTAGTCTCTTATGACTCCCTTTCTCCATCCTTTCGTACATTTGTCTCTTCTCTTTCTTCTGTTAGTATTCCCCAAAATTGGCAGGAAGCTTTTACAGATGGAAAGTGGAAAGCAGCAATGATGGAAGAAATGCAAGCCTTAAAAAAGAATGATACATGGGAGCTTGTGGTTCTTCCTCCAGGAAAGAAACCAGTTGGATGTAAGTGGGTGTTTGTGGTGAAACAGAAGGTACATGGCACTGTGGATCGATACAAAGCACGTTTGGTTGCAAAGGGATTTACTCAGACTTATGGGATCGATTATCAGGCGACTTTTGCACCAGTTGCAAAGCTAAACACCGTTAGAGTGTTACTTTCTTGTGCAGTGAATCTGGGCTGGGAATTACAACAATTAGATGTGAAGAATGGCTTCCTCCATGGAGAACTATACGAGGAAGTATATATGGACATTCTGCCAAGTTTCTCTAGTGATAAAACCAGCGGGAAAGTTTGTAAATTGAAGCGTGCTTTATATGGGTTGAAACAGTCCCCCCGTGCTTGGTTTGGACGATTTCACAAGGCAATGGTCTATGCGGGTTATAAGCAGAGCAATGCTGATCATACCCTGTTTATCAAGAAGAATGGTCAAAAGGTAACCATCCTCATAGTTTATGTCGATGATATTGTGGTGACCGGGAATGACAATCATGAGATCACCCAGTTGAAGACTTACCTTGGGCAAGAATTTGAAATAAAGGATCTGGGAAACCTAAAGTACTTTCTAGGGATAGAAGTTGCTCGGTCTTCTAAATGCATATTTTTTTCTCAAAGGAAGTACATCCTAGATTTATTGACCGAGACTGGGATGCTAGGGTGTCATCCTTCTGATACACCTATGGATGCTACTACCAGACTTAAAGAAAAGGAGGGAACAACAGTCGACAAAGGTCGCTATAAAAGATTGGTTGGTAAGCTCATTTATTTGTCTCATACAAGACCTGACATAGCAGTATCTGTAAGTATGGTCAGTCAGTTCATGCATGATCCACATTCCTCTCACATGGATACTGTTATCCGGATCCTTTGGTATTTAAAGTCAGCACTGGGAAAATGAATTCTTTTGTCTCCGAATGGCCATCTTCGTGTTGAAGCATATACTGATGCAGATTGGCTGGTTGCTCTGATAGAAAGTCCATTTCTGGCTATTGCTCATTTGTTCGTGGCAACCTTGTTACATGGCGTAGTAAAAAACAGAACGTAGTGGCAAGGTCTAGTGCTGAAGCTGAGTTTCGTGCTATGGCATAAGGTATTTGTGAGATGTTATGGCTCAAAGGTTTATTACAAGATATTGGTACTCCTGTTCATCTTCCCATGATGTTATATTGTGACAACAAGGCTGCTATTAGCATTGCTCACAACCCTGTTCAGCACGATCGTACCAAGCATGTGGAGGTTGACAGGCATTTTATTAAAGAGAAGTTGGAAGGAGGGCTGGTGTGTGTTCCTTTTGTGCAATCTGCTGACCAGCTCGCTGATGTGTTTACTAAAGGCTTAAGTGGGAAGGTTTTTCATCCTATTCTTGTCAAGTTGGGCATGGTTGATATTCATGCTCCAACTTGAGGGGTAGTGTTAAAATAGGCTACTTTACCCGATAGGGGTAAGTTAGTCCTAGTTTTATTAGTTTTATCTCTTTTTCTGTAATTTTCCCCCTTAGCCGATCTCTATTTGAAATTCCTAGTGGGAATAGGAATTCCTAATAGGAATAGGCAAGGGTGGCATTCCTTCTTTTATTGTGACTTGTTTTAATTCTGTTATTATAAATAAAGGGTCTGGGTGATCGATTTTGATCATTCAAGCATTCAAATTCAAGGCTGTTTATAGGACCAGAATACCCCCACGGTATTCTGGTGTATATATTCCAACACTCCCCCTCAAGCTGGAGTATACATATATCAAAAGGAAGCTCCAGCTTGAACTAATAAGAAAAAAATAAATGCTAACACTCCAACAGTCTAACACTCCCCCTCAAGTTGGCGCATATAGAGCACTAATGCCCAACTTGAACAAAATAGGAAGAAACAAAGTTGCAGTAGAGTCCAGCTTGACAAACTGGCGGATGGATGAAGCTCCCAAATAATCTTTGACATAATAAATCTTCAAGAACTGGAGATAATTGATCTTCAGAACCTGGACAGTCTTGATCAACAAACCGGGACAGGAATGTTTTGCAAAGCCTGGGAAGGGTCGATCGTCAAGATAGAGAGAACCATTAACCTCAATAAAGGCAGAACACAATCTTCCAAAAAAAGCAGCTTTCAACGATCTTCAATAGCTGTCTAGTGATGAATCTCGGATCGTCATAGTGACGTAAAATCTTGAAGATAAATAACTAGGGCAGCAATAGGACAACAAGCAGCGGAAAGACTGAATCAACCCAACTGTAAATCCTCAAATAGGGGAGTCGAATAAGATCCCTAACATATCTTCAGTACTCTTCAATACTTCAATCTCCCCCTTACGGCAAATTTAACCCAATAACTAAAGGTACCCAATGGCAATGATGGAAAAAGCTGATCTTTAATGTTTTGCACAAATGTTCCTGCAAGTTTCTGCATTTTTTGCAATATCTGCAATGGAATTGGACACAGTCTCCCCCTCATGTGTAATAGTACACGTGGACAAATGACGAAGACGATGTAATGGATAATGGCAAAATTTTAATTTTCCAGAATTTTCCAAAGGTGCTATGGGTAATTAAAAAAGGAAGGAATGGCAAATTATAATTTATTAGAAATTTCTAAAGTTGTTATGGGTAAATACCAAAGGTATGGGATATGAAGGGAATTAGAATTATTGAAAGGGAACGGAGTTGGAAAAAGGATGGCATGGCTGTAATTTGGTTGAAATCCATTTTTAAATACAATCCAAGTCAAATGGCAAACTGGTAATAAACCAGAATTTTCAAGGGTCAATTAGGTAGTCAAATAGGGGAATGACAGAATTGCAAATAACACAAAGTTGAAAAAGGGATGGCATTTTGGTAAATAACCAGAATTTTTCAAGGGGCCCTTGGTAAATAAGAAAGTAATGGGTCATGTAGGGAATTAGATTTATAGATGGGGGACATACTTGGAAGGAACAAACTCTTAATGGCAAGATGTAAATAATCATGAGAAGGATGGGTAATAATTAAAGGTAGGGTATTAAATATCTAATAAGTTAAAAGGAAAAGGAAAAGGAAACGTGAGGAAGAAGAAGCCCATACAGCAAGTAAATAACGCCTTCATCCTCGAACCCAAAACAGGGGCGGTAATCAAGGGACCAACGAAACCTTTGATAGATGCTGTCCACGGCTGCTGGAATGAATCTCCAATAAGAACAACCAATCTCCAGTGCAAAAAGAGACTTGATCTTCAAGGGAATAGAGACTCCAAAAAATGCAGGTGAAGAGGGGCAGCAGCTACCGCAGGAAAAAGAACTTCAAACCATTAATTGATGAAGTCGTGGGTCTCTCTTGATGGTAGAAACTCCTCCAAAAAATTACAGCAGCATCAAGCAGCCCTAACCCAAAAATCGATGTGTCAGGGTTTTGTAAAACCCTGAAAAGAGAGATCGATTGGGGTTAGGGGTCTTCAGAAGGCTGGAGAAGGTAGATAGATGCTGGGAATGGTTGCAGAGGAAGCTCCAACAATGGAAGATCAGTCTACAATAGGTAGAGAGGTCTGATCTTCAAAGAACCTGGAGAACTTCAAATCGCAGAGATGGTTCCAGTAGACATCGATGTGAAATTGGTATGAAAAAAAAGGTAGGTTGGAGGGCAGCAACTAGATCATTGGATCACCTCATTAGTCTGCCGTCTTACAAGGATGAGAACCAAAAAAGAAGGAGAAGCCGAGAGAGGAAAAAAAAGGAGGGAGAAGAGAGACAATGGTGGGGGTGTTCTATAACCCTAGATCTAATTAGGAGGCTCTGATACCATGTTAGCAGAACAATTGAATGAATTGCTTGAGTGATCAAATTGATCAGGCAAACTCTTTATTTATAGTAAAGAGAAAATTACAAAGGGGACAGAAATACCCCTACACTAGTCGACTCTATAAAAGAAGCAGGCTATACCTAATAACATAACAAATAAACCCCTAAAAGGACCAGAATACCCCCACTGTATTCTGGTGTACATATTCCAACAATATCCTCATATTCTTAGTCTATGTTTTCCCTTCTAACTTCTTAGATTCGTTTCTAGCACAATCCAATAATTTTTTGGGGGTGCAAGTGTCATACCCTAGTTTTAGAAGGGAAGAGAGGTTATCACTGGGGCATTACTAATGTTGGATTCCTCCATACTAGTAAAACTTTGTTGTTTATTAAGAGAAAAAAAGGAACTAATTAATTTCACTGGGGCATTACTAATGTTGGATTCCTCCATACTAGTAAAACTTTGTTGTTTATTAAGAGAAAAAAAGGAACTAATTAATTTATCAGTGAAATGGTTCAGTGTGTCTCTATGGTGTCAAGTTATCAACCACCAGACTGGAATCTCCGTTAAATTTGTACTTGTGCTCATTTACATTTATGCCTAAAAGATTCTTACTTGGGGCAGGCAACCTTCGTATCTCCTTCACTTGTCGATTTAAATCATATTCATTGTTTGCAACATACCACACAGGCTTAAGAACGACCAAACACTTCATAAGGGAAAATACCGGCCACTCAACTATGTGAGCAAACCGGTTCATAGGTTACCTAACGAAAGTTGTGACCTCAAGTGACCTTATTTCTTACTAGAAGCATGTAATTTGGTGGTGCTACTTTTGTTGACATTGGAATACCCATTTTGAAGGTAGTCAGGTAGGAAAGCACCCAGCTTTATTTCTTACTAAAGCTGGTCAAAGGATGCTTGTAACCTGCTGAAAACAATCCCCAAGACCCAAGGTAGATCCGACGGTTGCATGTATGATAACAGTATAGGACAGACAATAGAAACTAGAGGAAATCTAAAATAAGCAGGTGAGAGAAAATCCTGTAACTTAAAATCAAGGCCGATTGGCCTCAAATCCTGGTTGAGTGGAGCTTCTGTATGGGAGAACAAACCATCAAAATTTGAGCCAAATCAGATGGTTGAATCTGCTGTTATAGCAGGCCTTTTACTGAAATCAGAAAACCAGGAAATAGGGTATCACAGGCTATCTTAACAGGAAGGAAATCAGTGTCAGAGTTGGGATTAGTCTTGGGGATACGGCAGTAATATAACCCAGAATTTCTAGATAAGAAACAACCCAAATTTCATAATCAAACTCAGCAGAATAACTAAACGGTTCACATAGGAGATGATGCAGAGCTGAAGCACTACATCCGCAAGAAGAAGAAGAACAACAAGAAGCTGCTGCCAAGGTAGAAGTATTAGTAGTAGTTCTATACTTTGTTTTTTTTTAAGAGTTTTTTGTTTTTAAATTGAACCGGCCCAATCTGGTTGAACCAGTGGTTCAATTTAAGTGACTTAAGTCATCCCCTTTTTATTCTATGTAATTTTCTGTTTTTTAGGTCCACTCCACACACCCATGATTTAGAGAGGGATGTGGATTAGTTTAAGTCGGCTAGGGGTGATTTAGACTCCTAGGCTGAATAGGTGTGAGACACTAAGCCACTATTTAAATCAAGGGAAATTATCAGCGCCACCCCCTGAGTTATCCCGTTATTTTAATGCAACCCCACTAAATACCAAAATATCAAATCTGGCCCAAAAACTAACGGGGTTAACTGTGTGTAATGCAAATGACTAAACTACCGTCTACACTAAAACATTAAAAACCCAGCCGTACCTTCCTTTGACCGTTGCTTACTAGCACCTGCGAGAGAGAGGGTGATGCAGCTCCAAGTAGGAAGAAGAAGAAGAAGAAGCCCTGAACTTAGGGCTTGATTAGGGAGCCATAGATTAGGATTATTTTTTTTCCATACTTAGTTTATTTTCCTGTTTTTAGATTGAACCGGTTTAGAATTGGTTGCACCCAATTGGTTCAATTGGCCTAATTTAAGTGAAGTGTTCCTATTGGTTAATAGGTCCTTATATCCTATTTGCTAGTATGGAATCTTCTTTTAAATTAGTTGTTTTAAGTTAGATTCTTTTCTTTTAAGTTAGTAGGGGTAGTTGTGTCTTTTTCTTTTAAAAGTTTTAAGTTGTTTTTATTTAGTCCCACCCTTCCACGATTTATGTGGTAAGAGGTTAAGTTGTAGTGAGATTTGTTAGGCCTTCTATTATAAATAAAGTAAATCGTGGAGGGCTCCCCCACATTGAATTTGAATAAAAAAAGATTGTTTCTGCTGCTGGCCGATTGCTGCTACTGCTGTTCCTGCTCCTTTGTGAGTGTATCCTTGTGGATTTCAAGGTGGATAGGGTGGGTGGATTCCTACGACTCCTTACATCGAGACGATCGGGAGGTTCCTTCAATTGTCAAGCTGTTGCCGGTGGATTCTAGTGGTGAGTTTGAAGTTTAATTCTGTTTTTTCATTCCTTCTCCTTCCCCATTCAAGCCCTTTATTTTTAATTTGAATTCCCATAAACCCTAGTCAAACCAGCAGCCTTATTTAGATCCTGTTGTTTGGCCTCTAATAGGATCCTTCTCCTATTTAGAGCTACATTATCTTGGTATCAGAGCCATGGCTGAACATGGCAATCCGGTGCTGCCCCAACCACTCGATCCTTTGGCAGCAATGTTAGAGATGTTTCAGAAATTTACTGCTGACCAGAAGACTTTGGTTGAAGATTTTAGAGCTGAACAAAGAGCTATTGCTGAAAGGCTGCAAGTAATTGAGCATAGACAACTTGCACTTAATGGGGACAACAATGTACCCATAGAAGAAGACAGGTACCAACTCCATTCAGTGGTACAGAGGCTGCCTGACAGAGATGGGAGCCCCAGAGATGACTACAGGGGTTATAGAGATGGACACATAGGTCACAGGGACAGATTCAAAGCTGACCGAGATGACAGGGATGGTAGAGATTATTATAGAGATCGTCGGGACAGACCTAGAAATGCCTGTGAGCCTTCTCGGGAATACAGAGATCACCACCGAGGCTACAGAGACAGAGATAGAGGTCGGCAGCCCACTTTTGAGGAGTATATGAGGTCCTACTTCACTGGAGACCAGGGTACCAATCGGCGCTATACAGGGAACCAAAAGGTGAAGCTTGAGCTGAAAGAATTCGATGGTCACTCTGACCCCAGGTATTTTATTATTGGCTTGCTGCAATAGAAGATTATTTCGACTGGTATGACCTGTCTGAAGAGGGGAAAATGAAGTTAGTCCGTGCTAAACTTGTCAGACCAGCACGTGAGTGGTGGAGAACTGCTGAAAGAGAGATGGACGTTGATGGTACTACACCCCGCACTTGGGAAGACATGAAATATGACCTGAGTAAGCAATACTTACCAAGGCACTTCAGGTCATAGTTACAAGATCAATTCAACTCCCTCCGCCAAGGAACCATGACTGTGACTGAGTACATGAGGCAATTCGATGCTCTTTCTTCTCGCGCTGGCATTAGGGAGGAGGGCATCCAAATGCTTTCCCGGTTCAGGTTGGGTCTGTCAAGTGAGATCAACAGGACAATTGGGGTGGTTGACGTTGCAGACGTTCGAGATTGTTTTGAGAAGGCCTTGAAAGCAGAGGAGCTATTAGCTTCAAGTAAACAACCAGGTTCTACTTCCAAGCCGGCCTACATCAACACTAGCACCTCAAAACAAGGTTCTTCTATAGGCAGCACCTCTCGCCCTGCTGTTCCCCCACGTGTGGATGATAAGGGCAAAGCTCCTATGGGCCGAAATGATCCTTTCACTTGTTATTACTGTCAAGACAAGGGGCATATTGCTAAGGACTGCCTACACAAGAAGAAGTCTGTCAACGTGGCTGAAAAGGAAGGAGTTCAAGGTGAAGGGTGAAGACCAGGGCGGAATTCATTTCCATGCACTTCCTCCTGATGATGATTACGATGTGGCTGCTTATTTTGAAGACAAAGATAATGACCCTAGAGGTGTTCATGTGATCCTTCAAGAGGCCGCTGCCCAGCCAGAGTTCCAGCCTTCTTCATCCGTCAAAGAGCTGCTGTCTGCATATAAGCTTGAACCATCCGCTGAAAATGAACTCAAGAAACTTGATCCTGATTTGGAAGACCATTCTGTGATCTCCAGCCATTCATCGGGGATGAATGCTTTCAAGATGGGGAGAGTTGATGCAACTCCAAGTAGGAAGAAGAAGAAGCAGAAGCCCTGAACTTAGGACTTGATTAGGGAGCCATGGATTAGGATTATTATTTTTCCATATTTAGTTTATTTTCCTGTTTTTAGATTGAACTGGTTTAGAATTGGTTGCACCCAATTGGTTCAATTGGTCTAATTTAAGTGAAGTGTTCCTATTGGTTAATAGGTCCTTATATCCTATTGGCTAGTTTGGAATCTTCTTTTAAATTAGTTGTTTTAAGTTAGATTCTTATATTTTAAGTTAGTAGGGGTAGTTGTGTCTTTTTCTTTTAAAAGTTTTAAGTTGTTTTTATTTAGTCCCACCCTTCCACGATTTATGTGGTAAGAGGTTAAGTTGTAGTGAGATTTGGCTTAGGCCTTCTATTATAAATAAAGTAAATCGTGGAGGGCTCCCCCACATTGAATTTGAATAAAAAAAGACTGTTTCTGCTGCTGGCTGATTGCTGCTATTGCTGTTCCTGCTCCTTTGTGAGTGTATCCTTGTGGATTTCAAGGTGGATAGGGTGGGTGGATTCCTGCGACTCCTTGCATCGAGACGATCGGGAGGTCCCTTCAATTGTCAAGCTGCTGCCGGTGGATTCCAGTGGTGAGTTTGAAGTTTAATTCTGTTTTTTCATTCCTTCTCCTTCCCCATTCGAGCCCTTTATTTTTAATTTGAATTCCCATAAACCCTAGTTAGCCTTAATTCTGTCCAGACCTGTTCCCTCATCAGAATCCTCTTGTACTTTGACCACAACTCCTCCTCAACACCCCCTATACTCGATCCAAGCTGCTGCCCCTTCCCATCACTCGAAACCCTAGTTTTGGTAGTTTTCCTAATTTCTAAGACCCAAAACCCTAATCCTAAATCTGCAGAATTATAAAACCTAATCAAATCCTATTTTTTTTATATCAAAATAATCCCCTAGACCTGCTGATCATTACCATGTATCACATTCATCCCTAACCCTAGCCTAAACCCTAAATTTGCCGTAAACAGCCCCAAACTGCCTAGCCAAACCAGCAGCCTTATTTAGATCCTGTTGTTTGGCTTCTAATAGGATCCTTCTCCTATTTAGAGCTACATTAGAGGGGATTTCAAAAAAATAAAAATAATAATGGGGATTGCCTGAGACAGTTCGGCCAAGAGCGCCCCTAAGCTGGGGAATAAAGCACCCTCTTCTTTTTCTTCTTCTTCTATTCTTCTACCCCCCCTTCTTCTTCTCCTCTTCTTCATTTTCTTCCTTTTTTTTTGTTTTTGAAACCCACTACCTATCGTCTGTAACCTACAATCCAGCCCTTTCGTTTCTGAAACCCCAAAAGAAATCCCATTACCCTGGAACCCACTCACCGAAACCTACTTCCTCCCATTTTATCCCCATTACCCTGAAATCCATTCTCTATTAACCCATTACCACAAGCCTCCATCTCTTCTTCTCCATTTTCCACCGGACCCCTCTGACCTAAATCCTCATCTACCCCAACATGAAACCCATTTCCCCCACTTTCCATTTTCAGGTGTCTCTTGTGTGGAATGCGCTTTCTTTTCGCTGTATGGGGGCACACGTAGGGTGGGACGCTTTAAATGGGCTAAACCTAAGATCAGGGACAGGAGATCTGGAGTCTGAGGTGAGGTGCGCACAAGAGAATGCAGTGGCCTGAGAGGCATTCATCCTGCTGATATCGAGAATGGCCTTTGCTGTCCACTTTGGCTTCTTGAACTCTATTTATTTATTTCATTTTATTTATCTAGACTTATTTGATCTGTAATAAACCGCCATCCCCCTGTTGTTCGATCTGCTGGCCTGTGTTCGGGTTTCATCGTAAGCTTGCTGCTGAGCACGAGGCAACAGGAAGCGACGTTGCAGAGATGGGAAGGCTTCTTCGTTCGGCTGAGGAAGAAGAAGACTTGGTTCACTTGTTTTGAGGGGAAGGGCAAAATAGTCTTTTAAAAAAATCTAACCTGCTGACATACATCACTAATTAACAGTTAAAAGGCTAACCCCGTTAGTTTTTGGGCCAGATTTGATA
Source organism: Telopea speciosissima (assembly GCF_018873765.1). NCBI lineage: Eukaryota > Viridiplantae > Streptophyta > Magnoliopsida > Proteales > Proteaceae > Telopea > Telopea speciosissima. The sequence goes on from NC_057917.1 coordinate 17,617,368, forward strand.
TTTTGGTACCTAGTGGGGTTGCATTAAAATAATGGGATAACTCAGGGGGTGGCGTTGATAATTTCCCTTGAATCAATAGAACCGTGGAGCTCCTCATTCTCCACTTTTGAAATTAAAATCTGCTTGTGCAAGCTACTGCTGCTTCTTTTCCACTGTGAAGATTGCTTTGTGTCTGATCAAAGCTGGTGGGATTGGTGTGTGATCCAATCGACACCTTGCGGTGTGAAGCCCGGGTGGTTCGTACTAGCTCTCTCTCAAGTTTTCTGTCCAAGCTGCAATTTTCATTCAAGTTTCTGCTGCTGCCGATTGTTCTCTGCTACTGCAAGTAAGTGTGACTGCATCCCCATCCCCATACTTCTTCTAAACCCTCCACAGCCCAACCCTAACATTCCCCCTTTTAGTTTTACTTTTTTCTTCACTCTAAGTTCTGTCCAGACCTATTACTCCACCAGAATTACACCAAATTCATACCACAGCATCACCAGCATAGCCCCTCCACTCGATCCACACCTCTGCCCCCTTTCAGTCATCTAAACCCTAGATTCCTTCATTCCCCATTAAACCCCAAAACCCTAAATTCCTGTCCAGATAATTCCAGCCATCAAAACCCATCCATACCTTGGTCGAGTGCTCCTCTCCTCCCTTGGAGAACTCGATCCCCTCCCAAATTCCCACTCTAAACCCTAGATCCCTTCACTTTACACTTTTCAAAAACCCGAAACCCGAAACCAGAAACCAGAAACCCTAACCTGCTGCCATTCTAGTTTACACCATAGTTATCAAGGTGTCGCCATGGCGTCCAGGCTCCTTGGTCGCCTTGGACACCTTGGGCGTCATGGCGGGCACTTTGCCGCCATGGCAGTGTCGCCTTGAATTTTGCCCCTCTAAAACGCCATGCTCGCTTCCCCGCCTTGATAACTATGGTTTACACACTTCCGCTCATCAAACCATCTCAGGACCTTGACTGATAGACTCCCCTACACCTGCCTAGCATAACCAACACCTCAAACCCTAACCCTAATTTTGACCTAAATCCTTATTCTGCTCCAATCGGACTGCCTGTTCATAGCAGATCCTGTAGTACTGGTTCCTAGTTGGTCTCCTACCAACCTAGGACTGCATTAAGAGACTTACTGGATTGTAGGAAAACAAAACTAGAAACTAGAACAGAGGAAGAAAGGAAGAAAGGAAGAAGGGATAAGACTGAAGCTTCACCACCGTTGGTCTGGACTGGTTTCACCACCAGTCAGCTCTTGGCTTCACCACCTAGAGAGGCTTCTGCTTCACCACAGGAGCTGGTTCAGACTTCAGATTCATCACTGAACAAAGAGCAGAAAACTAAATTACTGTCAAAATGTGGGAGGCTGAGTCCCCTTCTCCTTTATTTATAATTTCAACAGAGAACAAGAAAATAGAAACTCTCCCATGTTTGGGGAGGTTTCTTTACAACCAAGTTTTTAAAAAAATACAAACTGTCTAGAAACTTCTAGAAACATAAAAGGAAATCGAAACTACAGTAATATGAACTTCCTAGCTGATTTAGCTAAGAAAAATGAAGAAAAGTCTTCAGCCTCCTTAAGCCAACGAACCAGTGAACTAATGGTCCAGTTCTGTTCTGAACCAGCAACTGATTTGAACTTAGAATTGCCAGGGCTAGGCCTGGTTTTGAGTTTTCTTCTTCTTGATCTGATAATGTTTGAGCTCTGCATTAGGGGGAAGTTGGACCAATAGGTAAACAATTGAGAAAAGTCTTGTAAGATGTTTTGGGCATGTAAAGTGGAGGTCATTGAATGTTCTGGCTAGAAGGAGAGTTGCCTGAACTCAACTTAACAAGACCTTATCCAACTAAATGGGGTTGACTACACAATCCTGTTCTGCCATTCAACTCAACTGGCAAGAACAAAACATGAGTATCTGTGAGTTAAAACCAGATAATTCCCTAAATATAGTGGATATATACACACTAACAAAATGTGAATGCCATGCAGGTGATATTGTAATACATAAATTAATTAATTTTAATATTTATGATATTAAACTGACTAAAATAATCCATTATTTTTTCAACAATTTAAACTAGGAAAATGAGAAATCATGATACAGTCCTTTGATGCACTTGTTTTTTCAAACACCATAGTAATGTACCTTTTCCCCTAATTTGATTAGACATGTTGATATGCATTTTATTTTCATGTAAAATAGTAGTAGAAAAAACCTACATTTTTTCTACATATTAAATTATATAGAACATAGATTATTAAATTATTTCCTCCTGTTGATGTTTCCACGTTTAACTAAGGCCAACCACTCATAAGTGATAGCCAATCATAATATGACAAATAAGATAAAGTGAGCGATATATGATACTGGGACTTTCTAGTTGTGGGGGGAGGGGGGGGATAGCGAGACAAGTTTGGTGAAGGCAAAAAGGAATAACAAAGCTGTATGGCTGAAATCAGTTAAGTCACCTTGTAAAGAATGGTAGGATTTCGATGCTAAAGCCAGTTCCACTCTAAGCGACCCAATTAGTCAAACACATACCCTCTCCCCCCCCCCCCCCTCCAAAGAAGTAAAGATTAGGCATTACGTTGTTGTCGAATCAAAATCCTTGCAGTGTGTCAGGAAAATCTGAAAATATGATCAAAGAAAGATAGAGTAACCAATATGAATTTGTGTCTCTAAATCCTGACTAATTTAAGAGGTTTTCTAGTTATTATCTCTCACTTTATTATGCCTCTGACTTTGAGTTGGCTAGCTTTCATTCTAATCCACCTCATTGATAGTTAATTGTCATGTGGTGTTTTTTTTAATTTTTCTACTGCTAGATAAGAAGTTAAAGATATTCCATGGATGAGTCTGAATAAAAGAATCCCTTGTTCATCTAAATCTATCTTTTTTCTTTTTTTTTGTTTCAGTTTCTGATTTCTTGTTCACCTCTTTGTCAGACATGATGTATAGAAAAGGCCATCAGCCGAGTCATTTGTCAGTCCAATCGTTTATTTAAATTGAAAATGGACACAATTTTTTTATGCAAGAAAGAAGACTCTTATAAGAATCAGTTTATTCTTTGATGATATTGGACAACTTAAATAGCACATAACTTGTGGCAGATAAAGCGAAGCAAAGAAAAAATAATTCTCTCTTAGAGTCCAATTGTCGAGGGGATAGTAAAATCTCAAGTCGGTTGAGAATGTAGTTCTTTTAAAAGGGTGTAGGCCATAATGATAGGATTAATTTTCAAGCTTAAGCTTAAAAGGAAAAAGCAGGCTAGCACCAAACAAAGTTATCCTGCTTTCTGTAGGAGGGATTTTCAGCCTCTAAAACTTATGATGGATAGTGTGGGATAACATTTTCATAGTTTTTGGACTCAATGATTGTTCCCCTCCACCTATGATTTACGTGCAAGCTAAGATTGATATTTGCAAGGGGTCTATGTGGATTTTTAGATCAGAAGCTGTTAACAACTAAGGTAGGAGAGAGTTCTATCCTGTTCCTGCAATGGAGTGCAATCCCACAGAGAAACAGTACTATAGAGCAGACATCTATTCATTATCCAAGTAATATGCCTTTATCAATTCCATGTTCTAAACTGAGGAGATAAAATATCCATGTGGTAATTTGGACCATAGTTATCGGCGTCGCCATGGCGTCTAGGCTCCTTGGTCACCTTGGACGCCATGGCGGGCGCCTTGCCACCATGGCGGTGTCGCCTTGAATTTTGACCCTCTAAAACGCCATGGTCGCTTTCCCGCCTTGATGACTATGATTTGGACATTTGAGCTTGAGGGAAAAATAAAGTGAGTTGGACAGTTCGAGACAGGCAAAGATTTGTAGTTCTTCTAGAGTTGTAACCAGTGCTTCATAGTAATATGGGCTTAGATTCATAGTAAGCCACATGGTACCCACAATAATTGCCTTATATTGTTGTGTAACCCTGTTGCATTTCTACAAGATATACATGAGCTTAGATTTGTAGTTCTTCTAGAGTGGTATTCAGTGATGACTCAGATGAGGACCTTGGCTATACCCTGAGCCCCTGACAGCCTACTATACACAACACAAGTGATATGCATAGCTTCCCATGACCCCGTTTTGCTTAAGACACAACTAGTTCCGTATCGGAGGCTTAGAGCAATGATTCCCCCTCCCCCTTCCTCTTATGTTCATCTTCCCTGCATCTGTAAGACTAAGAACCTAGACATCTCGGTAGGAGATACTGATGGTGATGCAGCAGCAAATTAATCTCAACAGATTTGAAAAATCCTTTTCCCCCAACTAGTTTCGTTAGTGGCAGGAAGGAGAACCCTCAAGCGGAAGTCCACTCCTGGGAAGGTGATTATATTTTTTTAGAATATTCGTCACATGGCATACTTCCACAAGAACCTGGTTTCTAGATCTCTCCTGTCCAAGCATGGGTTTAAAGAGAGTTTTCATTTCTAAAATGGATTCTGACCAAGGATACTGTTATGATTCTTTGATTATTATTTTACTTTATGAGTATTGTGCATGTTATTCTGTATACAGCCTCTCTGCCAAAGCAGGGGTAAGGCTGCATACATTATGACCCTCCCCAGTCCCCGCAGTGGCGGGAGCCTTGTGCACTGGGTATGCCCTTTCAGTATTGTCCATGTTATGTTATAGTGAATGTAAGCAATTTACATTGCTAGGGTGGTGGCAAACTATTATTATTTGGATGGATACATTGAGTTGGGATAAGGCTTAGTTGCTGTTGCTGTTGTTGTTGTTGTTGTTGTTGTTATGTTTGTATACAGAAGACAGTCTGCCTTCTGTCTAAATTTTAAATTACTCCGTCCAGTTTTCTCTGTTCTGATTATTACTCTTCCACCCCCCACCCCCTATTTTTCGTTTCCTCCGAACTTGATAAGGATGTGTTTTGCTTCCAGGTTCTACAGAAGGCTTTGGAAGTGTGGGACCTGCAAGTCATCCCTCTTGACTGCCCTGTAGCTGAGCCTGCCCAAATTGACCCAGAGCTAGAAAATGCATTCATCTGTCACCTGCAGGATCATTGGTTTTGCATCAGGAAAGTAAATGGAGAGTGGTATAACTTTGACAGTCTCTATGTCGCTCCTCAGCACCTTTCAAAGTTCTATCTTTCAGCTTATCTCGACTCACTAAAAGGCTCTGGTTGGAGCATTTTCCTGGTGAGGGGAAACTTCCCTAAGGAGTGTCCCATCTCATTGTCTGAAGCTTCTAATGGTTTTGGGCAATGGCTTTCACCTGAAGATGCCCAGAGGATGACTAAATCTTGCAATGCGACGCAACCTGATCCTCCTCATAGAACCAACTTGCCCCAACAGAACTTGGATCCTGATCTGCCATTTAGGGAAGAGGAAGAAGCCCTATATGACATGGAAGATGAAGATTTGAAGGCTGCCATCGCTGCCAGTTTGATGGATTCAAATCTGACAAGTGCTGGGACAACCACTACTGAAGATGAAAGTCAATGCAACAGATGAGAATGCACTGAAGATGGAATTTTTTAACTCGGAGAGCCCATTAGTTGATCAATCGATGATGATTTCAACTCTAATCTGTGTCAATTCAGATAGAAGATAGAAGAGTGGCTTCTATCTTCAATAAAGTTTATATATGTGATGTGCGGGATGTATTAATTTAACATTAAATCCTTCGTGATATTTTGTCGAAGCTAATATTGTAAGACGGGGGAGGTGGGGTGCAATTCTTGAAAGAGGACTGACTACTAAGCTTTTGAATTGGGTGGACTACCTAGCTTCTGGACTTTAGAGTTGAGAAGAAAACCTGCAATTGAAGAGTTAAAGAGGTTTGGAACTTCAGTTCCTTTTTCTTGTTTCATTTAAAAAAGAATTATGTTTCATATGGTGATGGTTCTTGACTCTGTTCTCTCTCACAAGTCCCAACATTCACATTGATGTTCCAATAATCACAAATTTGTTCGTTGGTTAGTAATATGGTTTCCCATGAATTGCAATCGGTATACCTCGGTGTCTCCAGAGCATGGTTTGAGGTATCAGATCGGATCGGCCGATTTTGGCCGGATTGGATTGGTATCGTCCAAGATGGATCCCGACACCGATCCGATCTACCTGTACGGACAGGGGTAAAAATGTTAAAAAAAAATTGATTTTTTATAATAAAAAAAACAGGGGCAAGAGTGTCATATTTGCCCAAGTTTGGCCTATCCCGATCTTAATAAGTTCGCGTATAGTACATGTATTATATGAGTATCCAAACGTTTAATTCAAAAAAACTTATTTTACCGTATATTTTCGTATATATGGTGAAATAATCGTTTTTTAAGTACACTCGTACTAAACACGAATTAAACGCGTTTAATTCTTTTTAATTTAAGTTTTGTTTTGTTTAAAAAGAAAAACTCAAAACTTAAAGAAGAAAAAACACAAAACAAAACCCTCGCATTATACGATTTTGATATTCTTCTCTTTGAACCCTAGCCGTCGACTGCCCTCATTCCATTCATCTTCTTCGTCTCCGTTCTCATTTCAGTTCAGGTGGCCGGTTAATTGCAGCTGAGTGAATTGGCGATTGCAGAGGCAAATGAACTGCCATTGGTGATGTTAGTTCATCTTAGAGATGAGTTCATTGATGTGAGCTTATCTTAGAGATGAGTTCTAAAACACAATATGTCTTGTTTTTTTTTTCTTATGTCGGATGAGATACTTTTATTGATATTTTGATTTGTTAAATGATAATTTTATGAGATGTTATAGGGGATAGTATATTGTGTTTATTTTAGTTGTGAGGTTTCTTTTTGATAAAATCATTGTCTATATGCTATTATTTTGTTTATTAGGTGGTGCATGTCTATTACAAAGTGAATATATGCCCGTATTTTTGCTTATAGAGTAGTCGTATTAAACACGTATCACATTATTGCCGTATGCATTTTATTACACCAGATTTTTTAAAAGTATTATTGCCAACTAGTCCGTTAAATTGCCAAACGTATTTGTTCCCGAACTTACCAACTAAGATCCCGATCCAATCCAGCCGATACTGAGATTACGAACCATGCTCCAGAGTCCAGACTATATATTTGAAAGAGGTGGCAAAAGTGATTTGATTTTCTTAATAATATATATTATATTTGATTTGACTTTCCTAACAAGATATATTTTATTTTCTCAGTTAATAATACATAGCACCAGTGGTCTAGTGGTAGAATAGTACCCTGCCACGGTACAGACCCGGGTTCGATTCCCGGCTGGTGCAATCTTTTTCATGTTCTCCCAAAATTCACCCTTGATTTGTTTAATCCCTTGAAGAATAACCCCTGGCGTTTTCCTCGACCTCATTTTCTGTCATATCATAACCAAGTTTCACAAAGATCAAAATGTTTTGTTGAAGAAATAATATAAGCCTACTCAACCTCTTGATTGCTTGCCCTTTTAGCTTTCTTTAATGGATGGTATGGAAAATCTCTACAATGCAATTAATGCTTTTTAAAGACTCCAATACCTGGAAAATGAAGAATTACAAAATCTTCTCTCTAGGTGTATATGGATAATATGGAAGTGATGTACTTTCTTTTGAATAAATCTGAAAAATAACGGGGACTTGGATAATGTGCCTAACAAGGTGAAACCCCCTTGACTAAATTCCAAGACGTATTTTCCTCTGACCTTCCTCATGGTCTTCCTCCATGAGAGGCATACAACACCAAATTGATTTGGTGCTTGGAGCCTCAATACCATACTTGGTTCATTACCGGGCGAGTCCGGCTGAACATAATGAACTTCGAAAGCAAGTAATGGAATTGATGAACAAATGATTGATTAGAGAAAGTCTTAATCCTTGAATTGTACGAGCATTATTTTTTTATTTCTTTTTTTTTTTTTTTTTTTTTTTTTTGGATGGGAAAAAAATTTTCAATTAAAGAAAAACTGAAGTGTCATCACTTACATCACCCTGGTAGCAGTGAATGCTTGCTGATTGTGCTAGTTGGTGGGCAATATAAACATCATGCCTAGGTTTCTTAAAAATACAGACATCATCAAACTTCAATGAGGCAGTTTTGATATCAAATAAAACTACAAACAGTTGCCAAGGTCAAGGATGGTCCTTCTGATTTGAGATCCACTGAACTAAGTTAATCGAGTCTGTCCAGATTTCTATTCTCCTCCTTCCCAATGAAATTACACTTTTGATTCCCTGTTCGATTCCTCTAGCTTCTGCTTCTTATGCTGAACCTGTTCATCCAAAATCCATTGTTGTAGAAATAAGTTGATGGTTAGAAAATAGAACCGCTGCCCATCCCCCGATGCTTGAATTTTCATCATAGCTACCATCCGTGATAACAATACATTTATTTGCAATTGGTAACTTGCAGTAGAAATCTAGCGTTGGTGGTATGTCTACTTGGTCAAGTTCTGTTGTGTCATCCCTGTTAGAATGGGGACAATTGAAGATATTCAGGTCCATTTCCCATTTTTGGATGCTTTTGATAATGGTTAAGGGGTCAACTTTGATTCCTTGGAAAATCACTTGGTTCCTAGCCTGTCATAGGAAATAACCTATGATGCAAACCACATTAAGAATAGTACATTTCTGTTGCTTCGTGAATGTCTTATTCGCAATGAAAGACTGTAAAAGGTGTTTAAAGTCTGGGGATTGTAGATGTGTTGTCTGTAGGCCTAGAGAACCTACAGCCCAAATTCGTTTTGAGAATTCACAAGAGAACATCAAGTGCCATTCAGTTTCTTCTATCTGTTTGCACAGAGAACAGATCAGTGTTGCAAAATAACGTAGGATTCTATTCTTTGTGGGAATTCCTTTCTTGAGGACACGCCATGCAAAACAGTTTGAATTTAGGGTGTGTCTTGAGATTCCAGATTGCTTCCCAAATTACTGAAGATGCAGAATCTTGATGGGTGAGGAAGAAAGCTACTGTTTTTGTTTTGAATTTTCCAGACTTTTTATGGGTAGTAATTAAGAAATCAGGGTGTGGGTGGCTAGGTAGTGGGATTTTGATGATGGCTTGGGCTATGGTTGCTGGGAAGAGTGTAGATATTAAGGGTTGATTCCAAGTTTGATCTATGATCAGATCTTCAACCTTGTTGTAAGATGGATGAGGGGGGATAGAATCAGGGATGTAATGACAAGGTAAAGTGGAAATCCAAGGGGATCCCCAATCAAGGACTTCTTCCCATCACCAATTTTCCAACAACAGAAGTGGCAAAGATCATCTATGATTGAGCAGATTCCTTTTCATACCCATGAGGCATTCTTCGTTCTCAGATTATTGCTATCAATGATGGAAACATTGGGGAAATACTTTGCTTTCAGGATTTGAATCCATAGGGGGTTGGATTCAGTCATAAGTGTCCATCCCAACTTCATCAACAAAGCTTTATTATGAACCTTGGATGCTCTAAGGCCCAATCCACCGGAGAATTTCGAGGAGCATATGGATCCCCAAGAGATCAAAGACATGCCCTTTTGTCCCACATTTTTACCCCTTTAGAAGTTGGCATTAATAGAGTCTAATTGGTTGCAAATGGTGGAGGGGAAGGGGAAACAAGACATTAAAAAGGAGGGGATTGGGTTGAGAACTGATTTAATGAGGATCGTTGTACCAGCACTCTTGGTTCCCAAGAAGAATGGAATGTGGATGATGTATGCCAATAGTAAAGCGATCAACAAGATCACTACCAAGTATTGCTTTCCTATTCCTCACCTTGTTGACCTAGTGGACCACCTATTCGATGCCCCCATTTTCTCCAAGTTACATCTGAAAAGTGGTTATCATCAAATCTGAATCAAGTTCGGAGATACTGGAAGACTAGGGGTGCATGTTTGGCCCTGTCAGCCCTGTCCCGTCCTAAGCCCGAACAGGGTCAGGGTAGAAAATTTTCTAGCCCTGAAGGCGGGTTAGAGTCGAAAAATTCTAACCCTAAGTCAGGGTCGGGCCAGGCCAGGGTTGAGGCCTCGAGCTTGGCCGGGTCCTGAGCAATGACTTCCTTTTGTATATATATGTTTTTAATTATAAAATTATGCTATTCCTAGTACTTATATTGGATTGTGTACATATTACAATACATGTGAGATGTACAAAATCAGTTTGTTTATTTATTTATTTTTTTTAAAACACAATGTAAAACAAAAAAGCCACAAGTCGTAAACCCTCGCCCTTCATGATTTCCATTTTCCTTCTTCTCTCCTTGCATGAACAAAACCCAAAATGCTTGGAACCCTAGCTGTTGCCCCCTTCTTCTCGTTGTTGTTCTGTTTAACGGCGGCTGGCTTGATAGAACCTTGGTTTCTATAGCTAAAAAGTGAAGTTTGAGATGCCCGTGGGACACTTTGACCGGGTTCTTCTTGCTCAAAGATTGGGGTCAGAAGCGGAGCTCTCTTTCAACCAATCTGTGGAAAACGGCCTAAGGGAACAATTGGCACATGCGATAGAATGTTTCGCATCGATGAAGTCTGGCACTATGCTCCCTCTTCTTCTTTGTCTCCATTCGGCTAACAATTGCAGCAGTGGAGTGTCCTTTCAGCAAGCGATCGGAACAGTGAATCTCTCTCTTCTCCGTTTCCATCTATAAGTTTTTTTTTTTCAAAGGATGCCAAGATATACATTGATTTGTCTCTATTTGCTTGTATTTTATTTTTTTTTATTTTTTTATTCACGATTGTTGTGGTTTTATTTTTTATGGGGTTGGGGGCTTGTGAAGTGGATTACTCTTTCCCATTTGAAGAAGAATTGTTTCTGGGAAACAAATTTAGATTAATATAGGAATGGTTTGATTGTAGCTATCATATTGAAATCAATCCAAACCCATATCTTAGTATGGATGCCTCCCTTGAATCTCAATCCTATTTTTCGATGAGAATCCCAATCAGGGCCAATCACGGCGGGCTTGGGTTGGGTTGAGCCCGTCAAGGTTAGGATCAGGGTTGAAGTTTCTAGGCCCTGATTCAAGGTCAGGTCAGGTCAGGTCAGGGCGGGCTTGGGCTAAACTAGGAGAATTCAAGGTTGTGTTGGGGTTTTAAAAAGCCCGGCCCAACCCGGCCCTGTTGCAACCCTATGGAAGACGGTGGTCAAAACCAAAGACAGATTGTTTGAGTGGTTACTTATGCCATTCAGATTATCTAATGCACCTTCCACCTTCATGTGATTCATGATTCACGTTTTGAAGCCATATCTTGGGTGCTTTGTAATCGGAGATTGAGAGTGCACTACTGAACTCTTAACGCTACAAAGAAGCTGAAGATGAAGAAGAAGCAGAATAAAATAAGAATAAAGTAGAAGGTAGAAGGTACGTAGCTGGGTAGGTAAGGTTCGGACTGGCGTGTCGCTTTCCTAACAAGCTCCCCAGGTCCCCCACCTACATGTCCTATGAATCATGACGGCTTTACTTTACGGTAAAGGGACTGGTATCGGTCGCCGGCGAAACCAATACTTATACGGATCAACTGTATCGGTCAATACTGAATTAAAACACTGGTCTCTTCTCCATTGAAAACCCACATTCGTACCAAATCTGCCAATCTGTGTCGGTTCAATATTGAATCAAAACACTCTTTTTTTTTTCCATTAAAAAACCCATATTCGTACCAAATCGGCCGATATATAACGGTCAGGCGGTCGATACTGATATTGATACGATTTCCTACATCCATTTTGCAAGTGATTTTTTTCTTCTTGCCTGAGAGGTTTGGGCGAATTATTACATGGGTTGGGCTTGGGCCATCATTGAGTTTCTTTCCCTGGCTAGTATTCACGGTCTGGAATGAACGATAACAATTCAAATGAAGCCAAGATCGAGACAGATGCGAAAAACCCGGTGATTTCTGTGTCATTGGGAGAGGAGAAGAGAACCTCGACGAAGCTCAAGTTTATCTTCAGGTGAGTTCGATCTCTACTCAAATCTCTGTCTCTCATCTCTCTCTCGCTCTCTCTTTCTGTCGAAGTAAACCCAGAAAACCCAAACCCTACTCTGCTTCTTCTCCTCATCACTGCAATGGTGTAACTCTAACCCTTAGTTCAGCAATGGCACGAAAGTCTCTCCGCCTATGTTGGTCCGGAGCGGAAGCGTTTCGTGATTCCAACTTGATTCCTCAACCTCGCGATCTTCATTTCTCTGCTCAAGAAAGCCGAAGAGGAATTCGGGTATCAAGCCTATGGCAGCCTCGCTTTGCCTTGAGAAGTGGGATTTTTTAAAGAGCTTCTGAAGGTTTTTGAGAAGGATGAACAAAGGTTCAGGAGGTTGGAGTTGGATGAGTTCTCGAAGATGTTCTCTGAAGTGGGTCTTGATTCGTGTAAGGAAGGGAACAACTTTTGCAGTGGATTCACTCCCCTGTTGCAGAAAGCTAGGGTTTGATGATGATCTTGGTTCTAGTCGAATCCCCTCTCCCTTTTCACTCGGATGATCTTCCATGGTTGTGGGTTCTTTTAGGATTATGGAGGGGAAAAAAACAGGGTTTGGAAAGGAGAACGCAGTGCAAGATTGGTAGGAGGGGGGTTTTTTTTCTTCTTTTTTTTCCCCCCTTTTCTTTTTTGAAATCATCCATGAGTCCCAATCTTGAATGGTGGGTTTCAATGAGATGTTTAGCTGCTAAACTTTCTAGGGTTTTAGAGGAAACTATATGTCACATGTTTGAAGAACAATGAAGTTGAGGATAATATTTCAGAATTTGATTTAATTTTTGTTGCTAAGTTTTCAGCTTATCCTCGCACACACAGACTCTCTCTCTCTCTCTCTCTCTCTCTCTCTCTCTCTCTCCCTCTCTTTGAAATTTTGAATTCAATTTGATTTTTTTACTTCCAAGAATCTCAAACTGGGCTTGTCTCTAATCTCATGGTTTTAATGGAAAAAATTAATAATCTCCATTGCAAGCACAGATTATGACTGATTGTGTGTATTTCAAATTTTAGTTGCGTATGCAGATTGGAGTCTACAGGGTTGATTCAGTTTACTAATTTCTATCGAGAAATTCTTTTTCCAACTGTATGAGTTCTTCCAAAAGGCATTCTTGTGTTGTCATTGTTAGCCAAAAATCTCATGTGTTGCCGCCACACAGAGAGAGCACACAACACAGAGAGCATGTAATGGTGGTGCCATCATGGGATTCCCTACTTAATTTTGTTTTGTTGCAATGATTCATAAAACAGTGTATTTCTTTAATTGTACACCTACAAAAGAGGAATTGATTAAGGGAGAAAGAGTATATTCATAAAAGAATGTCTTTCTTTGATTTAGATGGAAATGCTTTACCAAACAAATTTAGCTGGCAATGGTGTTATTGTAATTAATATCAAATAGAGAAGAACAAGTTTTATTTACCAAACACCATTTTCGTTCTAAACACATTCTTGAGACCATTACTGAACGGTCATTTTCGGTCACAGAACATCATTCCAGATCAAAAACACCAAAGAATGTTTTTAATAAAAAACGGGGGTTCTTTGTTCAAACCGTTATCAAACGTATCCTAAGTTCCTTAGCCATATTAGGGGTCAACTATGGAAGAGTGTCAAGACTACACATCAGTATAGCACCATATTTCGCCCCAAACTAATGGACAGAGTGAAGTTGTACATCGATCCTTGGGAAATCTGTTGAGGACCTTGATTGATGATAATCCCCGCTGTTGGGAAGGGCGTCTATCACTTGGTGAGTTTGCTTACAACTGTTCGGTGAACTATTCTACAGGTTACAACCCATTTTTTTATTGTTTATGGAAGGCAACCAAATATGACACTCGACCTTGTACCAGTTCCATTTTCTAAAAAACATATTGCCTAGGTTGAAGACATTGTGTCTCAAATGAAAAGCTTGTACATGATAATGTTCGCCACAAGCTGGATCGTAAGTCTGAAACCTATAAGGCGGCTATATCGAACAGTGGCATCGTGAAATCATATTTGAGCTCGGTGATTTTATGTGCTTACAGAATGACAACCCCCCCCCCCCCCTTTGGTTGGAAGCTACAACAAGCTTAGTGATCAGAAGCTTACTGTACAGAAAATAAACAAAACCACATGATTCTTATTCGAACTGTAAATACCAATAAAGTTATTCTTTTGCATGCAGGTTTCCGTTTCAAAACTGAACTAATTTCACCAATTTAAAATGGTTAGTCACTCCAGGAAGTAAACTGTGAATGACCCACATGTAAACTTCGACACCAACGGTTGGCGCCCCAGTCATGATGAAGACTGTATGACCAGGTTTCTATCCACATTCTCTGGTTTCATTGCCTGAATTTCAATATGAACGGGTTTCTACTTTCTACCTTCTACCCTAAATTTCAGTTTTCCGTAAGCAGGACTTCATTTTCCTCTTCTCTAAACATTTATGTTTACCCTAAGAATATACCGTAATGTTATTCAGAATGTATTCTCAGAGAGGGGTAATCTATTCTCCAATATACAAATTCCAAATTTCAATATACAAATTCCAAATTCCAAACTACAAGCAAGAAATTGGTTGAAGTGTTGAACTAATCGAAGTCCACTTAAATGCAAACTTAAACATTTAACCACTTTAATCACTAATTTTCCAGGGAATCTTTCATTAGACAGAGATTAATACCTCAAGGTTCACCCTTCAAATATTCATACTTGAAATAGGATTCTTCGAGAGACTTCTATTCTGATTGGGATTCAAAACAAGAGCTACAGGGATTCTTTCCCACATGTGCCCATCATCACTTAAACTACTGAATCAACCATGTTTTTCTCACCCCTCCCTCCCCCCCCCTCCCCCTCCAAAAAAAGGGATTACAGGTGTGATTTGAACGACTATGCTACCACCAAAGTTCAAAAGCCATAATTCCAAATAGAAATATATTAGAAATTTAATCCTTACACAAGATATTGTTTACCTTCTCATTATTAAATTAATTATCCATCCAAGTTTAGCACTATATAAGATAAGTTTTCTCAGACCATATTTCCCAATGCTACCCATTCAAAAGAAAACCTCTCATAATTTAGGGACCTCTTATAATTTAGGTGGTGAACAAAAATATGAAGCAAGAGGTACTATATGTCATAGAATATGGTGATGAAAACAACCATATATGCAGCACTCATACAAAATGGTGAACCAACCCTCAACAAGTTTTCTCAGAAACTTCCAAACGGTATAAAAAGTTGAGCATACAATGATCCCTCCTAAAGACAAGTAAACCCCTTATGCAGAACAAAGGCTCCAAGAAGAACATCAAAGACTGAGAGCAGAAATAACTCAAGAAAGGGAATAGTAAGAAAAGAACTAAAAACCCGGAAAACAAAATAAAGAACATCAAACAGTGACAAAAAAGGAAAAACAAAGCAAAATGTCTGGCTACCTCAGTAGTACTATCAACGTCTGGTAGTTTTCCCAATTCCTCGTTTCCCAGAGAACAAGTGTTTTGGCCTCAATGTGGGAATGACCCTATCTGCCTCTCCCCGACGAGCATCTTTATTCCTCTTCATCACAGATTTCTTAGCAAGCTTCCACGCTTTAACTTTTTGTTTGGAGTCCCTGAAGCCTTCTCCTGGAACAAGTTCACTAGGTGGCCGTGACGTTGACCGGGATCGAGACCTCATCATCCGCAGCTTCTTGTTGGACTGGTCAATATCCATATCCATAGCATCACTGCCATCACCTCCTCTGGCCAATGACCTCTCCCTCTTCCGACCGACCCTAGAGACAGACCTGCTACGGGCCTCTTTAATGGCTGATGTGGGGTCCAAACCCAATGCAGATAGCTGCCTTCCCATCCTTTCGGATGTGAACTTCCTGTCTTTGTCAAATTTCCTTGGTACTGTAGGCCTGCTTTCTGCAGTACTCTTCTTGATCCTATGTTGTTGAATGAGCAAGCTTTTCTTTTTCCTGATCTCAGCCAATGCTTCCTTCTCTTCCGGTGTCAATTCCTGACCATCCATCTCAAAATCATCGTCTGCGTCTTGTTCAAGTTTTAGACCCTCTTCTCGTTCCAACTCCTCAAGCCTCTGCAAGATATCTGGATCAATGAAGTCATAAACATTGTGCCCCTCAATAAATTCTGGCATTATATCTTCTTTCCATTCTTCATTGGCTAAGATATGGTGCTTCCTCAAGCTAGCAGAGTAGACACCAGCCCCCCCATTCTCATCCTCCAAATCTTTTTCAAGCTTCTTCTTCTCTTCTCTGTCTCCTGCTTCCTTAGCTTTGGCTTCCAAAACTGCCTGAGGTATACAAGGAGGTCTCTCCTTTTCATCTCGCTTCTTTGGCATTGCAACATGAAATCGATTCAAGCAGTCATTGATCTTCTTTGACTTCATCTTCAATTCCACCCGTTGATCCAGTAACCTCTCACAGGCCGCATTCTTCACAGCAATAACCCCTTCCTCAGTTAAAGTGCTCATGGTCAAGAGTACTCCATCACTGTCAGTAGCCTCACCACCTTGACCTAATACCGTCTTCATTGCTTCAGCTTTCATCTCCATGACCAACTTCATGTCTTCTTCTGACAGCTCATCCAAAGGCTGCAAATCAGTCTTGTTACAGACTATAACCAGGGGCTTATTCATAAATAATGACTTGATGCTGTGGAAAAGAGCAGCCTGCTGGGCAATGGTATATCCACAAGATCCTGAGATGTCCAAGAAGAACAATACTGCAGCTCGTAGATGAGCAAGAGCCGTGATACTGCACATCTCAATTATGTTACGATCTTCAAAAGGACGATCCAAAATCCCAGGCGTATCAATGACCTGGTACCTTAAGTACTTGTAGTCTGTGTGGCCAACAAATAGAGATTTTGTAGTGAAAGCATACGGCTGAACATCCACATCAGCCCTAGTGATCTTGTTGATGAAAGAGCTCTTGCCAACATTAGGATACCCACAGATCAAAATTGTTCGGGTGTTTGGATCAATTGAAGGTAGCCTTGCCATGTGCTGTCTGATCTGCTCTAGGTATGCCAAACTTGGGCCAATACGCTTGATCACAGTACACATGCGTCCAAGTGCCGCAACCTTTAGAGACTTGCATCGATAGAGCGAGTCCCCATACTTCAACAGCTTCACATAATCTTTTGATATCTTACCAATAAGGTTCCTTGCAGTGTTGATCTGACCAAGAGCAAGTTTGTAGTGGTCTTTGTTATAGAGGACATGGAGAAGGTCTCCATAGAATGGGTGGATGTCATCCAGCCGCGGGAATTCATCAATAATAGCAGAGAGCTTATCATGAAAGTTCTGTTGGGTGTATTTCACCTTGCGCATATAGAACTGCCGCAGGCGAGATATGGCATAACCCTTGTGGACAACAGTTGGTGTCTGGCGTTGGGTACGGGAAAGGATGATATCAATGAAGTCCTTGCCGGAGGGGACGACAGTGATCTTCTTGAAGTTGTATTGCACCATCTTTACAATCTCTGTTTACACTGAAAAATATATTGCATATTTATTAAATGCACTAAAATTAGCTAATTTCAAGAAACAAGTATCATTATCCAGAAAAATATGAGCCCCAAAGATTATTATTTAAGACTTCCAGATGCAAATCACATTGAATCTGACACAAGTTGTATTGCACCATCTTTACAATCTCTGTTCACACTGAAAAATATATTGCACATCTACTAAATGCACTAAAATTAGCTAATTTTATTCATTCACCCAACAAAAAAAAGCTAATTTCCAGAAACAAGTATCATTATCCAGAAAAATATAAGCCCTAAAGATTATTATTTAAGATTTCCAGATGCAAATCACATTGAATCTGACACAAGCATATAATAAAACCATATATGAACATACAATCGACTTGTGAGCTGTGATGCATATAACTCAAAAGGGAAACAAAAAGCAAGAAAATTTTAAATGAAACAGAAAGAACTTTAACTAATCTAGTGTAACCTAAGGTATGGAACTCGCAGAGACAACAAGAAGAGCAAGAACTGGGCTGCCTCGGATATCTAAGTGCAGAAAATCACGGGTTAGAGTTCTTGAAACATTATCGAAGCAGAGGACTCTTGTTAGAGATGTAATAAAGTATAGAAAATGTATGGCAGCAAATACAGAAACGTTGGGGCAGAGAGAGAGAGAGAGAGAATCAACCTTACGGTGTGATTTAGGGCAGCCACTAATTGATCGTGAGAAAGAGAAAGGGAGAGAGAGCGCTTACAGGTTACAGGCCTCCTTTGGTCTTTGGATCAGCGGATGGGATGGGATGGGATGGGATTGAAGCTCAACCTTTGGCCGCCTTTCTCCGTTTCTCAGTCCGTCTCTCTTCTAGTTTCCCTCCCCTCTCGAAAAGACTAAATTCTAAAACCCTAGTTTTTTTTTATCTGTTTTAGGTAAGATAAAAGCCTAGCTATATAATCCTCCAAAGAAATTTACCAAAAAAAATGGTTTTTTTTTTTTTTTCTTTCCCCAAATGGAGGGAGGGGCGTGGGCCGCGTCGCGCTGCCTCGACACATGGGACGATCCCCATGAAATGAGAAATGACAGAATTGAGCTCCTCTAAAGGGAGACCAGCACGCCCAAGATGTATCCAACCGTTGGGCAGTGCTATACACATCCCTAGACATGCAACAAGATGTGTGCAGTACAGCCCAACCCTTGGATGCCCCTTGGGCACTCCCTGGGCACTGAGCTCCCTGGAGAGGAGTCGGATCTGAAATGACACCCTCATTGATTCTCACACGCACAAGGGTCATGCCAGATTTGTATCATCCCCTTATATGCCTCCTTTTTATTTTGGTAAGATTTATATGCCTCCTTAACTGCATGAAACTACATAGTCCATCCCAATGGTGGTAGGGATGTAAATGCATAACTGAAAATCCGTGTCCGATCCATATTCGAATAAGTTGAGTTTTTGAATCTAGAAATCCGATTGTAAAATATGATTAGTTTAATATTTTTGTAAAAACATATGATATATTATTATATTATCACACTTTTATAAGGATATTTTGGTAATCGGAGTCAATAATTAGGAATCGGAGTTAGAAATCGGTAATCGATATAGGTCAAATTTATTTACTAATCGAATAGTTTATCAGATCGAATAATATCCGGATATCCGATAAATTTCCGAATTCAGATACGATACTAATTTTTAAAATTTCGTAGGTGAAAAAAGTATGGTGCTCGAACCAAATGATCCCAAAACTTCTTCCATCTCCAATTCATTTCCCTTGGCCATGGTCGTTGCACCACCTTTTAAAGACACACAACTTGTGTCAAGGGGCGACCTTTTCTCTTATAACTGACCCTTTAATTTTGGCTTTTCAGGTATCGTTTGTTTTTTATATCTCAAAACTGTGGTTCTGTTTGTATTTAATAGGCTTTGTTTTTTCTCATAAAAAAAAATACATGCAAAGAGGGCCAGTCCAGAGAAAAATGGCAAGAGAATACTAGAAAGCAAAATAACCTCAACGCAAAAAGAAGAAGTAGCATGACTAGCATGGTTCGTGATCTCGGTATCGGTTGGATCGGATCGGATCGGTCGATATGGATCGAGATCACCTAAACTCGGGCAAATATGACACTTTTGTTCCTGTTTTTTTTTTTTTTTTTTTTTTTTTTTTAAATTACATTTTTACCCCTATTCATACAGCTGGATCGAATCGATATCGAGCTCGATCTCGACCGATACTGATCCAATCCAACCAAAATCGGATGATCCGATCCGATACCTCCAACCATGATGACTAGTATCCATGATCCTTAAGCACTAGAAGTAGTAAATGAATGTGTTATAGTCGATCTGGAATCATCCATCCCGGCTCCTTGCAACAATGGTAGTAGATTCTCTCTCGGGGTTGGAGGTCTAATAGAAATCACATCAAATCTTCCCTGCTCTATAATCAATCTAGGAGTTTAAAGTATTGTGAGTGGTGGTCTTCTACCAAATCAAAATTTCATCTTGCTTCTTATCTTAGATTTTGATTGAGTAATTGAAGGCAAAGCTGCCTAAATTGCTTATATGTATCATAGTTGGAATACCAGGTTTTCTGAATCAACTCGTCTTTCAGAAAAGTCTGGTGACTCGGTCTTGTCAAACCCGGTCAAGGCGAGTCATTTTTTTAAAAAAAAACTTTTTAATGCAATAGATATGTATAAATTAATGAAATAAATCAGAAAAATACAAAAAAAAAATAAAAAATTCAAGGAATCACATATCAATGCATTTTGAGTTTATACCATTGAACAAGAGAGGGGAGGCGAGGAGTTGAGGGTTTCTTACTGTTTTAGACTACAGATTTACTATTTAACTCAATTCAGTTTTTAAGTGAACTGACTTTATGGTTTTTTTAAAAATGACTAGATTTGTCGAGTTTGTCATGACTCATGTAAAAATACCGAGTCTTATTTAACTCGGACGATTTATGACTCATTCTCGTCATTTTTTATTCTGAACTAGTCCACACAACTCTTGACCAGATTTCTCAAAATTTTGACTCGACTCGAGTGACTCGCCAACCTAAACCAAGCCAGCCCAGCCTAGGCTAGTCCATTCCATACTTTTCTCCTTAAAAACTTGGTATTAAATGTCAATGCCTATAACCAAATTTTTTTTGTTGTTTCATTTAAGAATATGTTTCATATCGTGATGGTGATGGTGCTGCTTGGCAGTGACACCCACGTGTTTCATTCTCTCACAACTCACAACTCACAACTCACAACATAAACATTGATGTTCCAACAATCACAAGCTTCTACGTTGGCTAGTTGCTTTACCAAAAAAAAAAAAAAAAACGTTGGCTAGTTGTAATTTCTATTGAATTGCAATCACGTTTTTGTTATGTAATAAATTCTAGTTTCTTAATTAGTATACAGTAGCACCAGTGGTCTAGTGGTAGAATAGTACCCTGCCACGGTACAGACCCGGGTTCGATTCCCGGCTGGTGCATTCTTTTTCAATTTCTCCCAAAATCCACCCTTTTCATGGTTGGGTATCCGAGCTCAGGTCGGCCAAATAAGATGCATTTACCTAGTTTTTTCATAGGGGTGTCAATCGGTCGGGTTCGGTCGGTCTCGGTCGGGCCTAGACGGGCCTCACCAATTTTATAGGCTGCACCGTGTCCGACCGTTTAGGTGTTCGGGCTTGCATTGGGCGGACATGGTACTGTTTAATTTCGGTCGGTCGGTGTTCGGTCTTTAATCGGGACAGCCTTATTCAAGGTAAACGGGTCTTAAACGGGCCTCGGTCGGGCTAATGGCCTATTTAACTCTAAACGGACACTAAACGGGCACTAAACGGTGTGAAAAGTAATATCAGTCCCATTTCCCATGTCCACAAACTATAACGTCCCATGTCCCATGTCCTATTTAAAAAAAAATAAGAAAAAAGGAAAAAAGAAGTGCAATTTTGCTGTGTGACTGTGTGAGACTCAAAGACTGAAATTTTGATTTTGTGAGATTGAATAGAAAAAAAAAAAAAGAGGTGGAATTTGGAAGGTTAGTTAGGGTTAATGGTTTTTTTTTTGGTAAATAATTAGGGTTAATGGTTAGTCATTTAGGAGGGTTAGGTTACCTGGGTTGTTACTTGTTAGGGAGTTGGAAGTTGGAACGTGTATACGTTTGGGAATTTTCTCTGGGGTTGGGGGTAGAATAGGTAATAATAATCGGGCTTAGGGGGTCGGGTTTAAACGGGGCAAAGGGGGTCGGGCTCGGTCGGGCCTTTAAACGGGCGGGTCGGTCGGGCACCCGACGGTGTTACTTCCAGCACCGGGAACGACCGTTTATAAACGGGTCGGGCTGAAGCCCGGCACGTTTATTAATCGGGTCGGGCCGGTTCGATCTTTAAACGGCCGGGTGGGGTCGGGTCTGCCGGTGCGGGCCTGGCATTGACACCCCTATTTTTTCATACGAAGTCTGTTTTTATTACCATTTTAGCTACCGATCCAAAAAGCGATGCCGGAGTAAAGTTGGATAATCCTAAAGACATCACACATGAGTTTGCCTCTCATCTTAAGAACATTTTCATCACTTCAAACCCATTGGATGCTTCTTTTGAGGAGAGTTTGTTTGAGCTAGTTTTAAATGATGGGGACAGAAACCTTATCTGTGCCCCCCCCCCCCTTGCGGGGTTAGATGAGATCAAGAAGGTGGTCTTTCCTATGGGCCCTCTCAAAGTTCTTGGAGTGGATGGCTTTCAAGCCTGCTTTTACCAAAACTTCTGGGAACTGGTAAACTCCAATGTTCTTTCCTTTGTCTCTAATTTCTTCATGGGAAAGTCACTCCCCTTCGGAGTTAACCATACCCTACTCTGTCTTATTCCCAAAAAAAGAAGAATCAGTCAGGGTGACTGATTTTAGACCAATCATTCTTTGCAATGTCTCATATAAAATTCTTGCGAAGGTTTTGGCCAAAAGGTTAAAAGGGTTTCTTCCTTTTTTTATTTCTCCCTTTCAAGCTGCCTTCATCCCTGGCAAGCAAATAGCTGACAACATTGTTATTGCTCAAGAGATTTTTTGTTATTTATCTCACAAGAAAGGTAAAATTGGCAACGTTGCTATCAAATTAGATATGTCGAAAGCTGTTGGATTTATGTGTCCATCAAACCCGGTTCAGTCCAGTTCAATCCGATTTTACTTTGTATTAAATTTTTATATATTTTGGTTTAATATTATCACATGCGATATAAATTTTTTGAGCATTATGTGTTCGTAAGTGTTACTTTAAATGGTAGTCACGATTAGGGTTTGGGTTGGGCACCCTTATCATATGGTCGTCGCATTAGCTATGCCTAGACATGTGATGTCAGGGTACGAATGCGAGTACTCACATGTTCGATGTGTGTATTGGTAAAGAATCTACTTTGTCGATTCCCTCATGTGTTACTGCCAGATGTAGGAAAGGATAGACATGAGTCACAGTGACCATGTACCCGAGAAGACCCTGTCACTGCAAAGTGTGACCGCATTCTTTGGTTCATCAATGACTGAGACTCAAGTGAGTCAAAGCCAATGTTCTGGGAATGCGCGAACACTTTGTGAGTGAAGGAGTTACTCAACATGGTCACCACTGTCCGATTGGGGAACACCAAGTTTGAAGTTGTTTGTGAATGGTCGGATCAGAATCTGGATCCAATGCTGTTTTGGAAATGTTTTTTGCAAAACCTATTTTACATAAAATAATAGCTTATATGTAGTTATTTAATTAAAATATTTTATCGAGTTTTGCAGCACCCAATCAGATACACAGACACTCTTGTATGGACATGTACTATGGAATGGGGTTTGACAGTACTAGTGTACATGCCCTAGATTCCATAATGATGGTGTTGATTAGTGGGGGGTTGTACATGATAATAAATTATCATGTATTTGGAATTTGCTAAAATAATTGGTTATTTATTTAATTAATGGATATGGTGCTAATTGTAATTATTCATAAATTAAAATAATTAATTAATTATATTATTCCCTAGTAGATTCTGCTTCTTCACCAATTAGAAGCACTTTGAGTTTAAACAGAAAAGCCAACAAAGAGAGAGAGAGAGTCGGGCTCTCACAGGGATTTTTCCCATTCAGGGTTTTAGAAACCCTAGCTTTATAAGAAGTTAAAAAACACAAAGGGGGAGGGGGGCAGTGCTCCATGTTTTTGGCTGCCCCCCTTTGGACGAATTTTTGGCTCTCCCCTCTCTCTCTTGTGATCTATTATCTTCCCTTCTTCTAGCTCTCTAGACTTTTGAGAGTTAGGGTTTTGGAAACCCAGATCTATGACTGAGGAACTAAAGAGGATCTAGAATTGACTTGAAGAACCTTGGCTGCACCATTGTAGGTTCAGATCTATTTACTTGGAGTGCTCGTTGGAAGAAGAACCATTGTCTATTGGAGGAGCAACACTTGAGGTTCATCAGGTTAACAAATTTATGTCAATTCCTATTGTTTTAATTTTATGATTATTCATGGGATGTGAAAGTAACCCGAATCGATTGTTTTTCCGCTGCTTATTTGGGTATGGGATGGATCCCTCTTTCCATGGGATGGAATGGAGATGTGTTTTCTCTATGATATGGATCCCTTTATTTTATGGGACGTCAAAGAGATGGACTGGGCATTGGTTTGTCATACCAAACCCTAATAGGATCCTAGCAGGGCACCATGGACGACCATGAAAAGCCCTAAAACTTGAAATTAGGATGCCCAAGCCAGTTTGGGGTGCCCTAGGGCAACCTTGAGATTCCCTAGGGACAACCCTGGAGATTCCAAGAATTGGAAACTTTAAAAATATAATTTATTAGTTTCCCAAGGTAACCCACCATGAACAATCCCATGGACCGTAGCATTGCCTAGAAAAGCTTATGACTGGGTAGAATAGAGTCCTATTACATGACTCTTTAATTTCTTAGGCTTTGGTCGGCAGTAGGGTGACCTTGTTCAAAATCTTATTCCAACCCCTTCTTTCTCAATTAAAATGAATGGCAGCCCTTTTGATTTTTTCACGGCCACTAGAGGAATCCGACAGGGTTGCGCTCTAAGCTCTTATCTGTTCTTACTGACCATAGAAGTTCTCTCTTGACTTCTTAAAATCTATAGGGACTTGGGTATGTTCAGGGGTATTAAGGTTGCTAGATCCGCCCCTGAAATCTCACACCTTTTACAGATGATACCTTTATTTTTTGCAGAGCCTCCGAGAATGACATCCTTACTATAAAGGCTACATTGGATTTATTTGCTGACCGCTCGGGTCAAGAGATAAACTTTGGAAAGAGTGGTATGTTCTTTAGTAGAAATGTTCCCGTTACTGAAAGAGCCAAGCTTTGCTCTTTTATTAGGATATCTAGTTACCAATCTAACTCTACTTATCTTGGCACCAATCTCATTCATTCTCGCTCCAAGACAAAGGAATTATCTGGAATTGTCAATTGATTAAAATCTAGATTGTCCACATAAAAAGCTAACCAACTTTATTTTGCAGGTCGTAAAGTTCTTATTCAGTCAGTTTTAAGCTCTATTCCGGCTTATCCAATGTCAACTTTTTGTTTTCTCTTAAAATCTGCAAAGGTATTGATTCTGTTTGCCTCATTTTTTTGGAATGGAAGCACTGGCACTGGAAAAAAAAAAAAAAAAGTCATCTTATCGCCTGGGACAAATTTTTCTCTTTATCCTTAGGGGTCTAGGTATTAGGAAAGCTGAGATTCATAACAAGTCTTTATTACTCAAGTTAGGATGGAGACTTATAAATAATACTGATGACCTTTGGGCTAAGATTTTAAAGGCTAAATATTGTCCCCACACATCCATTATTGACCCTCATGTATACACAAAAAAAGGTTCCTGGTCGTGGAATGGTATAGTCCATATGCTACCAACCCTAAAAAATATGGTTCTTCTCTAAGTTGGTGATGATAGGACTTTTTCTGAAGGACTTCCTTTTTCTGGACTGACCCCTGGGTGAAATCAATTCATGGTCTTAGTTTAACCAATTTTCTGCATTATGATGTAAGAGGGGATTTGCTCTGTAAATATTTTGTTCATAATAGACTTAATAATTCTTCCATTCCCTCTTTTCTTCCTACTTGTTATGTATCTGCCTGTGCTATATTGACTTTAACTAAGAATGCAGATAGTTGGAGATGTTCTATCTCCAAAAATGGTAGATTCACAACTCGATTAGCAGCCGATTTTATTCAATCTTCTTTGAGACCATCTATACACGCTAGAAACTCATGTTGGTGGCCCTTTCTCTGGAAGCTTCCTATTCATCCAAAATTTAAACTATTTTTTTGGCGTATTTTACATGCAGGGATCCCTGTTAAAGCGACCATCTCGAAATGGATCCAGATCGATTCCCATTGTGTATTTTCTGGATCTTGTGTTGCATCCATATGGCATCTCTTCCTTTCATGTGATTGGTCTAAGCATATATGGGTGGCAGGCCCCCTGGGATTGAGAACAGAGTATCTCTCCCACTCCTCTTTGCTCCAGCTTTGTGTTTCTTTTCTCTCTGATAAACATCATAAAAAGGCTCTCTCTATATGGTTCTTCTCGGTCTTTATTATAGCATGTTATTTTATTTGGCACCTTAGAAATAAGGTGATACATGACTCTGTTAAGCCTGGTTCGATGTGGGTCATCAACAATATTCAAACTTGGTTATGTGACTTGAATATTTATCCTCCCCCCCCCCTCTACATCATCGTTTGAGATGTCTAATCCGGGCAGATGTGAGAACTCTATGTTGTTGGTGAAGCCTGATTTGGTCCAGAAAGTGCGATTGAGACCTTCAGAGGGCCGTTTCAGCCTCGAAACGACCTCAGAATACCAAAAATGGAGGGGCTCCACCCGTTGGCGTGGAGTTGTGTTGGGCTCGTCGAGATCTTATGAGTACTTTTGAGCCATGTGTTATGTTTTGGTCCGGCTCAGGTTTTTTGGCAATTTTTTGGGCTAGGGGCATTTGTGTACTTTCTGAGGTTAGGGTTTTCTTATATATTGTTCTTATCTCTTTGAGATAGGGTTATGAGGGTTTGTAACATTTTCAAAGAAAATAGTGAAACATGTTCTACTGCTCGGTCGTGGACGTAGCTTCCTTCTTGGAGGTGAACCATGTAAATCTCTGTGTTGTGCATTGTGTGTGCTCTCTCTATTTTCGTTTTTCTTCTGCAAATCGCCATTCTGTGCGTTGTTTTCTTAACACTCTACATTTTCATGCTTGGATTCAATGCCTATATTACACTATACTATTCTAATTTGCATAGGGACAGCCTCCTCTCCTTTAAAGAGATCAGGGTGGATGTATTCCATTTTGTTGGAAGGACAACTTATTTTGATAGCTGTAGGATTTTTTTGGAGACAGACCTTTTTGGACTAGCTCTGGGTCTAGATCATGCTTCTCAACTAGGTTACAAGAACAAGGAGATCTAATGTTGCAACAAGGATATTACTGCCATGATCCTAGCCCCAACTGCTATAGTGAGGTCGTGGTGTCTGATTCCTCTATTGCTGAAAGTGTCTCAATCTTCTTCAACCATTTCTATTCCTCCAACCAAGAATGGTCATATTTTGGATCTCTCTAACTTTTTAACTAGATATGTAACTGTTAACCAACAGATTTTTATTTTAAAGGGTAACATTGTACAGACTCATTTATCTTTCGTTTAATATACATCTTTTATTCTCATTAAAAAAAAAAAAAAAAAAAGAAGATGGACACAACTCCAACATTGAATCATCAGTCTGATACTTACTTAGTCCTCAAGCGAAGGACCCCATAGCCCAAACCCTATTGAAAAAATCACAAGACAAAAACAAATACCACATAGTCTCCATTCTTTGGTTGCAGAAAACACAAATCTCATGCTTGCTCCCCCAGCTGGCCAATTTAGCTTTACAGGGTACTTCTACATTAAACTCTTAAATTTAGTTTGAATGTTTAACTTCCTCATAAATTTCCACTACTTATTAATATTGAATGAAACTCCAATACCATAGTCCATACTTGAGTTCCTTTTGAAAAATGCAACAACCGTTTTAGTAGTTAGCTGACCTAACTTAGAATAGACACAAAATCAATGCTCATTTCATGGAATTGTAGGTAACCAACCATACATCAAGATTATTTGGAGGTAACATACTAGATAAAAGAGGAATGTTCCACTCATTATTGATAATAAAATCTTTGACTTTATTAAGAATAGGATGCATTCAACTTAGGATCCATGAAACCTCCCAAAAATTAGTTAATGTTCTATTCCCAATACTAATATACTCTATTTATTTTAGTAAAGCTAAAACACTAGCTATACCATTCCACGTCTATGACCCTTTATTTTTTTTTATAGAAAAGGAATTTATATATATATAGGGAAGCAGTTTTCTGTACGAGAGTGTGGCCTATGCCAGCACTCCCATGTGTTTATCTCTCTCCTCCTTAAGACAAGGGAGCAGAGGTGTCTTTTCACATAAGGAGGAGAGAGATAGACTGGCGTAGGCCACACTCCCGGACAGAGAACTTTTTCCCATACATATATATATATATATATATATATATATATATATATATATATAGAGAGAGAGAGAGAGAGAGAGAGAGAGAGAGAGAAGTGATAGAATGTCTGAGAGAGTCCCACTAGTAGTTAACCTCGTGTATAGTGTACTTGCTTTGACAGCATGCCGGTTAAAAAGAGCCAAAATCCCATCATCCCAATATAACAAAACAGAAATTGTATGAGTAAAAGTTCTGAGCTGATAAAAAATGTAAAGAGAATTCCAAAAACCATGAGTAGTCATAGGATCATTGATGATCTGTTGCAGCTCGTCTAAAACATTCCATATCTATACAGTGTGCCATCCCTATGAACTTGCAAAGGTTAGTCCACTAAAAAGCCCTCTAGCTTCTGCTTCTATGGTGCTAGTTGAGTTGATGTAATCCAGTTCAACCAAAGCAAAAAAAGATTTTTTTTCACAACTCCGTAAATACATTACCATTGTCAAGTTTGATTTGCTCCTTATCATCTAATCTGTTGAACATATTCAAATCAGAGATCCATAAAGATTAAGGAGGAATTGCTAGGTTAGAGGGGGGGTTAACATTATTGGTTAAAAGGCCTAGGGGTCCAAACACCCATATCGTGGCTGGTATGGTACATGCAAACAAGCATGCCAAACAGATTCTTGTTGCTCATTGCAAAAGGGACAAATGTGATCAATATTGCTCCACTTGGCTAAGGAGAGCTTAATTGGGAATGCTTCATAACTGATTCTCCATAAGAAAATGGTGAATTTAGGATGGTTTTTAATTTCCAAATAAATTTTCACCATTGAGAAGGAATTCGAGGGTGTCAGGTGTTACTGTTATTGGGCATATTCTGAAGGTATTTAGATGCCAATTTGGTTGAGAAGATTCCTGATGATAAGTGATTCAGAAGATGAACATGATTTTACTTTTAGATGTATTTTGAATTTAAGTGATTGGGATGATAAACAAGATTTATGTATTTATATGTATTTGGGATGATAAATAGTTGTTATCTATTTTGTATTGAATGGATTATGTGGATGCAAGAAATAGGTGTTATATATATATATATATGCAGCTAATATCCGTAGCACAACAATCTATAACTAGAAAATCGCAGTCACAAGTTTTTAGCCACAAAATTCTGCAGGTAAAATCTACAGTTATAAATTTACTACAGGAAAATCCACAGCTAAATATCTGCATCTATAACTTTACTGTGGGAAAATCCACATCAAAATATCCACAGTTATAGATTTGCAGTGGAGATATCCGTAGCTAAACAATTGTAGCTATATTTGCTGCGAAAACATTCGCAACTACAAATCCGCAGCTATAGATTTGTTGTAGAATAATATGCATAAAAAAATCCGTAGCTATAGATTTGTTGTGGAAAAATCCGCATCAAAGAAATCCACAGCTATAAACTTGTTGTGGAAAAGTCCGCACCTAAAACTCCGTAGCTATAGACTTGCTGCGAAAAAGTCTGCATCTAAACATCCGTAGCTATAGACTTGCTGCGAAAAAATCCGCATCTAAAACATCTGCAGCTATAGACTTGCTACGGAAAAGTCCGCATCTAAAACTCCGCAGTTATAGACTTGC
Organism: Telopea speciosissima; assembly: GCF_018873765.1. NCBI lineage: Eukaryota > Viridiplantae > Streptophyta > Magnoliopsida > Proteales > Proteaceae > Telopea > Telopea speciosissima. The sequence goes on from NC_057917.1 coordinate 17,646,889, forward strand.
TGCGGAAAAGTCCGCATCTAAACATCCGCAGCTATAGATTTGCTGCGGAAAAATCCGCAGCTAAAAAACCACAGCTATAGAGTACCCTTTTCCTGCGGTAGGATATCCGTAGTTACAGAAGTAGCGACGACACTTGTAGCTGCAAATAGAAAACCGTAGGTACTCCATAGCTATAGGCTATTGCTACGGATTTTTTTACTTTTTACTGCGGAAAAAAGCGCAGTTATAAGCCCTTTTTGTTGTAGTGAGTGACACCACCATTTATCCATCTCAGAGGATAAAGGTAGATTTGAGATTGTATTCACAGTACCTGAAGGTAGGTGGTCATTGATGAGGGTTGTTTTCCACTGGGTAGAATCAATAAAGTGGCAGACTCTAAGCTGGTTGTCAATTGAAAACATTGAGGATGGGATGAGATCAGTGGTTGTTGTTGACACCAAGGGTCAGTCCAGAAAAAAGTGTCATTATTGGTTCCAATCCTCGTACTAACCAAGGATTTTAATATTGGAAGATTGTGGCAATACTGTTCCATGTCCAGGTCCCTTTTCTTTTAATGGTGTAGGAGTTAAAAAAAGATCTATTGTGAGAATATTTGGCTTTCAAGACAATTGACCATAAGGATTGAGAATCAGTAATCAGTCTCCAACCTAATTTCAAAAGAAGAACTTTATTTTGGGTTATAGAGGTACACAGACCAAGGCCACCTTGTGGTTTGGGGGTGCAGATCTTTTCCAAGGAGATTGGATGGAATTTTCGAGAACCTTCCCTGTCTCCATTCCAAAATCTCAAACAAATAGAGTCAATTAATTTACAAATTTTATTGGAAAGACAAAACAGGACATGAGATAATTAGGAATAGAAGAGAGAACTGATTGAGTGAGAATCTTACGTCCTGCATTGGATAATAGGTTAGCTTTCCAACCTGACAGTTTATTCTTGATTCAGTGCAAGATTTGGTGAAGACTTTTTGATCTAGCTCTCTTGTGAAATAGATTGATTCCCAAATAAATTATTTCTTGAGACATCTCTTTGATTTCAAGGATTTTGGTGAATCTTCTACGATCATCTGCAATGACATTTGCTAAAACAAACACCACTTTTCTTTAGGTTAATGTATTGTCCAAATAGATCTGAAAAAAGATCTAAAATGGACTTAATTGAAAGGATATCCTCTAAATTTTTTTATTTTTTTTTTTGGAATTGGCGAGCTTTAATAGGGGGGGATAGGCCCCAACGTGGTCTGAACTCATGACCTCTTTATTTGAGGAGTTGGTCTTTTGCCAACTGAGCTGACCCCTTGGGATGATATCCTCTAAAGTTGCTCGACAAAAAATAAAAGTATCATCAACGAAGAAAAGGTGGGATATTTTAGGAGCATTTCGAGCAAGTTTTATCCCTTTAGACATATTGAGGTCTTTATAAGTAGAAAGGAGACGGGATAAAACTTATATAGCTGTAATGAATAGGTATGGGCTAAGAGAACATCCTTGCTTGATTCCTCTAGAGGGGTTGATGAATCCAAATGAGGATCCTTCTAATTTTCACAAAGGATATTAGGTGGCCTATCAGGTCACACCAGTCATCAATAAAGCCGAGAAATTCAAAGATTGCTCAGAGGAGACCCCATTCAATCTTGTCATAGGCCTTAGCCATATCAAGTTTTAGTGCAAGGTAACCTTGCTTACCTTTTTTCTTTCTGAGATGGTGAAAAAAATTTATGGGCTAGAATAATGTTATTAGAGATATATCGCCCCGGAATAAAAGCAACTTGGCAAGGAGAAACAAAGGACTGCAATAAACCCTTTATAATCTATTGGCCAACAATTTAGCAATGATTTTGTAGGACACATTACAGAGGCTGATAGGTCTGAAATCACCTACTCTTATAACACTCTCTTTTAGGAATTAGATAAATGAGTGTGTGATTAGTACCAAAAGGTAAGGTATTGGTGGCAAAAAAAAATTGGACACAAAACTGTAAATGTCACATTTGACCATCCCAGAATTATTGGTAGAAACAAGTTTGAAACCCATCAACTCCTGGTGCTTTGTAAGCTCTCATGCCAAAAACAACTTCTTTAATCTCTTCCTCAAAGGGGATGAAGCATAAAGCAGAAGATTCATCTGGGTCTAGGATTGGGTTGAAGAGACATTCTACGAAAGATGGGTCTAGAGGATGTGAGGTTGTGTAAAGATCATTTAAGGAAGTAGCAAAGGTGTTTGCTATATTTGGTGTTCCAGTCGTCACAAATGACCTCAATTTTTATTGCATGGTAATATTTGGTATTCCCATCTCCATCCCAAATATAAAAATGTCTCGACTTCTGGAACCAAAATTCTTCTTCTACATCAAAAGTCCATGATAGCTTCTGAGTAATGGAGTTAAGATTCTTGATCATATAAGGATCGGTAACGGTAATAATAAAAATGAAAGGACTTAAAAGGGTATCCTTGCCTAATTCTTCCGGAGGATTTAATATTCTCAAAACTACCTACGAACTTTTTTTTTTTTTTGGGTAAACACCTACTAACTTAATAGAATATGATACTGTCAAGATTAAGTATCCTATCAAGTCACACCATCTACCTACAAATCCTAGAAACTCAAAGATTGCTCTAATCAGACCCCATTCCAACCTATCATATGAATTCTTACGGGAAAGAAAATGGAAAATTCCTGAGATATTATAATATTATCAACAATCTGCAGACCAGGGACAAATGCATCCTGGTAGAGAAAAATGTAAAATCCAAAAGGGTGTACGGTCTCTTAGCCAAAATTTTAGCTATCACTTTATAAGACACATATATAAATTAATCGGTCTGAAATATTCAACAAAGACTACATCTGATTTTTTAGGTATCAATCACAAAATGGTATGATTGACACCAAACGAAGGGGTCGGTGTAGTAAAAAACCATGGACAAAATTAAAGGAATTTAAATAATAGCATCCCAAAAATAATAATAATAATAAAATAAAGTTTGGAAACCATCACAGTAGGGGCTGTGAAAGCCCCAATACTAAACACTGCTTCTCTCACTTCTCCCTCAGAGGGCAAGCAACTTAAAGCGAAATTCACAAAATGAGACGCAACGGGGGAGAATAGAGATTCCACAAAAGAATAAGCATGTGACGGCTTATCTAAGTGCAAGTACTTGAAGAGGTGGGATTTTTTTTTTTTTTTTTATGAAAAAACGAAACAATATATTAACAAAGCAAAGAAATAATATCGTTTACAGATCCACTAAAGGATATTCCCCTCCCAAGCCAATTAAACAGAGAATAGACCCGATTATCCCCATCATTACAAAAAATAATTGTTTGAGAGTACAAATCTAGCTGAGATAAAATATAAATAGAGTACCAAGGTCGTAAATTTCCAAACGGTTGCTTGATCATGTCTTGTAATTCTTGAGACACATTCCACATTTGAAAGTTAGTCTATCAAAAAATTTTAAGCTTTTGAGAAGCACATGGGCTTCAGCTTCTATAAAATTTTCTGTTAAAGTACTGTTTAATTGAACTAAAACAAAAGAACTTTGATGCAGGATTCCAAAGGCCTAACCTGACTTGCCTAGACACCCTGTTAGTGTATCCTGCACAAATCAGAATAGGATCCGTTAGATAAGAAACATCAAAGATGTACGAGGAATAGAGTCATTACCATCGAGTTCGATTAAGTAATTCCCTTCTTCATTAGGAAATGGGGATAAGTGCAAATCAGCAATCCAACGATTGATATTATCTAAAATCAACTTATGAAATAGGATGTGATTGTGATGATACTAAAGACCCATCTGCAAGTACTTTTGTTAGAATGTAAGGTGTTAATGAGATCTAAAAAGAATGTTTGAGTGGAGGAGTGATTGAGATTCTCCTTTCAAAGAACTAGCGATCATGTGGCCCAGATCCTCCTAGAGAGATCACAGGTAAAATGAACATGCCAAATTGACTCCTGGTGAGAATTACAATAAGGGCAAAGAGGATTTAGATTACTCCATTTAGCCAAGATTTCTTTTACAGATTTACAGGTATGCCATTGTGTAAGACTCTCTAGAGGAACATCTTAAATTTGGGATGTACTCTATTTCCCAAGGACCTGATACTTGGCGGTGTAATCTCTCTAGTATTGGCCTATTTGCAACAAAACTAGGTGGTGTTGTTTATAATTTAAAAATAAAAAGCTTAAACAAAATAGAACTTAAATGGTATCTTTTTTTCTTTTTCTTTTCTTTTCTTTTTTTTTGGGGGGTGGGGGGGAGCGCTACCTGGTCTCCTGGCCCTGCAAACCTAGACACAGAGGTCCAAAATGACCGATCCACTCCCATGGAAAGGCGGAAACCCCATTCCCTATGATACTTGCGTGCACGCTCTCATTGGCCTCCGCATTGATGTAGGGGCACGCAACCAAGTAGTGTTCTCTTGCCCCTTTTTTATCTTTTTTTTTTTTTATAATGAAAATCTCAAAACAACAAAAAGGTGCAACCAAGGGATTTGTTCTTTGGGCATTTTTTTCAGAACAGTGTGCCTTGATAAGGTTATCAAAGAGAACCCAATATCTGTCAAATGGAAGATTGGATGGGCCCAAAATTTTGTTTACAGGTAATAAACCCCAAGGCCCCCTGCTTATGTGTAACACTTCAAATCAAACAATGTTTGTTGAATGCCGAAATAATGCTTTGAAATTTCAAGACTCTGGGAGACTACCTTATAGTGGTTCAAGAACTGCATGCCAATACATGGGCAAGTATTTGATTAAATTAGACTTTGAAATTTAACACACGATTAATACAGACCATGAACTACTTATTCATTTGTCCATGTGGCACAATGAGGGCCAATTTGATCAATTTATCAAGAGAGCCATGAGAATGAATTTCTCCCTTTTAACATATAGCTATGGTCAAATGTACGCAGTCGTACCCCTGTTTCCAGAGAAGCTGTTTTCAGGACTTGAACCCGTGACCAAACGTTCAGCAAGTGAGCACTTGACCATCACATCCAAAGCACTGTTTATATCACGCAGGCGGTAATTTCCAGGCACCCAAAACACTTTTTAGGTCTAGACGTGGTCGCCATACCTACGACCGATTGGCTTCTTTTCCCCATAATGTAAATAATTTTAGCCTAAAAAATAATAAATTTTGCATGATAATTGAAGTAGAGATATTATTGAATTGTCTTTCTTAATACTAAAATTGAAGTATATTGGTTTAGAAGTAAACATATATTGCTATATTTGGTAAGATTTGGTGGCTTTCACTTTTGCTTCAAATAGCATCTCACTTAAGTGTTTGCTTATCCGAGGAACACTCCTTGGAAGTTTTATTTCTTTTCACATCCTATGAACTTTTTTTGTTGGAAAAATGTTTTCTGCGGCGGAGAGCAAGCTGCGCACAGACACATGGGGATGGGCACAATGACCACCTTGGCTCCCTAAGTGGCAGGCACAGACACATGGGGATGGGCACAATGACCACCTTGGCTCCCTAAGTGGCAGGCCCATGTGTCCGGTCACAGCACATGCAATGCAGAGAACATGAGCCCTTTTTTTGGAGGGGTGCAAGAAAATCCTACGAATGTTCGGAAAGACCAAATGAAGCACCTTTAAACCTTCAGATCATAAAATTAACAGGAACATGGCACAACTTATTGCCAATCTCAAATTAATCCATTCTCTCTCTCCTGTGTTCAAAGTAATTTCAATTCTATCCACCTTTGACAAGCAGTCATTGCAACCTTCCAATCAATCATCTCTGCAACTTGCTTGTTGAATATTCAATCTTAGAAATTGAAGTGAACTACTTAAAATAGCATATCAATAGGTTGAACGTGTTTTCTAAAAATAAACTGATCATTAAGGAAGGCATTACAAAGTTGCAGCCCTTGAAAATAGAATTCAAGAAAAGACCTGCTACAACAACGTTTTGTGATCCAACCATACTATCAAATTAAATTCTTAGCTTCTGGGCATGCAATTTAATAAATAAGATATTCATGAATAGAATGAAACCTTTTCAGGGATCATGCATTAATTCATGAAATGAGACTGAACTGTAAAGAAAAGATGCACACCGTATCCCTTGAATCCAGAATGAAACCTTCTCAGGAATCATGCATTAATTCATAGCAACAGTAATTGTATTGTAAAACAAAACCCAAGCGAATTTCCACTAGAAGGTAATCCAGACTTTGTGAGAACCCACAAGAATAAAGTGCAATAACAACCTACGACCAAAAAAAAAACAAACTGAACGAACTTTAGATTTAAAGGTCCCAGTAAACTAAAGGAAAATATCTCAAACAGCATCCAAAAAAGCTCTCCCAGGAGTGCGTCGTGCCAAAGGTCCATGGCACCCAAGAAGCTGCATACACATTACAAGACTGAATTCTGTAAGTAATTTTCAATTGACACGTGAATCAAGCAAATCAATGGAATAAATTAAAATAACCAACACTATTCAACAGTTAAAAAGGGGGGACAAAATCATCGTAGCCATAAGATGCTTAGCATTCAACATTAGAGAATGAACAATCAGGCTAATAAGCAGAAAACAGACCTTGGCATTGACACCATCTGATACAATTCTGTTCTCCGACTTCCACTTCAGATAATCAGTACGATTGTACTTGGTAAATCCCCTGAAAAATGGAGCAAGGAGGGTTAGTGAATGTGCGAGAATGATAATCTAGATTGGTTTATCAAAAGTCTTCCTCCAAACCAAATAATTATCAAATGAACCATTGTGGTCAGGACAGTATATAATGATAGGGCTTGAGTTGATTATGAAAGAATTTATCCTAATTTATCCTTTCATATTTACATTGTAGGGAGGGGGACTTCTCATACAGAGCATCATCTGTGAACATTAAATTGATTTCAAGGAGAGTTTCTTTCACAAGGACTTCAGATTGGAACAACAGCACACAATATTGATGAAATGCTAAGACCCTAACTCAATACAAAGGGTACAACTTGATGGTGCCCCCTCAATAAGATCCTACCATAAAATTAATCAAACCAACTATCACGATAATACAGTTTGCTGGAATAGTACAGAAGGCAAAAATAGTGTAAAGGAAAAGATCTAGATTGGGTCATGGATCATGTTGGATGATGGTGACAATCTAGCGATTCTTCTAATTTCCTATAGTGATTCTTCAGAATTATTTATAATAAATGAATACACAGATGTACTGTAGGAAATTAGATGTCAAAACATTGCTCTAGTAAATATCATCATTTTTTCAAGAATCAAAAGTATCCATAGATCATACCATGAGGGACTATGTAAGATGGTCACTCAACATCCATCTGATGTTGGGTCCTTGCCAGGGTATATTGGACAGTCTAATTTAATGTTTAATAACCTTCCCACCTTTGCATGGACTATGCATGAGCACGAGGGTCTGGGACTTCAAGACCCTCGTTAGAACCTGGGTAACATATAGTAGAAACACCAAATATACATACCACTTCCTGCTAACAATAATCTTTTGGCGACCAGGGAACTTGAACTTGGCACGGCGGAGAGCCTCCTGCGCATGAGTGCTGTTATTATCCTTGCAGCGGACGGATAGGAGGACCTGACCAATGCTCACTCTTGCACAAGTTCCTTGTGGCTTACCAAAAGCACCCCTCATACCAGTCTGGAGCCTATCAGCTCCAGCGCATGAAAGCATCTTATTGATCCTCAGAACATGGAAAGGGTGCACCCTAACCCTCAAATGGAAAGCATCCTTGCCTGCAAACTTTGTCATGTACTTGTTGCAGGCGATACGAGCAGCCTCAAGAGCCTCACTTGAGACATTCTCCTTCTCCCAACTCACCAAGTGGACACAGAAAGGGAACTCATCCACGCCTTTCTTCTTCATACCCACATCATAAATCCTAATCTTTGAGTCAGGGACACCACGACAGTACCGTGATTTTGGATATGGCTTGTTCTTGATTTGGCGATAGCACCTTGCAGGTCCTGCGTTTGTAACAATAAGTCTGTCAACCACACATCAAATGATCTTCACAAAAACAATTAGATTTAGTTATGACAAGTTGACAATGATCCTGCTCTTAAAAATACAGTACTTGGGGCCACATCTGATAACAAATATAAAAGAAACAGAAAGCATATATTACTTGGAATGGCCACATCTGATAATAAATATAGGACTAACAGAAAGCATGGAATCATAATTTAATACACATGATAATATCCACAGAAAAGAGCAGTAAACAAGTTCTGGAAAAGGTTTGCCCAACTCTCAAATGAATTATTATACATTAAAGGAAAGGGTTGAATTAATGATCTAATTTTTAGCATTATCCCAAGTCAGTAATTAACCAGACACGTCATATGAAGATCAACAAATATAAAATCATACACCGTTATATTTTCAGGCATATCACTACATCTGGATATAAATATATTCTGGACAGCATTCATACAGAAAAAGGAGATGAAAAAAAGATCGAGGGGGAAAATGAGAATTACAAACAAATGTTTATAATATATAATGCTAGATTAAAACATCCATATAGAGTGTGCAAACTAGTCCATCAACAAATATCATGTTTCTTTGGTCCAAAAGAGGCCAACATAACTATAATATAGATGAATTAATAATTTACTGGCAACTATACTAGACAAGTGAATCTTATGTCCATAGCAAAAGCTGCTGTCTCTCAACGAGTTCAATGCAGCCAGCAGGATATAAGGGGTTTCTAATCTTAGTTTTAAGAGACATTCAGTAAAGCTGCAGCTCACCAGCTCATCAAATGTGTGTGACCAAAAAGTAACCTGCGGTGCAGACAGAAAAGGCAAGAAAGTGCCAGCTGCCCTCTTGTACAAACAAAGCCCAAATGGGATCTCCTCCATTGCTTGATATTATGATAAACAAGCAGGTAATGATGGTTAAGACTCTGAAAATGCCTATACCAACCTTCAAATGGTAATAATCCTCCGATCATTGGGGCACCTTGCCTGAATTTAGAATTTAGTGGATCTCCAAAAATGGAAACTGAATGAATAGTAGGATATGGTCAAGATGCCAAACTTTTTAATGACTAAGCTATTTTCCAATCAAAGTATATCAACAAATTCTTCATTTTCTTGAGTAGCTTCTGCTATTGACTGAAATCAATTAATAATTTCCTGTTACAAACTGGGTTATAAATCATTCCAAATAGTTCACAGAGACTGTTTACAGACAACGATCACTACAGTTCCCATTTGTTAAATACGCTAGACCCATCTTCAAGTTGAAGGAATTTCCTAATAAACTAACCTCACCACTGCCTGCCAATACAGGGACGAAGTTCATGCATTGACCCAATAATATATGGAACTCTCATGTCAACAGCTTAAAGGCAGCTCGCACATAGTAAAACATGTCCCATCTAACTAGCATTACAATCATTAGTGCAGATGTTTACACTTTTCAGTGTAGTAATTTAAAGTTTGAAACAACTTCAAATGCTATATCGGGGTAACATAATTTATAACCTATTACCAATAAAAGGTGTTAATTCTGATTATGGAACCGCACCACCACCACCATCATCAGTCCACATATAAGATTTATGAACAATATCACCAACTCATCCACTCCATCATTACAAACCCATGTAATCAAATTTATAAAACTCTGCACGAATACCTAACCATTTCATGCGCCCACCACTGCACCGAAGGAGACACCCACCATGCCATGACATAACGACCCATAATAAAGCCATATATGCTATATAACTGTAATCAAATCAAATACTAAACTTATTAATGCCTACTTCTGCAAAATTTAACATGAAATCATCCATCAAAATTCCCTCCAAAATTTTCTCCTCCCCTGTATGAGAAAAACCCTTACCACTATTCCAAAACCACAATATTTATTTGTATTAAAATCTAATTGAATAGAGAACTCCAACCCAATCCGACAAAATAACCTGCACAGCTCCTACTTGAGAGAGGGAGGGTTTACTAAGAAAACCCTGTATTAAACCGCCTAGCCATCAAACCCAACAGACCAACCCAAACAAGACTCTGAAAAAAGGGAAATGAACCCTACCTTTAGAATCTAGACACAAAATCCATGGACACGCTGAAACAAATGAACACAAATTCCTTACAAGATTTCATCCATAAAACAACAGAAACAGATGAATACAACTAGGTCAGCTTAATTAGAAAACAAAATAACAATTTGAATCGAAAATAGGCATCCAAAAACTCATAAAGCATACAGATCTCTCCGATTAGCACTCCTATTAAGCCACAAATTTATCAAATCACTACAAGAATAAACTCATCAAAACCAAATAAACAAAAGAAAAATCGAATCTATACTTCAATAACAAAAATATATTATATATATAACTGCATAAATGCACAAAGGCCTCGCATCCTCTCGCATGCCACCCAGGAGGGAGACGAATACCATGCAAGAACAATTGACAGAGATATAGAAGCAAAAGTAAAAGAGATTCTTACTTCTCCCCATGGCGAGAAATCTTCAGAACCTCTAGGGTTTCTTGACGAGAATGATAGCGAAGAACAAGAGTGAAAACCCTAAGCCTATGATATTTATAGGATAGGAGTAGCCGAATGAACCCCCCAAACCACCGTGTCAAGGCCAAAGTCTCTACGCTTCTTATTACATTTTCGTGTGGGCGTGCGTCATGGACACTTAGGCCCATGGGCCCATGGGCCGATAGTTTTCAAATATCGGGATATTTCGATAACCGATATGGTTTGGCTGTATCAGTTCGTATCAGACGGTTTTACTTTTAATTTTTAGATGGTTTTGCTCTTACTACGAAATGTTACACCGATACTATATCGGCCAAGTATCAATGTAGCAGACATGGCCGATAAAACTTAATCCGATAACGATATTTGAAACCATGCATGGGACGAGAAATTAAAATTCCCAAATCTAGGTCTTTAATCTCCATGGTCCACCCTTTTTGGCGGTGGGCTTTTGACGAGGTGTATTTAGAATCTAACGGTGCGAGTCTCCTGCCTGGTACCTTATCCCCTCCCCGGTTCGATCCCCCCCTCTCTATACAAAATATATAACGCGTTCATTTTAAATGCGCTTCAGTTTTAAACATGTTTTGTTATATGTTTTTCAAACATATGGGAAAAAAGCAAATGGCAACCAATCCCATTTTAAACGCATTTAAAAAACGTTCTCGTTTTTTTGGGTTTTTTTTAAGACCTTGGATTTGTTGAACAATGGCTTACTTAACTGACCATATCTGTCATGCCCCTATCCCGATGTAAGATATTTTGCCACATAGGGGTCTGACTGGGACAATCACACATCATCCCAACACCTACAAGGATCGCAGATACAGTGTCCCGAGCCACAGTCCACCCTGTCATCACATATTGATAACAGAAAGGAACTTACAAAGGAAAATAAATCGTTCCAGAAACAGAGTTAACGGAAGCGAAATTAAATTAAATCATGTGAAATAATAGAGTATCGGTTCTCTAATGATAACACATATTCCAATTCTAATATAAGTAACCATTCATTACTCTCCTATTAAATAAACACACAGTTTATACATGATTGTAGAATGAAAATAGAAATTAAATGATAAATAATTGCCACAATGGCACCACTCTTGGGTGTACGCCTACATCCAAGCCACAGTCATTGGCTCCACTTGATTCGCATCCAACGGTGCTTATCTAAGTAGTACCTCCTGCATAACAACTAAAAAGGGGTTGCGCAACGGGGTTAGCTAGACTAGCTAGTGAGGGAACACAGGGGAATGCACATACACCATACAATCAATATCAATCAGAATGATGCATGCTGATGTTAGATTCATTTTTCACCTAGCACACAATTCTATCGGTCAAATATATGCTACTGTGATAACTCGGGAGACACTGAGGGTCACTTATCCTATCGCCCCAGTGAAACCTCAATTATCACAAGGGAACCTGCGTCGGTAGAAGCCATCATGACCACCCAGTGGCAAACCCCGATAGCCATCACTACCCCTGTCCTGGCTTCTCCCACTTCCACAGACCGCAGGTGCTCAGACTATCCAACACATAAACCCATGTTGGCAAGGGTCGTAGCATAAGGGAACAAGCATCCTAGCCGCAGATATACTATATGCAAGTCCTATCGTCCCAAGAGGTATTCCTAATACATCAACGTCCCATTCCATCTAGTACTCGGGTACCAGCACGGCACGGCACGGCACATACAGTTCAGGATGACATATAGCAGTTTTTATAATTAAATAAATTGGGGTTTCGGTACCGACACACCCAGCACCGTAGCCCGATACAATGGTGAGCATAATATCGCATTCACAACAGTTCAGAGCTGAATAATAATGCAATGCGCACAATGCTTATAAGTATATATTAGCGCTTAAGATTTCATATTAATATATATTCAGACCCAACAAATCACCCAGAACCCACTCACCTAACATGGGCGCCGCCGCGTGTGGTTGACATGAATCTCACCTAGGCTCCCTGCTATCCATTGAGTTGGGTAGCCTAGGAACACAAAAACAATCATTAAAGTATGCATAGAAGGGTCCCATGCTAGGCTCTCAAGGTTAAAATCAGATTTCAACCAAGGCAGTGCGAGCGGATTCATGGACGGTTTCAGCAGAGGTGAATCCGACCCTGACTCTGTTCAGGCCAAAAGGAAAACATAGAGCGAGCGGACCCACGAATGGAACTTCTTAGTTGAATCGGGTCGTTGATCCGTTCGACACCTGAGGCAATCATAAAAGGGAACGGATCCACGGGCGGATGTGCTTCTTGGGTCCGCCCCTACATCCGTTCAATTCCTGAGACAGACCCGAGAGCAACAGGCTTCGGGCAGAGGCAAACAGAGTGAATCCGTGCCTTCATCCGCTCAGGCCAACACACAGGGTTTATACTGGGCGGACTGACGGGCGGTACCACGATAGATGGATCCGATCGTTTGTCCGCCGGCAGTCTCTTCCGAGATTTCAGAGGCCTTTTGCTCCAGCTTGAAGCTTGGAGTGCCCCAAGCTCTCAAAGACAAATGAGAGGTGTCTAAGCCTTCCTAGGGTCACTAGATCCTTGCCTCACCATCAAGGATCCAAGATCCTACATGGTTTAGGTCTCATATTGGTCCAAGGGTTGGGTTTCAAGGTTCAAATCAGGGATTCATTAGCCATGGCTGCAATTGCAGCACTTGGAGGCCTAGGACAACATCATTAGAGCTCCCAACTAGGGCTGAGCTTCACCTTGAGTCCCAAAATGGAACCCTAGGTTAGCCCTAGCTCAAGGAATTACCAAAATCAAAGAGAAATGGGGGAGAGCTAGGTTTAGGGAGCTTACCTTGGTGAGCTTCCTTCTTCCAGCCACTCTCTCCATCTCTTCTCCTCCTCTTTCTCTTCTCCCTTGGGTCTGGCCAGCTTGGGAGGAGGTGTGGGGCTGCCAGCCATCTTTGCATGGCTTCCACCTTCTTCCCTTCCCCTCCTATTCCTCTCCTACTTCTACTTCTCCTTCTTCTTTCCTTCTTCTCTTGTCTCTTCTCCTCCACGGTTTATGGGGGAGGGGGAGAGATAAGTGAAAAAGAGGGGTTTTCCTATCCTTTAAGGGGTTAGATGAGCCTTAGGGTGTGTTGGGTTTAGGGGTCTTAGAATGTAGTTGACCCATAGGTCTTTAAATGGGTTTTAGTTAGGTCTTAGGGCTTGTTTGGCTTTAGCCATCACCATTAGGTCCATAGGTCATGTTTGGGGTGTACCCTAAGTCCATAGGACTTAATTGTCCACTAGGGTCGATTTGGTTTAGATTAGGGTATATAAAACACATCATTAACCTAAGTTAAGCTTTGTGGGCCCACTTTCATGGCCCACACAACCAATCAATGATGAGGGCAGGGGTCCTCATGGTCCAAAGGTTCAATTAGGGTGTCTAGGACATGGGCATGTGGGTCCCACAGAAAAATAATCCAAAAAGGTTGATGACAGCAAGGGCCGATCCTCGAGCGGATTCAGCACGAGTGAGTCCGTTCGTGACTCCGGTGCTGCTGTCAGGGCCTAAACTTCAAGGAAAGTTGCAGGGCTTTGGTCCACACTTCCAAGGCTTCGAGGGGATTCTTTTAATAATAATCCAGGTCTGAGGTTATAGGTGTTGGTCAGTGCCACTGTGGCATTGCCTCTAAGTAAAGGTCTAAACTGCCCCGGGTATAGGGGTATATCTGGGGTGCAGGTGTAACAATATCTCTCTCTCCTGAATTTTGATCGGCGGCCTGATTCTTTCACCGACGTAAAGATGACTCAAAGGGCTATTTTCGTGGTGTCACCTTCAACTCAAGGTCAACGCATGGACATCGAAATTCGAAATATATATTTTTAAATAAAATTCCTCAATTTATATAAGAATTTGCCCTTTTTTGGTTTCGTTTTTTAGAAATATAAACGTTTAAAATCCATACCTTCCATTTTTATTGTTCTCTGGTTTTTTTTTACCGTCCATTTGCAATTTTTTACCATTTAAAGCCCGTATCGTAAGACTCCACTTTTTTATCGTTCTTGTTTTTTGCTAACTATGGGTGAGCCTAATTGGTAGGTATTACTAAAGTGAAATTTTAATCTTCTCCAGCACCCTCATCTGCCAGTGAGGTGCAGTGAGAGGATAGCTGCATGACACGTAGATTATTCTAAATCCAACGGCTAGATCAAAAGAAAAAAACCAGTCGGCATAATCCATGTGTCATGCAGCCAGCCCCTCACTCCACCTTAGTGGCAGGTGAGGCCGCTGGAGAGGATTAAAATTCCATTGAAGTGTGCTCAAATCTCTACATCATAATAGGTCAGGTGAAGCTTAAATTTTGTAGCAGAGTTCTCTATTCCATATCAATTTTTAACCTAAATTGAATTAGTCAAACAACAAAACAAACTATTGAAGAGGGCTGGTATTTTTCGATCGAAAAATGGTGAAACTAAACTCGTTTATATGCATCTATTGCCATAGGGCATGTCAAATGAGACTGAAATTTGTGGATAGATAGATCGATCCTAGGTCACCCATGTGTTTAGCTAGAGTGTGTCAAATGGTTAAATAAAGCATTTAAATTTTTTCTTTTTTGGTAAACAACATTTAAAAAAATTCAAGTAATATAAATTGCGCATGGATTATCAGAAGGATAAAAGACATATATATGTCAGTAAGGATGTAAACACATCGGATTTGATTCGGATTTACTACTATCTGAATCCAAATCTAGTTACTAATGACATATCTGTATTTGTTCCGATAACCGACGGAATTTTAAGAACTAATATCAAATTCGAATTCGGGAGTTTGTCGGATATCCGAATATTATCCAATCCGATAAACTATCCGATTAGTACATGAATTTGACGTATATCGATTACGGATTTTTGACTCCAATTACTGACTTTTTACTCCAATTATCGATTACCGACTCCCGGCTCTGATTACCGAAATATCCTTATAAAAGTGTTTATAATAAGGGTAATATGATAATATATCATATGTTTTTACAAAAATATTAAACTAATTATATGTTACAATCGGATGGTAAATTATTCGGATAATATCCAATCCGAAATGAAACTATCCGAATCTAAATCTAATTATCTTTCGGACATTGGGATATTTTTCGGAAACCGCTAAACGGATTCGAACATGGACCGGACACGAATTTTTGGCTATCCGTTTACATCCCTATGTGTCGGGTTACATAATTGAGTGTATAATTAAAATTTGTCATCAATGACTAAAAATGCCACATACCCTTCCATGTGATAAAACCTAGCATGTAGGCCATGTAGTGGTTTCTTTGTAACACTCTTTGTAGGTTCATGCATTGATGGCTAGGTACTCCTCTCAACATGAGATGCATCACATCCTCTCTGTCTCACTTTTGATATCAATTTCAGATTCCGACATCGACAGGTTAGCTACTAACAGTCAATCATTGTTTAGTGCTTGACCGGGAGAACCTACATCGGTA
Organism: Telopea speciosissima; assembly: GCF_018873765.1. Lineage (NCBI taxonomy): Eukaryota > Viridiplantae > Streptophyta > Magnoliopsida > Proteales > Proteaceae > Telopea > Telopea speciosissima. Next base: position 17,662,892 of record NC_057917.1, read on the forward strand.
TCCAGTTGAGATTAACTGTTTATAGCCCAATTTATAGCTTGATCAACTTTTTTTATGGCAGATTTACAATCCATTTATGGCCTAATTAGATTCTTACAATCCAATTAACTTGAGCCCAACTATAAACCAATAACTAATCGACCAAATATAAACATGTCCATGCCTATCCTATGAGGCCAAATAAAGTAAACGCTACGGTAATAATGCATGACCTTAAAATGGTGGGGACCAGTTAGGCCCAAACAAAACCAGCTAGGACCAACTAGTTGACACCCCTAGTTGCAAGGGGAGGGGGGAGGATTGGGGTTGCCTGGGGTGGTGATTGGACCTGAGGGGCTATGGTTATCAATGGAACATTAGAAGTTGATCAAAAGCTTTGCCTTCAGGTCTTCAGTGTCACAATTGAGCTTAGGAGTGCAATGGAGCCAGGTCTTTTAATAACCCAGCCCCATCTTGGCTCAGGCGTAGCCCAGCTTGCAATCTGGCTAAGATATCTCAACTCAGGCTAAACATAGTTGGGCTCAGCCCAACCTAATTCAGCCTTGATTGACCCTAGTTGGGTTGGACTGGGTTGAGCTTAAACTTAGGCCTCAGCCAAGGCCTTGCCCAACTCGAGCCTATAAATCTTTGCCTTGACCCATGGACTGAAAAGCACAACCCATGCTCTATTAGGTTCAGGGTAGGCTCGGGCTCATCGGGCCAAACTTGCACCCATACTCAAGCTTCTCTTTGTAGGTGCCAGTATTGATGTCTAAGTACTCCTCTTGATATGAGATGCATCATATCCTCTTTGACTCGATTTCAATATCGCTTCTAGATTCTGACATTGACAGGTTAGCCACTACCAGACAATCATTGTTTGATGCTTGGAAGTCTCAACAATTGTAATGTCGCGACTATATCATTGTGGAGCCTTATGTGTCGAGCCTAAAAAGCATCAACAATAGTTGGTGAAGGAGATGTGTATGAACTATTTCCAAGTGAGGTGTCGAATTGCTATGACAAGAATAAAAGTTACACATTATACCCTTCATTCCTCTTCATATGCGCCTTGGATCTGAGTTGGAGAAGGGGAAGAGGGGAAGGAGGGAAAGGGAGAGAGACACAAAGAGGGGGAGTGGGCAGGAGAGGAAGAGGGAAGGGAGGAGAGAGAGAGAGAGAGAGAGGAAAGAGAAATATAGGGGAGTTGCAGGGATAGGGGCGAGGAGGAAGAGGGATCGGAAGAGGAAGAGATAGAGAGGGAAGGTTAGAGAGAAATAGAGAGGGGGATGGGGGGGAGAAGAAGTGGGAGAGGGAGAGAGAGAAATAGAAGTGAGGAGTAATTGCGGTAAGGGTATCAAAACCAAACCGAAACCGTCTACCAAAATTGAACTGATCTGTTTAAATCGAAACGGCAGACCGTTTAATAAATGGTCCTGTTACGGTTTAAAAAATGACACTATTTATTTAACTGGTTCGGTTCGACTTAGACCGTTTAATCCAATGATTTCAAATCATTTAATCCAATTAAAATCGATTATAACTAGACCGTCTAAATTGTTTAAAAACCTAGTAACTACTAACTAGTTATCATTGTCGGACTTGACTTGGGATGATTTGAAGGCTCCTTATGGTTGTTGCAAGCCTACAATGACAATCTATTTTTGATATGCAAGTCCCCAATCAGATATTTGGTGTGGCTGCCCATTTTTAATTTGTGAAGGTGGCTTTGGTATGGTTTGAAAACTATTAAAGCCAGTAGGTTCCAATTTAATCAGGTAGCACCAGAACATGAGAATATGATATGAATGGGAGTATGTGAGTCTGGGACCAAAGCACCAAGCTCTTGAGTTTCTCACTTATGGAGAGGAAACCAGTGTAACTCAGTAAATGGTTTTTGAAACTATTAAGGCTTGATTTGGTATGATTTCAATTTCAATTTTGGATTGATTTCTTGAAATAGTCAACAAATAGATTTTTAGTCAAAAAATTGAAATTGTTTTGGTTGTGTCAATATGAAATATTTCAAAAATAAAAAAATCCATTTGATAGTTCAAATTCTAAGAATAGATTCTGTATATTTCTTTGGGAAGGATGGTGGTGGTGGCGGTGAGGTAGTAGCGGTGGTGGTGGTGGTGACGGTGGTGGCAGGTTGGTGGTGACGTGGAAGTAGTGGTGGTGGTGGTGGTTATGGAAGTAGTGGTGGTGGTGGTGGTTGTGGAAGTCGTGGCGGTGGTGGTTGTGGAAGTAGTGGTGGTGGTGGTGGTAGCGGAGTAGTAGTGGTGGTGGTAGCGGGTTAGTAGTGGTGATAGTGGTGGTGGTAACAGGGTAGTAGTGGTGGTGGTGGCGGTGACAATGGTGGGAGTGGGGTGGTGGTGGTGCGACCATTAGGAGAAGAAGGGTGGTGTTTTATTTTTAGCATGAAATTACTACTTTGCCCATTAAATTAACCATATGCTCATTCAAGAGCAAGAGTGCTAAATCAAATGAAATAGAAATTCTGAAACAGCTCCTCAGCTATTTCAGAATTTCTATTCAACTTGATTTCTATTTCACTAAAATAAGATGCTAAAATCAAACCAAACAATTTCAGAAATAGAAATCACCCCCTGAAATTGAAATAGAAATCATACCAAATCAGGCCTAAGTAACCATTTAGTTAAATTGGTTTCTACCCTCAAACACACAAAGTGAACTGCATCAAACTATTTAACCAGAACCGAACCATTTAAGGCCCTTAAGTTGCGGGGATACTAGGGAGAAAAGGGGACAGGGAGGAGAAGAATTGTCGGAGAGTGATAGGGGGGGGGGAAGAGAAACAGAGGGGGGAGTTGCAGAGAGAGAGACAGAGAGAGAGACAGAGAGAGAGAGAGAAGCGGAGGGGCGGGGTCCGAAGGGAATGGCTAATCGAGGGAGGAGAAAGACTAGAAAACCCTAGTTTCCTTTACATATAATAAAATCCAATTCAGTGGTGAACTAGCGATCCCATACCGGTCCCAAAAACCAAGCCAATTCTAGTCAATCTAGATCGATCAAAGCCAATTCCAATTGTGATCTTAATTGGAATCGCCATGATAGATTCGGATTCGGGTTCCATGTTTCTAAACCCCACACTAAATGGGACCCTAGTGGAATTTTTATCATCTCAAGTGCGGTGCACTGCCCAATGCACCACACTTGAACATCTGATAGTGGTCATGAGACTAAGAGGATGAACTAGTACCGTCGGATGCACAAGTGAGGTGCATACAAACTGAAGAACAGAACACAAGGGTTCGGATTCAGATCCTCTACTGCCGAGCTGCCCGGCAGGACAGTGTTGCCAAGACATGGTGAGGCGTGCAATGTCCGCCTTACCCCTGCTCGAGCGCCTTGCCCAAGTGAGGGTAAGGCGGACATTGCACGCCTCATCGTGTCTTGGCAGCACGGTCCTGCCGGGCAGCTTGGCAGTAGAGGACCCAAATTGATGCATGATTAAGGACATCAAAATGGAACCGAAACCAAATATCGGAACCGGAATCGACTATTTATGATTGAACCGAACCGCACCGTAGAAAAATGATCCGATTTTGATTTTATAGGTTCTCTTTCCAGTTTGGTTTTGATTTGCACTGCAAAACCACGGTTCTAACCAAATAAGAAACTAGAAAAACCGAATAGAAATCGATACCTCTTACTCGAATACTAATTCATGCCCCAATTGGATTAATTAATAACATAATAATTAATTTAATAAACATAATTATTGCATTATACTTGAAACATAAAATAAGTAAAATGTCATGGGTTAACTATATATTATATTTATTCAATTATGAATTGAAAATTATGGATGATGTTAAAATGGATTAACAAAATCCTACTTTTTAATAGAAGAAATAGTTTGTTTATCATGTGAGAGTGAAGAAGAGAAAAAAATGAAAAATCAAAGAATATAAAAAGGAAATATGACGAGTGAGGGAGACCTAGAGAGAATGGGAAAACATGAGAATATAAAGACCTTGAAAATCGAGGTTGTCTTCATTACTGTTTTCTGTTTGAGTTAAAATAAAACCGCAAGCGTATGGGTCAATCGTAGCTACGGGTCGAACACGAGGAGATATACGCCACTCTATTTAACTAACTTAAAAGTAATGCAAAGTGAACCAAATTAAAGTGTTAAATTAAACTAATTAAACTAACGAAAATCAATGCATCCTAACTCATAAGCATCTAACAAAATTAAGGGATTAAATCAGCATCCTAACACATGAGCATCTAACCTATCAAACTAAAGCGAATTGAAAGGAATAAAAATGCAACCACACATGCTAACCACATAAAAAGAAATAAGGGAATAAAAATGCATCCATAAACCACCACCATATAAAATTAAAATAAAAGAAATAGAGGGGGAAGAAGAAGAAGATAGAGAGAGATAGAGGAGATGGAGAATGAAATTGGGAGTTTAGATAGTAAAACCTGGATGTGCTTGCATGAATGTAATTGAAAAGCTTGAATACTTGCATAAACTTATCATGGCCTCCTCTTCTAAATCTTCAAATCTTGTCATCAACTTAAGAACTTAGACTAGAAGGCTTAAAACCTAAACTAGAATTAAGAAATTACAACCCAATTGAAGACTTAAATTGAAATCAAAGCATAAACTAAACCTATTATAACTATTAACTAAAAATCATAAAAGCAAACTAGAACTTAGAAAAGCCAAAAATCACAAATTAGAAGGAAAAGAAGATAAGAAATTTCACTAAGTGAATGAGCCAAAAATTACACTAAAATCTGAATTAAAATTGAACTAGAAACTAACTAAAAAACTACCTTCTTACAACCCAGAGGGCAAGGGGTATTTATAGGGGGAAGAGAGGAGAAGAGAGAAGAGGAAAGTGTAGGAGAAATATTCCCTAAGAAAATAGAATATTCTCTTATCCTTCCTCTTTTACAATGCCTTGAATCCTAAGAAAAAAGAAAAAAAAATAGAAAGAAGAAGAAGAGAAGATTGTTTACATAGATTTTCTATTTCTAGAAAAGTAAACTTCCAATTCTAACAAGTGCTTAATTTTCTTTGTAGATATCTTCTCCAAGCAATAAAATCAAAGCATCTTTGACTTTTCAACTTTCCATAGGTGAGAGAATATCTTTCAAAATAAATATATCCCAAGTAGAATTTCAGAAATGCCCTTGAGAAGTTGGAGGAGAGAGAAAGTAAGGGTGATGACTAGGATTCCTTCAAGAATAAATAAAATACCCATTCTGTCCTTTAGAAAACGTGGAGCATGGGGTGCTTATATAGGTCTTACCATTGTGTTCCTTGCGAAAAATCACCAAAAATAGACCCAAATTTCGTCCAATTTGGAGTTGGGGAGCCCAAGATATCTCAAGTTGAAGTTGGACTGTCCAGAGCCCTCCAAATGGAATCTTTCGGGTACAGGAAATATAACTTTTAATTATTGCGTTAAGGCCCCTGGAACACAAACTTTCGCTTCACTTTATCCCTGCCCAACTATCAATAATTACAAATAAACCTTTATAGACCATTTTCGTGCTTCGTTACGGAAACGACCGTAACTTTTTCGTTTCAACTCGGAATCAAGTGTCGTTTGAACCGTTGCGAAGCTGACTCGATGGGCTACGCATCTAAATCATTAACACCTCTAAACAACTTAAAAACGTTTTCTTAACATCATCTCCTCAATTTTCACAAAAATTCACCTAAAACCTGAAAAGCACAAGAAAGCACCGAATAACTCTGTCCAATGTGGTAAAATGTATGTTTTATGCCCTAAGATTTCACACAGAAATGTGTTCATCATTTTCCAAAAAGACATTATACAAACCGCATGTAAACCGATTATGAATCAAATAACGAAAACTAAATAAAAACTGATAAAATCGAACCGTATACAAAATGATAATGATTTTAGTTGATTTTTATCCAATTCAATTTTGATTTCACCTTATCAAATTGTAAACCACACTCCAACCGAATCGAATAACCAGAACCGCACCGTTTGACACCGTGATCAATCCATCATCCATTTCAATTTTGTTTTTTTGGTAAACATCATTCATTTCATGACACCATCAATATTATGGGGTGAGAAAGCATAAGGGAATTTTAAAATAGATAAATGAGTAAGTGTGTTGTTATTTTGGGATATAAAGACAATGACACGTTGGGGTTACAGTAAATATTCAATGATCCAAGGCCCGTGCCCGATGGTGTGCTTCACCCATTGGCCTTTATGGAAAGATATTCCTCAATGGCTCCACTTGGAAATCCGCAACTCTTCAGAAAAATTTCGAAATCCCACGAAAGTGACGATGACTTAAAAAACAGAAAGTATGGAAGCAATGATGGAGTGAGTTTTCAAAAAGAAGTAAAATGGTGGAGCATGAATCGTTCCACCACCAATAATACCAGATATTGAGAGAAAGAAAGAGAGAGAGAGAGAGAGAGAGAGAGAGAGAACCCAGAAGCCATGTCCGTGTGTTTCTTCTCCATTCTTCATATCATCAATTTCTCCGCTTCTGTCTCTAAGTTTCTGGTACTTGTAGCTGTTCTTCACTTCCTCCGCCGTTAATGGCACTGAGTGAATCTTTCTTTTCTGTATAGACAGTCTAGTTTTGCCCTTGCATATAAAATGCTCCGCAATCTTCTTCCTTACAACACAGTATTTTGAAGAAGAGGGAGAAACGCCCCCCAAGAAAAAGAAAAAGAAAAAAAAAAACCCAGAATGAGATTTTGACATAGAAATAAAGAAATTAAAAGAAAGAAAGAAAGAAAGAAAGAAAGAATGAAAATGAACAAGTGGAATTGCATTTGCTTATTTCTTATGGGTAAGATTATTATTTGTTTTAGCCTCTGCTTGAAACTAGTTATACTTTTTCCCTTTGTTTTGTTTCTTAGGAGTTTTTTTTTCCCCATCTTCCTTGGGTTCATTACTAGTTCAGAGCTTTAAACCGATCTATTTTCAAATGGGTTATTGTTAATTGGCACCATGTCTTTGCTGCTCCTGGGTTTCCTTTGTCCTCAGTTTTATAGTTCGCTGCTTGGAACTGGTATCTGTATAATGGTGTTGGTTTGAGACTTCGAAATTCGTTGGGGGTTTAATCTCGAGAGTTACCAGACTTGCATGGGCAAACAAGGACCTTGTTGTCACTGTGGTATTACAAGTAAGTTTATTTTACTCTGGCCTACTTATTGAATACTAATGTTTCTTCCCTTTCGTTTTAAATTGAAATATTCCCTTCTTCTGCATGCAACTAAAATGGTTTTGTCTATACAATTCTGCCTGAGATTTCAACTTTTTTTTTTTTTTTTTTTTTGGGGTGGGTGGGGAGGGAATTAAGTAATAAGTAGTAGTTTGTTTGCTTGGGTAGACAGAATTTTAATTGAATTCCCACATTTTATAAATGTGATAAAACATTTTTTTGTCTTTGTTCCTTGAATTTTGGTTCTGTAGATTTTCCCCCAAATTCTGAATTTAATTATCTCTTGGTGTTAATTTTATCCTTTTAATGTTCTGCTGGTGGATAACTTATTTGACATTGTATCATGAAGAATCATTGGCAGTTAAAGAGTTGTTTCATTTTCGATAGTTAGAGGCATGAGGGTTATTTGATTGTGACATGCTATCTAGAGTTGGAGATTCTTTTCATGGTAGCGAAACTTGTAAGGCATCTAAGTCATGAAATTGGTTGAATGCTCTATTTTTTTTCTTTCTTTCTTCTAAATGGTTGTGTGTGTGTGTTTGGGATGCATAGCTGGGCTATGGTATTAGAAGAGAAGTGCTTTTATTTGGATAAATTGGCATCTTTATAATTCAGTACGTCTTAACTGATGTGTGAGGTGCATCCAGAGGTACAAACTAGGCAGTGATTAGAGTGCCCAAAGCATAGTAGGAGAGCTAGACAGCCAAAGTGAATGTTCTAAGGTCAAGTTAGGCTGAAGATAAATAAGGGTAGTTGCTGTGCAATGTTCTCCCTTCTGAAGCATTGCTTATTGGAAGAATTTTGTATGTGAGGTGATGTTCCTCTTAAGCTTTTTTTGCTTTCACTATTGTTCCCCACAATAGTTTTCCTCTTTTGTTCCTGCTTCATCCAGCTATATCAAAGATGTTAGATCAACAAATTTGTACCCTATCATAGTCTGCTCACAGCTTCCATTGGGTTTAATTTAATGTGAAATTAGTTAAGTCCAGCCTACCCATTGAGTAATTGTTTTGTTCTATCCATCCTACTCTTCGATAATCTCCTGATAATTATGTCACCATTAAAGGTCCATTGCAAGTTTGTGAAGAACATCTTGGCAACATTATCTTAAAGTTTTGTAATAGGATGTAAAATATTGTCAGTGTTGAGAATGTTTTTTACCAAAACATTGAAGTAGTATCACTTTGGTAGTCCATTGCCTCTTCTGTTGTGGCTGAGATGAATACCATAGGCTTCCTTTTTGCATTGAAATATTTATAGATAAATGTGTTTGCACGCTTTCATTTACTTTGACAATGTACAATATCTTATTTTTGAGTTGGGATACAGCCTCTCCGCGAAGCGGAGTTAAGTTAAGGCTGCGTACATTATGACCCTCCCCAGACCCGGCAGTGGCTGGAGCCTCGTGCACTGGGTATGCCCTTTATATTAAATAGTTTCATATGTGAGCATTTTATCTCTTTAACTCTATTTCATGGGATTAATCTATTGTTAAACACTATTTTCTGACATGTATCAGGCCATTGCAAGAAGTATCAACAAATTGAGTTTCTTCTGAATTGTTTTATCAAAAAGATCTTGTGATCAATCTAAGGAACCAATATTAAGTATTGTATTAATCTTCTACATATTCTGTAAATAAAAGCAGATTTAATGGAGAAGATGGAGAGGAAGAAGATAAAGAAGAAGAGAAGAGGCTGCAATCCTTTGGGGAGAACAACCGATTGATATTGAACTCCCCCTTTCACTAATAAATATAAGAATAGGGTACAAGAGACAAGAGGGGACAAAATCCCCAAAATAACCCCACCAAACCCATCTTGGCTAGATGCCAAATGTTGATATCTAACACTCCCCCTCAAGCGGGAGCATAGATGTTAATCATGCCCAGCTTGTTACAAATATAATCAATTCTCACACTTCCCAAAGACTTAGTAAAAACATCAGCAAGTTGCTCTCCTATACGAACATGTTGTGGAGCAATAAAACCTTGTTGTAGTTTCTCTCGAACAAAATGACAGTCAACCTCTATATGCTTCGTCCTCTCATGAAACACAGGATTGGAAGCTATATGGATAGCAACCTGATTATCACACCACAGCTGTATAGGTAACTCCTTCGTAAATTTCAACTTAGTCAACAATTGCTTCATCCACATCAGCTCGTAAGTAACCTGTGCCATAGCCCGATACTCTGCCTCTGCACTAGATCTTGCTACTACTGGCTGTTTCTTGCTCTTCCGGGACACCAAATTTCCCCTCACAAAGACACAATACCCAGTAGTAGACCTTCTATCCACAGGAGAACCAGCCCAATCAGCATCACAAATTCCCTTAACACGTCCATGATCACGATCAGTATAGAGTAGACCACGACCTGGAGCTTTCTTGAGGTATCTCAGAATTTGAATCACAGCATCCCAATGTGACGTCCTAGGAGAGGACATAAACTACTTACTACACTAATTGGAACGGCAATATCCGGTCGAGTCACAGTGAGATAATTTAATTTTACAACAAGTCTTCTATATTTTTCTGGATCATCAAGAGCATCACCACTATCAGCTGTTAACTTCAAATTTGGGTCCATTGGAGTATCCAAAGTTTTAGACCCAAGCATGCTTGTTTCGGAAAGCAGGTCAAGAACATATTTCCTCTGGGAGAGAGAAATACCTTTGCTAGACTGAGCTACCTCAACTCCAAGAAAGTACTTCAACTTACCAAGATCCTTGGTCTGAAATTTACACTGCAAATGTACCTTCAGCTGCTTAATGCCTTCAATATCATCACCAGTGATGACTATATCATCTACATATACCACTTAAAATATCCTGCCAACCTTGCTATGTCGGTAGAACACCGAATGATCACTGCCACACTGAGTCATCCCAAATTCTAGAACAACATTCGAAAATCTCCCAAACTAGGCCCTGGGAGATTGTTTCAAACCATACAACGACTTCTTAAGCTTGCATACTAAACCAGACTCCCCATGAGAAACAAACCCAGGAGGTTGCTCCATATAAACTTCCTCATGGAGATCACCATGAAGAAAAGCGTTCTTCACATCCATCTGAAAAAGAGGTCAATGATGGGATGCGGCAAGAGATATCAAAAGAGGAACGGATGCAAGCTTGGCAACAGGTGAAAAAGTGTCAAGATAATCAACCCCATAAACCTGTGTATAACCTTTGGCAACCAAGCAGGCCTTCAAAATAGCCAAGGAGCCATCAGGGTTCACTTTAACTACATACACCCACCGACAACCTACAACCTTCTTGCCAACAGGTAACTGTACCAAGTCCTAAGTGTGATTGTCAGCCAAAGCAGCCAATTCCTCCTCCATAGCTGTCCTCTAGCCAGAGTGGGATAATGCCTCTGAAACAGACTTAGGGGTAGGATAAGACTCAACAGTAGAGAGACAAGCAAAAAAGTTGGCCGATAATCCTGTATAAGAAACAAAATGAGACAAAGGATGTTGAGTACAACTACGAACACCCTTACGAAGAACAATGGGAATATCAAGATCAGAAGAAGGAATACTTAACTGAGGAACATAATCCACCGATGAAGTTGAAGTGGGAGGATCAGTAGAGACCGGGGGTGCTGTATCATCTCTAGGACGCCGAACAAATGTAAACTTAACAGGAGGACGGGCTGGCCGAACAGGAGGACGCAGATGCGGCGAAGACGGAGCAGCAGCCGGTTGACCTTATGAAACAGTACGTTGCACCACATATAAAGGAAGATCCTCGTCCAATTCCGAGGAAACAAAAGATGTATCATCATAAGTAGTGGACTCAAAAAAGTTAACATCAGCAGAGACAAAGTATTTGCGAAGAACTGCTGAGTAACACCGATAACCTTTTTGAGTGCGTGAATAACCCATGAAAATACATTTAATAGACTGGGGATCTAATTTGGACAGACCTGGACGATGATCTCGAATAAAGCAAACACACCCAAAAATTATGGGCGGCAAAGCAAAGAGAGGTTTAGTAGGAAATAAAAGAGAATGAGGAATCCCATCCTGTAACACAGAAGACGACATACGATTTATAAGAAAACAGGAAATCAAAACAGCATCAGCCCAAAAGATTTTTGGTGCTTTCATCTAAAAAAGAATGGAACAAGTCACTTCCATTAAATGTCTATTCTTCCGTTCAGCCACACCATTTTGTTGGGGTGTGTCTGAACAAGAAGACTGGTGCAACATACCTCGGTCAGCCATAAAAGAATTAAATGGAGAAGAAAAATATTCAAGGGCATTATCACTGCATGAAACACGAATATTCTTATTAAACTGAGTCTAAATTTCAATAACAAAGGCACGAAAAATGGCAAACAACTCAGAACTACTTTTCATTAAATAAATCCAGGTGACTCTAGAATAGTCATCGACAAAAGTAATAAAATATTAAAATCCCATCCTAGAAGTAACAGGGCAAGGCCCCCTATACATCAGAATGCACTAAAGAAAAATGGTACGCAGACCGTTTATTGACTCTAGGGGAATAACTCATACGGTAGAGCTTTCCAAACTGACATGACTCTCACTCTAAACTAGAAAGGGAACTAAAACGAGGATCCAACTTCTGTAGACTGTGCAAAGACGGATGGCCCAGCCGACAGTGAACTTGGTGTGGAGACAAACATAGGAATAAGCAACTGAAGTAGAGTCTTCAAGATGATACAACCCCCCTTGCTCAAGTCCCCTACCAAGCATCTTCTTCGTCATAAGATCCTGAAAAACATAGGAATCAGGATAAAAGGTGATGCAAATTCATCACCGAAATGGGCTTATTTCCTTAGAAATAAGTCTAGGGTTGGGTTATATGCATGTTGGGCCTTTGATCCCATGGGTTTTCTATGTAATATGCCACTTTTATGGGCCTAAAATATGGGTAATTAGGTTGCATACGGGATTAGCTGTTTTAATTCCTTAGTTTTGATTTTTATGTAATTAGTGGTCATGTGATCACTGATTACTTAAGTGATCATGTGACTTGTTTAAGTGGTTATGTGACAACTTAAGTGGTCATGTGATGTAAGTTGGGCTGGATTAGGATTCTATAAGTCCAGCCAGGTTTTGAGTCTATTTCTTTTACTATTTTAGTTTCCTAGTCAGTTTAAGTTACCTAATAAGTTAAGGATTAGGTTAGGCCTTTACTTATTAGAGTAGAAGTCTATTTTTGAGTCTTTTATATAGGTTGTAAGGGGGCAAAGCCTTGATACGAATTTGATTAGTGAAAAGCTTTTGTTTGCTGCCATTGTTGCTACCCTGCTCTGTTGAGTGTTGTTCCTTGTGCGTGTGCATCCTTGTGGTTCTATCAAGATTGAAAGAGACTGGTGGAATCCGGTTGACTCCTTACGCCGTGACGGCTGGGAGGATTTTCTTCAATTCGAAGGTGGTTCCATCCTTCACATTTGTTCAAGCTGCTGCCAGTGGAATCTCCAGTAAGTTTGACACCCAATTTCTTCTTCTAACCCTCTAATCCTTTCCCTCAATTGATCCCCTTTTATTTTGGTTTGAATCCCACAAACCCTAACTCCATAAAACCCTAGATCTTGCTGCCCAGCCATATTTAACCATTAGAATTACTTCAAATTCAAACCACGGCCTCTCCTTAACACCCCCTACAGTCGACCCAAGCTGCTGCCCCTATTTGTCTTTCAAAACCCTAAATTTGACCTAATTTCTAAAACCCAAAACCTGAAACCCTAACCCTAATTTCTGGAATTTTGAATTCTCATCTAACCTGACCAAACCTAGCTTTCTAAACTCCCCAAAACCTGCCTAGTTTAATCCTATAAACTATATTCCCATTATCCTACCTTAACCCTAGGAATTGACCTAAATCCTAGTACTGTCCATTCGAACCAGCAACCCTTTTTGTTATTTGATCCTATTGTTTGGCTCCTAGTAGGTCTCCTACCTATCTAGGACTACATTATTTGGTATCAAAGCCATGGATCAGCATGGTAATCAAGTAGTAAATCCATCAACAGATCCTATGGCTGCTATGTTGGAATTGTTCCAGAAATTTGTTGCTGAACAAAGTGCTGCAACTGAAGCCATCCTGGATAGGTTGCAACGATTGGGAGAACAAAAAGTCACCCTTGCCAGAGATCACAGGGATAGACTCAGAGGTTACAGAGAAGACACAGACAGGTATAGAGAATACATATTTTCATTGCCAAAGGAAGTTGAAAATAAATCTGAAGTGACAATGAATTGTGATGAAAAGAAAGAGACCACTCCTATAGCTTCAAAGATGGAAAATCAACATGTAGAAGATCCTACTGAAGTGGTCTATGTCGAAGAAACCAATGTAGATAAGGCTGATGCAGTAGAAGATGAAGAGGTGGAGCTGGTGTCTAAGAAGGTTATTAACACTGAAGACTCTATGGATAGGGCATTCACGGGTGATTCAGAGATTTAACACATAGAGTTTGTTATGCCACCATGGTTCTTCGAAGAGAAAGCTCCACGCCTTGAAGACTTCATCCCTAATGTTCCTGCATCACCAGAATTTTGTTTGGGAATGGTTGAAGCTGCTGCTCATATGTTGTTTCCCCCTCATCACTGCAAAATTCGAGGACAAAATTTTTCAAGTTGGGGAGAGTTGATGCAGATTCATCACCGAAATGGGCTTATTTCTTTAGAAATAAGTCTAGGGTTGGGTTATATGTATGTTGGGCCTTTGATCCCATGGGTTTTCTATGTAATAGGCCACTTTTGTGGGCCTAAAATATGGGTAATTAGGTTGCATACGGGATTAGCTGTTTTAATTCCTTAGTTTGGATTTTTATGTAATTAGTGGTCATGTGACAACTTAAGTGGTCATGTGATGTAAGTTGGGCTGGATTAGGATTTTATAAGTCCAGCCAGGTTTTGAGTCTATTTTTTTAGTATTTTAGTTTCCTAGTCAGTTTAAGTTACCTAATAAGTTAAGGATTGGGTTAGGCCTTTACTTTTTAGAGTAGAAGTCTATTTTTGAGTCTTTTATATAAGGTTGTAAGGGGGCAAAGCCTTGATACGAATTTGATTAGTGAAAAGCTTTTGTTTGCTGCCATTGTTGCTGCCCTGCTCTGTTGAGTGTTGCTCCTTGTGAGTGTGCATCCTTGTGGTTCTGTCAAGGTGGAAAGGGACTGGTGGAATCCAGTTGACTCCTTACGCCGTGACGGCTGGGAGGATCTTCTTCAATTCGAAGGTGGTTCTATCCTTCACATTTGTTCAAGCTGCTGCCAGTGGAATCTTCAGTAAGTTTGACACCCAATTTCTTCTTCTAACCCTCTAATCCTTTCCCCCAATCGATCCCCTTTTATTTTGGTTTGAATCCCATAAACCCTAACTCCACTAAACCCTAGATCTTGCTGCCCAACCATATTTAACCATTAGAATTACTTCAAATTCAAACCACGGCCTCTCCTTAACACCCCCTACACTTGACCCAAGCTGCTGCCCCTATTTGTCTTTCAAAACCCTAAATTTGACCTAATTTCTAAAACCCAAAACCTGAAACCCTAACCCTAATTTCTGGAATTTTGAATTCTCATCTAAACCTGACCAAACCTAGCTTTCTAAACTCCCCAAAACCTGCCTAGTTTAATCCTATAAACTATATTCCCATTATCCTACCCTAATCCTAGGAATTGACCTAAATCCTAGTGTTGTCCATTCGAACTAGCAACACTTTTTGTTATTTGATCCTATTGTTTGGCTCCTAGTAGGTCTCCTACCTATCTAGGACTACATTAAAAGGTCACTGAACAATTGTAGACTTTATTAATTTTACTAACAGAAAGCAGGTTACAAGGGAAGTCAGGTAAATGGAGAACAGAAGACAAGGATAAGGACTTAGTTGGGTTGACAATACCTGTGCCAGTGACTTTGGCAAGGGAACCATTAGCCAATGTCATACTAGACTCTGAAGATCGAAAGGAAGAAAAATTACTTGATACACCAGACATATGATCAGAAGCACCTAAATCAATGATCGAGGGACGAGAAGTGGAGAAACATGCAGTGGAATTACCTGTCTGGGCAAAAGTAGCTGTGGAGGAAGATGTAGAGGGCTGAGAAATCTGAAACTGTGTGAACCGAGCATAATCCGCATTAGACAATTTTACCACCTTACCCTCAGAAGGTGTAGCAGGAGACTCGATACTAGCTGCTGAATTAGCATACTGCTGTTGCGGTGGCTTCACATGAAGTTTCCAACAATAGCGTTGGATGTGTCCTGGTCGACCACGGTGATTACAAGTCTTCACAGAACCAGAATTTTCACCACCATTACCGCTACCACTGCCTCTTCCACCTCCACGGCCAGCTGTACCACCACCACTGCCCCTATTACGTCCACCATTACCTCTCCCTTGACTAGAAGCAACAAGGGCAGAGCTCTCACCATGAGCAGCTGCTGGTTCATAAGAACTATCACGAGAAACACGAAGAATGCGAGAAAAAGTTTCTGCAAGTGAGGCGACTTTATCACCTCCAAGAATAGTGAAGCGTACTGAGTCATATTCCTGGCCCAGTCCTCCCAAAAATCCCATAACTGCAAGCTGTTCACGTTGATCTTGCATCTGTTTCACATCTGAACTAATAGGCAACAATGCATTTAACTCTTCAAATATTCGTTTATAATCGGCAAAATATTGAGTCAACGGATGCCCCTTCTTATCAGCACGATAGAACTCCTGTGACAGCTCATATATACGAGATAGATTATTCTGTCCAGAATACAAAACATGTAAGTAATCCCATAACTCCTTCACGGTATCCATGTGAGTCACTAAGTCAACAATCTGTGAATCCATACTATTCAACATCTGTCCTAGAATGCATGCATCTACAATTTCCCACGCTTCATCATCCTGTGGTTTGGCCTTTGTAAGATGTTTCTGTTGGCCACGACCAGTCAAAACAACCCACACAATTTTCTTCCATTGCTGGAAATTACTCACCCCTTCCAATCTCTTCTCTGTAATAGATTTCGAAGAGCCCGAAACAACCTTATAGATAACACCTTTGGAATCTTCAGTTGGGTCACCCATCTCGACCAAGCAAACCGATGCAGGAATTCACCAACAACTAATAAAAACTGAGCAAAAGTGATGAACCAGCAAGCAAACACGATCGCCAATAGCCACCGAAAAATTCAGAGATCGATTTTAGAATAAGAACAAAAATCGATGCACACTCAATATCCAGCAAAGATCAATTCAGGGAAAACCTTACAAACAATCTTCAAACCACCAAAAAAGAGGAACTGGAATCGAAAATAATTCTCTTCCCAAAACCCTGAATCGATATTAAGCAATCACCACAAAAACAAGACTAGGTTACTTTATATAATCATGAACCAGCCTCAGCCAACTACACCAAAACGCAGCATAGGGTGCTGCAACCCCTTCAAACTGTGGTCAGGAAAACCTTCAAACCTGAAGCCTTCAAAATTGCAACACTGTCTTGAGTAATCTCAGAGTAATCGAGTAGGTCCTAGGATGTAGAATCGACTCCTAAGATCCTAGCTCTGATACCATGTAAATAAAACCAGATTTAATGGAGAAGATGGAGAGGAAGAAGATGAAGAAGAAGAGAAGAGGCTCCAATCCTTTGGGGAGAACAACTGATTGATATTGAACTCCCCCTTTCACTAATAAATATATGAATAGGGTACAAGAGACAAGAGGGGATAAAATCCCCAAAATAACCCCACTAAACCCATCTCGGTATTAGCACCAAGCGCTAATACCGAGTTGCCAAATCTCGATATCTAACATATTCAAACTAGAATTTTATTTTTATTCCCAGTACTTGTATAGGTTTTTGCTCCATTCTACTCCACTTGATGATGATAATTTCCTTAATCATTCTACACTTGTTAATGGATATGCTTTTTCCTTCTAATCAGCTAACATCAATACAATCTGATAATTCTACTTAAAACGCCTATTTACTTCACCATCATGAATGTTATTGATGAACATGTGATGAATAATTTCTTTCCTTGGAAATTATGCATCTTCTTATTTACTTAATCAAATACTGATGCATGGCACAATTGCATAGGCACTCCACTTTGGAGGAATGGACCACCAGGAAAGCCAGTGTTGTGCAATGCCTGTGGTTCGAGATGGAGGACAAAAGGCACACTTGAAAACTATACTCCACTACATGCCCGTACTTTCCAACCTTTTGATACCGAGGAGTCCGATTACACTCAGGAGTGTAAAGTAAGGTTAAAGACAAAGACGAAAAATTTATATATGAAAGCCAATAATGTAGGTCACATTGAAAGGCCAGAGAATTTTGCAGGATATGATCTGTGTTCAACAGGTTTTGAAGATGATACAAGCAACAGATCTAGTTCAGAGTCTGCAATATCATTCTCTGAGAGCTGTGTTCAGTTAGGTAGCATAGAGGGGAATGACATCTTAGGTTATCTCTAAACCGTTTTTGTTTAATATTTAGCATTCTTTTCTAAATCTATCATACCTGGATAGTTCATCATTAGCATCTCATGGCTCAATTACTGATATTTGCATTGATACAACATTCCATTTTAAGGGTCCTTTTACTGGGTTTATCAATATTTGAATCTTTTCATATTGCTTAATTTCCTCTTTTTTTACAGTGCTCGTATTTAGCTTGTAATCACATTTTAATGGCACTAATGATATGTCACTGCTATTAGTGAAGGTTTTGTCTGTGTTTCTATATACATACTAAAGGCTGTTGTGCACCTTAAAATAGTCAGCAATTCCAAAGTACAACATTTTTTATATCCTTTATGTGAAGGTTTATTATTTATTTGAAAGGTTTTTTATGGGTATTATCTATCTATTCTGCCTATCGTAGTTAGCCTACTGGATTAGAGCATGAATTCTGGGGTATATCAATGTGAGCAGTGCCGATTCTACTTTTATATCTTATTTTATCTTTGGCATTGCCCTGGAAATAAATTTTTTTGGGTGCCAAAACATATTTATTAACTCAGGAAGCCTCAGCCATCAATCAGGAGGCGAGGTCCAGAGTCCAAACAAGCCAAGGTTCCAGGTTTTGACCAGGCCCGACACCGAAATGTTTCGACCGAAACCGAAATTTCAGTTGAAACCTATACATTTTTTTTCTGTAAGTTTCGATGGTTGGTTTCGAGGGCCAAATGGCCAAATTGCCAAATTAAGTCCTGAAAATTCTAGGACAGGATTTTAAAAAATCACACCCATAATGGTAGTTTGACATCGGAGCCTAGGTTGGTAGTGTACACTATATAAATTCTCTAATATTGCTTATTCCAAACTATGTTTAGTACTAGAACATTGTGTGAAAAATCAATGTTGGGGCTACACTATCAACCCTAGGTTGGTAGTGTACGCTGCATACCTTCAAACACTAAGTATTAACCCAATTTTTTTGCAAGAAAATCAAAATATTTAAAAAACAGAAAATGAATTCCAGCTCCATGAAAGTCATAAATCAGGATACAATGTATAACATATAAAAAATTGAATGCCAACTACCAAGTATTTATCCAATTTTTTTTTTTTTGCAAAAATTAGTTTGTGGGAAAAGTGATATACCTCCAACTTTGAATCTTGCACAAATCTTCCAACAACGCAGCAAATTGTCGCTTCCACTGCATTCCTCTACTGCCCAAGTACTTGTTCCAACCTTGTACAACTGTGATTTGGTCAAGAAAGCACAAAAATTGAGGTTGTCAACCAGAACTGCCAAAACTAGACGAATTTTGACCCATTTCTCTCGAAGTATGGAATTTGTACTAAAGGATTTGAACAGTTTCGACCGAAATACCGGCGAAGGGAAACAAAACATTGCAATCCTTCAGTATCACAGACTGTTTCATTTAATCGTTTTGATAGCCTGCGAAACCAAAATATTTCGGTTGGTTTCATGAAATTTTGTTGAAACCTTGGACCATGAAACAGGCCTGAAGTACAAGCCTGACAGGGAAGCACATTAGACTGCAAAACAACTGAAAAAAGAAACCAGTTAATTACTACTGAATAAAATGCTTCCTTGACTGACTTGATCTCTTCCCATAACTCGGACTTCTGCATGCCAAGGTATTGATGTCTTTTTTTTTTTTAACCCGAACATTACATGGGACCCGGGCCAGCCCCTGGAAATTTATTGATAATCAAAATTGAATAAAGAATACAAAGGGGGACATGCCGCCTAAACCCAACCCAGAGGAGCAAACACTCTCAACTCAAAACTAAACCCAAAAAATACGACAAAGACAATTTAAGAAGTAACCAAACCTATTTCCTTAGGACTGGTAAACCAGCCCTGTCTTCCCGGAGCATGCGAAGCACCTCCCTTGGCAAATGGCTGGCAACGTGGAACATGGAGGACAAACAAGAATCACAAGCAAGATTCGCCATCCAATCTGCCACCCTGTTACTTTCCCTGTATGCAAAAGAAACCAAAGCTCGAGTAGAGTCTATTAAGGCCATGACTTCTTGAAAACAATACCACCCCCTCCACAGATTACACCTTTTTTGACTGATCATCCTAACCGTGGAAGCCGAGTTGACCAGTAGAAAGGCCCAACTCATGGCACAACTTCAACCCATCTCTCAGAGTCCTCAGTTCTGCCACTGAGTTGGTGCAATCACCATAGAAGTTGGAGAAAGCTGCTAGCATAAAACCTTCCTTGTCCCTGATAACCCCACCTCCCCCACCAATACCCGGATTACCTCTACAAGCCGCATCAACATTAAGCTTCACCGAGAAAAAAGGCGGGCACCAGTAAACTGGGAGGGGACACCTCGGCCTGGCCGGCGCAACCACTAAGTCAAACAACTGCAAAATTAAGCCCTCTCTAGAGGAAGAGGAGCGCCTAATTTTGGCAGGTAAAGGAAGCTCTTTTACCCAATGCAAAATACTATCAATAACAGCAGCAGCAGCTCGCATCCTTTCTCCATGTCTTCTGTTATTTCTTTCCTTCTAGAGCTCCCAAACAATCAGAGAAGGTAGGATACTTAATGTAGTCCTAGGTAGGGGTAATCCCACTAGGAGCTAGGGTAATGGGGTCGCACACAAGGGCTGGCCAATTGGGTTAGGGTTTACTAATTTAGGGCAAAACTAGGGTTAGGGTTGGACAATGACAATGGGGTTTTAATGTGCAGGTCTAGGGTGCTTTTATGGCATATAAATAATAGGATTTGGGAAGGTTTTAAAATTCTGCAATTCTGGACAGAATTGTGTTGCAGGTTTTGGTTTTTAATGGAATGAAGGAATGGAGGGGATAGAGTGGGAGTTATGAGCTGGGTTTTGGATCGAATGTAGGGAGAAGTGTGGGGATGTATGCGGGAAGTTTGGTTTGAAACTGATGGACAGATTTGAAGTTATAAAGGAGTCCTAGTTAAGGTAGGAGTTGCAGGTTTAATGGAGGTTAGGGTTTGATGGATGGAGGGGGGTGTGGATTAGGTCTAATGAAGGGGAATGGCTGGACAGATTAGAAGAAGAAGGTTTGAAATTAAATTGCAGATTCAAACTTACTAGATTGTAGAGACAATGGCAGCAGTTTGATAACTTGAAGAAACCTCCCAATCTTCAGGATGCAAGGAGTCGCAGGAGTCCACCCACCCTATCCACCTTGAGATCCACAAGGATGCACACTCACAAGGAGCAACACTCAACAGAGCAGGGCAGCAACAGTGGCAACAAACAAAAGCTTTTCACCAATCAAATTCGTATCAAGGCTTTGCCCCCTTACAACCTTATATAAAATACTCAAAAATAAACTTCTACTCTAAAAAGTAAAGGCCTAACCCAATCCTTAACTTATTAGGTAACTTAAACTGACTAGGAAACTAAAATACTAAAAGAAATAGACTCAAAACCTGACTGGACTTATAGAATCCTAATCCAGCCCAACTTACATCACATGACCACTTAAGTTGTCACATGACCACTTAAACAAGTCACATGATCACTTAAGTGATCAGTGATCACATGATCACTTTAGTGATCAGTGATCACATGACCACTAATTTCATAAAAATCAAAACTAAGGAATTAAAACAGCTAATCCCGTATGCAATCTAATTACCCATATTTTAGGCCCATAAAAGTGGCCTATTACATAGAAAACCCATGGGATCAAAGGCCCAACATACATATAACCCAACCCTAGACTTATTTCTAAAGAAATAAGCCCATTTCGGTGATGAATCTGCATCAATACTTGTAATATAAGCACATAGGCTGCTGCTCCCTACCAACCCATGCCAATTACCAAGCCGACCTCTTATGTCTTGAGATGGCAGTAGGGCAACATCAAAGACACGAGAAAAGTGTTAAGAGTACTTAGTTTCAGGGGTATATTTGTACTTAGACACTTACTTATGTATTTTATGTGCTATTTGTATTAGGCTAAGGGCCTGAGTGTAATTAGATATTCTTCTCAATATAAGGCTGTTTGTCTCAAGTTGAGAGACATAACACATTACACCAAATCGTGTTTGAACTTTGCCTCCCTTGGAGCTTTTCTCCTCTCTTCTCTTTCTCCTCTAAAACCTAACATGGTATCGAGCACTTTCTTCCCGGAGTTTCAAGGTTGTGTGGAAGGCCGGAGTGAGCCGCAATCCACTTGTTCTTGCTGGTTTGCGAAGGAAACTCTGGGGTATCTTCACCAAGCTTCTCCTTCCTCGTTTGACAACCAAATGGGGAGCAACCGATGCTCTAGCATCGTTTGGAAGTCTTCTTCCCTATCATTTGATCCTCTCAAGTCTTGGTAGCATCGGAGGAGAGAATCGAGTTTCGGCCGACAGTTTTTCTCCCAGCCCGCCGATCGAGCTCTTGGAGTGATCCAGCTCTTAGTGTGAGCTGTGTTTGCTGCTTTCTTTGGGCCATACAGCATCGTTTTGGGTAAGGAAGACTTACCCTTGTTGCTCCGCTGCTGTTTGCCGCTTCGCTTGGTTTTACAAGCCTTTTTCAGTTTTTCTCGGTCTCTGTTTTACTGCTTTTACTGTGTTCAAGGAGCAGGGTCGTGGTTGAAATACTGTTGTTTGGACTTATTAAGCATTTGATTT
This sequence comes from Telopea speciosissima, assembly GCF_018873765.1. Classification (NCBI taxonomy): domain Eukaryota; kingdom Viridiplantae; phylum Streptophyta; class Magnoliopsida; order Proteales; family Proteaceae; genus Telopea; species Telopea speciosissima. The sequence goes on from NC_057917.1 coordinate 17,685,151, forward strand.
GAGTTAAATATGGGTGACAAAGATGAGGAAACAGCCTGCCTTTGTTCGTAGACCCACTTGCCGCATCATCCTCCGTCCCTTCATAGAGAACACCAATGTGCAGCTTCCCATTGTCAAGTTGGACAATACCAATTACCTAGATTGGTCTCGATCCATGAAACTGATCCTTAGGTGTAAGGGAAAGATGGGGTACATAAATGGCAAGATCAAGGCACCTCTTCCTACCGAGCAAGGGTATTCCAAATGGGACACCGAGAACTCATGGTGATGGCTTGGCTTCTTTTCTCAATGAAGCCCGAGATTGACGGAGGTTTATGGGTAAAGAGACCGCCAAAGATATTTGGAACAGTGTAGCCCGTATCTTTGATCGTGTTGGAGACTCTACAAAGGTGTACCAACTTCTCCAACAGATTGTTAGCCTACGCCAGGTGATAGAAGCATCTCTCGACTACTATTGTCTTGTTGTGGGCCTGTGGGAGGAGTATGATCACTATAGAGATCTTGATGTGTCCTCGATGATAAAGTCAAGGTACACAGGTTGTTTGAGAAGGAGAGGGTACTATTTCTTCTTGGTGGCCTAAATCCTGAATTTGAGCCTCTAAGGGTACAAATCCTTGGCCGACCTAGTCTTCCCTCACTGGAGGAGGTGTGTGGATATCTACAGAGTGAGGAAACCCGTAGGGTGCCATGGAGACTAGTATCAACACCACTATTGAGCGCTCGCCTCTTGTTTCTTCCATCCCTCAGACTCCACTAAGGGAGCCGATAAGGGGGCTGCTAAGGGGTCTTCGAAGAGCCGATTCTTATGTGACCATTGTGGTAAACCGGACATACGAAGGACTTCGTTGGGATCTCCATGGGAAGCGCCCACCTGGTTCCATTGGGGATCAAGGGACAGCGGAAGAAGGGGCCTAAGGCTCATGTTGGGGTCATTGAAGCCGATTCATCCTCTCTTTCCCCTGACACATCCGCCTTTCGCCGGGTTGTAGCCCACCTGGACAGCTTCACCTGCAGCTCCTACTTCTACGCACTACAGGCCTCTTCCTCCTCCGCATCACACCTTGGGTTATTGACTCGGGCGCCACGGATCATATGACTGGTAGGTCCCAGCTGTATAATTCCTACTCTGTTTGTTCTGGGAAAGATAAGGTAAAAATTGCCGATGGTACATTCTCTTCCATCTCTGGTAAGGGAGATATCCAGGTTACACCTTGCTTACCCCTGAAGTCTGTTTTTCATGTTCCCAACTTTGCTACTAACCTTCTTTCCGTTAGCCAATTGACTAAATCTTTGAACTGCTTTGTCACCTTCTTTCCTACCCATTGTCTTTTTCAGGATTTGGTGACGAGGAAGGTGATTGGCAGTGGTCATGAAGCTGATGGCTTATATGTTTTAGAAACTGGTGCTTCCTCTGTTGTACAACCTCAATCCTGTGTTTGTGGGCTAGAAGGTGGACGTACTCAAGAGGATATTTTGCTTTGGCATCGTCGGTTGGGACACCCTTCGTTTTCTGTTATGAGGAAACAGTTACCTCACTTGTTTACTTCCTTTCCAGTCTCTTATGTTTTTCATTGTGAACCTTGTCTATTTGCCAAAAGTTGTAAAACAGTTTATACATCCAATGGTAATAGATCGACTTCACCTTTTCATCCTATACATACTGATGTTTGGGGGCCTTCCCCTGTTACCTCTTTGCGTGGCTTCCGCTACTTTGTCTCTTTTATTGATGATTATTCTCGGGTTACTTGGGTGTACTTGTTGAAACATAAAAGTGATGTACATGTTGCATTTACAAATTTCTATGAGTTAGTGTATACCCAATTTCAAACCCGGATCCAAATTGTTCGTTCTGACAAAGGTGGGGAGTATATGTATAGTGGTTTGGAAACCTTTTTTTTCTGACCATGGCATTATTCATCAGGTGGCCTGTGTTGATACCCCACAACAAAATGGGGTGGCTGAAAGAAAAAATCGCCACCTTCTTGAAGTGGCTAGGTCCCTTTGGTTTACCATGCATGTTCCCAAAACTTTTTGGTCTGATGCTCTACTCACTGCTGTCTTTCTTATTAATCGCATGCCGTCTAGTGTCTTACAATTTCAAGTTCCTCTTGCTGTCCTACCCTCACGGTCTTCTTCATTCTCTCTCCCTCCAAAGGTGTTTGGTTGTATTTGTTATGTACATGTTAGCAAATCTGCCCGCACTAAATTGGATCCTAAGGCTCTGAAGCATAGTTGTCACGGCGTCACGGCGATCCAAGTCGGTGGAGGGGTGTCACGTCGATATATCGACATGTCGCCAGCCATGGCGTTGCCATGGCGAGCATGTCGACCATGTTTTATTTTTTATTTTCTCTATTTTTAATGTGTTAATAGATGTATACTCAAGCCATGTTTTATTTTTTCTCTATTGTTTCTCAAGTTTTAAGAAGAAAATTCAGAAATCGAAGAGGGAAAGAAGAAATCGAAAGAAATCGAAGAGGGAAAGAAGACAGGAAGAAGAAATCGAAGAGGGAAAGAAGACAGGAAGAAGAAATCGAAGAAGAAATCGAAAGAAATTGAAGAGGGAAAGAAGAAATCGAAGAGGGAAGAAGAAATCGAAGACAGGAAGAAGAAATCGAAGAGGGAAAGAGAGTCAGGAAGAAGAAATCAAAGAGGGTCGCCATGGCGTAGGTCGCCATGCAGCCCTCTCCAGCGCCAGGACGCCATGACAACTATGCTCTGAAGTGCATCTTTCTCGGGTATTCCTCCACCTCCAAAGGATATAAATGCTATCATCCTCCCACTCGTCGGTGGCTTCTCTCCAGAGATGTCCGTTTCTTTGAAACCATACCTTTTTTTCAGTCACCTCTTCAGGGGGAGTGTTTATCGCTTGGTAGTGGTATTGCAGGTGAAGAGGTTCCCGAGTCTGTCTCACTTCCTATCTCCTATCCTGTTCCTATTTCACCTTTTCAGATTGACAAGGGAAAGAGAAGTTCTGTTGAGGGGGAGCACCCTTGTGTACAGGGGAACAGAGAACAAGGGGAGCTACTGGTGTATACGAAGGAAAGGAGAAATCCTGCTTCATGGCTGCCTATAAAGAAGACCTGCCAAAATCCTTCTTCATCACCTCATCCTGAGTCTCCATCCATCGAGACAGGTATACCTTCTTCTACTCCTATATCCTCAGACTTGGACCTTCCTATTGCCCACCGTAAGGGAACTCGGGCATGTACTAATCCCATTGCCAAGTTTGTTTCCTATGATTCTATTTCCCTTACAGGTATAGCCTTCTCTGTGGCTATCTCCTCCATATCTATTCCCAAGAATGTAGCAGAGGCTATGGCAGATCCAAAATGGAGAGAAGCAATGAACACAGAGATGTTGGCACTTGAGAAGAATCATACTTGGGACCTTGTTGAGCTCCCTAAAGGGAGAGTCCCTGTTGGGTGCAGATGGGTATTCACAGTCAAGTTCAAGTCTGATGGTACCGTGGAGAGATATAAGGCAAGACTTGTCGCTAAGGGTTATACACAGGTGTATGGCATTGACTTTCAGGAAACCTTTGCTCCAGTGGCCAAGCACAACTCCATCCGGTACTTCTCTCAATGGCAGCAAATCTTGATTGGCCTTTGTACCAACCGGATGTGAAGAATGCATTCTTACATGGTGACCTAGAAGAAGAAGTGTATATGCATCCTCCTCCTAGGTTCAAGCATACTCGGTGACAAGTGGGAAAGTGTGTCGTCTTAGGAAGGCTCTTTATGGACTCAAACAGTCTCCTAAGGCTTGGTTTGAAAGATTTAGACAAGCTCTCCTGCAAAACGGATATACTCAAAGTCAAGCTGATCACACATTGTTTATACAAAGGAAGGACAGCACTATTACGGCTCTCATTGTTTATGTTGATGACATTGTGGTCAGGGAAATAGTGAAGCCGAAATCTCAAAGCTTAAACTTTACTTGTCTCGACAGTTTGAGATCAAGGACCTCGGTCCATCAAGTATTTCCGGGATTGAGGTTTCTAGATCCAAGCAAGGGATCAATGTTTGTCAAAGGAAGTTTGTTCTTGATCTCCTTACAGAGACAAAGCTACTTGGGATGTAAACCTCTCCTCCCCATTGAGCGTAATCACGACTAGGGGAAGATTGTGGTAAACCGCTGTGGATGCTGAAAAATACCAGAGATTAGTAGGCAAGTTAATCTACCTTTCCTCACCTGACCGACATTACCTATCTGTGGGAGTGGTGAGTCGGTTTATGCATGCACCCAAGGTGGGACATCTTGATGCAGTTTACAGGATCCTCAGTACTTAAGTCATGTCCTGGAAAGGGTCTTTCTTTTCTAGGAATGGTAACTTGAGAATTGAAGTATATACGATGCAGATTGGGCCGGGTCTATTTCGATAGAAGGTCCACCTCCGGATCTCGTACATTTGTTGGGGAAACTTAGTTTCCTGGAGAAGCAAGAAGCAACCTGTGGTAGCTAGGTCAAGTGCTGAAGCGAATTTAGGGCCATGGCTCATGGTGTGTGTGAAATCTTGTGGTTGAAGAAACTTGTCCAAGAATTGGGGGTTGAGACGACAGAACCTATGAGTCTATACTGTGACAACAAGGCAGCCATAAGTATTGCACATAATCCGGTCCAACATGACCGGACAAAGCATGTTGAGGTTGACAGGCACTTCATCAAGGAGAAAATAGAGTCTAAGACTATTTGTACCCCTTTTGTGAAGACAAGTGAACAAGTGGCAGACATATTCACCAAAGGACTTAGTTGTCATCACTTCAGTTTTAAGTTAGACAAGCTGGGTATGTATGACATATACCACCCAGCTTGAGGGGGAGTGTTAAGAGTACTTAGTTTCAGGGGTATATTTGTACTTAGACACTTATTTATGTATTTTATGTGCTATTTGTATTAGGCTAAGGGCCTGAGTGTAATTAGATATTCTTCTCAATATAAGGCTGTTTGTCTCAAGTTGAGAGACATAACACATTACACCAAATCGTGTTTGAACTTTGCCTCCCTTGGAGCTTTTCTCCTCTCTTCTCTTTCTCCTCTAAAACCTAACAAAAAGAAGCTCCAAACCTTCACCGCCGTGCTCCCAGAAAGAAGGCAGCGATCAGTGGACTCCTGCATGGGATACCTACAACAATTGCACTTCGAAGCCAGGGGAATGCCAATAGACATCAATTCCACATCTAGACAGTCCATCTCGATCTCTATCTTATTCACCTCAGCTTCAACTCATATAGGAATACCCTGTGAATTGCACAGGGTTTTACTTCAAGCTGCGGGGAAGCAAATTCAGCGGAGGAGCCTGCAGCTTTATACTGGGACCCATTTAAGAAGGCTATATAACCCACTCCAGTTCTACTATGTTCCAATAATACCCCATCAATGGACAAGAAGCCCATCATCTAAATTTTGAGTTGCAGAGGGGGGGGAGGAGATGTTTGAGGCGGCATCAAAGGCAGTGTAGCATTCACTGTTGTGTTCCCAGTGCTATTATGATATGGAATAAGCACACACAGCCATTGGATAAACTGCTGGAAGGTTGGTAGTCCAAAAACCAGGTTTGGGATAAGATGTGGCCCAATTGGCAATATTATGAATTGCCACACTAGCTTCTCTAGATCTTTACTGAATGGAAGCTAAAGAAAATTTCCTCATAATGGACCTAATATCAGACACCACCAGCTGAAGAGTGTGGTGGGGGGGGGGCATGACTAGGATCTTTAATGGCATTGACTATTTTTTTTTGCAAGTTGAGAGACAGAGTGACAGACCACTTCCCAAGCTCCTAAGTGGATTGCTGTTCGAAGACCAAGTCTGACTGCTAAAGCCTCCCCAATAATTGGATTTGAAGGAAAACAATGATCAGTAGCTATTGCCTCCAACACACCCTGACTGTTAGATTGGATTGCCACCATTGCCATGGCACTTGGCCTTCTAGATATCGCTGCATCAGTTGAGGTTATCCATGCATTGGTTGTTAGAGATGTAGGGTTGGTAGGGGTTTTAGCAACTGATGCCTCCTCCTTACAAAATGACTGAAACTGCCTCTTGGATGTGGCAGTTAATTCTATCCAGTGATGTTGGGCCCAGGTGTATTGAACACATTCATTCCTTACGTTCCACACCTCCCAGAAGAAGATGGCATGCATTCTAAACACTTTTGGCTTTCCTGCTTTGTTTGCTCAAGAATGTCATGCTATTTGACCTTGATGTCCACAAAGGATAAGTTATGAAACTCCAAAATAAGAAGCCACAGGAGAGGCAAACCATGCACACCTCGAGTGAGGAAGTCGAAGAGTGTGTGCTCCACAGTTTTATACTCCTCTTCACACCTGACATCAAATAGTGGTGAAACTCAAAAGTCATTTTGTTTTTTATAGATAAAATATGAAAAAGTTTTTCTACTCTGGCAGGGCTAGAGATTTTCTATAGTCTGGCACCAATATTTTCCATGTTGTAGAGCTGAAATTTTGTGGACAGTTAGACCCCAAGGTTCCTTGCTCACATGTCAAGTTTAAGCCAGAAGGAGTTGGCCATGTGGCGAAATAAAGCTCTGAAAATTTAGTGAAATAAATGAAGATTTTTAAAAAAGAAATGGATGGCTGAATATGCCAGTATATGGGAGGGTATATGATCAAATTTGAGTCTTAAATTTGACATGCGACCAATTCAGACCATTTCCTAAATATCTGTTGGACGTATCATTGAGTCCCATTAGTGGGTCCCGGGATTAGCGCAAGGCGCTAATCCTGAGAATCTATTTTAGCTTTTTGTCTTTCCTTATTTGCCCCTACCCCTAATATATATGCTGTATCTCTTTCGTTATTGAGGTATTGAGGGTTTACGGCTGCTGCTCCATTCTCTTTCTCTTCTCTTCTCTATCTCTATAACCATTATTTACATGGTACCAGAGCAGGTCTATTAGGACTGGTCCACAGCCTGCGGCATCCTCCTCCTCCTCTTGTTTTTTCCTTGTCTCTGTTTTGCGATCTCTGGTTCTCCTAACCAGCGACTTGCGGTTCTAAAAAAAACCAGGGGTGTTTTCACCCCTCCTTTTGGCTGGAGTGTTAGTTGCGGTTTTGAGGATTGAAGTTATGGTTTAAATCTGCTTTTCTATTAATATTAAACCAAAGCAAATTGTGGAAGGCTGTTTTTGATGATGTTATGAAGGATTTGATGGTTGCAATAGGTGGTGATTTGATTGGAGCTTGCGATATTTTATTGAAGCAGTTCGTGGCTGCCAGTGATTGATTTTGGAAATTTTATGAGTGCGTTTGGTTGTGTAAATCGACCGAACATCATTCTGTTGGACCATGATTCTGAATTTTTTAAACCGTTTGGTATCCTAATTCTAACGGCCGACAAGAATTACGTAATTCTACATTTTACACTGTACTAGATCATTCATCTGAGTTCACCTTTATAGGAGAACTCAGATTTGGATTACAAATTACAGCCTAGGTATAAATAGGATAATCCAAGAGGATCATACCTATCTGCCCTAAATCGAAAAACCTGGCTATCGCGACCTGCATTCTCTCGCGACTGAGAAGAGAAGGGTGAACAGGAGTGTCTCGCGAAGGGAAGAAGAGAGCAAGATCAGATCTCACTCTCAGACTCTATAGCTCCCTCTCTGCTACCGTTCGAAAGAACAGGAGTGTCTCGCGATTCTCTCGCTCCCTGGGTATGTCGTTCCTAAATCTCATTCTTCTTTTCATCTCTCTCTGTCGGATTCTCTCGCTCCCTCTCTGATATTTCATACCCATTTTGCATCTGTGCTCTCTCTTTCTCTCTCGCTCTCTGTCCTAGAACATGGAGTTTGCATTTTGTATTTTTTGTTTTTTAGGATTTTAGTTCTAATTTGGGTGTTCTTCTTTCAGGTGTAACCGAAGATTTGTCTAGGGTTCCTGTTCAGGTGAGTTTTTACACCTGGATTTTTGATTTAGTCTTTAATTCGTTTCTACCTTTGTACATCCTATCTTAAGTGGCAGTCTACAACAGTTTGAACCAAAATAAGGAATTAGCTAGAAATTCAAAAAACAGGTGATTTTTCACCTTCGGCTGTAATACCTGCCATTCAATGCTTTCACAGCCAACAAACAACTCCTTCATGAGATGGATGTGCTCTCCTTCATTCAAACGTACATGTTCCCATTGACGAAAAATAGATTGTAGTTGATCAATCTGAACAAGAAAAATGTAGAACAGTTAGACACATTCAAAAAAAAATTAAAAAAACAAAACAAACAGTAGGACCACCTTCCCCTAAACACACACCAACAACACAAACAGAGAGAGGGAGAATGACCTCCATTGAGCCAAATGACCAAATGTTTGGATTCTGGGAGATGAACAGCTTCAGTGAGCCAATAGAAGAGAGCTCTGCTAGAGACTTTATTAATAGAGACATAGCCAGAGTACTCTGTTTTACACATAGCCATGCCCATGGCCATAGAAGTCCAAGACTCCCAAGTAGTATTAGTAGAAAAAGAAGAAGAAGAAGAAGAAGCAGAAGTGAGTGATGGGTATACACCACCAACCAGCCCAGATGCTAACTAGTAGTAGCCGAGTCTATCTTATTGTAAAATGCACTATTTTCGATGAAATAAATAGCACATAGGGAGAGAGAGAGTTTGGGGTATTTTCAAATTTTTTTTTTAAATTTTAAATAGAATTTCTCTTTATTTCTTTTAATGGTGAAAAGGGTCACATGGTCTCCCTAACCCACGCCCTTGTTTCAGTCCTTGAATCCTCCATTAATTCCTCTTGTATTTATTTGCTTGTGGCTTTGACTACCTTTCCCCTAGCTAGCTAAGGGAACTACTTGCTCTCTCTCTCTCTCTCTCTCTCTTTGTACTGTTTTAGTTCACCTGAGTTGTATTCTTTAATTGCATAGATTGATGCTTCGGTACCCATGCCCTCATGCTTCTGTTACTTCCAGTCCAAGTGGTTATTGTAGGCATAAATCTGTCAAAACCAGGTCCAAATACTTGTCCATTTAGTGTTTATTCAGTCTTTTTTCTTGAATTTTTTTGAGGGTACTTGGAATGCTTTTACCGGAGTTGCTAAAATTGCAAGCGAATTAGAAATTTATTAGATTTGAGTTTCAGGTCGAAAATTAGAAAGCAAGTCTTTTAGTAACTTTCTTGGATTCAGTTACTTTCTATATTCTTTTCTTCTACCTCATCTCCCCCCCTCCCCCACACACACCAAAAAAAAGTGTCATTGGGAGGAGGTTACTAAATCCAAAAACTTTGAAAGCCTATTCGAAGGGGAGTCAGGGGACAAAGGGGTGATAGTGTATTGAGATAACTGTTAATGAGTTGAAGTGGAGTTGTTCCTTCTCTTTTGCTGCTTGTGGTTGATTCACCACTTTCTTGTGCCTACCTATTGCTTGTATGAAAACGTTAATTGAAATTTTTTTTTTGAAAGGGGGGGGGGGGGGAAGGAGTTGCAGTTCACATAGTTTTTTCTTTTCCTTGTTTATTTTCTGTTTTTGTTTTCTTGGATAAGGTTCTCTGAGCCTAAGGTGTACACCGTCCCTCCTCACATGCATTATTATATTAATTTTTTTTATAGAGAGAGAAAATATGCTAGTACATCAAAACTATACCTGATAACAAGACTGTCTGGATGAAACGGTAGTTAAACAAGGGTATTCTGTCCAATAAATTGAGTATCCTAATTTCTTTGCTCTGTAAAATGAGTAAGCAACTGTTAGTATGTTACAAAAGTATAGCCTACCACATTCAATCTTGCCGCTTGATACACTGGTTCCAACTTCTTTACACCGTGAGGCCTTGCATTGGGTTGCTGGATCAATAGTTGTAACTCGTAACTTACTACTGTCATATTGCTAGTGTTTTTCGCTCTTTAAATGATTTCTATTCCATAGGTCTAAAGTTGTTGGAGACCCAAACATATTTGAGGAGAAACATAATTGCAGAATCACTTAATCCCCTACATAATATTGTCTATTTATTTTATTTTTTCAATTACTTATCTTTCAATGAAATTTCTCCATGAAAATTAGAAGAAACAAGTAAACAAAGGGAAAAAAAGTGCTTGAACTTGAGTAATCCAGGAAGGAATAGGAAAATATTCTTCATGTAATGTGGGATTCTCATTTTCCTCTCTTGATCTTCTGTTTCCAGTGATATTTCTTGTATGGCTATATTGCTCTGGATTTCAGAACCTCAAATGTACATTGATTGTCTAACAAAAAAAATGTACATCGATTGGGAAACAAGTAGCCATTTCATGATTGAATCTGTGAATTGGAAATTCAGAAAGTAAATTCTAATGCAATGAAACAGTTTTCCTTGGGGATGGGCATCTGTAAAATTATTTGATTCGGACAGTCTATCTTGAGGCTGTATAGGATGAATTGAGGTCTACACCCAAGAAAAAGCCACTTCTCTTTTTCTTTAATGGACTGTCTACATCTTTGTTGTAGAACGTCAGTCTATCCTATCAATCCCATGTTATGTTCCAACCCAAACTATTTAACCATTGTCTTAGATGTACTCCAGCTTGATTTCTTTCAGCTATTACTTTTATGATTGAGATGTAGTATAGTTATTGGAAGTTCTAGAGATATCTATATTTGGTTTTATCTGCAATCAATGTAGTTTAGGCATGGATTCTTTATAAAAACCTTAGTAATTGGACCATTTAGAAAGAGAGGAATGCTAGATTTTTTCCAGTTTGTGGTAGATCCATCCATAATGTGATAAAGAAGATTTTCATCAAGTTACTTTGATGGCTAGATTCCTCTAAAATTCTGAATCCCAATTGATTCCACCTTGAGAGGCTTACAGGAAGCCATTATTATTATGTATAATAATAATGGGAGAATCTTAGGAGACTCTAGTTAATGCTGGGTTTCCTAATCAGAAAGGATTCTTGAGACCATTCCGTAATGTTCGATATCATGTGAAAGAGTGGAAAAACTCTAATTTGGGACTGCAAGATAAGAAGGAGTTGTTTAATTTGCGACATGCCTCTTTGCGTAATTGCATTGAATGTGCGTTTGGTCTCTTGAAGAAAAGATTCAAGATATTGAAAAATCAGCCTGAATATCCTTTTAAGACACAAGTCAAGATTGTGAATGCCAGTGTTCTTCTTCATAATTTGTGTTTGACTGTAAATAGTTATGAGGAAGAGGAGTCATTTTTCGAAGCTGAGGAAGAAGAAGAATCTACTTCCAACAGTGCTAGCATAACAGTAGAAACAGATGTGGAATCTGAGGATGATGACAATGTTGTTCAAGGTATTGGTAATGTGGAATGGGATCAATTCCGAGAAGGCATGGCTGACAACATGTGGGGCAGCTGGATGGGAGGCGGTGTAGATGATGATGATCTCAATGATTTTGATGATGTGAATGATTCAGATTGAGTTATCTCAATTTCTTTGGAACTAAAATGTTTGAATATGTTTGTAATTTGCTTTTGCGTAGTCTACTTTGAACAAGTTTGAATATGGACATTTTGTATGATGTGGATGTGTTTAGATTGAGTTATCTCAATCTTTTTAGAAACAATATGTTTTGATGTACAATTTTATTTTGTATTTATGCTACGCATATGCGTATTTTACATTAAACTAGTTTGAACAAGTTTTGTTTGGTTATTGTGATTACCATATTGTTTTTTATGTCAATATGGTATGTTGCACTTGTATACATTGTTAATTTACACTCTTTAATATTTCTCTTATATGTACAATAGTTTTTTCATCAGTCAAGCACAACAGATTTAATGGCTACAGAGGAAGGTTCCAAGAAGTCACGTGATATTGCAACATGGCCCAGTGAAGTCTCTTACTTCATGATGGAACGTCTCATAGAACAGCATAAAAGTGGAAAAACTGGAGACAATGGTTTGAGGAGGGAACAGTGGCAGGAGATAGCAAATGCCATAAAAGATAAGCATGGCATGGTATATGACTGGGAACAAACTCAGAATCATTATAGAGTTTGGAAAGCAAGGGTGAAATCTTTGTGTGATTTACAAAAGAATAGTGGGATGGGCTGGAATCCAGTGGAGCTGAGGTTCGAAGCACCACAACACGTGTGGAATGAGTTCAAAGTAATAATTTTTCTCTTTCAAGAATGTATTTACAACTATTATATGACAATACATATATTACAATATATTTTAATTGATTGTGACAGAAAAGGAATGTATTGGCGATCACGTAAAGTGCTTCCCATCCATATTACCCTTGCGATTTGGTTAGGAAATGAGATAGCAACAGGAGAAGATGCTATGCACCCCGCTGACTATGTTTACAATGACTATATGGTTCAGTCTCCAAGTATGGATGACAATGTGGTTGACACTTCCATTCCATATGTGTTCATTCCACTCCATCGAAAGTGGCGATCGTGATCGTGGGAGCGGCAATCGATTCGTGTGGCCGCATGAGATGTCACAACCGGTAAAGAGAAGAAAAAGAAAGGGGGTGCTGAAAAAATTGCAAGTCCTTTGAAAAGAATAGCGTCATGTATAGATAACCTAGTCAACAAAAACATCACACGGACCGAACTTGCACAAAGTGTAGCTGATGCGATTGATAAGGTTGATGGCATTGATGGCTTACAAAGTCCAAGCAAAAATAGCTTTAATGAAAGACAAGGACGTGGCTAGTCTTTTCTTGACTGCAAGTGACGAAGACAAGCCGAAATTCATACAACATATTTATCAAGTGAACCAGAACAGTTGAAGATGTGGTTAGATCCTTAGTTTTAAGCATGAACTAATTGAATGGATGTTTTTATGTTTATGTTTTGTTGGATAGATGTTTGGTTTAGCTTTGTTTTGGATGGTTTAGCTTAGTTTTAAACAATTGAAGATGTTTATGTTTTGTTGGATAGATCCATTTGATCTTATACTTGCTGGCCTTTGCATTTAGACTAATTTCACCTCATACTTATGGATGCAATTTTGTTGTTTTAATTATATTTTCTATGAATTTTGTTATAAGATATAGCTTCTGTGGTTTAATGGGCATTCCATTAAATTGTGGTAATTTACAGCTCACTAAGTTTGGATGCATTGGAACTTGGTATATGTTCAGTTTTTGGTCCATGTTAGTTCGTCTACCCACACTTTTCTGTATTAAGAAGGGTCATAGACAAGCCTAACCCACACTTTTCTGTATTAAAGATGTGTTTTAGAATATTTCTCTGCAGGTATGGATTTTCGGTGATCTGTCTCTGGTGCCATTGCTAGAATTGTTTTTCAAATACTTTGCAGTTTCTATGCATACTATATTAATTTTTAACTTTTTGGGATGAGTTTGAAGGTTCTATTTTCATGGATCCAATCTCTTCAAAATAGAATCTAAACATTAATGGAGATTTCTTCAAAAGATAGTGGGAACTAATGAGTCATTGAAACCTCGTCTCCTATTTCCCCATTTTACTTACTCTATGATTTTGAGGTGGAGCCCAATCGTATGGTCACTCTCTGTCCTTCTCTCTTTTCTCTCTCTTTTGGGTTTCTTGGGCAACTCATGCCGTGCTTTGTACATGTGGGCTGCTGTGTTTCAAAATGAATACTCATATGGAAGTAGACGACCAAATGTAGAGACTAGGGAAGAGAGATACTCTTCTCTCCTCCCATGTACTTTCACTGTAATTTACCAAACTTTAACGGCACATCATTTTATAGTCATCTGTAATCCATTAACTCATTACATTTCCCAAAAATCAATATTTTTTTAATTGTTACAATCTCATGTACTGATTCTAGCGTCGAAGGCCATCAAGATCTAGTGGGATATTGATCAACTAGCTAGATGGACATTGTGGCGAGATGTGACATTTGTGGTGAGCAATGTATAATATTAATTTCCAAAACCAAAACTAATCCGGGCAGAAGTTTCTACAAGTGCCCTATCCACCAATCATTTTTTATGTGGGTCAACCACTTCCGAATGTGTGACTGTGGCAAAGGGCAGTGGCGCAGTGCAAGGTTAGAAGATGCACTAGAGGCCCTTCTGTAGGACGAGATTTCTGGTGTTACCCACGTTCCACCTCGGTATGGTGTCTCATCATTTATTTTTTTAATTTTCATTTGTAACACAGTTGGTCTCCCTATATTTACAAATATCTTTTTTTTTTGGTATATAGGGCAAAAATGATGGTTGTGGGTTGTTTAAATTCATAAATGAGGGAGAATCTTCATCTTCAAATCAGGTACCAAGGAATAATGTCATGGATGCACCAACCATCTCACCAACACCATGTCAATCCAAGGACTATCTGATGGGATACCTCACAGCAAAAATTAAAGATGCCAAACAACATACTAAGACATGGGAGGAGCTACTTGATGCTGTCAAAACACTAAATCTTAACAAGTGAAGTAGTATAGGAGGGGGTTGAGAGGGGGTGTATGCCCAAAACATGTGACTCATGTAATTAAATTAAAATTTGTGAAACAATGTATCTCTATATTTGTAACCCTAGATTGAATCGGTCTAACCGAATAGAGGATGGATGGGTGGTATTTTGATGGTCTTTTATGTTAATTGTTTTGTGTAATCGTGGTAGATTAATGGGCATTTAATTGCGTGCATATTTATCTGGTACGTATTTGATTCAATTGCAAACTCAGGAATTTAACTCATCAACTATGGGAAGTTAGAAGAAATTATTGCAGTTTTCTTTAGGACCTTAGCATGAAAGACCAGACCATTAGGTTGTAGTTGAAGTGGTGTAGGTGGAACAATGAAGCAAAAGTGCATCTCTCCCCTGTTAATATAGGAGCTTTTTTTTTTTGTTTCCTCTCCAAAGTATCAAGTGATTTTAGATTTCTCTTGGCCACTGGTTTTCCATCTATGATCATTTCGTTTTTATGTTTCTTAGTCTAGGCATTTTAATTTTAAATTTAAAAAGCTAAAAAAAGAAGGCCATGTATTAAAATAAACAAAATAAAAAATATAAAAAAAAAACATAATTCCAACTGACATAGTGAGGGTAACCAAACAGTATTTCAGATAGATTTAAATTGATTCTAACTCACAGACTCAGGGTAACCAAACAATATTTCAGATAGATTCAGGGTGAATCCAAGTGACAGACTCAGGGTAACCAAAAAGTTTATCCAAAAGAATCATGTCACAGAATCATGGTAACCAAACAGTTTATTTTCTGGAATTACGATTCATTTGATGGTAACTCAAATAAATGACAATCTCCAATCAGACAACATCCAAAGGATTTACGCAACCAAACGCACTCTATGGGATTCGATTGGTGTTTGCGATATTTGATTGGAGCAGTTCGTGGCTGCTAGTGATTTAATTCTGATTTTTCTCGATCTTTTGTTTTTTGGTGGAGCTTCCTGAATTTTTTGGTGAGTGTTGAGATTGGTTGTTTGTGCCTAGTCTCACTATGGGTGATGAGAAGAAGAATATAGTTACTGAGGTTGTTTCTTTGTCCTCCAATCGAATCACGGAGAAGAAGCTTGAAGGGGTCACAAATTTTCAGCAGTGGAAGAAAATTGTGCAGCTTGTGTTGACAGGTCAAGATCAGCAGGCACATTTGACAGGCAATAAACCTGTTGATGATACAACCTGGGAGACTATTGATGCTAGAATCCTAGGCCAGATGTTGAATTCGATGGAGAACCACATAGTTGATTTGGTCACTCACATCGACATTGTGAAGGAACTTTGGGAATATTTAGGGGTCTTATATTCTGGCCATAATAACTTGTCTCGGATTTATGAGCTCTCTCAAGACTTCTATCGGACAGAGAGGAAGGGGAGATCTATTACACAGTACTTTGCTGATTTTAAGAGAATGTATGAGGAGTTGGATTCTCTCCTTCCCATCTCCTCTGATGTGAAACAAATGCAGACTCAAAGGGAGCAATTGGCAGTGATGGGTTTTTTGTGAGGCCTTGGGCAGGAATATGATTCGGTTAGGTTCCAAATTATTGGGGCTGAGACTATTGCATCTCTCACTGATACCTTTTCTCGGGTACTTAGGGTGTCTCGGGATAGCTCTCATGATGCTGCCCCTGTTGTTGAAAGTTCAGCCCTGGTTTCACAAAGAGGGACTGGTGGTGTTGGTTGTGGAGAAGTTGGAGGTCTTGGAGGTGGCCGTGGCACAGGAAGGAGTCAAAACCAGTAAGGTTTTGGCGAGTTAGGTATGACATCTGATGGTAATATACGAACTTGTCATTATTGTGATCAGCCTGGGCATATTCAGAGGTTTTGTTGGAAGCTCTATGGGAAACCAGCTCATCAGCAACAATTTGCCAACTCAGTTACTTCTATGGAATCAGCCCCTTAGTCTCAACCATCTAAGGGTAAGATAGTTGTCATGTCAGATGAGGAGTTTGCCCGGTACAATCAGTTCCAGATATCCCAGCCAACTTCTTCCACTGCTACTCTGGTTCAGACAGGTAATGCCACTGTGTGTCTCTTAGCTACATCTCGTCCCTGAATTTTTGATTCTGGGGCATCTGATCACATGTCTGGCGTGTCAGGTATCTTTTCTTCTTTGTCCCCTTCGTCTTCCAGTGTTACTTTAGCTGATGGATCTTTAGCCAAGGTTAAAGGCACTGGTACTGTTGTTCCCAGTTCGTCTCTATCCTTGCCTTCTGTTTTCTACTTTCCCCATTTTCCATTTAATCTTATGTCTGTTAGCAAATTGACTAAAGCTTTAAATTGCTCATTGACATTTTACCTTGAATCCTGTGTCTTTCAGGATCTTGCTATGAAGAGGACGATTGGTAGAGGACGAGAGTCAGGGGGGCTGTACTTACTTGAAGGTTCTGGTTCGGTTGCTTGCTCCAGTACAACTTCTCATCATCAGATTCATTGTCGGTTGGGTCATCCCTCATTGGAGAGTCTTAAAAAATTAGATCCTAGTTTTGTTTCTCTTTCTAGTCTTAAATGTGAGTCGTGTTAGTTTGGGAAATTTCACCGTGTAAGTTATCCCCCTCGAGTCCAAAAGCGTTCAACTTTGCCTTTTCTTTAGTTCATTCTGATGTATGGGGTCCGTGTCCTGTTACTTCCAACTTGGGGTTCAAATATTTTGTTACTTTTGTTGATGACCATTCACGGGTCACTTGGTTATATTTAATGAAAAATCGTTCTGAGTTGTTTTCTATTTTCTGTGCTTTTGTCTTTGAAATTCGAACTCAATTTGGTGTGTGTCAAAGTATTGCGTAGTGACAATTCTAAAGAATATTTTTCAGCATCCTTTTTTGCATTTATAGTTCAGCATGGTATGATACATCAATCCTCCTGTTCTGACACACCTCAACAAAATGGTGTGGCAGAAAGGAAGAATCGTCATTTATTGGAAGTTACCCGTTCTCTGTTATTTGAGATGCGAGTTCCTAAAATTTTTTGGGCTGATGCTGTTATGACCGCCAATTATCTTATCAACCGTATGCCCTCATCTATCTTGAAAGGAGGAATTCCCCATTCTTTGCTGTTTCCTAAAGAGCTATTGTTCTCCTCGCCACCTTGCATTTTTGGGTGTACATGTTTTACTCATGACTATCGACCTGGTCTATCTAAGCTGGATCCAAAAGCCATCAAATGTATTTTTCTTGGTTATTCTCGTACTCAGAGAGGATATCACTGTTATTCCCTTGTCTTGCGAAAATATTTTGTTACGGCTAATGTGTCATTTTTTGAGTCCACCCCTTATCATGCTGAACCTGGTAATGCTTCTGAGTTGGATGATGATTTTCCTATCTATATTGTTCAGCCTTCTTTGCCTCAGGGTCCTGCTCCAGCTGCTCCTGTTCGTCGTCCTTCTATTATCCATGTTTATAGACACCACCCGATGGTAGCTGCTACCCCCCTGTGCTCACGGACACTGCCGTGACTCCTCCAACTGCAGATCTTGATGGTAGTTCATCTTCAGCTTAACCTATTTTTCCTGATCCTGATATTCCCATTGCTCACCGAAAAGGTAAACGTAGCTGTACCACACATTCTATTTATAACTTTGTGTCTTTCTTAAGGTTGTCTTCCCCGTATTGTTCTTTTTTTTTATCTACTGTTGAGTCTCATCCCCTTCCCAAGTCTGTGGCAGAGGCATTGTCTAGTCTTGGCTAGACAATAGCTATGAAGGAAGAATTATTGACTTTAGATGTGAATCAGACTTGGGAACTAGTTTTGTGGCCACAGGGCAAGACAGCTATTGGTTGTATGCAGTGAAAGTTAATCCTGATGGTTCTCTTGCTCGTTTGAAAGCGAGACTTGTGGCAAAGGGTTATGCTCAGGTGTACGGTGTGGACTATTTAGATACTTGTAGTCCGGTTGCCAAGCTTGCTTTTGTCCGTATTTTGATATCTCTTGCTGCCTCCCATCATTGGCCTTTGTTTCAGCTCGATGTCAAGAATGCCTTTTTGCATGGTACATTGCAAGAAGAGGTGTATATGGAGCAACCTCTTGGGTTTGTTGCTCAGGGGGAGTCTGATATGGTCTGTCAATTGAGAAAATCCTTGTATGGGCTGAAACAGTCCCCTCGTGCATGGTTTGGTCGGTTTACTGAGGTGGTTCTTGAGTTTGGTCTATCTAGGTGTGGTGGTGACCACTCCTTCTATAGACACTCAAGTGCAGGGAGGATTTTTCTTATTGTATATGTTGATGATATTATTATTACTGGTGATGATTCAGCAGGTATTGTGGATTTGAAGTCTTATCTCCAACAGAAGTTACAAATTAAGGATTTGGGGAGGTTGAAGTATTTTTTGGGAATTGAAGTAGCTTAATCTCAAAAGGGAGTGTTTCTGTCGCAGAGAAAGTATGTTCTAGATTTGCTGACTGAGACAGGTATGCTTGGGTCCAAGCCTATTGACTCTCCTATGGATCCGAATGTAATACTAACAGCTGAAGAGGGAGATGTTCTGGATGATCCTGAAAGATATAGAAGACTGGTGGGTAAGCTGAATTATTTAACAGTTACCTGACCAGATATTGCTTTTCCTGTTAGTGTGGTGAGCCAGTTTCTCTCTTCTCCTCAGACTCCTCACTGGGATGCTGTTATCCGGGTGTTACGATATCTCAAGAAGGCTCCGGGTAGAGGAATAGTGTATCGTGATCATGGTCATAACCGAGTTGAGGGTTTTTCAGATGTTGATTGGGCAGGATCTCCGATTGATAGGAGATCAACTACAGGATATTGTACTTTTGTTGGAGGGAATCTTGTTTCTTGGAAAAGCAAGAAACAAAGTGTCGTGGCCCGTTCGAGTGCTGAATCAGAATATCGAGCTATGGCTCATGTGACTATTGATGTGGGTTCAACAGTTGTTATCTGAGTTGGGTTTTAAAACCTCAGTTCCCATGTAGCTGTGATGTGATAACCAGGCAGCCATTCATATTGCTTTAAATCCTGTGTTTCATGAGAGGACGAAGCATATTGAGATTGACTGTCATTTTGTTTGTGAGAAGATGCAAAGTGGCCTAATTCTTCCAAGCCATGTCAGAACCGGAGAGCAGCTGGCTGATGTGTTTACCATACCTTTGGGTAGTGGGCGTATTGATTATATTTGTAACAACCTGGGCATGATCGATATATATGCTCTAGCTTGAGGGGGGTGTTAAAAGTATCGTTGAGTCCCATTAGTGGGTCTCGGGATTAGTGCCTTGCACTAATCTTGAGAATCTATTTTAGCCTTTTATCTTTCCTTATTTACCTCTACCTCTAATATATATGCTGTATCTCTTTCGTTATTGAGGTATTGAGGATTTACGGTTGCTGCTCCATTCTCTTTCTCTTCTCTTCTCTATCTCTATCACCATTATTTACAATATTCATATGATCAACATTGCCATCACCCTTCCATGTGGCAAAACTTGGTGCTTGACTATAGATATCTTCTAGTCTTGCTAGGCTAGTAAAACTTAAACAAATAAAATATTTCTCCTTTTCAAAATCATACAGGTATCAAGTACATGATCACGGCAATGTAGAACCACTCTGTTTCTATATCTTTTATAAACACAAGGTCATTGCTGGTCTTTATGCAAACTGCACCAGTGTAATTATCAAACATAACTTCATGTGTTCGGAAGGGAGTTTCATACTGTTCTGTTATATTTTGTGTCTTCCATCACATCATAATAACAGAGTATGCTCCTAATAACACTTGATCTTGTTGGCAACTCCACCATGTGAGTAAAACCATCTCCCTTGGTTCCATTGTTTGGAATGACATGACCAACCTTGATGTCAAGTATTTTCTAGTTGTTACAATTTCAAAACTTAAGGTAGTAGAAAAGAACGAGAAAGAAGTCCAGCAGTGTACTGCAGAGAGAGAGAGAATAGCTATCGGCAGTCCCTTATTGCATTATATAATAGGTTTATTACAAAAGATAAAATAAAAAGGACAATTATGCCCTTGTACAACATTCAATAACTTAAAGAACAAAAAACAAAGCATTCTACCACTGGGTATGACAAGAATACCCCTACGGTAGCACATTACATAATTTAACTCCCCCTCAAACTGGAGCATATATATGACCCATGCCCAGCTTGGAACACCCTTCAAGGAAAGTAGGCCAAAACAATGCCTTGGTGAGCATATCCCCCAGCTAGATACCAATTCTAACAAACGGTGTAGCACTCAACCGCTTCATAACATCTCTAACAAAGTGATAATCAACCTCAATGTGTTTTATTTGTTCATGGAATATTGTATTACTTGCAATATAGATGGCTGCTTGGTAGTAGAAAACCCAAACTCCTGTAGAAGAGACTTCACCCACAACAATTCAGCAGTACTGTGGTCATAGTTCTATCTTCAGCTTCAGCACTTGACCTAGCAACCATGGTCTGTTTCTTATTGATATAGGCCAAAACATGAAGAAAAAGAGGCCAAAACACTCACGTTGCTGTTCATGTGAACTTTGTCACAACCCCTTATTTTAGCTTGGTGAGAATATCCTTAGGAGAATCGTGGGGGTATTTTAGTCAGTATTACTTAGTCTTTCTTCAACACATCTGGTGGCTGGTAGTATCTATGTGGGGACCACATGAGACTCCAGTTTTGACAAGAACGAAAGGATCGGCTGCACTTGAGAAGATTATATTTAGTTTCTATTTTCATGTTTCTAAATATTAGTTTCGATTTCATGTCATTCCTAGTTATTAAGTTCTGTTAGTTTCTATTTTCGAATAGTTTCTCTTTTGTTAAAGCTTGAGGGGCAAGTTATGCCTTTTTATTTATATGTAACAGCCCTTAGAGGCTCTCCACGATTTTAGTAGATGAATGAAATTTTGCTTGAATGCAATGTCTATTCCCATGTCCAATTTGGTTGTGACTTGAAGGGCTGAAGGAGCCTGGCTGTGAGAGCCTAATCCACCTATATCCTCACCTTCTATTTTGTTTTCTTCTCTACCTTCCCTACCTCTCCACCGATCTCTGTGTGCTGCTGTGTTTTTGAAGCTGTTACAGCCACTGTGAAGATCATTTGAAGGTTGCCCCTGCTCTCCAATCTCAAGCCAAGGTTGTGCTGCTGCTGCAACATCCAATCGTGTGTCCCTGCTGCTGCTCCTGCAAGTTGAATAGTTGCAGCTATTCCTGAGTTCCACAACTCCACATCCCACCACTAGAATCTGCTGAGTTTTGGACCATCAATTCACACCAACACTCCCTTCACTTGATCCCAATCTTGTCCACTTCTGCCCATCAAGATTGACCCAAACATGCAGGCAAGCCTTCTACCATCAAGGCCTACACTCGGTTATCATTGGAGCCTAAGATCAGAACTGTTTTGGGGGTTTTCCATAACCTTCTAATTTGATGTTTCTCTTATATCTCAACATCCAACCATCACAATTGGATGAGATTTGGAGCCAAGGATCCTCTTATCAATCCCTACACTTGATCCAACCATCACATGGCTGGTTTGGTTTGAAACCCTAAGTTTCTAATTCTGGTTTTATTGCTATTATGATGTTTTGCTGCAACCTGTCATCTATCTTACTGTAGAATGGTTCTTAGTTGAACCCATAGCTGTCAAGGCGCTAGGCGATCCAAGGCGTTTGAGGTCCTCCTTAAGCGCTTAGGCGCCTAAGCAGTGCCTAGGCAGCCTAAATCGCGTTCCAATATATTGTTTTTAATATATCATTTCAAGTATACCTAGTCTCACATTTGGTTTATACTGTTCTTAGAAAATATGATGTTATCAATAAGTAATTAATCTGCTCTCAATTTAGAGAAATGTTCTTGTTCTTTAAGAAATTTGATTGATCAAATGATTTTATTTTTACATGGGACTTTTGTATTAGGTAAAGCACAAAACCAGCTTTCCAACAAATCCAAGATTGCTTAAATCTGATTTGTATAGAAGGAGTTATGTTCCGGTCAAACCTTATTTGGTGTGCACGAATGTTGTCAAAATTGCTCTAAATGAAAATATTTTTTAGATATCAAAACAAATGAATATTTTACCGTACTTTTGGTTTTTAGCAATGTTTTACCATATTAAGATTTATGGAATTTTTATATTTGAGAAAAACCCCAGCATTAGAAAGTTGAAAATTTCACCTACCGCCGAAAATCCAGTTTTTGTTCTTAAACTGGGGGGTTGACTTTTTATCCTTTTGGAATTTGATTTTTTAACTATTTTTATTGGATTCAAATAGGGGGTTATTTGCTTATTTATGAATAATATCTTGAGTAAATGAAATACCAAATAAATGATATTTGGCATAAATAAGTGCTAAAACCTGGTTCGATACCAATTAAATTAAAGCAAGGCGCCCTAAAATAAGGCGGCAGCCGCCTAGGCGACGCCTTGACAACTATGGTTGAACCCCATCTACATTACTTACTTTGCCAAGTAATAAGATTTCCCTTGAAAAAGTTAAAAAATCCATTAGTAGACCTCCTATCACCCTGAGCACCACCCCAGTTAGCATCAGAATACCCAATAATATCAATATTTTTCTTTGGTCTATATATAAGACCCTTTCCCAAAGAATTTTTGAGATAATGTAAAATCAGATACGCTACCTCCTATGAGCCCTTTTGGGCGTCTCCATAAATTGGCTGATAACTCCCACATCAAAAGAAATATTTGGTCTGGTCACAGTAAGGTAAATAAGTTTCTCCACAAGCCGCCTATCTTGATGTTTATTTGCAAAGTCCTCTCCAAGTACTTCTTCAATTCCTCAAAGGCATGTTGGCATTCATCCGTCTATATGAAATCCTTCGGGGTCCGGATATTTTTCAAAATCTTGAAGAACGGGAGGCATTTGTCGCCCGACTTTGACATGAATTGTGCCAGCACCGCTACTCTTCCATTCAACCTTTGTACTTCTCGGATTGTCCTTGGAGGGCTCATCTCTTGGATGGCCTTGATCTTCGCCGGGTTGGCCTCAATGCCTCAGATGGAGACTATGAAGCCAAGGAATTTTCCCGAAGTCATGCCAAAGGCACATTTGGCGGGGTTCAGCTTCATTCTATTCTTCCTCAGTACCCCGAAAGCTTCTTCAAGGTCGGCCAAGTGATTTTCGGCCTTCAAGCTCTTGACTAACATGTCATCTACTTATGCTTCTATATTTCGGCCGATCTGCTCTCGGAACATGTAGTTTACCATCCTTTGGTATGTCGCTCCGGCATTCTTCAACCCGAATGGCATGACTTTGTAACAAAAGTTCTCTTGATCGGTTCGGAAGGTCGTGTAGGTCTCATCCTCTTTATGCATTAGGATTTGATTATATCCGGAGTACGCGTCCATGAAGCTCAGTATTTCATACCCGGCGGTGGCGTCTATCAACAGATAAATCCGGGGTAGCGGGTACTCATCTTTAGGGTACCCCTATTGAGGTCGGTATAATTGACGCACATTCTCCACTTCCCGTTCGGCTTGGGAACCATAACGACATTCACCAGCCAAGTTGGGAATTGCTCTTCTCGGATGAACCCTGACCGTTGGAGCTTCTTCACCTCTTCCTTGATCTCCGCTTGTCGATCGAGGGCATAATTCCTTCTCTTCTGTTGGATTGGCTTTCGGCTCAGATCAATGTGGAGTCGGTGTTCGGCTATATGCCTCGGTATACCTGGCATGTCCGCGGCCGACCAGGCGAAGACGTCGACGTTCCTCTTCAAAAAATTTTCGAGCCGATTCCTCTGTTCCTCGGTTAATAGTGATCCGAGTTGTACCGTCTTGGTAGGATCCTCCTCGCTAAGGGAGAATGGGATGAGGTCTTTGACGGGCTTCCCGCGCCTCTCGGTGAGCCCATCTCTTTGATCTTTAGGGAGACTCTCGAGACATATGGCCATTCCTCGGATATTTTCCTTGTTTTGCTTGATGAATGTCGTGTAACACTCTCGAGCTTTCTTTGGTCGCCTCGGATTTCTCCGACCCCGTTCTCCGTGGGGAACTTCATCTTTAAGTGTATCGGCGAGATGATGGCTTGGAGGGCGGTGAGTGACGGTCGGCCGAGTATGGCATTAAGGCCACCACCGATCGCACCACCATAAACTTGACTTTGATCGTCGCCTGACATAGTGCCTCCCTAAGCGTGACTAGTAGTTCGATCGACCCCTTGATGGTGGCCGAAGCTCCCAAGAATCCGTGTATGGACGTTCCCTCAGGTTTGAGCACATCATCGCCGAAGCCGAATTGTCAGTATGCATCGAGTGACATTAAGTCTACCGATGCTCCCATGTCTATCAACACTCGGTGGACGGGTCTCTTCGCAATCTCCACTTGCACCACCAAAGCATCATCATGGGGTAAGCTTATACCTGCGGGGTCGGCTTCGGTGAAGGAGATTGTTGTCTCGGACTTCGGCCTCTTACTCGACATCTCAGCAACCGCGACGAACCTAGCGTTGGCCTTGGCCTTCCGGGTGGATTCTTGTCCGGGTCCTCCGAGGATGGTGTATATGAGCGCCCCTTTGTCACCGCTCGGCCCTGATCCATCATCTTTCATTTCGGGTCGGGCTTTGCTTTCATCGTGCTCGGCCCTTCGGCTGTCCGGCCTCGGCTCGGCCTTCTTTCGATCGTGATCCTCCGGTCGCCGACCTCCGCGTTCATCTCGGCTCCCTTTTATATACCCCTTCAGATGTCCTGCTTTGATCAACTCTTCAATTTATCTTTTCAGCTGGTAGCAGTCCTCGGTGTCGTGACCGATATCCTTATGGAACTGACAGTATTTGTTCGAGTTTCGCAATGACCCGGCTTGCATCGATCGCGGTCTGCGAATATACCCGTCATCTTGAATTTGCATCAAAATTTCCTTCCGCGACGTGTTCAACGGAGTGTAGTCGGGACTTCGGGCTTAGTCCGTCTTCTCGGCTCAACGGTCTGCTCATTGCTGTATGTGCCGTAGCTTCATCCAAATTCTTGATGTCCAAGGATTCCTTGTTAAAGCAGGAGACGAACGCTCGGATCGACTCGTCGGGCTTTTGCTTCACGCTCAGGAGATTAACCGTCGTCGTCTTATGTTTCATGCTGCTTTGGAAGTGTGTGATGAAGGCTCGGTAGAGTTGAGCGAAGCTTGTGATGGAGTTCACCGGCAACCATGAGAACCACGCCGCCGCCGCGCCTGTAAGAGACGAAGGGAAGGCTCGACAGAAGACGATTTCGGTTCCCCCGTACATGGTCATCATCACGTTGAAATAGTTAATGTGATCCGTCGGGTCAGTGGTCCCGTCGTACCAGTCGAAGGGAGGCGGCTTGAACCCGGCTGGTAGTGGTGCAGTCATAATTTTCGGAGGGTAGGGGTGTCTCCCGACAAGCGAGTAGGCATCCAGGGGGGAACCGTCTTTCTACTTCGGTTTCGGGTGCTTGGCCATCCTACTCCCCGGGCCGAGGTCGGCTCTCGCGGTCATCCAGTCGAGGTTGGCCGTTCTGTTCGGCTCGGTCAACTTTGCCCCTTCTTGCCCGTCGTTCACTTTGGAAGTTAGACCCACGGGGACTTCTTTGCTGCTCTTCCCGGTACATTGGGCTTTGATGCCGAGGATTGTGACGAGATCTCTCTCCCCCTCTAGCGGCACGACCTTCGTTGGGCTCTTCCCGCCATTCTCGGCGTCCCCTCAGTTGCCCATCTTCACCGAGTCGGCCTGAGAACACCGACCTTCTAGCGACCGACTCTGCCGGTTCTAGCTCTACCCTCGCCCTCAGGCTAGGGCGACGTTCCCGTTCATCTGGAGGATCGCTCCTATTCAGACGCGGTGGAGGAGTATTTTGGCGAGGTGGACGAGACGACGTAGCTCGGCTTGGCTCAGGTCAGCATCGACCAACGTTTCGCTGCGGGTCTCCCTCGACTAGTGCAGGAGCCAATGGTGGCGCGACCGGCGGTTGGCCCAAGAGCCTCCCTTGGGCCATCTGGTTCATGAAGGTACGCAGCATCTCGTTGGTGCGGAGCACTTGTAGCTGAATATCCATGACTTGCCGATTGTTTGTCGGGGCTTCAGGGTCCAAATTTTTTGGCACGGGTGGCGGTTGAGGCAAATTCAACCCGTTCAGAGTCTGCTCGGCTCGGGGCTGGCCTTCTGCTACCGTGTTCAAGACACTTCCTCCATTGCCTCCATCTCCCAGCGGGATCGGGTTGGCCGCAACGCTCGCGGAACGCTGAGTTCCCATTCCTTACAGGGGTCTTCCGTTTGCACCTTGTTGGGAAGTCTCAGGGGGCGGTGAGCGCCTCGCAGAACCGTGCTGACCCGATCTCGTTTGCACGACCATTGTCTTGGCTCTTTTGATTGGTAGAAACGACGATGTTTAGTTGATGTCGTTCCCACAGACGGCGCCAAATCTGTTGCGTGTGAAAACCTCCATCGCCCGGTTCGCCCAAGGATGAGCCTGCAAAAATCGAGTAAGCACAAGAGAGCCGGTGTGGCTCCGGCCAAGGACTCTCCGATGCCTAAGTCAGGTCTTCGGTGGAACAGCGTTTCAACTTAGTGAAAGTGAGATGATCGTTTGAGCTCCATACCTGGGTATTTATAGGATGAGTTGAGGCGGCCGGGATGAGTCCTTGTATGGTAAGAGTCCTTTTTTGGTTGGGCTCTTCCATGTGGAGCAGAGATGAGAGTTATTCTCGGAGTCGGTCTCTTGATAAGGTAAGAGTACTTATTGGAGCACAATTCGATTCCGTCGTTGGATTATGGCCCGATCCGTATCCCGTGACTATTGGGATATGATGACGTGGCTCCGCGATCTTAGCGAGTTGCAGTTACCACCTTTGGAGGGGGCCTCGGCCTCAGATGGCTGACCCCGCGATGCTCGGCTCAGTTGTCGGCGGAGGTGGGAGGTGAGAGGTGCCAGAATGTTCGGCCAGAAAGCCCCGACATAGGGCTCGACTCGGTGAGTTCTCTACGCACGATCGATCCCCGGATCACTCGTCTTGGTGTTCGTCCTCAATGTTCTCGGCAGCGTGATCGGACAAGGTGGGTTCGGCTCAGTGCTCGGCCACCTTACGACTCGACCCTTAGTGCTCGGCCATGCCGGTGATCGAAATGGTCCGGGCGACGTGGTGTCTCCGACTTCTCTAACCGGGACTCGCCGGTTTCTCCTCAGCTCGGTACTTGGGTTCGGCTAAACCCAGTCCATGTGTCATCCACAGATTGGGGGACGTTTCTATGACTTATCAGCTTAAGTGGAATAGAGAGAGAAAGGAGGGGTAATATATGAAACTAGATAAAGTTTTTTTTTTCTTTTTGGTAAAGTTTATAAAACTAGATAAAGTAATGATGACATAGGGTACTATTGGAGTAGTTGTCTTCACGTGAAACAAAGGGGTATTAATGGAAATCACAAAATAAGTTTTGAAGAAACCAACTTACGAAGGTTGTCTCCAAACTTACGACAGAGAAGCCAGAGAAAGCTCGGCAGCGGAAACAAGGGAAGAAGAGGAACCAGTGGCAGCGGCAACTCATCATGGTTCATGATCTCCTAGAACTAGCAGCACCATCTCCAACCTCCAGCCAAAAAACCAGCCAAAAAAACGATGGCAGCACATCATAGAAACCCAATCTCACGATAGATCTGCAACTCCATTGACCAAACCTTTGAATCAAGGAGGAACAACTTCACAAACCAGTAACAGGGTAATCGATTCAGCAAACCCTAGTAGCAACTCGATACCAACAAGTTGCTACTGAATAATCAACATCAGCAGCAAATCGATTCAACCAGCGAAGAGAACCTGTTGACAGTCACGCTACCAGCAGCCAGCAGGAAACCCCTATACCCCCATTGACTTACGAGAAAAGGGGAAACAGAGAGGGGGAAACCAAAGAACCCATTGA
The DNA here is from genome assembly GCF_018873765.1 of Telopea speciosissima. Classification (NCBI taxonomy): domain Eukaryota; kingdom Viridiplantae; phylum Streptophyta; class Magnoliopsida; order Proteales; family Proteaceae; genus Telopea; species Telopea speciosissima. Next base: position 17,713,397 of record NC_057917.1, read on the forward strand.
TGAAGGTTGTCTTCAAACTTCGAACCAGCAGCCAACGGATCTGGTTCAGATATGGTAGATCGAGATGGATCAAGATGCAGCAGGTCTTCAAGTAACTTGGAATTTCAGCAAAGAAGGCCGTAGGCAGAACAGATCTTCAAAAAACAGGAGAAAGCCGTGTCGAGTCAAATAAATCTTCGGCAGTAGAACAGACACCGCTGCCAGAAAACCTTCGAAGCTTAGGGCAGCAGCAGAAAATCGTTACAGTCAAGGGTCCTCTTCAACCTTGCGATTCCAGCATGCAACGACTGTGGAAGATTAAAAAAAAATCGATAAAGATTAATTGAGCAGGAAACCCTAGTTCTTTTTTTCTTTCTATGAACTAGGGTTTCTCCATAAATTGGAGAACCTTGAAATGACTCTCAAAACTGCAAATCTTGGAGAGAATCAGTCACTGGTTGCCTAGCTCTGATACCATCTAGAAAACCTAGGACTTGTAACCAGTAACTTTAGAGAGAAGAAAAGTGAGAAGAGAAGATGGAAGAAAATTGTAATGCTTGAGTGAATGGCTTGAATGATCTAATTGATCAGACAGGCCCTTTATTTATAATAAAGGGAAAATTACAAAGGGGACAGAAATACCCCTACACTAGCCGACTCTATAAGAGACAAGGTTATACCTAATGAAATAATAATTAAACTACCCCAAAAGGACCAGAATACCCCCATGGTGTTCTGGTGTACATATTCCAACACAAAGCCATCTCCACATCCATAACAAATTCCCACCCAGAATGAGAAAGCACTTCAAAATGGGTTTATGAACAGAATGAGCGGATAAGGACAAACACCCAAAAAAAAAAAAAAAAAAACTATGAAGAGAGGATGGAAGATAAGACACAAAAATAAAGTCATCAATGGGATAGGCAACTACAATACTCTATGTACAAGAACGTTTACCTTTGCGTGACGCAATAGGCAGATCATTGGGTGAAGAGAAACCAGGAACTTCATCCACAAGAGCTGACTGAGAAGAGGGCAGCGGAGAAATAGACATAGGAACCGGAGCAAACGACTTGGGGCATCGGTGGTGGACTTGTAGTGGTGCTGGTTGCGGTAGGGAAGAAATATCCGAGAGAGGAACCATAGCAGGTTGATGTAAATTGGCTGTCTAAAACCAGCCGCAGGTGTAGGGATTCTTCCCTACACCAGCATGAGTAGCCATCGGGTAGGTGTAGGGGAATCCCTACACCAGCAGTTAAAATCGTGGGCTGAAGAGTTGTTATTTTTTTTATTAGTTAATCTTTATTTGAATTGTAATTCTAATTGGGATTCCTAGTGCAAGTTTGAATCCTTGTTAGAAGTCCTAGTTAGTATTCTAGTGCAAGTTTGAATCCTAGTTAGAAGTCTCTCTCTCTCTCAGATAGAAATATTTACTGTAATTGAACTTACATTACCTACTATATGACATCTCTCAGAAATTTCTCTTGATATTATGGGGTCTGAGTTGAAAGATAATATGATTTAGTGCCTAATTTGATTGATCCTGTGCTCAATATGACCCTTTGCACTGCAAAACACCTTGTGCTTCATATAACTCCATGTTAATGGAGAGCTCATCAACCTCAAGCAGTCTTACATGGCTTCTTCTAAAAAGACGAAGCATCGGTAATCAGATTTCAACACTCAGCAGATTGAGTAACACATCTTCATTCTATCATTTTTTGTTTGTTCGAAGACGTCTAGCATATATTTTTAGTTGCATATTATAGGACTGTATAGGGAACCCAAGAGGAGGGGGTGAATTGGGAAGTGCGAAATAAAATCCCAACTTAAAAATTTCTTTTGAAACCATCCGCTGTTTGTTATCTCAAATCTCCAAACGTTGGTAGTAAACTACAATGAAATAGACAATGGAGAGAAAGAATAAAATAGAGATGGTTACACAAGATCTATAGTTTTTCGGCATGGTCTCACCACCATCCTACATCCACTCCCAAAACCCTCTCCGGCTTGGAATTAATAGTCACCATTTAAAGGAGGGAGCGGCACCTATACACAATCTCCGTTTAAAGGGGGGGGGGGGGAGTAGCACCTAAACACACTTTTCTTGCAGAGTAAGAGAAACACTCAACACACTCTCCTTGTAGAGTAGGAGAAACACTAAACCAAGGATCAAGGCCTCAATACCCTTCACCAACAGAATCACTAAAAAGTTATTCACAATGGCTCAAAGGCCAAACACAGTTACCTATTTTTAGGTGAATTTACAAAATATAGCTCTGATATGAACCCTTTGCTTAGGCTCTCATGCTCAAGGCTTATTTGATATGCAATATGTAGGTCACAACCTTCTTTGCTCAATAGCTCATATGATCTTCAAGTTTTCGATCAGCCACCACCATGTAGATTGCGAAGAACACCTCTCGGGCATTGTCCAAACAATCTGCCGGTTGACCGACCTTGCATCCGTTTGCATCAGTGCTCTCGGTAACCAGCAGATCATGTACCAGTTGTTCGCTCTTAAGCACACTGGTCGTCCTCTCTACTCCAAGCCGGTCGGCCGCTAGTGTAGTAAATGGCCTTTTCACATTTTTAAGCATATCACTTGGACATATTTTCTTGTAGGTTCTTATACCTTGTCAAGTAAACCAAGATAAGGCCCATTCAGGTTACCATAGTGCTAAGTCAATGATCATGATAGATGTTAATCATTTAGGTCCTGTTTGACTTAGTCAGTCTACACTATGAGCCACCTATCTTAGGTTTTCCAGATTAAGTCCTTAGGTGATTAGCTGAGCTTGAACACTTGGGATCATTACATCCTAGGATTATCTAGTTATTACAAAATGAAATAAAACACCTAGGATGCATTCAAGCAAAATAAATCTTCCATTTCTGGCTCGAGTTGCTTGAATCCTCATGGAGGGCTTGACTTGATCTTCCAATTGAGCTATAGTTGAGTTTCAGATTAGGGAAACAATGGAGAAGGAAGGAAGATGTTAGAGAAGAAGGAGACAAGAGAGGGAAGAAGAGAGAGTTACGGTTCAAAGTTGTGTGTGTTAGAGAGACTTCTCCAACCCACCTATATTGCTCAAATAGAATTACTAAAAGTATTACAATCACCTCCCTAGGGAGGTAAAAGGTAAAAAGACATAAAAAGTTAAAAATACATAATAAGGGAACTAGTTAGAAGTCTAGTTCCTGAACTACCCCTGATACATATTTACTATCAACTCTAACACTCCCCCTCAAGTTGGAGAATATATATTATGCATTCCTGACTTGCTTAGAAGGATATTAAGCGAGGAGAGCAAGAGCTTTGGTGAGGATATCTGCCAACTGATCACCAGTCTTCACAAAGGGAGTACAAATGCAGCCAGAGTCTATCTTCTCCTTGATGAAGTGTCTATCAACCTCTATGTGCTTGGTTCGGTCATGTTGAACAGGATTGTGGGCAATACTGATGGCTGCCTTGTTATCACAGTAGAGTCTCATAGGACCTTCAGTGTCAAATCCCAGTTCCTGAACAAGTCTTCTCAACCATATAAGTTCACAAACTCCATGGGCCATAGCTCTAAATTCTGCCTCTGCGCTGGATCTAGCTACAACATGCTGTTTTTTGCTTCTCCATGTAACCAAATTACCCCCAACAAAGGTGCAATAACCGGAAGTGGATCTCCTGTCTGTAATGGAGCCAGCCCAATCAGCATCTGTGAAACCTTCCACTTTCAAGTGGTTATGTCTGGCATACAACAATCCTTTCCCTGGAGAAGACTTCAAATATCTAAGAATACGGTAAACGGCATCCAAGTGGCCACTCTTGGGAGCATGCATGAATTGGCTCACTACTCCCACTGCATAGGAGATATCTGGACGTGTCATGGCAAGATAGATAAGCTTCCCCACTAGCCTTTGGTACTTTCCCGCATCCACTAGAGAAGAACCACAATCTTCTCCTAGTTTATGATTTTGCTCAATAGGAGAATTGGCTGGTTTGCAGCCCAACATTTCGATCTCTGTCAACAAGTCAAGAACAAACTTCCGTTGACATATATTAATTCCTTTCTTGGTCCTTGATACTTGATGCCTAAGAAATACTTGAGGACCCAAGTCTTTAATTTCAAACTGTCGTGCCAAGTAACTCTTGAGTTATCTATCTCAACTATATCATCTCCTGTGACCACAATATCATCAACATAAACAATAAGGGCTGTAATGGTACCATGGCCCCTCTTAGTAAAGAGAGTATGATCACAGCTCCGGGAATATCCATTCTTTAGAACGGCTTGCAAAGCGCTCAAACCATGCCTTTGGTATTGTTTGAGACCATATAATGCCTTCTTGAGGAGACACACCTTCCCTTCGGTGATGGCAGTTTGAAGCTGGAGGAGTTTGCATGTACACTTCCTCTTCCAAATCCCCATGGAGAAAGGCATTCTTCACATCCAACTGGTATAATGGCCATTCTTTATTGGCAGCCAATGACAAAAGAACTCTAATTGAGTTGTGTTTGGCAACCGGAGCAAATGTCTCCTGATAGTCAATTCCATAGACTTGTTGTATCCCTTAGCCACCAACCTTGCTTTGTATCTCTCAACGCTCCCATTAGATTTGTACTTGATTGTGTAGACCCATCTGCATCCAACAGGACACGTCCCTTAGGAAGATCCACCGAGTTGCCAAGTACCATTCTTCTCAAGTGCCATCATTTCCTCGAGACATAGCTTGTCTCCATTTTGGGTCGACATAGCATCAATAACATTTTGGGAGTAGAAGCGGAGAGAGGCGAATAAAGCAAGACACTGTAGGAGAAAGAGCATCATAGGAAACAAAGCTGGGCTATAGGATTAGTACAAGCTCTTTTCCCTTTGCGAACAGCAATAGGGAGGTCTAAATCACATAAAGAAGGAGAAGGAGATCACTGAGTTAGAAGAGTGGATCTCGGGTTGTGGATCTGGATCAAAGAGGACTCTTGGTAGGTCTTCTTTCTTTCATTATGCAAGCCTTCACCTTTTACGTATGTAATGTGGTAATCTTTCTCCTTACTAGGACCCTTGGCGGTCCTCGACCACCGAATCGGTATGCACATCATCCAGATTCACGAGACTTCCATATCGAACATAAAGGGAGAGATAGGTAGTGGGTAATGGAGAGAATCAGCCTGTTCATTCCCACAATTCTCCCCACGAAGAGGATCTTTGAGATGGGGCAAAAAAGGAATAGATTGAGGAAGGTGACATCTTTAGAGGTAAAGCACGGCGAGAAGAAGCATGGTAGCACCAGTAACCTTTAGAAGTAGAAGAGTAGCAGAAAAAGACACTTGAGGGCTTTGGGATCAAGTTTTGTGCGATGTGATTTGTTAACATGCACATAACAAACACTGACCAAAGATTTTAGGAGAGAGAAAGCGAGAAACTGTGGAGATAAGATGTCTAAGGGAGATTTGAAACCAGAAGTTTGGTTGGCATGCGATTGATGAGGAAAGAAGCGAGTGAGAAGAAGCGTGCAGACCAAAAGTCTTGGGAACATGCATACCAAACAAGAGACTACGGGTGACCTCGATAAATGGCGATTTTCCTCTCAGCAACCCCATTTTGTTGGGGTGTGTCAACACACGCTAAGCGATGGAGAATGCCATTCTTAGTAAAGAAAGCTTGGAGACCACTAAACATATATTCTCCCCCTTTATCAGACCGGACAACTTTGATACGAGTATGCGAGTAAGATCATTTGATAAAGATCGAAATGCCTCACAAACATCACTCTTATTTTTCGGAAGAGCAGTCCAGTGGCACGAGAAAAATCATCAACAAAAGAGCGATATTGAAAGCGAATAAAGAAGTAGTGGGAGAAGGTCCCCGAACATCGGTATGTATAATATGGAAAGGAGCGTGAGTTCTATTACCATGATATAGATAAGAGGAGCGACAATGTTTGGCCAACATACATGGTTCACATTCAAAAACATGGGAAGATGCAACAGAAGAAAATAAGTGAGGTAAATGTTTCCTCATTACAACAAAAGATGGATGGCCTAGACGCCGATGCCATAACATAACGAGACTCGCTGAACTCGTCATCACGTCCACACATGGGGTGAAATGTGGTACACTAGGATAAAAAGGTAAAGGCCTTTCTCCTCACGTCCGCTACCAATAATCCTCTTCGTGCCAAATCACTGAAAGAGACAGTGAGAAGGAAAAAAGGTGACACAACAGTTGAGGGATTTAGTCAAGTGACTTACAGATAAAAGGTTAACAGCAAGGTTAGGAACATGAAGAAGCGAGGTAAGGGAAATAAAGGAGGTACAGGATACTACCTTTACGGATATCGAGAAAGGGATCCATCGGCTATCCCGACTTTATCCTTACCGGAAGCAAATGGTATAGGTATCATAAGTAGAGGACATACGGTCATGTGGTCGATGGCACGAGTCGATGACCCCAGCGGGCTGCGATAGAGGTCGTAGCGGAGACTGCAAGGGCGAGGACGAAGATGAGCTGGCCACGGTAGATGCGGAGATGTGCTCAGCGGGCTATAATCCGGCGATGTGTCGCAAGATAGGATCATCTGTGGAGCATCGCGCGATCGTCACGGAGTGAGCTCGAGCTCCCCTCTACGACCACCACGACTACGTGTGCTAGGGGGCGACCATGAAGGACCAACACCTATCCTTGGTGTGCCCGGTTCTCCCACAGTGATCACATTTAAACTGTCTCTCCCAACTCCACTGGCACCAATTGTCTCTACTACACCGGCTGCCTCACGAGTGGGCCCTTGGCCTCTACTACCCCAAGGGTGTCTCGAAAAAAACTGGAATTGAGAGTGACTTGTCGTGAGATGATGCTGATGTGGAGTCCATAGTGACACGGCGAGTCTCCTCGCTCTGTAGGTAACTACGAGACCTCACTAAGAGATGGAAGAGGAGATCGGCCTAAGAGTTGGAGCCGGATGGGTTCATAGTGCAGGTTCGAGACCACCAAGTAAAGTGAACACCCGCTCCCTTTCAAAGGTCGATACACCTTCGCTTCATCCGCCGGGTTAATCAAATGGAGGTCCCGGTAGTGGTCATATTCTTCAAAAGACTAAGGAAGGCATGATAGTACTCGAGAGATAGTTCTGTCCCCTTGCCGCATGGAATGAATCTTTTGGTGGTGATACACTTTGCGAGTCACCCGCTCTGTCATAGGCACGAGAGACACTATCCCGAGATGGCCTTGGCGAGTCTCCTTTCTTATAAATCTTCTCCCAATCTCGAGGCTTCATGGAGAAGATCAACCATGTCATGATTGTAGAGTTCTCGATCTCCCATTTCTCATAAGTAGGTGCATTCGGCTCTGGAGGCTTGATAGCACCTGTGATGTACCCAAGCTTCCCTTTGCTCCTAAGGGAAAGTTTCACGGAATGTGACCAGTCCAAGTAATTTGTCTCATCAAGTTTCACAAAGGAAAGCTGAAGCTGTGTGCTTTCATAGGCAAATTGAGGAGAAGGGACAGGTATACCAGGTCCCGAAATCTCGAGAATCAGCCATTGTTCAAGTGGGAGTACACACTCTACCCAAATAATAAAAAAAACTTCCAAACAGGTCGATAACACAGAACCAGCAAGTAAAGGCAGCCTGTAGAGGCACAAGTAAAGGAAAAAAGCAGGAAAAAGGGGCTTCACCCTAGCATTCACCAAGAAATAACATATCTGAAACAATCTTAAGGCCCTCACACAGGCTGATGTTAAACATTTCTCAGCAAAGGCAGCAATACATAGCAGTCCGAGAAATAAGAGGAGGAGAGAAATTGCAGTGAGAAATTGCAGTCCCGATATTACCTAGGCAGAAACAGAGATTCCACGAAAGAGAGTATCTGCTCAAGCAGTAGTGGAAGATTGAAACCAAGGCCAGATGGGATGAAAAGAACACCCTTGGGCGATTCTATGGAGCCATTCCAAGGCTGAAACCAAGGCCGAGAGAGAGAGAACCAGGGGCTCGAACTTGAAGCTGGCGGTAATAGTTGCAGGTGATGGAATGGCTTCAAAACTTCATAATAGCTTCTACCAAGCTCAAAGAACACCTCCAAACAGATGAGTAGGTTATTTCCAACCTATTTCATACTTCTATACCACAGATTTTTTACATTGGTAGCTTCTCTTTGAAACCCTTTGAATCCTAGGATTCCAAAGAGAAGAAAAGAATAGAGAAGAGCAACCAAATATGACTCTCAAACCAACCTGCTTTGATACCAAGTTGAGTTTCAGATTAGGGAAACAATGGAGAAGGAAGGAAGATGTTAGAGAAGAAGGAGACAAGAGAGGGAAGAAGAGAGAGTTACGGTTCAAAGTTGTGTGTGTTAGAGAGACTTCTCCAACCCACCTATATTGCTCAAATAGAATTACTAAAAGTATTACAATCACCTCCCTAGGGAGGTAAAAGGTAAAAAGACATAAAAAGTTAAAAATACATAATAAGGGAACTAGTTAGAAGTCTAGTTCCTGAACTACCCCTGATACATATTTACTATCAACTCTAACAGCTATACCAATCCATAGCACAACCTCTTGAGCAGCATGGGATCTTCCAATTTAATGCTTAGGCTCAAGGACACGCTCCTTAATGCTTGGAACCTATATACTCATTAAAGCACTAGGAAGAGCATTATAGTTTTTTCATATACAATAGACTGTGAAATAAAATAAGAAGAAAGAAGAAGAGAGGAAGAAATAGAAGAGTATTGCTGCAACAGTTTGGGAGTCACAGCCTTGAGATTGACTGCCCCCAAAACCTTCAATATATATTAACTTAATTCAAAAGACAATAGGGTAAACCCAAAAAGACCAAAACACCCTTGAGGGAGAAGTCGTGAATTAGCTCTAGTGCTAATTCACGACTCCCTCCCCCTACTACGACAACTTCTAACACTCCTCCTCAAGCTGGAGCATATATGTTAATCATGCCCAGCTTGTTACAAATATAATCTACTCTCACACTCCCCAAAGACTTTGTAAATAAATTAGCAAGTTGCTCCCCAGTTCGAACGTGACGAGGAGAGATAATCCCTTGTTGCAGCTTTTCACGAATAAAATGACAGTCAACCTCAATGTGTTTTGTCCTCTCATGAAACACAGGATTGGTAGAGATATGAATGGCAGCCTGATTGTCACACCATAGTAACATAGGAGAATCATCAACAAACCCAAGTTCTACCATCAACTGTTTAACCCACATCAGTTCACAAGTGCCATGTACCATAGCACGATACTCCGACTCTGTACTGGACCGAGCTACAACGGTCTGTTTCTTGCTTTTCCATGAGACAAGATTTCCTCCAACAAACACACAGTAACCTAAAGTGGATCTTCGATCAACTGGAGACCCTACCCAGTCAGCATCAGTAAAGCCTTCAACCCTCCCATGACCATGATCAGAATACAGAAGACCACGGCCTGGAGCTTTCTCGATCTAGCGCAGACTCTTATAACTGCATTCCAATGAGACGTCCGAGGAGAGGACATAAACTGACTCAGTACACTGACAGGAAAAGAGATGTCAGGCCTAGTCACAGTCAAATAGTTAAGTTTCCCTACCAGCCTCTGATACTTCTCTGGATCATCAAGGATGTCACCACCATCAGCCACTAGTTTCAAATTAGGATCCATAGGAGTATCCAAAGGTTTAGACCCCAGTAACCCTGTCTCTGAAAGCAAGTCAAGTACATACTTTCGTTGAGAGATCGAAATTCCTTTCCGTGATTGGGATACCTCAATACCCAAGAAATATTTCAGACGTCTCATATCCTTAGTCTGAAATTGCTGTCCCAAATGTGTCTTCAAGCTCTCAATACCTGAAGAATCATCTCCTATGATAACAATGTCATCTACATACACTACCAAAAATATCCTCCCTGCATCAAAACACCGGAAGAACACCGAATGATCACTCTCAGATCAAGTCAGTCCAAACTGCAACACAACTTCAGTAAACCGGCTAAACCATGCCCGTGGTGACTGTTTCAGCCCATACAACGATTTCTTCAGCCGACACACCTTACCCGACTCCCCCTGAGCAACAAAACCAGGAGGTTACTCCATATATACCTCCTCATGGAGATCACCATACAAGAAAGCATTCTTGACATCCAACTGATACAAAGGCCAATGATGTGTAGCAGCCAAAGAGAGAAATATACGAACCGAAGTGAGTTTCGCAATAGGAGAAAAAGTATCCAGATAGTCTGTACCATAGACCTGGGCATAGCCCTTAGCAACAAGACGGGCCTTCAACCTAGCCACAGACCCATCAGGATTGACTTTCACCACAAAGATCCACCGGCAGCCAATTGCGGTCTTACCAGAGGGTAAAGAAACAAGGTCCCATGTCTGATTTTCCTGTAGCGCAGACAATTCCTCAGTCATAGCAGCCCTCCACCCAGGGTCAGACAAGGCTTCGACAACAGACTTAGGAATAGGATGACTCTTAATAGTGGAGAGACAAACAACAAAATTAGAGGACAAACCAGAATAGGACACAAAGTTAGAGATAGGATGTTGGGTACAACTCCGAACACCCTTACGGACAGCAATAGGAACATCCAAATCAGAAATAACAGGAGCAGGAGGTGAAGGGGAAGTACCTATTGGAGGATCCGGATCTGGAGGTGAAGAAGACGTGGTAGAGGGAGCGAACCATTTGCTATATTTGTCAAGGGCTGAAATTCGAGTTGTCGGCTCGTCAGAAGAGCGACAATGAAACACAACAGGTGGCTTAGCTAGAGGTGGCGCTGCTGGCAAAGGATCCTGCAAAAGAGAAGATTGCTCGACAACATAGAGGGGCAGATCATTGTCCAAATCTGAAGAAGGCAGCAAAGACTCAACAAAGGGAGTGGACTCAAAGAATTTGACATCAGCAGTAACAAAGTATTTCTTCAAATCAAAAGAGTAGCAACGATAACCCTTTTGAGTTTTAGAATACCCCACAAAAAGACATTTAAGAGCCTTGGGATCCAATTTAGAGTGACCAGGACGATGATCCCGAATAAAACAAACACTCCCAAAAACCTGTGGAGGCAAAGCAAACAAAGGCTGCAAAGGAAACAATAAAGAATATGGAATACTCCCACACAAAACCGAAGAAGGTAGACGATTAATAAGATAACAGGCTGTCAAAACAGCATCAGCCTAAAAAATTTTAGCCACTTTCATCTCAAACAAAATAGAGCGAGTAACCTCCATTAAATGCCTGTTTTTCCTTTCGGCCACACCATTTTGTTGTGGTGTGTCTGCACAAGAGGACTGATGAATAATGCCATGCTGAAACATAAATGAAGAAAAAAGAGTAGAAAAGTATTCTTTAGCATTATCACTACGAAGAACTTTTAACGAAGTTTGAAACTGATTCTGAATTTCAAGAACAAAAGCACAAAAAATGGAGAATAACTCAGAATGATTTTTCATTAAATAAATCCAGGTAACTCTGGAATAATCATCAACAAATGTAACAAAGTAACGAAAGCCTAATTGAGAAACAACCGGACAAGGGCCCCAAATATCAGAATGAACAAGTGCAAAAGGGTGGGCAGCCCGTTTATTGATTCTAGGGGGATAACTCACACGGTGAAGTTTCCCAAACTGACATGACTCACAATTAAGACTAGACAAAGACTTAAAATGACTATCCAAAATTTTCAAACTCTCCAATGAAGGATGACCCAAACGACAATGAATCTGATGAGGAAGCGCAACACTCGAACATGCCATAGCTGATGTGTCTTCAAGCAGATACATCCCCCCAGATTCCCGGCCTCTACCAATCGTCTTCTTCGACTTGAGATCCTGAAATACACAATAGCCAGAGAAAAAAGTGACAGAACAATTATGAGCTTTGGTAAACTTGTGAACAGATAACAAATTAAAGGGAAACTTAGGTAAATAAGAAACAGATGATAAGGACAAAGATGAGGTAGCTTGCACAGTGCCAGTACCCCGAACCTGAGCTAAAGACCCATAAGCTAACACTACATTGGAAGAAGACTCACAAAATGAGGAAAAAATACCTGGAACCCCAGTCATGTGATCGAAGCACCTCGAATCAATGATCCAGGGACGAGAAGTGGAGGAGAGGCATGCAGTAGCATTACTGCTCGAACCAGTGGCGGCAGGAGAACCGAGATGACGGAATTTAAACGAGTAAAGCGCTCATAATCTTCATCGACATCGTCACGTCTTACCCTCGGACTTGGAAGAAGAGGAAACACCCGACTCACTGCTGGCTGAGTTAGCAAATTGAGGTGGCTTACCATGTAGTTTCCAACAAAGCGCCGAATGTGGCCAGGCTTGCCACAATGATGACAGTCCGCACCTGTCGTAAGTCTCTGAAGCACCGATCGTGGGGGCTTTACTAGTACCAGTCCCACGACCCCTACCACCACCACCACTATTACCCAACCCTCTTGTAGGACCACGGTTTGGTGGAAAAGAAGCAAGAGCAGAATTTTCAGCAGTGGTGGTCTCTTGGCTGCTCTCACGGGAAGCACGTAAAACTCGAGAAAAAGTGTCAGAAAGAGTGGTGACCTGATCCCCACCAAGTATGTGAGACCTCACCGACTCAAACTCCTTACGAAGTCCACCCAAAAATACCATAACAGCAAGTTGTTCTCGCTGATTTTGCATTGCCTGTACATCCGATGAGATAGGAAGGACTGAATTGAGCTCCTCATACAAACGTTTGAAGTCAACAAAATATTGGGTAACATTGAGATTCTTTTGCTCCACTTTATAGAACGCCTGTGACAAATCATATATACGAGACAGGTTATCTTGTCCAGAGCATAGGACATTCAAATATTCCCATAGGTCCTTAACTGTATCAATATGAGTCACCAAATCTGCAATCTGATTTTCCATTGAATTTAACATCTGGCTCAAAATCCTAGCATCAACAGTGTCCCATGTGGTATCTCCATCAGGTTTTGGTTTAGTTAAATGATCCTGTTGATCACGGCCAATCAAAGCTAATCGAACAACCTTCTTCCATTGCTGGAAATTTGATATGCCTTCTAATTTGCGATCAGTAATACGATGAGAAGCTGAGATTTCAGCCACGGTAGTCTTGGTTTCAACCATTCTCACAAACCACAGGGACAGCCAACAAATAGGTCACCAATTAAAATAAAAAAATAAAAATCGTGACTCTCCTCCAAAAAACATAAACCAACTCAACATAAAAAATCACTGCTCAACATTCTTCATAAAAAACACAAACAAATCAGACCTAGTTCTTCATATAAACTCGAACTAGTCCCTAGACACGCATCAAAAACAGCATAGGGTGCTGTACCCCTTCCAACGAGAGCCTGAAAAGACCTACAAACCAATCAACTTGTCGAAGCAGATTACAGCCACTGTAGAGCCTCGATCGAACAGAGAATGACTGATATTTGTTAGTGTAGATCAGTCCCTATCGATCCAGCTCTGATACCATGAAATAAAATAAGAAGAAAGAAGAAGAGAGGAAGAAATAGAAGAGAATTGCTGCAACAGTTTGGGAGTCACAGCCGTGAGATTGACTGCCCCCAAAACCTTCAATATATATTAACTTAATTCAAAAGACAATAGGGTAAACCCAAAAAGACCAAAACACCCCTGAGGGAGAAGTCGTGAATTAGCTCTAGCGCTAATTCACGACTCCCTCCCCCTACTACGACAACTTCTAACAGACTGTAATCACCAAAACATGAAAACCATTAATATCCAAAGATTGTACTCATGGCATCCTTTGCCTCAACACATCTTTTCCTGTACAGAGTACATGCCTCTTTCTGTATGCACGAAATAAACCAGAGGATGATTCAGTTAGTAAACTCTCTTTCTGGATGAGCCCATGATCCAATTTTCTTTAGCCCAATGAGATAGACTCCCGAGCATGTGTAATATTCCTACTCCCAATGTGTATATAGGAAAATAGTTCTGCAACATTATCAAATGCTTTATTCTGCAACGTCAGTTAAACATCAAAATTGCATTTTGTCACAAAGGATGCTAAGAACTTTAATGTGAACCATCATAACATGACCAACCTTTGTCCTTCAGTGCAGTGAAGGGTGCATGAAGGCTTATTGTTCTCATTTCACTTATGAGCTGTTTTAGATGGTCTTTGAAACCTTAATGAATTGCCGTTCATATTTGTGGAAATGTTTTCCAACAGAAATAAATAAATATCTGTGAACTCTAAAAATAGTATTCTTATTTATTATTTCTGGTTATTCATTGAGTAATTTTCTCATTTATTTTTCTGTTATTTGCTTAAATCTTTATTAAGAAGTTATAAGGTGTTATACTAAATTCTTCCTCCCTCTCCTTTGGTCATAGATCAGATTCCTATAACATTCCTAAACTTATTCCACTTATGTTAGTTATTTTTCTGTTGTCTATTGTGGTTTTGAAGGTTTGGAAGTTTCAAATGGAAGGAGTTAATATTACACTGTTCCAGACTTCCATTCCCACAGAAATCCATAGCATGTTTATGTTTCATCTGTCAATGAAATGAATTATAAAATTTGATTTGTTTCATCTATATCAATCCAGGTTCAGTCCAGTTTAATATTTGGGATTCCTATATTCCTTCAAAAAAGAGATCAAGGACTAGATATCACAGTCCGTCACCTGTTGAGAAGCTCAGACGGAACCTTGTTGATATTCTACAGGAGCAAGAGCCATCCTCCCTTACTGCATTTTCGGAAGAGGTGCTCATTTTTGAGAAGGAAGATCCAAGGTTTTCTACTGAGATAGGTCTGGGGGGTGTTCTACTTAAGCCCTCAATATCTTTCACCAGGGAGGAATCTGAAGCAAGCTCACTTGTTATAGAAAACGATGCTTCTTGCTTGAATAACGGATGTGTTGAATCATTGTCTCTACAGTCCCAAAGTAGTGAATTTAGTAAGAGTCAAGAAAGTAACAGATTAATTCAGGAGACTGGGGATGCAGAAGAGCTGAAAGTAAATGTTGCGAAGCAAAGTACTCTCAGAAACAAATATTCGTGAGTTTCCATCCTTTGTTTGTTGGCACAGATTATGAAGTAGGTCGCTTTCTTTAGGAATTACTTATTGTCATGTATCATAATGCCTACTCCCTGAACTTTATCCTCAGGGGGAACACTCTTCTCAGAAATCCTGATATCCTACAAAAAACACATTCTCCTCATATGCAAATAAGTTGGAAGGTAGTGTTCTGCTGTTGTTGTATTATTTCATGATTTTTGATTTGTTGCACTTTCAACTGGATTGCTTCAGCAGAGTTATAAATCCTTGCGTGGAAGTCTTTAGGGCTTGCTCCAGTTGCATAAATTTATGATGTTCTCTTTTGTTGGTGATGACAAATTGTCTTGATGTTATTGCATGCAAGTTCTGTTATTATATTCTGATGATTGTGCCAGTGTTAGAGATGGACTGGGATGCGTGGGCAACACAAGTTCTGAGAATAATTAAAATATGTACTGCATCCAGAATGTTGAAAATAAATTATTTTCAGGCCAGACTTGGTTGTGTTTGGTGCTTCTTTGAGATTTATTATTTATGAATTGACTTTCATTCCGTTATGATGACATAATTTCTCATTGTTTTAAATAAAATTTTACTCTATTTTGTAATTAGCTATGTTTAAGCAATATCTGAGATGCACTTGAAAGTGCATTAATCCATGAGCTAGACTTAAAAGGATATGATCACAAGTACATATATTTGTTTTGTGCATTGTATCGTGAACTTCCATGGAAAGAAGGTAAAATGAATAACTTTTGAAAAAGATTAAAAGGTGAGGAACAGAGCTGGTTTTGAAACTTTCAGTAGGAGTTAGGTTCTTCAAGTTTAGGAACTTTTAATATCATTAACTGCAAGCATCTCCTAAAGCTTGGCAAATAACTGAAATGCCATTTCTTTTGGGATCTATTATTGTAATTCTAGATGTTTTAGTAACACTTGTGGTGCTTGTTGGGACAGTGGGAGGGACAGGGACTTTTGGTTCCTGAACTTGACTAGGGTGCTTGATAATTTTCAGGAAACTAGGGATAGTACCAAGTAAGTGATAGGATGGGGGAAAGTGGTTGAGATTGCCCATTCATATGCAACAAAAGATCACATAATATTCCTGCAAGGAGGGATCAGTGAAAGTTTGAGCGTTCTAGCTGTTTAGAATTTTGTGGAAGAGCCCTATTTTCCGATCGCCTGGAAGGGACAAAAGAAACACCTTGTTCTTTCTTCAGCAATTTCTGATCTCTAGTGGACCTCTCAGTAGGACGTTCTAGCTGTTTAGGATTTTGTGGAAGAGCCCTATTGTCCGATCACGTGGAAGGGACAAAAGAAACATCTTATTCTTTCTTCAACAATTTCTGATCTCTAGTGGACCTCTTAGTAGGATTCGAACCCAGATGAAGTTTTGACCATCTGTTAGAGAAAAAATAACGAATTGATCTTGTAGGATTCCAAAGAAATTCTTCGATTTCTTCCGGAATCAGATTATTATTCATCTACTTCTCATGTTCCATGAATAGCCGGGACATTGAGGAATATCCACAAAATCCTATTCTCTTAGTTGGGTTATGTTGACTTGAGTTGCTGGTTGTATACTTGTACATATACTTTGTCTGAGGAACCAATTGGAAGTCTTACTGAACGGAAGGAAGGAAAGCAAGCAAAGAAAACTATAGGGTGGCCATATAAGGAGATGCCCTTACAAAAATTTTAGTTTAGATAAAATTATTACATTGGAACCTTGGAGTGGGATAGAAAGCCTTCCTTCTGATTTCAATAGAGTGGCTGATAATACCATCGAGCTTGGATATAGGATTGTATATAGATGCTTTGAAAAGGCTGATAAGACATGAAAATTATGTGAATGCATGTAAAAAAGATCCTAGGAGAAAAGAGATAAAAATGATAAACCAACATTTTGGCTGAAACAAAAGTGGCAGCATGTATATGACATTGACTATGAGATGATCTCTGACATGATCAAATATCAAAAAAGGCCGTGTCATTGTTTTTTAGCTTTTTCCTATCATGTGCCCCATGTGCCAGTCCCTTATGTGTCCAATACGTCAAATTTCATAAAATTTGATTTCCCTGTTCTACAGAATGCCATTGTTTCAGTGTAATTAGTCTATCCCAATAATCACTTTTGTCATGGTGTACTTCATTAGAGTCCTCCCCCCCCCCCCCCCGCGGCTTTGTCTGACTTTTTTCCTGGACATTTTCCAGTCTCAAAATGTTGAAAGCTTTATGCCTAAGAACGAAATGCCTGAAATCACTTCTTGCTCATCTTGTCTCATTGGAGGTGGAATCTCACTACCTGCTAAGAGAAATGCAGATTTTCCGTATCTCCCAATATCTGGAGGTAATCTAAAATCTTGACAGCATTTAACTTGTTCATGCTTAGTTGCTGTTATGAAGCAGTTACTGTCTGCTTGCATATTCATATTAATGTTGCTAACCATATTTCAATAGAAAAAGATGTGCACGGGTTTACCTTTTAAGAAGGGATTTTAAAGGTCTCCCTTAAAAGATGTTTACAAAAAATAGAAGTGCCATAGTGTACCAAAAAATATTTTACAGTTTATCGATATGTGGAACTTTCAGTTTCTTTTCCACTTGTTTTGTGGATAGTTTAAGACAGGTTGAAGAATGATTTTAGCATGATTTAACTTGGTTCAAATGTCTCAACGCTTTTATTTTCTTTGGGGTGGGGTGTTAAAAAAGGTTTAGCACTCTTAAGGTAGCATGTCAGCATAAGATTTGAGAATTATGTTCTTTTCCTCTATAGAACTTGTTCTTTGAGCCAAGAATGCTACTACTAATCCATATTATTTGGATATTCCAGAATAGAAACCGTACCCATGTCCACATATGGACACAGATTTCAACACTGAATATTGCAGAGACACCTACTACTACTGCATTTATCCAAAAAAAGAAAGAAAAGAAAATCACTGCTGCTGCAACTAACAGAAAGATTTGTATATGAAACTACTACCCACCCATACTCACATATGTTGTGCTGCTGCATAATTTACTCTCTTTTTTATATTACCTTATAAGGTGTTTTCCATGATTCATGCTAGGTGGCTACTCTCTTCTTCTGTACTAGTGTTTGCCCTTGCCCCATTATCTCTGATAAAGCCATGGCTGCAGTAGTGTTATGATCCTTATATATTTCTTCATCATAATTATTATGATGCTGGTTTGAATACCTCGAATTAACATATGTGTGCTGCACCTTTTTTTCATTTTTGGTTGTGTGTGTGTATGGGGCGGGGGGGGGGGGGGGAGTTAGGGACCAAATGAGTTCAGTATTCTGCATAAATTGCAGGCTATATTTTCTTCAGTCTTATTCAATTCAACGTCTTGTTCTGTTAACGGGCCAAAGTCTTGGTAATATTCATGTTGAATCTTCAGATCCAAGTTTTGACTCCTTTGAAGGTTTTGAAAAACCAAAAGAACAGATAGTAGTACAGAATCCTCCTTCAAGCACAAGCATGTCTGCTTTCTCCATTGGAAGAATTTGCAGTATACCTCCCTTGACTGAATTTCAAGTTAAAACTTCTGATAAGGACATACAGATGAGAGCACATCCTGGAAACAACTTCCCTGTTGTTAGACTTCCTATCCCTTCAGCCCTTCAAAAAGAAGCCAATGTCAGAGAACAAAATCAGTTGCTGAGACAAACCAGTACCCAAACAACAGAAACATAAACTGAAAGCATTTATACTTCTCTTGTAGTGGCATTTGAATTTCTCTAAGCAGGAACTTCTGGAGCATATTGAGTAAGTGGATCATGGCACTCATTTTCTTGTAGTTTGGATGTCTAACTGGATTTATGTGATCCAATTTGTACTATTCTGATCCTTTTCTTTTGTTTGCATGATGAAGGTTCCATCAATTAGATTGTTGCCCTATGTTGGCACTGCTGTAATAAAAGCCATGAAGATGGAGCTAGTGTTTTGGAAATGGGCGCCATACGCAAGCAGGTTAATTATTTTTTTTATGCCTGCATTTTTGGAAGTTTTCTTTTCAAGATTATGAGTTAGTTTATAAACCTGAAGTGAATGAAAGTTATAGTTTCAAACTAGAAAAATTGTTTTGTTGGCCCTTTTTGCTGTGTAGGGAACACCAAAGTAAGAATTGATGAAAATGTTTACTCAATGGTGGAAAGTCATATATTGGTTTCATTAAGGTTAAGCTGTTTCTTGATTTATTCAATCATTTTTCCTAGGGCAAATTTCACAGACACCCCCTCTAAGTATTCAATATGCCACGGACATCCCATACTTTGAAAAAATATCAAAGACTGCCCTTATTTTATGATTATATTTCAACTAAGTCCAGTCCGTTAGTCTTTTGCAGGTAAGTTGCTGTTAACCTTTTTATAATGGCAAAATTACCCTTTCAACAAGGTGAACTCCCCATAATACCCTTAAGGATAAAACCTCAAATACAGATTTCATTCTCTCTGTTCATCGTTTTCACCGGGCGGCGTAAGAAACAAGAGCAGCGTCGTCGTCGTCCCAGGCCCAAAACCATGGCCGATAACCTGGTGGAGGTGGAGGGTATGGGTACGCCCCTTGGGGTGCCACCGGCTGAGGATATCCCATTGGTGGTGGATACGCTCCTTGCGGCGGCGGCGGATAAGGTGGATAACCAGCGGCCCCTGGCGGAGGATGTAACAGGTTCACCTGCTTTCGATATTGTCGGCAACGGAGCAGTAACTTTATCGCCGAACTTATATGAGAAATTCAATTGGCCTTTAGCTTTTCCAGTAGGTTTCCTGACCTTATATGAGAAATTCTCTGCTGCCCATCTGGGTTATTGGTTACTGCTTCCTCTGTCGACAGCTCCGATAGCTTTTGCCTCTTGTGAGCGTGTGAGGCTTCTGCTTCTGCTTCTGCCTCTGCTTCGGCTTCGGTATCGAACACCTGGGGAGCACCAACTTTGGGGCTGGCGAGAACAGTAGTTTCATCATGAAGAGAAGTGAATCAAAGTTAGGGGAACCCTCGAGGGTCTCTAAGATGTTGAAGAGATCATCAGTGGAGGCAGCTCCAGCGAGCTGGTTCAGGTCTTCGAACTCAGATTCCTCGAAAAGGTAAGAAAAGCTGTCATTGCTCTCACCACCCATGTTCGGGAGTAGTGAAGATTGGGAGAGAGAGAGAGAGAGAGAGAGAGAGAGGGAGGCTCAAACTGGAAAGAACAGGGAAGGGAAGGGAAGAAATAGGAAGAAAAGGAAAGAGGAGGAGGATCTCAGAAACCCATGAAGATGTTAGATATTGAGGACCATGAAAGCAGAATAGGAGAGGAAAGCTGCTGTGAAAGTGACCAAACCATCGCCATCACATGATTAACATCTTTCTTCTCTTTCTGATGGACTATGTTATGAATCAGATCAATAGTTAGTAGTGAACGTTACATCCAACGGATTTCACGGAGGATATGTATTAGAGCGGCCCTCGAATAGAATTGCCGGAGTTGGAATTGCCGTTGGTAATGGTCACCGTCGCCGGAGCCGGAGCAGGTGATGGTTCTCCAAACCGGTAAGAATATGGAAGAAGAGGGAAGAAGATGAAATGACAGTTTTTTTATTTAAATAATTAAGGGGTAAAATGGATATTTCACCTTTGGGTACTAACTGTGCTTAACGTCAAGGGGTAAGTTGCCATTTTGACGAAGTTTGGCAAGTCCGTGACATATTGAATACTTAAAGGGGGTGTCCGTGAAATTTTCCCTTTTTCCTAAGAAGGTCATGATGCATAATATATTTTTCACCATTTCACATGATCCAATTACAAGGCCTCCAAAGAGTCATTTTAGGTATACTGTATATGCAATACGAGGGCGGGCCTTGGTGCAACAGTAAGGTTGCTCCATTGTGACCAAGTGGTCATGGGTTCGAGTCTGGAAACAGCCTCTCTACGAAAGCAGTGGTAAGGTTGTGTACATTATGACCCTCACCAGACCCCACATTGGTGGGAGCCTCGTACACTGGGTATGCCCTTTGTATATGCACAATACATTCAGGTCTAGAACACAAGGTGTAGAATGAGAAACATTTAAAGACATTTTGGATAAAGAAGCAAGACAAATAGTCTACTTTGTTAGGAGAGCCGCTTCATGTCACCTGGATGACAAGACAATCAAAACCATGGAAATGTCAAAATCTAGGCCCAGCCCAACCAAACTGGACCTGAGCCCGGAGGAGCTCAGCCTGGGCGAGGATATCTCAGCCCGATATCAGGGTAAAGCTAGGCCGGGCCTGGCTGATGATTAGGGACCCCAAAATGGCACTTGAAACGGCAATTAATACGGTTGTTCTTAAGATTCGCGTACGGAATCAAGCTTTGAGTCGGGATATTAATTTATACGATTGGGTACGACAATTAATACGCAAACTTACTAACTATGCCTAGGATTTCTTGAGTTGCCCTAGATTCCAACAAGGTATCAATACTATTGCAATGATGTGTCAATCAAACCTGAATTTTAATTAGTTAAGTTATTTGTTCAATTTTTATGCGTGATATATCATTAACGAGCTTATAAGATTATCCTTAGGTTTTCACCTAAAACGTTCTTAGCTAGGGATAAGGCTGGATACCCTATTCAAAGGGTCGTTTCATTATGTGTTACCAAAAATGTTGATTCTAGGGCACAAATATGAGTGCACATACGGTATGTGTATTGAATTGAATCATGTGAGAATCTCGCATGTGTTACTGCCATTGACATACCAATGGTTGATGTATTCTAAACTATATATCAGTGTACTGGATTCGTGGTAACGTGTCGTGAATGAAAGAGATGCTCTACACAGAATCCACTACCATTTTGGGGAATATTGAGGAGAGAGTGTTTGTGTTTGATCGGACAAAAATCTGAATCTAGTGTTGCATTTTGTAAATTGTTTAAAAAATTATTTTATCTTATATAAATTTATCTATATTAATATTTGAAAGTTGTTTCAAAATGTTTTTGGGTTCAATCATGATCACAGAATCTCCGATACAATTATGTACAATGAACTGGGGTAGGGCAGTATTTACTTTACATATCCTATAGTTCACCATGTGAAATTGCTTGGTGGAGAAACAATTTTGCAATAAAGGAATTTAACTGCATTAACTAATTTTTGGGAAATTAAGGGTTTAAATTATTTAGCTAAGAATTATCTTTCTATAGCTTTAATTGGATTAAAGTAGACATAAGATAATTATATTAAATAATATATCCCTTTTTTATTCTATCTCTTTCCTCTTTTAGTAACAAGTTAGGAATAGGAAACTTTCATAGCTTATACATACAAGGCAAGTGGGATTAGGGAATCCCAATTTCACTCATACAAGACAACCCTTTATGGGTTTTTATAAAAGCAAGCAAAGGGGAGTATTAGAATATTTATATTTGATGTATCTCTATCAAACCCAATTTGATTTGATTAAATTAATTATTACAATTCTTTTTATGTGCTTGTTGTAAGTATTTCGATAATGTGCAATTATCCACTTTTACCGTTGTTGTTCACAACTATGGACAGAACTAGACACTCTGTTTGAGGTCGCCACATTGTATATTTCCCCAATAGGGATTGACGCAGAATTATAAATGCGGGCACTTTAAAGTGTTGAACATTAATCCATTGAAAATCCCGAATAGTTCACCACCA
Source organism: Telopea speciosissima (assembly GCF_018873765.1). Lineage (NCBI taxonomy): Eukaryota > Viridiplantae > Streptophyta > Magnoliopsida > Proteales > Proteaceae > Telopea > Telopea speciosissima. Next base: position 17,736,062 of record NC_057917.1, read on the forward strand.
ATTGTTTTTCATAATGGGGATTTGTAGTAGTTTCTTTATTCCGTACTTGACATGCACTTATCATTGAGTATGTATTTTATACATCTGTGGTGATCCAATGGATAATGACTACCGACAAGATTGACTACATATCGAACGCTTGACGTGTAGGGTATGTGCGTGAATGGGGGTGACACTCAATAATGCTTTTGCACTCCGTTAAGGGTGAACATCCAAGTATGTGTTGTCGGATTATGACTGGTCAAAATCTGGGGCCTCAGTACTATTTTTTATAATATTATTATTTGAAAAGTGTTTCTGTAGGATCGAATGCAACCCAAGAGGGGGTGAATTGGGTTGTGACTAATTTAATTAAAATATAACTAATAAAACTTAAACCCAACACTAATCTTAACAACACCACACAATGACAAACAAAGAAAGTGCCATGGAGGATGTTACCAGTTGCTTGATGTAGACTACGTGTAAGAGAGAAATACAAAGAGACAACCAATTACACACAAGGATTTAGAGTGGTTCGGACCAACTTGTCCTACGTCCACTATTTTGATCACGAACTAAGGATCTATCCACTAACTGATTCTTTTCTCGGGCAAGAATCAAGTCCTTACACCAACTCAACCACTGTTTCAAGTTGAGCACCCGGACCATCCTGATCAAGGATTCCCACCTTGGTCACACATACCAAGGATTTCGTCTCAAGACACACATACTTTATAGCATAAATGACTTATTTCTTCAAGTCGGATACTGTAACCACTTTAAGCACACTTTTGATCAAAATGGTTTTTGTTCTTTTGAACTGTACACGTTGAAGCTCTTGTATTTCTGCCCTTTCTCAAGATGATGAAGCTCTTAATCTTAATCAACACAACAATAACTTTTCAGAATGATGTTCATAATAAAGCATGGTTCTTCTCAAGATATTGAACATGATTTTAGCTCTAGCTCTTGTTGTTGTATTTTTGTTATTGATTAATTGACATCAAGTGACTCCATCCTATTATAAGCATACGAACTAGCCGTTAAAGTTAAGCTTAGTTTCTCCTTTGAACATTTGAATTCCACTTACATTTTCAAGAGAAACTAGTTATTGGAGAACCATTTGAACTTCAAAACAATTTGAATCATTAATCCATTTTAGTTTCCAATATTAAGATTTTCAAGAAAAATTAGTTGTTGGAGCTCCTCAACATCAGTGAAAATATTTAAGAGTTCCACTCAAGTGGTTAGAATCAAAATGATTATTAATAAGTCAAAGACCTTTCAACTTCTTAACTAAGCAACATTAAAAAATATTGCACGGAAAACCACACGACAACCATGAAAGACCGCGGCTACAAGACCCAAGATTTTCACGTTCGAACATGCATGAAAGCTGGTCACAAAAGACCGTAGTGGTCGTCCACGAACACTTAGCTTTAAACCTCGATTGTTGTAGGTACCGCGGTTTTATGGTGTTCGGATTAGGAAAACATGACGAGAAGTTGCCACCTAGGATGATGGCCTAGGACCCTTTATGGGAGGCTCCATCCCTGGTTAGGGGAAAGAGCCCGATTTGATTCCACATGGTCTGGTCAAACGTTCGGGTAAGGGTCAGATTATAGAAGTGGGAAGGTGCTAGGCATCCGAAATTAAATTGCTTACTTGCATAACGTATTTGTTGAAGCTTACAACTTGATGCTAATGGATGTCTTTTAAAAATACATATTTTTGGAGTTTTTCTCCAAGCAAGACCTATTGAATGTCTCTTGAAACATGGGCCAATAAGACATTGGGGCCGGGACGAACCCCATCAAAAACTACATCTAAAAAGAAAAAGATAAAAGATAAATTGTTTGTTGTTTTGATATGGGGATCCTTTGTTTCTGAATTTCTCTTTTATAGGCACTCTTAGAATCTTAGTAGGTTTGGTGGTTTCTAGTAGTTATCAGATAGTTACAGAACTACCCACTTCCTTAATGGTTTGTTATAACTCCCCTATTGACCATTCGTTAGTCATTGACAGTTCGTTAGTTACTGACCGATAGTCGGTTACTGACCGTTTATAGGTAACTGACCATTAACCGGTCACTGATCGGTTGTTGATCATTCGTCGGTAACTGACTGTTTATCGGTCACTGACAATGTCAGTCACTAAAATACTTGATTGAAATAGGTTCGGTCTATTGACCGAAAATAGAGTATAAACAGTTGCACAAAACAAATCCAACCAAAAGAGTACTAGCACTCTATCAATGAGGCTATACATCATTAAAGATGAAGTCAAAAGCTTTGAATCTACCTGATCCTACAACCAGCAACAAGGAAATCTTGTAATCTACAACTAAGAAATAAAAATATGAACAATTCTACCAAGAAGCACATACAACTGACAGATTGATAAATGACTACATAGCTTTCATGAGTAGAATCCATGAAACAAGAAGTTAAGAGTGATTTAGACCATATATATTAAGCTCTACAAGTGCAGAGACACTGATTTTGAGTACCTTCCTTACCACCTCTTCTTTGATAATTGCCCCTTAAAATCTAGTTCACTACAGCTGGCTTCTTATCCGAACAGAAATTTCCTGAACAATTTGGAACAAAAATATGTAGAAAAGATGAAGACTGAATAACCAGACATGGATATGAGAAAGATGATAAAACACTCAAGCATTGAAGGGATTCTTTTTATTTATTTATTTGGGTTTTCTCTCTTTCAATGGAGAACATGGGAAAGAAATAAAAGTAAGGCAAACTTGATGATGAGGCATAAAACACCCTACCTATCGGAGGTTGCCACGTGGCTGATCCGACCTCAGTCCGAGAACCGAGTTGAGCCGAGCAGGAGAATGGGCCAACCCCATCTTCGATAAGTCATCTGACAAAGCCAGGCTCGAGCGAGCTGGCCGGTGGTTGAGGCCGAGCTCATACAGGTCAGCCAGACTCCTAGCCGAGCTTGAGGCCGAGAACCACCTCTCGGGCCAACCTCCTCTGCCGACCCCTTGGGCCGACCTCCGAGGCCGAGTCCTCCTCCACTGAGGTTGCCATAGCACCCCGCCGGGGATCTCTGGGCCACGTCAGCACATCCCGAGAATCACGGGATAGGGATCGAGCCACGATCCCAGCATAGCACGGAATCGCACTCTACATGGACTCTTACCTTAATAAGAGTCCGACCCCGAAAATGACCGTCCACTCCGCTCTACGCGAGAGAACCTTCCGAAAGAAGGACTCCTACCATACTAGGACTCTTCCAACCGTCTCATCTCCTCCTCACTCTATAAATACCCAGGTATGGAGCACGATTCCTCATCTCACTTTTACTAGCAGTTACGCTATTGCACTGGAGACTTGACTTGAGCATCGGAGAGTCCTAGGCCGAAGCCACACCGGCCCTCTTGTGCTCATTGCTTGGTTTTTGCAGGCTCGTCCGTGGGGGAACCAAGCACCGGAGGTTTTCACACGCAACAGATTTGGCGCCGTCTATGGGAACGACATCAGCAAGCATCGTCATTTCTACCAATTCCAAGAGCAATAACAATGGTGCACACTAGGTCAGGGCAGCATGGCTCGACTTCCCGCATGGAGGAGCCGCAACCTGTTGGGCAGACGAGGCAATCACCGCCCCCCGAAGCCTCTCGGCACGGGATAAACAGAAGACCCCCTAGGGCAGGGGGTGCGCAGCCCATCACGGGCACCATTCCCCCACCAGAGAGTGGGAATGGGGGAGGTGCGCTAACCACGGCCGCGGCTAAACGGGTACAGGCCGAGCCAAGCTTGGACGAGATGGGCCTACCGGCACCGCCACCCTTGTCGGAGAGTTTGGACCCCGAAGCCCCGGCCAATAATCGACAGGTTATGGATTTGCAGCTGCAGATGCTCCACACCAACGAGATGCTGCGCACCTTCACGAACCAGATGGCCCGAGGCGGGCTGATGGGCCAACCACTGGCCGCGCCCACTCCAGCCCCGATACGCGCAGAGAGAAACTTGCAGCAAAATGGTGGCCGGAGTAGAGCCGAGCCGAGTCGAGCCGCATCCTCACACCCGTCTTGTCAAAAGACCCCACCTCCGCGCCCTAGTAGAGGCACTCGGCGGGATGAACGAGAGCATCGCCAAAGCCCGCGAATAGGGCAGGAAATCGAACCAGCCGGCTCGGTAGCAAGGAGGTCGGTATTTTCTGGACTGCTCGGAGAGGACGAACAGCCGAGGAGAGTCTGAGAACAAGGGAAAGAGCCGGTTGAAAGGCGCGCACCGAGACAAGGAGAAGGATCTCGTCATACTCCCCAGCATCGAAGCTCGCCTATCCGAGAAGAACAACAGGGGAGCCCCCGTGGGTCCAACTTCCAGGAGGAAAAAAGAACAAGGAAGGATGGTGAGGACCGAGCTGACCACAATGACCGACCACAACGGGACGACCGACCCTATCAACCCCGGGTCGAGGAGTCGGTTGGCCAAGCACCTGAAACCGAGCTGGAGAGGCGGCTACGAGACTTGGCGGAGCAAGTGGAGGGGTTGAAGAAACAAGCGACCCCGGACGCCTACTCTTTGGTCGGGCGTCACCCATATCCTCCCGAGATCATGACCGCGCCGCTACCAAACGGGTTCAAACCTCCCCCATTCGACCGATATGACGGGACGATCGACCCGACAGATCACATCAACTACTTTAATGCGATGATGACCATGTACGGGGGAACCGAGATCGTTTCTTTCCGAGCCTTCCCCGCATCCCTCAAGGGCGCGGTGACCTCATGGTTCTCCTGGTTGCCGCCGAAATCCATAAAAAGCTTCGCCCAACTCTGTCGAGCCTTTGTCACGCGCTTCCAGAGTAGTATGAAACACAAGAAGACAACGGTCAACCTCCTCAGCGTGAAGCAAAGGCCCGACGAGTCGATCCGAGCATTCGTCTTCCGCTTCATCAAGGAATCCTTAGACATCAAGGATTTGGATGAGGCCACGGCCCCTACGGCTATGAGCAACGGATTGGCCGACATGGACCTTATCAAGGACTTGGCCAGGAAGCCGACAAGAAACTTGGCCGAGCTCTTGGAGAGGTGCAACGAGTTCGCAAATATGGCCGAGGTCCTCCAAGCCCAGAAGGGAAACGAAGGTCGACCCGACAAGAAAAGGCCGACAACGGACGATCGTAGGGAAGACAAAAGGCCCAGGACGGATCACCGAGCCAACAGGTCGGATCGAGCCCAGAGCCCCGACTACACTCCACTAAATACCTCGCGCAAGGAGATCTTGATGCAAATACAAGACGGAGGGTACATCCGTCGACCCCGACCAATGCAAGCGGGGTCACCTCGGAATCCCAACAAATACTGTCAGTTCCACAAGGATACCGGTCACGACATCGAGGATTGCTATCAGCTGAAAAGACAAATCGAAGAGCTGATAAAAGCGGGCCACTTGAAGCGATATGTCAAAGGAGGCCGAGAAGATCGTGGAGGTCGGCGGCCTGAAGACCGAGATCAAAGAAGAGCCGAGCCTAGGGCCGAAAACAGGCGAGTTGAACGAGACGATGATAAAGTCCGAGCCGAGAAGAAAGAGGACGGATCCGGGCCGAGCAGTGACAAGGGAGCTCCCATATACACTATCCTCGGAGGGCCCGGGCCAGAGACTACTCGAAAGGCTAAGGCAAACGCGCGGTTCATCGGAGTGGCCGAGATGTCCCCCAAAAAACTCAAGCCAGCGGCGACGATCTCCTTCACCGAAGCTGACCTCGAAGGTATAAGTTTACCTCATGATGATGCATTAGTGGTACAGGTAGACATTGCGAACAGACCAGTCCACCGTGTATTGGTTGATACCGGCGCCTCCGTGGACCTTATGTCACTAGAGGCATACCGACAATTTGTCTTCGGCGACGAAGCACTCAAGCCAGAAGGCACCTCACTCCACGGGTTCTCGGGAGCTGTCGCGACCATCAAAGGCTCAATCGACCTGCTGGTCACGATGGGGCAAGCTCCATGCCAGGCGACGATTCAAGTCAAATTCATGGTGGTACGATCGGTAGTGGCTTTCAACGCCATACTCGGCCGTCCTTCATTGACCGCCCTCCAAGCCATCATCTCCCCGACACACTTGAAGATGAAGTTCCCCACCGAGAACGGTGTCGGTGAGGTCCGAGGCGACCAGAAGAAGGCACGGGAGTGCTACGCTACTTTCGTCAAGCAAAACAAGGGTAATGTTCGAGGAATGGCAATGGGCGTCGAGCATCTCCCCGAGGATCAGCGGGATGAGCTTATCGAGAGGAGAGGACGACCCGTAGAAGACCTGACCCCATTTCGTCTCAGCGAAGGTGACCCAACAAAAGTGGTCCAGCTCGGATCATTATTAAATGAAAATCAAAGGAATCAGCTCGGAGTTTTCTTGAAGGCGAACGCCGATGTCTTTGCCTGGTCGGCCGTCGACATGTCGGGCATACCCAGGCATATAGCTGAGCACCGACTCCACATAGATCCGGGTCGAAAACCAATCCGGCAGAAGAGAAGGAACTACGCACTTGATCGACAAACCGCGATCAAAGAAGAGGTGGAAAAGCTTCGCCGATCAGGGTTCATCCGAGAAGAAAAATTCTCGACCTGGTTGGCTAACGTTGTCATGGTCCCTAAACCGAACGGAAAGTGGAGAATGTGTGTCGACTACACCGATCTCAACAAGGCTTGTCCAAAAGATGAGTACCCGCTACCTCGGATCGACCTCTTGATCGACGCCACGGCAGGTCACGAGATGCTGAGTTTCATGGATGCGTACTCCGGCTACAACCAAATCATGATGCATGAGGAGGACGAGTCATACACGGCATTCCGAACTGACCAAGAAAATTTCTGCTACAAGGTCATGCCGTTCGGATTGAAGAACGCCGGAGCAACATACCAGCGCCTCATGAACTATATATTCCGCGGGCAGATCGGAAGGAACATGGAAGTCTACGTGGATGACATGTTGGTGAAAAGTTCGAAGGCCGAACATCACTTGGCAGACCTGGAAGAAGCTTTCGGTGTATTAAGAAAAAACCAAATGAAGCTGAATCCCGCCAAGTGTGCATTCGGCGTGACCTCAGGAAAGTTCCTCGGCTTCATGGTCTCTGTCAGAGGCATTGAAGCCAATCCGGCAAAAATCAGAGCCATCCAAGAGATGAGTCCTCCAAGAACGATCCAAGAAGTACAGAGGCTAAACGGGCGTGTGGTGGCGTTGGCACGATTCATGTCGAGATCGGGAGACAAGTGCCTACCGTTCTTTAAAGCCCTCAAGAATATCCGGAACCTAAAGGACATTATATGGTCGGACGAATGCCAGGAAGCTTTTAAAGAGCTGAAGAAATATTTGGAGAACCCGCCTCTCCTTAGCCGACCCGAACCAAAAGAGGAGCTTCAAGTCTACTTAGCCGCTACCCCTGTAGCGGTCAATGCGGTGTTGATCAGAGAGGAGAGTCGGACTCAAAGGCCGATATACTACATCAGCCACGTTCTTGTCGATGCCGAGACAAGGCACTCCGGGTTCGAAAAAGTAGCATTCGCTCTTGTTACGGCTGCAAGGAAACTAAGGCCGTACTTCCAAGCTCATCCGATCGCGGTACTGACCGACCAGCCACTCAAGAAGATATTGCACAAACCCGACGTTTCGGGACGGCTGATTACCTGGGCAGTTGAGCTAAGTGAATACGATATAAGCTATCGTCCGAGGATGGCGATAAAAGGACAAGCCCTTGCTGACTTCATCGTCGAATGCACAGGACCCGACCTTGAGGTCAGGGAGGAAAAGACAGTAGAAGAGGTCGGGGCTACGACCGACCCGACATGGACCATGAATGTCGACGGCTCAAGCAACTCCGGAGGAAGCGGGGCCGGCCTGATACTGGTAAGCCCCGAAGGGTTTCTGATCCAATATGCCCTAAGGTTCAAGTTTCCCGCCTCGAACAACGAGGCTGAGTATGAAGCCTTTCTAGCTGGACTTCGAGTCAGCAAAGCAATGGGCATAAAGCGGTTGAAGGTGCGAGGAGACTCCCAACTCGTGGTCAACCAGGTCAACGGAGACTATGAAGCGAAAGACGAAAGGATGATAGCTTACCTGAGCCGAGCCCGAGACCTGATTTCCGAACTCGAGCACTTTGAGATGACTCAAATACCGAGAAAGGAAAATGCCATGGCTGACTCCCTGTCCAAGTTGGCCGAGGCTGACCTCCAATATCTGAGCCGGTCCGTATACATAGAAATCTTGGAGAAGCCCTCCTTACAAGAAGAAAGCGTGAAGCACATTGAAGAGGACGGGCCGACCTGGTTGGACCCCATTGTCAACTACTTGGAGAATAACCTGCTCCCGGAGAACCGAGACGAAGCAAGAAAGGTCAAGATCCGAGCTGCCAAGTACGCCATGATCAATGGGGTGCTCTACAAAAGAGCAATCTCGGCCCCACTTCTCCGATGCCTTGGACCAAAGGGGGCCGAGTATGCATTGGCCGAGGTGCATGAGGGAATATGCGGGAGTCACCTGGGTGGCCGAGCTCTTGCATACAAGATACTTCGGCAAGGATTCTATTGGCCAAGAATGCAAGAAGAGGCCATGAGGTATGTGAAGACGTGCGAGAAGTGTCAACTGTTCGCACCAATCCCAAGCCGACCAGCAACAAAGTTGACTTCAATGTTGAGTCCAATCCCATTCGCTATGTGGGGAATGGACATTCTCGGAGATTTCACCCCGGCATCGGGGAACAGAAATTATGTGGTAGTCGCGATCGATTACTTCACCAAGTGGGTCGAGGCTGAGCCCCTCGCCACCATCACCGAGAAGAACATGGAGAAATTCTTCCGAGACAAGGTCATCTACCGGTTCGGACTATCGAAAGTGCTCATCACTGATAACGACACCCAATTCAACAACCCGGCCTTTCGAGAGTTCTGCGAACACTTCTACATTGACTTCTGATCCATCTCAGTAGCTCATCCGCAAGCAAATGGACAGGTAGAAGTATCCAACCGAACATTACTCGCCGGCATTAAGAGAAGGCTAGATGAGGCCTGTTTGAGTTAAAATAAAACCGCAAGCGTACGGGTCAATCGTAGCTACGGGTCGAACACGAGGAGATATACGCCACTCTATTTAACTAACTTAAAAGTAATGCAAAATGAACCAAATTAAAGTGTTAAATTAAACTAATTAAACTAACGAAAATCAATGCATCCTAACTCATAAGCATCTAACAAAATTAAGGGATTAAATCGACGTCCTAACACATGAGCATCTAACCTATCAAACTAAAGCGAATTGAAATGAATAAAAATGCAGCCACACATACTAACCACATAAAAAGAAATAAGGGAATAAAAATGCATCCATAAACCACAACCATATAAAATTAAAATAAAAGAAATAGAGGGGGAAGAAGAAGAAGATAGAGAGAGATAGAGGAGATGGAGAATGAGATTGAGAGTTTAGATAGTAAAACCTGGATGTGCTTGCATGAATGTAAATGAAAAGCTTGAATACTTGCATAAACTTACCATGGCCCCCTCTTCTAAATCTTCAAGTCTTGTCATCAACTTAAGAACTTAGACTAGAAGGCTTAAAACCTAAACTAGAATTAAGAAATTACAACCCAATTGAAGACTTAAATTGAAATTAAAGCATAAACTAAACCTATTATAAGCATTAACTAAAAATTATAAAAGCAAACTAGAACTTAGAAAAGCCAAAAATCACAAATTAGAAGGAGAAGAGGAGAAGAAATTTCACTAAGTGAATGAGCAAATTTTTACAAGAGAGGTAGGGGGTATTTATAGGTGGAAGAGAGGAGAAGAGAGAAGATGGAAGTGTAGGAGAAATATTCCCTAAGAAAAGAGAATATTCTCTTCTCTTTCCTCTTTTACAATGCCTTGAATCCTAAGAAAAAAAAAAAAAAATAGAAAGAAGAAGAAGAGAAGATTGTTTACATAGACCTTCTATTTCTAGAAAAATAAACTTCCAATTTTAACAAGTGCTTCCTTTTCTTTGTAGATATCTTCTCCAAGCAATAAAATCAAAGCATCTTTGATTTTTCAACCTTCCATAGATGAGAAAATATAAATCTATCCCAAGTAGAATTTCAGAAGTGCCCTTGAGAAGTTGGAGGAGAGAGAGAGTAAGGGTGATGACTAGGATTCCTTCAAGAATAAATAAAATACCCATTCTGTCCTTCAGAAAACGTGGAGCATGGGGTGCTTATATAGGTCTCACCATTGTGTTCCTTGCGAAAAATCACACAAAATAGACCCAAATTTCATTCAATTCGGAGTTGGGGAGCCCAAGATATCTCAAGTTGAAGTTGGACTGTCCAGAGCCTTCCAAATGGAATCTTTTGGGTACAGTAAAGTAACTTCTGATAATTTCATTAAGGCCCCTAAAATCCGAACTTTCGTTTCACTTTGTCCCCATCCGACTGTCAATAATTATAAATAAACCCCTACAGACCATTTTCACGCGTCGTTACGGAAACGGCCATAACTTCTTCGTTTCAACTCGGAATTAAGTGCCATTTGAACCATTGCGAAGCTGACTCGATGGGCTATGCATCCATTTACACTTCTAAAAAGCTTTAAAACATCTCCTTAGCATCATCTCCTTCATTTTCACAAGAATTCACCTAAACCCTGAAAAGCACAAGAAAGCACCGAGTAACTCTGTCCAATGTGGTAAAATGTATAATTTATGCCCTAAAATTGCACACATAAATGTGCTCATCAAGGCCAAAGGGAGATGGGTGGAAGAACTCCCAAGTGTCCTATGGGCCTATCGTACGACAGTACGAACTCCAACCGGGGAGAGTCCTTTGCACCTTGCTTATGGGACCGAAGCCCTCGCCCCGGTTGAAATTATGGCCTCGTCGTACCGAGTGCTCAACTTCGATGAGAAGACCTATCAAGATGGACTGAGAGTCAACCTTGACTTCCTCGATGAAGTTTGAGAAAATGCCCTACTCCGGAACGTGGCATACCAACAGAGGACGGCAAAGTACTATGACTCAAGAGTAAAGGAGCGGCACTTCCGTCAAGGGGACCTTATTCTCAGAAAGCTTAGCGCATCCCAGCCGAGGCAACAAGGAAAGTTAGCACCAAATTGGGAGGGCCCGTACATAGTCTCTAAGCAAATTCGCCCGGGCACATATCGCTTGCAGACTCCGGGGGGCAAGAAGGTACCGAGACCTTGGAACTCGGAAAATTTGAAGAAATTTTTTCAATAACTGAGAACGCTTGTATTCGGCTTCAGCTCCGACATTTGATTCAATAAAGTCTTTCTCCACCACTTAACGCATTGGCAAGCTCCCAAATCAAAGTCGTAAGATCGGTCCTCATAGACCTGGCCGACCTCAAAGACCAACCCTCGGAGGTCGGCAGCCAAGTCATAAGACCGGTCCTCATAGACCTGGCCGACCTCAAAGACCGACCCTCGGAGGTCGGCTGCCAAGTCATAAGACAGGTCCTCATAGACCTGGCCGACCCCAAAGACCGACCCTCATAGGTCGGCAGCCAAGTCATAAGACCGGTCCTCATAGACCTGGCCGACCTCAAAGACCGACCCTCATAGGTCGGCAGCCAAGTCGTAAGACCGGTCCTCATATACCTGGCCGACTTCTCAAAAGCAAACATCCCCCTTTTGGCCGAGCCTAACAAAGTTCAAAACTAAGCTAAGGCATTAAGCTTGGCCAGGAAGGATGATCGGCCACGCATCCGTTTATATGGTAGCCTGTCCAATAGGACCAAAGGGAACGGCGAATTAACCAACTAAGGCAAGGATCACATTGACCTCGGGCATGGCATGGCCGAGCCGCCACCACATGAGGGATGGGAAAAAAAAGAAACAAGTTCCTAAGCTCGGCTAGCAAAATGACTCTACAGTTCGGCCACAAATAGAACAGAGTACACAAAGAAAAGAAGGTGGAGAGCGCCGAGCTAAAACACTTAGATAGATTCTGGCAAAAATAAAATTTTTCATTCATTATAAGCCGACAGATCGGCACGATTACAAAAGGGCAGTCCGGCCCCCACAAAAAAAAAAAAAAAAAAAATTACATCTCGGTCTCCTCGGGGTTGGACTTGGAGACGACCTCGAAAGTGTCCGCGGCGGTAGGCTCGGCAGGAGGGTCTTGTGGTCCAGCTTCTGGAGGGACGACGTCGGCCAGAGTAGGTTCCTCAAGGGGCAGAGCCTGGGTGACTTCGGCCCCCTCCTCATCTCCCAACTCCCCGGCAAAGGTAGTCGCATCATCATCAAAACGGGAGAGGTTGAGATCCGGGTACGCTGCCTTGATCTCGGCCAAAAGTTCAGCTCGGCCTGCCTCGAAACCCTCGGCGTATGGAGGCCTCCTGATCTCATGGCAGACATCAGCGTACTCCTCCGATTGAAGATAGTCGCTGACCGCCTCGCTCCGAGCCGCAGCCAGGTCCTCCTTGACCTTCTCCTTCACCTCGGCAAGCTGAGCCTGCAGAGCCCGGACCTTTTCTCTCTGCCTGACCACCTCGGCCTGAGAACTCTCCACCTCGGCCTCGACAGCAACGAGCTTCTCTTGGGTCTCTCGACGCCTCTGAACGGCATCCTGGGCATCCTGGTAGGCCTTCTTGCACTGGACGCCCAAGGAATGGTTCTCGGTCAGGAGCCGCTCAAAACGGAGCATGGTCTCCACTGCCTTGGCGAAGCCCTACAAAAAGGAACGAGAACAAAAATCAAGACAGACTACACAGATCATATCTAATCACAAGAGCCGACCAGGGAACTTACCATGTTGAAATCCTGGAACAGAGTGGAGAGGAGCTCCGGGTCAGACAGCGCCTCGAGCTTCTCCTTATCGGTTGGAAGCCGACCTGAATCCAGCCATTCTTTGGCGTGCGCGGTCGACGTCAACGCCGAGTCCCCGGGGAAGAGGCGCCAGGTCGGCCTCACAGGAACGTTGCTGGCTGAGGCCCTCCCCAAGACGTATCGGGAGATGTTGGCGGGCGAAGCCACGGGCGGAAGACCACCACTTGTCAGATTAACCGAGAGCTTCTGACGCTTGCTGTCTCTCGGCGGGCTCCTCTCGCCTTTTCGGCCCTTCCCCTTTCTCGGAGACCCCGCTGGGCCAGTGTTCTTCTCGGCCTCAAGGCCGACTACAGCGTCCGAAGGGCCCTGCATCACGGCCTTGCCCTTGGGGGCCTTGGAAGATTCGCCCCGGGACTTCTTGTCCAAGTTTTTCTTCCTCCAGTCTGCAAGGGTCTCGACCCTTAGCCTAGCTGTATCCATAGGAGGAATGTGGCCAACCACTGTAAGAGAAACCGACAACATCAAAAATAAGTAGAAACAGAAAAGAAGACTAAGTAAGGGGGTCAGCTCGGACCACATAGACGGTCTCCGCTCGGGCTCGTACCAGGGGTCATATGCCACCTCTGAAGAAACCCCTCGTCCTAAAGCTGGAGGACATCGAAGGGCGGATGCTGGAGGATTAGGTCCAACGAGGTCATCTCGTTCTCGGTCAGGGGTAATACCTATTGACATAGTTCAAGTTCATCTCCTTCCACTCGGTTCGGAGAGGGCTGTTGGGAATGGAAGCAAAGAAAAAACGAGGCTTCCAATACTTATTGAAGGTCGGCGTGCCGACCAGAAATTTGTGGCCGCCCAGTGCCGCACTCTTCCCTGATCGGCGGCAGAAATAGTACCACCCCTTCTCGGGGGACTTCTTCAAGAAGAAGAGCCGAGAGAAAAGCGCCACGCTCGCACCTCGGCCCATCTCGCAAAATAAGGCATGGAAGCCGTACACGGCCAGCCAAGAATTTGGCACCAGCTGACCAGGAGACAGGTGGAAGTGGTCCAAGATCTGGTCCACCAGGCCGAGAACGGGGAGCCTGAACGCATACTTGAAGGGCATCTCGTACAAAGCCACCTCACCGGGCCTGATGAAGCAGGCCATCTCCCCGGGGCTAGGAACTCGGAGCTGGATGTCCTCGGGGATGGCATAGGTCGCCCTCAGATAGTCGAGGTCGGCCTCTGTGATCGTGCTCGAAACGGTGCCGACACTGCCTTCCTCGGGCTCAGGGGCGTCAGCAGACGAGCTGACCGAGCCAACCCCCACCTCGGACGAATCTCCCTCACTTGAGTCCTCATCGGATGAGGACGACCCGGAGTTCTCAGCTAGGTCTGCGGCAATGGATTGGGCCGCGTGGTCAAACTCCAGGAGTAACGGAGGCTCGGCCACCTCGGCCTGACGAAGCTCCACTACATCGGGCTCATCTGAGGTCGAGCCCAACAGGTCTATGGTGGGAGAACGAGCGGGGAGCTCTCGGCTCGGACTCGCGAGCTCTGCCGCCCTGGCGAACAACTCGCCCATGGGACTACTACCAACTGACATACTGGGCGGAGAAGACTTACTGGTTGAAGAAGAGCTGGGCGCGAACGAAGCAAAGGCCGAGCTGATCGCGAACAAGTAAACACCGAGCGCTGCCGAGCTGAAGAAATCCAAGCTTGCCGAGAAGTCAATAACTTAGAGCAGTGAGGAATGAATAGTTAGGAGTCGCCTATTTATAATCCTTGGGTCTTACTGATCCAACGGCCAACCAGAGCTCAACATAATTCAACGGCCCAGATCAAAGGACGTTTCGAATTCTCGAGCCTACCATAATGACTCTGCCGATGTGGCACGGACACCCAACCGTCAGACCGTGCAACGTCAAATCTGTGCCAAAAAATAAGCCTGGCTTGACCGCGCAAAATCTTCCAGACAAGCCGACCTGGGAACCTCACTCATCAGTGCCGAGCCGACTCCTGATAAGTGGGGGGGCCTGTGATGAGGCATAAAACACCCTACCTATCGGAGGTTGCCACGTGGCTGATCCGACCTCAGTCCGAGAATCGAGTTGAGCCGAGCAGGAGAATGGGCCGACCCCATCTTCGATAAGTCATCTGACAAAGCCAGGCTCGAGCGAGCTGGCCGGTGGTTGAGGCCGAGCTCATACAGGTCAGCCAAACTCCTAGCTGAGCTTGAGGCCGAGAACCACCTCTCGGGCTGACCTCCTCTGCCGACCCCTTGGGCCGACCTCCGAGGCCGAGTCCTCCTCCACTGAGGTTGCCATAGCACCCCGCCGGGGATCTCTGGGCCACGTCAGCACATCCCGAGAATCACGGGATAGGGATCGAGCCACGATCCCAACACAGCACGGAATCGCACTCTACATGGACTCTTACCTTAATAAGAGTCCGACCCCGAAAATGACTCTCCACTCCGCTCTACGTGGGAGAACCTTCCAAAAGAAAGACTCCTACCATACTAGGATTCTTCCAACCATCTCATCTCCTCCTCACTCTATAAATACCCAGGTATGGAGCACGATTCCTCATCTCACTTTTACTAGCAGTTACGCTGTTGCACTGGAGGCCTGACTTGAGCATCGGAGAGTCCTAGGCCGGAACCACACTGGCCCTCTTGTGCTCATTGGTTGGTTTTTGCAGGCTCGTCCGCGGGCGAACCAAGCACCGGAGGTTTTCACACGCAACACTTGACAATCAAAATCAATCTTAGAACATTACTGGAATCCTTGGCGATAAAAGGATGTGATAAGAGCTGTGATATTGTCCATCTTTTACTGGAATCCTTCTGCAAACAACAATTGATGAAGCTCTAAAACTCCTCCGAGGCACTTTTAGGCAAGCTCGGTGGTTCTCCGAAACATATGGCGTACATAAGCGTGACCCAGTTGGGTCTCTGGTCTGGAGAAGGCAAGGGGAAGTGACCCACGTAGAGCTCCATTAGGATAAGGCCGAAGCTCTAGATATCCGCAGCGTAATCGTCGTAGTTGGAACCATAGGTGCATTGATCGAGCTTCTGTACCCTTCTGTAACAGAACAAAAATAAGAATATCAAATGAATACTACTTCAGATTCCAACTAATTAATTCTTTAACAGAGGCATATTTCTCATCTTTCACAAAAATTTGTGTTTAACACGCCGGTCAATCCACTTCACTGCAGAAGGTGTCATCGAAAAGGATATCAGTCCTTTTGATAATCAATAATGCCTACTTCTCCTTCTTCAATTTGTTTTTGACAAGGATTGCTGCTCCGAAAGCTCCTCAATTGATCTGCTCCTTGATCTCATAGTGAATCATTCGAAACTCCATGACTTGGGCCAGTGAGAATCCAAACCAAAAATCATTTGGAAGTAGATGAATTAATCAAGTGATTTTCTTTTTCTGCTTTAACAACACTTCTCACAGGGTTTTTTGACCAATAATCCTTACAATAATCCCTTTAATTTAAAATCCTCACTAAACTTCCTCACTTCAACTGTACTGAGATGCTCTAACCTTATATCTTACACAACTTATCCGACTCATTTTCTCATCGACAAAACTCCTCGGACATCAAATCAGAGAACAGCAGAACCCTCGGAGCCCTCATTCTCCACTTCGACACAGATCTTTCTTTTTTTTTTTTTTGGGGGGGGGTGGTTTGGGGAGACTGTAAGGGATGGAGTAGTTCAGAGAAAGAGGGAGATAGTCAATTTGGTTCTTCTCTAGCCGTGGCAGGAGCTGGAGGGTCCAGCCTAGCAAAACAAGGGGGGGTTTTGGTCATTTCACAGGTGGGACCCAACTAGGGCTCCCTGTTTTTGCTAGGCTGGACCCTCCAGCTCCCGCCACGACTGGAGGAGAGCCAGATCCGGGAGATGGTTGGGAGAAGTCGGCGCCACTCCTGGGGCATCAAGTCAGAGAAAAGAGGGAGAGGATTTTTGAGGAAGGAGAGTTCAATAGATGCCCGACGAAAGTATAAAAGTATTAAAATAAATACAAAGGGTAGCAGATATTATTGAAAAATAAAAAAATGAGAGAGATAATTTAAATGAAGGACATGGAATGATATACTCACTCTAAAATTTGGTAAATCATTGATCCAATGTAACTTCCCTCCATCACCTTTACATGCTTTTGGAACTCTATCTGTTAGTGAGGTAGAACATTTGTTGTTTGAATGTTCATTTTGAGTTTTTTTATCTGAATCGGAAAAACAAAAAAACAACAACGTTAAGTAATATTCATAAATCCTTAAACAAATACATCCCTGTTATGAACAAAACAAAGGTAAACACACACACACAAGAGAGAGAGAGAGGGAGAGGTTATGGGTTCAAATCCCTCCTTTCTCATCTTTTTGTCTCTTTCTTCTTTTTTCTTTCTTTTTGTAGATATATATACTCTTGCCTTCATTTCACTTTTCACTTTTTGCTTTTCACCTTCTCTCTCTCTCTAACTTTTTCTTCTCCTTTTGCTTTTTCCTCTTCCACTTTTCACTTGAGCTTTGGATTTGGTGACCACTCATTGTGTCCCCCAAAGTGCTTGATCCCTTGTCACAATGAGGGGCATCTTGCTTAGTTCTTAAACATTAGCCTTGTTGTCTAGCTTGGCTTGGTGCTCTTGGCCTTGCCTATTGTGCTACACACTTCTTGCATCCGTGTGCTCCTTGTTTGCCTTGGCTCGCACTTGCGGTTGCTTTGTTCGGGTTTGCGATCCGCAGTTTGTGCCCGAGGTGGTTGTCTTCCATTGGTGATCCACGCCCAGGCGATCCGCGCCTAGGCGGTATGCACCCGTCGATCTGCGCCTGCAATCCGCGCCTAGGGGTTGGCTTCCAGGGGATCCACGCCCAGACTAGTCCGCGCCTGTGGGGTTGGCTTCCAGGTGATCAGTGCCCAATCGGTCTGCGTCCGTGGGGTTGGCTTCCCAGTGATCCGCGCCTGTGGTGTTGGCTTTCAGGCGATCCGCGCCCTGACTGATCCGCGCCCGCGGTTGATTGGAGTCGATCCGTGCCCGTGAGTGATTGGCGTCGATCCGCGCCTGGGGTTAAGCACCCATGATCGGTTGAGCACCCATCGATCCGCGCCCGGGGGTTGAGCACCCCTTGATCCGCGCCTGGGGTTGAGCACCCCTCGATCCACGCCCGTGGTCGGTTGAGCACCCATCGATTTGATCGGCACCCAACAACGATCCGCGCCCGTGCCTGTGGCTTTTGATCGGTGCCAAGCAGTGATCCGTGCCCGGTGCTCATGCTTGGTGTGTAATGCTCTTCTCTTCCTTTCTTTTCTCTTTTTTTTTTTTTTTTTTTTTTTTTTTTTTTTGATTGGTTCTGCATTGGTGGTTGTAGGTTATCTCCTTTCTCTTCTTTGCGGTTGCTTGGTCTTGGGAGGTCTTCATTCTGAGTAAGTGACCCGTTGTCTTCCTTGTCTGTTCATGTCTTCCTCTGATGATTCTGATCCGACTTCGATTGGAGTTGGATCTGTTGAGGCGTCTTCTTCAGGGTCGTCTTCCCCCGCGGAAACTTCTTCTTCCTTGCCTTCCCCGGTTGCTAGTGATGGGGAAGAGGCTTTTGGAGATTCTGCTCCTAGTAGAAGTCGTCAGGCCTCTCGAGCTTCCACTTCTGTTGGCGACCCTAGGAGCAAGTTGGCCCATATTGCTAGTGTTTTGACTTCTTCGGACTTGGCGTCCCTCCGCCAGGAGTTCTATATACCCCCGGAGGTCTTGCTTCGTATCCCTGGACCGGCTGACCGTGCTTACTCCCACCAAGGAGATGAGGTTTGCTTGTACCGCATTTTCTTTGTTCATGGTCTTCGTTTCCCTGTCTCCCGCTTTGTGGAGCTTATGTTGGAGCATTGGTGTCTTACCCCCGAGCAAGTGTTGCCCAACTCTTGGAGGGTCATACTGGGCTTCTATGTGTTCTTCGCCCGGATGGGGCGTGCTGCCAGTGTTCCCTTGTTCTCTTACTTCTACGTGTTGAAGAAGGGGGAAGGTGGGTGTTACCACTTCGCCCATTGTCTCCCTAGGGGGTCTCTTACCGCGCTCGATCCTCTGGTGGGGATCACCAGTTCGGTGAAGTACTGGAGGGATCGCTTCTTCTTCGACACGGTCCCCCACTGTGCCTTGTGTTGGAAAACACATTCCTCCATAAACTGATTTTGATGATAACAAACATTAAGATTAATACTAATATTCCAATCTTTAAGCAAGCTTCATAGTCAGACGTTGGAAGCATCAAGCATCCAGGAAAGACTTGATCAACGGAGCTCACAACAGAAGAGTTAAGGAAAAGAAGAAGTTTGAAGATTGAAGAACATCTTTTAAAGGAAGCCAAGAATTAACAAGACAAAGACTCTCCAAGAAGATTCAAGTGCATTAGAACACATTTCTTTACATGTGCATATCACATTGCACACACATTGCACTCACATGTAAGAGACCCTAGGAGGAACTCATTCCCATACCCTAGACTCAAGAAACATGGCCATTAAAGTGTTGGACAAAAACCTATGAAGTCCCAAGGAAGCAGGACCAAAAAAATCCCCTTGACAGACAGTAAAAAATAGGACGACTGTCTATCGATCGACCTACAGACTCTGTCGGTCGACCTACAGAACATAAAAAATACACACCTGTTTCCAGTAGCCTGTCGGTTGCAACCGACAGAATTATAGGTCGATCGACACTTGTAGGTCGATCCATAGGTCGACCGACAATTGACCGACAGCCCCAAACTTGGCCTTAACGGCTAGTTTTTCAACGACTAGTTTTTGATGGTCGACCGATAACCTTTATAGGTCGACCGACAGTCTAAAAATATGACTATTTTATATCCATTGGAGAACAAACAAACTCCAACTTTTAGCTTTATAAAACACATCCAAACAAGAAACAAATAACATCTTTTAAATAGAAAAAGTGCATAGTACATTCGTGAAAGTACAAAGGTGAAAATTTGTCATTGAGCTAAATTATTCAATTCAAGCTCTTCAAAGAGATCTTACCAAGCGCTTAACTCTCCACTCTCTCCACATGCCATCAAGGAGAATCATCTAGGAGACTCAAGGTGCATCACTCTCATTCATATCATTGAGCACCATCACTCAAAGGGTAAAAGTATCACTACTCTTTGATAGGTATTTATACCAAACTTTTATTGTATTTACTTGTTTATGCTTTTGATTTGATAAAGCATTATTGTATTAATCTAGACCGTACTTAGATTAGTACAAGGACCCTCTCATCCTTAAGAGATTGAAAGAATACTCTTGTCCTGGAACTAAGATTGTAAGGATCCTCTTATCCTGTTAAAAAGAGTTGTAAATGTGTCATTTCTCCACCTATTATATTGAAAGGGAAATATTAGTGGAATTCTCTCAAGATTGAGAGGAGTGGATGTATGCTAAGTTAGCCGAACCACTATAAATCTTGTGCCTCATTTACTTTTGCTTTTTATATTTAATATAAGTATGCAACCAATCAAAAAAGAGGCAAAATCCACTAGTGGTAACCTATTCACCCTCCTCTAGGTTACCCACCAATTGGTATCAGAGCGGGAGCTCAAAACTAAGACCATATTTGTCTTTATATTGTGCTAAAAATGATCCATGGCATCATCATCATCTACACACCAAATTGAGGGGCTCAACACTTCTAGGCCACCATACTTTGATGGTGAAGGATTTGTCTACTGGAAGTGTAGGTTCAAAAATTATGTGTGTACTCATGATATTGATGTATGGACTGTGATTGAAGAAGGTCCATTCCAAATCATAGAAGAAGTTGGAGGAAAAATTATACCTAAGGAGAAATCAGAATGGACACCATCGGATAAAACACACATACAACAAAACTACAAAGCTATTGCATTCCTACAATGTGCTCTTAGTGAAAAGAAATTCAATAGAATTAGTATGTGTAACACGGCTAAGGAACATCACAAGTTATACTCTTGTGGTTACCTATGAAGGAACATCACAAGTTAAACAACTCAAAATTGACAAGCTTATTCATGAATATGAATTGTTTAAAATATTTGACGATGAAAGTGTTTCTAATATGTTTACTAGGTTTACTAACATTGTTAACAAGTTGAAAAGCTTAGGAAAGGAATACACCAAAGCGGAGAATGTAAGGAAGATCTTGAGATCACTACCCTCCAAGTGGAGACCAATGGTGACCGCCATCAAATAAGTAAAAGATCTAGAGGTCCTACACATGGATGAATTGATGAGTACTCTACAAACCCATAAAGTTGAACTCCTTGAAGATGATAAAGTCATAGAAGTAAAAGAACCAAGGAGAAAGTCCATCGCACTCAAGACCTTTTGTGAATCCGAAGAAGAAGAAAACGATGAAGAGGATCTAGAGAAAGAAATCTCTATAATCACAAGGAAGTTCTAAAAATTCCTAAGAAAGAGAGGAGGAAGATTCTACAAAGGACAACATCAAAAGAAAACAAAGGTAAAACATATTCAAAGGAAAAACCTTTCAATACTAACAAGGACATTGTGTGTTATGAATGCAGAAAGCCCGGACACTTCAAAATCGAGTGCCCCAAGCTAAAAGGAAAGGAAAGTAGAAAAAAAAAGGCTTGCACCGCTGAGATATCATGGGATTCAAGTGATAGTGAAGAAGAAAATAATGAATCCAATGAAGAGACCATCAACTTAGCACTAATGGCTCACAACAATGATGATGACGAGGTAAACTCTCCTTATCATAGCTCCTTGTCGGTTTGCAATGATGATTTAGAATATGAAGAACTTCAAGAGACCTTTGAAGAACTTTATAATGTAAGTCTCTAAGAGTAAGCTTCTAAAAAGGCCTTAGAAAAAGAAGTAGCCAATCTTCTACATAAAATTGATGAGTTGACTTCACATGCACACAACCTAGAAGAAGAAAATAAGAATCTAACCTCCACATTGCATACTTTTACTAAGGGTCAAAAGACCTTAGATACATTATTAGGAACCCCACAAAAGGGACCTCAAAATAAAGAAGGTCTAGGCTATGATGGTAAAAGACCACATCAAGCCAAAGGAAAGGGAAAGATGAGAACTCCAAAATGGAGAAAATCAAACCAAGGCCAAACCTCACATCCCATTGTATGTGAAAAATGTCATTTATCCGGGCATGAAACTTGCATCGGTGCCTATATTGATGGTAAGGTGATATATAAAGAATCAGATACAAAAAGGAAGCATCATGCATTCTACTATACTTCTCAAAAGAGGACCAACAAACCTCAAAGAGAATTTATACCCCAAAGGCCACAAAGGCAATATCCCAAGCCTAAGCCATTTCAACCATATAGGCAAAATGCTTCATATATGCCATATGTACCCCAAAGACCTCAAAATCACTATAGACCAAACACATACACTAGGCCCCATGATCACCAAATGGCCTATATCAACAATAAGTCTTACACATCACAAAATTACTATGTTCCATATAGACACTATGAATTTCAAGGGCCAAGAAGAACCCAAAGATCATATGGACAGTAAAAACCTACATCTCTCACACCTATAACACAAAATCAAAATTCTAGAAGAACTTGGACACCTAAGGGTATAATCGATCCTAACCTCAATAGACCCATGAGATTATGGGGACTAACATATAATTGATTGCTTTTGTAGGTATGCTTGAAGAGCAAGGAAGCAATTGAATGGTATATTGATAGTGGATGCTCCAAGCATATGATGGCTAACCCCAATCTATTCACCAAGCTAAACAAGTACAATGGAAGAATGGTGACATTTGGGGACAATAGCAAAAGAAAAATCATTGGCATTGGTGAAATCACCATTGGAGGTACAATTATATCCAATGTATGCATAGTTAATAATTTAAAGTATAATTTGCTTAGTGTGAGTCAACTATGTAATATAGGATATAGTGTCATTTTTAAAACCTTTCATTGCTTAGTAAAAAATTCAAATGATAAGACTATCTTGAAAGGAATTAGGAAAAATAATATCTATATCTACTTATTGGATAAAGCTAATTTTAGTAATACATGTCTTATGTCAAATGATGTTGATCCCTACCTATGGCATAGAAAATTAGGACATGTTAATGTAAAAATGATTAAGACCATTGCATCTAAGAATTTAGTTAGAAACTTACCCAAACTCAAATTTGAAAAAGAACATATATGTGATGCTTGTCAAAGAGGAAAACAAACCAAGGTATCTCATAAATCTAAAAATAAAGTGTCTACCACTAGACCCTTAGAACTACTACACTTGGACTTGTTTGGACCTATTACTACACCTAGCCTAGGCGGTTCAAGATATACCTTTGTAATAGTTGATGATTTCTCTCGCTTCACATGGACTCTATTTTTAAAACATAAAGATGAAGCCTTTGATGAATTTGCATCTCTATGTAAGAGAATACAAAACCAAAAGGGATATCTCATAACAATCATTAGAAGTGATCATGGAGGAGAATTTGACAATCTCAACCAATTTGGGAGTTATTGCAATGAACAAGGCATAACCCATAACTTCTCCACTCCTAGAACACCTCAATCCAATTGGGTGGGTGAAAGAAAGAATAGATCACTCTAAGAGACCGCTAGAACAATGATAAATGAATACTCTCTTCAAAAATATTTTTGGGCCGAATCGGTCAATATGGCTTACTATGTGTTAAATCGTGTGTTAATTAGACCTATATTACTCAAAACACCCTATGAACTCTATCATAATAAACTAACTAAAGTTGATTACTTTAAAGTGTTTGGGTGTATATACTATATATTGAATACTAAGGATAACTTAAGAAAATTTAATGCTAAAACCGATGATGGCATTTTCCTTGGATATTCTTCAAATAGTCGAGCCTATAGAGTCTTCAATAAGAAAAGCTTGATTATTGAAGAATCAATGAATATAAAATTTGATGAATCTCTTCCTAAAGATAGACATAAGCCATTGGTTGATGATGATGATACATTTGTTGAGATTAGGGAGAGCATAGAAAATTTCTCTCTAAGAGAACCCGAAGACCAACCAAAGGATCTACCCAAAGAGGTTAGAGCTTGGAAAGACCATCCCTTGGATCATGTCATTGGAGACTTAGACAAAGGAATCCAAACTAGATCTAAAACTCAAGACATTTGCAACAATGTTGCCTTCATATCCAAAATTGAACCTAAAAACATAAAAGAAGCATTGGAAGATAGTGATTGGATAGTAGCTATGCAAGAAGAGCTCCATCAATTTGAAAGAAACAATGTTTGGGAGTTTGTCCCAAAACCCAAAAATCATTCTATTATAGGAGCCAAATGGGTGTTTAGAAACAAACTTGATGAAGATGGATCAATCATTAGAAACAAAACTAGATTACTTGCCAAAGGATATAATCAACAAGAAGGGATAGATTTTGATGAAACCTATGCACCGGTAGTAAGACTGGAATCTATTAGAATGCTACTTGTTTTTGCATGTCATAAAAATTTTAAGCTGTACCAAATGGATGTTAAAAGTGCTTTTTAAAATGGCTTTATCATGGAGGAAGTATATGTTGCACAACCTCCCGGATTTGAGGATACAAAATATCCGGATCATGTCTTCAAACTTAACAAAGCTCTCTATGGACTCAAACAAGCTCCTAGAGCTTGGTATAAGAGATTGAGTGAATTCCTAATCCAAAGTGGATTTCAAATGGGTAAGGTTGATACAACTTTGTTTGTGAAACATAAAGGAAAAGACTCTATTATTGTGCAAATATATGTTGATGATATTATATTTGGATTTACCAATGAAAATCTTTGTGTTGAATTTAGCAAATGCATGAGTGATGAATTTGAAATGAGTTTGATGGGTGAACTAAATTTTTTCTTAGGACTTCAAATTAAGCAAACAAAAAATGGAATCTTTATATGTCAAACTAAATACACTAAAGAACTTTTCAAGAAATTTGATTTTGATGAACAAAAGTCATTTAGCACCCCCATGAGTACCTCTCTAAAGCTATCAAAAGATGAGGAAGGCACTCCCATAGACCCTACACGCTATAGAGGCATGATTGACAGCCTTCTATATCTCACCGCTAGTAGGTCAGACATCATGTTTAGCGTGTGTGCTTGTGCTAGATTCCAAACCAACCCAATGCAATCCCACTTTAGTGCCGTTAAAAGGATCTTTAAATATCTTAAAGGTACTACAAATGTAGGATTATGGTACCCAATGAACCAAAATTTTGATTTAATAAGCTTTTCGGATGTCGACTTTGTAGGGTGCCATCTTAATCGCAAGAGTACAAGTGGCACATGTCACTTCTTAGGATCTTGCTTGGTTTCATGGTTTAGCAAGAAACAAAACTCTGTTGCTCTTTCCACTACTGAAGCTGAGTACATTGCGGCCGGTACGTGTTGTGCCCAAGTCCTTTGGATGAGGCAAACTCTCATAGACTATGGGATACATTTTGATTCATCTCCAATTAATTGCGACAATACAAGTGCAATCAATTTAAGCAAAAATCCCATTCTCCATTCAAGAGCCAAACCTATTGATATTAGGCATCACTTTCTTAGAGACACAGTTCAAAAAGGGGAAATTGTTCTAAAATACATTGAAACTGAAAAACAACTTGCAGACATCCTCACCAAGCCATTAAGTGAAGAGAGATTCTGCTATTTGAGGAGAGAACTCGGGATCTGCAACCCTTTTGAGTAAAGTGAAATCCTCAAAAAGCCCAAAAATCAGGCTGCTAGAGAATTCTGGGCTAAAATCCCATAAAATCCCTGTTTTTGACCTGTCGATCGACCGACAGACTCGTGTGGGTTGACCGACAAGGGAAAAATTCGTTTTTAAACAAGAACCGAGAGGATTCTTTTCATTTTCCTCTTCTTTTGTTCGAGACCTCTCCTCTCCAAAACCCTTTTTCTCTGAACTCCAAGGTAAAACCCTACAAAATTCCTTGAGATTTCACCAAATCCAAGCCCCAAATCACTCTTCCTACACAATCTACCCACTTCCAACCCAAAAATCTCTATTTCTCTCAAATCTCTAAAGCCCTAGGTTTCAAATGACTCCAAAGCAAAGCAAGGGCAAGCAACCAAAGAAGAAAGCCAAAGTTGGAGAGAGCTCTGCAGCATATGACAAGTCTCTCTTCATCTCAGAAGAAGCCTCCATTCTCTGGGGAAGATTTGAAAAGAGAAAAGTTGACAAGGAAAGAACTATAAGAGTTTCTCAATTCCTTGACTATGACATTGAAGAATATTTTAAATATTTAGGTTGGGAAAATACCTTAGTTTATGTTGATCCCTGCTATCTTGACCTTGTCAGACACTTTTACTATAATCTTAGAACCCAAATAGTGAATGATAGGCTTGCCATCACATCCCTAGTAAAGGGTGTTCCCATCATGTTCACTTATGAAGATCTAGGAGAGATCATGGGAATTCCCACCTTAGGAGATATGAGATATCTTCCTCCCAAAGGGGATGCCAAGACCTTTATGAATGTAGATGAAATTTATAGTGCCATCATGAAAGACTCTGTTGGGTTTGAACCAACTGTTAAAGCTATCCAACTTCATGAACTACCTAGGATGATTAGTTTCATTGTAAGCTACAACATTTTGCCCAAAGGAGGCCATAGAGACTAAGTCAATCCCTTTCAAGCCTACATTACTTGGTGTCTTGTCACTGCCAATCCTATCAATCTTTCATACTTGATTATGAAGACCATGGAACACTGTACAGTACTTCATTACAGGGGAAACCTTCCATATGGCAGGCTCATAACTGTCATCCTTAAGTTCCATGAGGTGGATCTCTCTGGGGAATTCATTGACCCCAAGATGATTGACATTGACTCATCCACCATCAAGAAGATGAAGTTGGGTTTTGTTGCGGCTCCTCCTTCACACCAAGCCCGAAGGAAGCGAGCTACCCAACATGTCACAGGTGAAGAAGCAGAGTCACAAGAAGAGGACGACAGTGAGGATGAAGACTATGTTGGTGAACCCTCAGGAGACTATGTCACCAGAGGAGAATTTTCAAGTTTCGCCAACAACTTAACACCCGCCTGAAGGGCTTTGATGATTACTTCACCTCTCTCCACAAAGATCAAGAAGAGATTCTTCGCATCCAAAAGGAGAACCAAGTGATCTTGCAGTGTCTCAATCTGCATTTCTTTCCTCCTCCTCCACAGTAGAGATAGTTGACATCACTAACTTTATATTAGAACTCTTGATATGTACTTTTATGGCATATTTTTAAAACATGGAACTTCTATTTTGAAGCATGTGATGCTTTTAAAATTAACACTTTATTGGGCTTCATATTATTTGCTCTCTGTTCTTCTAACCATGCAGGAAGTCATTTTCTTAGGGGGAGCCACCCTAAGATTATTTTTGCTTATTCTTGGTTACTAGCACTGGCTCAGGGGGAGCTACTCATGCTCTACACCTCCTTTTTGTGTTGACAAAAGGGGGAGAAGTTATTATGATTCAAATATTCATATTATGTGATAATGCATATATGATATGCATATTTATCTTTATCTTGAATTATGATTCAAATAATCATATGATGTATGATAATGCATATTCATCTTGAGTTACATGCCTATATGAGTAATGCATATATTTATCTTGAATTGCATGCATACATGAGTAATGCATATTTTGAATAACATGTTTGTCATCATCAAAAAGGGGGAGATTATTGGAAAACACATTCCTCCATAAACTGATTTTGATGATAACAAACATTAAGATTAATACTAATATTCCAATCTTTAAGCAAGCTTCCAATCTTTAAGCAAGCTTCATAGTCAGATGTTGGAAGCATCAAGCATCCAGGAAAGACTTGATCAACAGAGCTCACAACAGAAGAGTTAAGAAAAAGAAGAAGTTTGAAGATTGAAGAACATCTTTTAAAGGAAGCCAAGAATTAACAAGACAAAGACTCTCCAAGAAGATTCAAGTGCATTAGAACACATTTCTTTACATGTGCATATCACATTGCACACACATTGCACTCACATGTAAGAGACCCTAGGAGGAACTCATTCCCATACCCTAGACTCAAGAAACATGGCCATTAAAGTGTTGGACAAAAACCTATGAAGTTCCAAGGAAGCAGGACCAAAAAAATCCCCTTGACAGGCAGTCAAAAATAGGACAACTGTCTGTCGGTCGACCTACAGAACATAAAAAACAAACACGTGTTTCCAGTAGCCTGTCGGTTGCAACCGACAGAATTATAGGTCGACCGACACTTGTAGGTCGATCCATAGGTCGACCGACAGCTCCAAACTTGGCCTTAACGGCTAGTTTTTCAATGGCTAATTTTTGATGGTCGACCGACAACCTTTATAGGTCGACTGACAGTCTAAAAATATAACTATTTTATATCCGTTGGAGAACAAACAAACTCCAACTTTTGGCTTTATAAAACACATCCAAACAAGAAACAAAAAACATCTTTTAAATAGAAAAAGTGTATAATACATTTGTGAAAGTACAAAAGTGAAAATTTGTCATTGAGCTAAATTATTCAATTCAAGCTCTTCAAAGAGATCTTACCAAGCTCTTAACTCTCTACTCTCTCCAACTCATGCCATCAAGGAGAATCATCTAAGAGACTTAAGGTACATCACTCTCATTCATATCATTGAGCACCATCACTCAAAGGGTAAAAGTGTCACTACTCTTTGATAGGTATTTATACCAAACTTCTATTATATTTACTTGTTTATGCTTTTGATTTGATAAAGCATTGTTGTATTAATCTAGACCGTACTTAGATTAGTACAAGGACCCTCTCATCCTTAAGAGATTGAAAGGATACTCTTGTCCTGGAACTAAGATTGTAAGGATCCTCTTATCCTGTTAAAAAGAGTTGTAAATGTGTCATTTTCCCACCTATTGTATTGAAAGGAAAATACTAGTGGAATTCTCTCAAGATTGAGAGGAGTAGATGTAGGCTAAGTTAGTCAAACCACTATAAATCTTGTGCCTCATTTACTTTTGCTTTTTATATTTAATATAAGTGTGCAACCAATCGAAAAAGAGGTAAAATCCACTAGTGGTAACCTATTCACCTCCCTCTAGGTTACCCAACACCTTGCGGTCTACCTGGGAGGTTATTGATATCAAGAGGGTAAACTGCCCTCTTGAGTTGAGCGACTTTGAGCGCGACTCCCTCCAGCAATGTCAGGGATGTGATCCGTTCGATGTCCATCAGTTGGATTCTGAGGATTTCTTGTGTCTTTAGAAGTTGAGTCCTGGTAAGATACTTGACTTCTTTGATATTTGCTTATGTACTTTCCTTCTATGTATTCCTATTTTGACCTGCCTTGTGCCTCTGATGGGATGTTGTTGTGCAGTGGACATCAAACCGGATCTTAGCCTCTGCCGCTCCAACCTACAGAAGAGGAGCGCCCCGACTGTTGCTTCTGGGGGTGGTTCTCCTGGTGTGGTACCCCCAGCTTCTACTCCTCCTCCTGCGGTTACTAGGACCAAGAGGAAGGGGGGTCCTGATCCCCCCAACTCGGTGAGGACTAGGCCGCGTGTCATTCTTCCACGGCCATCTCCTCCTGTCTCCACTCTTGGGCCTGTTGCTCCACCTCCTTCTAAGGGGAAAGGGGCAGCCTCTGCTCCTGCTGGAACTGCCACCGATTCGCCGACCTCTTCTCCGTTGGTGTTGGCGTGGGATCTTCTGGAGGGAGCGACCCTGGCCACTCGCGGTGTGAGTCGAGAGTGGTTGGACCTGGGTAGGCTTCCCACGGAGCGTTCAGTCCTTCGGGGGATCAGTGACGCCACGCTGTGTCAGAGTCTCTATCAGGACATGGCTTCTGTGAGTTATTCTTCTCATTCTCTTTATGTCATTGCTTCTCTTGTGCTTGGGATGTTTATTATCTGCCCTGTTGATTATAGGTCCAGCACCGTGCTACTTAGGCTGTGCTTCGACTGGAGGGTCACGCTTTTCACAATCTTTAGATAAAGCGTGCACTACAGAACGTGGAGAGGGAGGTCCAAGGGCTTAGGGCTGCCCGCAAGGAGGCTGTAGCACGTGAGCAGAAGGTGTCGGAGGAGCTCGAGGTGGTTACCACTGTAGCGGCTCAGAGTTCTTCTAGAGTCTAGGCCTTGGAGGAGGAGCTCCATCCTTTGAGGCAGAGGCATGAGGTAGAGTTGTCCGCTTTAAGGCAGAGGCATAAGGTGGAGTTGTCTGAGGCTGGGGAACGGGCAGTAGCGGCCTACCAGCAGTCTCCTGAGATCACTGCGTACTTTAATTAGTACAACCATGAGATATATGATGGAGGTATGCGGGATTTGGCGGTTCGCATCCTAGAGTGGACCCCTGATTATGATTTCTCGGGGTTCCCAAAGATTACCACATTGCTTTCTGAGACTGCTACCATGGCTCGTGTTCCTCCCGAGGATGGCACTGCAGCGACAGGGGAGGGTGCGGTTGCCCCAGAGGAGAATGCTACTCCTCCTGGTGATGCTGATTTGATGTCTCCTTCTAGATCAGAGGCTGCTCCTCCATTGGATGATAACTTTTTGGATGAGAACTTTCTACTTGCTTTTTATCTTTTGTATGTACTTGACTTTTTCTTCTGGTAATGTTGATATGACATGCATTTGATCCTTGTTGCTTTAATGGTTCTCGTATATGTGCAACCCCCTGTAGTTGGTGGTCCATAGGGATGTCTTGTCTCGGTGGTCTATGGACCTTGGTGGCATAATGCCTTAGGCATGAAGCCTCGGTGGCATAATGCCTTGGTGGCATAACGCCTTAGGCATAAAGCCTCAGATGTCTTGTCTCGGTGGTCCATGGACCTTGGTGGCATAACGCCTTAGGCATAAAACCTTGGATGTCTTGTCTTGGTAGTCCATGGACCTTGGTGGCATAACACCTTAGGCATGAAGCCCCGGTGGCATGACGCCTTAGGCATAAAGCCTCGGATGTCTTGTCTTGGTGATCCATGGACCTTGGTGGCATAACGCCTTAGGCATAAAGCCTCGGATGTCTTATCTCGGTGGTCCATGGACCTTGGTGGTATAACGCCTTAGGCATAAAGCCTCGGTAGCATAACGCCTTAGGCATAAAGCCTCAGATGTCTTGTCTCAGTGGTCCATGGATCTTGGTGTCATAACGCCTTAGGCATAAAGCCTCGGATGTCTTGTCTCGGTGGTCCATGGACCTTGGTGGCATAATGCCTTAGGTATAAAGCCTCGGTGGCATAACGCCTTAGGCATGAAGTCTCGGTGGCATAACACCTTAGGCATAAAGCCTCAGATGTCTTGTCTCGGTGGTCCATGGACCTTGGTGGTATAATGCCTCAGGCATAAAGCCTTGGATGTCTTGTCTTGGTGGTCCACGGCCCTTGGTGGCATAACGCCTTAGGCATAAAGCCTCGGATGTCTTGTCTTGGTGGTCCATGGACCTTGGTGGCATAAAGCCTCGGATGTCTTGTCTCGATGGTCCATGGATCTTAGTGGCATAACGCCTTAGTGTAGTGGCTAGTGGTAGTGATTCGATTGAGTGGTAGGAGAAGACAAGTATTCCCAAAACACCTCTTTATTTTGAATGAACAAAAATTTTCAAATTATCCTTGAAACAGTGTTGTCATCTACTGCTACTGCTACTGCTACTACTACTGCTACCACTACCACTACTGCTGCTACTTGACTGCTATTGCCGATGGTGCTGTTGCTTCTACTGGTAATACTTCTTCAGGTGTTCTGAGTTCCAGGTGCGGTCTACCTTCTTGCCCCCCAGAGTTTTCAAGCTGTATGTCCCTGGGCGTATCTGCTTGGAAACTATATAGGGCCCTTCCCAATTTACTGATAGCTTCCCTTCTTTCCTTGGTTGTGATGCACTTGCCCTTCTTAGTACTAGGTCTCCTTAATGGAATAACCGCTCCCGTACCCTGGCATTGTAGTACTTGGCTTTTCGTTGTTGGTAGGCTATGTTCCTCAGCAGTGCCTTCTCAAGCACCTCATCTAGGAAGTCTAGGTTCGCTCGCAGTCCATCTGTGTAAATTTTTTCATTGAAGTACAGTACTCTGTGAGACATGGCGAGGACCTCTACTAGTGCCAGTGCTTCTGTGCCATATGCCAGGCGGAATGGGTTTTCTCCTGTGGGTGTCCTTACTGTGGTACGGTATGCCCACAGAACGCTTAGCAATTCTTCGACCCATTTCCCTTTGGCTCCTTCCAATCTTTTCTTTATTCCATCCAATAGGGTTCGGTTTGTCACCTCCACCTAACCATTGGCCTGTGGGTATGCTACCGAAACAGGCCGATAGTCAATGTTGTAGCTCTGACAGAAAGCTCTGTACTTAGGGTTGTTGAACTGCTTCCCATTGTCTGAGACTATGATCTTTGGTACCCCGAACCTATAGATGATGTCGTCATGGATGAACTTCTCCATGTCATTCTCTGTAATCTTAGCTAGTGGTTTGGCTTCCACCCACTTGGTGAAGTAGTCTATAGCTACCACTAAGTACCTACGGCTGCCTGATGCTGCTGTGAAGTCCCCTAGGATGTCCACCCCCCACATGGCAAAGGGAATGGGGTTGATGATCGATGTCAGCTTGGTGGCGGGGAGATGGGATACTGGGGCGAACAACTGACATTGCTCGTAGGCTTTGACATACTGGATGGCTTCCTCTTGCATTCTTGGCCAGTAGAGTCCCTGACGGAGGATCTTGTAGGCTAGGGCTCTTCCTCCCATGTGGCTTCCGCAGATCCCTTCGTGTACCTTTGCCTGGGCATATTGTGCTCCTTTGGGTCCTAGGCTCCGAAGCAGTGGTGCTGTGACCCCCCTCTTGTGTAGTACTCTGTCCAGGACGGTGTACTTTGCAGCTCTCATCCATATCTTCCTTGCCTCGACCTTGTCTTCTGGTAAGACGTCGTTCTGTAGGTAGTCGAGTATAGAGTCCATCCAGCTAGGCCCCTCCTCGATCTCATTGACTAGCTTCTCCTGGTATGCCGGTCCATGCAATATTTTCACGTACACTGCACTGGCTAGGTTCTTGAGTTCATCATTGGCTAGCCTAGACAGTGCATCTGCAGTAGCATTCTCGATCCAGGGTACTCGAACTATCTCAAACTTCACAAACTGCCCGATCAATTCCCGAGCATGCGCTAGGTATGATGCCATGCGCTCATCTTTCGCCCATCCTTCGCCTCATACTCTCCAGTCACCTGGTTCACTACAAGCTGGGAGTTACTCCAGATGGATAGATGTGTGACTTGGATGGCTTTGGCCACTCGGAGTCCAACCAACAGTGCTTCGTACTCTGCTTCGTTGTTAGATGCTGGGAAGGTGAATCAAAGAGCGTATTGTATTCGAAATCCCTCGGGGCTGGTGAGTATGAAACTAGCTCCGCTTCCTGTGGCATTACTCGAACCATCCACGAACATCTCCCACGATCCTCGATCCTGCTCCTCTGGTTCCTGTTCTTCTGTTTTGTTCTCAGGCAGGGTACACTCAGCTACAAAGTCTGCCAGAGCTTGGCCTTTGATGGCCGTCCTGGGTTGGAATCTGATGTCGTGCTCACTCAACTCAACCGCCCAGGCGATCAACCATCCCGAGAAGTCGGGTTTATGCAACACCTTCTTCAGTGGTAGGTTGGTGAGGACTGTGATGGTATGGGCTTGGAAGTATGGTCTGAGCTTCCTTGCCGTGATCACCAGTGCGTATGCTACCTTCTCTATTCTTGTGTACCTGGTCTCTGCATCAATTAAGATATGACTCACATAGTAGATGGGCCTCTATATTTTCCCTCTTCTTTTAGTAGCACTGCACTCACTGCGACGGGGGTCGCTGCCAAGTAGATCTATAATTCTTCATTAGGCTCTGGGCGCCCAAGCAATGGTGGAATCTCGAGGTATATCTTCAATTCTCCAAATGCTTTCTGGTACTCCTCTGTCCATGTAAAGTCTTTAGGACTTTAGAGGTTCTTCAGCGTCTTGAAGAATGGTAGGCTCTTGTCTCCCGACCGTGACACGAACCTTGAAAGGGCAATGATCCTTCCATTCAATCTCTGTACTTCCCTGACTGTCCTCGGGGGTGCCATCTCCTAGATGGCCTTGATCTTGGAGGGGTTGGCTTCTATTCCTCGTACCGAGACCATGAACCCTAAGAACTTTCTGGACGTTACTCCGAGGGCATACTTCGTAGGGTTGAGTTTCATCTGGTTCCTTCTCAGTACGACGAATGCTTCTTCCAGGTCGGCCAGGTGTTGATGAGCTTGGATGCTTTTCATGAGCATGTCATCTACGTACACCTCTATGTTGTGCACAATCTGTCCCTCGAACATCTTGTTAACCATCCTCTGGTAGGTGGCCCCTGCATTGTTCAATCCGAATGGCATGACACAATAGCAGTAATTCTCCTTATCCATTCGGAAGGCGGTGTAAGACTCATCATCCTCATGCATGAGGATCTGGTTGTAACCGAAGTAGGCGTCCATGAAACTTAGCATCTCATGACCTGCAGTAGCGTCGATCAATAGATCGATCCTGGGCAGTGGACACACATCTTTGGGACATGCCTTGTTCAAGTCGGTGTAGTCGGCGTACATCCTCCACTTCCCACTAGGCTTGGGTACCATGACCACATTTACGAGCCAAGTAGGAAACTTTTCTTCTCTGATGAACCCTGCTCGGCTCAACTTCTCGACCTCTTCTTTGATGGCTGCCTGACGGTCGAGGGCGAAATTCCTTCTCTTCTGTTGGATCGGCTTCCTGGTTGAGTCCACATGCAGTCTGTGCTCTGCTATGGATCTGGGTATGCCTGGCATGTCTGCAGTCAACCATGCGAAGACATCCATATTTATCTGTAGGAGGTGTCCCAATTCTTCTTTCTTCTCATTGCTCAACAATGAGCCAACCTGTACGACCTTGGAAGGCTCATCCTTGCTGAGTGGCCATGGAACTAAGTCCTCGATCAGTCTTCCTCTCTTCTCTGTCAATTCATCTCTCTGGTCACTGACCAGGTTCTCCATGCACAGTGTCATTCCTCAGGTGTTGCCATTGTTCTTCTTCACGAAGGTGGCATAGCACTCTCTGGCCTTCTTCTGATCACCTCAGATTTCACCCACTCCGTCGTCAGTGGGGAATTTCATCTTCAGGTGGATTGGAGACACGATGCCTTTGAGGGCCGTCAGAGATGGTCGCCCTAGGAGGCCATTAAACGACACCACGGACCTGACGACCATGAAGTTTACCATGATGGTCACTTGTCGAGGGTGCTCCCCAAAAGTGACAGGTAGCTCTATAGTGCCTCTGATGGAGGCGGTGGCGCCCGAGAATCCATGGAGGTAGGTAGACTCTGGCTTAAGTTGATCATCTCCAAACCCGAATTGGCCGTAGGCTTCTAGTGACAGTACATCCACGGATGCCCCTGTGTCAATCAACACCCTGTGCACTGGGCGGTTGGCTATCTCCACCTGCACTACCAGGGCATCCTCATGTGGAAAGCAACGCCTTCCAAGTCTGCATCCGAGAAGGAGATTTCCATCTCGGTCTTTGCTATTTTGCTTGGCTTCTCTGCTACTCCCACGAACCTGGCATAGGCTATGGCCTTTCTTGTTGACTCTTGCCCCGGTCCTCCAAGTATGGTGAGGATGGGGGCTCCCTTGGTGCCATTTGGCTCTGCTGCATCTCTTCTCTCGTCAGTGCGGTCTCTTTCTCTATCTCGATCCGTTCTTCTTTCTTCCCTTCTTGGTTCTTCTCTTTCTCGGTCTCGACCTCGATCTCCTTGGCCCAAATGGCCATTGCGTCTTCCCTTCACGTATCTGTCTAGGCTCCCTACTCTCATAAGGCTTTCTATCTCTCTCTTCAGTTGATAGCATTCCTCTGTGTCATGCCCATAGTCCTTGTGGAAGAGGCAGTACTTGTTAGGGTTACGCTTCTCAGGTCCTGCCAACATGGGTCGTGGCCATTTGATTAGGTCACGGTCTTGGATCTGAATGAGGATCTATGACTTGGTGGTGTTGAGGGGTGTGAACTCTGGGCTGCTTGTCCTCTCCCCTCTCTCTGATCGAAGATCACTTCTTCCCGGGGCGATCGCCTTTCTCCTATCGTCGCTCAGTCCTTGATCTTTTATTCTCCTTACGGTCATCTGGTGCTGACCTCTTGTTGTCTCGGGTCTTGCCTTCAATTGCCTTCATCAGTGACTATACTATCTCAGCCATGTTGACGAACTCATTACATCGCTCCAGGAGCTCTTTCATGGTCTTGGTCTCATGACGTGCCAAGTCCTTGATTAGTTCCATGTCTCAAATGCCCCCTGCTAGGGCTGCATGCTGGGTCTGGTCTTCCAGGTCTCTGACTTCTAAGGACCCCTTGGTGAACCTGCTGACATACTCCCTGAGGGACTCCCCAAGGTTTTGGATCATGTTCAGTAGGTTGACCGTGGTCTTCTTCTACTTAACGCTGCTCTGGAAGCGGGTCACGAACTATTTGCATAGCTCTGCAAACGATCCAATCGACCGTGGTCGCAGTCGGGAGAACCATGAAGTTACTGCACCCTTGAGGGATGCGGGGAATGCTCGCTAGGATACCATGTCCAATCCACCATATAGAGTTATCATGCCATTAAAGTAGTTGATATGATCATTAGGGTCGGTGGTACCACTGTAGAGTTCAAAGGTAGGTAACCTGAACCTAGATGGTAGGGCAGCGGACATGATCTCTTCTAAGAAGGGGTGTTGTCCAGGTACCGAGTGTGTCTCGCCCTTGGTCTGCTTCTTCAACCCTTCCAGTTTCTCGTCCAGCTCACGGAGTCTTTGGTCTAGCTCTTCATCTGGCGTTTCACATCTGGCGGGTCGTTCATCACGACCCCGTTCGCGCCTTCTCCTGGAAGTCCCCTCCCATCTCGACTGTTGGTGAGATGGGGAGGAATCACGTCGTGATGAATCTTGCTGTGAATACGAGGGACTCTCTTCACGGTAGGTCCGGCTTCGCTCTGGGGCATGTCTTCTACCAAGTCGTCCATCAAACACCGATCTTCGGACAGACCCTTCGGGGTTGGGCACCACGGATCAGTGTGATGGTGTTCTCCCTCGGTCCAACCTTACTGGAAGGTCCTCTGTTCTCCTCTAATGCTGGGAGGGATCCCTTTGCTGCCTTGTGTGCCCTTCAGACCTATCACCCCTGGGAGGTGATCTGCTAGGGCTGTACTCTTGCCTCTGCTCTTGCCTATGATGACCGGCTTTACACAGTAGCCGGTGCATTGGGATCAGGTACTAGCTCAGCGGGGGCGGCTTCAATGGTTGCTTTAGGGTTGAGGTTGGCTGCCTCAACCTGTTGGTTCTCTGGGATCTCCTCCTCACAAGAGACATGGTCATTGACCCTGTGACGTGAACTCTCTAGAGGAGGTGATCTATTCCCTCCCTCGGGGCATTGTTGGTGGAGGGAGCGGTCTTCATGCGTGCCATGGTTGATCAGTGATGGAAACAAGCTAGTAAAGGTGATGGCTAGCGTCGTTCCCACAGACGACTCCAATCTGTTGCGTCAAGAAATCGCTTAGTGGTCCTTCGAGTGTCGTAACTAGTAAAAGACCCTGGGTGACAAAGGAGAACCGATGTGGTTCCGGCCTAGGACTCTCCGATGCCTAAGTTAGATCTCTCTGAGCAAACAGATGAATAGTAGTATTCAAGATAAGTTCAGATGTCCCCGATGGGGTTGTGTACCTTGCCTTTTATAGTAGTGTATGGCGGTGTGGAGAGTCCCAATTGATGTAGAGTGTTGGCCATAGGTGATAGAGTCCCTGAGTAGCAGGGCTTATCCTGATTGGTTGTCTTCCCGAGAGATGTAGTGTCTGTGATAGACTAGGTAGTTGTCTTCCCGGGCGATGTAGTGTCCTTGATAGACTAGGTAGTTGCCTTCCTTAGAGATGTGGTGTCTTTGGAAGTTACCTTCCTGTGGGACGTAGTGTCCGAGTGACCTTAGTAATCTTGATGGATAGACTCATCTACATGGTAGATGGAGTTCATGGTGTATGAGTCCATTCACTCCACGTGACTCGATAGGCGGTGGCCTAGAGTCCTTGGCGATGTTGTCTTGTTGATGGCAATCCGAGGGAGCTTGTGCTTGGAGATGGCGTGTGTGGGCATGACGTGTGTTGGGGATGTCATGCCCGAGTCCAGGTCCGCGCCCACGATCTGTGCCCGGGGTGCCCACGCTGGGTTGGGTCAAATCCTTACTTAGTTCTTCATTTTTGGGTTCTTGTACTGAACCGGTCCTCTTTATTGGGTTTGGACACGTGGCGTTCCCTGATTGGTCAGGGTGAATTTAGGTTTATCATTGATCTTAAAAGCAACCTGAGCAGCTTCTCTTCTTCTGAAGATTTTGGGATTTGGGTACCAAAATCAGCCTTCCATCCTCCAATTCAAATGTCTTGATTCCATTTTTCTCTTAATTTATTTTCTACCTCCCACGCCCCAAATTCTAATTCCAAATCGGACCTACCTTCTTCCTCCTCCAAAACCCTAGAAAGCCACACCGAAGAGCAGAAAGCCATCTGGAGCTATCGGACTATAGAACAAATCAACGACTGGGCGCAAGTGGCCATGGGAAACAAGAGGCACCGCCACTTTCTTCTTATCCATCCTTTGCAATCAAAGAACTCCAAACTAACCAGTTCTGATGTAAAATCACTAAAGGATGAGCAACACTAATTCGTATTCAAATTAGTTCAACAACTTAGTGCCTTAACCATAAGATAGCTCCGATGATCCACACAAAGATATCAATCAAACCATACATGATCTAGTCAAGTTGTTAGATAGTAACAGATGATTGTTTTTTTTTTGTTTTTTTTTTTAACAAAAAATTTGGAGATTCATAAAGCAAAAACCCTAAATTTTGGGGAACCGGATCAAAGTCTCAAAACAGAAAGAAGTTTTTTATACAGAGAAATGGAGAAATGGCGGCATTTAACACACGGGTGAGAAACGCTCGTCTTTGCGGGATTCTACACCCCTAACCCTCCATTGGAAAAACAAACCCAAAAAAGAGAAGAAAAAACTCCGTAGATCTAGAACTCTGGTTTCGGTCTACTTTTCTGTTGCTTTATGTTTATCTGAAATCCAATCTTCTTTCCTCTTCTTTTCTTTTATCCTACCTCTTATTCTTACACAATCTATCTAGCATATTTTGTCCAGAATTTAAATATCTTATACTCCTAAACCAAAATCATATTGATCCCTCTATATTCCCTTAGATTTGATCTTAAAATCTCATGAATCTTGTGGACCTACCAGCTGGTCTCCATTGAACCGAAAGGCCCAAGAGTCCCTATCAAGCACTTGACTAGGGGAGAGAAGAAAATTGAGTCATAGCGAGGGAGGGAGGGAGGGAGGGAGGGAGGGAGTGGTGAATGGCGGTGGTGGGAGGGGGTTGCAGGGGAGGGGGGAAGGGAGTAGGGAGCGGTTTCGGCTACAGACTGGTTCTGGTTCGGCCTCTAGGGTTTTGGAGAGAAGAGTGTTGTTGCATCTGAAGCTGTGGAAGCGAAACAAGAAGGATGAGGATCGCAATTAATTTTGGTAATTGCTTATAGTGTAGCGCCAATTGAAGTATAGATTGAATCGTAGTGCTGTTGGAGCAAAGAAGTAGAAACAGAATTAGGAGGTTTTAGAAGAGTGAAGTTGAAGTTCCAAGTAAGTAATTGTATTTTATTGTTTTGATATTTCATTAATATAATAAATGGATGAGTTTAGTTGAATTCTAATGGGTATTTTAAGTGATCATTAGAGGGATTAAAACCCAATTAAAAATACTAAAAAGAGGAGAGACAAAAACATGCAACACCCTGCTGAAACAAGGTAACAAATCAGATTGTACCTAGGTTGAAACCCAAGAACCGGTTAACCGGATCCTGCAGGTTGATTGGTAGGTCACTGTGAGTACCCGTCACATGTCAGAACACTCTGGTCGACCGGCAGACCATAAAGTGACTTTTTGAAGACTTTTTGAGAGGTTTTCTTGGGGCTTCATGTACAGAACCTAAATGACTATAAGAACCTTATTAAATGTGATATATTGCACTTATTTTATAGGTATTGAGTAAACATATTGGTGCTGCAACTATTGGGAAATACTCGTACACAACCTTAGATCAATTAAATATTAAAGAATCAAAGGTGAGGAGACATATTTATATATCATGTGTGTTATGATTTGCTATATTACTATGTGTTTATGAATTTAATGAATAAAAATGAATGAATTGAGATAATGTAATGTTTATGATGTATGCTATGCTGGGTTGGAAGAAATACATGTATGCTTGTAATGAAATGATACTTGAACCAAGAAGGAATGTTTATGCATTTTATTGTGAGAGAATCATGACTATGTATCAAATTACAATGAATTGGAGTTATATGAATAGAGAAGCATTGGCTATGTATGAAATGAATGATGCTTATATAAACTGTTTTGAATGATTGTTATGAATGTACATGAATGCTTTAAGATCCAAGATATGTAATGATGAGTATGTAATGCTACAATGTCAAGTATGTTAGAATGAGTGTTGACCTCTTACTAGGGGTGTCAATTCCAGGCCTGGCACGGCAGAACCAACCAAGCCCACCCGACTAAAGCCCGGCCCGGCCCGTTTACTAAACGTGTCGGGCTCACCCGACGGTCCTAGTGTAGGGTCCTAGCCCGTCGGGTGCCCGACCGGACTAATCGATTCTAGGCCCGACCTAACCCGATCAGTTACAACCCTACCTAGCCCAACCCTTTAACTTGTAAACTTTACTATGGTCTTGGGCCCTATTTGATTTATTAGCCCAAATCTGTTTATGACATTAATTTTCTGTTGGGTTGGGCCTGATGTATTGGGTATATTTTTATGATATTTTTTGAGCTAAATTTATATCATAGGGCAAGGGTCAGCACGAGTTGCATTATTTCAGCCTATTTCTAATGAATAGACCATGTTCGAACAGTTGGAATATTCAATTTTAATGGGAAAATACAAAAAGGAGGTGGCAAGATGGTACACCTCTTTGTAAAATCAAAATATTTAGTTTTAATGGGCTGCATTGTTTAAAGCCTGTTTATATTTAAACAGGCCCATAGCCCGGTTTTGCACCGTTTAAGGCCCGATTAAGGATTGATTATATTATCCGATTATAGCCCGAAGCCCGACCGAGCTTGACCAGGCCCGGCCCGAATACTTAAACGGGCGGTTACGATGCATGCTTTAAGCACTGTGAGGCCGACTAGGCCCGATCGGTTGACACCCCTACCTCATAGGATATGACATATTTGATTTATGACTTTTATGAGAATGACATGTTATATGATGTTAAATGAAAATAAGAAAGGAATATATATATATATATATATATATAAAGGAAGAGAAAGGAGGAGAATGAATCAAATGAAGGTAAATGAACATAAGAAAAAGAAATTATGATATGATAATGAAGTTAGAAACCTTGTGGCTACCGTCCCTCTCCAGTAGGGGGTTATGTACTGAATCAGGGCCTTAAAGAGAAAGAGAGTAGGACTGTGTCCATCCCAGTGCTCCTGGTGTCTGGAATAAGGTGAAGACACACCCTACATGATACTAGTGCTTGCCCTCTCCAGTGCTCCTGGTGTTTGGATACATGGAGTAGACAAGACTAGAAAGATATTTAGAGCTAGAGTTTGTCCTCCCCAGTGATCCTGGTATCTAGATACATGGAGTAGACAAGTCTAGTGTAATATTAATGTCAAATGTTGATCCTCCCTAGTGATCCTGGTGCCTGGATACATGGAGTAGAGCGCATCTATAATGCTTACTGTATCATCCTCCCCAGGGCTACAACACTTGGGACTTGAGTTGAATAATAATACAAGGTCGACTACCACCCTCAATGATTTTTGCACTTCGGTAGTTCA
The DNA here is from genome assembly GCF_018873765.1 of Telopea speciosissima. Classification (NCBI taxonomy): domain Eukaryota; kingdom Viridiplantae; phylum Streptophyta; class Magnoliopsida; order Proteales; family Proteaceae; genus Telopea; species Telopea speciosissima. Next base: position 17,777,728 of record NC_057917.1, read on the forward strand.
CTAAATGGTCAAGACTTGACCTAACTAATTAAGGAATGAATTTCTATGGTTTGTCATTTATATCTTTGTAAACATTATTGTATCTTTGAAGGTTTGCATGTATAGAATCATGTGTATCTCATTGGGCGTAAGCTCATCTCACTTATGTTGATATTTTTCAGATGAGGAGGCTTGTACAACTCTAGTGTATGTGAGGGACCAGGATCCTCTACAATACCGGCGGGGCGGCAGTGCACATCCGACTGTACAGCAGAGGCCATGTGGGCACACATGACCTCTGCTGTACCATCGGATGTGCACTGCCACCCCGCCAGTCCCACATGGCCTCTGCTGTACCATCGGATGTGCACTGCCACCCCGCCGGTCCCACATGGCCTCTGCTGTACCATCGGATGTGCACTGCCACCCTGCCGGTATTGTAGAGGAATTTTATCCGTATGTGAGTTGAGAACCTGAGATTAGGGCCCAAAAGACATTTCATGATGTTAAGAACGGTTGACTTTTTGAATTTTAAATAACACTTTGGTAAGTTTGATTCAGACTTTTGTATATCATGGTAAATCTTTTCATACCAAAAATACCCTTCAACAATATCAATAAGCCCAAAAAATACCCTTCATTAATTATTAATTATTATAATTTTTAGCTAAATTAAATTCTTCCTCCATTAATAAACCCCCCTCAATGTTACATTAATTATTCTTTTATTAAAATTAATGGACCAATCGTTTCCCTACTCCGTTTTCTCACGTTTTTTCAGATATATTCAATAAGAGATAATTATTATTAATTAGAAATTAGAAATTAGAAAGGGAGTAAAATAATCCCATTTTTCGTTGAACTATGTATAAAACCCCACTTTCAAATGTATAAAATAATCCCATCTTATCTTACCCAAAAAAAAAAATTACAATATTATCCATTATTCCTTGAACAATCAATAACCCCCCCCCCTCAATTAATTGTTATAATTTTAAAAATACCCTTCATTAATTATTAATTATTAATTATTATAATTTTCAGCTAAATTAAATTCTTCCTCCATTAATAAACCCCCCCTCAATGTTACATTAATTATTCTTTTATAAAAATTAAGGGACCAATTGTTTTCCTACTCAATTTTTTTGCGTTTTTTTAGATGAATTCAATAAGAAATAATTATTATTAATTATTAATTAAAAAGAGAGAGTAAAATAATCTCATTTTCGTTGAACAATCTATAAAACCCCACTTTCCAATGTATAAAATAATCCTATCTTATCTTACAAAAAAAATTTTACAATATTATCCATTATTCCTTACCCAATGTATAAAATGAAAAGAAGTCTTAAGAAAATAAAAGAAAAAATGGATTACTGTAATGTTTGTTTATATAAATAATTTTATTATTTAAGTAAGACATCTAAAATGTTGGGTGTTAATTTCAGTGATTCATACATGAAGAAAAGCAAACACCGTGCAACTTTACTAGGTGCATAAATGTAGCTATTTTCCACCAGTGCATAAATTAATTCTTAAAATGTTACTTAACCTTTAAGTTTCCGTTGTGTTGTATGCGATACTAGAATTTTTGCTACTACTTTTACATGTTTATTTGTGACTTTCTGGGTTGGCGCTCATGAGAGCAGTGTCTTGAATCCTGTCTGAGTTTGGGACGTTACAGAGAGAGAGAGAGGGAGGGAACAACACCCAATAGGGAAAGCTCTAGGGAGGGGGAATTACATTCAAGAAGGAGACAAGAATGCTCCAACTCGTAACAATGTGTCGATTTCTACCATAATCAGCAATAATGTTGTTGTGAGAACCAATCTTCCCATGATATCAAAACCAATGGTGTCCTAGATTTGTTGATACGTCCTCAACTTACCAGCCATCTTCTGAGGTTCCTCTCATACCAAACATTGATACACCATAGAATAGAAAGCAAGCTTGCCTATGTTATTGCAACAGGTCTTCCCCTTAAAGGAATCCCTAATCCATTGCCTATCATGCTTAAAATCAAGGATCGATCTGTGATGTTTCCAACATTTACCACTAACTCTTTCCCAAATAGAGTGAGAGTGTAGACATCTAATTTTTGTCACCCTTCTTGGCGATGACGACATGCGGAGGACCGGCGATTTCTGTCTCAGACACCAAAACAAATTAAATAATAATGACCATAAGAAAATAAAATGTCTAATCCTCGGCCCATGAAGGTTTATTGGATCGGGCCCATTTAGATTGTAGCCTGCCAGGGGCAGAATAGGAAACCACAAAAAATAATAAAAGGAAAAAGAGAGAGGAAATAAACTTTAAAGAGGGAGGGTAAAAAGGGGAAAATAAAAAAAAGAAAATGGGGGTAAGATGGGTAAATCACCTTTAAGATATTTAGAGTAGGGTCAAAATGGGAAAAAACAATAAAATAAACATCTAAACCCTAAAAAGGAAAAAAGGGGGGGTAAGATGGTCAAACACTTAATCAAACCCTAAAGAGGGAGAAACATAGAAAGCAAAAGAAGATTCTAATCTAAGGGGGAGAGATATAAGAAAGGAAAGAAAAAGGGAGGGCGTGGATTTCTCTCAAAAAGGGGGGTGAGATGGATAAAAAGAAAACAAAAAGGGCTTAGATGGGGGGGGGGGGGGCGTGATTCTCTATTGAAAAGGAGAGAGAAAAGAGAGAAGAGAGAGGAGGAGGGAATTTTTCGAGGAAAAAAGACAGAGAGAGTCAGGGAGTGAGAGAGATAAAGGAGGGAGAGGGGTCATCGTCTTGGAAAGGGAACACAGGGAAAAACGGAAAAACTGCATAGAGAAAAAAAGGAAAAGAAACAGAGAGAAAAACGAGAGAAGGAGAGAGAGAGAAAAATGAAAAATGAGAGCATTGCAGAGTGTTACGATCCTGCTGTCCCACTAGAGAGTAATGAACTCTGGTGGGTATCCCACATCGGAGAATAATGAACTCTGGTGTGGACTAATATATTCCTGGGCACCCTCACCTATCGAACCGGTTTTGTAGGCTGAGATCCAGGATCGTATCAGTGGTATTAAAGCGGACTGCCATGTCTATGGATTGGGGCACCGGCAGGGGCGACCTATGGAAAAGGCTACCTGGTGCTCGAGGGGTCCAGAGTGAAAGCTGTCATGGAGTGGGTCGTCGGGGAAGTCGGTTCGGAAGCGTGGTGGAATGTTACAATCCTGATGTCCCACTCGAGAGTAATGAACTCTGGTGGGTATCCCACATTGGAGAGTACTGAACTCTGGTGTGGACTAATATAATTCTAGGCACCCTCACCTATCGAACCGGTTTTGTGGGCTGAGATCCAGGATCGTATCAGTGGTATTAAAGCGGACTGCCATGTCTATGGATTGGGGCACCGGCAGGGGCGACCTATGGAAAAGGCTACCTGGTGCTCGAGGGGTCCAGAGTGAAAGCTGTCATGGAGTGGGCCGTCGGGGAAGTCGGTCCGGAAGCGTGTTGGAATGTTACGATCCTGATGTCCCACTCGAGAGTAATGAACTCTGGTGGGTATCCCACATTGGAGAGTAATGAACTCTGGTGTGGACTAATATATTCCTGGGCACCCTCACCTATCGAACCGGTTTTGTGGGCTGAGATCCAGGATCGTATCAGTGGTATTAAAGCGGTTGGGGCACCGGCAGGGGCGACCTATGGAAAAGGCTACCTGGTGCTCGAGGGGTCCAGAGTGAAAGCTGTCATGGAGTGGGCCGTCGGGGAAGTCGGTCCGGAAGCGTGTTGGAATGTTACGATCCTGATGTCCCACTCGAGAGTAATGAACTCTGGTGGGTATCCCACATTGGAGAGTAATGAACTCTGGTGTGGACTAATATATTCCTGGGCACCCTCACCTATCGAACCGGTTTTGTGGGCTGAGATCCAGGATCGTATCAGTGGTATTAAAGCGGACTGCCATGTCTATGGATCGGGGCACCGGCAGGGGCGACCTATGGAAAAGGCTACCTGGTGCTCGAGGGGTCTAGAGTGAAAGCTGTCATGGAGTGGGCTGTCGGGGAAGTCGGTCTGGAAGCGTGGTGGAATGTTACGATCCTGATGTCCCACTCGAGAGTAATGAACTCTGGTGGGTATCCCACATTGGAGAGTAATGAACTCTAGTGTGGACTAATATAATCCTGGGCACCCTCACCTATCGAACCGGTTTTGTGGGCTGAGATCCAAGATCGTATCACAGAGAGGAAAAAAAGGAAAGAGAGAGTGAGGCAGAGTGAAGGAAAGAACAGACTGAGGGAGAAGAAGAAACAGAGAGTGAAAAATAGTGAGCAGAAAAGGGAGATGATCTGAGACATGGGGTCGTCGGAACTCACCTGAGCCGCGGAAGCACTTGCTGAACCCCAATAGCCATAGCCCAGACCACCATTCCAGTTCCTATTTCATTAATCTCCATCGCTCAAATCCCAGCTCCCATCGTCCATAGTTGAAACTCCAACCTCAATCAACCATGACCGAACCCCTTCCATCTCATCTGTTACCTCAATGTACCTCTGATATGGTCGAAGCAGTGGCGATCCCTTTCCTGGCTTATGGGATTCATGGGTCGATCTTCATCATCGTTGCTGCAGCGCATACGGAGTGCATCCTCGGATCCCAGCTTCCCTATTCTCATGTTCTTCATTTTTTTTTATTTTTTATTTCAAGTTATTAATGGGTTGTAATTGAAATCCCTCCCCCTTGTTTGATTTGGCTTTCTTTTTATTATCAATCGGTCTGTAATAATCCCCATCCACCTTCGTTCTATCTACTGGTTGGTGACCATCGCAAGCTGCCGCTGCAGATGCGGGATTCATACCCACTTCACCTTATTCTGGTTTATTCTGTTTGAGCGTTTGCTGTTTTGCTTTAATTCATTCCTGCTGGTGATTTAGATGTATGGTTAATATGAGTTACCCTATTTTGTCTTTAGCATTTTGATCTTAGATCCAATGGGCAGATTTGTTTATGATTCGGTTGATATTTATTAGTTTGATTTAGTCTTCCATTTTATATTCTGATCTTGATTATTATTTGGGTTTGGTTTCATTAAGGTTTCAGTGGGTTAAATTGAATTAACTAATTTTAAGTAGCTTGGATCTTAACCTTTGGATTGGGATATGATGATATGGGGTGGATGAGGTTCTTGTTAATTAGTCCCTAGTTAGAATATTGTGCCCCTTTGCTTCAATGTGTGAGATGATTTGATATGGAATTTCATCTTGACCTCTTTGGAGAATCATCATTTGGACTTGGTTTTATAGCTTGTCGAGGCTTAATCAAGATGAGCCTAATTGGGTTTCACTTGGGGTTGTTTGGTTGTGGTAATTTGAGAACTCCATTTTGGATGGCTAGGATCATTCTAGTCTTCAATAAAAGGGAAATGTGAATTTGCTGGGTCCCTCCCAAGGTCAGGGATTGATCAATTAAGGATAAAAAAAAAAACCAAAGGATTTTATCGGAGTCTTGATCTTGGATTTTGGTCTTTGACCTTAATCATTTGGAGATGGGTTTTGGCTCATATGGATTTGGGCCCACTTGATTTTTATTTTGGTTTGGGCATTGACCCATCAACCAGGGTTGAGTCATGTTTGGCAAGTTTGGGCCCATGCTTTGGGCCTATGAGTGGATTTGGACTTTACCTTGGGTTTAGGCCCACTGATTAAGGATAGGACATGTTTGGAGAGTTGGGACCCATGAGTGCATTTTAGTTTATAATTTAGGATTAAATAAGTACCTCCCTCAAATTCAAATCAATTTCGGCTTCGGTTCAAGGGATTCCAAATGAATTTCTAAAACCTATTTTGGGTAGAATTAGAACGTGTGCAAAGCAGTGAGAATGCCCATCTAGTGGCCCGAGTTGAAACGTTACACGATGGGATCCCATGAGACGTAGATGTATGCTCTTTGAGACGGGAGTCGGGCTAGCCCGTCATCTAGCCCATGAATGTTTTAAAGTATTCATGATGTGATCGGTTAATTTGTTTTACTCCATGCTCCAAATTATTCTATATTCCATGCTTTGTGCGTATTATGTCTTTGTATGTTAGTATAATGTTTAGTTAGTTTAATCATTTCTCCTATTTGTTTGTTTACATTTAGTTTAGAATAACTTTAAAATCTGGCTTAGGCTTTGAACCCTTGTACATAGCTACCTAGCCTTAGGTGCCTAGCTTAGGATGACTTAGATTTAGAATAACTAGTTTTAGGGATTGCGAGCTAGCTTATGCAAACATGTGGTCAAAAGAAGGATGACCGGGATCAGCCGGGCGGACTGGGTGCCTAATACCTTCCCAATCCATAACCTGACACTTACCCGATGATCTGGGTAGACCCCGACCTTATCCATGAGTCATTAGTCGTTCTCCAGTGGAGAACATTTATGGGTCCTAGACCCTTTCTAGGTGGCGGCTTCCTGTTGACCTGTTTACCCTCTTAGAAGGAATTAGGGTCCTTGGTTTAGGTTTCACCGGCGAGATCCGGTTCGCATCGACTGAGAACCAACCCCTTGACGGGGAAAATTGGGATTTTTCGGAATCCATGGTTCTTACAGAGAGAAGGGGCACTGAGAAAATAAATGATCCACTATCTCTATACCATTCTAGCAAAGGGCGCACGCAAACGATGACAAGATCGACCTTGCTTGGAGCAGTGCCATGGTTGCCAAGGCTTGTGAGATGGCACACCATGAGATGAAGCTATGCCTTGGAATAGTGCCATGGTGGCCTTGCACTTTGGAAACCATACCACATGGTACTAGAGGACAACCGGACGACGCGAGCAGACTAAATCCCAGGCAAAGGCCGAAGAAAACTTTCCCGAAGGTGTGCCACCCCCCCCCCCACAAGTAATAGGATCCTCACTGCTATGGGGTCTTCTTTGTAAAGAAGGGAGGGCCCTGAGGAGGAGAAGGGACTTGAGCCAGCGCACCACGAGCCATCAACAATAATTGAGGAAACAAGAGCCATGTGATTTGCCCTTGCGTCGTACCTGATTTTATCACCATAGGTTCGAATAAGCACCCCATGAGGGTGTCAATGATCAAGCTAGAGAAGAGTAGACCCACCACCATCAATACTTGAAACAATCACATTCGGTCTAAGATTCAACATTTGCTTCCATACCGAAGAAGAGTCCAAAGAGCAAGAAACAATCCACATGGGGTCCTTACATAGGTATCTACCATACATCCAATCGACCCAGATGCTTAGTTGACTTGAAGAGATTTTCTAGATAAGTTTAGTGTTTCTTGCTTTGCACACTTTCTTGACATGCCGAATGCCAAGACCCCTTCAGACTTGGGTTTACACACTAAGTCCCAACTAATGGTGTGGAGGACTTTGTTATTGTCACTACTCTTCCAAAGAAGGCACTCATCAAGGATTCAAGCTGATGGGCAATAGCAGTGGGAATCCCAAATGCATTTGACCAATAGATGTAAGAGGATTGCATCACCGACCTACCAAGTTCAAGCCTACCCACAAAAGATAGGAGTTTAGCTTTCCATAGCTGGAGCCCTTAGAGAATCAAGCACACTTTCATCCTCCTTAAAGCTTCTTTTTCTTCAATCACCCTAATTTTGTGTATATATCTACAACATGGTGTTTTGATCAGTAATACAATCTTCTGGGACACTATTACTCGAAATATCTTCATTTGATATAGAAATAGTTTTTCTATCTCTCCTTAATGTCTTCATCATTTATTAGTACTTTATCATCTTCACTTTTAATACATCTAACATGGTCGAGATATCTATTATTCGTTTTCCTTCTTTTAGCTAGTTTTTCCCCTTTCTTTGTGCTCAGATTGTTATAAAAATCTCCATATTTCTTAACCCTTATTTTTTTCACAATCTTCTTAGTTTTATTTCTGGCAAATCTATACCTTTTTAGATCCTCTACATCCTTAATTCTTCCTCATGCCTTAAAACTAGCTTTCATAGTCTTAATGAATGTTTGAATCTCATCATCCAACTACCAAGTCTCCCTACAAGAATGATGTTTTCCTTTCGATTCGCCTAGGACATCTTTAGCAACTTTCTTAATACAAGTAGTCATCTTGTTCTACATTGTAATTATGTCTCCTCAAAGTGTCATTTTTCTTGTTTGACCACTTTATCAATAAATGATTTTAAGTTATCTCATTTTAAGTCCCACCACCTTATTTTGGGACAAATAAATTCACCTTTCTTACGGTTCTGCATATGGTCATATATTTATGATCATTAATCTATACCGTGTGGTTAGGCTCTCCCCCAGTATGACATTACAGTCCTTACATAACAATCTACCGAACCTTCTAGTTAGGAAGAAATCTATTTGGCTACTATAATGCCTACTTTTGAAGGTAATTACATGCTCCAAAGTAAGTGTTTACAATGGATAAATCCTAGGTCACAACAAAATCTAAAACTAAGATCTCCTTATTCTTCTCTCCAAAACCATATCCTCCATATAAACCTTCATAGCATTTACAATCTCTCCTAGTATGTCCTCCTTATAAGAATCTTTTCTCCTTTGACTAAAACCTTACATTTCCATTTGTTCTCAAAATTATAACTTAACTTACTACTTTTATCCAATCATACTTATAGGGTGCGTAAATGCTAATTATCTCTTTTTCCAACACAAGCTTTATGGATATAATCTTATCTTCTTTTAACATCCACCACATCATCTTCAAATCTTTATCCACTACCATACCCACTTCACTTCTATTCCTTTTGCCCCTTTATACCAAAGTTTAAAGTCGTTCTACTCCTTGGCCTTTTTTTACTCTTCCAACTAGTCTCTTGAAAATCCTTCCTCCTTGTAACATCTATTAATAAAAAAAAAAAAAAGTATCTTTCACTTTAAATTTAAGAAATTTATATTTCTATAGAATTTGATAATATAATGATCATTGGTACATTTGGCACCAATGGAGAACTCCACTCATATCATATTACACCATTCTTGCTCTCATTCAATCTGTCAAAAAATGCTTCTTTGGATCGAGTTTCTCTACACCATGGGTGGGTGTAGAGGGAATCTCCACATCTACTCCCATTCATGGATTAAGATACTGAGATTGGGTCGGCCAAAAAAGAAAGGGGAAAAAAAACAAATGGCAGAAAAATATAAAATAAAATTGGCAGAAGGTTGCGTACACGATCAAGCACGATCGTGGGATGTGGATAATAGGGGGTCGAAATGACCAATCCGAAACCAACCCTCCCTCCCCCAGAAAAAAAAGTTTAACACATCGTAACCCATCCCCTTATACGATGGTTGCTTATTTGGTAATGGATGGCCCATATTTTTGGCTGGATGGATCGCCATTCTATCATGGCAAAAAGCCCATATTTTGGCTTGAGGGCGATCGGACCTGTTTGTTTTTTAACTCCTTCACCTTGATCTTTGGCCTTAAGCCACATTTCAAAGCTTAAATGTTCACTTTTTAAGCTGTTGGGGTAGGTCTTAAATTTCTTAACCTGGCCCAATTCATGTCTGGCTCAAGCAGAGATTATCCTTGCAATGATATCTCCATGACCCCATCCACCAATACAATCTGCTTGTCACACAGCCCAGGGTTTTAATACACGGAATCGGTCATTGGCGATTCTGATTCGGATCTGATCGGAATTGATCCGAATTGTGCTAAAAACCCTAGTATCGGTCCTCTGTTCCAAAACAGGAAATTTCTCAGGGTTGTGTGTGAATCAGCCATGTCAGAACGGTCACAGCCGATTCCAATCCGAATCGCTTCGAGCTGAATCGAATCCGAATTGGAATTGGATGGACTAGACTCGATCCCAGTTTTAATAACCTTGGGATGAATAGAAAGACTGGCATTCTGGAGAGACATATCCAGGAAGATTGACTATAATGTACAGCATGAGTTTTGACTGAATAAACCATAATCATAATCAAGATGGACTGTTATCAGATCACACCAAGCTTTAAGAGAAGTCATGATATAAAATAGGACTACAAAAAAATTCTGGTTTTTAGATTTTGATGAATTTCATTTGCCCAGAAAAAATGACAATATTATACCAATTGTTGCTTCTGGTTATAGATCATTGCATACAGGTGATCGATCTCCCTGATCCCATCTCTCGACCTTAACCTAAGCTGGGTATTTCAATCTCCTTGTCTCACTAATTACTTACTTGGCTCCGGAATCCGGACACCGCTCTACATCTGACAGGCACACCATCTTTTTACAGGAGCAGATACACCAAATAAACAAGAGAAGAGACAAGGGCATGGAATCAAAGTAGCACATCATAGAATGATGAAATTCAATAATCATGTTGGTTACAACCTATATAATTACATCAAGGTAAGAGATGTAATCCATGATTAACATTGAAATACATATTTCCCAGAAAGTACAAATCCATGGCAATGGATAACAACCCATGACGACGTACAAACGGAACATGATCTAATGTGACAAAGCACTACCAAATTTTTGCAACCATTAGAAAGCAGCTATTATCTCGGATACCAGAACATGCCCTTAATGCCTTCTGGGTCAGTTTCAAACCCTAGGTTCCTATAGAAATCAACAACTGCAATGACAAAGGAAAAAAAGATATGTCAAATATTTCAAAGTAGTTAGAACAATTACTTGGTCCTTGCAAAATGTCAAGATTTAGAGCAAACACAGTAGAGCATGTTGTGGTGGAAAACATTTAAAAGATGTTTTATTTGCAACCGGTGCAAGAAAAACAAGTGGTACCCTTGGTACCACAAGAATAGTTTTGATAAAAGCATGAAGAATTACATGATGCAGGGAGTTCGTCACACTGTGGCATCATAGGAATAGGCAAACTGAACGGGTTGACCAATATTTAACAATCATACCTTGACTGTCTGCAAACAAAGTAATATTCCCAATATCCCTCTGCAGTAGAGCTCTTATTAGCTGCTCAACAAGGGCCTTTCCAAGACCCTGGCCCTGAAAGAGGAAAGAAATTTTCAGAACAGTAACCATATAAATCTGATTTCACCAAGTAACATAATCCTGCATCACTAGCTGTACTGATCCTACAGGCATGTGCAAAAAATAAGGTTTTTTTTTTTAATTAAAGAAAATGTATGCAGTAATTACGAATAAGTAGCAGGAATGAGGGCAATCCTTCTCTTAATTTCCAAGTTGCACGGTGAGAGAGTAGAAATGTGGAAATCCTTTACTCAAGAATCAAGCCGATTACTTTATCCATTTATTGAATTGTCACCTATTCTTTTTTATGTGAGATGCATGCGCCTTTTCTAAATTTTCAAAAACAAGGTTTGATTTTAAAGAAAGAAAGTGAATCATTTTCTAACAATTCCACTAATCATTAACAATAATTTAGAACCATATTGCAAATTTCAGAACCCACTAGTTACAAGCATAGGACTAAGGCCATGTTTGGAACAAGCCCAAAACCAGGTTGTGGCTGTAATTTTTAGTCAGTTTGTCCCTTCAAGAAAAGCAATGAAACTACAAGAGAAAAAAAAAAAAGAAAACAAAGTTTGGAGAAGGTTTTATTGGGGGAAAAAAGTTAAACGAAGAACACGTAAAATCACTGTCTTGGAACATTAATATTGTTTGCAATGTAGGACAGCTAGGAATTGTCCACAAGTAGCCAGCCCAATTCAAAACCAAACAAGCAACAAGCAACAGAAAATTTTAAAAACAGAAGAACTTAACTGCAGTAGTGGATTGCAGAGATGAGGACTGTTTGCTCTGATAGCATCTATTCCATCAAACTCTAGGAAGAGAACTATCCTACATTCCATAAAAGCATAAATCCATTGGATCATATTGAAAAGAAACTGCTTACAAGCTTATTGTTCCCTTCCTAAGATCAGGCTTATTGGACTGATTACATCTCTAACTCTAAATCCTCCTCCAAAAGGAATCACTTTTTCATCAAATAAAATTTGGGAAAAAGAACGCTAACCTGTCACGTGGTTAACATGGTTCCTACGCATAGACACAAATCAATGCCTTTGTGCACGAAAAGACCGTTCAGTCCCCAGTGAAATCGAAAATCGCATCCAAACCAATGCCTCTCTCTATGTGCACTTTCATTGGCTACCGCACTGGTGCAGGGCTACACGACCGGTTAGCGTTCTCTAGCCCATAAAGTTAATCTTGATCCTACTTTAACTTAGTTAGGTCCTGTTTGACTTTTAATCAATCCATAATTGAACTAAAACTTAAACCAACTAGTGATAGAACTGAAATTCAAGCTCTTTAACTAACTCGAATTCAAATCATAAACCAACTAGGACTTGCCTAACTACCCAACTACACTTAAAACCCCAATTTGACTCGAAAAAGAAAACTAAAAGAAATTTTGAATCATGAATCTTATATTCCTGGAAAATAATTAAAATAGTAAGGTCACATGGGCCCACAAGGACTGCGCCACACCTTTGTACCAGCAGAATTACCTGCCACATCACAGGTCGGGTGAGGCCCAAATTTCGTTGACAAGTAGGCCCCCACAAAGCCCTACTTATGTGCCAACTGTGTCTCCTATCCAAAGTTCCAAACTGCCAATGTATCAAAAATAAAGAAAAAAAATGGGAAAAATTGAATAGTTGTATACTGTTGAAAATACAAGGGAAAATATGCAATAGAAGGCGCATGCAATTGATTAAGGGCCCCAAATTTAACACCTAAGCAATACATGGTGTTCGTGCACATGCAAAGGTTTGGAATTGCCCCGTTGGCATGCCATGTGGCAGAAATGGATGTGCTAGAACTAGGGGTGCAAGTCAAGGGGGCTGTACTGGGTTACGCAGGTCCAGTCCAGGGTCTTAAATGTGCAAACCTAACCCAGCCCAATTTTGGGTCAGGCCAACTTGGGTTGGGCCCAAAGTCGACATGAATGATTGGGTATTGCATAAGAAAATGACCTCAACCCTTACCCAGCCTGGTACATGAGCTGGAAATCTAGCCCAAACCAACCCCCCCCCCCCCCCCCCTCAAAAAAAAAAAAAAAGGTTGACTCAGGTTTTTCAGGCCAAACTTGCACCACTAGTCCCTTAGCCAGAACTATACACCCCATTTATACTACCACACCTGCATCCTTTTTCCCAATTGTAATAAAAAAAATGAATTTATTAAGTAGTAATTAGCAAAATTACAATAAAGATGCTCCTGCATCCATTGGTAATTTCAATTTCAGCTGGTGAATAGGACTAAGCCATTTATAATAAATCACTAAATATTAATTTCAAAATAAATCTTGCATTTTATTTATTTTTTTTTAAAAACAGGTGTACCCAGTGCACGAGGCTCCCACCACTGCGGGGTCTGGGGAGGGTCATAATGTACGCAGCCTACCCCTGATTTGTAGAGAGGCTGTTTCCCGACTCGAACACGCGACCACAAGGTCGCAATTGAGCAACCTTACCGTTGCTCAAGGTCCACCCTCTGATAAATCTTAATTTTTATAATTTCAAAAAAAGTTTATAGTTTATTATTTACAGTTTCCCTAGAAACTACTATCTCTACCAAGATTCGAAAACTCGGGTCTCGGTGCCAACTCAGACCCTTGAAAAACCGAGTCGAGTCGAGATCTCACCGAGTTGGTGCACTTCTTTTTTTCTCGACTCGAAGCCTCATCTCGGTGGGTTTTAGACCTAGTTTGGGTCTGAAACTTGGTATTCAGCCTATTTTAGGCCATTTAAACACAATGGCACTATCAAATTTTGCAAAAACAAAGTCCAAATAGGAGTTTCAGTTAGTGCGAAAGTAGGACAAACACTTACTTATGCTAGAAACCAGGATAGACACAGGACAAACACACTTATTTATGCCTAATATCATTTAAGTAAATGCTTTGTATTTCATTTACTTAAGATATTATTCATAAATAAGCAAACACCCCCCTATTTGAATCCAATAAAAATAGTTAAAAAATCAAATTCCAAAAGGAAAAAATGGCAACCCCCCAGTTCAAGAACAAAAACTGGATTTTTGGCGATAGGTGTAATTTTCAACTTTCTAATGCTGGGGTTTTTCTCAAATCTAAAAATTCCATAAATCTTAATATGGTAAAACATTATTAAAAACCAAAAGTGCGGTAAAATATTCATTTGTTTTGATGTTCAAAAATATATTTTCATTCAGAGCGATTTTAACAGCATTCGCGCACACCGAATTAAATTTGACCGGTACATAACTCCTTCAATATAAATCATATTTAAGCAATCTTGGTAAAAAAAGCTTTCCAACAAGTCCAAGATTGCTAAAATCTGATTTATATTGAAAGAGTTATGTGCCGGTCAAACTTAATTTGGAGTGCGCGAATGTTGTCAAAATCGCTCTGAATGAAAATAGTTTTTTGGACATCAAAACAATTGAATATTTTACCACACTTTTGGTTTTTAGCAATGTTTTACCATAATAAGATTTATGGAATTTTTAGATTTGAGAAAAACCCCAGCATTAGAAAGTTGAAAATTGCACCTACCGCCGAAAATCCAATTTTTGTTCTTGAACTGGGAGGTTGACTTTTTTTCCTTTTGGAATTTGATTTTTTAACTATTTTTATTGAATTCAAATAGGGGGGTGTTTGCTTATTTATGAATAATATCTTAAGTAAATGACATACAAATACAAAAACATTTAATACAAAAACATTTACTTAAATGATATTAGGCATAAATAAGAGTCTGTCTTGTCTGTCTTGGTTCCTGGCATAGATAGGTGTCTGTATACCAAGAATTTCCAGCAAGATCGCGAGATCTGGCACTCATATAAAGGACCTAGATGGGCATTTTCCTATGTCAAACCGAGATATTGACATTTTGAGACTTGTAGGCAGTCTCATCTCGGGATTTCGAAAAACCGAGAAACTCGGCGAGATCTCGCGAGTTCTCGAACTATGATCTCTACTACTTGGTACTCTGAAATTTTCATTCATTACTTGATTGTTTGGACTGGAATAGTAATGATTAAGTTTAATCATAAGAGATAACCTAAAGTGCTATTATTGCACTACAAGTAAATTAGAGAATGTTCTCACTTCACACTGATCCACATGCTTCAGGAGTGTTTCACTTTGCATCTGAATTTACTTTTTGGTTTTGTAAATATGATTGTCTTTTTCTCTTTTGGGGAGAAAGAAAACAAAAGAAGACTTTATTAATTATAAAATGAAAGCATAAGGGATAATAGTATACATACTGAAGTAGTTCAGAAGAACAAGAAAGCCAGCAACAAACCAGACCATCACTGGACCAATAATGGGCTAATATGTGCAATTTTGAGTGTCCAATTGTTTGTACGGGTCATGGGCTTTATATTTTTTGGTTTACTTTTGTAATGGGCCAATTCTATAAGCCCAAATATTAAGGATTTAAGTCCTATACGGGATTAAGTAGTTAGTTTTTATTTTTTGTTTCTTAGTGTCATTAAGAATATTAGGTTTCTATATTTTGGAGTTTCTATTTCCTTGTAAGCTTTATTTAGTTGCTATTTAGTAAGATCTCACTATTAGCCAAGGAGAGTTTGTATTTTTATAACAAGAAAATTTATAAAGAAAGGATGAGGTAGTTCCTAGCCTCCCACGATTTTGACAGCAAACTTAGAGTGCTATGTGCATATGTGTGTGTGTGTGAAACACCAAACCTAGGTGAGATTCCAAGGTGGAGATTGGTGAGAGGCAATCTCCTAGTTGGTGGGAGACTAACATATCCCTTTTCTTCTTCTCCATAGGTTCTTAGTTTCTATTTTCATTGTTCTTCTACAATTGGTAAGTCATTCTTTGATCAAGTTCTGTTGGCTTTATAATTTTTCCAGAATTCTGCGTTATTATCTCTACTCCGTTGACTCATGCTTGGGAGTTCTGATCTGTGGTTCTGAAGTCCAAGAAATCCAGTATACTAACCTAGGCATATTGTAACAGGTCCTTAGATTTCTGTTGCTGTTTTCCAACCCCCTCACCAAATTTGCTATTTCCTAGATTTCTAATTAGGTTTTGCAGGGTTTCTGTTAGGAGTACAAGTGTTGTCCCTGTCATTGACCAAGTTTCAGATCACTGTTTATATTCTGTTTCCCCTAACTTCTAATTCTGATTTTGTTACTCACTAATTTTGTGATAGACATCTATCCAACCATTGGATGAAGACCAGATTTTGATATTTTGTTCATCTCATCAGTAGGTATTTTCGTTCACAGTTTTATCCCAATTCAGATTATTTTACTGTGAAATATAAAACATTTTTTGTTCTGGTTTATCCCTAGCCCAGCAATTCTGGTTTATTTTGGTATTCCTTGTCACTTATGTTAGGTGATTAGGAATTCCATCACATGGACAGCAACAATAGGGGCAAATCCCCTAGAGACCTTCAAAACAGACTACATAATTGGATTCCTGTTCACCCCTTCCCTAGTAAGAGCATCTGCAAGACTATTAGATATTAGCTGAACACCATGAAGGGCGAAATTCCTTTGTGACAGCAAAGACCTGGCCTTCCTAATCAAGGGCACATACCTCCAAGGCCTTCCAATAGTAACTTACAATGATTCAAACATGGTCCTACAGTAACCTTCACTCACAATATCCAACCAGCCTTTAGAAATAACAATCTCAAGGCCTTGGATAGCGGCCCTAAGCTCAGCTGTGACTGAACAAGCAAAGCCCATAAGACCAGAGAACACGAGCAGAATATTATCACTAGTATTCTGGAACAACCCCTTCTCAGTTATCAATAAAGCTACCACTGACATTTAATTTAATATAGAACTGAGGCGGTGGGCTTCTATATGTGCTGGAACTGATCAGGAATTACCCTAGAGCTGACTACAAGTGACCAATGCCTCATAAAGTAAGCAATAGAAATCCTCTGAAACAATCATTTGAGTTAACTAATAAAATTTAAGACTACATTGGATTTTCTACTGTCCACTGTGAAAGTGTTGGACAAACATTTGCTCTTTGACTCTTCCATTCAACTAATGTAAATTAATTCTAGTTCCAAAACAAAAATGCTAATATAAAACAATTGACGGCACTAATCATTGAGATTTGTTTTCTTGGGTTATTATTGTTTAATTCTAGCAGCCAAAATTTATGTCATAGGGCCCCTGCTGAATGAAGCCCGCACTTGATCCCTTATTTGACTGCCAACATAGCCACAATTTTTCATTCCAGGGTATTTCATGTAACATGTGTTGGAGAAGTACTTGACATGGCCAACGACACAAGTAGCAACATGATATTTACTCAATTTTGGAAAGTGACACTGATTTCTTAACGTTTAACTGTAGGAAAGTGAATGGAATATAAAGAGAAAATAGAAGAAATGGTCAACCTAAATAAAGTGACCAGAAAGAGATCGCCAGAGAAACAACCAAAGGACTTGAATCCTCAAATCTCTCAATTAGGATTGGCCACTAATTACTAGCACCCCTGGAGATTAGCAATGTAGTTGACTGATCTATAAGTCCATGCATTGAGATGTTCGAGCTGGAAATCAAGAAAAAATCCTATTACCAGAAATTAATCTCCAGGAGCCCCCATAACAACAGCTATTCCAGCAATTCTGGTGGAAGAATGTCCTTCCACTACAAGAGAATCCAATCCAAATCCAAAACACAACTCGATCTCGCAAAACCTAATTATTTTTAACATTGAAGCAAGTCATACTCAGGAGTTAATGGGCTATAGGTTCATTCATCTGATCAGGTTTATTTGGCACCCAACACCTTATTGATACGCTGGGCATTATGGTAGATTGACCTCATAATTTTACTCAATAATAATCATTCTGTAACTTTAGGTCTTGTCGTTATTAGACAATGGATAAAAATTTCATATCAGATACTATGTAAAGATGTCCCCACTTGCATGGATTATACAGGTCAGCAGCATCTGAAACCTTTTCATGTGTCCAACACTATCAAGTTGTCCATGTCCAAGTACCAAGATCATACCTGATAGCGAGGATCAACAAGGACATCCCATATGGTAGCATTGAAAGCATGATCTGATGTAGCACGAGCCATACCAATTAGCTCCTTCTGATCATTCCCCTCTGTCAAATAACTTCTCCAAATACACTAAGATGTTCATCAGTTATTTAAATTGATCAAAGCTGAAAAATGTTTAAAGTATAAGCAAGAATGAAATTAGCCCAAAATAATTGATCACAGTAGAGACCATTCTACTCAAGAACAATGCTGAATTTACTTAAGTACCTCTCTCTGGTGATTTTTTGATGGAATGCAAAGTGGCAACCATGTAGCTATTTTTCAAAGCAGCAGCTACTTTTGATAATGGTCTCCGAGGCCAGCCAACCTATTAAAATCCACAACATAATGCTCATCAATAATCCAAATAGCATCAGCACATACAAAGTGGCACCAAAAAAACAGGAACATAGTCTACTTTATTGTATAGCTAACTTTTTAGGGGACCAGTTTTTTCAATCAAATTCTTATTTAGAGAAAAGGGAAGGCGAAATAAAAAGGAAAAGAATAAGAAGAAGAGAGCTAGGGTGTTATCCTAAAATTTCAAGTTTACACAAAAGGGCATGAAATGGAAATAATCCTACAATGGGAAAAATAGTTATTGAGGCTCGTACATTCAAAAAAGAAGATTGTTAAACAAAACAAATACATTCTTATACATGAAGACATAGGTACACGCACCTAGGAGGTCCATATGTACATAAACATCCTTATTGGATCTTTGGTTAAAAATATACATGTTTCCTAAGTATTTAATCATCTCCTAAAATTAAATGGGCCAAGCATCCTTTGAATTTGCAATAAAAGTTCAGAGATTACCAGCCTGCCAAATCAAATCACCTTGTCACATAAGGCTTGGAGATCATAAACATCAACATCTCCACCTGAAGAAAAGATTACTTGTTCAAGTGTCCCATCTGGTTCAGTCCTTTCAAGTAGAACAATCTCCTGAGGCAAAGGTTCTTCTTCTTCAGGGAGTGTTGATGGTGGTTCAATAACTTGTGTTGCATTATTTTTCAAAAATCTGCACCCGCAAGCAAGTTATGGCACTATTAAGTTACAGGGGAACCAGAAAACCAGTAAAATTTGCTTAAGTTATGGCAATGTTACAGTTCAGGTAATCAAATAGGATGCATGAGTTTAGTCAAGATGACCTGAAGAGAAGAACAAAAGTTGCAACCTTCTTCAGCCAGCAGACAAGACTAGTTGATTGAGGGATGAATCTAAAATAATTCCCTACTACAAGATTAAGAAAAATGATGCAAGAATCTTGTTCCTTTCCTTTGTGAAGAACAGAAAAATGTTGAATTGAAGGGAACAACAATCCCAACAATCAAGAATCTCATGGTTTTTATGATTAATGCAATCTGCAACCACTTTGGAAATCCAAATCTTTTTTACCGACAAAAATCACTCATTCACATTCTCCTCAAGACCTACAGTGATATATAACAATACAGAAGGTGAACAACTGCAAATCACAACTTCCACAGTAAATGTGATATTTCCATTTCGAAAAGGCTTCATGACACATATTTGCAATTACCCAGATCTGATAGAATCCCAAAAGCCAGCCTTTAATGGAGAAACCTTTTGTTTTCTTCTTGCTGCAAAAAAAAATTAAAATTTAGGATGATACAAATACTATCAGTCTTCTATCTCTTGCTGCTCAATTATTCCATGAATAAAAATCAAATGATAAAATGGTACAGGGAGATTCACATACAATTGCTGCAAAAGATAAGCAACTGAACTAGAATTTTCTTCCTCCCTCAACAGTTTCACAGCAAAATTTTATCCCACGACATATCATGAATGTAAACTCAACAATTGACATCAAAAAGCTTATCTCAATTCAATGTTTCATGATTAAGAACACACAATTTAAGATTCCCAGGATGACAATAAAGGAAGGGGATAATAGAGAAACTATAAGATCCACTGGTGCGGAACCCGGGTCACAAAACCATATTTGGGTTTGCTATGGGCCACCCAAATCCAACAAAAGTCCAAGCACTAGAAGGGAACGGCAAACTTGCAATAAAACAGATTTTCCAAGGGTCTACTTGGTAGGCAAGGGAGAGAGAACATAAAAGGTATTAGGATTTACTGTTTAGGGATAGACTTGGAGTAAAATAAAATAAGGATAGACTAGAACTAAGGAAGAAGGGAGGGTATTATAGGAAATCATAGTTATCAAGGCGGGAAGGCGACCATGGCGTTTTAGAGGGTAAAAAATAAAGGAGACACCGCCATGGTGGCAAGGCGCTCGCCTAGTCACCCAAGGCGACCAAGGAGCCTGGACGCTATGGCTGCGCCATGATAACTATGTAGGAAATACAATAAATAAAAAAAAGGATAGATATTAGTATTGTTGGGGGGAGGGGTTTGAAGGTTGTCTTCAAACTTCAGCCAACACAAGAGGTGGAAAACCAAACGGAACCAGACCTGGTTCGAGTGAGATATCTCACTTGATTGAATCCCTTTTGATGAGAAATTTCAGGCAAGGGTTCACAACGGATAACCCTCTTGAATTCTTCTGTGATTTACTCAAAACAAGAAGGGATGATGGAGTTTAATGTCTGAACTGAACTTGCGATAAGTTTTGAATCAGCCTAGTTGCAAGTTCAGTTCTCCAATGGAGGGGAGTTCTGGGACCATTCTTTGGGCGTGTGAATCGCACACGAAGGGACAGCCTATACCCAGGATATCAAAGAGAAAGAAGAGGAGGTGAGGGAGATTGATGAGATCTCTCACAGACCTGTAGGCCAATATCAACGAGGAGAAGAAATATGGGAGATTTATGCGAGGGAGGCGAACATGAAAGGAAACAAGAAAGAAGAAGGCGGCCACTGGCCTCACACCATACTCACAACCCATGAGAAAACTCAAACTCAAGTTCATTCCATTATCAAATTTACCCAATGCATTGGGTTACCAGTATATTTAAAGAAAATAAAAGATCCCTACAATTAGAAACTAATAAAAAGCTACGAAACTAACTCAACAAGGAAATTAAGCAACTAGAAAATTTAAAATCCTACATATCGAACTCTTAAGTAAACCTCCAATAAAAAAATTACAAAGAATCCTACAATAGAAATTACTAGAATTTTAAAATATCCTACTAGATCAAAGACACATATTTGGACCAGTTTTTGATCTGGTTTCTCAAACCGGTCCGGCCCGGTCCAAGGAAGTGCACTTGCATCATCCACACAGCTGCACAGTGGCTAATTTTCTGTCATTGTACATGCATACAACAGCTGATTAATTTGAGAGACTTTTAAATTCAATGAGTTCAAAATAATGTAACATATGCGGCAAGAAAGAATTGTCCAAATAAAATAGTATATGGAATGTGAATATACAGAAGGCAGCCCCATTTACACTAGTACAAAGAAGACCCATGACTTGGTGTCTAATGATACGGAAAACAAGGCCATATAGCATATGACAAAGCCCACTTCATAATCTATTTGTTCCACTATATGGAGTATTGGAATGTATTAAATTTCGTCTACGATGTAGAAAAGTAATCAATTGGAAAAAGACAAATAGCAATAGGATGATAAAAGAGATCATCAGTATTTCAAACTGTCAATACAAAGAAGACTACTGATTAAGCTTGTTAGGCAAGGTTCTCTTGTGCAACAGAATCATTTGCATAGTTGTCAAGTCGCCGCCTGGGCAGCTCTTGAACCCCTAGGCGAACGGTCACCATATTGGTCAAGGTGCCCAGACAGAAAATAGGGGCAAAAGAAGGGAAGCCGAAAGCAGCAGCACTATCACCCCTGATGCAGAATTATCATCAAACTAGGCTTCTTTTATTAGGAATAAGTCTAGGGTTGGGATATATATATACATGTTGCGCCTTTGATCCCAAGGGTTTTATATGTAATAGGCCACTTTAATGGGCCTGGAATAGGGGTATATAGGTTGCATACGGGATTAGCCCAATACTTAGTCTTATTTTTATGTTTTTAATTGAACCGGTTCAAAATTGGTTGCATCCAATTTGTTCAATTGGGTCAATTTAAGTTATTTAGCTAAGTGTCTTTTAATTAGGTCATTTTACTGTTTTAAGTTATTAGTTTTAATTTTGATTATTTCCCTTCCACGATTTATCGAGGGAGAGGTTAGATTGTACTAGGATTTGGCATTAGCCCTCTATTATAAAATTAGAAATCGTGGGAGGCTCCCCCAGAGTTTATTTG
Organism: Telopea speciosissima; assembly: GCF_018873765.1. Taxonomy (NCBI): domain Eukaryota; kingdom Viridiplantae; phylum Streptophyta; class Magnoliopsida; order Proteales; family Proteaceae; genus Telopea; species Telopea speciosissima. The sequence continues at coordinate 17,799,898 of NC_057917.1, forward strand.
AATTAAAAAAATCGAGCTTTGCTTGTTGGCTGCCATTGTTGCTGCTCCTTGCTCCTTTGTGAGTGTGCATTCTTGTGGATCTCAAGGTGGCAAGGGACTGGTGGAATCTGGTTGACTCCTTACGCCGTGACGGCTGGGAGGATCTTCTTCAGCTGGAAGGTGGTTCTATCCTTCTATCACATAGCTGCTGCCTCCATTGAAGAATATAGGTTTGAGTGATGGGAAAGGGCAGCACCTTGGATCGAGTATAGGGGGTGTTGAGGAGAAGCTGTGGTCAAAGAATGAGAGGATTCTGATGAGGGAACAGGTCTGGACAGAATTAAGACTAACTAGGGTTTATGGGAATTCAAATTAAAAATAGAGGGATCGATTGGGGGGAAGATGCTGATTAGGGTTTAAAGGATTCAATAAAATAAAAGGGGAATAATGGGGATGGACTGTAGAGGGCTACGAGAAGAAGGGAATGGCTGTAATTAAATAAATAACTTACTTGTTGAAGGAGTTCTTCAATGGAGGCAGCAGCTATGTGATAGAAGGATAGAACCACCTTCCAGCTGAAGAAGATCCTCCCAGCTGTCACGGGGTAAAAAGTCAACCAGATTCCACCAGTCCCTTTCCACCTTGAGATCCACAAGGCTGCACACTCACAAAGGAGCAAGGAGCAGCAACAATGACAGCCAACAAGCAAAGCTCGATTTTTTTAATTCAAATAAACTCTGGGGGAGCCTCTCACGATTTCTAATTTTATAATAGAGGGCTAATGCCAAATCCTAGTACAATCTAACCTCTCCCTCGATAAATCGTGGAAGGGAAATAATCAAAATTAAAACTAATAACTTAAAACAGTAAAATGACCTAATTAAAAGACACTTAGCTAAATAACTTAAATTGACCCAATTGAACCAATTGGATGCAACCAATTTTGAACCAGTTCAATTAAAAACATAAAAATAAGACTAAGTATTGGGCTAATCCCGTATGCAACCGATATACCCCTATTCCAGGCCCATTAAAATAGCCTATTACATAGAAAACCCTTGGGATCAAAGGCCCAACATATATATATCCCAACCCTAGACTTATTCCTAATAAAAGAAGCCCAGTTTGGTGATAATTCTGCATCACCCAGACCCAGCAAATGAGTTTAGATGAGTTGAATTTGCATGTTATGCCTTTCTTTTACTGATTTTCCAACTATATTTTGATCATTTCAAGTTGGCATCATTTCTGATGCACAAGTTAATGTTTCTAACAATTTTCCCTTCTTCCCTTCACCTTTTAATTATCTTCCCGGCTCCTTTTGCTTCAGTTATGAACTTTATAGTTCTAGTGCATACCTATGGTATTTTAAACCATGGCTGGATTTTCTTAGTTGCTTCTCTACATTGTCAGAAATTTTCAGAATATTCTCCCTTATTTCAAACTTTATAGTTGTGCACATCTTTTCAACTGGATATAAACATGTATTAAATATTGTAATTTCATTATTTTCTTTACATATGATTACCTTAGTTCAATATATATGAAGTTCATTTATTAATTTCTTGCATTTTGTTTGTTTCTTTATGCTTTTACAATTTGGTTATAGATGAAAAAACTAATGTGAAAACTCATTAGTGGAGAATAGTTGATAACAAGTAGGACTAGTGTCAGGCACCGCACAGGAAGCAGAAGCAAAAGGGCTGCAACAGATAGGATCAATGCCAGGCATTTGTCTCAACATCTGGACTGATTGTCTAGATCTAATCAACTGGATCATTCAACCTACCAAACAATGGCCTTGGGATATTTTCACAGACTTTGGGACATTAAATCTATTTTGGATTCTATCTCTAATTATTGTATTTGTAAAAAAGCTAGGCCTTTTATTCAGTGTGCAAATGACATGGCTATTAAGGCCAGACTGACTAGATCAAAATTGTATGTTTCAGACTTATCCTTGCTTTAAATAATATAATCTCTTTTTATCAAAAAAAAGTAGGACTAGTGTCTAACAACTTTCAATCCCACACCTAATCTTGATTCTTGAATGCTACAAAGTATAAAAAATCAGTCAACCAAGTTATGTGTTTTGAGACGCAAAACTAAGTGCCAACTCATGAACAATTTTCTCGAAAAAAATCTTCCTATAGTAAGGACAACTTTATCAGTAACTCATGCAAATAATCAAAGCACATAGCTGATATCTACAAGTGTGTAATAAGTTCAATTTTGATAAAGTACCAATTCGTATAAACAATAAAATCTTAAATTTATCCAAGTCTCGAGTTTATAGATAATTTGCAAGTCTATTATCCATGAGTTGAGTTTAAATCCCACCTTCAACAACACTGGATATATAAGGATTACTCATATCTTCTTAAAAACTTTAAAGATGCAAAGATATAACTTCATGGTCTTAAAAATAATTTTATAATGCACATTTAAATTCTATGCTATGAAGAAAGTTGGCATACCATGCGAATCACATGTATGAATCTTCATTGGGTATGACACCAAGAAGTTTAAAAATGTATAAATATCATTTCAATAATTTCTTTCTATCTTATTAAACTGAAAGACAAATAAGCCAATTTTGCTTCAAGTCAACGACAACAGTGCAGGAAATAAAAAATTTCTTTACACATGAAGGGCACTAACCTCTCATGAGCCCATAATTAGGATTATAAGGAAATAGCAATTGATTAGATAGCTGAGAATGACCAGGGCATCTGCCAAAAAAAAAAAAAAAAGTGAAAAGGGGCATTAAAAGAAAAAAGTAATAGCTTGAAACGGGAATCAAATACTTATGGGATGATAACCCAGTTGTGCATCATATACGACGGAAACAAACTACCCAAGTGACTGCATCTAATTTCTCGGAAGAATCCAAATTTTAAAGACAACATCAGTTATTTTCAAAGATTTGTAACTGCCGATGCCAAGCTCGCAAAAATATTACAGAATTGGGCGAAATGGATGGAGACTGTGAGAGAGAGAGAGAGAGAGGTGCTTGCTTACAGGGAAGGAGGTGCTACCACTGCGTGAGTTAGCATTCTTTTCCGCACTTGAAAAAATTTCTCCAGCAACTACTGGGCTCTTGAACATAAGCGACCCAGGAAGCCTAAATCCTTTCGCCGTTTCGGATTTCAGGGCGTTGATTACGATAGATAAATTTCCAACCGCAGGAAAATATATAATAAAGATAGATATCATACGATTTTGTACGCAATAATATCCCCTGTTATATACTTATATATGAGTTTAAGATGTTTTATTGTTACCAAGTGGTCAAAGGTTCAAGTCTCCACACAGCTTCTCAAAAGCAGAAGTAAAGTTGTGTATATTATGATCATCCCTATATCCCATAGTGGCAGAAGTCTCGTGCATCACGTACACCATTTTTAATACCCCATTGTTTTATCGTATTTATATATGGAAAAATCTCTCTCTCCCCATATCCCATAGTAGTGAAAGTCTCATGCACTCGATACACCCTTTGTAATACCAATTGTTTTATCGTATTTTCATGTCATTTAAAAGGTGAAGATGGGCATATATGGAAGCAAAAGGGACAGGTGTTAGTACCTGAGACATACATATAGAGGATCCATTCTCTTACAGATGAATTGTTTGGCAATAATTCATCTGCACAACCCGTGAGGAAGCCTTTTCATAAGGCTCGTATGTTTGCAGGTGAGTTTCGGGAGCAGTTCTCATATGTAGTGAAGTGAGATAACAAGAAGATGAAAGGAGGACCATTATAGTGTTTCACCTCATCTCGTTTGGTTAGGTGAGAATGTTGGAGAGAGAGAGGAGAACGAATGGATGAGGAGAGTTTGTAGATACCTCATTTTATTATCTCAAAGCAAGCTAGGCAATGATGATCAAAATGTTCCAAAAATGTTGCGGAACTCATTTTATGGCACTGGAAGTTCCTCGTGCCCCCAGTGGTGTTCCAAGTCCTTAGGATAAAATCGTTAAAAATGGGTTTTAAAATAAACATGGAAATGAATTTGTCATGCTGGTGAAACTTGGCTCAAACCGAAAACCAAGCTCAATCTAAGTTCAAGGTTGTACTTAAACCAGGCCCAAATCCCCAAGTCAGCCAAATAGATTGGCTTGGGCCGGTATATAAAAGGAATCTATTAACGTCGTTGATTGGTTGACTGACAGGTCATTGATGACAGCGAAGCTTCATTTGACGTAGGCAAATTCTTTGTTCGGCATCAGATTATTGATAATTATAAAAAAACTGGACTCTTGAGTCCGAAGTTTCCAACATGGTCTCATCTCATTATTATTGATCAAGATACTCACCAAACCCTTCCAGAGACCCTAAGAGACATGATGGACACAACTATTGAGTTGCAATCCATCACAACCTTAGTCTTGGTTGCATGGAGGAGTCTACCTCCATTCTTAACTAGAACCCACCATAATCCCCTTAGAATCAAGAGAAAATTATTTGGACACCTCCTGTACTATGGTCATTTTGTTTATGATTACCAATGTTTCAAACAATTACTTGACACCCCTAAAACCTGACGGTGTTAATCTACTGTTAGTATTTAAATGGAAATGTCCATTTTACCTTTATCACCTATTCAATAGAAAACAGTGAAATTAAAATTACCAAATTACTCTCTTTCTTCTTCTTCTTCTTCCTGCAAACAACCCAGGAAAGCTCAGATTGGGGAAACCTCATAGTATAATGCTCATTAACAGCTCATGATTTCCTCTCTGAAAAGGGTTTCAACTTTCAAATTCACTGTGATTTCAAACCAGGAACCCAAAAACTCTGAAAAAAATCTTGCATATTCGAATTCGTCTCCGGAAACTAAAACAAGCCCATAACGTTTCTGACGAAAAAACTACAAATGTAACGCCACAAATGAGAGGCTAAAAGCCTAAAACCACCCTAATCCTCCAACAGAGTCAACAAGAGTAATCTCTGCCAAATAAATAAATAACCGCATCCAAAGGTGTTCGATCTACTTCTGAATCGCTCTCAAATAGCCAAACTGCTATGAACTTTCGAATTTGAACTGAACCGCTTAAAAGTTTCCGCCATCAAAACCACTAAACTGGACTTGAAAACCACCAATCTCAAGTCCAAAACCACCACAAATCCCCTAAAATATAACAATATTGACACAAACCCACAAATTATCTCCTGAAATCTACCACAAAATTCCCATTCTCAACCCCACCTATAGCACAAGGAACCAAATCCTCCCTTACCCACCAAAGAAAAAACAATAGAAGAAAAAACCCTTATCCCTACCCCAATGTCCTATAATAAATTACTTCTGAAACGCCATAAGATGCAAAACCCATCTGCCATAAGCAACTTGGAAAACTCAAAACAGAGGTAGTAATGGGAAAAGGAGAAAATAAAGAGAGGGCGAAAGATTCATTAGAGGAAGAGGAGTCTGAAGTGGAAGAGATCAAGGATGAGATCGATTTGTCAAATAGAAACCGATTATCCCTCCTTTGACACTCTTCTTCCTGGCCCAATTTGTTGTGTTGTTGGCACCACCTTCGTTGTTAATGTCGTGGCTTGCGGTGGAGGTTCCAGGTTAGGGTTACATATAGGAGATAGTGTTGCAACAAGGATTTGCGGTAAAAGTTAGGGCTTTTTTACTTGGCCGCGGTATGCTCACAAGATGCCCTAATGGTTTTTTAAACAGTAGCCATGGCTACCGGATTTTTTTTTTGGTTGGAGGAAGAAGAAGAAAAAGGGGGTAAATCTGTCACTTCAGTACCCTCTATGGGTAGCATTACAAAAAATTTAACCGATGACATCATCACTAAAGTAACGGACTTACTTGAAAGAAATGGTAACTATAGGGGGTGTTCAAGTAATTATTTGAAAAATTAAGAAGAATAAGTAATTAGACTATAGTACAGGGGTGTCCAAGTAATATTCTCTAGAATCAAAGATATCTCTAATTAAGAGTTTGGATGAGGAACACCTCAGGCAGATATTTAAAAGGAATTTGTTGATGCCATTGATTGGTTGACCAACAAGTCATTGATGTCAGTGAAGCTTCATTGGACGTCGAAAAATTCTAGGTCGGCATCAAATTATGGAAAATTACAAAAAATTGGTCATTGGACGTTGAAAAATTCTATGCCGGCATCAAATTATGGAAAATTACAAAAAATTGGACTCTTGAGTCCAAAGTTTCCAACGTGTGTATTGGCCTTATCTCGTTATTGTTGATCAAGAGACTTGCTAAACCCTTTCAAAGACCCTAAGAGACGTAATGGACACAACTAAATTGAGTTACAATCCACCGCAACCTTATTCTTTTTTTTTTTTTTGTTTTGGGTGAATGCAACCTTAGTCTTAATTGCATGGATGAGTCTACCTCCATTATTAACTAGAAACCACCATAATCCCCTTAGAATCAAGGAGATCTCTAGAGTTGGGATGAGGAACACCACCTATGACGCGGAGAACATCCTAGTCTATAATGCAAATGCCTCAAGACGTTGACATGACCCTTTCATAAGGAATTACTAAGTCCATGTGAGAGAGAGAGAGAGAGAGAGAGAGAGAGAGAGAGAGAGTCCCTTTTTCTACATGTAGCTGTGCAGACATGAGCTCCTCCAAAGAAGAAAAGTGGTTTGAAGATGAGAATGCCAAGCATGCTTGGGATGTATTTAAAGAAAAGTCTATCTCTTTGGGAAGGTATGTGCATCTCAATTCTCTTATATATTTCAATGTTAAGGAAAATTTTGAAAGGTTGGGATGAAGCAATATTTCGTATATCCATGATAAATGCTACCCAAAATTAGATAGATTGTTGAGAAAATTACATGCACCCCCCAGATGTTTGTAACAATATCAAACCACCCCAAATAGTTAAACCTGTTACATGCACCCACCTGGAATTTAGACAACTTACAATTAAGCTCCTACCGTCAACTCTAAAACGTTAATTGTAGTTAAACTTTTGTAAAATCCTATTTTACCCTTAAAATTTCCTCATGGACCATTTTACCCTTATGAGACATAAGGGTAAGCCCTCTAACCCTTCTCCCATCTTCTAAACTTATCCCTTTCTTCTTCTTCTCCAGAAAACTACGAAGAGGGCAATTCATCGCCGGAGCTGTTGTTGCTGCTTCCATTCCTCGTCGAAGCTACTATTGCTGCGTGAAATCACCGTCAGTAGCTTGCGGTTGCTGCTGCTGATGCTATTGTAGAGAGAAAATCGAAGCTGTATAAATCCCCAAACCGTGCACTGCTCTCTCCTGTAGATCCATCTTCTCTGCGGCAATCTTCGAGGACATTTGCCCCTTTACTCAAGTAACTTTTCCCCTTTCAATCCATTACTAATTTGTCATGTTTTGTATAATGTAATCAAAATCTAAATTTGTTGTTAGATTTATGCTAGGGTTTGTCTAATTAGATTTAGTTTAGATTAATTCTTGACAATAGATTTGATGTTGTAATTCGTTTTGATTTATGCACATATATTATAGTGCAAGGTTCATTTCTTGATTCAATTTGTCTTATTGTCGCCCTTCTCTGTTGAAAGAGGAGTTCATTTTGTGAATCAATCGGCCAGAGAAATGAGTTTCAAATGTCTTTGTATAAATCCATCCCCAAACCATGCTGTATGTGCCATTTTGATTGCTAATTTCCCAAAGATTCTGCACATCACTCCCCATCTCTGTTCTATTTTGGTTCTGCTTGCTCTATATAATCAGTCACTCTGTGATATAATTTGATATAGTATGCCCAATTAGAAATTACACTTCCTTGTGTTCATAGTGCAAATCAATGAGATCTGTTATGTCAAACCATTTCTAGTCTCTGACTTCAAAGACATCCTTCCCCAGGGGAGTGGGGTGAGGAGGCTCACTTTAGGAGTTGCACAATTTTGTAGCTGTTCTACTGTAGTGCAGGATCTGTGCTCTTTGCTGTATCAGTGCTATTAAGGTCAACATTGTATGGTTATTATGTTTTTCTCTTTGCTTGCTCTATATAATCAGTCACTCTGTGATATAATTTTCCCACTCATGGAAAGCATGAAATGAAGGTGTAGAACTGTAGATGGTAAATCTACTTGCATTAATTAGATAAATCCTTCCTTGAGGTACCAAGAAAATAGATTTGGGTGTAGAACATGATTTATTCCATGCATCTGAGAAAGCTTGAGAAAAAAATCATTAAAATTAGAACAGCAGGAGCACTTCATAAGAAAAAAAAAAACCAACCCAAGTGAATTGCAAGTCATTTTCTTATTATGCTCTCCTTGCATTTAACATTAACAAAGTACAATTGTCCTATTAAAAGAATAGTTTTGTTTTCACAGTCCATGGTAATTGAAACCTTATAGTTGCTTTTCATGTCTAATAATCTCTTGCCAAATATCTCATGAGTTTGATTATGTCTAAGCTTATGATATGGAATAAGAGCTTATGTATATTAATTTCTTGTATCATTATGACCTTTTTCAGCTGCTCTCAAATCATGAATGTAAGGTGTACTATTGTATTTCATTGGGAGAATAAAGTGTTCAGAAAATACCTAGACATGTATGGGTACTTGGACATGGTTTTTGACATCTACAATTCAGTCATTAACCATGTACCTGTAGGCCATAATGTAACCTTCAAAGTCAGATGTGAAATGCCTGATGGAGTGGTCAAAGTGGTGACAGATGACTGTGCTATGTATGAATTGTTTGAGTTGACTGGGAGGGATGGTATCAATTTGCATGTATATGATCTTGAAACTACCCCTGGTCCAATGGACAAGTATACAGTCAACAATTTCCCTAATGGGATTATTTATAGAGAAAATTTAGAAAATTTAGTTGAGGACATAGTTGATGGTACACAGCTTGAGAGGAGTCAAACTAGAGATGTACCAAGAAGGCCAAAGCAGAGTGCTAGAAGGGGTGGTGCTGTTTGTCGGGTATCCACTAGTGCTAATAGCAGTGGTAGTGGATCTACTGGAAGTGCTAATGCTAATGCTACTACATCTAGTAGAGGTAAAGCTAGTGTTAATGCTAATGTTGTAGTCTTCAGTGGAAAAGCTACAAGTAGAGATTTAGCCACCACTAAGGGTTGGAAGAAGATTTCTGATGTGCAACGGGCACGTAGTAGTAGATTAAGATCAAGTCCTAATGATTTGAGAGCAGTTAGCCAGAGTGTTGCACAATCAGAGGAACCTATGAATAGTTCAGGTCCATCCTAAGGTCCATCTAGTAGTGATGAAGATTGGAGAAACCAAAGTGGTGATGATGATAAGCCAAGTGATGATGAAACTGAAATGGATAATAGTGAAGGTGATGCAGCTGATCTTGAAAACAAGAGTGATAGAAATAGTGAGAAGAGTTTTGATGATATATTTCCCAGTGAGTTTGAAGATGCTGTTTCTAATGACTCTAGGAGAGTAACTTTGGAAAAAGGATAAATGTTTAAAGATGTGTATCACTTCAGGTCTGTCCTACAGGACTTTGTGATTCAAGAGGGATTTGAGAGGTTGTTTGTGAAAAATGAAAGCTATAAAGTCAGTGCTGTATGTAAAGCAATTGGATGTACTTGGAGAGTGTATGCTTCCCGTGTTTCAATGACCAACACTGCTGACAAAACTTTTATGATAAAGTCTTATATTCCAACACATACACGCATCAGGAGAACAGAACACAAGAGTGTTACATCAAAATGGATAGCAAAAAAATTTGCAAATCAGGTTAAGATTGATCCAAACATAAATGTGAAGACAATGAAGGCAGTTTTAGGTTTAACAGGAATTCAAGTCTCTTATATGAAGATGTACAGAGCACGCAACATTGCTGTAGAAATTAATCAAGGTAACTTTGCATAGTCATATGCACTGTTACCTGAGTATGTTGATTTGATCTTGAAGAACATGTCTGGTAGTATAATCAGGCTACGTTATAATGATAGGTAAGACATGTCACAACCTCCAGTGTTTAAAAGGTTGTTTGTATCATTTCATGCATGCACTGAAGGTTTCAAGAAGAGATGCAGACCATTCAATGGTATTGATGGATGTCATCTCAAGGAAAAGTATGGTGGTGTGCTACTATCAGCCATATCTGTTGATGGGAATAATGCATTGTTTCCCATTGCATTTGGAATAGTAGAAGTAGAATGTAAAGATAGTTGGCTCTTTTTCCTTGAATGTTTATATGAGGGACTTGGAGATGCCAATCATGATCAATCTCTGACTTTCATGTCAGACAAACAGAAGGTACTCTATTATTTGCATATGTCGTTTATTTGTCAACAAACATTTATATTTTAGTAATACTGATAATTTGATTATGTTGTGTAGGGACTATCTTATGCAATTGGTATGATCTTCCTATATGCTCAACATAGATGTTGCAGCAAACATCTATATCAAAATTTCAGAAAACTTTTTTCTGGTCCAATTTTGAAGCAGTATTTTTGGTCAGCATCAAGAGCCTATACTGCCATCCAATTTGAGAGAGAGATGAATTTGATTAGAGAGCTTAACAATGAAGCCTATCAGTGGTTGATTAAGAATCCCTTAAGCATGTGGGCAAGGCATACATTTGATGATAGAGCAAAGAGTGACCATGTCACTAATAACTTGTCTGAATCTTTCAACCAATGGATAGCAGGCTTAAGGCACATGCCTATTCTTACCTTAGTTGACCAACTAAGAGTGAAGATGATGAAGAGATTGAATAGAATGTATGAGAAAGGTTGTGGTTAGGGGTGTCAACCGGTCGGTATCGGTCGGTTTCGGTCGGACCTAATCGGGCACCCCTTATTTTAAGTCTCACACCGTTCCTGACTGATTATACATACGGGCCTTCCCAAGTCAGGCACGGACACGGTAGCATTCGGTCGGTCGGTTACCGGGCCACAAACGGGCTAGCCTTTATACATGTTTGTCAATCTTCGGCAGCAATGGTGGGTCATAAATCATCACCATCTTCAAGCGAGTTACAGTAGCAGTAATTGATTAAAACCACAACCCAATCACAAACTCAAACGAAAGTAAAACAGAAATCAATTCTTTCATAGAGTAGACAGAATTAGAAGAACTTTAACTCAATCAAAACACATTAATGATGAAACAAAAAACCCATTCAGAGAGGGGAATATCATATAACAAAAACACTATGTCGAGTGAACTACAAATAAGGGACAATCCGTTCTCACTCCCCGATGACTTGCCAATCCTTTCTCATATTAAGATCAAACAGAGAGAGAGAGAGGTCTCGAGATGCCATGGACTCGGCATTCTATTTCTCTTGGTCCATCACTAGCCTAGAATAACATTCCTAGCGATGTGATTCAGGTCGTCCTCTCTTGTCATGCAGTGTAAACCGAGCCACTATTGGAGATTCTCGGTGTCTTGCTATGGCGATGCCGTTCTTGCTGCTGCAAGTTAATTCCGTCTTGAGGGTTTCAAATTGCGCTTTGTGAAGTTTGAAAGGGCAAAGAGAGAATAAAGAGGGAGAGAGGAAAGTAGATCGATGTAGTGGTTGTGGGTAAAATTTTTATTTTGATATTAAAAAGTAAGGAGTGACGTGATGGGGGTTGGAATCTTGTCTACTAAATAATATGATATAGAATATATTAATGTATATATTACATAGTCACAAGGAGGAGATTTAGACTTGTTGCCAACTATTGTCCACTTTTTATCAATAGAAATACATTTCGGTCGGTGCAGTCGGTCGCATACCAAGGACTGGGAACGACCGGATAATATTTGGTCCGGTCCAAGGCCCGACATGTTTATTATTCGGTCGTGTCGGTATCGGGTTTTGATCGGTCGGTACAGATCGGTCCTAACGGTGCGGGTTTGCAATTGACACCCCTAGTTGTGGTTATGACATAAATGGTATAGTTACAATAAATGTGAAGAGAAAGTTGGACATGGTGCAACAAAAAGCAAGGGAATGCATTGTTCATCCATCCAGTCCACATATCTTTGAGGTGCAAGACATGTTTTAAGGTTGGATCGTGGTTAATTTGGTAGCTCACACTTGTACCTGTAGAATATGGAATTCTATTGGGCTGCCATATAAACATGCAGCAGTAGCTATCACTTTCTTGAATGGAAAAATAGAACAATATTGTCATGCATTCTACAGTGTGAAGATATTTATGGATGTATACAGTGGGATGATCCAGCCACTTCCTGATCTATTTGAATTGAAACCAACTGATCCTACCAAGTTAGTACAATCTCCAATTCTTAAGAGGAGACCAAGAAGACCTCATACAAGTAGGAAGAAGGATGGTGATGAGGTGACCAATTCGAGATCAAAGCCTATGATATGCAGCAACTGCAAGCAATCAGGTCACAACAAGAGGAAATGCCAGTTAGCTCCAGTCAAGGGCACTGAAACTTCTACCAGTCAGGGAGGTGGTATGAAGGTATATAACCTATATGCCTAATTCAATAATTTTTTAACTGTTTCATGGAAATACATTACTAACTCTCTCTTTCTTATGTTGTATGTCTTGCATATGTAGAGAAAGAAGGTGAATGAAAGTCAAGATAGTACCTGCAACTCTCAAAGAATTACTAGGTCACAGGCATCTAAAGCTATGTCACAAGAGAGTATACAGGAAAGGACTTTGGCCAAATTGACCAAGAAGCATGCGCGCAGGAATGAACAAAGGGCAGCAGCTAGAAAGATGGGCAGCTAAGGAGATGGGTGCAGAGATGTAGCTAGTTAGGAATTCAGAGGGTGTTGAGAGGGTGTTTAGGACTTGAAACAATGAATGTATTTGATGGGTTTGAATTATGACAAGTAATATTTGTGTGGATGTTTATGGGACCAATGGTTTGAATTATGACTCTATTATTTCTGTGGATGTTGAGGCATAATGGGTTTGAATTTGAACAAGTAATTTGTATTGTGTTGATGGTAATTAATGTGGTCAATGATAGTAGTATAATACAGGTCTGTAATATTGTCTTACACATGAGTAAATGTTGTCCATTTGAACACTTAGAATATTCATGTGGAATTAGGTACTCTATACGGGTTTGTACTACAGTCATATATATGCCGAAATGCTGTCCGTTTGAAAATAAATGTTCATATATGCAATCTAAAAGAATTAAAACCATTTCAGTAGTACAACATTTTAGTCACATTCAAATTAAAAGTACAAACCTTACAACTTAATTTTGTCAGTTTAAACAACAAACAATGGTACAAAGACACCACAAACTTGCTTTCCTAACTCTATTTGTTAACAAATAGCACAAAGACCAACACAACCAAAGCTGTTACTTCAAGCTTCAGTATTCCAACAAAGTTCTCCAATTCCTTCAATCTTTCCTTCACACCACGCATCTCTTCCCTACTCTGTCTATCTTCTAGACTTCTTTCACCTACAACCTCATGTGGATGGTCTCCAGGTGTAGCCAATATTGGTGGTGATGGTGGTGGTCCATTTATTGGGTCACACCATTTGAAGAATCCACATCCATTAGGTGCATCTTTGCAGCAGTAGTACAACTTGTTCTTGTTTTATGCAGACTCTGATATCCTCACTAATGCCCTTCGTTGACATCTACATTGTATGTTCAAATACAATGTTGAACCTTGGTTGCTTTCATTCACACTCGATGTTGACATCATTTTTACCTGCATGAACAAACTTGTTTGATCAGCAAAACTAGCAAGTGATTGCTTCTGGATAACTCAGTTTGATCAGCCAGACTACTATTTGAAACCATGATTAGAAAATTCTACTTAGTATGAATACATGCTCTGCTCTCACATTAGTTCTGTCTTCAATAAGCTAATTTTCAAAAGGCTCACATGAAAAATTGGCATAAAGACCATTCGGACATGGCCATTTGGGATTTGGGAAAACACAGTATAATGCATCTAATGCATTTGGGCATGGCCGATTGGGATTATGGAAAACACAGTAATATGGCTAAGCCATTGACATAAAGACCATTCGGACATGACCATTTGGAATTTGGAAAAACACAGCATAATGCATCTAATGCATTGGGGCATGGCCGATTGGGATTATGAAAAATACAATAATATGGTTAAGCCCTAAACTGCATTCGGACATGGCCGATTGGGATTATAGAAAGCATAGCAGTATGTTTATTGCATCTAATGCATTCGGACATGGCCGATTGGGATGCTCAGAAGTAATAAGAAGAGAGAGAGAGAGAGAGAGAGAGAGAGAGAGAGAGAGGATTTGGGTAAGTTCACCTGAACTTACCTTCGCCGGAGGGTGCTAGGGCCAGAGGAACTCCACCGTGCTTGGGTTGTCCTCTTCAAATCGTCGAACCTACAACTCTCCTCAAAACCCTAACTCTTTTTTGGGGGGTTTTGAAGAGAAGAAGTAGAATAAGGGTAAAATGGAGATTTAAAATACTCACTTAACTAAAAGGGTATAATAGTCTTTTTACTTACGAAACTAACAGTTTACTAACACCGTGAATCATTAGGGTGTTTTTTGAAATATTGAAACTAAAGGGGGTGGTTTGATATTGTTACAAACATCTGGGGGGTGCATGTAATTTACTCTAAAATGTTTTACTATAATATGAAAGTGGTAGATGTTGGGACTGATGTGGTTATCAAGACCTATGTTAAGGGTATATCCATCAAATTAAGGTATTGAGATTTGGGTAGAATTCTTGAGATCTCAAATGATGGGGATAAGGTGTCTATGAATGTGAAGGAGGATCCCAGTACAATTATGAATTTTAGCTTGTTACATGAGACTATTTGTATAAATTTTACAAACAATACTAGGATTAAAGGATTTTAAATAAAACCCTCTCCCAAAGTTTTAAGTATGATTGCGCATCACAGTATCTTCGAAGAAGTAGTCATAGAGAAGATGTCATAACCAATAAAAGACATTTGGGGTACCCATTAAATTATATTTAAGATACTTATTTTCTATCAAAAAAAAAAATTTAAGATACTTATTTTTATTTTTCCAACTATACCCTTGATCATAATTTTACACAACACCACCAGCGCCGTTCCAACCACCTCTGCCACTACCTCCGCCACCATCACCAGTGCCCATTCTTGAATTGCTCTCATGGACAACATCAATTTGAATACTACGGCCATGCTTCTAAATAAGCTTCTGCAACGCGTTGTCTTCCTCGGGGCTCCACAGTCCTTTGATCCTTGACGAAGCCATGGGTGATTGGCAAATTGATTCCCTTGTTCCAGTTACTGTTTCTCCATTCCTTTCTTGGAGCTTAAGGGGAATGGGAGATGTTGACAGGGCTTTGTGGTGGCGCATTTCCTGGAGGAGAAAAAAGGTAAAAAAGAAGAAGGGGGCGGTAGAGGACTATGGAGAAGTGGTGGGGAGACAGCGGTGTAGTGGTGACTTAGCTTTTGAGTGGATTGGCATGTAACGGTGGGGAAGGTGCTTTTGCCAAGTTGTTACAATGGCGGGCCGTCGAAACTGGTGAGGGTAGTGGGGCGAGGAAAAAGATCTTGTGCAATTGTGACGGGAGCTGCACAGATGTAGCACCGTTAAACAACAGCAAAAACAGGGGTAAGGTAGTTATTTCACAAATGGGTCTCATCTAGGCCCCACATGTGAAATGACCACCCTCCCCCTGTATTTGGGGTGGTTTTGGTGCTGCACCTATGCAGCTCCCGTCACAGCTGCACAAGAGCCAAGTCCGATGGGGCCACGAGGAGTGGGTGACGATGTAGATGGGAGGGGATTGCGAGAGGGCTGACGAGATTGGGAAGGGTGTGGAAGGGGGTTAGAGTTAGGGGTGTGGATAAGGAAAGGTAAAATTGGTATTATAAAAAATTAAAAACCTCAATTGTTCTTTTCACTTTGTTCCAAGGGAGATTAACAGCGTGGTTGACTCCTTGGCAAGGAGAGCCCTATCGATGACGTGTACGATGCTTTGGCCCATTTCCATTCCATGACTATGTGATCTTTGTAATTTTGAGCCATGAGCCCTCATGTTATCCATAATATACTCTTCACAAAAAAAGAAAATGTGAATTGTTTCAATCATCATATTATGAAACGTGAGGTATCTGATAAGATTTCAAATGTTGGATATCCTATGTATAATTTCTTCAGAGGTTGGATACCCCAATTGTCATTTATCCAAATCAATTTAATCTTTGGGTTTCCTTCTCCATCACTATGCATGGTTAAGTGTAATGGTTCACTATTTTCCACATCTCCATGTGATAGAGGATCAAATAAACATCTCATTGATACAATTTCATCTTAAAATGAGTAAAACGGTAGTTAAAATTACAAAAGATGTCATCTTGTATTTTATATTCTATCTCCATCTGATGGCATTTAAGGAATTTTACTAAAACTTTGAAGTATGAACAAGGGTTTGAGTAATTTTCTTTGCTTATTTTGGGCTAGAATTTGACCATCGAGATGGGCATAGAGTCCTATCGCATGAACTAATCCATGTATTGCCAACTAGCAAAAAAGTGAAGTGTAATACTTCATTAGGCATAGTGACACGGTGTCATTATATTTATCATGCATCCACAATATAGTAAATTAAACATGAGAGGTATGCGTATATAACTGCTAGCACCCTATGTGTCTCTCTCTCTCTTCTCCTTTTTGAAATGACTCCCTTACCCCTCAAACGGAGGAAGAGAGAGATAGACAAATACAATGTTAGAATATGGTAATCCGCTACCATACCCAGCCTTTTATCAAACTAAACATATCAGACATTAATCAGATCATATACATGGACTTGGGAATCCATATCGATCATGGTCAATACAGATACCAATACCCATATGGATCAACCATATCAGGTCAGATCAGACTATTTTACCCCTCAAAATACCGAGGCTTCAATTTTTTTTTATCGTTTTATGGTTTTACCCTTTTCTATTCCAATACCACTTATATGACATCAGTTAAGTATCGATACCGATACCGATACCAATATCGGTCGGCTGTATCCGTATCCAGGATAAACGGGCCAGATCCAAATATAGAATATTAAAGTTCATTAACGGCCCTAATTATTGTAAAACTAACTTATAGTGATTTTTCAACTAATCCAGTCAATGATTGTTCAGCCTGACTCTCTGACTCCTTTGACGGTCCAAAGTTCGAAGCTTCGTCAGCTTCGCGTGACATCTCCTCTTCCAAACTCACTCTTTTCCTCTCTTTACCTTTATATATTCACTTTTATTCGCTTTTAAAATAAATAAAAATTATCTTTTTCTCATTAAGAAAAGAAAGAAAATCAAAGCAGAAACTGGAAAAGGCAAAAGATAAAGGGCAAAGTTGTATATAAGTGAGACTCCATTGGGTAGTTTTGTAATTTTGAGTACTTCATATTCCCTCCATTCCCACATCCTCCCCGACATATTTGTCTGTGATCTGCACTGCAGAGCCCAGTGTTCATCTCTGAAAACGATTACTGATGAAAGTGAGAGAAATGGTTTCTGAGAGCTCTTCCCTTTCTTCTTCCAATCGTTCAACCACTCCTAAATTCTGCAACACTTTCAATAACAGGTAAAATATTTTTATTATTGTCTTATAGTTTCTTCTTCTTCTTCTTCTCTTTTGTTTGAAAATAACTGTTAATCCTAAGAAACTACTAATCCATATGGTTTTTTTAGCTCCTCAATTGCTGTGAAAGCTGCTCGTACTTTGCTTAAGATTCCATCATCAGCATTTAATCTTGAACCATTTCTTTTTTCCTTTCTGAGACATGTAATTCTCTTTGTGTATGCCTCTTTTTTTTTTTTAATTCCATTTGGAATTGATTTAGTTTCAAAGATTCAGTTCCAGTTATTATTATTGTAGGGTTTTGATGGAAGGATGTCGAAAATTCACTTATTTGCTGTTTAATATTTACGCTAAAAAAATTGGAATTCTAATTATGTTTGTTGTAGTCTTTGCTTGGGCTTTTATGAAAATCATATATATTAAACTTTGTCCAAAGGTTTCTCAGCTTGGACTAAAGATGAGTACAATACCCTGTGTGTGTGTGTGTGTTGGTTTTGGGGATGGGGGGAGAGAGGTGAAGAAAGAGAATTTGTTTGTTTGAACTTTGAGTTCCATTTCCTAAATGGATTCTATACCAAAAATGTCCTAAATGTCAACCGTATAATTTCCTTTGAGTTTTGATGTATATGCAATAGTTATACACTGCTATCCCCTCCTGAATGGTCGGTTAGACTGAGGGGGCAATAAGGTGCAAGTTATATTGGGCTTTATTAAGCTTCATCCTATTATCAAACTCTGATTAGTCTTTCGGAAATAATTTTCATGATAGCTATGAGAAAATCTCGTCTTGTCTAATGTTGTGTTGGATTAATTAGGGATAGCAGTAAGGAAAAGTTGATGAGATATTGTTGTACTGTGAATAGCACTGTTTTGGCAGAGTCAGCATATCTGTGTGGCAGGGGGTTGTCTATTGTATTAGATGTTTTCCATGAGGATAATTTCAGATGGAGAAGTTGATGAGAGATGGTTTTATTAGATTGTCTTTAATTTCTAGGTGTTCTATCTCCCCCCAATCATTTAAAAATTTTCTCTTTCCCATGTATGACTGGAAAAACCTCAGGGACATCTTTTAGCTTTCTCATTGATTCAAAATTTGTTACTAATATATTCTCTTGTTTACTGAGTATTCCCTTCATAAACTACCTGCAAATTTGTCTTGGATAAACCTTTTGTTATATTTTTTGGAAATCCTTTTGCTAGGGAATGTTCAACCTTAACTTTGCTCATTATCCATGTTCTTTCTTCATAACTTTGTTGGCATATTAGGCAAGATTCCAGTTTTAAAATGCTTCTCCATCTATGTGCAGGATCTTTTCTGATGTCGCTGGGGACATTACAATTGTTGTTGATGGAGAGTCCTTCTTATTACACAAGGTAAGAACGTAATTTCTAGAAGTTGTTAACAGGTTCATCTCTCCTCTTTTATTGCTATTATATTATTGTTATTCTTATTATTTGTTATGTATTTTTATTATAAATAATTCAACTTATTATTGTTATTAAATTTTAACGTAGAGTTGAATGGTAGGAGGACCAGGAGTACATGGTAGAGGTGAGTACAGTAGTCCTCAGTAAAAACCATGTAAAGCAAAAATTTCCAGATAAAAAGCTTATTCTTGTTACACAGAGTTTACCTGAAAAATTTCCTTTTACATAGGTTTTTCCTGTAAACAAACAGAACCTGAAGGAAGTACACAGGTCACATGAAATGGAAGGGAAGTTCATTAATCTGATCTCCTTTCTGAATTGTGGTACTTTGACCATTATGCAGCTTGGGTTGAGAGTATCTTCCCTAAATTGGTGACTATTGAGCAGTTTGCAGATTTCCTCTCTGGGATGCTATAGAAACAATCTTGTTATATACTATGATAATCCCCATTATGGAGGTCTTTTAAAGTTGCTAAACTTTGGAAGAACCATGATTGAAAAACCTTGTGTGTATTGACTGGATATTGGTGGGATTTGTCTCTTCATGTGAAGGTTGTTAGTTGATCTATCTGTATTTGAATCCATGATATTCAGCTCACTGAGTCAGACATCCTACATGGGTCAGATCATGATTCTCCAGTACAGATTCATGCAACACTGTATATTTTTTAATTCTTTCTTTGGCAAGGGAATTTGCTCTATCATCAGCCAAAGGCTCAGCCTTTCTTTACCAGCATTGTACTTTCGATGTTTCCTTAAACTTAGGATCCACTGTATTAGCTACTGTTATTTCGAACTTAGTTTCGTGTATGAAAAAGAAAAAGGAAAAACAATTTGAATCAAGTCAATCAAAATTATCACTGCAGTTGTTCTTAGTTTGCAGACTGTTTTGTCCAGTCACTAACTAGCTCAGTAGTAAAACTATCAGCTATTTCTGAACTTTTATTTTGCACTTCCCTGTTTTACCAACATCATTCCAGGAATTAAAAATCAAGATGCCAACTTGCTTTATGTTGGTGAGGGCCAAGTCCAAGTCTAGTTGTGACTCAAGTCTAGTTGTGACTCATACATGTCCTTTAAAGATTTATTTATCAATAGTATCAATCCATGAAGTTGTTCAAGTTTGAGAAGTTTCTGTGTTGACTCAACATTGTAAAAAACTTTTACTGGTTCTACAGTAACTCTTCTTGGTTTTCTGACTATTGTTTCAATATTCTGAAATTTTTATCGTCTGATCAATTTTAATACTCAAAATCATTATGTCTGACACAATGATGTCCAGTCCGGGTTGAATTTGTATTTAGTCAAGGACCTGTAACTTTTTCCAGTTTTGAAAGCTTGTGGTAGTTTTCTAATTTTAGGGTAACTGCCCAGCTAAGAATCTGTATTGTATCCTAACGATTTGTGATGGTCTGGCTGGTAGCCTAGCCCATTCCACTGGATGGGTTCAACTTATGTGTACATCACCTGTTGGTTTAATACATATTCTATGTGTATCAAAGGAAAACAGGAAAAGATTTGATATTACTTATCATCTGAATTGGCAGTGTGAGTGGCATGCATTCTTTACGCATTAGCCATCTTAGCTCAATTGGTAGAAAAGATGGCATTAATTCTGCTTGGCTGAGGTTCATATGCATTAACATGTCATCTGAGGAAGTTCATCAGGATGCACCTCTACATGAGTGCAGTTCTAGCTGTCACCTAGTTGTGTAAAGGGCGCATGCCATAGTTGTCACGATGTTGACTTAAGGCAACACCAACAAGGTGCCTGCCTAGGCAATGCCTGGACAATTATGGAGCATGCCTAACCTAGATGACTAGCAATACCTTGTCGGGTATTCTAGACACCATCTAGCGGCTCAGTATGTGGGCCACGCTTTGACAATACTATTTCAGTTGTTTGACTGGTGGTTTGCCTGTCCGATCTGGTTTCATGCATGCATAGGTTCGGACCCAATGTGCTGCTTATGGACTGCTTTGGTTAAGTGATTCTTCTGGTTGGTACAGTTTGGTTTTTAAAATTCTCATTTGTTGAAATTGCTACTCATCTTCTCCCTTGGGCTCTGTTTGGTTGCAAGGGAATTTGACATCTAATAAGTATCATTACTACATATGGTAAGAAATTTAAGTAGTTTATACAATCATGTTGGGTAAAGATTACAAAAATTTCCTTTTAGGTTTGAAAATTTTCACTTCCCTTCTCTTCAATTTCCCTTGCAACCAAACTGGGCCCTGATGAGTATCATTTTGGCTGCTGATACTTGCAAACCAAAGAAACTTTTGTTGTTAGTGACAAAAATGACCTTGCACATCTTAACTTATTCCGGAATTGATTATTCTCTTATTTTGGTATTTGTCTATACTAAGTTTCCCCTGGTATCGCGAAGTGGAAAAATCCGAAGAATGGTGGCAGATGCCAGGGGTTCCAACCTCTCCAAGTTGGAGCTCTTCAACTTACCTGGTGGGCCACAGGCATTTGAACTTGCAGCAACATTCTGTTATGGCGCAAACTTTGAGATTACTTCCATGAATGTTGCCCAGCTTTGCTGTGCCGCAGAATACCTGGAAATGACTGAAGAGTATCGTGAAGAAAATCTCATTTCTCGAACAGAGACTTATTTGAATGAAGTTGTGTTTCAAAGTCTTGAAAAATCAGTGGAAGTTCTATCCACTTGTGAGCTGCTGCTCCCTATTGCAGAGGAGATTGGGCTCCTTAACAGATGTGTGGATGCAATTGCAATGAATACTTGCAAGGAACAGCTGGTATCTGGTTTATCTCGCATAGACTGTGATGGCGGATCTGGAAAACTAAAAATGGACTGTGCTGAGTGGTGGATTGAAGATCTCACAATATTAAGAGTTGATCTTTATCAAAGAGTGATATCTGCCATGAGAAGAACAGGTGTTCGACTGGATAGCATTGTCAAATCCCTAATGCATTATGCTGAGACATTGCTAAAAGGTATTGGAAAACGGCAAATATGGGATCCAGCAAGGATGAAACTAAATTCTGATACAGCAGAAAATGAAGATAAGGTAATTGTGGAAACTATTGTGAGCCTACTTCCAACAGAGAAAAACATCTCTGTCCCACTGAGTTTTTTGTTTGGGATGCTCAGGATGGCAATCGCGATGGATGCCACCCTTGCCTGCAGACTTCAGCTTGAAAGGAGGATCAGTTTCCAGCTGGAAATGGCTTCACTAGATGACCTCCTTATCCCTTCTGTACAAACTGGGGATTCGCTCTTTGATGTCAACACTGTCCACCGGATACTGGTAAATTTTGTGCAGCAGATTGAAGAGGAAGAACCTGAAGAATCATCACAGTTTGGTTATGAATCTGAATGTCCTGGTTCTCCAGATCATGGTTCTGTGTTGAAAGTTGGACGGCTTGTCGAAGAATATCTTTCAGAAATTGCACCTGATCCATATCTTAATCTGCAGAAATTCATTGCTATGATAGAGATTTTACCTGATTATGCACGTGTCATCGATGATGGACTGTATAGAGCAGTTGATATATATTTGAAGGTAATTTCTTGATCTCAAAAAATTGTTATGAACATCTGGTAATATCTATATTAAACTTTAAAAATTGCATCTAGCATGCATCCACAGGCTCATTGTTCGATAGGTTACATCTTGGAAATCTCCTAGGGAAACTTGACCCGTTCAAATGCTCCTAATGAAGTAGTAAGTCTAGTGACCACAAATATGTTGCATCATTTTAGATGTAATGTATCTAATGGGGAATTATATAATGAAAATAGTCTGGTTAGAAAATTTAGATGATCATATTGGGTTGTTAGTACACACTATCTCAATATCCTCAACTAATGAAACATTACTGGTGCTTGCATTTTGTTTTTAACCATTTGATTGGAATCATTTGACTTGTGTTTTACTATGTTGATTCTACAGTCACCATTGTGTTCCTTACCATGGGAGAACAATTTCAAACTCAGCTGTAAATAATGCACAGGGTCTAATTGTGGCTGTAGATGGTGGCTTACTTTATCAAGGGTCTTAATTAAAAATTATTGAGTTTTTTAGTTGACTTGGCCTATATTTCTCAAAAGCAGACTCTTCCCTCCGATTTGAGATTTCAACTCAGGAAATCAGATACTTCAATCTGAGTGACAGTTCTGATGAAATGACTCGGCTGATTTAAACTTTCTGTTGAAAGATATTTTCTCGTGTAGACTGAGTATGATCACTACCAGATTCTAAAGATACTCTTCAGCTTAACTTGGCAAAGCCTGACTTATCCACCTAGTGTTTCTAAGTCTCCATTTGGTTGCAAGTAAAAGGATGGGAAGGGAAGTATTGTTGTTTAAGAAAAGGAAAAGGAAACTTTTGTAATCATTACTTAAAATGATTGTGTAATCTACATAAATTTCTTACCATTTTTAGCAGTTATATTCTTCAGATGTAATTTTATTTTACTTTTCAAATCCAAGGAATTTGATTGCAAAGTTAAGTACAATTTAGTGACCAAATTTGAAATGATTTGGATTTAATTACATCATGTCAGGCAAACAAAATTTTCTTTTTTAGTATTGATTTAATTTCACCTCCTTTCCCTGTAGGTCCCTTGCAATTTGGTTGAGTGGTTTTCTCATCTTGTCTATCTGATTTCTATGCTACACAAAACTGGTTAACATTATACTTTTTTATTTTCAATTGATATACTTATTTCCTATCTGCATGTTTAGGCTCATCCAACACTGGATGAAAATGAATGTAAGAAGCTGTGCAAGTTGATAGACTGCCAAAAGCTCTCTCAAGAAGCCTGCAACCATGCCGCACAGAATGACCGCCTTCCAGTCCAGACGGTTGTGCGAGTCCTCTACTTGGAACAGCTACGCCTGAAAAATGCACTCTCAGGAAGCTATGGAGATGGGCTCCTCCAGTCTCAGAGGATCAGCAGTGGCATTCCTAGTGCAGCTATGTCACCACGGGATAACTATGCATCATTGAGGAGGGAAAATCGAGATCTTAAGTTGGAGATATCAAGAATGCGGGTGAGATTGAGTGAGTTGGAAAAGGAGCAGGTGTTCATGAAGCAAGGAATGATAGAAAAGTCAGGTCATGGCAAAACATTCTTTACTTCACTTTCCAGAGGGATTGGACGAATTGGGATCTTCAGTGGTCCAGCTACTGGGAACATAGTCAACCGACAAAAATCTGGGAGAAAGTCGCAGGGATCAGAAGGGAAGAAGGGAAGGAGGAGGAATCATGCTGTCTCATAGTAGCTGTTCAGTACTCAATACTCATGGAGGTGCAAATGACACTACGGCCAGTAACACCACTTCGCCTTACACCAACTACAGAATTACATGGTTTGTTCAGCTTACATGAATCTTGTTCCATCATTCTACTCCACCTTAGCTCAACATTTTATCTCGTTGTGCAAACTGCAAATGATTGCATGCTAAGTTGTGGATGAAAAGGGTGATCATGTTGGGGATGATCTGCAGTCTTTACACTCTACCATGTTAGATGAGGAATCTTGTTGACCTTGACATCAGGACATACATTGTGAATTTCCACTTTCCATCAAGTTATGTTCCCTGACTCCTGATTCAGGGGTCCAAGAAATACACTTGGATGGCTTTTGGACCCCAAAGAGTCCTTCCAAGGGCTTTGTAGCGATGAATAGCTTATAAACCAAGAGTCCAGTTTTCTGAAAAGCCAACATTTCGATGTTTAGTGGTCTCTGTTCGACTTCTAAAGCATGAACTTTGACATCGAACAGGAGTTGAAGGATGATCCATGCACCATGGTGACACATGCATGTTCGGCATTGAACAAAGACTAGTGCATGTCGATTAGGGGTGTCAATGCCAGGCCTGCACAGGCTGACCCGATCGTACCCGACTGTTTAAAGATCGAACCGAATCGATCCAATCAATAAACGTTTATAAGCGGTCGTTCCCGGTGCTGGAGGTGGCACCGTCGGGTGCCCGATCGACCCGCCCAATTAAAACCCCGATCGAATCCGACCCCTTTTGCCGCGTTTAAGCCCGACCCCCTAAGCCCGATATATATTACCTATTCTACCCCCCAAGCCCAAGGCGCGGCTATGTCCAAAGACTCCAAACGGCCAAAAGGCCCAAACGCTCCAATTCCCTAACGGCCTAACCCTCTTAAATGACTGAGTAACCATTAACCCTAATTACTTTCCAAATTTTACTTTTTTTTTCTTTTTTTTTATTCAGTCTCGCAAAGTCAAGATACTCTCTAAGTCTCACACAGTCACACGGCAAAGGGAGAGAAGAAGAAGAAGAAGAAGAAGAAAGAAGAGTGTGACTAGTGCATGTCAATACATTGTCCTAGGGTTGTCAACTTGTGATGGGCCTCATTTGACACAGAGCAGTCTCGTCAATGTCAAGCAGACATCAAAGAAGCCTCGTTCAATGTCAAATCAAACTTGTTACGCGTCAAATCGAGTCTATTTGGAGTTGAAGTGGATTTTTTTTTTTTGCCGCAAAGGCATTTGGGCTGGCTGGTTTTGCTTTGAACCATGTTAGAGCTGACCCATCCCATGTTTGTTTAAAACTTTGAAAGCTCATATCTTGGTATCCAGATTATGATTTTGAAATTAGGGGACTGTTTTGTCACCGAAAATTATTTTCAGAACGACTCCATATGGCTAAAAATGAAATCTTTTCCAAATTAGGGTGCAAACATACTCATTATCAACCTAAATTTAAGTATGATGAAAAGAATATAGAAATCATTTTATTTGTTTAACACTTTTGAGATTGTGGGAATCGCCTAAACCATTAATAGAACCTTCCATTGGTCCTTGAAGAACCGTTCATCATCGATATGAGCACCTTTCAAGGTGATACAATAAGGTGTCTACATAATGCCACTCTTTGATTGAGGCTTCCCGCTAATTAGATTGTCGGGTGAGTTAAATCTTATTAACACTTCGCTCAAAAGTGCTAGAGCCAAGCAGCCGATAGAAACGAACGTCGATTCAAAAACATTGAATGCAAGATATGGTTTTGAATATTAGGAGACAGGAGCCTTCGTTACGACTTTTCTTCATTAGTTTTGAGCTAAATCTCTGCTCGAGGTGCTAGAGCAAGCAGTCAATAAAACTCGTTAACTGGGGATGAGATTTGATTTTCGACATGGGCTTTTAGACCCTTCTTCATTGGTTTTGAGATAAATCTTATAAGCACTTTGCTTAGGGTGCTAGAAGCCAAGTGATTAATAAAACTCATTCATGGGGGTAAGATATGATTTGGAAATAGGGGACGAAGGCTTTCATACCCTTCTTTGCTAATTTTGAAAACTTTGGCAAAAAAGCAAGGCAATTAAACCATTTTGTTTTTAAAAAATGGTAAAATCTCAACTTCATATGTCAGATTCTTCATATATATAAAAAGAAAAAAAAAATGTCTCGCCTCAACTTGCCTGTGGACTAGCTTGAGTTTTTTTTTTATAATACTGGACTAGCTTGAGTCACTAGATTTTAAGAAGACCCTGTAAATGATGAAATGCTTGAAAAAATTAAAATTGGAGATTAATCCTCTTCGAGAGTGTCCGGACTCTATAAACCAACCCCACACGGCCACACCATCCCCCTTGTTACCGTTGCATACGAAGGTTTTGGGAGAACCTGCTGCTCTTGCTCCGGCGACGATCACCTGCTGCTCCTATAGGTAACTTCTTCTTCTTCTTCTCTGTTTCTTCTTCTGCAAAACATGTCTTCTTACAAGTTTTGTTTACTTAGTCTTCTTACAAACCCATCTGGAATCTATCTCTCTCGTTAATTTGAACCTCACTACCCTTCTTTGCCAGTTTTGAAAACTTTGGCAAAAAGCTTAGCAATCAAACCATTTTGTTTTTTAAAAATGGTCAAATCTCAACTTCACATGTCAAAATTTTCATATAAAAAGAAAAAAAAAATGTCTCGCCTCAACTTGCCTGTGGACTAGCTTGAGTTTTTTTTTTATAATACTGGACTAGCTTGAGTCACTAGATTTTAAGGAGACCCTATTTTTAGTGAAATGCTTGATTAAAAATAATATTGGAGACTAATCCTCTTCGAGACTATCTAGACTCTATAAACCAACCCCAGATGGCCACACCATCCCCCTTGCTACTGTTGCATACGAAGGTTTTGGAAGAAACTGCTGCTCTTGCTCCAGCGACGATCACCTGCTGCTCCTACAGGTAACTTCTTCTTATCGACTTCTTCTTCTGCAAAACATGTCTTCTTACAAGTTTCCTTTACTTAGTCTTCTTTCAAACCTATCAGGAATCTATCTCTCTCGTTAATTTGAACCTCACTACCCTTCTTTGCCAGTTTTGAAAACTTTGGCAAAAAGCTCGGCAATCAAACCATTTTGTTTTTTAAAAATGGTCAAATCTCAACTTCACATGTCAAAATTTTCATATAAAAAGAAAAAAAAATGTCTCGCCTCAACTTGCCTGTGGACTAGCTTGAGTTTTTTTTTTTATAATACTGGACTAGCTTGAGTCACTAGATTTTAAGGAGACCCTATTTTTAGTGAAATGCTTGATTAAAAACAATATTGGAGACTAATCCTCTTCGAGACTATCTAGACTCTATAAACCAACCCCAGATGGCCACACCATCCCCCTTGCTACCATTGCATACGAAGGTTTTGGAAGAACCTGCTGCTCTTGGTCCAACGACGATCACCTGCTGCTCCTACAGGTAACTTCTTCTTCTCGGCTTCTTCTTCTGCAAAACATGTCTTCTTACAAGTTTTCTTTACTTAGTCTTCTTACAAATCCATCAGGAATCTATCTCTCTCGTTAATTTGAACCTCACTACCATTTCTTTGCCAGTTTTGAAAACTTTGGCAAAAAGCTTGGTAATCAAACCATTTTGTTTTTGAAAAATGGTCAAATCTCAACTTCACATGTCAAATTCTTCATATAAAAAGAAAAAAAACTGCCTCGCCTCAACTTGCCTGTGGACTAGCTTGAGTTTTTTTTGATAATATTAGACTAGCTTGAGTCACTAGATTTTAAAGAGACCCTATTTTTGGTGAAATGCTTGAAAAATACAAAATTGGAGACTAATCCTCTTCGAGAGTGTTCGGACTCTATAAACCAACCCAACACGGCCACACCATCCCCCTTGTTACCGTTGCATACAAAGGTTTTGGGAGAACCTACTGCTCTTGCTCTGGCGACGATCACCTGCTGCTCCTGCAGGTAACTTCTTCTTCTTTTTCTGCTTCTTCTTCTGCAAAACATGTCTTCTTACAAGTTTTCTTTACTTCGTCTTCTTACAAACCCATCAGGAATCTATCTCTCTCGTTAATTTGAACCTCACTACCCTTCTTTGCCAGTTTTGAAAACTTTGGCAAAAAGCTCGGCATGATTACTCGAAGAGTGCCATGAGTGCGAGCTAAGAACTTTGTGATAGCTGCATAAGGGGTCATGCCTGGTTGGAGTAATTCTGCTGTGAGCCATGCATGAAATTCTGAGATTTTGTTGGGCCATTTGTGAAATGGAATGCCATCAAAAGTGAAAAGCTGTTTGGGGTCTTAGTTGCTGAACTGCTGGTAATCCTGTACCGGGGGTACTGGATGCTGAGTTTCACCAGTATGTTCATCTTCAGAGAGAATATCTGTGACACCAGTTGGTTCTTGCTCTTCTGCTGCTATTTGTCCTTTTCAGCCATGAAAATCATAGGGGGCTCAGAGGACCATGAACTGGTATCAGAAGGAACAAAAGGCATCGGGGATGATGGTAATTTTGGAGAAGGGAAAGAATCCATGTATAGCTATTTAAGGAAGGTAGAGAGGGAGTTAGGGTTTGTAGCCGGGACCAACGGGGAACAAGCAGGTTTAGTGGATGGAGGTCTTTGTGGAGGGACATAAGGTACAAAAGCTGGGGCTCTAGAGTGAACTGGTTGAAAGGTCGACTGGGTGAACCTGTGAGGGTTTAGTTGGTAGAGGTGTTGTTCTTCTACTGGTGATCTGGAAGGGGTAGTAACTGGATTAGGTGGTGGTTTTGGGGATTTCCTGCGGCCAAGTCCATTTTAACTTTGACGTAGCTCCTGTAGTTCCTTGAATAAATCAATGGGGAAACTATGGTGTGTAGGAGACACATCATACTCAACTCCAGGAGGAGG
Source organism: Telopea speciosissima (assembly GCF_018873765.1). Classification (NCBI taxonomy): domain Eukaryota; kingdom Viridiplantae; phylum Streptophyta; class Magnoliopsida; order Proteales; family Proteaceae; genus Telopea; species Telopea speciosissima. The sequence continues at coordinate 17,828,957 of NC_057917.1, forward strand.
GAAATCTAGGTAAAACTTTGGAGAGGGAGGAGGTTGTACTGGAGCTTGAATCCAGTTGAGTTAATCTTCGAGCCTTTATTTTTCTCGTTCTCAGGTAGAAATGAGAGAAGAGGCATAGGCAACATCTTTGACTGTGGTTGTAATGTGCAATAGTTCTTTATGGAGAGCTTCGATGCGTTCCTTGAGATATCGAACATGGATCTCTTGTTGACTGAGACGAAGAGTGGTGTGTTCCTGATAGGACACAATCTTCTGGAGAAACTAATTTTGCACAATAGCATTTTTTGCCTGCCAATTTAGCTGAGCTTCAACAGTGGTGTTGTGGGGGATAGTGCCGTCAAGTTGAATTTGATTGGGAGGTGTAACCTTCCATGTATGACGACATCTATCAGCATCCTCATAGTCTGTGGCACCAGGGAAGTTTTTGCTGATGCTAGAACTGCTTCCACTTCCAATTAATGGAAAACATGGTGGAAGAGAGCAACAACCTAGCAAATAAGGTTTGCTGCTTCCATATTCCACAATGAATTGGTACCTTCCGAGGTCGTCGCCAAGGGGACCAACATTTGGACATCCTCGCTGATAATGTATCCAAAGAGGATCTTTGAATCGTTTCTTTTTTCGGGATTTTCTGGAGGAGATCGAAAAGTCTTCATCGGAGTCATCAAGGCAGTTGGGGCAATCACAAGTATCAAAATAACTATGGCCAGTAGGACTTTGGAATTGGTAAACTGGGTTGCCTTGAGCATCAAAAGACGCAATAGGAGCATCAAGTCTTGACTCAAGTTGGGAGACTGGAGATGCTAGAAGAGGACCCATATTAGTAGGTTTGGGAAAGGTGATCTCTGTTTTACAGTCGCCAAGCCACTTGTTTGGATCAGTAGCTACAAGGGGCGGTGTAGGTTGGGCTATATGTGTTGATTCGTAGGCTGAAACCCAAGAATCTGGAATTAGCTTGAAGAGATCGGCCCTGCTCAATTGCCTGGGGACATGGGTAATAGTAGGAGTCTGATCTGAACTGACGTGAAGAAAGAGGGCTGAATCATTTGAAGTATAACCGGTGTTACGGTCAAAAGCATGATTCTGGAGTCGATAGCAGATTTGGTAGTGGAGGGTCGCAATAATTGCTGATTCGACTTGAGGAGCACCTGTAATCTGGATCAAGAACTTCCAAGCTGTTGGTAGATTTGGGTCCAGCAAAGAGAGGTTATAGTTTGGATATAGTGTATAAAACACAGTACCGTTGTTCAACGTGGACCGGACATTAGTGAGGACAGCATGTTGGTAGAGCTTGAATCTGGTGTCTAGGAGGTCCATGTGCATCACAACAGGAAGACCTTTTCTGCCATGTAAGGTGAGAGTCATCATAATCGCACCGAGGTGAAGGTGAGTATATCCCAAAGCAAGCCATTGTCGGATGAGATCCGGAGGAATCTCGATAGGAAAATACTGTTCAGTACCAGAGGCTGTGACCTGGTTTTGAGAGAAAGGTGAAGCTTGTACATACTCTTTAAGGCCAGGGGACTTCTTAGGAGTAAGAAGAGTCCGAAAGGTTTTTGAAAGAGGGGTTGTTTGTCTGGGGAAGACATCATAAGGGTTTATCATCAGGAAATTAGTAGGATGAACCTGTTGGTCAAAAGGAGTGTAGTTTAACTCGTAGAGATAATCTACTTTGGAGGCATGAGACTGGGGAAATGTGACGGAGGACGTAGGTAGCTGAGAAGAAGATCTAGGGAGATTCATAATGTTTGAAGTAATCTTTTACCAAGAATAGGAATGGAGTTCATAACAGAGTAAGTGAAGAAGGCCATGTATTAACAATATGTGGCAAAGCGTCTGTGAGCAAAGGATGCGTCTGCTAGAGGTTTTCCGAGCCTCGGGGTAAAAAGGACCTCTTACCGCGATCCCACCTGCTCAAGAACTGTTACGAGTAGACCATACTCTGAAAATAGACGATCGATGTTGTCAAAATATGTCATTAGACCTTTACTCTGGATGAACTTCACAACCTATACTAGATAAAAGAGAAGAGAGAAATTAGAAAGCCATTAATGTCTCTGATACCAAGAAAAAGAAAAATGGTCAAATCTCAACTTCACATGTCAGATTCTTCATATAAAAAGAAAAAGAAAAATGTCTCGCCTCAACTTGCCTGTGGACTAGCTTGAGTCACTAGATTTTAAGGAGACCATGTTTTTGGTGAAATGCTTGAAAAAAAAATAAAATTGGAGACTAATCCTCTTCGAGAGTGTCCGAACTCTATAAATCAACCCCACATGGCCACACCATCCCCCTTGTTACCGTTGCATATGAAGGTTTTAGGAGAACCTGCTGCTCCTACAGGTAACTTCTTCTTCTTTTGTAAAATATGCCTTCTTACAAGTTTTCTTTACATAGTCTTCTAACAAACCCATCAGGAATCTATCTCTCTCGTTAATTTAAACCTCACTACCCATTTTTGCCAGTTTTGAAAACTTTGGCAAAAAGCTTGGCAATCAAACCATTTTGTTATTGAAAAATGGCCAAATCTCAACTTCACATGTCAGATTCTGCATATAAAAATATAAAAAAATGTCTCGCCTCAACTTGTCTATGGATTAGCTTGAGTTTTTTTTTATAATACTGGACTAGCTTGAGTCAATAGATTTTAAGGAGACCCTATTTTTGGCGAATTGCTTGAAAAAAATAAAATTGAAGACTAATCCTCTTCGAGAGTGTCCAGAATCTATAAACCAACCCCACATGGCCACACCATCCCCCTTGTTACTGTTGCATATGAAGGTTTTGGGAGAACCTGCTGTTCTTGCTCCGATGACGATCACCAACTGCTCCTACGGGTAACTTCTTCTTCTTTTTCTGCAAAACATGTCTTCTTACAAGTTTTCTTTACGTAGTCTTCTTACAAACCCATCAGGAATCTATCTCTCTCGTTAATTTGAACCTCACTACCCTTCTTTGCCAGTTTTGAAAACTTTGGCAAAAAGCTTGGCAATCAAACCATTTTATTTTTGAAAAATGGTCAACCTCAACTTCACATGTCAGATTCTTCATATAAAAAGAAAAAAAAGCTTGAGTTTTTTTTTATAATACTGGACCAGCATGAGTCACTAGATTTTAAGGAGACCCTATTTTTGGTGAAATGCTTGAAAAAATTAAAATTGGAGACTAATCCTCTTCGAGAGTGTCCAGACTCTATAAACCAACCCCACATGGCCACACCATTCCCCTTGTTATCATTGCATACGAAGGTTTCGGGAGAATCTGCTGCTCTTGCTCCGGGGACGATCACCTGCTACTCCTACAGGTAACTTCTTCTTCTTCTTTTGTAAAACATGTCTTCTTACAACTTTTCTTTACTTAGTCTTCTTACAAACCCATCAGGAATCTATCTCTCTTGTTAATTTGAACCTCACTACCCTTCTTTGCCAGTTTTAAAATCTTTGACAAAAGCTTGGCAATCAAATCATTTTGTTTTTGAAAAATGGTCAAATCTCAACTTCACATGTCAGATTCTTGATATAAAAAGAAAAAAAAAATGACTCGCCTCAACTTGCCTGGGGACTAGCTTGAGTTTTTTTTTTATAATACTAGACTAGCTTGAATCACTAGATTTTAAGGAGACCTTATTTTTGGTGAAATGCTTGAAAAACACAAAATTGGAGACTAATCCTCTTCGAGAGTGTCCGGACTCTATAAACCAACCCCACACGGCCACACCATCTCCCTTGTTACCGTTGCATACGAAGGTTTTGGGAGAACCTACTGCTCTTGCTCTGGCGACGATCACCTGCTGCTCCTATAGGTAACTTCTTCTTCTCTGCTTCTTCTTCTGCAAAACATGTCTTCTTACAAGTTTCTTTACTTAGTCTTCTTACAAACCAATCAGGAATCTATCTCTCTCGTTAATTTGAACCTCACTACCCTTCTTTGCCAGTTTTGAAAACTTTGACAAAAAGCATGGCAATCAAACCATTTTGTATTTGAAAAATGATCAAATCTCAACTTCACATGTCAGATTCATCATATAAAACGAAAAAGAAAAATGTCTCGCCTCAACTTGCCTATGGACTAGTTTGAGTTTTTTTTTATAATACTGGACTAGCTTGAGTCACTAGATTTTAAGGAGACCCTGTTTTTGGTGAAATACTTGAAAAAAACAAAATTGGAGACTCATCCTCTTCGAGAGTGTCCGGACTCTATAAACCAACCCCACATGGCCACACCATCCCCCTTGTTACCGTTGCATACGAAGGTTTTGGGAGAACCTGCTGCTCTTGCTCCAGCGACGATTACTTGCTGTTCCTACAGGTAACTTCTTCTTCTTCTGCAAAACATATCTTCTTACAAGTTTTCTTTACATAGTCTTCTTACAAACCCATCAGGAATCTATCTCTCTCGTTAATTTGAACCTCACTATCCTTCTTTGCCAGTTTTGAAAACTTTGGCAAAAAGCTTGGCAATCAAACCATTTTGTTTTGGAAAAATGGTCAAATCTCAACTTGACATGTCAGATTCTGCATATAAAAATAAAAAAAATGTCTCGCCTCAACTTGCCTGTGGATTAGCTTGAGTTTTTTTTGATAATACTGGATTAGCTTGAGTCACTAGATTTTAAGGAGACCCTGTTTTTGGTGAAATGCTTGAAAAAAATAAAATTAGAGACTAATCCTCTTCGAGAGTGTCCAGCCTCTATAAACCAACCCCACATGGCCACATCATCCCCCTTGTTACTGTTGCATACGAAGGTTTTGGGAGAACCTACTGTTCTTGCTCCGAAAACGATCACCTGCTGCTCCTACGGGTAACTTCTTCTTCTTCTTCTGCTTCTTTTTCTGCAAAACATGTCTTCTTACAAGTTTTCTTTACGTAGTCTTCTTACAAACCCATCAGGAATCTATCTCTCTCGTTAATTTGAACCTCACTACCCTTCTTTGCCAGTTTTGAAAACTTTGGCAAAAAGCTTGGCAATCAAACCATTTTGTTTTTGAAAGATGGTCAACCTCAACTTCACATGTCAAATTCTTCATATAAAAAGGAAAAAAAAAATGTCTCACCTCAACTTGCCTATGGACTAGCTTGAGTTTTTTTTGATAATACTGGACTTGCTTAAGTCACTAGATTTTAAGGAGACCCTGTTTTTGGCGAATTGCTTGAAAAAAATAACATTGGAGACTAATCCTCTTCGAGAGTGTCCGGACTCTATAAACCAACCCCACACGACCACACCATCCCCCTTATTACCGTTGCATACGAAGGTTTTGGGAGAGCCTGCTGCTCTTGCTCTGGCGACGATCACCTGCTGCTCCTACAAGTAACTTCTTCTTCTGCAAAACATGTCTTCATGCAAGTTTTCTTTACTTAGTCTTCTTACAAACCAATCAGGAATCTATCTCTCTTGTTAATTTGAACCTCACTACCCTTCTTTGCCAGTTTTGAAAACTTTGACAAAAAGCTCGGCAATCAAACCATTTTGTTTTTGAAAAATGGTCAAATCTCAACTTCACATGTCAGATTCTTCATATAAAATGAAAAAGAAAAATGTCTCGCCTCAACTTGCCTGTGGACTAGCTTGAGTTTTTTTTTTATAATACTGGACTAGCTTGAGTCACTAGATTTTAAGGAGACCCTGTTTTTGATGAAATGCTTGAAAAAAACAAAATTGGAGACTCATCCTCTCCGAGAGTGTCCGGACTCTATAAACCAACCCCACATGGCCACACCATCCCCCTTGTTACCGTTGCATACGAAGGTTTTGGGAGAACCTGCTGCTCTTTCTCCAGCGACGATTATCTGCTGCTCCTGCAAGTAACGTCTTCTTCATTTGCAAAACATGTCTTCTTACAAGTTTTCTTTACATAGTCTTCTTACAAACCCATCAGGAATCTATCTCTCTCGTTAATTTGAACCTCACTACCCTTCTTTGCCAGTTTTGAAAACTTTGGCAAAAAGCTTGGCAATCAAACCATTTTGTTTTTAAAAAATGGCCAAATCTCAACTTCACATGTCAGATTCTGCATAAAAGAATAAAAAAAATGTCTCGCCTCAACTTGCCTGTGGATTAGCTTGAGTTTTTTTTTATAATACTGGACTAGCTTGAGTCACTAGATTTTTAAGAAGACCCTGTTTTTGATGAAATGCTTGAAAAAAATAAAATTGGAGACTAATCCTCTTCGAGAGTGTCCGGACTCTATAAACCAACCCCACATGGCCACACCATCCCCCTTGTTACTGTTGCATACGAAGGTTTTGGGAGAACCTGTTGTTCTTGCTCTGATGACGATCACCTGCTGCTCCTACGGGTAACTTCTTCTTCTTCTTTTGCTTCTTTTTCTGCAAAACATGTCTTCTTACAAGTTTCCTTTACGTAGTCTTCTTACAAACCCATCAGGAATCTATCTCTCTCGTTAATTTGAACCTCACTACCCTTCTTTGCCAGTTTTGAAAACTTTGGCAAAAAGCTTGGCAATCAAACCATTTTATTTTTGAAAAATGGTCAACCTCAACTTCACATGTCAGATTCTTCATATAAAAAGGCAAAAAAAAATGTCTCGCCTCAATTTGCCTGTGGACTAGCTTGAGTTTTTTTTGATAATACTGGACTAGCTTGAGTCACTAGATTTTAAGGAGACCCTGTTTTTGGTGAAATGCTTGAAAAAAATAAAATTGGAGACTAATCCTCTTCGAGAGTGTCCGGAATCTATAAACCAACCCCACACGGCCACACCATCCCCCTTGTTACCGTTACATACGAAGGTTTTGGGAGAACCTGCTGCTCTTGCTCTGGGGACGATCACCTGCTGCTCCTACAGGTAACTTCTTCTTCTTCTTATTCTGCAAAACATTTCTTCTTACAAGTTTTCTTTACTTAGTCTTCTTATAAACCCATCAGGAATCTATCTCTCTCGTTAATTTGAACCTCACTACCCTTCTTTGCCAGTTTTGAAAACTTTGGCAAAAAGCTTGGCAATCAAACCATTTTGTTTTTGAAAAATGGTCAAATCTCAACTTCACATATAAGATTCTTCATATAAAAAGAAAAAAAAAAATGACTCACCTCAACTTGCCTGGGGACTAGCTTGAGTTTTTTTTGATAACTGGACTAGCTTGAGTCACTAGATTTTAATGACCCTATTTTTGGTGAAATGATTGAAAAAAACAAAATTGGCAACTAATTCTCTTCAAGAGTGTCCGGACTCTATATAAACCAACCCCACACGGCCGCACCATCCCCCTTGTTACCGTTGCATATGAAGGTTTTGGGAGAACCTGCTGCTCTTGCTCCGGCGACGATCACATATTGCTCCTACAGGTAACTTCTTCTTCTTCTGCAAAACATGTCTTCTTACAAGTTTTCTTTACTTAGTCTTCTTACAAACCCATTAGGAATCTCTCTCTCGTTAATTTGAACCTCACTACCTTTCTTTGCCTGTTTTGAAAACTTTGGCAAAAAGCTTGGCAATCAAACCATTTTGTTTTTGAAAAATGGTCAAATCTCAACTTCACATGTCAGATTCTTCATATAAAAAGAAAAAAAAATTGTCTCGCCTCAACTTGCCTGTGGACTAGCTTGAGTTTTTTTGATAATACTGGACTAGCTTGAGTCACTAGATTTTAAGGAGACCTTGTTTATCAAACCGAGTGAAGTTGAGTTGAAAAATCTGATTTCCAACAATAATATTGAGTCTAGTCGAATTAGAATGAGTTTGGTTATTTTGAATGAGTTCGGTCAAATCCGGACCAATTCCGAGACAATCAACTCAAAATCTATGGATTTCCTCCCAAAATTAGGGATGCTTCCATTAACCTAGATTTTCCTATGCAATAGAGGTAACTTAATATCTTCTTAGCTCCCCTCTTCTTGTCGTGGTAAATGGGCATCCACTCCTATTTAGGGATGTAAACAGATCGGATTCAACTCGGATAGTGTTATATCCGCATCCGCATCCGATTAGCTTTTGGACGGATACGGACATGGATACGGATCGGATATTTTTATCTGTTTACATGTAAATATAGCTTTTCGGATAGCAATAGCCTATCTGTATCCACATCCGTTTAGCTTTCGGACGGATTCGGATAGTGCTAAATGGATACGGACATGGATTTGGAAACGGATTTCGGATATTCATTTACACCCCTACTCCTATTGATGTGTGAAAATTAATATGGCGATGTCGAACACTCCCTAAAATCCGTTCTTTTGTTTGGCGGACATTTGCAAATGGCCTTGCTATTGGTGAGTGTTTTTTCAAACGCAAATTCAGAATTGACCCACAATGTTTGAGATGGAATCGATTGATGACATCCTACTGCATTGCCTTTTTTTAAAAGCAATTTGGTTTGGTTCCTCCATAGTTGTCCAGTTTCCTTTGAATCCAAATTTCTCTCTTGCAGATTGGGTAGGAATGTGGGATGGGCTTCGAAGATTGGGTAAGAAAGAAGGGGGGGTGGGGTTAGATTGCAGGCCAGATGAGCTTTATACAATTATACCGTGGTTCATTTGGAAAGCAAGAAATGATTTAGCTTTTGGAAGAAGGAATTAGGCCCCTTTGTAAGTGATTGAGGCAGCAACTTAGCCTTATAGGGAGTTCGTTGGAGCTCATTGTCCAGGGAACATTTCCAAGCCCCCTGCTCCTACCATCAGACCTATTGGGAAACCTTGGTCTCCGCCGCCAAGGCCAAGAATATTTATGAAGCTTAACTGCGGTGCATCAGGAAATCCAAGCGACAAAAAATGTGGAATTGGAGTAATCATGAGGGAGTTCCTTCGGTGGCTAAATCTGAAGCAACTAACTTTGAGAATATTTCTGCAAGGAGAAGCCTTAGCCATCCATAATGGCATTCTTGAATGCATCTCATTAGGAGTGGAACACATCATTGTTGAATCTGCTAGTCTAGAAGTCATCAATTATCTCAAGGATCCAAAGAAGACGGTATAGAAATGAATGGAAATCGTAAACAATAATCACATAATGAACACAAGGATTTACGTGGTTCAATAAGATTGCTTACGTCCACGTTGAGATGAGATCTGTTTTACTATCAATGGAGAATAGGGGAACAACCGCTCGTCCTCACACCTCTCTCAGATTGTGTTATAGAGAAAGAACCCTCGCTACATATTTATAGCAAAATCCTATACAAGAATTTTACCGAAATACCCATATAATCCTCAAAATAAATTACATGCCTTGAAACCTTCAATTTATTAATAGCCTTCAGAAAACGCGCAAACCAAGCAATGGAATACAAGACATCGTATGCACAACAGACAATTCCCTTATATCTCTTGCCGTTGATTTCAATATTCGAGTGTTAACATCCCATCTCCTTACTTGTTCTTTCTCTTATATGTTTAGAGAGTCAAATCTTGCAACTTGGACACTGACTCTTGAGTTAGGAAGACCATGTCTATTATGTGTATGACAGTCTGGCAAAACTCTACTTCGTAATTGGTGGATTTGTGTATTTCATCATCCACGTGCCTCACACATGCCAAACAATAGAACTTGAGTTACCAAGAAAAAAAAAGGAAAAATTTTTCCATCCAAGCAAACGGCTTATGAAAATGGATCATTATCTTTTCTTTGTATTTCCTTCGCATTTCATGACTTCAATTTCCTTCATTTTGCAACAAAACAAACGGGGTGCGTCTGTGCATAAAGATTCGCAGGTCAAAGGCAGTGAAGAAGTGAAAAATTTGCTTCTGCTACCTTGTTAGTCTTCTGATGCTTTCCTTCTGAGGCCATCTCTAATCTTTGTATATTTCGTTCTCTCTCGATCAAAATCTTTATGGCAGAACCCTCGAGTAAAATTACAAAAGGTCTCTACAGACTATATTCTAATCAATTCCCCTCAAAAACCACATCAATTTTCTCTGCAAAGCAAAATATATACGCTATTTCCAATGAAAATTCTATGCCAAGTCACTCTGCTGCAATTTTCTCATCCAGGTTCTCAAATTTAAGAAATCTTGTATCTGAAACCCAATCGAAAGTGTATCTCAATGGTTGTTCTTCTAAACCCACATCATCAGGTGGTCTATTTTCTCATGTCATCTCTTCAAATCATAATTCCCATTCTCCATCATGTGGATATCCTCTGAGGTACTACTCATCAGGAGTTTTCCAGACTGGGTTCTCAAAGTCGAGACCTTTAAGCCCCAAGATTAACTCGAACCTTCAACCATTCTCTTCTAGAAGCTTAGGGTTTAGTATGCTTAATGGGAATTCATTGGGGTCTAGGTATATCTCTTTCAAGAGTTCGGATTTCAGTAAGCTCAATGGCAACTTCACGAAAACGGTGGTCGATAAGCCCATCTCGGCTATCTCTTCCGCGATCACACGGTATCGAGAGGCTGTTGGCCTGCAAATTGAGGCTTTGTGGAAGAGGAATTTCCTGTTGCTGGTAGGAGCTGCAGGTTTTGCATTTTGTATTATTTTGTGGAGACTTATGTTTGGAATCGCAAATACATTTGTGGGGCTCTCGGAAGGCATGGCGAAGTACGGCTTCCTTGCTCTTTCAGCCTCCATTGTTGCGTTCTCTGTGAGTTTTCTGGATGTTCACTTCGCTATCCTCCTTGAATGCAAGGCTGTTCGGTTGTTTCTAGCGAGTTCTTCAGGATTTTCTTTCCCTTCTTCCTCTTTTTGTTTCTTTGGTTTAGGTATGATGAAATTGAGCTAGCACTTTGGTGACTATATGCCGTGAATAATTTCACTCACTAAACTGCTTGTATAAAATAGTCTGGAAAATTTCAGGCATTTGTTTGTTCTGAAGCTTTATGACCATTGTTACCAAGTTCTCTTATAAACTTGAATTCTGGACACGGGTACTCTGAATCATCATCCCTACGCTTGTGAGGGACACACACATCCATGATGACCATGTAAACCCGAGCCTATGAACGCATTGTTGCCTTTCACTTGGTCACCGTTAGAGTTAGATTATGAGCAATGAAACAGTCGTTGTATGACACCAAAACTTCTTTTTATGCAATTGGTTGCACAAAAGCTTAGAGAAGGGAGAGGAAATACCTGATTACAAAGTGAGCTATTTCCTCAGTGATAAAATTTCTTCATTTTACTACGTTCATGATACATAGTTTGCTACTTGATAAATATTATGTGCTAAAAGTTCAAAACTTCTAGAGATATTCTTTCTTTATCTATCTTTGTGGATATTGGGTAGGACATAAAAGGAATTTTTCAGAATAAGGCTATTAGGATGCTAAATATTTTTGATAAGTTGAAGGTGCAAGAAGGTCATTGAGTCTTCAATTGTTAGGATTAGATGGGCTAACCTCAACAATATTTCTTGGGTTGGGAGGCATTTCTTCTGTCCTCTCCATATTTTGGCTTCGGTATATTGTCGGAACCTCTTGGCTCTTGAGGTGATGTTCGTAGGCAGAAATTGTCGAGGTTAGGTAGTCTTAACATTTTTTGGGTCTTAATGGGTGATTGAATCTTTAGTGTTGAAGATGACTGGGCTTCTTCATGGAATTAGAATGTTGAAGGGTCTCTCTTTTCGATAATTTGCTTGTTAGAAGGCAGTAGCCACATGAAATTTGTATCATGGGGAAGGATATGGAGAGGTGTTTTCTGAGTTGTAACAGAGGAAAGTATTTCTTCATCTTAAAAATTCTAGGACTTCTCGAAAGATACTTCTCCAACAAAGTTGGAAAGGAAAAGTAAAAAAAGGGCAATCCATTTGAATGAGTGCCTATGCTTGATATTTTCTAGTGATTCTAGAATCTTAGATCCTTGATTTTTTGCCATGTTAGTTATGCTGCATCTGCTATTGCTCATCTTTTTTAGGGAAGCAGACTCAATGGTAAGTGACCTATTGCTTGACTATGCGGACCGTGCTTGATGCAGGACAGAATATACTTGATGATTTTAGGGCTTGTTGATTGAGGAAATAGGCTAAAAAAAAAGGCTGTACCCAGTATACTAGGCTCCCGCGTTTAGCAGGGTATGGGGAGGGTCAAATGTATGCAGCCTTACCCCTGTTTCCAAAGAGGCTGTTTCTAGGACTTGAACTTGTGACCAAGCGTTCAGCAAGTGAGCATGTGACCAACGCGTCAAGCACAACCTTCAAGGAAATAGTCTACTGAAATAAATTATTTAAAGCTGGTTGATTATGGATGTATGGACAATTCATTGAAGGTATTGATGAAGGTTTATGGAATTTTAGGGTGATATATAGAGGAAGGATAAAGTACGGAATGATCGTATTAGAGCGGACGTGGGAGTCGCCCCGATCAATGACAAGCTCTGAGAGAGTCGTTTAAGGTGGTATGGTCATATTTAACGGAGGCCTTGGGACGCTCCAGTAAGGAGGAGTGATATGATCCGATTGAAGGAGCTAAAAGAGCTAGGGGTAGGCCTAAAATGAACATAGGAGAAGTGGTGAGGAAGGACCTGCATAGCCTAGGTCGTGTACCAAGTATGACTTCAGATAGAGCCTATTGGAGGGCAAGGATCCATGTAGCAGACCCCATTTAGCTGAGATTCTTCTGTCGTGCTGGGGCTTCTTTCCTCTTACTATCTTTCTTCTTTCATATTGCGTCTTTCATTTCTCTTCTATTTCCCCATCCCTCTTTTTCTGTCTTTTCTTTTCACTTTTCCTTTTGTTTGGATCCATGTAGCTGACCCCATTAAGTTGGGATAAGGTTGAGTTTGTTGTTGTTGTATATAGAGGTGGGTATGATTTGGATATGTTTAAGGGGAGTTTCAGTAAATAAGTGAAAAAATAACAACAAAGACAACATGTTATATATATTTAATCCCTTTTTACCCCTCACTTAAATAACTTTTGGGAAAAAAGGACCTCTAGCAATCAAAGCCGGGGTGGTGGTGAAAGCATCATACCATCAAGGGATCTGAATACTGGTTAGACCAGAAAATCTGCAATATAGTAGCAAGCCTTCATTGGCTTGCATGAAAAATTGATGATTTGAGACCTTTATCTACTCACATGACTATGGTCTATTATAAATCCTATGGCCTAAAATTTAAAATAGATAAATCCTGTCGTCGATTAATTCCATGTGAGTATTTTGACCATTGATACTCCCTAATCAAATAGGGTTAATGAAACCAGAGGTTCTTTAGATAAGATTCGAAAACTTCTCTAATAATATAAAATTTAAGTCAATGGGCCCCGTTTAGTTCCCAAGTATTCCCTAAAAAATGGGGGGTGGGTGGGAATAAAGCTGGCTCAAGAAACATTTTCTAAAGGAGATCACCTACCCCCTTTTTATTTATTTTGGTGATGGAGAGAGTAAAATAATTAGCCATGCACTGGCCCTGTTTAGGTCCTGAAATATTCCCTAAAAAATTGGGGGGGGGGGGGGAGGTGGAATAAAGCTTGCTCTAGAAACTTTTTCTAAAGGAGATCACCTATCTTATTTTTTATTTATTTTGGTGATGGAGGAAGTGAAAAAATTGATCATGCTCTGGAATTAAAATTGGATGGATGAAGTGGAGTGGTGCGTCCGGAGTGTTGTGTTATTGACATATTCCTTTAAAACTTAAAGGAAAATTTTATAGGACAATAGTATGACGGCGGTGATGTATGAGAGGGAGATTCCGCAAAGTGATTATTTTAGTTATCTGGGTTCAATAATAAAAAAAGAAGGTGATATAGAGGATGATGTTTTACAGAGAATAAAAATGGGATGGATGAAGTGGAGAGGTGCGTCCGGAATGTTGTGCGATTGGCGTATTCCTTTAACACTTAATGGAAAATTTTATAGGACAGTCATACGACTGGCTATGATGTATGGTGTGGAATTTTGGGCTGTTAAGAAGCATCATATAGATAAACTCAGTGTAGCGGAGATGAGGATGTTGAGATGGATGAGTGGCAAAACTAGGAATGATAAAGTAAGGAATTATCATATTGAAGCTGATCTGGGAATAGCTCCGATACATGATAAGTTACGAGAAAGTCGTTTGAGGTGGCATGACCATGTTCAATAGAGGGCTTTCTTTTAGGTCTTGTATCAAGTGTGGCCTCGAATAGAGCTGATCGATGGAGGGAGGGAACTGTAAGTACAGAAAATTTTAGAAGATAGCGAGGGACGTATAGGAAGGGTAAATAGAATAAATAGAAGAGTAGAGGAGAGGAAACAAGAGGAAAGAAGTACAGAAGGGAGAGAATAGGAGGCGTTGATCTGCTCTGATAACAGATCCACTGCTCCACAGCCGTGAGAGGAAAACTTAACCCAACATTTTATTCAATTACTCAGCTCAAATGTGTATATCTTGATGGGGTGCTTACATGAAAAAAGACTCCTAATCGTATCGAAGGCAGAAGCTCAAACCAAATAGAACTCAAGCTCCTAACTCGCTAACATCAAATAACATAAAATAACCCCAAATAAAGAAAATAATACCCAAACACCCCTATTGATCCAAACCCAGGTTTGGACCTGGTTCTTTGTGGTCTGAGTTTCCAGACTGGGCCAAGCCGGTCCAGCCATGGAAGTGCAACCGCATCAGCATGTCACCAAGAACAGCAACTCAGCCTTATCTAAAATTTTCTGTATCAGTTCCAGTTCTTTGCAAATAGGTCCTTCCATTCAAAGTTCCAGATTGGTTCGATTTGTCTTGTGTGTGCTGGCTCGATCACAAGGAAGTTGGGTTGAAAATTCTGCAATTCTGGAAATAATTTCCAGAACATATAAATTGTGTCTCTTCTGGTAAACTTATGCTTATCTTCTTTCTGATATTGCAAACAGCCCCTCCAGTTCCAGTACTTTGCAAACAGGTCCTTCTATCCAGAATTACTTATCTTTCATTCCAGATTCTGTTTTGATTTTTAAAGAGGGTCCTTTATGGTTCATACAATTACAAAAGTGCCTCTGCACCCTTTTGTTTGAGATGCCATCACTTGGGTGGGCCCATAGCAAAGAAGAAAATATGGTTTTGGAACCTTAGGTTTCATTATATGCAGATTCGTTAGGAGGGCTTATGATTTATTCTGGCTTTAAAACTTGACATAGGGCCAGGCCAGACCATGCCTTATCTATCCAATGGTCGGAATCGCCTCATCATCCTGCTACATGGCACTACTAGGTGTAGAATCAAGAGAACCATCTCTTGACAAGACTGTGTCTTGACATGGGTCTTATGTGTATTAGGTTACCACAGATTTGTCTTCTCATGGTAGAAAAGTGGCATGCTTATTGCACTGTAATGTGAGGTATTTGAAAGGAACAAACCCACACAAGCAGATTTTTTTGGTAACCATCAGAACCATCTTAAATGGTGGTGGCTAAGTCTTTAAATTGTTAGGGTTCAGAGTGTTCATATTGGGGCATCCAATCTGAATGGTCTTTGTTTTGGTTGGATAAACTTGGCTTTTCCCTCCTGTTTTTTCCTCTCCTTTCTTATTTTTAGGTCCAGTTGGAGTATATTGTAGCAAGTCCTTTTATTTTGAGGTTGCTTTGCCCCTAGATACTTCTGACCGAAAAAGAAATGTAGAAAGAAAAAACAAAGTCTCCTGATTAACTCAACTGCTATAAGTAGACCATCCACAACTTAAAACCTGAAGAAATAAGACAAACTTAGCTTACCTTAAAGTGTATAAGAGAATAGATGTGATTAAAGTCACCTATATAGTAGCAAATTGAGATGAAAAGACAATTACCAAAAAGCTACATGACCACTTGAACTGGAAGATTTTCAACAGTCTTGAATGAACATAAATTTAGTCCACTAGCAGACATTGGATTAATGAGATCCATTGGACCTAATGATGCTGTGGTGAGTTGCACTTGATTTATTTGTTTATGCTTCATCTGCTCTCTTCTCTGTCTCGCATCAAAGATTTCCGATTCTTGATCCTGGAGACACTTTACCATACAGATGGTAGGGAAGGGTGGCTTGGGAAAGGTAAAATAGTGTTTCTTTATCTTGAGAAAATCTAGTTCCATTCCTTAAGAAAAAGATTAAAAAGCCCCTAAATTGATTGTGGACAGAATGTAGTGGGTAGTTGAGGTCAAAGTGGTCTGATCCAAGTAATAGATGTGAAAAAGAGGTCTATGCTTGCTATTTCACAGGAAGTTTAGAATTTGAGTCCCTTGTTATGCCAGTAGTCAACATTCTTGGGGATGGATGGCTATGACAACCATGTTCTTCCATTCAAGATCCTAGGGCAACTTTCTATGAAAATGTTACTGGTTTATCTGATATCTCGTTATGGAGCAATAACCTTGAATTATACCATATAAAGGAACATTGGATTTTTAAATCTTTTCTTCTTAGAAGGTGCCCCTTGAGCAAGATTTAAAATATCGGTATTGGGTATTGTATCGGAAGGGTGATTTTAAAAGACATATCGTATCGGAGAGATGCCAAATACGCTAGATACATGTGGAAATGGTCAAGAAGCATATGGAAATGCTTAGGATACATTCAAATTACGGTTAACATAAAACACTATAAATAAGTAATATGTAAAATATATCATGTATAAAAGGGGAACAAAGTACGACAAGACTAGTGCATTCAATTGATTATATATAAAGGATGAGGTTTCTTACATGTACTAATACCAATTCTTTTTAGGTATCGTATCGGTACCTTAAGGATACGATACGTATCAGTTAGTATCAGCGGATATGGAAGAATACTTAAAACCTTGCCCTTAAGAGATGTAACGTGATGTCTTCTGTGTTCGGATGAGTGTCTAGTTGAGGTTAATGTGGTCAAGTCCAAGTAACAAGTATGGACAATCATAGTTGTCAAGGCTTCGATGTGTAGGCGTCCAGGTGCCTTGGTCGCCTTGGACGCATGGTGGCCAGGCGGGCGTTTTGGATGCCTTGGTCTCCTTGTTGGTTCACCTTACGTCCAGGACCCCTCCAATGCCTTGGGTCTCCTAGATGCCATGACAACTATGGACAAGAGATCTATGCCTGATATTCTATGGGAAGCTTGGAATTTGAGTGCCTTGTTATGCTGTTAGGCCACATTGTTGGGATACATGGCTATGAAGACCATATCCTTCCATTTCAAGATGCTAGGGACACTTTTCATTTCAGTGGCACTCAAGGTGTCAAATATCGGGTATTGGGCAGTGTATCGAAAAGCTGGTTTTAAGAGATGTCTTGGAGATGTATCTAAGAGACGCTCGATATGCTTTGATACGCATGGATATGCTGATGATACATGCAAAACAAGTTTTTTAAAGGATTGGGCACAATAAATTAGCAATGAATAATGATTTCCAATCAATTTCAGGTATCCCCTTCTTTACGGCATCTATGTGATTTACTAACAAGTAATAGAAAACAATTAAGCAAGAAGATTTGAGAAAAAAAAAAAAAAAAACATCTATTTGCGTCTTTGGATACTGGCTTAAAGTAATCCCTAAAGGTCTGAACCAAATAAGTAATATGTGAAAATAAAAATACTGCTAGTAATGTATGACTAGATTACTAGTCCCAAAATAACCCACAAAAATCAAATTAGCAACAAACTAAAAAATTAGCAGGTTAGGGTTCTAATCCAAACCAGCCATGAGAATACCACCAAAGTAGGATTAAGGATGTCAAGGGATATTCGAAAATCAGTACTCAATCCGTGTTCGTATCCGTTTAGGAGAATCCGAATCCGTCCGAAAACTAATCCGATACAAATATGATAATCCCCCCTATCCGACCGATTATTATCCGATTCGTTTAGCAATCCAACGGTAATAAAATGTCTGAAATATATCTTTGTATCTGTCTATCCAATTAAGTTACCTTATTGGATTGTGTTTTCTTATTTTAATAATTTTATAAGTTAAGATAATGTGATTCTTTTTCTAGATTTTCTATTGGTTTATATATATTGTTTTATGCACTGTGATACAGGGAATCACATATCTATTAAAATAAATACAGGATAAATTCAAAAGTAAAAATCGTAAGAAAATCAAAGACTAAGAAGAGTAGAAGAAAGGGTAGTTGTTGGACTCTCAAGTCTCAACCCTAACCCTCATCAACAAAATGGTAAAGATGTCAATTGATAGTCAAAAATTCATATTCGACCCGCGTTCATATCCATTTAGGAGAATCCATATTAAAAAAATACTATCCGGAAACTATCCGAATCCGTCCGAATATAAGCGGATACGAATATGATAATGCCACTATCCAATCAAATTCGATCCATTTACATCCTCAAGTAGGATCGAGTGTAGCTTGTAAAGAGGGAATCTTGATGCTTATCGGCTGTGTCGGTCTGTATAGTATTGATAATTGATACCATGAGTGGTATAATGGTATTGGTTTGTCTGGCATCTTATTTGTGTAGAGGAATTCCATTGAATTATATCATTTGAGGAACATTTCTAAAACCTACCTAATTTTTGAACTTTCAAATCTTTCTTCTCAGAAGGTGCCCCTTGATATGCAATTTGATTTCTGTGTTCATTGTTCAATTATGTTGTAACAATAGTGTATACCTATAGTCTTTATCTCTAATAGGTAGTGTACCACCTAAAAATGAAAATCAGGAAATATCATGCTAATGAGGATTGGGACCTATCATTTCTGATGGTTCAGTAATAATCTGGTCCTGAAGCGGAACTTTTCTTGACCAGTTATTTTAAACCTCAGGAAATTTGTAACATAGTTACTATTGTGAAATAGCTAAAGCAAGAAACAGGAACACCAGAAAAATAATGACTTAGAATTAGTGAGATGCAATTAATGAAGTTGGAAAGCAAGGAGCAAGAACCAACAGCCCCTCCAACTCATACCAAGCTTCCATGCAATCTGTGTTGATTACATTGGGGATCATCCTTGGGGGAACATGGAATGGTGGATCATGGCTGCATTTGTCCCAAATGTTCTGCTTTTTTTTTTTTGTTTTGAATTATTGACGGTCTTGACGTCTATATCACTTAAATCTATTATAAAAAACATCTTGTTACTTTACACTATCCTGTTATCTTATTGGAAGCTGGGTGTTTTGTTTTCTTGTTCTATTTTCAATTTTCAGGGCCTGTATGTCCGCTCAAGATTCTCAATCAACCCTGATAAAATTTATAGAATAGCCATGAGGAAGTTAAACACTTCTGCTGGGATACTTGAGGTCATGGGTGCCCCTCTATCAGGAACAGATATGAGAGCATATGTGATGTCAGGAGGAGGGATCAGCCTAAAGAACTTTAAGCCAAGGGTTAGGAACAAGAGGTGTTTCCTTATTTTCCCGATACGTGGTTCTGAAAGAAGAGGCCTCGTAAGCATTGAAGTCAAGAAGAAAAAGGGACAGGTTATTTTTCCATGCTTGCTACTATTTAAGTTCTTTCTTCATTGCAAGAAACAGATGAATGGCTATTCTCTCTTTCTCTCTCTTTTTTTTGAGGGGGGTGTATGAAAGGAAAATGAGAACCAATATTGTTCTGTTTGTTTTGTGATTTTATTGAATCTATAGTTATCTATTCCCCTTGTTGTCCTTACTTGAATTGAACTTTTATGTGTTCATTTAGATAGAAGTAACTTCAATAGTGTCACTTGCATTTGGAGAAGGAGCCAGCGTGCCGCTCATGTAAGACTAGACCAGAATAGATCTAATCCCAGGCAGGATCAAATAGAAAATCTCCAAAGAACAAGAAAGAAAGCAATGGGAACTAAAATCATATGAGAGAACCAAGAGAGCAATGAGAACTAAAAATAAGGGAAATAATTTCATCAATAAAAAAAAAAAAAAAAAGGGAAACAAGAGAACAATGGAAACTAAAAATAAGGGAAACAAGAGAACAATGAGAACTAAAAATAAGGCAAACAAGAGAACAATGGGAACTAAAATGAAGGGAAATAAGAGAACAATGGAAACTCAAATGAGGAACAATTTCCTTGGTTGAAGTAACAAATAACAAAAAAAACCACAAATTTGTAACCTGTTGAAGCACCAATGATCTTGATGTAATAATCTTCAAGAAATCGATGTGACAATCAGTTGAAAGAAATCCCAGCAGCTTGTAGCACTCTTAAACTCAATTAGGATTTGGAATCAAGAACCGATGGAAGGGGATGGGGGAAGGGAATGGCTATCTCAGCCTGGGCATCTCACCCAACCTATCTCAGAATTATCACAAAGGCTAAAGCCAATATTTTATTAATCAAATTCGTGTACAATGCTGGCCTCCCTTCCAAACTTATAAAAAAGACTCAAAAATAGACTTAGACACTATAAAGAAAGGCCTAACCCTATCATTAAGTAATAAAGTAACCTAATTTGACTAGGAAAGTAAAGAAAATAGACTCAAAATAAGACTCTAACTAAACTAATGAAGCAAATATCGTTTTCCTACTTTCTACCTTTATTTTAGGCTCATTAAATTGGCCAATTGCAAAATAAACCCATGGAATTAAAGTCCCAATACATATATGACCCAACCCAAAGCTTATTTCCACTAAAATAAGCCCCAAGTGACTTATCTACATCAGTTGCTCAACCCAGTTTGACATTTAGATGAATCTGACAAACTGAACCCAATATAAACTTGACTGCTCAAACCAACTCTCTTGGGTTCTGACCAGTTTCAGAAGAACTGTTTCTGGGTTGGGCAAACCACCGTTGGTCACATCTAAGTCATATCTCCTTTGATGAACCACTTTGGTCTGGTTATCAAAGCTATGGCCATTAGATTGCACGGATGGCTTATTGAGGTTTGAGGTGCAGTTGCCAGGAGTGCGATTCACACCATTCAGTTGGTTCAATCTAATCTACTAGGTCAAGATCAGTCCTATTGGAGTTCTAACTATCCAAACCAGGATTGTTCTTTGTGGGTCTTGCAAAATGGAATGCGTACAGACTGGTTACTATCGTCCAGTTGGGTCTTCCCCTAGTGGATCGTACTACCACCCAAGGATTTAAGTCTCGGTCCGTATCGTATCGTCTCGGCCGATACGTCTCGGTATCGGTCGTGGTCGATACGATACAGGCCGAGACGTATCTTTTTTTTAAAAAAAATGCAAATGTCTCGACTGTATCGAGACGTATCGACCGAGACGTACCGATACGATACGATACGATCGATACGTATCGATACAGTCGAGAGTTTTTAAAAAAGATTATTTTATTATATTTAAAAAATGATATGTATCGAGACGTATCGAGTCGTCTCGATATGTATCGATATGTATCGACTGATACATACCAATACATATCGAGACGACTCGATACGTATCGTTAACTTAAAAAACACATGGCCATTTCATTCTTTTCACCTAAAACTCGATTTCTAGCAGTCCTGGCGGAAAAAAGGTCTTCCCAGCTTTGAGAAACCCTTCCAAAAACACATTTAAACTTGCTTTTTGGGTAAGATTTCTTGAGGGCTTTCAATTCTTTGCCAAAAACGAACTTAGAGGAGCTGAAATCACATCATTTGGTGGATCTAACAGCCCACATTCGAATTCAAAAGCTGTTCTTGAAGGGTTAGGTAAGTTTTTTGAAAAAAACTTGAATCTTTTGCTTTAATCTTTGATTATTGGTATGTTTTTTGGTATGAATCAAAGAGAATATGTTAAACAAACATAGAAATTGCATTCTTTGTATGCATTTACAAAGATTTGGTTTCAAATCCATGTTTCTTTGACCATTTTTACCCAAAACCGAAAATTCCTTCTTTAAAATGAATTTTTTTTTTTTTTTTTTTCTTCTTAACTTTAAAACAAATGGTAATGTTTATAAGATATGGAGTACATTATGTATAGATGTATGACATCCCAAGAAGATTATACATTTACCCTAAAATCTGTATTTTTTTTTTTTGTGGGTATTTTCTGAATTTATAAAATGCGTAAAAAAATGTAAAAAATCTGATTTTTCCATCTATACTCTTTCATTATAGTTTGATAAAATGTATAATTGGCTGAAATAGAATCAAAGACTTAGATTCATATATGTAGTACATTATGTCATTTTTTTTTCATTATTCAAAAAATTAAATAATGTGTAACTAGTTGTAGAAAATATAAAAATGTTTAAATATTGTTTAGGGCAACTTTGCTAGGTAGTAAATAAAAGAAGATGATGCAATGCATGACATGCATCATAATGTCTGTCTATACTTGTATTAATAATAAATTATTGATGTGTGGATTTGAATATTGTTTAATATATATCTTATATAGTTATCTACTTTTGTTTGGTATTTAGGACGATGCCGCGACAACAAAACATTGGGTGGTCTTATTGTACCAAAATAAACAATAATAGATTGCATACACAGTGCAACTTCTGTGACACCCAACATCTTGGAGGTGGGGTAACTCGGCAAAAAGAGCACATGGCAGGAGGATATGGAAATGTTTCCAAGTGTACACTGTGCCCTGTAGAGTTAAGCGGGGGCAATGCAAAAACACCTTAGAGATTCCAAAAAAAAAATCCAAGCAAGCACATGATGATGTTGATGCATTGGTGAAAAATTTGATGGAAGATTTTGAAGATTATGAAGGATCGGATATGGAAGCAGAGGAGGACCCAGAGTTGGCATTGGCGATGAAACAATCAAGACATGAAGCAAAAGAGCAACAATGGAGAGCTGAGCAATTGATTAGAAGTCAATTAGCTCGACCCAGCCAAGGCCCTGTAGATATTGGTGTTGGCTCCTCTTGTCGTCCATCTCTAAGTAAGGGTAAGTAGTCTGTTGGCCTTAGTAGAGCAACCAGTGTGAAGGGGATGTTTGACCAGTTTACAAAGAGTGGTAAGGGTAAGAGAAAGAAGAGCCCAGATATCAGAGACATGGATCCTAATGTCTATAGAGCAAGGGATGCTAGCCAACAGAGGATTGAAGAAAGCTTTCAACCCAAAACACTTAGTAAAAGGATAGGTAGAGCAATCTCCAGATGGTTCCACAGTTCTATGATTCCATCACATAAGGCCAAAGATCCCCACTTCAAGGCCATGGCAAAGGAGATTCAGCTGTGTGAGAAAAATGTTAAGCCACCCACACCTCATGAGATTGCTGGGCCTTACTTGGATGATATTGTCCAAGAGGTGCATGAGTATGTAGAGAGGTTCAAGGAGAAGTAGCCACTATATGGAGTGACCATCATGTGTAATGGATGGAGTGGACCAACAAGATTATCCATCATTAATTTTCTTATCTACTGTGATGGAAGGACGATCTTCCACAAGTCGGTCAATGCATCTAGTGAAATCAAAGATGCCAACTACTTGTACAAGTTAATGGATGAAGTTGTGGAGGACATAGAAGAAGAAAATGTTGTCCAAGTAGTAACTGACAATGCAGCAAATTTCAAGAAAGCTGGTCAGTTGCTTATGTTAAAGAGGCAACATTTATTTTGGACACCATGTGCAGCTCATTGCATAGATTTGATGTTTAAGGACATAGGAGAATTGCCCAAGGTCCAAAAGTTGGTTGGTAATGCAAGGAAAATCACCAACTTTATTTACAACCATAGTTGGGTTTTGGCATTGATGAGGAGTTATACACAAGGGGATTTAGTGAGGCCTGCAACAACAAGATTTGCAACAAATTACATTGCAATTGATAGCCTCATTTCCCGAAAGCATGGGCTGCTACAGATGTTCACCTCTACTGAGTGGTTAACTAGCAATTATGTAAGGTCTGAAATTGGGAGATTTGTTCAAGATCTTGTCACCTCCTCAAAGTTATGGATACGGAGAGAATCAAGCACAAGCACAACCTAGTGCTGTCGTGACATTAGCCACTCCAGAGCAGTACACACGATTCTACTATGAGTGGGAGAGTCACTACCATCAGTATTTTGACTGGGCTCAGTATTATGCTTATGTTCGGACAGTACACAACATCATCCTAGTCGCTCCTATTGTTAAAGACCCTTACAGACATGACTTTGATCCACCCTGACATTCTTCATGGCAATAGAGTGACTCTTCATGTAAGGAATTTCATCTTTTAATCTTTTATAACAATTTCAAAGTGCTGCACTTGTCTGGTTATTGATTATTCACAATTCTTAGTATATATGCATGATATATGACACAAATTGCTTGTTTATATTGTTTTTTGTGTCCAAAAGTGTATTTTCATGTGTATTTTGATCATTTTCATGCGTTTTTGCACCGATCGATACGTATCTCCGATACGATACGATACGTCTCTTAAAATCGCCTGACCGATACGATACCCGATACCGATACTTAAATCCTTGCTACCACCTGCTTGCCTCAGTAACTGAGATGCTATTTGTGGACTATTGGACGTTACTTTTCGCTTTTCTCTTGATTTTGTACCTGTGAGAATATCAAAGCAATAAAACCAGTAGCTTAGGAGAATAAGAAAGAGAAGAACAAGAGAGTCCGAGAGGAGGGAGAACTAGCCACGGTTGAGTTGTGAGCAGAATTACTGAACCGTGGGCTTCTAACTTCTACTTATAATCAATCCAAGTACAATTAAGTAACTTAAAGATGCAATACCCAAAACACCCCTCGCTAACTAATGCTAATAAGAAAGAAACAAAAACAATAGAATAAACCTGCAGCAGTAAACCGAGACAACACTTAACAGTACCTAAAGGAATATTTGAAAGTATTTTTTGTTGAACTTCCTTGCCCAGAGCTCTTTTGTGAATTGTTTACTTCAATCCTTGCATACCATTTTGTTTGAAAACTAGAACCAAAAGCTATTAATAAAGGGTGGTGCTTGAACAACCTGGCAATGTTTCTTAAAGCTTTCTAGATCGTGGGGGAAGATTGTGTTCTGACTTTAATGACCCTATGGAATTCTCTTTCTGCAGTATGATATGAAGCTTCTAGCGGTCGACATTCCTATGGCAACAGGACCTGATCAGCGGCTATTTCTCATTGGAGATGAAGAAGAGTACAAGATCGGGGGTGGATTAATATCTGAATTGAGAGATCCCATAGTGAAGGCCATGGCTGCAGAAAAGGAGTTTGAAGCTCTTGACCAAAAGGAGGAAGAAGAGGATGCAGAAAGAGAGCTTCAGGAAGCAGAAAGAAAGAACCGTGAAGAGACTGAAAAGCTGGAAAAAGGTAGCTCATAATGACTTTTTAAAATGGTTTCATTTCTCTCTTTTTTTTTGTTGGGGGGGGGGGGGGTTGTTCTTTAAGCTTTCTTTTCCTGTGCAATTGAAGCTTAAAGAGAGTGAGACTTGCCCGTTTGATATAGAGATGGAATTAATATTAAAGGCATTTTGCATTTGCAGCATTTTGAATTTAACAAATTTGGATCATCTTGTAAGAATAATAATGTTGTACACTCGTACTTTCTGGGGCATGAAAGGATCAATCCCACATTTTGACTAAGATACTTCTTTTTAAAATGAAATTTGCACTAATAAACTTGAAGAAGCACTTTTACTATGTACTTTTTGATTGTCCTCTTAGTGCTTGATTAGCACTCAAGGAATTCTCGACTTTTCTGATTGTTGTAGTGATTAGTCTATAGAAACTTCATATTAGATGGTGAGTTTATTATGATAGTTTTTCTTCCATAAATCTTCTTTTTGCTGAAAAAAAATTTTGGTCACTCATATGGTGGCATCTTTTCCTTTTCGGGTGTCTATTCTGATTTCCTTTGGCCTGATTTTTTTCTTCCTTGGCTTTTAGAAGCTTTTGGAGTGATGTAGTTTGTTTTTCTTTTATGGACTACCTTTCTACCAAAAAAGGGGAAGAAATTCCTTATGTTAGCTGGAAATTTGATTTCTTATTCGTACACCCAGCCTAGTATTATTACTCTATCAAGTTTTTACATACCACCCTGAAGCTGATTCTGGAGAATCCAACTACGGAAAGGGATTATTATTGGGGAAAAAAAGGAAATGGATTGAAAGAAAACATTGCTAGGTCAGAATGATTTAGCTCTTGCACATAAGATATGGATGGATCTTCAGCCAAGTTCTGTAATTCTTTTGTAGAAGGAAGCTAATCAATAAAACCTTGCCTACCAACCAAGTAAAAGAAAAGAAGTATTAGCATCCTCTGCCCTCAAACGTATGTGAAAAGAGTATATGGGTCGGGTGGGTTTACTGTTGTTTGCATCCTGACCTGAAACAGTAATTCAACCTTCTTCTAGGGGTTTTCAACTCGATTAATGAACAGATTTCGAGTAGTAGCTTTTTCTTTCTTGAGAACACCCTAGGTGGCACTGGGATTGTAACAATTAGCAGACCCTTTCAGTTCCCAAGTTGTAAATGTGGAATCCGCTTAGAGTTGGCTTGGATTTCATTTTGCTGGAACTTGGCCTGGTACAAGGCTGGTTCATGTTGTACCAAAAGTAATGCTAATCACCATGCTACTTTTGGATATAATGCCATATCTTTTCTTATTGAATCACAGAAAGTCTCTGGCACCAACTCGTAGCATCCTCAATTTATCTCAACCCAGGATTCCTTTTTAAAGAACCATCAATTTGAACCTGCTGGAACTCTTTCGCAGCTTATGGTTGGATTCCCTACTTGATAAATAGAAGGGTTCAGGTTTGGGTAGAGTCAATAGCTGACTAGCTGCAGATCAGAACCGTAGCTGTGTCAAAGGTAGACCGCTTTGATAATTGCAGCAATGGTGGCGAAATCCCAACAGGTATATCACATTATCACCCGTTGAGGAAGTGGGTAAGTTATCTATTCTTATACATAGGAGTGGAATCAGTGGGTCAAATAACCAGTAGGGAAGGGATTCTTCCTTCTCCATGGATGACAGAAAACTTAATACCTTGAGAAATATCAAGTTTTAGTGACCCCGTATTCCATGGTCTGAGGAAGAGGAATTGGAATCAGATTGGGTGAATCATCTGATTTGAATTGGCCTAATCCAATCCTGATTCTTCTTGCAGCCTATTATAAATTGTCCATTATTCATGTTTGTTAACTTCATTTTTTTTGCCATTGTTTCCTTCTTATAGTCGGTAAAATAGCAGAAAATTAATGAATCTCCTTCCTCTTGTAGGAAGATCCCCAAGTTTAGTGAATCAAAAACTCCAAAAAGTCACAAATGGTGGGAAAATCTTTGCTTCTTCCCAATTTTAATTTCTAGGGTTCAGGTCAATTCCGGCTGATCCGACCAATTTTGATAATTGATGTTGGCTGATCCCATGTCCATTCCTAGGTTCTTAAATCATTCCATATTCAGCAACTTGGTGCATGGGACATTTTTGGAACGGTCCAAGTATGGTATGATATGATTCTGAGTAGGGAAAGGTGTTAAGAGCTCTCAAATCTGGCCAGATGAGTTCTACAGGTGACACAGGACTGGGTAAGAGTACAGCGACATTCCACAAAGGAAGCTTGGTGCCTCCAATGGGATCTCACAATTATTTACCCTTGTTGAGGAAGGTTCAAAATGCTCTTGGCATTATTCCAGGAGTCTCATCCAACCATGCATGGCTCAATCAGAAGCTCTCTCTACATGGCTTAAATCAAGCTACATATCAGGGCAAGAAGGCCAAGCTGGCCTGCCAAGACAACCTTGCTAAAACACTTGCCTAATCTTCATCCAAAACTTCCATGTATCCTAAAATCCTTTCAAGATTGCTTGACCAGTGGAAGGCATTTCAATACATGAAACTGATGATAGACGAAGCAATTAGATGATTTAACTTTTCTAACAAAAACTTGCTATAGTAGGTCTTCAATGGTGTTTGATATGTTTTTAATACTCAGCCACACTCTCCCAATGTCCTTTACATGTTTAAACGAGATTGATGCTTTGCTTCACCTCATTGCTTCAATATTTCTACAACCATGATATCCACGTCAAATCATTGGTGTAGCAAGCAAAGATGGATAAAAAAACTTCAATTAATTAACTATAGCTGAGAACATAAGAATCCATAGACACCATGGACTCTCCTGGACTGTAACCGTCTAGGAAGAAGCTGTTGCTTGAACCACACTTTTCACATATTTTTTGGGGGGTGGGGGAGTGGTAAGATAATACATTGAAGAGAAGAAGTTTATGACAGCTTGAGGAAATCTGATCGACGCAGTCATCCTCCAAACTGTCCAAAGAGCCGCTTCCGTATCTGCATGAATCACAAAAAATTAACATGTCTTAGAAGTAGAGGAAACCAGCAATAAATCAAGCTCAAAAACATTGTGAATGTAAAAATTAAGTCACCAGGGAATGACCATCTTTCCTGTTACATTAACTTCTTCCATGTCAAATACTATCATTCAAGTCATCCAGCTAGATATCCAGGGAAAGAAGTTACCATCTGGGGTAAATCTTCTGATACTCCTATAGTTTAAGTTGAGAATTTTTTCATATAAATATATAATGGTTCAGTGAAGTACACCAAAATTTTGCACATAACAAATCCTTGAATGAAACATATATATGTTATTCTTAAGCCCAGCATGATCTTCCAGGATCAATAGTAAGCTTCTGGTTTATGGGCGATTGATGAAACCCAAACTATTGGAGATATTCCTGGAATTTTTTTTGGGTCTATCCTATCTAACTGCCCAATGGGACTTCAACCATGGCTCCAAAATTTTTTTTTTGGTTTTTTTTTTTTTTTTTTTTTTTTTCCGGAGGGGGGGGGGGGTTGGTGTGATCCCGTGACCTCCAGGGGCATGCACACTACTGGCAAGCCGCCAACCAACTGAACAAGTAATTGTTCGCCTCCTGAGTTATGAGTGAGCAAATCATCCTTGATGTGTTTGGCAGTATCATGTTTCTTTCTAGTTCGTCTCCTGAACAAACTTTCTAAATTTCGATTACTTTCATCATAAACTTGCAGTTCAAGAGTCCTCATCTAACTATTTTTAATGATGAAATTTTAAATAATCTGAAGTTCTCTGGGTAAATGTATGTACCTCAGGCAGTTTCTGAATGAAAGCAAGTTCTAATCTTGCATCCAATGTGTTTTCTTTGACTATCTTCCCATCTTGTGAAGCCAACACTACACCTCCAGAGCTGCCAATCATTGAAAAGAAACATAACAAATCTAGAGTAATGTATTTTTAAGCACATAAAATCTTTTTTCAAGTGATAAGATTACCAGAATGGACCATGTAAATTCGAATCTGTAGGAGGTGGTGGAAGATAAACGCGATCATCAATCGTCACTTTCGGGTGATGAACCTTGGCTTTCTCTGCATATTGTTGCTTTGCTTCATCTAAGACAGATTCAACAAGCTTGCAGTCAACCTCTCTGCACCTCAACAATACTAATGCCTCTTTCAATCGTAACAGACACTGGAAATTGAAAGAACCCTGTTCAGATTGATTATGGAACTACAACCCAATCCAAAAATGTGTTTTTGTGTCCTTTAGAAAGTTCATTATAGCTATCTATTGAAAGCAAATTGGGTACTTGAACAATCAAATCCTTGAGAAGTTCGCTGTATGTCTTAATGTCATCTGAAACATGCAGAAGCTCCTTGCTGGTAGACTTCTTCATGGCATTCACAATATCATCTTGTGCTTGAAGAACTTTAATTCGAGAAGCATTCAGCAGCCTTGAGTATTCACTGGATTGAAAGTTTTTGTGTCATTAATAGACAAAACCCGGCAAAGTATTAGGTGCCAATATAACGATTGTTATTTTGACCAAATGGTCACGGGTTGAGTCTGGAAACAGCCTCTCTGCGAAAACAGAAGTAAGGCTGTGTGCATTATGATCCTCCCCAGACCCCGCACTGGCAGAAGCCCTGTGCACTGGGTTCGCCTTTTTTTGAAAGCAAAATGCTTTCCCCATTAATGGACACTTAAAGGAAATGCTCAAACATAAACTGCTCATCAATACAGGAGAGGAATGTAGTACTCACATTCTTTTACGAACTTCCACTTGCTTTTCTTTGCGCTCATATTCTTCCCTAATCTTGCGCTTTTCATCTTCAATTAATTTCAGTCTCAAAATGTTAGATTCCTGCAAAGAAGAGAAGAAAAGAGAAAAAAAAAAGGCGGGGTGGGGGGGGGGGGGAGAAGGAGGAGATTAGTAGTTGCTTAAAGTAATGTAAGATCTATTATAATAGTTGGTCTAAATCTGCAGCAACAGATAGGTTTGATAGTGATCGAATATACCCCATGGATCCAGTGGGGATAAGGCGGTCATTGTATGCGCGGCTGTGTCTGTGCTGCTCAGGCCGCTAGGGCAGCTTCGCCGTAGAGTATCTGAATTGATACCCATGGTCTACAATTGAGGTCTACAATTGAGGCTACAGATCCCAACCAAAAATCACTGTTACATAACATTTAAGAGAGGGTTATCTGAGCAAGCGGCACAGAGAAACACATCAATGAGATGCGATAAAGGAGTATCATTCATGGGAGGGCAAAAATGTTATTTTATGTTTGGAGGAGAGAGATAGATACAAAAATGCTAGTGTATCTTACTCCAGCGGTTCATTGAACCTTTGCACAATATTTAAATAATGGGTGTTGATACAATACAATGTATTGAATACATTAATGCGAAATTGGGTTCGTTCTTAAACACATTCCAAAATTTTAGGACGAGAATGCGTACCAAATTGTATTACTGTTTTTATCGTCTAAGAATGCAAAATCAACCTAGAATGCCTACCAAACGCTGCCTTAATGGTTCAAAACATGTTTTGAGTACGCAACTACGCAAACCAAACGCAGCCTTAGGGTAATACGGAACCGGATTATTTATAACAATTGGAGCCGAATTGGGAATATGACCCTTTTTGGGTGAAGACAAGCAGTTGGGCAAATCCAAATGAAAACATTTTCGTCTCAGATGATATAACCAAATCCAGCTAAAAGAAACCAAAAAAAAAAAATAATAATTTGAATCAAATTAAGAGAGTAATACCTCGTTGGCTTCGATTAAGAGCTTGTTAGCTTTCTCATTGGCTTCCTGTAGAATGAATCTGACTATCTTTTGGATCTGCTTGGAGACAACATGTTCGTCGTTCATCTTTTTCAAATTCAAAATCTCTAGGGTTTCTTTCACAGCAGACGAAGCTTTTCTCCTTTTCTCTAATTTTCTTCTTTCCCCTAACTTCTGAAACCTTTTAGATCGATCACTGTTTTTTCCAGTAGTTTCTCATTTCCAATTGAGATTTAACTTATTTGAATGAGAGCGGCGGATGCAGAACGGTTATAAGTCCGTACCATACCATTTTCGTATAAGTATACCTGTATACGTACTTTAACTAATACGGTTCTACCAAACAAAAAAACACTAATACGGCCTCATGTCGCATGTAAAATGAAAAGAAGGGGAGTGAAATTGGTTTTTAAAATGTTTACCAAAATTGATTTGAAAAGATTTTTTTTTGGGGTAAATTATTATTTAATTGTATAATTTTATTTAAAATTCTTAATATATTTTGCAAAGGAAAAAGGAAACTGCTTGGTCGAACTAGAAGACATAGGAGCAAGAGAAATTATCGTTGAAATAAAAAATCTCATCCAGGTTGATACACTTGTGCGACTCTTAATGGTCTCGCGTTGGTGCAGGGGCTACATGACCAAATAACAACAATCTCTTGCCCATTTAGTAAATTGAGTTCCTTGTCTGGTTGCGTAGCACATGCTAGCATCTCCATGTGTGTGTGTGTGTCTCTCTCTGTCTCCCCTTCTTATGAAAATGATATATATGCCTGTTATCTCGTCTTATGAAAATGATATATATGCCCTCAATGCAACATTCTTTTTCCTTTATATTTTTTAAATGTAATTTTTATGCAGCTTGGCAACGTTTTTTCTTTTTTCTTTTAATTAAAATACAACATTCTTTCTCCCTTATACTTTTTTAAGGCCAAATGTTCTCTGTGCCGGGGGCGCAGGTTGCACCCAGACACATGGGGGTGGGAAAAATGACCAACCTACCCCCTGAATGGCAGACTCATGTGTCTAGGCACAGGCTGCGCTGTAGCACAGAGAACATTTGCACATTTTTTAGATCGAACTTTTATTTTATTCTTTAGATACAATGTAAAGTAAAATTTAATGGGAAATTTTGTTAGTAACCAAAGCAATGACAAATGATGTTTGTAACCTTTTTTGTTTTTTTATTTATTTATTTTTTCCACTTTTTCCACTTTATTATTTTATTAGTCTCTCTTTTTTAATTTTTGAGAAATGTTTCCCATGTGGGGGAGTATGAGTACCGCCCATGCCCATACACAAAGGGGGTGAAATAACCATCTCACCCGATGAAAGGCAGAAATGACTGTCCCACCCCCATGAAAGGTGGAAATGACCACCCGCTTGATGCTTCTGCTTGCGCTCCCATTGGTCCCCACGTCCACGCTCCTCTATAGGGAACACTTCCCCTTTTTTGTGTATGGCCTTTTTGTAACTCCCCTTCTTCTCCGTCTCCAACTCCCAGTCCTTCTCTCCTTCCTCTTCCTCTCCCCTCCTTCACCAGCTCCAGCTCCAGCTCCAACTCCAGCTCCAGCTCCAGCACTGACTCTAGCTTCCTCTCCCCACTCCTATGACACCCTACCCTGCCCTGCCCTGCCCTCCCCTAAGGCTCCTTGCCTTCTCACCACACGGTCCACACCCCTCCCCCTCTCTGCAACCCTACCCACCATCTCAACCCTTTATTCTCTCTCCCTTGCCCTCACCACCACCCAAACCCCAGAAGCTATTTCTCGTTACTGTCTTTCATGGGTCTTTGACTCCTCGATCTCAACATAGGGAAAGAACCACAGGAAGTAGACAAAACCCTTGGACCCTCTCCATTGCTGAGCAAAAAATAGCAACATGAATGTGTTGGAAAAGTTGAAGTTTGAATCTCATATAAACATGGCACAATATGATACCTTGTGGGTTAAACTTTAAAGTACTAGATGGACTTTTCCTTGAAGAAATCAATCTCACAACCTACAAATACTACCAACAATAGAGTTCCAACGTAGAGTTTGGAAAGCTACTTCGCAGTTGCATCTATGCAATCAAAGAGTTTCAAATCACTTCACCTCCATTTACCTAGGTTTTGAATTGGCAAAACTGTAGAAATGTAGAAAACGAATCTAGAGTTGAGGAGGTACCGATCTGACGCTTGGGGTTTTCTTCTGAGTTTGAATTTGCAATGGTATAAGCTCTCATGTTCACCTATGCTAAGGCATTGCAGAAAGCCTTATGAATGATGAAGCTATGCCTCCTTTAATAAGGAAACGAAAGCACACACACACATAAAAAAAGAAAATACTACCCTCACTTTGGCCCTAAGCGACTACATGTTTATTGTTGTGAGGACAATGACATGGCAGGGGATCGCCACGTGCCTTCCACCTCATTCCTCTCTGGGAAGAAAAAGGAGGTGAATTGAATGTTGGAGTCACCACCTAGTGGAGGGTCTATGACCCATGATGTAAGAAAATGACTCTCTTGTAATGCCCTTTGGGGATTGGTCAGTCCATTGGTCTGAATACGGTTCATAATACAATCCGAGGAAGGTATTAAACATCCTAGTCCGCCTGATCAAGCCGATCTTACCATTACTTGGCTAGGTGGGGGTATAACATGTTTTTGGGCAAAAAGTAAAATAAAAGAAAAAATAAGAGAATAAGAAATACAGATGAAGGTGCATGAGGGCACATACTTAAAAGTTTGTCTACAAAATGGGAGATGTATGACAAACATGTAATGACATCCATAGTGAATAGAGACGATGAAAGAAACGTAATTGTAACGCATGCATGCGTATAGAAAATATGAATGAAGAGGATGGTAGTAAATATGAGGGCGTTATGCATGAATGATGAAGAGAGGAATTTAGGGACATGAATAGAGGAGAAAACATGGTGCAAAATACTTAAGAGAAGAAAATAACACATGAAAAACATGATAGCATTTATAATAAGAAAAAATAGGGGGAGTCTTAGTCTACAGGGGGGAAGGGGATTATACATTAAAGATCAATGAGACACCAAAGGGCAGTTGTGTGTGATCACCATCTAAAGAGATGGGATCACACACCTCAAGTGGAGATGCAAAACAAAAAAGAAGAAGAAAAAGACGATAAATCCGATAAAAGTAGATCGAAAGGTAGTGTGTTACCTAGTTGAAAAGATTTGAACTCAAGTGGGAGTGGAGGCTTCCCTTTGTGACTCAGAAGAAGATTGTTTGAAGATAATTTCACCACTAGTATAGGTTGTTTTTATTCTCTATTGGAGAACACTTTGTTGTAGCAAACAAAAACCACCATGTTTTGGTGTTTCTAAGCTATGAACTAAGTAAGAGACCAAAAGAATTGACCAAGGATCCTCCTCAACGTGAGAGAGAGTGTATTTATAGTTGTAGAGGGTTTATGCACTCCCAAATTCGTGCTTGGATCATAGGTTTGATCTGGATCGTTGGTAAAGCATAGGAAAGAGTGTCTTTGCATCGACGATGGGTGTTTGGTAAAAGTTATAGCTACTGGCATGTGGGCAAGTGGTTTATTGAAGTTTCTTGGGACCTAAGGGAGGCAAAATACACATCCAAGTTACCAAAATTAAGCTTGGTTACGAAAAGAAGTGAAAACGGAGCTAAACATGACAAGATTGGGTGTCTTAGATTTTCATAGAATTGACATTGAAGTGGGGTTGATTCGACATCGAGGAGGGGGTAAGTCGACATCGAGCTGGTGTCGATGAACAACAATTGATATCAGTGATTGATGTTCAGTGTTAGTGAGAAAAGGTCTAAGTATCGAGGGTAGATAGATATTCAAAGGGCTCTGCTCGACATTCACAAGGGGAAGGGTCGATGTTGGTGGAAGGTATGGTAGATGTCGACTCAGGGTCTTTGAGTGTTGACCCTGGGTTCAAGTGTCGACAATGGGAATTAGGTTGTTTGGGCTAGTGTCGTGGTAGGCTAAGCTAGGTCCTAAGAGGACTGGGTCATGTCTAGCCCTTCTAGGGGTGGTTTAGAGCGTTCATGGGTTCTTGTTTCGGCTCCGGTGAGGGTTTACAAGGTTTTCCCCCTTCGATGTTTTGTGGGTGAACGATCTATGGAAGAAATCGGAAAGTGCACATTTGCACTACATCTATAGATACATCAACTCTACGCCTTGGAGGATGCTCATCATTGTCGCGGGAAGCCTCAATTGCAGATAGTATGGGCTCTTCCGTCAGGGTATAATCGTAATTATTGTTGCATGGGAGTTGGTGCGGTGAGAATGTACAACCTCTGCCATTTCGGGAAGCACTGAGAATTTGGTAATAGTACAGTCATTGCCGTTGCGTGAGTGTGCTAGGAAATATAGTGCCCGCTTGATAACCTTACTGGTGTTTCTGTTCTGGTTATGTGCTGAGAAACAACAAAACAGTTTTTTCATTTTCTGTATTGAGAAATCGTTTTTGACCCGCTTGGTAAACCTGTACTCTTGGAAACAAGTAAAACCTTTTTTTTTTTTTTTTTTTTTTTAAAAATTAACAAAAGGATATGTTTGGCACACTTTTCCAATTTTACAAAAGAACATAGTGAACAAATATAAGAGTTTTTATCAGGCACACTTTTCCAATTTTCAGCCAAGAAACGACAGAACGTGTCCAACATGTTCTGTCAAAAGTCTTCCAGGGAGCATAAATTTTGATTTATGTTTCCAAAAACAGTCACAAAAAACACTTCGTTATCAAGCGATTTTTAGGTGTTTTTTTGTTTCTCAGAACGGAAAAACACCAGAAACTGTTTCTCGTAAGGTTATCAAGTGGGTTCATAATCTTGTATAACTTTGGCCTTTTAGGGCATGCTGGGAATTTAGTGAGTATAACTTATGCCATTAGGGCACGCTGGGAATTGGTGAGGGACCTTATTGTGATTCTGTTGTCGCTGATTTGTACAGTACTTGCCATGGTTGAGGGCAGATTGAGAATTTTTCCATTGTATGGGCATGAATGGTAATTGGCGGTGTACGGGTGTAATTTAGGGCAGATTTGTGTCAAAACTGATAGTCTCCATTGATTGGGCGTGACTGGGTGTCAATTTTTCACTTGTTTAGAGCCGTGGGCCACGTGGAAGAGGTGTATTGGCATGTGAAACGTGCCAAGTCACAGTGTGAGTGGACCTTATTGGTTCAAAGTTTGAATTTGGTGCCAAAATATGCTGATCGACATTGAGAATTGGCTTTATCGATAGTGAGAGCCTGAGTCAACATCGATTCTAGGGAATTAATAGCTCGACGATGTCTATTAATGGTCAGTTCGATGTCGGTTCTGTGTTCAATCATCCTTATGAAATACAAAGAGTCACTTCATTTTCTCATTCCATTTCTAGCCTATTTGAGCTCTGAGGATTTCCAAAAGAGCTTTTGCTCATTTTAGGTCATCCTTGATCGTTTGTGAGTGAAATCCAAACAATTAGGTTCAATTTTTGAGGTACGTGATGGTCGTAAAGCCTCTATTAGGCCTTAAACGTCAAGGGCCCTTTAGGACATAGTTCCACTGGGAATGTTTGTTTACGCTTGGGATACCCAAGGAAGCCTTCCCATATAGTTTTAACAACTACCACATGATAGACCAAGAACATTCTCAATTTTTTGGATAGCTAGGGTGGCCTAGGGCTTCCTATCAATATTGAAGTTTCATCACTAATGGAGTTGCTATGTAAGCATAATAAAGATTTTTAGTATGTACATACAAGGGAGGGTGTGGCAATATAATTTTTTTTTTTGGAATAGGTTCCGCACACGGACAGTGTGTGTAACACTTTTACATGCCTTCTCACATTTCATTGTTCCTCTAAATAATGAAATGTCCGAAACGGCCCACCTATTGTCAGATTCAAAATGGGGACCCCTCCAATCGCCATAATTAGTACTTTGGCATCAAAGGGAATCCACTCCCTTTCTTTTTAGTTGAAAGGGTAAGGCGTAGATGGAAGGGTAAATGATCGAACTTGAGGATGAAATTTGATGTGGCCAACATAGACCATTTCCTCAATATCCAATGAAAAGATTTGATAAAATCACCTTTAATTCCATGTGGTAGAACATGTGGTAGAACATAGTGTGTTTGTCCAAATATTCTCTTGGTGGGTGGCCATCTACCAAATCTTTTTAACCAAAATACGAGGAAAAAAAGTCCGCCTAGTTGTAAGTAAAGTCAAGTTACATTCTTAACTTCATTCTATTTATGGGATGGAAGAGCAAATTTCCCTTCCTCTAAGTAAAGACAACATACATTTTAACTTCATTCTATTTTTGGGATGGTAGAATAAATGTCATTTAATGCATAGTATGCATTCACAGACTTATATAAAACTATCTCTTGCTTGGACTGCTAAGGTGTTGGGTTCTCGCCGATCATGGTTGACCTAAAGGATCAAAAGATCTGGAATTATTTTTGTTCTCTTAATGATATTTTGGTTTTGAGAAAGAGTGTAGCAGAAGGAGATAAAAGTCTGTCCAGAAAACAAGAAGATGACGATTTGGATTTGGAGTTGCAACTCAAACTACTTAACAAGCCATCGGTGAAGTCCACAAACATAAGTTTTTGCAAAGGATTTCAACTTATGTTTAAGTTATGGGGAAGGGTTTTCTGCCCGATCGTGTGGCCCCTGCACCAGCTTAGGGGTCACTGAGGGAGGGAGGCATCCAATAGGACGAGTAGGTTGGCCATTTCGCCCCCTTGTGTGTGGGCGCAGGGGAAATCGACTAGACATCATTCTTTTCCCCTTAATTTATAAATTCATCTTTAAATGGTGTTTCATATTTTTTCCCAATTCCAAGCTGGTAGGAAATATTTTGCTAGATGGATTGCATCGCTAAGAGATCTAAGAGTTGAAGAACATGATGTTTCATCATTTCAAAACTTGAAATCAAAGACTTGATTCAAATCCAAATCGATCGTTCATGATCTAGTAACCCTCTTTTGAATCACCCATGAATGCACTAGGATCTTCTTTGGGCTATTTTTCTCTTTTTTTAGTGATTAAAATAGTAGGAAAATCAATGAAAATTACCTCTTGGAGCAAAATCTAGAAGTTTTTGGAGCAACCATCATGTTAATTGCGTATCTTAATTCTAACACATGTTTTTTCATGATAGTTGTTGCCGAAAAAAACTAACTTTCCGCGGATACGAGGTACGTTGAGTAAAATACCTTTGAAAAACAAAGAAGAAGACACCGTGAGAAGGCCGGAACTATGTTCGGCAAAGACTCTTCGATGCCTAAGTCAGCTTCTTCACAACTGAAGGGAATAGCAGAGCAATATCACAAGAGTTTTGAGTAGTTATTGTGTCATACTTTTCCCTCTGAGGGAGGTTCTATTTATATTGACAGCCTGGTGACTTGAGTTGGGGGAGAGAATCCTCCTCGGATACGCATTCATCACGAATTAGTAATTTTCTTTTTGGAATAGGAATAATTTTTGGAGAGTCTGTTTGCAGAAAGCTTCTATATCTTGTAGATTCGTTAGGATTCCTTCCCTTAATTACGAGATGTGTATCTTCTTAGCTTCCTATTTGGAATGTACTTCTTTGTCGTGGAGTTTAGCTCTTGAAAGATTTCTATATCGGGAAAGTGTGGTGGGCGACTCATTGGATTATGTTTCCTATTTTGTGTGAGTGGTGGAAGTATTTTACCCGTATCAATAGTCATGCCTTTAGAATTGATATAACCTCTAGTGTGATCTTGGTCTACTGTACCACTTCATTAGTATAACTTTCTTTTAGTGGGACCAAGAGATATACCTGTTGGGACTCGAGTGGAACTCACCTTTACAAGCTAGTCATTAAGGAGTGGTGTCCAAGTCCTTATAAGCCTTCACATCGGGCTACTCACATCTAATGTGGGATAATTGTTTTCGCGTGAAACCCCAAATATTCCCCTCTAGACAGAAGCACATGTGAGAACCGAGATCTTCCCTGAGGGATTTTCTTCATCCTTGAAGACACACCGGAGAGTTAAAGAAAGTTGTGCTGGAGTTTTATATTTTCAAAGCTTCAAATCATCTCTCTTCCTTTTGTCTAGTATTATAGCTCTTTTGTATCTTGGTGTCTTGAAGTGTGTTTTGTTTAATCCCACATCGACTATTTGCAAGATGGAGAAGCTCTTAATAAGTATTCATGTAACTTTCAAGGGATATAGGGTTGTGGAGGAAGTCTCTCTTCACCCATGCGTGAAGTTGGGGTCCATGTGCTTTTCACACACGCGTGCACGTCTAGTCGGGTTGGGGAATGGGTGTCGTACAGGTATGTCTATTCAGACGAGAGTACTTGTACTCTATAAATACCCACATACGGCAAATAAGATTGTTTTCAAGATAGTGTTTTGGGAACACTTTTGTAACAGAAAAGGAATTCTGCAATTCTATTTCTTCTATCCGTTCTTGTTCTGCTCTCTTTTCACTTCTTCTTACTTGCTTGTTTCTGAGTACGAGTATAGCTTCTAGACTCCCTGTGTAATCACAACTAGGAGTGCTACCTTTGTGATTAGGGGGTTGTTTTATCTTAGAGGTAAAAGTGTTGGTCAACCTATATTTGCACTAATAAGAGCGCTTTAACATTCTGCCCGTATTGTTCACTGTGTTCGTGATATCAACATTACGAAGAACTAATAGACATCAACTTCTAAAGGTATTTTTATATAAATTTTCCAGATTTATTTTACAAAGAGATATTTTTGTTCTCTTTATTTAAGTTCAAATTACAACAAATTGCTCAAACTTTGAATCAAAGTTTGAGTAAACTTATCAAAATGCCATCAAATGGAGATGAATATAAAATACAAAATGTCATCTCTTGTAATTTTAGTTACTTCTTCTACTTATTTTAAGATGAAATTGTACCAATAAGATGCTTGCATGGTCTTTTTTTTTTTTTTAAAGATGTAAAAAAAAAAAAAAAAAACCTTTTTAAAAATTCAAAAAAATATATTCCAAGTGAACAATATACTCATATTTGAAAATTTTTTAGATCATGTGAGCATATTGGTGACTTTGATCTTACTTAAATTTCGATAAAAGGGAGACCCAAATAAAGTTTCTAGATGTAATTAGCCCTAAAATATGATTAAAAGGACTTCAATTTTGTATTTTCATATAACCTTCCATCAATTTTAATAACTTTAGGGGACGAAATACATGGCATTAGGAAGCTTAAAAGTACGTGCGCCAGGACAATCCCCTATGAGGTCGCTCCACTGATCTCCAACGTTTCCCCAAATCCTGTAACCTTCTCTCTCTATTTCTTTACGAATTTCTGGCTTGAACACCCTCCCGCTTTTTCCCTTGTAAGCTCCATTCCTGCACCAAATTAACCACAAATCCGATATATGCAATGGAGTGTAATGGACTATTAATGCTGCCAGAGTCGGAAAATTATCTTCCCCAGATCCCTACCCGGCTCAGTTCTCCAGTTCCTCTAATAAGGGAATGGTAGATCCCATCTGGGCAGAGTGTTTGGGCAGGAGTAGGGTGGTCATTCCAACCCCCTTTGTTAGAGGAATTGGGGAATTGAGCAGGGCAGAGACCTGGAGGAGATAAAGATCCGCCAGAGTCTACTCTACACCATACTTATATTTGTTCAGGGGTGTCAAACCAGTTGGTTTCGATTGCACCTTAATTGATTCACCACTTTTTAGGATCAAGATCGAAAACTTCCGCTTATGTAATCGGTATTCGGTCCTCAAAGTCAAGATGGAAACTAGTTTATTATAAGCGTGTCAATTTAGAATTGAAATCGGTTATTTAAAATCGAATTGAAACAAAACATCGGTTTTGATTTCAAAATATGAAATATTTTCTCAATTCGGTTTGATTTCAAGGATGAAAATATCGGTTTGAACTGAACCAAATAAAGAACCGAATAAATTCAATTCCTCTTTAATGTTTTAGTTAATATTGAAGATAATTTCTGTTCCTTTTTAATGTTTGGAAAAAAATTGGTGGAAACAAATAAGAAAAACTGAAATCGAACCAACAGCTTTTTATTGGTGACCAAACACCTAAAAT
The DNA here is from genome assembly GCF_018873765.1 of Telopea speciosissima. Classification (NCBI taxonomy): domain Eukaryota; kingdom Viridiplantae; phylum Streptophyta; class Magnoliopsida; order Proteales; family Proteaceae; genus Telopea; species Telopea speciosissima. Next base: position 17,869,789 of record NC_057917.1, read on the forward strand.
AAGGCCAAAACTGAATATATATAAAAAAAAACCCTATCCAAAAACCAAAATTGAGCTGTTTAATAAATAGTCAGTTCGATTTCGGTTTTATTTGGGCAGGCTCGATCAGGCCAGGCCTGGGTTTGATGCCTTTAATTTATTTTTTGGGAAGAAGGCTGCCTAGTCATGTGGAGTCTGCACCATGGTTTTAGTGCAAGGTATCAGAATGGTATTGGTCAACCTAGAAACCAATACAGTATTGGCATGGATCAGTCGTATCGGACAAAGTTGTCTCTAATTCTCCTTTAAAAATGAGTTTTGTATTTTTTGTTTTTTATAATTTTACCCCCGTTTTTTTTTGTATTGTGTCACCGATATGGTATCGGGATTGGACACTTGCAAAATCGGTACATATCGCCCGATACGATACCGATATCTCAAACCATGGTCTGCAATCAAATATAGGAACATGGGAAATTACCGTGTTGGCTCCCTTGAAATAAAAAATCTCATCCATATTGATGCCCCTACGCTCTCATTGGCCCTGCACTAGTGCAGGGCATGCGACCAGACAACAATCTCTTACCAATTTTTAATATTTAAAAATTATTGGTTACAGTAGGTACCTCATAATCAAGCGTTCATAGCCGAGGTATCCTTGGTTATGCAAGTTATCCAAGGTGGCTTGGCCGAGCCCGGCTTCGTCTCTGCCCGTAAGAAGGAAAACCTTAAAACCACTTGAAATCAACTTCTTGAACAATTCGAGAACCGCTGGAATTGCAGGACAACTTCCCTTCAATGCCCACTTCTTGAAATCAATTGGATCAAATGGATCGCACCTATATTCATCAATCATCTTTCATAATTTAATTCATGTGTGTGAGAAGCATAGTATTAAATCTCATTTCAGAAGGTTATTTCGGTCAAATCAAAATTTGACATACCAAAATTTCGTCAAAATATTGTATTTTTTCTATGAGTTTTGCTTGGTCATTGTGGGTGTAAAATGCCAAAATGATCGAAATACCAAAATGAAATAATCGAAATTTTGTCGAAATAATGTATTTTTTAATTGCAATTTTCAAAAATTTTGAAATATTGTATTTTTACAATTCGATGTTGCATTTCTTTTCGTCTTGACCGAAATATTTGAAATTTCGACCAAAATGAAATGAGATTTTGAACTATAGTGAGAAGTACATATTAAATTGAGAAAGAACATACCCAAAACGCTTGTTGTCCTTGTAATAGATGAGATTAGAAAGGCAAGTATCATCGATGTCAAGGATCCAAGCATCCATGCCATCATCAGAAAGCACTATACCATCAAGGTAGGTAGAGATCTGCTCCATAATCAAGTCCAGATCCCTTTCATATTGCCCACCAAGCATATAATTTTCCACGTAGCTCATGCACTGAGGAGGGAGCGTTCGCCATCCAAGCACATTGTTGGCCTCCACTGCTACTCTCCAGCTAAAGCAGTAGCTTTCCGCATCCACTACACCTGCAGCTTCGCTGCTACCCCTTGAACATGCCGGCTTATTCATTTGGCCGCCGTTGCTGCCGCTGATCTTAGAGAACATGGCCAAGAACATTAGTACTAAAACCTCCCACAGCATTCGCATTGTCGAAAACAATATGCGCTTCAATTATTCGGTAAAAGTCCACAGAGGTGGGCTCCAGAGAAAGAGAGAGACTTATGGATGGGAAAGGAGGATTGTTATGACGGTAAAGGGTTGGAATGGTTGACGAAAGGAAGAAGTGGCAAAGTGTAAATGCCAAAGGCACGATATAGTTGTGATTCACATTCTGTTGTTGGGGTGAAGGCAAAGGTAAGGGATAGCTAGCGTGCGTTGGAGGAGACTTGATATTTGAAGACCTCTTTGATATATGTCTAGCTAGCCATTGAGTAGGGCCTATGAGACCTTTATAATTTGTTTTTTTCGATGACTGTTTGGGCAAAGCGAAGGCCTCCATGTCAATATTTACATGGAATGAGTCGAAAGAGCAGTAGGGTTTTAAAAAGGCCAAAAGAAAAAGATGAAAAGGTAGTGGTTTGATGAAAATCCATCACACCAAAGTGGCTTCCTTCTGCCCGCCACGTGGTTAGAGACCCATTTTTGTCATCTTTGCATCATTGTTGATGATGATGATAATAAAATAATGGAAAAAAGTTTTCTATGGGGAACGTGCGTAAGCATCAATAGGATGGGTATTTTCGTCTTTCATGGGGTAGGTTGATCATTTCAACCTCTCTGTGTCTGGGGCATAGGGAGTACCTGAAACCATATATTTTCTCTAAAATGGGAAACAAAATCTTACCTGGTCGTGTGTGGTGGGTGGTCCCTACGTCCTGACATAGGGCCACACAAAATGACCGTTACGTTTTTTGTGATTTCCATTTTTCTATTGAAATACGATAGTTATTTCGCGTGGCCCTATGTCTAGGCGCAAGACCACGTGATGCACGCGATTAGGAAGTGTTCTTTTTTCCAAAATAATAATAGGAAACAAGAACGCTGCCCATCAACAATCCCCTGCACCCTTTCACATGGGGCAGTGAATTAAAGACCCCATCACTCCCCTTGGGATTTGATCCTCTACAATGCACATTGGATGGCTGAGTGGGTTGGCACGCATCTTAAGGACAACACACCAGCCGTCTGATGCACTGTGGACGCATTGGTGTGTTGGAGAAGATTCAATCCCCCCCATTGGATGTTTGTGGCACGCATACACACACCTTTTTCATAATAATAATAGGGCAAGAGATCATTGTCTGGGCATATATTCTTTGCACCAACACGAGACCAAAGAAAACACACGCAACAACATCAAAATGGGTGGAATATTTGATTTCATGGAAAGAGGGTTGGTGAGAGAGAGCAAAGAGGAGAGGAGAGGGTAATGTTTCCTCTCACCAGTCCTATTCTGTGAAGTGTGAACTGCTTTCAATTTAGTAACCCACCACAACTATATGATGTGAAATGAAGTCAAAATAATGCATGTCGGCAAGATAGTTCTTCTCATCCCTCCTAAAGTTGCGGAATACTCCAATGAGCTATAAAAAGGAAAGAAAAGGAGGTCACGCACACAAAAGAAGAAAAAAGGTCGGTGCGGCAGCAGGGCTGTTTGGTGCATGGAAATGCAGTGCGTGTTTTTACCCATTTCCTCGTGGATTTGGATCTTCTGCTGCCGCTCCCCGTGCGGCTGGCATATATGTGTGCGGCTGGCATATATGGGGTCTCACACAGGCAAGGGTAAAATGACAGTCCTACTCACTTTTCGAGCACCCTGCACAGGTGGGAATCCATGCCCTGCCTGTGTGAGGCCAAACACCGGCCGCAGAAGATCCCAAGTGAAACCCTTGCGTATGTAAGAAGACAAAGTGTATAGAGTTCAGTATTAACATTTGAGAGTTGTGTTCTTTAATTAGTTGGGTTTCAGTCATTTATAGGAATTCTTGAGTACGTTATTTTTGTGTGTGTTCTCTTTTGGGTGGGGAATACATGTGAGAATTATACTTTGAGTGAGATTCCTTGCCGAGTAATATTTCTATGAGTAAATTATACGTACCTCCCCTGAGGTAAGACTTAATTACACTTTCACTCATGAGTTTTGAGAAACTACACATACCTCCCTTGAGGATTGACATGAGTAACAAAAACACCCATTCTGTTAATTGTACACGTTAATTGCTAACAGTAGGAATTTTTAAGGGATTATGACCAATATACCCTTGATGGGGTTAATGATATTAATGGCCTCTTCTTCTGCTTTTACAAATGTAAATACCCAATACCACCACCACCACTGCCACCCACCACCATCACCGTGCAGCCCCATCCCATGGCGAAGGAGTCCGTTCCTGCGTTGACAAACAGGGAGTGAGTGAAGTGAAAGGATTTTGTGTTGTTTTCGTTGCTTTCGAAGCAGAGCTGGAGCTCGTCTTGGGAGTTTCCTTGGAGACAAGCGTAGAAGGGGCCATTGATCAGAGGAAGGAAGATGGTGTACACAATCTGGTTCTCTTCGTCACCATTGTCTGATTCTAGGTGAGATCTTTCTCTGGTTTCGACTAGAATGAATTGGGTCTTAAGAGGGATGTCTTGCCCTAGATCGCCCATTTTCTGTGCCATCCACCATAGCTTGAACCGGAAACAAGCCATGAATCAAACATCTCTGCAAAAAAATTTAGATACTAATCAATGAAACGCCCAGATCAAAGATGCGAAATTAATTCTAATAGAAATTTATCAATAATTAGAGTACCTGAGGGTGCCGAGAGAAACCACATGTCGATTACTGCTTTCATTAAAAGATGCGCCAATAAAGATACCTTCAACATGGCCTTCAGTTGCGGCTGAGGTTGAGATAACGTTCTCTGAAACACCGGTGAGGATTAGGGATGTAAACGGATCAGATTTGGCTCGGATAGTGCTATATCCGCATCCGATTAGCTTTCGGACAGATTCAGATAGTGCTAAATGAATACGGACACGGATATGGATCGGATATTTTATCCGTTTATGTGTACATATAGCTTTTCGAATAGCTATAGCCTATCCGTATCCGCATCTGTTTAGCTTTCGGACGGATTCAGATAGTGCTAAATGACTACAGACACGGATATGGATACGGATTTCGGCTATTCATTTACACCCCTAGTGAGGATCATGTGATTCTTCACAAATCATGAAGAGCTTTCGGCCAGCGATCCTAACCGCCGGAGTGACCGTCATCTCCTTCTCCTTCTTATGATTCTTCTTTTTTTCTCTTGTCTTTCTTCCTTTTCAACAAACAGAGAACCTAACTCGCTGGTCTGTGACAATGCAAACATTTCAAGATCAGATTTTTCCTTCGGTGTACACAAATGGGTTAAGGAATTACAGAAGAACAGGGAAATGTGATAATGCAAACATTTCAAGATCATCTTCCCTAAACCTGCTTGAAAAAAAAATTTTCAAATGGATCTTACCATTAACTTCGGTCTTAAACCCCAAAACTTTTTCCTCTATTTTCTTTCCCTCTCCCTGAAACAGAAAAACAAAGAAGGAGAGGAGGTCGGCAGCTGGTCTGTGATAATGCAAACATTTCAAGATCAAATTTTTCCTTCGGCGTACACGAATGGGTGGAGGAATTACAGAAGAACAGGAAAGGTGATAATGCAAACATTTCAAGATCATCTTCCCCAAACCTGCTTGAAAAAAAAAATTCCTTACCATTAATTTCGGTCTTAAACCCCAAAACTTTCTCCTCTATTTTCTTTCCCTCTCCCTGAAACAGAAAAAACGAAGGAGAGGAGGTCGGTGGCTGGGTTTGGTCATGGAAATATGGCTCGGCTAAGGGTTTGAAGATAAAATTGAACACTGAGATTAGGATTTCTAAAAGAAGAAGGTGATGATGGTTGACTATTCCTTAATCCAAATCCATTGAAAAGGATACAATTTAGGGAAGTTGAGGGTATTTTGGTCAATTAAATAAAAAATTTAACGTTTAATGTCAGAGTGAGTGTTTTTGTTACTTATGTCAAACCTTAGGAGAGGTATGTGTAGTTTCCCAAAACTCATAGGTGAAAGTATAATTAAATCATACCTCAGGGGAGATACATGTAATTTACCCTATTTCTATATACAGTTTTGAGGATAAGGGATGTGAATTGGATGTGAGTTGTAATACTCTTTGGTATAGTTTCGGTTTCGTACATGCCAATTGTGTGGGAAGCTACTGGTTTAAATTTTCTTCAAATGAACAAACAATTAACAATAAACTTTTAGAGAAAATGAATCGCACGACGTGAGTGTACAAATTCTTGTACATGTTCTCTCACATATTACCCATGGGTCCCATATCCTCTTTCCTCATTAAATGTCTACCCTTATTGGACGATTCATCATCCTCCCCACCTATTGGTGTAAAACTACAATCTGACGTTGTATGAAACCCTCTCCCAAACTTTTATTAGAACACAATTGTGGAGTTCGATTGAATTGAAGCTTAGCCTATCAAAAGGGATTGGAAGCGATATATACTATCCATATAGTTTATTTGAAGCCTAGCCAACCTGATTAGTTGATAAACTTATCTACTTCCTGAAATAGTCTATTCTTCGTCAAGAATGGAAAAGTATAAATAAGGAAAATTTACACATATCACCCCTGAGGTATCACATAAGTCTAATTAAACCCTCTAGTTTTCAAAAATTTTGCGTACTTCCTCGAGGGTCACAAAAGTTAACACATGCCCCCATTCCGTTAGTTTATGACTAACAATATTAAAAACTTGGGTTGAACAGACAAAATTGCCCTTGAAAAAAAAAACATGCAACTCATCTTCTCCATTCCGTTAGTTTATGAGTTGCAGGGTTTTTTTTTCTTGTAAGGGTATTTTTGTCAGTTCACCCCATGTTTTTAACATTGTTAGTCATAAACTAATGGAATGGGGGCATGTATTAACTTTTGTGAACCTTAGGGGGATACACAGAATTTTTGAAAACTGTGGGGTTTGATTATACTTACGTGGTACCTCAAGGGTGATATGTGTAAATTACCCAATAAATAATGTAACCTCACATCTAAGTGATAGAAATTATAAGGACGGATCAGTCTCTTAAACGACAAAATTTAGTAGTCCATGGAACTTGGAAGAAAGTAGGGAGCCAGAGCAAATGTTAGTTGACGGTTACACTTATAATGTACGGTATGGTGTTAATGGGTTGAGAGGTCAAGAAAATCATGCCATTTCAAAATGGAGGTAAGGCGTGGTCAAATGATTCTATAAACACAAAGGGAAAACGAAGTCTGAAAGGCAGGGTGACCCGTGTGCTTAGATATATGGGGTGAAATGACTATCTTGCTCCTCATGGAAGGCGAAAATTATATCTCTATTGATGCTTCTGTGCACATTCTCATTGGCCTTGCGCAGGTGCAGGAGCCATGTTGATATCAAGGAACCCTCTTCTAAAAATAATAATAAAAATACGGGAAAAAGAACAATATCCAGGCGAGTGGCCCAAGTCAACACTCTCATGAGTATCTCTCTCCTACCTATATAGAAAGACACCTCTGCCTCCTTGTTTTGAGGAGGAGAGAGAGACACACATGGGAGTGTTGGCCTAGGCAAAAAAATATAGATAAGGAGAGGAGTAGGGGATATAAGTGAAAATGCATAAGGCAACCCATGATCTGATGAAGAAGAGTGGTGACTTGCTTACGTTTGTGCGTATAATCGAGTCTGCCTAATGGCGAAGCCACCAAAAATCAACGAAGGAAGAGAAAGAGTTTTACACTTCTACAAAATAAATAGAAGGGAAATTTTCACGTACCTTCGTATACGTATCGCCTAATTATAAAACACTCGTCAATTTTAGAAAATTATGCATACCCTTTACTTTTATAAAAAGAAAAGAGTTTAAGGGTAGAAAGAGTTTTACCCTTCTCTGTGTTTGGGCATGGGTCCCACACCCCCATGGAGGGTTCAAATCTGTCCCCACCCGTCCCCATGTGGGTAGCAGATCTGAACTCTAGTGTAGTGGAGGGAAGTTTAGGGCCATGGAGGCTCTTTGTAATAGCTTGGCCTCACATTCCTGATCTATATGTGTGTGTATTTTGAATTTGGATTAGGTCTTTGTACAAGGAGCGATCTTGGGATCCCCACGCCACCCGGTCCCAAGGTACAAGGACTTGATTTGTACTCTATATAACTATATATGAAAGAAGTCCCAAACTCATTGCCAAAGTCGTCGGAGGGCCGCAGAAAGACTAGAGCAAATCGGGAATTGAGTTAGAGGTCATGAAGCAACGAAGAGAGAGGAACCGCCAACAGGACAAGAAGGAATCACCCATTGGTGACATGGGAGATTCCCCCCACAATGACGTCGTGGGGAATTCTCTTCCTTTTTTTTTATATGGAAGAAAGTTCTTTGTGGGGGAGGGTACCGCCCACACCCAGACACAATGGGGTGAAATGACCACCCCACCCCTTATGAAAAACAGAAATCCCACCCCTGATGCAAGTGCATGGCTCTCATTAACCCCCGCACACACATAGGGGCATGATCCCTCCCAAAGAACACTGACCCTCTTTATATATAAAGGAAAGTAGTTGCCCTTTCTCCACTCATCTTAGCCTATGGGTGTCAATGAGTAACCAGGAACCAAATACCGAACCTAGATCCTGACCGAATAACCTGAAACGATCTGAACCGAATTTAATATGGTTAAGTCCTAAATCTGAAAATGTCTTTATAATTCAGTTACATTTGGATCCGGATCTATCCACTAAACCGACAAATCTAACCAAATACCCGCCTTAAAAGTTAACTTAAAACCCTAATAGTTTAGGAGAAATGTTCTCTGTGTAAGACGTAGGTGACATGCCCAGACACATGGGGCGGAAATGACCGGTGCACCCCCTATGAATGGTAGAAATTCTGCCCCCAATGTGCCAATGTGTGGGTTCTCATTGGCTGCCATGGGCAGTGTGGCCCCTACGTCCCACGCAGAGAACACTCTGCCAATAGTTTATTAGGTTTAGAGTTTTAATGGTTTAAGACTCCAAGTTGATGGTTAATCCTTAGTGCCTTAAAGCCTTATGTCACTTACTCCTTAGTCCTTATGTCTAACTAAATACAGATTTCTTCACGATCACAACTTCTTCTGTAACTCTTCAATCCTTCACATCTTTCTCTTTACCGCTTCATTTTCTCCGTCTCTATTAGTGTTGAAAGTGCTTCATAGTCGATTCTCCATCTTCAACAGCCTTGCAATTCCAACCTCCTTGCAAGTTGGAGTTAACCTCTCTCTAAGCTTCTTCTCTGCTCATGAGTCTTGAACGAACACACTGAAGGCCGAAGGTAGAGCTTGTGGGATCATCCTTCAAGTTCTCTGTTTCCTCTCCTCCATTGATCTTACTACATTGTTCCAAGACAAGAAAATGCTACAACGCTGTGTATTTAAGATATAGAAGTAATGGTCTCTCTCTCCATGAGTTTTTTTTTTTTAAATAGTAACCAGATAAGAACCGAATTGTAATCAGATCCAAACCGAACATACCAGGATCGGTTAGAGTATTCAATTCTAGAGCCGATCCGGGATTTGATCCAGATCTAGATCCCACTGCCATTGCTTGGAACCGAACCAGATCCAAGCCGAATACCCGGTTCCGTACCGAATTGACACCCATACCTTAGCCCACCCCATTCTGTTTTTTCAAGATGCCCACTCCACTCCTCTTCATTTTTTTCATTTTGGGTTTTATCACCACGAAAAGTATTTATAACCCCATAGGTATTTTGGTTATTACGAAGTATTTATACCCATAGGTATTTTGGTAATTATGATTACCTAGCCACCTTGTAAATATTATGGATAGGGTTCCTTGAGCAAGCAGGGTACTCTACGCCCTCTCACATGACTTTTTTAAACATTATTTCTCTCTTTAAAAAAAGGGGAAAAGGCTACACACACCTCCTTTGTACTCCAAGCTAGCGCTCGATGTATCTCTCTCTCAAATAACCCCTCTGTCCTTCCTGTGTGATGCGAGTCCCACACCCACATTGGTGCCGCCTTCTAGTTTACCACACGTGGGCGGTGTGTATATCCCTCTCCAAAATTAATATAATAATTCATATGAGGAGGTGCAGTATACACCTTAGGTTTAAAGAGAAATGATTCGGCACATCGCCTACGTGTTGCAAGCTAGCAGGCAGTGTATCTTATCTCTCCCTTCCCATGTTTGAAATGACCCCTGCCCCTCTTGTATGATACTCTCATGGTTCAAAGTATCGGTATCGGATTGTCTGTATCAGGCGATCTGTACCAGTTTTGCACCTTGCCGATCTCGTTACCCTGCTGATATTGTATCGGTGAAATGGTACGGACAAGGGGTAAATCGGTCAAAAAAACCTATTTTAAAAGTGGATCAGGGGAAAATTTATCTGATATCCTTGCCAATACCAAATACCAATCTAATACCACATCAGTTTCCGAATTGATCGATACCCGTTCTGATACCGTGCACCAAAACCATGGATGCTCTATCCTGCACCCTCATTGGTGGCTCTGCTAGTTTACAACGCAGGCAGTGTGGCTATCCCTCTCCCATTCCATTATTCCATATTATTTACTCCTCGAATATCAGATTAAAAGTTTCAAAGGCTGATCGTTCTCTCTCTCTCTCTCTCTCTCTCTCTACCGTCATCGACCACCGGCATCTCCGATCAGCTTTTCTCTGGTTTTGAATCGTATTGAGATAAGAGTGTAAGACGTCCCTATCACTCTTTCCCTTTTTTTGAATTTCTTTCGAGACTATTTGTTTGCTAAACGTGAGGATATCATAAGGTGTCTGTGTTTGATCTCTTTTAACGATCTCTTTGTAGGTTTGAAGCCAAGATAATCTAGGTTCGTGCATCCATTCGGCAAAACTAAAGGTCTTTGAAATCCTACATCTCTCTTTGTTCTATTTTATGTTAATCTTGGAATGTTAGGTATTCCTTTCAGTTTTATTTTTTGTAGCATGGAGGCGATTGCATTTCGTATTTTAATCTTCAACAGTCCTTCTTTATTGTGACAAATTAAGGTGCCAATTGAAACGAAAAATTTAAACACCCAACAGATATGCTAAGTGAAAAAGCCCTTTAATTTGAGGGCCTTTATTCGAACATAAGATTTACAGTTGTTGGAAGCACTTAGAGCTTGTGTTCTTTGAATGGATCCTACTTGTCAATGTAGTGTTCATAGGTATTGGTTGTAATTTGTGAATTGTATATGATTTGCCTTTGGCTACTGGTGGTCTTAAGAAGTAACATTAGTTTAAGTGTTTATAGGCAACAGTAAGTATCATTGAATGTGCAAGGCTATAAGATCTTTAAAAAGAAACCCTTGTTCTGCATACAATGTAATCATAGATGTAAGGGGAAAATGTTGATCTACTTGTTATGTGTAACGTTTACATATTGATACTAGTTGATCTCTACTTCCCTCTATTCAGCCAACTAGCAAACATCGTCAATGCAGTATAATAGTACTTAAGCTGTAATTTGCGAGAAAATGACTGGTCAATCAACTACCTTGATGCTTGGACTACACTGCTATAATTTCTCATGGAGGTGATGGCTATTCTTTATTCAAATAGTAATCTTCCATGAATATCAGGTTAAGCCAGTTGAGGTACTGGTGACCCTTTAATTTCAAATGGGTTCCCTGGGTTCTAGGATGTAGCCAACTGAACCAAGAGTTGAATCTATTGGTTTCTTGAATTAAGCTCCGAAATCCCAATCACTTGGATGGGATTTTTGAAGACAATGGATAACAATCAAACAATATAATGTGGCCAAGAGAATCAAGGATCTTGAAGAAAATCAAAATTTGTTTGAGAACAGTGTGAAAAGTTACATTTAGTGATCAATCTTAAAGAGTTGAAAATCCAACCTACAGTAAGTCGCTAGAGGCACCCTTTAGTTTTATTGCTATAGCATCCACCAAGGGTTTTGAATACCTATAATATTGAAATAACATCCACAATAGAAGCAGAAAATTTCAGAATTAGCAGCCACACCAAATACCAGATCAGGACCAATATCAATTGCAGCCCCAACATAGTTGTCAAGGCGTCAGCTAGGCATCTAGGCTCTTTCTTGGGTCCAAGGCAACAATACGCACATCTTCCTTGAAGACTCTCATGTAGAACTGGATGGTATCCCAAGAGGGGAGGTGAATTGGGTTTTTAAAAATTCGAAGCAATTTGAAGCTGGAGTTCAAGACTTATTCTAAGATTAAACGTGGAAGCTATAAAGAAATGAACTCACACCCACACTCAAAAGGAAGTATGGGGTAAAGAAATAATACGCAAGAGAGAGAGAGAGACAAAGATTTTATAGTGGTTCGGCAACCTTGCCTACATTCACTACCTAGAGTCATAGTTTCTAGGCTTTTCATTCTCAATTGCTTTTGAGGTAGCGATTAAACCCTTACAGTAGTTTTCCTTGTTCACTACATACCTGGTGTTTTCCAAATGGCTCACACCGAACCAGGTGTTTTCCGAATGGCTGACACCCTACATTTAGCTCAGTTACCATGTGACTCTTCTTGTGTTTTTCACACAAGGTTACAACACTATAAAAGAGAAAAAGAAATAAAACCTCTACAAAGGTGGATTTGCAGACTACAAGGGCAGAATCCCTCTAGAAGGAAGATTTGCAAATGAAAATCACAAACAATCGCTCAAAATCCTTTAATTACCAAAAGAAACTGGTTCTTAGTTAACTCGTAAGGAATAGTGGTGTTGCTACTGTTGAGTTGTCTATTCTAAGGCCCAAAGTTCCATATATGTAGGCCACAAGTGATACTCAATAGATCAGGCCGAAATAAGCTTAAATCACTCGTGCGGATGACCGCTGACTAGTGCGGACATCTGCTGGCCTCTAACAGTGAAAAAATAGCCGTTAAAGCTTCAACGGTTGAAAATATGATCGTTAAAATTTAGCTGTTGGTCTGACAAGCAGACATCTCCACCGGAGTGCAGACGTCTGCTTTAGACTTGCGGATGTCCTCTCAAGTGTGTGGACTTCAAGCTTGAGGGAGTTCGTCAGGTTTGAAATGTCTGTTCGGGTCCATCTACACAAAGGTATGGATGTTTGTTCAAGGGCATGGGCATCTCCTTAAAGTATGCAAATGTACTCAGACTGTGGACACAACTTATTTACCATTTTATTTTAGATGTCCCTGCAAGGGTGTGGACGTCTTGTCCTTGAGTCTGGACGTCTCCTACAAGGTGCGGATGTATTTTGATTTTTGACACTATGTCTTGAACAGAATTCTAGCCGCTTAAGTTTGGATTGTTCCAACTAGGTCTTTAATGACTTTTAAGGGGCTTTTCAGGCATGAGAGATCTAATATGTAGGATCACAATAATTTTCAAATTGAAAAACAAAATATTATGCTATGGAGTGTTCTTATTCTTATATGTGCTTCCAAGACTTGGACTCTTCATCCTCTGATGGTCATGGGTCTTGGACTCTTGGTGATGCTTTCTCTTTAAATCTTGAAGACCTCCATGACTCTAAATCATTTTGATGCTTCATTATACTCAAGGGATTGTTTAATCCTTTCACGAACATACACATATTATTAATCCCAAATACCATCATCCAAAGGGTAGTTCCATCATCAAAACATGAGGCATGGACCCAATGGTTCAACATCTACCAGGATCGATGAAGCTATATAACATTGATTAGATGTGCTCTGATGGACTGATACCACGTAACAAAATAAGTTCACAAACTAACCAATGTCTAAGGTTTCGTAAGATAGAAAATAACAAAATGGGAGAAAATAGGGCAGACAGAGTGGAAGAAAAGAAGTGTATCCACCGGCTGCAGTCACCTTTATTTATAACAAAATGTGTATTAGGTAATTACAAGAAAATTCAAATACACATAAGCCAAACTGAAAAGATTATTACAGAAATACCCCTGTGGTTCATTACTTGTAACTATTAACAAAGATAAGCCAAACTGAAAAGGAAACTCCTCTGCACTGACCAGTCTATTGGAGGACTCCTAAACAGACTCAGGCAGCGTTTGGTATGCATTCTAAGTTGAATTTGAATTCTTGGGTGATAAAAATAGTTGTTTTTATTGCCCGAGAATGCGAAATCGACCTAGAATGCATTCCAAGAATGCATACCTAACACAGCTTCGATAAACCCAAACAGAAAAGAAGGCCTCTCCAGTTGATGGCTGACTTGGAGGTGTACTAAACTATCTCAATAACTTAATTAATAAAGCAGAAAACTAACCCAACAAAGCTGGACTTAGAGTCCTAATCCAACCTACTAATTGCAATAAAATAACAAAATAACTTCTAAACTGCCTCCATGATTTGAGTTGCTGACTAGGATTATCTTGATAAGATTCCAGCTGTGGACTGGAATGATTCATTGAACCTGAGTACTTAAAGTTTCCCATTCGATTGGACCATTTTTTGGCCCAATTCTGTTCCAATCATGACCCAACCGATGGCCCTGGTTTACTGCTGTATCACTTTCTTAACAGATGTCTCCATCTCTGAAGACTAATACATGCAAATCCTGTTCAAGTTATGAAAACATGATTTGATATGAAAAGTTAGCCGAGTGAAGGTTTAAGGCTGTATTGTCAATCAAAATTTTTTTTTTGGGTGAATATGGAAATATATTAAGGTAAGAGAGTAGAGAACAATACAGAAGTCATAAAAAGCAAGCATTCCGGGGGGGGGGGGGGGGGGTGGACCTCCCAACAAAAGACAAAAACTTCTAACAAAAGGATGATACATCAAAATTTGGGGAAGGGAAAAACAGCTAAAAGGATGCTACATCAAGAATATAGGGATGGGGGAGAAATAAGAGAAAGGTCCCAACATATGGACATACGTCTATTTCTCAGAGTATCTAGGTTAGTAATACAAATGGGGAGAAGTGTATTTCTGATCTCAAAAATAATGGCTTCCCAGATCTGTTCTATAGTACGTGACGAGGAGGTCCATCTTTTATTTCTTTTCCACCGGTGAATCAAAATACAAAAGGCTAGCTTTCCAATAAAGTCGCAGATTGAATTGCCACTGAAATTTTTTAAGATCCATCTTCATTCTCTCTGAAAGGAAGGATAGATCTTTGATGAGGCCAACACTTACTGAGAACAATAACAACAATTACAGATAGTAATGTAAGGCTAATTTACAAAGTCAACTAACCCCAGAATTACCCACAATACAAAGAAATTCAAGCACCAAACAGTTCCCAAACCCAGGCCTAGTCTAGTTTGAAAACCAGAAAATAGAAAGTAAGAAGTTCTAGGCAAACCGGCACTGAGGAAGTCTTCCAATTCTGATCAAAGGTTACCCTTGGTTGGGTGAATGTTTGCTCCAAATTTGGCCCAAATCTGATGGTCGATTGCTGAGTTCTGAATAAGGCTTGAAAATAGAAACCAGTCTTCAAAATAGAAAGTCAATGGAGAAACCAATCTGGCCAGCAGTTGGGGTAACCAAGCAGAGTCGATGGAAGAGCAGGATGTACTCCCAAGATTTTTAGAATATGGTCTCAATAGGCTCAGTAGTTGATGAGTTCTGAAGCCTTGAAGTTGCAGCAGAATCTGGCAGAGAAACAGAGCTACAGGTGTGCAGCAGTCTTACACTTGATTGTGTAACAGCAGCAGACCTTGATTTGATGATTGAGAATTGATTCTGGTCTTCACAAGGGTTGTAACAGCAGTTGATTTGCAACCTCACAGTAGCAGCAACATTAGGGATCGATTGGAAGAAGAAAGAAGAAGATAGAAAAGGAGATAGGGTTGGCTCTCTCAGCTTCTCATCATCTCACCAGGACAATAAACATTGCTCAAGGCAAATTTTCATTCATCATAAATCGTTCTGGATGCCTCTAAGGGTAGTACATTAAATAGACTCAAGGGTTGAGCCTAAAATAGAAACAAATAAAATAGGAAGTCCTTTATAAGAGCTGAGACTTGGGTTACAAATAATGGAACAAAATTAAAAGGTATTTAAAATAGAAACTCTAACTCAGCTAGGCAACTATAATAGAAACTCTACTTTAGCTAAGACTAATAAGGACTGAAATAACAAAAGGAAAAATCTTTTAGAAGCTGTCCCATCGATCCTTCAGTGTCCTACTGTCCAAGGCTCTTCTAGAATATTGGAAAATAGAAGCACTCATAATCTAAGCTGGACCCACAATACTGTTCACATGAACAGTAACTCGGGTACTGTTCATGTGAACAGTACTCGTGAACAAAACTTTTTCTGACTTCTATTTCGGTCCTTCTCCGCTTCATGCTTTGATCACAAGTTTATTTTGAGGAAGAACTCCTGGGTAGGGAGGGATAACGTCAGAGCATGCTAAACAATAAAACTATGTCTAGGAATACTTGAACTGAACCAGACAATCTTATGCCAAGGAATTTTCGGAGATTTTGATCGAATCAAATTCCTAGTCATAGTTGTCAAGGCGATCGAGAAGTTAAAAACCAAGGCGCCCAAGGCAACCAATGCGACACCAGAAATCAAGGCGAGAGAAAGGCATCTGGATGCCTAGGCGACACCTTGACAACTATGCTCCCAGTAGAGGCAGAGGTAAATTTCTTAGAAGAGTTTGGAAGCCATAAAACTAAATCACCACTACCCCTAGGTCTCAAAAGATTAGAAGAGAGACTAGACCAAACCTCAATCAGATTACTGGAGTTACTAGGACCTGGACACCAAACATCATCTCGAATAATAGAGGAGACCTTGGCCATTCTAGCGGAACCAGCATCATATCTTATGCAACCACCATAACAGGAAATAAGCACTCCATTAGGAGTTGTCAAGCTAAAGGAATGTGTCACATCCATCATCAATGCTTGTAAGAATGGCATCATTGACAAGATGTCTATACTTGCAAGTTTCCCTCCAAGCCAAAGATGCATCATTCAGGCAAGTGTCAGTGCAACTGGAATCCAACTTTAAGTTGAGTATACTCTTGTATCACACCTAGTTATTATGAAACTAATTGGTTCCAAGTTGGAGTTTGTCTAAGTCGTTCCATTTTGACGTTTGTACAAGTCAATTTTTGATACAAAGGGTTTCTCAGTAGAAGCAGATTTAAGGCAGAGATAGTCCTCATCAGTTTTACCTTATTCATTTGTTCCTTCCGTATTTCATCTATCTTTGCTAATTGTACTTGGAAATGATTACGTCAAGTCTACTAGTCTTTGCTGGCAACCTAAATTCTGGTGGATGTAGATAATTATTCCCTGCTGTTGGCCAATAAATTCCTTATGGCTTGGTGAGATATAATAAGAATCCTAGAGAAGTATGTTTTCCTCAGTGGTATTAATTGCATCAAGTTTTCTGGTCTTCCTTCCCCCCCCCCCCCCCCTTCTTTTTTTTTTTTCCTTCTATCAGACTTGGATCCATGGTGCAGACCAAAAAATGGCTGCTGCCAAGATCGAAATCTGGCAGAGAATAAGGCTAGAAGAAGGCTACAGCTTTCGGGGTTTAGGAAAAGAATAACTGATGGCTGAGAGGGTAGAATAGAGTTGGTGAAATAAGTGGTGGATAAAATTCTTGCTGACCTGTTGTAATGGAGCTCGGCTGCTGAAGATGGTGTCCAATTGTTGATGATAATAAGGTAAATTGACAGACTATAGTCCCACTAGTTGTCCAGCCATAGGAGTCCCACCTAGGCCCGCTTGAGGAGTCCCACCCAAGCACACTTGATAAACTCACAAGCATTCTCACAAGAGAAGAATTTTTTTTTTGGGGGACAATTCTGGAATACAAAAAACAAATACTAAAAACTAGGAGATACACTAGTGGCTATTAGACTTCTACTTAGAAACATGAAAGTACTCTTAAATATGTCTAGGAAATATGAAAAGACTCTTTGAACTTCATAATTACATAACAAAATTTGTTGAAGCTGTTCCCATGTGGACCCCACTTCCAAAGAACACACAAGGGCTAGGCCTTGGGCTGGGCCAGCCGTACAATGATGCCCTGCATCAATCCATTTTCAGTTCATTGATAAATAATAAATACCTATGAACTAGCCATGTAGGTGTGACATCTTGTGAGAATCCTATAAATTGGGTCTTCTTCTGTAGTTAGCTTTCTGGGCTGATGGATGACAGGATGTACCCCTTAGTAGTGACTAAACTACAAGGAAGGTACCTTTTGACAAGCATCACCCAGTGATAGCTGACTATATTGAAAAATTGTTACTGTTGGGCATTCACTTGTATTTGTGCTACACCTGCTGTTGGTTCCAGCCTTAACTTTTCTGATATCTGATCAGTAAACTCATGTAGAGATCCTATCGAGTTGACTAGTCAGGTGTGCTTCATTCTTATGTAGTTATTTTATACAGCTTTGACTAATATATGGTGCTCTTGTATCTTCTTTGCAGATGATCGATGACCAAGACCTTGGATTTTTTGCCAATTTTCTTGGCGTCTTTATATTTGTTCTTGTAATAGCTTACCATTATGTGATGGCCGATCCAAAATATGAGGGGAACTGAGAACTTGTTTGTTGCCTACATTTTTTTTTGCACTATTCAATGGGGCCTTATATGGGATATAGATGATGCCAACTTTTGTGACTGAACTTTGTTACAAGTCTAATTAGATTAATGTAGTTAAGATCTTTCCTATGTGTATGCAGTTTTCCTACTTATTTTACTCTTATATTGCTTTATAAATCTTTAAGTGAAATCCTCTGGTAGAATCAGAAATTTTGAATCTCAGTTATCACTTGATAGCAGAAGCCGTGATGCTACTGGATGTGCATTCTTGAGTACTGTCTGTTTCAAGCTACCATTTGTCCTGCAACTGTGTCAATTTTCCTGTTCCAAGTTCTGTCTGAGTAATACATACATGTTGACGCATGTTGTAGCAATACACGGTGACAGTTAAATGTAGTGTTTATGAACCCTGATCTTTAAATACCACATCCAGATAATGTCATTTCTATTGTCCTCTTTCTGGTTCTTCTGCATCATTTCTGATAATTAGTTTCATGAGTACATGAAGGCTGCATCTGGGTACCAAAAGATTATTCACCAAGCAATGGAATACTTCTGTTGACAAACTGAACTGTAGAGAGACAATTCAGCTTTAGATTGGCAATGAAGGAACCTGTGTCTGGCCATTTGCATGTTTAGATGGTGAGCTTACTAGTTTGGGCAGTGATTTATCAAGACGGGGTGGATGTTATCAGCCATTACTGTGATTTATCAAGAAGTTTAGGCAGTGATCCTGGGGGCATTTACGTCAAATACATGGGCAAAGGAATTGAGAATGAGTGACAGTTCTGACCTTGATATAGCATCCCACCTGCAGTCTGCTAGGGTTTTTAGTTTTATTTTTTTCCTGGTAATAAGTCTGCCAGTTTAATTGCGGTGTAAATTAGAAATGAAGCGTGACAAAAATTATATCAGGGTACGAGTTATTCACTCTGCTGGATTGTGGGATTGTTGAAAGTCAAATTAGCTGCTTGAGATTTAAACACTTAATTAGCTACACAGCTCATAATTGCGGGGTGTGTTAATTGTGGTGCATACTCTGACTGACCTATGTAGATGTAAGAAGTGAAACCACCTTTGATGACAATATTAAGGACT
This sequence comes from Telopea speciosissima, assembly GCF_018873765.1. Lineage (NCBI taxonomy): Eukaryota > Viridiplantae > Streptophyta > Magnoliopsida > Proteales > Proteaceae > Telopea > Telopea speciosissima. The sequence goes on from NC_057917.1 coordinate 17,888,923, forward strand.
AATTCTCTAAGCACCCATAATTCTAAGATGGGACAAGGTTGGGAAAAAATATACAAATATTGAAAAGGAACGACGTAAGAGTCCAATGGTAGGATGTGATTGGTAAGTTAGTTGGTTACACCGATGAAGAAAGGTTCAAAAAGTTTGATTTTACTTGTACTTTGTAGCATGGTATATTAAACCTAGTGTACACTCAAACATTTAAGTCTAAAAGACATCTGCAACGAAACGTCCTATTGGTTTGTGTTCTCAATATTTATGTTTTTGATTGATTAATATTTTGAATATTGGGGGGTGGGGGGTTGTTAATTGTTGTATTTAAAATGAATTTTATATTAAAAAACCTCCTTTCTTGTGTTAGTTTTCTTTCTAAAAGTTCTATTCAAGAGTCGCATCCCTTGGGCTCTCTTAGACAAGCATGTCCAAGAGGCACTTCTCCTCTATAAATAAACGACGTTCAAGCTATTAGAAGATATTTTTCAAGTTCTCTCTCTCTCTCTCTCTCATACTCTCTCCTATCCTCTATTTTGTTAATGGTTCATCCCTTTACTGTTTTGCCAAGTTTTGGTGGTTCTTCTTTTTAAGTTGTTGAGCACCACTCTTAGAGTCACAATGGGTCTTTAGTAAGTGAGTGCAACGTTTTTTAGTAAGGCTTAAAGTAGTTGTTTTTTTTTAGATATGGATTCACAAGAAACCTTTATGACACCATAGGAGGCAACTACGGTCTTAAGGAGAGTGATTGGTGGCATGACTCAACGCCCATCATCATTCTTGTACATGTTGAAGTGTTATGATTGCAATAAGCAAGTGTTCGTAATTTCTCAAGTATAAAGCTCTTCTAATGTACGTGGTTGCTCCAATTTAAGTGTTTATGCCATTGAGATAAGTCTTATTTCTCAATTCATTTGTGGTTATTTACTACAAATAACAAGATTCAAAGAAATAAATCTGTGGCAAACTTATGTTTTCTCTATGTGAACAAAACAATCAGTTAATTTACAAAATAAGTGGCAAAAACATTCTATCGATGTATCATTTATGGCTTTCGTAGTGAAGTGTTATCTCAATGAGAGCGTAAATTAACTATATTCTCTCTCTTTCTCTCTCAACAACCCATTAGCACTTACATGTAACTAGAGTCGGTGAAATATCAGTGGTAACTATACTTTTTTGTCCTTTTATTACAATTTTTTTCCCAATGAGTGTAAATTCTATTATTTCAAACGGACAATTACAATTTTTTTTCTTTCAATTATAATTTCACATGGACAATGACAATTTTTTTGAACATGACATAATGATAAATCATTTTCAAATTATTTTGAAAACCAGCAAGAGAAGGAAGCAATTAGAAGAAGGTTGCAACTTCTTAATTCACCGCCATAGGGACAATAAGATACATGCTTATATAAATCAACAAAAAAAGGTAATATTTATGTAACAATTAAGGGTGTTGACAATAATTTTGTCACCCTCCTATGTAACACATAAGAGACATAACTCATTCTTAGATAAGACAAAACCCATTATTGTACGGGATTTCGAATAGATAGGTTACAAGCTCGGCATAATCAACCGTTGCTACACCAAACAAGACCCATAAAAGAATGGAATTGTGCATCATTGTTGGAAAACCAGGTTTTATGACTCAACTCGTTTTCTAGAAAAACCTGGTGACTCGGTCTTGTCAAACCCGGTCAAGACAAGGCACATTTTTTAATTTTATAATGCAATAAATATGTATAAATTAGTAAAGAATCATAAAAATACAGGAAAATATGGGGAAAAAATAAATCAAGTAATCACATATCAATGCATTTTGAGTCTATATCATTGAACAAGAGAAAGGAGTCGAGGAGTTGAGGCTTTCTTAGTGTTTTAGATTATGGATTTACTATTTAGTTAACTCCATTTCTAAGTGAACTGATTTTATGTTTTTTAAAAAATGATTAACTCGCCGATTTTGTCATTACTCGGGTAAAAATACCGAGTCTTATTTGACTCGGACCATTTATGACCCAGTCTCGTCATTTTTTTACCTTGGCGTAGTCTACATGACTATTGACCAGGTTTTTCAAAATTTTGACTCGACTCGGGCGACTCGCCCCCGTCAAAACCCGGTTTTTCAACTATGTTGTGCATAGAAAGTTGGCGAACAACAAATTCTAATAAATTAAAGGGTATGTTTGAATGACACCATTATAGCTGTAGTTATAACTTGACACATTCTTTTAATTGCCCCTTGTCTTATTCTGAAAAGGTTTTTAAGATAGGAGTGTATAAGGGTTTTCAAAATTAAGTTGAAAATTACATATCACTATGTCATTATCAAAATGTGTCATATAGTACTTCAAATTATAAACATTACTACTAGTTGAGAGCATCCAGAGATGGAATCTTCTCTGCCTTTCTTCTACTTTCATGTCTAACGAGACCACTCTGTCTTTCTAGTATCAAGCATTTGCTTCGTATCTTCTCCTTTATCTTTCTTCTACCCCACCGCATAGTGGTAGAGGTATCCCTCTACCACTATGTTTCTCTACAACAACATAATGGGGTTGGCTACATGGATCCTCGAAGAGAAAGAAGCAAAATAATAAAGAAATCAAAGGGGTGGGGCATAAAACATCGACACAAACTCTAGGGCATCTACCATAACTACGATCCACTTCTTAACAACCCAACATTTTGCTCGAGGTCTCAAAATGAAGTGTAAAACAGAGGGTATTATCACATCATCAAAGTCCAACTAAAAGGGGTCGACCGCATGTATCTTTGATCTCCAATCAGCTCTATTTGAGGTTATACTAGGAACAAGGCCTAAGCAAAGCATGTCTTTCCTCACCAATTCTTCTATGGTTATCTTAGACCTACCCTTGGCTCTTTTGGTTCCATCAATTAGGATCAGGTCACTCTTTCGGACTGGAGAATTCGGAGGCCTCCATTGAACATGATTAAACCACCTCAAACAACTTTCTCTCTCTAAGTTTATCATGTATTTGAGCAACTCCCAACCCAACTCTAACAAGATCATTCTTTACTTCATCCTTTCTAGTTTTCCCACACATCAATCTCAACATCCTCATCTTTGTAACACCAAGCTTATTTATATGATACTTCTTCACAGCCCAACATTCAGCCCCGTACATCATAGTTGGTTTAATGACAGTCCTATCAAATTTTTCTTTAAGCTTTGAAGGGATGCGTCAATCATAGAAAACTCCGGTCGCACCTCTCCACTTTATCCACCCTATTTTAATCCTTTAGTAACATCATCATCCAACCTCTACGTTTCTCTACCCATCTTTATTTCTCTTTTTTCCTTTTTGCTCCATTCGAGATAATTAACACAGGTAAGACCACTATAATCTCCACTCTTCTTTCTTTAGCTTTTCCTTTACTAACCCTAACCGATATGTTTTCACTTTTTCACTCCTCTCTTAACCTAGCAGCTTTACCACTTTTGAACCTTATTTCTTTCCATCTCCTTCCTTCTTCTGTGCTATTGTCTTTGTCCTTGTCGTTGATCACTGCTACTGCTTGCTTTGGGTGACTAACGATAACTATTTCATCCTCTTTTCTGTTTTGGGAAGTTATCTATCATGGTCGATCAGATTTCACGCCAGTGTTCGTTCACCTATCTGAAGTAATGAAAGGGTGCTGGGAGCTGCTCCACCATATGCTACTCCACCTTAGCCTCATCATCGTGATTCTCCTCCAATCTCAGTCGCTTTCCCTCTTGGGAGAACTATGGATAATCCCTTTGGTTTTACTCATAGAGGTAACTCCCTTCTGAGATCAATCGGACCTTTTCGGTTTATTTGGAGAGCCCCAAAAACCTATATTTCTTCACTGATATGTGTTGAACCCAGATTACCTTCATCCTCTCTCCCGATCAGGGGTTGCATCAAATAGAAGAGTAGATCCATTGGCCTAAGTTTGAACATTAAATCTTATAAAAATGTCTTCTTGGTAGTCCAACAAACTTGAAGGCTCCGTCTTGTTGCAAGGGAAATAAAGGGAAGGAAAGTAAAATCAATGCAATACTAAAGTGAAAATTTTATAATCATTATCTCATATGATTGTTTAGCTAACTCCAAATACTAAATTTTGGGAGAAAGAATGCTTCCAGATTGTATAGCGTACGCTAGCACCTCCCTGTGTCTACTTTCTCCTCCCTCCTATGAAATGATATATTTGCCCCCTATTGTAAGACACAAGGAGGTGCTAGCATATGCTACGCAACCAGACAAGGAACCCAATCACTTAAATTTTTCTTGCTTTGCAACCAAATCCCTTTGATTTGAAAAAAAATAAAATAAAGATTACATTTGAAAATATTATTACCAAATGGAGAAAAGTTTCTTGCATGGGACGCAGGTGTTGGGGTTCCACGCTAGAGCAATAATCCTACATAGGAAGTGAATAGCCCAATGTGAAGACTTATAGGTACTTGGGCACCCTTTCCTTAACGGTTAGTTTTTGAGGCTGAGTTCTGCCCAAGTCTCCTAACAAGTGGTATCAGAGCTGGGGCATGGCAACTCCATTGTGCCTCTGAGGATGGAGAAAATCCCTCAGGGAAGATCTTAGTTCCCACATATGGAGGGGGAAATTGTTGGGGTTCCATGCGAGAGCAATAATCCCACATTGGAACTGAATAGCTCGATGTGGAGACTTATAGATACTTGGGCACCTTCTCCTTAACGATTAGCTTTTGAGGATAAGTTCTACCCAAGTGTCCTAATAGCAGGGGCCATGCCCAGACACATTGGGGGGCGGAAACATAGTTGTCACGACGGTAAGACGACACCAACAAGGCGACTAAGGTGCCCACCTAGGTAGGGATGTAAATGGATCAGATTCGGATCGGATGTGATCGGAGCCGGATATTCCCTGGCTGAATATGGATACCTCTAAATGGATTTGGATGCGGATCGGATTCGGATTTTTGACCATCCGTTTTACATCTCTGCCTTGTGTAATCCGGACCTTCCTCCCCCTAACGGATACAATTTACTCTCAAAATCGTTATTTACTTAATTTTTTATTATTAAGTATTCGGATTATTTTTCGGACGGATTTTAATCGGAGTATTCAGATTATTTTCTGAATACCTCTAAACAAATACAAATGTCCCTAAACAGATGCGGATTCGGATTTCGGTTATCCATTTACATCCCTACACCTAGGCAACCAAGGTGCCCAAGTCGACCCAAGGCACCTAGGCGACGCCTTGACAACTATGGGCTGAAATGACCGGCCTACCTCCATGAATGGTGGAATTCCCCCCCCCCCCCGGTGCTAGTGCACACACTCTCATTGGCTGCTATGCGCACATGGCCCCTACTCTCCCATGGAGAGAATGTTCCCCTTACCAAATGTAGTAAGAATTATAGGTAGGTAACACAATCATGATTAAGAAACTTTCCTTGTTTTCAAAATTGATTTCACTCCCCTTCTTTTCTCTTTACTTGCAATCAGACGGAGCCAAAGTAATATTTCTAAGCAGGCTCATGTTGGTTCTACCATGTGGTAGGTCAGATATGAGGCTGCACTGATCTAGGCCCTCGGCTCATTTGCAGGGTTTCAGCATACTTAGAATTGGCCAAGTGGCAAAAAAAAGTGTGTCAATATACCAACGACTGCAATATAAGGATACATGGACATGCATGGAGGGGTATAGTGATTGAAAATTTAGGTAGAAAATTTGAGATGTTGTATATCTAAGGTCCAGACCATTTTCTAGATATCCAACTATCGAAATTACCACATCACTCCTCCATACAACAAAAGTAGGCGTTTCATTTGTGTTCTTATCGAGCATCCTTTGACACACATGAGCTGGTCCAAAAAGCCTTGACAAGGGGCACCACTACCTGCTCAGTTTGCTAACTATAATACAAATACATAATGACCGTGGTTGGTGATTGTATAAACTACTTGAAATATATCTCTTCAAATCCAATTATTTTGAATGCGAAATAAGACAAAATTCACTAAGCAAATATGGAGTGATTTGAAATTAATCATTACAAGAGTTTCTCTTTTAGGTTTGAAAATTTCACTTCCCTTCCATTCCCTCTTAATTTTGCATTTCCCCCAAAAACCAAAAAACAGAAGAATAAATAATTGAAATCAGGAACATCCTTCCATCAGCATCATTTTGACGAATCAAAATGAGAAGAGCTTTTCAAATCAGAATCTGTGTTCGTAAGTTACTGACCCTTTCCAGCGTGGGGGAATGAATTCTTAACACCAATTATCCATCTTCTATTGGCTATGATGCCCTTTTGGGCCACAAAAATCTTCTATCCCATTACAATCAAGCCAAAGCCAATCGAGCATATTCTTTGGTTTGTATGCATCCATACTGTAACAGGGTTAAGACCACCTGGTTCAAAAACTTTCTTAAGGGGAAGCTCTGTCCAACTGGCTGGTGTCTACTGCTTTGGTTCGACTGCATCTATACTGTATCTGTCGGAGTTGTGCCCCAGGCTACTCTCCGAACCATATATTGCTAATGTTGTTACCTGCTGCTGCATCTTACTTCAATTACTGCTCCAAGTAAAAAACTTGAAACCCAATGTTCCAGGACAAAAGAAGGGGAAGGGGGGGGAGGGGGCATGAAAAGTAAAAAGACTGGCAGCTGGAGCACTCTTGTACACACCTTGGCTCATTCAATAGTCTTGATTACTGACTGCATGCCCTGCTCAATAATTATATGAACGCTAGAAGCATACAAAACACAAATCTGATAGCTCAAACTCAGCATTAACCAGTCAATGGTTCCTTCATCAATGGCCAGGAGCCTCTGGACAAGAGCATTCGCAATTCCAAGAAATATATAGATGCCTAATGAAGGACGGCTAGTTTAGACATACATTACTAGAATCCAACTCCTAAGATACTAATGACATCATTTTATTTGTATTCATGGAATATGCACTCGCATGGACCTGCAGCAATGATGTCCATCCACCAGAATTGGAGCGTAACCTATGGAACAATCTGACGGCACACAAGTTAATTCAAGCAAAGAATAGAACAGGGACATCTGGTACTTCTTATAAGGTGAACGCAATGTACACAGACGTTACAATAGTAATACAGATTATTCTGGTATGGAAAATATAAATGATTTGGAATAGTTACGGAAATAAACAAATGAAAATAAGTGTATAGGTGTTACCATGATCTCAAAAAGACAAAATACGACTTTCTGGATCGTACATCCCTCCAATCAAAGCAATGAAAATGAACAACATAAGCGTGCTAATAATAGCAGTCCTTAGAACCTTCTGGCAGGAACCATCAAATTGAAGTTCAGTCTCACAAAGATCGTCAACCAAAAATGGGTTCTCTCCACGTGAAGAATTCCCATATGATTCCCTGTTGTCAGTCTCTTCATCAGCAGGAGACCAAGTATCATAGATCCCATCTGTTGAACATTTAGCACATGTGCATTTGCCACCAAGAAATGATGGAACAGTTTTAAGATACTCAAAGAGAACCTTTTGGTACATATCCCCTTCAATCCTCAACTTTTGCCGAGTCACAGGTTTCAGAATCTAGTAAAAGCCACAGATTCAACATTTGTCAAGATGTGGGAATCAAGATTTTAAAAGTAACCATTTCATAGAGAAAAAGAGCATGTGGATATATACCACAATGTTAGAAACTAATTTAATCATTCAAAAGATAAAATCAACTACATTTGGTGGTTAAAACAGCTGCAATAACCGACAATTGAAGCTATGTTGTAATGGTTGTGATAGAATAGACCCAGGATATACAGACAAGGCCATTATTATTATAACCATTGTTTTGGAATCTTTAGCAATTGGAACAGAAAAAATACAATATGCATCACTGACGATACATATCCATGTAGAGATCATCGGATCAGTATATTTCACATTGACTGCATAACATGTCTGCTCATGAAATGGAGACGATTTATTGTATCAATACAAAGTACAAAAGATTCCAAAGTAGGACTTTCAGTAGGGTCTATATCCTTGGTTGTGGACCTGGCCTATGCGACCCATGTCATTGGCCAAAGGTATGAGAATCAAGATCCAATAGGACTGTGAAAGTCTTCCTCAATTGCCTCATAGCATGACCTCAAGATTTTAAATTCTTCAAAAACCAATAGGACTCTGAAAGTCTTCCTCAATTGCCTTATAGCATGACCTCAAGATTTTAAATTCTTCAAAAACCAACCTCTGTAAGTAGTTTAAAAGGGTCTGAAGTCTGTACATCACTATCTATATCCATTCTACTTTTTTACCAACTCCCTATAAAAATTCCCATTAGAATTAAGATCACTTAATCAGGTCAGTTTAGGTGTGTAAACTTCGGCCTCCTAAATGCAACTCTCAAATGGTGGATCTGCTCCCATTCTATAAATATTTTCAAGCCTATATGATCTGAACCCAAATAGATTTCTAAAAAACATAATAATCTCCAGGAGGTCAAAACTAGAATATGCAACAGCAATAACAATTTGTATTTATACATTCAAATCCTAACAAATTAATGACCTTACTTGAATGAAAGTTTGCGCAATCACTCTGACAACTGGAGGAAGCCGTATAACAAACAAGCAGCCAAGACGGTTCGGGTAATTATCTTGCAGAAGTGCAGAACAAGATCTCATCATTTGCATGGGAAATTTTAGTGGAGATAGACCTTCACAATCCATCAGAACTGTAATTTGAGGATCTTCCTCACTGACTAAATGCAGGACCCCATGCTCTAATTGAGATACTGCAAGAGCATCAAAATGTTCCTTAAATAGTTAATAAATGCTTCAGTGTAAAGTTTAAGAAACTAAGAGAACAGAAAAGAGAAAATATCAGCAAAAACAATTTTCATTAAGGATTTTACTTGAGAAACCAGAAAGGAAAAAATGAGCGATGAATTCACTGGCTACATGCATTTTGGGAATTACTACATCTAGATAATCATCAAATTGAAACAAATTTATTTTAAATTTTCACATTTAGATGTATGGCAGAGCTCATTCCGTTGCTTTACAATTTCAAAAAGGTCATAATAATCAAACCAAGATGTGACGATCAAAGTGTTGACAACTACATTTTATGCAATTAAGACGTCAAAAGGCTGTCTTGTTGGCTACATCTGATGCTGAAAGCAATTTATTATGGCATCTTCGTCACCAAAATGGTATAGAGGATTTTATGAAAAGGAACCAGAGAACATAGCCATTTTAAAATGGAAGCAGTATGAATGAGACTCAAAGAACAGATCAACTTCCTTTACAAGAAAGTGGTGACATGGTACAAAAATTTGAAAATAAAAACCAGAACAGGATCCAAGCACTACATTTGACTTGAGATCTCTTAGAAGGTCAGGGGCGTACTAGGATATAACTACCAAGCAAAAATACCAATACAGATTTGTTAGCAGTGCTGGAGAATCCAACTTTTCTTTTAGTTCTTATTCCAGTTAACTAAGAATTCTGAAGTGAAAGAGTACTTCAACCCATCTGAATAATTCACTTTGAAAAACCTTATCACCATTAGCTACTCTTTTAGCAGGTGTACTTTAATGAGAAAATATGATTATTGAAACCATCTACAGATGGAAGTCAAGAGAACAACAAACTCTAACCAAACTTAGACAGTCGGAGTAGCTACAGCTTAACAACAATAATATAGGGAGGGAGGGGGGGGGGGAACCATTGTCCTCTGGTAGCAATCAGACTCCTGCTAATTATCTTCCATTTTCCACAGGCAATAGACCATATCAAGGTTTAGCAAAACAAAATATAGAAGACATCCCTCACATAATCAAATCACATATGTAAACCTCACAAGATAATATCAACAATGACAGATCTACTACGCCTTGCAGTCTTAAAAAAAAATCCCCAGCAATCAAGACAAATAATAAATTTCTACAAAAAGAAGGGCATCAATGTGGAACAAAATACTTAAAATCACATCTCTCCACTACAGGAAGAACTGATAAATGGGCACAGATCTAGTTTAAGTGGCGGCAAATTGACCTCGTCTTTTTGAACTTCCTGAGTAAAGACTTAAGATGGTTCTCAGCATACTTTTAATCATCTAACATGCAGCGAAGTAACGTCAGAAAAGTCCAAGATTCCGAGCTGAATCAGTGAGTTCAAAATAATCTTTTAATGAAATTTACTCAGTAATAATTAAAAAACTGTTATAATCTATCCAATAATAACTAAGAAAAATATTCCGGTCTTATACAATTTTGAGATAAGGCTTAGCTCAATTTATGGTATACAAATAAACTGGTACTGACACTGAACTGAATCAGCAAGCTCCAAACAATCTCATACTGGAGTCAAACCTGTTGTTCCAGTAAAATCTCTATGAGCTACATAAATTAAGTGCTCCATCCAATAGCAAGCATTTTCAACATCAATGTTAAACATGATAATTCTGAAAGAATAGCTGTGGATCCTAAATGCTAATTGAAATCCAAGACCTTCAGAAAATAAGTAATATGTTACTAAACAATCAGAGTAAATTTGACCAGGGAACAAGTGCACACCAACTGCTTGAGAAAAGCGAGGTCTATCATGAGAAGCTAAGGTTGAACAGGCAAGTCCTAGGCGGATAACAAGGCAAGGTCGAAGCTTCACATCACATCCATGCCAGAAAACCAAACGCGACCACATCTCAAGATCTTGTTCTGAAAGTATATGATAAGTTTCCCTCCAACGAATAGTCTTCTTGATTGATGAAAGGAAGGATGAAAAGTCACCACTTGCAGCAGCATAAAATCTCTGGAGTTCATCTTCATTAATCCTGAATTTGGAAATATGTCAGACAGTATTGCAAATAGCTGATCCTAGAAGCTTGCAAGTTGTACCACATCAATTAGGAAAAAGAAAAAACAGGCAGGAGGGTTGATAATCAATATTATATCTAAACAAAAGATACAATATTTTGTCAGAATGAAAAAGAACCTGAACAAAATATGTGATAACCAATCAAAGTGGGCAAAGTTATGTTGGTCAGGACAGAGATTTGTATTGGAAATCAATTTGGATTTAAAAGCACCCGACTTTAAATGCTGAAAATTTTTAATGCTAGAGGTTTGGAACCGGTGGAAGGAGAAGCCAACCTGCATTACCTGCATACAGGAACACTTCTAACCAATGTGGTTTGGCCACAACAAATATCCAGTGTATGGGACTCCACCACTGAACTTCCATCACTACCTCTCCTTCCCAATCCTGTAAACCTCTTTCGCACATAAATTTCTCAGTAGAGGCAATGGTTTAGTTCAAGTCACCAAGCACTCAACCAAAGTACAATACAAGTTTAAATCAGGTTAGCATTAGCCAATCCTAACCTGGAAAATGGACAGTCCAGTGGGTACTCTTGTTAAAAAATGATTTATAAAAGACCAAAAATGAAAACAATAGATTAATAAGATGATGATGATAATGAATATGAACAAAAGGCTGCATCTCAGTTCTACCTCCCCCCTCCCCTTTTTTTTTTTTTCTTGTGAAAACTATTGACATTATTATTCTGCTGATAATAGTGAGTATGAAGAAAAGGCTGCATCTCTGTTCTGCCTCCCCCCTCCCCTTTTTTATTTTTGATAACTATTGATTTTATAGAGTGTACAAAGACAAGAGCCAACCTCACTTCTACTACTTTGGTTTACTTGATAAAGATTACTCAGCAATGAGTTCATTAAAGATATGTCAATGAGATGATTTGGGAAGCGGAAAGGTCATTACTACTACACTTAGGCTCAAATTATGTCAATCATTCCGCTGTGTGCAAATGGACAATATATGATTCACCTTTCTAGATGACGCAAACATACAATGCTGGTATTATATATGATAGCGAGAAGATCAAGGTTAAGCAAGGATAACTATCTTTGGTTATCTCGCATGGTAAAGCAGATATACCTCCTCATGAAGTTGACTCAGATTCAGAAAGCATTGTTTCAACAACAACAACCATAACCTTATCCCAACTAAATGGGGTCGGCTACATGGATCCGAAGAGGTCATGACAGTAATAGAAATAATAGAAGTAGAAGGGAGTAAAAAGGTAAAAAAAGTAAAAAAGAGTAGAATAAAATTACTAAAGGAAAAAGTCTAAACAGTAGTCAAAACAGCATCCCAGGAACATACCCCTACAAGGGGTCGGCTGTACGGGTTCTTGTCCTTCAAACAACTCTATTCGCGGTCATACTAGGATCGAGCCCTACCACATGCATATCCTTTCTTACCACTTCTCCAATAGTCATTTTAAGCCTGCCCCTACCTCTTTTAGCTCCTTCAACCTGAATTTGGTCACTCTTCCTTACTGGTGCATCCATGGGTCTCCGTTGGACATGACCATACCACCTCAAACGGCTCTCATGGAGCTTGTCCTGGATTGGTGCAACTCCCAATTCGGTTCTAATACAATCATTCCTTACTCTATCTCTCCTGGTCTTGCCTCACATCCTTTGCAACATCCTCATCTCCGCTATGCTCATCTTATCTATATTACTCTTCTTAACGGCCCAACATTCCGCCCCATAAATCATCGTTGGTCTTATTACTGTCCTGTAGAATTTCCACTTAAGCTTAATAGGCATGTGTTTGTCACATAAAACTCCTGATGCACTTTTCCATTTCATTCATCCTACTTTAATTTTGTGGAAAACATCACCCTCTTTGTTAAAGGTTGACCCCAGGTATCTAAAGCATTCACTATGTGATAGCTCTCGCTCCTCAAGTTTCACCACTTCATCACCTCTCTTGGTTTGACTAAAGTTACACATCATATATTCTGTCTTTGTTCTGCTTAACTTAAAACCTCTTGATTCCAAGCAAGATCTCCATAATTCCAGCTTCGCATTAATCCCTTCCACTGTCTCGTCTATCAAAACAATATCATCAGCGAAAAGCATACACCAAGGGACCTCATCTTGGATGTACCTGGTTAAATCATCCATGATGAGTGCAAACAAATAAGGGCTTAGAGCTGATCCTTGGTGTAACCCAATTGTAATTGGGAATTCACTACTTTGGCCCTCTGCATTTTTGACACTTGTCACCACACCCTCATACATGTCCTTAATTATATCCACATAGTTACTTGAGTTCCTTCTCTGCCAAATGAGCTCTCTAGGAACTCTATCATAAGCCTTTTCTAGGTCGATGAAGACCATATAGAGATTCCTTTTGTAAGCTCTAAGAATTTTCATAAGCCTCCTTAGGAGGTAAATAGATTCAGTTGTGGATCTCCCTGGCATAAAACCAAATTGGTTCCCTGATATATCAGTTTCTCTTCTTAGGTGGGCTTCAATGATTTTCTCCCATAGTTTCACAGTATGACTCATTAGTTTAATGCCTCTATAGTTATTGCAGTTCTGGATATCACCTTTGTTTCAAAGACAAACTATTTCAAGCCCAATGGGTTGATGCAGGGTTATCTAGGTCTAATATATCTCTGACCTTTGAGAGATGGACAGGCTCAGAGATATCTCTCCCTAGAGAGAATATCCAAGCATAAGTCTATTAAGAAGGGATTTGAACCCTATATTCCTCTCAACAAGCATTGAAACATTATCAAGTCCTTGGAAATCTATTCAATGGAGGCAATTAAAGCTAGGAGAAAATCTTGGGTGGAATTATGAAAGTAGAATTGTGAAATCAATGCACCTGCAATGCATGGATTTTCATTAATGTTTGTTAGTCATTAACAATAGGTCCATTACTTGCACAACTATATGGTTTGTGAAACCTATACATTGACCTGATATTAATTTTTCAAACTTTCTCCAAGCAAAGGTCTATAGTTCACGAAAGTGCACATTTGGAGGGAGAAGTATATTCTAATGCTAACTATGCTAGTCAGTATCCAACTTTAGATCCACTTCAGGCTAAGAAGCAACTTGTAGTTGCAAAGTATAACGCAGAAGAAAAGTTCATATCCACGACAGTTGGGGTTTGAGAAATACTATGATTGAGGATTCTCCTAATGGAGTTGAGAATCCTACGACTAAGAGGCCTAGCTGTTTGTAATATGAAAATTTCTGTTGTGGGACATTATAAAACCAAGTAGACAGAAAGTGACAAAGAACTTCATTGAATAAAATTTGAGATCAGGATTAATTTTTAATATCATATGTAAGGATTGGAGAACTTGCAGACATCCTTATAAAACAGTTAGTAGTGCTCACTTCATAGTGTCATGGAAAGCATGTGTGGATGACTGTTGTTACTTTATACATGAGATGTTGGTCTTATTAAGAACATAGTAGTTATTAGTCTTCACTTATACTCACTGAGGGTATCATTTTCCTTGTACATACATAGAATCAACAAAGAATAGAGAATAAGAAGTTCTGTGATGCAGAAGTCAAGCTGTTTGGCAGGAAATATTCCAAAGGTATTCATGGGAAAAGGGCTGGTTCACTGCACCAACTGGTGGACCAACCCAATGGGCCATAGGGCCAACCAACTTCAAGTTGGGCCAGCCCAATAGAGCTGGGAGTTGCTGGGTCTCTCAAACCCAGAATTGTGGGGGTATAATTGTCAAGTTATTGACAAAGTTTTGAGACTTCAAGTGTGGGCCGATATTCACTTATGGTAGGGACCACTTAGGAGTGAAGATCCTATTAGGTTTCTAATTTAGTTCAGTCAAGTTAATTAGAGTACTTTCTAATTTTTATGTTGAAGTTGTTATGTCAAGTTTCTATTTTTCTTTTTACATGAGGTGCAAGTTCTGCCCTCTATTTATTGTAAGGCTGTTTAGGCCGCTCCCCACGATTTACATAGATTGAATGAAAATCTGCTTGCTGCAAGTATGATTGTTTCTCAAGCATGTGTGACTTGAAGGGCTGAAGGAGCCTGGTTGGGAGAGCCAAATCCATCTATCCCAACCTTCTGATTTCTATCTTCTCCATCTTCTCTGTTCCAACATCAATTCCTGAGTGCTGCTGTGACATTGAGACTGCTCCAACCATTGAGAATACCATCCGAGTGCTGCTGCTGCTGTTCTTCAGTAAAGAGGATCGAATCACTTCACTGCTGCCCCTGCAATTGCAGATTTGGTGCTGTGACTTGTGGAGATCATATCTCAACAAGTAACCATCAGTTTTGGTTGATTTTTGGAGCACACAACCTCCATACCACCTCCTCCATTCGACCCCAGTTTGAGAGGGTTCTGCCGGCTGGTTAGGCCTGTAGGCCATAACCTTCTAATTTGGGAAATCTCTCATATCTCACAAATCAACCAGTACAGTTGGCTGAGACTTTCAGCAGAGGGTTTTCTCCACTACTTCTTCACTTGATCTGCACAGGAGCTCAAATCCAGCACTATTTGGAGGTTTTCCATAACCTTTTATTTTTCTGTTTCACTGATATCTCCACATCAGGCCATCAGAACTGAACCAAATTTGGAGTCAAGCATCCCCTTAACATCATCTACACTAGATCCAAGTTGGGTGACCATCACTTGGCTGGTTTGGCTAGAAACCCTAACTTTCTAATTCTGAGTTTGTTCTTATTTCAAATTTTTGTGGGTTTTGGGGACTAGTATTCAAGTCTTACATTATTCTGCTTCACTTGTCAAACCCTAGAAATTTTCCAAACCAAGTAATAAGACCATGAGGTTTCCCTTTTACTTTACATCGACCAGAATCACACTATGGTTTTCGTTTTACTTCGATCAAACAATTATTTTGGACTCCCATTTCTCTCTTTTTCCTTTTGCAGATAATTGAAATTATTGTTACCAAGAAAGCAATACGAAGTACAAAGAAGGGGAATTAAGACTCTTTTTTCTTCTTCTTTCTTCCCCCCAAGTATCATAAGATTCCCGATTCAGTTTTTTCCTAGAGAGAACAATAACCTGACTCATGATACCATGATATAGAATTGTAACTTTATTTCTACATCACCTTACTGGCAAAGTAATTCCCTTCTGTTCTAGTTCTTTGTGAAGCTGAATCAACCAATTTTCAGATGGTAGACTTTCAGGTGCTAGATTGCAAATCCTGCAAAATACATGAAAATGAGTTAATATGCAGTTCTTGAAGCAAACAAAGATGTGCACTGGGCATATCAAGTTACGTTGTAAAGATAAATGGATTCAGGATGGTGCCCAAGTAAAGCATCAAAACAAATGCCATGCCCTACACTCATAATTAATCACATTCATTTGACTCCACTTAGAAATTTGAACCAACTTAGAAATCACTTGGGCCTACTCAAGGAATCAATTTACTTTAGTTTTCCTTTACGTTCTTAATCAGAAAGGAAAATATTTCCATTACCATGAAAAACCAGCGCAAGGAAGCAATACATGTCTCCACAAGAGGTACAAATGGAAATAACAACAGCAAAAAGTAAAAAAAGAACTTTTAAGCATTTTGTGCTTATGTATAAATAAACGGATTCCAGTTTTGCCCCCTTTAGAAATACAAAAACTAATCTTAAAGCCTCCTCCCCCAACACCCCCCCCCCCGGGGGGGGGGTTTAGAAGGGGATCACTTTATACCATTTGCCAAGCAAGGAGGAAAAGGGTGTAATTAAGCAAAAACTCATGGTGACCCAGTTCTCTAAGTGCATATTGCTCCAAGCACTCGAAAGTTACAATAGTTTATCCCCTTATCCTTCAATTAAGCTAATTACCATAATATTGTATTTGAACTTAATAAAACAATTCAAAATTCAATTAACTCTATCTGGATACACTTAAATATGCACACTCAACTCAACCAAGCCTTATCCCAATTAAAAGGGGTTAGTCACATGGATGTTGTTTCACCATACAACTCTGTTTAAAGCCATGATAGTGGTATCTGGATCCACTTAAATATGAAAATAATTCTGTTCTTTTTGAGAAGGTGATGGTGAAACAGCCGATCTGCTGCTGGGTCTAACATTATGGGGCAAATTATAACTACCACATGGTACCACACCTTGCAGACAGATTTGGTGCCTAGATAGGCCCCACCCAACTCCATTCACCTGTTAAATTTCAAGTCAAAGAAGCTTTCCATGTGGCAAATCAAAGGCTTGAAAATGGTTGCAGTTTAATGACTAAAAACGCCAGGTGAAAAAGTACAATACAAGATGGGCAATATGGTTGAATTGGACTATTCAATTTGACATTTGACAAATTGAGGGGGCACCCTATCTATCCAATGGTTCAGATTGGCCAAGTCATCCCTCCACATGGCCCACAACCAGGATTCTATTAAGCTACAGTTTCACTTATTTTGTATCAGTAAACAAAAAATTTAATGTATCCATTAGTGGTACAAGTATAATAGACAACATAATTCAAGTCCACTTCCTGTTCCCCATATCAGAGATTCCCACTTGGACCCAGCAAAAAGACCATTGTGCTAAATTTTCACCTACTTTTTATCTATATAAAAAATTGGGAAGAAGTTTTCCGGTTGGCAGCTTAAAGAAGTACGAGTCATAATGACTCTTGGATGCTAGTAGGGGGCATTACAGTAACTTCATCCAATAGGGGGACTATTCATGCCTTCTCCATGGTGGATGGCTCTAGACCACAATGTCCCATCTCTGGTTGGCAGACTAGAAAACTTTTCTCCTAAGATTTTTTAGGGAAGTAGTTCTCTGTCCAGGAGCGGCCTTCACCAACGCTCCCTGTGTCTATCTCTCTCATCCACAAAACAAAGGGCAGAGGTGTCTTTTCATAGGGATAGGATAGAAATAGACACATGAGAGAGCTGGCGTGGGCCACAATCCCAAACAGTTCTTTTTCCCAAAATTTAATTGTATGCATGAGTAAACAAATATAGCAGAGTGTGAGTCATGACCAAATATAGCAGGGGTAAGGCTGCATACATTACAACCCTCCCTAGACCCAGCAGTGGCGGGAGCCCTCGTGCACTGGGTATGCCCTCTACTGTGATTCAAGTCCAATTCTCCTCACTGGAATCCAAATGTTGAATGGACTAGACCTAGACTTCTCGACTTAAAAGCTGAAACAAGAAAGAAGCCAAATCCGTGCAAATTCTCAGTAGACTACAAGTCACAGCTTGAAAGATTCTTGTGTTCCTCTGTTCACTCTACACAGCCCCCTTCCCCCACCCGCCACCCCACCCGGCTCCAAAAAAATGTAGAGGGTGGTGACAAATAAATTTTAAAAGAAAGCAACTTCCCTCCCAACCCAAAGGGAATAGGAAGTCAAGCTAAGAACCTCGGCACCAACTATTTTGCCTCAAATATAAGTACAATATATTCCCATCTGTCTGTAGTTCTAAGAGAATGAAGATTAAAATGAAGCATAATACACCAACACTTTCCACAATATGCAAATGTTAGCTAACCAAAATCCCCTACCCTTCAAACTGTCTCTGTTAAAACTTTCACAAGCATATGCACTATCTGAATGCCAAAACCTTAGACGGAACCAATGAAGTCAAGATTCTCAAAATAAGTGAAACCTCCAGAAATTCAAGGTCGAAAAAAAGTAAACAAGTTACCCATGATTACCCCTTTATTGCCCAATTCCCATGCTCTAATAATCCCTTCCCCAATAGAAATATCAGCATCTTCTAAAACTTGGAGAATTTGTATGCATTCATTTACCTCTTCATTAAGACTGCTCAAATATGATGCCCAAAACATTTTCTCATTATGCTTCCAAACTATTAGCATCCCCACATGCAAAGTACATGTTCCAGGATTAGTTACATAAAAGTAAAGACTAAACCAAAATTAGGCCTTCAACTACAGCTAGATAAGATTCCATAAGCTCAAGGGTCACGAGAGGCCAGGATTAACATGGAAAAACAGAAAATTATGCTCATACTTGTAAGCCATGAAAAATAATGAAAGAGAAAGAACATCCTCCCATCCCCAAAACCCACTCCATCCTCCATTTTAATGCAATGTGTAAATTTTGTTGACAGCCATTATTTAAAACCAAAGAAAATACATTTCAGGCAAAACTTACAGACCAGATTTCTGTCTAACACTCGCCTGAAGTAACATAGATATGATGAAAAATCCCTTTTTGTATAATTAGGTAGGTTTGATAAATACACATCAAATATAGGTATGAGGAAGCTTAAAATTTGAAATATCTATCAACAAAAAAAATTCAAATGAAGGAAACTAAATTAGATACAATCATCACGGAAATTTTCAGTCGCTGAAAAAAGGCTTTCTTCTATAACGACATTCTCGAGCGTGAATAATATCAAGTTACAAAGCTTAAAAGCTACATTTATCATACCCTGTATCCATAGTAGACTGTTCTGAATCTGGTTCTGTGCATTCTTGAGAACTATCAAGATGATCTGATGTTTCTCTATACTCTAATCGTTCAGACAAAGCTGTTGCAATTGAGAGCAAAAGAAATGGTCTTGACAATGCCTGGAAAAATAAAATGTTCTTAGAATCCATGTCCAACCAAACATAGCATGCAAAGAATTGAAGAACGATGAATCCAATTCCTGTTGAGAAATTTTATAAAATCAAGCAATTTGAACAATAAAGTGTCATCCCTATGCAGATCAACTTTGGAAAGAAAGAAAATACACCTTTATCAGGGATAAAGGTGACCATGTCTCTGACACAGTGATGAGATAGACCTAACCAATACATGCACATGCACGCAAGCACACACAAATATACACCTTCCCCTAAGAGGTTAAATGAATTTTAATTCTAGGATAGGGAATATATGGAGGAAAGAGGTGGACTTGGAGCAACGGTTTGGTTGCTCCATTGTGACCAAGTGGTCACGGGTTCAAGTCTCTGGAAACAGCCTCTCTGCGAAGCAGGGGTAAGGCTGCATACATTATGACCCTCCCCAGACCACGCAGTGGCAGGAGCCTCATGCACTGGGTACGCTTTTTTTTAGATTATGTGGAGGAACCAAAAAAATGGTCACTTTCTAGTAATTAAATATAGAATGCTTTGTTATGTCCACAAATTCCCTGGCAGACTAACTCAACTTTGTGGAGGATAATGCTAGAGACCCCTTTCTAGTTTAAGGATGTGGTTCACCTTATGTGTATAAAAAGACTTGTTATCATAACATCCATTAAATCAAGGCATGGATGTCACACGATATGCATATTGCTATGAAATAATGGAACACATACACACATGACAATATATGATATGTTAGCTTTAACAATGCATGTGAAAATGTAAGAACCGACCTGCATGCCTTTCACAAGACCCCTGAAGAGGGACCACCTCTGGATCCACTTAAATGGTGGATAGCAAAGAAGCTGGAGTGCCCCAAGACCATGCCATAAAAATGGACACTTTGCCTTAGAGAACCTTCGTACAATCTCTAGAGCTGTAACTTTCAGTAAAAAGAATGCTATATGCCCAGCAGTGCCATTTCCCAGTCTAACATGATCCAGAGAAGTTATATGTTTGAATCTCTTCTGAAAGAAAACCTTTGGGGCTGCAGAAGCTAAACATCTTTCCGATGCCTTTTTACTGATAGCAAAACTTGGTACTTCCATGTTCTTACTCCGATGAGAAAAATGCAATGAATCTCCCATTAAAACAAATCGATGAACATTATAAATAAACCAATGGATCACAGAAGCCTTTAAAAGCTAGATAATGCCATTAACCATAAGAGTGAATGTCGGTAATCCATTGCCAATATTTGGTTATTTATGTAATGGTATGTAAACTCCAAATTGAATGAGTGCCTGGAGCAAATGTAAGGACCGGAGTTGTAGAACCATAGGAAGATGAGCTTAAATATAGCTCAGATGAACAACCTGCAAAGGACATTCATAATGTCAAGATGTATCCAGAGAATTGATAACTAGTATTTATATTCCCCCAAAAATCAATAAATCACTACAATACATGTGTGGCACATGTTCATCAGTTGCTAACCAATAAGTCAACCACCCCCTGACCAAGAAACAAGTTCAATGGATGATCACATTTTTTAAGGTTAGTAGCTATCTTGATACAGTACATTTTATGATGGTTGAGGTCATTGTTTGGCTCCTTATGTCAGGAGATCCCCAACATACAATCCATTAGTTGGCAGTCCAGTTAGCTAAGCATGTGCACCAGTTTTACAGTAGAAAAATATAATACAGTAAGCACAAGCTAGTAGGGCATCGCTATGTTTGCCAAGTAGCCATTTCTTATGAAATGTTAATCCCCATGTAAGATTAAGCTTATAATATCAATGTGTAATTGGACAGTAAAACATTTATTAGATGGATTTTCCTCTTTTTCAGGTTAAGAAGCAACATAACTCATACAATTATCAGAACATGCAACAGGAAAATAAATACATCCATGTGTTTAAATGGAGAAATGAAATCCTCCCGTTATAATTTAGTAAAATGAAGTAGCAGAAAATACAGAATACTAAATGACAGAGAACAGAATAAGACGTCAAACAATTCTATCCGAAAATCAGTTTGAATTTTAAATAAAATTTTAAAAAAAAAAAAAAAAAAAAGAAGTCAGTTTGATTTATGCCTACAAAATGGACAGCCGAATCTATTAACGCTATTAACTAACTCAGAAAATTGATGAAAATTTTTAGCGAAAGAAGAAAGGTCTTCATATTGCCTTCATTGGCTTAAAGGAACAATAAGAAAGTGAACACAAAGAGATCATTCTGTGGCTTTGTATATATAGAGTGTTCCAACTAAATACATTGACGTAATTAAGGATACCTTGATGAAGCTGTAACTAGTGTTTAGAACTGTTGAGGAAGATACAAACAAGTTAGAACTATGAGAGAAATTCTTCAGTAGCAAAAGGTTTCAATTTTAGTATGATCAGGAGTAGGAATGAAGCAGTAAACATTTGACGACCAAGAGATGCCTTAAAGTGACCATTCACCTCTAAGAGCAAGAGCAAATCAATCGTATGGCACAGCAATAAGACAAACAAATATTGTAATAGGGAGATAACAACAACTCAGCCTTATCCCAACTAAATGGGGTGGGCTACATGGATCCTTACCCTCCAATCAACTCTATTTGAGGTCATACTTGATACAAGGCCTTAGCTATGCATGTCTTTTCTCACCACTTCTCCTAAGGTCATTTTAGGTCTACCCCTGGCTCTTTTAGTTCCTTCAATCTAAATTAAATCACTCCTTCATACTGGAGCATCCAATGGCCTCCGTTGAACATGGTCATGCCACCTCAAACAACTTTCTCGTAGCTTATCATGTATCGGAGCTACTCCCAAACCAGCTCTAATATGATCATTCCTTACTTTATCCTTCCTAGTTTTGCCACACATCCATCTCAACATCCTCATCTCTACTACACTGAACAGAGATAGCACATGCATAAATTCATTGTAGGTAAAATGAGGATGTTGCAATGAATAAGGGATAGACTAAGAAAGATCGAATTGAAAATGAATATACAACATTTGATTAGTACCAAAAAAGGACTAGTTCATAGAAAGTTCATTGAGATGATTCAAACATGTGCAACAGAACCCACTAAATGCACTGCTGGGATATGAAGCAAGTTAGAAGTGGTGAAAGGACAAGGGCAAATCCAAAAATGAGCCGGGTTGAAGTGGGAGCAGGAACACAAGGCTTGTGAATTTACAGCAGATAATAGCCTTTAAGAGGGTGGACCTTGGTGCAACGGTAAGGTTGCTCCATTGTGATCAAGTGGTCACGGGTTTAAATCTCTAGAAACAACCTCTCCGCGAAACGGGGGTAAGGCTGCGTACATTATGACCCTACCAGACCCTACAGTAGTGGGAGTCTTGTGCACTGGGTACGCCTTTTATAGCGTTGAATGTGGAACCAAACAGCTAGGATAGGGCTTATGAAGTGAGTCATGAAATAGAAGAACCAATATAGCTAAACAAATGTTTAGATAGAAAATAGTCCCTAGCGTATCTAACAAGTCAGTAGGTAATGCTTACAGCAGGGGTTTTCTTCTCTTTTTGCAACCCCCCCCCCCCCCAAAAAAAAAAGTCTTATAACATCAAAAAATACAAATTTAATATGCCATGGTATCAGCAATTATTTCATTTTAAGCAGTAAACGTTCAACTAAGTCCACTAAATCAAATTAATCGGCAATTCAAACAATAGGCAAGCTACCTCTACAATTAGTGACAGCAATCAAGTTTTGAATAAAATGAGATACAAATGATATTTTGCAGTCACCTTCAAAAACCAGTTAAAATTTAAACCGATTCCCAAAAACCAGTGTGGATTATCGGATTCCAAATTCACTGCTACTGATCAGATCCAATATTCAACATTCAAATGCATCAAAAAGTTAGTCAAGCGTCGGCGGGCGAGAGAAACAAAGAGAATAAAAAAATATCAATATCAAGAGACAACGATGCTTTATTAGAACTTTGGGGCTAAATTTTCAGATTTGCATATAGAAATTGGGGTTTGGGTGGGCGAGGAAAGTAAGATTTCTTACTGCGTCGAGAGTTGAGACCGGCCAAAGTGTAGCAAAATCTATAGAAGAATCTGATCTCTTTTCGACAGCTATAGATCACAGACCAAAACGAAGAAGCTCGGTAGGAAGAAGAAACAAAAAAAAAGAAGCTAGGGCTTGGGAGATTTGATTGACAAGTATGAATGTTACTGTTTTTTGTTAGTATTGGTGAATATGGTCTAGGGTGGCTATTCTTTGTCTGAAATCTCAATAAAAAATTCAAGTTAGCAAAACATGGACAATATTGAAAGAGACAGGAAGTCCGTGTTTGCCAATTTTCCAACTTTGATAGGTGATGGTTATTACCCGCCAAGTCCCTACTCACCGACTTTTTGACACGTGTTTCCTGGGAAGGCCCACGGTGCAATCTTAGTCCTAGAATGGATCAATGGATAGACTCTCTACTCTTGCGGTTTTATGCCCGATCTGACTGAAAATTAAGGGCGTGGTAAGATTCTTTCAGCCCACGAACTCGGCTAGGGTTGGAATTTCTAGACCCAAGGTAAGGAAAGGCTAGGCCTAGACTGTCGCTTACTTTATAAATTGGGCAAGACATCGCTGCGTGGTTGTATGGCCCCTCCATCAGCACGGGAGTCAATGAGAGTGCATCAGGGGCATCAATATGTATGAGATTTTTTATTTTATGAAGGGTGGGATAATAATTTTGCATACCCCTATGTCTAGGTGTAAGGGCAATGCGATTATGTAGCATTTTTCTTCCCATATATATGTATGGGGAGGGTTCTCTATGCTACCAGCATGGGGAGGAATTTACACGGCACACTAATGGGTGTTTTATAAAAGGTATCATCAATGTGTTATCCGCACTTTCAGAATAGGTGAAAAAAAATTTAAAAAAAAAATTGTGAGAAGGAAATTACACTCTAGCAGTGTAGCAATGTTGTTGTAAAATATAGAAAACGAAAACTATTGAGAATGATATTAGTTAACTGTTTTCAGAATAGTATGCTTATGTATGTATCCTCTGGAATTTAAGAAGATAATCAAGAGTTATGATCAAGGCTGAAGTGTACCAATGGGAATTGTCCTTAAGACCATAGATGCCTTTATTAGTGCAGTCGGGTGTACGCGAATTGGCCTCCAAGATATTACAACCTAATGGCTTCCAGTAGTAGTGGTGCACTCCCTTACTGCAAACCCCTGAGTTCTATAGGGATGTGCTCAAACATACACGAACAAAAAAACGAGGAAGAAAAAGATAAACCAGAGAAAATAATATGAATTCATACGTGAGAAAGAAAGAAAGAGAGAGAGAGAGAGAGAGATTTAAGTGGCTTCAGTATTACCCTATAAGGCTAGGGACGACCTTTATTTAAAGAAGAACAAGTGTCTCTTAAAGGTACCCCATGAGATGTGCTTTTTAGTTCCAACAGGTAGGATTTGAAGATTCCGATCCAAGTTCTGCGAGTGCACTTGTACACATAAATATGTCTCTTTGTAGAGACATGTCTGTCATAGCCTCATGGGTCCGAATCCAAGCCCAAAATAACTAAATGTGACCAAGTCCACGAATGGCTCAACTAAGAACCAAAAAGAAAATATTTAGGTTTGGCCATCACATCACATCATATCACACCGCACCATACTACGCCTCACCTCGACATCGCATGACACGACTCGACTCATAGCACTTCCGAACACTTGAATTGAAATCTTTCAATCCAATCCATCCAAATCAATGAACAAACTCATTCCATGGGGTGCCTTGAAAAAATGCATCCACCTCTATAAATAGAGGAAGTGAATGCCTTCAAATAAAATGCACAAATTTGTGTACTCTCTCTCTCTCTCTCTCTCTCTCTCTCTCTCTCTTAGTCTCTTATATTGTTATACTACTCATTTGCTTGAAAAATCAATAGAGTGTCTTCACGAATGCATTGCATACTAGTGTGGCCTAAGTGTTACTCCGAAGATCTCGAATGGGTTTGTAATAGAGAAGTAGTACTCCTATTGTCGAAAGCCAACAATGTTGTTGTATCTTGAAGGCCTACTTAAAAGTCTTAAGGAGAGTGCCCATTGATACACCTCAATCTACTCTATCATCTTGTTTAATTCGTGTCTTTCAACACTTCAAGTTCTCACTCTCCTAAAAGAAAAGTACATCTCTCTTAGTTGGCATTATTACATCGTTGGTTCCACACCTTTGCCTAACAAATCAATTTTTAAAAGAAAATCTGGGGCAAAACCATTTAAAACCATACCAATATGCCAATCCATATCAATCTCGTATCAGTTTCTTGACTGACCAAGCCCGGATTCAATACCATGAACTTAAATCATGCTTGCAGGTTTGTAGGCTGAGGAACTTAAAACGTTATTACATGTTAAAAATAAAGGGAGAAGCCCCATAGAAGTGGGTCGTAATGTTTCGTTGGACCAACAAAAATTTATATGAACATGATAAAAGAGAAAACCGGAGAAATTATTGTTCCAAATACGAAGTTGATTTTAGACAATATCAATAGTGAGTTGCTGATTTGCATTTATCTACATTTCAAAATGAAGGATTGGATTACTTAACCAGACACAATTAGCAAGAGAGCTCGGAGTGTTGATGGGTGCATATGTATAGAATATAACTAACAACTGGTTCCATCTACTATTCCTTGTCGAAAAGGTAGAAATCTCACCCCCATGATGCTTACACACATGTTCCCATTGGCCCCGCACTGGTACAAAACCACACAACCAGGTAGGGTTCTCTTGCCCATTTTCAATTATTTTAGAGGAAGAAGAACGCAACCCGTCGTAGCCCCGAATCAACACGAGGGCTAATGAGGGGAGTGCAGGGGCATTGTGGTGGAATTTTTTTATTTGTTTTTAAAATTTAAGGTTCAAAATATTTGTAGAGGATTATGTTATTTCCTTATAGGCACCACTAGGCAATAGGGATGACTATTGGATGACTTGTTTGAATGGTACACAAACAAGTATTTTGGAAAAATGTATGATGTTAGTGTATGTCTCTTGGAGATACCCCTTAGTGGTGTCTCTTCCTCTCATATATATAGAAAAGGGGTGTTGCCCATTTCTCTAATATTTTCATAGACACAATCTCACTTTAGCATGCTCTTGGATGTCTCTATTATTTCTGGTTTTTCGGTTGCATTAAAATCATTCTTCAAAACTATTTAGTGGGCCTAGTCTTGCTCTCTCATATCAGTCGAAGTCTCTATGCAAAAGACATTCAAACGGTGGTTGAGTTATCTTGATGCGCTTCAACCAGTTTTTATTGTTCATGCGCTACTACAACTTGGTAGCGTTGTCTTCATCAATACTTTGATTTAATCATTTGGGTTTGCTACTTGACAACATCTCAAGATTAACTGATAAGTTTTACATCCACTACTCGTTATATTATATTTCTAATCTTATATTGCTCCTCTTAGTATATTCCAACAATCTTAGGCCTTGTTTATTTAGAGGGGAAGTTGGGGTGGGATTGTTAAGAAGATGGGACCCACATGTTGGAGGAGTTTTGTTTGGCTGAAAATGTTGAGGTAAAGTTGAGATAAAGTTACTTTTCTTATGAATAGTAACCAAAGACTTCGGATTGCAAAAGGGGTGGGAGTTTGAAGTACCACATTAGTTAGGGGTGTCAATGGGTCGGGTCGGGCCGGGCCTGCCCTAAACCCTGACCCGACCCTGCCAGGGTCGGGTTGGTCCTGATTTATGGCACCGTCCACATGTCTCATTAGACCATGTTTTTATAACATAGGATCTCAACTAGTGGGACAGCTAATAAATATGTTGAAAAAAACGGCGTGTGTATAGACTCTCTCTCTACAATTGTAATGGTATCCCCTCAATAGGCCTGGAAGCTTATAGGGGCTACAACTAAATAACAATCATGTCAGTGACTCTTTTTATGGCTCTGATCAAAATAGTAGATGATATACTCTTTTTATGGGTTCCTACTTCGTGATGATGACAAAGCTAGTAGTTATCTCTCTACAATTCTCTTCTGTTTTTTTTTTTCCTTTTTTTTTTTTTGTTAAGAAAATACTTATATTAAGTATATAATATATATATATATATATATTTATAATTAATACAGGGTCGGGTTGGGCCGGGCCGGGCTACGCCCATGATCTAAACCCTGACCCGACCTGACCCTGCCAAGGTCAGACTATAACTAAACCCAAACCCGCCCTCAGGGTTGAAAAATCAGGGTCGGGCCCGGGCCGGGCTCAGGGCAGGTTCGGGCCAGCCGGGCTTTATTAACACCCCTAACATTAGTAGATAAAGCAATTAATGATGTCCCCTGAGCTTTTGTAAGTTCTTCACCCCAAATTAACCAAACAAGATTGGAGTGGGATTTTGAAGTGTCATATCAACATTTTCCCACCCCACCTAAGTCCCCTCTAAACAAACGGGGCCTTAAGGTCTGAAGCACTAAGATTGGAGACATTGGATTATGTGTGTTGATTTCGGATGAAACACTCTGTCTCTTCCTCTCCTATATATAGAGAAGGGGTGTGGATAATTTTGTGGATTTATTGTTTTGTAAGAAAGCCGGATCAGAGCCACTAGGCTAATGATCTAAATAACGGATGTATGGTGATGACCAAAGCTGAATAAGGGGATAGTCCTGGTTGTTACGATGATGTTGGTGTGGACCCCGACGGAGGTCATACCGATCCTGCGTACTTTCTCAGTGGTCATTGATGAAGACCATTGAGGAACGCATCTTATGCTTTTTGTCTTGGGGACTCCTTTTTGTTCTTGCTAGGAGTTTATCCCCGTTCTGACCGTGGACCTGTTATAGTTTTTACTTTCTTTTCTTTTTAGGGTTGAGTATGCTCACCCTGTATATATTTATGTATGAAGTTCTGTTCTTGTCAGCTTTGTTTCTATGTTTGTGGGTTGGTGGGAAATGTACAAACTTTCTTATATATATATTATCATCATTTCTCCGCATTGCTATGCTTCCTTTTATTATTGAAATTGTAGTTTATCTGCAGCACTCTATATAAGTGCTTAAGTGAAAGGCAAATGACATTGTCGATAGAGGAATAAAGACATATATGTCTTAGATACATATATCAGGTGAAGCTAGTGAGATAATGCTATCAACTCTATGTAGTTCGGAATATAATCTTAATAGAATTTGTATAAAGCCTCAAATTACTAAGGTGATATTATCTAAAGGAACGAACCATAAAGGTTTGTGACATAAGTCATGTGATGGACACTCAACCTATGTGAAGATGAGGTATATTCTTAAATTAGGTTCAAAGGGTAACAACGAAGCCACTGGATGACTTGTTTTGTACTACTATATATCGTTCATTCTAGTTAGATAGTTAAAATAGTACCACCACAAAGAAAGGATGATGAATAATATACTCTTAACCAAGTCGATTCTCATAAAATGTGGGTGTGTGCGTAAATTGTGGTGCACACTGTGGACTGACCTAAGTGGATGTAGTAGATGGGACCATATACTGATGAGTTTTATAGGCGAACTCTCTAAACATCCATGAGTCTAGGATAGGGGACAAGATCGATTTTTAAATAATAAAAAAATCAAATTTAAAAAGGATTGATTGCTAAGGTCAACCAATAGGATATGGCTGGTGAGCTAGTCGGCTACACCGATGAAAAAATGTTCAAAAAATCTGACTTCACCCGTACTTTGTAGCGTAGTTCATTAGACCTAATGTAAGTTCAAGTCCGATAGACTCTTTCAACGATGCATCCTATTACGTTTAATATGCTCACTAAACTCACTCATGTTTTATTGATATTTTGGGTCTTGTGGAGGATTAAAGGAATTTTTTTATTTGTTTTTAAAATTAAAGAATCAAAATATTTTTAGAGGATTATGTAGTTTCCTAATAGACACTAATAGGCACCTAAATGACCAATATGTATGATTATTAGACGACTTATTTGAATAGTCAACAAACACTTTTGGGAGAAGACATAATGTTAAGGATTATCTCTTGGAGATACCCCTTAGTGATGTCTTGTCCTCTCCTATACATAGAGAAGAGGTGTTGCTAGGGATGTAAATGGATCGAATTCGGTCGAATAGTAGCATTATCATATTCGTATCCGATTATATTCGGACGGATTCGGACAATATCCCATCGGTTTTCGGATGGATTCGGATAATTTTCGGATAGTGATTTTTTTTTTAATACAGGTTCTCCTAAATGGATATGAATATGGATCGAATATGATTTTTCGACTATCTGTTGACATATTTACCATTTTTATGACGAGGGTTAGGGTTGAGACTTGAGAGTTCAGTAACTATCCATTCTTCTACTCTTCTTAGTCTTTTATTCTCTTACGTTTTTTACTTTTGATTTTTTAGTAGATATGTAATTCCATGTTTCACATTGCATAAAACAATATATATAAACCAATAGCAAATCTAGAAAAAGAATCACATTATCTTAACTTATAAATTTATAAAAATAATATAACAAAATCCAATAAGGTAACTTCAAAGAATAGTTAAACACAGAGTTATATTTCAGATATTTTATTACCGTTGGACTGCTAAACGAATTGGATAATAATCGATCGGATAGGGGGATTATCATATTCGTATCCGATTAGTTTCGAACGGATTCGGATTCTCCTAAACGAATACGAACGCGGATCAAATACGAATTTACAAATATCCATTTACATCCCTAGGTGTTGCCCATTTCTCTAATATTTTCATGGAGAATCTCACTTTAGTATCTCTACGACTTCTTTACAATTTCTGATTTTCAATTGCATTAAAATCATTGTTCAAAACTATTTAGTGGGTCTAACCTTGCTCTCCCATATGAGTCGAAGTCTCTATGCAAACGATATTCGATTAGTGGTTGAGTTATCTTAGAGGTAAAGCACAAAAAAAACCCACGTTGCACTTATATAGGGGGCGTTTCACACATTAAGGACAATGTCTACTTTTATGTGTCTCAACCAGTTTTTACAGTTCTGTGTGTGCTACTACAACTTGGCAGTGTTTGATTTGATCATTTGGGTTATTACTTGACAACATCTCAAGATTAACAGATAAGTCTTACACTTAGCACTCATTATATTATATTTTTAGTCTTATACTTTTTTCTCATCTTATTATATTTCAACACATTGACTGAGGGATTTTTTAATTTATAAAAAAAAAAAAAGACAATCATGGGCTGATTTTGATTTTATCCAAAAATCAAAATTTTTACTAAAAATGAAATTAAGCAAAACCATTCGATAAGTATTGATCTCAGAATTATTATATTTAAAACCATAACCAAGAAAAGCCAAATGACCATGTTCATATAATTTCTTTTATTTTCTGTACTAACAATAATAGTTCGAATTCAAATCATCAATTAAAAATACAAATCGTGGAAAACGAATAGAAGGAAGAATCACGCATATATGAAAAAAGAAAAATGATTCGGATTTCATCATCATCATCATCAGTTCAGACTCTAAAAATCATCATAAAAATAAAAGAGAAAAAATAAAAAATAAAAATGTCTAGAGATGGAAGCGGGAGCCGTTGATGATAAATGAAACGACCCGAAAACCCGAGAGCAACGAAGAAAACCCTAAGAAGAGAAAGCCCACAAAGCCCAGCCCAATTGAAATATACGATTGGACACAAAACGTGTTGACGGTCGTACACGTGTCTCCTCCTCTGAACGTCCGGACCAACGCCGTTCCCGCTGCATCCGCCGACAGTAACAGGTACGCGAAAACCTACCAAAAGCCCCCCAATAAAACCATTTTCTCATGAACAATGGAATTTAATCAAACACTTTTACGATTTATCAGAGAAATTTCATCCCTAATCTGGTCATGGAGGACAAATTGAAATAAATTTCTTCCAAATTTTAATCTTTAAAAAAAGATAGTTTAAATTAAAAATGAAGTTTTTTCTTTAGGTTTAAATTTGGAGTAATAGCTAGAACTACTGAGAACTACTGATGATCTGAGTAGTGAGGAGATGAGGAAGGATAGAATTAGATAAGAGTTGGATATACAAACCTGATCATGGCCAAAATCAAACCAGACTTGTACGGTCTCCGGGAAAAAAGTGGTGCCTCTGAGAATCTCCCAAATCGAAGCTCCCATTTCTGCAAGCGAATACAAAGCCACAATTGCGTTTGCAGCAAGCACAAACCTGCAGGGGATTTTGATTTCCATGGTGATTCTGAATCTCTGAAAGAACAAAAAAAAAAAAAGGAATTTGAGGAGAGAGAACCTGAAAGCTTCGAAGTCGCGCCAGCTGGGGGAACCATGGGAGCCGTGGGAGTTGGTGATCATGAAGATGGCAGCAGCAAAGGAGAAGCAGAAAGAAGCAAAGCGGAAGACAAGTATTAGTGTGTTGAAACGTCTAAGCTTCTGAATGGACATGGTGGAGTGAAAATGAGGTGCCGACGGCATTCGAGGCGGGGTTTCTCCGTTCCTAAGAGACGACGGCGGAGGAGGAAAACGCATCTTCTTCTTCTTCTTCTTCTTTTCTCTGTAGTTGTAGGAGACTGGCAATAACTGAGAAAAGAGAAACACAAGTCATGAGAAAAGAGAGAAAAAAGATTGGAATCCTTTATTATGTAATGCTTCCTTTTTTTTTCCCCAAATTAGCTCCTCGATCTCTTACTTTCGATCGTTTCGTTTCGTTTCTTCTGATGAGATCAGTGATAAGATAGCTTTCTTAGGTATGAGGCTAATCTTCTTCTTCGTTTTCGAGTCACGGGACATTGCGTGGGTTCCATGAGTTTCGCGTTTCTACTTTCAGAGAGATCGAGAGAGAGAGAGAGAGAGAGAGAGAGAGAGAGAGAGAGAGAGAGAGAAAGGGAGAGAGAAAAAGAGGGGGGGAGGAGAGGGGGAAAAAGTGGGAGAAAAAAAGGTGGAAAGAGCGTAAAAAGGAGAAGCTCCTTAAGATATCAACAGCCAACGGTAGAAGCAAGATACAGCGCGCGGTTTAAAACATTTTTAGATAGCTGCTTTGGGCGGTGAGAGACTGAAAGGGCAGAGAGAGAGAGAGAGAGAGAGAGAGAGAGAGAGAAATCCTTTTTTTTTATTATTCAAGTGTTTGATAACTTAACTTTCTTTTACACAGTGAGTTTTTCCCATATATCACCTTCTGGTTTTCAGAAATGGACATATAAGTCCCTATTGTTTTCAAAATCACAAATCGGTTCTTGCTTTTCAAAACTGACATCTAGAGTCTAAGACTTCTAAGCTCTTGTTTACTTACATGATTAAGGATTTTTTTTTAACGGAAAAGGATTTCCAGCTGTCTATGTAGGGGAATCTATCCATGCCACACTAATAGGAGTGAGTCTCTGTGATCTATATACTAGTGGGGGAGAGAGTCTTCATACTAACTCGGAAAAACAAATAACCGTTTGCTTGGTTGGTTGGTGTCTTGTCAATTGAAATGCATGTTTTGGAGGTCAAAAAATTAACTATTGTTACATATTTATGTCAAAAAAGACACCCTTTCCCCAGATTTGGATCCTCTACTGCTTGGGGTTAAACAGTCATCGTGCTGCACTCAACTCTCAAGCTGCCACATTGGATTTCATGCTGATTCAATGGCTGGTAAACAAGCTCCAACCAATTTGAATTTCGAACAGCAATTTTGAATTTTGAATTGATCACATCTACCGATCATTTGATCGACATGAAATCTAATGTGGCGGCATAACACGATGACCGCTCAACCCCAGGCCGTTGAGGATCCAAAGCCCTCTCCCCCCCCCCCCCCTAGTTGTGAGGAAAGAGGACGTGGGAATGTTTTTCCCACGTTGAGGGCTTGAGAAATTTGTTTTCAATTTTAAAATACCAACACTAGTTTGTTTACAAGTTAAATGTTTTTAAGTTGAGTCTAATTGAGTGGTCACTCTACAAGTTGATTGATGAAAAAAAATGTTAGGTACTTGACCGATATGCCAGAAAACTTTCACGTTTGAAACCTAAAATCGGACAAGAGATCGACCTCCAATGACTGATTTGAATTAGATTGGAATCAATCAAAATCGACAAGATACCTAGAAAGTCTGTAAGAAGAAGCAATGAATTCCACATTTCTATATTATTTGGAGTTTTTTAATAATAAAAAAACTTGTAGAACTTGTTACAATAGGTAAGCTTAATTGATTTTATTTTATTTTATTTTACTGACTAAAAGAAGAAAAAAATAATCAGAAATAAAAATCAAATAGCATTTACAACCAAAATCGAAAATAGCTTGCAGGAATCTGCATTAATCGAATCAAGATAGACCGATTCGATCCAATTCACATCATCCGATGATAACACCGATTTGGATCCGATTCTTGAAACCTTATGTCGAACTCATCCATGGCCTATTGGTCTTATGAAGTCACTATCACTATATCACTTAATAGTCTTCACCAGGGTTTTAGTAAAGCGGGATCGGGTACGATACCGATTTGGATTGGCTGTACCGGTTTGAATTGGTTTATTTTCTTCCAAAAAATTTAATTTTTTTTACATTTTTATTCTTATCATACCGATCCACTGATACAGGAGTGGTCAAATATCAGTATCGATCTCTATACTGATATGAATTGACCGATGCAACCGCTTCGATACCGATTCTTCAAACCATGGTCTTAACTTTTTTTTTTTTTTTTCAGTGTAAACATTAAATTTTATTAACTAGACAGAATATTAGTTTGGCTACAATCTTATCTGCAACACGAAGATATCTTCTCTTGTGAAAAGTTTCTACTTTTAGGTGGATATCGCATCTAGTGTTGACTATAAGGGCAAAAGTTTTTTCATATTTACTCTGGCCCTTCTGAAGTTCTATGTGAGACTAAATCCATTCAAATCTATAATTAGAGAGAGGGATAGGCACACCATCCATGTGCGGTGAGTTACCGGCACAGGACAAAGCATCATACATCAGGGATATTGAGATCATTTTAAAGGAGGAAAAGAGAGATAGACACCAAGGGTGCTAGCTTACGATACACCGGTGGTCCGGTGGTGTTCAATCTTTTCCCATACAATTATTACTTTATGTCCTAGCTGTTTCCAAGTAGGGATGTAAACGGATCGGATTCGGCTAAGATTTACTACTATCTGAATCCGAATCCGTTTACCGAATGACATATATATATCCGATCCGATATCCGATGAAATTTTAAAACTAATATCATATTCGAATTCGGGAGTTTATCGAATATCCGGATATTATCTGATCCGATAAACTATTCGATTAATAAATGAATCTGATCTATATTGATTATGGATTTCTGACTCTGATTACCAAAATATCCTTATAAAAGTATTTATAATAAGGGTGATATAGTAATATATCATATGTTTTTTTCGTATTTTACAATCGGATAGTAAATTATCCAGATATATCCGATCCGAAATGGAACTATCCGAATCCGATTATCTTTCGGAAACCAAAATTCCGGATTCAGATACCCCTAAACAGATTCGAATACGGATCGGACCGGATTTTCGACTATCCATTTACATCCCTATTTCTAGGTAACACCCATAAAGAAACTCTCAAATAAAATATATTTTGGTAAAAAGAACACAACTTGTTCTCTTAGCCCCTGTGCCTAGACAAACGGACGTGAAATGACCACCCTGCCCCATGGAAAGACAGAAATCCCACTCTCTGTGATGCTTGCGTGCATGCTCCCATTGGTCCCTGCGCACTTGCAAGTGCTAGAGGCCCAGACAACGATCTCTTGCCCATTTATTTTTTTATTTGATATTGACTTTAGTGTTTTCTTTTTCGTCACTATGCTTAGTGAAGTATAACGTTTGACTATTTATCACATAAAAGTAAATTGGTTAATCCATGTGATAGAAGACCAAACAAACATCTCATTGATAAAATTTCTACTTAAAATGAATAGAAGTAGATAAAATCACAAATATATCATTTTGTATTTTATATTCATCTTCATCTTATGGCATTTTGATGGTTTTACTGATTTGAATTAGAGTTTGAACAAATTTCATTGCTAGCTTACTATGGACTAAAATTTGGCCATTGATATCGATGTGGGGTCCTCAATCATATGGATTAACACATGTACTATCAAATGACGAATAGTAAAGCGTTATACTTCACTCACCATTAAAATATCTCTTTACTTATTTTTACATAGAAATTTTCAAACAGACCCTAACAACACTGATGAACGAACTGTGACATAGGGCAGGTAGAGTGATTCCCTAATTTCTCTTACAAGAGCACTAAGTTCTCCTCTTTCATGAATCTTCACAAACTTTTGTTATTCAATACACAAACACATGTAACATGTTTTTCTTTTTGCAACCAAAAAATGAAAAAACATATTCTCCTTGGAACAAAGTTTTTCTCCACCTATAGAGGATAGGATCCAGATCCTCTACTGCCGAGCTGATCGGTAAGACCGTGCTGCCAAGGCACGGTGAGACGCGCAATGATAGCCTTACCCCTGCCTGAGCGCCTTGCCCGAGTGGGGGTAAGGCGGTCATTGCATGCCTCACTGTGTCTTGGTAGCACGGTCCTGTCAGACAACTCGACAATAGAAGATCCAAATTGTAAAGGACGGTTCACTCACCATCATAGAGTTCACAAACCCCTCCTAGGATTTTAGAATGTTCCAAAATACCTTCCTATCCCTCGATGAATGGGATCTCATTCACCATGGGTGGAGGAAAACTCGATCCTTCTCCTTTACTACATAATAGTGAATAATATTGTTGTCTACACTACTATTGGTATGACATGCAGATTCCATCCACACTTGTGTTATGGACTATGGAACCCTCTCTCATTAAAAGAATAATTAAATGAAAAGACAAGAGAAAGAGACTTTATATTGTGAGAGTGGAATTCTTCTACATTGCGTTGTGAGAAGGGTATTCGGTATTCCTCTATTTCAAAAGACTTCAAGCAGAAGATAAAGTTGAAGACTTGAAAAATTATCAATCATGGAGCATGAATCCATCACATTAACACCATATCCATCGGCATATATGGATCTTTATCCCCTGTGATTCCCCGCCCGGTATAGTTCCTGTAATTCTTCTCTTAGGGGGTGAAAATGATCAGCCAACCTGTACCTAAACATACTGCCAGGGTGGGGTCCATCTCCCTCTTATTAGAGACACTAGTACCGGGCAGCAAATCATAGGAGACATTTTTACTGGCATATATCTCTCTCGTATAGAGAGACAAGAGAATCCAGTGGACTTGGGTCAATGAGAAACGGGCCAGGTAGGCTGGTTTTAAGCCATAGCTTATTACGCTTAAAGGTGTCAAAATCAAACTAAAACCGTTTATCGAAATTTAATTAAATTGTTTAAATCTGAATCAACAAACCGTTTATTAAATGGTTCAATTCTGGTTGCATTTTTAAAACAATTTATTTAATTGGTTTTGTTAGATTTGAACCATTTAAACTGACAGTTTAAAATTGTTTTAACACAGTATTCTTGTGTCCAATCAGTTTGCTTCTTGTAATTTTTTTGTACATTGGTTTACTAAGATGCAAATAACCCCGTTTGATCGGTTGTCGGTTGGAGTGCATGCCACCTAAGAGGTCAAGGAATCAAAATCCAAACTAGTTTAATTTGGATTCGATTTTACCCTAAAACATACTAAACCGATCGAACCAGTTTAACACCTCTGTTAATTTGGGAACACTCAAATGAGAATATGTGTGAAAATGGTATTAAAATCCTCTGCCATACCAGTGGGGTGGCGGTGCACATCCGGCGGCACAACAGAGGCCATGTTTGCCACCTGATCTCTACTGTGTTGTCGGATGTGCACCGCCGCCCCGCCGGTACTGCAAAAGATCCTGATCCGTGAAAATGAGAGGCACAAATTAATGGAAATGATTGCCCAACATTGGACTTCCACTCAGCCTCATTCTTAACGTTTAGGCTGTGCTTTGTCAAGAGATTTGATAAGAAAAGAAAGGATTTATAGTCAAGATTGTCAAAGGATAGGACTGTTGCCATATAAAACCGACCAGATTGACCTGGACGAACACGTCTACAATATTAGAAAGCAAAAGGCACAAGACATCGAGTATTGGGAAGGATTTGGTGGAATTCTTCGATGCTTAAGTCAGTATTTCAAGTAATGATATAAATTTGCAGAGTAATTGTGCAAGAGAGTGAAGATTGATCGATCCATCCTTTTATATAAGTGTATACTTTTGCATTTATAGGATGGAATTACGGTGCCCTGTTAAGAGTCGGTGTCATGAATCCAATATTGATAGGAATCCTGTGAAAGAAAATTGAATCATATTCTTGTAGGAGTTCGATATGAAAGGAAATCATCATGTAGAGTCCTCGAGAAGAAGTCCTGATATAGCAGGAGTCCTTGGCGGGGAAGGAGAATCTCGATATAATAGGGAATCTTAGCATACCCAGAGAATTACAGGAGATATTGGACATGTATCCAATACCACGTGTTGCCTATTCACAGGCAGGTGATGTTTATCCTTATCAAATGCCCTCCCTCCCACCCCACTCCTTTTTTTTTGCAGAATGGAGCCACGAGAGTGAAATATTCCTTCCTTCCTCGGGTTGATAATGTGGCTTCCGAGGAATCGATATGATCTAATCGTATGCTTGGTTTAAGTGTTGCTTGGATGAAGATGCTTCACTTTGATGGAGTTTTTGATAACTATAACCGTCTCGGTGAATCAATTTCGGGAAGTTTCTATGAGATGTCACATCGCATGTGTCCACTATCGGGTAGTTTTAGGCTCACAAGGTACAATACAGTCTTTTGAAAAGAGTCCCCAAACCCTATGTTAATTATGAAAAAAAAACAATTTCAAGATGGGAAACAAACCTTCAACTGAACCTAAATTGTGATGAGAAATCTCTACATGCAACACTTTCACAACCTCCTACACAATCACTCTCTCTCTCTCTCCCACCATCCTTTTTCCTCAAGTTGGACATGGTTGAGACTCCAATCCTTATCACCAATTAATGGAAGTTTTGAACCAGAATCGTCACAAGGAAGGTGGGGCTCAATTATTATGTCTTAACCATAAATTTATTGCAGCTTCTATAAACTTTGGAACTGCAGGAAATGTCCAAGAAATAGAAGTCAAAGGGCACAAACAAGGGATTGAAGTGGCACTTCTACTGGGATGAAGAGAGCTAATAATCTGGACGGATTCACTAGAGTTGACTAACTGGTTAACATATACTAAAGCCTACCCATGGCCATAGAAGCTCTTTCATTTTCTCTTTGACATTAAAACAAGTTTTAGCCTTCTTAAAAATTTATCTATCAATAAGCAGTCAAGATCTCTCATCCAGTTAGCTCATAACTTTCTGCTTATCGAGCTAGAATCTCCAGTATTTGCTCAAACTGTTAGAGATCTAATGTGGTTTATCTCTTTTAATTCAATGCATTTTTATTTCACCAAAAAAAATAAAATAGTGATTTCCTAATTTCTCTTCCAATTGCACTAATTTCTCGTGTTTGGTGAATCTTCACAAACTTTTGCAATTCATTACACATATACACATGTAACGTTTTTTTTTTTTTTTTGTTTCAATCGAAAAATAAAAAAGTAAGAGCCCTCTTGATAACCTTACGAGAAACAATTTCTGGTGTTTTTCCGTTTCTCAATCGCTTGATAACGAAGTGTTTTTTGTGACTATTTTTGTAAACAAAAATAAAAATTTATACTCCCTGGAAGACTTTTGAGAGTACTTGTTCTGTCGTTTCTTGGCTGAAAATTGAAAAAGTGTACCCGATAAAAACTCCTATATTCGTTCACTATGCTCTTTTGTAAAATTGGAAACGTGTGCCAAACATATCCTTTTGTTAATTTTTTTTAAAAAAAAAAAGGTTTTGCTTGTTTCCAAGAATAGGTTTACCAAGCGGGTCAAAAACGGTTTCTCAGCATAGAAAATGAAAAAACTGTTTTGTTGTTTCTCAACACATAACTAGAACAGAAACACCCGTAAGGTTATCAAACGGGCACTAATATGTTCTCTTTTATTACATAATTGACTCTGTTTGTTTCGGCGTAAAATTTTACTTGTAAATTTTCACTTCAAAAAAATTGGCATGTAAAATTTTACATGTTGAATAGTATTCTAAGGTTTGTTTTTTAATGGATAAAATCATTGAAAATTTTTTCAACATATGAAATTTTATATTTACAAAGTAAAATTTACCAAGAAAAATTTTCCAGATACAAACGGAACATAGTGAAAAGAGTCTTCCCAACACCACCAATGTAATATTTTCCCCTCAAATGAGAATCTTTTATTATTTTTTTCCCTACTTTTAACAATCTTGTTCCATGTGAATAATATTATTCCGTACGCTACTATTGGTATGACATGCAGATTCCCTTCACACTTGTATCGTATGAAACAACTTTCTCTTGTTGGTAAAGGAAAAGAAAAAAAACTTTATATTGTGAGAGTGGAATTCTATATTTTGACCCTAGTGATGCCTTGCGAGAAGGGTATTTCTCCTCTATTTCAAAAGATAGATTTGAAGACTTAAAAAATTATCGACTATGGAGCAAGAATACACCACATTGGCACCAAATCCATCGGCATATATGCCTCTCTTAGAGAGAGAGAGAGAGAGATCCAGAGTCGAATAAAGGTGTCAAAATCAAATTGAATTTATTTATTGAAATCGAATCAAACCATTTAAATCGGAATCGACAAACCATTTATTAATGATATAATTTTAGTTTTATTTCTAACTCCGTTTATTTAATGGTTTGGTTCAATTTGAACCAATTTAACTGACGGTTTGAAACCATTCCACATTGTATTCTAGTGTCCAATCAGTTTATTTGTTTTACTTTTTCTGTACAGTTGTTTACTATTTCAACTATGACAAAACAATATTAGATTATTAAATGTCAGATTTTGGCTGTAATTGAATGATTGAATCATGTGTTTGGCTGGAAATGAATTTCCCTCTCTTCTAAATTCATTTTGTTAAGAGTTGTTGGATTTCAATGCAAATGGTTTTTACAATCATTTATCTCATACCAGTAATAAAATTAAAATAAAAATCGGCACAAATGGAAATAACTATCCAACAACGAAGGGAACTATTCGATTACCGAAATCATTGACTTACTAGTCAAAGTTGCGACATAAATGACTAGGGATGTAAATGGATATTCGTAAATCCGTATTCGATCCGCGTTCGAATCCGTTTAGGAGAATTCGAATCCGTCCGAAACTAATCGGATACGAATATGATAATCCCCATATCCGATCGATTATTATCCGATTCGTTTAGCAGTCCGACGGTAGTAAAATATCTGGAATATAACTCTGTGTTTGTCTATCCTTTTAAGTTACCGTATTGGATTTTGTTATCTTATTTTTATAAATTTATAAGCCAAGATAATGTGATTCTTTTTCTAGATTTGCTATTGGTTTATATATATTGTTTTATGCAATGTGATACATGGAATTACATATCTATTAAAAAATAAAAGTAAAAAACGTAAGAGAATAAAAGACTAAGAAGAGTAGAAGAAAGGGTACTTACTGAACTCTGAAGTCTCAACCCTAACTGTCATCATAAAAAGGGTAAATATGTCAACGGATAGTCGATTTGATACGTATTCATATCTATTTAGGAGAACCGGTATTCAAAAAATCACTATCCGAAAATTATCCGAATCCGTCCGAAAACCGATAGGATATTATCCGAATCCGTTCGAATATAATGGGTTACGAATATGATAATGCCACTATCCAACCGAATTCGATCCGTTTACATCCCTATAAATGACTAATGAATCAATCAAGAAGATTGGAACCCTTTAATATTATTCATTGATACGGACGGATGTAACTTTTTGACTTTTTTTTAACATTCCCGAGCATTGGATTTGTGACTTTTGATCGTCGGTTCAATGGTTTTAAGAATTGGGAATCGGATCAGTGAATCAGTCGATTTGGATCGAAATTGTTTGACACTCATCCCAATTTCAACTGTTCCTGATCGTTGTTTCCTGAATCAAAATTGGATTGAAATCCTCTCTGATTGATTCCATTCTCGATTTCAAATTTTAAAACTGTTGTCAGTCTGTATCAATGCACATCTACAAGTATTTGCCTTCTTTGTATAGCCATTGATGAAGCTAATCCACTTGCACAACACCGCCACAAGAAGCTTCTAATCATAGGCAGTGTTTTGCACCCCCATATCACCTTCCATACTTACATTTGGTACCATTTGCCATCTATGAGCAGATGCCGTAGATTGCTTTGCAAGCTCTCTTGCTAACCATTGGTTACACAAGATGTTGTGTTTGTTTGTGAAGACAATGAATTTGAAAAAAACAAATAAAAAACAAGATTTAGTTGCCTTTTTTTCATAAGCTGGCTCAAGACTTTAATCATGGGGTCATTTCACTGTTGAAGAAGGAATTTTTCCTTCAATGTAAAAGAAGAAAAACGATTGCAAAAAAACGAAAAATGAAAAAAAATATTATGGGAATTTGATTGTCAGAAATTGAAAAGATGGGGAAGATTGACGAGGGAGGGATGGAGGGTGAGATTTTAAAGATAAGAGAGAGATCGGAGACGAAGTCACCAACCTCCTTCTACGACAAGATGT
This sequence comes from Telopea speciosissima, assembly GCF_018873765.1. Classification (NCBI taxonomy): domain Eukaryota; kingdom Viridiplantae; phylum Streptophyta; class Magnoliopsida; order Proteales; family Proteaceae; genus Telopea; species Telopea speciosissima. Next base: position 17,930,980 of record NC_057917.1, read on the forward strand.
TGGCAACACCATCTGCTCTCCTCCACCCACTTCCCCCTTCTACAACAAGATTTTGGCAACACCATCGGTTCTCCTCTGCTCACTGTCCCAAATCTCGATCATGTACATCTCTCTCTCTCTCTCTCTCTCTCTTTTTGGATTTATGTGTCCATCAAACCAGATTTATTTTAAATTGAACTGTTTATGTGTTTTGGTTCAATTTTATCACATGTGATATAAACTTTTGAATAGTATGTATCTTTAACTATATACATTAAACTGGAGTCACAACTAGGGTTTGGGTTGAACACCCTTATCATATAATCATCACATCGGATATGCCTAGACATGTTGATGTCAGAGTACGAATGCAAGTACACATATGGACTTGTATTCACAAAGAATCTATTTGTGTCGATTCCCTCATGTGTTATTGTCAGATGTAAGTTTGGGATAGACTTATGTCATTGAAACCTAATACTTGAGAGGATCTTATCACTATAAAATGCGAACATGTACTTTGATTCATCAATGACTAAGGTTCTAAAGAACCAAACCTAATGTGTTGGGAACATGTGAACATTCTATGAGTGCAAGAATCACTCAACAAGATCTCCATTGCCAGATTGGAAAACATCATGAAAGAGATTGTCTATGCATAATTGAATGAGAATCAGGATCCTGTGCCATTTTAAAAATTGTTTGCAAAACTTATTTTCATATAAAATAAAAGATTATATGTATGTTTTGATTAAAAATGTTTGATCGTGTTTAACGGATTCCAATCACATACACATACACAGACACTCTGATATGGACATGTATATAAAATGGGGTTTGACAGTATTTAAATACATGTCCTAGATTTCATAACAATGTTGATTAGTGGAGGGTTGTTACGTAATAAAGTGTTATTATGTAAAGGTATATTTAGGATTTGCTAATTAAATAATTTATTTATTTAATGTAATGGATTTAGTGTAATTATTTTATTGTCCATTAAAATTAAATTAAATAATTATTTATTTTTTCTTTTAGATTCTACTTCTTCCCTAATTAGAAACACACTAGGATTGGATGTTGAGATTCAAATCAAATTTCGAGAGAGAGAGAGAGAGAAGAGAAGGACTAAAGAGGCAGCCCCACTTGTGGCATTATATAAACACAAGGGGGGAGGGAGCCGCCTAAATTTCTTGGTGCGAATTTTGGCTCCCCTCCCTCTGGCCGAACTCTCTTGTCTCTCCTCTCTCTCTCTCTCTTGTCATTCTTCTTGTTCTCTTGGTTTCCATCCTAGAACCCTAAGAACTTAGAGTTTGGTGAAGCCCTTGTTTTAAATTGTTGAAGAGATTGTTGTTTTGACTTGAAGAATCTTGGCTGCACAAAGAAAGATTCATGAACATCTTTCTTTGTGTGCTAATTGGAGAAAGAACCACTATCTGGAAGAGGAGCTAACACTTGAGGCTCTTCAGGTTAACAAATCTAACTAACTCTTTTGTGGTTGGTTAATCTTATATGATTTGATAATTTTGGGATGCGAAAGAATTTCAATCGATTATTCCGTTGCACATTCAGGTATATGATGGTTTCCTATTTTTCAGGAGACGAAAGACAGAGATCGATTTGATAATTTTTATAGAACCAGAATTTTTTTATTATTGATCCCAATTCAACATCTCTGTTTCTCTCTCTCTCTCTCTCTCTCCATCTCTTAACCTTCACACGCTTGCCGCCTATGGCACTCTTGCGATCCTCCACATCACTATTCCCTATTCTCTGCCATCAAATTGCCTCATCCCATGGTCACACATCGTCCTCGAGCTAGGTGCTTCTTGCCAATGAGAGCATCACCTGTGTCTGGCTCGATAGCATTGAGATTTTCTGGACCAATAGAGATTTGTATTGAAGGCGACGGAAGAAATTTTTGTCATCCCAAGTTGAATTCAAATAGCCCAGCAAAATTGGGAGACAAAAACCGTTCATAATCTTCCCAATTTCCTTTTCTTTTCATCCTATTCCATGACAAACAAAAACACCCTTAGCATCTTTTTTTATGGTTTTCGTATTTTTCATGCTTCCATTGTAAATGGCACTTGTAAGGGGATCCAGCCAATCGCCCAATTATATATTATGGCAAGCTAAATGTGAAATCAGACAGGGCTCTGCACTTAGAATACACAAGCATCAAGGATTTACTATCTGATCCAACTTCAATCGTCTTGAGCTTCATCTTCAATTATCTCTTTCTTCCCCCGACTCATTGAAATGAACCCCCGCCCCTCCTATATGGTGTCTGGTCTTGTGTCCCCATTAGTACCTCCTGTTACTTTATCGCACACGGACGGTGTGTCTATCCCTCTTTCGAAAAAGGGAAAAAAAAAAACATACTCGTTAATCTTCATTATCTAAGATCAAGTAAATTTCGTAGAAGTATCATCACTATCTATCGCACTTTATAACCACGAACGGTACTAATGAAGACCAGGAGATGGCTAGTCTACCACCTACAAGAATTTTCGTTGGTTCCAATATTTCAGCCACTTTACCTTGAAACATAAATGGACAAAATTTTCCTCCTCCCAAGGAGGACAGTTCTCCCACCATCCTTGGGTTCACAAACCCCTCCTAGGCTTTTAGAATGTTGCAAAATACCCTCCCAATACCCCCATTCCCACCCTCCAACCCCCCTTCAGTGAATGGCACCACGGCTGGAGGGAAACTCAGTCTAACATAAATTGTAGAGATTGCATTCAAGTCATGGTGACAGGAGGAATTCCTTCACCAATGGCTTTTATTGCGGTGGGATAAGTGCCAAGGAATAGTAAGGGGTATTTTGGACCTCCAACAAATAAGGAGAGGAGTATTAATGATCCTAAATTCTTGGATGTTTCCTTAGTCGTGTGGATAAAAAAGACTCTTTTTTACATCAAATTAAAGGAGAATGTTCTCTGGGCCGCAACGCAGGCTGTGCCTAGACACATGGGCTTGCTACTCAGGGGGGCAGGGTGGTCATTGCACCCACCCCAATGTGTCTGGGCCCCTTAAATTACAGGGTTATTTTCAAATGCCCCCCTGAAAATGGCTAAACTTACAGTTGCCCCCCTAAACTTTCACTAATTCCACGTGCACCCTTACTTTCCAAACTAAGCACCACTATAGTCCCTACCGTTAGACAGAGACATTATGTTATAACGGATCCCAGTTTTTGAACTTTGATGGACCATTCTGCCCTTGAATAGGGTAAAATGACTAAAATGACCCAACCTAGAAAAAAAAAAAACAAAAAAACCTGCAACTCATCTTCCCCAAATCGTTTAGGGTTTGGGGAGGATGAGTTCTTGAAGTAACATGAAAGGAATGGAGGGACCAATTGGGTAAATGGGTATTGGAAGTATTCCCCTGAAGGCCATAGAAGGAAGAAAAGAGAATAAATTGTGCTTTGCTTTTTACCCAAGAGAAGGATTCGTTGACGCTGTCTACACCAAGATGGAAGCTCCATTTGATCACCTTCTTGATGGGCTTGAACCATCTGCAACTTGTATTATAGCTGACACTTTATTGTCATGGGTAGTAGCTATTGGGGACAGGAGGAATATTCCGGTGGCTGTGCTCTGGCCGATGGCACCGTCCTTGTTTTCATTGCGCTATCATTCTCACCTCCTTTATGCTCATGGCCATCTACCTCTTACACTGGAAAATTTCTCAGGTGTGTTACTAGACTTCTAATTATTAATTCTACAATGATTCAAGTAGGTCGAATCAGCCTCAACCAAATCACATCCCTAGCTAGCTAGGGTTTAATTAGTTACAATTGATCCAATAAACATTTACCATTGGAATGGTTGATAATTCAAACATATTTTGTTAAACTATGGGTTTTCTTTTGATTCACAGAAAGGAAAGATGAGATCATAACCTACATCCCAGGAATCCCTGCAATACGCCTACGAGATCTGCCACTCCTTCACATTGGCCAGAATCAACTTTCACAGAGAATAGAAGAAGCCTTCTCTTGGGTAAAAACCGAAGCACAATTTATTCTCTTTTCTTCCTTTTATGGCCTTCAAGAACTCATCTTCCCCAAACCCTAATTGATTTGAGGAAAATGAGTTGCAGTTTTTTTTTTTCCCAGGTAAGGCCACTTTGGTCATTTTACCCTATCTAGGGGAAAAATGGTTCATCGATGTTCAAAAACTGAGATCCATTATGTTATAACATCTCTGTCTAACGTCAGGGACTATAGTGGTACTTAGTTTGGAAAGCAGAGGTGCACGTGAAATTGGAAATAACCCTTTTTTAGTAGGAAAAGATCCTACAACATTTCCTACATCTTGTCACAAAGTAATTTTCTACGGGAAGGTATTTAAGAAACACCTTTAGACTCAAAAGAACCTTTTTCCGTCAAAGAATAAATGAAAACAAACTTTAGCAAACATAAATTTTGTTCATCCTTGCCACCCACAAAATATGGATTACACCCCACCTAATGCAAGAATGAAATCTTTGGTGATGGTATAATACAAGAATGAAATCTTTGGTGATGGAATTTAAAGACCAAACACCCATTTGACCAAGAGAATCAAATAGAAATCTCCCAAAAACATTTAAGTAAAACCAATCCTGCGGCAATAAAATGATTGGAAATCCATTCCAAATACACATTTAGATAATCAGAGTTATCTATATCTTATTCTATTTCTACATTCAGTTATTAATCCACCATAATAGTTGATTTGATTAATAAAGGTATGGTTAAACAATATGATCACCCACAGCATTGCCCTCACGGGCCTCACCCAAAAAACAAAATAACTTTCTCAAAAAATCTAACCATTTAAAATGTGTACTGTCCATTTTCATATCTGTATGCATACTAGTCATTTACCCAAGAGAGTTTATTTCTCAGAGCTGTCTCCAGCGATAGGGGAAAAGAACCATGATCAACTTAAGAAACTTTAACTACTCTCACTAATCATAGTAGGTTATCAGAACAAACTGATCAGACCCGTTTAAATACAGAAGTTCCAAAGTTACATGAGAACTGCCAAGTTTGTTGGTCGCAAGAATTTCAAATGGAAATTCCACATGACCAACATACCACAAGATGATTAACCAGTTCTCCAATGTAATAAATAAGATTTCAAGACAAACAAGTAAATAACTGGGTTTCCACCTTTTGCGGCATATGATCACAACATTTCTTGCGACCGTCTCACACAACGGCTTACTTTCCTCTTGAATTCGTCCCTCTTCTCCCTCCAATCTTTCTGCATATAAAAGCAAAGAAACAGACGTTTGAGCATCCTGCATATTCAGAAGGATATATAGATAACTGGGTTTTAAAACCATGAAAATGTGCTAAGCAAACAAAACAAGAACCTAGACTAAAAATAAGATCAAGAGGTGGCTGCGTACGCATCTCAGATCTAGTAAATGGCACTCCTAATGACAAAACTATGAATCTACCGGAAAGAGATGTCAAATCTGAAATCTGACTATAACAGAAAGGAATTACAACAATCTCCAAACCCCCAGTGTGATCATCTTCGATTGCAAACTTGCTGCGAGGGAAGTCTAGTTTGAGATCTGGATAAAGAGTATACAGGGAACCAGCAAGATGACGAACACTCTTGAGATGGCAGCTGTAGATACATAAAAATATTGGGCACATTTTCCTATGGCATGTCGGGAATCACTACAGCCTTTTGGTTCCATGAAGCCAAATTTACACATAAAAAATAATAATACCAATTCCCAAGGAAATTGCATTCAATGTCCCACAATGTTTGTCCATTGTGGTAACCAGGAAATAGACATGGAATACTATAGTACCACTGTTTAATCATTATGATAATCTAGGTATGGAGGGAAGTAGTTGAGGTTAATTCATTTAAAGAGACCCACCACCTTAACATGCATGTCTTTATTCAAACAAGGCAGTAAAATCACTTTTCCTCCAAAATGCGAGTGGAAGCCAATCCAACAACATTCTGACCTTATCACATGACTTAAGATCACCTCTTCTCCAGAACACAGGGAGAGTGGAAGGGTGCCTCCTGTAAACCACCATGAGAAGGCCGATGCAGAAAACAATGACAAGGATTAAAAAAATGCTTCCAGTGGAGTGCAGAACCTAAATAGAGAGTCTAACAACCCTGACCATCCGCAGAAATGTAAAACTACCTTCCATATGCCAAGTATAGACCATAAGAAGCTGAGGACCACACTAATGTGCTTATCTTTATTTTTTTGGGTGAATAGAATGGCTTCTCTTCTCTACTAGACAGTGAAGAAGAGAAACATATGCCCGCCAAAAACAAATTCCAGCACACAATCCCTACATCTGTGTTGGAAGGAGGGGAAAATTTTTCAGCTGGTAGCATTTAGAAGACATTAAAGCAAAACCAATGGAAATGCTATCGAATATATAGCTAATAGAGAAACCCAACCATTGTCCACAGAGCGGAAGGGCAGGAACCTTTGAATAGTTTCTCAGAGCAAAGCATATGCCTGATCAACATAAACCTTTAGTATATCTAGGCCAAAATTCTATTGAACATGAAACGCATCGCATCCAAGGACTTGTGCAGGAGTACATAAAAGGTGGCTCCTTATGTGCCTCCACGTGAGCAAGGACTAATCCAGTCATCAATAGTGACCCTTAAGACTTTACAGCAAAAGAAGCACAGATTGAAACATTTAATTACTGACTAGAATTTTCTAATGATTTTGTTAGTAGAATCTCGGGTGGGTTCAAGTGTCAGGTGTAAGTGGTCTTTCTTAAAGGCCTCTCAATTGTTTTCAGACAAAACATAGGGAGGTCTTACGAGAGCTAGTATTGAGCTAGCTATCAAAAGGTGGAAAAAACTGGTTTTGAGTCTTTTAAGTCATATGTTAAAACAGATTATTCAGTTTTGTTTAGTCTTTCACAACTCACTAATGCCAGGAGGATACAGGTCAGTGATGTAGTTGCATAGCTGGACCAACCTGAGCCAGACTGTAAACCCAGGCTGCTGAGAAGAATCAGGTACAAAGCTAGGTGGTGGTCCAGTATGGGTAGTTAGGAGTTATTTAATTTTTGGTGTTATTTTTGTACTTCCATTTCACTATTATTTTATTCCTATTGTTACCTATCGTTGGTAGAAGTTCAATTAGTTTCGAAGTCTGTACTATATTTTAGATTACGGTTAGGAATTCTTAAATTTAAATCAATATCAACATATGTAATGTAATCCATCGATATAAGGTATATTTGAATGAATAGAATTGTTTTTCTAGTTGCTGCTGTGGCTTAAGTATTGATTAACTGAGCTCCTTCCTCTCTTTCATTCTCAGTCGAATCGTTATCCTGTCCTGTTACAGCACAGTGCTGTACTGCATCGTGCGGCGCTGCAGAGGCCATGTGGTACAGCAGGCCCCACATGGTGCACATGGCCTCTTCAGCCGCCGCACGATGCATTACAGCACCGTGCTGTAACAGGAGAGGATAAAAATTCGTCAAATCAGAACCTCTTATCTCTTTCATTATCTTGCCGTGACCAACTGCAACAAACAGGACCAGATATCCCAACCAAAAATCCATCTCCGAGGTTAGTTATACTCGCCTGTGGATATCCTATTTTTGGTCTTATTCCCAGCCTGCAAATTATCCTCATAATTTCATAAACCATCCTCTGTTTGTCTTCACACTTCACTTATTATCATTTGATACTAGTCCCTACTGGCTACACGCATTAAACCCTATCTACAGTTCTGGTTTTATCCCCAACTTAACACCCTGCTCTGTTCTGACCACAGCCTACTGCAGGCTGGCCGTGCCCAGGGTTTTAAAAAAAGGAGTCAGGTCCGGTCTGATTCTGTTCAAGATCGTCCGGAATCGGCCGGGAATTGGACAGATTCTGCCTAAACCCTAAGACACCCAGTGTTGATAGGCCGCTCAGGAAATGCAGAAATCAGGATCCGGCTCGGCCAATTCCGATTCACCCAATCCGATTCTGATTTTTGAAACAGTGGTTGCACAAGCATATATTAGGTATCTTTCCATGAGATTTCATCCATAGTTAGTACCCACCAGCAAGATTTAAAATCCTGTTTCGTTTCAGTGTTTCGGTTTGACCGAAATTTCATTGAAATATGGTATTTTTTCTATGAGTTTTGCTTGGCCATTTGTGGGTGTAAAATGCCGAAATAACCGAAATTTCCGAAATGAGATGACCGAAATTTCCAAATTTTTTTGAAAGATTGCATTTTCTCAATTCAAACTTGCGTTTCATTTCAACTCGACCGAAATACTCAAAATAATCGAGATTTCAACAGAGACGAAACGAGTTTTTGAACTATGCCCACCAGGTACCCTACTCGATTGGAGTTTCAACTTCAGCCAAGCCTGGTTTAAGAATTACATATGTTCTCCTAACCAAGTCCTAAACTGTTCTTGTTCCTTTCTATTTTGAGTTATTTTTCATCATGGAGCCGAAGATTGTTCTAATTCTCAAACTAGGACAGATTCTTCTGATATTACCCAACAGGGCCTCCTTCCTAAATTCGGATATAATTTATTCCTGCTTTGGTTTAATATTTCAGAAATGCCCCATCTTAAAAAATTTGTTCCTAGCTTTATCCCATTTCGAGTTTTAAATCCCAGTTTAGTCCTATCTTTCAATTTTATTTTCCATTTGGTCCTTATCGCTGTTTTAAAAATCAGAATCGGATTGGGAGAATCAGCTGAGCCCAATCCTAATTCCTGCCGTTCCAGAGAGGCTGATCCACACTGGGTTTCTAGGGTTCAAGCGGATTCTGGCCGATTCCCAACCAATTCCAGGACTGAATCGGATCAGAATTGGCTGGACCGGATTCAGATACCATTTCCTTGTTTTAAAACACTGGTTCCTATTCCTATTCAAAATACCAAAAAGGGGTCAAACTATTCTGAATAATTATGAATTTGAAACTGATCCTTTGTATTTGGATTTTATCACTTTGGTGGGCCCATAATGACCTAAATCAGAGTTTGTAACCCTAGGTTGCATTAGTTAGCTACCAAACCAACACCTTACCGTGATTTCTCCACTCCACTTTACTGTTTGGATAAGGATCACATATTTAGCGTGATACCCAACAAGAACAGAAAAGAAAGAAGAAAAATCCAAGTTTTACTATTCAATTCAGTGTCCAGCCACTAGAGTCCTCTAAATTTTTCATCAATATTTCAGTTGTAGGGTGTAATGCAGATATTAAGGTTTTCAAATTGAATCGACCGTTGAGTCTGGGAGCTTCAGTTATCTTCTCTTGGCTTTGGCCTTAGCTTTTGCATCTTATCTCAATTGTTGTTAGTGTTACTACTCAAGCTGTGCATGTAATGCAACCTGCGGTTACAGAACCCTAAATTTGGATCACTACGGGTGGGCCTTTGTGCAACGGAATGGTTGCTCCATTGTGACAAAGTGCGGTCACGAGTTCGAGTCTGTAAACAGCATCTCTGCGAAAGCAGTTAGAAACTAAACTAAACTTCTAAATCCCCACACACAGAGACAAAATTGACCCTTCTAAAGAGTCTTCACATGATCTGGTCTTGGACCCCACAGGATCTTCTAATAATATTCCACCAAAGCAAAATAAGGGGATTTGGCACTGTTCACGTGAACAGTGTTTTGGCCTCTTTTTTCATGTTTTGTCCTACAACATAAGGCTGCATACATTATGACCCTCCCCAGACCCCATAGTGGGGAGAGCCTCGTGCACTGGGTATACCCTTTTTTAAAGGGCCCACAAGTGACAAATAACTCATATTGAATGGATAATGGCAGTTTCATAAATATTCAGAACAGTTCAAGACCCTTTTGGAAGAGACAAACTGAATATGGGATGCAAAGTACTTAATTTAAAGAGGGAGGACCTATCTGTAATTTTAAAGAGAATGGGGACAAAATAGAACAAAACTCAACAAACCAAGGGTTTTAGTAAATATGGGATGCAAAGTACTTAATTTAAAGAGGGAGGACCTATCTGTAATTTTAAAGAGAATAGGGACAAAATAGAACAAAACTCAACAAAGCAAGGGTTTTAGTAAATATCCCGAGACTTGTCCTTATTTGTAATCGCAAAGTTGGTCATCCACAAGCTCCCGACCAACGGTAATGGCAGTACACAAAATTCAGTTCAATTAAGAGAATTCTTTTCTCACACCTCCAAATCCCATGACCCATGAAACCCTACTGATTGCAAACCACGTCAATCCAAGGAATATTCCGTAAAAAAAATGGAATTGGACCTGGCACAAGTAGAAGAACCAGCCCTGGTTGCTGGTTTCGATCTCACAGTAGGAAATGATTTGGGAGGTGAAACCCTAGGGTTTGGGTCACCTGTGGGAGTACTGTCTTCAACCAAAATCTCAGGCCTAATGGATTGACTGCTAGAGAGTTCAACAAGATATCTCAGAGTCTAGTAGGGAAGACAGAACCAACGAAAAGAAAATAAAACAGAACAATAATAGGAACGAAAGAAGAATAAGAAACAAATATGAAGAGCAAGGAAAAGATTAAGGGGCCAAAGCTCAGAAGGAAGATTAACCGGAAGTAGAAGAGGGAAGAAAAGAAGATCTTGGCTGGTCTATTACCTGTCTCTCGAGCTAGCACCAATGTGGCTTGAAAAATCTCATTCTATTCAAGCAACTCTATGAAACGATGGGGATACATGGCTATTTAAAGACTTGTGAAACAAAAACTAAAAACCTATTCATACCCTATGACCAAGGGTGAGTTTGAATCAAACTCAACTCCATGACTCAAACTCAACAACCACTAAACAGAATTTAAAAAAAGAGTAAATTACACTTGGGGTACATAACGCTTAAAAAAATATGCATGGGGCAACCGCTAAACAGAATTTTAAAACAGAGTAAATTACACTTGGGGTACATAACGCTTAAAAAAATATGCATGGGGCACCTCACATTCAAAAACTATGATTGTGGTACCCTTTTTTAGTATTTTCCAACTTTTCCCATACCACCACCTCCAAAAGACCTCACTTGTAGCTGCCCTGCCTACCCTGCACCATTGCCAGCTGCAGCCCCTGCCACCTGCGCACCCACCACCATGTGCTGCTCCGCCTCCTGCCACTGGGTGCTGCTGGACTTCCATGATCTCTCTCTCACCACAACCTTTTGGCCACGAACCCTGCACCCCCATCCTCCGCTCCCTCCACCACCCTCACCTGCTGCTCCCTCCTGCACCCCCGACCTCTCCTCCCTCACACATACTCTTTACATCCCTCCCCCTCCCTCTATTAAGTCTTCAGTCTCTATTTTCCAAGAGTTTGAATAAGCACAGCCCCCGGTGGCCCGGCCTTATAGAGGCAATGTCAATTCATCAAAATCCCCCTTTTTAAATAATTGTTTTTTGGGATCGTGCAAACATGGTGCATTTGCAGTATTTTTCATAGGCTTCTTCGGGAGGAAAGGGTTATTGTACTTTATTCGAAGATGGGTAATTGAATACTTTGGAGATTAGGTAGCTAGCTCGAGGGTTGACTGGAAAGTTTGGATCGTGGCCTCAAGCAATTCATTCTTACAAGCTTGGCCTGGACCTTGGAAGCTTTCCACACTATGGCAATGATTTTTGCGGATTGTACAGATCTAGCAAGGTCAAGTTGTAATCCCTCAATGCAGCACATTTGTGGATTGGAGCCTGAGACGTAGGAATGGGTTGGTTTGTCTGGGAGCTACACTCTGCTTCTCCCCCTCCTCATGCCGCTGCACTCCACCAGCCATAGTTGTCAAGCCCTCACCTTGCGTCTAGCGCCCCCACCCCCCCTCCAACACCTTGGGTTGCCTAGATGACAACTATGCCACCAGCCCCCGTAGATGCATCACCCCCAAGCCCCCCCACTCTACTTTTCTCTGCATCTCTCCCTTGCTCTGTTTCTCTCTCCTTATGCTCTGTCTCCCTCGGCTCTCTCTGAATGGGAGATCCGATAGATCAGCCAAAGAAGAGAAGCAAGAATATGAAGAGTGAAAAAGACTGTTAACAAACATAACATCTATGGGCAAAGTTGGAAATAAGAAAAGAGAAGGTCACATCAAACACAACATTCATAAAGCGTGAGGTACCCCAAACTAAGGTAGCTGAAGCATAGTTTTTGAAATGTAAGGTATCTCAAGTGTAGTTTCTCTAATTCAGGTATCCCCAGATGGAATTTACCCTAAAAAATGATAAATATCAAAGGACTTGCAACAAATGAACAAACCCCTCTACACCCTTATGGTGCCAAAAGCCAAGTTTGGACATGGTTCTTCTCGGCCTAGCTTTCCAGACTAAGCCAAGTCGATACAGCCATGGAAGTGCAACGGCATCAGCATGGTATCCTTTATTCATTCGTAAGGTGATTGTGATACGTGCAAGATAATCTAGAAAAATAAAATAAGAAAAAAAAAGAGAAGTAATAGAGAGAGAAAGAGAGATAAAATAGGACAGGAGTTTGGGGGCTTTACGGACGAAGCCGCCAGACGTCTTAGCGCAATTGGGAGGCCGCCAATCCTCTTCTCAAGATAACTCTTAAGAGATAATTTAGGGATAATAATCTGGTAACCTTTTCATTTACAATCACTATTAAATAGGGCTGCCAAGGCTAGCCGTTACAAAACTGGACACAAGTAACCCACTACCGTGTGGTTATAACCCCACTCTTACACCAATTCTACTAGATAACTTACTCCACATCATCTCCACTCTACATAACTACTAATAACTGATAAACACTATCCCATCTTACATAACCCACCCAAACCCGATAACAAAAACCGATATTAATATTCTATACTTGACGCACGTAACAATTCGTCCCTCCTAAAATACGGCCATGTCCTCGAGGCCGAAATAAAGTACAAATAAAATTAAAATAATTCCTCCTGGATCCTAAATATTGGTGGAGTCTTCTCTACCTTTAAACCTCATTTGAAATTTTGCAAGGCTCGTCCTCACGACCACTTTACAGAAATTGATGAATTGGATTTTGCGCCACCAACTCGGAGGTTTGAGACACAACGTATCATAGACAAGTTTAAGCCATTAAGCAAAGGAGGACATACCCGTATAGACCTGGGCCGGTCGATTTCCTCCGTCGTGGCTGGCTCTGATGCCAATTGATATATGCACAATGAGATGAAGAGATAAAATATAGGAGATAGTCAAGAGATAAAAGTGAAATAAAATATTATAATAAATAGGATAATTCGGCTTTACTGAGGAAGCCTGACCTCTTGGCTTTACGAGGAAACCTGGCCTCGTTTCTCCAAAGAGAAAATGTAGGGAATCAAAGTCCTCTTTCTCTTCCCAATTATGCCTATTTTATAGGCTTACAAGTAGTTACCTTCCCACGTACAATATCTCCCCAAATAAAACTCCCCATTTACCATAGCTACAAATAACCAATAAATAAATAACTCCTCTAAATAACTACCTACACTAATAATTATTCCCCCTCATATATGCACGTAACATTCCCTTCCTCTTGAATTTTGGTCATGTCCTCAAGACCGGATGTTCGAAATTGATGCGGGATGGTTCAAGATTCTCTCAAGTTCCTTCTGCATGCGGATTTGTGGCTGATGTTTGTGAACCCGACAATCTACATCAACTTGAGGTTGCAAATACAATGTATCATATTCCAACAGAAGTCTTCAAACCTGCTCTGATGCCCTTCGACACTTGCAAGATAATCTAGAAAAATAAAATAAGGACAGGGGGTTGGGGGCTCTACGGACAAAGCCGCCAGACGTCCTGGCAGAATTGGGAGGCTGCCAATCCTCTTCTCAATATAACTCCTAAGAGATAATTTAGGGATAATAATCTGGTAACCTTTTCATTCACAATCCCTATAATGTAGTCCTAGGTAGGAGTAATCCCACTAGGAACCAGGGTAATAGGATCTCTTAACAAGGCTGGCCGATTGGGACAGCTTAGGCTAATTAGGGCAGAATTAGGGTTATGGTTAGGGTTTCGACTTAGGGTTTTATTTGGTAATGATGTGCAGAATTTTATGAGTCTAATGGTATAAGTTGGATCAAATTTGGTTGAGGTTGGAATTCTAGGGTTTTGGGTAGGATGCCTTATGAAAATGGACTGTTTGTAAGATCTAGGGTTTAGGGGCAGATTTTAGGAAAGAGGTTTATAGGGTATTAATGGGCAGGTCTAGGGGGTTATTTTGGTATAAAGAAGTTAGGGTTTGGATGAGTTACAAAATTCTGCAATTTAGGGCAGAATTGGATTTAGGGTTTTAGGGTTCTAATGGATCTATGGATTAATGGAAGGGGTGATAATAGGAGTAGATGGAGCTTAAGTTAGAGAATTAGAAGAAGAAGGTTAAATGCTGAATTAATAAACTACTTACTTGAAAGATTAAATCTTCAATGGTAGCAGCTTTGAAGAACTAGAAGAAGGACCTCCCGATCTACAAGATGCAAGGAGTCGATCAGAGTCCACCAATCCCTTCACCTTGATATTACCCACAAGGTAGCCTTGATATTACTCACAAGGTTCACTCAACAGAGCAGAGCAGCAGCTATGGCAGCAAACAAATGCTTTTTCATTAATCAAATTCGTGTTCAATGCTGGCCTCCCTTACAAACTTATATAGAAGACTCAAAAATAGACTTAGACACTAAAAAGGAATGGCCTAACCTTATCCCTAACCTATTAGGCAACTTAAACCGACTAGGAAACTCAAATAGACTCAAAATGGAGCCCTACTGACTTAAAACAACTTAAACTACTTAAAATAAAGAAGATTCCCTAGTAGCTAATAGGATATAAGAACCTCTTAGCCAATAGGATCACTTCACTTAAATTAGACCAATTGAACCAATTGGATGCAACCAATTTAAACCGGTTCAATTAAAAACACAAAATAAAACTAAGTATTGGGCTAATCCCGTATGCAACCTATATACCCCTATTTCAGGCCCACTAAAGTGGCCTAATACATAGAAAACCCTTGGGAACAAAGGCCCAACATGTATATAACCCAACCCAAGGCCTATTTCTAAAGAAATAAGCCCTATTTGGTGATGAATCTGCATCACCCTATTAAATAGGGCTGCCAAGGCTAGCAGTTACATAACTGGACACAAGTAACACACTACCGTGTGGTTATAACTCCTCTCTTACACCAATTCTACTAGATAACTACTCCACATCAGCTCCATTCTACATAACTACTAATAACTAATAAACACTATCCCATGTTACATAACCCACCCATACCCGATAACAAAAACCAATATTAATATCCAATACTTGACATAAAAGTGATCTTGAGAAAGGATGGCGGCCTCCCAATTGCAACAGGACGTCCGGTGGCTTCGTCTGTAAAGGCCCCAAACCCCTGTCCTATTTTCTCTCTCTCTCTCCCTATTATTTATCTTCTTTTTCTTATTTTATTTTTCTAAATTACCTTGCACGTATCATATGGCATCAGAGCAGGTTTGAAGACTTTCGCTGGAATATGAAAAATTGTATCTACAACCTCAAGTTGGTGTAGATCACCGGGTTCACAAGCATCGGCCACAAATCCGCATGCACAAGGAACTTAAGAGAATCTTGAAACCACGCCACATTAATTTCGAACATCCGGTCTGGAGGACAAGACCAGAATTCAAGGGGAAGGGAATGTTATGTGACTATATGAGGGAGAATAATTATTAGTGTAGGTAGTAATTTAGAGGAGTTGTTTATTTATTGGTTATTTGTAGCTATAGTAAATGTGGAGTTTTATTTGGAGAGACATTGTCCGTAGGAAGGTAACTACTTGTAAGCCTATAAAATAGACATAATTGGAAGAGAAAGAAGACTTTGATAAACTTTGGTTCCCTACATTTTCTCTTTGGAGAAACGAGGTCAAACTTCCTCCATAAAGCCAAGAGGTCAGGCTTCCTCAGTAAAACCGATTATCCTATTTATTATAATATTTTATTTCACTTTTATCTCTTGATTATCTCCTCTATTTCTTTCCCTATTTTATCTCTTCGTCCCACTGCACGGATCAAATTGCCTATTTCATTGCCTTCGGATCAACTTCTCATATCTAGTAAGGAAAACCAATACACCAATGAAAAGTATTGATTTTAAATTAGCCCCAGGTCCAAAAGATCCAGATTTATATTAGAATATAGATATGGTCTTTAGACCGTGTTGAAAGCCAGCATGAGCCCCAAAAAAAGGGAGAAATTATCTATAAAAGAATAAGTAAGTTCAAGATCCTCCTTATTGGTCAAAGAAGATAAGTGTAGAAGCATTTCTGGAATAAAGAGCCAGATGTGTGGTCCCATGGAATCCATTAATTAGCAGTCAGTTGAGTCTATGACTTGTCAATTAGGAGTACTTATAAGAGTCAACAAAGAGGGTGGGCCTCAGCGCAATGGTAAGATTGCTCCATTGTGACCTAGTGGTTACGGGTTCGAGTCAGGAAACAGCCTTTCTGCGAAGCGGGGGTAAGGTTGTGTACATGATGACCATCCCCAACCCCACAATAGCAGGAGCCTCGTAATGTAGCTCTAGATAGGCAAAGGACCTACTAGAAGCCAAATATCCAGGATCTAATGATAAAGGAGCCAAGGGGCTGCTGGTTCTGCAGTTGAAGTAGGGCAGAATTGAAGTTTAGGTCAATTTCTAGGGTTTAGGCTAGAATAATAGGTGAGTGTGATAGATGATAAAGCTAGGCAGGTCTAGGGGAAGCTAATGGTATAGGTTTGATGTTGTTTGAGTGAGAAAACAAAAATCAGAAAATTAGGGTTAGGGTTTCGGGTTTTGGGAATTAGGAAAAGAGTTGGATTTAGGGTTTGGAGTGGGGGTTTGGACTAAGGCTTCTAGCCGAGTTTTGGAGGCAACAAGAGGAGGGTTCGGCTGTGATATGGTGTAATTTTAATGGCTGGTTAGGTCTAGGAAGCTTTTGGGGTTTTTAGGGTTTTACTAGAAGAGAGGGGAATTAGGGTTTCAATGATAATTTGGGACAGCAACTAGGATCGAGTGGAGGGGATTCTAAGGGGAAGCTGTGATCCAAATACGAGGGAGTTCTGATGAATGGTTGATGCTGGATAGAGTTAAGGGTGTGTAAGTTATGGAATTCAAATAAAAATAAAGAGGAATCGATTGGAGAAGGGATTAGAGGATTAGAAACAGAAGTTGGATGTCAATTTGCAGCAAACTCCTCTGGCAGCAAGCTTGAGCAATGGAGAAGGATAGAAACACCTTCAATGGAGATCCTCCCGATCGTCTCGATGCAAGGAGTCGTAGGAGATCCACCTACCCTTTCCACCTTGATAGAACCACAAGGATGCAGCACTCTCAAGGAGCAGCAGCAGCAAAAATGGCGGTGGCACAAATTCTGTTTTTTTTTTTTGTTTAATTAATCAACTGTGGGGGAGCCTCCCACAAAATTTAACATTTATAATAAAAGGCCAATGACCAAAATCCTAGTCTAAGCAAAACACTCCCTCACTAAATCGTGGAGGGGTGGGGACTTAATAAAACAAGTTAAAACTTAAAATAAAAAGACCTAATTGTCCCTAACAACTTAAAATAAAAAACTTAATTAAATAACTTAAATTGAACCATGGTTTGAACTGGTCCAATTTAAGTTTACAAATAAGCTGAAATAAAAACTATGGAAAATACTAAAATGCAAACTTAAGCTACGGCTCCCAAACTAAGCCCTAATTTCAGCGCTGCTCCTCAAATAAATTGAATTCCCCGGATCAGATGGATTTTCAAAATGTATTAGGCGGATACATAATAAACACAGCTAAGGTAGATTCCGATCCAATAACTTATCTTCTTTTTTTGTTCTTTTCTACCACCCTAGTTGAGTTCCTTCATCGAACATAAGTCAAAACTTTATTTTATGTTCAGGTTCTCTAACTCAGTCATTCTGCACCATATTTCCAAAGTGTCCAGCAGAAAGGAGTAATTCAGCACGTCTGGCGTCTGGCAGAAAATAGTAATTAGTTTCTTTAATTGGTGTGGGATTTTAATTCTCCTCTTTAGTTTCTCCTTTCACAATGTTAATTCATCCTAATCTTGATGCAGTTAAGATTGTTTGATTGGGCCAAGAAAGACTTTATTTGGCCCATGGAAGGGTTCAATGGGCCTTGGGCTTCTTATTTTTGGGTTTATTGCTATAATGGACCTCTTTTAATTCTATATATGGGATTAAGTATATGGATAAGATTGTGGGATTCACTAGCTATTACTTAGGAAGTTATTTTATTTTAAAACGGCTTTAGATAGCTGTAATTAGGTGTGGGGCCCAATTCTAGCCACAAGTTGGGGAATATTTTAACAATTTTAAGAGTTGTTTTATTATTTCTACTTGTTTAAAAAATTTTACATTGGTTAGAATTCTACCTTATTTTTTTATTTGAAGGTTGTAAACTCCCTTCCCCATCAATTATTGAATGGATTAAGAATTGTTTGTCAGAAAATAGAGTTGGACTCTCTCTTGTCTCTCCTCCCTCTCCCCCACAGTACTATTCACGTACTGTTCATCTCCTTTTCTCTCTCCTGCAATCTCCTTTCTCTCTCACATCTTCCCTCCTGTTCTTCCACCCGGTGGCTCTAGGGGCTGATAGATCGTCTCCCTTATTTCTTTCTTCTCTCCTGCAGAACTCTGTTATCTTTTTCTGTTCAGGTTGGTGATGATCAAAGACACAACAGGAGATTCTCTGCTTCAGATCTGATTAACAAATCTGCAGGGCAGCACAAAAGCTCTTCCTCTCTGCACAGATCTGCATAACTATCATTCAGGAATCAGATTAGTTCCGGATCGGTCTTCTATCGGTCATTCTTTAATCTGTGATTTATTCTCAATATCGGTTTCTGTTATTAAGCTAGTATTTCATATCTTTCTTCTCTGTCAGTAAGTTCCGTAGACATTATTCTGGTTTACTGGTTTAGATCTGAAACTTGCTTATTCTGAATTCTGTTTTCCTTCTTCCTTCTTGTCTGAGTTCAACTTTGTATCTGTTGATTATCATCCTTTTCTGTTCTGTCATACCCAGCATATCAGACTGTTTATCTGTTTTTAAATAACATACTCTCCATTCCGTTCTATTGGGTGTGTTTCTGCTGAGCCCAAAACTTGCTTAGACAGCTCTTATTCCTTACTCATACATTTCAAAAGTTTTGAATTAGGATTTAAGGTTTAAGGACTACATTAAATCTACACTTTCAAATTCACCTTCTAGATTCAGGCTCCACTAAAACTATTTTCAGATATTACTTTTTCATATTGTGTTAGACCTCACAAAGTTCGTTTCATATGCAATTTGTATGACACTTTGGCTCTTCACATCCCATGGTGAAGTAGTGATGCAGATTCACGTTGATGCAGATTCATCAAGTAGTTTGCAAATTGTATCCATCTTACCAATTTACCCGAACTACCCAAATGGAGGGTAAGGGTAAAGATTTAGTACCCATTGTTTAAATGATAAAAAATAGTATAATGCATAATATGCAATATATATATAGTGCATATGAAAAATTGAATAAGGATACATATGTTAAGGTAAAAGGTTCTCTGAGCAAGTGGCAAAGGATATGCCAGCTCTATCTCTAACTCTCTCTCCTCCTGACACACTTTTTCCTCTCCGCCCCCTGTATACGAACTCTGTATCCTACCCCGCTTGCTCAGAAAACCCTCTCCCATATATTATATACATAAGATTGGAACTTTGGTTATTTTTTGGTTGCTTATTAGGTTTGTAATAATATAGTATTTTCTAAATACCAAGAAATACTTTATATTGCTAGATAGGAAAATAGGTGGACATTTCATAAAATATAAGTTTTTACCCATCTTACCAACTAGGTAATCGGAGGGTACAGGTATGGGCATTACCAGACCTACACTAGCCATTAACAGCCCTATGGTGAAGCCAGTAACTAAGTCCAAGGCTTAAAATCTTTTTTTATAATATATGTATAGATAAAAGTCCAAGGCTTCAAAACTTACACCAACCCTTCTCAATGTAGTGGTCACAACAGTGAGGAGGAAAAGAACCAACCCCCATGCCCAATTTCTTTCTATCATTAGAAAAGATTAGTCAAAGCAATTTTCAAATCAGTAAAAAAGGATCAGTCATCAATTCTATTAATCGTAAGATTTCAGGCGTAATCTAGAAAATTCCAACCTACATTGTATTATACATCTCAAGGGTAATTTAGCATACTTCACCCCAATTTTTCTAGCAGTCCCAACACCACCACACAATTACTGTCAATAGGACTTCCTAAAAAAATTCTGTAATTTACAGACGTTCCTTTTTTTCTCTTTTTTTTTTTTATAATTACAAATACTCCTTGTGTTGCATAAACAACATCAACTTCTGTCAAATCGCTTTGAGAACATTAATGATGCTCTTCAAGCTTGAATATGGACCAAGAACCTCATGAATAATGCGTAGTGTAGCATCCTAAACAATAGTAAGCATATAATTATTAGGTACTTAGGTTTATACTTCTATTTCCAAAATTTCTATAATTGTAGGTCAAGGAATTTTCATATCCATGAAGCCTTAGATTAGAAATCATAATATTGTCTTCCACTAATTATATTCATACAAGCTGCAGCAACCACATCAAAAGATACTCCTTTATTTCTTACTAAAGTTTGTTCTTTTCATTTACTCATAAGAAGTGTATTCCCCACCCCCCAAAACATCTTCCAAGTAGTTCAAAAAAATTGACAATACTCGTTGCCCCTTTAGTTTCCATAAAATAAGCATTTGAATATTTCATATTTCTCTAGGCTCTAGTGAGACACCGTCTCAACTCCCAAACTAAATATACTGTGCAACCCACTAAATATTCCATGTCCAAATTAGAGGATAATCATGGCAAGATCAAGAGACTGTAGCAATTGCACAAAGAAAACTATTAATGGACAGAATAGAGAGACTTTGAAGAGCGATAGATGTGAAGGAAAATAGATTTTGTTCACTTACTGCTGCTTCAATATTTGCTGGAGATTCATCATTAGGACTTGACAGCATGGAAATGATGCTCAACACAATGCTTTCAACCTGTGCAATCAAACCATAATTAGTTAACTTGGACATTACAATTCAAAAAAGACAACATAGAATGCTTTCATGGATATTATCATGGAAATTCAAAAAAAAAAAAATGCAAAATATGAATGTTGCTACAATTGATGGCAACATGATGCCCCCCCCCCCTTTGTAATAAGTATGAAAAGAGGAGTTTAAGGTAGAGAAAGAAACATCTTCAGCTACAAAGATACATTAATAAGACAGACTGAGCAAATTAGGAATTTGTTTGTTGACAGTATGAATCAAAGATCTTTTGTTAACGAAATAAATACGTTGGATATGGAGAGAGAGAGGGGTCCATCAAACTGATGGAAAGTTCAAATGGTCAAATTGGGAAGATAGAGAAGTAACGATGGTCCAAGTCTGCAGCAGATTTTATTATTTGAACCTTTTATATGAGGGCCAGCACAACACCATTAAATACGAGTCACTTTATTTTCAAGTCATATATGAATAGGGTTGTAATTTAAACTTGTAGTCAAGGCTTTCAAACATGTTGATCTCTCAAAGATGTATCCCTTATACATTAGGTGGATTCTTTAGTGTTCCTATTTTGCCCTTTTGCTTTCTGTTTACAGCAAGCACTCAACCCCCCCCCCCCCCCAAAACTGCCAGCCTATTTTTTTGCTATACTCCACTTCAGCCTACACTAAAAACTCTATCAAAACTAAAACCTGACCCAATAAACTCACCATTGTTTTTATGCTCCTCGAGTTTCTGTTCACAAAGGAAAGCTGATGGCCCATTTAAAGTCCCAGCTTTTCGCCTTTCTTATCCATTTCTCTTTTAACTATCAAACCCTAACATCAAACCAAAAATAGACCCAAAAATCTTGAAGATCCACCAATCCAAGTAGGATTATCCTTATCCTCAAAACAGCAGCCACGCAGGAAAATTCCATGCAGCGGATACTAAATTTTCTCCATGGTCCTCCATCTAAAAAACTATCTTGCCCATGGTCATAATAAATTAATAATTTGGGTCATATTTACATTTTGGAAAGTGGAAAAGGAAATTATAATTTGTTAATTATCGAAGTCAAGGAAATTAACGTAATGTTCACATTCACAGAGCCTATTTATTAAAATAAAATAAAAAATTTAAGGTGTTGTTTGGGTGATTTGTTACAAATTAGTTTCTGCTTTCTCAAAGTCTAGTCCTGGAACTACCAAATTTGAGAGAGTCACATATTAGATACTACATCATACACCATTCACATTACAGCCAGGTACTTTTGACCATCCAAGGCATTCAAAGCTTAAGTAATTCAACTTGTTTCACAACCTCTTCAGTACAATCAGCATCTGCGCTTCTATATCCTCCCTGAAAAGGGCACATCTATGCCTTGTTGCCTTTGTCATCCATGTCAGCTTCACAAATTCTGTTTTTCCATTCAACTTTATTTAAAGCCATGTTTTTGGTAAACTTATGCCATTCAATACTCTTCTCACTACTCCCAAGCGATTCTCAGTCTACCCTTGGTCCTTTGACTCCTCTAATGGTTATCACATAACACCTCCTTAACGGTGCAGCGTTAAAACAAAGAAAGTGGAAAAATCAAAGCCTACAGTTCCCTGATAGAGCTGCTATGGATGACTTCATCTCGTGTGTTAACAACTTGGAGTCAAGAATAAAAACCAAGTAAACTTGCCCGGACGAATTTGAGCCTAATTATTCGTTGACCATGAAAAAATTATAATATTTACATTTTCTTACAGTAGGAAAATCCTCACCAGAATTCATGTAATTGTTCTTAGTTTCCTAGTTAGAGAATTAGTCTCTATTTTTGGGAGTCTTTTATTTCTCTTTTTATATGATGTAATTCTCCATCGTTGAAAAGATGAATCGAGTTGTGAAGAGCCTGTGGTTGGTTTTGTGCGTTCCTTCCCCCCCCCCCTTCTTATGCATTTTCCTTCTTTCCCCTTCTTTTCCCTGCAACTCTGAAATCCTATCTCAGGATTCTCCCTTCTCCTAACGGCCCTCCACCAATTTGGTATCAGAGCCGAAGGATCCATCTCCTTCCCTTCCCATTAATTTTGTTTCTCCTCTCTCTGTAAAATCGCTTCCTTTCCCCTGTAACCCTCTTCCCATCGACTCCAACAGCAACCTAATCTTCTCCCCTGACTCTTGCAACAACACTCCACCTTTTTGTTTTCCCATTGTGAGAACAAACACATCATCCAAACAAAAAAAAGTGGAAAGGTTTTTCCAAACCCACTGCTACCGCTGAAACCCCAACCCACCCCCTTCAGCGCCCCCCCCTTCTGTTAAACCGCAACAACCCCACTGCCTCCTTTTCTTTTCCCCACAACTCCAACTGATTCCCCCCCTTCACCCTAGAATTCCATCAGCCCCTAGAGAGAGAGAGGAAGAAAACAAAATGTGCAAGAGAGAGAGAGAACTAGAAGCATAGAACCGCAGCAAAAATGAAGGAAACATACCTGAGTTCCATCGAAGTTGCCGTCCCTTGTTGAAGTCCAAGTGTGTGTCAAATTCCTTGTCGGACTCGAACACCACTGCGGGCTTCTTCGCATCGAAGCCACCTCATTCGCGTCAAGGCCTTCACTGTTTCTATTTTTTGAGTCGCAGACTCCAAGTAGGAGACACCCACGATTCCCTTTTATTTCTCTTATCTTATTTTTTTCCCCTATACGTTCCTAAACTGCCCCTTCTTTTCTTCTTATCCCCTTTTGTCCTTTTTTATCTTCAGTTTCCAAGTTTATCCTTTCCCATAAGTAATACTCCCTTGTTGGTTATCATTGAACTACCCATAATTACAATACTGGCACTTAATCTGATTTTCACTCTATTTACAATTCTGCCCTTGTTATCATAAACCCACTATATCTTGGAGGTTGATCAATACAATTTACTCCTTTAGATTAGTGATGGGTTCAACATTTTAATTTGAAGACGGGTTTTCGGGAGCTTGCCCATATTAACAACTTCTATGATAAGATTTCAAGCATGATTCAATCGTCAAAAGGCGGATCAGATGTGGAAGAAAATGTGGACAACGAAAGCAACGATCAAATTGAAGTACATGGTCCAATGAAGGTTGCGATTGAAGAATTGATCAACGGAACGATTTCAATTGTGAAACCCCACGATCAGATTCCCATCAAAGAGACGTTGTTTGCTAATGACCATCAAATGATCATGATGGTTTCATGAGATCCAGTGCCCCATCAAATTTGATATTTGTGGTTGCCGATCAAGTGGTGCTGATTCTCTCATTTTACAAAACTCGTGGGTGAGTTATTCTCAACACCGGAGGAATTGATGCAGATGCACTACCTTGGATCGACCCAAACCCAGTTGGGTATCCCGATGGAGATGAACCAGGTCCGTTTGAGTAGGATTTGAGGAATTTATGTTACGGGAAAAAGAACTTTGTCCGGAAGAGTGGCCTACGCCAGCACTCCCATGAGTCTATCTCTCTCCTTTCCATATGAAAAGACAACTTTGCCACTTTATTTTGAGCAACGTACAAAAACTCGTTATATCTCGGTCGAGATTTCGAGAATTTCGAGTATCTCGCCCTGACCGAGACAAAATGCATGTTCGAAAAGAAAAAATGCAATATCTCGACCGAAATTTCGGTCATTTCGTGAGATTTCGAGACTTTGTAACATCTCGCCGAAATATCGGCAAGATGTCACTAACCCACCTTATAAAAAGACCAAATCTCGTGACTCTTGGTAACAATTTCGACCGAGAGCTCACAAGGCTACTGTTTTGCGATTTTTTGGTCCTATTTCTTCCTCCTTCACTTCTCTTTGGTGATTTTTGAACAGGCCTTCGAATGTTCATCGCATCTACGCCGGAAGCACTTAGAGAACACAGGATTCAACCTTCTTAGCACATTTGTGAAGCCTTTCCACTATTTCAGGTAAAACCATTTTCTTCAAAAATGTTTTTTTGAAAAAAAATGATCAATACATATTTGTTTGTGATGAAATTAATATATGTCAGACACGTACCCGTACATGCACCCAGAGCCGCCATATCATAGTGGATCAATGGGTAGTTGTAGTTCTTCACACTTTGGTGACCCATATCCTAGGATACGTTACCTTTAGCATGTTGATGATGCAATTTTCATGGCAATTGTGGATGACTACACTCGTTTATTCTCTCAAACTATGACGTGGCATTCATATGTCCTATAGTCGGAGCACAATGCATGTTGGCTCCATTGGACTATGAGTGGGGTTGATCCTGGACGACGGAGTAATTATTATTAGTAGACATTTGAGTCACTTGATGACTACTTGACTTGTATTGGGAATTTGGGTTATTGATTTATTGTACTTAATATTAAGACTTATGAGTCACTGAATTTATGTTTCCAAGTGAATTTACATGTTTAAATTGCTTATTAGTTATTAAGTCCTCTAGTACTTAAAGTCTTAAACAATGTGTATGTGTAATTAACTAAGTTATACATTAGGATTCGACCATATACTACCAATCAATGGTGCAAATCCAAAACACCACTTTGGGTGACTATTTTTGCAATTTGAACATTTGCATGTGTTTATATAGCCTAAAATAGGGTTTCCATGAAGCTTCAGGCCTTAACTTGGCTTAAAACCCACCGAAATGACCTACCGAAACCTTGCAGAAAAAATACAATATTTCCACTGATTTTGAGGAGGAAAGAGATAGACCCATGGGAGTACTGGCATAGGCCACACTCCCAGACAGAAATCTACTTCCCTTATGTTATTTAAGGAAATAATGTCTTTTAGTTAATTTTATTCTGTTTATTTTAAAAGTTAGCTTCATAGGGTATTTGGTTTCCCAATTGTTCTTAGTTTCCTTATTTGAATAAGTTTCCTAGTTAGAGAGGAAGTCTTTATTTTTAGGAGTCTTTTATTTCTCTTTATATATAATGTAATTCCCCATCATTGGAGATAGATTGAAAAGATGAATTAAGTTTGTGTTTGTGAAGAGCCTGTGTGGCTGGTTTTGTGCGTTCCTTCCCCCATCCCCCTCTTCTTATGCAATTTCCTTCTTTCCCCTTCTTTACCTGCAACTCTGAAATCCTATCTCAGGATTCTCCCTTCTCCTAAGGGCCCTCCACCAGTAACAGAGAGTAATCAACAATGATAGCTACATGTACTCTATTCCGATATCATTAAAAGAAATCCAGCAGAAACATACTTTAACAATCAAATTATATACTATTCAATCCATAACAATGAGGCTTCTGAGGTATTATAAATACTACTAAATGAGACCATGATCATATATGATGATATAGTATTATAATATCAAATATAATAATAATAATAATAATATAAATATAAATATGGGAGAGGGTTCTCTGCCTAGCAGCATCACAGCGTGTCTAGGAGCATCAACAGGGGCAGGATTTTTGCATTCAAGGGGGACATGGCAGTAATTTCACCACCCTTTGTGTCTGGGCGCAAGGACCATGCTAGGCAGGGTTCTTTTCCCTATAAATATATAAGAATAGGAATCTAATTAAATTCTAGGACGGTATAATATCATTGATCAGTTTTTGGTTAATAAATATGAGCCCAAGGAGAAAAAAAAAGCAGTACATTGAAGTTTACAAGATACATCTTTGAACAATGTGCGCAAAGCAATCATATCCATTTAAAGTTTCAAAAACATACCGTATGTACTGGTGTCCAGCGCTCACTTGCGAGCTCATATCCATTGGGGTCTTCACCAGGAGCATGAAGAATTGATATGCATACTCGTCCATCTGGATAAACTGTTGTTTGAAAAAATGTAATCAAATTAGCAACCAAGCAACATAAAGCTTAAGCAAACGGGTGCTCCAATAAAAGACGCTCACCATTAGGATGCCACATCTCCGAGATAAACCTCACTGTGGGTGGGCTGTTAGGGTAATTGTGTGGAAAACTCATGATGGCATTGAAATAACCTCCATCACTGAAAGCAGACAAGAGGTGGATTAAAACTAAATCAGTAAATTTTCTAGTCATCAATAAAATAATGGTATCTCAGACAGTACAGAAAAAGCCCAACCCCTTCCTCTCCCCCCCCCCCCTTCTAAATTGCAAAGCATAAAAAATTATTTGATCAAGCCAAACCGGACAAATATTTCACAGGTCCAAAAGAAAATAGTAAATAAATGACAAATCCAGGAAGTAAAGACATGGAATGAGGAAAATAGAGATCAGAAAATTAGTATAGAATAAACTGCTACAAAGTAATACAAAAGAACCAATAATTTTAGAGAGACTGTGATGCAGATAAGTCACCTAAAGGGCTTATTTTATTGGAAATAAGCTTTGAATTGGGTTATTTTGGTGTTGGGCCTTTGATCCCATGGATTTTCTTCGTAATGGGCCTAAAATATGGGTAAAAAGTAGGAAAAAGGAATTTAATTCATTAGTTTAGTTAGAGTCATGCTTTGAGTCAATTTCTTTCATTATTTTAGTTTCCTAGTCAATTTATGTTACCTTAATAGTTAAGGATTGGGTTACGCCTTTCCTTTTTAGTGTTTGAGTGTTTTTCAGTCTTCTATATAAGTTTGTAAGGGTCTATAGCCATGTACACGAATTTGATTAATTACATAAGAAGAAGAAAAAAAACATAGCTTTGTGCTTTGCTCTATGAGAGTATGGTGAGATGCTATTGGTGAGAGACCAAAATATGGTGAAAGGTCGTGGGTGAGAGAACCAAGTCTGAGAGAGACTACCCTATCTTCTTCTTCCCTTCTTCAATTTATTGTTTTTTATTTTAGGGGATATTGCTCAGATCCATGAGATAAGAAAAGTAATTACCAGAGAAGTATGTTTAAAATTTGTTTTACTTTCATAAATATAGATTTTGAATAGATTTACTTAATCCCCAAATTAGTTATTGCTCGTCTCACCCAAGAAGGAAATAGAATTAAACTTCCTAAAATACCCCTTTGCATCACCTTTTTCCATAAATTAAGGCTAAAGTTAGGTAGAGAAGAAGAAGAAGAGAATGACTATCCAAAGTTAATAGAGAAATAGTCCAACGACAGCAACTCCAAAAATAAACCACTAACTTTAATGTAACAGACTCTCATGCCGAACACGCAATTACTACGTCCCCTCGTTCGGTCACTCAACTGGGAGATCGTCCCCTGTAACAGACTCCCATGCAGAACTCGCAATTACAACGTCCCCTCGTTGATCGTCCCCTCTAACGGACTCCCATGCAGAACTCGCAATTACTACATCCCCTCGTTCGGTCACTCAAGTGGGAAATTACTATGTCCCCTCGTTCCTCTCTCTCTCCACAAAGTTGGGCTCTGTCTTGATACAAGATAGAGGAATAGTCAACAGATGCAATAAACAAGATCTTTCAAAGTTTCAACCATTCGCAATGTTTTTGAAAGAAGTAATCATGGAAATTAACAAGTGAAAGGAGGATAAAGAGGGAGAGGGAGAGAGAGAGAGAGAGAGAAACAGCTGGCCAGCCCTCTGCTCTTCTGCTAGTCTCTGCAAATCTCCCATCAAAAAGAAAGAAGAGGGAACCCAACAAATTAGAAGAGACTCCAGCTAACAGCATTACGTCTTTTTTTGGTAAACAACTAATAGCATTACGACGGGAGTTGTGCAACTAGTATGAGTTTAACGGTTAATCTAATGAGCCTTAAATTCACCCTTAATTTAAGGAAAGAAGTGATGTAAAGGGGTATTTTAGGAAGTTTAATTCTAATTCCTTCTTGGGTGGGACGAGTAATAACTAATTTCGAATTAAGTAAATCTTTTCAAAATCTATATTTATGGATGTAAAACACATTTTAAACATACTTCTCTTGTAATTAATTTTCTTATCTCATGGATCTGAGCAATTTCCCTTTATTTTAATGTTATGAAACTTCCTAAAAATCTGAGAATCGATCGAAGTATTTACTATTGCTGGACCGGAAGTTTGCAATCTTCTTGTGGACTGGTTATCACTTGTGACTGGTCTACATTAGACAGTCGCCAAACAATAACCCTATCTTGAGCATCTCAATAGCTGAAGAGAACAGCTTAAAAATTTTATATCAATTACAAGCCCAAAATCAATGTTACCAGAGATAGGGTCAGAGTCCAAACGGCAAAACAAATCAGGCACACTGCAACCTCAAAAACGAGCAAATCCTGAATATACATCATCCTCCCATGCAATCAAACAGGAAGACAAAACATAAGAGAGAACAACAAAATTGCCAAAAAATTCAACAAGTAAACTTTGAAAACAGGATAAAAAAAATAAATAATTCTTCCATGCAGGAGAGAACTCTATATAAAACCAGCACCAGGCGGAAAACCAAAAAGTACTACCGATCACAACATCGCAATGTCTACAACCAATGAAAACAATACATGCTAGTCCAACCCCTCAACCAAGCAGAGGAAATAAATAAACCATCGAATATAATCAAACATGTGAGAAAAAAAAAAGATTAAGGAAAATCAAAACTTTGGGCAGATGAAGTGATGAACAAACAAGAGAGACAATACCATACGTATAAAACTTACTACAGAGTATCAGGGGGTCCAATAATAGTAACGCTCCATTCGAAAATGTTACTATCATCAACCAAGCCAGCCGAGAATCCATCGACAGGATTTTTGCAAAGATCTGCCAAAAGAAACAGCGACGGATCAATCACCGGAGTCGATTCGAATAATAAACCCTAGAAATGATTAAATTGAAGAGAATTAATAATAACAAATAATAAAACAAAAAGAAGACGAAGAATGCGATCAAAACCCCTAAGCTGTTTTTGAAGAAGGAGACTAGCTTGAGTTGCTTGTGCCATCAGAGAGAGAGAGAGACGCAGAGAGACAGCAAGCAAGCAAAGCAAGCGAGCGAGACACGGAGAGGGTGAGAGACTGTTCTGACTCGAGAAAACGTAATATGAGTCGAAAGCTACGCCAAGGAAATGAGAGACTTGTGACCGCCGTATTGCCTATTTGGCTATTTTGCTTTCTAAACTTTATAAGCCGACAATCTCTCTCACATTCTACTTTTATGAACAGACGTCAGAGAGATAGAGAGAGAGAGGAATTTAGATTTTAGACTTCCGTTTCGGTTTGATTTCCACTATGGTCTATGGACTATGGAGAGCAAATCCCTCTTTCTCTCTCTCTCTCTCTCTCTCTCTCTCTCTCTGTACTACAGCTTGTGTTATTCCCAATTTGCCCCCGTAGTTACCTAAGCTTTGAGATTCCCAAGCGCTTTTTATTGCGTGGGATTCTACGTGTCAATGCCTTTTAAGTACGGCACGGATCCGGATATTGGTTAAGAGTTCAAATATCCAATGTTCCAATCCAACGGTCGTGATTTAAAATGTTCTATAAAAACGCATAAACGTAGGACATATTTGATAGGTGGCCAAATGGTTGGTATGGCCAAGAAATTTGAGATGGGTAAATAATCCAATGGATGCTTTTGTCGTCCATCTCATTGTCAAAAATTAAAACAAGGGGTGTTGTTCTCTGTGCCGCAGCGCAACCTGCGCCAAAGCACATGGGGGTCTGTGCCTGGGCACAAGCTGTGTTGCGGCACAGAGAACATTCTCCGTTAAAACAATTACTTCAACCCTCGGGGCCCGATGTGTGTGGCTCAAGCTAATGGACTAACCATTTACTGTCATGTTAAACTTTTCTTTTTTGGGGTAAGGGGGGATTTTATTGAAGAGTAAAGTGTGGAAAAATTGAGGCATTTAAATTACATAATTTTTTGAGTTAAAGAGAGGAATTTGGCCAAAGTGTCTTACATGTTAAGGATATCGCCTTCCTTTCTAGAGAGTCAGGCATGTTGCTTACCTCTCTTGAAATATGAGAGAAATTACAATCAACAAAAAGAATACCATAAGTTGGATATCTGAGATGATAGGAGACCCGTAAAAGGGGGTCGGCTTAGAGGAGCTATTGATGAAGGAGATGAGCGGCTTATTGTCAAATTCCACCTGAATTTTTTCATAACAGTCTACCTATAATGCCAAACCTCACACAACTAAAGAATTATATGTACCATTATCAAAAAAAAAAGGAGTTATATGTACCAAATTTATTCACCCAAAAAAAAAAATATGTACCTTATTAGATGTATAGGTTGTCTTATACCATAATTCCCTTAATTTAGTATTCCCTTCTCTAATTGAAAGCTAATCCCCAGCGGGGAAAAATATTTACCACAAGCTAAAGCAGAGATTCGCAAAACAATAAAAATGTTATTATATGTAAAAAATAAAAGGGAAAAGCCCCCATAGAAGTGGGTCGAAATGTTGAGTTGGACCAACAAAAATTGATATGTAGCTATTCCAATGGTCATCCTATCTAAGCATGATAAAAGAGAAAATCAGAGATGTTATTGGTCCAAATCCGAAGTTGATTTTAGACTATATCAATCGTTGGATTGCCGATTTGAATTTATCCACATTCCAAAATGAGGGATTGATTACTTAACTAGACACAATGGTAATGATTCTATCCCTTGTGCACCCTTTGATTTTCCCTATCTAATGAAACCTATTGTAATCTGTGCAAGATATACTAACAAGTCTCTAAACAAGTTTGAATGGGCTTTCGGTATTTTGTATCAAAGTTCTTTTGTTTTAGTTGAATTGGATAGTATTTTAACAAACAATTTCATGGAAGTCGAAGCTCGTGGACTTCTCAAGGGTTTACAAGTTGTCGATAGTCTAAGTTGGACTAATATTAAAATGTGGAATGTATCTCAGGAATTGTAGAGCACTTTCAGATCATTAAGGTTGTGACACTCTATTTATATCTTCTCTCACTTGGATTAAGAACAGAGCATTTTTCTGCTCCATCTTTCACCTATTTTTGCACACCTTTCTTAGGCTCAAATGCCTCTGATAAACAATCTTTAATTTGGTTTTTATCTGTTTTTATTATAACTTGTTATTATATTTAGCATGTAAAGAACAATGTTAGTATGTGCGCTGCTAAGGCTGACCTCATGGTGGTCATCCGTAATATTTTAAGATGGACTTCAGATATGAATATTCATCCTCCAATAACAAATTCTTGTATGGACTTATCCTAAAGCACACACTTTCCATCACTTGATTTATTAGCTGCTAACATTGAAACGGAATTGCCTGGTTTAATAATCACAGGAATTTATGAACCTCGATCATAAAATAGCCAAGTGGACTTTTTACATTTTGTTAGATGGCCATCATTTCCTAACAGATGCAGGTAGCATGACAACTAAAGATGACAAGGAGGTAGAGCTTTTTGGGATCGTTCAAGGATGGATGAGAGCAAAGAAAGAATATATTAACCTAAAGGAAATATGGTTTTGAAACAAAGAACTTTGTGAAATACTTACTCCCTCTAACTCAAACCCCGTCCCTTGGAACCTTATAAACAACTACTTTAAGCTCGCTGAAGCATCTGATAACTTTACTAGTTTAATTTTTAAGTGGTGTGATATATCTTATATGTATAAAACTCTGTAATTTTTCTTTTGCAATATACTTTTTCTTTCCATAAAAAATATTATTTTTTGTGACAATGGGATTCTTGGATTTGTAATTGGTTTAAAATGCTCGCCCAAAGAGCAAGCGGGATCAGAAAGGGATTCTTTTCTTATGGTTATGTAAATAATATTATCTCTCTCCTTAGTTAATTTAATTTTCTTATTCATCCAAAAAAAAAAAGAAAAAAGGAAGAGAGACTAGTGATTTAGAATTGTCCAAATCATCATTTCACATGACAAAAATTAGATACCTATTAATTACTTGTAATATTTTTACCACAAAATATTTATCAAGATCAATAAATATAGAGGGTAACTCTAGAAGCAAATGTAAATTGTGCCATTTGGAATGGTGATGCATCAATTTTGATCATATAGATATCTAGAAAATTATCTAAAATGACAAATCATTCTTCCGACTTATAAGCAACCATGTAATATAATAGAGCAAGAGATCGATGTCTAGTTGTATAGCATTTGCACCAGCATGGGGCCCAATGAAAACGTGCATAGGGGCATCAATATATATGAGGTTTTTTTTTTTATTTTAAAAGATGCAGAACGGTAATTTTATGTATTCCTGAGTCAAGGTGCAAGGGTCACACGACCAAGTAGCATTCTTTATTGGGTAAATTACACATCACCCCCTGGTTTTCAAACAAAATTCAAATCACCCCTTGGTTTTTGAAAATACTCAAATCACCCCCTGTATTAGACCCCAATATGACAAATTAGTCCCTACCATTAGTTTTATGTTGTTAAATGATGATGTCAGCCAGTTAAATAAATTTAAATCCCTAAACTACCCTTGACATCCAAACATAGATTTTGAAGGGTAGTATTATAAATTTAATTTTAATGTTTTAGTACTAGGATAAAATTGTCCTTTCACACCAATAACTAACAGCAGACTAACACCATTACTACAGAGGGGGACGGATGAGTATTTTCAAAAACTAGGGGGTCATTTGAGTTTCGTTTGAAAAAACCAGGGGGTGACGTGTATGTACCTTCTACAAGTGTACTTGCGTATTCCCTCGTATTTTCAACTTGTTTCTTTTAAGGAAAGTTTCATTGTTTGTTCATTAGTTTTATTAAACAATAACGTCAAGGAAATCCCAAGATTGGCCATCTAGAGGACTCTCAAATTTGATTGGGCATAACAGGAATAAAATATTCCTTAAAAATAGGCTATATAATGTATGTGATGCATTGCAATTGGAAGGGGGAGTCAGTAGATTGTTGGTCATGTTGTCCTCTTAACAATACTTATTTTTAAGCTTTGTTTTGCTATTTGACTTTGACCAACTGTGAATTGAATTTTATTTTATTTTTGGGTAGAAACTGTGAATTGAAACTTGACATGTGAGATAAGATTGAATGATTTAACTTATCCACAAATTTTCAGTTCCGTCTAAATAGAAAAAGTTATCATATTTTTTCACTTGGAGAGTGTCATTTGAGTAATCACCGATCCTCAATCTTGTTCCATCTCCAATCTATTCTCCCGGGCCATGGGAGCTTTTGGACCAGCTTTAGATGATAAACGATCTTCGTCATGATGCAGTGTTTTCTTGTATTACGGATCCTTTTATTTTGGCTGTGGTTTCTAATTTGGCTATCCAGAGATATTCTACACCCCTTCATCAAAAAAAAAAAAAAAAAAAATTCTATTCATTTTTTCTCTCCCCATAAAAAAATAAGAGAAAAAATGTGTAAATAGGAATCGATTATGCCATTTGCTCAGGAATATTTCTCCCTTTTTATTTATGTTCTCATTTGAACTCTCATCCTTTGGTGAAAACACATTCCGGGTCATTCCAGGTCCCTAAAGTGGTGTGATAATCAAGCATCTGGTTCCAAGTCTTAATGGGATCTCTTTCAAGATCATGTACCTTTTAAATGCTGCCTTCTTCAATTCTTAATTGCATTTTTTAAATAAATTGAAAGTCGAGCATATTATTTGCAATATCAAATGCCAATCACAACTAAATGGACCCCACCACTTGAGGAGTGCCATACATCGATTGACTTCATCCAATTATTATAGCTATTGATTTAGTAAGAATATTCTCTCTTTAACTTTTCAAATGATAAATGATTTTATAGTACATTATCAATTCAATACTGACTTTTAATGCAAGAATATTTGATTGAAGTCAGTAAATAAGCTAATAATAAGGAAGTACTATCATAAATATATTGTTAGCATTCGAATCTAAGGGATATTATAGTTATGTTTATGTGGCTATCGTTTTGTGGATTACAATTTAACAGCTGTGTTTGATCATTAATTACCTAGTTTTATGTACAAATCATTTCGCTTATTTTAATCTTAAAAAAAAATTCCAATACATTTTAATTATGGCACACCATACTCATAATATAAATTAAGTGTGATGGGATGATGAGTTGCAAACATATATCAAGTATAAAATAAAAGGGCAAAGCTTATCAGAACGATTTATCTTAATAAGTTTATTAAGCGGTCTAAATTTTTGTCACATGGCGAATCAAATGAGGCCTAAATTTTGTGAACGGTTAGAGCTCAAGTTATTTTGTACAAATGTAAAATTTTAGTCTAATCAGACTTTTCTAAGTGGTAAAATAGATATTTGAAAATTAGGACTTTGGGAGAGTGCACAGTAATGGTCAGAGTATTTTAAACATGATAAACATACATGGAGATGCACAACAAATACATATGAGGGTATTTGATTGAAGGGAAAAAGGTGGGCACGGGGTACCAAGCTTGTGTCTATCTTTCTCTCCTCTGCCATGTGCAAGGACCAGCCAGCCCCTTCTAGCCCCACCCCACCCCACCCCATTGGGCAAAGCCGCCTACTTACTTGGAGTGGGCTGCGTGCTCAATCTTCTCCCTTGATTGAATTAGATTCTAAAATTTGACATATGACTAACTAAACGTTGAATGAATTGCTAGTTCATCATTCTACATGACACAATAAGATGTGTCACATTGATAAGTTTATCAAAACTGAACCATTAAAATGAGTTTTCCCTAAAATAAAATGATACGTACATAATCTAAAATCAATATCCAAATATTATTAGACAATTCTCCCTCTCTATGTTAATTCAAAATAATATAAGAAGTAGTATTGTTAAACAAAGGAAAGGTGAATAGAAAAGAACAGAAAGACTACAAGGTCATAAATTATGGTGTTAACCTGTTTCCATATATTTTTAGGTGAGAGGATTCTCTGAGCAAGTGGCATAGAGGAATGCACCAATGGGGTACTGTAGTACGGTTTTGTACATAGGATGACAACGAGATTATTTCAAGTGAAGAAGAGAGAGAGGTACTAGCATACCCTCCCTTATAAGTCACGAGTCGCGAGTCATGAGTCATGAATTGTGAGTCACGAGTAACGACCCACAGATGAGATGGCATATCACATCATCATGCCATGAGGCTAAAAATTGATAATCACCCTGGATTTTTGTTTTGGGAGGTGGGGGTGGGGAGGGAGGGTTTGAATCCACAGTTTTATGTATCAATATCGGATGGGAACGATAAATTTTTTTTGTCTTTCCAGTATGACGTGTATAAACGGCTAAAAAATTAAATAGTCAAACACTTCAAGAACAATTAAAAAAAATGAAAAATACAAAATACAAAATTTGAAAGTTTAGAATCTTTAAATACAGGGACAAAAGAAAGGGCAATGTACACACATAAATTAAGGAATTATTACCTAAATATCTGCATCCAAAGTTTTTTTTTTTTTTTTTTTGGTACGAATCTGCATCCAAAGTTTGAAACGACTATAACATCTAAAAAGTTGGTGTTTGATGAAGTGAGGACTAATCTTCGATTCGCTTTCATGATTTACTTTGCAAGTTGATATACATATACATTTCAATCTAGGCCCCAAATCAACCACTCGGCCCAGCCCACTCAAAACTAATGCAAGACGGGTCAATTTCCATGTTGTTGTACAATCTAGTGTGAATTGGACATATGGGCTTCTGGCCTATCGTAGATATGACCCAATATTTGGTATCTGTCCTGCCCCCAACGTTTCACATATTAAGGCATCTCTAGCCGAGCTGAGCGGATTCAGATCCTCTACTGCCAAGGTGCCAGGCAGAACACTACTGCCAAGACACAGCAAGGCGAGGAATGATCGCCTTACCCCTGCCCGAGCGCCTTGCCCAAATGGGGGTAAGGCGATCATTTACCACCTTGCTATGTCTTGGCAGTAGGGTCTTGTCGGGCAGCTCGACAGTAGATGATCCAAATTAGAGCTGAGTTACCTTATGCAGTTATAACCTATAAAAGGCTACTTTCTTTTTTTTTTTGTGTGGTTTGGGTACTGTTAAGTATGAATTTGAAAAGAGCTGATTGAAGGGCAAGAATTCTTGTACCCAACTCCATTTAGTTGGGATAAGGCTGAGTTATTGTTGTTGTTTGTATAACGAATTACTACGATTACTTCCTTCTACGAGAAGAGTGAAAAGAATTATTTTATTTGAAGCAATAATTGTTATTATAAACAAAAAAAGCAATAATCATTAGCCACACAAAGAAAGATTGTTGAATAGGTACTTATATTGAAGGGGGTGGGGAATTGTAGAGGAAGGATACGGGGTGGGGAGATGTGGACGGTGGGAATATGGAGCGGGGTCAGCGAGTTGTATGTATACTATAGGTTGCTTGAGGAATGGAAAGATGAATAGTATTCTAAGTAAAATATATCAAGATAAAGGGGTGTTATTCTCTGTGCCGCAGCGCAGGTTGTGCCCAGGCACATGGGGATGGGCACAATGACCACCCTGCCCCCTAAGTGGTAGGCCCATGTGCCTGGGCGTAGCTGGGCGTAGCCTTCGCTGCGGCACAAAAAACATTCTCTCAAAGATAAATTAATAAGGGAAAGAGATTGCAGCATGGGCCTCTAGAGCCTACACGCGCGTGTTTGCCAATGGGAGCATACACACAAGTATTGCCCCAGGTAGAATTTCTGTCTTTCCATGGGGGTAGCATGGTATTTTCGGGCGCTTCTATTTCTAGGCGCAAGAGCCATGTGGAACACGCGACCAAATAGCATTTTTTCCCCCAATTAAATAAAAAAAAAACTCTTCGTTATCTTGTTTAGGTACCTGAAACATAATATATGAAACATGAGGTATCTTTGCCATAATTTTTTGAAACATTAGGTACCCCATCTATAATATATATTCTTTTATTGAGCAAACCATGTAATATTCATTGATGGATACACCGGTGTCACCAAGGTGGTGAAGTGAGAAATTGTAACCATTTTTTAATAGACTCTTGTCTTATTCTCAACATAAGGGGGTAAAGTGTCTTTTCATATGGGGCCCGGAGAGAATTTGAAAAAGAGGATTTCAAAATAATTTGGAAGTTACTTACCAAGTTACCATTATGTCACATTCAAGATTTATCATTATCCATGTGAAATCACAAGATTTATTCTCATTGAAAAAAAATTGTGCTATATTAAAGAATAAGAAAAAAGAGAGGGTTGGATATGTCATCACCAGCTTTCGATAAACTAACGGCATACAACAATCATAGGACTAGACACAAGAGTGCAAGAGGAAAGAAGATGACACATGATAGACATCCTGGTAGCATGCCCAGCATTTTCTCATACAAAAAAAATAGTTTATAATTTCTTTTTCACCAATTTCAGATAGAACTACATTTTCCTTTTCTTGATCAACCAAAATTCAATAGAAACACCACAAAATGAACATAGTACCAAAAAAAAAAAATTTAATATGTGTGAAGCATGTCATATTAAATAAATGGAAAAAAAATTCTCCAAGGCACCCAAGCTGAATGCACTAACAACTCTTTGTCTATTTCTTTCCTCTCACATGAAATAATCTTGTTGCCCGTTTAGATATAATTAATGTTGTTTTGTATACAAACATCTCTGGGGCACTCCTTGCTCAGAGAACCATCTCCTTTTATAAATTATTAGCTTGGGGTCAATGGGAGCATACACGAAAACATCAATAGGGATGGGATTTCTACCTTTCATGGGGCAAGGCAATCATTTTCACCATCTTGTGTCTGGACAAGTCACACTCAAGCTCCTTTACCCATAAAATATAAGAAAAAAAGTCTGATTGAGTGGCTTTCGCACCCAACACACCCAACACAGAAGCACACAAAATTACCATGCTCCCTAGTGGCCATACTCGAATTGAAGCACTATTGGTGCAGGGGCTATCTAGCCAGACAGCTAACTCTTACCCATAAAATATCCAATGTTGTCTTTGTCCATAATAATACGCAATATTGCATATGGTCTACCAAATGGTTCATAATCTCGGATCGGATCAGTCAGTATCAGTTAAGGTCGATCCTAAGATTTGACCAATACAGAAAGGTTTAACTGGAACGTTCCTTGGATTGGTCGACCCAATCCCTAACTGATCCGACTTAATATTTTTTTCAAAGTTTTTAAGTTTTTTCTTTTTATTTTTTTATATTATTTAAACCAATATTGATCAATACCAATCGATATTGACCAATGCAATCCGAATAATATCGACCAATCCAATCTCGAGATCAAAACATCCACTAGCTTTTGCCAATACATGACCCGATCCATAAAAAAATGATTTTCAGGGTTTTTTGACCGATCCTGATCAATTTGTACCGATCCAAAAATATTTTGGTAATGACCGATACCGAGTCCAATACCTGGATTTTGAACCTTGTTAGTTGTTACCAATAGTTTCAGTACCCTTTCTTACACTTTCAAGTAACCCAACCTTATGTACCAAAAAAATAAAATAAAATAAAATAGCCCCACCTTCTTGTGAGGCTTTCCATTAGAAAACAAAAGCGAAATGATCTCTGCACCGAGGTCCCAGACAGATGGGAGTGGGTGTAATGACTACCCTGCCCTCCTAAATGGCAGTAATACTCACCCCATGTGTTTGGGCGAACTCACCACGCCCATATCACTTGATATTCCCGGTGACCTGACAGCTTTGTTCTGAAACTAGCAGGTACTCCATCAGTGGCTTGGCATTTTCCCTGGACTAGGGTTTAAAAAAATCGATTAGGCTTGGGCCCACCCTGTACAAGAAAACCCTAAATACCTGCA
The DNA here is from genome assembly GCF_018873765.1 of Telopea speciosissima. Lineage (NCBI taxonomy): Eukaryota > Viridiplantae > Streptophyta > Magnoliopsida > Proteales > Proteaceae > Telopea > Telopea speciosissima. The sequence continues at coordinate 17,970,658 of NC_057917.1, forward strand.
ATATTCCGATTCCATTGTCTATCCGGATCAAAATCAACCGGTCATTCCGGGTTTTTTCATCCATGAAAAGGGGTAAAATCCTTTGTAATCACAGCAAAGACAAGAAAGAGCGAGAGAAAGAAACCGACGAAATATTCATATTTCCTCTGGTTTTGCATCAAAAGTTACTTGAAAAGGAAAAAACAGAAACCGTAGATTTTACTAATAGGTAAACATATTCATGTTCAGTAAAGATGATTTGGCTTGAAAGAGAAATACAAGAACACAAGGACAAAGATGATCCATATATACTAGCTGCTGCTGCTCAGTGACAAAAGATGACCTTGAGCTCACGGGGAGAAGAACATTCATGTGTAAGCGAAGGGCTATCATGGGCGTAGGTGAAGGTAGCAGGGCAAGCATGCTTGAAGAACTCCGAGTAGCTAGACGACTTGCAAGTTTGTGGGCTGTTGTAGTGGTTTCTGCAACATAGCTCATCCGTACGAAAAGCTTCACATCCGCTCTTGCAGGCAACGATAGGTCCATGGCCTTGAGGGCTTCTCAGCTCCAAGTTGGTAGGGCAGGTAGCAAGTAGATTAGCCTTGCAACCAACGACAGGGCAGAGACCTTTACCCTCATGAGGGGTAATGGTCATGGGGATATTGAAGCCATCAACAAGACTGACGGCGTAGGAGGAAAGATCGTTGTGACCGTGGTGGAGGCTGAACTGAGCAAGGGTAGCTGGGGTAATACCACCTGCGCCGTTACACTCTAAGTGACCACCGCAGTCACCGGTGGCGCAGGAGAAACGACCGTTGGAGTAGGTACAGTCGGTACGGCCCCAAAGACGGCCGGACCAGTGTTGGGTTGGAGCAGGGAAAGAGCGGTGGGTTAGGGTTTGGAGAGCGAAACCGCCGCGTTCGAGAACGGCGTGGCCGGCGTTGGGTTGGATGGCTGGCCATATGGTAAAGGGGCAGTTGTTCACCACCGTGAGAATCATCTCAGCTTCGGTAAGAGAAGGATGATGAACCAACATAGTCATCAGAAACACTAGGAGGAACGAACGAGGAACCATGGCTTCTTGTGTTGCTCTAAGACTACACACACACGGGTGGATTAGAATACAGATTTGGTGTGGTATTTATAAGCAAAAACGTGAAAAGTGTGTTTTGGAGGTTTTAAGAGTTAAGACTAATAAGGGTTTAAGTTGCAGGTGGTGGTGAAGTGTGATTAACGAGTAATTTATTTTGTATCGAAATGACAAAAGAGTCCTTTAGGCTTGAGTTTAACTCTTCTTAATAAGAAGGGTATTTATGAAAACATAAGGGACCGGTGTTGGTACCTACTCCGTAAGTGCTGCTGAATGTTTATGTTTTTTGGAAGAAGAAAAGGAATAAATTAATAAGGAAATTTACAATCTAAAATAATGTTAAACTAATGCATCTTTTTGCAAAGGGTCCAAAAGCCTGGCTGGCTGGCTGAATACAAATGAATTTCTTGAGTAGTATGGGTGAATACATTTTAAAAATTTACACAAAAATTTGTATATCGTGTTTGGTATCCAAGGCTTGCCACGACACTGACATGTGTTCGTTTATAATCTGGATAACCATGAGAGAATCTAAATAGCAAAGGATCAACACCAACCCAAGACTCTGAACTTTTAGAAGGCCGAACCTAATGGCCCACAACTCTATTTGAAGAATGTTATGATCCGATCCACAAATATTAGGGATATAAACGGATAGGAAAAACAATATAGATGATGGTTAGTACTGGAATTAGGTCCCATCCATCTAACACCTCTTACCCTTCCCAAATCCCACAAATTAAAATCACACACACATTGCGCATATAAAACGTACAGACAAAAAAGAGAAGGTAAGGTAAGGTAAGGTGGGGTGGGGTGGGGGTTGGAACTGGGGAAGAGTCATCCTCACCGATCCACCAATATTAGGGATGTAAATGGATAGTAAAAAAATTGAATTCAATTTGCATTCGTTGGATCTGAATTTGGATAATTTAGAACATAATTTATCTGATTCAAATAGATATCCAATTACTAATTAAATAGTAAATGATTGAAAGGTTAGGAAAAGAGCTAACACAACTAAGAGACATGGATTAAGAGCGAACCATATCCACCAAAGGGAGGAAGGTTTGGAGATATATGAATCCGATCACATCCAATCTATTTATATCTTTATCCACCATGGAGGGAAAAAGCCAAATCCAAATTCGAACTATGATTTAAATAATCGGTATTGGTAATGATATTAGTCTCGAATATCAACAGATACTGATATAATACCAATACAATCGGTATGTTTCAGTTTAGATTGAACAATTTTACTCACTCTTGATTTGGATAAATTTACCCCTAATCTATACCATTGCATTAATACAGAATCATGTACATATTGGTATCGTCCTTGACTCCTTGGCCGATCTATAAAATTGATGGCTTGAAAGGTAGATATCCAAGACTTGCCACAGCATTGAAATGTGTCCGTTTATAATCTGGATAACTATGAGAGAATCTGAATAGCAGAGGATCAGCTCCGACCCAAGACTGGGCTTTTAGAATCTGACCCTAATGGCTCATAACTCAATCTGAAGAATGTCAAGATCCATTGTGCCCCGACAACGGTGAATAGGGTTGGCCGTAGTGATTTTGCCCAATAGTCCTAAAGCAGCTAGTCAAGGGTCAAACGGATCCATCCATCACAAGTCACAACCATCCAGCCTGGAGGAGGAGCCAATACTGCTGAATGTTTGTGTGGAGGAATTGAACTCCACCCCTTGAGTAATTTTATTGGATCCGGCTTCTCTCCAGGGAGTTCAGCACCCAGAGAATGTCCAGGGGGCATCCAAGGGTTGGGATGTGCCGCACACATCTTGGCGCATGCCTAGGGATGTGTGCGACACAACCCAACGACTGGATGCTCCCTGGGCGTGCTCGGCTCCCTGGAGAGGAACTCAATCCCATTTTATTAGGATCGTTGCCCCACATGGGGACCTCCCCACTGGATCTCACACCATCCATGGGTGTGGATTCCACATTCCAAAGGTGGATCTGATACTCATGGACTGTGAGAGATCTATTGGGGAAAGGAACCAAACTTCAGGGACTTGGCCCGAAATGGTTTCATTGTTATCATGGATTTAATTTTGTCGAATCAAGGATTTATGTGGTCTAGCCATAAAAATAAATGTGGGCTTGATTCTTTGTCCCAAAAAAAACAAAAAAAAAAACACAATGTGGATGGTGTGGATGATGGTTATCAGTGGAATTAGGATTACCATGATAAGTGATAGGTCCTATCCATCTAAAACCTCTTACCCTTCCCAATTCCCACAAATTAAATCCACACACACATCACACATAAAAAGAAAAGGGGAAGGGGAAGGGACTGGGGAAGAGCCATCCCACCGATCCACCAATATTAGGGATGTAAACGGATGGTAAGAGAGGACCTATAAACGAATCCAGATCAGCTACCCACATAGGGGCGGGTGGAGACAGATTTGACCCCTCCATGGGTAGTGGGTCCTGCACCCTAGAGGTGGGTCTCACACCCCCATGGAGGGTTCAGATCTGTTCCCACCCGTCCCCATGTGGGTAGCAGATCCAAACTCCCTATAAACATATACAAACATGAAAAAGAGAGGGGAGGGGGGAACTGGGGAAGAGCCATCCTCACCGATCCACCAATGTTAGGGATGTAAACAGATGGTAAAAAAGTTGAATTCAAATTGCATTTGTTGGATCTGAATTTGGATAATTTAGAATATAATTTATTTGATTCGAATAGATATCCAATTAATAATTAAGTAGTTAATGATTTTGAGGGTTCTTGAAGATTCGATTTGTTTTATAGAACGAGAAAAATAGCTACCACAACTAAGAGACATGGATTAAGACTGGATTGTATCCGCCAAAGGGAGAAAGGTCTAGGTTACATAAATAAAGGATGAAAACGAATAGTCAAAAATTCAGATTCCATTTACATTTGTTTACGTTAATGGGTATTTATATCCGGTCTAGGGATATGTGGATCTGATTGGATCCGAAATGCTTATATCTCCATCCACCATGGAGGGAAAACAAAAAAGCTAAGCCCGAGTCCGAACCATGGTTTAAATAATCAAAATTAGTATTGGTAATGATAGTAGTCTCTACTATCAACGGATACTGATATAATACCAATACAATCGGTCTGTATAAGTTTGGATCAGACAAATTTACCTCACTCTTGGTGAATTTTTTTGGATAAATTTACCTCTAATCTATACCATTTTATCAATACAGAATCAAGTAAATATTGGTATCATCCTTAACCAATCTATAAAATTGATGCAAATTCACCAACAATACCAATATGTATCGAGAGATACACTACTGATTCCTTAAATCATTCTCCCAATTTCATCATGGTTTGAGGTATCATTATCGTATTTTCTATAATGGGTGAAATGTACCAGTTTTACAAGTGACTGATCTCAATACCATGCCAATACCGTTTCAATGACACGATACGGATAAGGGGGTGGAATAGTAAAAAAATTATTTTTAAAGGAGAATCAAAGATAAATTTGTCCAATATAAATGTATGACTGATCTGTGCTGATACCGATGATTTGATACTGTATTGATTTCTGAGCTAACCGATACCCGTTCCGATACGAGCACAGAAACCATGAGATGAGCTTCACCGACCCTTCATGTCTCATAAAGATTGCTCCTCGAATCTTTCTTGGGATGCCGTACGAGAGAAAGAAAAAGCAGATGGGTCAAAAGTTTTTCTAATCAAATCCTCTGCTGTGTGAGACCACTGTTTTTGTTTTTTATTTTTATTTTTTTGGATTATCTTCTTACCAATGTGATAATTAGCATCAGTACGACCAATTAAAAGCGACTCTCTCTCTCTCTATCCGTGGCTTCTGTTTTTTGGTTTTGAAGACGAAAACGCAAATCATCAAATATCAATCAAATGGCTGTAAATTTCTTAAAACACACATGGCGGAAAAATGTTGCCAAACTAACACGGTAATTGTATGTTTCTTCTTCTTAATGATATCTTTTATCACATAAATCGTCCCTAAAAACTATTTAAAAGGAGCCGCGTTCCAATTCCCTACAATGACGTTTCATATAACTTTATAAACAATTTATAAAAACTAATTTAGCAGACACTTGGTTGTGGTGAGGCGCGGTCACATTTCACTTTTGAGCTTTTGGATTCCCAATTTCCCATTTCCCATTTCCCATTTCCCATTTCCCAATCCCAATACACGAAGGATTTCAATAAAAGATCATCAAAGCAGTGGTTATCTATTTAAAGAAGACAAACAAAAACTTGTGATTTTTCTTCTGTTTCTTAAAGTTATTTTGAGATAGAATTACAGACAGAAATCTCACCTTATCTGGCCACGTAAGAAAGAAGTGTCCAGCTTTGTTGTTGTCAGAAAACCGAGGCTGAAGTTGAACGCCTTTACAGTCTAAGGATTAATAATTTAAACTTTTCAAACAGTAAAAATGGGTTTAATGGCACTAAAGTAAATATGAAAAAAAAGAAGGGTAAATTATAAGGGCATTCACGAGAATCAAGACAACCACGTTGGGAGAAGAGGATAAAAAAAACACAGGTGACCCCCCTAGACAGTCTGTGTTCGTATCAGTGTATGTACTCTGTAAAAAAGATAAAAAAAGATAAAAAAAGGTCACTTGCGGTTTTTATGAAGGATCGAGGTTGACGGTCAGACTGACCGGTCACAGGCTCACGCACATGGGGCCTTCCTTCCGGCTTGGCCGCCTAGGAGTTGGAGCAGATCAGGAATTGGGACCACAGAACCATGCATAAAAGTTATATATAAAAAAATTTGGGGGCATTCCGAGAATTGAACTCGGGACCTCTCGCACCCTAAGCGAGAATCATACCACTAGACCAAATGCCCTTTCTGCTTTCCAAACTTCCCCTTAGCAAATAAAATCTTTTAATTGATTTTTTGACCCATGGTGCACAGAGAATCTCCTCACCATGAATATCAGTTAGTAAAGACATGTTTGGCAAATAGAACAAAAAAAAAAAGAACAAATTTAAATTTGTGTTTTTGTTCAAGAACAAAAGTGGAGGTATCATCATCGGCATTCAACACTCACTCGATGAACCCCTCCTCTCCCACCTCGCTCTCTTTGATGTCTAAACACACAATCATATCCAACAATGATGACTCCGAGGACGAAGAGGAGCGTACCCTAATCGAACAAGTATGGAGAGATGTTGTCTCGATGGGACCTAGGCCAGGACGAAAACTAGGGGAGGGAAGTTCCGCCCTAGAACCGTCTAGGACAACTTGATGCATCATGCTCTAGCCCTAGCTGCCTTCCCTTGGCAATGGTCTCATGGGAAGACATCTTTACCAAGGTCCAAACACATGAGGCATATATTAGTATCTCCTCACTAAGCAAAGATCAAGAAACCCGTTACGACACCGACATTAGTGATATTAATCGTGAAAATGGTAGGAGCTTTGCAGGGAGAGCGATATGGGTCCTTCATTAGATGGAAGTTTTGGAGTTGGGATTAATGTTGATGGTGATGAAAATGGAGTTTTGGGCTTGGGTTTGAGTATGAAGGTGACAACGAAACGGGAGAGAGAAGTGGAAGATGAAGAACGAAACATGGTGGTGGTGGGTTATGTAAAAGAAGATGATGATTTGGGGAAGATGAGGGCATTTTGGGGTTTTTAGGAACAAATATTTAGGGGTAAAATAGTCTTTTCAAATTAAGTTAAGGTAATACATAAATGAGGGCAATTAGGTCTTTTCATTTATAAAAATAAAACAAAGGATAAAATGGTCATTTTCAATTAGTTTAGGGCAACAAATAAGTGAGGGTAATTAAGTCTTTTCAGATTTAAGAAAATGGAGCAACGGGTAAAATGGTCAAAATTTTGGCATCTAACGGTGGTAATTAACGGATTGGACCTATCTGGCATTTGGGGTGTCTGGCATTTGGGGTGTAAAGCGGGGTGGTACGTGGAATATTGAGCCGCTTAGGAGGGTACGAGGAATATTGGGTGCATTATAGGGGGTACGTGCACTTTACCCAAAAATAAATGTTTCTAAAGAAATAATACTTATATGGAACAAAGGCATTGCCAAACAGAGTGTAATTGGCTAGAATTGGTCATATTTTGCCCTAACTTTAGAATCTATTCATGAATTAGTCATTTTGAATCGGCAAGAATTGGTTTAAGAATTGGGATCGATGACCAATTTGGCCAATCCAATTCCGATTTTTCAATCCCTAAATGGAGGAATAATTATCATCTCCAATTCATGGGCACCTCCAATTCCTCTAATAAGGGGGAGTGGACCTCACCTTGAGCAATGTTTTCAGGCAGGGGGTAGTGTGGTCATTTCTGCCCCCATGTGAGGAATTGGAGGGGATAGCAAATTGGAGGGGATAATGATTCCTAAATGGAGTGTTATTAAATAGCATAACACTATGGTTGCAAGTTCGGCCTAGAAAACCCACATTTTTTGGGGCTTGGGCTTGGGATTGGAACAGAGTTAGGATTGAGAGATCCCAATTTGACATCTAACCAATACGTGCCAGGTTGGGATCAATGCCTGAACCCAATTACATGTATCGTATACATAATGTATTAAGTATGAGATTGTCTAAATGCCACATTTGTAGGTGTATTTAAAACTTATACCTTCTTTTAGTTGACTTTTGTTTTGTTCCGGTAAAAGTTTTCATGCATGGCCGTGCATGTGCACGACCTACATTACATGCAACAGACTGGCATAAATGCGAATTTGAAATGACATAAAAGCCCCTGCACCCCTTGTTTAATGGAGTTGATGGGAAAATCTCCCATGTATATGTACCTTCCCCATTTTCTCCTAAAAGTTCTATAAGTCAAGGGTCAAAAGGTTTTTCAAAAAATAATTTAAAAGTGACTTGTCATTATCAAAAGATGTCATTTGTCTTGAATGTTTTTTAAGTATACATGTGCGATGATAGGATTTACCCTTGAAAAAAAAAAGTGCGTTATACTAAAAGGGCAAACAAGTAAGGTTACAAAACATTTGACACCTTAAGGGGTGTCAATACTAAAATCTCATTAAATATAATAGTTACTGATCAAACTCGTATAGGTAATAAGTATGTTATATGTAGACACCATATACATGATGTATATAATATATGTAACGGATTGCTTGTGTTATCTACTTATCTCTAAAATACATCTAGAGAGAACCCAATATGTAAAATTTTGCATACTAACATTGCCTTATTTTTAACCATATACTATAAAAAAAAATAAGAGTATACAATAAGAGTGCATTGACTAAATTCATGTAAACTTTGGTTATACTACAAAGAGAGTATAAAATAATAGTGCATTGACTACATTCATATAAATTTGATTAAAAATCAGGCTGAGAAATCCTAGCCCAACATATGGGGCTTGAGTTTTGGAATACTGGCCTATCTTGATTTCTGCTGACTTTTACTTTCATAATGGACAAAACATTAAATTAAAAAAAAAATGGTTTTCATAGGTAAAAATATATTTGAATGGTTCGCTCTGTTTCCTTTGGGTTTTGTGTTTTCATTTTTTAAGTGTGTTTTCAAAAGATGTGTCTTTTGAGATTATTTAGAGAGCAAGTCTTAAGAAGGTGTCACTCGTCTATTCATAGAAATGGTTGTTTGGCGTTGGACCTTATTGGGTCTAGCCCCATGTGGAGTTTGATGGGTCATGTTGGATTCAACCCATGTGAAGGCAAGTGTCATATGAGTTGGCAAACACTTTCTGTAGTGGGTTATAGAAACCGAAGAGACACTTTGGAAGAAATGTGTATTGAAATTTTTCTAAGAAGAGAGAAAATGACAAGGTTAAAGACCCTGCATCTTTTTTATTTCTCCCGCAGTTTTTATTAAGTGTTCACATTTACAATAAAATTTATGAAAATTGAGCTACAATTTATTCTTTTGAACAGAAGCATTGTGTTAAGAAGAATGGTTTAGCTCAATTGAGAAGCTAAGAAGAAGGATTTCTTGGAGCACTTGAAGAAGAAGTACAAATTCTTTAGGGAGGTTTATTCTCACGGATTGGGTCATTCTTGAGGCCGTTTATGCTATATCTCACACTTTACAGTAGTTGGACAACCGAAATTACAGCTTGTGATTGTCGGTTGGGTACTTCAAGCTTTGAAAGAAATTATTGGTGGATTTTAGAGTTAATTTGGTAGAAACTTTTTGATGTGTGAGGTAACCTACAAAACTCTTGAAGTGCTTCTTGTTCTTTTTAAATCTTATTGTAATCTCAAGTTTCGGGCATAAATTTGACAGGTCAAAATTGTAATCCTTATTTGATTTTAGTGTATTAATGCTTTAAAGTTGTCCTGTTATTTTTTTTTCCTTTGACCTGGAAGGGTTTTTCACGTTCAATACGGTGTTTGCATAGCTTGTGTTTACATATTCTTGTTCTCTTTGCTTTTTTGAGTAACACAACTGGGAAGGCTTTTCTCCACCTCTTCCCAACAAGTGGTATTATTAGAGCTTGGATAGCTTTATTTTATGTGTGGCTAAAAAATGGATGCAAATAGTTCTTAAAAAATAACTAGTTTGAATAAAAAGCAATTGGTTGATTTGAAAAGCGAAGATGAAATAAATTATCTATTCAAGAAACCTCTATTCGCCAATTAAAGGGATAGAAAAGAATCTAGGAACCGTATTCGTCGATGACTGGAGTAAATTGTATAAAAAATTAAGGGAAATTTTCACGTACCTCCCCTGAGGTTTGCTTTAATTATACTTTCAGCTGTGAGGTGTGAAAAATAATGCATATCTCCCCTGCTTTCCAATATTAATTAACAAAAAAACCCAGTCGGTTAACTGGTGACTGAAAACGTTAAAATTATATTTTAATTGACCAAAATGACCTTCATGCTAAAATGAACACATTTCTTCATTATTTCCCTTATTTCTATACTCATCCTAAAAGCTTTGAGTTTTTTTCCACTTGCAGGGATAGGGGAGAAGAGTGAATAACATCACACATCACACACAAGTGATGTTGGATGATAAAGCTTGAGTTTTTACCAATGGCAGAACAAGGAAGAAATCTAAGCAAGGGGAAGAAAGAGAAACCAGGTTCAAAGTCTTCTTCTTCAATTCCTCCATATTATGATCTGAAAACCAGGGATTAGTATCGAATCTTCTTCTTCCTCTATATAATAATATTGTGAGATATTCGCCGATGAGTGGATTAATATCGCATCTTCTTCTTCCCCATACAAAACCAGGGATGGAGTGGCTCTTGCGATTGATCTAGCCCTTTTACGAAGAACCAAAATCACAAGAAAATTTAGGGAAATGCTTCGTAACACTTGGCCCTACCAAATCCGAACGAAAAAACATTCATGAAGCGAGGATTACAGAAAAAGAAAGTCTACAAATTAGGGCTGGCGGATCAATAGGAACCAACGATGGTTTCCGTTCCACAACTCACAGCAAAATAATAAGTATGGCTTCGAACAGAGTTGATTAGAGAAAATAATCAATGTAATTGATCCCATTTAATTGGGATAAGGTGGGGTTGAGTTGTACACAACAAACAAACAAACTGGGGTAATATGAGAACCCTGACAAGTGTAGCTTTATATGGAATTGATTGGAGAAAACGGATCCATATGTGGGCGATCAAATTTAATTGAGATAACATTGAGTTGAGTTGTTCCAACAAACAAATGCACTATGCTAATATGACAACCTACTCACAATGGAGAGAGAGAGAGAGATAGAGAGAGAGAGAGAGAGTAAAATTTAAGGCCGTGTTTGGTACGCATTTTTGGAATGCATTCTAGGTCAATTCTGCATTCTGGGAGGATAAAAAGAATAAGTATGTATGAAGATCAATTCTAGTAGCTTTTACGTTTTGGACTTGTCAGTTTTGCTATATGAGACTTGAGAAATTTTTTTTGGGGATTTGGGTGGGTTGGGGAGGAGGCGGATCGTGTCCTTGTAGAAGTACCGTCCAAGGTTCTCTAAAGCCACTCGCATAAAATCCACTCCTCCTGAGGGATCAGGACACGATCCGTGGGGGCCGTGGGGAAATAGTGGTTAATGCACAACCCACCAATAAGAGCCTCCCATGCTATCGAAATGTTGCCACATGGCAGTTTGGTTGAGCTTAAATTTTCTAGATAGGATACTATTCTCACATGTCAAATTTAAGTCCAAATAGATCTTAATTGCCACATAAAGATTTAAAAATCCAAGATGACAAGTGAATGCATATTAATGCATGGATTAATAAGACGATTTATGCATACTAATTATACACAAAGAATGTATTTTTGCCATTTCATTACATTGTAGATTGTAGAATGAGATGGACTACTGCTAAGGAAACTCTTCTAAGTGGGCTTCTCAAAGGAGATATTTGGGATCATTATCGTCTCCAGATCCCTGCCCGGTACAGTTGTCCGGTTCCTCTCATAGGAAATGACGATCTAACCCCCTGCCCGAACACACTGCCCGAGTGAGTTAAATCATCATTTCCGCCTCCCTACAAGAGGAACTAGACAACTGTACCTGATAGAAAACCGGACAAGATAAAAATTCGAGACATCTGATGAGTCAGACCGAAAACATAAACATATATAAGACCATTTGAATGGAACATCTTGAAAAATTATCGTCTCCATTTATCTGCCCCTCCATTTCCTCCATTACATCATAGGGGGGAGTGGACCCCACCCGAGCAGTGTGTTTGGACAGGGGGTAGGGTGGTCATTTCCACCCCCTATTAGATATAATGGAGGAAATGGAGGGACAGATAAATGGAGACGATAAGGATCTACGACGAAACAGCCCTGCAGAACCCTCTGCATCTCTACACGAGATCGAGTGAGGCCTTGCTTCACCTGCCACCATACCAATTACCACCCCACGAGGCAAGAGTCACGACTCTTAAGTACACCCACTTAAGTGGCACGTACGTGTCTCTTTCCAAATCAAAGTCGCGACTTCTCATGCATACAAAAAAAACCTTTTCAAAACCTATAAATCTTACAACCAAACTGTTCCAGTCGCTGCCACCCTGAAGTCGCTACTTATCAATCAAACACAAAAAAGTAAGTTTGAAAATGAGCAGCAGGCCAAGGCCAAGGCCAACCATTTTTTACAACTTCTTTGAACAACAGGATCCACCGCAAGTAGTGTACAGGAGAGTCGACCAAGAAGGTGTTGGTCTGGAAACCAGAGATTTCATACAAGAATGGCCAGTTAAAAAGATTCTGACTTCAAGAGACATCAACTATAGTCAACTTGTACTGCCTAGGGATCTTGTTGAAGATTCTATACTTCCAAAATTATATCCCGAAGAACAGAACATGATTAACCGTGGCCAACAGTTACCGATTACGGTGAGAGATCTCGAAACCTTAACAGAACATCAATTGAAGTTGTGGGAAAATGGTACATCTTATGTTCTTACTGCTGGCTGGACTCCTTCTTTTGTAAGACGTAGAGCACTGGAAATTGGTGAAGAAATTGGACTTTGTTGGGATGACAGACTCCGTTTGCTGCGTTTTTCTCTGATTACTCGTCCACTTGCTGCTCCACCTGTTCCTCCACCTCCTGTGGCTGCTGCTCCTCCTCCTCCTGCTCTTGAAAAAATGAATAAATGAGGCCGGAGATCGAATTGAAGGTCGTTAATAACAAGTGTTTATTCTAAGTTCGGACTTAATAATTGGGGTATGTGGTCATGCAATTACAATGGATATATTTTAATGAGTGGCCGGTGGGCCAGGTTTACTATTAATTTTATATTTTATGTCCATATTTGAAATATCCCCTAGCGTTCCATTGAAATCCTTGCTCTATGTGTGTTTGTGCAACACAGATCTTCTACAGCGCGCTACCCTGTCCTTGTAGGCCAAACTACGGTCCAGGGATCAAACCATGGTTCCCTAGGGAAACCAATATACAAAAAAATTAGGGTTTTGCACGCCCTGGGTTATCCCATGGTGTCCCATGGGTACCCCATTAAATTTTAGGGTTTCCCATGGTCGCCCATGGGAATCCTGATGCATCCCTATTAGGGTTTCTCCTTTCCTTTTGCGTCCCATAAAATTAATTATCACAATAGAGACGGAGAAATTCATCTCTAGTCCATCTCATGGCAAGAGGGATCCATCCCATACTCGAATGGACAGCGGAATTAAATCAATTCAAGTTTCTTTCGCATCCCATAAATATTAATAATCAATAAATTGAAGGAATTAATAAAGAATTGCTAACCTGGTGAGCCTCAAGTGTTCCTCCTCCAATAGACAGTGGTTCTTCATCCAGTGAGCGCTCCAAGCAAACAGATCTGAACCTGCAATGGTGCTACCAAGGTTCTTCAAGCCAATCCCAGATGCTCTCAAATTCTTCAGCACAGATCTAGGGTTTCACAAACCCTAACTCTCAAACACAGATGAGAGAAACTAGAAGAAGAAGAAGAAGAGATCTCAAAGAGGGAGAGAGAGACCAAAACGCAGAAGAGTGGGCCAGGCAAAAACGTGGAGCACTACCCCCCTCCTGCGTTTTCTGATCCTTTTATAGATCTAGGGTTTTAATTAGACCTTGGATGGATTACTTTAATCCCAGTGAGAGTCTCTCTCTCTCTCTCTCTCTCTCTCTCTCTCAGTTTGGCAGTTCTATTTAAACTCAAAGTGCTTCTAAAAGGAGAAGAAGCAGAATCTAATAGAGAAAGTATTAATTAGCTACTTTATTTAATTATTAATGGATAATTACAATTAACATCAATTCCATTAATTAAATAAAGAGCCAATTAAATTAGCAAATTCCAAATAACTCCATATATGATAACTATTATCATATATAACCCCCCACTAATCAACACTATCATTATGGAATCTAGGGCACGTACACATGTACTGCCAAACCCCAATCCATAGTACAAGTCCATATACGAGCGTCTGTGCATCTGATGGGGTCCCGCAAAACTCGAGAAAATACTTTGTTCAAATAATTATAAATAATGTATCATTTTATGTAAAACAGATTTTTGCAAAACCATTTCCAAAACGGCACTGGATCAAGATTCTGATCCGACCATGCACAGACAGTCTCTATCTTGGTGTTTCCCAATCGGGCAGTGGTGATCATGTTGGATAACTCCTTCACTCACAAAGTGTTCACGTATTCCCAGAACACCGGCTTTGACTTGCTTGAGTCTCAGTCATTGATGAACCAAAGAATGCGATCCCACTTTGCAGTGACAGGGTTCCCTCAGGTATAGGGTGTCGGTGACATATGTCTATCCCTTCCTACATCTGGCAGTAATACATGAGGGAATCGACAAAGTAGATTCTTCGCCAATGCACACATCAAACATGTGAGCACTCGCATTCGTACCCTGACATCACATGTCTAGGCATACCCAATGCGACGACCATATGATAAGGGTGCCCAGCCCAAACCCTAGTCGCGACTACCATTTTAAGTATAACTTACGGACACATAATGCTCAAAAAGTTTATATCGCATGTGACAATATTAAACAAGAATGTATAAATGTTTAATACAAAGGTGAACCGGGTTTGATGGACACACACTTGTCCAATAATCCTGTCTGTGCTGCGCAGACATAGGGCCACACGTAATGATCGCCTTATTTTTTTCCGAGCAAGGCACTCGGGCAGGGGTAAGGCGGTCAATGCGTGCCACCTTGTGTCTGTACAGCACAGCAAGATGGGCAGCCCACGCCGTAGAAGATCTGGATTCGTGTGTGTGTGTGTGGATTTGTTCAATAGATTACTCCTCGTAAAGGCCGATTTTATCATATGTTTCCATTAGTTTGATGGATTCCAAACAAAAAAAGCTACAATAACGCTAATGCATGCAAAAGGTAGAAGACGTACATTCGCTTTCATGTTAAAGAGGAGGAAGTCATGGTTAAGGACTTAAGGGTGTAACCGAAACCGAATACTGAATCCAAAACTGAGCCAAATTAATCGAACCAAATTAATTCGGTTCAGATTCGGATTGACCAAGCAAGATTTTAATTTTGTTCTATTCGGATATGGTTTCAATGTAAGAACCGTTAGTTCTAACCGAAACCGAACCGAATGACCGAACCTAAATCCCTATTTTTTTTTGGTTTTACAACTTTACGTTTGATAGTTGACCTTTAGGCTTTAATGCTTTATTTCTTCATTCCTATGTTGCAGGAGACTCTTTACCTTCCAAGTTCCAAGTTCCATTATTTTATAATTTTTGAATTAAATGGATTTTCAAAGTGTGCATTTAAGAATGCAAGGCCCAAAATACAAGATAGGCATTTGTAGGACTTTTAGTAGGAGATGTTGCTGGGAATTTAAAGCCAAATAGTAAAACCACTTAGCAAACCGGTTAGGAACTGAGCTGTATAACCGAATTAAAACCGCATCAAGACCCAAATTAGAACCGTATTTTATAACCGAATTGAAATCATAACCAAACCAAATCGAGCAGGTTCGGATTTGGATTTAATTCTAGAACCGAGGCGGTTCTCGGTTCGGATTTGAATCACACTATCACTTCATGGAACCGAACCGAATGATCAAAACCGAACCGAATGACCGAAACCGAACCGATTGACACCCTTAAGTCATGGTTACTTAGATGTGGATTCTCTACCATGCATGGGTGTTCCAATTAAGATTTCATTTGGCATTCTTACATACATTTGACAATTAGAATCTTGATTTGTGTGTTGGACTGAATTAATGCTAATGACAGGTTCAGTTTATTAAGTTATTATAACAATAATAATAATAGTAATAAAATGCATTAAATAGTCTTTAGTTGAAGAGAACTTTGGGTGGCTATTTGCAAGATTACAATGCTACATTGTGAAAAATAGAGGATCTATATTTATGTGTGTAACTTAATTGATTTTATTTATTTTTGAATTTGAATTTTCATGTGAATTTGGATTCTGCCTTGGTGGTGTTGTGCACTGCCATGAAAAAATGCAATATTTGGAAGGGGGTGGTATTGGTTCTAGAAATTATTCTCCTTATTGTTGAAGCTCTTCATCCAATGATATCTTTTACGTTCAGAGAAGGCAACAGGGCGGCGGATTGGTTGGCGAACCAAATTTGTGAATCGGCTTCTAATTTATTCTTCAATTCTCCTATTGATCTTCTTTGTGGTCAATCTTAGACAAATTACTAGGGAGGATGCGGTGGGTCTGCCAGTTGTGCGAAGATAGTTTTGTTTTGCTTATGGGGCTTTGTAGAGCGGTAAGGTGCTCTATTGAGAGTGAGAGATTGACTTTGTTTTTTTGAGATGGGGTAAGGCGGGTATGTCCACCCCTCTTATTTGTTTCTCTAAATGATTTGAGTACTAATAAAATCTTAGGGGTCAGCCCAGCCGAGGTCCCTGATAATATTTGGGTTAAAAAAAAAATAATTTTAACCTGTTTATACACACTATATGTGATCGACGATCGATAAGCATTCAACATGGGTGATCAAAGTCTAAATCTTGCATGTTGCACTTTGGTTGGTTGTGTCCTCTTTTCTCTTCAGTGATCATACATGCCAAGCAATACATCCAGCAAGCAAAGGGAAATATTGTAATCAACTTGATCATACTAAGGTTGTGCCTCAAGTTGTTCAAAGTCTTAGCAAATTAAATTGTACTTGAAAATTTATTTATTTATTTTATATAAAATGTATCTCTGCGTACAAATCATACCTATTAATGTTTCTATTATTGGATGTTCAAATTCATCTCAAGGAAGGTCATGGATGTAAATATGTGTTGTGGAACACATATGAAGGTCATTATGGGCCTGTTACCGTCTCTCATTGTATGGCCAAGAATGGTGTATTCGTTGAGAAGGGCTATTCTGGAAAAGGCTTGGTTAAGCCAAATGTTGATTAAAGTGATATTACATAATGCCTTAGATATGTCTATGAGAACTAGGGATGAGGCTCAACAAGCTCTGGTGCAGAGTTGCCTATACTTGAAAAGACCATCAGATTGGACAGAGGAATAGAGTATATCAAGATCAAGTTCATAGTGAAGATCATGAGATGATCAAGTCCATGCGGATAGGTTCGGGTTTAACAGAACATGTGGGTTGAAGAACTACTTTCAGCTCATATGAGCCTGTTACCGTCTCTCATTGAATGGGAGCTTTGACGTGAAAGAAATAACAGAAGACATGTGGAGAACCGTGGCACGGCGGGGACAATTATTGAGAAAATTAACCTTCAAATTTCAAGCATGACCCTCTTTTAAGAGGTTCTTATTTTACAATGCTTTGCTTTGAAGCCCCCACCTATAAAGCGAAAACCTCCCATTCCTATTTATTGGTGCCACCATTCTATTCAGTGAAACTTAATGTGGACGGTGCATGCAAAAGTAACCCAAGGTCTGGTGGTGGAGGAGGGATTATTAGAAATAGGGATGGTGTTGTACTGGCAGCTTCTCAAATTACTATGGGGAATGCACTAATTCGGATGTAGAATTAATAGCGTTGAAAGATGGCTTGAAGTTATGTGCAGATTTGGATTTATCGGATTTTTTTATCAATTCGATCGGACTCATTCACAACTGTGTACTCGGTTTCCCAAAAGGTTTGTAATGTGTGGAAAGGTTGTATTGGTTTTAGGAAATCCTTTTTTTTTTTGTTTATGTAATTCCCTCCGTCCTATCATTCTTTCTCCTACAGGGAAAGCAACAAAGCAGCTGATTGGTTAGCCAATCTAACCTGTGAATCTGCTTCTAACACGATATTTCACGTTGGAGATGATTTCCCGGCTGATTTTTGTCGCGCTATTTGGGAAGACAAAGCTGGTTTACCAGTTCTCAGACAGTAGTTGGTTTATGATTTTTGATATCGTATTTTCTTTCTGTCAGGGTCAGGGTGCTTGAATGAGTTTTTGAGAGACCTGTTCTCCTTTTGGGCCGGGGTAAGGTGGTAAAGTCCCCCCCCTTGTATTTTCTTAATTGATTTTTTTAATAAAATCTTAGGGGTCTCCCCGGGTCCCAGATAATATTCGGGGTAAAAAAAAACTATAGTGGTCAAAGTAAGATGATAGATGCTGAATTCTCAAATATCGGCCTGACATGAAGAGCCGACTCTTTTACATTAGCTTGCAAGAAAGATACTACTTCCAGGTTGTCACTCTTTATCATCAAGTTGTAAGCTCCATCAAATATTGACTCTAGCATACCTTCACGAATGACTATTGCTTCTCCCACTAATGAATACAATTGGATCAGAAACACCTACCCGAGAGTGTCCGAGGTGATCACGAATGAAAAATCATAGCCCACTACGACTCTTATCTAGATTAGAGGATGTATCACAATTGAGTTTAAAGAAACTTGCTGGTGGAGGAGACCAAATAGAACATCTTAAAGTGGTGGAATTAGGAATCACTTGGGGCGAAGAAAATGACACCTAAAGAAATTTTTGGCAAGCTTGTTGTGTGGCCATGATTATCTCTATTGGAGCCCAGCTCTTCTTTGCAAAGATTAGATCATTTCAAGCATAGTGGAGGTACCAACAAATGAAAGAGCATAATGAGGTGGTCTCATTGGTAACTGTTTTCCCTTGCGTGGAAAATGACCTCCATCCTTGGATCCATCTGTGGAGCTTAGTTCTTCATTGATTGGAACAATATACGTCAAGGTACAACCGAACCACATTGCACGAGCGAATGGACATTGAAGAAGAAGGGAAACTAGAAAACCAAGAGAGAAGGGAAACTAGAGAGGAAGAGATTCACTCGAGAGCAAGTTCAGGAGATTCGGGGACCACACACATGGCAAAGAGATTTTTTTTTTTACATAGGAAAGGATTAATTAAATAAGAGAAAAATTACAACCTAGTGTAGTTATGTCCCCTAGCATCTTTACATATAAGGGAATATAAGGGGGGAGAGAGATTCATGAGAACGATTCACAATGTCTGCGAGCTAATCAGTGTAATGGTTAGCTTCCCTATAGCAAAATATAAATCTGATCTTGGTGAAATGATGGGAGAGCTAGGAGATGTCCTAGAGGAGGTGCCAAGTATCCCAGTAAGCATGCTTCTCATTGTTGATGGCCTTAATGATGAAGAGAGAGTCGGACTGGATAATGATATGGTGATGCCATTTTTCGTAGCATGAAGGATGTATATACGAATGGTAAAGACTTTAGTCCATAGGATGCTCTGGGAAGGGGAGGCGCCAGCTACGGGAAATAAGGATCATTGTTAAGGGTTTTACTAATACATTTGTAGCCTCACAGGTTGTCATGAATGTAACCATCACAGCTCAAGGCCACCCAATTTGGAAGAGGGGCTTGCCAAAAGTGAAGAGTAAGTCTTTTGATGGAGAAATTAACCTCAACCCCCCAAACCATGAAGAAGTTCCTAGTTTTAGGATTGTCAATGACTTGATTCTTAGCATTTGAGAATCGAAGCACAGTATCGTAGATATTGGTGTGGACAATTTCTTTAGGCTGACGCTTATTTGAACTTCTCCATCTAGTTGGCATAATGAGTTCCCTATAAAATGAAGAGTGGACCTTGTCACCTCTCCAGCCTAAGAGTGGGTGAGCATGCAAGGCATATAGTTAGGGGAGAGGATGGACATCTGAACGGAATGGAAAATGGAACAGGTGAAGAAGAGATGGTCCAAGATTTTATGGGTTCTGAAGACAAAGGCAGCAACGAAGGTCAATCACAATCCCCCAAGAGGCTATCCTTTTCTTGGTGGAACGGTGGTCACACAAGGCGAGCCAAGTGTTGAAACTAAATTGGGGGGGTAGAGAAGGAAAGTAAATAAGCTTCGACCAAGGGACATGAGAGCGTCTAGCTCCGAGGGACTTCCAAGTAGAGGTGAGAGAGAATTTACCATTGGAGGTGCCAGTCCAAATAACATCGGAGATGAGGCTTTTATGAAAAATTAGTTTTTCATTTAGCCATGGACCATGCCAAAGGAAAGCTTGGCTACCGTTATAGATGAGGGTAATGGTACAATCCCTATGCTTCAGGATGGCTTTGAGGGTTGGAGAGGCAAAGAGGGGAATGATGATAGACCAAATGGATTTGTACGAGAGCCATTTACTCTTGATGTAATCAACCCAAATGGAGGGTTTGGAAGAGGCCAATGACCAAAGATTCTTGAGAATAGTGGCCTTATTGAGTTCACTTAGTCGATGAAGCCCCAACTCACCTTCCTTAAGGGGGCACAGACTGTGGACATGGCTATTTTATAAACTATTTTTGACCCATGATGTAGCCAAAGGATTTGCTAAGAGACTTTCAATTGCCTGGATAATCAAAATGGAGAGTTGGAATACGTGAATCGAGTAATTGATGATGCCTATGAGAACATATTTGATAAGTTGGAGCTAGCCAACATAAGAGAGAGAGCCCACCCTTTCCAATAAGAGATTTTAAGAGAGATGGTAAGCAAGAGGAGGCAAAGACATCATAGTTCAATTTCTTAGAGGAAGCGAGTCATTGAGGTATCAGATAGGGAGGGAGCCAATGTTGATTCCCATCGTTCCAAAAATATGGTGCTAGATATCAGAGGTGCAGTTGGAGAAGAAAAGAGCCGACTTACTACAGTTTATAGAGAGGCCAGAGAAGGAGAAAAAATAGTGGATGATGTCCATAAGGTGTTGTATGTTGAGGGACTGGCTCGACAGAAGAAGAAGAGAACATCAGCTAATCAAAGATTGATTAGCTTGATCTGATGGCAATCTTGGTGGAGCTGGATGAGGTTAGAGTTTGCAGCTTTACTAAGGAAATCACTATGGTATTGGAGAGCGATTAAGAACATGAATGGGGTTAGGAGACAGCCTTGGTAGAGACCCCCAAAATTGGCTAGATTGCTTCCCATTAATCGTAACAACATAGTTGTGGTTGATGATGCATCCAACCAGCCAAAAAATGAATGTAGGGAAGAAGTTAAGGTGATGGATAAATGTGAAGAGGAAACTCCACTGAAGAGAATTGAGGGCTTTCTAGATGTCGACCTTCACTGCAAGTCTAGGTATCCCTTGGGGAGGTGATAATGATGCATAAGTTGTTGGCAAAGGAGGATGTTGTCAGTGATATTTTTTCTGTGGATAAAGGTCGATTGGTTAATTGCAATAAGCTTGTCCATGACTGGTTTCATCTTGTTGGCCATAATCTTGGAGATAAACTGGTAGATAATGAGGCTAATGAAAATCAGCCTCAAGTCATTAAAGGAATCTATGTTACCTCCTTTAGGGATGAAAGTGATTCGAGAGAGCTTGAGCTCTTAAAGCATACATTTATTACAAAAGAAATCTTTAATTTCTTCATAGAGGTCATAACTAGTGATATCCTAAGTGGATTTGAAGAATATGGGACCAAAACCATTTGTCACAGGGGCTGTATTATCATCGTAATTAAAAACAACAAGGTGAATCTCTTTAGTGGTGACTGGTCTAGACATAGGATTAGCTCAACATCAGAGAGGCGTTTATTGACCAAGATGATAAGATGGGGGGAGGATCTGAGGGGAGTCACAGAATGCCACGCTAAAGTAATCAATAACTCCTTTCCTAATTACTAAGTCTTCGATTAAGAAGGTCTCATTAGAGTCTTTGATGGAGTGGATCATTAAAGATTCAACAAGATGAGAGGGACCGATGAAAGAATTCATTATTGTTGTCGCCAAGCTTGAGCCACCTAATTCTCGACTTTTAATGATGCTCGAATTCCCTAATCAAGATGAGTTCACGAAGCTTTGCCATGATGTGCCTTTCCTGGGAAGCAAGGGCAGTGTCATTGTAGCAGGGTTTTAGTTGAGACTGGAGGTCGATGATGGGGGCTTTAATCTTATGGATTGGGTTTCAAGATTGGGAAAAGTGGCTTTGTTCTAAGATTGTAAGGCTTCTTTGGTTTATCGGAGTTTAGAGAGGAGTTGGAACATAGGGGTCCCTGATTACGGAACCACCCAAGCACAACGAATAAGGGGAAGAAAATCGGGGTGATCAGACCAATGGTTATAGATATAAAAGGGTCGAAAAAAGTTCTAAGTGATAAGGCAAAGACTGCAATGGTCCAGACTTCAATGGTCATACAACCCAGTCCACCACAGGATTCTTCTCAACAGAACCCTTCTAGCGTGTTGCTAAAATTTTTGGCTTAGTTCCTAAATTCTTGTAACAAAATAGTTACGTGTACAGACTCCAAAACACATCTATAAATACAAATTCACCTCCTGATAAACACAGAGGAAACAATTCTGATTTTGAATACCTTACATGGCATCAGAGCCTTGCTTCTAAGCACATCAATCAATATTTTTTTTCTCTGCTTTCACAATGTCTACCTCACCCTCCTCCAACTCCTCCACTATCTCCTCTCTTTCTTCCTCTACTCCATTTGGCTTTGGCAAAAATATATCTCACATTCTCCTAATCAAATTGGACAAGAATAATTATCTCCTGTGGCATGCGCAGTTCCTTCCTCTTTTTTGCCTTCATGACTATCTCAAATTTATTGATGAAAGCCATCCTTGCCCTCCAGCAACTTTACCTACTGACTCACCCACTTCGGATGCAGCTGCTACTTCCATTGTCAGTCCAGCGTTATTTACTCTGGCAACAACAAGACCTTATGCTCCTATGCTGCCTTCTCTCAACACTTACTGAATCAGTCTTATCTCTCATTGTTGGACTGAACTCCTCCCATGTTGTGTGGACAACACTTGAGAAACATTTTGCCTCCCACTTTCAAGCACGCATTATGGATTTAGAATTTCAGCTTCGAATGTTGAAGAAAGGAACACTCTTGTTGGTTGAATATGTTCAAAAAGTAAAAACTTTGGGTGATCATCCTGCGATAGTAGCTCACCCAGTTCCAGATTATCAAATGGTGTGGTCTTGGTCCTGAATATGACGAGTTCGTCACCTCCATCACCTCGCATCTGGAACCCATTGCTTTGGACAACTTTCTTGGAATTTTTTATAATCATGAGGTTGTTTTGTAAAGCCTCACAATTGATTCTGTTCTTACAACTCCAAGTGCAAATCTGGCTGATAAAAGCCTAACCAACAACATTGACAACCACTATTTCCAACGTGGTCGTGGACGTGGGCACAGCCGTAGTTGAGGATGCGACATATATGGTTATGATAATGTGGACAATAAACTACGTATTGTGTGTCAAGTATGCAATCGAATCGGACACACTGCCATTTAGTGCTATCAACGTTTCAATCCCAGTTATACTCCACAGTAGTCTCCACCACATGCTATGTATGTTGCCTCAACCTCCAGTAATTCTAATGTTGTTTGGTATCCAAATTCTGGTGCAACTCATAACCTCACAACTAACCTTGCAAATCTCTCAATACCGTCCACTTATCAAGGTACCGACCAGGTTCGAGTAGCCAATGGAACAGGTTTGCAAATCTCTCATGTTGGGTCTTCAACTTTACAAACTCTTATTTCTTCATTTACCCTAAAAAAATATTCTCCATGTTCCTACAATTAAAAAAAATCTGCTATCTGTTTCTTAGTTTACAAAAGATAACAACTGTGTCTTTGAGTTTCACCCTGATTTTTGTTGGGAAGCTCCTCCTGCAAGGCCAGAATAGCAATGGTCTCTATCTTTGGTGCACCTGCTTCAAATAAAAAGGTGTCCTCTTTAGTATCTTCATCTCTCACTAGTTCATATATGAACGGTCTCTCTTTTGATGTGGCATGATCGACTTGGCCACCTATCTCATTGCGTCGTATCATCTATTATTTCCAAGAATAAATTACCTGTTTTAATTTCTTCATCTTTTAATTTTTGTGAACCATGTCACTTGTGAAAATCTCATTATTTACCATTTTCTAATTCAGTTTCTTGATGTAATGCACCATTGGAATTAATCTAATCTAATTTGTGGGGTCTTTCTCCCCTAACATCTGTGACTGATTTTCAATATTACATTTCCTTTGTTGATAACTTTAGTCGTTACACTTGGATGTTTCTAATCTCACAAAAATCGGAAGCTCTTTTGGTGTTTATCTCTTTCAAAAAACAGGTGGAGAATTATTTTGTCACTCGCATTAAATGTTTTCAATTTGATGGTGGTGGAGAATTTAAAAAGTTCAAGGACTTTTTGACAGCCAGTGGCATTTTCCATCGTTACTCATGTCCACATACTCAAGAACAGAATGGGCTAGTGGAACGAAAGCACAGGCATATAGTTGAAATTGGGCTTACCCTCCTCAATCATGCTAATGTTCCTCAAACACAACGGGACCATGCCTTTGGCACTGCTGCTTATGTAATCAACAATCTGCCCACTCCCATCCTACAGAATGTTAGTCCCTATGAGAAGCTCTTTAAAAAGCCACCAGACTATCACACACTCTGTGTCTTTGGTTGTGCGTGCTATTTTTGGTTTTGAATACCTTACACTAAGTACCACAATCCAAGGAGATAACCATGCTAAATAGTTTAAGATGCTAGGGGGAGGAATTAGTTGAGGGAGGAGGGAAAGGGCATTATCATGAATGGTTAATGAGAACATGATCGAGTTTACAGAAGATATGATTGTCACCAACACTTTGGTTGCTCCATGTGAATTTGAAACCCGTCCAGTTTATATCAAAATACCAACATTCCAAACACAACTAGAGAATCTTTTGGTGGATTTAATGTGAACAAGATTGCTACTGAAATTATCATTGACAGAGAGGACATAATTGAAATCACCAAGGAGAATCCAAGAGTCATTGATTACAACAACCAAGGTGTGAATAGCTTGCCAGAGGGTTTCATGCTCGGTAGCATGGTTACTAGTATAGATGAAAGAGATTGTGAAGTTGGTTTTCTCCTTCTTGAGAAAACTCAAGCAACTGATGACTTGGTTAGTAGCAGAGAGGATATTGATATCTTCATCTTTCCAAAGATTCCAAATCCTACCTAAAGGGGTGTGGGTGTAGTTAGTCATGCAGTGCTAAGAATGGCTAAACAACCGAAAGGTAACAATGAAGTTGGGTTCATGAACCCGGTTTCAAGAAGGCAAAACATGTTAAGATTTTTTTCGGAAGCCTAAGAGGAAATAAACATTTGCCTATCTTAGGCATTAAACCATGGATACTCCAACATTCAATTTTAATTATTAGGGTAAGGTGGGGGTTTGGGAGTGGTTTGTCGGCCTCCCTTGTTTGGCTTTCTATCATGATTTCACATAAAATTATGGGGGTTGACATATTCAGATTGAGTATCACTTAGCAAGTGAAATTGATTGGAATGAGGAGGAGGGTTGTCGTGCATATGGGGAGGTGAATTGTAGCTAGGATGGGACTAATGATGTTAGAAAGGGAGGAGGAGGGGTCAACGGGAAGGGATGGAGAGGAAGTCAGGGGCACCATGGTCATGGTAGCAGGCTTGCCCTTAAGAGGGGGAGATGGCTTAGCTTAGAGGGTCTGGGTCACAGGTTTTAGAACTGTTTGTTGGGTTAGACAGGATAGGGGAGGGTTGGGCTGATTAAGAATGAGTTAGTTAGGATCGATGGCTTAGGTTGGTTGGGCTCGGGTTGAGGGGGATGCGACCCGAGGGATTGGGATCTAGGCTTTAGAGAGGGTTTCCCTAGTTCCACTTCTCTCAATTGCTTCCCACAATAGATGGAGGCAGCCTCCATTGTGTGATCAGAAGGTGGAGAGACAATGTGATCAAAGGTTGGGAGATCAGCCATGTATAGGTCGTCGGTGTCAAGGGATATATTTACTAAAACCGACGGAGAAGGGGTGGGGGTATTTTTGGAAAAAGGTGTCTTACCTCTGTTACGATAATGACCAACATGCCATTTTTGGTTATTGGAGGAGTCTGGGGTGTTCTGTGTTGAGTGTTTGGGGTTCAACAGACGGACATTTTTTAGAGTCCCAAAGACATGGCATGTAGAGCAAATGGATGGGCGCTATTCGTAGATGATGTCTTAATTGATAATCTCGTCCTTCACTTGGATGAGAATTGTGTAGGGAAGGCCATCGGTTGTATAAATCGATACATATATCTAGGCGAAGGAGAGGCGTTCCCTAGACGTTGTCTTCTCGTTAGTGTAGAGGGGTTTATCGAGTATGACGGCGACACAACCAAGAGTTTCTTCTCCCAAGAGATGGAGGTTGAGTTCTTTTAAGGAATCTTACCCATAATGGAAGTTTGCTGACATCTCGAAGGACGAGGGAGACCTTGAGAGACCATGGGCACAAGATGAGTGGGCGATTGTCAATTTTCCATAGGCCTTCTTCAAGTCCTTGCTTTCAAAAATTAAGTCCCTGAAAATCGAAGATAAAGACAATGTTGTCTAGACCAAAGACTTCCACTCCACTGAGGTGAGCCCAATGGTTTTGAACAAAGTGAACCATGACAGAATAGGAGGGTTTTTGGCCGAGAATGTAGCCGACAATAGCGGAGCCTCATCTTTTACGTTCAGCTTATGTATCTTATGGGGTAGTGAGTTGTCTTCCTACCATTTACATCGATTGGAGTGAAGAATTGCAGTTGGATCCCTTTTCCACGAGACCAATTGGTGTTAAACAAAGAATTCCATGGAGCTGATGGGGGAACATCACCATTGGGAGGTGAGGTAAGGGCCACCGGCAAGTGGGACTTGCCAGCGACCATATGCTAGAGTTCGGTTATAGAGGGCAAGAATATGACCGTTGCATGAATAAAAAATAGAGCTTCGACCCCATGCACGATTACCTCAAAATACTGTGGAGTGACATGATTCCTCATAGCAAAGGCATTTTACTTTCTTACTCAAACTCGAAAAGGGTAAGCGTATGGCAGAGAATAGTTCAAGGCTTCCAGACCCACTTGATCCTATGAATAGGATATTGGAGTGGCTACAACAATTATGTGATTTGTTTATAGCAGTGGAGAACTGACTTCCTATACCCATACAAGGAAGTTATGCAACTCCTGAAGGTGAAGAAAGGTATCTGACATAGTCTATAGCTAATAATCAAACTCAGTGGTTCATGAATAGAGTTCAAAGAGGGAGTACATCTGAAGACAACACCTACTACAAAAGGACTGATATACTATAAAGAAGGTGAAGCTCGAAGTTCCCTACTTTGTTGGACAAACGGATCCAAACTTGTTCCTTGATTGGGTTAGATTCTCTAAAGGAATATTTTGACTGGTATGAAATGATTGGGGCAAGGAAGCTTCACTTTGTTTACTTGCAATTGACTGGTCGTGCTAGAGAATGGTGGAGATTCTATGAAGAAATGCTTAAAGTTAGAAGATGTGAACGTAAGACTTAGGAAGAGATGAAGCATGAGTTAAAGAAAAAGTACCTAGCCAGAGCTTATCCAAAGTGATCATAATGAACAGTTATGATAAAGAAGAAACAATGCTTGAAGCTTCAAAGACAAAAGGTCAACAGGTAGAAAAATCTCCTGAAGAGGTCTATGTGGAAGAGATCAAAATAGACAGAGCTGAAACACTAGAAAATGAGAACCGAAAAGATTGTGGAAAAGGGTAAGCATGACTACTCTCCTAGGTAAGATCATCTAGGAAGCATCTCACAATGCTTATACATGAGAGGATCCACACTCCACTTTAGTGACAACATAATCACAATTGGACCTTTCAATAAATTAACTAAATAAATAAAGGCAAATTTCACGGATATCCCCTATAACTATTCGAAATGGCAAGTACACCCTAAATTTTGCAAAAATGTCAAAGATTACCGCTATTTTATGAATATTTATCAACTTAGTCAAGTCTGATAGGATTTTCCAGTTAAGTTGCTGTTAGTTTTTCGATAATGACCAAATTACCCTTAAAAAGTGAGAAACTTACCAGAATACCCTTAAGGGTAAAACCCCCAACTTAGCCAAAAAGAAGAAACTACAGTCATCGTTTTCACCTCTTAAAGCTGTCTCAGGGCTGAACGGAGAAGGCGCCGGAACACTATGCGCTACCATGGGCTGAAGATGGAAGAAGGAGAAGGAGCGAGAGTGCGAGAGCAAGGCAACCCAAATGACGACGAGATTCAAGAAGAACAGGAAGAAGAGAGGCCATGTTTCTGCCAGCCATGGAAGAATAGGTAAGCACAGGAAGCATCCAGGTAGTCGAGGTAACGCTGGAGGTATGCATCATCACAGGATCTTGTTCNANANANANCNTNCNGNTNANTNTNGNANGNTNGNTNTNCNTNANTNCNANANGTTGCGCAACAAGTTTTACTGCCCCATCGTTAACATTGACAAGCTCTGGTCGTTAATACCGCAAGAGGCAAAAGACAAGGCATCTCCGGAGAACGCACCTATGATCGATGTTACCCAGTATGGTTTCTTCAAGGTCTTGGGCAAAGGGGTGTTGCCTGCCTCACAGTCCATTGTCGTCAAGGCGAAGCTGATCTCGAAGATTGCAGAGAGGAAAATCAAGGAGGCCGGAGGTGCCGTAGTTCTCACAGCTTAGAAGGTTATTTCTTCTGCTAGTTATTGTTGGTTAATTAGTTAGGGTTTTAAATTTTGGAGATCCCCCCCTGAAATCTGTAAGAGAAACAGAGTATGAATTTTGGTACCTTTACATTGGGTTTTGTTTTGAAATTTCAATCAGAATTCTACTGATGTCTGATCGCTTGAATGAATGATCGATGGATTCGTTCTCAAAAAAAAAAAAAAAAAACAAATTCTAATCTAGGGTTTTGAATATGTTGAAATCAGATGTTTGTGGAAGTTCACGATCGTTCAAACCTCAAACCTAGGAATATCTTGCTCACTCTGCTCCCTTCATCTTCTTCGTCTCCGATTAGTTGCAGCGGCGGAAATATTGTATCTAATTCCAAGGTGATCGCAGCGGTGGAGTGTGGACACACTTTGTTCTTCTTCTTCTCCTCCTTCATTCGGCCAGGGATTTCAACGGCTGATTTTTCTCTAGCATCAGTGCTCAGGTACATCTCAGATCCCCATTTTATGCGTCTCATTCGCTATTGCTCAGTGAACTAAGCTTCATAAAATTGTATTCTCACGAACCTTCGTAAGAATCTTCTTTTGGGTTAGTGTTCTGCTGATATCTTCATTGGTTTCTTAGGTGTTCCGATCTCTCCTGAGTAGCTGTTGGATAATTTTTTTTTGGTTTTCGCCTGTCAAGAGGTGAACTAATGGATATCTATCTATTATTGAGTTTTGCTAACATTAGTGATTAAACTATTGGAAGTATGGTGAAAAAAGATAAGGGGAATGAACTTTCTGCAAATGGTTAATGATGAGTCGCTGCAAGTAATCGTCGCCGGAGAAGAAATCGCCGGAGTTGGTTGTCGACAACTTGAGCTGGAGCTGAAGTAGCCCACGGTGGTTGTGCTCTCCTAAGGTGCCTCAACGCGCTCCAGTGGGAAGAGAAATGTGGAAGATGATAGATAATTTTTAGGAAAATTTACTCAAAGGGTAAATTCGACATTGTCACTTTGGATGGTAATTCTTATTAAGAGGGTAAAATTATCATTTTATCTTTTGGGTGTAACTTTGTTTAACGTCAGGGAGAAGGTTGACATTTTTGCAAAATTTAGGGTGTACTTGCCATTTCGAATAGTTATAGGGGGTGTCCGTGAAATTTGCCCAATAAATAATCACAACTGGATGGTTAGAGTTATTGGGAGCTAGGGTTGTTTTCCAAACGAGTAGCTAAAACAAGTGGAAACCTTAGAAATTGCATCCTACTACTACAACAACCAAATAACACCACGGCTGGCTGCATTCTTCCATCAACTGTGAACCAAACAAAATGGAAATGGTCGAATCAGGTTCACTAGTCCAAGTCAAACAAAGGCAATTGAGCCAAAAAATTACAAATCAGAAATTCAGAAGATATTGCTAATACCCAATGGTTACTTTTAGCCAATTATAATTTACACTCAGATATTTCTAAAAATTGACCCGGGGGATTCGAAGAGAACCCTAAAACTATCATAATATAATTTTTTTTGGTGAATGGTACAGTGAGAATAACATATTTCCATCCTTATATTCTCTCGAAGAGAATCTTTATCCTCCTCTTGATATAAAAAAAAATAGAATTGCCACCTAGATAAGAATCTAGAATCCACATAAAACATATATTACTCCAATGAAGATTGGTCAAACCAAAAGATTTGGATAAGAGTTAGGTTGTGGACCAAGAATGTGTTAAACACTTAAAGTACCTTGTTCTACCCAGCCGAATCGGTCTTTCTATTACTTGGTCAAAATTAAGTTAAATTCAAAATAAGGTAAAGAAAATAAATCAAGAATAGAGGTAGACACATACCTTATTCTAATTAAAGTAAATATACGCATGCTTAATAGAAATAAAATATTAAATATGCACTATTTATAGAAATACCATTAACACGCAAAACCTTAACTAGTTGAATAAAATAACAAAGAAATAATATGAACTAATCATGGATGTGTCTTAAAGTATAATATCAGTTCATAAACTACGAACTAAATGGTAACAAAAAATAATAAAATAATTCAATCAATACTTAAATCATCTTATATGCACGAAAATGCACTTTTTAACCATATTTACTTTATAGGGTCATTTTTTAGTCATTTTACCTGAATGATCTCCAACATCTTTGAGATTACAAGGAATTTCTTAAACCTTAAAATAGAATCTTCTTTTAGTCCTCGAACAATTGTTCATCATCGCAATGAGTACGCTTCTGGGTGACAAAAGGATGTGTCTATATGAGTGTAAATTATAGGGTAATAGTTGAGAACACACAAAAGTCAACCATATCTTGTAATAGGTCCCCTATCTAATCTTGAAGGATGGATTTGAATCACTCATGATAAACTTCATGGCATACAATTAATCCATAAAAGAAATGATTGAGTTTTCACAAGTTAAAAAGAAGTCCCTCACCAAAATCCTCTAATTGAAAAGGGTATTTGTGACCATGAATGATAATGAATGAAAATCAACGATAAATCCAAAGTCCAATTATAGGGTCACATCACCAATGGAAGACTTCTTCCTCCTGTAGGGTTGAAGAAAAACTTTTGCTGACATGAAATGAACTTTTAAAATGTTTCTTCCACTCATACTTGTTAATATATGTTGTATGAGAAAAAGATTGCCACAACACCAGTGTACAAATTTTTGTGCATGGTTTGTAATCTTAGGATTGGATCAGTCGATTTGTTCGGATCGGATTGGCATCAACCGAGGTCGACCCCCAATAGGGCCAATATTAACTGATCTGATACCGATCATCCATTGATATGACCGAATGATTAAAAAGTAATAACAATCAATTTTATTAAAAAAACAGGGGCAATTCCATCCAATCTGAACTGATTCAGGACGATCTGCATCGATATTGGTTGAGACCAATCCCAATTCGATTTCCGATATCTTAAATTATGCTCCTACGCATTCCCTCTCATATCCCATCCGTGTACTCCACATACTCTTCTTAGCAAAACCCTTTACTGGACGATTCGATTTCTGACCTTTTCCTAGTGGAAAACTACACTTTGGCATTGAAGGGATCCCTCTCCCATATTATGTCAAGATAATTTCATTTCATTATTTAACTATATATCAAATTTCAAAGCCAAATTCAAACAAATACCTTACCATGTATGTTCAAGCATTCTTGTATTTTTCAGCTATTCATGTATACTCTTGTATTTTCATCCAAAGTTTTATTTAACAGCTTAACAAACTCCATTTTAACCGAAAACTAAACAAAGAAACATGAGAGACATTGGGATAGAGAAACCTCAACCACCATGTATGTCAATATATACAAGCTAGGTTGTATTATGGTGTGAGATAGAGAAACCTCAACCACCAAAGCAGAAGAGAATGTGACGCCTGCGTGGCAGCCAACCAGCTCAAATCCCTAAATCACAATGCAATCAAATGCCTAATCTCCATCCTACACATCCAGACAGATAACCTTTAGCTAATAGCTTTCAATTCTAATTTAACAACTTTGTCTTATTTGATCAAAATGTCCCAGACATCATCATTACCATGACGACGATGACCTCTTCCCTCATGCATTCTGTGGTTCCCACTTCAACCTATTATTTTTCCCGATTCAAATCTCAATAGGGTGAAGTGAAACTCTAGAGAAAGCTCACTGCCATACGTTTCAATTGGTTCAAAGTGGAATGGTCTCTTCTCGTTCTTATACTTGATAGTCAGAACATCCACAGTCATACCCGCTTTATTACCATATTAAGTTTTCATCTTAAAATCAATTGATTCAAAATGGATTGACCCCTTGTGGCTCTTATACTTGATAGTCGAAACACCGACAGTCGATGTGGGATTACCTTAATAGATGGATATGTTAAAAGCTCTGAAGTTGCAGCCATCATCCTCAACGACTCTTACTTTGGCGATAGATAATCCTTTCCAAACGACTCTTATGACTCAAAGTCGCCCGTGACGTGATGACTGACTCTAATATTAAATATTAGATACTTGACCGATACACTAAAATCTCAAGAACTGATGAAATACATAAAATCAAACCCTTTAACATATCTCATACTAGATTTGTTTAATGTCTATAACCTCATGTACTAGATCGAACCCCATTAAGCACATAACACCAATCCAGTCATCCAGATCCTGATTTCTGTGTTTAATAATAGAGAAAGACAAAGGGGATTGGCAGCTACCTCTCAAAGAATGCTTGACAGAGAGACCAAATGTCATAAAATCAGGCTACCATCATGATGAAATCCATTTGCTTACTAATTAGCAATAGAAATTGGTCCACTTCAACTAGTCCACTGAGATATCCAAACAAAAGCACCAGACAACGTACATATCTCACTCCAGGCAGCGTTACACTTGAACCCATGATTGGCGGGTCCCGAGTCC
Organism: Telopea speciosissima; assembly: GCF_018873765.1. Classification (NCBI taxonomy): domain Eukaryota; kingdom Viridiplantae; phylum Streptophyta; class Magnoliopsida; order Proteales; family Proteaceae; genus Telopea; species Telopea speciosissima. The sequence continues at coordinate 18,003,551 of NC_057917.1, forward strand.
CGACGCAGCAAATAGTGAAAGCTTTGGTTTTAGGCTCTCTCATCTCAAGGCAATAATGCATGCAAGCCCAGACGATCTTCTTCACTACTTCACACATGGCTAGCTACAATGATAACTGAGTAGAAGTCAACTCACGAGAGAGAGAGAGAGAGACCCAATTAACACTCCTAATCTTACCAATCTATCTCAACTCTTGTGGCTGTGGGCATGGCATTGGATTCCTTGACACCTTTTTGCTTGAAACATTCCCATATTTTTTTTCAAGCCAAGATATGATTTCCCAAACACGTGAATCAATTAGTTATATATGTTTCTTCTTGCTTGTAAAAGCCTCCACACCATCCCAAGTTTCTCCAACCATGGAGAAGCTCTTGGTTACGATGAAGGGAAGACAAATCTTAATCCATCTTCTCTTTGCATTCATCCTCCTTGCAGTTGCAGCATCACACTCCCATTTCTCCAACTCTATCATGGTTCAAGCTGTAGAATCAGGCAAGCTACCATTCTCTTCTCTCATTTACCTTGTTAGTTCAGTTCACTTTGTCAAAAACTATGGTTTCCAAGTATGTAAAATGAAATAGATAACATGTAACAAAAGGAAAACATTAATTCTTTCTGACTATCCAACATACCTGCAATTTTAATGAATCTTCTTACCTCTTATGCAATGGTGATCACAGCTGCATTCGGGCTTGGATGTCCACAACCCGGATCTCCCTCAGCCTCTGGATCCACCTTGTCTACTTGGGTGAGTGTCACAAATATGTATTCTGATTATCACAACTGCTACACTCTTTTTATCTATTTTAGCATAATACATATATAGCATGTAACTGAACTTCTGTGTACTGTGTATGAATAAGGAGAGAACCAGAAACACGATCCAAGGGAGGAAGACCCGTAAAGTCCCATCTGGACCAAGCCCAATTGGAAACCGGCACCCACCAACTAAGCCATGAATAGATGAACTATGCTGCTTCCACCTTGCAAGTAGAAGAGATTGTAGTTGATGTCCTTTTAGCTGAAGAAGGTGATATATTTTTACTTTTGAGTGTCTTTGATGTCATCTAAAGTATTCTGTTGTAGCAGGATGAAATTTATATTCTGATTCAGATTCAATAAACCTTCAGATGACAAATGCCTGACTACTATTCTTCCATCACACAATTTGATATTGAATCTATAACTCACTAGTCATCCAACCATAAGGTTATAATGCAAATTTTGTGTCTTTTAGCCTTGATATTTTTGAGGATCCGGATTCTGGAGTAAATATCAAGTTTAAATTAAGGAAAATCACAAATTGATTTTTAATGAGGTAGAGAACCGCAACAGAACTTGCTTTTCTTCCTTTACTGTTAAGTTTCACCCACAAAAATTTGAAAAACAGAGTTTCAGACTCACCGTGTATCTACGGAGAACAAATGGTCAAACTCACAAAGTAGAGTTAACTTCTAATAGCACGCCAGTGATCCGCAGTCTTGACAACACCAGATGTTGTAGAGTTATAAGAACATAGTTAATGATATCATTTTTCTAACAAATTTCACAAATGCAAAGATAAAATACCTCCCAAGAACTTCCCTCTGAAGAATCACTTCCAAGAATGGCATTCGTCATTATGCATGCCTGCGCTCACCTAAATGGAGGCTAATTTCATAGCATTCATCATTTGGTTTTAGAAGACTTCAATTTCTAGCAATGGTTGTAAGTAAGGACAGTTTGAAAAAACAAATTCTCTCTTGACACCATAAACTATAATTTTCATTTCCTTTAGACTGCCAGTTGATTTTCATGACATGCAGTAAAATGAATAAGCCAACATAAAAATGGCCATCATATATATTAACCTAAGATACATCTCTCACCATAAACCACGGGTGACGAATAAATATACATGATAGGTTTACACCAAGCGTTTCCGCTTTGATCGCTTGCTTCTCCTTGGCCCAGAATAGTCTGGAATCTGTTTGCTACCACTAGAAGCATATGCCCCTTCAAGGACTTCCTCATCCTGCCAAATATAATCAATAGATTTTGAATTGCAAATCCAGGAAAAATCTATTCCAAAATTAGAATATCCGTTGAGAGTTTAGAATGATAGATCACGCATACGCATTCCATCAAATTATATTGGAATTGGTCAGGCTGCCAACCATAAATAGTGATAGGGATGCAACACTACAAAGGGATTCAGTCCTTTTATATAATTTTTCTTTGGGAGGGGTTGTCAACTCATGCCTCCAGTTCAGATTCTGTATTGTTTAATGCTTATAAATAAGAATGCAACACCCAGTTGCACTAGTGGTGGTTCAATGACCATAACTCCAGAATGGGAAAAAAAAATCATTTTAGGTAGTGTAGCCAACTGTCCAATACCTACTGTTTCACAGTCAATCATTACCATTTTATGTATGTTACTTCATTATGCCATATTGTCGGATCCAGAACTTCAAAAGATGAACGCTGATCAAAGGAAGAAGGACAAAAGTTTGATTTGACCAAAGCAGACTAAACTAAGGTGAACATTCAAAGTCATGGCAAAAAGATTTTCAGGCTTGCAAGACAATGCTGGAAATTCAGAAATCAACATACTCATTGATTGTGTGCAGCTGAGAAGGGAATGTTGAAATGCTTTTGTAACAAAACCAAAGAGCATCTAAGAAAGCTAGGCATACCCCAAATAGGTGAAGAAACAAAGGAGAGTTTGACTAAGGTTTTGTCAAATGCGGACAGGATAAATAATGGTACACCTGAGGAGTGCTTTCAGGCAGTTAAAGGACTCAAGGCATAGGGTAATGTGAAAAAAGTATGTGGACTGGAAAAACCAAGAATTCTAGAATGTACTTGATGATAATCTTAAGAGTGTACGGCAGTTATGGAATTGGCTGCGACGATGATGATAAACATCAAAAGGAGCATGAAAAGACATAGGAGTAGTTGGGCCCTAGCACTTTAAATTTTAAACACGGACGTAAGATTAGAAACTTCCATTCAATGGCTCCCACTTTGGATACCGGCAATGCTAAAAGTTCTGATCAGCTGATCTAAACATGATAATTTTCAAGGATGGTCAGAAAAATCTTGGGCTATGTTTGGATGCCAAGAAAAAAAAAAACAAAATGAAACAAAAATCATGATGATGCAATGATTGATTTATGCGTCTATCTCTCTCCTCAAATTCAATTGGGGGGTTGGCAAATTACAAATCTTAAGGATTACAACCATATAATGGAGTCTCAAGTCTTTTTTAGGGGGTTGGCAAATTTCATTATTTGATTTCATGGTTCCCACTTAGGATACAGCCCCCTATATGTCATTTCCCCACATAGGGTGGTGATTGGCAGCTTCATCCAGTCCAGTTCTAATGCAAATTGTTCTCCACATGCAGTTTACAAAAACACCAAACTTTCTTGGATAAGACATAGCATTCAATAATGACATGTCAGAGTCATACAGGAATTTAAACGTACATAACAGAAAATAATGGCATGTCACAGTCATATTGGAGTTCAAACGTACCTTGTCCTTAATCTCTTCATCAGACTCGTCGTCAGAATCAGATGTAGAATCTTGAGTCTGAACCTCTTCTGCCGGGAGAACTTTGTTCAATTTTTTCTTCTTCTCTTCTTCTTTTAGTAGTCTAAATCTGTTGTCTGCCGTATTAGTGATTGAAGTAATAAACCAGCTAGGAACTAAGAATACAATTTTTGCAAAATGTAAGACCTACCTATCACCAGCCCGGACTGGCTGAGAAGTTTCTCGTTTTGCACGACCTGCAGTTATGATGTCACTTGCATTCTCACTCACAACTGGTTTTGCACCACCTAAATTCCGTAACCAAACTTGTTGTGCTGTACTGAGGACGTTGTTTGTAAACCTAACAACTCAAAAGAGATTAACATACTTTGAAATAACAGGACATTGTGTATGCAGTGCAAAAACTAGATAATGCCATGTGTTTACCTTTGGGTCTTATTCATCACAAATATAACATAATAGCAGGCTCTTTTTTCCATTTTTGGATGATTATTACACCATTGCAGATTACTTGACTAAATTACTGACCTCAGGAAAATTGTCAATCATCATAAGGAGTTTTTACAAAATGTCCCTGGTGGGAATTCTCGAGAGACAAATCGTTTTGTAGTCAACAGTCAGACAAATGGAAAATGGTAGATGGTATGGATACATCAGTAATATAGACATGTCAGTTCCTTGTATGTCAGTGGTTTCTGCCGTGGTGCATCGATGAGAGATGGTAACATAAAATGTTTCTATATCACTCCTCAGATTTCACCATTTTTTTGAATAAGCATAAATGAGATGATCAAGTTATTCCATAAGAAATTACATGGCTGAAGTGTGATATTGATGGAAACATATGAAGTTAGTAGAAGTTGTTACGGCAATGTTTTTGGTAGATAAGCTTCATAAGCATCAAATAAAAGAATTGATAATTAGATACCAACCAGTAGATTGACAATCCCGAAGGAACAGACAAGGAAAAATAACCAATCATGAGAGGAAGGAACTTGAAAACGAGAAGCGTGTTCTTTTGAGATGGATCATCAGTCTGCCAAAAAGATAACTTTAATAGGACTACAAAATGACTAACAAGGAAAAATCAAAACAGGAAAAACGAAGGGTTTAACGAATAAAGTTGATTCACCACCTGGGGTGGCTTCATGATTTCCATTGAAATATATTGAGAAGCAACGAGGAGGACAGGTAGAACGAGGTATGCTGCAGTATCATACCAGCCCAACGGTGGGTGTCCATCCTGCAAGGAGGATTATACACTATATGTTAATCTGTATTGAATGCAAAAACTTCTGAAACAAAAGCGGTAACTTACTGCATCTGTGCCCCATAGCACATCTTCATGCCTTACCAACAAAAGTTTTGGGAGAAAATTTCTCTGTGGGGAGAGTGTACCACCCACGCCCAGACACAGTGGGGGGGGCAAAATGACCGCCCCACCCCTGTGAAAGGCGGAAATCCTGCCCCCCAAGATGCCTCTGTGCCACCTCTCATTGGTCCCCGCACATGCGCAGCGGCCATGCTCCCCCCACAGAGAACGGTCTCCCAAAGTTTTGATATTGCTAAAACATTTCTCAAGATATGTTTAAATAGGCAAGCATGCACTTAAAAAGGGTGGACCTTGCAAGACTACACCCATACATAAGTTGCACTAGTAAGAGAAAGCCTGCATTCAACTGTTCACGTTCTTTCCATTAGTTGTCCATGTTTTTGTTCTTTATCTTTGATTGGATTACCATTCCAAGGACGGGATATAATCATCCAGTGCAAGTAGTCAAGGACTAATGACAAGGGTGACCTAACATTAAGCCATTGCATAGCAACAAGAAAATGTTCCAAGTTTAGGGAACACAACCAGGACCAAAAGTCAAACTATATTCCACCCACATACTATAGGTTCTCTCATCTCTAAGCATTACAGGCATGTGATATACAATTGAAAGTTTATGTTAACATGGTATGTCTGATGCTGAGCTGGCATAACTGCATAAGACATTCATGATGAAGGTAATGAAAGATGGTGACAGAAATAATTAAATCTGAGGCAATGATAGATTATAGCAGAAAAAATGATAGGTTCACAAATCTAGAGACAGAAAGTTTTATTACCACAAATGGAATAAGCCAGGAAATGCCTGAACCACTTTGTCGAGCAGCAATTGAGGTGGGGCCCCCCAAAGATGGAATCCAAAAGAAACCTTCCGTCAGCAGTCCCTTTAAAAAAGAGTAGCTAACATTAGTTACCACCAATTCACCAGTACATATACCTGATCATAAAAAATCTTAAGATTAATGCACATTAACCTTTCATTTACCTCATTTGCTACATTTGAAAGAGCTTGATATAAACCAATCCAAACTGGTATTGTCGCTAAAGTTGGGAGACATCCTGTTTAGGGACAACAGATAGTTAGAAGATATAAACTAGTATCAGCAGCATAACAGAACCAAGAGCTAGTACAATAGATGAGGTAAGATTGGGCAGACCATAGCCTCAAATATTTGACAATGAATTGAAAGATAAACCAGGATGAAAATTTTATATATATATATATATATATATATATATATATATAGAGAGAGAGAGAGAGAGAGAGGGAGAGAGACTGATGAGAAACATAATCTATGCCCAACCCAAGTCAAAATCCGATTTTGGGCAAGGATTTATCTGTATCCAGTCCAGTTTGGGTTAAATATGACCCGTCGTTGACCTGTTCTGGTAATTAATGTCACAAAAATCACTGTGGTTGAGTTCAATTCATGCCATAAATCACCTTTTTAAAGATTTGATCTCTATACTTCTACTTGTGACTTGCAGCTCAAGCCAACTAATCTAATTTAATTTATCACCCCAGGTTTTAGTTCAGCAATAACATAATTATCTGCACTCAGATTTTGGACAGAATTCCGGGCTCCCCTCTCCTCCCCCAAATAAAAAAGGAAAAAGAGAGAGAATTGAAGGTGCATCATATTAATGCAGAAAAGGCATGTCAAGGAAGCTGAATCATAAAAGCCCAACCGAGTTGAACAAAAATATGAAATATTTCATTTCTTCCCTTTCAGGTTTTGTGGTGGCTGCGACTTGTTCAAATTGGTAGTTGCAATATATCGCATCTACAAAGAATCGGTTGAGGCATCAATGACATGACAACATTTGTTTTCTCCTCAGCTTCTACATTTTCTTGCTTGATAGATTTCTGCCTCCACTGAGCTCATGCCTCCAGTTCACAAGGAGAAGAAGACTTTGAGGGCCTTAATGATTTTAACTCTAAAATCACCTTTAACACATGGATGTTGAACAATCTCCACCGGTTGCTCAGCTTTTGATGGCATAAGATCACCATCTATGGATGAAAAAATTCAAGCAGTTCTGTCATGCTAGAAGCTAGTAGTAACCCCAAGTGTATACCTTCATATTTAAATCTGGTTGCGTTGTCTCAGCCCCACTCTCATTCAATTAACAACTAAAAAGAAGAGAATTGCCTAGGACACTATTGAGGTAAAACTTTTATTTATGAATAATATGTGATGAAATTGTCGACACGTCTATATTCATTTAGCAAGCAAAAGGGAAAGTCACTAATTGATAACGAAGATTGCTCAAAATAACATTCCTCAAATTTAATATCAATAAGTTTCTAATGGATAAATAATTACCCAAAGGCTGGGAACCAATAGCCTACAAGACCTAGAACCGGAGTCCTTCAATAACCCCATAAAATGGAAACAACCTGCAACCTGGTTTAGGATGGTCAGATCTGGTCACAACTTTGGTTGAGTAGCCTTGAAGATAGAATGAGTGTTTCAGCCAAGTTTGATGACCATTCAATGGCCAGATTGGAATATATTAAAAGGTTATCAAATTAGTAACTTGCCGAAATTGGAATCCAAATTAGAAACAACAGGGATTAGTAGTTGAACTGAGAATAGTAGGTGGACTCTGTCTAACTAGAAACTAAGAATGGAATTAGAAACTAAAGGAAAACAAAATAGGAAGGAAGATGGAAATAGAAACTAGTAACAAAATTTAGAAACCATTTGGGGAAGGAGGAATCTCTTACAACCTAAGTTTTCCACAACATAGAAACTCTTCTAGAACTTAAACAAAATAAAAACTAACACTAATCCCCTATATGACTCAAAACCCTCATACATGGGCTTAGAGAATTGGCCCATTACAAAAGAAAACTTAAAAAAAAAATACTAAGCTCATGGCCCATATAATCCATTGGACACTCAAAATTAAACATATTGGTCCATTCTTGGTCAACTCCAATGACCTGGTTTGCTGTTGGTCCTCTTGCTCTTCGGAATAGAAACATCACTGCTTCAGATTCTATACAAAAATTAATCACAACCGCACGCCAACAAATGGTTCAAGCCAATTTTTTGTACTTATTGATGTTAAAAGTGCTAACTACAAACACATATACTACAGATTCATTACCAAAAAAAAAAGGCGTACCCAGTGCACGAGGCTCCCGCCACTGCAGGGTCTGGGGAGGGTCATAATGTACGCAGCCTTACCCCTGCTTTCACAAAGAGGCTGTTTCCAGACTCGAACCCATGACCACTTGGTCACAATAGAGCAACCTTACCATTGCACCAAGAATTTTTCCTCTCTTTTCAAGAAAAGAAACACAAATAAGGCTATGTAACTGCTAACTGAAAGACAAACCTGCCAACGGGTTAACCCCTGCTTGTCTATAGAGGCGCGATGTCTCCAGTTGAATTCTTTCCTGACAGTAACAAAACAGTGAAAACAAACTAATAAGCACCAAACTGCATGCCCAGGAACCAACAGATATTATAACACACTCTAATCTTCATTATTCGTTTTACATGCCATAGACATGGACAAAATAAGGATGCGATGGGAAATAGTAAACTAAAAGTCACAAGGTGTAAAGAGCAGGGGCCATATTTTATTGTCTAAACAGTTAAAATCAAATATTATGATGGCCGTGATGACAAACAGAAATATCATTTACTCATGCTTCCCAAATTCGCACAGAGATTAACCACCTTTCAATCTATTTGACATACTAAATTAAAGGTAACTGATAGAGATCAGCTGCAAAATGTCAGCCAAAATAGCTAAAAGGGGTAGTTCCATCAAGTCCAACTTATGGCTACAAAGAAGGTATTCAGGAGGCCACGAGACACCACATTTTGGTCCAATGGACCATACCAAACTAAAGAGGGTGCTTTTCTAATAACCTTTTTGATTTGAAGAGGTGGTTCAAGTAGGTAGATCTCCCTCCACCCAGCATATCAGCATTAAATAATTGAGTATTTTTTACATTCAATTATTACTTTTTTGTTCCAGTTTATGTTTAATGTTGCAAGAGCATTCAGCATTGACAATGTATATCTAACCTCACAAGTAGGGTTGAAGCTCTTCATCTTCTACAACCCTTTTATCTTATTTTTTGATAGCAACGGCAAAAGAAATTCAAGCATGGGAAAAAAAAGAAACAGAAAGAACAGCCAATGCAAAAGAGGAAACAAACTTCAAGCATAGGGAAGATGCCATCAAGCCCTTTTCTTTAAATTCTATCCAAGTCACTGTGCTGATTGTTGGAGATAGTTCTTGGTGGAGGGCTAGTAGAGAATTGGAAGAAATCTGAGAACGAACTCAGAGTTGCAAGGGGGAAGAGGGATCACACAAGTGCAATCATGCTTCACTCACACGTTGAGCACTATCCAATCAATTTTCTATTCAATTCTGTCCATCTCGTTGGGTACATGCAAGTATATAAAGAGAAAAGCAAAGACTCCTAATTAGACTCTAAAATTAAAAATAACTTGTAACCAAACTCTCGCTATCTATCTCCTACGTATCCTACCCAAAGTAAACATAAGAAAATAAAAGACATAAGATTAAACTAAACCACTTTCAACCCTTGTTGGACCAAAAAACCAGGTTGGACCGGTTCTGTCTAGGTTTGGGTTTCCAAACTCGGTCATGCTGGTCCAACCAGTCAAGTGCTACTACATCAATTTTCCTCCTCTGAAAAGAATTCGACTCCGTCGAGTTTGGATAAGGACCAAGGAGACCATCAGACTTGACATGCTAGAGGAGAAAAGATCATGTTGTTCATTCAAGCTTAATTGTTGGAAGATCCTTAGTTGGGAGGAACTTCATTTCGAGTCCACCGTGTTTGAAGGAGCATGTGTTCTCATAACCACAATGTTGAACCTTCTTGTCAAACAACCACGGAAGCCCCAAAAGGATGCGACACACCTTTAAGGGTAGGACATCATATTGCACTATGTCAACCAACCCACCAATAGAGTACATGAGCAAACATCAATGATCTTAAGATTAGTGTTGTTCACCCACACAATTTTGTAGGTGTTAGGATGTGGCTCTATCTTCAAACCGAGTTTGCGAATGTCTTTAGAGACGGCACTGATGCAACTACCACCGCTGATGATGCAGGAGTTGTTCCATGGGCCGGGCCGAACCCGTTTGAAAACCCAAACCAAGATGAGCTGGGTTCAATTGGGTCTTTGGATTCAGAGGATATTTAATTTATTAGGGATTTTAATTAGTTAGGATTTATCTTGTAATCTTCGAGGTTATTTAGTGATAGGATTGCTTTAGGATTTATTAAGTGATAGACTTGCATTAGGAATTTATTTCAGTTTTAAATTTAGATTAGGAGTGTTAGCAGAACTGTGGGTTAGAAAGAGAGAATTAGAGAATGGAATGGCTTATTCATTGATAGGTGTTGGGCTTAATTGGTGAATTTTGATTGTGACAATAGTTTGGTTTTGTGCATATGTCTCTTTGATTGCAAAACGAGAGAAAGAGGGAATTAAGTATCCTAGCATGCGAAATAATAAAAAATCCCTTTTCAAGGACGGTAATTGGTTTGTATCCGGTGAGAGGGATTGAATTGAAAAATATGAGCGTTATTTCATTTGATGGCTAGATTCCTCTATGTGTTTTATGGACCCTTTGATCTTTTGGCTAGTAGTTGAGACCAATTTGTTTGTGGCAAGACAAGGCATGAAAGTGGAAGTGAATGAAAAAACAAAAAAAAAAAAAAAAAAAAAAAAAAAAGGAAAAAGAAAAAAAACAAGGAACAGAAAAGAAAGTAGAATTCCTTGGGACTAGACAGGACACTGTGCCTCATGAAGCAGGGTGACTTGATCGAAATTCATTGGAAGGAAACTCAAAAAAAAAAAACTCTTGCATCAATGTCTCAATGTCTTATGGATATATGCAAAAAGCGAAGCTACCAAGTATTTGGGTGTCTGGTGTATGCTCCACCATGTCATTCAGAGAACGGTAGTGGAGTAGAAATCGAGTTTGTGGTTGAGAAAAAAAAAAACTTTTGCCTTAATGCCTGAAAAAAAAAAAAAAAAAAAAAAAAGGTATGGTCAACATTACTCAATGCCTAAGTCTTTGGTTCCATCGATGCTATGGGGGGTTTACTTGAAGGTGAGTAGTATTCAGAAAATATGAGGAGATCCCTTGAACTTGATGCATGCTTGTTACTTGAATTGATGTGGGGTAATAAAATTCAAGTGTGGGGGAACCTTGGGCTCCTTGATCTTTAGTTGAGCACTTTTTGGGATTATGTGCACTGTCCTACTTATGCCATGATTAAAATTTACATCATTCATTTACAATTGAATTTTGGGTGTATATTCACTACAAACACTCACGAGACACAACTCGTCCACTAGGGGTAACCTAGGGGTTTAAAGGCTTGTTGCACATGCTAAGTGCAACCGTGATTCCTACGAAAGTGAGTTAGGATTTTCTACATTCTATGTTAGTTTTTGTGTTTGCTTTACTTGAGGACAAGTAACGTTCAAGTGTGGGGGAATCTGATAAGCACATTTATGTGTGAAAACTTAGGGCATAAATCATACATTTTATCACATTGGACAGAGTTACTCGGTGCTTTCTTGTGCTTTTCAGGTTTTAGGTGAATTCTTGAGAAAATGGAAGAGATGATGCTAAAAAAATGTTTTTAAGCTGTTTAAAGGTGTTAATGGCTTGAATGTGTAGCCCATCGAGTCAGCTTTGTAACGGTTCAAACGGCACTTGATTCCGAGTTGAAACGAAGAAGTTACGGCCGTTTTCGTAACGAAGTGCGAAAATGGTCTATAGGGGTTTATTTGCAATTATTGATAGTCGGCCGGAGACAAAGTGAAGCAAAAGTTCAGATTCTAGGGGCCTTAACGCAATAACCAGAAGTTATATTTCCTGTACCCGAAAGATTCCATTTGGAGGGCTCTGGACAGTCCAACTTCAACTTGAGATATCTTGGGCTCCCGAACTCCAAATTGGACGAAATTTGGGTCTATTTTGGATGATTTTTCGTAAGGAACACAATGGTGAGGCCTATATAAGCACCCCATGCTCCACATTTTCTGAAGGACAGAATGGGTATTTTATTTATTCTTGAAGGAATCCTAGTCATCACTCTTACTCTCTCTCTCCTCCAACTTCTCAAGGGCACTTCTGGAATTTTATTTGGGATAGATTTATTTTGAAAGATATTCTCTCACCTATGGAAAGTTGAAAAATCAAAGATGCTTTGATTTTATTGCTTGGAGAAGATATCTACAAAGAAAAGGAAGCACTTGTTAGAATTGGAAGTTTACTTTTCTAGAAATAGAAGGTCTATATAAACAATCTTCTCTTCTTCTTCTTTCTATTTTTTTTCTTTTTTCTTAGGATTCAAGGCATTGTAAAAGAGGAAGGAGAAGAGAATATTCTCTTTTCTTAGGGAATATTTCTCCTACACTTCCCTCTTCTCTCTTCTCCTCTCTTCCTCTTATAAATACCCCTTACCCTCTGGGTTGTAAGGGGTGAGTAGTTTTTTAGTTCAGTTTTTAGTTAGTTTCTAGTTCAATTTTAATTCAGTTTTTTAGTGTAATTTTTATTTCATTCACTTAGTGAAATTTTCTCTTCTTTTCCTATTTTTGGCTTAAGTTCTTAGTTTTGATTTCATAAGTCTAGTTTAATGGTTGTAATAGTTTTAGTTTAAAGCTTCCTAGTCTAAGTTCCTATGTTGATGATAAGACATGGAGATTTAGAAGAGGAAGCCATGGTGAGTTTATTCAAGTATTCAAGCACATCAAGGTATCTCATTCTCTAAACCCTTAATCTCATTCTCCCTTTCCTCTATTTCTCTCTATCTTCTTCTTCTTCTCCCTCTATTTCTTTTATTTTTTTTATATGGTTGTGGTATGTGGATGCACTTTTATTCTCTTATTTCTTTTTATATGATTATGAAGTGTGACTACGTTTTTGTTATTCCTTTCAATTCGCTTTAGTTTGATAGGTTAGATGCTCATGTGTTAGGACGCCAATTTAATCCCTTAATTTTGTTAGATGCTTATGAGTTAGGATGCATTAATTTTCATTAGTTTAATTAGTTTAATTTAACACTTTAATTTGGTCCACTTTGCATTACTTTTAAGTTAATTAAATAGAGTGGCGTATATCTCCTCGTGTTCGACCCGTAGCTACGATTGACCCGTACGCTTGCGGTATTATTTTAACTCAAACAAGTTTTTGGCGCCGTTGCCGGGGAGATTATAGTCCATTTTATTTTTCTGATTTTTAAGTAGTTCGAAGTGTTTTAGTTTATTATTTTCTCTTCTTTTTCTGAGAAAATAATACTCCTCGTGTTTGAGTTAAAATAATACCGCAAGCGTACGGGTCAATTGTAGCTACGGGTCGAACACGAGGAGATATACGCCACTCTATTTAATTAACTTAAAAGTAATGCAAAGTGGACCAAATTAAAGTGTTAAATTAAACTAATTAAACTAATGAAAATTAATGCATCCTAACTCATAAGCATCTAACAAAATTAAGGGATTAAATTGGCGTTCTAACACATGAGCATCTAACCTATCAAACTAAAGCGAATTGAAAGGAATAACAAAAACGTAGTCACACTTCATAATCACATAAAAAGAAATAAGAGAATAAAAGTGCATCCACATACCACAACCATATAAAAAAAATAAAAGAAATAGAGGGAGAAGAAGAAGAAGATAGAGAGAAATAGAGGAAAGGGAGAATGAGATCTCACCTAAAACCTGAAAAGCACAAGAAAGCACCGAGTAACTCTGTCCAATGTGATAAAATGTATGATTTATGCCCTAAGATTTCACACATAAATGTGCTTATCAATAGGTAAGCCCCTCTATTTATAATAGAGGGGAAAGTTACAAAGGGACTGAAATAGACATAATTACCCCTAACTAACTTTCTATAAGAGCAGCAACTTAACCTAATGACATAAGAATTAAACTACCCCCAAAAGGACCAGAATACCCCCACGATATTCTAGATTACATATTCCAACACTCCCCCTCAAGCTGGATTATACATATAAGTAAAAAGAAGCTCCAGCTTGAACTAATAAGAAAAAAACTCCATAATAATATTAACACTCCCCCTCAAGTTGGCGCATACAAGGCACTAATACCCAACTTGAACAAAACGAGAAGAAACAATGTTGCAGCAGAGTCCAGCTTGACAGATGAATGCAGCTCCCAAATAAACCTTCAAGAACTTAAAAAATAGATCTTCAAAACTTAGACAAACATGATCAGCAAACCGGGACTGGAATTTCTTCCCAAAAAGGCAGCTTTCAACGATCTTCAATAGTTATCCAGTGATGAATCTCAGATTGTCATAGTGACATAAAATCTTGAAGTGAAAGACTAGGGCAACAAGCAGCGGAATAAACTGAATCAGGCAGCAAAAACAACTGAATCAACCCAACTATAAACCCTCATATAGGCTGACAACAAATCCTCAAATAGACACACAACAACCAAATATCTTCAATACTTTAATACTTCAATCTCCCCCTTATAGCAAACTCAACCCAATAACGAAGGATACCCTATAGCAATGGTGGAAACACTTATCTTTTATGTTTTGCACCAAGTGTTTCTGCAAGTTCTGCTTTCTACAATGGCTACAGGTGTATTGTACATAATCCCCCCTCACGTGTAGTAGTACACGTGGACAGATAACGGAGATGATGTAAGAAATAGTGCAAAAGTATAATATTCCAGAATTTTCCAAAAGGTGCTAAGGGTAATGGAAAAGAAAGAAATGGCAATTTAGAGAATACCATAAACTTCCAAAGTGGTAATGGATATATGCCAAAGGTATGGTATGGGAGGTGGTGAAGTGAAAAAAAAAAACAGTGGGAGAATGAATCACGGAGAAAAACAACACAACATATAAATTGCCAACCATCTTCAAACGATCAAACAAACTCCTTAGATGGAAACTCCTGCAGGGGAGAGACACCAAACTCCAATATTCAAATCTGATAAGTAAACAGATCTGATTTGAAGTAAAGAAAGACTCCAATCTTCAAGGCTTGATCAATCTTCAAACACGGAAGAACCAGTGTGCAAAACTCCAATTTGTAAACTCCCACATGCTTAATAGAACTGACGAAGATATCTGGGTAGAATTGATGTAATAAACTTCAAAAAAACTTGGATCAGATCTGAATTAGTGAACAGTGCTAGGATCAAGCTCTCAAAGTAAGCTGGATTTGAATCAGTAGAGAAAACTTCACACAACTGAATAGGTTCGTAGTTGCAACCAATAACTATGGAACACACTGTTGTAATCCCAAATAAACTGATCTTCAGGGTAGTAGATTCAAGTCTTCAACAATTAAAGAAATTCGATCTCCAATAGTAGGATACTCAGTTTCAAGAACAGGGCAGTAGTAGTCCTCATAAAGGTAGCAGTAACATGTCAACTAGTCATGTTTACAGAAGCCAATCAATAGAACCAGCAAGGTATGTAGTAAAGCTCAATAGAACCAGCAAGTATAAGATAATAACTCAGCAGATCCAATAGTAAGTGATGCAGCCAGCCACATAGGAACTAGTAAAAAAAATAGATCGATTGATGTATAAGGTGACCGTAAGGAAGAAACCTGAATTTTGTTAAAAAACTCCATGAATGATGCTGAAACTTGGGTCGAGTACTCCTCTGATGGTGATAAAACGCTCCTCAAAAAATCAGCAAGAGAGGACTGCCGTAACCCTTAGATCGATTACAGTCAGGGTTTTGTAAAAAACCTGAAACTTGAGATCGATTGGAGGGTAGGGGGCTTCAAAAAACTGATGATGACTTGTCAAAGTGTGATGATTTCAGGTAATAGATGCTGTCCTCAGCTGCTTGAATGGATCTCCAATACGAACAACCAATCTCTTGTAGTGTTTCAGACTTGATCTTCAAGGGGGAGAAACACCCAAAAGTGCAGGAAAAAAAAAAAAAAGGGCAGCAGCTATCTTAGGTAAAATACTTCTTCAAGCCATGAATAATTGAAGTAGTTTGCCTCTCTTAATGGTAGAAACACCTCCAAAAAATTACAGCAGCAGCAAATAACCCTAACCCAAAAATCGATGTGTCAGGGTTTTGTAAAACCCTGAAAGTAGAGATTGATTGGGGTAGGGGTCTTCTAGAAAACTTGGATAGGTGCAAGATTGAGGTTGAGTGGTCCTAGTAATGGAAGTAATCAGCCCTCCAAAAATCAGCAAAAGCTAAAACCTGTAACCCTAAATTCGATTGGAGTCAGGGTTTTGTCAGGGTTTTTAGCAGGTAACCAAATTAGAAGGTTAAGGAAGCTTTTGCTATAAAAACTAATCCAGCCATCAAAAAGGATCCAAGCTCAGGTCGAGTGGGGCTTATAGTAGTAGAGAATCACCCCCCAAAAATCAGCTGCATCTGAAAGGAGGAACCCAAAAAATCGATGGAGTTAGGGTTTTGAAAAAAACGTTTCAAAACCCTGATAAAGGAGATCGATTGGGGTAAATCAAGGCTAAGGAAGAAAAGAAAGGAGAGCACAAGGAAGAGGATATAAAGGTTCTGGAAAAGGTTGCGTAGGAGGCTCCAACAATGGAGGATCATCCTTCATAAGTGGAAAAATCTGATCTCCAAGGAATTCTGGAAAAAAAACTCCAAATCGCAGGTATGCTTCCAGCCGAATTTCAATGGAAAAAATAGATTGGATGGAGGAGGGCAGCAACTAAATCATTGGTTTAGGTTTTTACCTCATTAGTGCTGCCCCCTTACAAGGATGAGAAGAAGAAAAACAGAAGAAGGTGAAACCGAGAAAGAGAGAAAGGAGGGAGAAGTCGATTGAAGAAAAAAGGGTTTTTTTCCTTTCTAACCTAGATCAGACCTGCTCTGATACCATGTTAGCAGAACCGTGGGTTAGAAAGAGAGAATTAGAGAATGGAATAGCTTATTCGTTGATAGGTAAGCCCCTCTATTTATAATAGAGGGGAAAGTTACAAAGGGACTGAAATAGACATAATTACCCCTAACTAACTGACTCTATAAGAGCAGCAACTTAACTTAATGACATAAGAATTAAACTACCCCCAAAAGGACCAGAGTACCCCCACGGTATTCTGGATTACATATTCCAACAAGGAGTTTTATTTTCTTTAAATACTATCTTGTAAACAACAAAGGAACAGATTGGAATGAATGAAGCTTGAGTTGTTTGCTACTAGATTGGTACGATAATGGTTATGTGACCATCTCTTCCCCCCCCCCCCACCCATCCTGTTCTGTTGAGAGATACTTACCAGCACCCATAGCTGATATTGGGGTGAGGACAAGGAAGCCTTTAGGCGATACCTGGCTGAGAGCTATAGGGCCATCTACGGCCATTCTCGAAATCCTCAAGTTGAATTCTACTTCCTCGGTGACGCTGATTCGATTTCTGGAGGTTGAAGACAAACATTTTGGTGATATATTAAATCCTTTTATGGTTCTTTCCAATATTACCCTTCCTTCTTAGAACTATTACCCTCTATCCTTATTTTTATTTTATTTCCCAGTTTACCCTTTCCACTAGCACGTTACAAATCCATTGCTTTTGTTTGGGAGTTCTGTTTATATACAATTCTGCCAACCCTTTTATGAGCTTCAACTTATTTACAAAATTGCCATCCTCCTTTAGACATTGAATTTTTTACTATTCCACCACTAGAACTTGAATTTGAGTGCTTCCTTGCTTGGGTGGGCCCGTAAGCAACCCAATAAGGGTCATTCCAACCTGGGTTCACATCAGTCAATTACTATAGAGCACAACACAGACTGTTGCTGCATCTTACTCTAGTCTGGAAATTTCTATTTTGACACCAATCATGCTCGTCAGAAACCTTGTGTGTAGCCAAAAGTGGACGAAGAACATAACAATGTTGCAGCGCTCCACCACTAATGCTGTCCTTGGCTTCACTAGGTTCACAATCGCGCTCTGACTCCAGAAGTACTAGGTTATTTCTCTGTGCCTCTTCTAAATTAATAGCCTTAAATTCTTCCTTATAATTAGCGAAAGCAACCAGACGATTTGGACACTAAGCAGAAAAGTGTTCGTACCCCTTGCATGAGAAGCACTGTAGCTCAGCTCGTGGCTTCATAAGAGGTCTGTCGGAACAACACCGAGGCGGAGAATAAGGGTGGCTTGGCCTCAAACGTGCCATAGATGAACCGATAACTTGTGGTCTGTTGAATGACTTTCCCTATGGAGAAGATTGTTGCTGATTGAAACTATCACCCTTGGAGAAAGTATCTATAAAAGTCTTCTGAGGGTATAGCCGTTTCAGACTTTTTTCTACCTGATATGCCACTTGTACATCATCCTCCATTATAGGCAGTTGACTAGATGCTAGTGCAGCACTGAACTGAGGGTGCAAACCATTGCGGAACTATGCCACCAATACCTCTTCATCCCACTTGAAATCAGATCGAGTGGTGAAATAATAGGATCTGGTGACATACTCCTCAACTATCATGCTTTCCTGTCTCAACTGTCCAAACCTGAGGTGCATGCGCTGCTTGTAGTCAGTAGGAAAGAATCTCTGGCTCATGGCTTCACTCATCTCAGCCCAAGTTGTAACTAACCCAATGCCTCGAGTCTGATTTTGTCGTTGTTGCTTGATCCACCAAATTCGAGTCGTGCCCTTCAGTTTGGCCTTTGCAAATTATATCTTTCTAGCCTCAATCAACCCGTACCATCTAAATTATGTCTCCAAACTATGAACCCAGTCAAGGTACTGTTCTGGGTTGTTATCCCCATAAAAATCGAGGGCGTCCAGCTTTGCGCCTCTTTCAGCTCCATAAATAGGATCATCATATCGACCAACTCTATATGGTAGTGGTGGTAGTAGTGTATGATGTGGTGGTGTACCATGAGACAGACCCTGTGGGATGGAGTTGGAAGAATCCCTAGACTGGATGGGACTCTTTCCCATATGAGAAGCCACCAGTTGGTCAATAGAAACTTGCATGGATGTCATCATAGTATGGAGGGAACTGACAGCTATGGTGAAGCACGTTCAGTATGGGTGTCAATTTTTGGATCAGTCTCACCTTTATAAGAGTTTAGCTGTTGGAGAGTCTCACTATTGGCCACCATGGTTAAGATATGGGGTACTGGGTAAAATTGTAAATAAACTGAATTTCCTAATAGGATGGCAGTACCATAATATTGTAAGTTTAACTTAGAAAAAACAAGGGAATTGTAACCTGTAGGGGGAGGGACAAACTAGAAGAAAAATAGAGGTATAGGGCAATTCTGAAAAGAAAAAAATAAGACTTAAAAGTACCAGCAAACAATATGGAAAAAGAAAATAAAGAGGAGAATCCAACGGAGAAAGCAGGGTTTAAAGAGGCAATTCTGGAGGGAAAAAATAGGATCTTAAGGGGGGGTAATATGGGAAAAGAGGGTTTCAAGAGGACTTAAAGTGAGGAAGGGTGGAAGACGTGATTAACTCGTCTTCTACCAGTGGACAATCAGCGGACAAAATTGAGACCAGCGGCAGGAACTTCGACTTCGATAGGGAAGACAGCAACTTTGAAGGAGGGTGTCAATGTGGGGAGTCAACTCACGGCGAGAGCTTCTAAGCCAAGTATGAGTTTTTTTTTTTCTCATGCTCTCTTCTTCTTTTTTGTTGCAGCTGGCGGAACCCTACAGCAGGGGGGGGGAAGAAAGGGCAGTGGGGATTTTGCTTGTGGGATGGGGGGGATTGGGGGTTTCAGTGGAGCAGTAGGTTGTGGAAGAAAGAGACCGAATTCTCTCTCTCTCTCTCTCTCTCTCTCTCTCTCTCTCTTTTATTAGCGATAATCTATACTGCTGGGGTGAATCGCTCAGTGAAAAAGAAAACAGTAACTGGTACTGCTTAGCAGAGGGAAGAGAGAAATTCATGGAGAGGAAGATGGATCCTGCAGCTCTGATATCCAATTCGTGGAGGGCCATAAGAGAATTGGGAGAAATCTAACAAGGAAATCAGAGTTGCAAGGGAGAAGAGGGGTCACAAGCGCAATCATGCTTCACTGACACGTTGAGCACAATCCAATCAATTTTCTATTCAATTCTGTCCATCTCGTTGGATATATGCAAGTATATAAAGAGAAAAGCAAAGACTCCTAATTAGACTCTAAAACTGAAAATAACTTGTAACCAAACTCTATCTATCTATCTATCTCTAGGGTTGTAAATGGGTAACCAAAAATCAGCATTCGTTTAGAGATATCTAGACAAAAATCCGAATACTCCGATAAAAATCCGTATCCGAATATTTAATTATAAAAAATTAAGTAAATAACGATATTTGGGGTTTTTGAAGATTCAACAAGTTCTAGAATATGAGGAAAAGAGAATCATGATCTTAAACTATGGATTGAGAGTGAATTGTATCCACTAGGGGGAGGAAGGTTCGGGTTACACAAGGCAGAGGTGTACACGGATGGCCGAAAATCCGAATTCGATCCGCATCCGAATCCGTTTAGAGGTATCCGTATTCGACCAGAAAATATCCGAATCCGATTACATCAGATCCGTATTCGAGCCGAATCCGATCCGTTTACAGGCCTATCTATCTCCTACGCATTCTACCCAAAGCAAACATAAGAAACTAAAAGACATGAGATTAAACTAAACTAATTCCAACAAGTTGGACCGGTTCTGTCTAGGTTTGGGTATCCAAAAACGACTGCTGGTCCAACCAGTCAAGTGTTACTGCATCAGTTCTACTAACAGAAATGTTAAGAAACTTATTTTTTCTTTAATTCTATTAAGTGTCAAGTTGTCTATATAAGCAAGGTTCGAAAACTCGGGTCTCGGTGCCAACTCGGACCCTTGAAAAACCGAGTCGAGTCGACCGAGTTGGTGCACCTTTTTTTTTTCTCGACTCGAAGCCTCATCTCGGTGGGTTTTAGACCTAGTTTGGGTCTGAAATTTGGTATTCAGTCTATTTTAGGCCATTTAAACACAATGGCACTATCAGATTTTGCAAAAACTAAGTCCAAATAGGAGTTTCAGTTAGTGGGAAAGCAGGACAGTCACTTACTTATGTTAGAAACCAGGACAAACACACTTATGCTAGAAACCAGGACAAACACACTTATTTATGCCTAATATCATTTAAGTAAATGATATTGCATTTACTTAAGATATTATTCATAAATAAGCAAATACCACCTATTTGAATCCAATAAAAATAGTTAAAAAATCAAATTCCAAAAGGAAAAAAAGTCAACCCCCCAGTTCAAGAACAAAAACTGGATTTTCAGCAGTAGGTGCAATTTTCAAACTTTCTAACACAACTGGATTTTGACAGCATTCGTGTACACCAAAAACAAAGCTTTCCAACAAGTCCAAGATTACTAAAATCTGATTTATATTGAAAGAGTTATGTACCGGTCAAACTTAATTTGGTGTGCGCGAATGCTGTCAAAATTGCTCTGAATGGAAATAATTTTTTGGACATCAAAACAAATGAATATTTTACCGCACTTTTGGTTTTTAGCAATGTTTTACCATAATAAGATTTATGGAATTTTTAGATTTGAGAAAAACCCCAGCATTAGAAAGTTGAAAATTGCACCTACTACCGAAAATCCAGTTTTTGTTCTTGAACTGGGGGGTTGACTTTTTTTCCTTTTGGAATTTGATTTTTGAACTATTTTTATTGGATTCAAATGGGGAGGTATTTTCTTATTTATGAATAATATCTTAAGTAAATGAAATACTTTCATTTACTTAAATGAATTTTCTTATTTATGAATAATATCTTAAGTAAATGAAATACTTTCATTTACTTAAATGATATTAGGCATAAATAAGTGTCTATCTTGTCTATCTTGGTTCATGGCATAGATTCCTAGCATAGATAGGTGTTTGTATACCAAGAATTTCCAGCAAGATCTCGAGATCTAGCACTCATGTAAAGGACCTAGATGGGCATTTTCCTATGTCAAACCGAGATCTCACCGAGATCTCGATATCTCGCCGAGTAAATGCACTTTTAGAATGCGTATGTGATCTCGACTCGAGATTTTGAAAAACCGAGAAACTCGGCGAGATCTCGCGAGTTCTCGAACCTTTATATAAGTCATCGAAATTTTTTCTTGCTGACATGGTTTCCTTGAATAGATAGGAATATGATTAGAAGGAAGTGCCTAAAAGTGGGTAAAGACAAATTTTGGTTTGGATTCCATTACTGTTTCTAGAGCTGAGAAATTGGTTGAATATTGATGCAAGTTTTTGTCAGCCTGCTTGCCATTTCTTTGATTACTACATGCTAATGTACAGTTTGACTGATGATATATAACTGCTATATTTCTTTTGAATGATTCATGAGTTCATTCGATTTTCTTTCTTTTGGAACTGTTTTAGAAAGCTAGTTGATTGGTAGAGAAGAATTCAAGTTATTTATGGTTCAACATTATGGTTCACAATTAGTCAATCATTCTTTGGTGATTAGTAAGTGACTCTGCTCATTTGGTTCTTAAGATTAGTTTGTCCCTTGCAGTATGGTCTAATTCTGAGGTAAAAGAAATTTGGAATGCTATTGAGTTCAATTGGACAAACTGGTATCAGATGTTCTTTAAGCTTAGTGGGCCTGTATATAAACAGGCTTGATTGACAAGACCAAAAAAGTGGGTCCATTCTAGTCCAAATATGATTCTTGGCTTGCCGTATTCGTCTTCAGCTCTAACAAACACACTGAAATTTCAATTCAAATAGATGGTGTTTATCCATGTCAAATCGAAAGGTCAATGTTTTTTTTATTCTTCAAAATTTCAACCACTGACATATGATTTTTTAATTTCTCCACTTATTCACTAGATCATTAATTTTTTTTTATTGTTGGTGTCTAAGTTGTGCCTGACTTTTTAAAATTAGGGAGACCCTATAATTTCGAGATTCCAAGCAGAGGGAGGAATGGGATGCATATTTGGACTATTTTCATGCTCAAGGATCCAGATCTGCTGTAGCAAGTAAGAAATCGTCTCCTTTAAAATTTACAAACCCCAACCATGCCCCTCTAAATTCTATGTCCCAGACCCTAGCTGGCCTCATATTGAAATCCCTAATTCATATCAACTGCTCCATCTTCCATGGAAACCTAAATCACCAATGAAGATCACCTCCTAAACAGCTGACCAGAACCTTCTACGTAAAACCCCCTTACAACCCTATTTGTCCTTCACCTCAAATCCCTCTTCCTATTCATAACCAGCACCCTAGAAACTCCCCCCCCCCCTCAAATTCAGCCAGCATAGAAAATAATAATTTTCCATCAGAAATTAATAACCCTAGTTCCTTGAACGAATACCATCATAAACCCTAGACCTTGAATCCATAATCCCAATGCTTTGGGTTATATGGATGAAATCCTCAGAGAAAGGAAAAAGAAAATAAGGCTTTTTACCTGATTCCCTGCATATCTTTCTTGAATCGCTTTGATCTTTGGCTGCAGATTTTGCATTGCCAGAGTTGATTCAACCTACAAACAGAACAAAAGTAAATGATTATATAATCACTCATCAATAACAATAAATAATACGTACAGATCCAATATTATTGGCTCATAATTCATAAACTGCAAAAAAAAAAATTATGAGAAGAAAATTTATCCAAGAAGAATTTCATTATTGTTATCATCATTATCAAAGCCTTTTCAAGTAAATATTCAAGGCAAGGGTTTTCTCCCATATTCCAGTCAACCCAGAGCCATATACTCCATCATATCATGTGCTTTCAGAACTTTTTAACTTCCTCAGTCCAAGTTCTCTTCAATCTCCCTAATCTTTTAGAGCCTTCAATAAACACTTCTTGCCAATGCTGCTGTTAGTCTTCACCACACATGTCCAAACCATTCAATCAAACCTTATTTGTTTAAGTCACCATGTCCTCTACTCTATATTCACCCACTCACATGAATAAGCTTGTTTCTTTTATAGTATTTCAACTCATTCACCTGATGTTTCCACCATTCATTTGATGAAATAAATCTCAATGAACCCATTGCATCATTAAGCATGATGAATGCCAGTGCCATCTTAAAAAATCCTCCCTTTTAATTTCATCAGATAAATGTTGCCAAGCTCTAGTTTCGTTGACTCCATGTGCCGTACTCATCGATCCCATCTTAATCATAGATAACCAAAAACAAATTAGCTTTAAGAAAGAGATTTGACACATCTCAAGGTCATCATACATAGCTGACACCTAATCTATTTCTATCATAGTATCATTCCTAAAATTGAACTCCATATTTGAATGGTTATGGTTAGCTATCAATGTCTTAAGGGAGAGGATTTGCCACGCCGACAGTGTAGGAGGGGGATCCCCTATCCTAAACCAATCACCGCACTGAAAACAGTTTTGTCAGTAGGGGGCCCACATGATCAGGGAGGAGAGGGTGTGTCAGTGCAGGACCCACATGGTCAGGATGTGAGAGGGCGTGGGAGAGCATCCCCACACTGTCGCCATGGGGATTTTTTCCCATGTTTTACTTTAGATAAGCTATACAAACACCACAAAATACATTTTACTTGGTGGAAATACATGCTTTCTAATTAGCTTAAAGTCATGATGGCAGCATTGACATTCACCTGCTTCTTTGTCAAAGGCAATGTGGCCACTTTAACAAGAACGGTGAGCAAGATAATAGCAAACCCATACGCATAGGGAACATGCACAGCTGTAAGTCCATCCTTCAGCACCTGCAACCAATAAAACATGTAAATTATCAACATATCTTACTCTATCTTTCTTGAATAGATTTAAATATCAAACAGCATAAATATTACCAACCAACATACAGCTTTAAACTTGAATATCAGAACAAGATTGAGACATGCTATAAATTTGATGTATTACTCAACTTCCAAGTACCCCATACGTTTTTATTTGCTAATCCATTTACACTATCTCAAGTCAAAGATCTCAACAGTATCTATATCTATAAGCCCCAAAGAAGGGTGGAAAGGCAATAACTTACACAAGTAATCATATAAAGTATGACCAGGTAGCAAATTCTCTTTACGAGCTTAGCGAGATAAACAAACATGGCAAACCCTTAAACATGTAATAAACAACCGAAGGTAAAAATATGACAAGTACAAACTACAGATGTAAACTGGATACTCAATACCTGATTACCCAATGTAGCAAAACCCAAATGTTTGATTTCAGGACTGAATTCAATTCTTGTACCGAATAAATGAGCAGGATGGGTATCAATATCATAGCTTGCCATTATATTCTAAAGTTTTTTAACAGAATTAGTAATTGAATACTCAACGAGCCCGACCAGCTGTCCCATGTTTACACCCAATTAATTAGGCCAGTAATTTCTATTGATAAACAATTGGAGAAATAAATTTAATTGCATATGATGGTCTATGACATTAACAAATAACCAGAAGCCCTAAAGCAAATTCAGCTTACAGGTAAAAATTGGGCCCACAGCTGAAACGGGCGCGCAGCAGAGCCTGGCCTTGCTCACAAATATAGCCCATGGGCCACAATGTCAAGTTATCTAAAGGACCTTGCAAAGCCCACAGAAGCATGACTACACCCACTTCCTATGTTTATTGCTTAAGAAATTGCACTCCAAAGCCTATTGAAGGGGCTCCTAAAAGCTATTTGGTTCTGGTCAACTCATCAAGCATTCTCCCAACTACTTGAGGTCAACTACGTGAGATCACAGATCTTGTCCAAACATAAGCATTTCATGTTTTCTTTCACCACTTCAGACCAGATCATCTTTGGCCTTCCCCTTGCCCTTTGCACTCCTACAATCCTCTGATTGACTATTACTAAGGCATTAACCGATCTCTGCTGCCCATGGGTGAAAGGAGGAAGAGGGGCTCCCAAAGGGGTAAAAAATTTCTTTACTATTTAAATAAAACATCCTAATTACAAGAATATGTATGCTAAATTTGAATAGGCTGATCTACCACTAGTCACTTATCACATTTACATACATATTTATATTCTGTGTACATTTGAGTATGCACCTCCACCCCACCCCAACCCCCCCCCCCCCAAAATATATATATATATATATATATATATATATATATTTGTTGGATCCCTCTCGGGCTGAATCAGTTTCTGATAAATGAAACTGACACATGGACGCTCTAAAACTAGAGTATTTGGACTCGCTAATATTGAACAAGCCACTAAAAAGGTCTTCCTGAGCTGGAAAAAGATAAAATTCGTCACAGCTGATCAACCACAACCCAAGGTGCAGTGACAAGAAACAGATATAGGAAGAACAATAAATAAACTACTTCATCTTTCATCTACAAAGAGCTCAATAGTTAAATCAAAGGTTTACTCATTTCTACTAAGAAGGTAAAGCAAGAAAAAGAATTCATCTCATCAGATCAATCGTCTCTGTAATTTTTTATTGTTTTTGCATTATTATATAGCTTCAGCTTCTCAAATTTTCAATATTCCTTATCATTTCTCATCAAATGAATGGCATTTTTTCTGAAAATCCAAGCTATTCATAGCATGATATTGGGGAATCAAATTGCTATTACTCAAACAAGCATAAAATGTATGTTTGCATATTCATCCATGGGTCAAAACAAATATGTAATTATTGGAATAATTGTCAAAGATTCAATTGATAAATATGCAAGCATGATAACTTATATGTTGTTCTGTATCTCCATCAATCTAGGAACTTTTGCTCACATTGTATCATTTGGTCTACATACCAGAACTGATAACATTTGAGATTATGCAGGATTATACACGTGCAAACTCTGTAAGTACATCACCGGAGTCTATACAATGTCTCCTAATGCAGCTACGAAGGACAATGCTTTATGGAAACCGGGCACTGAAAGAGATATTTCAATGGATACTTCTAAAGCACTTACTAAGGAGGAAGCTCCCCAAGCATGGTCTGAATCATACCATTAGGCTCCCTTCCAGTAATTGCTTCGGTTCCTTCCTCCTGCAATGAGGTATGTCGCGGAAGAAGCTATTTCCTAACCAGAAAACAAGAAAGGGAACCTAATGTTCCAGCCATAAAACTCCCACAATCCTCACCGGCAAAAATAATCAAAAGGAAGTTTCTAAATGTTATTAAAAAAAAAATTATGACGCCCAATCCACATAACCCTCAAAAGGTTTTTAGACCCAGCCAAGACAAGCCATAAACTAAACGAACGAAACTAACACTTGGCTTCCAATTCCAACTAAATTTTGAAAGAATAAAAAAAGTGATTAACGTCAAATATATTTCCCCAATTCTTTAGATAAAAAGATACCTTCAAAACAACTTCCATCGCCTCTGAGATGAACCCAAACCAACCACCGCTTTTCTGAACCGCGGCATCGGTGGACCCAGTGGCAGCACCAGCCGAATCAGTTGCAACAGCGGCATCAGCAAGGGTGTATAACAAACTTTCAGCTCTGCTAAAAACTCCATGAAAATCGATCGACGAGTCGAATTGATGAATAGGAGGAACCTCATGGAAGCAGAATTTCACACTGGTATCGTTGAGCCTCCGATAAGGGAACCTGCGAAAACCATGGCCTAAAGGAGAAGAAAGGGGAGTACCAAGAAACAGAGGAGAGGAAATTAGAGCTTTCGCCATGGTTTAGGCTTTGAAAGCTCAAAAAAAAAGATTCAGTTCAGCTTCTCATGAGGAGAGAAAGGACGTGGTAGGAAGGGCTACTTTCAGTGTCGCAGTGAACTACGAGGAGAGAGATAGAGGTAGTTGGAGCCTGGATGGGTTTCTTTTCCTGCTACATTATCCGTATTTTTTATGGGATATCGAAGATTCGAAGTGAACCTTTTCATCAAAAAAAAAAAAAAAAAAAAATCGAACTGAACCACAAGTAAGGCTGTAATTGGATAACCGAAAATCTGAATTCGATCCGCATCCATATCCGTTTTGGAGCAATTGAATTCATTTAGAGATATCCAGAAAAAAATTCGCATACTCCGATAAAAATCCGAATCCGAATACTTAATTATAAAAAATTAAGTAAATAATGATCTTGAGGGTTTTTTAAGATTCAACAGGTTCTAGAATATGAGGAAAAGATAATCATGATCTAAAACTATGGATTGAGAGTGAATTGTATCCACTGGGGGGAGGAAGGTTCGGGTTATACAGGGCAGAGGTGTAAACGGATGGTCGAAAATCCAAATTCGATCTGCATCCGAATCCGTTTAGAGGTATCTGAATTCGATCAACAAATATCCGAATCCGATTACATCCGAGTCGAATCCGATTCGTTTACAGGCCTAACCACAAGTCCACAACAGTCCGTCTTCCGACCCATGGCAATTAGTCTCGGTATCGGTGTATCGGATCGATTTTAACAAAAGCAAGGGTAAACCTGACCGATCCTGATCGGTATCGAACAGATCGATACTGGTACTGATACCAATTATTAAAACCCTGAGCTAGGCACAAACTTATGCCTTTGTGCAGGAAAAGACTATTCAAACCCCACCCTAATGAATCGAAAATCGCATCCAAAGGAATGTCTCAGTGCGCATTTTCATTAGCTACCACACTAGTACAAGGGCTACACCACCAATTAGCATTTTCAAAGATTCGAAGTGAACCACAACGTCTCCCAGGCATGGTTCATAATCTCGATATCAGTTGTATTGGTGTATTTCATCCAAAGGAATGTCTCAGTGCGCATTTTCATTAGCTACCACACTAGTACAAGGGCTACACCACCAATTAACATTTTCAAAGATTCGAAGTGAACCACAACGTCTCCCAGGCATGGTTCATAATCTCGATATCGGTTGTATTGGTGTATTTCGGGATGGGTTCCGATATCAACCAGAATCTGATTGATTTGGATGTATTTAGTATTTACCCCTTTTTTATTCTTTAATAAAAAAATACTTTTATTGTCTTTTCACCCTTCAATGTACAAATGGATCGGGATCATTCACGGTCGATATCGATCCAATCCGACCAATATCAGCTACTCCAATCCAAGATTACGAAACCATGCTCCAGGGTCATGTTTTTTTCATTTGTGTTTTTTTGGCAGAACATGTTTTTTTCATACAATGCAAAATTTTGATGTCGCTGACTGGACTTCCCAATCCCATTACACAAAACCAGGTTTTAGTGAGTATGATCCTCTCCAACGTGTCAGTGATTGCAATGCACATCGGACAACTCGAGCTGTTTGGCACACACCCCAAGGGCAGCTCCAACAATCCGATGCGCGCTAAAGAGGTTTTTTTCACTATTTTAGTTCATGGTATCAGAATGGGTATTCGCCCATTCCTACTCATATGGTAAATTTCATTCGGGAAAACAACTACTAATTTTCTACTAGTTGGTTGATAACTTGTCGATAAAGTGCAAGCTTCCAAGAGGTCAAGGGCTCGACAGAGGGTGTCAACTCATACTGCATATTGTGTATCGACTCTGAAACTGTACCGGTTATATGGTACTATATTGTACCAGTTATATGCTATCGTATTATATCGAATAAATTTAGTATAATATTGATATGAGATACTTGTACTAAGTTGGTATTCAATTAGATATCGATATGGACAAAATAGTAAAAATGAACCACTATCGTATCGAACTAAACCGATTAGATATAGTATAGTATAGATATGAAATATTTGTAATGATCGATATTTGGTTCTGTACCGGTACCGTACCGTTTGACACCCTCCGATCGACTAAGGACCTAGAAAAGAGCATTGAATTAATTGATTCAAAATTCAATTAATACAAATAGTTTAGCGGTGGAGACGTGGAGTTCATCGCTTGATAGGAAAGTGCTCAAATAAGAGGGTGCCATGTATAGATAGAAAATCTTAATCGCTTACTTATTGGTGGACCATATTTAGTCGTGTCAGGGCTCCTCTCCATTCGCTTGAAAGTTCAAACAATTGAAACAAAAAGGAGGGAGAGTTGCAAGGTCCAGCTGATCCCACAGCGACAATCCCCTCTAGTTTCACAAGGACTTTCAAGTGAAAAGAGGATCCGTGGCCCAAACAATGTGATACAGTTACTCAGTTAGTCAATTTTCTTGCTCAGTTTATCTTTGTCTCCCTCTCCTTATTCAATCGAGTGTTCCAATTTACAAAATTGTACATTGTGTTTCAAAATTAATTGAACTATGCAAAAACATTCTATTATCAAACTATATAAAACAGGAAATTGACTCCATATCCATGGCTAACTATGCTCTCTTAACCAACATTCTACCCTTCAATATCTGCTTAAAACCTTACCCCCCCCAAAAAAAAAAAATCTGCTTAAAAGGTCTAATGGAAAAGAAGAGGGAGATAAAGATACACCGAGCAAGAGATTATATACCGTCTAGTGTCATTGGCAAGGATAGAGGTTTTATTTTTATTATTATTATTTTTTTTGGGGGGGGGGGGGGAGAGGGTAGGATCTTTATCTCCTGTAATTCTCTGTCCAGCCCAGTTCTCTTAGTGCCCTTAACAAGGGGGACGTAATGACCATTCCAACCTTGCCCGAACACTCTGCCCGAGTGGGGTCCACCCCCTCTTATTATAGCCACTAAGAAATTGGACTGGGCAGGAAATTGCAGGAGATAATTTTCCGAAGGGATGGGAAAGAGGGAGTGGGTAAAAAATGGATAGAGTTAAAGAAGACAAAAAAACTGGTGCTTTCATTGTTAGAATTTTTTTGGGGTAGTAATAACAATTTTATTTAATCAACGTATAGTACACATGGATGGAGAAGTAACAAACTCCACAATCCATGGAACAAAAATAGGTCATACTGTCATACACGTAACCAACAGTGTCATTCTTGCCAGGGAGTCAGCAAAGCTATTTTCCTCCATTGGAATATAAGTAAAAAATACATGAAGAAAGAAGGGATGACAAATAAAGGATATCATCCAAGATTGTCTTAACCTGCAGCGATATGATACCACCACCCTCTTGAAGATATTTGATAATGTCTTTATGATCAGACATAACCAATAAAACATCATAACCATTGGAAGTAGCCTCCACCAAAGTTGATTTAATAGCCAAGGCCTCCCCTACCAGTATATTGTTGAAAACAGCTAGTATGGACACAACAAGAAGGAGATCTCCTGTAGAAGACCTGAAGACATAACCAAAACCTCCTTTGTTATTGGCTTGAAGCAAACTGACATCACAATTTACCTATGCCTTAATTTTTAAAATCTTTTCATACCCAAAACCATCCATCCATGATGCTTGAATCTAGGGGTGTCAGTCAATCGGTCGGGTCCGATTTTTTTGTTTTCGATGTGACTTTTAGGGGAATCGAAATAGAACCAATAAGGACTTTTCGATTTCAGTGCGATTTGGTTTTGGCTCGGTTTAGGTTTATGATAACGGGTTAATAGCGGTTTGGATTCGGTTCGGTACCGGAATTTTTAAAAACAAGTTGGGTTCGGTTTGTGCCTATTTTCTTCTCTCTCTTTTCAACTACATAAAATATTTCATTTGTCCCACACTTAAAAAGGAGATCAATGGAAGAACCATTGTTACAAATCAATTTCTCTATTTTCATAACCTCATACTCATTGATTTGTAACAATTTCCTTTACAACCATAAATTTGCTCACTAATATTGAAATCAATTCAATTATTCATAACCTTACACTCATTATTTTTTTATCGGTTTCATTTTGTTCGATTTTTGGTTTTTTATTGATCGGTCCGGTGCGATCCGATTTTCAGCCGATCCCATCATACCCCAGTCCAAAACCAATCCAATAAGGATTAATTCGATCCGGTCTCGGGTTTTTTTTGTCGATTTCGATCAATCTTAACGGTTCGGGCTAGGTTTTGACACCCTACTTGAATCATAAATTATGAGATAGGATTTAAAGTCACATGGGAAATCCTTGTGGATGGAGGCTAGCTTCCTCCCACTACTGTTTATAAATTTTTTTCCCTCTTTGATTGTAATGAAGTAACGAACAGGAATTATAAAACTAAGTAGTGTGAATCCTTAGGTTTCCTTGTGTGAGAAAGAAGGAAAAAAAATCCTCCGCAGTGCCTAGCAGTTCTGGTTTGAGAGCTCAACACGTGAAAGATGTGATATCCAATGGTGCTGAGCTCGAGAAGAAAGGAAAAAAAAATAAATTTGGGTCAATCAAGCTTGCACTATTGGATGAAGCATCTTCCATGCATCGAGCTCTCAGATCCAAACTGCAAGCACCACAAGATGAAGGGATTGCAAGGATTTTAGTTTGATAAAGAATTACTAAAACATCCATAATTAAGCACCCTGATTTTACTATCTGGTGGGAAAATGAAGTCTGTTCGGGAGCGTGGCGCCTCAACCAATGAGAGTGCATGTCGGCATCAGCCAAGAAAGGTGTAGTGATCATTTTCCCACGCGTCTGGGCATAGGGGCACACTCTTGGACAAAGAACATGTTGAGACCACTCACGTTCACGTAAGTGAGCGTATGAGAACAGCTCCTAGCTGTTCAGATGGAATCCACTTTGTGGGACCCACATGGATGGATTCCATCTGAACAACTGGGAGTTATTCTCGTACACTCACGTGCATGAACATGAGCCCAACTCGAACATGTTCCCCTATTTAATTTATGGACTTTATAACTTTCACTAATTGCAATTAACTCCTAAGGTACAAATTCTATACTTTATGTTGTACAAACATCTGCCTTTTCATGGGACATGATAGTTATTTCCTGCAACCCTATACTGGGGCACAGGAGCCGCGCGTCGAGGTAGCGTTCTTTTTCCTAATAAATAAATGAATAAATCGTAGACCTATTCCAAGGTCCTAGTATCACTATCACTATCAGTCACTATCGATACCAATAGTGACACAAATCAGATGTTTTGCCCCTCAAAATACCGATACATTGGTTTCATAGACCATTTTACAATCTCCTCAGTCCTCATGGTTTTAATGCACGGTATCGGAATGGTTATCAGTCAACCCAGAACCGATATGGTATCAATTCGGTATTTGCACAAATTGACTATATCAATCAAATTTGCCCCTGATTCTCCTTAAAAATGGAATTTGTTTTTATCATTTTACCCCTTGTATGTATCGTATCACCGATACGATATCGGTATGGTATCAAGATCAATAACTTATAAAACCGGTACGAGCGATACGATACCGATACAGCGATACCTCAAACCATGCCTCTGCTGCAGTAATACAAGTATACAACCCTTTCGTATCAGTATCATATCGATATACCGGCGTCGGTGGATTAGATACCAATACCATGAACCGTGGCTTACTCCCAACCAAAAGCCAAGTCTTTGCGTAACTCACGCTCAAAGGCAACCAGCACATGCCGTCTGGAATTGTTAATGAGCTCTTTTGGAACCTATTTTTAGTACACATGGTCGCTGGCTATTCGTCCAGCAGGACAGGACAGGGCAGGGCAGATTTGGTATTACACAAAGGAAAAAAAAACCCTACTCCTAATCGGAAATCGGAATAACAAATTTCGTGGAAACAACGAAGAGCGTAACTGAGCCGTTTTACGCGGATGGGGAAAGTTTCTTATACCGACCATCTCTTTTAATCCGACGGATGGCAAGTATCCATTGGAACTTTCTGGAAACCATTAGAGTTCTTATATAAGGCACTCTCTTCGTAGCAATCAGAATCTCTAACTTTCGAGTTAAACCTAGTTTAGCTGTGCTAACTTCCGCCGGAGCTGCCGTCCATTATTTTGTTTCGAATTTCAAACCAAAACAATGGCGGGCAAAGGTGAAGGTCCGGCTATCGGAATAGATCTTGGTACGACTTACTCTTGTGTTGGTGTATGGCAACACGATCGTGTTGAGATCATAGCTAATGATCAAGGTAACAGAACCACTCCTTCGTATGTTGCATTCACCGATTCAGAGCGTTTAATCGGAGATGCGGCGAAGAATCAGGTGGCGATGAATCCTATCAACACCGTCTTCGGTAAGTTTCCTGCTATTTCTTTTTTTCTCAGCAAATCCAGATCTGTTTTTTTTATTTTTTATTTCTTTTCTTTCTCGAGGTTTGAATATCTGTAGGGTTATGGAATCTGTATTTGCATCAGATTTGGTGTATTGATGTTGATACATGTGTGCTGTGCTAAAAAAGAAGTTATTTCCTTGTTATTTGTTCTACTGGAGAGATTTCTTGTTTCAACATATACTTTTGTTCTTCAAGTGGATCTCCTCTTGACTTGTTTTCTGTGTAACATCGTTCCGATCCATTCTTCCTATTATATCTTGGAATCTATGCTTTTGTTTTGCCTTTAGCATGTCGTGGAACGAATCGATCTCTCTGAAAGCATTTATGATCCTTTTTCTTCCAGATTTAGTAATGTTGGCTTTCTTCAACTACTTTGGATGGTTTAGATATTGGTATTAGTAAAGTTATTTCCTTGTTATTCATAGGCTTTATTTTTTGTTTATGATTTATAATAATCCACAATGAGGTTTTTATGCGTATGTAGTATCTATCTATTAAGATTGTATTCATGTTCTATACGGCTTGGTTATATTGTTAATGCTGATCTCATCTGTTACTCAATCTGGTTGTGTTCCTTCGTTTACAGATGCGAAGCGTTTGATTGGTAGGAGATTTACCGATGCCTCGGTTCAAAGTGACATCAAACTATGGCCCTTCAAGGTTATTTCTGGCCCTGGTGATAAGCCAATGATCGGTGTGGAATACAAGGGAGAGGAAAAGCAGTTCGCTGCAGAGGAAATCTCTTCCATGGTTCTTATAAAGATGCGTGAAATTGCTGAGGCCTACCTTGGTGCTACGGTTAAGAACGCCGTTGTCACAGTACCTGCCTACTTCAATGACTCTCAGCGTCAGGCCACCAAGGATGCCGGAGTCATTGCAGGCCTCAATGTGATGCGTATTATTAATGAACCCACGGCAGCTGCCATTGCTTATGGTCTTGACAAGAAGGCAACCAGTGTCGGTGAGAAGAATGTTCTCATTTTTGATCTCGGTGGT
Organism: Telopea speciosissima; assembly: GCF_018873765.1. Classification (NCBI taxonomy): domain Eukaryota; kingdom Viridiplantae; phylum Streptophyta; class Magnoliopsida; order Proteales; family Proteaceae; genus Telopea; species Telopea speciosissima. The sequence continues at coordinate 18,038,411 of NC_057917.1, forward strand.
GGAACTTTTGATGTTTCTCTTCTTACCATTGAAGAGGGTATCTTCGAGGTTAAGGCCACAGCTGGAGACACTCACCTTGGTGGAGAGGACTTCGATAACAGAATGGTGAACCACTTCGTCCTGGAGTTCAAACGTAAGCACAAGAAGGACATCACTGGAAACCCCAGGGCTCTCAGGAGGTTGAGAACCTCTTGTGAGAGGGCGAAGAGAACTCTCTCTTCCACTGCTCAGACCACTATTGAGATTGATTCCTTATACGAGGGTGTTGATTTCTATGCCCCCATCACTCGTGCCAGATTCGAGGAGCTCAACATGGATCTCTTCAGGAAGTGTATGGAGCCTGTGGAGAAGTGTTTGAGGGATGCAAAGATGGATAAGAGCACAGTCCATGAAGTTGTCCTTGTCGGTGGATCTACCAGAATTCCTAAGGTGCAGCAGCTGTTGCAGGACTTCTTCAACGGGAAGGAACTCTGCAAGAACATCAACCCTGATGAAGCCGTGGCGTATGGTGCTGCAGTTCAAGCTGCGATTCTCAGCGGCGAAGGCAACGAGAAGGTTCAGGACCTTTTGCTTCTGGACGTTACCCCTCTTTCCCAGGGTTTGGAGACAGCTGGAGGTGTCATGACCGTGTTGATTCCAAGGAATACCACCATTCCCACAAAGAAAGAGCAAGTTTTCTCCACTTACTCGGACAACCAACCCGGTGTCCTGATCCAGGTGTACGAGGGTGAGAGGACAAGGACCAGGGACAACAACCTTCTTGGCAAGTTTGAGCTCTCTGGAATCCCACCTGCTCCCAGGGGTGTTCCGCAGATCACTGTCTGCTTCGACATTGATGCCAATGGTATCCTGAATGTCTCCGCCGAGGACAAGACCACTGGACAGAAGAACAAGATCACCATTACCAACGACAAGGGTAGATTGTCCAAGGATGACATAGAGAAGATGGTTCACGATGCCGAGAAGTACAAGTCAGAGGATGAGGAGCACAAGAAGAAGGTGGAGTCGAAGAATGCTTTGGAGAACTATGCGTACAACATGAGGAACACAATTAAAGATGAGAAGATAGCATCTAAGCTAGCTGCAGCAGACAAGAAGAAGATAGAGGATGCTATTGAGCAAGCTATTCAGTGGCTCGACAGCAACCAGCTTGCGGAAGCTGATGAATTTGATGACAAGATGAAGGAGTTGGAGAGCATGTGTAACCCAATCATCGCTAAGATGTATCAGGGTGCAGGGGCTGATATGGGTGGAGAAGGCATGGAAGACGATGCACCTTCGGCTGGTGGAAGCGGTGCTGGCCCCAAGATTGAAGAAGTTGATTAAGTATGTCTTTCTTTTTTTCCAAAAACACAGGATTCCCGGGAACATTTTTGTCCTTTTTAACTAGTTTCGTTATTTGTTTTCCAAAAAAAAATCTAGTTTCGTTATTTTTGGGGAGATACTTTACATTTGTAATGCTCATACCCTCTCTTTTTTTCAGTTTTCGAATTATATTTTGAAGTTTAAATTTTCTGTTCCAAGTCATTGTTGTTTGTTGGGGGACTTTGGCCCAACTGTGTTCGTTTTTACTCTGTATTGGGTTGCTTATGTCGTCTCGTAATTCTTCCTAATTCAGAGAGTTTCTCTCCTTGCACCAATACGTCTCTGTGGTAGATTTGATAGAATTGAAATTTTGGATAGGCGAACCAAATTTGGACTTGGAATCGGATTCGGTGAGAATCGACATCACCACGGGGATGACCGATCAGGATTGGCCAATCCATCAATCCCTTGGAATCGTCAACTTGACGGTCGACTGTTTTTGTCTCTTCTGTCTCGATGCAATTAACCCCCTCGAGACAGAATTCTCGAAACTCTCTCTTTCTTTTTTTAGTTTTTGGTAGAAGAACTCTTGTGTCTTTGTGCAACTTGAGAACTTGACTGATGTCTTTCCATCTCCAGAGGAATGGCATCGTCACTTTCTACTATTTGCCCTTTGACCAACACACCACAGCCAGCACTCGAGGGGTCTGAGTTAAGCCCCCTCTTTGGAAGAGCTACATAGCTACGATTTTCCACAAGGAAAAACACTTTTTAATTTATCTGAGTTTTTAAAGTGAGTAATTTGGGTCGATGGATCTGAGTTTCTTGTTACATATAGTTGGTTTGGAGTTTAAGATGGGTGATTTCTATCAGGAGTATTTAGGTGGTTAATCGCTCGGTGAAGTTTGGATCAGACTTGGTAAATATTAAGGAAAATTACAAGTTGAACACCTATTTAACAGAATTGGACAAAGTTGAGGTAAGATTTGCAAAACTAGTCAGTACAGTGTTCCTCCATATTTTTGGACAAATTTACCCTTGAGAACAGTGCCGGGATCGGCGGTCTTTTCTTCCTGTCGAGGTCGTCTTCTTCCGCGGGCCCTTCCTCACGCGGCTGCTTATTCTTCCTCTTAACTCCACACGATTCTATAATAGAAAAGCCCAAGAAGATTTTGATCTGATATTGATCTCGTTGCTTATTGAAGATGTATTGCAAACAGCTCTTGTCGCCATTTATGCGTGCATCTATTGAACATGATTCAAGGTAATCAAATTTTGTACCTGGTGAAATAGAAAACTTTGTGGTTGAGATGCAAGTCACTATGATAGTTACTCCTCTGCTTCACTCACTCTCACATTACACGATGTATTTGGGGTTCTTTAGCGGAGCCCATTTATGTGATTCCAGGCCTAATCCTCTCTATAGATTGATTTGAAAGTTATTGTGGTTCGATGTGAATGTGGAGGGATGAAGGGAAACGTAAATACTAACGAAAGCCCTAACCTTATCGAGCCTAAAGAAGTGGGGTACCAAGCAAAAACGGCACTTGCAGTTGTGCCATAGTTGTTTCACACTGGCAGAACTAAAAGACTAGATAATCTTGAGTTTGAAAAGTGTTGTTTTGCATTGAAGTATTCGTGTTGTTTTATATAAGAGCATGGAGAATTGGAACTCTATTAGTTTAGCTAGGTGGTTCTTTGATCTTAGGAAACCAGTTTACAATAGATAAACACGAATGAGAGAGATTAGGGATAACATAGTGGATCGGTATTGACCAAGTCTTTGATAGTGATAATTCTGTTATTATCCCCCTCAAACTAATGGGATTTTTAGTCACAATTAGTTTGTCTCGTTAGACTTTGAATCTTGGAGCTGTGAGACTTTTGGTAAAGAGGTCTCCAACCTGATCCTTCATGGAGATATACTGAACTTGAATGTCCTTTCAAGTGACACAATCACAACGAAATAATAATCCACCTCTATGTGTTTCGTCCTTGCATGGAAAATGGGATTGGCAGCAAGACTTGTTGCGCCTATGTTGTCACACCAAATTATTGGAGTGGTGGTAATGTAGATACATAGATCTTTGAGTAGACTTCGGATCAATGAAAGTTCAACTGATGTAACGATTAAAGCTTGGTATTTAGATTCTGTGCTTGATCGAGACATCACTGGTTGTTTCTTGGCAGCCCTAGAGATTAGAGTCTGACCCAAATAAATACAGTAACCAGTTATTGAACGTCCATCATACACATCTCCGGCCCAATCGACATCTGAATACGCTGTAAGTGGCACAAGGGGTCCATTGCTGATTAGGAAACCATGGTTGATGGTTTCTTTTAGGTACCGTAGTGTTCTTTTCAAAACTTCCTAGTGTGTAGTGCGGGGGTTATGCATGTGCTGACACACTTGATTAATAGAGTAAGTGATATCCGGTCTTGTAAAGGCCAGATACTGAAGAGATCCTACAGTACTTCGATAGAGAATAGCATCAGCGATTGGATCACCATCATGAGCTGATAATTTTGCACCTGAAGCAACCAGTGAGGCCATTGGTTTTGCACAAGCCATGTTTGTCCAGTTTGAGATGGATACCCGTCTGATCACGGTGAGCATGATGAATACCAAGGAAATAGTGCAAATTACATAGATCCTTCATGGTGAACTGATTCCCAAGTTTGTGAAGAAGTGAATGGAGTGTCAAAGTCGAATTACTAGTTATTACAATTCATTTACTTAGTACTTTGGAGGGCTCAACTTACACGGCCCAAGACATTCAGGACCAAATTCTTCCACCTAACCAAGTTCCACTTCCACTTGACTTTTTCCTACACAGCAACCCAACAGACACCATTCTCCTGATTTCAGATGGAAGTTACAACCATACTACAAAAGCCGGAGGTTGGGGTTATGCTATTTTTTACAACCATGAACTATATGCTTCATCTATGAATTATGGTATTGCAGGATCACCACAGGAAACCGAGCTCCGGGGACTTAAAGAGGCAATCCAAAAGGCACTTTCACTGGGCTGTATGAAGCTAGATATCTGGACGGACTGTGAGGATATGAAGAATTGGATCACAAGTCAGGAAATCCATCCTTGGCCATGAGAACTATATCATATTTTGTTAGACATTAGTACTATGTTGGAATCTTTTGAGTCTGTAAATATTATTAAGCAATCTAGAACTTTGATACAGTCAACACACAACCTGGCAAACCATGCTAGGTTATCGCTACTTTTATCTGATGATAGGTATTGTAATCTTTCGGTTATGTTTTAATGCATTTTTTTTTATTTTATCAAAAACAAAAATATCGTCTACATAAAGTAGAAGATAGATCAGAGCATCATCTTGACTGTAAATAAAGAGGGAAGAGTCAGTTGTTGATGCAGTAAAACCAAAGCTGTGGAAAAGTGTTGTAAAACAATGGAACCAGGCCCGCGACGCTTGTTTAAGACCGTAGATAGCCTTGTGTAAGCGGCAGACATGATTGGGGTATTGGGAATCAACAAATCCCTGTGGTTGAGCCATATACACTTGTAAGTACCGCGGTCCTTGGGACAAGGGTTCCTCAACCTTATGGCGACAAGGATTGGTTTCGATGAATAACAGCATATCGTTCCGACATATCATCATGGGGATTGGGATCATGCTTCATAAAGAAATGGAGTCGCCACCTAGGATTAGGGCCTAGGACCCAATGAGTGTAGCCCCATCTGAGATTAGCGGAAAGGGCTACGTGATTCCATATGGTTTCGTTAGAGATTCAGGGTAAGTAGTCAGATTACGAGAGTGGGAAGGTATTAGGCACCCACCTCGCCCGGATAAACCGGTCTTTCTACTAAATGCTTGTTTTCGAATATTCTCCCTTAATAATACATCATATATCATCATGCAAGGCTAGATTATGATGTACTAAATATGACAAAAAAAGGAAAAAATCATTTACTATATACACTAAAGCAAGTTACTTTAATGGTCTACATTATGCCAAAAATAATAAGAAGGAAGGAGACAGATACCTGTCAAGAAATACAAGAAATAAATGAAAATGTATCAAATACGAAATATGCGATGCCCCACGGCTCAGGTGGAGACGGACAATCAGCTTGCCTCTCTTTTGTCGGACAGAGTAAGGACTATGAGATGGGTTTCGTTACTCAGACTTCGGGCAGAGCAACACCTGTATAAGAGGTTCTTATTATCTGTATACAGACAGAATAACGGCTATAAAAAAGAGATTATTGCTATCCGTATGCTGATGGAATAGCAGCTGGGTTGGGATGGGAGCATTCGTCACTCAAGTGGGTAATCGAAGGATCTACCCATGACTCGGACAGAACCGCTCACATTCACCTCAGAATGACTCAAAAGGGGGAAAGAGAGCTTCAGTGGGAGAAATTGGAGGCTCTCTCTACCTCTTTCTCCTTGAAAAATGGGGGAGGGGGACCCTCCTATTTATAAGGGGAGCCCCACATTTCACGACGTCGTGTGGGTCCACCATGGCACCGTGGAGGGTGCCCACGGTGCCGTGGAGGGGTCCTCCATGGCGTCGTGGGTGATGTCACCCTGATGATGTTTCAACCTCCCACGGCGATGTGAAAATTCACCACAGCGTCGTGGGAGCCTTCCACGGTGCCGTGGAGGGCTGTCCACGTCGTCGTGCCCTCAGGATGACATCATCCTCCACTTTTTGGCTCTTTTGGGTCTGTCTGGGCCTACTAGGCTTCTTTCTTTGGGCTTTTTTCTCCTTTTAGTGGGACCGCTGTGGTTGGGGAATGTGAGCAGTACCTCCTTCAGCATTTGGTAAAAGGGTTTTATAAGTCATTTTAGAATATTAGAGTGATTTGGCTTAAATGTAGGGACAAGAGTCCTTCTTAAGAGAGGTACCGATGTCTGCCCGTGTCCTGTTGTCATCATCGTCGGGGGTTGACAAAATTCATTGTCTACAACACTTCTTCATATAGATACCCATGTAGGAAGGCATTGTCAACATCTAATTGTCTAACTGGCCAATTCCTGCTAACCGCAATTGACAATACAGTATAGACTGTTGTAGGTTTGACAACAAGGCTAAAGGTGTCTTCATAATCAATACCGGCATGTTGATGATACCCTTTCGCCACCAACCGTACTTTGAAATGCTCAACATTGCCATCTGGTTTTTGTTTCACACGGTATACCCATTTACACCCTACAACGTTGTGTTGAGGTTGTCGAGGTACAAGGTGCCAGGTACCGTTTCGAAGAAGAGAATCAAATTCTTGAGACATTGTAAGGCACCACTGAATGGATTTATTTGCTTTTGTGAAGCAAGTTGGTTCATGTGGTATAACAACTTGAGTTCAGTGATCAACGGATATTTTGTGGCACAGAGTACTCTAGGGGTTCATGTTCCATCTCTTGAACGTGTGACCATTGGATGAGTGTTAGTCGTTGCTTGTTGACTTGCCAATGGCAGAGAATCCACTGAAGTGGTTGGTGCGTTCGTAGCAGGTAACATGGGCACAGATGGTGCTATTGGGACTGGAACTAGTACGGTACCTGCTTGAGTGGGAGCAAAATTGGGATGCTCTTGTGGTGCTAGTGAAGGAGCCATCAAGGGACATGGTTCTGTTGGAGCAGAACGGTGGCTCAATTCTACTTGTCCAACCGGTGATGTGGTTGTATTTGGCATGGCTCCTGGTAGATACTTAAGTTGGACTTTTGTTGAGGTATGAAATGTTGGTGGTGTTGGTGAAGGAGTGGTTGTATGGAATGGAAACAAATGTTCATCAAACACAACGTGTCGGCTTGTGTAGATCTTTTCATTGGATGGGTTGAGGCATCTATAGCCATGGTGAGTAAGGCTATACCTCAAGAAAATGCACTTTGCACTTCGATACTCTAACTTATGAGCTTGATATGGACGCAAATATGGGTAGCATGCACAGACAAAGACACGTTGGAAAGTGTAATATTGCTGCCTTTGAAATAAGATTTGATATAGGCTATGCATCTTGGTTGTGAGCGACGGTAGCCTATTGAACTAGTAGACGACCGTTTGAAAGGCATTGGCCCATAGTGCTTTTGGTGCATTAGCATGGGCCAGAAGAGAGAGACCTGTTTCAACAACGTGGTGGTGCTTGCGCTCTACCTGTCCAACCTACTAAGGAGTATGGGGACAAGCAATACGATGTGAAATACCCTTAGATTGAAGGAAACTAAGTAGTTTGGTATTTACAAATTCAATACCACCATTAGTTTGAATGGTCTAAATGAATACATTGAATTGATTCTCAACTTGCTGAGCAAAGATAATAAAAGTTGGAGTGACTTCATCCTTGGTAAATAAAGGAAATAACCAGGTGTATTTAGAGTAGTAATCAATAATTAATAAATAATAGCGAAATCCATAAGCTGAAAGAACGGGTGCTGGATGCCAAACATCCATAAACAACAACTCTAGAGGGCTAGAACTTATAAAATGAGAACTAAAAAAAGGGCAAGCTTTTGCTTTTGCTGCATTGACAAAAAGAACAAACTTTATTAAAGGAGGGAGATGTGCAAGGAAGATTATGTTGATGAAGGACTCTACGTAAAATTGGGAAGGCTAGATGCCCAAGTCGATGATGCCAGATGGTGGTGGAGACACGTTCGCCAAGGAATGCACGAGGTGATGATGGAGGAGCCGATGTTGTAGGAGAGCGTGAGGACGGAAGGCTCACAAAGTAGAGACCATTATTGATTGGTCCTTGAAGCAATATTTTTCCTGTTTTCAATTCCTTGAGACAAAAAAACCAAGTTGGATAGAACTCAAAAACACAGTTATTATCTTTACTGAATTGAGAAACATATAGCAAATTTTTGGCAATATGAGGTACGTGCAATATGTTATGCATCATTAAAGAGTTATTCAACTGATGGGAACCAACATGTAACATATCCAAACTTGTACCATCGCCGACCATGACTCAATCCGAACCAGAGTAATCTATTGAGAGATGGAGATTCGAGAGATCATTTGTAATATGATGGTTGGCACCTGAGTCTGGGTATTAGGTGGATGTTTCCGCATTGTAGGCAACAAGTTGCTTGGAAGGTGTTTGAGTTTAAAAATTATATCGCAAGCGTACGGGTCAATCGTAGCTACGGGTCGGACACAAGGAGATATACGCCACTCTATTTAACTAACTTAAAAGTAATGCAAAGTGAACCAAATTAAAGTGTTAAATTAAACTAATGAAACTAATGAAAATTAATGTATCCTAACTCATGAGCATCTAATAAAATTAAGGGATTAAATTGGCGTCCTAACACATGAGCATCTAACCTATCAAACTAACGTAAATTGGAAAAAATAACAAAAACGCAGCCACACTTCATAATCACATAAAAAGAAATAAGGGAATAAAAGTGCATCCACATACCACAACCATATAAAAAAAAATAAAAGAAATAGAGGGAGAAGAAGAAGAAGATAGAGAGAGATAGAGGAGAGGGAGAATGAGATTGAGAGTTTAGATAGTAAAACCTAGATGTGATTGCATGAATGTAACTGAAAAGCTTGAATACTTCATAAACTTACATTGGCCTCCTCTTCTAAATCTTCAAGTCTTGTCATCAACTTAAGAACTCAGACTAGAAGGCTTAAAATCTAAACTAGAATTAAGAAATTACAACCTAGTTAAAGACTTAAATTGAAATTAAAGCATAAACTAAACCTATTACAACCATTAAATGAAAATCAAAAAGCAAACTAGAACTTAGAAAAGCCAAAAATCACAACTTAGAAGGAGAAGAAGAAAAGAAATTTTACTAAGTAAATGAACTAAAAATTACACTAAAAACTGAATTAAAATTGAACTAGAAACTAACTAAAAACTGAACTAAAAAACTAACTTCTTATAACCTAAAGGGCAAGGGGTATTTATAAGGGGAAGAGAGAAGAGGGAAGTGTAGGAGAAATATTCCCTAAGAAAAGAGAATATTCTCTTCTCCTTCCTCTTTTACAATGCCTTGAATCCTAAGAAAAAAAGAAAAAAAATAGAAAGAAGAAGAAGAGAAGATTGTTTACATGGACCTTTTATTTCTAGAAAAGTAACTTCCAATTCTAACAAGTGCTTCCTTTTCTTTGTAGATATCTTCTTCAAACAATAAAATCAAAGTATCTTTGACTTTTCAACTTTCCATAGGTGAGAAAATATCTTTTAAAATAAATCTATCCCAAGTAGAATTTCAGAAGTGCCTTTGAGAAGTTGGAGGAGAGAGAGAGTAAAGGTGATGACTAGGATTCCTTCAAGAATAAATAAAATACCCATTCTGTCCTTCAGAAAACGTGGAGCATGGGATGTTATATAGGCCTCACCATTGTGTTCCTTGCGAAAAATACCCAAAATAGACCCAAATTTCGTCCAATTTGGAGTTCGGGAGCCCAAGATATCTCAAGTTGAAGTTGGACTGTCCAGAGCCCTCCAAATGGAATCTTTCGGGTACAGGAAATATAACTTCTGGTTATTGCGTTAAGGCCCCTAGAATCCGAACTTTCGCTTCACTTTGTCCCCGGCCGACTGTCAATAATTACAAATAAACTTCTATAGACCATTTTCGTACTTCATTACGGAAACGGCCGTAACTTCTTCGTTTCAACTCGGAATCATGTGCCGTTTGAACCGTTGCGAAGCTGACTCAATGGGTTACGCATCCAAGCCATTAACACCTCTAAACAGATTAAAAATATTTTCTTAGCATCATCTCCTCCACTTTCACAAGAATTCACCTAAAACCTGAAAAGCACAAGAAAACATCGAGTAACTCTATCCAATGTGGTAAAATGTATGCTTTATGTCCTAAGATTTCACACATAAATGTGCTCATCAGATTTCCCCACACTTGAACGTTACTTGTCCTCAAGTAAAGCAAAATAAAAAATTAACCTAGAATGCAAAAAATCCTAACTCACTTTCGTAGGAATCACGGTTGCACTTAGCATGTGCAACAAGCCTTTAAACCCCTAGGTTACCCCTAGTGGACGAGTTTTGTCTCGTGGGTGTTTGCAGTGAATGTACACCCAAAATTCAATTGTAAATAAATGCTGTAAATTTTAATCATGGTATAAGTAGGACAGTGCACATAATCCCAAAAAGTGTTCAACTAAAGACCAAGGAGCCAAAGGTTCCCCCACACTTGAATTTTATCACCCCACATCAATTCAAGTAATAAGCATATATCAAGATTAAGGGATCTCCTCATATTTTCTGAACACTACTCACATTCAAGTAAACCACTTATAATATCAATGGAACCAAAGACTTAGGCTTTGAGTATTTTTTACTATACTTTCTTTTTCAGGCATTAAGGCAAAAGTTTTTTTTTCTTTCTCAACAACAAGCTCTTTTTCTACTCCACTACTGTTCCCTGAATGACATGGTGGAGCATACACCAGACACCCAAATACTTGGTAGCTTCGCTTTTTGCATGTATCCATAAGACATTGAGAAATTGATGCAAGAGTTTTTTTTTTTTTTTGAGTTTCCTTCCAAGGAATTTCGATCAAGTCACCCTGCTTCATGAGACACAATGCCCTGTCTAGTCCCAAGGAATTCCACTTTCCTTTTTTTTTTTTTTTTTTTTTTTTTTTTTTTCTTTCATTCACTTTCATGCCTTGCCTTGCCACAAACAAATTGGTCTCAACTACTAGTCAAAAGATCAAAGGATCCATAAAATATATAGAAAAATCAACCATTAAATGAAATAATGCTCATATTTTTCAATTCAATCACTCTCACCGGATACAAATCAACCACCGTCGTTGAAAAGGGATTTTTTTATTATTTCGAATGCTAGGACACCTAATTCCCCCTCTCTCTCGTTTTGCAATCAAAGAGACATATGCACAAAACTAAACTATTGTCACAATCAAAATTCACCAATAAAGCCCAACATCCCCCCCACACTTAATTCATGCAGTGTCCTCAATACATGCATAAAAAAACAAAAAATAAGGACAAGGGAGGAGATGAATGGGTTTTCCAGATATAATCAACAAAGAGGATCATGAAGAGTCATGAGCTCTACAAAAAGTGCTAAGAGCAGTAATAGAAATCTCAATCCATGGCCAGTAAATGGAGAAATAGCTTCAGAACCAAAAAACATTCGACCATGAATTTTAGTAAAACGAGAAATAATATGGAAGTTAAACACAACTGAGAAATATCCAATAGAAAAATCTGTCATCATGAGACAGTGAAAAATGAAGGCAATAAAACTCAAGCCATAAATCCTTCCTTTCTCTCCCATTAGCAATATAGAACACCTATCATTCTTTGAAAAACCAACCAAAAAGGGATCACAATAAGCATAAAAAGGATTATGAATAACCTCATCTAAATAATCATAAAAAATTGGAGGTTTACTCAAATCAATCCTAGCAATACAACTATCCGCTCTTTACATAACTTGGTTTGCCAAATAAGGATCATGGAAATATGCTTGAAAGACATTATGACTAACATTGTCCTCCTCAATAAAATCGTCAAACCTAGAAGGTTTGGACAAATCAACATGTGAGACAATGAAATCCTCAAAATGATAATTATCTAAGTTTTCCAAAGAGAAAGGGGGAGATCGAATTTCCTGCGTTTCTATGTTATCATGAAAATCTGATTCTAAATCAATAAAAACACTAGGCTCACTAAAATCAAAAATTTCAGGAAAAAATTGGACTTCCCCAGGTAGCTCATCAAATCTCGCTTCACTAATATCCTAAGGAGACTCAATCTCAACAAATAAATCATCATGAAAAACAGCTTGTTGGGAATGACTCTCATTAACCTCAAACTGGGGTGGTGGACTTTCAATATCATTAAACTGGGGATGGGGCGGTTCAGGCTGACTAGGTAATGTACCCGTTTCCTCCTCTTGCACCATGGTTATCAGTTAAGAGAGTTGCTTCTCCATGGTATTTTGGCTTGTTGTGAGAAGGTCTATGTATTTCTCAAGCTCATTCAGTCTGGCCTCCACACCCATGTTTTGAAATTCAGGGGGTTGGTGATATGGTTCAAGGAGAGGTAGCCCATTGAGATTCGATGGAGGGTTGGGCATTAAAGGACCAAACTGACCATGATATTGGAAATTGGGTGGTCCAACTTGGTTATTCCATTGATCCCACAAGAAATCGGGATGATCACTCCACCCCTGATTGTAAGTGCCAAAAGAATTGTATTAAAATTGAGGACTCACATTCTCATCACCATAGCTATCCCCAGAAAGATTAAGGCATCCTTCCATAACATGGATTGTCTGGGGATGTGACCAATCAAAGTTTTTCGAAAGCCCATAGTTGGGTTGGGGAGCAAAATTATACTGGGATGGTGCAAAATTATTCTCTATCTCACTACTTTTTGGCTTCCCTAACCTGTTTAAACATTTCCTTCAAAATCATGGTTGCCTTAGCATAGGTCCATCTTTCCCCTAAAATCTTATATGGAAGCGTATCTCCCATTATTCTAAATTAACTACCTATCCCAAATTGAGGTCTCCCATAAAAAAAAGTTTAAAGAAAATAAAAGACTAGAAAAAAAATACTAATTATAAGAGGGAGCCCAAGGTTGATAGTACATCTATCCCTAAAAAATCGAAACAATGGTTCCAAAGCTGTGAGATTGCCATATAGGTTGACAGCAAAGGAACCCGTATAGTCTTCACGAGCCACCTACAGGTGACTCCAAATGGATTCTGATGTAGGGTGGAGGACTACTATACGTTTATGTTTCCAACGCTCTCACTATGTCGTTTTGCTGTTATCAAAAGTGGTCACCTCCAAAGATAAGTCACATGCCAATCCAAACCACCCAATGAATCAAGGGGCACCAAGATTGGCTGGGTTTGGGCATATGAAGGACTTTAGATTAGGCACACACTATTTGAAACAGAAGAGAAACAAGAAGAGATTTTCAAAAACTTTTTTTTTTAAAAAAAAAAAAAGAGGAGAAAGAGAAGAAACTAAAACACTTCGAATTACTTAAAAATAAAAAAAATAAAGTGGTCAATAATCTCCCTGGCAACGGCGCCAAAAACTTGTTTGAGTTTAAAAATTATACCGCAAGCGTACGGGTCAATCGTAGCTACGGGTCGAACACGAGGAGATATACGCCACTCTATTTAACTAACTTAAAAGTAATGCAAAGTGAACTAAATTAAAGTGTTAAATTAAACTAATGAAACTAATAAAAATTAATGCATCCTAACTCATAAGCATCTAATAAAATTAAGGGATTAAGTTGGCGTCCTAACACATGAGCATCTAACCTATCAAACTAACGTAAATTGGAAAGAATAACAAAAACGCAGCCACACTTCATAATCACATAAAAAGAAATAAGGGAATAAAAGTGCATCCACATACCACAACCATATAAAAAAAAATAAAAGAAATAGAGGGAGAAGAAGAAGAATATAGAGAGAGATAGAGGAGAGGGAGAATGAGATTGAGAGTTTAGATAGTAAAACCTAGATGTGCTTGCATGAATGTGATTGAAAAGCATGAATACTTCATAAACTTACCTTGGCCTCCTCTTCTAAATCTTCAAGTCTTGTCATCAACTTAAGAACTTAGACTAGAAGGCTTAAAACCTAAACTAAAATTAAGAAATTACAACCCAATTGAAGACTTAAATTGAAATTAAAGCATAAACTAAACCTATTACAATCATTAAATGAAAATCAAAAAGCAAACTAGAACTTAGAAAAGCCAAAAATCACAATTTAGAAGGAGAAGAAGAAAAAAAAATTTACTAAGTGAATGAACTAAAAATTACACTAAAAAATGAATTAAAATTGAACTAGAAACTAACTAAAAACTGAACTAAAAAACTAACTTCTTATAACCTAAAGGGCAAGGGGTATTTATAGGGGGAAGAGAGGAGAAGAGAGAAGAGGGAAGTGTAGGAGAAATATTTCCTAAGAAAATAGAATATTCTATTTTCCTTCCTCTTTCACAATGCCTTGAATCCTAAGAAAAAAAGAAAAAAAATAGAAAAAAGAAGAAGAGAAGATTGTTTACATAGACCTTTTATTTCTAGAAAAGTAACTTCCAATTCTAACAAGTGCTTTCTTTTCTTTGTAGATATCTTCTCCAAGCAATAAAATCAAAGTATCTTTGACTTTTCAATTTTCCATAGGTGAGAAAATATCTTTCAAAATAAATATATCCTAAGTAGAATTTCATAAATGCCTTTGAGAAGTTGGAGGAGAGAGAGACTAAGGGTGATGACTAGGATTCCTTCAAGAATAAATAAAATACTCATTCTGTCCTTCAGAAAACATGGAGCATGGGATGTTATATAGGCCTCACCAGTGTGTTCCTTGCGAAAAATCACCCAAAATAGACCCAAATTTCGTCCAATTTGGAGTTCGGGAGCCCAAGATATCTCAAGTTGAAGTTGGACTGTCCAGAGCCCTCCAAATGGAATCTTTCGGGTACAGGAAATATAACTTCTGGTTATTGTGTTAAGGCCCCTGGAATCTGAACTTTCGCTTCACTTTGTCCCCGGCCGACTGTCAATAATTATAAATAAACCCCTATAGACCATTTTCGTGCTTCATTACGGAAACGACCGCAACTTCTTCGTTTCAACTCGGAATCATGTGCCGTTTGAACCGTTGCGAAGTTGATTCGATGGGCTACGCATCTAAGCCATTAACACGTCTAAACAGATTAAAAACATTTTCTTAGCACCATCTCCTCCATTTTCACAAGAATTCACCTAAAACCTGAAAAGCACAAGAAAGCACCTAGTAACTCTGTCCAATGTGGTAAAATGTATGGTTTATGCCCTAAGATTTCACACATAAATGTGCTCATCAGAAGGTTGTCGACCTTGATAAGCCAGATTCAGTCTATTATAGTAATAAAGAGCAACATGACTTGGAATATTTGGCAAACAGGCTGGCCATCATTTTGGCCATAGATTCGGTGTCTTTGAGACTAGTTTCTCACTCTATCGCGACCACGTCCTTGATACTGCATACCAGAGGACTTCACATCATGATTACGGTTGGGTGGTGTGGGGGAGAGTTGACCTTTAAAAGGTGTTGGCGGGACTGTGTTGGTAGCTAGAAGAGCCATTGAAGATGGTTCAGTCACCGACTTGAATTGATCAAGATGGAGTTTATGGCTGAGTAGAAGAGTGTGTAATTCTTCTGAAGAGATTGGATCAGTCCTAGTCATTATGGCGGTGGCGAAAGGCTCATATCCAGGGCCAAGACCACCCATAATGTATAAGATAAGGTCACTATCAGCAACCGGGTGAGATGTGATAGCCAAAGAATCCGCTATTCCCTTCACACAGTTGAAGTAGTCTGCAACTGAGAGTGATCCTTTCGTTGTTGTTTGCAACTGATATCGGAGTTGCATTTTTTGAGCACGAGACTGAGATGAAAAGAGCCGTTCAAGGGCATGCCAGACAGCAGAAGATGTATTAAGGCCAATAACTTGAGCCATTACGGGTTCGGTTAATGTGGCGTTGATCCAGCTTAAAAGGAGCTAATCACAAAGATCCATTGATCATATGTTGGGTTGGGGGTAGCAATAGTTGAACCTTTAGGAGGAGGAATTGTCTGTGAGGGACAGGGAAGTGAACCATCCATATAGCCATACATCTAAGTACCACGGAGAATAGGGATAAATTGAGAGCTTCACAATAGGTAGTTCTTGCGATCAAGTTTGATAGAGACAAGATTTTTTTTGTTTGCAAGAAGATTGAGAGGGGAAGATACAATGGAGGCGGAGATAGGGTTATTGATGGAGTCGGATGTTGAGCAATTGGTCGACATGTTGAGGAGAGGAAAAAAAAATTGACGTTAGTCAATCTCTGGCTCCGATACCATAAAAGACTAGATAGTCTTGAGTTTGAAAAGTGTTGATTTGCATTGAAGTATCCGTGTTGTTTTATACAAGAGCATGGAGAGTTTGAACTCCATGAGTTTAGCTAGGTGGTTCCTTGATCTTAGGAACCCCGTTTACACTATATATACACGAATGAGAGAGATTAGGGATTATATAGTGGATCAGTATTGACCAAGTCTTTGATAGTGGTAATTTTGTTATTAAGAACCTAAAATTTTTAAATCGACTTGATGATCCATGTTGATTCCTTGGTTATTAGCACAACAACATATGAAAGAAAACCATAGGAGCTTCATTGAGCTTGTTGTCAGTCGTGATTCACTTAGGTTCGCCTAAAGGTTAACCCAAGAAAAAGGCTATGTGAGAATAAACCTCCTCAGATGGCTAAAGTTGCCCAACATCTCACTCAGAGTTCCAACCAAAGATGGATTGTCGACAAACATGAGTTCTTCTATGAGAATCCCCGGAAGAGAAATCTCGATTTCTGTGAAACAATGGCAAAAGAAGAGCTTGCAGAGGTAGGTGAAGGATGAGAAGCGAGGTACAAACGTCGAATTAAAACTGCACAGAGGTTCCACCAGTGGTGGTTCAAGTATATGTAATCCCATCTGTTCGCAACCCACGGATGATGAAGTCTACTACCTGTTGGAGGTTTTCTGGTGAGAGTTGAGCGAATAATGGTGGACGGGATAGCCTTGGATCAACTGGTTACCTTATCTCAGTGTTCAATTAGCGATTTGCATGCAACCGAACCTATCCCCACGATGCGAAAGATATGCAACCCATTTTTCCCAACCCTTTTACTGGATTTACAACGGTGCTCCAGCCCAACACTTCCACATCACCACTGATTTACCCACTAGATGCGTTGGTGGCTTAACATTTGGCCAAAACATTGAATCTTCTTTACCATCGCCTTAAAGTGAGGATCTTCAGCCTTTTGAGCTAGAACCATGGCACTATTGAATCATCTAGAGCTTACTCCGCCTATCTTTTTACTAAATTTATTTTGCTGAAAGCTTACTTCTATCCTCTATTGGCCTTCATCCCTTCATCCCTTCATCCCTCCCTCTATAGGCAGTAGGATCCATATCACAGATGTTTGGGCTCTTCTTCCTATTACCCTTGGCCTTGGCACTCTTTGCAAACCGGTCAAACATCCCCTAACACAAGATGCTCTACTAAGCCCAATAGACTCCTTACCCTTGCTCTTACCTATATGTAGACAACATTACCTATATGTGGACAACATGAGGAGCTAAAGCCATCTTCATCAGGGCCTTGACATTGTGGTCGAGTAGATTGAGTTCTTCTCAATTGTTAATTTCTCTAATCTTTTATTCTTGTTTTATTTCATGACTCACAAACTCCCCATGCCAACTCTAGATCCTCCTCTACTTTCATATTTAACCCTTCGTAACCCTCAATATCCTCCATTAAGTTTTGTAGGTACTGCAGCCTCCGGATGCGGGTTTCTCCGCCTTGCGGGCGAGATCCGTTAGTTCTCGTGACCCCTTGGTGACAAGGATTATGAATGGCATCATATTTTGATGTATCAACATAAGGGGTTGGAATCATGCTTCATAAATTAAAAAAATGGAGTCGCTAACTAGGTTTTGGGTTAAGGACCTAATGGGTGTATCCCCATCCGGTGTGAATAGAAAGGGCTATGTGATTCTATATGGTCTGGTAAAAAATTTTGGGTAAGTGGTCATGTTACAAGCGTGGGAAGGTATTAGCACCTCATCTCGTCTGGTTAAACTGGTCTTTCTATTATATGTTAGATTTAGAAGATTCTCTTATAATAACACGTCTTATACCAACATGCATGGCTAGATTATGATGTATCAAACAGAAGAAAGAAAGAATAAAAAAATCATTTACTATATACACTAAAGTAAATTACTTTAATGGTCTACATTGTGTTCGAAATAAAGGGAAAAGTAGATATGTATATCTGCGAACGATATTAATCAAAGTAAAGAAAATATAAAAGATACGAAATATGAGGTGTCCCCACGGCTCAGGTGGAGACAGACGATCGGCTTGCTTCTCTCTTGTTGGAAAAAGTAATGGCTACGTAAAAGAGATTTCGCTACTCAGACTTCAGACAGAGTAAGCTGGACCGCCGTGGTCAGGGGAGATGAGTAGTGACTCCTTCACCATTTGGTAAAAGGGTCTTTTAAATCATTTTTAGGGATGTGAGGGTGATATGACTTGAGTGCAAGGGCAAGAATCCTTGAAAGAGATACCGATGTTTGTCCATGTCCTGTCGTCGTCATCGCCAGGGGTTGACAAAATTCAGCGTCTACAAGCTTTTTATCAATCTCTCCTCATGCGTCTTCCATTGCCTAATTGAATCAATCTTTAGTATCCCTTAGATGTTTTTGCATTGCCCTGCTTAACTCTTCATGGCACTTTATAAACTTGGCAACATTAAATATCCTCATGTCATGTGTTGTTTCTGCCTAGTTACTTCACCTCCATAATAGGCAGTGTCACAAAAATTGCGTCTTGTATGTAGTCTATTGTTCCCTATTTTCTGGCAATAATTCCATCCAATATTTGACACATGTAGTAGTATATTCCTAAACACCAAACATAAGTACATAAAAATCATAAAAAGTAGATCAAATAAATCATATATTGCATTCTTTTTTTTTTTTTTTTTGGTAAAAAGCCCATATATATATGTATGTATATATTACATTCCATTCATTGGTGTTTCTTCATCTTAGGTATATTATATACCCTTTTGTTTTTTATTTCATTCTATTTGATTCAAGTATATTAGTCGTATTTTTTGTGAGAAGAGGAATATTTTGCTATTGCCTCTTTAGAAAATAGCGGCATACGAGGCAATGGTTTCAAATTCATTTTTAATGTTGTTTCATTAGACAAATTTTATTATTTTTCCTTCACATTGTGAGAGTCATCTCAGTACTTTTTCTTTTTTTTTTTCCTTCCTTATTCTAGCATTTTATGGCTTTATTATGTACATTGCATGTAGGTTCTCATTAGTTTCGTTTTGAGTTCTTACTTTATTTTCTCTCTCACTTAAGGATCGTAGTTTCTTTAAGTTGTTTCATCTTCATTCATATTTTAGGTTTTTCAATAGTTTCTTAAAGTCTCCTTATTTGTGTCGTTTTAAGATTATTTTGTTTTCGATGTTATATCATCATAGGAAATTTCTCTTCATTCTTGTGCACATTTTTATTCTTCCTTTTGATGTTTTACAATAGATTAACATTCATAATAATTTCTCTAATATTTAGGATAACTCTGCATTTATTTATGATTTTTAGGCCTCGTTTAACAATAGGGTTATTTTTGCCATTTTAATTTATTTTACAATACATGAATTATATTGGTTTTTCGAACATCATAAATGAAGGTGAATGTTATAAGAATTATTTCCAATTTAATCTATTTTTTTTATTTTATCATTTTTAGGTATTATTTTTTATTTTTATGTATTTTTAGGCATTTTCACGCATTGAGGGTATTTTAGATATTTATTTAAATCCAAATCATGTTATTTATTTGCTGTGATAAATTAGTTCTCTATTCATATAATATAATAATGGTTGGTCATAGGTGCATATTCGTTCATGTTATTTCTTTGTTATCCTATGCATCTAGTTAAGGTTTTGCATATTTCATTAGCTAATGACATTTTTGTAAATACTACCTATTTATTGTTTTCTAGTTTTTCATGAAATTATGTTTAGTTCAGTTTATGTTTTATGTATACTAATTGTACACAACTCATTTTGTCACCCTAGAGTAGACTTAGCGATGATGAAACCAATATGTCCCAAACTAGCGTGGGACCCATTATTTATCGCTCGGGAGGTTCCTCAGAGTAAACTAAGCATTCTGAATCCTCGCATAGTTTAGGATTTCTCTAAAATTGTTCAAATGTGTTTTAAAAATCATAGAAATGGCTTAGTCATGCATAGAAAATACCAAGCCCAAAACCATAAAGAACCAAGACCCCTTCTGGTTTAGGTTCATATTTGACCAGGCACAACCCCTATGTCAAACCTCAACTAGTCAAAACACTAAGGCTGGAGCTGGCATTATCGATGCCTATGGTCAGTACCCAAAGACCCATATCGGAGCCGGCCAAAACCTATTAGGTGCTAGATCTGGGTATTTCCAGATTTGTGGTCTTTTTTAGTCCTAGTTTGCAACGATCTTATCTTGTCTTTGTCGACCTTGAACCTCATTTAGATTCTTCTACAGACCCTAGAGAACATGATGAATATTTCCGTAGGTGTTGAACTTCATCCCAAACCCCTGCTAAATTGGTTTGTAAATAGAACACGGGCCGGGCCCGGTCCAAGCCGCCCTCAAGGGGTAGGTCGGACTCGACCCGACCCTGGTGCGCATGGGAAGAACCAGCCACTTAAGTGGTTGGGTCTCTTCCTCCCTCTTAGATAGATTCCCAGTGGGAGTCTAAAAGGGGCAGGGGTCTTAGGGTTTTGCCTTTTTATAGAAAGCCTGTAACCCTAAGACCAGTAGATCTGTGAAACCAAATTCTCCCTCTCTCCAGTGTTTGTGTTCTCTTTGGGATTCCATCTCTTCCTAAGGATTTGTGGTATGGAGTTCTCTGTGGAGAAGCCTGTCGTGATCGTGGAGATTCGATCACATGCTTGTAACCATCGGCTTGGCTTTTGATCTTTCTTCCGCTGCGCTTCCGTACACATTCAAGTATGATCCAAATCCTAGTTAATTTGGATCTTGGTGTATGTGACCTAACAATGGTTTCAGAGCTATTGGCTTTTGGTTCGCACATTTTTTTTTCTTTCTTCCCCAAGCCTCGCTACCCTTGGTGCACGTCTGCAGCAACAGGCTGCTGCCAGCCGATGTGTGCAGGGGCGTGCATGACCTAGCCGCGCACAGGAAAAGCAGCAGCGGGCCGTGGCTTGCGGTATCGCGACTGTGTGCAGATGGGTGTACACATGGCAGCAGCCGTTGGCTGGGCCAAGTAGCTACTGCCGAATAAAAAAAAAATAAGGGAAAACGAGAAGAAAGAAGAAGAATGAAAAAAAAAATAAAGAAAAATTTCTTTTTTTAACGGATGGTGTGACGGCTAATCATGATGTTTTTTTTTCAAAACTAAAAAAAAAAGGAAAATAATGATTAAATTGCATCATGATTAGTTTCAAAAAAAAAAAAGGGGAGAATCATGATTTGTATCATGATTTGGATCATGATTGAAAAGGAATTTTAATTTTTTTTTTTTGAAAAATCAATATGTTTTTTCTGGTTTTAAGATTTTGCCCGTGATGTGCCTGTCCGCACAACAGCGGCAGCAGCAGGCCATGGCCTGCGGCTTGCGGCTGCCTCGGCTGTGTGCCACAAGGCAGCTTGTATGGCGGCCAGCCCCACAAATTTTAAAAAAAAAAAGGACATATTCGAATTGTTTTTTAAGGATTTTTTTAAAGGGTTTTTTAAGGGAAGGAGATGGCTGAAGTGGGAATCCCTTCACCCACCCCCTTACCTTTTTCCATAATGGGCTTATATTTATAGGTATGGGCCATTTTTCTAGGGTCTTAATTGTTGCCTTTATATTTAATTTTGCTATTATGTGTTTGTAAATTTAAATTAGCAATTATACCCCTCATTGCAGTCCAGATCGGTTTGACGCTACCATTGGGGTAATGCTGTCAAACACCCCATCCCATGCATACCATGTGGTTTTATTATTTTTTTATTTTTCATGGGATGAATTTGGTGCTTGCATAGTGATACGTTTTTTGAGATGTATGTGCGTTAGAGTTGGTTCCTAGAAGTGATACAAAGTGCAGTACTTGCTGGTAGTTTGTAGTAGGAATCTTAAATGTAAAGAGCCGGTTGTAATTTTTAATATTTTTTGAGAAGCCATATAATGGGAGCTACTGTACTGCGTATCATAACCCCGTACCGACTCAGCATATCACTTCAAGTATCAATTTGGGTCTCTTATGTGAGTCCCTTGCGCACTCGATGTATGGCGCATTAAATTGTGGTTAGGAGATGCTTTTTCCTCCTATGTTTGTTCGAAATCAATTAAAGTGATACGTCCCTAGACCCAAACAATGGAAGATTTGATTACCAGCTTAGCGAAGTTTTTGGTCTTATCGAGTGAGAAAAAAAACCATTAATTTTAATTAGGATTTCTTGAACAAATTTGGTTTATGGATGTATACTAAATGTCATCTCTTGCACACTGTAGTGATGGCCTCTAAAAGTGTTGTTGCTGACCTTAACCAAGGCAACAAGTTGGATGGCACCAACTATGACATGTGGCACCGAAAGACCAAGTTCTTGCTTAATGAGCAAGATTACCTTGAACACCTGACCACTGAAATGGCCCCACCAGAAGTGGGTACTACCGCCCGTCACCATCAAGAAAAAGAAGCTTACAATAATTGGTTTAAGAGAAATCGTAGTGCACGTTTTCTTATGTTAAGCACGATACACGACGATCTCATCGGCCAATATAAGAAGTGCAACACTGCCAAGTCCATGTGGGACCAAGTAAAGCTCGATTGTGGTGGTACATCCACTACCAGGCTTAGGTCCATGACCTTAAAATTTGAGATGTACCGTAAGGACCCCAAGCACACTATGGTTGAACACCTCAAGGTCATGAAAGACATGATCCAAAAATTGGATGATGCTGGGGTATTCCTTACCCATGAGCAGTAAGTACAAGTCGTCATCAGGACGTTGCCTGATTCCTGGGGGCAAATGAAGATGGTTCTAACACATAACGACACTATCAAAATATTTACTGACATTGCCGCTCATGTGGAACTAGAGGTGACCCAATCACATGCCCTTGTCGCCCAAGCAGGGTAGTGCAAGAATGGGTCTAAGCGTAAGAGACAGAGGACCACTGAAAATCAGGATCAAGCTCAGAACGCTACACCAACTGGACGTAATACCACCAAGTGCCGACGTGGCAGGCGAGGTGGAAAGAAAGATATCACCAAGGTCAAGTGCTATAACTGCCAGAAGATGGGGCACTTCGCTCGTGACTGCACTGAAGCGAAGTAGGTACCATTTCTGCTCCTCTCTCCTTGTACTTTTGTATGTACACACATTTTGGTTGCCCAAACCCAATCTGACTGGATTATGGATACAGATGCAACAAGACACATAGCGCGAGATCGATGAGGGTACGTAGATTATAGAAAGATTTCGGATGGCGTCCAAAATATCTACATGGGGAATGGCACGAGTGAAGCAGTTCAAGGAGTAGTGTTTTTTAATATTGTAGACTTGAGAATGGTTTTGTTAAATTAGATTTAATAATTCCTGTTGTTTCCTCTTCATCTTTAGTAGTTGATTCTAATACTAGTCCTGATTCAATTACATGGCATGCTAGACTAGGACACATAGGTCGATATAGGATGGGACGGCTAGCTTGAGACTTCTTAGTTTGTCTCAAGAGACTTATATAAAGAAAGTCCTAGAGCAATTCCATATGAACAACTTAAAACCCATTGACCACCCAATGGACAAGGCATGCAATTTGAGCCTAAACCAATGCCCTAAGAGTGATGAAGAAAGAAACCAAATGTCCAAAATACCCTATGCAGCTGCAATAGGCAATCTGATGTATGCAATGATGTGCACGCATCCCGATATTTGCTTTGTCATTGGCATGGTGAGTCGTTACCAGAGTAACCCAGAGCCAATTCATTGGCAGGCAATAAATAGAATACTTCGATACCTACGTGGCACTATAGACCTCTCGCTCACCTTCAGTGGTTCAGACTTGAGACTGAGAGGCTATAGTGATGCTGATTGGGCTAGTGACAGAGACGAACGCAAGGCCACTTTGGGGTATGCGTTTGTCCTCGGAGGCAGGGCTGTCACTTGGAGTAGCAAGAAATAGACCTGCATTGCCCTATCCACGATGGAGTCAGAGTATGTCGCATGTTCGGCAGCTGTACAAGAGGCCATTTGGCTAAGGAGGTTCTTGCAGAGACTTAGTGTTTCTGCTCACTCAGACGACGTTGTGCTTATACACTGTGACAACACGACAACGCTTGCATTTGTGAAGGACCCCAAATTCCTTAGTAGAGCCAAGCACATTAACATACGGTATCACTACATTCGTGACATGGTAGCGCGAGGTGAAGTTGTTCAGCAGCATATCTCCACTGGCAATATGTTGGCTAATCCTTTGACGAAGCCCATTGCCAGAGATGTTTTCCTAGTTCACGTTAGGAACTTGGGACTCAAGCGGATTTGATATTTATTTTCTTTGGGAACACTTTGTATGTGATGGACATTTATCTGTATTTCTCTTACATTTATTAATGAGCATATATTTGTTTGAGTAATCTTGTGCGTATACATTCATTGTCTGTAAAGATATCACCAGGCATTGAATCGACCCACTCACATGGGTGATGCACCTCGGCGCTTGAGCGTAGCGAGCGAGATGAGCTCATGATCATTTGTGCTTGATGGCACCTTAGTTAGAGATAAGATGAGAGTGACCGAATGGATCCATGCTTTGTCACTGTGTGAGGCACATGGATTATATTAATCCCATAGTGTCCTTATTACCTGAGACAATGTCATGAAAAAGACACTCAATGACGCTACTTTGATGTTCTCCTTAGGATCATGGATGATGCGGTCCAGCAGGAAGCGATTGGAAAAGTTGTTGGGGATATTTGAATTGACATGAGGGGCTCAGGAAAAATCATCGGACGTTACACATTTGTTATGTGACTCATTGCCCGGGCGACATGTCGTACTTGTGATCGACACAGTCATGAGTACATTACATACCAAGGATTAACACTGCTCATCATGAGGGGTCGAGAGTGTTAGATCTGGTGTAAGTGGATCTTTTGGGGTATTTCGAGATTATTTGTGAGTGATGTACTATGTTGGTTAGATGGAAGCTTGATATAGTACTCCTACCCTGTTTTATCTCGATTGGTCGCACGCCTCATTTCCTGTATGAAGAGTTACACAATTGAGAGAAACTTGGATGCATAGTTAAACTATTGCGCCCCATGAGGGCGAGTGGGAGATGTAAATAGAACACGAACTAGGCCCGGTCCAAGCTGCCCTCAAGGGGCAAGTCAGACCCGGAAGAACCAGACACTTAAGTGGTTGGGTCTCTTCCTCCCTCTTAGATAGATTCCCAGTGGGAGTCTAAAAGGGGCAGGGGTCTTAGGGTTTTGGCCTTATATAGAAAGCATGTAACCCTAAGACCAGTAGATCTATGAAACCAAATTCTCCCTCTCTCCAGTGTTTGTGTTCTCTTTGGGATTCCATCTCTTCCTAGGGATTTGTGGTGTGGAGTTCTCTATGGAGAAGCCTGTCGTGATCGTGCAGATTCACTCGCGAGGTTGTAACCATCGGCTTGGCTTTTGATCCTTCTTCTGCTGCGCTTCCATACACATTCAGGTATGATCCAAACCCTAGTTAATTTGGATCTTGGTGTATGTGACCTAACATGGTTGATGGAGTTTGAATCCATCTATAGCTCTAAACCACCCAATCCCCTTGAAATCAAGGAGTTCCCTAAGAATTGGGATAAAGAATTCTAGCCTTGGATGTGGGTAACACTCTAGGCTATAAATAAGAGGTTCTACACACGTTTTATGGAAGCTTGGTTGAATTTTTGAGAGTTCTCATAACCTCTAAGAGCTGTAAAAGAGAGAGTTAGCGTTTCTACAAGTTTGCTGCAGCTGTCATGAGTTGAACCTCTCCAAACATGAGCTTAGTCTGCTCCAACCTTCTTTCCTCCTTCTTGAAAGTCGAAAACATGTGAATCTTCTTTCTTTTTATTTTGATTTCACTTAATTTCGTTGAGTGTACGATTAGATATCCTCTGTTTACTTAGGGTGCATCGTTGCTGCCCCAATAGAGCAGCAACAGTGTGCCATGTTCTCAGGGCATGTCCCTATAGTTCTTCCTATATGTTTTTATATAACTATCTAGATCTATATCTTATATTTCAATTATGGATTTTTTTTGGGATTTTTATAATGTCATTGGATATTTTTCCTTTAATTTCTTTGTTCAACCAACAAATTTCAGTATATGTGTTCTTTGTTTTCAAGCTTTGGTTTTGTAACAGTGTTTCATTATTTTTCATCTCTATTTTCTAATTCCAATATAAGGCTCCCCCCCCCCCCCCTCCTTTCATTTTCATGTTATTTTTCTCCCTAGGTCATGCCTATGCCTAGGGGTATTTTTATTTTTTTGCATGTGCATCTTCTTATGATTATTTCTTGTTTTTGAAATATTATTTCTCTGTTTATCATGTTTCTCATGTTCAACATGTTTTTAAGATTAATCCTTCATGTTATGGATGCTTGTTTGTTAGGTCCGTATATTGAGTGTCATTCTCATAATTTTCAACATGTTCTAACCTTAGTCTAGGTTTGATCCCTTGCAAGCTCTAGGGTTTTGTACATTATTTGTTTACTTTTAGTATATTTACCATGCAACGCAGCTGGATTGAGGTGAGTCTCCTCTTTCACTCCTTTTAATTTCCCTTGATACTTTGGATTAAGACTTATCTAGAGCATGCCTAAGGTTTGAAGCCCGATTTTACTGGAGACCGAACTTCCTAACACCTTTCTTAGATTCCAACCTAACATATATGAACCAGACCCTTGGTTAAATTAGTTTGGAGTGACGTCAAATAGTTTAGCTTGTGTGCTAAGATATTTGGGCTCTAGACTCTATTTTAGGTGGCAACTCTTTGTCAATTGAGACCTAGACTTCGTGAACCTTTTTCCCAAAGGTTTTGATTCTCACTCTAGCTTTTGCATGCCCATCTATTCTTTTGCATTATTTTTCCTTTAAAGTATTATATTTAGTTTTATTTTGACCAAGTAAATAGAATGATTGATTTAAATGAGTGGACCGAGCGCGGTTTAAACCAGTGGACCAAGGTGCTTAACACCTTTCTTGGTCCATAACCTTAAGCGAACCCTAGTTCTCATTACTAGATCAATCTCTATTAGAATAGTACCTGGAGACATTTTATTTGTGAGTTCTAGACTCTATTCTAAGTAGCGACTCTTTAGTTTCCTTCTCTCCCTAAAAGATAATAGAAAAAAATATATTTTTATAACAAAGGATGGTGAAAAAAATCCATTGTTCTCATAACCAGTACAATGAATAAAGGAGAAAAGTTCTTTGTAAGAAAATGTACCGTCCACACTTAAATACAATGAGGATGAAATGACCACCTCACCCCCTATGAAAGGCGAAAACCCCACCCCCTCATACTTTAACTCACACTCTCATTGGGCTCACAGGGGCCACGCTCCCCCACAGAGAATGCTCCCCCCATAACTAAATATGGAGATTTGACTACTAAGCAAACCTATAACCATGTGTACACTACAGAGTACAGACTGAGACATGTGATGTGTTCCCCTGGACCTTTATTTGGAAACTCTCTGTGGAAGTGCCTACATTAGGTGAGATTCCTCTAACTCAACTGCCCGTTGTACAATCTCCTAACGGAATCTTTTGGCACACTATATTCTCATGCTTTTTTCCAAGAGAATTTGGACAGCTTCACCACTAGAAATCCAAACTAAATTCTTAAAAAGGCCAGTATATCAAACAACTGATCAAGGCTATTTATCTTATCTCCCCCACCCCTACCCCTACCCCCACCTTATCAAGGTTTGAAAAGACTTGGATTCTTTGTAAAGGGACACTTTAGTACTTTTAACGTACTCCTTACGGCAAGCTAGGAATCACATCTGGTTATGAATAAAGGTTGGTGGAAATGGAATCCTGATCTTATACTTCATCAATATTTGGCATTTAGAGAAATGAACCGTTTTCCTTAAAACCTTTCTTCTTATGTTGCATCTGATCCCCTCTCAAATGATTCCATTAAATATAATTGGCCTTACTTTTAATCAGGAATTTTCTTTTTGGGTGATGCTGGTTGGTGTGCAATTTTGTTCTCTTCCAGGTTGTAAACAAATCCGTACTAGGAGTAAGGTGGAGTGGGAAATGCAATAATGCATTTGTAGCAGAACTGAAAGGTACCCCATTTGACTTGGTCGTCTAAACGATGATGTGATGGTCTAACTTAGATTCCTTCCAAGCAATCAACTACTTGCGTTCAAATGATTTTTCTGTGTGAAAGGGAATGATCACTAGTGGGCAATTTTGCTCCTACTAGTAGTGGATCCCACATGTGAAATGATCATCCTATTTTTGTTTTTGTTGTCGTTTAATGGGATTGGACGATTCAACTCCCGCCACGGCTAGACTGGAGCCATGTCCATGTATTCTTGTTCTCCAATCAATTCTGTTCAAAGTCATACAAGAAACGAGGCTTAAGCTATGGTTAATTTAAGCGATGCCCCAGGCTCGTTTAGATCTCTCAATTTGAATCAAGTCACTCTATAGCGATGATAAAAAGAAATTGGCTTAAAAGATCATAGTGTTTGATCCCTCTGCTAGGTACAATCTGTTCAAAAGCAGAGCCATTAATGTTATAATAAATCGATCCGAATAGGGACAAAATCTCAAAAGTCAGGATCTCCATAGGGCGTTCAAGAACACAATCAAATAAATAATAGAAAATAGGGATAGAACCACTGACCTTGTTTCGCATCCATAGTGATGATGATTGCAGCGGAAAATAAAGAACAAAGATCTAGGTGCTTCCCCTCTATTCCCAAAGTAACTGGCCTGATGAGAATACCGAATGTGCAGGGACGACGAACACTGAATATCTCCCTCTCTTTCAAGAATGCACTTCTCAATAGTAATTGAGAATAATAAGTTGTAATAGGTAGAGGGGGGACCTAGCTCTCCTTATATAGTAATCCCTATAGGGTCTGACTCATCACAGTCCCAATAGGAATCTATCTAGCCCACACTAAGCCAGTCCACATTAGACTTCTAATATAACTTAATGACCCCACTTTATTAGACCAAAACCCTAATTAGCCTGATTTAGGGATTTAATTATGTCCATATAGAATGTTATTAGAACTAAAATTCTAACATTCTTCCACTTGGACTTACATTAAATTTCTTATTTTTAAAAGGATTTAAAAACAGTTTTGACCAAAACAAATCACAGGCTACAACTCTTTAAGAAAACTTTATGTGCATAATTTTTAAAATAAATTGGTCTAGATGTCATATTAGAAAGTCAATCATATCCCATAGAGTTTTAGACACCGAATCATGGCGGTAACTGCATCTATGATCAAGCGACACAGAGCCTTCCATGGTCACGAGAGCCCTCAACTCTACTAACATGGATGCAATGTGGTAGTGTGGCAACGAGATAATACTCACGTAGTGATTCCTTATGTATTATCCGTTTATCAGTCCAAAGTTTCTCTTCTTTAAGTGGCACAGGCTCACTAGAGAAATAAACTTTGTGATTCTAACGAATCTGTATGTCTCATCAGAAATAACTCGAGTTATACTTTATGTGTTACAAGACATACCTTTAGGCTAACAACTTAATGCCCCAGCCTTGCTTAAGGTTAATACATTCCTTAAGACTTTAAAATCAGAAATATATACATCATGTCAATAAATAAAACACTCATGTGTTTAAAAGAAACTGCATGCAATGACACCTGATATATATATATATAAATCAAAGTTTACCATAAAGTAAAAATACAGATGAAAAGAAACTTTAAATTACAATGAAGCAAAATAAAATAAACTCCCACTAACTAACCACATCCCATGATGCAACTAAGCCCATGCTCATGACATGTCTCTCAAAAACACAAGGGCGAAGACCTTTGGTTAGGGGATCTGCAACCATATCATCTGTACTAATATGTTCCACTGTAATGTCACCTTCCTTTACTCTCTCCTTTATGGTCAAATACTTGACCTCCATGTGTTTAGACCCTCTAAGTCCTTTATTGTTGTTTATAACCAACACAGCAGAGCTGTTATCACAGTATATCTGGATGGGTCTATCCACAAAATCTACAATAGTCAACTCCTTTATGAGATTTCTGAGCCAAATAGCCTGAGTAGCAGCCCCATAGCATGCTACAAACTCTGCCTGCATACTCGAAGTGGTCACCAATGTCTGCTTTTTACTCTTCCATGATATTGCCCCTCCTGCCATCAAGAAAACATAACCTGATGTGGATTTCCTATCATCCTCACAGCCAGCAAAGTCAGAGTCTGTATACCCCACTAGCTTGAGTTCAGGAACGTGTCTATAAGTCAGCATATAATCTCTTGTCCCCTTCAAGTACCTCAATACTTTCTTGGCAACAACCCAGTGACTAAGACCAGGATCTGACTGATACCTGCCAAGAAGTCCCGTCACAAAAGTAATATCCGGTCTGGTACAGACCTGAGCATACATGATACTACCAAGTGCGCTAGTATAAGGCACCTTCTTCATTTCATCCCTCTCAATTTTATTTTTCGGGCACTGTGTCGAACTCAGTTTGTCACCCTTGAGAATAGGAACATTCCCAGGTTTACAATCCAGCATACTGAACCTCTCTAGAACACGATCAACATAAGCCCTTTGAGAAAGACTTAATAAACGGCGAGAACGATCCCTATGGATCTCAATCCCAAGAACAAAAGAGGCCTCACCAAGGTCCTTCATGTCAAATTCCGTAGATAAAAATTGCTTTGTATTATGCAACATCCCTAGGTCACTGCTTGCAAGCAGGATGTCATCCATATACAGAATGAGAAAACAGAATTTGTTCCCACTGACCTTGTGATATATACACTGATCCACTTTGTTTTCCATAAAACCAAACGAAGTCACAACACTGTCAAATTTCAGATACCACTGCCTAGAAGCTTGTTTGAGATCGTAGATAGACTTCTTGAGTCTACACACAAGATGATCTGAATCATCCACTGCAAAACCCTCAGGCTGAACCATATATACTTCCTCATCAAGATTGCCATTGAGAAAGGCAGTTTTAACATCCATCTGATGCAGCTCCATATCAAAATGAGCTACCAATGCCATGATCACCCTGAAGGAATCCTTCGAGGAGACTGGAGAAAAGGTCCCATTGTAGTCTACTCCCTCTCTCTGAGTGAATCCCTTGGCTACCAGTCTGGCTTTAAACCTCTCAACTTTTCCTTTGGAATCTCTTTTGGTTTTATACATCCATTTGCAACCAATGGGCTTACAACCTTTAGGTAAATCAACAAGCTCCCAAACATCATTATGTTTCATCAATTGCATTTCATCTCTCATCGCATCTATCTATAAATATGACTGAGGACTAGAAACAGCGCCTGAATAAGTAACTGGATCGACCACACAACCAATGTCATAGTCATGTTCTCCCAGATAGACCTCATAGATAGGTGATATAGCTGACCTTCTCTCCCTGGTGGATCTCCGTAATGGTGCCACTACGCCTCAACCTGAATCGAGGAATCTCATGGAACTCGCATCAATGATAGGATCCTCAACCGCATCCTGAATAAGAGGAATCTCATCAGGTGCTACATGAATGTCGAGGATGGTATCAATATCAGGCTCCTAAACTCCAGCAGGTGTAACCAATGGCACAGTATGCCCCACATCAGTCTGAATAGATAGAAGAATAGATACCGATGTACCAATCATGTGACTATCTTGAATAGTCTGAGAACAGTCATTCTTTTCGGCCACATCAAATTCCAGAAACTTCGCTGTCTGTGACTTCACAATCCTAGTGCCTCCGCAGGGATTATAAAATTTATATCCCTTCGAATGATCTGGGTAGCTGACAAAGTAGCAACGAGTAGTCTTGGGATCCAACTTGTTTAAAGTCAGATTATACAACTTCACTTCTGCAGGGCACCCCCAAACTCTAAGATGGTTTAAACTGGGTTTATGGCCGGTCCACAACTCAAAAGGTGTAAGAGGAGCGGCTTTAGTAGGTACACGGTTAAGGATATAAAGAGCAGTTTTCAAGGTTTCACCCCATAAGAACTTAGGTAAATTTATCTTACTAACCATACTCCTCACCATGTCCATAAGGGTACGGTTACGCCTTTCGGCGACCCCATTTTGTTCAGGACTTCCTGGCATAGTAAACTGACTAACTATTCCAGAGTCCTCAAGGTATTTGGCAAACAAGCACTTAAGCTGCCCAGCATCGCCATGTCTGTCATAATACTCACCCCCACGATCAGATCTAACAATTTTAATAACTTTTCCTAACTGTTTCTCAACTTCAGTCCTAAAAATCTTGAACTTGTCAAGAGATTCAGACTTTTCTTTAATTAAGTACAGGTATCCATATCGGGAATAGTCGTCTGTAAAAGTGATGAAATAAAATTTTTTACACAATGTGGCTGAATAGGGACCACTGATGTCAGTGTGAATGACCTCTAACAGGTCAGAACTACGGACTGCAGTTTTCTTCTTTATTTTGGTCATCTTTCCCTTACAACAGTCTACACAAGTTTCTAGATCACTTTCGAGAGTAGGCAGGATGTCAGACTTTATCAGCCTTTCCACTCTTGCCTTAGAAATATGGCCTAGCCTCTTATGCCACAATGTGAAAGACCGTTCTTTAGGTAAGGGTCTTTTAGAAACAACACTTTCAACATTACAGGAGACGTAGATATCAGTGGGAGACAAACACAATCTGTACAATCCGTTGGACATAAAGCAGGAACCAACTTTAGTTGAATTAAAAAATAAATTAACCATAGTATTCTTTATTTCAAAATAGAAACCACTAATGTCCAAAACTGAAACCGAAATTAAATTCCGCCTAAAGGACGATACATAAAAAGTGTTTTTTAAAGTCAATTTAAAACCAGAATCTAATAATAAAATGACATCTCCCACGAACTCTACGTCAGAATGTCTATCATTTCCTACGACCAGTCTTGATTCATCCTTGTTTGGCCTCCTCCGGTTTATGAACCCCTGTATGGTAAAAGCAACATGGTTAGTTGCACCGCTATCTAGCCACCAAGAACTGGATGGGGCTTCTGATAGATTGGATTCACAAACAAAAGCCAAAGAATCATTACCTGATGGCTGCTTGGGCTTGAGTAACCAAGCCTTGTATTTATCGCAGTCCTTCTTCATATGACCCTTCTTCTTGCAAAAGAAGTAGCGATCACTCTCTTTCTTCAAAGAGTCTTTCTTGGGTCCCAAATTGTTAGTCTGATCGGACTGTTTATTGGCAGACTTATGAGTATGATTTTTAGACTTTTTACTCTTACGGACTTTGGAAGTAAACAAGGCAGTAGGCTTTTTCTCTTTCTTCAGTTTCTCTTCCTCAGACACAACCCTAGAAATTAGGTCATTAATGCTCCAGACTCCATCTTGGAAAATGTAGTTGGTTTTTATGATGTCAAATTCAGAAGATAGGGTATTTAAGGCTTGATGGACAATTAGGGCATCTGGAAGAGGAATGTCTAAGGCTTTGAGTTTAGTTTGGTAATCAACCATCCTAATAATGTAATCCCTAACACCCCCAGAACCATCATACTCCATATTAAATAACCCTTGCAGAAGTGTCCCAATCTCAGCATTCGATGAAACTTTGTATCTCTTGGAAATTGCATCTAGCAATTCCCTGGTAGTACATTTCTCAGGCAGACCACTTTTTAGGTGTTCCGGTATCGACCTCTTTATGGATAGTATACTGAGTCGATTACTCTTTTACCATGCAGCATGCACAGACTTTTCATCCTCAGTACTATCAGCAGTTAGTTCCATTGGTGTATCCATAACAAGGGATGTGTGCACATCTGCCATTTCCATAGCAAACATAATGTCCTCTTTCCACTTCTTAAAGTTTGACCCAGTGAGGAACTCAATAGTAACCATGTTATTATTGACAGAGAATGTGACTGAAAATTTAAACAATGAACAGTATAATAATTAAAATGATGCAAGTACTGCTTGAAAACTTTATAAGCTAATGAAAATTTTACACACATCATTGTGAAAACACCTTTGGGCTGAATTCTCAATATGCAATTGTAAAAATCCCTACATACCAATGGCCATGGGAATGCAGCTCAACTTTCAAAATCCACCACCTTTGGGTGTGCAGAATTCTAGGGTCAACCTATTCACATGCATACTGTATATGTACCCCTTCAAGTACCAATACATGACCACCACCTTTGGGTGTATGACCACACATCAGAGTTGAAGGACATCCCACAACTGTATAAGAACGGTGTTTCACAAATCCAACAAGGAAGGTCGCTTTGGCGGCTGCATCCTGTCGAAAACATGAAACCCTCTTTCGGGATTTTTCAAAATTACTTACATCCTTAAACAATGTGTTATTTTATAATTTCTGACAAGGGGCTTTAAATGTCTTAAAATTAACACAAAATAATAATAATTCTGTTCATCAAGGTAGGTATTCCAGCAATTCAGAAATTGGTTCGATTCCCAATAGAACGAACCGATAAATTACATAAAGGGCATGCATCAAAAGAATACCAAAAATATTTAAAATATTCATATCTGATCAAAACAGAGGGCACCACTGTGTAGAGCACAGAAAAACAGAGTCAATGCAAAAAATGGGACCCCAAACGGAGTCTCGTAGCCCCTAGAAAGCCCGGTCAAAGTTCAGGTCCAAATCCGATTGACTGTACTGGTCAAACCGGTCCGAAAAGTCAAACCAAATCAATTTGGCTCAACCCCGGTTCGAGTGAACCGGTTCAGACCCGGTCCAATCGGGTTCGGGTCAATCCAAAATGGGTCACCGGGTCGAGTTTTTGGGTCAGAAACCGGGTCGACCCGACCCGAGCG
The DNA here is from genome assembly GCF_018873765.1 of Telopea speciosissima. Classification (NCBI taxonomy): domain Eukaryota; kingdom Viridiplantae; phylum Streptophyta; class Magnoliopsida; order Proteales; family Proteaceae; genus Telopea; species Telopea speciosissima. The sequence continues at coordinate 18,073,372 of NC_057917.1, forward strand.
GCGCACGTTAGCATCACCTAGAAATACTATTAGGCGCACGATAGCAAAACCCAGATCCCTTTTTTTTTTTTTTTTTTTTACTTCTGCCGGCAAGTGAAGATCACCCGCGACTGCCGCCGACGTGTGAGAGTGCGTCCGGCACCCGCCGGCGGTGATCCACCAACCAAGAATTCTGATTTTTCGAGCTCTACACCTCCATGTGATTAGATTCTGTTTTCGCCGGCTAAAAAAATCGGCAGAATGCCAGTGTCCGTACGGGTTTTTGGAAAACTGGAAAAAACCCTAAAAACCTTGATTCGAATCGAAAAATTTTCGATTCCCTTATTATGTTCTATTATTTTGAATCCATATAGGTTCAAGAACGGATCTATGGAGTCTCTGATACCACATGTTATAATAAATCGATCCGAATAGGGACAAAATCCCAAAAGCCAGGATCTCCATAGGGCGTTCAAGAACACAATCAAATAAATAATAGAAAATAGGGATAGAACCACTGATCTTGTTTCGCATCCATAGTGATGATGATTGCAGCTGAAAATAAAGAACAAAGATCTAGGTGCTTCCCCTCTATTCCCAAAGTAACTGGCTTGATGAGAATACCGAATGCGCAGGGACGACGAACACTGAATATCTCCCTCTCTTTCAAGAATACACTCCTCAATAGTAATTGAGAATAATAAGTTGTAATGGGTAGAAGGGGGACCTAGCTCTCCTTATATAGTAATCCCTATAGGGTCTGACTCATCACAGTCCCAATAGGAATCTATCTGGCCCACACTAAGCCAGTCCACATTAGACTTCTAATATAACTTAATGACCCCACTTTATTAGACCAAAACCCTAATTAGCCTGGTTTAGGGATTAATTATGTCCATATAGAATTTTATTATAACTAAAATTCTAACAATTAACCCTATCACGAAAAGAGATTGAAAGAAACATAGAAAGACACAAGATCACCCGAACTCACAAAATAACAAGTACTCCATAATTTCCCTCATAAAATTCCATTCTAGCTTATCATAGGCTTTTCACATCAATTTTGGTTGTCATCAAGTAAAACTTCCTCTTCTTCTATGCATGGGATTTATTTCTTCACTGGCTTCTCTAAAGTTACTAGCAATTTGCCTTCCTTTAACAAAAACAACCTATTAGGAAAAATAAATTTGTGAAGGAGAGCTCTCAAAAGGTTGGCCATCAATTTTGAGATAAATTTCGACCGAATGATGAAGATGCCAGAAGCTTCCACTAGTAAAGTCTATAGCTGGTTGTTACCTAAACTTATTTGAGAATTGTTGAGCTTCACATTGCACGGTTGTAGCTATACGGGAAAATATTCTACCTGTGGGTGCCCTTCTTTCTGTTGGAAGACGGGGTAAAGGGGTTTCTCTTTGTGAATCACCACCTAGATAAAGGGTCTAGGACCCATGCATGGTTTTTCTTTTTCGAGAGAGAAAATTGACTTTAATGGATGGGGCTTTTACACACTTAGCCCCGTCCGGCCAACAGCCGATCTCTTTTTAGTTGGATAATTTCTAATCTTACTAATTCTATTAACTAAAAAGTATATAATGAAAACGGTAAATCTAATCTAGTGTAGGTATCTAGGCAAAAAAATAAATAAATAAAATAAAATAAAATGAAACATGTAGAAAAAAAAGCAAGAGGGTGGGCCTTGGTGCAAAGGTAAGGCTGCTCCATTGTGACCAAATGGTCATGGATTTAAGATTCAAAACGGTCTCTCTATGAAAGTATCGTCAAATTTTAGCGAGTCATATATTGTCGAAAATGGTTTTTTCGAGTAAAAACTGTGCTCAAAGCAGGAAACTGACAAAACAAGTGTTTTAAAGAAATAATGGTTGAATTGCATCTTCACACCAATGGCTAGGGTCGGGCTTAAAGTAATGAAACACATCTATCCCCAATAAAATAAAAAATCTGCGAAAAAATGGGTCAGGTATAGCCCCCGAAACCCCAGGCAGGGGGCCTCTTACTCCCTTGCAACTTAGACCCCCTCACTGATAAGCAAGACCGCAACTATCGAGGAAAAGTAAACAATTCTTCTTTGACTAAGCCGAGATCAGGCTTCACCAAGTAACAATGTCTGAATGGTTCTTTAAGGTGAAAATTTCACTGTCTACAGTAGTATGTATTTTCCTCATTTCACAGCTCATCTAGCTTTGAGTTTTAATGTTGTAATAAACAAAAGGGATGGTTGGACACGCCACTGGCTTTGCTGGAGCTAGCAGCTGTGCCCAATGGAGAGGGTGGGATGGGAAGGACAATGAGATCTTTTCCATAGGGGTGGGAGAGAGATAGACCCAGGCTGAGTACAACGCCAGCTTACCCAACCTTAAGCCTAAACAAAACCAACAAACTCTAAAGATTTGATTGGTATTTTTAATGTTGAAAATAGTATGGCTATGAACTATTCTCACTTGCTCTGTCTGGTTGCAAGGGAAACAAAAGGGAGGGAAGTGGAATCAAATTAATATTACAGTAGAAACTTTATTGTTTAATTACCTCCAATACATTCCAAATGATTGCTAAATTTTATTTTTTTTTTATAAAAAAAATACTCTACAAAGCCAAAGTGGAGATTCTTTCCCATGCCCTCTAACATAATGAACCTTGGGCTTATATTGACACTCACTTTCCAGACAAAATGTGACACCCTAATCAATGAATCCATCTCCCACTCTCTCATTGGTGCGATTTCCCACTCTAGATCGTAGGACGCCTTTGACCTTATATTTTAGTTTACTCAACAATCAAATCCCTTTAATTTAAAATATAAAATAAATATTACATCTGAAAAATATAATTTTAGATAAGTTACACATGATTACAATGCTTCTTTTTCTCTACCTTCTTAACCTCCTTAATATCATTAGCTAAACATACCACCCGGACTAATGTACCTTGTGTTTTTAAACACTGTGTGAATTTACCATCTTCTTAATATATAATTTTCTCTTTTTCACCACGAAAAAAAAAAAAAAAACCACTTCTTTTTTTCTTCAAAACTGATTTCCCTTCATTTGTTCATAGGGGAAGGAGGGGTGGGATTGTTGGGAGATGGGACCCACATATTGGTAGGCCCCATTTGTTTAGAGGGGACTTAGGTGGGGTGGGAGAATTGGGGTGGGAAATACTGATGTGGCACTTCAAAAGCCCACCCTGATCTTGTTTGGTTAATTTGGGATGGTAAACTTGGAAAAGCTCAGGGGACATCCTCGATTGCTTTGTCTGCTGATATGGCACTTCAAAATCTCATCCCTTTACTACCCAAAGCCCCAACAAATTGGTGGTGCATTAGTTACTGTTCATGGAAAAAGTAACTCTATCTCAACCATGGTTCGTATTCTCGAAATGGATCAGTATCAATCGAAGCCAATCCCGAGATTAGACTGATATGGCAAAGTTTGACTAGATCGACCAACTCGGTTGGGTCGATCAATCCTTGACCGATTTGACTGAAGTTTTTTTGGATTTTTTTCAAAATTTTTAAGTTTTTTTATTTTTCATATTATCTTTAACCGATACTGATCGGTACCAACCGATATTGACCGATCCAATCCGATCCCAAGATCACAAAACCCACCAACACTGGCATGACCTAATCCATAAAAAATGATTTGAGGGTTTTTTGACCGATCTGATCCCTATCCTGAAAGGTTTCGCCCATGACCGATACCAAGTCCGACACCTGAATTTTGAACCTTTACCTCAACATTTCCTCCCCAATAAAACCCCACCAATATGTGGGTCCCTTCTTCCCAATAATCCCTCCCCAACTTCTCCTCTAAACAAATAAGGCCTTAGGGATTTGTTGGGGGTGGAAATGCCGAGGTAAAATTACTTTTCCCATGAATAGGGATAATAAAAAAAATAGAGGTACGATTTTGAAGTACCACATCAACATTTTCTCACCCCATCTAAGTCCTCTCTTAACTAACAAACAGGGCAGAGCCTCTATTTGCTCATTATTACTAGAAATAAAATAAAGGACTATCACAATTCCCACGTAATGGTTGAAGGAAACAAATGATCTTATGAAAGTAATCTAGGATTATGAGAGTTCGGTGGTAAGAATGGAGCTCTACCTAATTCCCAAATAAAAAAACAGGCGTACCCAATGCACAAGGCTTCCGTCACTGCGGGGTCTGGGGAGGGTAATAATATACGCAGTCTTACCCCAGCTTTCACAGAGAGTCTGTTTCCAAACTCGAACCTATGACCATTTGATCACAATAGAGCAACCTTTTACCGTTGCAACTAATTCCCAAATAAACTTATCCAAAAATCTTGCATCACAAGATCAACTTTGGAGTCAAAGGGATTGAGCCCTTCCCATGCAAGCAAGAACAGCTGACCCACCAACTAAACCATAGTTCCTACAAGATGTCGCACTTCATTTTATTGGGATCACAAAGATCTGTCCATAGCGAGGGCAAACAGTGCCACCCATCTAGTTCGAGCAACCTCCATTATAAGAAATTGTTCAAATCTGTATACGAATTGAAATTTAAACACATCTGTATCCACATTGAATTTCAATCCATTAACATCCCTACAAAGATTAACCATTAATAGACTTGACTCTGCTGCTGAACAAGTAATGAAATATGTCCAGTTCCAACAGCAAACAAAAACTTGACATATACATCCATACTGCAAAGAGTAACAACATAGCTACAGACACCATAAGGATAAAAAACAACCTACCAAGAACACAATTACTCATACTCAGGATCAAGTATACTACATTGAGAACAATACTACTGGACCCAAGCCCTACAACAACACAAATCCATGAAAATTTCCAATTAATGTATATAGAATGGCTCTCCATCAGGGTACCTAGAGGGTCAAGTGTGACAGGAAATTTTTTTCTGTCAACCATACACCCAAGGTCTGCAAAAGACTAGATACAAGAAAATAGGACAGAGTATCCATTTGATTCCAAAGTTAACATCAAAAGATTTCAAGGTTGCAGAATCCTTACCATTAACTTTGGGAAATAATTTGCAGCTCAGGAGAAATTCCAATAAGAAGCTAACCAGATGCATAACAGCAAAGACCAGAGCAATTAGTGGCAGCCAGAAAGCAGGAGTGCCATATGCTTAGTAAGGATGTATTTCATAGATTTCGTTTTATGATACAGAGTTAGTGAACAATAAAACGCTGAGCATAGCAACCACCCTTACATTTTCAATTCAATGCCTTTTTCAAGTCAACAGCAGCTCATTGGTTCCAAGATGTGGGCGAAGGCACACACGGACCTCATGTTCTTCTGGACCCACACGATGTTTGGGCACCATAATCTCCAACACTGTCCCAGTCTCATCATAGTATGCTTCTAGCTTGGCATCTTCTGGAATTCGGGTTGCAAGTGGAATTTCCCTTATGAATTCCCCTGGAGGACAGTGTTCAGGTGATGGATCAGTGAGCTTGAATGTCCTATCATGCCTCTTGATGAATGGCATGCGGGCTGTACTAACACAGGATATCTTTACAATTCCATGAGTGAGAGTATTCCTCCAAGAAACTTTCACCCTCTGAAGATCTGCAAAAGGCACACTAACAATAATCAAGTATCCTTCACTATCCTCATAAATAGTTTTTGCAGCTGTGACGGGTCCATATATGTTCCTCATTACACCACTGAATTCGTTCAACCAGGGAGGCTCAATCGGGTGGACCTCCAAATCAGTAACTCGATCGGAATGTGAATTCATAGGCAAACAACAATCATCATCATTCCCATGTGGGAAGAAGTCCTTCCTCCGTTTGTTGGAAGGTGAAAGGTCCATACCATCCCCATTGACATGGTTAGAAGGTTGGGTTGACAAATTCAGGCCAGACCCATTGAGCAATCTCTTTGGATGGGGTTGCGGGTTACTTTTTAGTGGAGGGGGCCTCTCAAGCTCAAACTCGGTGTTTGGAAGGCTCCGCCATGTACCAAAGTCACTAGCTTCTAGTGGAATGGTGAAGTTCAAGTCCCGCCCAGTAAGTTCTATCCACCTTTTCCGCTCTTCCTCGTCAAGACACATAAGATTGGGTGCCCGAACAACCTCGATACCATGCACGCACTGAGGATTAGATAGGCCTCTGTAATGCTTCCTCTGCATTCTGTGAGATCGAACAAAACCCTTATCCACACTGAATGGGAAAGGACGCTCCCCTTGGCGAGAGTGCCCATTCATATAACTCCTAAGCTGCATCTTACCCAATGCATTCTCAGGCCTTTCCTTGAAAACCCACATGTACATGTTCTCCATATCATGCTGAACCAGAAAAACATCAAGCTGGAGATCCGATTTGTCGAACCCAGAAACACCATTGCTGTCACGGGAGATCTTCACCTTGGTTTTATCATTCAAAACAGGCTTGAAGTAGAAGCTGAAGAAAAACCAGGCACCCCAGATGCTGTCTACCCGCTTGGCACATTTCCGGCCTATCTTGGGGAGATTGAGGAGGGTCTCCGTTTCATAGATCTGAGATCCAAGCCCAACATCTAAGATATCACAAGTATCAGGATTCCACGATTGTGGCGGTGGGCTACGTTCTGCAGACAATGGCAGATTGATATCGGGCGGTCGGGAAAGGATGATCTGCCTATTCAGCTCTCGATCCAATTCATCATGCGAGTTGGCGCTTGAATCCATGGATAAGAGGGTGGATGGATGATGATTCTCCATAGATAGCGTTGTGAGAAGCGCTTCCCCCATTTTCCCTTATCTCCTTCAGGGTTTTTCTTGCTGGTGGGTGTGGAATTTTTCAAATACCACCAAAGTCAACAGAAGCACCTCATAAAGATCTTCATAAATCAATCCCACAAAAGACCCACCAAACAAAACCCTAGATTCATCCATCAACTACAACATCCCCAGACATGAGTATTGAAAAATTTTAAATAAAAAAAAGTGGCAGAAGATTCAGAAGCTCTACCTCAGAAAACAAGAACCCTATAATAAACATCAAAATGAGGCAAACTCAGCCTTTACAAAGATTAAATCTTTTCGATCTCTACCCCAAACAGAAAGAGACCCATCGTAAACCTTTAAAGATAAAAAGAAATTAAAGATTTCAGATGTCCAAACGTAACCTAACCCCTTGAATCTTCTGAAACCCTCCAAAAACAGGAGGAAAATACGGTATCAGAACGATCAATTCCATGAGGAAGAAATCTCAACAGTCGAAGAATAAGGAAACATTCCTAGAAATCCAACAACCCTAACCCTGAACCTAAAAGAAGAGAACCCAGATGATAAAAACTCGAAGGGGATCTTTGGAAGATTACCTTTTATGATAAGCTTTGAATCCACGAAACCATAGTCGTGCGTATGCGATCCTCATCTTCTTCCAACAATGTCGTTCCGTCAAAAGAAGCAGAAAGAGAAAGTACCAAGTGAGAAGGAGAGAAAGTGATAACGGACTCTGTTTATTGATAAACGGATTTCTTCGGAAGTCACCTGCACCGGTTAGCACCGCCGTCTGAAAAACACCGTCACTGTTACTTAACGGTAACGGTGAATCCCTATAATAGAAGTCAAAAGAAACGTCAAACAAATAAGGGGACTCCATATTTCCTCCTTCCACACCGTGCTGGTGGATCTTATCACCAAAACTACACCAACGCGGAAACTCCCTTCTCTCTCTCTCTCTTGAAAAGAGAGTTTGCTTTTCATATGTAATGTTGGCTTGTTAAGTATAACATGTAATGTGTATGGGGCCCACCACCATAAATTATATCTTTTGATTTGTGGGTTTTTTTGTATTGGGAATCTATTTTTATTATATATTCTTTCTTTTATTTTTAAATTGGAATAATTGAAGATCTAGAGCTAAACAATTCAAATGGGATAAGTTTAATTGATTAATTTAATTTATAACTTATAAAGAAACAAAAGAAGGATTTATTTAAGTATAAAGTGTGTATGTAATCTATGTTTTACTAGCAAATAAGCCTGTGCTAAGCACGAGTATATGACCAATATTAAAATTGCATTACGAACTAATTTTTTTAACTATTCGTTGCCTCATTAACCTAAGCACATTGTCATAAGAAAACAATTTAGAGAGAAGTAGGCATTTGCTTACACCAAGGGTGTCAAAACCTAAGCCGAATCAAACAGAACCGATTTTTACTGGGTTGGTTTTGAATTGGGGTATTGCAGACCTCAAAACAAACCCGAAATCTGGTGAAAAAATCGGTCCAAATCTATAACCAAACCGATATAACCCGATACAAACCCAAAACTCATTAAAATCATTTTTTCCCATAATTTTGCATTCATATATATATGTCAAACCAAACCAAAAACGAAAAAATCCGATAATAAAAAAACCGAGGGAGGGGAGCGGGGAACCCGATAAAATTTAATTTTTTTTTTTACACTTTTTCCTTTTATATATGAAAAACTGAGAGTGAACTGATCTTAGATTGATAATGACAATTAATAGAAGCAAGAAACGACCAAGTTGATAGCTATCGATTTTGATTTAGTTTTTATTTTTTGGGAAATCGTACTACACCGATACAAACCGATACCAAACCAACCATTTGACACCCCCTACCAGCAATCATGGTTTAAATAATGAGAGAGGAATATCATTGGCTTGTTAAGTCCATGAAGCTCTCTTCCATTTAAGTAAGTCCTTTCTAAGTTTTATACCTAATTTTCAACATTGAATAGTAAAAAAAATATTTGTTTATGGATTAATAATAGAGTTAATAATTAATATCATACTCATCTTTGAATAATCTTCAACACAAGGAATCTTTTACCCCATATCTCTCACTCTATTAATATATAAGAGAAAATCAAGTTGTCCCCATATGCCCATATGGTGACAAATGCATTGTAACCATAGTTTTTATTCTCACGCGAAAATATCATATTCAGCCGTTGGATATCTATGAAATTTACTAGATTTACCACATGTCAAATTTTAGCTTTAAATTAAACAGTTTCCTTTTTTATATATGTGAATGCATCGCTCGTATTCCCATCCACCATCTTTAATTATAGTATAGATTTTCTAATGATTTGTTTTGCAATGCGGACAACTCTGATTAGACTAAAACCTGACATGTGAAAAGAGAATCATGTATAGTTTTCTTGTTTACAAAATTTCAGCCTCATCTGTCTGATCACGTAGCAGAAATGATATATATGATTGTAAAAATCAAATGTCATTACCAAAGTAGCAATAATTCTAGTGACCATTATAATAAACAAAATGAATCTAGATTCATGTGTGGAGATCATGCATGAAGTTATTGGGCCATTGCTTATATAAAATATATATATATATATATGAAAGGTAGGGAGCAAAAGCAATTGGGGAGTTGTGGGTTTCTTTTTAATGATTCTCAAGTCTCCTCCACCAATGCAAGTGCACAACCATCGCCGCGTCTTTGGGTAATAATGTATAATGGAAATATTAGGTTTTAATTAATTAAAAGCAATTCAAGCCTGTCCTAGATAGAAATGTGTAACAATCTATCTAGTTAGGTAGGGACTGAGGTGTTTTCTATCGGAGGAGGTGAAGAGGAAGTCATGCATATGTCTCTCCTCTTTTATACATGTTTGATATGTACAAATGTTTAATGGTTAATTTTTTATATTTTGTTTTATCTTAGTTTAATGATTTCATAATTAATAAATTATAAGCATTTGCTGGCTATAAAGGATGCTTAAGTTAGCTATTTTGTATCTTAAGTCTGTACTTTTATATTGTTTTATGTAAAGTAAATTGCTTAGAAGCCTACCAACAAAGTAGGAACCAAGTTTGGTGGCATATGCGATCCCATGTGTATCTTATAAGCTTGAAAAGAGGAGACCTAAAATAGAGTGGTATATTTTGTCAATAGACAATATCAAAAATTTCTCGTACGTATGCTACCCTAGGATGGTGGAATCATGGACAGTAAAGGCTTGTATGGCAATGTTTTTGTTTAAAATTAGTATTTTTGAGTCTGAAATGATTTTTCTTGTCTCTGTTATTCTGGAATGCTTCTGAATTCTAAGCCCATAATTATTGTATGGTAAACCACGGAAAAAAAAAATAGAAGACCACAAAACATATCAAGATTAAAGTATGAGACCCACAAAAATGCATTTTTGTGATCTTCATTCACTGGACATTTATAATACCATCACCCATAGTTTTTATTGGAACGAGACATATCCTCAAGGCCATGTGGTATCGTCCACATGCATATGCACATGAGTCCATTATCAGAAAACATTGTTCTGCACAAAATATTGAAAATAATAACATTGATCCATAATGTAGATAGCAACAAAAGCCACAAGTATGAAATAGATATTGTAAATCAAAGTCATCAAAGATATTCTGAAATAAGCCATATGTATGAAATAGCATCCAAACTTTACTGAATAAAATGAAGTTGTTAATGTTGAAAAACTTGCCAATTGTTTGTGGAGAGCATTGGAAATGCTCAGCAATATCTCTGAACCTATTGTTATTTCCAACAATTCTAGTAAAGATGGTTAACTGCTCATTAATGCGAACATATCTACTATCTTTCAATCATTCTCTTTCTCTCGTTAGGCAACAAAGATTAATGAACACATGTTACTCCATTTTACAATATTGTTCGTAACATCTATAGATATGACCATCTATGAACTCTCGGACCCATTCATGTCCTATCAATGCACTATCACAAATAGGTTCTCTAATATGTAATGACTCATACTCAACTAGTAATAAGAGTGTGCAACATGCTACATCCTCCTCATTCTCATCTAATTTATCATCTTCCATTTGCCCATTCCATGCAGTTTGATTATCAATTGACATATATGTTGCAAACTTAAACTTCATATCAAAACTTCAAACATCATAATTAAAATTAAAACTTCCAAATCATCAGCAACAATCTAAAATACTGTTTAAAAACACACAATCAAAAGTATCGTTTAACAACAAACAAACCAAAGTTATTGTATCATAAAGAGAAAATCCAAACATTCAAAGCATATTTAAAAGCAAGTTGCATCTCTGTGTAGGGCAACAGATAAATGCCTCTCTCTAATGTGGATCTTCCATAATCTTAGTTTGGGGATACTGAACACCCCAAAGGTCATGGGTGAATTCTAATGTAGTGTACCTCTCTCCTCCTTAGCTAGATATATTTAAAAACCATCTAGCAGTCTTCCATGCTGAGTGTGCCAACCAAGTGGTGTGACCTTATAGGGTGTTCCCACTAAAGTTGCACAAGGTAAGTCTAACCCGTCTATGTTATTTATAGAAAATTTTACATGTACCTCCCCTGAGGTAAGGCCTAATTACAGATCCACCCGTAAATTTTGGATATTTATGCATACCTCCCTTGCTTTCCAAAATAATTAATAAGTAAACCCACTCTGTTAGTTGCGAACGATAAGAGTGTTTTAGTCATTTTATGACCAATATACCGTTGATAGGGTAAAGATATATCTTACCACCTAAATTAACCTGACTTATTCTTACCCAAAAGCGACGAAGAACCAAAGGATGAAGACGATGATAATGATAATACATAAACTTTATTTACACACACACACACACAGAGGCAGGTTGCCAAGTACAGATTGGGATGTCTATATGGCAAAAGAGAGCCTTGTGTACTGCAAGAAAGACCACACCAGGTTTCGAGGAAATTGGATTTGGTATTGGTGAAGCCTGATCTCAGTCTAGAAAGTGTTGTGGTGATTCTTTGGCTAACCGTTTCACCTTCAAAACACGTCAAAATAGCCAAAAAGTGCATACATTAGTGTCGTTGACACTGTGTCCTGTAGAGCTCGTCGAGAGCCACAATTTGATATGTATTTCGGCCGATTTTGGTTCAGGTGCGAACCGGGTGAATTAAAGGGGGCAACTTTGTACTTTTTGGGGTTAGGGTTTTCTTATATAATATTGTTGAGAGATGAGTGAGAGACTTTTGTATTTTGCTTCACAGATTAGTGTATTCGTATTATCGCTTGATCGTGGACATAGCCTTCCTTCTTCGGGTGAACCATGTAAATCATGTCTTGTGTGTGTGAGTGTGTTCTCTTTCACTTTACAATTTCTTCTACAAAATCACCATTATGGGCATTGTTTTTCTAATAATTAGATGCTAATTGTGAATTTGTGATTACGCTATTTGCCAGTGGTGTGATAACTTTATTCGGTTTTGAAACCATTCCCACTATCCCATTATTTTCCAACTATTGTAATACTTCGATTTCTCTCTCTCCAACTATTGCACCAAATGGATAGTTGATCCATTGTTTGCTCAAATGGCAAGCTTGTGCTAAATACAAGGTGAATTTGGATTCTCTACTGCCGAGCTGCCCGGTAAGACCGTGCTGCCCAGACACGATACTGCGTGCAAAGACCGCTTTACCCCCATTCGGGCAAGGCGGACAAGGTAGGTTTATCTCTGAAATTCTACATCATTAATGGCAAAAACAACTCTCAAAGTCACCTACCAGCCTCCATGCAAGCAAAACCACTTTGGATGAGCAGAATAGGTTTGCAGATGAATAAGAAGAACGACTTAGAAAATCCTTTTTAGTTTCTATTAGAGACTTGTAATGTAAAGAAAAATATTCTCTAAACCCATACCAGTATAAAATTAGAAATGTTGATTCTAGTAAAAAAATTCAAGTTGTTGCCAATGAATTGTGGTGGTCACTCTCAAACAATCTGACAGAAATTAGTGGGTTGGCATTGGACAAGACTACTTATCTTATCTTCTATGCTTGACCAAGAAAAGTAACTGCCAAATAGGACTTTTGTTTTGAAGTTGCCATTTTTATGGCAAAGAAACTATAACACTTTTGGTTTTTTTAATGGTAAGAGCAAATAAACTATAACTAATCACGCACCCAAAAAGAGAGAAAGGATCAATTAAAAGTTGGGAAAATTACATTGGCACCCCTTGAGGTTTGTATTAAATACAGAGCAACCCCCTATGTTTCTAAATTATACAACCACACCCCTTGAGGTTTGGTTAGTTGTTACAGTCAGCCCCACACCGTTATATCATTCCCGTTAAGTGGTACGATGTTGGTAATTCATGACTTAAAATGACTAATAAATCCCTATTAGGGGTTTATTAACTAGGGGTAGACTTGGAAGTAAAATAAAATAAAGGATAGACTAGAAATAAAGAAGGGGAGGGGTAATATGGAAACTAAGAATTAAATTAGGATTCAAGAGCAACAACAACAAACCCTTGATAGGAACAACCAGCGGCAAATCAGTTTCGTTTCAAGCAATGTAACTCCCTCATTACAAACCCAATCTGGTGGAAATTGTGGGATAGGGTTTGTAATCAATTATCCTCTTGATTCCCACTGGCATCAGGCCAGAACAACAAGTAATGACTTCAGGAAAATTTCTGCAACCAAAACCTTGGGGTAGTTGCAGGTTCATATGTAGATCGGAGTTTGTATCTCACAACAGAAGAGGATTTTGGAGGCAATAATTCAGGGATGGGATCGCCCTGGGAGAACAACCGATGCCCCAAATCTCAGTTTGAACAAACAAAAATCAAAATAGATCAAACTAGATTGGATTCACTATTCTCCCACAAGCTTCATAGAGAAGTGACCTGAATATCGCTGCAATTAATCAATGGCAAAACAGTTTAGCAAATAAAAGACAAAATCGAAATCGAAATCAAAATCTGATTTTGAGAGAAAAACAGAGAGGAGGTAGTTACCAGGATGAAGGTGTTCAGGTCCGGCATTAATGAGATTCATGAGCCCAGCATGACCATAGAACTTGGCGAGGAAGACAGTGGCATGTGCTTAGGATTTTGGGTTTTTGATCCATTGCAAGCAAGGTTTGATGCTGCAATTCTCGCTGCAACCTTTACGGAGAACTCGACAAAGACCATGTTAGGTCGAGGTTCAAAGTTTGGGTTTGCAGATTTTTTAGGGTTAATAGCGAATGAATGAGAGCACGGGGAAAATCCGAGAGAAAATGGAGGGAGAAGAGATGAGGGAGAGAAGACTTAGATGTATAAATGAATACTTGTGCGGTAGAGTTGCAGGTCAACGATATGGAGGCAACTTCAAATTTGAGGAAGAAGAGGGCAAAGTTGGAATTTTCCACTGAGTATTAACAGGACATTAGAAGCGGGCAAGGGTGAAGATTCTTTGCACTCAGGGCAAAGTTGGTATTTAAAATGTATTATTTAACACCCTCCACTCACCATCCACTTAAGGGGTGTGGCTGTATAATTTAGAAACACAGGGGATCGTTCTGTATTTAATACAAATCTCAAGGGGTGGTAGTATAATTTTTCCTTAAAAGTTTAATTGATACTGTTGCGTCAAGAAATCGTCGAGCGGTCCTGCGAGTGCTGTCACCTGCAAGTGGACCAAGGGGTCAACAGAGAGAACCGGTGTGGTTCCGGCCTAGGGCTCTCCGATGCCAAAGTTAGATCTCCTGAGCAAATAGATGAATAGTGATTATTCAATATGAGTTTAGATGTCCCCCGATGGGTTTGTGTACCTTGCCTTTTATAGTAGTGTATGGCAGTGTGGAGAGTCCCAGTTTGATGGCGAGTGTGTCGTTGAGTGGATAGAGGCCCTGGGTAACAGGGCTCTATCCTGATTGGCCATCTCCCCGCGGGAGGGAGTGTCCTGGTGGTATCAAAATCCTTGGCGGATAGATACCCGCGTTTGGTGATAACGTCATTGGTGCTTGAATTCGTCTGGGTGACATAACTTCTAAGCGGTGGCCTAGAGTCCTGGTGGTGGCATGAGTCTGTAGTGACACGATTGGGTCATAGACGAGTGGCCCCGGTGTCCATGTACATCACGTCTGCGTCCACGATGCCGCGCTTGGGTGTAGGCCACGCCTGGGTGTAGGCTGCACCTGGGTGTGGCCGCGCCTGGGTGAGGCCGCGCCCGGGTGGGACCCCCGATTGGTTCTCCTTGGTTCTGGAGCGGGTCACTTTGTGACATGTGGTAGTCGCTGATTGGTTCGGTGAATCTTGGATGTATCAGATACGTTGATGCAGGCAGATTGTGATAGCTACTCACTCTTCTTGAACACTGTGACAATGGAGGCTTTACTCATGATGGGTAGATTGGCTTTGGGGACGCTCTAAGCCTCTGACCCGTTTATTCTTAATGCATCACTGAGAAAATACTTACCCATAAGGCTTAATTTGAAGTAGTTGTAGACTTGTAGTCGTTTCCTTTTAAGGCTTTTGGGGAGTGGGGGTTGTTTTATAGGCTTGTTCTAGCTTCTCAGGCCTAAATTCTATGGCCAAATGTTCTATGTGCTGGGGTGTAGGCCCAGACATATGGGGGTGGGCAAAATGATCACCTTGCCCCCTGAATGGTAGGCCCATGTGTCTGGGCGTAGGCTGCGCTACAACACAAAGAACATCAGCCCAAATTCTATTTAGGTGACTATAGTTTTTTTTTTGTTCGACAAGGGTTCTATGAGCCACCAAGGTTTCTTATGTCCTCCTATTAATTTTTTACGAGAGAGGAAATTAATTAATCGAAAAAAGATCTTTATCTAGGAGTGTAGCCTATGTCAACACTCTCATGAGTCTATCTCTCTCTTCCCCATATGAAAAGAGACCTCTGTCCCCTTGTTTTGAGGAGAGAGATAGACACATGGAAGTATTGGTGTAGGCCACAATCCCGAACAGAAAAATGTTTCCTTAATTAAGTAGGGTCTTTTCTAGGCGTCACTATGCCTAGTGATGTATAATGTTTCACTATTTGTCACTTAACAGTACAGGTTAGTGAATTCATGTAATAGAGGACCCACATACATCTCAAGGGCAAAATTTCAGTCCATAGTAAGTAGGGAAGGTTGCTCAAACTATTATTTAAAGTTTTAGTAAAAATACCGAAATGGCATCAAATGGAGATGAATATAAAGAACAATCCAATGCACAAGGCTCCCACTACTGCAGGGTTTGGGAGGGGCAAATGTACGCAACCTTACTCCCTACTTCATAGGAGAGGTTGTTTCCAGGTTTCGAATAAAATACAAAATGACATATTTTGTAATTTTGATTATTTCTGCTCATTTTAAGTTAAAATTATCCTCTATCACATGGACTAATTCGGGTACTATCATGTGGCAAATAGTGAAGCATTATACTTCACTAGGCATAGTCACAAAAAGAAACCCCAATTTAAGTAATTTTATGTGGAAGAGCATAGGAACCTCAACGATTCTGAGAACTTTTATTTATTTATTTATTTATTTGAACATCAAAATGAAATAAAATCTTTACTTGGTGCTAGCAAAAGGAGTGGAAACAAGCAAATCATCCTTTGATTGTTCATAAATTATAGGTATCTTAAATCATTGAAAAGGGTAGTGAATCTTTACTTGGAACTAACAAAAGGAGGACCGGAAAGAGGCAACCAGCAAAAAAGCGGGCAAAAAACAATTTAAAAGGGTATTTTTGGGAGTAGAGAACAACCCTTAGGTGTCAGAGGTAAAGATTGATGGTTTTAGAAGTCAAATCCAATTGAGGCTTCCAAGAAGAATGCATGAGGGGGAAGTTCCATAGTACACACTACACAGTAACTCAGTAACCAGACTAAATGGGCTAGAAGGCGGGTGCGAATAACGGGCTTCGTCGAGTTATTATTCACTCCAATTGTTAAGTCTTTGTGAAGTATCTACTGGACCCTTGCTCGTCGCCCCTCTTATTGATGCTTCCACCAATGCTAGTAAAAATGGTTAACTGCTCATCAATGCGAATTATCTACGACCTCGTGGACCCGTTCAGGTCCTATCAATGCACTATCACAGATAGGTTCTCTACTATGTATTGACTCATAAGCAACTAGTACTAAGAGTGTGCAACATGCTACATCCTCCTCAATGTCATCTAATTTATCATCGTCCATTTGCCCATTCCACGCAGTTTGATTATCAATTGACATATATGTTGCAAATTTAAACTTCATATCAAAACTTCAAACATCATAATTAAAATTAAAACTTCCAAGTCATCATCAACAATCTAAAATACTGTTTAAAAACACACAATCAAAAGTATTGTTTAACAATAAACAAACCAAAGTTATTGTATCATAAAGAAAAAATTCAAACATTCAAAGCATATTTAAAAGTAAATTGCATCTGTATGTGCGACAACAGATAAATGCCTCTCTCCAATTTGGGTCTTTCATAATCTTGGTTTGGGGATACTGAAGACCCCAAAGATCATGGGCGAATTCTAATGTAGTATTCCTCTCTCCTACTTTGCTACATTTATTAAAACCATCTAGCAGTCTTCCATGCTGAGTGGGCCAACCAAATAGTGTGACCTTATAGGGTGTTCCCACTAAAGTTGGACAAAGTAAGTCTAACCCATCTATGTTATTTATAGAAAAATTTATACGTACCTCCCCTGAGGTAAGGCCTAATTACAGATTCAATCATGAGTTTTTTATATTTACACATATCTCTCTTGTTTTTCAAAATAATTAGAGTAATTTATATATACCATCCTTGAGGTTTAACGAAAGTATAATTTTACCCCCCAGTTTTGGATAATTCTGCATACCCTCCTGAGGTTTACAAACGTTAACAAATACACCCATTCCGTTAGTTCATGACTAACAACATTAAAAATATATTGTAAACTGACAGAATCACCCTTACAAGAAAAAAAAAATAAAAAACAAACCTGCAACTCATCTTTCCCAAATTGATTGGGGAAGATGAGTTGCAGGTATGGGGTTGGAAAATCTCAAAGACGTATTGAGATGTTCTTTTCTCTCTCTCTCTTGTGTACTTCTTTTCTCTTTCTCTCACTCTTTCTCTGCTGTGCAAGCTGGAATTGAATAAAAGATTTTTGGACTCATCCACCAAGTCAATTGGAGACGCTTGCTTCAACATCTCTCTTTCCCCTACCCTCGCGTCTATTGTTGCATACCCTCTCTCTCTCTCTCCCTCACTCTCTGCGCTCTGCATTTCTTGTCTTTCGTTTGCTTCTCTCTTTTGAAGGTAGATTGTCATGTGGGTTCCGACATTCTCCGGAGCTAATCGTCCCTGGAACAAGGGGTTCTTTGAGAGGTCGATATTGTGAGTGAGCTAGGTCTCTGGTATCACATTACAGAGGGGAAATGGTAGAAAGAAAAAAACAAAAAATGGCACCATCGTTTGGTTTCTAGGCGAAAAAGAACCATCGTGGACCGTCGGTGGTCGTGAAGATGGAGAACCCTAATTGATCAATGGTTGAGTTAGAGGGTCCTTTGGAAGAAGACTTCCTCCTTGGCGGAGGCGGGAGTGACAAGGTTAGAGGGAGGAACGCCGAACAGCTCACTCTGGTTCTTCTCCTCAGAGCTCACAGGGCTGCTGGTTGTCTCACCTCACTCGCTTCTGCAATGTTCGGTATCGCTCTCGCTGTAAGGCGCCGGTTGGCTTCAGGAAGGACAGATTTAGACATTGGGAGCGAGATCGAGAATGATAATCCTAGAGTGAAAAGGTGAATCAATGCTTTTATCAAGGCCTTCTTGTGGATATCCCTATTATTGTTGGGTTTTGAGATTGCGGCTTACTTCAAGGGTTGGCATTTTGGGGCTCCCAACTTGCAACCGCAACACCTATTGTCGATGCCATTGGGGGTCTGTGGTATTTTCGATTGGTTCTATTCTAAATGGTGCCGTCTGCAACTTAGATTGGCTGAGGTCGAATCTACTTATCCAAGTATTGGACGATTCTGATGATCCCAAAACCCAATTGTTGATCAAGGAGGAGGTTCAAAATTGGTAGCAGGAGGGTGCCCCTATCGTCTACAGGCATTGGGTCATCAGAGATGGGTACAAAGCGGGCAATCTCATCTTTGGTCGAGCTTGATCTGTCTAATGGTATTGAGCTCACGGATTCTGCTGCAGCGGCTATAGCTGAGGCAAGGAATTTGGAGAAGTTATGGCTGGTTAGGAGTAAATTGATTTCCAATTTGGGTATTGCGGTTGGGTGCAAGAAGCTGAGACTGATCAGCTTGAAGTGGTGCTTAGGCCTTGGGCAGACTCTACTCCAAATCGCTCCGGATCCTTCGCTCGTCGTGCCACTGTCTCGGTTTCCATGGTGTTCCCATACCTGCAACTCATCATCCCCAATCGATTTTGGGGAAGATGAATTGCAGGTTTGTTTTTTATTTTTTTCTTCTTGTAAGGGTAATTTTATCCGTTCACAACATATTTTTAACGTTGTCAGTCATGAACTGACGGAATGGGTGTATTTGTTAACATTTATAAACCCAGGGGGGTACGCAGAATTATCCAAAACTAGGGTTAAAATTATACTTTCGTTAAACCTCAAGGGTGGTATGTATAGATTACCCAAATAATTAATAAGTAAATCCACACCGTTAGTTGCGAACGATAAGAGCGTTTTAGTCATTTTATGACCAATATACCGTTGATAGGGTAAAGATACTTACCACCTAGACCTTGTGTATGGCAAGAAAGACCACTCCAGGTCTCAAGGACATTGGATTTGTTATTGGTGAAGCTTGATCTCAATCTATAAAGTGTTGTGGTGATTCTTCAGTTGGCCGTTTCACCTTCGAAACGCGCCAGAATGGCCAAAGAGTGCTTACATCAGTGCCATTGGCATTGTGTCCTATAGAGCTCGTCGAGAGCTACGATTTGATATGTATTTCGACCTATTTCGGTTCAAGTGCGAACAGGGTGAATTACAGGTGGTAAATTTGTACTTTCTGGGATTAGGTTTTTTTATATAATGTTGTTGAGAGACGGGTGAGAGGGTGTTGTATTTTGCTTCACAGATTAGTGGATTCGTATTGTCACTCGACTATGGACGTAGCCTTCCTTCTTGGGGGTGAACCACGCAAATCCTATCTTGTGTATGTGTGTGTTTTCTTTTCACTTTACAATTTCTTCTGCAAAATCCCCATTCTAAACGTTGTTTTTCTAATAATTAGATGCTAATTGTGAATTTGTGATTGCGCTAATTGCCAGTACTGGTGTGATAACTATATTCGATTTTGAAACCATTCCCACTATCCACTATTTTCCAACTATTGTAATACTTCGATCTCTCTCTCTCTCCAACTATTGCACCAAATGGATAGTTGAGATCCATTCGTAGCTCAAATGGCAAGCTTGTGCTCAATACAAGGTAGGTTTATATCTGAAACGTTACATCATTAATGGTAAAAACAACTCTTAAAGTCACCAAACCAACCTCTAAGCAAGCAAAACCACTTTGGATGAGCAGAGGAGGAAAGAAAGATGAATAAGAAGAAAAATATTCTCTAAAACCCATACCAGTACAAAATTAGAGAGGTTGATTCTTGTAAATAATTTTCAAGTTGTTGCCGATGAATTGTGGTGGTCACTCTCAAACAATGTGACAGAAATTAGTGGGTTGGTGTTGGACCAGTTCTTTGAACTCTCTTAGTACTACTTATCTTATCTTCTATGCTTGACCAAGAAAAGTAATTGCCAAATACGACTTTTATTTTGAAATTGCCGGTTTTATGGCTAATAAACTATAATTAATCACGGCACCCAAAAAGACAGAAAGGATCAATCAAAAGTTTAATTGATGTACACGTTGATGCAGCCAGATTGTGATAGCTACTCACTCTTCTTGAATAATGTGACAATGGAGGCTTTACTCATGATGGGTAGATTGGCTTTGGGGACGCTCTGAGCCTCTGACACAATTCTAGTATTGTTTATTTTTAATGCATAAGTGAAGAAAATACTTACCCATAAGGTTTAATTTGAAGCAGTTGTAGACTTGTAGTTTTTTCCTTTTATGGCTTTTGGGAAGTGGGGGTTATTTTATGGGCTTGTTCCAGCTTCTCAGGCCTAAATTCTATGGTCAAATGTTCTTTGTACCAGGGCACAGGCCCAGACACATGGGGTAGACAAAATGACCACTCTATTCCTTGAATGACTAGTCCATGTGTCTAGGCACATGTTACGATGCGACATAAAGAACATCAACCCAAATTCTATTTAGGTGACTAGTTTTTTTTTATGTTTGGCAAGGGTTCTATGAGCCACCAAGGTTTCTTATGTTCCCTTATTAATTTCTTAGGAGAGAGGAAATCAATTAATGGGAAAAAAAACTTTATCTAGGAGTGTAGGCACTAGGGGTGTAAATGAATAACCGAAATTCGTTTTCGAATCCATCCGAAAGCTAAATGGATGCGGATATGGATAGGTTATAGCTATCTGAAAAGCTATATTTACATGTAAACGGATAAAATATCCGATCCGTATCCGTGTCCGTATCTGTTTGGCACTATCCGAATTCGTCCGAAAACTAATTGGATGCGGATGTGGATATAGCACTATCCGAGCCAAATCCGATCCGTTTACATTCCTAAAGTCTATGTCAACACTCTCATGAATCTATCTCTCTCTTCTCCATATGAAAAGACACCTATGCCCCCTTGTTTTGAGGAAGAGAGAGATAGACACATGGGAGTGTTGGTATAGGCCACAATCTCGAATAGAAAACTGTTTCCCTTAATTAATTAGGGTCTTTCTAGGCATCACTATGCCTAGTGATGTATAACTTTTCAATATTTGTCACTTAAAAATACATGGGTTAGTGAGTCCATATGTTGGAGGACCCACATACATCTCAATGGCCAAATTTTAATCCATAGTAAACAAGGAAAGTGCACAAGGCTCCCGCTATTGCAGGGTCTGGAAGGGGCAAATGTATGCAGCCTTACTCCCTACTTTGCAAGAGAGGTTGTTTCCATGTTTCGAATAAAATACAAAATGATATTTTATAATTTTAACTATTTTTACTCATTTTAAGCTAAATTATCCTCTATCACATTGACTAACTTGGGTACTATCATAGTAAATAGTGAAGCATTATGCTTCACTAGGCAGAGTCACAAGAAGAAACCCCAATTAAGTAATTTTATGTGAAAGAGCATAGAAAACCCAACGATTTAGACGACTTTTATTTATTTATTTATTTATTTGACCATCAAAATGAAATAGAAACTTTATTTGGTGCTAGCAAAAGGAGTGAAAAAATGCAAACCATCATTTTATTTTATTTTTGGTATAAAGGCAAATCATCATTTGGTTGTTCATAAATTGTGGGTATCTTGCATCATTGAAAAGGGTAGTGAATCTTTACTTGGAACTAGCAAAAGGAGGACCAGAAACAGGTAACCAGCAAATAAAAAAAAAAACAATTTAAAATGGTATTTTTGTGAGTAGAGAACAGCCCTTAGCTGTCAGAGGTATAGGTTGATAGTTTTAGAAGTCAAATCCAATTGAGGCTTCCAAGAAGAATGCATGAGGTAGGTTCCATATTATAGAGTAACTCTCAGTAACCAGACTAAATGGATTTTAAGCTGATTTGTTTATTGGGTATAAACATGTTGAAGAGATTGAGAGATCTAAGCTTCCTTGAATGGGCCTTACGAACTAGAAGGCCCATTTATAGGATCTTGACCCTCAATTGTTGACTAAAACCCACACAAAAAAATGGTCAAATGGGCCCAACAACTGCCCCAAACGTCCAATTAAGTGTCCTACTTGGGCTCTTGCCAAAGACGTTGTGGCCTGGAAAAGCAATGCCAGCATCGTCATCACAGCTACAATTTGGCAAAGGATGGTGGCTGAACCCTTCCCACATCCCTATTCTAAACACTTTTTGAAATAAAAAAAAGAAGCTACTTGGTCGCATGGAGCCTTAGCCCAGTCATTAGGGTGTTCAAAATTACAATCCAGCATTAATGAAATCAAAAATTTTATCCATGTTGATGTCTTTGCGTGTTCTCTCATTGGCGCCTGCCCTGGTGCAAGGGTCATGCGACCAGACAGCGATCTCTTGACTGTACTTCGTTTTTTTTTTTGGACTAAAGATCAGTAAATGGTATTAATCAAAAAATGAAAAGATTACATGATTAATGTTTAGGCATTCCCAGACGAAAAAACAAAATTACAAAACTGAGGTTATCATAAGCAAAAACTCGTAAAAACCCCTAATTGAAATATACTTTTACCCATCATATCCCAAGGTACATTAGCTCCTACAAAATTTAGATGTGTTGCCCAAGATTCCCATGTTTGAGATTTTGCAGCATTCTTAGCTAGAGAAGAGAAGCCCATACTTGTTGGAATTTTCATAGAATTGAGTTTGACAAAACAGGGAGCACTACAGATTCAGAATCAGCTTCAATCCATAGGTTAGAAATATCATTTTTCTCGGCCAAGTAAACACCATAAACTAAAGCTTAATATTCAACAAGAAAATTTGTCAGAGAATCAAGGAATGAAGAAAAAGAGCAAATGGAATAACCATCGTGATCTCTGATAATGACATATGCACTCTGCTATACCAGCTGGATTACCTAGAGAGCAACCATCAATATTAATTTCATGTCAACCTTGTTATGGTTTGCACCTAGGAACCTCTTGAATGGTGGTGCAACGCGCTAAAAGCCTCTGATTGATATTGAAATCTCTAAAAAACTTTAGGGAGAATGTTCTCTGTGCTGCAGCGCAGGCTACGCCCAGGCACAGGGGCCTGCCAATCAGGGGGTAGGGTGGTCATTACGCCCACCCCCATGTGCCTGGGCACAACCTGCACTGTGGCATAGAGAACAGCGCCCCAAAACTTTAAACTCCATAATACATTTGCAATTAATATTTTTCACCAAGATGGATGCATAACAAATCTCTTATCTTATCATCTTCTGAATTTGTTGGAAAGGATTCTACCCAAAAAAAAAAAAAAGAATTTGTCGGAAAGGAGATATTTTTCGATTATAGACGTGGTAGTTTCTTTCCATTCAAATTACAATATGATAGTAACACCAGCCCTCCAAACTTCCCTAACACCCAACAATATGATAGTAACACCAGCCCTCCAAACTTCCCTAACACCCAATCATTGGAATTCACAATTCAAATTTGGTTAAACAAATAAAAAAAAATGAGGAAATTACATGCACTTCCCTTGATGTTTGAAACAATTACAAAACACCCCCTAGTTTCATCTTTTACGTGCATCTCCTTGGATTATTGGGAAGCTTACAAATAAGCCCTTATCGTCAAGTTCAAACCGTTAGTTGTAGTTAAACTTTTCAAAAACCCTATATTACCTTTCAATTTTTCCCATAGACCATTTTCCCCTTATTCTTAGATCAAATCCTTCTGCTCCTAATATGTTTAAAAAAAAAATTTAATTTCATGGAGTGCCATGGCCGCCCAGCCAGCAAGGAGTAGCGTGTTCATCCGCTGTATCTCTCTCCCTTTTATTCTTGGATCAAACCCTTCTTCTCCTATTAAGTTTTAAAAGAATATATTTAATTTCATGGGCTGCCATGGCCACCCAGCCAGCAAGCGGCAGCAGATAAAATGGAGTGGAAAAAGAAAATATTAACTAGAAGAAATGGAGCCATGGTCGCCAGAATGAAGTTCTCCGGCATGAGGTAGCCCATTGAATAAAGAGACCAACAGATGGGACCTTCTTCTCTCCCAAAATGAAAATGGAGCCATGCCAGAGAACTTCATTCCGGCGACCATGGCTGTAGCCACTTGAATAAAGAGACCAATAGATGGAATGTGAAATTTATAAAGAACCACAATAGTGTTGTGGAAAAATAAAATCTTAACTGGAAGATATGGAGTGGAGAAGAAGTACCTGAAGCATGGAAAGCTCAAAACTCTAGTAGTTCCCAGTGTTCAAATTTCTTCCTTTAGAACAACATTCTGAAACTGTAATCGTTCAAGACTGAGAACTGCGAGGAAAGGGAACATTCTGAACATATTAGTTTCTGTGCAGCCATGGTCACCGGAATGAAGTTCTCTGGCATGAGGTAGGTCTTCGCTGGGGTTCGCGATGCCGTAGGGCATCAGACAGAGCCTCAATTGGCAGTGGAAAAACAACATAAACCCTTGAATTTTTCATTTTGGCGTGAGGTTGAAGACGGGGATAACCCCGTCATTAATGGTTCAGGTGTTTGAATTTCACAATGACATACAGAGAAAGAAGGGAGATGGAGAAACTAACCTTCACAGAAGGGTGGCTGGGCCAGGGGATGTCTGCAACCTTCGTTAGAGATGGTGTGAAGGCAAAACCCTAAATCGATTTAGGAATTTTCGTTTTGGGAGAAAAGAAGGTCATGAAGGGTAAAAATGTAAAATAGTACTTAATGTAAATCACTAAAGTATAAAAGGTAAAACTATCTTTGTTTACTTTCAAAACTAACAGTTCCATGGGGGTTATACGTAAAAGCTGAAACTAGGGGAGTGTTTTGTTATTGTTTCAAACACAAGGTGGTGCATGTAATTTGCTCTAAAAAATGATGCAAAACTAAATGCACAATTGGTTCCTTTGTCTTGTGTTTCTGCATTTTCTGATGAATCTTGGTCAACAAGTTCTTCCAAAGGCGGTCGAGGGGTTCAAATGTTAGATAGTTCGGGGGGCTTTTTGGTTGCTCGGTGCAAAGCTTCTTGGGCTAGTTCTGCCTCTCTCCTTGAAGTTGAGGCTGTCTGCGTTGCTATGACACTTGCTTGTAGTCTTCAAATTCCATGTCTGTAGGTCTTTTCAGATTACCGACTTATCATTTTAGCACCCTAGGGCCTGAGTACATCTTTGGATTGGGTCTCTTTAGTTGTTGTGAAGGACATTTTGTGTTTGTGTAATATTTTTTCTTCTATTTCTTTTTCCCATGCATCTCGAAACTGTATTAGGGGAGCTCACCTCCCAGCCAAGGGAGCTTCTAGGTTTTTCGTTGTCTCGCTTTGGTTGTTTTCGCCACCTCCTCAACAACCTCCTGTGCTTATACATTTCGACCAAAGTTTCTCTATTGTTGATTTCATCTAATAAAATTCTCTTTGTTCTTGATATGAAAAACAAAAAAAAGAAAGAACGCTCATTGGTGCTGTGTGGGACCATATACCTACACCCAGACATAGCCTGATGTGAAAAGACCATCACACCCCCTAGAAAGGTGGAAAGGTCCAAGGGTAGGACAATCTTTACGCATCGGGCTGTGCCTCGATGTAGATACATGTCTATACACAACACCTGTTCCTTTTCCCCAAAAAAAAAATATAAGAATTTTTTTTTGGTAAGAATTATATTTCACCCCATTTACACATGAGACCTAAAAGTATGAATACCTCCTCTTGTGTAATTTACCCATGTGTCAGATTATCCTATCCCATATTCCGTTCTAAACAAACGGACTAAAAGTGTGAATCTCCTCTATACTCATTTACCTCCCACTGCGCCACCACGAATCTAGCGGCTCTCTCTCCGTCTCCCGTTAACATCGCGATATGCTCGTTCTGACCAGCCAAATAATTTATTTATTCATATCTTCGCAAACCTATTTAATTTATTATTACCAGTCGTAATACTTTTTTAGGGTTCTCATATGTTTATTTCTCTGTTTCTACGTTTCTGCCAAACCTCTTTTATAATTTTCCTCCACTCCTCATCGTTTCGATCATGTCCTGCACTAAAAATTGAAGAATCGTAGTCGATGGCTACTTCTGCTTTGATCGGGGAATATTTCCGATAATCGCCAATTGCTCTGTAGCATGTAAATTCATTTAAAGTCCAGTGATAGTGACTCTGACTCTGCAACAATTGCTGGAAACGAGGATGCTAGCTGCTTCGAGGTGTTTTAGGGTTTCTGAGTTCCTCCGATGCAGAGGCCAGCAGAATGCGCAACTTGTTTATAGGAATTCAATGTCTTTAATCTCCATTGATCCTCATTGGAGTACTACGTGTCTCAGATTTTCTCGGCGGCAGTGTCTTGACATTAGACCTCAATGGCTGAACAGTGGAAGTCATACATTCGACGGGAAATCTTCCTTAAGGCGCACCCCGTTGGATGTCGGGTGCAAAGGTGGTTTCTTTAAACACTTGAATGGGTTTTTGTGGGATTCTGCGTCTCCCAGAAGGACTGGGCCTTACAGACAATCGGTAATTTCAACCTTTCCTGATTTATTATCTATTTTCCTCATCCTATACTTGTTCATGATTTGTGTTCTTGAATTGCATTTATTAGTGAACTGAACACATTTTGCTGCGGACCCCATATTGTGTACATATAGGACTGAACCTTACAGAGAATCCACAATTTTGTTATGGACAGAGCTATTTGCACCGTGGGCATGTGTCGTTATCAACGTCAGCTGGTGACTTGAGGGGAGCAAAGCAGGTTGGAGAGCAGGCACAATCCAACAAAGTTGTAAAAAGACCTCCAGAAGAAGAAATAGCAGACATAAAAATCCTGCAAACTCTTGCCAAGTATTTGTGGCTGAAAGACAACCTTGAATTCCGTTTGAGGGTGGTAATGGCAGTGGGTCTTCTAGTAGGAGCAAAGGTTAGAGCTGTTCTTTTAGTTCCTCCTCCGTTATCTTCTCTCAAGAGAATATGCTTGCTTTTACTTGGTTTTAGTTTAATCTCGGAAGCTGTTGCCTAATGACACCTTGCTCTCATCCCTCAGGTTCTGAATGTTCAAGTACCTTTCTTGTTCAAGCTTGCAATTGATTGGTTATCAACAGAAACTGGAACTGGCAGTGAGCTTGCCTCGCTTGCAACTGCTAATTCTACTTTTTTGGCACTTTTTGCAACCCCAGCAGCTGTTATGATTGGATATGGAATAGCAAGGGCAGGGGCATCGGCTTGCAATGGTAGTGTACACGAAGTAATCTTTGATTTGGATCAAGATAATTCTAACATTTTAATGTGAAATACTGAAAATACAACGTGTTTTTTTATCCCAGACATAGAACATTTGTGTTATGCTTCATTTTTTTCCACGGATATAGCGTTGTATAAAATTCTTGTCTTCTGCCTCTGTCTGGTCTTCATATTCTCTTGACTTATCATATGCTAATTATTGTACATATCATATTCTGGCAGAATTGCGGAATGCTGTATTTTCTAAGGTAGCGTTTCGGACAATCCGCATAGTTTCTAAGAAGGTACACAACTTTCTTTGACATTTCTTTTTGTGGAGTTTTCTGAAGCCAAAAATAATTTTCTTGTTTGCTAAATGTTATTTTTGAGTTAAAGTGTAAAACTGTCCCGATGTTATTTTTGGTACAGTCTGCTTTAGCCGTGCTCATTGGTTTTACCATTGCAACAGGTTATATGAATTGTTAATGTTGCTTGGTTACTTTTGGATTTGAGTGCTTGCTTATAAATTGGGAATTCTTATTGCCATATAGGTATATTGCTATGCCAAGTATTGATGTAATGTTGAATAATAGCCACAAGCAAATTGCTTCAAAAAATACAACATAGCAGGAGGTCCAAGTTTGACCAAGATTCAACCAAACTGATTTAGAAGCTTCAGTATAAAATGGAATCACATTAAATTGTAGGGACAGCAACCAGCTGCTGATGGCAGAGACCTGGGATGAAATCCTGCCTCACCTGGTGATGCAGATTTGAAGGTCTATCACAGGAAATCAAAGAGGCCAGCAGCCTAGTGTGGTCTTAATTTAATGCTGTTTTGTTTACTTAGATTTTTGGAAGTGTCTTTTGGTTCAGACTCATCGACCCTTGGTTCAATCCCTGGTTCATTTAAGTTGCATGTTATTTGTTTTTATTTTCTTTTATTTTAAGTTGGGTTCACATCATCTATTGAAGACAGTATAGGCTTGTTAGAAGTATATTTCAAAGGTGATTGTGTTATGTACAGATGGGTTGGTTGTACTTGTGGGATCTCCCACACCAACTATAACTCTGACTTTATTTGTCTATAAAAGCAGTCAATGGGCTCATTCCATATGATTTTTCAAAAGAAAACTGCAGCTTTGCTTGCCTCTTCTCCATTTAAGATCTCTTGTGTTTGATCAAGAAATCCCTTGTGTGTGATCAAGGTAGATTGGTGTCTGATCCAATCGAACACCTTGCGGTGTGAAGCCCGGTTGGATTGTTCTATTGCTGCATTTATTGATTCTTCTACTTGTTATTCTACCATTAACAAATTAGTTGAGTTTTGAAATTTTCTGCAACTTTTGTTCTACCCACAATTCATATGCAAGGGTTTTTTTGCATGAATTCTGAATAGAAGAATCCAGCCATTAGAATCTGTCCGTATTTTGACCTAATGTTCTTCAATCCAAAATATCTCTATTAAGGATGAGAGTCCTACTCAAACTCATCCAGCTGATAATGCACAACTTATTGCTAACCACGGCACCAACTCACCAAGTCAGCGGCTATCTCTAATCTGTAACCACTAACAGATCTCTCTCTTATCTCTATATGGTTGTATCCTATCTTATCAACTCTTGTAAAACCTCTATCGTATCAACTCTTGTAAAATCACTTATAAATACAATACAAACACCCAACGAGAATCATCGTGGGAATAACCAGAACTCATATTTTTACATGGTATATTAGGAATCAAGACCACGAAGTATGTGGAGAATGACATCCGATTCAGAAACCGGATAAGCAGCGGCAGCGAGATTATCGACGAGACCCTTGATGTGTTGGAGATAATCGGCCATGCTCATGGAATCTCGTTTTAAAGTGGAGAGTTGGAACTTCAATTGCATGATGCGAGCTTGGGACTGAGACGTGTAGATGCTCGCTAATGTAGACCAGGCAGCGTGGGAGGAAGTGAGTCCAACTATGTGCGCTAAGGCATGCTCAGTGAGAGAGGCAATGATCCAACTAAGGATCACCTGATCTTGGCGTCACTAGAGGGTGTAGGCCGGATTGGGAAGAGCCGGCGAAGAAGGAGGAGATTCAGAAGAGAGGATATTAGCAGGGGGACAGGGAAAGCTCCCATCAACGTAACCGAAGAGGTCATGGGCTTGAAGAAGGGGGATAAATTGAGATCGCCATAAAATATAGTTGGTGCGATTGAGTTTCACAGGGAGAAGCTGCACCACATTGGAGTGTGAAACAAGATTAGGAAGAGTTGCAGAGGATTGAGAAGTAGTTGTTGAATCAGTGGAGCCCATGATGCTGTTGGAGAAGACGTTAGTCTTGGGACTCTATGGATACCATGCTTTATTGTGACAATATTGGCGCCACCTACCTTGCTGCCAATCCTTTCTTCCACGCCCAAACCAAGCACATTGAGATCGATTACCATTTTGTCCGCGAACAAGTTGCTACCGGTCGTCTTTGCATTCGCTTTGTTGCCAGTCCGGACCAACTCGCCGATATCATGACAATGGGCCTGCCTGCTCCTCGATTCTGTACACTATGAGACAAGCTCACCGTTCGGATCCGCCCGCTTTGCTTGCGGGGGCGTATTAAGGATGAGAGTCCTACTCAAACTCATCCAGCTGATAATGAACAACTTATTGCTAACCACGGCACCAAGTCAACGGCTATCTCTAATCTGTAACCATTAACAGATCTCTCTCTTATCTCTATATGGTTATATCCTATCTTATCAACTCTTGTAAAACCACTTATGAATACAATACAAACACCCAACGAGAATCATCGTGGGAATAACCAGAACTCATACTTTTACAATCTTGATTCAATTTTGGCAAGATTCTGACCTGTCATTCTGGAATAATCCATTTTTTCCAATTCTGCCCCTGTTTCTTCTCAAGCTACTGATTTATACCCTGTCATATTGATATCGGTTCTGATTTGCTGTTCTATTTTATTTACTGATACAAGATTCATATGCAGAATTGATTGGTAGTTCAATGCCTAAATTCTGGTCTCTGTTTAACCTCTGAAATTACTGTATTACCCTTTTCCTATTAGTACTAGGATTACCCCTTTATTTTCTGTTTTGACCAACAGATCGATCTCCAACTTTCAGCAACCATTCCTCCTCCTAAATACTGAACTCGATAGGAGTTTCAGACTCATTCCACCATCTGATTTTGTTATCTGTGAGTTCTCTTAAATCTGGAAATTATTCTTTGTGAAAAGATCTTTGTTGATGAAAAAGCTAGAAAAACTTAAATTAAAAGAAAACTTTATACATCATATAAGAAAGGGGGGAAAGGGGTTTTGGTTCTAACTGACTGTAAGATGTGAAAAGATCTTGGCTTGGTATTGTTATGTTCTTTCATTAACAATGCTACATTACCTGTGGGGTTGGGTTGGGGGTGCTACGGGATAGGGGAAGTTTCCTTGTAATACCAAAAAATAGTAGTGGTGATGGTATAGCGTGGAATAAAGTGGCTAAAAAATCAACTGGAAAAGGGTAAACGCCTGGCTATGGTGTACAAGGAAAGCTGTAATTCTGATATAGAATATACAGAAACCAAAGGAAAATATGGTCTCAACATCCTGATGTATGCAAGGCCTACTTTTCCGAATCATAATGGATAGACAATATAATTTACTAAAAGTTGTTGACTGTACTCTAATTAGTTAGACTGTTTAGTCTTTGACTAGGATGCTTAAAACAGAGTCAAATCCATCTAGTGTTTCAAGAAACTATCATTATTTAAATTTTGTAGCATGAGCTTAGTAGATCCTTATTCTGATAAGAAATGGGCTCAGAAGTATTAGTTATCAAGCACAATTAGTTATTGAAGAGAAATTCTTAAATTAAGAAAAAACAAAATTCCACCAAATTCATAACTGACTCCCTGTCTCACCTGCTTGAACCATGGCTTTCAAACCTTAATGGGATCACAAGGAGCTTTATATGAACTTTGAAGTCAATAAAATTGATTGCCAATATAATCATGTAAATTTTATTGAATTGGAGCACTCCAAGTAGATCTAACCCACAACCAACTGGACTGTTAGTAGTTTTCCATTTTCAGAAAAAAAACCTCCTGTCTGATAAGCAAGGTTTAAAATCTCGTTTCGTTTCTGTGTTTCGGTCTGACCGAAATTTTCGAGATACCAGTCGAAATATGGTGTTTTTTCTATGAGTTTTGCTTGGCCATTTGTGGGTGTAAAATGCCGAAAGGACCGAAATGAGATGACCGAAATTACCAAGATTTCTGAAATTTCCGAAACGAGATGACCGAAATTTCCGAAAATTTCCAAATATTGCATTTTTTCAATTCGAACTTGCGTTTCGTTTCGACTCAACCGGAATACTCGAAATATTTGAGATTTCGACCGAGACGAAAAGAGTTTTTGAACAATGCTGATAAGTTTCACCAAAAATCAGAGAGAAGTCTAAATGTTTGGAGATTTAGAAGGTGCCTGAGATACCTGGTTTGTATTTCCCTGTGTTTTCAATGCGAACCAAACTCAGAACCAGTATTCCTTTATGGTTGGTTACCCAGGCCTAGGGAATAACCAGAACAAATTTTAAAAGGTAATAATGTGATTTGATAGAACATGTATATAACATTGCAAATGCAATCAAATCAATATTCAGCTGTAGTTGTGGGCACTCATCTTGGCTTAGATACAGCCAAATTCTGTAGGTGCCAACTGTTAGAAGTAACCGAAGGAAACAACAACTAATGCCTGATTTGGTATGATTTCTATTTCGGAAATTTGGTTTGATTTTTGCACTTTATTTCAATGAAATAGAAATCAGTGGAATAGAAATTCTGAAATAGCAGAGTAGCTGTTTCAGAATTTCTATCTCATTTGATTTCACTCTTGCTTTTTAATGAGCACATGGTTAATTTGATGGGCAAAGTAGTAATTTCATGTTAAAAATAAAACACCACCCTTCTTCTTCTCCTAATGGTCTCACCACCACCACCTCACCGCCACCATTGCCAGCACCACCCCGCCACCGTCACCACACTGCCGCCACCACTTCCATGTTACCACCGTCGTTGCCACCATCACCACCACCACCATTACCATTACCATTACCACTGTCGCCACCGCCACTGCCACCGCCACCGCCACCACTACCTCGCGACCACCATCATTGCCACCACTTCCACCGCCGCCAACACTGCCACTACCCCACCACCATCATTGTCACCACTTCCACCGCCGCCAATGCTGCCGCCATCACCACCACCACCTCCACCTTCTTTCCCAAAGAAATATAGAGAATCTATTCTCAAAAATTGAACTACCAATTGGATTTTTTTTTCTTTAAATATTTCATAACCAAAACAATTTCAAGTTTTTGACCAAAAATCTATTTGTTGACTATTTCATGAAATCGATCCGAAAATGAAATAGAAATCATACCAAATCTGGCTTAAATTTCAAAATAGAAGGAATTAAAAAACTCTGTATGCCTTCTTGTTTTGGCCTCTCTTCCTTGTGATTGGACATTGTACTTTCTGTCTCTATTGCTTTTGATATAATAAAATATTCTTTGTTGCTTATTAAAAGTAAAAAAAACCACTAAAATTTTCTTAGGGTTTTGTTTGTTTTGATGTAAAATGCCTGGAAGTAAAATAAAGTAAAAGAAATATTTCACTTTCCTATAATTTGTTTTACCTTTATTGGGCATATAGTAGTAGGTTCCACTGTAGAACTATGTGTCCTTTATGTTTACGTCTGATGAAACCTCTATTGTTGAGAAAAAATATATTCCTTTTGTTACTTTCGTCTGTTTTACATCAAAACAAATGGAGCCTAAGTACCTACGAATGACCCCTAAACTTATTAAAGAAATTTTTGCTGACAAGAAAAATGCCCCGTAGTACTGAATTTGAATGATCAAAACAGTAGCCAAACAAGATCTTTTCACAGAGAATGAAATCCAGATGTAAGAGAAAACAAATTAAACAAAATCAGATGGTTAAACAAGGCTGAAACTCAGATCGAGTTTAACAATTAGCATAGGGAAGATTTGCTGAAAATTTGAACCTAATTGGCTGGCCAGATCAGCTGATAGGCTAAGTCCTAGTAGCGATAGGACTAGGGGTAAAACAGTAAAATAGCCAATTGAATTAGGGTTTGAAGGTGAAGATAGGTTGCTGATTTGGGATAGGAAATTAACATATAATCAGTTGCTAACTAGGTTCATAAAATCAGAAGCAGAATTCAGATGTAAAACAGGGTTTAATAAGGTAAAGGGAAAAGTAGACATTTCACTCCAGCAGCCAATCGGCTGGTCAGAATTGAGTGAGATTTAAATCGAGTTCTTAAGTTACAGTTCTTAAGATTCAATCCAAATTTCAGCCAAATCCAATGGCTGGTTTGCTTAATCTCAAAAAAAATGCTACATATGATCTTCTAGAAAGTAGGGTTCCAGTTGCAGGAAAATAGAAGAAAACTTACTTCTTAATGGATGAAAAAGATGATGAAATAATAAGAACACCCGAAAATAACACCTGGGCTTCACACCACAAGGTGGTTCGATTGCATAAAAATCCGACCTAGCTTGATCATACACAAGGGGTTCCTTGATCAAGCACAAGGGATCTTCAATGGAAGAGAGCAGCAAAAGCAATAAAAAACTTATATAGACCACTCAAAAATAGACTCAAACACTAAAAAGGAAAGGCCTAACCCATTCCTTAACTAATAAGGTAATCTAAACTGACTAGGAAACCGATAGTAAAGGAAATTGACTCAAAACAGGACTGGACTTATAGAATCATAATGCAGTCTAACTAAAACACTTAATGACAACTAAAATAAAGAAATAAAGCTGCTAACTTAACTAATCCTGTATGCCTAGCCTATACCCATATTATAGGCCCATTGAAGGGGTCCATTACAATGAGGTTATTTCTGGAATTTTAAGCCCAACAATATATAATCCAACCCAAGGCTTATTTCCATTAAAATAAGCCTACGTAGGTGATCTAACTGCATCACTAGGACTTAAAATTCCAGAAATAAAATAAAACGATAAACTAAGGCCTGATTTGGTATGATTTCTATTTCAATTTCAGGGGGTGATTTCTATTTCAGAAATTGTTTGGTTTGATTTTTGCACCTTATTCGGTGAAATAGAAATTCTGAAATAACCAAGGAGCTATTTCAGAATTTCTATTTCATTTGATTTCACTCTTGCTCTTTAACGAGCACGTGGTTAACTTGATGGGCAAAGTAGTAATTTCATGTTAAAAATAAAACACCACCCTTTTTCTTCTCCTAATGGTCTCATCACCACCCCACCGCCAACACCACTGCCACTGCCACTACCCCGCCGCTGCCACCACCACCACCACCAACGTTCCCAAAGAAATATAGAGAATCTATTCTTAGAAATTGAACTACCAAATGGACTTTTTTATTCTTAAATATTTCATGTTGTACAACCAAAACAATTTCAATTTTTTGACCAAAAATCTATTTGTTGACTATTTCATGAAATCAATCCAAAATTGAAATTGAAATTGAAATCATACCAAATCTGGCCTAAACTACTTTTGGATGCTTGGACTAGCTTGTTCTAAGTTCTTCGACCTCTGCAGTCATGTCTTGCATGCTTCTTTTGTATACTAGCAAAATAACCCTGCCAAAGAAAAACCCCAGTTCTTCTGCAAATCAAATCACTTATATGAACCACTGGTTGATTGATAGGACCATGCGTCTTAATACGAAGCCTCTTATTTTTTATGCTCTTTTGAATGGAATCCCTAGTAGATGATTTGGTGATGCAGTTACAACTTACAAGGGTGGACCGACCTCAATAGGGTTTATAGGGGTTTGTTTACTTGTTTGGGGGTTATTTTTGTCATTTGCTATTTTATTATTATTATTTCTGTTAGCACTCGTTGGGTTGAGTTTGATTCAAACTCCACCTCCAAAGTAGAGTACAATTTGGAATGGTTTGAGACTCTTTAAATGTATGCATGTAGTTCATTGAAAGACAATGAAGTGAATTTAGATTTGAGTTTGATAGCTGCTGATATATTTTGACTGCTGGACGTGCTGTTCCTCCCCCTCTTCCTTCATCGATCCAAACCTGTTCTCCTCCCACGCTCCCAGGTACACTCTTATTCACTTCTTTCTCACTGAATCTCCTTTTCCCTTCCTCTATTATTGCTTTGGTTTTTTCCTTTTCTTTTCTTTTCCATTTTACTACTGTTCATTCACTCTCTTTGTTCTCTGTACCCTGTTCTAACGGTACCATCAGTCCTATTTTTGGTTTGACCTCTCTCCTCCCAACCCTTTCTTCCTAAGACTTTGGGATTAATATCACTACCCTAGGGGGACCTAAAACCTAGAATCCTTTCCCACAAATCAACCCGTATTGGAACCACAACCTGCAACTAGGCTGGTTCTAACTTCTAAGTTGTCCCCCTGAAGCAAGTTCAGTAATTTAATAACATTCTCTCTAATGTGAAAGTCGATCTTGAACCAGGGAAACCAGCAGGAGATCGATTGTAGCAGGATCAATAAAATAAAAGAAAAAGCTCAATAACTGAAACTGAATTTTTTATTGCTATTTTCTGTTTACATATGAAAGAAGAACATCTAAGTAAAGGAAAGAAGAATAAAGGGATATAGAAGGGGGGATGGGATCAGCTATCTCAGCTCATCATATTCTCACCCATGGTATCTCACCGTTGCCGGATCTCTCAGCTTCATCAATAACTCTTTTTCTTCAATCTCTGTCCCTTTTCTGCTCAGCCACATACATGTATTTATAATTAAGCAACCCAATCCTAATCTATGTAAGAAACTAATTAATAAAACCTATAGAAACTAGACTCTAACTAGGATTCCTAACAGAACTAGGATTCTCAACTAGGATTACAACTCAAATAGTAAACTATATGAGTGTCTAATAATAAAAATAACACCTAAATCGACTCCTCTAAGCCCGCAGTCTATATCATGTGAACAGTGTTGTGAGGACTGTTCACGTGAACAGTAACTTTTTCTTTCTTTCTTTGTTCTTCATGCTTCGATCTGCATCACTCTCCTTTACTATTTGGGTGCCCAGTGGTTGGGTTCATGAGGGTTGGGAGTGTGGTTTCTTAGTTTGAAATCTCTGATCAATTGGTGTTTGTATGGGCGAGTTTTTCTCACCTGAAATTGAATCCTTCTTCCTCTGGTTGGTTGTGTTGTAAGAAGAAGGGTATTATTACATAATTGCACATAAGGCCCTTGTTTATGAGAATTATGTAAAAGCCCTCTCAATCTGAATTCAGTTTTAACTTCTTCTATTCTTTCCTGAAAATTCAGTTTAGCCCGTTTCATTTAAATTAATCACTCTTCTACTCCTAGATTCTGTTCACCTCTTTGAAAGGTCTCTTAACTGTTTTTAATATATACAAAACTGCCACTAATTCAATTTGAGATATCTGTCACTTATGGGCCCATAACAATCCAAATTTAAGGGTTTCAGACCTGGGATTTCATTATGTGGGGCTAGGTGACCTTGATGACATAACCAAAAAACCTTCAACATCCTGCCCACTCTATTGATTTGGAATAATTAGAAATAAACCGGATAACTAATGATCTCATCACAAACTCCCTTGCTGCTTGGGTGCATTGCTTGTCTACTAGTCTCCATGTTCAGAGTGATTCCAGACTCAAATACCTCAATATCTTTGACGGGCTGTTGGATTGATTCTGAACGGATTCTTCTGATTGTGAGGAGTATAAGGGGTGCAACTCCCTTTGTAACAGACATATTTTGGTGCCATTTTAAAGCTTATCCAGTTACCTTCCAAAGAAGTCCAAGATATAGAAGCTCAAGTAATTTTGCAAGTTTACGGCCAAATTACTGGCAGCATATTAGTCTGTGACAAAATTTATGTTTGTTAGAGTTAACAGTCCAATGCAAAGCCTTTCTGGGAAAGATATAGATTGGATGCTCATACCCTAATGCAAAAGTCAACCTCGAACCAGGGAAACCAGCGGGAGATCGATTGCAGCCAGGATCAACGCAAAAAGAAGAACAAATTGAATATAACTGAAACTTTATTTATTGATTTTTTTGTTTACATATGAAAGAAGAAACATAAAAGGATAAGATGAAGAAAAGGGGATATAGAAGGGGGGGCGTTGGATCAGCTCTCTCAGCCCATCGCCTCTCACCCACGGTCTCTCACCGTTGCCGCGTCTCACAATTTCACCCATAACTCTTTTCTCTTCGATCTCTGTCCTTCTCTGCTCAACCTCATACTCTTATTTATAGTAACTCAATTACAAAGCAACCCAGTCCCAATCTAATTAAGAAACTAAATAAATCTAGAAAAGGGAACTACTAATTTATAAAACGTATAAAATAGAAATTCCTATAAAATCTAGCTGCCATACATCAAAATAACAACTTCTATTTTAGAGAACAAAAATAATAGTAACAAACTGAAATTAGAAACTGAAGCCTACTTTCTAAATATGAAAATAGAAACTAAAAGTTTGGCAGCGTTAGGATAGAAGCTTTCTCCACTTGATGGCCCGACAAGATCTTCTAAAAATCATCCGCATACAAGCCAAATATGGGCGGTGACACTGTTCACGTGAACAGTGTTTGATCCACAAATTCTACTAACAAATGGGTAAAAATATTTCTCTTTTTTCTCTTCATTTTTCGATCTACATCATACTAATGTAGTTCTAGATAGGGTAAAGCCCTACTAGAAGCCAATTAAACCAGGACCAATAACAAGGAACTAAGGGGCTGTTGGTTCTGCAGTTTCAGTAGGACAGAATTGCAGTTTTAGGTCAAATCTAGGGCTTAGGTTAGGATAATGGAAGGGGGGCTTAGGGGGTATGGCTAGGCAGGTTTATAGGACTCTAATAATGTAGGTATTATAGAGTTTTAAGTGTTTTGAAAAATTCTGGAAAACTGGGCAGCAAGTCAGGATCGACTATGGGTTTTGGGGAAATTAATGAAGGATGAGGGGATTAAGGTTTTGATGGACAAATATGGTTGGACAGCTAGATCTAGGGTTTAATGGAATTAGGGTTTATGGGATTCAAACAAAAAATAAAGGGGATCGATTGGGGGAAAGGATTAGAGGGTTAGAAGAAGAAATTGGGTGTCAAACTTACTGGAGATTCCACTGGCAGCAGTTTGAACAGATGTGAAGGATAGAACCACCTTCGAATTGAAGAAGATCCTCCTAGCCGTCACGGCGTAAGGAGTCAACCGGATTCCACCAGTCCCTTTCCACCTTGAGATCCGCAAGGATGCACACTCACAAGGAGCAGCACTCAACAGAGCAGAGCAGCAACTATGGCAGCAAACAAAAGCTTTTTCATTAATCAAATTCGTGTTCAAGGCTTTGCCCCCTTGCAACCTTATATAAAAGACTCAAAAATAGACTTCTACTCAAAAAAGGAAAGGCCTAACCCAATCCTTAACCTATTAGGTAACTTAAACTGACTAGGAAACTAAAATACTAAAAGAAATAGACTCAAAACCTGGCTGGACTTATAGAATCCTAATCCAGCCCAACTTACATCACATGACCACTTAGACAAGTCACATGATCACTTAAGTGATCAAATGACCACTAATTACATAAAAATCAAAGCTAAGGAATTAAAACAGCTAATCCCGTATGCAACCTAATTACCCATATTATAGGCCCATAAAAGTGGCCTATTACATAGATAACCCATGGGATCAAAGGCCCAACATACATATAACCCAACCCTAAACTTATTTCTAAAGAAATAAGCCCATTTCGGTGATGAATCTGCATCACATACCCTCTCCATCTAAGAGTGTACTTACCTTCCTTTGGGAAGAACTTTTGACTAGAATGTTTTCTTGCTTGTGAGTCTCCAAAGTCCAATTCTGAGATGGATTCTTATTATTTTCCATGGTAGGTTGTTTCCTGAAAACCTTTTTGTGGACTAGGAAGTTTCATAGACGGATTCTTTGGAAAAACTTCTTCCCCCCCCCCCCCCCCCTCTTTATTTCTGATGGGGGACCTTATAAAGAAGGCCTGCAGGTGATGGCCCAGGAAGAGAATAAGGTTAACACAAGATTATCCAAGTGGATACAGTGAAGAGGTATTCTGTCTAGTTTTGAACTTTTGACCAAACTGGGATTAAGCAACAATAGAGCTTCAATACCTTAAATAGAAGTATAGAACATCTCAGCTGTGTAATTGAAGTGCTAAAACAGTGAGGAGTTTCGAGGGAAATCAATAAATAACAAACTATAAGGGAAGCAGTCAACTAAGGTTCAGTGTAGCAACAACAAACATTATCAAGGGCAACAGCCACAAGAGCAGCGAAGAAGGGTGACAGCTTAACTTTATTTAAAAAACGAGCAAATAATATCACAACAACCTTGGAGGTCCCATTATGTTTATATGCTTACATTGCTTGGAAAGTTAAAGTCATGTTCTTGCTATTTTTGAGTGTAAGGCATGCACTTACAAAGTAAACAGCTTCAGAAACTACAGCCTTCAATTGCCAGATCTAGAAATTGCTTTATATCTCTGGATTACGATACTCACACACTCTTACTAATGCCTAACAAGACTGAAAAAAAAGAAAATTAAACAACCGTATGTGTCACCCCCCACCTAGTGAACCAATTTTTGACATGACTTTGACCGACTCCTGGATTTAAAAAATTGTAAAAATTCAGGAAACTCCATATTGGTTCCAATTGAAATTAAGCTTTCATGCAACCAATCACTTAATAAGACCATGCTTCTGTGCTGAAAGTTTTTCCGATCCTTTGATTCTTCTTCACCATGAATTCTTAGACTTGTTGCCTTCTCTCTTTTAACTCTTTGAACACGCAAATTTGTTCCTCCTCTAGAGTGATATGACCATGATGCTTCACTTGCTGCCCCTTGGTTTCTCTTAGAAGGTTGTATAGATGTAGGTTCTCAACTAGATGATTAATTTTGACCAGAAGATCTTTGATGCTACTGCTTCACTTTCACTATTACTTTTAATCTTCCCTTGCTATTTCTTGCTATTTAGGTATCTATAAAGCCTAATTGATTTCCTAACCAATTTCTTTCAAAACCTTCCTTTGGAACAGTGCAATTCCAATTTCAAAAACTTATGCAGAAATAATTGACTTTGATTCGTACTTCTTAGTTACATCAGCAGGCTGTTTTTCACTGCTGCTGACAGGGAAAAGATGCGTTTTTGTGAACTTCATTGATCAGAAGTTTTTCTTTCCAAGTGAGAGAGAAGACATACTTGTGTCTTCGAGTTAGGACTGGTAAACACTATAACATCATCAATTGTGTCTTTGTTCCCTTCGGGTAATCGTGTTAAATCCGTATGACCTTGAGAACTTTAAGACACTTCTAGCTTCTTGTCATGCAGTCTGACTTTCTAAATCATCTGTCTTCCCAATAATGATCAAAAACAAATCATCCTCCAGAGTCTTGGATATCCAGCATTGAACAACTGTATGACCTGCCATGGTGTACTTGTTATATGACAGCCAAGGATCCATTTTTTCACCTTCAAAAAGTCCCAAATCTTTTAATTTACATTATAAGGTGTCCATATTCCATAGACTCCTTATCTTGGTTCCCTCTAAACCTAGTTGTGGAGATAATGTGTGAATCTGTCAGATTTTTGTTTGGGTCAATATAGAACCTTCGCTGTCATACATCATTCTGGAATCAATTTTATGGAAATCAGTTGCAACGGGAGAGCATTATGTTGTTCCTCTTTTTCTTCAACCTCTTTTTGCATCTATGGAGCCATGGTTACAGCAGTTAGGTCTTTCTCTGTCTCTCTCTGTCTCTCTCTCTCTCTCTTGTGTATATAATCCCATTTCGACGTCAAAGTTCGACACCAATAAATCTTAGTGGTTAATTACAATTGATTTTATATCATACATTTTTTTTTTCTTTGCCACCATTATGTACAGATTTACACTTTCTATTTAGTTCATTATCTCTGCTCCTTAAAAGTCCGTCTCCATCAGTATCACGATTATGTTTTCCTTTGTATAACTTGGGGAAGTGATTTTATCTTGTGCAGGTGTTTTCACATTTGCTTGACCTTGACCTCCAGTATCATCTGAGGTACTTTTTGAGGATACATGATAAATTTGTGTTGGGTAATCTGCTTTGGTTTACCACAATTCCACTTGAATATAACATTAAATTTTTGCATGCATTTCTAATTTTGGTAATTTCGGACCACAAGATGGATTGAACTCTTTTTTGGATTGTGAACTTATATTAAAAAAACACTCTTTTTGGATAGTGAGTTTGTGATTGTTTTGTGTTGAAAACATGTAATTGTATCTTATCCACAAGGAAAACCTGTATAGATGCACACATTTACATGCATATGACTATCTTGTGATCCTGAAGTTCTTATTTTTTCAGATTTAAAACAGTGGTATTGGACTTCCTTACTATATTACATTGAAGTCCATAATTGATCTAGTCTCCTGGAATACCTTCTAATTTGAGAACATTCATTTCTCTTTAATTGAATTAGAAAGTTTCTTTCAAATTTTTATGAATCATTTCATTAGTGTACCATGTAAATTTTAAGAAGTTGTGCTTCTTTGCTGCTTGTATAGTCTTGTTTATTTTCTTCATAAATTTATGATGCCAATAAGAAAGGTAAAAAAATTGATGACTAGGAGAAACCTTATGGGTGTAAAGTTCCATGATGAGTCTACTTGAATATACAGTGATAGCGATTGCCACAACATATTTCTATATTCTGCTGATCTGCTCTGTTGGTGAAGGAGATTTAGTCAGACTTCAGAGTTGAGTCCCTTTCTTTGCTGCAGGGTCATATGTTCGTGTATTCCTTTTGGTTTGGAGGATTGTCATTAAAGTGATTCAGAACATGTTATTGATCCTGCATATGGCACAAATATGGGATCATGGGATATAACTTTAAATGCTAATCAGTGTTGTTAAATGCAACAGGTGTATTCCAGGTGCACCCTCTTGCGCTTGAGGTGCAAGGCATAAGGGAAGTTGTGCTCCTTAGTGAAGTCATGGACATTTAAAGCTTAAAATGTTTTGCACAGCATGGTTGGACAATCAAAAATCCAACTACACAAAAAAAGGGGGAAGCTCCTGAGGCTGCCGTTATTGAAACGTTCAGAACCTGGGAAGCGTTGGTTTGACTTTGACATTCCGGGGATCTTCCACAGCATGTAAGCAGCCTTTAATGTGAGAAAAAAGGTGGGATAATGAGGAGAAGAAGAGGAGAACAAAAAAAAAGAAAAAGGCAAGATTAGCTGAGTAGGAGCTGTGGAGAAAGAGGAAGAAGGAAAAAAGGAAATAGAAATAGTAAAAGCAGAGCAGGAGGAGGAAGAGGAGAGGCACTCACGTTGTGAAGTGGTACACCTGTTGTTGAGGTAAGGTCCAGGGTCTATGCATGGATGTACCTTGTGCCTAAGATGCAACTTTATTTGGATCTCAATGACACTGATGCTATTAGAATATGGGCTTCTGAATTTTAAATAGAAGACTTCAGAGAAGAGAAGAGATTTGAGAATGTGTTGGCTTGTCAGAGTGAAGGAGAATTATAAATAAGGTATGCTAGCTAGGGCTGACTCATAGGCCTTATCAAGACATTACATAGAGAACCAAACCTACTTGGTGAACCGGACCATATCTTCAACACTCCCCCTCAAGTTGGTGCATAGATGTCTCGCATGCCCAATTTGGAAACAATAGGATAAAAAGACTTAACAGATAAACCTTTAGTAAAACCATCTAACAAGTGGTTCACTGTAGTAACAAATGGAGTGCATTTCAGACCATCTTCAATTTTCTCCTTAATGAAGTGCCGGTCAATTTCAACATGCTTGGTCTTGTCATGTTGAATTGGGTTATGAGCTATACTGATCGCAACTTTGTTGTCACAGTAGAGCCTCATTGGTCCCTCAGGTAACATCTTTAGATCACTAAGAAGCATCTTTCCTGGAGCTGACTTTAAATAACGAAGAATTCTGTACACTGCCTCAATGGCAATGTCCAGCCTAGTGTGAGAGATATATATGAGCCTCCCTACAAGATGTTGATATTGCTCTTTATCCATAGAGTCACCACTTGTATTGCTAAGTTGGTGGTTAACTTCATTGGGAGATTCAACGGGTTTACAACCAAGCATCCCTGTTTCTTCAAGTAGGTCTGGCATGTACTTTTTTGGGAGATGAAGATCCCTTTGTCGGATCGGGCTACTTCAATTCCCATGAAGCATTTGAGATGTCCTAAGTCCTTGGTTTCAAACTTAGTTGTTAGTCGAGTCTTTAGAAGAGAGATTTCTGCCTCATCATCACCGATGATCACTGTATCATCCACATAAACGATACGAGCTGTGACCTTGCCAACCCTGTGCTTGACAAACAAGGTATGATCATCATTACTCTGTTTGAAACCAAACTGCTGCATAGCTTTTTGAAACCTACCAAACCAGGCATGAAGTGACTGTTCAAGCTATAGAGTGGTTTCTGGAGTCTACATACTTTGCCAGCTGTAGTTGCTGAATCAAAACCAGGAGGGATGTCCATGTGGACTTCTTCCTCGAGATCACCATTAAGAAAGGCATTCTTTTCATCCAATTGTTG
Source organism: Telopea speciosissima (assembly GCF_018873765.1). Lineage (NCBI taxonomy): Eukaryota > Viridiplantae > Streptophyta > Magnoliopsida > Proteales > Proteaceae > Telopea > Telopea speciosissima. The sequence continues at coordinate 18,117,695 of NC_057917.1, forward strand.
AAGATTCCATCCAGGTTTGTAACACATGATAACAGAGCTTGAACAAAATTCATTTTTCCAACAGGGGCATAAGTTTCCTGGTAATCGGTGCCATAGGTCTGAGTGAATCCCTTGGCAACTAGTCTGGCCTTAAAACGAGCAGTGGTCCCGTCTGCATTCTGTTTCACTGTGTTGGAATATGTAATCCAAAATACCGTGGGGTATTCTGGTCCTTTTGGGGTAGTTTAATTCCTATGTTGTTAGGTTTAAGTCACTGCTCTTATAGAGACAGTTAGTTAGGGGTAATTATGTCCACAGTCGGCTATGTGGGTTTTAGTCCCACATCGCCTATTTCAGTCCCTTTGTATTTCCCCCCTCTATTATAAATAGAGGGGCTTACCTATCAATGAATAGAAGTCATTATTTTCTCTCATTCTCTCTTTCTAACCGACGATTCAGCCAACATGGTATCAGAGCTGGTCTGATCTCAGTTAGAAAAAGAGAAAAAACCCTACTCCATCTCTCCAATCGACCTCTCCTTCTTCTCTCTCTCGGCTTCTCTTTCTCTGGTTTTCTTCTTCTTCTCCTTGTAAGGGGGCAGCACTAATGAGGTAAAATCCCTGACCAATGATTTAGTTGCTGCCCTCCTCCTTTCTATCTACTGTTTTATAGTAAAATACTGCTGGAATCATCTTTGCAATTTAGGGTTTTCCAGAATTTTTTGGAGATTGACTTCCTATTACTATTGAAGGTTGACCTTCCACCATTGGAGCTCCCTATGCACCCTTCTCCAGCCCCTTTCTACCCTATTCCATTATCCTAATTCCGTATTTCCTTTTTCTCTAAGCTTTAATTAATTCCAGCCACCATACCCTAATCGATCTCAACTTGTCAGGGTTTTTCAAAACCCTGACTCCAATCGATTTTGGTGTTTCCTTTTTCAGATGGAGCTGATCTTTTGGGGGTGATTCCCTATTACTACAAGCCTACTCGACCCAAGTTCGGACCCTTTCTGATGGCTGGATTTGTTTCTACAGCAAAAATTCCTTAACCTGTTAATTTGGTTACCTGCCAAAAACCCTGACTTTCAGGTTTCAGTTTTTGCTAATTTTTGGAGGGCTGATTACTCCCACTTTAAGGACCAATAGACCTCAATATTGCACCTATCCAAGTTTTTTGAAGACCCCTACCCCAATCGATCTCTTCTTTTCAGGGTTTTCCAAAACCCTGATAAAAATCGATTTGGGCTAGGGATGTTTGCTGCTGTTCGAGTGCTTTGGAGGCGGTTCTAACATTAAAAGAGAACTCTCCTTCATCAGTTCAAGGCTTGAAGAAGGTCCTTTATGCTGGTGTAGTGCTGTAATGCGGCCCTGCTCTACTTCTGCGATTTTTTGGAGTCTCTCCCCTTTGAAGATTAGGTCTCACTCTTACTGGAGATTGATTGTTCACCTTGGAGGTTCCATTCTAGCAGCCTTGGTCAGCATCTATTACATGTCTACATCAGCAATTACAACCCCCTTTCCCTAAATCGATCTCAATTTCAGGGTTTTCTAAAACCCTGACAACAATCGATTTTAGGGTTAGGGTTTTCCTATCAAGCTCATATTTTGAGGAGAGTCTTATACATATCAGAGGAGTATTCAACCCATATTTCAACATCACTCATCAATTATTTTTGGAAAAAATTCAGGTTCATTCTTATGGCTCGATTTTTCCAGTTATCAACCTATTTTCCTTGTTCTTATGTGGCTGGCTGCTTCAACTACCTATTGGATCTACTGATTGATTATCTTATATTTGCTGGTTCTATTGATTGGCTTTTGTAAGCGTGACTGGTTGACATGTTATTCTTGAATTAAAATGGGAAAAGAAGGATGCCCCAGACGGCTGTGCCATTGGTGTAATTGATGTAGATGACTATGAGCCCGAAGAGTATGCGCAAAGATGGGAGGAGATGCTGCAGGAAGTTCTGGATCCAGGTAATTGAGTCCATCTTGCACCCTACCATATCCAATTGTTGCCCCCATCACCAGATCCTGAAAAACACAATGAGTAGAAAAAAAGTGAACAAAGCAGTTGAGGTCAACAATAATGCGATAAATTGAAAGCAAGTTAACACAGATTAGAGGCATGGAGTACAGACTGAAGAGATATGGTGGGAGAACAGGGAACAATGCCTTTACCAGAAATAGCAGCAACTCAGACCTTGTAGTCAGAGGCTCCGGAATCCAAGAGCCAAGAAGGGGTTGGGACGAAGCAATAAATATACCTGACTGGGCTAGATGAGTAGCTGAGGTGGAAGATGCTGTGGGAGGAGCAGCAGAACCCATCTGAGCCATCATATGTTGGATCTGAAGGGAACGACGAAGGAGTAGGGGCCATTGTAGAGGAACCATCAATAGTAGCGACCACATGAGCTTGAGCGCGTGTGACACCTTGTTTCCCACCACGTCCTCCCCCTTTAGGACGACCATGAAGCTTCCAACAAGTTTCTTTGGTGTGGCGTGGGCGGCCACAATAGTCACACTTAACCGACTCTTTACCAAGAGCAGCCGGTTTAGTCGAATCTGGCTGAGGAGTGGAGGCAAGGGCTGATCGAGCAGGAGTAATGGTAGGCATCATAACTGATTTACTAAACGACACTGGTCCTCATGCTGAACCTGATTATAAGCCTCAAGTAAATTGGGAAACTTATTATGGCTGAGAACCTGGACTCAGATCTGATCATATTCCGGTTCAGTCCGGTAAGGAAGTCATACGCACTCTATTTCGCGCTGTCTGAAAAATACTGGCATCAGCAGTACAAGACATGGAAGCAGGGTGGTAGAAGTCCAACTGTGCTTAGTCCTGCACCTAGCTCTTTTAGCTTCTTCAATCAGAATTAGATTTCTCCTCCAGTCCTCCTTACTGGGGTGTCCCCAGGCCTCCGTTGCACATGGCCAAACCACCTCAGACGACATTCTTGGAGCTTGTCGCTGATCGGGGCCACTCCCACATCAGCTCTAATACATTCGTTCCTCACTTTATCCATATGCAATATGATATATGACAACCGATTCCTTAATTCTGCCATTTTATCAGCTGAATGAGGTACCCATGAAAACTGGATCTTCGGTTCGCAGCAAGCCAAGTATTTCTTTCTTTGAAGAAGTGTGACAGTTTGTAGTAAATTCTAGTCACATTCTTCCTGGTCATCCATATATCATTTACGTGATACTTGTTCCTGTGACCTTGCTAAAAGCTAATACTGTATATTTGCACAGATGTTTGCTTACCTATCTGACGTTTCGTTTGTATTTCCAGTCGGCAAACAGGGGCACTGAATCGAATCATTGATCGTGGCAGCCGGGCAATAAACTTTATTCTTTTATCAATGGTATTCAATGTTGTTCCCACCATCTTAGAGGTCAGATTCTATTAGCTTATTGGTATATTTTATTGGCTTTTCGTTCTTTATTTACTGCTTTTCCACTTAGAACGGTTTTGAGTTTTATAACACATACTTCTTCAGATTTCTATGGTTTCAGGTATACTGGCGTACAAATTTGGAGCATCGTTTGCGTGGATTACATCCCTCTCAGTTGCCGCATATGTTATTTTCACACTGACTGTAACCCAGGTAAGAGTTCAATACCCTTGTATTGACACTTTAAGCTTGGTGGTGAATTAGCTTTATGTTTGGGAAATAGTTCATCTAATCATCTCTTGATAGTAATGTTGGCTGAAAATATTATTAAGACCTATGTCTTACCCATGGGCCTAACGTTCTTCCTTGTTCTTTGCAGTGGCGCACTAAGTTTAGGCAAGCTATGAATAAAGCTGATAATGATGCAAGTTCTAAGGCAATTGATTCATTGATCAATTATGAGGTGAGTCCAAAATGCATGCTTTTCTTTACCCCTTTTTATTTTTGTTCATTTCTTTCTAAATAAAATTCATACCATTTTGGTTTTCCTTGATAGAGCTAATGGTGCCTTTTTAATTTTTCTTAACTGAATCTGCAGACTGTCAAGTATTTCAACAATGAGGCTTATGAAGCTGAGAAATATGATGAGTTCTTAAAGAGTGAGTTGTTAAGCTATTTTCATGTTATTTAACACACGATTTTCACTTTTACCCATTTGGTAGAACTGAATCAACTGATGAGTAAAATAAAATTTCAGAGGTAAAGTAATGTTAAAATGAAATGGAAAACAAAAAAAAAAAACTTTTAACTGTGATGCTTGTTTGGAAGTGGGGTTGATGTAAAGTGATGTGAAAAATACTGGGGCCCACGATATAAGAAGGTGGCAGGTGAAAAATACTTCATGGATATGTTGGTTGAAAATTGAAGGGAAAATGGTTTCTGTGGGGAGCGTGGTTCCTGTGCCCAGGCAAGGGGGGGGGGCAAAATGACCGGCCCCCCATGAAAGTCGGAAATGGCCATCCTGCTGATGCTTCCGTGCACGCTCCCATTGCCCTGCGTGAGCACATGGGCCACACTCCCCCACAGAGAATTCTTCGCCAAAATTAAATTTCCGTAGTATATTTCTGAGGTAGTCAGATAATTATGCTAGGTAATGATGATAAAATTTTCCATTTTATTTTATTATCACTTAACTTCTTGCCAAACAGGGCCTCCAAAGTTTGAGAGAATGTTTTTACTTGTTACAATGAGTAGTACTTGTTAATGATATATTGATATTAGACTTATTTATTTATGATCTTTTGTATTTATGTTACTTGACTGATGATAGTGACAATATTTCTTAGGGTACGAAAATGCTGCTTTAAAGGCGCAAAGTAGTCTTGCATATCTGAACTTTGGCCAGAATGTTATATTTAGCACAGCTCTGTCAACAGCGATGGTGTTATGTTCAAATGGAATTATGAAAGGCGAGATGACAGTTGGTGATCTAGTAAATATTTGATTCCTTGGTCTCTCTTGTTTTACTTTAAATATCAATTATTTTATCCCATGGCATGTCTCATTCACTGATATAACGATGATCTTTAAAATTTATTTGATAGGTTATGGTAAATGGGCTTCTCTTCCAGCTCTCTCTTCCTCTGAACTTTCTTGGCAGTGTGTATCGGGAGACAAGACAGAGTCTTATAGACATGAAGTCAATGTTTCAGATACTCGAGGTAGCTTTCATGAACCTCCTTTACGCACATCTATCCTCATGTTTGTCATGTACTGGTAAACAACGTAAAAGGTAAAGGAAGTTTGAAACTCATTTACTGTTTTCCAGTGAATTATGGGAGACATTTGAGTGGCTCCTTAAAACAGATGGAATTTCAGAAGCTTCTTTGACTTCTGTTGATTTTCATGACAAAAAAGGAGTTAGTTTTCTCCTTGCTATAATTATTCTTTGTTTTCATTGCTGTTAATGACAATTAATCTGTGGGTAACGAAGAAAAGCAAACTCAAGTTCCACTAACTGTATCCCAAATGGAAGAAAATTTGAACAATGATTCCACTCTATACCGTGTTGAACTAATTTAAGATAGAGATACTTGTTCATTTGAAGCGGCATAAGATTTAACTTCTTTCATGTTTGGTAAATAATATTTAAGTTAACTATGAGATATGGTTACACAAGTAATGAATACAAATTTTATGTCAAGGAATATACGAAAAATGGAAAGGAAAAGGAACTATCATCCCTTTCCCATGGTAGTCTAGAGTAGTTGTAACTTTGTAACCTATTAGTGCAGTGCTAATCCGAAACCAGTGAGATCCAATGGGGGATCAGATTCGACAGGATCGCAGGGAAAAAGAACAAAACCAGATTTGAGAGAATATTTACAACTACCCAAAAAAAGAAATAAAAAAATTTTGATCGAATGATCAATCAGTTAATAGAACAGTACTGCAAAAGATAATTCAGGTCTGATGGACAGATTTCAATTTATGGAAGAATCCAACTAGAATTAGGAAACTGAAAATCCATGCAGTAATTTCAATTATCGATAGCAGGCTTTTAGTGGTTCAGAAGAGAATCAATTGATGGATTGACTTAATGATCATCATCACTTTAAAGCCTTATCAGAATTCTGAAATCAGAACTAAACTATCAAACCGAAGTCGAGAATTTTGAAGAAGTAGACTTCAAGTAGGAAAGATGAAATTAGGTTTGAAGGCTGAACTTGAAACCAGAACCTAGGACTAGAATTCAGAAACAGAAGCTGAAGCAGAATAGGGCAGTATAGCAGCCATAGTTGTCAAGGTGTGGCCTAGACATCCAGTCGACTTTGTCTGGATTGGCGCCTTGGTCGCGTAGGCGGTGCCTAGGCATCTTGCTGGTGTCGCCTTAAATTTTACCCGCTTCGACCACCTTGGTTCGCCTAGGCACCGTGACAACTATGATAACAGCTGACATAATAGTATTTTTTTTTAAGTATTGAACTAAGCATGCACAAGAGGGATCTGACCTGTGTAACTGATGGAGATGAAGAATTGAAAGAGAAAGAAAGATATGACAGTAATCCACCTGATTTGTAGGCCTGGAAGCCATCAATACTCCTAACATGGAACCCCACCAAGGTTCACTACAGAATCTTGTTAAACACTCTTGAATTCCCAAAAGACTGCACACCTGAATCTTACAGTTGCAAGCCTGAATACACCATAGTTGTCAAGGCGATGCCTTGGACACCTTGGTGATCTTGGTGGTGTCACCTTGCATCCAGGCCCCCTCCAGTGCTTTGGGTTGTGTAGACGCCGTGACAACTATTGAATCCACAGACCAAAACAAAGCAAAAGCCTTTAATAAATTTCAGTTTTAATTCGTGGGTAGGGCATATCCCTTATATATGTTTAAATCAAATACTCTAAACAAGACTCAAACTAAACCTAAAACTCCTTGATGCAGAATTATCTCCAAACTGGCTTCTTTTATTAGGAATAAGTCTAGGGTTGGGATATATATATGTTGGGCCTTTGATCCCAAGGGTTTTCTATGTAATAGGCCACTTTAATGGGCCTGGAATAGAGGGGTATATAGGTTGCATACGGGATTAGCCCAATACTTAGTCTTATGTTTATGTTTTTAATTGAACCAGTTCAAAATTGGTTGCATACAATTGGTTCAATTGGGTCAATTTAAGTTATTAAGCTAAGTGTCTTTTAATTTAAGTTATTAGGGGTAGATAGGTTATTTTACTGTTTTAAGTTATTAGTTTTAATTTTGATTCCTTCCCTTCCACGATTTATCAAGGGAGAGGTTAGATTGTACTAGGATTTGGCATTAGCCCTCTATTATAAAATTAGAAATCGTGGAAGGCTCCCCCACAGTTTATTTGAATTAAAAAAAAATCGAGCTTTGCTTGTTGGCTGCCATTGTTGCTGTTCCTCGCTCCTTTGTGAGTGTGCATCCTTGTGGATCTCAAGGTGGAAAGGGATTGGTGGAATCCAATTGACTCCTTACGCCGTGACGGCTTGGAGGATCTTCTTTAGCTGCAAGGTGGTTCTATCCTTCTATCACATAGCTGCTGCCTCCATTGAAGACCTGCTCAATCTAGTGAGTTAATTATCAATTACAGTCATTCCCTTCTTCTCCTAGCCCTCTACAGCCTATCCCATCATTCCTTTTATTTTATTTTATTTTATTTGAATTCCCTTAGACCCTAACTCATCTAGAACCTGTCCACCCTTCATCCTTCATCAGTTCTCATCCAAAATTTAACCACAGATCCCTTACTGCCCTCCCTCCATTCGACCTAACCTGCAGCCTCTACTGTCCATAAAAAATCCTAATCCCCTCACCCAAATAAAACCCAAAAAACCCTAAAATTCAGAAACCATACTTCCAGCCATCCGTTCCCCTTCAAACTTCAGTCGAGCCTTCCCCTCACTGTTTGGGAAATTCGATCCCAAGTCCAGCCCCAAAATACCACTCTAAACCCTAATTTCAACCTAGATTCTAAAACCCAAAACCCAAAACCCTAACCCTAGAATTTCAGAATTTTAATTTTTCGTTTAAACCTACTTAAAACCTAAGTGAGTAGGAAGAGGTAGATCAATAGCAGAACTGCCCATCATTATCATATATCACATTCACTCATTCCCCTTACCTAACCCTAATTTTGAGTCAAATCAGTCTACTTTGCCCTAATTGGCTGGTCAATTTCAGAACCATTGTACACCTGGCCTCTAGTAGGACTGCCTCCTATTTAGAGCTACATTACTCCTCCAGCCAATAGCTTGTTATCGAGGTAGTCTAGTGCTACTAAAACTCTGAATAAAATAGGAAAGAAACAACTTAAACAAGGCTAGACTCAGAGAACTAATCCAGCCTAACTAAAACACTTTAATAACAATTAATTATTAAAAATAAGATTCTAAATAGACTAACTAATAAAGTAAATCCCGTATTCCTATATCTTATCCATATTTTAGGTCCATTAAAGTCGCCTATTACTAATAAAACCCATTGGACCAAAGGCCCAACTCATATGTAACCCAACTCAAGGCTTAGTTCCACTAAAATAAGCCCATTGTGATTTATCGGCATAAATTCTCAGGGCTTGACAAAAACTTGTCCACGGGTTTTGAAGAGATGCAGAATCAGATTCACAGTTATCCTTCAATCTGAAATTTGGAGAAGAAAATCAGCAAAATTTTGCAGTCCTAACATAGTTCTGATACCAAATAATGCAGTGCTAATTTGATGGACAGATTCAAGGTATGGAAGTATCCAACTAGAATTTCAGGCAGTAATTTCAGAAATCGATAGCATGCTTTACTGGTTAAAAACAGAATCAATGGATGAATTGACTTAATGACTATCAACAGTTTCAAGCCTTAACAGAATTCTGAAACCAGAAATAAAATCTCACACCAAAATCTGAGAATTTTGAAGTAGACCTCAAGTTGGAAAGCTGAAATTCTACTCGAAGAAAGGTTTGAAAACAGAACTTGAAACCAGAACCTAGGACTAGAATTCAGAAACAGAAACTGAAGAACAGGGCAGTATAACAGCTACATAATAGTATTCAATGTTTTTTTTTTTTGGATGAATAAAAATTTAATTACGAAGAAAGAGGGGGAGGGATATACAAGCCCGAAGGCCAACAAACCCAACTAGAAAGAGGCTAGGAAGGGCGCAAAATAGTGGAAGGGATACCCTAGGAGACAACAATAAGCCTGTTCCTTGGGGAATCTATCACACTAGTTGGGGGGAGGGAATTAACTTTAGATGAAACATCAAAGAAGATGGCCTTCCAAATTGTGTCTAAAGAGCGGGAGTTGGACATCCATCTTCTAAGGTTACGCTCCATCCAAATGTGGGAAATAGTAGCACAAAAGGCCAGCTTTCCAACCGTGTCACAGATTGACTTGCCACCAAAAGTCATATGAATCCAAATCCATTCCCGAGATAGAGGAAGGGGCCTTCTACTAGCAGGCCAGCAATTGCGGAGAACCCGGTTCCAAATGGATGCAGCAAAGGGGCAAGTGAAGAAGAGATGGTCGGTGTCTTCTTGACCATTCCAACAAAGGCAGCATCTAGGGGAGACTTGCATGTGCCGGTGGATAAGAAAGGCCTCAGTTGGGAGGCAATTCGCTAGGGCACGCCAAGCAGTGAAGCTTTGTCTAGGGATGTGGCCTTTGTACCAGACCACCTTATGCCAAGGACAGGGGGTCCCTTTATGTCTGACCATGTCCCAAGCGGAGTGGGAGCTGAAGTTGCCTGTGGAGGAGGGAAGCCATAAGATAGTGTCCCCTCTGCCTCTGTGTCCTGGAGGAATGGGGGGGAGGGAGCTCCAAAGATCAGCAAGTGGGGGAGGGAGGTGGGGAGGGGGACCAAGAACCATCGGTGATGATGGAAGCCACAGTGGAAAGCCTGTCCAAGCCCGAATCATAGATGGTACGGTGGCTGACTATGGAGGCCAAAACACCAGAAGGGTGCCAGTTGTCAAGCCAAAGATAGGTCTGCAACCCATCATCAATCCTGCAAGAGATTGCCCCCTTGGCGATATGCCTCACTTGGAGAATTCTGCGCCAAATCCAGGATGAGTCAGGGCTAGGGCTGATAGTCCAAATAGAGTCTCTACGAAGAGGCCCCGCATACACCCAAGAAGTCCAGATACTAGATTTGTTGGAGAGGATCTTCCGGAGCGACTTGATGGAACCGGCTAGATTAACATCTCGATCCTTCGAGCCCCGGACCTCCTTGATTTGGGGAGACAAATGGAGGACCAGCTCTTGGGGTGAAGGAATCAGCAGTGTCAACACCTTTCCAGAGGAAAGTACACATAATGGACTCGATAGCCTTGATAGTAGCCTTGGGAAGGCCAAAAACACCGCTCCAAAAGATATAGCAAGACTGGAGAAGCGATCTGATGAGCTCAAGGCGACCTGCATAGGATAAAAGTTTGGCTTTCCAAAGCTGCAGTCTCTTGCTGAGAAGGTCAAGGATGGGGTTACAGTGATGGGCTGAGAGCCTGGCTGGAATGAGGGGAAGGCCAAGGTAGCGGACAGGGAGAGTGGCAATGGGGAAGCCAGCAATGTTGGAGAGGGCCACTTTGGTCGAGTCAGGAACCCCAACAATGAAAATTTGGGATTTGAGAAGGTTTATGCGAAGCCCGGAGAGACCCTGGAAAAGGTGGAGGGAGGACATAATATGCTCAATGGATGAGGGGGTGGCCTTGGAGAAGATCATTAGGTCGTCCGCAAAAGCTAGATGGGTCAGGTTGGTGGGTTTACACTTATGGATGGGGGAGATGAGGTGGATGTCAGTTTTGGACTGAAGACTGCGAGAGAGGACCTCGAGGGAAAGACAGAAGAGGAAGGGGGAGAGGGGGCATCCTTGGCGAATGCCAGCAGAGGAGGGGAAGAAACCCGCAGGGCTGCCGTTGAGGAGAACGGAGAAGCGAGGGGTGGAAATGCAGAAGTGGATCCAACTGACGAAGGAGGGGGGAAGGCCATCTTAAGAAGGACTTGGGTGATGAAGTCCCATCGAATGGAGTCGAAAGCCTTGTGGATGTCAATCTTAAGGAGGGCTGAAGGGGAAATGGTTTTCCGGTGGAAGCCTCGGACAATTTCCTGACAAAGAATGATATTGTCCGAGATACTTCTCCCAGAGATGAAGGCGGACTGATTGGGACTAACAAGGGAGTCAATGACAAGTTGAAGGCGGTTAGCAAGAATTTTGGCGATGAACTTATAGAGAAGGTTGCAGAGGGAGATGGGTCTGAAGTTAGCCATGGAGGAGGCACCAGAGGATTTTGGGATGAGGCAAAGAAAGGTATGGTTGATGTTGAGGATCTGGTGGGGATGAGGCAAATAGTATTTAATGTTTGTGAGCAGAATTAAGAAAATAGAAAGAAATGAACATGCACAAGATAGATTTGTCCTGTTTAACTGATGGAGAAGAATAGAAAAAGAAAGGAAGTTATGATTAGGAATCCACCTGATCTGTAGACTGTAGGGTGGAATCCCAACTGTTAAACACTCTAGATCCACAAGAGACAACACACCTGAATCCACAGACTAAAACAAAGCAAAAGCCTTTCATTAATTATAAAAATCCGTGAGTAGAGTATATCCCTTACACTTGTTTAAATAAAAGATTCCGAACAAGATTCAAACTAAACCTGAAACTCCTCCTGCCAATAGCTTGCTATGGAGGTAGTCTACTACTATTGAAACTAAAAGGGTATACCCAGTGCACGAGGCTCCCACCACTGCGTGGTCAACTCTAATTAAAATAAAAAATAAACAACTTAAACAAAGCTGGACTCATAGGGACCTAATCCAGCCTAACTAAAACACTTTAATAACAATTAAAAATAAAGAATTGGACTCTAACTAGACTTAACTAATAAAGTAAGCCACATATTCCTACTGATGTAGTAGAAATCTCATGCATGGACCGCCTTGACTCAGTCTAGAAATCCAGGCTGAGAAGAATCAGGTCCAAGTCTGGATTTTGGTTCTGTAGGGATATTTAGGGAATCTTCTTTTAGTTGGGGTTATTATGTGAATAGTAATTGTTTTTTCTTCGATACTTCTGCTTTGCATCGTTACTTGTGGAGTTGAATGTGTTTTGAACTCTTATCTCTGTTTTAGATTACATGTAGGATTTTCTGTTTTCACAAGTTATATATGTAAGATGTAACCCTCCATCGATATTAAGATTTGAATTTGAATCAGTAGAGTCATGTTTTAATCATGGCTGCTGGTTGCTCTTGTTGGAGACCACTTGGCTGATCGCTTGATTCCTTCCCCTCTTAGTCCTCTGTCATTTAGAAACTGGTATTGTCCGTCCAGGTGTATTCTTCCCTGTTCTCTTTCTCTTATCCTTCATATTTCTTCTTGTTTCAAAGCTAATGGATCCCCTGTTTTTTTGTGCTAGTTTTCAGCTACCTTAATCCTTTCATATCTAACTGATTAGTATTCTGTTTGCTTCCATTTTTGGTAGATAAGGGTTTCTTTTGACCTTCTCTCTTATATATCTTGGCTTTAGTTGTGTGTTTATTCAGCTGTTTTATTTTCTTACAGAAAAAGACCTGCTCTGTTTTCTGAAATTTCTACAACTCACCCATTGATCTGTCCATGTGGCTTTGGAAATCTATTTTCTGGTTTGGGAATTACTTTCTAGGCTTGGGCGATTCTATTGGTGAAGCCCTATTCTGATCTCTTAGAATTTCAGGAAGTTACAGCTTACCTTACGGAACTGGTTTGCAGTCCTTACGGTTCAGTTGTGAGGTTGAAGGAGAACTGCTCCTTATTACAAAGTGGGACATATTCTGATCGGGGCCTAATTATGCGTCATAAGTGTTACATAATTCGAGTTTTTAATTGAATATCTAGGAGCAAATTAATACACTTTCGTTATTTATTTGGATTATAGGATAGCAGGGTTAAGCTAGCGATTTGAGAAGAATTAGAGTTAATTATGCATCAAAGTAGATCGCTGGGACCTACAAGAGTTTGGTTTTCCCTATGGCGCAGATAGAAGAGTGCAATGAGGGCAAATTTGGTATGTCACAGAGAAGGTTGCATGAAGGGTAGAAGTGGAATTTCCAAGAAGAAGTTTGGTCTCCAAGCTAATTGATTCTAGCTAAGGAATCCAAAAGAATCTTTTTAATTGCTAATGTGAGTGGGCCCTCACCAACGATTATCTCTCCCATCTCCTAAACTCTCTCCCATCCACTTTCCAATTCACTTTTCTATTTTTTTTTATTTTGTTTTTCCCAAACCCTTCCATGGTTCCCATCTCTCCTCTAACTCCCCACCGTGTTTTCTCTTTCCATCTATTTTAAAATCCTAAAATCCCATCTATTCTCTAATTCTTCCAGATGTCTATCTCCCCTCAACTCTCTCCTTTTTTTCTCCCATTCCAATACATTTTTTTTTCTCTCTCCCATTTCTCACAAATCACTCCCTTCCACGGAATCCCTTTCTCTCCGAGAGCAAACACTACAGCTAGCAACTCTTTCTCAGTGGTAGTATAATTCAATTGGGCTTCTGAGAATGTCCGACTAGCATAATATATGACAATGGGTTTCTTGTCGACTCTCTGTCCTAACACAGCTCCAACTGCATAGTCAGATGCATCACACATAATATCAATTGGCAGCGACCAATCCGAGGGCTGGATTATGGGTGTTGCAGACAATGAAGCTTTAAGGGTATTGAAGGCTTGGAGATAGGCATCATCAAAGACAAAATGTGCATCCTTGGCAAGAAGATTGCACAAGGGTCTCGATATATGGCTGAAGTCCTTAATGAACCACCTATAAAAGCCTGCATGGCCTAGAAAGGAACGGACCTGCCGAACAGAAGTGGGGGTTGGGAGGTTGGCAATCAAATCAACTTTAGCCCTATCAACCTCTATCCCATGTTGAGACACAATGTGACCAAGCTCAATCCCTTGTTGAACCATGAAATGGCTCTTTTCCCAACTCAAAATCAGATTTGTCTCTATGCAACGTTTCAAAACTTTAGTCAACTTGGAGAGAATCATCAAAGGAGGAGCCAAATACAGTGAAATCATCCATGAAGACTTCGAGAAACTCTCTCACCATGTCAGGAAATATAGACATCATGCATCTCTGGAAGGTGGCGGGTGCATTACACAAACCAAAGGGCATCCGCCTAAAAGCGAATGTACCATAAGGGCATGTGAAAGTGGTTTTCTCTTGGTCCTTTGGGCACACAGACACCTAATTATAACCTGAATAGCCATCTAAGAAACAATAATGGCTTTGGTCTGCTAACTTCTCAAGTATTTGGTCTATGAAAGGGAAAGGGAAGTGATCCTTGCGGGTGACAACGTTCAATTTCCTATAATCAATGCATACCCGCCAACCTGTGGTTGTACGAGTAAGGACCTTGTCACCCTGGTCGTTCTCAACGACAGTGATGCCCGATTTCTTAGGCACAACCTGAGTGGGACTCACCCACTTGCTGTCAGAGATGGGGTAAATAATGCCTGCATCTAACCATTTCACCACCTCTTTCTTGACAACTTCGCGCATGTTAGGATTCAATCTCCTTTGCGCATCCCGGAAAGGTTTAGCCCCATTATCACAGTAGATACAATGCATACAAATCGATGGGCTAATACCCTTCAAATCAGCCACGGACCACCCGATGGCAGCCTTATGTTCTTTGAGAACACCCAACAGTTTGCTTTCTTGATCAGATGTCAAGCTAGAGGCAATGATGACAGGTGATGTCTCATTTGATCCCAAGAAAGCATACTTTAAAGAAGCTGGCAATGGTTTAAGCTCTAACACTTGTGGGGACTCAATAGAACCCAATAGTGGTTTCTCAGCCAGGGGAGGAAGTGACTCATACTTGACAGTCCACGAAGGATGTTCTGGAGGAGTAGGGGCATCTAATAACGCATTGACCTCAGCAGTATATGCATCAATATCAAAATCATCACCTCCAGAGAAGGCCAGACACTGCTTTAATGGATCATATTCTTCCAGTTATTACCCAAAAGTCCCCTATTTATAAATTGTTTCTGTTTTGTCCCCATACCTTTCTGAAATTCCAGAAAAGTCCTTTCAAAATTCAGTTCCTATTTAGTCCTGATTCTGTTTCCTTACCCAAAGGGTTCCTAAACTATTCTTAAATTACCATTGCACCATTTATTCGTGTTTTAATCACTTGTAGTGGGCCCATAGCGACCTAATTAGGGTGTTGGAACCCTAGGTGGCATTACCTACTTCCTTTCCATATTTTAGGTCCATTAAAGTGGCCTTTTACAAAGAAAAACCATTGGACCAAAAATCTGCAAAGGCTCTATCAAGGCCTCCACCCATTGGAAAGTGATTGAAGGCCAACTGCTGAAACCGATTCGATTGATCACTCCCCTCTTGTAGCCTTCACAGATTTTTGCATCTGAATGACCGAAAAAAGAGAGCCGAACTATGTTTGTTTCGGGATCAGAAAGGTCGGCCGATCAGGATCAAAGATGACTGACTAGCAAAGTTTATTACTTGCTAGGAAGACCCGCCTTTCAGAAAAGATAGACACAAGGAACGTGAGGAAGCAGGCGACACGAAAAGGAAATCGCCCTCCTGAAACCCTTACGACGCCTCGTACGGACTTGACAGCTTCTGAGACCATAGAGATAGATCACCATAAGTCTCAGGAGGGGTCATCCCCGTGGTAGGAAACACGTCCTAGTAAATGGAAACTCACTGTCATCTTTGTGAGATCGTCAATAGTGTACTGAGGGTGTCTTTGGAGTATACCGAATCAGTATAGCTATCCTTCTGACACAACAACGCAATTTCAATTGGTATAAAAAAGTACATAATTATTTTCTTGCTTTCTTATTGCTTATCGATGCGGAACCATGTCCCATTCAATATTCAATAGAAAATTCCTAAAATTTGTTTCGTGTAGTATAGGATTTTTTTGTATTACTGGCTTCCGACTAGAAACTGAAGATTTGGTAAAGTGAGTCCGACGAGCTAGGTTCTAATAATTCATAAAAGAGATTATCATATTATCACAACACAATTTAATTAGATGCGAAATGAAATATAGAAATCCCTTCTCGTGGTTGTACAAAAGAAAAGGTTTTTTTCTTCGAGCTATCGTGAGATATTTTTTTCTTTGAGTTAACTAAGTTTCAGATCGACCAAATTGAACTAATGATAGATCAAGATCATGTTGTTCATTGGGAATTGAAGAGGGGAGAACGAGCAGACATCGAACGATTAATTTCTATTTCTCGTTATCATGGAATTCGTCATCAAGATGGATTGCCCTTATGCGGTCAACGAACTCATACTAATGCAAGGACTTGTCGCAAGCGAATTCGGAAATGCAAGAAGGCCACCGAAAGCCCTTGGTACTTGTCTGATCAATCACACTGATAGCTTCAATAGTTCACTGAAATTTTTTTGACTGGATCAATTACAGATTATGGTATTCCAGCTTGGAAACAAATGTCTTCTGCGTCTGGGATTTAGAAATCGCTGGTCATCTATTTCTATGGGGGTGAAGTAGCTTTTTGCTTCTTCCTTTGGGGAACATATATTCTTCTAGATAGTCTTTGGAATCTGTGCAGAAGCATGATGTTAGAAGTCACCATAGAAACTGTTTATGATCATTATTCCTGCATCCTTTAATTGTCGTTGAGGAATTGTATTATGCTTCTTTTCAATATCTCGTCTTTTTTCTGTGTGAGCTACCTGGGTCATGTTCCAATGGTTCAGCTTTTGAGTTTGAATTTTCTTATTGATAGGGCAGACAATTTTTTTTGCTATTTCTGTAGGAGAAGCCTGAAATTGAAGATAAACCGTACGCAAAGCCTTTAAAGTTATATGGAGGGAACATCGAATTTGAGAATGTTCAATTTGGGTAAAATACTGGACTCTTTCTTTTTAGCTGATTTATCATTCATATGTACATGTGTTTATGTGTGTACGTGCATGTGTGCGTGCTTGTTCTGTGTGTGTGGGTGTGTGTGTTATGTTGCTTTACTTTGAACTGTTGCGCTACTTAAGGCTCCTTGCGGACCATTGTTCATGGTGCTACCTAGGCAACAAGGTGTGCTGCAATCCCTGTTGCCTCATGTATCAAGGTGCCCGGGCCTAGAAGATGAAGGAAATGTATCTGGAATATGGAAATGTACCTGGTATACAGCTCTTGCCTTGGGTACCTTGGCCTCACATGACACCTTGATGACTATGTTCTCTACTTCTCTAGCATAGTAAATTGTGTATGGAGTTCATATATTTTGCTTTTGGGTCATCCCCCCTGCAAAATTCTAAAGAGATCTCTTGGCTAAAGGTTTTATGAGTGGCCACCCTCATATAGTCATATGGAATGTATAACCTATCTAGTTGTGCCTTTGTGCCACGTGCAAAGCTGACGTAGCAATTCTTGCTACGGTCATTGGGTAACTAGGGAATGGTCTAGATTAGCTATATATCAAATTTCTGCTTCAAATTTAATTATTTACCCTCCCTTGTTAATGGCGTACCCTCCCATGTATTTTCCATGCATCCACTCTGTGGTCCCATGCACTCGCTTCACGGTCCTGGATTTTTTTAATAATTAGTTTTTCCATGTGGACAACTTTATTTGGGCTGAAATTCTTTTGCGTAGAACTAAATCAGAAATAAGATACCAGTAAGGACAGTAGCCCATATGTAACATAGTAAGCAAATTAAAATCTCATGCAAAACTAATAACGTCTATAAAGAAGGAAAATCTTGACCAGATAATACTCTACTTGGGAGCAGTTATTGGAATTAAATAATCACTTGCCCAATTGTGGAATAAATGCAATCGCACAAATTCAAAATATAAATGTCTCATTGGTCATACAATGAATTAAATTTAACTCTACTCAACAAGGTACTAAAACTCGGGTCTCGGTGCCAACTCGACTCTTGGAAAAACCAAGATGAATCGAGATCTCGCCGAGTTGGTGCATTTTTTTTTTTTTTCTCGAAGCCTCAACTTTGGGTCAACCCGAGATCTGGACCCGAGATCCGAGATCTCGCCGAGATATGTCGAGTTTTGTCCAATTAGGTAAGGTATTTAAGTGGTAGGTGGGTTAAAATAATGGGTCGAAACCGAGATCCAACCGAGATCTCGCCGAGATATTGCACTTTTGAGACTCGCAGGCAATCTCGTCTCGAGATTTCGAAAATCCGAGAAACTCGGCGAGATCTCGCGAGTTCTCGAACCTTGCTACTCAATTGAAGAATATATGTAGAATTTTTAAAGATTCAATCGTGGCATATTCCAAACACACAAATATAGAAAATTAGAAATTCCCCATATAATGTTGTATAATGACATGATTCTTTTCCATATAATGTTATTTAATGACATGCTTCTTTCCTAAATGTTGTTGATTATATCCAAAACTTAAACGTTCTATTTTTTTACTGAGAACTTGAGAAGTATTGTTAGAGAAGAGGGCAAAAGTCTACCTAATATGATCAGTTATGTCCTAATCATGATAGTAAGATCTAGTTTTAATCCATTTCGTAGAAATCCCATCAAATTCTGAATTATTCTTGCTCGAAAAATCTATCAGGTCCCTTATGTCCTTTTACACTTCATTGCTGTCTCTGAACTTGCTTTATTTCTTGTATCTTTCCACCTTTAGGGTCCAAAACTATAGAATGTGGGATTAAATGAAAAATGAATAGGCCTATCTTATGTAGATCAACATAGATCAACAGCTTTTTAATCTGATAAGAGTCCTTTGAAGTTGCCTGGAACAGGATGCATTATCTACAACAACAACAATAACTCAGCCTTATCCCAACTAAATGGGGTTGACTACATGGATCATTGCCCTCCAATCAGCTCTATTCGAGGTGATACTTGATACAAGGCCTAAGCTATGCATGTTTTTCCTCACCACTTCTCCTAAGGTCATTTTAGGCTACCCCTGATTCTTTTAGTTTCTTCATTCTGAATCAAATCACTCCTCTGTACTGGAGCATCTAAGGCCTCCATTGAACATGGCCATGCCACTTCAAACGGCTTTCTCATAGCTTATCATGTACCAGCAAGGAACTAAAACTCGGAACTCGACCAGGTTTTGACCTTGGGAAAAACCGAGTTGACTCGAGATCTAGGGAGATCTCGGTCAAGTTGGTGTGTTTTTTTTTCTAAACTCGAAGGCTGGTTTCGGTGGGGTGTTAGACCTAGTTTGGGTCTGAAACTTGGTACACAGCCTATTTTAGGCAATTTAAACACAGTGGCACTATCAGATTTTGCAAAAACAAAGTCCAAATAGGAGTTTCATTTAGTGGGAAACCAGGACGGACACTTATGCCAGAAACCAGGACAGACACGGGACAAACACTTATTTGTGCCTAATATCATTTAAGTAAATGTTTTTGTATTTCATTTACTTAAGATATTATTCATAAATATGCTAATACAGTTGGAAGCATAGTTGTCATGGTGTCGCCATGGCGCTGGAGAAGGTTGCATGGCGACCTACGCCATGGCGTCCCTCTTTGATTTATTCTTCCTGTCTCTCTTTCCCTCTTCGATTTCTTCTTCCCTCTTCGATTTCTTCTTCGATTTCTTCTTCCTGTCTTCTTTCCCTCTTCGATTTCTTTCGATTTCTTCTTTCCCTCTTCGATTTCTTCTTCGATTTCTTCTTCGATTTCTGAATTTTCTTCTTAAAACTTGAGAAACAATAGAGAAAAAATAAAACATGGCTTGAGTATACATCTATTAAAACATTAAAAATAGAGAAAATAAAAAATAAAACATGGTCGACATGCTCGCCATGGCAACGCCATGGCGGGCGACATGTCGATATATCGACGTGACACCCCTCCACTGACTTGGATCGCTATGACGCCGTGACAACTATGGTTGGAAGTTAAAGACAACAAATGAACAAAGGAAAGATGAAGGTAGGAGGTTGAAGAAGGAGAAGAAGAAGGAGAAGAAGAGAAGAAGAGAAAATGGTGCAATGTTGTGTGTTGGAGAATAGACTCCACCACACCTATATTACTTCACTAATGAATTAAAAGAAATTGCATACACCTCCCTAGGGAGGTAAAAGGTAAAACAGAAGAAATACAATATAAGGCAACTAGTTAACTACCTAGTTCTTAAAGTACCCCTACCATATATAAACTCTAACACTCCCCCTCAAGCTGGAGAATAAATATCATACATTCCCAGCTTGCATAATAGGGTACCAAACTGGAGAAGAAAGCCCTTTAGTAAAGCTGTCTGCCAATTGATTGCCAGTCTTCACAAAAGGGGTGCAAATGCAACCAGAGTCTATTTTCTCCTTAATGAAGTGCCTGTCCACTTCGATGTGCCTTGTTCTGTCGTGTTGCACAGGATTTTTGAGCAATGCTTATGGCTGCCTTGTTATCACAATAGAGCCGCATAAGATCATTAGTATCAAACCCCAACTCTTGAACCAATCGTTTCAGCCATATAAGTTCACAAAGTCCATGAGCCATTGCCCTAAATTCTGCCTCTGCACTGGATCTAGCTACAACAGGTTGTTTCTTGCTTCTCCATGTGGCTAAATTACCACCAACAAATGTGCAATAGCCAGATGTAGATCTTCTGTCTGAGATGGATCCAGCCCAGTCAGCATTTGTGAAGCCCTTTATCCTCAGGTGATCATGTCTGGCATACAATAGTCCTTTCCCAGGGGAGGACTTCAAGTATCTAAGGATACGGTATACAACATCCAAGTGCCCACTCTTGGGGGCATGCATAAACAAACTCACAACTCCCACTACATAAGCAATATCTGGGCAAGTCATAGATAGGTAGATGAGTTTCCCCACTAATCTTTGGTACTTCCTTGCATCAACAAGAGAGGGACCACAATCTTCTCCTAGTTTGTGATTCTGCTCAATAGGAGAACTTGCTGGTTTGCAGCCCAACATTCCTGTCTCTTTCAACAAATCAAGGACAAACTTCCTTTGACATGTTGATTCCTTTCTTGGACCTTGACACTTCAATTTCCAAGAAATACTTCAAGGGACCCAAATCTTTAATCTCAAACTGTTGAGCCAAGTAGGTCTTCAGCCTATCTATCTTAGCTCTGTCATTTCCAGTCACAACAATGTCATCAACATAGACAATAAGGGTTGTGATGGTATCATTACCTCTCTGGGTAAATAAGGTATGGTCAGCTTGACTCTGGGAGTAACCATTCTTCAGAATAGCCTGCCTGAACCTCTCAAACCTTGCTTTTGGAGATTGTTTGAGACCATATAAAGCCTTCTTCAGGAGACACACCTTGCCTTCAGCTGAAGGAAACTTGGAAGTCAGGAGGGGGCTGCATGTACACTTCCTCCTCTAAGTCACCGTGGAGGAAAGCATTCTTCACATCAAACTGGAATAGAGGCCAATCTCTATTGGCTGCCAATGATAAGAGGACTCGAATAGAATTATGCTTAGCCACGGGAGCAAATGTCTCCTGATAGTCAATCCTATACACTTGACTATACCCTTTGGCCACCAACCTTGCCTTGTATCTATCGATTGTACCATCTGATAGGTACCTGACTGTGTAGATCCACCTGCATCCAATTGGAACTCTCCCCCTGGGAAGGTCAACCAGTTTCCAAGTACAATTCTTCTCAAGAGCCATCATTTCCTCAGACATGGCTTGCTTTTACTTTGGGTCAGACATAGCTTCAGTGACATTTTTGGGAATAGAAATAGAAGAGATGGCAGCAATGAAGGCAACACCTGTAGGAGAAAGAGCATCATAGGAAACAAACTGGGCTACAGGATTAGTGCAAGCTCGCTTTCCTTTTCTAATAGCAATAGGAAGGTCTAAATCAGAAGGAAGAGGAGGGATGCCACCTGACTGAGGAGGATGTATCTCAGGATGTGGATCCAAGGAGGACTCTTGGCAGGTCTTCTTTTGCTTGTTCTTCTCTCTGTGGTACACAATGTGGTAATCCTTCTCTTTACCAGAATCAGAACCACCACCTGAACCAGAACTATCAATAGCACCAACAGTATCATCAATAACACCAATAGTCCCTTTTTTATGTTTCCCAATATCAAACAGAAATGGAAAAGTAGGCAAAGGTGGGAGGAGGGGAAGATCAACAACCTCTTCATTCCCACTATTTTCCCCCTGAAGAGGATGTTGAGAAGAAGTGAAGAAAGGTATAGATTCAAAGAAGGTAACATCTTTGGATAGAAGGCGCCGTCGGGAAGAGGGATGGTAGCACTTATACCCCTTGGTAGAGGAGGAATATCCCAGGAAATGCATTTGAGAGCCTTGGGATCAAGCTTAGTCCAAGCAGATTTATTGACATGGACATAGCACACCCACCCAAAGACCTTGGGAGGAAGAGAGAAAGCAGAAGTTTGGGGAGACAATGTTTCCAAAGGAGATTTGGAGCCAAGAAGTTTAGTGGGCATGAGGTTGATTAAAAGGGCAGCAGTGAGAAGGGCATCAGACCAAAAAGTTTTAGGAACATGCATGCCAAATAAAAGACTCCTAGTGACCTCCAATAAATGGCGATTTTTTTCGCTCAGCTACCCCATTCTGTTGGGGTGTGTCAACACAAGCTACCTGATGGATGATGCCATTATCAATGAAAAAGTTTTGGAGGCCACCATACATGTACTCCCCCCCTTTATCAGAACGAACGATTTTGATTTTAGTGTCAAACTGAGTGAAAACCATTTGATAGAAATTTGTGAAGGCAACATAGACATCACTTTTATGCTTCATCAAGAAGATTCAAGTGGACCGAGAATAATCATCAACAAATGAAACGAAATAACGGTAACCAAATAAAGATGTAGTGGGAGAAGGTCCCCAAACATCAGTATGCACAATATGGAAGGAAACTGTGGATCTATTATCATTGAAAGGATAAGAAGAGTGACAATGTTTAGCAAATAGACATGGTTCACACTGAAATACGTGGGAAGAAGGAATGGAGGAAAACAAATGTGGCAATTTTTGCCTCATAACACTAAAGGAAGGATGGCCCAACAGTTGATGCCACAACATCACAGAGTCAACAGTACTATTGTTGCTATGCCCACATACGTAGGACTGAGCAGTAGGTAGGGGTGATGATCCTGGATCAAGAAGGTAGAGTCCATTTTCCTCCCGTCCAGTACCAATAATCCTCTTCGTCACCAAATCCTGAAAAACACAATGAGAAGGAAAGAAGGTAACACAACAATTCAAGGATTTGGTGAGATGTTTTATGGATAACAGGTTAGTAGCAAGGTTAGGAACATGAAGAACAGAGTCAAGAGAAATAGTAGAAGTAACTCGACCAGTACCCTTACCAGAGATAGAAGAATGAGAACCATCAACAATTCTAACCTTATCCTTACCAGAACAAATGGTGTAGGAATCAAAACGCTGAGACATCCCAGTCATATGGTCTGTGGCACCAGAGTCAATGACCCAATGGTGGGAAGATGTAGAAGCCAGTAAGGCAGAGGCCTAAGAATTGAACTCTGTAAGAGTAGTAGAAGAGTGGTGGGGCTGCAATATCCGGTGTAGGGCTGCATTATCATCCTGAATGGTGTCTGTCTGCAGTCGAGATGGAAGTCCCATAGGCTCAACCTCAAGCCTCATAGAAGATGTTCTAGCTTCCACTCTCCTACTGCCATGCATACCAGGGGGATAGCCATAAAGTATCCAACATCTCTCTTGAGTATGTCCATATTTCCCACAATAGTCACAGCTGAATCTTTTCCTGGCACCTCTCTCTTGAGTGTGTCCATATTTCCCACAGTATTCACAGCTGAATCTTTTCCTGGCATTCCCTTGGGGTGGAAATTGACCTCTTCCTCTAACAACTGACATAATGTAGGAATACACAAGAAATAGGAAAGATACTCAATCCAATGGGGAGTACACACTCTACCCAAACAAGCTAAAAAACAAAGCTTTTCAAACACTGGTAATTTCAGTCCAGCAATCAAACAAGATAAACATCTCAAAGAAAAGCAACTCCATCAAGACTGTCAAGGCATATCTTCATCACACAGCCACTAGGGAAGCTCAAACAACACTTCTCATCAACACCAAGAGCTCAAACAACACTGCTCATTAATACTATGGGCAAAAAATAATCCTTTCTTGGCTGGTTGTGATCGATTTGACCTCTAAGCCCAATTCTTTACCAAAGGAAATGGGGAGTCATTGCTCAACCCAAAAAGAGGATATCAAACACAGGTAACCACAGTCCAGCTAGCAAATCAGGTAATACTTCCACCTAGGGCTGCAACAGGGTCGGGTTGGGCCGGGCTTTATAGAACCCTAGCCCAACCCTAAGTCCCCTTAGCTGGGCCCAAGCCCAACCCGACCCGACCCTGACTCAGGGCCAGAAAAATCCAACCCTGACCCGCCCTCAGGGTCGGGCCGGGCCGACCCTAATTGGCCCTGATCATGGGGAGGGGGAAAGAAATGCATGGGTTGAAATGGGCTGGGAAGAACTTATTAATTTTACATAAAATAACAATATAATAAATTATATTATAACACTTATTGTCTTCATATATAGTATATTATATAAAAAAATGTGGGTGAAATTTAAAGTTCATAATGTATAAATTATATCAATATATATTTTATAGTATAACTTAAATCAGGGTCGGGCCGGGCCAGGCCAAGCTTAGCTCGAGGCCTCAACCCTAACCCGACCCGACCCTAACTCAGGGCCAGAAGTTTCCAGCCCTGACCCGCCCTCAGGGCCAAATATCTCAGCCCAGACCCTGTTCGGGCTCAGGGCGGGCCAGGGCGGGTTCGGGCCGGCAGGGCCAAACTTGCACCCCTACTTCCACCAATAAAAAAAACTCCAAATATATAAGTCTCAAGGCACAATGATCTCATCCATCAACATAAAGAGCCCAAACAACATAAATCATCCAAACCAAATAGCAAGAAACAGCATAGTCCGTCAACACCAGCAAAACAGACGAAAACAGAGCCTGGCGGTACCTTAAAATCCAGGAAGAAGATTTTTGAAGCAATTACTCTTGAGGATATGAACCGAGACCATGGGGGTGTTCAAGTAGACCGTAGGGCGATTCAAATGAGCTATAACTCAGCTCCAAGGACAACCGAATGAAGGAGATGAGGAGAAATTACCAAAAAGCTGGCGGTAACTTGCTGCACAGCTAGATTGAGCTCCAAACCCTTATTTCTTCAAGTAACTTCTTTTGTGGCTCCGTGGTCTTCATTCATTCCTCTTGTAAGATATCTTCAAGCTTTTCACATAATAACTCCTTCCTTGGAACCCCTTTGTAACCTAGGGTTCCAAAGAGAGGATAGAAACAGAACAAGGAGGTGAATCGACTCTCAAACCAACAAATTAAGCTCTGATACCAAGTTGGAAGTTAAAGACAGCAAGTGAACAAAGGAAAGATGAAGGTAGGAGGTTGAAGAAGGAGAAGAAGAGAAAATGGTGCAATGTTGTATACTTGTATGTTGGAGAATAGACTCCACCACCTATATTACTTCACTAATGAGCTAAAAGAAATTACATACACCTCCCTAGGGAGGTAAAAGGTAAAACAGAAGAAATACAATTTAAGGCAACTAGTTAACTAACTAGTTCCTAAAGTACCCCTACAACATATAAACTCTAATAAATACCCCCTATTTGAATCCAATAAAAATAGTTAAAAAATAAATTCCAAAAGGAAAAAAAGTCAACCCCCCAGTTCAAGTACAAAAAATGGATTTTCGGCGGTAGATGCAATTTTCAACTTTCTAATGCTGGGGTTTTTCTCAAATCTAAAAATTTCATAAATCTTAATATAGTAAAACATTGCTAAAAACCAAAAGTGTGGTAAAATATTCATTTGTTTTGATGTCCAAAAAAATATTTTCATTCAGAGCTAATTTGACAGCATTCGTGCACACCAAATTAAGTTTGACCGGTACATAATTCCTTCAATATAAATCAGATTTAAGCAATCTTGGACTTGTTGGAAAGCTATCAAAACAAAGCTTTCTAACAAATCGAAGATTGCTTAAATCTCATTTATATTGAAGGAGATATGTTCCGGTCAAAACTTATTCGATACCATGTCCAAGAACAATATACAGTATCAAACTTGGATCAAAACCACAAGTAATATTTTTAGTGTTCTCTATGTGAAACAAATGCATGGATTGTGTTTAAAATGTCAAAAATAGGCAGCACAACAAGAATCAGGGCAAAAAAACAACTTTTGGGCCTTGAAACCAAGGTTCGAGTTATCTTGGAGAAAGTCCTAGGTTTCGACTAAGATATGGTCGAAACCGAGGCGAACTCGGTTTCTGGCTCGTCGAAACCTAGTCGAAACCCGAGTTTTAGAACCTTGGTGATCGTTGATTCCTTCAGATTTAAATTAAAGTGGAAAGGAACCGATCTCAAAAACCTTAGAATAGATCTTTAAATCTGAAAACTCAACAATTCTAAAGCTTCTTGGCATGAATCAATCGTGTCAAATTGATCAAAATCAGGATTCACCGATCCAATTCCCAATTTTAGAAACCATGCCTCCGATTCATTTGGGACTTGGGGTGAAGTTACCTTTTTTGCTACTAATCCCAAGTCTCACTGCAGAATAAGACCTTACGCCCCATTATCCATAATTCCTCATGGAATTCCGTCTGTGTCATATGAACGGGATAGTTACCCTAGATCCACTAGATAAGAAAGAGTATTGCAAAAACAAGTAGGTTTGTTTGACTTTGTTTTACACTTACTATTTGTGTTCCCTAATACCCTTATTGGTAAGTAAACCAAGTTGTTGAAAAAAGGCGCAGTTGGAAAAAGGTATTTCGATGGGACTGGCCTAGTTGGATCCGGATCCTCTACTTCCGTTGGCTGTACTTCTATCCTACTTCCCGGCCTTCTGAGTGTACCACCTGTTGTTAGTCATATCCAACAGCTGAGTGTAGCCAAATTCAAATTTATTTATAATTTACATGTCAGATCATGTTGAACCAACTTAGCCAAGATAAACCACAGATTCCTAAGCTCTTCCACACTTCTATTGGGACCTCATATGGGCCTTGTGCCATGCCTACTTTCATCTTCCTTAAAGTTTCTTTTACTTCAGACACCCTAATTTTTTGTATGTATCTACAATATGAGGTGTCTAGATAGGTAATGCAGTCTTCTAAAACACTATTACTTGAAGTGCTTTCATTTAGTAGGCTGCAAAAATAACCTTCCCATCTCTTCTTAATGTCCTCATCCCTTATTAGTACTTTACCATCTTCACTTTTAATACATCTAACATGGTCAAGATCTCTACTCTTCCTTTCCCTTACTTTAGCTGTCTTATAGATAAGTTTTCCCCTTCCTTTGTGCTCAGATTGTTATAAAGATCTTCATATTTATTCACCCTTGCTTTTCCCACAATCTTCTTAGCTTCATTTCTGGCAATTTATACCTTTGTAGATGCTCTACATCCTTGTCTTTAAACTAGCTTTCTTAGCCAGAATGGTTGCTTGAACCTCATCATCTCACCACCGAATCTCTTTAAAGGAACAACGTTTTCCTTTCGATTCGCCTAGGACATCTTTAGCAACCTTCTCAATACAAGTCATCTCATTCCACATCGTATTAGTGTCTCCTTCAAAGTCCGACTTTCTTTGTTTGACCACTTGACCAGTAAATGATTTCAAATTATCTTCTTTTAAGCTCCACCACCTTATCCTAGGGCAAGTAAGCTTACCTTTCTTACGATTCTGTGTAGTAAAGCACATATCCATCACCGCTAATCTATGTTGTGCAGTTAGGCTCTCCTCTGGTATAACCTTATAGTCCTTACATAAATCCGACAGTTAGATTGGAAGATCTCAAGGAGTTATGAAAATAGAAAGTGGCTAAAATTTAGAAACTTAAGGCTTTTTTTTTTTTGGTAAAGAGAAACTTAGATTAGAAACAGCAGAAAACAGCAACTAAAGTAAAGAAATAGCAAGTGTAAAAATAGAACATATGGGAATGAAAATAGCAATCAAGGAACAAAGTACTATGAGAGTATAAGAATAGAAACTAGAAGATAGCAACTAAGCCAGTAAGTTGCTGCCGCAGGACACCACAAGAGGAAACATAGTACTACCATTACCAAGGTTTTGATGGACTTTTTGTAGTGGTCTTCACACTAAAATGAGATCTGAAACTGAGAACAAAACCCTAAGAGGTTATTGAACAGGATATAAATCAAAATCCAACAGAAAACTGAGACCAAAGTTGGTATGTGCAGGGTGTAGATATTGGAGAAATCTGACTTGGTAATGGAAGAAGAAGAAGAAGAAAAAGAAGATAGAAGATAGAAGAACAAAAGAAAGGATATGTTAGGCCTCTCACCTAACTGTGGAGTTGGAATCCCACCAACTCCAGCCTTGGCATCCCACCAAGGTTTCCCTATTGCACGTCACAGTTGAGCATTTCTGAGTCCCACAGAACCATGCTTTGTCTCTCATAGAACTCAAACAAGCTCAAGGTTAAATTGTTTCTCAAATCGTATTATGATCCACTCATCTTTATTTATAGAAATCAGCAAAATAGGAAACTGACCCGTTTTCCACAAAATAGAAACTCTTCTAGAACTTAACAAAATAGGAAATAACACCAATCCCGTATAAGACTGAAATCCCTTATATTTGGGCTTATAGAATTGGTACATTACGATAATAATCCCGAAAATACTAACCCCATGACCCATATAACCCATTGGACACTCAAAATTAATCATATTGGTCCATTCTTGGTCCAGTCTAATGGCTTGGTTTGCTGCTGGCCATTTTGTTCTTCTGAACTGTATCAACTCTCTCCATGTTGAAAAAAACTTGTCCACGAGTTTTTTAGTGATGATGAATCAGATCCACACAATTGTTCTTCAATCGAAGATGGAATTCAGCAACCCTCGATATCGCCCCATCACGTAGTGGCTCTGCTGTCCCTCCATAGCTTTGATACCAAATGATAGCTATCTAATTACCCAAAGGCTGAGATTAGAATACCATCAGTGATCTAGAACAACAGGTCAATCGATAATCCTCAATTAGAGCAGTATCAACAACCTAGTCAAAGGTGATCAGATTTGGTTGGAACTCTGGTCACAAGGCCTTCTAGACTTGTGGAATGAGTTACCAAACTGAGAAGTGAACCAGACGGTTAGATTGGAAGATATTGAGGAGTTTAGAAAATAGAAAGTGGTTAAAATTTAGAAACTTGAGGTTGGAGAAAACAGCAACTAAAGTGAAGAAATAGAAAGTGTAAACATGAGAACAACTGCCTAGCGCAGTTGGTAGATATGTGGAGTGTAAAAGCCCACCCTACCAGGAGGTCTTGGGTTCAAGCCTCTTGGTTCTCATCTTCCCTCCCTCCCCATAGAATTGGTACCTGTCTTAAAAAAAATAGCTAGTGTAAACAAAATAGAAACGTTGGGGAATGAAAATAGCAACAGTAAGATGACAGTTTATGGATAGAAACTAGAAAAAAATAGTAACTACTCCATGAAAGTTGCTGCCACAAGACCAAGGTTTTAGGTCTCGGTTTTGCCCCTAGTTTCACCAGGCCATGAACCGAATTCTGCCGAGATCTCGGCGAGTTGGTGTACTTTTTCCCGTTTTGACTGGGTGGTGGTTTCGAAGGCCATATGGCCAAGATAGGTCCTGAAACTTGGCTTCCATCCTATTTTAGGCCTTCTAAACACGATGGAAACATTAGTTTTTACAAATTCAAACCCAAAATGGCACTTTGACTTCGGACTCTCGGTTGGTATTCTACGGCGTAGGTGAGCTCTACCCTAGGCTATTCCACACTATATTTGGAACACATATAGTTAAGTAGAGGTGTAAAACAACTTAATTAAGCATTAGGAATTAAAAAGCATCAAACCATAAACCATATAAGCATTCTGCGTCATATTCATAATCGTACATGGTGATGGTTTGACGTTTTGTTAATAGTTGTTAGAAACTTGGAAGAGACATAGATTAAACAAATGCAAGTATAAGTGTGTTACAAGTCCTACCATTTAAGAGTTGTCTAGACTGAAACGAGTGTCGGGTTGGATCATCAAAACGACCATGTTGTTGTTATCGAATCAAGCTCTACTCTTCTTTTTACCTAAAACTGTTATTGAGATGCAATGTAGCTCCCTCTCTTGATGTTGAAGCTTTAATCTTGAATCTCCAAGCTTTAATCTTTAGTTGAGGTGAGATTTGCCAAAAAAAAGCACCAAACCTCACCTCCAAGTGTTTTTCCTTCACAGCAGAGTGAGAGAGGTGAGATTTCGAGTTGAGGTCGAAATCTTGTCGAGAGGGTGCTTTTTTATAGCTTGGTTTGATCCCGAGTCGAACCGAGATACCAAGATCTTGCACAAATCCTGTATTGCCTACTGTCTTGTCTTGAGGCTTCACGAAACCGAGATATTTTCGAGATCTCGCCGAAATCTTATACTATGCATAGGACACCACAAAAGGAAACATAGTACTACCATTACCAAGGATTCGATGGACTGTTTGGCATAGTTATCAAGGCGTCGCCATGACGTCCAGCTTCCTTGGACGCCTTGGGAACCTTGCCACCATGGCGTTGTCGCCTTGCTTTTTGGTCCTCTAAAACACCATGTTCACCTTCCCGCCTTGATAACCATGTTGTTTGGTTGTAGTTAGTATGCTACAATATATGCCTTACATAAATAAAAAACAACAACATTAAGCTTCCTCAAGTCATAAAAAATCAACATTAAGCCCCCTCAATTCATCAAAAATCAACATAGAACTAGAAGACAGCAGAACTGAAGAAGCAAGCTATTGGAAGCTTGAAACAATCAAAACATACATTTGGTTTATACTATTCTTCGAAAATATGGTCTTATTTTTAAGTAATTAAATTGCTCTCAATTTAGGGAAATGTTCTTGTTGTCTAAGAAGTTTGACTAGTCAAATGATTTTATATTTATATTAGGCTTTTTCTATTAGGTAGAGCCAAGGTTTAAAGTATCGGTATCGGGTATCGTATCGGTCGGGTGATTTTAAGAGAAGTATCGTATCGGAGATACGCATAGAAATGTTCAAGATACACATGGAAATACACTTTTGGAACAAAAAACAATATAAATAAGCAATATATAACAAGTGTCATGCATAAACACTAAAATGGTGAATAATGTATAACCAAACAAGTGCATTAAATTGAAACTGTTATAAAAGATGAGGTTTCTTACATGTTGTAATCGTCTATAGCCATGAAGAGTATTGGATGATGCAAAGGATGATGTTGTAGCACTCCTTGATTCTTTTTTTAGTCTAGAAGTGTGAAAAACCAAGATTAAATGCAAGATTTTAGACTCTTGGTTGAGAGTTTTCTTTCATATTTCGTTAGTTTAGGAGTTGTATTGAGTCTGTGAGTGAAAATGGTTTTTTATGGAATGTACTGGTATGTATCGGTATGTATCGGTACATATCGATAATGTATCGGTATATATCAAGCCGTATCGATATGTATTAAGCCACCCACAGAACCCTTTACTGGACGTATCGATGGTATCGATATGTATCGGTCGTATCGTATCGTATCGGCCCGTATTGGCCGATACGTTTTGATACAATTTGAGACAGTCCATGTTTAAAAAAAAGAGACATATCGGTACGTATTGTATCGGTATCGATCGATACCGATACGTATCAGTCCGTATCATATCGTGTCGGTCGATACTTTAAACCATGGGTAGAGCATAAAACCAGCTTTGCAACAAATCCAAAATTGCTTAATTCTGACTTATATTGAAGACGTTATGATCTGGTCAAACCTTATTTGGTATGCGCGAATGTTGTCAAAATCGCTATGAATGGAAATATTATTAAGATATCAAAACAAATGAATATTTTACCGCACTTTTGGTTTTTAGCAATATTTTACCATATTAAGATTTATAGAATTTTTAGATTTTAGAAAAACCCCAACATTAGAAAGTTGAAAATTTCACCTACCGCCAAAAATCCGGTTTTTGTTCTTGAACTAGAGGGTTGACTTTTTATCCTTTTGGAATTTGATTTTTTTGCCTATTTTTATTGGATTCAAATAGGGGTATTTGCTTATTTATGAATAATATCTTCAGTAAATGATATATCAAATATAATAAATATGTGCCAAAACCGGGTCTAGGTTTGATACCAATAAAACCAGTGCAAGGCGCCTTGCAATAAGGTCCTAGACTCCTACAAAACCGCCTGAACGCCAAGGCGACACCTCGACAACTATGATGAGATCTAAATCTGAGAACAAAATCTCACAAGTGGTTAGTGAACAAGATATAAATCAAAATCCAACACAATACTGAGACCAAAGTTGGTATGCGTAGGGGTTAGATATAGAGGATAGAAGAACAGAAGAAAGGATATGTTTGGCCTCTCACCCAACTGTGGAGAAGGAACCTCACCAACTCTAGCCTTGGCATCCCACAGTAGGGTAGTTCTGATTCCACAGAACCATGCTCTGTTTCTCACAGAACTCAAGCATTCTCAAGGCTAAATTGTGTCTCGAATTGTTGGGGGTAGTATGACCCCCTCCTTTTTATATATAACTTCATGGAAATAAGCAAAATAGGAAACCCCCATGTGTGGAAGGATGAATCCCTTGCAACCTTAGTTTTCCACAAAATACAAATTCTTCTAGAACTTAACAAAATAGAAACTAACACTAATCCCGTATAGAACTCGGTCCCTTATATTTGAGCTTATATAATTGGCCAAATACAATAGTGAACCCAAAAATACCAAGCCCATGGTCCATATAAGTCATTGAACACGCAAAATTAAACATATTGGTCCATTCTTGGTCCTGTCCAATGGCCTGTTTTGCTGCTGGCCTTTTTGTTCTTTAAACTGCAATGCTGCATCGTCTTTTGGTAACAATTGGTTAAAGCAGTGTTTTTAAGGACCGTTGGACCGGAGGGTGGGACCATGGTCTGACCATCTTGATCGGTTGACCTTTGTGGAGGAATGATGCATACGTGTGTCCTGACTGGAGTGTCTTGGTACTGTTGAATAGTTAGCAGGTCATCTGGTTCTGATGGTTCGACTGTTGGGATATTTGCGACTATAAATAAACCATTAGAATACTTGCTGTTATTTTAATATTTTCAGTAGAATGTGAATGGTGTGGAGTCTCGAACTTGAGACCCAGTGGCATGCGCAACAGCTGGTAGCAATTTGCCGAAGGCTTGCTGTTGCATTTAATGTGATTGTGAATTGATTTTGCTTTTACCAGATTAAACCCTCATGACCTTCCCACTGAGAGAGAGGGGATGGTTTGAAATTTGGAGTTATCTTCTGGAAGAGCCCCTTGGAATTTGGTCTGCTGAGCCTAACAAAAAGATCACCAAAGAGTATGAGCTGGTGATTTCATTATAAATCAATCAAGAGCTACTAAAAATTTGGCAATTCATAGCCTGATGTGTCAAGCAATTCATGCCTGTCGTATTGTTTCATTTTCCTTTACACATTTATTACAGGACTGATCTCAAACTGATTGAAAAGTTTATATTGGTTGAGGGAACATAGGAATGTATATTCTTTAATCAACTTTACTGGATCCCACATTGATTCTAGGCAACCAGCTCAACAAGCCACATCCGCAAATACTAAAACACAATGATTGTCTAACCTGTCTGGTTATGAATTTTGAACCTCTATAGGTAGTACCTCATTAACAGAAAACCAAATAGGCACCAATTGAAACGTCTGTATCAATTAGCTGAATGAATCTCTCAGCCTCTAAGTGTAAGG
The DNA here is from genome assembly GCF_018873765.1 of Telopea speciosissima. Classification (NCBI taxonomy): domain Eukaryota; kingdom Viridiplantae; phylum Streptophyta; class Magnoliopsida; order Proteales; family Proteaceae; genus Telopea; species Telopea speciosissima. Next base: position 18,151,381 of record NC_057917.1, read on the forward strand.
TTAAAACTAACCTATATTCATAGAAATTAGCAGCTGGAGAAGATTAGAGATCATCTGTGATGAAGTAAGTTCATAATGGACGTACTGTAATTTGACTATTCTAGGATGCGCTAGTTTCCATTCTAGAAATTCAACTCTACATCAGATGCAGATTTTGAAGTGGCAGATCCAGTATAGGATGTGGAGCCAAGAGTCTCCAAAAAGATCAAGTAAATTTAGTTCTCAATCATGATATTTGAAAAGAACTGGTGCTCTGTCGGGAAACAGTGAAGTGTAATTTCATGAGGATGGGGAAGAGTGTAAGGGGGAGGAAATGCTTCATGAATAAGCTAGGAGGAAATAGAAGAGGTGGAGCTTGGAGGTTTCCAAATTCAAAGCAAAATGGGATTTGTGAGATTGATGCTTGATGAAGCAGCTGATCTATCCAGGAATGAAGAGACATGATGGAGCAGGAGAGAGACTGAATATAGAGGTTTCATACGTGGGAAAAATTAAAATTGGAAATAAAACTGTAATTAAAATTGCTGAGGCTGGTCAGTGATGTGGCCCCTTTATTTGAATTATATATATTAGTTTTGTTTGAAGTATTTGGAAAAATTAAAACACTGAAAATATAGATAACTAATAAGATTTATAACAAAATATAATGGAATGTGCATTTTCTTATATTAATGCCTCACTAGTAGGTCTAAGTGATCCTATTTCATTAGTACAATGTGGCATAGTTATCAAGGCGGCAAGGCGACCAAGGTGTTGGAGGGGGTCCAAAAGTTAGGCGACACCAATAATGAGGACTAAGGCGTCCAAGGCGCCTGTCTAGGCGACCAAAGAGCCTGGACGCCTTGGCGACGCCTTGATAACTATGCGATGTGGCATCAATGGATCATATCACTCACCAAAGGATGCCCAATCTGATATGTATTCAAAGGATTGGATAATCTAAAAGGAGAACCTGCACAACTTAGTCATTCCATTCATGTCAAAAAACAAAATGGAATCAGGGGCTACCAGGCAAAGGTCCTATTGTTCCATGAGGTGCTACATGTCCACATTGCTAATGTCTTCAGCAAGTCTGATCTGATGGACTTAGCTTGATCATCAGAAGCTCTGAAAACCATTTTGGGAAAGAACCATGTGGTGTTCTGATAAACCTCATTTCACTAGATACAAGAGAATTACATGGACATGCATGCCCTAGCTTAGTAAAGCAAATAGCTTAATAAATAGCTTTGCCGTCCAAGATATCCTATTCATAGAGTATTGAAACCATATATAGAAATGGATGTGGTCTCTGATGTCATTAAATGCTTCTTACTGAGACATATAGCACTTCTAATGTTTGGATTCTTAATAAAAATTTGATTCTCATGGTCAGTCTTAACAATTATTCTATTATTGCAGTAATAAGTTATACCTTTTGGCTTTTCAAATGGCAGATGTATGTTTTTTTTCCTTTTTCAAAATATATTCGGCCTTTTCATTCTTCCATTATTGTTTTCTGATGTATGATAGTTGTCAAAGCGCTAGGTGATCCAAGGCGGAAGGGGGGTCGAAAACTAAGCGACACCAACAAGGCGCCCATCCAAAAAAAGGTGCCTGGATGCCTAGGTGGCGCCTTGACAACTATTGTATCATTGACTTAGTCAAATCTTCTTAATTTTTACTGTTTTCTTTGTTCTAAATTTTCAGATACTTGACCGAACGGAGGATTCTTGATGGGGTTTCTTTCAGTGTACCAGCAGGAAAAAGTGTGGCTATTGTTGGAACAAGTGGCAGTGGTAAGGTCATGAAATTGTCACAATTCTTTGGTTTCAAGGCATTGCAACGTTATCTCGAAGAGGAATTTTCTTAGTCCTTTTGTGATATGTTCCCACGTCTATGTAGGGTTTTTCTGATAATCTCTTTGTGGTACAGCAAGGTTTTACCGCAAATACTGAAAACTTGCTAGCAATGTAGCATATAAAATTGGGAAAACTTCAGGATAGGATTTCTAATCACATGAAGAATTTTATAACCCTAATTTCTAACACGTGGTAGATGGATGGTGGCTTAAAGCCTTAAATGGGCTGAATGTCTCCGTTAACCTTTTTTAAGTGACAAGTTTCAGACTTCAGACCAATAGCCCCCAATATTAGATGCCTAAATACCATCTTTTTTGGCAATTTTGTTGATAACTTGATATTCTTGATGGCTGCTGTGAAATGGCAATTCTGCACTTCAGTTATAAAATTTCTTCTGGTGATGTGCTCCTAGTAAGGGTGTCAATTGTCGCGGTTCCGATTATTCAATCCGGTTCCAATGTGGTTTACATTTTGACAAGGTGAAATCAAAATCGAACCAGATATGAATCAACCAAAATCAGAATCGTTTTGCATACGTTCCGGTTTTACCGGTTTCTATTCGGTTTTCGTTATCCGATTCACAACCGGTTTACATGCGGTTTATGGTGCCAGTTTTAGGAAACAATAATGAAGACAACCTCAGTTTTTTCAAATCCTGTATATTCCCGTGTTTGTCCATTCTTTCCCGATCTCCCCCACTCATCCTATTTCCCACCCTTACGTGATAATATAAAACATATCCCTATCTTCACCCATCCTTCTTTTCCTTCCTGTTCCATGTTTTCCTTTCTTGTTTTTCCTTCTCCATTCTCACATGATAAACAAACTATTCCATTCATTTTTTATTTTTTTTTTGGTGAACAAGTATATTTTACCAAACCCCAGGGGGGGCAGGAGGAAAGGGGGAAAAAAGGGGGGGGTGGAAAGAGGTCAAGTCCTCCGTAAACTAGAAGGGGACTGCAACAAACTACTATCCAGACCCCAGGTAACAACAATGTGCCTGTTCCTTGGGGTATCCATGAAGGAACGGTGAGGGATAATGCTGATCTTAGAGGAAACTTCGAAGGAGATGTCTTTCCAAATCAAGTCGAAAGATCTGGATTTGGAAGTCTATCTCCTTAGATTCCTCTCCATCCAAATACGATGGACAGCCGAGCCGAAAACAAGTTTGCCAATACTATCACAGATGGTGCTGCCTTTAAAAGCGTTGGTCAACCAGATGCATTTCCGGTCAAATGGAAGGTGTCTCCTGCTTCGGTACCAGATGGAAGAAAGGGCTTTTTTCCAGATGGTGGAAGAGAAGGGGCAAGCAAAGAAGAGATGGGCAGTGTCCTCAAAACCATTCCAGCAAAAGGTGCAAGAGGGATGGACGGGGATGTGACGGTGCAGGAGAAAGGCTTGGGTAGGAAGGCAAAGGTGGAGCGACCTCCAGGCTGTAAGGCTATGGCGAGGGATGGAGCCTTTGAACTAGACTAGGTTGTGCCAGGGGACGGGGGCGGAAGGGTTACGGACATGGTTCCAAGCTGACCTAGTGGTATAGCGACCAGAGGGGGAGGGAAGCCAAATTGCCATGTCCCTATTGGCAGGAGAGGGTAGGTTAATGGGGGGAGGGTAGGCCAAATTTGGGTTAGGATAGGGGGAAGGGGAGAGGGAGGGGACCAGGAACTAGACGAAATGATGATGGCCAGAGGGGCAGATTTGGGGATGCCAGAAGTATAGACAGCTTTAGGGCCAAAGACATTGTAAAGGATGCCTAATGGATGCTAGGGGTCAAGCCAGAGAGAGGTAGAGGAGCCATTAACAATTGCGGAGGAGATGGCTGTAAGGGCAAAAGGCCGGAGAAGGAGGATCTTACGCCAAACCCAAGACGCGTCCCGGCGGAGAGGAGCAGTCCAAATGGAGTCATTCTTAAGAAGATGGGAGTAGACCCTGTTTACCCAGATGGAATCGTGCTTGGAATAGATTTTTCAGATGAGCTTGAGGATTCCGGCAATGTTGGAGTCCTGAATGCGGCGGATGCTAAGGCCACCTTCAGCTTTGGGAAGACAGACTGATTTTCAACTGATTGGATGCAGGAATTTAGAGGTTTCTTTCCCTTTCCAGAGGAAAGCGCAGAAAAGGCTCTCAATAGCTTTGATGGTGGCTTTAGGGATGGCGAAGATGCCACACCAGTAAATGTAGGAAGATTGAAGGACCGATCTGATACATTCAAGCCTACCCACATAGGATAAAAGTCTGCCTTTCCAGAGCTGGAGGCGCTTGCGGATATTATCAAGCATGGAGGTGCAATAATGGCTGGAGAGCCTGGCGGGGATGAGCGGCAGACCAAGATGTTTGACAGGGAGGGAGCCGAGAGAGAAGCCAGTGAGACGGAGAAGAGAATCTCTATCAGTCTCAGGGATCCCAGCGAGGAAGAGCTTGGATTTAAGGAGGTTGATACGGAGCCCAGAAAGATCCTCAAAAAGGTGGAGAGAGTCCATGATGGCAGCAATAGAGGAGGGGGTGGCCTTGGAGAAAATCATCAGATCATCAGCGAAGACCAGGTGGGTAAGGTTGATGCGCTTACATTTGGGGATGGGGGAAATGAGATGGAGATCAGTTTTGGATTGGAGGTTCGTAGAGAGGACTTCAAGGGAGAGAGAGAAAAGGAAGGGGGAGAGGGGGCAGCCTTGGCGGATGCCAGCTGAGGACTTCAAAAACCCGGCAGGGGAGCCATTGACAAGGACAGAGTATGAGGGGGAGGAGATGCAGGCAAGAATCCATCGCACAAAAGCATTGGGGAATCCCATTTGGGTGAGCACGTTGCAGATGAAATCCCAACGGATGGAATCAAAGGTTTTGTGCAGATCAATCTTCATGAGAGCAACAAGGGAATGGGATTTGCGATCAAAGCCACGAACGATCTCAGAGCAAAGGATGATATTGTCCGCGATGCTTCGGCCCGAGATGAAAGCGGATTGATTAGGGCTGACCAGATCAGAGATGACTCGCTGGATCCTATTGGCAAGGATCTTTGCGATGAACTTGTAGAGGAGGTTACATAATGAGATGGGTCTGAAATCAGTCAAGGAAGAGGCTCCATCCAATTTGGGAATAAGACAGAGGAAGGTTTGATTGATTTGGGCAAGTTGACTGGGTTTGAAGAAAAAACTGCGGATGACTTTGAAGAGTTCTCCTTTGATTGAGTCCCAGCAACTGAGAAAGAAACCCATACTAAAGCCATCAGGACCAGGGGCTTTGTTGGCTTTATGGGAGAGAATGGCGATGGAGATTTTGTCATCCGAGGGGATAGACAGAAGGAAATCCGAAAGAGAAGGGGGGACAAATTTGTTGATGAGATTAGGGGGAAGGGGGGAAATGGGGTGCAAAGAGGGATTGAAAAGAGAAGAGAAGGAGGAGGCAGCTTCGGCCTTGATCCCAGAGATGGAGGAAATAGGGGTCCCATCAGCAGAGATGAGTTGGGTGATAGAGTTGGAACTAAGCCTGGCTCGCAAAGAGCGGTGGAAGAAGGCAGAGTTCGAGTCTCCCAGCTCGAGCCACTTGATTCTGGACTTTTGACGCAGAAAGCTTTCTTCGAGGAGGGAGAGGGAGGCGAGCTCCTCAGAAAGCTTTTTCTCCTCCAAAGCAAGATCCAGAAGAGAGGGGTCTTGTTGGAGGGAAGACTGAATGCGGGCTAACTCAGAACGGCAGGAGGAGAGGCGGGAAGGAATGTTGCCAAAAGTGGAAAGATTCCAGCGCTTGAGGGCCGCTTTGGTGCGAGGGAGCTTAGAGGCAAAGGCGAGGAGGGGAAGGGAAGGGTAATAGACGGGGGGCGCCAGGCTTGAAGAACGGTGGATTGGAAGTCGGCATGGGAGGACCACATGTCAAAAAATTTGAATGGCTTAGGGCCAAAAGAAGAATAGGGCTGGATGAGAATTTGGCAGGGACAGTGGTCAGATAGGCCCTGAGGGTGAAAGGTAGCATGGGAGTGAGGGAAGGTGGAGAGCCAGGAGTCATTAATGGGAAGGCGGTCAAGCTTATAAGCAACCCGCTCAGGGCCAATCCTTCTATTGTGCCAAGTGAGGGGAGCCCCGACCACCGGAGGTTGTCAAGACCGAGGTCTTCAATGCAATCATTGAAGGAATTGACAGAGGGGAGGTCAATGGGCCGGCCTCCGAATTTTTCAGATTGGAATCTAACCACATTGAAATCACCACCCACACCCCAAGGGAGGGAGTTAATCCCAGATTTGAGGAGAGAGAGATCATTCCAAAGGGCTAAACGATCAGTAGCCAGATTGTGAGTATAGACCACTGAGAGGAAGATGGAGGAGGGGGAGTTAGGGAATGAGAGATGGAGGTGAAGGAGTTGGGAGGAGGAGTGAGAGATGGAAATATGAATTTTGGAGGGATTCCAGAGGACCCAGATGCGTCCATCAGGGGAGTGATTGTAATTGGAAAGCATGGACCAAGAAGGGGCTATAGAAGCAACTATACGGGAGGAATTCTCATGTAGGACTCGGGTCTCCAGAAGAGCGCAAAAGGAAGAGTGGGAGGCATTGATGAACGATCTGATTTCATGATGCTTGGCTAGGGAATTAAGGCCCCTAACGTTCCAAATGAAACCAGTGGACATAACTAGAGGGTAGGGGGCAGGGAGTACCTAGGGGGAACACTTCGGTATCGTCTGCGGGAGAAGACAATAGCCGGGTCGCGAACATAAGGGCGCTAAGGAGGGGAGGGTTTAGCAAGACCAATGGGCTGGGGGGCGAACTACGGGTGAAGGGACAGGCATCGGGATGTCTAGGGGAGCAAGAGGGGGGTCCACAGGAGTGGTGGGGAAGAGGGAGTCAGATGTGGACCGGGTTAAGAGAGGCCGGGTAGGAGAGTTAGGGAGATGGGCTAGGATGAGATGAGCAGGGGGAGTAATGATGGGAAGATTGTATGCAAAGTAGGAGTTGAGGGTTCGGTTGCGGAGGGAAGAAGGCTCTAAGGTTGGAGTGGGTGGGTTTAAGGGGGATGGGTTTAGAGGAGGGTTTAAGGGCTTTAGAACAGGTGGCCTTAGATGAATGGGTGGGCTTAACAGGAATGGGTTTAGTTTAGGGATTACGGGCTTTGGAATTGGTGGGTTTAGAGGGACGGGTGGCCTTGAGGGGGCAGATGGGCCTAGAAGGGGAGGTATTAGTGGTGGTTAAAAGGTCTTTGGGACTAATGGGCCAGGGAGAGGGTGAATGGGCTTGGATGGGCGTGGGCTTGATAGGAGAAAAAGGGGAATGTAAAGAAACAGTGGGCCCAGAAGCAGGTGGGCCAAGAAGTATAGGGCAAGAGGTTATAAGGTTGGAATTTAAGTTGAGAGGACACATGGCAGCGGATGAGAGAGAGGGGTCAGGGGGGTGAAAAGAGAGGGATTAGGAAGCAAGGGGGGTAATTGGGTATTGGGAAAAGGTGGAAGGGGAGGGGATCTGCTAAAAGGGGATAAGGGTTGAAAGGGGGGGGGGAAGCAAACTTGACGAAAGCTTAGGAGGCGAGCTTCCATTTCCGAAGAAGGCACCATTGACCGGATCTTCCAGGGCAGAGACATCGACAGCAGCAGAGGAAGCTTGAAGCGGCAAGACATGATTCAAGTGTTCAATGATAGAGACAGATCTTGGCAAAGATCTTCCACGATCAGCAGCAGCCTCATAGTCCAGGTAGCTCGTGGCAGGCTCGAGAGTCATCATAGTGGAAATCGCTTCAACCGAGGTGCTGGCAAGGGTTGGTGAAGAGCTAGAAATAGCCAGACCACAGACTTTGCAGGCCAATGAAGAGGGCAGGGGCTCATACTACAGAGACTTTTTTTCTCGAGAAGCAGCGCAGACCGGCCCAGAGCACAGAGGCGCAGCAGGTTCCTCAGAGTAGGCTGACATCTGGTCATCTCTTCTAGTAGACTTCTCCGGCAAGGCTACAGCTTGACGAAAGTTCTTGCGCCGGCGGGAGGATTTGCGACGGGAGGTGGATCTTCCACGAGAACTCAGGGCATCGGGAATGGGATGCTGGGGAAAAGCGGGATCATCAGAGGTGTGCGAGGGGACAGAAGGAACGTCAGCAGAGATATCGACGCAGATACGGGCGAAAGATAGCCGGAGCAGCTTGGAAGTGCGATCGTCAGAATACAGCGGAACACCAATGACTGAGCCAAGCCGGTTGAGACTCTCTTGACTCCAATAGTGCACCGGAAGGCCAGGGAGGGTGATCCACAAGGGAATGGTGCTGAGGACCTGAGGTCGACCTTGTGGAGCTGAATGAGTGGAGTCCATTGGCGAAGGAAAATTGGTTTGGGACCAACCATCCAAGGGGCACCAGCAAGGGCTCGAGCTTTGACATCAGAGGAGAAAAATTTGAAGATGAAGACTCCATTATCAAGAAGGAAGAGGTCTAGTTCTCCTGGAGCTTTCCATTGCTTGGAAAGGGAAGCTTTGACGATATTGAAGGGGGGTCTGGACCCAAGGAAGTGACCTACAAGACAGTCATTCCATTTGTTGATTTCAGGGGCTAGCAGGCTGTTAGGACAGTGAGCGTAAGTAGCGCCATTCTCGGAAGAAGGTGGGACAAAGTGGAGGGAAGTTGCAGAAGGGGATGATTCACGGTGGAAGAGGTGGTTAGCCCAGTTGTTTGTATGGGCAGGAATGCCGGTAGGAGAGGCAATAGACGTGGTGGAGGAGGCGGGGGGGGGGGGTTGGTAGAGGTGGTGGAGGGAGGTGGGATGGCCGGAGAGAGTGGCGCTACCATCAGGTCAACATCAAGTTCCTCCTTGACATTCTGTACTTGGTTTGCAATCTCTCCACCTTTGGTTCGGTTACTCCTATCAGAAGTCTGTTTTCAGACCCAGCCGATTACACATGACTTGTATATGACGAAGAACACATTCTATGGAAGCCAATCCCGTTTTTCTGTTGAGGTTTATGGAAGGAAAGAAATAGGAGAATATATCAAGGGGACTTGGCAGTATATGTGCTGAGATTAGATTTTATTGGACTGGCATATGCCTCTGAGCAGCTTGTAGGGTTTTGTTAATCCATTATAACATGACCCATCATTTTCAATACGTACTTGAACATACATATTATATATAGATAGTCCCAAGATATTTTACTTGTTTTATGTTTCAAGTATGATGCAACAATTGTTGATTATTAAATTAATCATTATTTTATTAATTAACCTAATTGATGCATGGACTAGTATTCAAGTGAGAGATACCAGTTTCTATTCGGTTTAGAACCGTCGGTTTTACGGTGCAAATCAAAACCGAACCAGAAAGAGAAGCTATAAAATCAAAACGGATCATTTTTATGTGGTGCGGTTCGGTTCAATCGTAAACGGTTGGTTCTGGTTCCGATATTCGGATTCGGTTCCATTTTGACACCCTTAGCTCCTAGAATTGAATTTTTCAATAACTCAGTAATTCTGATCTTATTAAAGGGTAGAAGATTTTAGTAAACGTCAACAAAAAAATAGATAAGGTATGATAGGATTAAGATAATATAAATCCTATTTGCATACCTTACTGTACAAAAGGAAAAATATTTCAAAAGAAGGTGGGGACAGTTGAAGAGAATGAAGAGAAGAATCTCGTTCCTGGATTCAAGAGGAGAGTCTGAAATGGGTAATAGTGCTTCTTCCCTTCTAAGTTCTAACATTCTCTCGCCATTCAGCCCTTCTATCCCTAAAAGTCTTCACTCTTGCCATTCAGCCATCTCAATATCCATATCTCAACTACACTTTTTATCTATTTTTGGGGGAAAGCATAGCAGGTCTTTAAAGTTTCCCTTCCATTTCAATGTGTGCCAATCATGCCAATCAGACCAAAGTACCTCTCCAGTACATCCAACCCATTCTAATTCAATGGATGACATAATTTTCAATCTCCCTCGTTGTAGCAATTTCATTTCTCGACTTCTAGTAAGCAAGGACATTATGCCCATGCCTAAATAAATGAAACTTTTGCTTACTGTAAGAACTATTTTTGTGTTGCTGTTCTTAGTTTCTTTCCCCCATCATTTGTATTCATCATAACTTGTATGTGCAGGTAAGTCAACCATACTTAGATTGCTCTACAGATTTTTTGATGTCCAAGCCGGAAGTGTAAGAATCAATACTTCTCTTTCGCTTTTACGGTTGTCTCATACTAGTAAAATATGCTACCAAATTCCAATACAACTCCATCTTTCTATGTTTTATTATGTTAGTTTATATCTAGAGAACCATTTAGGTGGCATGCGTTACAATTACTAATGTCTACAAAACACATAAGAAGCTATATTACATGTATCTTTTTTTTTTTTTTTTTTACTTTTTCACTAGTAATTTAGTGCATATACAGTATGTAACAAGGACCATGTCTTGAATAGTGATGTATCACTCCAATTTGCAGCATTTATAGAATGCATTGTCGGTAGAGAGACAACTCAGAAGGATATTACTATCATGGCCCAGGGTTCAAATCTTGTAGTGATCTTCAGTTTCTCTAATTCCAATTTCAATTGGTTTTCATTTTTTAATTTTTTATTTTATTATAAGTCTTCATTTTTCAGCTTTTGTTGGCGATTCCCTTTTCGCCCCCTGAATATGTACTGTTTCTTTCTGAAAACTTCCTGAAATGTTATTAGCTTGTTTCATATTAAATGTCATGGTAGTTCAATTTTTTTTTTATCCCTTTCCATCCAAATTGTATGGAATGATTGGCTGTTTTACACTCTGCTCCTAAAACATACAAGTAACCTTTTCTTGCTTCATCTTTAAAATGTAAGCAATTTATGGAGCTTGAGACAAATTTGTTCTAACAAATGTTCATTTTTAATGTTATGGATCTTGTCAGTCAATAATTTTCCTTCTCGTAGCAAATTTGGTTTGTAAAAGCTCAATTTATAACAGTTATTTTGATATATTCTTGAAGGCTGAGCTGGATGAACTATCATTATTTATCCCCCAAGTAACCACTTGTAATCGACTATTGGACAGATCAAAATAGATGGCCAAGATATAAGAGATGTAACATTGGAGAGTCAACGGAAGTCTATTGGTGTTGTACCACAAGACACTGTAAGTTTACTGACACAATAACATGATGTCTCTTCATCATCTTTCTAAATGAATTTGTTCATTACAATTTTGAACCTTTTCAATGTATAATTTTCATGTTTGTAATCCATTTGATTAGTTCGATCATTTCTTCTTTGGATAAGTACTGTAATTTGATTATTCATGTACAGGTGCTTTTCAATGATACGATATTCCACAACATACATTATGGTCGCCTCTCAGCAACGGAAGAGGAGGTTAATGATGGGTTGTTCCGTTGATTTAATCATCCAACTTCCATAGCTGTAGCCTAAATTTTTTTTTATTTCTGATTTGAACATTCAGGTGTATGATGCTGCTCGACGTGCTGCTATCCATGACACAATCATGAACTTCCCAGAAAAATATTCAACTGTGGTTGGGGAAAGAGGACTCAAGGTTAGATGTTATCTTGTGATTAAATGGGGTGCGTATGGTTGGGTCAAGGTAGGATGTGAGGATTGTATGTCTAAGCTGAACCCTCCCTATGATGAAATGAGTTGGAAAGAGCATACCCAACACTAGCAAGGGTTCAACTAGGTTAGCAGGGAGGGAGGGTTCAGCCAGACTAGGTCAGCCATGTTTATTTGTATGGAGGTAGGGTGATGAGAACTATATTTCCCAACTTGGCCATGCATGTTTATCAAACAGGCTGGTAAAGGCAAAATTGAGACTACACAATTCATCAGTTGGTTTTGAGTTTGGTTGGGTTTGAGAATTGCAACCTGTAACATGTGTTAATTATCTATCTATTTTCCTTGAGCCAAAAAAAGGACAGTTGCGTTAAGGGTTTTAAGTATCGGTGCATATTGTACTGTATCGGGTGATACACATCAGTGTCGGTGTGTATCCACTGATATGATACTTATTTTAAAAAAATGATTTGTATCTTCCCTGTATCAATCGTTACGGGTAGATACGGGACCAATATGGATCGATACTGGTAAAGAGATAATCGATACGCCTCCTTCAAACCTGCAAAACAGAAACCATGAGTGAGATACGAAAGCGAGAGCAACCAAAGGCCTTGGAAACTTGTTTTTCTCTTTGGTCTGAGTTGGGAGAAATCATCTAGCATAAAAAACGACCATAATAATCACCATTTCAGCAAGTTTTGGGGATTTACAGTGTTCAAATCACGGATCAAATCAGATTTGGGCAAAAAGAGGTAAAGTTGCAGGCATTTTTTTTTTTGGGGTTATGCATCATTAGATTAGGTAAAAAACGACTTAAATCCTTGCATCAAACTGATTTATTTCATATTTCATAATATGGTGTTTATGCTTCAAAACTGTATTTTACATGTAATCCTAAGCACATCCATGCGTTTCTTGAACATTTCCATGCGTATCTTGCGTCTCTCCGATAAGATACAATACGTCTCTTAAAAAGCACCCTTCCAATAAAATACCCGATACCGATACTTTAAACCTTGTTTACGTTCATTCATGCTTTTGTGTGTGTATGTGTGTGAAAAATAATAAACTACCTTCTTAATCTTTGAACAGTCAGTATCTTGGTATCTTGGCCAATGCTAAAGTCTAAACGCTGATTGCAGATTTTGAGTAACATACTCTGGGTATATATCCATTTATTATAATACATGTAGAGGACAAAGTTAACCTCATAGGGAGTTGCTGATCTCCATCTTGTTGCTACCAATTTTCAAAGAGAGAAGTAGATATTTTAGGAAATAAAGAAAAGTTTTTTTGCCAGTGTACTTTTTAGAAGCTGCTTTTGAGCCGCGCTGAATAATTTTCTTTCCTTACAGTTAAGTGGGGGTGAAAAGCAACGTGTGGCACTTGCGCGTGCATTTTTGAAAGCACCTGCTATTCTGTAAGTCTTTCTTTGATTGTCATTTCCTTTCTTGCTCTTTGAACCATGTTCTTGAGCGGTATGATTTTCAATAGCAACAACAACATAGCCTTATCCCAACTACATGTATCATGGTTACCTCTTGCTGTGTTTCATCTGAATGATGGGCAGATATTACTTTGTCTTTCATTGGTTGAATTCAAGAATGCTTGGTAAGGTGATGATTAAGTATTTATCACAAGGAGATAGTAGATACACCCGCTAAACAAAAGAAAGGCGGTTGAGTGAGTAAAGGTATGGGAGATTAAAGAACTTTTGGAAGGTGCAGAGAATAAGAAAGAAAAAAAAAACCTAAAAGAAAAAAATTTCTTCTAGTAGAAAAAAGAGGACAGAGAGTGGTGTTGGGATTTCAGTATCTCTGCCTCTCTGATGAAATCAAAGTTAAGTTGTAACCTGGAATTTGAGAGGTGTTGGAGATTTTCCTTGTGGAGACAAGTGAGGAGTTCTATATGTGATTACTAAAAAACACCTCGTGCAATGCATGGGTGTTACATGTGTGTGCACACACACTACACATAGGCGCGAGAGAGAGGTGTTATCTGTGTGGTCGGTGGGGGACAAGGATATGCAAGGATGGAGAGATTTTTTTTGTGGAGAGTGTAAAAGTAGGAAAGAAGATATTAAAGGAGAGGATTACATTCCTAAACTACGGTATATTCTTTTATTTATCTTTGATGGATTTTTAAGAAATTAACCTAGGAAAAACTATGATATATAATCTTTTGATTTTCTAGAAATTGAAAAGCCAAAAAAAGTGGTGCAAGGGACTGTTTCCTTTCAATACATAGTTATAATATAGTGGATGTGGTGATGCAAGAAACTTAAATGAGATAACCTTGCAGGCTGTGTTTTGGTATGCAGGGTTCTTTTGTTGTGGGCTGGATGGACAAATTTGGGATGTAACTTTTATATGAAATATTGAATTATTTTTAGTAGAGATCCGTTCTGAAATGATGATGATGGATGGATGGTGTCAACTATGTATGATTCTAACAAGGAGGGGGACAGAAAATACTATACCAATTGATAAGGTAAGCTAAGCTGAAGTAACAAACACTGGCTAACCTATGACAAACCAGAGTCACAGTGAACCAGAAAACTGATGTTACGAAACCAAGGATCTGTCTAATTAGTACCAAGTAAAGAGAAGAGAGAGAGATTGAGGGAGAAGAAGAGAAGGGCAGCCGACTATGTTAGCTCTCAGTAATGTGAGAGTAGTCTCTTCTCCCTTTGTCTTATTTATAATAAAATCAAGAGAAAGTTACATTAGAAAAGGAAACTAACTCCTTGTCAGCCAAGGAGAGAAATTAGGAAGTTAATCTAATAAGGAAACAAGAGAATCTAATCTAGAGTAGGAAACATAGAAAAGAAATAGCAATTAGACTATGTACTCATGATAGGGACAAACCCCCTACTCGTGATATCTTAACACTCCCCCTGAAGCTGGAGTATACATAAATCAAAAAGCTCCAGCTTGGAATAACAAGAACATAGATTAAGAGCTGCACCAGTCTTGAGCATAAACAATAGTAGTAGACACCAAGGTTCGAAAACTCGGGTCTCGGAGCCATCTCGGCCCAGGCAAAAACCGAGTCGTGTCGAGATCGGCGCGAGATCTCGGCGAGTTTTTGCAATTTTTTTTTTTTCCGACTCGAAACCCCATCTCGGTGGGTTTTAGATAGGGATGTAAATGAATAGCCAAAATCCGTTTCCGAATTCGTGTCTGTATCTGTTTAACACTATCCGAATCCGTCTGAAAGCTAAACTGATATGGATACGGATACGGATAGGCTATAGCTAGCCGAAAAGCTATATTTACATGTAAACGGATAAAATATCCGATCCGTATTCGTGTCTGTATCCGTGTAGCACTATCCAAATCCGTCCGAAAGCTAATCGGATGCGGATGCGGATGCGGATATAGCATTATTCGAGCCGAATCCGATCCGTTTACATCCCAAGTTTTAGACCTATTTTGGGTCTGAAAGTTGGTATTCAGCCTATTTTAGGTCATTTAAACACAATGGCATTATCAGATTTTGCAAAAACAAAGTCCAAATAGGACTTTTACATCGGACTCTAAGTTGGTAGGCGACGATGTACTAAAATACCATACTCTATACATTAATGACATAATTTAGTAATAGAAAGCTAGCAAAACATTCAATTAATAGTAAAACAACTTAATAAGCATTACAAATGTTAAAGTGATACATCAAATTGTTTAAGTTTAACAATGTTACAACTTACAACTATCATCACATAAAATGAGATTGAATCACATATTCATTCCCCACTTGTCCCACATAGTGTGCCCATGACATATTGTTGCTCCACTGTTGCATATAGTTCTCCACAGCATTCATATAAGAGTTGTCATCCACATATAGCAAGGCCCCTATCCTAGGGTATAGCTGTTGCCATGTGGCGTGAGGCGGTTGCCATGAAGTGTAAGATCCACTGCTTCTGCTACTATCATATTGAGGCATGTATGGGACTGGTAATGTGGGCCCAATACTAGACCCAATGCTTTGATTGTCAAACTTATGTGTTGACTGGCCAAACTGACCATAGGCACTATATTCAGAACGGGTGCTCTCTGGGCCATAATCATAGTGATGATGAGGCTGAGATGAATGCCACGACTGATTCTCACTACCAGTATCCATACTCATGCTTCCAAAACTTGCTAGCATGGTGTTCATACTCGTGTCATCATGCTGAGGTTGGTTGTGTTTGCGACCCGTCCTTCTCTTGTACGTTTTACTGTGGCCACCATGGTCTTGATCTTGTGTAGCATGTGTAAACTAAGACTCACCTGTGTAACGCACAGGGTCCTCCTACGCTCCCACTTCATGCTGGTATTGCTCGCGCATCCCCTCATGACGATCATCATAATAACCACCACTCTGCATGCCACCACCACCACCACTAGCAGGGTCATCACCATCACCATCATCATCATCATCATCAGGAGCAGTTCCTGTTGCAGCCTCAAAAGGTCTCGGTGACTCTGAATGTGCACGCCCCTCTTGCGACATATAGTCCTCAACATCTGTACCGGTTACGGACGCAATGGTGGAGTCGGGCCCAAGGATTTAAGTATCGGTATCGGGTATCGTATCGGTCGGGCGATTTTAAGAGACGTATCGTATCGTATCGGATCAGAGATACGTATCGATCGGTGCAGAAACGTATGAAAATGATCAAAATACACATGGAAATACACTTTTGGACAATAAAAACAATATAAACAAGCAATTTGTGTCATTTATCATGCATATATACTAAGAATTGTGAATAATCAATAACCAGACAAGTGCAACACTTTGAAATTGTTATAAAAGATTAAAACATGAAATTTCTTACATGTAGAGTCACTCTATTGCCATAAAGAATGTCGGGGTGGATCAAAGTCATGTCTGTAAGGGTCTTCAGCCAATTATACATTTTATCAAACTATAATGAAAGAGTATAGATGGAAAAATCATGATTTTTGACATTTTTTTAAGTATTTTATAAATTCAGAAAATACCCAAAAAATAAAAAAAAATACAGATTTTAGGATAAATGTATAATCTTATTGGGATGTCATAGATCTATACATAATGTACTACATATATTATATACATTAGCATTTGTTTTAAATTTTAGAAGAAAATAATAAAAAAATCATTTTAAAGAAGGAATTTTCGGTTTTGGGTAAAAAATGCAAAGAAACATGGATTTTGAACTCAAATCTTTGTAAATGTATACAAAGAATGCAATTTCTATGTTAGTTTAACATATTCCTTTTGATTCATACCAAAAAACATACCAAAAATCAAAGCTTTAATCAAAAGAATCAAGTTTTTTTCAAAAAACTTACCTTTCCCTTCAAGAACACCTTTTTATTTCGAATGTGGGCTGTTAGATGCACCAAATGATGAGATTTCAACTCCTTTAGGGTCGTTTTTGGCAAAGGAATGAAAGCCCTCAACAAATCTTACCCAAAAACCAAGTTTAGATATGTTTTTTGATGGATTTCTCAAAGCTGGAACCAGGTTTTTTCCGCCAGCCTGCGAGGAGCTCGATTTTCTGTTCTGAGAATGACTTGGGCATGTGGGTTTTAAGTTAACATACGTATTGAGTCGTCTCGATATGTATCGATATGTATCGGTCGATACATAGACTCGATACGTCTTGATACGTATCGCTATTTTAAATATAATAAAATAATGTTTTAAAAAAGTCTCGTCTGTATCGATACGTATCGTATCGGTACGTATCGGTCGATAAGTCTAGATACAGTCGAGACATTTGCATTTAAAAAAAAAAAAGATACGTCTCGACCTGTATCGTATCAACCACGACCGATACTGTGACGTATCGGCCGAGACGATATGATATGGTCCGAGACTTAATTCCTGGTCGGGCCTACCTCCAGATTCATCCATATCTGGTGCACCACGATCCCTCACCCACTGGAATAGGGGATCCTCATCATCAGAGTCCTCCTGGAATATGTTGGCTAGTTCGATGGGATCTTTGCCATTGGTCTCAAATTCTTCACGTATGTGCCTCATCCTTAGTCTCATTGTATAATGCACATACACCAGCTGCTCTAGTCGTTGACTACCCAATCTGTTCTGCCTCTTTGAGTGTCAATGCGGATGTACTCCAGTTGCGCTCGCACCCAGAGGATGAACAAGTTTGTGAGAGTACTTTCACTGCTATCTTCCTCAGGTTGGGTGAACTTGTACCATAAAGCACCCACCAGTCAGCTGCATTATAGACATAGAATATTAAGAATATGTGCATTCTAAAGGGATAAAATTATAATTCATAAATGTAATGTCATGCCACCTACCAGGGTCTGACTTTTGTCTACCCTCCACTGCAGCTTTTCGACTGAAACTTGGTGAGGCCTCTCTAAAGAATTTGATCTATTTTCATTTTAAATTTCAAACATTGTTAGAGGCATTAGTATTTGCTATTTAGTAATTACATTCCTTTACTTGCTACCAAAGTCCCATACTCTCACCTCGTCATTGCAGTCAGCTTGTGTCTTGGCATTGGGCTCCAACTTCTCAATAACAGTTTGAACTGCCACTAACAAATCTGTGTCTAGCCCAAGATCATACGAGTACTGGTACTTTGGATTCAAATAGTATGCTAGTAAAGGGGAAACCACAAATATAACTTGTTAGTGACTTAATACTTTTGAGTTTTGAATATGTAAATGTAAAAACTCATATAAAGTGTAAAGTATGTTGAAGTGTTGAACTCACCAGCTTTATGCAATGGATGAGTGCTTCTCCTACCGCTCATCAATGATGTTAATGTATGACCGAACACTTCGGGGTATTGCAGCTCGGACCATTTCCTTCATCTTCTCCAGGGCAGCATATATGTGGGGCAAGGTAGGCTTCTTCTCCGTGTCAACCATCCTTAGTACTGGCACCACTGGCTCTAATATGGCAACAACTTTATGCAAGTCCTTCCAAAATTGATCACTTTTAATGGTTTGTTGTGCTGCCTTCCCTTCTTCTGACCTAGAACCTTGCCAACCAAACAGCTGTTCACTTGCAAACATAGACCTCAGACCTATCACCTTCGTCTGAGAGCTCTTCAATGTAATGTCATTGGTGACAAATCGAGTGACACCAGGCCTCACTAAATCCTCCTTGCATTTTTCCCTCATCATGGCTAAAGCATAACCATGGTTATATACAAAGTTGGTCACTTGCCTTGCCCTATTGACCACACCAGCCACCAAAGCTTTTTTCCCTATGTCTTTCAGCATTAAATCAATGGAATGTGCTGCACATGGAGTCTAAAAGAGGCGGATCCTCTTACTCTTCTTGTTCATCAACTTCTATTCAGCCTTCTTAAAATTAGAACCGTTATCCGTCACAATTTGGATAACGTTCTTTGCTCCTATATCTTCCTCCACCACTTGCTTCAGTAGCTTATACAAGTATGATGCATCTTTTACATGCTTTGATGCATCGACAGACTTCAAGACAGTCTTCCCATTATAACTTACCATGAAATTTATAATGGACTGTCTAGTAGGTCCAGTCCAACCATCAGCCATAAGAGTAACCCCATATGTGTCCCACCTTGGCTTCAGACCCTTTATGTACTCTTTCATCTCTTCTACCTCTTGAGGCAAGTATACATTATATAACTCATAAGGTGAAGGCCCCTTCCATCCTGGGCCAGCCCTCCCTACTGCGTCAAGGAATGCATTATAGTATGTTCCTTGTGTTACATTAACTGGAATGCCATTGTATAGCATAAACTTGCTAAAGGCTTTCTGTGCTTCCTCTTGTTTACCACCAAACACTTGTGGGATGGTTGGTTGGTAGGCATCTTGTTGCCTAAAGGTAGATGGATCCTGCTCAAAAATAGGATCTGGGGAATGTGCTCGTGGTCGGGCTGGAGGCCGTGGGATATCTCTTGTGCCAGTGCTTCTCCTCCTCTCAGCTTCTTGCACTGGTGCAGCTGAGCCAAATCCACCAGCTCCTCTTGCTTGCTCATATCTTCTCACATTCTCAAAATGCAAACTTTGTCTACTCTCTGCCAAAGTCTGCTGGTAAATCCTCCATTCAGCCTCTGATTCGAACTCACCACCTGTAGGCTTATATTCAGTAACATCTCCTCCACGGATCTCTACACCAGGCCTCTCTAGAACTGCCTCATCAAAAGCTATTTGTTGTCTTTCCCTCTCAACTTTATTTGTTCGTACTCCTCTCAAGTTTTGTGCCATAGCCAGTTTCACTTGGCTCGAAACATTTCGGCATGAGGCAACATCCTTATCTGTACCAGACAAATGTTGCTTTAACCTAGTTGCTCCTCCAGAATTTAGAATCTTGCCACAGTAGTTACACTTTGACTTCTTTTTGTCCTCGGACATCGGGACTCCATGTAGCCATGCTATATCCCCCATTGTGTAAGAAATATCTTATTTTTTACACTGTTACATAAAAAAGCATGTATTAATAACTATTACAGACTTAAAGTAAAATATTAAACACTTAAAGTATTGTATTCATAACTATTAAACATAATGTGAAGCTACTAGAACAATCAAATAGCTATCTCTTATTTATTTTCTAACCCTAGTATTTATTTTTTAATTAAAAATAATATTTACATTTTTTATTAAAAATAATTATACCTTAAAGTATAAAATATTATAACATAATGATGTATTTGACACCATTTGAAGTTGGACATTATGTACATATGTTGTGCATAATTTTTCAAGCAAAACAGGTATTTTTTCTTAATTTTATATATTTTTTAAACACTTTAATAATATTATTATTAAATCTGAAAAATAAAATATATTTTTTAATGGGTGAAAAAAAAATGACTCCATGAGGCTGTAGAGCATCCAAACTTATCTAACATATATGAAAATCACATCCAAACAATAAGTATTTATCCTATTTTTTTAATTTCTTTTTTGAAAAAAATCATTTTTTTTTCCAGAAATTATATTAAAAAAATTCGGACTCCATCAAGTGATAGATCGGCTAAAGTTGTGTGACATAACTTAAAATCACATGAATCTACCAAGGTTTCATCAATTTTTTTTGAAAAAAATAGATTTAGGGAAAATGGCTTACCTTTCAAAAACTTGATGAATCTTGCAAAAGTGAACTTCAATCTTTAGTTTGGCAGCAAAATCACCCTCCAAAGCCTTCAATCCATGAAAAAAATGAAGAGTAGAAGAGAGGTAAAAGAGGGCTTCTTGACAGAACTCGCCGAGATTAGCAAGTTCTGTCGAGATGGCTCTTAATATATTAAATTAAATGGGAAAAACCCATAACCGAGACCCGAAACATGCCCCATGACCCGAGATCTCACCGAGATATTGCACTTTTGTATTTCGATGGTCATCTCGTCTCGGTTTTATGAAATACCGAGAAACTCGGCGAGATCTCGAACCATGGTAGACACCAGTGAGCACAAGGAGAACTTCTTTCAAGTAGTAGTATCAACTCAAGTATACCAACCATTAGCAATTTTAGTAGATAATAATCTTCCTATCAAATCCAATTAGAAACAAGCAAAATAGACGGTAGTGAACACGAACCGCAACCCACAATATCGTAGTAGCAACATCAACAACAAGAGTGTTTTGGCTTACACTCAAACCACGTGGTTTTCATAGGAGGCTCACCACATAAACCTCAATATCAAAAAACCTCAAAAGGGCACAAAACCCCTCACAAGGGTCACAAGGCCAGAAAGCCTCAATATCAAAACCCACGATTGTAGCATAAGGTTGCTACGGCCCACTGGTAATATGTAGCATAAGGTTGCTACGGCCCACTGGTAATATGTAGCATAAGGTTACTACGGACCAGACAGCATCAGGTTGCTGGAGACCAGATAAACATGAATTGTTGTTGAATATCATCTTCAGATAAAATTGTTTGAGTTGATGACTTGAGAAGATAAGAGAATAATAATCTTCAATCTCCCGCTCACGTGTAGCATTACACGTGGACAAATAATGACCACCAATAATCAGCTTCACAAAATATCCAATAATCATGAGTAGCGCTGCAACAAGATCACAATAAATAATTTCCAATCTCCACTCACTGTAGCAAATAAGTGTCATGCAAGTGCCAATCTTCAAAAAAATGGGAACCCCAAATTGATGTGATCAAGGGCCCACCAAATAATAATATGGTAAACATATCTGTCCAATGGTATTTCTGTAATTACTTCATGCAATCCCCAAGTTATGCGAAAACCGGGTCAAAATACCCAATTGGGTGCAGTGTGGACCCACCCAAGTACACAATAGACAATAGCAAGTGTTAATGGCAGAACCGTAATTAGATCAAAGTACATCCCCAATTAAGAAGGTAATGGCATTCTGGTAAATAACCAGAAATTTTAAGGTTTTGGTAGGCATGTAGAGAACAAGGGGTATAATGGAGATTACAAATTATTATCTGGGGCCAAACTAGGAAGGGCTGTAAAATATAGGCTAAGTGGAATAAAGAGAGAAAGGAGGGGTAATATAGGAATAAAAATAAGATATGAATTTAAAAGGCAAAGCACAAAACTAGCAAGATAAAAAAAGAAAGAATGTCTTCAACCTTACAACTGAGAAACCAGGGAAAGAAGGAGGAGCGGCAGAGATCAGATTTGAGACGGAATCCAATACCCTCATCGACTTCAACCTATCAGGCGGAGATCTGAAACCTGTAACAACCAGCGAACGAGAACAGTGAAGAAGATTTCTTCTTTCTCACGATACGAAAGGGAAAACCTTCGACCAAGAGGCGGAACCTAAAGAACGACCAGCTATCTGTATCATAACACAAGTAGAACCAGCAGTGCTTGGTGAAGGAGGAAAGTAGCAATATGGTGTGTCGCAGGTCTTCTTCTCAGACCCAATGGTACCACCAAACAGTAATAGATATCAGCAATAAACTTCAACAGAGATTGAACATCGATGACAGACCTTGTTCAGAAAATTGATACCAGAACTTCGCAGACTCAATTGATCAGCAGTAGAGGTAAATAAACAATCACAGCGAAGCAGAACCAGAACCACAGGAAAATAAAGGATTTGCAACCAAGAACAAGGATAAAAAGGTGTTCGGCCAGTGACGGTAACAGGAACCAGAACCTGTAACAGCAGAGGTATCACAGTAGCAGAACTGCATCAGGGTATCACGCAACCAGTAGAGAAGCAGAAGCCACGATCAAAGATAAATGGGAACAGCCGAGAGCAAAGATTTAACGATCCAGTATGATTATCATACATCAATCTTCAACAAAACTTATACGAAACCCCAGTTCTTCTTCTTCGTTTATGAACCAGGGTTTCACCTCAAACCATTGAACCTTGAAACGACTCTCCAACCAGCTAAAATCAAGGATAGAATCAGGTATTGGTTAATGCTTTGATACCATGTTATGAAACCAAGGATCTGTCTAACCAGTACCAAGTAAAGAGAAGAGAGAGAGAGAGAGAGATTGAGGGAGAAGAAGTGAAGGGCAGCCGACTATGTTAGCTCTCAGTAACGTGAGAGTAGTCTCTTCTCCTTTTGTCTTATTTATAATAAAATCAAGAGAAAGTTACATTAGAAAGGGAAACTAACTCCTTGTCAGCCAAGGAGAGAAAATAGGAAGCTAATCTAATAAGCAAACAAGAGAATCTAATCTAGAGTAGGAAACATAGAAGAGAAATAGCAACTAGACTATGTAATCACGATAGGGACAAACCCCCTACTCTTGATATCTTAACAACTGAGAAATAGGGGCAGTAACTAAATGGAGTTGGAACTAACAAGTCTACATTCGATGGAGATGAAACTAATATAAATTAGAGGCCCTAATGGGATTATTATGTGCTTAAAATATCAAAGCAAGATGATTGTTAGATTGGGAGAAACAAGCAAGGATAGAAAATAGAAACTAAAAATCCATAATTAGAAACTCAAGGAAAAACAACTAGAACTCTCAAGTTGCTGGTTGGACGAACACCAAACTTGGATTGAATGGAGAGGGGAACGAGTAGAACAACATACTAACAATTGAAGATCATCTGACCAGGGGTTAGAGAGGAATGCATGTCTGAAATTCTGTTGCACAGAATGGACATAACAGAGTATCGCATGGAGGTATACTTGATGAAATCCTGCAGAATATTAGATGAGAAGCAAAAGCAACAATAGACTAAGAATAGAAGCTAAGATATAAGTTAGAAATCGCCATTACAGGCCATGGTTGACCGTATATGTAATGTAGTCCTAGATAGATGATAGGATCTACTAGGAGCCAGGTAAATCAGGACCTGTTAAGCTACTGGTTCGGTAGGGCAGAATTGATGTAATAGGGCAATTCTAGGGTTAGGTTTATGATAATGGAGGTAAGTCTTATATGGTAGTAATAGGCAGGTTTAGGGGAAGCTAACCGTGAAGGTTTGAAGGAAGTTTGAGTGACTATTCAAAAATAAAAAAGTTAGGGTTAGGGTTTCGGGTTTTGAGAAATAAGAAAATAAGTAAAACTAGGGTTTAGGATAGGAATTTGAGGATGAGCTTTGGGTCGAGTGTTAGGAGTAGTAAGGGGGTGGTTCGGTTGTGATATGGGCAGGTTTGGATGGCTAGATAGGTCTAGATGAATTTTTAGGGTTTTAGGGTTAAGGAGGGATAAGGGGAATTGGGGTTGCAATGATGGGAATGGTCTGAAACTGAGGTCAAGTGGAGGAGGAGATGAGAGGGGGCTGTGGTTGAAATTAAATTGAATTTGGTTGGTGGAATTGGGCTGGGCAGGGCAGATTCTAGATGACCTAGGGTTAATATGGATCGATGGGAAATATGGGGTAGGTGATAATGGGGGTTTATAGGCTTAGGTTAGAGGATTAGAAGAAGGGCGAATGCAGAACTAATAAATTACTTACTTGAAAACTGAATCTTCAAAGGCAGCAGCTTGAAGAAGATAAGGTCTCCCAATCTACAAGATGCAAGGAGATGAAAAAGAGGATCCTCCCGGTCTACCAGACGCAAGGAGTCGATTGGAGATCCACCAATCCCTTTCACCTTGATATTACTCACGAGGCAGCACTCTCAAAGGAGCAACACAGCAGCAGTAATGGAAGCAACAGAAAACGATTTTTTTTAAGTCTGAATTGTGGGGGAGCCTCCCACGATTTATTTATTTATTATTTATAATATGGCCGTAGGCCCAAATCCTAATACAAATCCAAATCACTCCTCTTCTAAAATCGTGGAGGGGGTGGGACACTTAATTTAAAAGCTAAAACTTAAAAGATTCCCTATCTACCAATAGGAAATACAACCTAACAGCCAATAGGATTAATTCACTTAAATTGAACCATGGTCTGAACCGGTTCAATTTAAGTTTACAATTAAACTGATAAAAAATACTAAGTATGGGAAATAACTGAAGCTGAAATAAACTAAGTATGAAAATAAACTATGGCTCCAACTACTAGGCCCTAATCTTAGGGCTGCTGCTTCTTGCGGATGCTTGGATCTGCATCAATATGGTTGCTGGAATTTCTGCAGAATAATGAAGAAAAAGAAGAAAAGAAGATGAAGTAGAAGAAGCAAAGGAAAGAAGGGGATATGACCAAAGGTTTTACCACCTATGGCCTGCGGGAAAGGCTTCACAACCACTCCCAAACCAAGGATTCACCACCCTGGGTTGCCTCTTGCTTCACCATAAGGGCTACTCTCATTATCATTACCAAAGAGAAGACATTCAAGTGATCAAAAGCCAAATTCATGGGCTAGTGTGCCCCATATGCTTAATTTATAATACCAAATGAACTGATTACAAGAATAGAAACTCTCCTTGCTACTCAGTTACCAAGTAACTCTAGAATAGAAAGTAGGATGGAATCCTTCTAGAGGATCCATTACTATCACATGCAAAATAGAAAGTAACAAAATTAGAAACTTCTACTTAATATCTATCTTGACCATCAAGTAACTCATTACATGGAATTAGAAACTAAATATTTAGTAACTACTAAGATGTACTTTGTAGTCCCAAATCTCCAACCCATGCAAGTTGGCCTAATGGGGCCCACACCAAGTCCTTTTGAACAAGTATCACGTGAACAGTACCACCATACCTTCTTCCTTGAACTGCATTGGATGAAGAAAAGGTCCTTCGATTGTAGTTCATGATTTTGTTCACATTGTTGTTTAAGCCTTGCCTAGGCCACAACGCATCTTGGGATGCCTTAGGTGACTGCTCATTTTTAGTGTCAAGGCACCCAAACCATTGAATGGGAAGAGGGAGAAAAAAGGGGAAAGAGAAGAATCAAAAGAAAAGGGAAAATAGGGGGAAAAAACCCAGAATTAGCATAAAAATGGGGCAGTTAAAGCGTTACCTAAGGCTCAAGGCCATCTTGGCTCGTCTTGGCACTCCTGTGTCGCTAACTGGGGTCTCTCCCCCTCTGGGGAAAGTCACGCTCCCAAGCAGGAAGTCATCCAACTCAATAAGGTGATCATCTCAGAGCTGGGAATGGGGTTCGGGTACAATCCTGGATCGGCAAAATCCCGCCAGTTGACTCAGGAAAGCGGGTTAGTTGACTGGCAAGTTGATTTCGGTAGGCTATTTTGGCCTTACCAAGATACCGAGATTTCGGTGAAATTTTGCCGAAATCTTGTCCTTTTTCACGCGATATTTCGGTTGGCTGTTTCGGTGGGCTTAAGGCCAAACCAAGGCCCGATACTTCACAGAAACCCTATTTTAGATTATATTAAACATATATAAATGTTCATATTGCAAAAATAGTCACCCAAAGTGCGTGTTTTGGATTTGCACCCTTGATTGGTAGTGTACAGTCAAATCCTAATGTATACTTACACATTGTCTAAGTACTAGAAGATATAATAAGCAAGTTAAACAAGTAAAACATACAAACATAGAGTCAATGAGTCATAGGATTAAGTACATAATGTGGATCTCAATATACTTTTTGTCATGACCCGGACCCCAACCCAAAGCCCGGACTGAGTGATAGGTCCCACTCTTACGAACATTAGCCTCAAGAGGCACAAATATCCTAATTACAAATAAAACATTCTCAAAGTTATAAACAGTGGTGGGTAATTTACGAGTACATAATATTCAGCCCATAAAAGGCTCAAAAGGCTAACTATATAATTGTTTCAGGGTCATTTTCTAATACATGCCACCTACTGCTCCTTCTCAACACAACAAAAAGAAAGGAACTAAATATCCCTAAGGCTTATCGCCTTCAAAACCATCCATTGGATAAACTTCCTCCAAAGCTTCATCATCGGTGAAAAGCATCAACTTAAAGGAATGAGCTTACGCCTAATGAGGTACTATGAATAATACATACATATGCATGAATAGAATGATTGAACATAAAAGCATAGATAACAAATTTGCAAATCAATTCATTGCAATTTGCTAGGTCAAGTCATGGCCATTTTGTAGTCTACCGAGTGCACAATAAGTTGAGGGTGGTATTTGACCTCATATCACTATTCACTCTTATTCTCGGTAACTACAGCCCGGGGAGGATGATACGGTAGCAATAGGACGGGTTCTACTTCCTTGTGTCCAGGCACCGGAGCTCTAGGAAAGGAACCCTTATCCATCTCATTAGTCTATTTAGATGAGCTCTACTCCCATGTACCCAGACACCAGAGCCCTGGGGAGGAATCCTCATCTAATAGGTAACATACTAATATAGACGAGCTTTACACCCGTGTATCCAGGCACCAGAGCCCTGGGAGTGGAACCCTCATCTATCACATCTCCATACTAGACTTGTCTACCTCCATGTATCCAGGCACTGGAGCCCTGGGGAAGGACTAGCTCTAGATATATTGTAGGCCACATCTACACCTTGTTCTAGGTGACTGGAATCCTGGGACGGATGTGTCCTACACCTCATAAAGCCCTCATCCAGTATGTTACCCCTACTGGAAAGGGGCACTCGCCACAAGGGTATTCTAAAAGTTACAGTTAATTAGAAATACATGCATTATCTTTCATCTCATACTTTTTCTCTTAATTTGGTTCTTTCACTCATAATCATTCCTTTAAAGTCACAACACCTTGTGTTGTCATACCCCCAACCCAAAGGTGTGGTCAGAAATAACATTTATAAATCAATTCATAGTAAATTCTATTCCATAACACCTTCCCAAAACATGTACACATCGTCAAGTATGCAAGCATGCAATTATCATCATATATACAACATTAAATATAGTACACACCATTCAGTAGATACATCATACCATACCAATCTATGTCATACACTTCACTCACATTACACATAAATAATCACATTACATAGCCATAGATTCCTCACCTCACTTCATGTGATTCAAGATTGAAAGTCAACGGTTGAACAATTGGGGACGTCGTCTCACTCGTTACCTAATGCAAAAACATAACCAAATATGTGTCATGTGCCTTTAAGAAGTCAAATCCCTAAGTCCCATATGGTTCAGCCCTTCAAAACAGGCAAAACAGTCAATAACAGGGTTTATCAGACTCGTTGGTCTGCCGGATCTCCGGACATCTGCCGGACTCCAAGCCGAGCTCGCCAGATAGGAATCTGGATGGGTTCTGTTGTTTGATTTCTGTAATACTTTAAAGATTCCATTCCACCGGAGGCTCCAGTGAATTTTACCGGATCGCTGGTAAACTTACCGAACTAGCCGGATAGTCGGAAAAAGAATCCGAGAAGGCTTTTCAGCCTAGGGTTTTGGGGATTTTGGGGATTCCTTCCTCTGTTCAAGGTGGATTCGAAGGGATTCAAACCCCAACTCAAACCACCATCAAAATGGGGTTCAAACACATCAAAAAGGGGTATCTAATCCTTTACTAACATTGAATCAAAGCCTTAACACAGATTACCAAACAAATCAAAAGAAACAAAAAAAACTCACCTAATCCCCAGCTCCTCTCTAGTTACAGTAGAAGAACCCTTCACTCTTGACTCCAAAGACTAAATATTCACTTCAGCCTCTCACTTTCCAAATGATTCCTCCAAGTTTCACTCAAATTTCTTCAATGTTCAAAGATCATGCAACATGCAAACCAGTCTCTTCCTCCCTTCTTGTTCTTCTTCTTCTTCCCCCTTCTTCCTTCTCTATTCAAGTTGCTGAGATTTTCTCAGCTTAATCCTCAAGTGGCCCCTTTATAGACTCTTCACTAATCTTCAATTAGTCCACTAATGAACATAATAACTGAAATAACTAACAACTAAGCTAACCCAAGAATAATGGCTCCTTTTGTAATATTTCAAATCCCCTTAGTAATTCCCAAGTTTGCCCATGGTAAATAGTTCCCCAAACAGTTCCCCCACTACAATTTGGCCCAATAAGCTCTCATGCATCCTCACCAACCTCTTTCACTCCCCAAAATGCTCCTTTCTGAAATCATTTATCACATTGCCCAGTCATCCACTTAAATTGAACCAACACTGACCCTAGTCACTTAAATTGGACCAACCCCAAGGGTTGAACCCAACTTCACTTAAATTGAACCAAGGGTTACCATACCATATACCAACTGCCCACAGTATATGTACTATTCATAAATGTGCTACTATAAATATCATCCATATTTCATACATTAAACAATAGTATATTAATCACATTATAATCCCATAAATGGTAGGAATCAAATGTAAAATAATGAAATAACATTCCTCATATTATCATGGTATAAAATATTATAATGCACGTTAGTATATAATATTGTAGCATGGTAATCCATACATTTGTCATTTAAATACAAGTCCTATCTCATAAATAATACCTAAAATTACTATCATGCCACTGAACAATAACATAGCACATTTATCAATGAAATGGTAATACACAACTACATTATCCAAGTGTTAATAATATAATCACATTTCATTAAAATAGTAATAAACTTCAAAGATATGTATAAAATATTACCACAAGCATGAGGGGTATTACACTTTCCAAATATAAGTGTCTACTAATTATAATTACTGCGTCTTCCAGGATCGATCTCACTCATAATTCGATGGAGCCGACGTGCATTGTCCTTTGATTGTAGGACAAATGAATGCCACTTCATAGTCTTAAAGAAGAAACGAGTATAATCCTCCACAGTTGCCATGTAAATTGCATTAAATGTTGTTTTCCCAAGTGATTACGGCGTTGATGCGGTGAAAAATCGAAGAAGAAAGCACAAAACAGCAAAAGTCAGCTTAAAAAGTCGAAATGGGAGTCACCAAAGAGCTCTTGGTCGAAATTTTGACTGACAGTCACGAGACCTTGCTTTCTTATACTTGGCCTTTGTAACATCTCGGCGATATTTCGGCAAGATGCTACACACAGCCGAAATTTTGATATCTCGCTGAAATTATCTCTTTTTTTTTGGGGGGGGGTCATTTCGACTGCATTCCATCTAGGTCACACCGAAATTTCTGAAATTTCGCCGAGATTTACTACTATGCTAACAGGGCCCCGTAGTGCCCAACTAATCGTGGATTGCTAAATGCTTAACACACCGACATCAAATATTGCATCCCGCATTCACCACCCCCACATGCTGCTATCCCCTCTGCAGGTCAGTAATGGAATAATCGCACTAGTGGGATATTGTCCAAGCTTTGGGCATTGGGCACAGCAAGAAGTTGCTCTACTAGCCCTGCCACACTAGTTAGTAGTCCTAGCATAGAGGCACTCCTAGCTGTCGGTAATGGAAGGAACAGAGGAAGACAACCCGCTTTTCAAGGCGAGGAAGGATAAATGATTTGATTCATTCGGATCAATAAGAAGAAAAAAGAGTACCGGGGCGGATCGAAAGCTTGTTGAAGCTAGCGCTCTGAAACATGGGAACAACAAGGCGGATAAGCAAAACTCACTCGAGAAGGGCGGCTCCATCGAGAAGAAAAGTATCCGGACTGATTGGCCAACATCATCCCCATAAAGAAAAAGAATGAGTTGATCCAAGTCTATTTGACTTTCGAGATCTCAACCAGGCTTGTCCCAAAGATGATTTTCCATTACCGATCACCGAAATGATGATCGATAACTCCATAAGGTTTGGGCCTATGTCCTTCATGGATGGATTCTAAGCGGCCCTGACAGGCCCCCTCATGTACCCGAGCGATGACCAATCAGAGTTGAAAGACACCTATAAGGACATGCTGTAAGCTCAAAACTTCACTTGGAGGAACCAGCTTGGAAGATGGAATCACTGCTCGGAAGAACTGTGACAATCATAGATTCTAATGTTGTAAAGATGTATTAAAGAAGGTTTCAGTAATGCCAATGAGTGAATTAATGAAAGTGGCAAGCTGAAATTGTCCCTGATCGTTTGACCTAGCAAGATTTACTCCCTTGAAAGCCATAGTTGTCACAAGTTGGGATCCTGTTCTCGTACGTACAAGAAGGGGATCCCACTAGTTGTCACATCGTCTAGGCGACCCAAGGCATTGGAGAGGGTCCAAAATCAAGGTAACACCAACAATATAGTGAAAATCTCAGGTTGCCACTTTCAAATAATGTAGTGACAAAGTTTCATCTCACCACTTTCAAAGAATGTGTCGTGATGTTTTCTGTTTACTAATTGATTGATGTTTGTTGGATGAATTCAATGGCTTAGGCAGATCACGAGTTCAACAGCTCTCAAAGGGGGGGGAGGAATCCTCTGGACTCTGTGGATCATCTTGTTTTATGTATATGCTTTTTGCCTTTGCTTTATGCCTCTTCAGGACTATTTGTTCCCTATTTTTGTGAAGTACGGTTTTTCCACGTTATATTACTTAATGAAATCAGTTTATCTTGTATAACCACCCTTTTAATAAGATATCTCCATTGGAGAGGGAAAATATGAAATTATAAGGATGCATGCATAGGTTGTAATCATGGTTTGTATTTATTTCATAATTTCTGTCGTACTTGTTACTGATAATTGTTGAGTACCCTGCTGCCCCTCCTACTTGTTTTATTACAATGAAACACTCATTAGTATGAATGCATTATCAAACTTTTTTCCTGTCCTTTTGTCCCTTCAGGCTATGTGATGAAGCTACAAGTGCTCTAGACAGTACAACAGAGGCAGAGATTTTAAGTGCACTGAATTCTCTGTCAAAGAACCGTACATCAATCTTTATTGCTCATCGTCTCACAACTGCAATGCAATGTGATGGGGTAATTTCTTTCGTGGAAATATTCTCGAGTCTTTACCTATTCAATGCTTGTGCTTTCCTTCAGAACTGAACCTCCAAATATGTAGTAGGGTTGGTAGGTGAATGGGTTTGTCTATCTTATTCACTTTTCGCATTGTAATTTCAGATTATCGTTCTGGAGAATGGGAAGGTGGTTGAGCAAGGTTCGCATGAGACTCTCTTACCAATGGCAGGAAGATATGCACAACTCTGGGGACAGCAGAATAACAAGTCTGACACAATTGATTCGACTGTCAAACTAGAAGCATGAGTTTCTTAATTAATTTCTTGTATTATCATGACATAATAATCTCGTTAGATGTTTCGAGCTCTTAATAGTGTTTATTTTTTAAATAAATATTTTAATGCTCCTGTAAAAAAAATTGTTTAATTTTGTGAAGAAAATTGTACAATGTTCCTCCTTCATCCAAAGACAATCCCACACCATAAAAAAATCCCTCTCCAATTGAATCTTAACCGAATCAAGATCTGGAATTTTACTTATTTCTTTATTTATTTTATCTGTGAAGGAAATCCATTAGTCGACATCTCTATAGGCAAAATGTGAATCAGTTCTCCAAACTTTCTGCTAATTTCATAGGTGGCGGATGTTGCTTTGGGGGCGGAATAACCCATGAGATTTGACATGCGAAAGTGATCTCCCCGGGACTCCTTTTGTGTCTTTAAAGCTCTTGAATTGGTGATCTGTGGAAATGAACCTTCAGCTGTCGCAAGCTATAGCTCCTCTCAATGTTCTTGTCTTTATTTTTGGAGAAATTTACGTTTACCATCCCTGTGGTTTCAAACTATTATATTTACCACCTCCTGAAAATTTTCAAATTACGTCTGTACTTCTGAGTGCTAACTACATTAGTTTTGGGTGGGAATGACAATTTTGCCTTTGTCCCGTTCTTCTTCCCTTATTTCTACTCACCACCGCCACCGTCGTCGTAACCACCCCCTCCCCTTTGACCACCACCACCGTAATTACGATAACCACCACCTCCGTTTCCAAAATTGTAACCCCCACCATGGCTGCCCCTTCCCCCATCGCCACCGAAACCATCAGACTTCCTATTTCCTTGAACATAATCGATTAAACCCTAATTTGTTTTGCTTTATTTTCATTTACCTGGGTAATAAACTCACATCCCTTGTTATTAGGCTCATTCACTTGCACTGGTCATCCATTACTCATCTTCATCGAGGACCATTGCCGCTGGGCATGAAGCTGAGATCGTCTCCAGGCACCATTTGGTGAGTTATGTTCAAAATGGGTTGTTCTTCTTATCTGTGATGATGGAAAGATTGACAATAAGATTTTAGGTGAGAGAAGGAAGGAAAGTAGAGACGAACCAGTCTTGAATCGGAAGAACGGCAAGAGAAAATGATGAAAAAAGCTAGATTTAAAGGGTATTATGGGCATTTAGTTAATATTTGGGATCGTCGTGGATCCATTTTTTACAAATGAGGGTAAATATGGAAAAGTACCTTCATTAAGGGTATTATGCGCATTTAGTTAATATTTGGGTGATGACATCATCACTTAATTGTTCTCATCTAACGGTAGGGGTACTTTTGTAAGAATCTTTCAAAAACAGGGGTGGTTTATGAAATAGATGAAATTCTAGGGGTGCTAGACATAATTGTTTGAAACCTCAAGGGTGGTAAACATAAATTTCCTTTTTTTTAAAAAAAAAATTACTTGTACACTCCTTATACTATAGCCCGATTGCTTGATAACCGTAACTTTTCAAATTATTATTTGAATAGCCCCTGTATATTATGATTTCTTACAAGTAACCCCTGTCTGTTAGTCAATGATGTCATGGTTTAGAAAAATCCTAAATGCCCAAACTACCTTTTTAAGGGTAGTGAAGTGACCATTTTACCCTTCTTTTTCTTCTTGCACCCCCACCGCCCTAGAAACTAAGTCGATAGAGCTTGGCCTTGGTGGTGACGATGTCGTCACGGACGATAGGGTAGGGGTGGCATGAAGTTCAGGGTGTTGGGGTGAGTGGGTTGCAACATGAGTGTGGTTGCAAGAAGTAGTAGTAGTTAAAGGGTAAGTTGGTAATTTTAACTTCACTATTTTCAATTGAATAGGTGATAAAGGTAAAATGGACTTTTTCATTCGAAGAGTTTGAAGTAGAGAAGCTTGAAGACACAACTGTAGAAGACCCCATGGTCATGACTGTTGATTTCGAAGTTGAGCATATAAGAGTTTGTCATGCCACCAGAGTTCTTTGAAGAGAAAGTTTCATGTTTTGAAGATTACATTCCTAACATCCATGAACTACCTGAGTACTATTATGGGTTGAAGACAAATGTTCATCACACAAAGTTGATTCCTCCATTTTGCAAAATTTGAGGATGAATTTTTTTCAAGCAGAGGAGAATTGATGTAAATAAGTCACTTAGGGCTTATTTTAGTGGAAATAAGCTTTCGGTTGGGTTATATATGTGTTGGGCTTTGGATCCCATGGGTTTATTTTGTAATTGGCCAATTTAATGGGCCTAAAATCAGGGTAGAAAGTTAGAAAACGGGATTTACTTCCTTAGTTTAGTTAGAGTCCTATTTTGAGTTTGTTTTCTTTATTATTTAACTTTGTTAGTCAATTTAGGTTACCTTATTAGTTAAAGATAGGGTTAGGCCTTTCTTTTTTAGTATCTAAGTCTATTTTTGAGTCTTTTATAGACATTTGTAAGGAATGTCAGCATTGAACACGAATTTGATTAATGAAATATTGGATTTAGCCTTTGTTAAAAATCCTGAGATAGGTTGGGTACTTGGGTGAGATGCCCAAGGTGAGCTGCGATAGCAATCCTCTTTCCCATCACCTTCCATCGGTTATTGAATCCAAACCCTAATTTTGTTCAAATCGAGTTCAAGAGTGCTACAAGCGGCTAGGATTTCTTTCAACTAATTGTCACATTGGTTTCTTGAAGATTATTACATCAAGATCATTGCTGCTTCAACAGGTTACAAATTTGTGGTTTTTTTTGGGTATTTGTTACTTCAACCAAGGAAATTGTTTCCTCATTTGAGTTTCCATTGTTCTCTTGTTTCCCTTATTCTTACTTCCCATTGTTCTCTTGTTTTTCCCTTATTTTTAGTTTCCAATGTTCTCTTGTTTCCCTTATTCTTACTTCCCATTGTTCTCTTGTTTCGCTTATTTTTACTTCCCATTATTCTCCTGGTTCCCTCAAATGATTTTTTTGTTTCCTTTGCTCTCTTTCTTGTTCTTTGGAGACATTATATATGAATCAACATCAAAATATCCCGACTTCCAGGTCTGACAAACCGGAAGACTTTCTATCTTTGTATTTTCCTTTTGATCCTGCCTTGGATTAGATCTATTCAGGTTCTAGCCTGACATTAGAATTTCTATATGGTGATCTCTACAAGGAGGTGTACATAGAGCAAACTCCATGGTATGTTGCTCAAGGGAGAATTCTCATAGAGTTTTTAAGCTATAGAAAGCAATATATGGTTTAAAACAGGCATCCAGAGCCTGGTTCGACAAGTTCAGTACAATTGTTACTCGGTTTGGATTCTCACAATGTTTCCTGATCACTCTGTCTTTGTTCTACGACGGAATTCTAAAGTGGTTGTTCTAGTTGGATATGTTGATGACAATCTTGACATTATTATATCTGGGGATGATGGATCTGGGATCACAAAGTTACAATCTTATCACCATTAGCATTTCAGATGAAAAACTTGGGTATTCTCAGGTATTTTCTTGGTATTGAAGTATTACAGAGTAAAAAAGGTATCAATCTATCATAGAGAAAATATGTGTTAGACCTCTTGTCTGAGACTGGTATGCTTGCTTCCAAACCAGTTGA
Source organism: Telopea speciosissima (assembly GCF_018873765.1). Taxonomy (NCBI): domain Eukaryota; kingdom Viridiplantae; phylum Streptophyta; class Magnoliopsida; order Proteales; family Proteaceae; genus Telopea; species Telopea speciosissima. Next base: position 18,186,723 of record NC_057917.1, read on the forward strand.
TACTCCTATGGATCCACACCAGAAGTTTAAGACAAGTAATGGCGAGGAATTTGAGGAAATGCATCGATACAGGACATTAGTTGGGAAACTCATGTATCTGATTGTTACTAGACCTCATACATCCTCTGTTGTTGTTGTTAGCCAGTTTATGCAATCACTTAAGAAGAATCACTGGGAAACAATGTGTTGTATCTTAAGGTATCTACAGGGGGCTCTGGGAAAAGGATTCATTTATCGCCCACATCAGCACATTGATCTGGTTGGGTTTTCTAATGCAGACAGGGCTGGTTTTTTTATGGTGATAGGCGATCTACCATAGGTTATTGTACATTTATTGATGGCAATCTTATCACGTGGAGAAGAAAGAAGCAAACAACTATGGCTAGATCTAGTGTCGAGGTTGAGTATAGGGCTATGGTTCATACTGTAGTTGAATTGATGTGGTTGAAGTCCCTGCCTCAAGAGTTGGGTTTTTCTGTTACTAAACCTATGTATATGTATGGTAACAATCAAGCTACTAACTACATTGCAAGTAACTCAGTACTTCATGGAAGGACTAAACACATTTCAGTCCACTGTCATTTTGTGCGGAATGCAATTATGAGAAAGTTGATTGTTACTCCATTTGTCTCTTCTGCCGATCAACTGAGTGATATATTTACAAAGCCTCTATTTCGTCCTACTTTCCTGAAAGACTGTTCAAGCTGGGCATGGGTGATTTATATGCTTCATCTTGAGGGGGAGTGTTAAAGTTGTATATATAGCACAGGGGCATTTTTATCTTTTCCCCTTTGATACTGTTGGCAGTAGGCTTACTTGTTAGTGATCACGATAGGGGGAGTGTCCCTATCATAATATGTCTTTGTTTATTTTCTGTTTTTTACTTTCCTTATTTCAGTTGTAATCAATGTTGTATTCTAAGTAGGATCCCAACTTGGAATACAACTCTATTAGACATTTAATAAATAAGATATTGCCCATGATAGACAAGTTATTCAGAGTCTATCGTGGTTTTGGAATATTTTCTCATGTTCTTCTCCTTCCATTGTCTCTCTTCTTTCTCTCTCTCTCATCTTCAAGCATGGCTATTGGTTGATTATTGGATTATCAATTGTAAGTTGTAATTGTATAAAAACCACTTTTTCCTTCTTTTTTTTCTCCTCTCCCTCCTCCCTCACGTATGGAGTCGTACACTTTTTCTCCCTATGCACCTCTTTTCTTCCCTATTTCTCTCTCTTTCCTTTAACAATTCCTTGGATGTAGAGGGAAAAAACTACATCTGCGCTCTTCAGTGAAAAAAGACAAGGACTTAGCGCACTACCTTCTTCAGCTCTCCTTGAGCCACCTTTTCGTCAGATCTCCGTGTACAACCCCGGAACAATATGCCGAACCTCACTTTGATACCATTTATTGGGGACGAATGCATAACCACGAGGAAGTAACAAGCAAATAATCACACAAAACACGAGGAACTTAAAGTGGTTCGGCACGAATGCCTACATCCACCCAAGAGAACCAGATATTTTCCACTGTGGGACAAAAAAAATTCTCCATACCACTCTCCACCTCACAATGTGATCTCCCCTTAATTGGGTCTCGGGTTTTTCACAAAGATAATATATAGGAAACCTAGAAACCCTAATCCCCACACAGTTACAATTTTACCCTTGTACATGTAATAGACCCAAAACCCTACCCAATTACAAATACAACCCCAATAATCATTAGGGTAAAAAACATGGACCTCCCCTGACGAATGGCTAAGGTACACTTCCCCCTTGTGTTTCTAAAAAGTACATAGACTACCCCTACCTCCCAAACCATTTAACACTTAAACCCAAGCAGTTAGTGAGTTTTGTTAGTTGCTAACGGAAGGAGTTTTGAATGATTTTTATGATTGCTCCACCCTTGAGAGGGTAGAATTACATATTTGTCCTTATACTTACACCGCTAACATAATTGACCAAACGAAGTTCACTAATGAAATCAACATTCGCCAAACCATCACCTGTCTCGTGCTTCCCAATGCTGTCATGTCCTCGCTTGTAGGCAGTCACCCACTCTCCGTTATCAAGAATGCCCTTAGCCTTCTCGTCCTTCTCGACTACTATGATACCTCTAAGCTCCACGACATCTCGAAGGGCACCACCCTCACCACCACTCTTTACTATACCACCGGCAATGCCCTCAACGATCTCGGCTTCATCAACATCACCGACCTCAAGGGCAGCAAAGTCAGTTTCGGCTCTGCTGCAACTGGATCCAAGCTCGACTCTACCTACACCAAAAGCGTCAAGCAGATCCCCTACAACATCTCAATTCTGGAGATCGGTGCCCCAATCATAGCTCATGGGATCCTTACGGCTCCTACTCCCTCCGCCGCTGACGTCAATGACACTGCCCTGCTCGAGAAGCATGGCTGCAAACCTTTTGTTTTACTCATCCAAAGCTCTAGAGTTCTCAAGGTCTACCAATCAGCGATGGCTAAGGGTTTGACGGTGTTTGCGCCATGAGGCGTTCAAAGGCCCTGGCACACCGGATCTTAGTAAGCTAACGAACGCTGAGGTAGTAACATTACTGTAGTACCATGGATTAGTTGGGTACACACCCATCGGGACTTTGAAGACCACCAAGGCGATGAGGATGAGTTTCAGAAAACTTTTCCTCTTCTCCCTTCTCCTTTCTCAATTATCATTAATCTGCTTAGCTCACTTACCTCATCATCATCATAATCATCAACATGGCCATGGTAAATTACCAAAAAAAAAAACATGGCCATGTTGAAGAACATGTTACAATAACAGTCAAGGTTTAAAGTATTGGTATCATGTATCATATTGGTCAGGTGATTTTAAGAGACGTATCATATCGTATTGGAGATACGTATTGAACGCTATAGGTACACACGAAAATTCGCTTTTGGAACAAAAAACAAACAATATAAATAAGTAATATATAACAAGTATCATGCATAAACACTAAAATGGAGAATAATGTATAACTAGACAAGTGCCTTAAATTGCAATTGTTATAAAAGATGAGGTTTCTTGCATGTTATAATAGTCTATAGCCATGAAGATTGTTGGATGATGCAAAGGATGATGTTGTAGCACTCCTTAATTCATTTTTTGGTCCAAAAGTATAAAAAAAACAAGATTAAATGCAAGATTTTAAACTCTTTGTTGAGAGTTTTCCTTCATTTTTCCGCCAGAATAGCAGCTATATCGAGTCTGTGAGTGAAAAAGGGCTTTTTATGGAATGTATTGGCCGTATTGATGGTAACGGTATATATCGATCTGTATCGACCGATACGTATCGATACATATTGTTATGTATTAATGCATCCACAAACCCATTTATCAATGTTATCAATGGTATCGATAAGTATCAACGTTTCGTATTGGCCCGTATCGACTGACACCAATACGTATCGGCTGACACTGATACATATCGGTTGATACATATCAACCGATACGATATGATATGGACTAATACTTCAAATTCTGGTGATAGTGAAAGGTGCTACGTCGATGCAGAAACTGAAAACAACTTCGTCTGTGCAACTTTGGATTGGTGGCCATCCTTTAAGTGCAATTATGCCCCTAGGCATTGTTGTCATGAGAAACCATATTTTTCAGGTTATTTTTTGAAACTTCTATTTCTTTTTACCTCCACAGATTTACAGTGATTCAAGACATAGAAAAGAGAATGGGATTTATTCATGTTTACTCAGTTAGATTAGAGTTTTCCATTATTTTTTTTTCGTTTTATAATCATTTTACCTTTCTTTATAGGGTTGCTGCGGATTGAGCAGCAATGGTGGTTCATTGGTTCAGCTGGGAAGTTGAGACGATTAAGAGTCGGAGTCATAGAGTGAATAAGTTGTATTGAGACGATTGATTGCAGAGATTATCCAAATTACTTACAGCCAGGTTAAGTTGAAGTTCACAGGGGAGTAGTAGAAGCTCTCAATTTGCAGGTCGTCGCCGGAACACTTAAGCCCAGGCCGGTGGTCAGTTGCAGGTCATTGGAGAGACTGGTGGTCGCCTGAAATGGAGTTGCAGGTAATCGGAAGGGGCTGGCTGCTCTTCGGTTCCTTCATTTCCAAGTGGTTTGAATCCTCCACAGTTGAGAGAATGGGGTTGCAGTTAGGATTGAAGTCATTTACATGAAAGGGCAATTTGGACATATTACCTAATGTTTTTAGTCATTAACTCCACCAAGAATTTTGAGCTTGGTGGTAACGTTTGATCCCAAATCCCGATGCTCCTGCCACTTGTATTGTTATAGACTACCCGATCAGCTTAGTGGGTCCCCTAAATTAACGTAGCAATACAATGTGCGGCTCATGATTGACGTCATCGGATAGTTAATATAGTGGAGAGAAGTAGATATTCAGGAATAGGACCGCGGATATAGCGCCGCGATTTACAACAGATCCAGTTCAACCAATTCTATCAAGTGAACCAACCGGTCGACCTAAGCGTCGACTGGGACCGGGGATTGGTACTCTGGAAGAGAGAGATGGGGCAGAAGATGAAGAGCTCTCACTATCAAGCTAGCGCCACCAACTCTCACCTTTCCTTCTACCAAAAAAAAACTCTCACCTTTCCTTCCTTATCCTCTTGTTATTTTATGTATCTCAGTCTCTTTATGTATATCTCTTTATTTTTCAATCCTTTAATTGAAAGAATAATTAGTTGTAACTAGGGCTGCAAGTTTGGCCCTGTCGGCCCGAACCCGCCCTGAGCCCGAACAGGGTCTGGGCTAAGATTTCTGGCCCTGACGGCGGGCTAGGGCCAGAAATTCCTGGCCCTGAGTCAGGGTCGGGTCGGGTCAGGGTTGAGACCTTGGGTCAGCCCGACCCTGATTTTGGCCCTGAAGAAATTTATTTATTTATTAAAAAATAAAAGGTATTATATGTATATCAAGTACTTAGTGCACTTGGCAGTTTGAATTGTGTAAAATCCAATAGCTACTAAAAGGTCTTGGGTTCAAGCCTCCTTCCACACATCTTTTGTCTTGTAATTTTAATTTAATTATTGCAGGGCCAGGGCCAATCAGGGCGGGCTTGGGCTGGGCTTGGCCCGTCAAGGTCAGGGTTAGGGTCAAGGTATTTAGGCCTTGAATCAGGGTCAAGGCAGGCCTGGGCCCAGCTAAGGGGACTCAGGGTTGGGCCTAGGGTTTTAAAAAGCCCGGCCCAACCTGACCCTATTGCAGCCCTAGTTGTAACCACGTGTATTGAATCTCTTTATCCCAAAAAAAAAAAAATCTTGTATAGAATAATAAAAAATTCACAATATGAAGAATGCTCTCATCTCAGACATAGGCATATTGTCTAACCACGTCTTCTACAATCTAACACCAAATTGACCAATTAGTAAATGGCCCGATGCCAAACCTAACCAAATTACCAATTAATCAACAACGATATTTGATTGTAACCCAATAGACGCACAAACGAGATTGACTAGAACCGTTAACTGGCCATTTATAACCCAAGTACCCATTTAAGGCCGTTTTATAGCATGCTTAGGAAAAAAGACCGTTTAAGGCCCAATTAGTTTGATTACCATGACCCTGATTATGTATTGGTAACCAACAAACCAAATAGAAGAATGACCATGCCTAGCCTATGAGGCCCGATTGCTTGAAAAATCAATAATGGTGTGGGGCCTTAAATTGTTGAGGACCAACTAACCCAGTGCATGTACATGAACACCACCCTTTACCCAAAGCCCAACATACCCAAATCAGACATCTTAAACAACAACACAAACACTCCCACCTTCTTCACAATAAGCCTGCCCTCGCCAACTTAAAATGACCTTGTTGTCCTCTTATGTATTTTATTGATTTGTCACATCTCATTGGTGCACTTCCCTATTCCGCTTGCTCAAAGAACCTCTCCCCCAATTTATTATGGGTTTCTAGTGTTAGGCGCAGCAAAGATTTTTAACCGATGCTTATAATTGAGTATGCTTTTAGGAAAAACTTCTTTGAACCATTAAGGGAGGGTATGCTAGCAGCCTAGCACTCTCTATCTCTCTCTAAACCATCCACCACATCTCATTGGTGCGTTCCTCTATGTCGCTTGGTATTAGATAAACCTTTCCCATGCCTTTTTTAGCCGTTTGACTTTTGAAACCTAGTGAAGCGTTATAAGCTTTTCAACATACGTTTTGGTGAGCCGTGGAGTTGGATTGGGTTCAAATTTTGTACATAAGTAGGGGAGGAAATTGAGACCCACATCCTACCTAGGGTTTAATAACATGGGATTGGGACCCAGATCTATCTTGACCAATTCTGATTCTCAGATCGACTTGGATGCCTTGAAATCGGCATCTCCATACATAATCAAATAGGGGAGAATCAAAATCGACCAAATTCTTATCCTACAAAGGTTTGTAATCTCAATCTCGGATCAGAAAAATCACCCGGATCGGATTGGTATTGGCCAAGACCGATCCCAATCCCGACACCGATCCAATACACCTGGACGGACTAGGGTAAAATGGTAATAAAATAGTTTTTTATTTTTGAGTGAGTGGTAGCAGCGCTACCCCTCAAAACCTTAAACGCACACCCTTAATCCTAACCGTTGAATCTCTAAACTTTAATCTTAATTGTTAAAATATAATTTTAATTATAGGAGTACTGGCGTAGACCACACTCCTGGAAAAAGATCTTTTTCCCTTTTAATTATTACTTTTTTACCTCCACAGCCGATTAGTTTTGGAGAGAAAACCTAATAAAAAGTAGTAGAGGATTTCTCACCGAAGCCGGCGGAGATCGAGAACTATCTGCACAACTCACTCACTTCACTCAGGTATCATTCTCTCTCTCTCTCTCTCTCTCTCTCTCTCTCTTTGTCTCACTTTTGGAGTAGGATTCATCAATCGTAAATTGAACAACCAGAAATCAGCAGTTCCAAAGAAGAAAGTAGAGAGAGAAATCGAAGGTAAATCAGCCTTTGGATTATTCTTTCAATGGGTAACGGTTTCGGGAAGCTTAGTGTCTGTTTCTCCGGCGCTGGAGGAGCACCTCGTCAGAACGACTTAGTTGTAATGATATTAGAGCCTCTGGATGAAGGGCTTAGCCACTCTTTCTGCTACATTCGTCCTGATCCCTTCCACTTCTCTTCTTCTAAGGTTCATTCCAAGGAGACCACTACCCTTTGCTCCATCTTCGGTGCCTCTGTAAGTGCCAACACCTCAACCACTCTCTGCAGAAAAATGCACTCAAAGACATAAGTGGAAATGGGTATCAACGAAGCTGCTTTCAGAAGAAACTCCAAAGCCGAAGCAGAGATCTTTGTTGCGTCCAGACAATCCATGGCTATTGCTCAATAAGAAACAATGAAACAAAATACCTTAAAAGGCCGTGAACGACGAAACCAAAGCTGTTAGCCAGTTTTTTCAAGCTTTCTATTCAAAATGTTTGAAATAAGAAAAGGGTGAGTGGTAGCAAAGATTATCAACCCTCACCACTGGAGTAGCAAGCAGCAGAGATTAAGAGGGTCACCGCCAAAGAAGAGAGAGAGAGAGAATGGTAGGATCCCGATGTTGCTGGTGAAGCCTGATTTGGTCTAGAAAGTGCGGTTGAGACCTTCGGAGGGCTAGGAGCATTTGTGTACTTTCTGGGGTTAGGGTTTTCCTATATATTGTTCTTATCTCTTTGAGATAGGGTCATTAGGGTTTTGTAACATTTCCAGAGAAAATAGTGAAATCTGTTCTACTGCTCGGCCGTGGACGTAGCTTCCATCTTGGAGGTGAACCACGTAAATCTCTGTGTTGTGCGTTGTGTGCTCTTTCTCTATTTTCGTTTTTCTTCTGTAAATTGCCATTCTGGGCGTTGTTTTCTCAACACCCAATACATCGAAAGGGTAACCGGCAGAAGCAAAGATGAAGAGGCTCACTGCCGGAGAAGAGAGAGAATGGTAGGATTTGGTAAAGTTGGTTCACCGATAGTGCCAGTTAAACGAAGAGGGAATGAACGGCTAAGATTTGCTTATTTGAATCAATGGTTTAGATGAATGGTGGTGCGTTTATAGGTGAGGTTAAGGGTAGCGTTGCGACCTTTTTCCCTTGATTTTTTATTTCTTTTATAAAAAACAAGTATAAAACTATAAAGGATAAATTACACATCATCCCCTGGTTTTCAAACAAAACTCAAATCAACCCCTATTTTTTGAAAATACTCAAATTATCCCTGTATTAGACCCCAATATGACAAATTAGTCCCTACCATTTTTTATGTTGTTAAGTGATGATGTGTTAAATAAATTTAAATCCCTAAATTACCCTTGACATCCAAACATAGATTTTGAAGGGTAGTATTGTAAATTTAATTATAATGTTTTAGTATGAGGATGAAACAGTCATTTCACACCGATAACTAATAATAGACTAACGCTACGTTTGATAAATGTCTAAACAACGTTCAAAACTGTTTTTCCGTTCTTTGAGAATTTGAGAACCAAAAAACATGAATTTATATTTGGCTTGACGGTTCGTTTTTTTGGTCTTGTAGAACAAACCGGAAGGATTTTGGCCTCAAAGACGGTCTGTAAAGAACAAGAACGACAAATTGACGAAAATGTCGAGCAAAACCCGTGAGCACTTGGGGGTTTGAGAAAGTTATCACTTGCGAACAGTAGGGGAAGAGAAGGATTCAGCCGGAAGAGTTCATGACCTGCAATCCCTTCAAGGTAAGTTGCGAAGCCCTCTCTCTCTCTCGCTTCCTCTCTCACTCTCTATCTCGCTATCTCTCTGTCTCTCTCTGCCTCGCTCTCTCGCCATCTCTCACTCTCGCTTCCTCTCTCACTCTCTATCTGTCTATCTCTCTGTCCGTCTCTCTCTGTCTCTCTCTCTCTGTCTCGCTCTCTCTCTCTCCCTCTCTCTCTCTTTTGCAATTTCTGCAACTCTCTCTCGCTCTCTCGCTCTCTCGCTCTCTGATTTTTGCGAGATGTAGGCAGCGTTTTGGGTCTTTGATCTGACTTATTTGTTCTTTCTTCTCCCATTTTGTCTCAGAAATTGGTAAGAATCAGCCTGCTGTAAGCCCTCTGGTATTAGATTGAAGAAATCAGAAACAGAAAGGTATGGATTTAGGGTTCTTGATGAAGTTTTTTAGGCCTTTTGAAATCTTTAACTTTGTTTCACTATAATATGTGTAGTAGTCCGTGAGATAATTTGAAAAATGTTTAGATATTAATTTAAAAAAAAGAAAACAAAAAAAGGGTCTCCAACCAGAGTCTCCTGTGGTCCTATCAGAGTACTGAGTACTGTGAAGCTCAAATTCTAATCATCCAGTTTGTGTGCAACTACTGGAAAATTTTCCCAACCCCCCCCCCCCCCCCCAACGAACCTGTCTCGCTCTCGCTGGACTGTTTATGCTCGATTGGTGACGCAAGGAACCAGGTAACGCATTCTTTCTCTGTGTTCTGTCGCTAACTGTGTAGGCAAATCGACCTCTTTCTTCTTTGATACCGGAAAATTGATCTCTTGTCTGAGAATTTCCAACCCCAAACCCTATAATCCCCAAATTGGTTTCTTTTGTTTTTTGGTTCCTCATCCAAATTAACCTGGGAGAAATTGATATTGGATGTAAGCACCACATGTTCTTGCTCTTACCTTCGATACATGAGATTAACAAGAATTGACAACTTGGTAACGAGCACAAAGCTCATTTCCAAAAAACCAACTCAGTGGACATAATCTAAGTTGGTCTTTGGCAGTCACTACTCACGAGTAGATCAATAAATAAGGGAAGTATAGAAGAGATAATCATCAAGAGACCATCACACTGACCACAAATGAATGCAAAATATCAACTGCAGCCTCAGTACTGCTAACTGTCTCCACGTGCTGTACAAAAATCTTTTTGGTCTTCAATTCATCTAGACAAAAATTATGATATTGCATCAGCAAAATGAAAATAAATTATAAAACAAATAAACATATAAATATCGCTAGCTTGAAACAGAGTTCACCCGTATGGCCGTAAAGTAGAAGATGCAAAATTTGATAGATTAAAGAACAAAAGTATATCTCTGTAGACGTTGAGAGTTGAGACAGAAACAATGGATGACAGGGAAAGTCGGTTTTTCAAATACAATAACTAAATTATGGATACACAAAGTTACACTGATTGTATCATCTGACTCATTTTGAACTTGCCTAGTACAATATGAAACAGATGAAATGTCAAATATTTTTAGCAACATTGCATATGCAGTTAGTGCTTTCAACACAGTCTAGAGAAAAACCATATCAAGTAGGGGTCAGAGAACACAAGCCCTAATAAATCACCAACATACTACATATACCCATTCGAAAAAAAAAAGTGGAACAAACTATTGCTTCTGTAAATTTCATTAGTTCTAGCATAATTCAACTAGATTAGGAAGAAAGTACACAAATAAAAAATAAAAAAAAACTTAGTGCCTCCTCTCACCTTTCCCAGTCGAACCAGAGATGGATAGCTTCCCAAAATCCAATAAAGGCCGTTTGACTGGCCTCTCAGTTATCTCTAGCCCTATAACAGAGAGGGAAGAAAAGATAACCCAAAAATAGTGAAAATACTCAATACCATCAAGTGAGAACAACGCCCCCGGTGGGGGGGGGGGGAGTGAGAAAACTAGAGAAGTCAAACTCACAGAGCCCGTCAACCCTCGACTGGGAAGCTTTCCTTTTTAGCCGAACAACCACTGGCTTTCCGTTCATGGGCTTCGATGATGAAGGAGAAGAAGAGCTTTCCCCAATATCTGCCATTGTGAACGCCCTTGCAGAAACAATGTAAATTGGGGTTTAAGTTGGGGTTTTGTAATGACATCAAATGATCAAGATGCCAATAAGGCTTTCATGCATGAAAATTTTTGAGAGAATCAACAAAAGAGGGGGAAAAGGGGATATGAGAGAAACTAATACCAGAAATAGTTGCCTCCAACAAAAGGTCGAATATCAAGTGCCAAAGAAGAAAATTAAAGTTAGATTGTGGTGTGAACTATGAAGGTCTGAACCAGACGGATTGTCTAAGCGGGAGAATTTGGGTAGGATTCATGGTTTGTAATCTCGGTATCGGGATTGGATATCGATAGATCACATTGGTGTTTCGGATTAATAAAATAAGACATCTTTGGGTAAATAACACGTCACCCCTTGATATTCAAACGAAACTTAATTCACCTCTTGCTTTTTTAAAATACTCATCCGTCCCTTCTACAGTAACTGATAGGCTACGTTTGGTAAATGTCTGAACAAAGAACGTCCGTTCTTGATTAGAAACGTTAAAGAACGTTTTTGGTCTGGAACGGCATTTTGAGACCGAAAATTAGGGCTGTAAACGGATCGGATTCGGCTCAGATAGTGCTATATCCGCATCCGCATCCGATTAGCTTTCGGACGGATTCGGATAGTGCTAAACGGATACGGACACGGATACGGATCGGATATTTTATCCGTTTACATGTAAATATAGCTTTTTGGATAGCTATAGCCTATCCGTATCCGCATCCGTTTAGCTTTCGGACGGATTCGGATAGTGCTAAACGGATACGGAAACGGATTTTGGCTATTCATTTACACCCCTACCGAAAATGACTGTTTGGTAACGGTCTCAAGAACGCCGTTCAGAACGAAAATGGTGTTTGATAAAACCTGTTCTTCCCTATTTGATATTAATAGGGTTGATGGCAGGAGATTCTTTTGGCAGGGTTGATGGCTTTGTTGGGCTGTTGGGCTTTTCTGAGTTTCTTTTGGCATGGTATTGTATATATATTTTTTCTTTTCTACAATAATATCCTCTTGGGATATCGAAATCTATCGAGTCACATTAGACTGCTAGCTAGCTGTGTTGGTCTATTGGGTGCTTGTGTTATAAAGTGAGGGGTCTCCATGTGGGGGACTTTGAGAGTTTATTTTGAGATGAGAATTGCAAGTATAAATTCTGGGGGTGCCCACCATAAAAGTATAAACAAGAGTTTATTTTGAGATGCGAGTCATGTAATTTATCCAGAAGAAGGGCACCATTCCCTTGTCTGATCTGAAATAGTTTAATATATAAACTCTGGGGGTGCCCACCAGATAAATATGAACTGATAGGAGGATTCAATTGAATTCCTTTTTGGGCAGAGAGATAGGATCATGATATAGAGTGATAAAGGGTTGTTTGGGATTTCAGTTTTCAAATTTTAATGATGGGAGGATTTGTCAGTGTTGTAAGAATAGAAAGACAAGTTAAGGAGAAGGCAGAAATAGGTTAATGCAGAATGTTTCCCCTTCTTTTTTATTTCTCTTATCTTACATGATATCTTTTGTTTGATTCAATAAATTAAGTTATATTATATGATATAGTCCTTGCATTCGTATGTGGGCTGTTAGACTTTTCTGAGTTGCTTCAATGCCATTAAAATTGAGAGTCCAGACTCTAGATTAAGAATACCATGTTATTCTATATTTTTGTTTCTACACTAAGATCCTATTGGGATATCTGAACTTTAATTGATCAAGAAAACATAGATAAATGTTTAGATATTCGAACCACCATCCCCTTTAACTTTGTTTCACTAGATGAATCTGGATTAATTGGATATGGTTTTGCTGACCTGATGTATGTACTGGATATTTATCGATAACATAAGGCATATTTTTCATTGTTAGACATACTTTGGCACTTTATACCGTTTGTCCACACAAACTGCTACTTATTCACAAAGCTCTACTTGATGGGTCTTTAGCTCAAATTGGTAGAGCATTTGGAACATGAGCATGTTCCAAGGGGATGGTGGTTCAAATCCACCAAAGGCCCTTTTTATTCAATTGTTCATACCATTTTAATGGCACTATGACACTAATCCACATAAAAACCCAATTTTAATGGCACCTTTGAAATTTGACATATTTTATAATTATTTTGGTTATGTTAATGAGATATTTTATTTTTATGCTAAGGTTGGTAAGATAAAAGGATTTTACAAGTATTTTTTGGTATAATTTATAAGGAAATTGCATTATTGTAATTAATATCAAATAGGGAAGAACAAGTTTTATCAAACACCATTTTTGTTCTGAACGGCGTTCTTGAGACCGTTACCAAACGGTCATTTTCGGTAGGGGTGTAAATGAATAGCCGAAATCCGTTTCCATATCCGTGTCCGTATCTGTTTAGCACTATCCCAATCCGTCCGAAAGCTAAACGGATGCGGATACGGATAGGCTATAGCTATCTGAAAAGCTGTATTTACATGTAAACAGATAAAATATCCGATCCATATTCGTGTCCGTATCCGTTTAGCACTATCCGAATCCGTCCGATAGCTAATCAGATGCGGATGCGGATGCAGATATAGCATTATCCGAGCCGAATCCGATCCGTTTACAGCCCTAATTTTCAGTCTCAGAATGCCATTCCAGATCAGAAACGTTAAATTCTCCCGCTTAGACAATCTTCTGTTGGAGCGCTCAAATTCTTCCGCTTAGACAATCCTTCTGGTTCAGACCTTCATAGTTCACACCGCAATCTAACTTTAATTTTCTTCTTTGGCACTTGATATTCAACCTTTTGTTGGAGGCAACTATTTCTGGTATTAGTTTCTCTCATATCCCCTTTTCCCCCTCTTTTGTTGATTCTCTCAAAAATTTCCATGAATGAAAGCCTTACTGGCATCTTGATCATTTGATGTCATTACAAAACCCCAACTTAAACCCCAATTTACATTGTTTCTGCAGGGGCGTTCACAATGGCTGATACTGGGGAAAGCTCTTCTTCTCCTTCATCATCGAAGCCCATGAACGGAAAGCCAGTGGTTGTTCGGCTAAAAAGGAAAGCTTCCCAGTCGAGGGTTGACGGGCTCTGTGAGTTTGACTTCTCTAGTTTTCTCACTCCCCCCCACCAGGGGCATTGTTCTCATTTGATGGTATTGAGTATTTTCACTATTTTTGGGTTATCTTTTCTTCCCTCTCTGTTATAGGGCTAGAGATAACTGAGAGGCCAGTCAAACGGCCTTTATTGGATTTTGGGAAGCTATTCATCTCTGGTTCGACTGGGAAAGGTGAGAGGAGGCACTAAGCTTTTTTTTTATTTTTTATTTTTGTACTTTCTTCCTAATCTAGTTGAATTATGCTAGAACTAATGAAATTTACAGAAGCAATAGTTTGTTCCACTTTGTCTTTTCGAATGGGTATATGTAGTATGTTGGTGATTTATTAGGGCTTGTGTTCTTTGACCCCTACTTGATATGGTTTTTCTCTAGACTGTGTTGAAAGCACTAACTGCATATGCAATGTTGCTAAAAATATTTGACATTTCATCTGTTTCATACTGTACTAGGCAAGTTGAAAATGAGTCAGATGATACAATCAGTGTAACTTTGTGCATCCATAATTTAGTTATTGTATTTGAAAAACCGACTTTCCCTGTCATCCATTGTTTCTGTCTCAACTCTCAACGTCTATAGAGATATACTTTTGTTCTTTAATCTATCAAATTTTGCATCTTCTACTTTACGGCCATACGGGTGAACTCTATTTCAAGCTAGCGATATTTATATGTTTATTTGTTTTATAATTTTATTTTCATTTTGCTGATGCAATGTCATAATTTTTGTCTAGATGAATTGAAGACCAAAAAGATTTTTGTACAGCATGTGGAGACAGTTAGCAGTACTGAGGCTGCAGTTGATATTTTGCATTCATTTGTGGTCAGTGTGATGGTCTCTTGATGATTATCTCTTCTATACTTCCCTTATTTATTGATCTACTCATGAGTAGTGACTGCCAAGGACCAACTTAGATTATGTCCACTGAGTTGGTTTTTTGGAAATGAGCTTTGTGCTCGTTACCAAGTTGTCAATTCTTGTTAATCTTCTGGGGATATGTTGAACTTAATTATAAGCTCCCTAACAAGTGACTGTTTTAAACACAGCCTGAATCTTCAGACGCATCTGGATTCAGAACAAAGATTGAGGAGCGAAGACACATCTTCATACAAGAGAATGTAGGTTCATTTTCTCCCTCTAAAGTATATCCTCAGCAGCTGAAGCTAGAGAACCTTTTGCCATTCTCATTGTGGTTTCAAAAGAAACTCCCCCCCCCCCCTCCTGCATATTGTTGAGTCAACCAGATAGATTTGGTCCAAATTAAAATTCCTTGCTTTTTTTCCCCATTTTCAATGAGGGATGCTGATAAAATATATTCTTAGTAGATAGAGTTGTTGAATTGTAACCTGTGAATTTTTAAATTCAGTAGTCTGTTGATGATTCTCTCTAATTCAAGTAAACGATAGGTCAATTAAATTAATTGTGAAATAAGCATTGTGATCTACAATACATCTTACTTTTACTAGTTAAATATCACACATTCAAGCATAAAGAGCAATATAGTCGTTGCCCATTGGTTGGTATAATCTATAGCCGGTATTGCTGGTGTGTATACTTTAAAGGACAAATATCTGTTCACTCACTGACCTTGTGCCTAGGTTGTTGTATTTTCATCCCCCTTTGCGGGGTAACCTTTGTGGAAATCATTAGGGGGAAACTGGACAAGGCTTCCTCAGTTCCATCTCTGGGCTGCTGGGCTTAAAGTCAAATCCAGCCAGAGACAGCCCCATAATGTAATATGGGCTTTTATGGCCTCCATGCTATGGATTAGGGTGCTCGTACTCACCCAATGGTCCAGTGTGGCCCAATCCTGAATAAGTCCATGCATATGCTCACTTTGAAAATTTTAATGTACCCTGAGGGCTAATAGATGATTTTCAAGTAAGTGTTTCCTTTTTAAAGAATTGATCAGATATCAATGATGATTGAGGGAAAAAGAAAAAGGAAACTCTCATATTGATGGATCTAGGAGAACTTATATTCATATAACTGCTAGGAGATCTACTAACACTACAATCAGGTTGCAAAGAATGAAAAGTACACTGTACCATTAAATGATATCAGAGGTGGTAACCCAGGTTCCTTGAAAATCTGTAGGAGCATGGCAACTGGCCACCTAAGTGTCTGCTAGCTCTATGATGGTATGACCCCAGCTAAGAAGGGTCCAAGTCTTCTGATAAACTGATAAAAATAGACCACTTTCCAGATGAGTGATGTTTGTCTCTCTATACTTAAGTGGAAATTGCTTGATGTGAAATTGTTTTAAGTCATTTTATTTGGGACTATTACTGAACTATTCAGTAGTTCTTGTTTAGTGAATGGACGATTTTATTAGCTACAGGAAACTCTCTACCCACGTTTCCCAATTTCTTTTTCTCTTAATAATTGTTGCTTTGCAAAAAGAAAGAAACTGAAATTGAATAAGGTGCAATTGTCATCTTTTGTATTTTGGTAATATCATGGACTTACAATTTGATAGTATCAAATCTATGGGACGGTTTTCCACTTTCAGGATAAGTGGGGAAGAGATGGAAATTTCGTGGAAACTTTAGGCCATGTGAAAAGTCAAAAGAGGCATGGTTGTACAGTCAGGATTTGAAAAAGTTGGGATTGGAAACTAGGTAGTCTAGGTTGCAGGTTGAAGGCTATTGGCATGTTGGTTAAGGTGTTGGGGTCAACTTTTCCATTTTTTGCCAATTTTTATGATTCTTCAGGAGAGTTTGTTCCTGTTGTTCTTATTATTGTATGGTATATTCTTAAACATTCTCTACTGATGTTTTGTGATGCTACTGTGGTGCTGTTTGATAAGCTGTGTTCAAAACTAGCCTACGAAAGAACTAGATTGTGGCTTTATAATGTGGATTTACTAGATGGTCCATGCTACCATATTGACGTCATATTTTTTATGCCTAGCATTGTTCAATCCCTCTGATTGTATATTTTTGGATAAATATATCCACCTTGTTTTAATTTTTTCGGTAGATAATTGTTTGAGCTTAGTTTCCATGCAATCAATCTTCTTCTCCGATTGTGTTTTCCTTTCTAAGTAAGAGAAAGACATCAAATCCATTCCATTGCCATTAGAGGCCAACCCTTGTGCTCTTGTTGCTTGGTGCAAGAGGGTATGAGTAATGATATGTCAGTCCTGAGGGCCGTTAAAAGTAAATTTCAACCAGAGGTTTTGGTGAAACGCTAATAGTTGCATTTCATGAGTTCTTTTTTGTTCAATCATTGTATCGAAAAAGCAATTGGCATACCTGATTGTATTACATTTTAACCAACAAAATGCATGCATGCAAAAGTCCCTTCCAGTTAAAATTGATAAATTGGACTGGGCATTCAGCAACATTTTCCAATGCTTCAAAACTGATGGATCCAAACAAGGTGATGAATTGAACCTTAGCTTACTGAAAACATTTTGTGGAATCACACTTATTTCCATCATATCAATGATTGTCCTTTTTATTTGGATCTGTTCATTGCTTGATCTTAAGGTTACTGGCATGGAGTGTTGAAAATAAAATCTACATGGTTCTCTCTTTAATATTTGGTTTACCTTTTTCAACTGACATTGACATAGGATTTCTATTTTCTTAAAGTCAGGATTTAAATTTTCAGATGTTTCAACTAATACTTTTTTCCCTCCTGATCCTAGAAAAAGCGAGATCAACTGTTATCAAGGGCCAGGCAGAAGCATGAGGTATATTAACTGGTAAATTTAATGCCTACTTATGTTCAGCGTTTTAAGTACTTGTCTCTTTCTAGGCGACATTTTCCATGTTTATTTTGGAGAGGGTTTCTCTTGTGCTAGTTTTGTTACTTTTGTAGCGCATCTGTTTTACTTGTATAGTATCAAACATTATGTTTTATGGTACAATAGATATATTGATATCAATATATCATATTTGAAGGGATTTTTTTTGGGGGGTATTAAAAGGATTCCACTTATTTGGTCCTTAAGGATAGATGGTTTTTATTCCTTGTGAGACATCCTTATCAGCTATTTGAAAACCTTTGAACATACCAGACAATACATACTTTTCCTGTTTGACACTGTGCCTTCCATCTGAATCAAATCACTCCTCCATACTGGAGGATCCCAAGGTCTCCGTTGAACATGGCCATGCCACCTGAAACGACTTTCTCAAAGCTTATCATGTATCGGAGCTACTCCCAACTCAGCTCTAATATGGTCATTCCTTACTTTATCCCTCCTAGTTTTGCCACACATCCATCTCAACATCCTCATCTCCGCTACACTTAATTTATCTTATGACGTTTCTTAACTGCCCAACATTCTGCACCATACATTGTAGCCTATCACATAGCACTCTGGATGCACCTCTCTACTTCATCCATCTTATTTTAATTCTCTGAGCAGCATCATCTTCTATGTCACTTTCTTTACTTATGATTGAGCCTAGATACCAAAATAATCACTTTGTGGGATCTCCCTCTCATCGACATTCACCACCTCATTAACCGTCCCAGTGTAACTAAAGTTATACACCATGTACTCCGTCTTTGTTCTACTTATCGTAAGACCTTTTGATTCCAAGGTTGATCTCCAACTCCAACTTGGTGTTAATCCCTGCTTTTGTTTCATCCACCAAGATAATATCATCAACAAATAGCATACACCAAGGAACCTCATCTTGTATGTCTCTGGTTAAATCATCCATGATAGGTGCAAACTTTTAAGGGCTTAAGGCTGATCCTTCATGTAACCTAGTTGTAATTGGGAATTCACTACTTTGACCCCCCACAGTTCTTATGCTTGTCACCACACCAGCATACATATCTTTAATTATGTTCATATATTTACTTGAAATCATTATATTCAGTATATGCTAGATTAACTCTCTAGGGACTCTGTCGTAGGCTTTTTCTAGGTCAATAAAGACCATATGGAGATCCTTCTTGCCCTCTCTATATCTTTCCATGAGCCTCCTAAGTAAGAAAAAGCTTCCATTGTGGATCTTCCTAGCATAAAACTGAATTGGTTCTCCGGTTGTAATTGTTTCATTTCTAAGGTGGGTTTCAATAACCCTCGCCCATAATTTCATCGAATCACTCATTAGTTTTATGCCTTTGTAGTTATTGCAGCTCTAATATCACCTTTATTTTTGTAAATCAGGACCCCAATACTTCTCCACTCATCTGACATTTCTTGGTGCTCATAATCTTATTGAACAGCTTGGTTAGCCAAGTTAAACCACAACTTCCTAAGCTTTTACACACTTCTATTGGGATCCCATCTGGGCCTGGTGCCTTGCCTACTTTCATCCTTTTAAAGGCTTTTTTCACTTCAGGCACCCTAGTTTTGCGTATATATCTACGACAAATGGTGTCTTGAAATTCTTAATGAGTAATACAATCTTCCAAGGCACTAATATTCAAAATGACTTCATTTAATAGGCTGTAGAAATACTCTATCCATCTCTCCAGAATGTCCTCATCCCTTATTAGCACTCTAGCATTATCACTTTTATTAAAAAAACTATTATTCTTTACTCAAATCATCTCTAGTTGATTGGGGGTGTATTACATAGACAACTACTTTTTAAAATTCCTAATTTGACTTGTAAAGGATTCCTAATCACACTACACATTCAATAAAATGAATAAACTCAAAACAGAACTCTATCAAACCATTAAGTATTTTTTTAATCTAACTACACTTGACTACTAATCCAATGTACTAACTTTATCCCCACTTTATGAGCTTATAAATTAGGCTCATTTCAATGAAACCTGACAAAAATAAAAGGCCTAACCTATAATGTAACTACCCAAAGGTCAATTTCATTCTATTGGATTGCCACCAACCCCTTATGGGCCTCCCAAGCTTGCGCATAGGCCTCCATACGGGATTAATGTCGAATGCAACTGCATCAATTCCTCCCGGTGTTGAGAAAAACTTGCCTTGAGTTTTTAAGAAGGGCAGAATAGAAGAACTCAGGTGAATGTCTCATGCTTCGCACCAGTATTATGAATCAAGTTCAGAAGATTAATTGTTGATGGCATATCCTCGTCTTGAAATATATGGGGAATAACCACCTCAATATGTAGAACATTCATCGTCATAGTAGAGTCTGTTGCTTCACCCATATTGACCATCTTGTTCCCCTTTACCATTACTTATTGTCCCACATCAGAACCAACTGATGGTATATGAAAATCAGATTATGCATCTCAGATGCAAGCAGGCCCCATGGTCAAATCTATGTTCAGATCTGAGATAAAGGAAGGGACTCCGGTGTTAAGGTAAAAAAATCAGATCGATAGAAGGGGAGGAAAAAGAGTTGAGATCGATCTGCTTGGGATGAAGAAGAGGAGAAGAAATCAGGTCTGGGATACCAATACTATATGCATTGCTCAACAGTACCAAAACTCTTAAAAAAACTCATTCTCAAATCATCTCTAATTGATGGGGGTGTATTATATATATAATGTTCTAAATTCCTCAATTAACTCGTAAAAGGACTCCTAATCACACCCACACTTAATTAAGTAAATAAACTCAAAACAAACTCTATCTAGCCATCAAGTATTTTAATCTAACTCAAACACTTTAACTATAATCCTGTGTAATAACTTTATAATTTATAATTTAGGCCCATTACAATGAAACAAAAAATAAATAATAAAAAGGCAAACTATAATGTGACTACTCAAAGGTCAATTTCAGCCCATTGGACTGCCACTAGCACCTTATGGGCCTCCCAATCTTGTGCATACTGGTTTTCTTGCTCTGGTTTTGTAACAATTCAAAATGCCTAGTATTTTCCTTTTCTTAATTTCTTTCTTGCTCAAGGATATGGACAGTTGCTAAATTAATTTTAATTGAATGCTTTCAGTATTTCAAATCTTTTGTTCTTGTCAGGTTCTTGCAAAAAATGCTCGCTTTGAACAAATATGGAAGAGCCGGAAAGAAAACAAAGAGACCGTACTTGATGATTCACTACGAGAAATATGTCATCTCTATGATGTTGTTCGTGTTGAGGCAGAGGAAGAACCATCCATTGAGGCAGAAGAACGGGTGTAAGTTGAGCTAGTTTGTATTATTTCTGTATACACTATTCTATTTGTTGCAATGATTTATTTCCTGTTTGATGCAGGGATACCACTTTGGAGGATAACATAATTTTGTGTAATTATTTGCCTCTAATAAGAGAGTTCCTTCCTAATGCTATAGCAGAAATCGAATCTGATATTCAAGCTTACATGTCCAAACAAGGTACTTGTCCTGTTATTTCTACCTCTAAGGATAAGATTTTAACTTTGTATATGTTTGTCTTAGCATACCTTTTCAAGCAATTGGTGTTGAACTGCCCCAAAAGGTTATAGGGATGACCATGTGAGTAAATCTTCAGAAGTGTCTATATATCAACTAATATGTTATGTAGGACAATGGATGATAAACCCTGATACAAGCAGGGATCCAAAGACCGTCAAAAAGCCTGTAGGTGATGGGCCCAATTAACAGAAGACTCAGGCTTCCTAGGGAATCTGATTGGACCAAATTGTAGTTCTGGTCAGATTTCAGATAACAGAACTGAGTATGAATGTCTGTGATTGAAATATGTAGCAGCAACCCAGAAGGTTAAAGAAGAAACAGAAACATAAATAGAGAAGAAAAGGGGAAGATGCCAATGGAAAAGAAAGTGGGAACAAAGGATTCGATGGAAGAAAAGAAGGGAAGAAACAGAAGGAACAGAAAATAGATCTAAGGAAGGAATAGTACCAGCAGACATTGGTTTGAAGTAGATCAAACGGCTGGATTTGTCTGCAGCATGTTAATTTCTATTTCTGGGATCTACTTTCTGTTTTCAAGACCTGTTCATTTCTCTGTATCAGACCATCAGAATCATTTGAGATTTGGAAATCCAACACCCCTCCACCAGGACCAAAACATGATGGGAGTTTGAGGCCCATCAGGTGGCTATAGATGCTGATCTGGAGTTCTTTAAGTTCTTGAGTTTTACTCTCAGGTTTATGCTCTGCGATAGGCCCTCTTGGGCTGCTGTTGGTATACTCTTTGACTGAGTTTTTTATGTAATATTGTCTCATATTATTTAGGGGTTGAGGGGTATTTTATCTTATTGTTAGTTAGTAGTTTATATACTGTTATTAAAGTTTGAAGTCGGTGTTGGGAAGAGGAACGAAGAGGGTACCTTAATCCTAGACTTTGCGGTAGCTTATGATCTTTCCATTGTGAACACTCTCTTTGAAAAAAGAGAGGAGCACTTAGTTACCTATGAAAGTGGGAATCATACCAGCCAAATGGACTTCTTCCTAACAAGAAGGGCAGACAGATTGGTGGGTAAGAACAATAAGGTTTTCCTTGGGGAGAGCCTCTAACCACCCAACATAGACTGGTGGCCCTGGATATGTGCCTCAGTGCACAAACGTGTAGGAGGAGGGAGCCTAAGTACCCTAAGATAAGGTGGTGGAGATTAAAAGGAGAGTCCCTAAGGACTTTACTGATAATGTGATCAAACAAGTAAAGTGGGACTTTGAAGGAGACACCAATGCAATGTGGAATGAGATGATGACTTGTATTAAGAGGGTCGTCAAAGATGTGTTAAGGGAAGCGAAGGGTATTCATCAGGCCCCTCGAGAGACTTGGTGGTGGAACGATGAGGTTCAAGCAGCCATTAAGACCAAAAAAGATTGTTTTAAGACATGGCAAAGGACTAAAGAAATAGAGGATAAAAAATGGTATAATGATGCCAGAAACGAAGCTAGAAAGATTGTGGGTAGGGCTTGGGCGAAGAAATATGATGATCTCTATATTAACCTAAACACAAAAAGGGGAAAAAGCTATATATAAGATAGCTAAGATGAGAGAAAGGAAGAATAGAGATTTCGATTAGGTGAGGTGTATCAAGGGTGATGATGAAAGAGTGTTCGTAAGAGATGGGATGAGTATGTTTGTGATCTACTAAATGGAGATAGATTGAGGAGAAATGGCCCAGAGGAGTACATTTTTCAACAAGACACCACACGTCATAGATATGTACGAAAGGTTAGTGTGGCTGAAGTTAAAGAAGCCTTAAGAAAGATGAAAGCATGGAAGGCACCAGACCCAGATGAGATTCCAATATAAGTGTGGAAAACCCTAGGAGGTTGTGGGGTATATTGGTTAACCAACATGTTTAACATGATTATGAACACAAAGAAGATGCCAGATGAAGGGAGGAGAAGCATTGTAGTCCTGATCTACAAAAATAAAGGTGATATCCAAAGCTGCAGTAACTATAGATCATAAAGCTATAATTATTGAAGTAACTTTGGGAGAGTGTTATTGAAGCCCGTTTGAGAATAGACTCATATATTGGTGAACCAATTCGGCTTTATGGCAGGTAGATCCACTACATAAGCTGTCTACTTATTTAGGAGGCTCATGGAAAGATATAGAGAGAGCAAGAAGGATCTCCATATGGTCTTTATTGACCTGGAAAAAGCCTATGACCGAGTCCCTAGAGACTTAATCCGGCATGTTATAGTGAAGAGAGGGGTATCGAGTAAATATGTGGATGTAATTAAAGATATGTATGAGGGCGTGGTAACTTTTGTGAGATCTGTGGGAGGTGAGGGCAATGAATTCCCAATTACGATTGGGTTACATCAGAGATCAACTTTAAGCCCTTTTCTATTTGTGCTTATCATGGATGATCTAACCAATTGCATTCAAGATGAGGTGCCGTGGTGTATACTCTTCGCCGATGATATCGTTTTTGTGGATGAGACAAAAGCATGGATTAACACTAAGTTAGAGCTATGGAGATCAACCTTGGAAACAAGAGGCTTTAAGTTAGTAGAACAAAGGCAGGGTATTTGATGTGTAATTTTAGTCATACTATAATGGATACAGACATGGTGCGAATTGAAGAAAGAGAGATACCACAAAGTGACTATTTTAGATATTTGGGGTCAATCATAAATAAAGAAGGTGACATCGAGGATGATGTGTCACTGAGAATTAAAGTGGGATGGATGAAATGGAGAGGTGCGCCCAGAGTATTGTACGACCGGCTATGATGTATGGGGCAGAATGTTGGGCATTTAAGAAGTGTCATATTGAGAAGCTATGTGTGTCAGAGATGAGGATGTTAAGATGGATGTGCGAAAAAATTAGGAAGGATAAAATAAGGAATGAACATATTAGAGCTGACTTTGGAAGTTGCCCCAATCAATGACAAGCTCCAAGAGAGTCGTTTGAGGTGGTATGGGCATGTTCAACAGAGGCCTAGGGACGCCCTAGTAAGGAGAAGTGATATAATCCCAATTAAAGGAACTAAAAGAGCTAGGGGCAGGCCTAAAATTACCAAAGGAGAAGTTGTGAGGAAAGACATGCATAGTCTAGGTCTTGTCCAAATATGACCTCGGATAGAGCTTACTGGAGGGCAAGGATCCGTGTAGCAGACTCCATTTAGCTGAGCTTCTCCTGACTTGTTGGGCTGTGCCTCTTTCCTCTTACTTTCTTCTTTCATCTCGCATTTTTCTTATTATTTTCCATCTTTTATTTGTCATTTTCCATTTTTTCATTTCTCATCTAATTTCCCATCCCTCTTTTCCCATCTCTTCATTCGCCTTTTTTGCAGACCTCAGTTTTTCCTACCTTGTTTGTTTTTTTGTATCGATGTAGCCCACCCCATTTAGTTGGGATAAGTCTGAGTTTTTTGTTGTTGTTGTTGTTGTTGTTGTTGTTGTTGTTGAAGTCGGTGTTTGTTTTGGGGCACAATTGTGATCCTATCTGGGGATAGGGTAGTTCATACCTAGCCTTACATTAGTAGAACTCTTAAAATCTGACTCCTATTGTGACTGGAACTTGTTTAATCCTAATACAACTTGAACCACCGCTGACCAATAATAGATTGGAAAGAACATTATTCGATTCCTCAAGTCACAAGGAAAATTACTACTATAAAATACTAATAAATGGAATAAAAAAACCCTTCCAAACTCCTAATGCTACTTGGAAAAGACTTAAAATCCAAAAATAGAATTTGTGTACCCCCTTGGACTAAATGTTGGGGTTTATAATTGAGCCCACTACGATAAATAAAAAAAAAAAAACATTTGAAAAAGGCCAGCCCCATAACCATAAAACGTCAAAACCTTCAGTGTGCTTAATGTGAGATTGCATTTGACGTGTTAGGGGGTGGGGCTTGAATTTGGAATTTACAGCTGAGAGTGGTGTGTAAGGTGAGAAGAGAAATTAAAGAAAAGATAAGTAGAATGAAGCTCAAGAAAACAAAGTCTTAGGAGAGGACCACCATGGTGAATGCTCAAGAAGAGTTCCCCCCCCCCCCCCCACAAGAACTGAAGGGCCCGGTATAGGCTTAATTTCTTTGACAGAAATCAGTTCTTGATCTATGGGGCTCTGTCTGGTTGGATCTTAGATGGATGATGAGAGGAACTGTGAGTAAGTGCAACAAGTATTTTGCATTTTCCTTATTTTTCGCGCTTGATTGAAGGGAACTTTTCCTTCACTTTCCAAATTGTGAACATTTTTTTTTTTTATTACTTATCCATTTTCATTTTCCTTACATAATCAATGGGAAATCCCTCATTTTTTCATAAAACAAAACACCTTTTAGAACTGAAGGGTCTGGTAGGTATAAGATTCATTTCTTTCTCCTCATCTTTTCTCAATTTCCTTTGCCTTCCCATCATAGTTATCATGGCGTCGCCATGGCGTCCAAATTCCTTGGTTGCCGTGGACGCCTTGGGCGCCATGGCGGTGTCGCCTTGTTTTTTTACCCTCTAAAACACCATGGTCGCCTTCCCGCCTTGATAACTATGCTTCCCATCCAACCAAATGGAGCCTTAGAGCAATAGGGCCCACAAGAGAAGGTATTTTATATTTTAGTTCTTCAATCAATCAAGAAACTCATAAACATAATAATTACTGAATTATTGAAAGAAAACATTAATCTGATCAAGAGACTGATAGAAATGGTATAGAATAGATTGAGACTCAAAAGAGTGGTTCTCAGATTCATGGACCAAGAAAAGGATCTATTAACAGCAAAGATTTAGTATATGAACTATTAACCAAGAATTGTATATAAAGATTCGGGTATCTGATCATAAAATAGAATCTAATCATGAACTGGAATGCTGTGAATTAACACACCTAGGGCTGAAAGCCTGTGAACAAATCCAATGCCCCATCCATTGTTCTTTTCACCATGATCGGCAACCTTTTCTCACCGAAAATCTTTGTGACGAAAACTAAATGTCAATCCGCTGGTCCTCTGTTCACTATTTCATGTCCAATCAAAAGTCCTTCCTCTTCTATAATATCATCCAAAGCTTCTAGTGGATACTCCAATGAAAGCTTGTGAACAAATCCAAGGCGCCATCCGTTGATCTTTTTTTTTCCTCACTCAAGTTCAAGCCAATATCTGTGTTCTAAGATGAGAACATCAAGATCGGCTCCTGTATCCAATCGTATTACAGAGAGTGCAACTTAAGAAAACTCAAATAGAAGAACACTAAAAGAAAAGAAAAGCAAATTAAAGGTCTCACAGTGGGAGAAAACCCACCAGGAAGACAAAACAGTCGGTCTGAGGAAGAAAGCTCTCAGATGGAAAAGGGGTGCACACTCGAGTAGATAACCCTTGATCTTGATATTTCTGCAGCCAATTTATGTCCTAGTTGTGCACTTTTGTCAAGTCATCCCTTTACTCCATAAATTATGAGTTAACTGTTTGCTTAGCAGGCCTGGGTGTCTTGGTGCAGAGATTCTAGATGCACCTCCGAATTACGATGATCTCCCTTCCATGGGTCTTCCTGTCAGTGTTACATTTCTTGTTTTTATTTGTTGCCAAGTAGTTATTGGTGAATATTTGTTGCCAAGTATACAGCTGGTTTTCCAAGGGGATAGTTCAGTTGGCAAAGACCAAAACGTCACAATTAAGAAGTCATTTATTCAAGTCTCCTTGGGACCTAACTTTCAAAAAAAAAAGAGTAGTATTCAGTTGGCATTCCATTAGATCAGAATTTTTATTAATATGTTAAAATAATTATGTTATTGACAAAATAATTGTTAGGTGAAAACCTTACCTAATAGCCCTGTCATGGAAACCTTCTCATGACAGTCAACTTTTTGGGCCACATGGAGGTTGTTCTTGGGGGTTGGATGGCTTTCAGACTTTCACACCTTGTGGATTTGCCATATGTCAAATTTGGGGTTTCTTCTCATGATGGTCCACTACTTTTGGGACATGTGGAGGTTGGATCTTAGGGAGTGGAGCGTGTGGATGGCTTTCTACCTGTGTATTAGCTACATGTCAAATTTGGGGTCCCTTTTCCACATATCTAATTTTTCTATGGTTGAGCCAAAATTTCCTAAGTTGAATTTTCAACCAGTTTTTGGAGCTTTATCTGGCTTCTCATCTTGTGTTGCTTATGGTGTTGCTTTGTGGCAGCCGTCGTTTTTCTTTGTTGTTTCTTTAGTTTTCTATGTTGTCTCCTATGATTTTTTTTTCTTAAATAAAATGGTTTCTTATCAGCCAACCTATTGTTTATTTTTGTATCTCCACATGGAAATTTGGTTTGTACCAAGCTTACCAGGCTGATAGATGGTACTGTGGGTAACTGGTCCATGAAATTTGAGCACCAATGAATTGCCACGAGGCGGAAACTTGTCTTGAGGAGCTTCTCATGATGTTCCATCCAAGAGGGCTTTGCTCTAAATGTTGTGAGGGAGAAATCAACTACTATATTATTTTGGATCATCACACTATTATATTATTGTAGTTGTAGTGCTTTTACTTATTAATGGATGCTAGTTTATGGATCTCCTTTTTATCTGTGCCTTTCCAATATGTCCATCAAATAAGTAATTGAAAGCCTTGTACTGACTCTCTATTTTTATCTAGGATCATCTTGTGCTTTTTTTCTTTTTTTTTTTTGACTCTGTGGACCTACTTTCTATCTCCCCTCCCCCTTCACCATGATGGAAAGTTGTCATGAATCTTAATCTATATTTCGTCATGGTTCAAGAATGTAGACATCACCCGTAAGACGTGGAATAATTCTCCATCACCTGTAAGGTGCAATAGTGGAATTTTTCTCAAATTGCCCATCATTTCCTGTTGTGTGCTCATCAACAGGCATATTAGATGGATGGACAGATTCGAAATGTTGTACCTATGATTACATTGGGGTCCTGTTGCATAGTCTGTTTTTTGTCAGACCTATCTTTATGATTCCGCTTGATTTATAAAAATGTTGCTCTTAAGACTTTAAGAGGGTGGGCCTTGGTGCAACGGTAAGTTTGCTCCATTGTGACCAAGTGGTCATAGGTTTGAGTCTGGAAACAGCCTCTCTGTGAAAACAGGGGTAAGGCTGCGTACGTTATGACCCTCTCTAGACCCCGCAGTGGTGGGAGCCTCGTGCACTGGGTACGCTCTTTTTTTATTTTCTTTGTTGCTCAAGACTTTAATATGGTGAACTGGTGATGTATAATCTCTCTTTCGACATGGCAGCTTGGAGGACTATGGACCTATCCCCTTCCCCCTGCTTTCTTCAATTATTAGATTCCCCGACTTTCGATGCTTTCAGTGAATCCTCTTTATATGTTTTGCAGCATCAACAGATAGCTACGTATATGACTTGTACACTGTGAACGATAATCTGGATGCAACTGATGTCTCAGATGCATATCCTCTGTAAGAGATTTTCAAATTGTTGTTCCACTCCCCACCCCCCCCCCCCCCCAAAAAAAAAATTCTTTTTCTTTTCACTTGTCATTATATCTTCTCAAAATGAATCCTTGCTGTTGGTCCAGGGTTCAAGTTGATGAGGAGGATTTCTACGATGGCCAAAGTCATTCTGAGTAT
The DNA here is from genome assembly GCF_018873765.1 of Telopea speciosissima. Taxonomy (NCBI): domain Eukaryota; kingdom Viridiplantae; phylum Streptophyta; class Magnoliopsida; order Proteales; family Proteaceae; genus Telopea; species Telopea speciosissima. The sequence goes on from NC_057917.1 coordinate 18,215,460, forward strand.
GAAAGTGATGATTCAAATGGTACACTTCATTTGTTTGATTTCTTATTCTAAATACAGCCAAGATGCTCTCTCTTGATTTTCAAATCTGCTTTGAAATTCAGCTGAAGATAATCCATTGAATGATTATCCCGATGAGGAGACATCTGAAGAGGATGAAGTCCATTCCCATAGTGAAGCGGAAGAAGGTGAAAGCAGTGTCTCGGGTAATCAATCTGAGCATCAGTCGGAAGATTCAGGTGCATTATATGAGGAAGAAGTTCTTGTTGATGATGAGCTTGGTGTTATCGTCAGTTATGAAGAAGATGATGATGATGAATATGATGATGAAGACTGGAGGTCAGAGTATCGTTGAGGTTCATCTCTAGGGGGATCCATACTTTCACGTGGTCAAGAATATCCTCAGTTCATGTGTGAACATTGTTCATCCTTTGGATGTTACATCCCTGATGGATGTATGTTTTGTTGTCTTGAGCAAACAGTTGAATGTAGTGCCAATGGTATATTATGGTAAAGGAATACAGAACACCCTCTACAAAACCTTTTATCTTCGGCCATGCTTGTTCCTAACCATAATAACTTTTGTCCTTGAATTTTTGGTCCAGTTGTTGTTTCCTTCATGCTACATTTGATTATTCAGAACAGTGGGTGTCATATGTTTGGATATAAAGTGCTTGTGATATAGTGTAAATATTAATTCGTAAAAAATACTAACAGCGTAGCTGAAAATGATGGCACTTAGACACTACTTGAGCAGTGAAGTAATACTTTTAAAAAAAAAAAAAAAATCTAAGTAATATTGTTGAAAATTTTGGTTAACATCTTTAGCAAGCTTTGGACTTCTAACACAGTTACTGACAGTTGGTAAAATTTCATTTTGTTCTTGTTTCAATCTTAGAACACTTCACATCCAATAGGATGCAGTGGTAAAGTTTTCTGGTAGAAGAATTCAGAAAGCCGAACTCTATGTCCAGTGTTCAACTTTTTGTTACAGGAAGTTACTCTAGGTGCTGACAGCGGGGGTGGTGCAACTAAAAAAGGGGCAGTGTTGGTGGCGAGTTGAAGATTGGCAGAGAGGGGCTTAGATTCTCTGTACGCAGAGATGACTCTCACCATTTTCCGTTTCTAATGGCTCTGGTGCAACGGTAAAGGTTGCTCCATTGTAACCAAGTGATCACGGGTTCAAGTCTGAAAACAGCTTCTCTGCGACCCTCTCCATACCCTGCAGTGGCGGTAGCCTTGTACCCTTTTTTTTTTATGGCTCTGATAACCTGTTAGAAAATAAATATTTGCATATTTCATTCATTATAGAGTTTGGTATGTATACAAGTATTTTGAGTGCTTTACATGGTAGGTACAGACCACAACAACTAATGGTAGTATATTACAGATCACTATGCATTAATATAAGCCAAATGCATCCTTTAATCGAACTGGCTGAAGGTATCGCTAGTCAAGATTGTTTCTGTTCTTTGTGATTTTCATTCATTGACAAGGTTCAGGCAACAGAGTTTCTTGAAAACACCAGTCATACTCACCTAATGTATTAATTATGTTTTACATTCAGAAGTTACTAAGTTAAAAAGATGGGATAAAGTCATAAAGTTCTCTACATTGGGGGTGTAGGGCGTCTGAACACATGGGGTAGAGACGAAATGATCGATCCGTCCCCCTTGAATGACCTAGACCCCATCCCTGTCCCACCTCATGTGTCTGGGCATAGATACACTCCTAGACAGAGAACATGCGTGACTAAGACCCCATGTGACTAAGATAAACTAAAAAAACAACCTAAAATACCCCCAACATCCTCTCTGTCTCTCATGCTTCTTCTCTGGGTAAGGAACATCGCCCCAACCACTCCCTCCTCCCTCCTCCCTCCTCCCTCCTAACTCCCCACTCCCAACCTGTCCCTACAAACCCACCCTGCACCGTCATTGATGCCATTTTTGAAATGTACAGTCCCTTCGTTCACCTCTCTTAAACCCCTTCAAAGCCAAGACCAGAAACTGATAAACAAGAGACCTCAAATCTGGCAAATCCATTCCATCCATTCCGGTTGGAAAAACTCTGTTGCCAGGCTCAGGCTCAGGCTCAGGCTCAGCACAGTCAACACCAGTCATACTCACCTAATGTAGCTTCTGCCAACCAGCGTGATAGGTTTTCTATTAGCAAGGACATACCTTCCCCGGCTGGAAAAACTAGTCATGAGAAGATATCCTCTGAGAAGGAAGCAGCAGATCACCTTGGAACAGAACATTCTGAGCAGTTACCCATGGCTGTTCCTTTTGATATATCCCAAAGTAAAAGTGGGTCTCCATTAGCACTCAAACCTTCTTTATTTGCAAAAAACAAAGAAAAAAAAAGAAAGAACATGAGTGCTTCAAGAGTAGTGAAAAACTTATCCTGAGGCAAGGAATGGTGCTTCTAAAAAAATACATCAGTCACAGTAATCAGGTACTATCTCCTTCAATTCTTCTGAGCTTTAGTACTTTTTTTTTCTTTCTTCTTTGCAAATATTGGTGCTGCTGCTTTCCATATTATTCCAGAAATGTCACGGTTATTAGATACATTAATAGGGAAGAATTAAGAAGGGAACCATTAACTTACTGCGGACTCCATTAGGTGACTCACCGTTGAATTATTTCAGCCTCATTTGCATGAAAATTAATTTTTACCAGATAGTATCACTATCTGATTTACTGCATCCTCTGGATGGTCATAAATATATGGTGCAAAATGTTATGATGTAGGTTGTGTATTTTTCTTGTCTGTTGAATCATTCAGTTAGTACCCCCCCCCCCCCCCCCCCAAAAAAAAAAAAGTACACACACTTTTACACTTCCATCCAGTTGGTTACTTGTGGAAACATTTGGTTGAAGAAGCAATTCGAGATTCCCATGCCTTCATAAAGCAAGATCCGAAACTTCGCAATGTAGAAGAGGTACTTCCTGGGATGTCACCAGACATCTGCATTGTTAATTTCTACACTGAGAGTGGGAGACTTGGTCTCCATCAGGTGTGTAATTTACTTTCTGCATGCTTAATAGTACCCTGCTTTGTAAGATTTCTTGTAGTGACATTTTCATTGAAAAGAATAACATAGCTTCAAGCATTCGAGATGACAAAATAGTCAGTGTATGTGTGTAAATGTAAGTGTAAGTGTAATAGGCATGCGGAGCGGAACTCATGAAAATGATTTGGGGAATAATGAATTGTGTCTCAAGAGAGCACAGCCATGTTCTATTTATAATAGAAGGAAAAGGAACATATTACAAGTATACCCTTAATACAACGTACACTTACAAGCATACCTGAAATACCCTTAAACCCAAATTACTACATGATAACTTTGGGAATTGTGACTTGTGTCAATGAGACACAATCACATGTCTATTTATAATAAATGCAAGGAGAGTACAAGGACAGAAATGCCCCTAGGGCAACACAACATAAAACACCGAAGATAATTCTACCCTTTAATCCATATTACAACAATCCCCCTTAGGTTGGAGGATGGATATCACACATTCCCAACTTGCATACTAGAGGAAAAAAAACTTTACTATTCAATCCCTTAGTGAAGATATCGGGCAACTGGTCATCAGACTTGACAAAGGGAATACAGATCAATCCTTGCTCGAGTTTCTCTTTGATGAAGTGACGATCTATCTCCACTTGATTGGTGCGATCATGCTGGACAGGGTTATGGGCAATACTAATAGCAGACTTGTTGTCACAATACAATATCATGGGCAGTGAAGTAGGAAGTGCCAAATCGTTCAATAGTCCCTAAATCCACATCAACTCACATATGCCATAAGACATGGCACGAAATTCAGCCTCAACACTAGAACAGGCAACACCAGTCTGTTTCTTACTTCGCCAGGTCACCAAATTACCTCCAACAAGAGTATAGTAGCCAGAAATGGACTGGCGATCATCAGGAAAACTAGCCTAATCAAAGTCTAGCTTCCACCCGCAAATGATCATTAGGAGAAAATAAAATTCCCTTGCCTGGAGCAGCCTTTAAATACCTAAGGATACGGATCACAGCATCCCAATGAGTGGAATAAGGATCATGCATGTATTGGCTCACCATGCTGACAACAAAGGCAATATCCGACCTGGTATGGGAAAGGTAAATGATGTAGATCACAAGTCCATATGTACCTGCAGGAACAAGCCCCAAAACCAGCCCAGCAAGGTTGTGGATTTGATTGCAGTGAGAAGCAGCCTGGTTTGATGATGTGGCAAGTTTTCGTTGGTTCGATGGAACATCACCTATGGCAGCCCCAGCCCAGAGAGAAGCATGAAGAAGAAGAAAAGAGACCAAGACAATTTTTTTTTTAAAAGCTACTGTTCACGTGAACAGTGATTTGGGGGCTGATATGGACAGCTGGTGTGAAGATCTGATTTTATTTTGTTACTATTCTCTTAGTAGTACCTAGTTACAAAATCTAGTTGATGCAGATTCATTATCAAATAGGGCTTGTTTCATTGGGAATAAGTCTAGGGTTGGGTTACATACATGTTGGGCCTTTGATCCCATGGCTTTCTAATGTAATAGGCTACTTTTATGGGCCTAAAATATGGGTATATAGGTTGCATACGGGATTAGCCCAATATTTGGTTTATTTTTGTGTTTTTAATTGAACCGGTTTAAATTGGTTGCATCCAATTGGTTCAATTGGTCTAATTTAAGTGAAGTGATCTTATTGGCTAAGAGGTTCTTATATCCTATTGGCTAGTAGGGAATCTTCTTTTATTTTAAGTAGTTTAAGTTGTATTTAAGTCATTAGGGTCAATTGAGTTTTTTATGCTTTTTGTATTGTTTTAAATCACTTAATTGTACTTCTCCACGGTTTTGGATGGAGATTAGAGTTGTATTAGTCCTAGGAATTAGGCCTTTGGCCTTTTATTTAATAAGAGATCGTGGGAGAGGCTCCCCCACCTATTATGCTTTAAAAAAAATCATTTCTTTATGCTGCTGCCATGAATGCTGCTGCTTGCTCTTTGAGAGTGTTCCTTGTGGGTAATATCAAGGAGCCCTTGTGAGTCATATCAAGGGTGAGGGCTGGTGGACTCCGGTGACTCCTTGCATCTTGTAGATCGGGAGGTCCTTTTCTTCAATCAAGCTTCTTCAAGCTACTGTTGTTGCAGATCTGCAAATCCAGTAAGTGTTTACAGTTTCTGCAAGTTATCCTTCGCTTCTTCTTCCCCCCATCTAACCTAATCGATCCCATAAACCCTAGCTTCTTCTATAATCAGTCCAGCCCTATTCCCTCCACTGTTTGCTTTCAAATTTTAATCACAGCATCATTGAGTCAACCCTTCCACTCGACTGTAGTCTCAAACCCATCTCCTCAATCAAAACCCTAATCCCCTTCCTTCTCCATTAAAACCTAAACCCCTAAAAATCACCCAAACCAATCCAACCATCTAAATCTGCCCATTGTACAACCGAAATACCCCTACACTGCCCTTAACACTCGACCTTAAGCTCCAGCCCTAATTCCAGCTCTAAACCCTAAATCTCATCTCCCCCTTCATTCCCAAAACCCGAAACCCTAAACCTAAAATTTTTTAAATTTAAAAACTTATTCAAACCTAACCAAACCTAGTTCATTAAGACCTTTAAAACCTGCATATTAAAACCCTATAAACCCCATTACCATTAGTTAACCCTAACCCTAATTAGCCTAAGCTGTCCCAATCGGCCAGCCTTGTTAGGTGAACCCATTCCCCTGGCTCCTAGTGGGATTACTCCTACCTAGGACTACATCACTATTAGTTTCTATTTTTGTTTCCTTGCTTGTTTAGAAGGCTGGATCAATAAATCCTTAGTAGTTTCTATTTTTCATTAGTTGCTATTTTCCTAGGTTTTCGGAAGTTTCTATTTTATACCCTCTATTTTGTGAGCTTGCCTAAGCTATTAATAGGCCCCCTATTATAAGAAAGAATCAGATTTGGAGAAAAGAATTTTCAGGCCTTGTTGCCATCGGTTATGGGAGAAATTCCATGTTTCAACAGCTGGGATAGCTATGGGTGAGAGACCCAGGCTGAGAGAGCCATTCCCCTACCCCCTTCTCTTCTTTATCTTCTTCTTATTCTTCTTCATATGTAACAGAAAAGTACCAATAAAAAAAAGAGTTGCAGTTTTTATTTTTGTTCTTTTAATTGTATCGATCCTGCTGCAATCGATCTCCCGCTGGTTTCCCTGGTTTGAGGTCAATTTTGCATTAGTAAATCAGCTCCCAACCAATCTCTGATATCTCCCTTTGTCTACAGGGTCACCTGTTTTACTAGAGATGCGAACATTAGCTTCAAGAGGGGTATCAGCTGGCTTGCACCCTAGCATTCCAATCTCTGATAGTAAGTCCAGGGTGTATTTCTGCTGAGAGAGAAATACCCCGTTGGTAGAACGGGCAACCTCAATGTGACTGCGTTGGCGGTAACGAGACCTTGCTAGCACACCAAGCGACGACCGTCACATTTGTAAAAAAAATAATACATATATATATATATATATACATATAATTTATTTTAAAGATGTATGACCAGTGGGCGAGCCTTAACACAACGGTTAAGTAGCATTGCAACCTGTTGGTTGCAAGTTTGAAACTTTGAAACAGCCTCTCCTGCGAAGTAGGGGGGTAAGGCTGCCTACATTTGCCCCTCCCAGACCTTGCAGTAGCAAGAGCCTCGTGTACTGGGATGCTCGTTTTTTAAAAGATGTATTACCACCTCAATTGAACTATCCTCATTGTTACCTTTTGGCTCCAAGGTTATCAAAGTTTTGAATTGTTGCTTTGGCCTTTGGACCTCTAGAGACAAAGCATTGACACCTAGGCATACTTCGTTGAAAACAAGAAATATGATACCATATTATAACAATAAAAAGGACTAGAGTATGCAATTGGATATATGATATAAGAAGTTAAGTACTTTACTACCGAAAAAGGGGGTGGGGGGGAAAAAGAAGCAATATAACTTACTGGAGTAGAAAACGAGAAAAGAAAAACTGAAAAAGTGAACAATAAGAACTTGTTTTCTCTTTTGTTGTTGGGAATGATGCAATCCTAGGTCACAAACCCTGCTTTGGGATCACTATAGGCCCACAAGCATAGTTGTCACGGTGTCTAGGCAATCCTAGGCATTGAAGGAAGGAAAAAACTCAAGGCGATCAAGGCACCCTTCCAGCAAAGGACGCCTAGATGCTGACGCCTTGTCAACTAAGCCCAAAAGAGTAATACATAATTCCAGTTAGGGCTCTAGTGGCAAAATTTTAAATAAATGGAAGTTTTGGGTCCCTTTTGGTAAGTTAACGGGAGCAAGGACAAACGATGAATTAAATTAAAGAGAATGTACTATTCAGGAATTGGAATATTATAGTGGGGATAAAATAGAAAAGGGCGTACCCAATGCATGAGGCTCCTGCCAAAAATAGAATAAAATCTGAAAACAGGGGGTATTGTGTAAAGTTGTCCTTATATGTAAATAACAACATAAGGTTGTCTTCAACCTCACGATCGAAATGGGCCAGTGGTAAGGGCAACTCTCCATAAATTGACTGATGATTCCAACAACAAAGGAAATATCCGGACGAGTGACAATCAAATAAATAAGTTTTCCAACCAATCTTTCTTACTGATGTTTATCCTCAAATTCTTTGCCATCACACACCCCAAGTTTCAGATTCAGATCCATAAAGTTGTCAACAGGCTTACAACCCAATATACAAGTTTCAAAGAGAAGATTTAGAACACACTTCCTCTGAGACAAACTGACACCTTTCTTACAATGAACAACTTTAATCCCCAAAAAATACCTTAGCACACCTAAGTCTTGCATCTGAAAATTCCGATGGATATATACCATGACCTCTTCAATGCCAGAAGAGTCGTCACCTGAAATTATGATATCATCAATGTACATAACTACGGTCACGACCTTATCTACCCGACGACGCTCGAACACAGAGTGATCAAAGAAATACTGAGTAAATGCATAGCCACCAATAACTTTACTAAACTTATCAAACTAGACACGTGGAGACTATTTCAGCCCATATATAACCTTGTGAAGACGGCATACCTTGGACGCATTTTCCCCCTGAGCAACATATCCTGGAGGTTGCTTTATATAAACTTCTTCCTGAAGATCACCATAAAGAAATGCATTTTTTATATCTAGCTGAAACAAAGGCCAATCAAGATTCACTATTTCACTGCCAAGGAGATAAGAACTCACACTAAATTAAGACATGCCACTGGAGAGAAGCTCTCAAAATAATCAACACCATAAGTTTGAGTAAAGCCTTTTGCAACCAACCAAGCTTTGAGCAGCTCAACCGAACCATTATGAAGGTATATAACTGTGTACACCCAGAGACACCTCACAAGCTCCTTCCCTAAGGATAAGTCAGTAAGAGTCCAAGTCTGATGATCCCATAGAGCATCCATCTCAACATCCATAGCATGTTTCCAATAGATAGAGACATAGTAGATAAAGACAAGGTAAAGTTGTGAAGTAAAGGTGGAAGATGAGACACGATAACAAATTGAGACACACGATAAGCAATCTGAGACTGTTGAGTATAAGTACTAGAACTTTTACGAAGAGCAACAGGCAAGTCCGGAGATGGAAGATACTCAGGTAAGGAGTCTGATGATGTAGAGGGCGGTTGTGAAGGAGCAGCTTGATTCGTGGAAATGGATTTGGGACGACGCTTGTAGACCTGCAACTACTTAGTTGGAACACTATTAGAGGGAGAGTCAGTAAAGGGACTAAGGATTGGAATTGGTGGAGATATTAGAACATCAACATCCATCAGACAACTCTCAACAAAAAAGTAAGGTGTAGACTCAAAGGTCACATCAGCAATGATAAAGTGTTGACGGGTAATTGGATCATAACATTTATAACCTTTTTGAGTGCAAGCATAGCCAAGAAACACACACTTGGTAGCACGCGTAGATAATTTATCAATTCTAGGGCGAAGGTTTTGAACAACACAAACACAACCAAACATCTGTATCTCATTCCCATCTCGTGATCCACCTCGTAGTTCTTCCTTGTTTTCTTTGGTTCACTCCGATGTTTGGGGTCCGTGTTGTGTAAAGAATTAGGTTTTGTTTCTTTTGTTACCTTTGTTGATGATCACTCTCGTATGACGTAGTTATATCTGTCAAAAGATCGTTCTGAGTTTTTTTTACCTTTAAACTGTTTTATTTTGAAATTAAGACACAGTTTGGTGTGTCAATTAAAGTTTTTCATTTAGATAATGCCTTAGAATATACTCAACGTGAAATATTTGAATTTTGCTTTAATACCATGAAAGTATATGAGAATTAAGCAAACCAGAGAAGAGAACCATAGAAAGAAAGAAGAGAGAAGAAGATGGGAGACCGGAGGAGGCTATGTGACCGGAGGAGGCTATGTGATAGATTGTAATGAGATCTATCGCCAGCCAATAATATTTATACTCAATTGTACTGATATTACATAACTGAAATAAAACTCTTTAGCTAGTTAACCCTAAAGCCTAATTACAATAGGAAACTCTAAACTACTTAGATAAGCACATTATCCCACGGTACAGAGGTCCATGGACACCCATGGACCTCCAACCGATACAAACACACACACTCTCTAACACTGTCCTTGTTGATTTCTAAAGTAATCTAATATAGCTCCACTTAGGATTTTGAAATCCCATCCGGCATCATGTGCACGGTTTACAAGATAGAATAGGAAGTTTTTCACTAGGGCCTTAACTTATAGTGATAGTGTCCATAGGCTTAAGAGCCACTGGGCTTCAGGATTTTTCTGGTCCAACTTATCCATTTTTGTGTGTGTCAGAAACTAATATTCTAATAGTGATACTTGTTTGTTATTAAGGAGAATGGACACATCATTTTTATAACTGGAGCCGTCCAGCAGTTGAACCGTATAATACTCCCAACTTTCCACTTTGATCTGAAAATATACACAATGCAATACTGAAACAAAATCATACCGTAAAATTTTTGAAAAAGAAGGTGCACCGAAGAAGACTTGAACCTGAAACCAACGACTAAAGCAGTGAAACTCCACTCACTGCATCAACCTGCTTCCTTGATGCAAGTAGCTTCATTTATTTAATAACTTATTTCTGTTTTGACTTTTCTCAAAATTGTAATTATATTTTATTCTTTTTTAAACCACAGTTTGACTGGTCAGAACCTGATAGTACCTGAACCGGGCCACTTTTCTGTTTAATGCCCAGTCTAGTTTTAATAAATATGAATGGACATGAGAATATTATAGATTCAAAGGGGGTTTTAATCTCAAGGTTCCTAGATTATGGATTCCATGATGAACCCAACTGCAACTTGTATCTCAAGCTACCAAGATGAATTCTGATTTCAATTGGTACCTCTTGCCTGCTTGCTTTATGAATTCTCTGTTATATGCACAGTTTATAGTCATGTTGACCCTTCTGGCCACAACTGTATTTCTTTGTGTGTGTGTAAGCATTGGATTTCATACATGTTGGATCCATGTAGGTATATGCATAATCTGTGTAGAACATGAGTTAAAAGCTTGAGTTTTAAATGGGTATTAATACAACTCCAATTCCAAGTCCTAAATATTTTTAATAATATTCAAACAAGTGCTTTTTGATTTCTCATTGAATTTCAAATATTTTCATTGACAAGATACCACTCGTCATAGATATGTACGAAAGGTTAATGTGGCGGAGGTTAAAGAAGCCTTAAGAAAAATGAAAGCAGGCAAGACACCAGGCCCAGATGAGATCCCAATAGAAGTATGGAAAACCCTAGGAGGTTGTGGGGTATAAGAATTGGTTAATCGATCTGTTTAACAGGAATATGAACACAAGGAAGATGCCAGATGAATGGAGGAGAAGCATTGTAGTCCTGATCTACAAAAATAAAGGTGATATCCAAAACTACAATAACTATAGAAGCATAAAGCTAATGAGTCACACTATGAAACTTTGGGAGAAGGTTATTGAAGCCTATTTGAGAAGAGAGACTCATATCTCAGTGAACCACTTTGGCTTTATGTCAAGTAAATCCACGACAGAAGCTATCTACTTATTAAAGACTGAAGAAGCTTATGGAAAGATATAGAGATAACAAGAAGGATCTCCATATGGTCTTATGACCTGGAAAAAGCCTATGACCGAGTCCCTAGAGATTTAATCCGGCATGTTCTAGTGAAGAGACGGGTGTCGAGTAAATTTGTGGATGTAATTAAAGATATGTATGAGGGCGTGGTGACTAGTGTGAGATATGTGGGAGGTCAGGGCAAGGAATTCCCAATTACAATTGAGTTACATCAGGGATCAGCCTTAAGCCCTTATTTATTTGCGCTTATCATGGACGACCTAACCAAGAACATTCAAGACGAGGTCCCGTGGTGTATGTTCTTTGTCGATGATACCGTTTTGGTGGATGAGACAAAAGCATAGATAAACGCCAAGTTAGAGCTTTGGAGATCAACCTTGGAAACAAAAGGCTTTAAGATTAGTAGAAAGAAGATGAAGTATATGATGTGTAATTTTAGTCATACTGTGACGAATAATGACATGGTGCAAGTCGAGGAAAGAGAGATACCGCCAAGTGACTATTTTAGATATTTGGGGTCAATCATAAATAAAGAAGGTGATATAGAGGATGATGTTTCATAGAGAATTAAAGTGGGATGGCTAAAGTGGAGAGGTTTGTCCGGAGTGCTGTGTGACCGACGTATTCTTCCTTTCAAGCTTAAAGGAAAGTTTTATAGGACTGCTTACGACCGACTATAATGTATGGGGCTTAATGATGGACAATTAAAAAGTGTCATATTGAGAAGCTATGTTTAGCTGAGATGAGGATGTTAAGATGGATGTGCGGAAAAACTAGGAACGATAAAGTAAGAAATGAACGTATTTGAGCTGACTTGGGAGTTGCCCTGATCAATGACAAGCTCTGAGAGAGTTGTTTGAGGTGGTATGTTCATGTTCAACGGAGGCCTAGGGATGCCCCAGTAAGGAGTGATATGATCCCGATTGAAGGAGCTAAAAGAGCTAGGGGCAGACCTAAAATGACCATAGGATAAGTTGTGAGCATGGAACAAGAACTTGCCGAGATCTCGGTAATATCTCGGTTTTTTGTAAAATCGAGACGAGATCAAAGGCTAGATGGGAGAGTACACTGTCTCGGTTGAGATCTCAGTGGAAAATCTTGGTATACAAACACTTATTTAGGTAGTCTTGGTCATCTCGGTGGGAACCCTTGGTATATAGACACTTATTTATGCCAGAAACCAGGATAGGCACTTATTTATGCCTACTGTCATTTAAGTAATAAGATATTATTCATAAATAAGTAAACACCCGAATTTTTATCACCTCAAATATAGTACACCTCAAGTGCACTAAAAAAGTACATCTGACGGTGCACCTTAAAGTGCTTTTGTTTAAAACACTCCCCTAAGTGCATGTGCAGCGTCTGATGTACCTTTTTGGTGCACTTGAGGTAACTGTACTTGAGGTGATAAAGGTCCCAAACACCCTCTATTTGAATCCAATAAAAATAGTTAAAAAATAAAATTCCAAAAGGATAAAAACTCAATCCCCCAGTTCAAGAACAAAAATTGGATTTTTCGCGGTAGGTGCAATTTTCAACTTTTAAATGCTGAGGTTTTTCTCAAATCTAAAAATTCCATAAATCTTAATAGGGGAAATATCATCCCCGCCTCCTCTAAGTATCCATAATATCAAACCCCACCCCTAAGTTTTGAATAATGATAATGCCCTCCCTTACTTTTGAAAGATTCTATCAACCGTTAAGTGGCTAACGGTGTTAAAACAACAGTTCAAAAGACGATATTACCCTTCTTCTTCTGGAGAGTTTTGGTTTGGGAACGGATGAGGATCGGTGCAACGGTGTTGAGTCGTCTACCATTCAGCGGAAAAAGTTTCTGAGGTAATTCGTCGAGCATGGAACAAGAGAAGCAATGGAGCTTCTGGGCCTGGACCCTAGCAGCGATTTTGCAATATTTTGTGACAAGAAATACCAACAACTCATCCACCCCACGATGGAATCGTCCCTCTTCAGAAACATGGAGGAAAACGAAGTGGTTTTGGATTCGTGGAGGTCATCCTCTGTTTTCTACAAGTCGTTTGTAACCATGGCTAGCTCAATTTGGATGCTTCATAAGCTGGCCTTTGCGTTCGACCCCGTGGTTGAGATTTTTCAGGTAGAGAGGGGTTGATTTCTCCATAGTTTATATGGAGAATGTCACAAGGAAAGCTGTGTCACCTGGTAAAACTCGACCCAAGGTGGGATTCACAGTGATTCCAGGCTTTCGAATTGGAAGAACAGCCATCCAATATCGATTTGGGTTGGAGATTTGGAGTGATCATTGTGAGAGAAGGGTTCTATTTATTTCTGCAATTTTTTTTAAAATTTTTATGGGGAACAAATATACAGTTCTAGACTTCTGATTCAATTCATGGTTGATGGGATCTTTTCCATTCTGCCCACAACAGAATATGAAGCTGAGATTTATTGAGATCAATTAATCATCACCATCAACTTTCTCTTTCTCTCTCTCACATGAGCCCCAACGAAACACATGATCTCCTCCAGCACCACCCCCACCACCACCACTTCTACTACCACCAAATGGTGGAGCAACCAGAGGAATTGCAACATCCGCTTCCATTATCGCTGTCTCAAGTACAGCCACAAGAACCCTTCTCTCTCCCTTCGATGCCCGAAATTGTGGTTTTTCGAGATACAATCACCCCAACTTCCGCCTTCCACCCTCCACCCTCCACCCAATTTCTATTTGCTTCTCATTTCCATTTCATCAGAAATGTGATTGCAGTTAAAAAGTAGAGGTCCTTGTCCATTAGCCAGCCTAGTGTAATATAGATTCTACATGTGTTAATGTTATTGTAAGAATATCATTTTTAAGTGTCTATCCTTCGATCTTGAAGCCTGTATACATTAATAAGAAGATGAAAAAGGGGCGATGTTGTAGGGTGGGGCATGCGAGGAAGAAGAAGAAGAAGATGAAGAATTGCAAAAGGGGTTTTTGGGGGAAGAAGATGAAAAAGGGGTTTAAGAGGGCAAAATTGGAATAAAATTATATTAAGGGTAATCTAGGGTTTTAGAAAATTAGAAATGCCCACGTCATCACTTAATGGCGTTTTTTAACGATTAGGGTACTATCATTATTTAAAACATGGGGGTGGGGTTTGATATTATAGATACTTAGAGGGGATGGGGATGATATTTCCCCATCTTAATATGGTAAAACATTGTTAAAATCAAAGCGGGAAAATAATCATTTGTTTTGATGTCTACAAAAATATTTTCATTCAGAACGATTTTGACAGCATTCACGCACTCCAAATAAAGTTTGACCGAAACACAACTCCTTCAATATAAATCCAATTTAAGCAATCTTGGATCTGTTGGAAGGCTTTCCAAGACTTTAATCCTCCCTTCAACAGAACTGGTTTGATTCTACTCTTTCTGATCAACAAAGCTTCCAAACAAATCCAAGATTGCTTAAATCTGATTTATATTGAAGGAGTTATGTTTCGGTCAAACCTTATTTGGTGTGCGCGAATGCTGTCAAAAGCGCTCTAAATGAAAATATTTTTTTAGACATCAAAACAAATTAATATTCTACCACACTTTTGGTTTTTAGCAATGTTTTACTATATTAAGATTTATGGAATTTTTAGATTTGTGAAAAACCTCAGTATTCAAAAGTTGAAAATTGCACTTACCGTCGAAAATCCAGTTTTTGTTCTTGAACTGGGGGTTGACTTTTTATCCTTTTGGAATATTTTTAACTATTTTTATTGGATTCAAATAGGGGGTATTTGCTTATTTATGAATAATATCTTAAGTAAATGAAATGACAAATATAAAAAGGCATAAATAAGTGTCTGTCCTGGTTTCCCACCAAATCAAACTCCTAATTGGACATTGATTTTCAAAGTCTGATAGTACCACTGTGTTTAAATGGCCCAAAATAGGCTGTTTTCATGACCAAATTCAGTCATAAACCCACCGAAACCATCAACCGAGTTAAAAAAGAATACACCAACTTGCCGAGATCTCGGCCCAACTAGGTTTTTTGGCTGGGAGAAACTAGTACCGAAACCAAGTTCTCGAACCATGGTTATGAGGAAGGACATGCATAGTCTAGGACTTGTACCAAGTATAACCTCGGATAGAGCCTATTGGAGGGTAAGGATCCATGTAGCAGACCCCATTTGGGTTAAATACACATGCACCCCCTAAATCCTCCAAATATTCCACATGTCCCCCTGAGATTCTGACAATTCCACGGGCACCCCCTACTTTTCAAATTAATCCCATTTAAGTCCACGCCATTAATATCAGGCGTTAAACGTTAAAAATAATTTTTTATTGGCCAAACTACCCTTTCTTCTAACTACCCCTGTAATTTGAAAAGACATTTTTTGCCCAAGCCTCATCTTCCCCAAATCATCTTCTTTTACAAATGTAGATACCCAATACCATCACCACCACCCACCATTGCTGCATCCACCACCACCCACCATTGCCGCAGCCACCATCACCACCACTACCTCCAGCCACCATTCCAGAAATCGAATCCTGATTTGGGGGTAAGAAAAAACACATTTTTTTTTTATTTGCGGACACAACAATGGAATCACTTACCATGGCAACCATGTACCTAGCGATGAACTCATTCTTCAATGTTTCCAAGGCCGCCTTCCCTCGAAATCCTTCTTTCCCTTTTTGATTCTTTTCCACTTCTAAGATCTGCAATTTTTCCTTCACCACCTCTGCTTCCAAATACTCTGAGGTATATAGACTCTTATATATCCTAACAGTATCTCTCTGCTAATTATTTGTGATCCATTTAGTTTTTGTACTATTGCAGGGTCGAAATGCAGCAGAAGAGGCAAACGATTCAGTGAAGGAAGGGAAAGAAAGGCGAAGGTTACAGTGAAGGAAGGGATGGGCAAAGCCAAAGAAAAAGCAAAGGAGGTGAAGGATACAATGAGCGATAGGGCTTCCAGTATTCCTGATTTGGGGGGTTTCTCTTAGGGTTAGGGTTTTTATAGATTGGGGCTAGGGCTGGAGTTTGTCCATTTGCCGTTTGGGAAGATGATTACCTTGGGGTGAGTTCTTTGGGTTGAGGGTTTTAATTAGATTAGGTTTCAGAAATGGAAGGAGAAAGGGAGGTGATGTCGGCTGTGGTGCAAAGAAAAGTGGAGCAGAAAAATTAGAAGAAGATTAGGAAGGGGAAGAGGGTGGTGATGGTGGGGTGGCGGTGGCGGTGGTGGTGGTGGTGGTTGTATTGGGTATCTATATTAGTAAAAGAAGATGATTTGGGGAAGATGAGGGCATCTTGGTCTTTCCTCGATCTTCCTTTGCGCAAAAATGGAAGAGAATGGGTATATCTACTCATAAGGGCATTGTGATAATTATGCCCTAGCGAGGGTATAATTGTACATTACATTCTTCAATTTCAGATCTGTTACATTTAATGCCTGATATTAATGGCTTGGACTTAAATGGGATTAAGTTGAAAAATAGGGGGTGTGCGTGGAATTATCAAGGGATGCGTGTGGAATTGTCAGAATCTCAAGGGGGCATTTGGAATATTTGGACGATTTAGGGGGTGCATGTGTATTTAACCCGACTCCATTTAGCTGAGATCCTCCTGACTTGCTGGGCTGTGCCTCTTCCATCTTGCATTTGTTTAGACCTCAGTTTTCCCTACTTTGTCTTGTTTGGATCCATGTAGCCAACCCCATTAAGTTGGGATAAGGCTGAGTTTTTTGTTGTTGTTGTTGTTGTTGTTGTATTTATTGGAAGAATGAAACAATAAGAAATGGTTAATAGAGAACTGGTTTGTAAAGACAGGTTACAAGTGTCTCTTTGGAAGTTACAGTGTTCTAGTTGATGAGTGTCATAAATCTCATATTTCAAAGGTTAATAGATTGATGTCTTTCTGGTGCAGAAAATACAGCCATCAATGGCCATAAATGTCCTCCTCCCCCCCCCCCCCAAATAGTACGGGGTTGATAATACCTCTGTACTGTTCCCCAATACCCTGTGGAGACCATCCAAACCCTTGACCGCGGGTTTGGAAAACTTGGTCTTTTAAATTATGTCATCCATTTATTTTCATTCAAAACACTAACCCTAAATTTTGTAGGAGTTGCTATTGCAAATGAATTGATAACAGTTGCATGATTATGAGTTGCTATTGCCCATGATACACTCAAAGAATTTTCTGATTTCTTGTGTATGGCAGGATCGAGATGAAACTGCCGAGAGTTTAAGAAGAGGGTTATCTGTTGTCTCATTCTCCATTGGTGACTCAGCGGAGTTTCTGTATGGAGACAACAGGGACCCTGAAATGGCACACAAAGTTGTTCTCGAATCTGTCGATGTGCTTATATACGGAGGTGAGTCAAGGCATATATTTCATGGGGTGCCATGTATTATACAAAACTCAGCTCCAAGTTTTCTGGTTGTAGAGGCAAACCTTCGTCCTGGACGTCTAAATCTCACATTTAGAAAGTTCTAGCAACTTCCTCTGCCAGCTGTCTATATGGATGTAACTTGTAATTAAACTGTTTCTTTTGATGCAAATGAGATAGATTGTTGAAGTTTTGTAATTATTTTAGCTCATCAAAGTTTTGCAATTTGCATAGTCACACAAACCTTGTGGATAGATTTGACAATTCGTGCATATTATGTAAGGTGATAAATTGTTTATGGTGTTTTGCTCAGGCAGCTTGAGCAGGTTGGATTTCTCATCAGTTATATTACATGGGTATGTATAATACATTAAATATTGTTTATTTAAATATCATATAATATATCATGCATATTAAAGATGACTGTTTTAACAACCTTCTTTCCTATTTCAATTCAGCACAGTATGGAAAAGACTGGGAAAATAATATTACATTTCCTACTTTTGGCCATATTGCCTAAAATATAAGTTGGAAAGATAAGATGTCTATCCTTTTTAATGACAAACAGAATCCAATAAGTGAAATGTTGCATCAATATCATATATAAATAGGAAAAAAAAAAAAAACTCCTCCATGGCCATGGATGTTCTTTTTGGAGTGTAAGTCAATTCACCATTTCCATGGAGTCCTGCCCAGATCTCTATTGTTTTGCATCCCATGAAAAGGGCTCCATCAAAACCTTGCTTGATTCCCCTTGCTTCAACCTCTTGTGGACATTCTACATACCCAAAATTCATATATGCCGCAATAAATTATTGGTTAGAGATCATTACAAAAGATGCTGGTGGAAAGAGGTATATTGGTGATGGGTTTTGCCAAATTATTAGGGAAGATACTACCAATGAAACATCAGTTCCATGATTTGTCTATCAATAATTTAATCACTTTAGAGAAAGCAGGATGTTGGCAGATTGATAGGGGAATTAGATGAAGCTCTAGGTCAGGGAGCCATGGGTCCTTCCAAATGTTGATACTCTACCCATTCCCAACTAGCCAACAAAGTATTTTGGTTTTTTTTGAAGCTGAGGAAAGATATTTCTAAGTTATTCCATACCCAAGAGCCTTTCAAGGGATACCCAAGAGCCTTAAAGTATTTGGCTTTTAAGATCTATGACCAAAGCTTAGATGGATGGTTGATGAGATGTCATCCCAGCTTAAAAAGTGGGGCCTCATTGTGAATATAGCTTGCATGAATACTCAATCCACCTGCCCATTTAGATCTATAAATAGTTGAACAAGAGTTGGGGCAAAAGTTTCTTTTAGATTCATTGTTGCCTTTCAAGAATGAGGCATTGATATAATTTAGTTGGGTGCAAATGGATTTAGGAAAGATGAAACATGACATGTGGTAGGTAGGGATGGAGTTGAGAGCAGATTTGTTGAGAACTGTTCTACCTGTTTGGGATAAGAGATTTCATTTTCAGTTCGAAAGTCAATTCTTGACTCGGAGAACCAGATGATTAAGAGTGCGTTTGGTAACGTTCAGAACAGTGTTCTGAACAGTTCTTTTGTTCAAAAAGAACAAAAAAACATGAAAAAGTGTTTGACTTTGCGGTTCATTTTTTCGTTCTTTTAGAACGAACCGGAGGTCTTGAGCACCAAAAGAACGTTCTTTACAGACCGTCTCGGAGACGGTCTGCAAAGAACAAAGAACAAGACGCGACGGACAAAAGTCACAAAACACGGGTTTTTTTGGAGAAAAAACACGACTCTCACATCTCTCTCGCTCTGCTACCACAAATTTGGGAGACGACTAAGGGCTCACTCTGCAACCCTAGGTGAGATCTCTCACTTTCTCTCGCTCTCTCTCCCTCTCTATCTCTCGCATGCTGGTAGCATTGTTTCCCTCTCTCTGTTTCTCTCTCTCTCGCACTCTCTGCACTTCTCTCTCGCTCTTTCCCTTTCTCTGTCTCACTCTCTCCTTCTCATATACTGTCTCTGTGTCGTTGTTTTGGTTCATTTCCTCTCTCTGTCTCTCTCTCTCTCCCTCTCATACTCTCCCTCTCACCGTCTCTATGTGGAGATTATGGAAGACTGATCCAAATTTTTTTCGATTTTGTCTCAGGAAGTGGATATGCACCCTACAACCGAAAACAACAGACGGATCAGCACCCCTTTGCTTCCCATTTTGTCTCAAGTAATTTTATATCTCAGATCTAGTGGATCTGCACCCTACAACCGAAAACAACAGATGGATCAACACCTCTCTATCTCTCGCTCTCTCTCCCTCTCTACCTCTCGCACTCTCTGCACCTCTCTCTCGCTCTTTCCCTTTCTCTGTCTCTCTCTCCCTCTCTATCTCTCGCTCCCTCTCCCTCTCTACCTCTCGCACTCTCTGGACCTCTCTCTCGCTCTTTCCCTTTCTCTGTCTCTCTTTCCCTCTCTCTCTCTTTCCCGATTAGAGAAACCCCTTACCTTTAATGGTGTAAATGTATTAGATCTCTTTGACTATTTCCAAACGCTCTTCCTGTCAAAATTCAAGAGACACACCTGAATCTGAATCATTCATTCCTCTTCCAAATGAAACTCACGATTCTCTTTCTTCACTTCTCACTTCACCGACCGGCGGTTACTTTCTCTTAGGTTTTCTCAGTTGGGTTTCTCTGAAACGCAAGAAACCACTCAAGAAGCAGGAACTGGATACTTCACCTGCAAACAATTCCATAGCTTCCTCAGATCCATTTCCTTTCCATGGGCATGCTTCCCAAGCCCAATGGTTCTTCTGTCCTTAGCCTTCCTGTGGTCACATTGGCAGTACAACAATGGGTGCCTATCTTTGATCCTTAGTAAGAAAGTTATTTCTCCAGTGGTGTTTGTCAGTGCTGTTGGCTTCTCTTCATTCAGAACATGTGCAATCTTCAAAGCAGTGAGGAAGAAATACATCTTCCCTTTCCAACGCTTAAAGAACGAACCATCAAACTTGTCCAGTTTGGTGATCTCGTTCCTAAGAGCCTCTGTTTTGTGAAAAAATGATTTTTCTGGGATGGGTTTTCGTTGTTTCAGTCAATCTCTGCTTCCTGGCATCTGGGTCTTCTTCGATTGAGAACTTCCAACAAGCGTAAGCCGTTTCTTTCATTCACATTCTTTCTTATTTAATGGGTCTATTTTAGTTTGGACTGTAAATTATTGGTAATCGACATCGATGGTTGATTTTTATGCATACCTGCAACTTTGATATTTATATTTTCTTTCTTATTTCCTGATTTTTGGAAATATTTAGTACATTTATTTTAAAATGATGTTACTTGAAATTTTGATTGGAAACTAAATTTGTGGTTCTTTTTTATTTACATCTGCTCCTGTTTTTTTTTACCAATCTCGCGTATCCGCTGCATATTTTTGTCCATGATGAGATCAAATGACACTCTGATTCCATGTCTCTAGACCTTGGTTAATTGGATCTATAGATTATGGGATGAGATGCAACTAAAGAATTCAAATCTATACAATGTTCATCAAGCTAACTGCTCCACTGAATTATTTGCTTCTTTGTGATGATGGTTATTAATGGTTTTGGATAGCTGACAAAAGCTATCATTGGCATTACTTAAAGCTCAACGAAATATTGAACTTGTTGCTAACTTCAAAATTAAAAATGGAACTGACATGTAAGGTAGGGAGAAATGCCCCTTCCGGACAAGTAGGTGGAGATTTCTATTTAAGTTGGATGGCAAGTTCTTTCAAGTTAGGTTCAATTTGAACAAACAATGCTTCTAAACAGATTTTGAATGGACTCAAAACAGATCCATCCATCTCAATTTCTTTTCATTCAGTGAGCTAAGAAATATTTGCATGGTTCTTGTGTCCCTCTTCATCTATTTCGAAATGGTGAGTTGGGTTTTCCCCCTTGGATTTTATTTTCATTTTAAATGGAGAAAGGTTAACTAGATACATTGAAATGTTGGGAGATTCTATCTCTAGGTTGTGTAAATATTTGTGGTACTTAGTCAAAATATCTCATGAACATTCAGTAGTTGGAAGATTGAATCACATACGCCAATCAGCGAAAATATATAGGAATTTGCATTCATATATAGGTGCAAATCAAAAATCCATTTATTTATGTTATGAAGCATAGATGTGAGGTTTGGATTAGAATTGTGAAAAAAAGATGACTCTTTGTTCTGTAGTAACAATCCAATATATCCATGTATTCATCATAAGATACCCTTCTGATGCTTGTTTTAAGCTTCTGATTGGCTGTGTATGCATTAAGAGCAGAATCATGGATCCATACTCAAATCACCTTTATCACTGTTCCATCCTCAGGTAGTTGTTTTGAAGGGCTTTGGTTGATGTGTGGCACAGCTCCTCCTTTGAGTTCTTATTCTTCTTCTTCACCTAATTGTATTTCTTTTTCAAAGAATGATGATGGAACATCTTTATAAACCTACATAGTTTCTTGACGTAGTAACTCCATCACCCAAAAATTTTCTGCCAGCAGTCCTCTATGGTAATTTTGATAGTTTTTTAGAAGTTGTTATTCCACATGCTTCCATGGATGTGGTAGAATAGATTGGTCTCTTCTATTTCACTTTATTTTTTTATACACAACAGTGGTTGAGGCCACCATTGACAATTAAAATCACCTACAACACACACACACACACACACACACAAGAGGGAGGCCACCATTGGCAGCCCCAACCACCTACAACACACCTACACCATTGGCAACTCCCCCTCCCCCTAATCAATGAGTACTTGATGGGTCTTTAGCTCAAATTGGTAGAGCACTTGGAATATGAGCATGTTCCAAGGGGATGGTGGTTCAAATCCACCAAGGCCCTTTTTAGTCAATTGTTCATAGCATAGTCAGTTATGGCACTAATCCACACAAAAACCCAATTTTTAATGGCATCTTTGAAATTTGACATATTTTTATTACTTTAGTTATGTTAATGAGATATTTTAATTTTATACTAAGGTTGGTAAGAGAGAAAATGATTTTGCAAGTATTTTTTGGTATAATTTAGAAGGAAATGGCATTATTGTAATTAAAATCAAATTTGAAAGAACAGGTTTTACCAAACACCATTTTTGTTCTGAACACGTTCTTGAGATCGTTACCAAACGCTCATTTTTGGTCTTAGAACGCCGTTCCAGACCAAGAACGCAAAAGAACATTCTTAGTTAAGAACGTGCATTCTTTGTTCAGACCGTTACCAAACGCAGCCTAAGTGTTTCATTTTTTTATATTTTAAGGGAAAAAGGGGAGTGCCCAAGTATTTGGTGGAAGAGTCCATGTCTCATACCCCAACCAAAGAACAAATTGATTTTTTCGTAGTTTTAGATGATTTGCTCTAAAATAAATTCTACTTTTTGAGATATTAATTTGTTGACCTGAAAGATCCTCAAAAAGATTCAGGATGGCAATAAGGGCTCAAACATCCTCAATGGTGGCACAATAGAAGAGGACAGTGTTGTCGGCATACAATAGGTGTGTAATTTCGGGAGCAGTTTGAGAAACTTCAATACCTTTGGAAAGATTCATGTCTCTAGACCGGCATCAATCGAGAGAGGCACTCCATTCCAGAGATAAAAATATATGGGCTGAGGGGCCACCCTTGTCATATACCTCTAGAAGGTTCAATGGACTGAAAACAACTTCCCTCTAATTTGATAGAGAATGAACAGCCAAAAAGCTTGGAGATCATATAACACCAAGTTGTTAAATCCTAAAAACTCAAAGATTACCCGAATTACCCGAATGAAACCTTATTCTAGTCTGTCATAAACCTTTGATATATCAATTGTAAGAGCCAAGTAACCCAACTCCCTTTATTTCCTTTTTTCTTCAATAATGAAATATCTCCTGAACAATGATGATATTGTCCGTAATCTATCGACCTTTGACAAAGGTGTTAGAATTTTAGTTCTAATACAAATCCATGTGGACATAATTAAATCCCTAAACCAGGCTGATTAGGATTTTGGTCTAATAAAGTGGGGTCCTTAAGTTATATTAGAAGTCTAATGTAGACTGGCTTAGTGTGGGCCAGATAGATTCCTATTTGGACTGTAATGAGTCAGACCCTATAGGGATTACTATATAAGGAGAGCTAGGTCCCCCTTCTACCCATGACAACTTATTATTCTCAATTGCTATTGAGGAGTGCATTCTTGAAAGAGAGTGAGATATTCAGTGTTCGTCGTCCCTGTGCATTCGGTATTCTCATCAAGCCAGTTACTTTGGGAATAGAGGGGAAGCACCTAGATCTTTGTTCTTTATTTTTCGCTGCAATCATCATCACTATGGATGCGAAACAAGGTTGGTGGTTCTATCCCTGTTTTCTATTATTTATTTGATTGTGTTCTTGAACGCCCTATGGAAATCCTAGCTTTTAGGATTTTGTCCCTATTCGGATCGATTTAATCTAACAAAAGGCTGATTGAAAAGGTGAGGTGAAACAATTGAGATGTGGTTTAAATCTATTTGTTAATAATATAACAATGATTTTGTAAGAGACATTACATAGATTGAGATCTCCTAGGCAATGATGATATTGTTCGTAATCTATTGACCTTTGACAAAGGCTGATTGAAAAGGGGAGATGAAACAGCTTAGATGTGGTTTAAATCTATTTGTTAATAATATAACAATGATTTTGTAAGAGACATTGCATAGACTGATTGGTCTAAAATCCTCTTAAGAAGTGGTCATGTCTCTTTTTAGGGACTTATGTGAGGAGTGTATGGTTGGCCCTAAAGGGAAGGGGAATGTTCTCAAAAGTTATTTACAAACTGAATTATATCAAGTTTAATGATATCCAAACACCGTTGTAAAAAGATAGTAGGTAAAACATCAACACCTAGTGCCTTATAGGCACTAATATTGAAGGTAGTAATCTTGATTTTGTATTTCGAAGGGCATCTAATTAAGGCAACATTATCTTCAATGGAGATGGTTGGTTGGACAAGGCTTTCCATAAAAGCAGGGTCAAGGGGGTTAGGTGTGGTAAAAAAAAAAAGGGCGGAAGTTTTCCGTGCACAGCGCGGGCTACACCCAGACACATGGGCTGCCCATTCAGGGGGGCAGGGTGGTCATTTCACCCACCCTCATATGTCTGGGTGCAGCCTGCGCTGCTGCATAGAGAACATTTGGCCAAAAAAGAATTTGGGAGAATGTTTTCTATGCCGCAACGCAGGCTGCGCTCAGACACGTGGGTCTGCCACTTAGGGGGGCAGGGTGCTCATTGTGCCCAGTCCCATGTGCCTGGGCGCAGCCTGCGCTGTAGCACAAAGAACAGCGCTCCAAAAAAATTTCCTAAAATGCTCATCGAAAAGATGGGCAATTTGTGATGGGGATGACATTCTCGTCCCAGCATGATCATAGAGGAAAAGGATTAGCCATTGAATGGTAGAATTTGGTATTTTTGTCCCCCTATATAAATATTCATGGACTTTTGCATCTAAAAGATCTCCTCAGCTTCAAGGAGCAAATTGATCCTGGCTTCAGTGTCGCCTATTTCAGTAAGAGTCTCAGTTGAAGGATCAAAGGATTCTAGAAAGTGATATTTGAGGAAGAGTCGATTCTTAAGATAGTTCTAAATGACCGAAGACATCTCTGTTCCAACCTTCAAGGAAAACAAAGATACCTTTAAATCACCAAAACATTAAACCATTAATATCCAAGATTGTACGAATGGTATTCTTTGCCTCAACAATGATAGTTATCGACATAGGGTTATTGAAGGTGAGACCTTGGAGCTCTGTAAATGTAACTTGGGATTGTTCCTAGTCCAACCGCTGAGAAGTAGCGGCCGCCCTTGGACCGTATTACATTGGTTCAACAACAGGTTAGGTTGGTCCAAAAACTGGTTATTAAATGGGTGGACACTCCTTGGAAGGCTATATTGTTCACTGAGTAGAAGTCGAGGGCAACAAGGTAGTTGGGGGTGAGACGGAAGTAGGGATGTAAATGGATAGCCAAAAATTAGTATCCGATCCATGTTCGGATCTGGAATTTTGGTTTTTGAAAAAATATCTGAATCCATCCTAAAGATAATCGGATTCAGATTCGGATATTTTCATTTCAGACCGGATAATATCCGGTTAATTTACTATCCGATTGTAAAATGTGATTAGTTTAATACTTTTCTATAAATAAAAAAAAAAAAGATTAGTTTAATATTTTGTAAAAACATATGATATATTACTATATTACCCTTATTATAAACATTTTTATAAGGATATTTTGGTAATATGCCTAATCCTAAGTCCTGACTCAAACCCTAACCAGAGTCGATATAGGTCAGATTCATTTACTAATCGGACAGCTTATTGGATTAGATAATATCTGAATATCCGATAAACTTCCGAATTTGAATATGATATTAGTTTTTAAAATTCCATCGGATATCAGATCTGATATGGGTATGTCATTCGGTAATAGCCGACCTATCGGCCTACAATAGAAGGTAGAGGAACTGTAGCGCTGTGGGTGGGGTGGGCGGTGGGTTGGAAAGATAGGTATGGGTCTTGGTCCATTTGAAGTCTGGATGGGTTGTGAAGCATTGGGTTCCACCTTAAGTGCTAGGGTGGAGCCTCCTCCTTCTTGACCGTTGCTAATGATCGTAGCTCTCAAACTCATTTCAAAGTCGAAGATTGAGTAACTTCGCATTTGGTTTGGTTGGTGGTCTCCTTCTGTGAGACCTCACTCTGCCGGTAAGCACAACTAAAGATTGAGTAACTTCCTATTCAAGCAAACGTCTTAAGTTAAAGGTTCCAAGCGGACCTAGTCTATATCCACAACTGACGCAACTCCGTACCGATGCCTTTCCCTTTGTCAATGGCTAAGTGACTTTGTAACCTTAGCCTTTTTCCCTTGTAAAACAACTAAGGTTAGTTGAACTCTTTCACTTACCTTCAATCAACTAAGCTATTTCATATCAAAATTTCACTTTTTTTTATTAAGTAATTCAATAACCAAGGATTTAGTTCACAACTGCTCATTCTAGCTCCATTCACTCAAAATGGTAACGATTTTTTTGGAAAATGCACTCATTCGAACGGTGTACCTTTTGCATGATGGGTTAGCAAGGAAATGGGAACAACGGCTTAAGCCGTGTAGGCGCTTTCCAGAGGTGGAATCTTCTAGTTCTTCCTATTTGACTTGAAACCGATCGATCTAGCCATGAGCAGGTTGAAGAGGGAGAATAGAACACCAACAACATGAAAGCCTTCCTTTCCTGACTCTAATGCCCCTTTTGAAAGGGTACCTTCTCTCCACTCGCCTTAAAGCAAAGCATCTAAAGGAGTAATATTCATCCGAAATTTAAAATGTTCTTTTGGCGTGTCTTAAATGCAGGATTGCCTGTTAAAGCGTCTCTCTCGAAATGGATGGCAATCGAGCTTACATGTGTTTTATGTAGTTATTGTGATTAATCCATTTGGCATCTTTTTTATCATGTGATTGGACTCAGCGTATCTGGGCAACAAGCCCTCTCGGATTGAGAGCAGAGCTTCTCTCCAACCCTTCAATGGCACTACTATGTGTCTCTTTATTACAGTCAAGAGTCTTGGATAAACAATCTTCTTATTGGTTTTTTTTTTTCAGTTTTTATTATCACTTGTTATTATATATGAAATGTAAGGAACAAGGTGGTTCAAGGGTTAGCGAGAGCTGATCCTCATTTGATAATGCGGTCTGTAAATAAGTGGCTTTTGGATTTGAATATTTAATTCCCAACCCCCCTCTATAGTACCAAGTACATCTGTATCCCCCTTAAATATAACTCATCCCATTTTCATACCTTATGTTTCTAACCAATAATTCCACTTCCACTGTTTTAATCTGCGCAGGCATATATGACATTATGACCATGAATTAAGATTAATCGGTTGGGCTTTTTGCATTTTGATAGCTGGACAGGGTGTTCTAACATCTGCAGGTTACCTTAAACAACGAACAAGATGAAAGCAGAACTTGTCGGTATCTTGAAGGGTTGGAAGCATGCTAGGAAAGCTAAGATCAAGCTCAAAGAAATTTGGTGCAGTTGTAGAGATCTTAATGATCTTCTACACACATCTGACAACATGAAAATACCATGGAACTTAGTTAATAGTTTTCTTGAGTTAGCTGACTTAATAGATAACTTTACCAATATTGGTTTCTTCTGGAGTAGTGATTTTTCTAGCTTATAAAGCAGTAGCAGATAAGTGTAACATGTCTCCAAAAGACTATATTCTGCATAAAAAATAAAAAAAAATAAAAGGATTTAATTCATGGTATGAGATCCGGTATCAGTCACAGCCGATACCTATATGAGAATGATACATATCAGACAATATCAATCCGAAATGGCTGCAAATTCAAACAGTCACAGACGATCCGTAGATACGGAGGATCTGATACCTATACCTAAAATCATGTCAATAACCTTAGCCTTGGCTCAGCTAAGTGATGGTGAACAATTAGGATTTTGATTTTGATCCGGTATACTTGTTTAATGCATATCAGGTATGTGACTAGATTGTTGGAGCCCTGGAGAATGCTGGGCTGTAAACATGTGTTGTTCAGTTTCTCAGCCTTGAAATGGATATGGGGATGCTATGGATTCCAATAAGCTGATAGAATTGAATGAATCACCTCCTTCTTCTTGTTAATATTGGCAAATAGAAATCTCTGACGAAGCTGTATTTCCATAATCTCAACTTCAAGTACTGTCATTGCCTGATGAATCCTTTCTTCTCTTTCTGATTACAAAATAATAAAAAGCAAACCCTCCAAGAACAAGAAGAACCAATCCATCAAGGATCCCTCCCATGACCAAGAGCAAAATTTTCAGTCTAGAACTCTTCCGATGACTCTTACCAATTCCCTTGGGAACTTTAACCAAATAATAACTCATCCCAACTCCCCTGTCAATCTGTTTCATTCCACTAACCAGCCCATAAAGGAAGCATCCACCTGCAGAATATAATGCAGCAACACATGAACAATTGGCCAAGCAAGAGCTCGAACATGACTCTTTACTAATGTTATAAATTTGATTGTTACTCATCAGATTACTACTGATACCCTTTAACTCCACCATCTCCACGGGGCCAGTGCTGACATTGCAGAACTCACTTGGAAATTCTTCACTACAATCAGATCCGAGACTGGGATTAAGACCTTCTCTTGATCCTGAAATTTCGATACAGGTACAGCTGTTGGACGGGGTATTACAAATACTATAGGGTTTACATGCTTGAGGAAGATCACATGTTCTATTCAGCGCTTGATATGAGGCCTCAAACTTCCTCTTATCAACTGAATAATAATAGAGTCCCAAGTTTCCTGTTTTGTTATTCAGTGCTAAGAATCTCACCGGTTCATATCTTGTCGGTGAAATTTGAGCAATTCTTCGATGTCTAACATTGAAGAGCTTCAATCCTGTCGATCCTAACTCAGCAAAAGCGATGTTTTGGCTTTTCGAAGGCCTGAATTCCCAGTAAGGATACTTCCAAGTGCCAGAATTCAAGTATAAAGCTATCTTGTTGTTTTGAACTTCCAAAGAGTAAGAGTTCAACTCTGATGAGTTGGTTGAGAAAGAAGTAAGGCGAGCAGAGGCCTTGAGTACTTGGCTCCAGAGCATCACATCTGTGGGGAAGTCAAAACTCTGCCACTTTATGTTGTTCATTGCATCAGTTAGAACAAGATTGCCTGTGATTAGTAACTGTAACCTCTGCTTCAAAAGAAGGGAAAGAAAAATGATTCAAAATGATTGACAAATACCAGGTCATGACAGTAATTGCTTAAATGGATTATTTGGATTTGAACGTGTATTACCCACCTATGCTTAAATCACATGGTCATTGATCAAGAATCGGAACTGAGACTAGCCATAAATTACACTGAGTTAGTTAAAATCAAGATACTAAGATGGTGAAATCACCTATCTTGACCGTCTAACAACTTGAAATTAAGTAGAACCTTATAGTCAATATTTTTTTAACAAGTAATCACCTTCCTCAGTCTGTATCTGATAATTCTTTTACCTTCTAATTGACATGCTTTGTGTTTATATGATTCTACTAAGGCTGCATTTCTTTCAACTTATAATATTTTACTGTGAAATAATAATTATGTATTAAAAAATTTTCTTATATATTTTTCTCTCATATGTGGATTTTTTTTTTTTTTTTTTGTTTCAAGGCTACCAAGAGTACCAATGATTAAGATACCATCATTCTTTTTGGGATAACAGCATCTGAATTTTGAAATGGAATTTTTTTTTTACAAACTTTTGTATTGCATTTCAATAAACTATTTTCTCCTTTCTAATCCTTATATTTTTATATTAATTTTCAACAAAAACCTATAAAATATTTTTCAGCACAAAAATGCAGGCTAAGAGAAACATTTACATGCCAACTAATATGCAGAGTCATTCCTTTTTTTTTTCTTTTTTTTTTTGAGGTGAATGAAAAAGTAATTCAAAATTTTTTTGCTTGGGATCTTTTTCCAAGTGTTAAATTGGTGGTTTCAATTAACCTAACTTTTTTTCTTCTTGGATTTTATTTATGAAAGTTGGTAGGTAAAGTTTAGTAGGGTAGCATAATTCAAATTTTTATAATGCAACTACTAATAAGTAACACTCTTTTATTCTAATTTATAAGATCTTTCCACTGCTGCTACTAGCTAGTCATATATAGGTGTCCACCATAAATCTATAAGACATAACCAGTAATCAATCTTTAGCCTATCCAAAGAGTGCCAAACTGAGTCATAAAGCACATTTAATGGTCTAATTGGGATCAAAATTTCCATAAAAATACAACATTCTAAGGAATGGCCAACTCAATATATATGCATATTGCATTTAAATAAGTTCCTTTGAATTCTTTGCTCTACAGCACTTTTGTTGCAAGAATGCTTTCTGGTTCACTACCTAATTTACCAAAACAAAATTCAGAAAATGAATGGGATTCTTTAATTTTTATTTTTATTTTTATGGTTAAGAGATGGGGCTGTGAACTGTTGGATTGGAATCCATCTATCCAACACCCACAAAAATTCCCATCCAACAGTCTACAGCAGGAGACTTAAACATAAAAGGAATTTTTTTTTCTTCTTTTTTTGGGGTTGATTGAACGAGTCATCTCAGTGGAATCCATATTAACATTTTACCTCCACACCTTCTCCAGAAGTATTGGTTCTCCACCCAACTCGTCTCCTCGCACCCATCAATAGCAACTCTCCATCTTTCCTCAGCTCCAAAACGCATCTCTGCGACGGGTAAAACGGCGAAAAGTGGCCGGAACTCCACACCTTAGTGCCTCCAAGAAACACTTGCAGAGAACATGAATACCTCTTCAGATTATTCATGGCTTCCACGCTCAACGCAGCCCTGAAATCAGGTTCACTGTTGCCAATCTCCATAATAAAAGCTTTTCCTTTGAAACCCTCGTTGAATTCGAGAGGAACTGGTACTGTGACTCTGTAACCGATTGGAATATCGGATTTAGAAGCAGAGCCAGAGAAGAAGCAGACGAGAAGGGTCAGTGTAAGTTGGTAGAACTCCATTTTTGGATTTTTCGAGTTCGAGATGTTCGATGGAAAGCCCGAGGGATTTGGGGGAATGTGAAGGTGACAGTGAACAGGAAAGGTGGCCATGAGTGCGGAGTGTGGTGTCTCTATCGTCCCACACTCCCACCCACTATTGAAGACGAATAATTATAGTATGACCTATGGGAGGACGAAATTCCCATCCATCTACTAGTGCTTGAAAATGTGGAAAAAAAAAAAAAAAAACAAGGAAGATCAATGTTTCTAGAAGTGCCATGGTTTCCTTTCAAAGAATCCTTCTTGTATGAATCTATAACTACCATGTGATATCTCAAATTAAGCTCAAATTGTTTACATAGATAGTGTTCAAAGTCTTCCATTCAAATTTTAACTCAAAACAACAAGGCGTACATAAAAAGACATTGTGATAGGGTTTTCTGAGCAAACGAGAAAGGGAAACACACTAATGAGGAGTGGCGAAACGATTTCAAACATAAGGGTTAAAGAGATATTTTTGTATGAGGAGAGACATAGAGAGATAGGGTGCTATATTATAGAAAAATGTAAACTTAAAACGATGTAGAGAATAATGGAAATCACAAATAACAATCACATAATCGTGCACAAAAATTTGTTTGGTTCGATAAGATTGTTTACATCTATGCTTATATGAAATTTGTTTCAATATCGTTAGAGAATATGGTTATAGTTGCTCGTCTTCACACCCCTCCCAAATTGATTGCAAAGACCAAAGACCATTCTACTTTGGTGGATAAACAAACTTGGATCCGGATCCTCTACGGCTTGGCTATAACAGCCATCTGTCCTGCCCAGTAACAAGAGCATGACATGTGTAAAGTGCAAAATCCAACGGTAGATTTTAATGTTTTTTGAAATCCAAGAGTTAAGTGGTTTAATTGTATAAAACCAAACCCATCTAGACCAAACCGGGCCGATCTAAACTAAATAAAACTAAAACTAAACACTATTCATTCATCTTCCCATTTTCAAAATCAAAACCCTAACATCGTCTCTTCCCGCTCCGAACCAGATCCCCAAAATCGAAACCGCTGACGAAGAAAACGACAACAACATCATCGACGGCGAAGACCTCGAAGCAGCAGCCGCAGACGATCTCAAGCCTCCTCCCTTCAAATTCCATCGCATATGGCCCGAATCCGACATTCCTCCAAGGCCTCCTCGAATGCTCCGCAGATGGATTTGTCTTTCCTCAAGACCTCCCTCTCTTCTACGATTGCTTCTCACAGTCCATGCCTCAACCCTACACCAGATCCCAGCTTTCTGAGAAGCTTCGTCGTCTTCGTAAGAAATTTCGCGTTATTTCTACCCGAATTTCAAGTGGGCTTGATCCTTCGCTTCTTGTTTGTGATATGAGTTTTTGCGGATTAGCTACATACCCATTATTTGGTGATGGGAGAACATAAATTATGACCTGAATCCGGTCTTTGGTTATCCATTATTGTCAGTGGAGACTTGTCAGGGGATCTCTAAGCTTGTCCTCACAGCTTTGTTGTAAATTTCATTTTATTTTGCGAAAATTCATTCAAATTTCAGTTTCAGTCTCTCGACAAATGCAAGAAATAAATTAGACAAGGCTTTGGATTATGTTGGTTAATAAACTACTTCCTTGACTGCATTACCTTATAATCCTGGCTTGATCCATGATAGGAGACATTTTTTGATGGCTTCCCCTCCTTTGACGTACTAAAGAGGAAGCGAAATAAATTGCTTGGAATAACTGAGAGAGACGATGGGAAGG
The DNA here is from genome assembly GCF_018873765.1 of Telopea speciosissima. Lineage (NCBI taxonomy): Eukaryota > Viridiplantae > Streptophyta > Magnoliopsida > Proteales > Proteaceae > Telopea > Telopea speciosissima. The sequence goes on from NC_057917.1 coordinate 18,248,295, forward strand.
AAGTCGAGATGGCTCTTAGAAATCCTCCATGGGTGCAGTGCTGCATCAAATCTTATTACCTTGATAAAAGAGACATATGGGGAAGTAGGCACTTCAGAATATTCGGCACCAGGATAGTACTAAACTGAGTGGATGTCAGTAGTTCAATCTTATACTTTGAAATGGATTATGATGTTGCACCCACTCCCTGTTCGATGTAAAAAGTAACCTTTGGTTGTGTACATTGTGTGTACCCACTCCCTGTTCGATGATAAACTGAAAAGGAAGTACCAGGTGGTTGAGAAAATTAACCGAGTCTACTTAATTTCCTTGTGTTCTAACTAGTGAATAGCTTCTTACTCTTACGAGTAGCTTAATGTAAATGATGACTTCAATTACTCAGATTTGCTGATCCAAACTTATATTTGATCAAGTAGTGGTGCTAATTGAGACGGTTCTAGTTAATCAGGGTGGGTCTTAAATCAATTCCACAATTGGTCCAAGGCCAAACTGTGCCAATTAACTTGTTGGTTTCAAATTTTGGAACCAATACCAATTAATAATGGAAATGATCTGTTCCAGTTCCTAATATTTTCTTATTAGTATTAATGATAAAAAAAAATAACTTAATCCTACAATGATCAGTTCAACAAGCCTTATGGTGGCTTCATCAACCATGGCTGCTGTTTCATCATGGTGATTGCATGACTGTTAGGCTTGGTTGCTAGTTCTCAAACTAGGGATAGAGGTCATGCTCATCAAGCCTGGAAAACTTGTCATATGTAAAATCACAGCTCCTAATCAAGATGGCTCTTAATCAGTTTCATCTTTCTGGAGTCTAGACTAGAACAGCCCAGATTAAGTAAATCAGAACTAAGAACTAACCCAACAGATTAGTGGGTAGGAATGTAAGATGTTTTGGTTTTTAATCGGTCCGGTTTTGTTCTGGTTTCAGATTGACAACCCCTAACGTTCTATTTACCATTGGCAAGTTTTTATTTTCTCCCAATAGAGTATGCACTTCATTTCACTGGGCAAAAGGGCTTGGAGTTCTTTTCTCTGGATGAACTATCACATTGCTACACAGTTACAGTTCCAATTAATTAGTAAACCAACTGGAATTCCTGATTCCTGTTAGTAGGTTATTATTTCAATTTTAGGGTCCTAAAATTTGGATCAGGTTTTAGATAATTGGGGGATCCGGCTCCTCTCCAGCGCACATCGTGTGGCTGGGGAGCTCTGATCTTGGGAGCTTCGATCCACTCGGCCGCTCACATCCCAGTGCACTGGCATGTGGATCTAGGCCTCCCCAGCTGCACGATGTGCGTTACTGTAGACATGAACAGAAATAAAAGTACATAGAAGTTGAGGAGCTCAATCCACGCGGGAGAGGAGCTCAATCCGGAATGCATTACTGTAGACATGAACAGAAATAAAAGTACATAGAAGTTGAGCTAAAGGGTAGAGCAAACAATTCACATTGACAGGATCCAGTAGGTCCGGAGATGCTCTGGGGCACCCATAAATGCTCTGTCATTCTTGTAGACGATGAATAACAATTGTTAATTGTGATCCCATTTCAAAGACTGATCCTCTGAGCTTGGAATTATTTGGGGGTTAGAAAGACATGGCCATTGATGAGTCCAATAGAGTTTGTGGATGCTTCCAGAAGGCATTTATCTCAAATCCTGCATAAAGCAAATTTATTGATTAATCATCTCCAATCCTTTTGGTCAAAAACCGCAGCCCAAGATCTAAACATTTGGTTCTGCAATTGATCTTGATTTGATCTGGACAGTGTTCAAATAGGACTTGCAAAACAAGCAAGCTTATACTGTAATTGGACATTGAATGCACAAAAATGAATCCTTTTATGATCGAATATACAAAAATCACCTAGAAGATCAAACACACAAGAAAAAACCAAACAAAAAGAAAGCAAAAGGATTGAAGGTTATATAAAATAAGATAATAAATAAATAGGAGAAAAAAAATAATGTTTATACATTCGATTTTTACATCGATCGAGTGCTCTCATCGTTGATTGATAGCATTCTCAAGAACCAGCCTCAAGCGGCGAGCCATTACATCTAGTTCCGCGCTCTTTGCTCTCGCCACCTCTTCTCAAAATCTATTGCCCTCCCCTGTTTCGACGATTCCGCTGGAGTAGACGAAGACGTAGACGTCTGGTCCGGATAAAGAAGATCCTAGCGAACGAGTGTCATTCTCACCTCCTTGAGGGATCTATCAAAGACATCCATAATGGTTTTCGTCGCGAACCGTCCAAGCCCACCACCATCTTCACCGACTGGCAAATACGGCTCCTCTTCATGTCTACTGCCGAGATTGTTCTCTAAATTCAATTCAGTATCTTCCTCGGTAATATCAGCATCGTTGATGCTAGGTTGAACTGGTGGTGGAGGAGGAGGGGGAGGAAGACAAGGAGAAGGGGTAGGAGAGAAACTCACCCTAACACTAACCTTAGAGGGCTTCCGCTTGTTAGACTGAAAGGGAGATGAAGAGGCATATGAAGGATGCCATAATTGATTGGAAAGATTGAAGAGCGCACGATCGTGCGGAGCAAGAAGCGAAGCATCAAGCCCACGTGAAATTCGGGTAGAGATAATGCGAAATTTCTTACGAAGACGACGAAGCTTCTCAGAAAGCTGGGATCTGGTGTAGGGTTGAGGCATGGACTGTGAGAAGCGATCGTAGAAGAGAGGGAGGTCTCGAGGAAAGACAAATCCATTTGCGGAGCATTCGAGGAGGCCTTGGAGGAATGTCAGATTCAGGCCATATGCGATGGAATTTGAAGGGAGGAGGCTTGAGATCGTCTTCGGCTGCTACTTCGAGGTCTTCGCCGTCGATGATGTTGTTGTCGTTTTCTTTGTCAGCAGTTTCAATTTTGGGGATCTGGTTCGGAGCGGAAAGAGACGATGTTAGGGTTTTGATTTAAAAAATGGAAAGATGAATGAATAGTGTTTTGTTTTAGTTTTGTTTAGTTTAGATCGGTCCGGTTTGATGAAAACGGTTTTGATCTAGATGGATTTGGTTTTATATAATTAAACCACTTAACTCTTGCATTTCAAAAAAATTTAAAATGTATCATTGGATTTTGCACTTTACACATGTCATGCTCCTGTTATTGGGCAGGACAGATGGCTACTATAACCAAACCGTAGAGGATCCGGATCCAACAAACTTAGGCATAGAAAGGATGAAACTTTCATACTCTCTAGGTAATGGTAACAGCCTAACATGACGGTGTGGATTGATGGAACTTGGAAAGTCCATTCACTTTTCTTAATTCTTTTTCGTTGTGATATGGAGTTGTCTGGTGAGTGTTGCTTAAATTCCCTGCCAAATGCCCAACCACTGTCCACTGAAAAGGAATCTTGGGGTGGGACCCACATACCTATCCATCTTAGACACTGTATATATAGGTTAGGTGGGGGCCATGTTGGAAAAACAAAAGCATTATAAATAGGGACCCACCTATCCTTTCGGTCTGGGTAGTATCATTGATCGATGTTGATGATGCTAGAGTAACCAATTGGTTGCTGCCACGTATCCCGCATGTGTTCTCTGCTGACATGTACCCGCACGCCTGGCTGATGCAGACTAATTACTAATTTTTTTAATTTTTTTAGCTAGTGCGCCTGTAGCTCTGTATAAGCTGGAGGGCCAAGGAGAGGCATTGGTATCTGATTGTCTGATCGTCGATATTGTACGGTTTTGAAGGTGATCGATATCATCCCGTGTATCGTTTCAATGAAACAGGACGCACAAAAGGTGAAACAATAAAAAAACATTTTATTTTGAATAAATTACACTGTGATCTCCTGAGGTTTATCTTATATACAGTGCGACCCCCGGTGTTAATAATAAAATGTAAAATACCAATTTCACCTTTCTAACATTTAATACTAAAAACCTATTCAAACCCCATAAAACAAGTGAAAACTTATTTTCGTTTTAGTTGAGTCGTCGTGGTTGTTACGTTGAAACAATGGCGGTTGTTCTTGATCCCTTCGCTTCCGGCTACATCTCCACTGCTCCTGCCGGCTGAATGGTAATTAATGGAAAGTTTAATGGAATGGCAATAATGTAGTTTTTAGTAACTTAACTTGGAAAAAGACAAAGAATATGGGCGTGAGTAACTAATGGTTGAAGAATCATCTTCAACTTTTGGTATTGGTCACGGTAAAGCACAAGAGGGGAAATCGAATTGCAGCCTCTGGAACCTTTTCAAACAGCTTGAAATCTCCAGATTTGGTGTCGCCTAGGTCTGTTGGAACGATCCAAAACACCACAGCTCTAGAAATCAAGTGGTCTTTGAACTACAGATTTCTGACATTGAAATCAGCGGTAACTACAGGCTTAGCTTCGGTTCTGGTAGGTTGCAGATGTCGCTAGAAATTGGGTTTTTAATATCGAATGAAGGGATTTAGAGAAAGAGTATAGGAGAAAGAGTAATCAAACTTTACGGCCTTTCGGATGTCAATGGTCTGTTCAGATTCTCCTGTGAAGTTACTGCAATTCCATGAAAAATAGTGATTTGGGCTTTTAAGTGCTGAAGAAGGAAAAGGGAACAGAGGAAAAATGGGGGAAAGCATCGTTTGGAAAAAGAAGAAGAAAAAACGGAGGAATGGATGTTAGAAGATGGATATGTGGGCTCTCCATTTTGATTCTGTTTGAGGTCTCCAGTGTCTCTACTTCTGGGGTATTCACTAAGCTTTACTGTTTTCACGAAATTCTCAAGTGTAGCAACATTAAATTCGCCATTACCGTCGATCAGTTGCGTTGAGCAGCACTCGTCCCCCATAATTGATCCACAAATTAAACTCAGAACAAGAAAAGAGGAATTAAATAAAAATTAAATGGTTTCCATTATTTCTTTTCAAACTGTTGCGAACCGTGTTGAACAGAGAGATTAGAATCAGAGATCAAACCCTTAAGAGAGAGAGAAGAATTACCTGAGCTAAGCGAGAAATCCAAAACATAGACAGAGATCATCGCCGTTCCCTGAAAAGAAAACCGACAAATTGGAACCATAGATCTAGGAAGATTCGACATTCACCTGCAACCATAGATATCTCAAATCCGTCAAGGAATAATTAATGGCGAAACTAGAACCAAACGAGAATTGAAAGAAGGAGGTGACTGATTCGAATAGAATTACCTTCTTCATCGTCGCAGGTCGTCGCTGTGAGACCCACCTCATAAAATCGGGCCTAATGAAAATTTTTACTGAAATAATAGGTCCTGCGGGTGCGGTTTTGGGTGTCATGACTGTCTCCGCGTTATGGGCATTGCCCGTCATTGAGACAAACCCGCACTCTATTATATCTTGTGCCGAGGAACCATTGAACATGGCCTTGATGGAATCCGAGGAACCCTGTGGCCCGTGTCATATAAAGTTTGTGTGCGAGAGACGTTTGGTGGACCACTTGCAGCAATTATCAGTGTCGGGTGCCGAACATTAGGTAATAACACCTATTTTAGAATTAAAATAAGTTAATTACTCTATGCTTGTCTCGGCCTGCCATGAATCAGTTACCACCATGACTGATCGTGCCGGCTCGATACCTAGCCATATCTCGCGGGTCCAACGCGATAAAACCTTGTAAATCCCGTGTCGTATCGATACGACCCCGGTGTATCGATAATTTCTATATTAAAACTTATCTCATAATCGGCTTCCACTAAGCTTTGAATCACTTGTTAAATCATGGAGAAAACCATCTATTTTTGTCTTTTTACAAACAGGCCCTTGGGGCTAAATATATATTCTCATTCTTAGCTTTGAGAACTCTTTTCTCAAAGCTTAGAATACAGAAAACGTTGGCTGCTCTTGGAGTGTTCATATGCTATGATTTTTGGCTTGGAAATCCCCCTTGATGTGCTTGCATGTTGGATCTTCTGCCTTCAAATCCTGCCTAACTCATCATTAGGTAAGCTATTAACCTGGAATTTGTTCAATCCATGTCTAGATTATCTTATTTTAGCTTAGGTATTGTTGCTATGGATTTCTTAAGCTTAACTCAGCAAATTCACCTTCAAATCCTTCCCTTTTTAAGGGATCATACATACAATCAATGAATATTGACTTTAATGGATGTTCTTTCCTCCTCCCTAAGCCTCTTGGCTAGCTGAACCAAGCTTGGTGATCAAAACCCAGCCAAATAAACTGCTATTTTTAACTCTGTTTTCTGGGCTGGCTCTTCAGAGCAGGCTGACCAGCCCTTCTGGAGCTAGAAACTCCGGCCACCTCTAAATGGCTTTTTAGGATCTTTAATGGCTTAGGATGATGCTCCAGCCTCTTAGGAAGTGTCTTAACATATTTGTAACTCTGTATTTTGGGGATTGAACCTGCATTGAACTCTTTCTCTTTGATTTTGGACTCTTGGTTGGATAGCTTGATCAAGACAACCAAGGTGAGTGGGATTTTTGGTGATTGCTGTGATTTATATCTAATTTATTACATATATGAACAACAGTTCTAGATTTGATTTTCATGTTTTAAGTGTTCATTTTATTGTTCATTTATTGTTAGCTAATGATGCATGATTAGGCTTGTGTATTGTTTAAATGGAACATGTTGTGATGTATTTAACTCTTGTTTGGAATTGCTATGGTATAAGCTGCTCTCATTATTGGTGTATGGATATGCAAACCTGATTTTGATTGTTGTTTGGAATTAATGTGCATTACCACTTGTGTGACCCTGTGTTCTTGAGTGGACGTGTATATGGAACACGGTGCACTCTTGAACACATCATGTCATCATTTAGAAAACATGGTTAGGATGGAAACCCCGAACTACAACCCTTACCAGCAGGGGTTCAGGTGCTGGGTAGTCGGGTTACTGACGCCTGGAGCAAAGGGATTTAACCCAGGGTCAGGGATACTTGACTATCGGGGCCTGCCCGAAGGCTTGAGGCTAACGTACCATGCGTGGAGGCGGGCTCCCTACTTGTATTGGCTGAGGGAGTGCGGCGGTGATAACGTGAAGTGACCCAAAGTACTCCTCGAGTCGATACCGTAGTTCAAACCAATGACTTAATCTGCTTGTTAGGTGGTTTAATAAAAATGGAATTGAACATGCATCATATTGTGCGGTTGATAATTTCTTTTAATAGTATGTAATCATGCATCATTTGTATGCTGTGTGCTTTTCCCCTCATTGGGCTCAGTGTGAGCTCACCCTCATGGAAATCTTTTTTTTAGATGAGTGTGCAGATGACAGACTACTTGATAATGAGTTCGTGGATGATGCCTTTGAGGACTTCATAGACCCAGAGCCCGAGGAGCATAACGGGTTCTGCGTCTGTGATTTATGTGCATTCTCTTAGGTCGGCCTGATGGAATAGGCTGTACATATTTATATTCTTTTTGATGTGTGTATAACACTAGTGTAGATAGTCTTTTTGGGAAAGTCTGTAATTATGGTTTATCTTTTTGGAGTATAATCTTGTTCATACTAAACAGGTATACAACGTGGTCCCTCGTTGGACTTTATGTAAATATTTTACGTTTATACATATCTTTCCGCTGTTAGACTCTTTATTTTTTATGTTTGATAACTATGCTGCACAGAGTTCCTGGCTAGGTTGGGTGCAAGACTGCATCGTTTCATGCTATGCTTGGGCTGTCCAAGGCGGGGTATGATAACTTGGTATCAAAGCGCACGTGCTCCACTTTTATCGGCATACGTTATACCAAGAAAATGGTATTTTGGTTCATTAGGACGATTATGAACCTGTATTTATAAAAAAAAAAATGTAAACTAAAAACTATCATAGGTAATAAAGACAGGGTAGTTGCTTGTTTGATGCTTGTAAGAACTACGATGACAAGAATAAATTTTATAAACAAACAGCCTTTTAATAAGAGAACTACATTGGTACTTAGCCGATAAGTATTTCCAAATACAAAATTCAGCTTAGAGTTGTTGGACATAGTGTTAAAAATTTAGTACAAAACATAGAAATTCAGCAGTACATATTGCTGATTACAAACCATTCTCAAAAGAAAAAGTTAAAAAAAAAAAGAACATAATAGTAAGTTGGGCTGCCTCTACTGCGGTGGTGGCTGTGGCGGAAAGTATGAACTCCACTCCGCCATACGCCTCTCTATAGCTGTCACCCGGGTGTGGAGACCCCGGTTCTCCTCCAAATACTACTTTGTCATCCCCTCAATGGTGTCTAAACGACCCACAAGCCAATCCCACCTCTGACTCTCATCAGTAGGAAGTCCTGATGAAGGTCCGCCCGCATGAAAACTAATCTCCTGATTGGCCTCGGCCTGTCCCTCACCCTCCTCTTCCCTTCCTCCTACACTTTTTGGAGTTCCCACTGGGGATATGTAAGTCATATCCATTCTCATCTTTGAGAGTGTAGTCTTGGTGAAATTCACTGCTTTCTTCCTCAATACCTCTTGTTCAAAGAAATACACATTGAAGTGCTTGAAGACCTTGGTGAGTAACCTCCCATAGGATAAGCTACCGGCACCTGGGTCATCCCCATGCAATGCCATGGTTCTCATCAATAGATAAGGAAGGTTGATTGGATAGTTACAGTAAATGCAGCAAGTAACATAAGCATTAAGAGGTGAGACATCAGTAAAGTGACCTGCTCTTGAGAGGATGTTGTAGCTAACAATCTTCGAGATGATTCGAGCTGAAGGTGTGTACTTCGTCTTTGACTTCACTCTGGTCAGAGATTTTCCCTCAATAAGGGTGGCAAAGGTGTGCTCATACTCATCTCCTTCAAAGAATTCCTCTAACTCAATCATAGGAGGACAGTGTGACCAAGTTCCATCGTTAGAGACTCCTAGAATAGCTGTAAGTTGACTGGTGTTGAAAGAGAAACGTGATGCTTGTAAGTAACTGCTAATCACAAACTCGCCATCCTCATGAGTGTGGTTGAGGTTGTTGTAGAAAGTTCTCACTAATTTGGGGTAGCATGGATCATCAAGATCAATCATAGGACCCCATCCCAACTTCTCGAATCTTTCCCAGACCTTGAACCCTTCAAAGTCCTTGGTTACAACCTTCCGCTCCAAGTCAATAGGCTTGCCTCCATAATAATGTTGGTATCTCACTTCCTCCGCTATAGCGGGATATCAATATCCGTCCCAACCAACATCTTCGTCATCAAAGTTTTCATTCGGATTCATTGTCTCCAGCCTACATTAAGAAATAAAGGAAAACATAAGTTATAAGAAAATATGTATAAAGAGAAGAGTACATTGGCTAAAACAGAATTTTTAGATTGAAGAATGCAAAATAAAATGTTCAAGATTAGCCTACCATTGCCAAGAATGAAGCTTGAAAAAAAATATGATAAGCAAAGCATGGAGGAATGCATTTAAAAAAAAAAAACACACAAACAATAACTAAATCAAAGATGATTAAAGAAAAAAGAATAACATTTTCAAGTTAAGAACATAGACCAAACCATGCCATTGGTTATAAGCATTTAAGAAAGGCATTTTGGGGCCATGTAGTAGGTGATTGAGTCCTTTCTGTTGTTCTAACAAGTGTGGACAGCATAGGTACAATGTATAAACAAGTTTGGTTAGCCAAAGAAAACAGTGTTTTGCATTAAAAAGATCATGATACAAGCCAAAATACTTTGTTTTAGGTACTTGCTAAACAAAAGAGTTTTTAGGCACATAATACCCATATTCATGTATACAAAAAAAAAAAAAAAAAACAGCACACAAAAGCACATAGGAATTAGTCTAAGTATTTTATCATACAACTTGTGTGCATGAATGTAACAAGCTAGTTCTAAAAGAGTAGAAAATGGGTATTTTCCCCAAATCTATGAATGTAGTACAATGTAGCACCATAGTAGAAGAAACAAAATGCTTGAAGCAAATGTGAAAAACAAACACTTAAGACAAAGAAAAAAAATGAAAGGAGATTGCAAAGAAAGAGATGATTTTTAAACAAAAACCCTGTTTTTTCTTTTAGGTAATGTAAGGGTGGAACTTACCAATAGTCCTTGATGACGATAAAGCCCTGTAGATTCAAGAAAAATCTAAAGATTAGGGTATGCTATTACCCATTTTGTTTCCAAGAAAAAGAGAAAAAAAAAAAAAAAAAAAAAAAAAAGAAGAAACTTGAAAAAGGGATGAAGGGTGGGGCCTACATTTTTTGACCCCACATTTTATCCATTTTTACTAAATCCGTACCCATGAAAAAAAAATTATTAAAAAAATAATAATAAGAATCATGGTACCTATAGGTACACATACATGTAAACAAATAAATGGGTATTGTAATAAGTTGAAGAAAAAAAAATGCAAGAACATTCAATATTTAAAAAAAAAAAAAAATATATATATATATATATATATATATATATATATATATATATATATATATATATATATATATATATCTATATATATATTTATGTTTTTTTTTAATATTTAAAATATTTAAAATATATACAGAAAATGTTGGCTGCTCTTCAAGTGTTCATATGCTATGATTTTGGCTTGGAAATCCCCCTTGATGTGCTTGCATGTTGGATCTTCTGCCTTCAAATCCTTTCTAACTCATTAGGTAAACTACTAACCTGGAATTTGTTCAATCCATGTCTAGATTATCTTATTTTAGCTTAGGTGTTGCTGCTATGGATTTCTTAAGCTTAACTCAATAAATTCACCTTCAAATCCTTCCCTTTTTAGTTGAGATTGGGTAATGTATGTATGATCCCTTGATCATACATACAATCAATGAATATTGACTTTAATGGATGTTCTTTCCTTCTCCCTAGCCTCTTGGCTAGCTGAACCAAGCTTAGTGATCAAAACCTAGCCAAATAAACTACTGTTTTTAACTCTGTTTTCTGGGCTGGTTCTTCAGAGCAGGCTGACCAGCCCTTCTGGAGCTAGAAGCTCTGGCCACCTCTGAATGGCTTTTTAGGATCTTTAATGGCTTGGGATGATGCTCCAGCCGCTTAGGAAGTGTCTTAACAGATTTGTAACTCTGTATTTAGGGGATTGAACCTGCATTGAACTCTTTCTCTTTGATTTTGGACTCTTGGTTGGATAGCTTGATCAAGACAACCAAGGTGAGTGGGATTTTTGGTGATTGCTGTGATTTATATCTAATTTATTACATATATGAACAACAGTTCTAAATTTGATTTTCATGTTTTAAGTGTTCATTTTATTGTTCATTTATTGTTAGCTAATGATGCATGATTAGGCTTGTGTATTGTTTAAATGGAACATGTTATGATGTATTTAACTCTTGTTTGGAATTGCTATGGTATAAGCTGCTCTCATTATTGATGTATGGATATGCAAACATGATTTTGATTATTGTTTGAAATTAATGTGCATTACCACTTATGTGACCCTGTGTTCTTGAGTGGACGTGCATATGGAACACGGTGCATTCTTGAACACAACATGTCATCATTTAGAAAATATGGTTAGGATGGGAACCCCGAACTACAACCCTTACCAACAGGGGTTTAGGTGCTGGGTAGTCGAGTTATTGATGCTTGGAGCAAAGGGATTTAACCCAGGGTCAGGGATACTTGACTATCAGGGTCTGCCTGAAGGCTTGAGGCCAACGTACCAAGCGTGGAGGCGGGCTCCCTACTTGTATTGGTTGAGGGAGTACGGCAGCGATAACGCGAAGTGATCCAAAGTACTCCTCGAGTCGATACCGTAGTTCAAACCAATGACTTAGTCTACTTGTTAGGTGGTTTAATAAAAATGGAATTAAACATGCATCATATTGTGCCATTGATAATTTCTTTTAATAATATGTAATCATGCATCATTTGTATGCTATGTGCTTTTCCCCTCATTGGGCTCAGTGTGAGCTCACCCTCGTGGAAACCTTTTTTTTAGATGAGTGTGTAGTAGTGCAGGTGACGAACTACCTGATAATGAGTTCGTGGATGATGCCTTTGAGGACTTCATAGACCCAGAGCCCGAGGAGCATGACGGGTCCTGTGTCTGTGATTTATGTGCATTCTTTTAGGTGGGCCTGATGGAATAGGCCGTACATATTTATATTCTTTTTGATGTGTGTATAACACTAGTGTAGATAGTCCTTTTGGGAAAGTTTGTAATTATGGTTTATCTTTTGGGGATATAATCTTGTTCATACTAAACAGGTATACCACGTGGTCCCTCGTTGGACTTTATGTAAATATTTTACGTTTTATACGTATCTTTCCGCTGTTAGTACTCTTTATTTTTTATGTTTGATAATTGTGCTGCACAGAGTTCCTGGCTAGGTTGGGTGCAAGACTGCATTGTTTCATGCTACGCCTGGGCTGTCCAAGGCGGGGTGTGACAGTCGCATGTCTGGATGACTGATTCGAAGAGTTACAGGGAAGGGGGTGTGAAGTTTTAGGAATGCCCTATCGGCAAAATGGTAAGCTCACACCTCAATAGGGGGTATATTAGTCATTTGAAGGCAAACTGAACTAACACTGTATGTTATGCCCACACCCCGAATCATAATTAATTATTGTTTCTTTCCTACGACGTGTAGTTATCACTACCACGTATACTGGTAAGCTGTTCTCACTGGTGGTCAAACCCAGTTACAAAATTATTGACCACAGTACGGGTTTGTCTGTAGAGGAAACTATTCGGGGTCAGGGACAAACCATGGCAAGAAAATAGTAAGTTCTAGCCCTTAATTTTATTTATTTACCTTTTTTCTCGATGCCCTCGAAGTGCGGGTTAAGGTTTGGACCGCCCGGACTATTTTAGTTGAGTTGGGAATAATTCACTTATGAGCCCACTTGCCTTGGGGAAACATGTGAAGAGCAATTATACCCATATCATATGAGCTCATCTTTTAATTAGGTTATTTCCTAATTATAACTAGTGGGCAGGACCATTAGCTTAAGAGACCCATTGGGCTTAAGTGGTAATTTAACCTAAGGGTCCATCTAACTCTATTTGACCCAAGGTTGGGTATTTCTTTCTCTTACCCAAATAGAACTAATGGGTCAACCCATTAAGCCCTCTTGACCCATTTAACTTAAAGTACCCATTTGGCTTAATGACCCATTTATCTTGGATCGACCCATTTAGCTCTTGACTCATTTGACTTAAGGGACTCAAGTCACTTTTTATAAATAAGACAAAAGGGGGGGGGAGAAACATTCTTTCTCTTTACTTCTCCCATCTAACCTAAATCGTGGAGGAAAGAAAGAGGAGAGAAAGGAGAAATGAGAAAGAAGAAAGAAGAAAGGAGAAAGAAGAAAGAAGGAAGGAGAAAAGGAGGAAGAATAATGGAAAAACTTGGCTGAAGGCTTGGAACTTCACCTTGTAGAGCCCTCTACATAGAGCTTTTCTATATTGGGGGTAGGTAAGCCAATAAATCCCACATCTTTTCTTCTATTTTGGGTTTTGGGATTTGGGAAATGGGAGAGATTCGACCTAGGGTTCTCTTGGAACCCAAGGAATCGATGGAACCTCTAAACCTAGACTATGGTAGAGTTATTTCACTCCATTACAAGCTCTAAGCCTAAGTAATCTCTTTCCATTTGAGAAATTTAAGGTTTCTACCCTATTATGTCCTAAATTAGGTTCTCTTTGCTTTCCCTCTTAAATCCTTGGGATTACATGGACCTAATGAGATCTTAGAACCCTAATGGACCTAAGAGGAAGCTTCTTTGAAGCCTCTTTACCTTTAAACCCCTTGGGAAAGGAACCCCCGGTGAGAAACCTTTCAAATTTCAATTCTGCAGGCATATGATTTTACATGCGGTTTCATGTTCTGAGACAAATCACCTGTAAAACCACCCTTGGTAGAGACCTTCCTAAGCCCCTAGTTAGCTAGGATTTACATGTGGTTGCAGGAATTGGGCATGAGACCACCCATAAAACCACCCTGCCTCTAAAATCTTATACTTAAATGATTTATGGGAGACCTTTTGGGGATCTGTCCCTTTACTTAATTAATCATGTTTTCACTCTTTATTTAGGTTTAAAGTTTTCGTCTTGCGACATGTTACTTAATTGCGACGACAACTCATAACATTGGAACATAACTTATATGTGAGTGGGTTTGGTTGTTTGGGTTTGATATTATTATTGCATTGTATATTATGTCATCATTATAAATTATTAAGCATGCTTGCACATATTGCATACTTTTATATATAATTGTTATGATGTTGATTAGTGATGCTTTACTTTGATGGGTCTCGGTGCCGGTGGGTGCCGATGTCGGAACCCCGGATATTATATACATTTATGAAGTAATTATGTTAAATGTCATGTTAAACTGTATGCGTCGTGTCGTGCTGGTAATCGGGCACTAAACCAAATAAAAAGTTGATGTGCCCGGATTACCTCTCTGGACGATAGGACTTGCATGTAGTATATCTGCGGCTAGGATTTTTACACCCTTATGCTACGACCCTTACCAACAGGGGTTTAGGTATTGGGTAATCAGTACACCGGATTCTGTGGAGGTGGGAGAGGCCAGTCATGGTAGTATTGATTATCAGGGGTCTGCCACTGAGTGGTCTTGGAGGCTTCGATCGGCATAGGTCCCAGGTGACAATTGAGGTTTCATTGTGGCGATAAGTTAAGTGACCCACAGTGTCTCCCGAGTTGTCACAGTAGCATATACCTCTGACTTAGTTGTGATGTTAGGTGAAAAATTTATTTAACATATGCATGCATCATTGGACTATGTGAATTGTGTGTTTGTGCATCCCCATCCCCTCACTGGCTCAATGGAGCTAACCCCCTCGTGTACATATTTTTTTAAATTATGATGCAGGTATGGAGGAGCCGAAAACTGTGTTAGAAGAACATGGCAACGGGTGTCCTTGTGACGATTGTGCCTACGAGCCGTGAGAATTTTAGGGACTTGTTCCCCTTTTATTTATTTTAGGGGGTAGGCCCATGTATAAACATTTATTGTTATACCCTTGTTAATAGTTATTAGATGGTAATGAAAAATGGATTAATTACAGTATTTATCATCTTGTAACTATTTGATTTTATACGTTTCCGCAAAACTATTGATTTTATTTGGAATGTAATATTCCCCTTTCTGCACTCTGATATTAGATTGTTTTAATATTGGTTATGACTGTGCGTTGGGACACTGTGACAGTGATCCTGACAGCTTAGTAGGATGACACGCGTCGTCCTAGTCACCCCTTATAATGTATTTTATCCCTTGTTGGGATGGGGGCGTGACACTGTAACACCTAACTAATGGAGTGGGGCTGACTGTAACAATTAACCTAAACTCAGGGAGTGCAACTGTATAATTTAGAAATACAGGGGGTCGCTTTGTATTTAGGACAAACTTCAAGGGGTCACAGTGTAATTTTCCCTTTTATTTTTTTAAGCAAAATCAAGGGCAAATTTGTTGGATATGATCGATTCGTGCTGATATCATATTGGGATCGTATCGATTTTGAAGGTGATTGATACCCGATCTGCTACCGACCGTGTACTAAAATCGTGGGGCATCAGAAATTTTTTATTTCACAATGGTGGAACAGTAATTTTCTGTGAATCCTGTGTCTAGGCATGCAATCAAACAACGGTTTTTTTTTTTCTTAATAAAATTTTGAGTTGGCTTATTTACTTTCACTGTTTAGGCATCCGATCAATTCGTATCAGGATTAGTATTGTTTGATTGATATAGATCACTCGAAACTTTTTTTTCTTAATGAAGAAATGGTGCTTTAATTTGAAACCTGATCGATATGGTCCAATAGAGTTGATACATATCGGTATCGGTATCAATAGCGATATTTTGGCAACGATCAATACCGTGGGCTAAATCCTTGTTTACTTTAGTCTTAAGGACCTTATTGAGTTTGTTGTACGTAAGAGTGTGACTAGGGAGCAATGTATTGAATTCATGTCTTTTGAGAAAGTATAGTTCTGGCCATTAGATTGGAATCATCAGATTCTTATAGTTTTTGGGCCCATAAAACCTATTGGAAAACTTAATTGATTAAACAAGATGTCTCTTAAACTTTAGTTAAATAGGCATTCCATTTGAATACTTGTAGAATTATGCAAATTTATAAACTTTGTAATACTAAATTAAATGAGAAACCTACAAAAGTTCGAGATAGGACCAACTACATGATTTACACATTTAGTGTTGCGAGCCCGATTAGCTATAGTATGGGCTGGCTGAATAACATTCCTATGAATTTTTTGAATAAGAACATTATCAAAAAAACTCAAAACAAGATACTATGTCATGTAGAAGGTGAAATATTTGCCAAGGCCAGCAAAGAAATGTTCTTTTTGAGCCAAAAAAAATCAAATTCTTCGAGTCTATTCAAAGTCTGGACTCCAAACTGCTATGTGCTTGACGCCTTTGTCTTTTGTTGATTGTATGCCATGTTCGATTGCCTTTCCTTCTGTCTCATCTGTAGAATCTATAATTCCATAATCGAAAGAGTAAAAACACATAAATCTGAATGGAGATAGAGGATGGAGGCCCAGTCGAAACTCTCATCAGTTAGGAGTAAGGTGTAACCTTCTGGTGGATTCAGTAGAGGGAGAGGACAAGAGTTAGCTGGGAATTGTTGGGTAGTACTTGAAGATACCTGAGTAGAGGATTGGGAAGGAAGTGATGAAAATCAAGATAAGGTAAGGGTAGATTCCCAGGTCTTAATATTATAAAGAACCCAATAGGGGTTGGTAAGGGTGTCAACTGGTACGGTTTCAGTAATACTGTACGATACAAAAAATAGGTACCTAATACTGTTACCGTACCGTACCGTTTAGGAATCCTATTTCCAATACTGTTACCGTATCGCACGGTACGATTTTGGTACGATATATAAACGGTATGCAAAACGGTATGAAATCAATTTTCACAAAAATGGTATTAAAAAATGGTCTAAATATGGGATCTTTAAAACAAAGAATGCCATATTTTTTTGGTAAATCAAAGAATGCCATATTAGTATTAGTATTTAGTGTATCACCGTATGGTGTATATTCTTTTATTTTTTATTTTTACATGTTTATACCCCAAAATGGTATGATTACGGTACAAATTCGGTAAAACGGTACGATTTTGGTACACGGTACAAATTCAATAAAACGGTACAATTTTGGTACATAGCGACTGTATGAACGTAAAAACCGTTATCGTACCGTACTGTGGTCAATACCGTTTGACCATACCGTACCGTACCATTTTTGCAACGGTGCGGTTTAGTATGGTTTTACGCGGGCGATTTCGATTTTGGTATACGATTTCAGTTCCAGATTGGCACTCTTAGGGGTTGGGCTTCTTAACACCTCTACATACTTTTAAGTTAGTCAAATGCGAGACCCACAATAAATTTGTTAGACAGGACCCACATTTCAGAATAGGTACTCAATTTTTAAATGAATTAGGTTTACTTGCTATTGCATCAGTCTAATAAAGATCCATATTAATGGTATGTAGATCCTCCATTTCATCTATAAAATTAAAAGGGAAGATAGGTAGAGGTGTCAACCGGTCAGTTCGGTTCAATTTTCTGCTGGGTCGAAATGTTTCAATCTGATATTGTCAAGTACTTGATCGAGAGGTCAAAAGCTCCATAATTGATGGAATGCGTTAAGTCAAACCCTTTAACCTATCCCATATTGGTGGCCCAATCTAGTGCCCAATCTAATATACTAGATTGGGTCCCATTAGGTACATAACAAACCATCACGCTTCCACAACCGTTACCCTTGGAGGCTCTCACTTTGGCGGTAGGTATTTCTTTCAAAGAGACTCCACTCTGTCCCAAAGTTTCTGTTTAACATCAGGTAGTTCTATCTTGACTGTTTTCACTCTACTCCAGGTAATCCTTTTCTAGGTAGCCCTTTCTGAGATATGGAACCTGACACTGATACCAAAAAGAATGAGAGAAAATAGGAAAAAAGAGAAAACAAATCTAGGAAAAAGATAAAATATAATAAAAGATAGATATACTTTACTGACGAAGAAATGACGTCCTGTCGTAATTAGGAGGTCGTTGATCCTTTCTCAATAGATAAATTGTAGGGTAATTATCTCAGCGACTTTCTCATTTAAATGTAACTATTAAATAGGGTAGTTACATGGCAACTTTTACAACTCCTTACAATTGTCTTATGTTCTACCACTCCTAACACGTCTTCTACCCACATACAATAACCTAGCATACGACTACCCATGTACACTAACCCATGCATGCCAAGTCATACATGTAACATTCCACTTCACTTTAAAATTGCCCTTGTCCCCAAGGGAGATAAGGTGCAAATAAAAATTAAAATAATCCTACTTCAATTTATCATTGCCACCAATGATGCAGAGAACATCATTGTTCCCATTGAAGTAGAGAACATCAAACCTTAGGGTGAATGATTGACATGATACATTCTGTCAGCTCCTCTTGATATTCCTAGATCGTATGTCATGGATTGAGAGTGTAGCCATAAACTTCTCCATTTCTTCTAGCTTCTCCACTTGACAATCCATGCCCGACTCTGATACCAAATGATACGAGCACAATAAAAAAATGAGAAAAAATAGAAGAGGAAAAGAGATAAAATAGAATAAAAGATAGATATGTTTTACTGACGAAACAATGATATCCTGACGTAATTGGGAGGTTATCAATATTCTTTCTCAATATAGAAATTGTACGATGATAATCTCGATGACATTCTCATTTAAATGTAACTATTAAATAGGGTTATATGGCAATCATTACAACTCCTTACATTATCTTATCTTCTATCATTCCTAGCACGTCTCCTACTCATATACAATAACCTAACATATGTAGTTACCTTTTTTTTTTTTTTGGTACGAATACGTAGTTACCATAACTCCTACCTTAGAATCCCAATGGAACCTACCATCCAGCAACCCATGCATGTAACAAATACTAGGCCAAATCGAAATTGAACCCATAAGGTAAAGTTTGTTTCAGTTCAATTCTAACTTTATTTTATTTTTTTTTTAACGGTCCTATTCTATAGGAGAGGGAAGGTGTGAACCACAAGAATTGAACCCCAAGACCTCCTAGTTGGATGGGCTTTAATGCTCCACATATTACAAAGTGCGCTAGACACCCTTTTATATGTAACATATCAAATTATATGGAGGATCTCTATTATATGATCTACATATGGAAACATTACCCTTGTTTTAGTCATTTGAAAATTTGTTTGGATCTGAAAAATTGATAAATGAAGGCCAGAAGCTAGTTAGGCCAATGCACTTATTTAGATACTGGTTATATTGTCACAAGCATAGCCATAGGCCCTAACAATACAACATCATTGCTCTGTAACTTTTCTCTTGAAAAAATGACAACTAGAATGAGACTTACCTCAAGATTTTGTGATAATGAAGGCAAAAGATTTTGATCCAACAATTTTACATAGGAGAATCTCACCCTTTTTGCAATGTATAATATGTTTTCTATCAAAAAAATAATAATAATATGTTCTATCAGCTATTGGTAGTAAAATCCCAAAACAATGGTTTTAATTTGAGTGTGTGACCTCCTTTGTAAATCTTAAGTGTATTATGTCATTTGAATTCTTTAAGGGATGTGATAGTAATTCATAAAACTATGGATCTAGTTCATGGTATTGGTGCCGGTAACAGTCACCATCGATATTGATACTGATATGGATCGATTGTATCGGTCAAATCAAATCAGACAATTTTACCCCTCAAGATCAAGTATAAGGAAAGGAGGGAAGTAAAGCTGAATCAACCAAACCTGAAGAGCAAATGAGCAAGCATTTAATTATGGGCATTTATCGGTTTGGTTCAAGATGTGATGGATGAAAACCGAAATCAAATTGATTATTTAATGGATTCCAATTTCTTAAATCGAAACCAATTAGTAACAAGTTTTTTTATTAGTTTTAGTTACACAGTTATTATTGGTTTGTTCAATCGAGTTCAATTAAACGGTTCGACCAAAGAAATGACCCATAATTCTGGGCCTAATTGGGACTACATATGTTTAAGTAAATGTAAGCCTTTTAATGGGTTTAAAACGGACAGTTTATCGTTTTAAAATTGAACCAGTTATTATTCAATTTTAATTTTCAAAACTTTAAACCGAACTGATCATTAATTGGCTTTGGTTAAAAGTTAAAACCAAACTGATCTCATTAATTGGCTTTGTTTGAATTTGGTAGAGGATTGAGATTCAAAATTGATACCCTTACAATTAGTACCTGCATTGGAAATTAGTGCATGCACGTTACGCACAAAAATTTTCAATTTCCAAGTTTAATTTAAAAAATAAAAAGGCAAGTTATTGCTGCCTGTTCATGTAGCCCCTCAGTGCAGGGGGACAATGAGAACGGACGATGGGGTATGGATGGAATTTTAGATTTTATGTGGTGAGACGGTAACTTTACACGCTCTTGGGTTTTTTTTTTTTTTTTGGTAGAACACGCTCTTGGGTTTGGGTGTAAGATCCACGTGACCAGACTACGTTCTTTTTCTTGTAAAGTATTAGATAGAATGTTAATCGGTCGCATGGTTCCTGTGCCTAGGCACAGGAGCACACGAAAAAGCCACTCAAACTTCAGTGAAAAAAAAAAACTCCATCCAAACCAATGCTTCTGTCGACACCCTCATTGGGCCCCGCACTAATGCAGGGGCTACACGACCGGTTAGTGTTTTCTTGCACAATAAATTCATATGAAAAAATAGATTCAAGGGAAGGGTTTTCTGCACGGTTGTGCATGGTGCAAGACCATGCACAAAGCCCAACCGCTAACTCGGTTGGTTGGAAGCATTGTAAGTTGAGTGCATGCCCCACATGAGATCATGCAAAGTGAAGTATAACGCTTGTTCCACCTAAAAAAAAAAAAAAAAATTCAAATAAATTAAATAATCATTAATTCGTGTGATTATAAAACCTCTTTTTTCAAAGTTTTATTCATAACGAACCAAAAGTGACTTCACTCTTCCACTTCCCTAAGAAATTCGTACAACGGGGGAGATGCTTTCAGCTTTAACGAAAAGCTTACCAGAGAACGAAGCGTCGTAGTGATCAGTGAACCCTTTCTTAATTTCTACATCTCTTTCTTATGCACCGACAACCCTTTCTCTTCTTCCTTCGTCGTACTGTAACTCTTCCTGCCTTTGTGTCCATCAAAACCCTTCTTTTCCGGCCAAACTTTCGCATATTACTCTGTTGGAAGGATGACGAGTCGTAGCAGTGGCCGAAACAACTTTGATCGTGATCCTGGTCGTGGTCGTGGTCGAGGTCGTGGTCGAAGTCGTGATCGAGGTCGTGGTCGTGGTCGTGGTGGAGAACCTGTAAGTGTTTCATTTCCTTCTCCATTCCTCTTTGAGTTTTTGATACAAGAAACTTGTAGAATACAATCTCGCATAGGTTGGAATCGGAATTGTGTGGCTGATTTCTGGAATAACAGAAACCCAATCTGAATATGAGTATGAAATTCTATAGCGACATTGTTGAATTGCCCAGACCCGTAATAACTAACACGATTGCCATGTATTTGGATTCATCTGCCACACAGGAAACAGATCATTAGACTCCTTTATTGTCTCCGGAATTGAAGATAGTGTCAACTAAGTTACTTTGATTCATCGCATGTGCCCATTTTGTTGCTTCTTTGTTGCTTACCCACCACCACGAATCCAAAGTTGCAACCACATGTTTACCAACCAAGATCGAATTGTTAACCTTAGCCTTAAAACTCGAAACATGATCGTGAGAAGCAAAACACACCAGCAAGCGATTGGGGACAACTTCATAATATCGTATAAGATTATCCGAATTTTGATTTCTTGATCTAAGTTTTGATCAACAATTCAGTGTTACCTCTTACTTATAGAAAGAGGTCCAATCAAAAAGAGGTTTTTTTTTGGGGGGGGGGGGTTGTTGTTGGGTTTGGGGGAAGTGAAGTAAACATCCCAAATATATTGGCAGTTTAGTTTAGTTGATTTGAAATTTTTTTTTTTTCCCTTCTTTTTTTCTCTGAAACATAACCTCTTACTTATTGGACAGGGCTATATATCTAATGTTAAAGATGATGGCGTTCAAGATTCCAATTACAGAATTTCTGGCAACCCCCTGGATGAGGCTTCTAACGATTATGGCAGTACCGATAGATGTCATTCTTACAGAAAATCACAACATGGGCAAACCTCTCCAAAGAGGGATGCAAATAGTAGCTCAAACAGTTCTCAGTCAGCAATTGCAGTTGGTTCTTCCTACCAGCAGGGTGAGTGTATGTTGCCTGCTTTGGTTGGTAAAGACATATCATCAAATACTGAAAGAACTCAGCAGTATTGTGCTTCAACCAACATAGCAGTGGACAATATCTCAAGACAGCTGAAGAACTCCTCATTGGAGGATTCTGCCGATGGCAAAGATCGGCATGCTCATTCTAGTAGCAGGCTCAGATCTTACCAAAAACCTAAGTCAGCAATTGCAGTTGGTTCTTCCTACCAGCAGGGTGAGTGTATGTTGCCTGCTTTGGTTGGTAAAGACATATCATCAAATACTGAAAGAACTCAGCAGTATTGTGCTTCAACCAACATAGCAGTGGACAATATCTCAAGACAGCTGAAGAACTCCTCATTGGAGGATTCTGCCGATGGCAAAGATCGGCATGCTCATTCTAGTAGCAGGCTCAGATCTTACCAAAAACCTGAGTCAGCAATTGCAGTTGGTTCTTCCTACCAGCAGGGTGAGTGTATGTTGCCTGCTTTGGTTGGTAAAGACATATCATCAAATGCTGAAAGAACTCAGCAGTATTGTGCTTCAACAAACATAGCAGTGGACAATATCTCAAGACATCTGAAGAACTCCTCATTGGAGGATTCTGCCGATCACAAAGATTGGCATGCTCATTCTAGTAGCAGTCTCAGATCTTACCAAAAACCTCAGGCTCAGCACAGTCAACACCAGTCATACTCACCTAATGTAACTCCTGCCAACCAGCGTGATAGGTTTTCTATTAGCAGGGACATACCTTCCCCTGCTGGAAAAACCCATCATGAGAAGACATCCTCTGAGATCTTTGATATATGCCAAAGTAAAAGTGGGTCTCCATATGCACTAAAACCTTCTTTACTTGCAAAAAACAGAGAAAAAAGGAAAGAACAAGAGAGCTTCAAGAAAAATGAAAAACTTATCCTGAGGCAAGGAATGGTGCTTCTAAAAAAATACATCAGTCCCAGTAATCAGGTACTATCTCCTTCAATTCTTCTAAGCTTAGTACTTTTTTTCTTCTTCTTTGCAAATATTGGTACCGCTGCTTTCCATATTATTCCAGAAATTTCACGGTCATTAGATACATTAATAGGGAAGAATAAAGAAGGGAACCATTAACTTAGGGCTGATTTGGTTTGATTTCTATTTAAATTTCATGGGGTGATTTCTATTTCGGGAATTGTTTGGTTTGATTTTTACGCCTTATTTCAATGAAATAGAAATTAGATAGAACAGAAATTCTGAAATTGGTGATAACCCCTTTCAATTTTGAAATTGAAATTGCATTCGTTCTATTTCGCGCTGCTCTTTAATGAGCATGTGGTAAACAATGACTCTTTGATGGGTAAAGTAGTAATTTGCTATAAAAAGTAAGACGTTCCTCGCTTTTCGCTCTCATCTCTTCTCCTCCAGTCTTCTGTCTCACGAATCTCTTGCCCAATAGCGATAAAAGTGGAAAAATGCTTAATTAGGGTTTTTCTCCATTTTCAATGCTCACCTCTTTCCTTCCAAGCCTGTTTGCCCTCGCTCCACAACCTGGGAAGAAGACTCTCAACGGTGAATAACGAAGAATAATTGGTGCTAATCTCGCTTACTGTTTCTCTCATGCCTAAACATTAGGAAGGAGTTCAATCTATATGTTATCTGTTTCGATCAGTAGAGAGCTATAGTGTTTTATCGAAATCAATTGCAATTTTTATTGTCATTTCAGTTTTTTAATCTGTTAGTGTAGAGCCTTTGTCTTCTTAAATGAGAATGGTGATAATGTAGTCCTAGGTAGGAGTAATCCCACTAGGAACCAGGGTAATGGGGTCACTCACAAAGGCTGGCCGATTGGGTTAGGGTTTAGTAATTTAGGGCAAAACTAGGGTTAGGGTTGGATATTGGGAAAGGGGTTTATAAGGTATTAATGGGCAGGTCTAGAGGGCTATTATGGTATAAAAAGGTTAGGGTTTGGATGAGTTTTGAAATTCTGCAATTTTGGGCAGAATTGAATTTTTAGGTCAAAATTAGGGTTAAAGTTAAGTTTAGGTTAGGGTTGTCTTATATGGTAATGATAGGCCGTTGTAGGGATGTCTAATGGTATAGGTTTTATGATGTTTGAGTGAATGGAAGTGGGTTAGATGAGTTGGACAACAAGATAAGATTATTTGAGACAATTTCTAATGAAGGTAGTAGAAGGGGATTCTAGGGTTTAGGGTGGTGGGGGATTGATGAAACTTGGATCGAGTGTCAATAACGATGTAAGGGATGTATGCTGAAAGTTTGGTTTGAAACTGATGTACAGATTTGAAGTTATGGAAGAATCCTAGTTAGGGTAGGAGTGAGAAGAAGAAGGTTTAAACAAAGTTCAGATTCAAACTTACTGGATTTGAAGAGATCACAAGGCAGCAGCTTGAAAACTTGAAGAAGCCTCCTGATCTTCATGATGCAAGGAGTCGCAGGAGTCCACCCACCCTATCCACCTTGAGATCCACAAGGATGTACACTTAGAGAGCAATCGGCTATGCAGCAGCAAGCTTAGAAGCAGAAAATTAATTAATTGAACTGTGGGGGAGCCTCCCACGAAGTCTTTATTTATAATAAGATGGCCAAAGGCCTTACATCGATTCAGCTTAGGAATAGGGCCTAAGTCTGATTCCTGAAACACTAGATATTGAATCCTAATACAACTCTGATCCAATCCTCCAAAAGAAATCGTGGAAGGATGGAGAAGTTAAAAAAAAAACAACTTAAAACATTTAAAACAGGTAAAAGACTATTTTACCCTTAGTCACTTAAAACACTTAAAATAAACTAAGTATGGGAAAGAAAAGCTCCAACGAAAATAAAGCAGCAACAAAACAGCAGCTTCTTCAAGGCTTCTTATTCTTCTTCCTAGTGCTTGGACCTGCATCAAGTGAAGTACCAGAAGAGTTTAATGGATGAACCTTCGCTGTCATCTCTTCAGTTGATGTAGGAAACTACTTTTAAATGGCTCAACAATGGTCCAGAGATAGTGAACATAACAAAGTTCTAATAATACTAAAAATTCTGGAAGCCATGAACTCTGATTTATCACAGATATGGTAGCAATTTAGAATGGCGTAGTTGAATTGGTTTTTAATGAATAGACATTTTGCTTACAGGAACTGTCTGAGTAAGATTAGGAAAACTCGATCACTGTATTATTTTGATGTATTTTAGTTAATTTATTTAGAAGCTTAACCTCTTTGAAAAAGGTCCTAATTACTTGTAAGATATTGTTTTCATTTTTTCTAATGTAAGATATGTTCTGAAATTCAGTTATGCTTGGGCTACCTGTGGATTGAACATGTTTCTAGATCTTATAAGACCTCTACTTTGGAAAATTTGTGAAATGTGTATTGCAACACGTTCCCTGGACTGGACAGTTTGTTTGGTATTAAATATATTCAACTGTTCACTCATATGATCCATTGGTTTCTCCTTCTGTGTTGTGATCCTGCAATTGGATGTCTTTTTGGGAATATTCAGTACATATATGGCCTTATGGCCTTTTGTCCTTTGTGGGATATGTGGGACATTAATGTAGCTCTAAATAGGAGGCAGTCCTACTAGAGGCCAGGTGTACAATGGTTCTGAAATTGATCAGCTGATTGGGGCAAAGTTAGCTGATTTAACTCAAAATTAGGGTTAGGTAAGGGGAATGAGTGAATGTGATATATGATAATGTTGTGCAGGTCTAAAGGAAGCTAATGGTATAGGTTTTAAATAGGTTTAAACAGAAAATTAAAATTCTGAAAT
Organism: Telopea speciosissima; assembly: GCF_018873765.1. Lineage (NCBI taxonomy): Eukaryota > Viridiplantae > Streptophyta > Magnoliopsida > Proteales > Proteaceae > Telopea > Telopea speciosissima. The sequence continues at coordinate 18,274,277 of NC_057917.1, forward strand.
TCTAGGATTAGAGTTTGGGTTTTGGGTATTACGAAAACAATGGAATTTTGGGTTTAAAGTGGTGTTTAGGGGCTGGGCTTGGGATCGAGCGCTCTAAACAGTAAGGGGAAGACTCGATAGTAATTTGGGCTGAATTGGATGGCTAATTAGGTCTGAACAGGTTTATGACTATTTAGGGTTTTGGTGGAGATGAAGGGGAATTAGGGTTTAGCTATTGAAGATGGGCAGCAGGCTAGGTCGAGTGGAGGGGTTAATGTAGTGATGCTATGTCTGAAGTTTGAGGGGATTTGGATGATAGGATATGGCTGGACAGAATTTAGAACACTAGGGTTTATGGAGGTCGATGGGAATTAATGGACACTTAGGGTTTTGATGGGATTCAAATAAAATTAAAAAGGGGAATGATGGGTAGAGTGTAGAGGACTAGGAGAAGAAAGGGATGACTGAAAATTAATCAAATAACTTACTTGTTGAAGGAGATCTTCAATGGAGGCAGCAGCTATGTGATAGAAGGATAGAACCACCTTCCAGCTGAAGAAGATCCTCCTAACCGTCACGGTTTAAGGAGTCAATTGGATTCCACCAATCCCTTTCCACCTTGAGATCCACAAGGATGCACACTCACAAAGGAGCAAGGAGCAGCAACAATGGCAGCCAACAAGCAAAACTCGATTTTTTAACTCAAATAAACTTTGGGGGAGCCTCCCATGATTTCAAATTTTATATTAAAGGGCCAATGGCCAAATCCTAGTACAAAATAACCTCTCCCTTGATAAATCATGGAAGGGAAGGAGTATAATTCAAAAGCTAGTAATTAAAACTGTAAAATGTCCTAACTACCCCTACTAACTTAAGGTAAAAAAAACACTTAGCTAAATAACTTAAATTGAACCTATTGGATGCAACCAATTTAGACCGGTTCAATTTAAATAACTGAAAATAGACTAAGTATGGAAAGGAAATACTAGAATGTAAACCTAAGCTATGCCCCTTAACTAAGCCCTAATGTTAGGACTTCTTCTTCTTCTTCCTACTTGGTGCTGCATCAGACATATTTGACTTTTCAATACTGAAGATGCTCTAATTTTGAATAATCATGTATTTGAAATCATGTAATAAACTTTACCTGTACTTTATAAATGATCCATTTGAATTTACAAACCCCATTATCGTGATTGAGGATGAACACATAGTATCTATCGTGTTTTTTTAGTTTTTGTTAGGAGTAACGGGGAGTCGTAAATAGGGAGCTAGCGTCAGCTCCTATTCAGACCGGTTCAATTTAAATAACAGAAAATAAACTAAGTATGGAAAGGAAATACTAGAATGTAAACCTAAGCTATGCCCCCTAACTAAGCCCTAATGTTAGGACTTCTTCTTCTTCTTCCTACTTGGTGCTGCATTAGACATATTTGACTTTTCAATACTGAAGATGCTCTAATTTTGAATAATCATGTATTTGAAATCATGTAATAAACTTTACCTGTACTTTATAAATGATCCATTTGAATTTACAAACCACATTATCGTGATTGAGGATGAACACATAGTATCTATTGTGTTTTTTTAGTTTTGTTAGGAGTAAGGGGGAGTCGTGAATAGGGAGCTAGCGTCAGCTCCTATTCATGATTCCTCTAATGAGGGGTATTTTTGTCTATGGTGTGTTTATTATTTACCCTATTTAATATATTGATTTGGCAGCAGTCAATCTAACGACTGCAGCCCCAATTGTGCAGTTTCTTTCCTTCCTTCTCCTCTCTTCTTCTTCCTTCTTCTTCTTCGCTTAAATTTTCATGGTATCAGAGCTGGGACTGTAGGAGTCGATCATTCATCCTTAATCCTTTCTCTGTTCCTGCGTTTTGATTTGAATAAGCTTGCGGTTTTGAAGACTTAAGGTTTTGGGACTTCTTGTGATCTTATCTTAAAGGGGATGCAGCACCCTTTGCTGCAGTTTTGTGGTTTTATTTGAGACTAGTGCATGACTATACACAAGAACTAGGTCTCGGTTTTGTGTTTTTATTTTTGGTATGTGCCAAGGTTGAGATCGATTCAGGTTTTGTGGTTTTATTTTTGGTGGTGATTGCTTGTTGCTGGCTGGTTTTTGTTGGTTGTGATTGATTGAAGGTCATATCACCTTGCTGACCTACAGTTTCAGAACTGTTTGTAATTTCAGAAGTGTTTGCAAGTTAAGATGTGTTTGCCGTCCATCAGTTTCACTCTGTCCGTGACTTCTCTGTGAAGATTTAATTTATTTAGTTAAGCATAGGTGATGCAAAGACTATTGTGACTGAACTGTCCTCCTCTTCTCATCGCATTACCGAAAGGAAACTTGAAGGGATTTCTAATTTCAGCAATGGAAAAAGGTGGTTCGATTGGCCTTGACGGGGCGTGATCAACAGGATCATCTCACAAAGCCAAAGCCTGAAGGAGACACAACATGGGATACGGTGGATGCACGAATATTGAGTCAGATGTTGAACTCAATGGATAATCAGATTGCAGACCTAGTTACTCACATTGACACAGTAAAGGATTTATGGGAATACTTGAATGTCCTCTATTCTGGGAAGGACAACTTGTCTCGGATTTATGACCTTTCCCAAGCTTTTTATAAAGTGTATCACAAGACTCTGACTGTAACCCAATATTTTGCGGAATTCAAGCAACTATATGAGGAGCTGAATTCCATTCTTCCTATCACATCTGATGTGAAAGAGATGCAACAATAGCGAGAGCAGCTGGCTGTTATGGTATTTTTGGGTGGACTTCGAAAAGAATTTGAGCCAGTACGGTCTCAAATCCTCGGTGGGGATAGAGTCACCACACTTCCAGAAGCTTTTTCTTGACTTTTACTGGTTTCTCGTGAGAACAGCCAAGATTCCACTCATGGTAATGAGAGTTCAGCTCTTGCAGCCTTTCCCAACCGTGTGTCCAGTGGTGGGACACGTACGGGCAAAAGTGGTGGTAGCCATGGTCGTGGGTCAGGGAACAGTAAAGCACCCACATCCGGTACTTCAGAGACTTTAGGATAGGTGCGCACTTGTCATCATTGTGGCAAAGCTGGTCACATTCAGCGCTTTTGTTGGAAGCTTCATGGTAAACCACCTCAGTTTGCAAATTCAGCCAGCAGTGATCCAGTGGTTACCCCTCCTTCCAAGCCTGAGGGTAAAACAGTGACTATGTCTGATGAAGATTATGAGCGATTTACTCAATTTCAGAATTCGCAGTCATCTCAGTTCTCCACTGCTACCCTAGTTCAGTCAGGTAATGCTATTGCATGTCTATCATCTACTTCTCGTCCCTGGATCATTGATTCAGGTGCTTCAGACCATATGACTGGAGCATTAGGTATTTTTTCTTCATTTTGTGGATCTTCTTCCAATGTTGTGTTAGCCAATGGATCTCTTGCTAAAGTTCGGGGTACAGGCACTGTGCAAGTTACCCCCTCTTTGTCGTTGTCCTCCGTTTCTTACTTGCCCAAATTTCCTTTCAATTTATTATCTGTTCGAGAATTTACCAAAGCTAACAATTGTTCGGTTACCTTTTTTCCTGATTATTGTGAGTTTTAGGATCTCTAGTCGAGGAAGACGATTGGTAGAGGTCGCGTATCTGGGGAACTGTATCTTCTTGACGACGCATCCATTGTGGCGTGTTCGAGTGTGGCACTTCCTCATCAGATTCATTGTCGTTTGGGTCATCCTTCATTGCAGAGTTTGAAGATTTTAGATAGTCGGTTTCAGTCCTTGTCTAGTTTACAGTGTGAGTCTTGTCAGTTTGGGAAACTTCACTGTGTAAGTTATCCCCCTCGAGTCAATAACAGAGCTGTCCAACCCTTTTCTTTAGTTCATTCTGATGTGTGGGGTCCGTGTCCTGTTACTTCTGTGCTGTGTTTTCGTTACTTTGTCACTTTTGCAGATGACTTTTCCAGAGTTACCTGGATTTATTTAATGAAGGATCGTTCTGAATTGTTTTCCATTTTCTGTACTTTTGTGCTTGAAATTCAGAATCAATTTACTACTTTGAAAGTTCTTCGAAGTGACAATGCAAAAGAATATTTTTCTGCTCCCTTTGATGAGTTTATGGTTCAGCATGGGATCATTCATCAGTCTTCTTGTGCGGATACACCTCAACAAAATGGTGTAGCCGAGAGGAAGAACAAACATTTGATGGAAGTTACTTGATCTCTTTTATTTGAGATGAAAGTGGCTAAAATTTTTTGGGCTGATCCTGTTTTGACTGCGTGTTATCTTATTAACCGCATGCCTTCTTCTATTTTGGGTGGTGGCATTCCATATTCTTTATTGTTCCCTTCCCATCCATTGTTTGTCTTACCACCACGTGTTTTTGGGTGTGTTTGTTTTATTCGGGATCATCGTCCTGGTCGCTCTAAGTTGGATCCTAAAGCTCTTAAACGTCTTTTCGTGGGGTATTCTAAAACCCAAAAGGGGTACCGTTGTTATTCTTTTGATTTAAGAAAGTACTTTGTTACCGCTGATGTCTCCTTCTTTGAATCTACTCCATTTGTTGCATCCTCGCTACTTGCTTTAGAGTTGGACGATGATCTCCCTCTTTATGTTGTCGATACTTCTTCTCCTGTGCAGGATCCATTGCCTCATGTGCCACCTCCAACATACCCACTGGCTGTTTTTCGCCGTCGTCCACCCGATGCGTCGACACATCGCATTACACCTATGGAGAGATACAGTACCCAGGCAGCACCATCTCCCACATCCTCCTCGCCTTCAGATCCCCCTCCAGATAATTCCTTTGCCACTGTACCTCCTATTTCTGATCTTGATGTTCCTATTGCTACTTGTAACGGGGTTCGGACTTGTACCTAACACCCTATTAATCGTTTTGTGTCTTATGCTCGTTTGTCCTCTTCTTTTGTTGCTTTTGTCAACTATTGACAGTTATCCTATTCCTAAGTCGGTGGTGGAGGCCTTAGCTCACCCTGGGTGGAGGGCTGCCATGACTGAGGAGTTATCTGCTCTGAAGGACAATCAGACATGGGATCTTGTTTCTTTACCCTCTGGTAAGTCTGCTATTGGCTGTCGCTGGATATTTGTGGTGAAGGTTAATTCTGATGGGTCTGTGGATTGGTTGAAGCCTCGTCTTGTTGCTAAAGGCTATGCCCAGGTCTATGGTGTAGATTATCTGGATACTTTCTCTCCGGTTGTGAAAACTGTCCTCATTTTGATTTCATTGGTTGCTATACATCACTGGCCGTTGTTTCAGCTTGACGTCAAGAATGCATTCTTCCATGGGGACCTCATTGAGGAGGTGTATATGGAGCAACCTCCTGGTTTTGTTGCTCAGGGGGAGTCTGGTAAGGTGTGTAAGTTGAGAAATCTTTGTATGGGCTGAAACAGTCACCGAGAGCATGATTTGGCCGTTTTACAGATGTTGTGCTGGAATTTGGTTTGACTCGGTCTAAGAGTGATCACTTAGTGTTTTTCAGGCAGTCAGATGCAGGGAAGATATTTGTGGTAGTTTATGTAGATGATATTGTTATTACAGGGGATGACTCTTCAGGTATTGAGAACTTGAAGACATATTTGGGACAGCAATTCCAGACTAAGGACCTGGGACGACTGAAGTATTTCTTGGGTATTGAGGTAGCTTAATCAAGGAAAGGGATTTCGCTCTCACAGCAAAAGTATGTGTTTGATTTACTTTCAGAGACAAGATTACTGGGATCTAGGCATTTGGATACTTCAATGGATCCAAATGTGAAACTTATGGCGGAGGATGGGGATGTTCTAGATGATCTAGAGAAGTGTCGAAGGCTTGTAGGGAAACTCAACTATTTGACTGTGACTAGACCTGGCATCTCTTTTCCTGTCAGTGTGCTAAGTCAATTTATGTCCGCCCCTCGGACAGCTCATTGGGAGGCAGTTAAGAGTGTTGCGGTATATTAAGAAGGATCTAGGGCATGGTCTCTTATACTTTAATCATGGTCATAGAAGGATTGATGGATTTACTGATGCGGATTTGGTAGGATCTCCTATTGATCGAAAGTCTACTTCGGGCTATTGTGTCTTTGTTGTAGGGAACCTAGTTTCATGGAAGAGCAAGAAACAGACTGTAGTAGCTCGATCTAGTGCAGAGTCGGAGTATCGAGCTATGGCTCATGGCACTTGTGAACTAATGTGGATTAGACAGTTGATGACTGAACTTGGATTTGGTGATCATTTTCCTGTGCTGTTGTGGTGTGACTGTCAGGCGGCTATTCATATTTCTGAGAATCCCGTGTTTCATGAGAGAACGAAACACATTGAGGTTGATTGTCATTTTGTTCGTGAGAAGCTGCAGCAAGGGATTATTTCTCCTCGTCATATTCGCACTGGGGAGCAGCTTACTGATTTGTTCACCAAGCCTTTGGGAAGTATGAGAGTTAATTATATTTGTACCAAGCTGGGCATGATTAACATCTATGCTCCAGCTTGAGGGGGAGTGTTAGGAGTAAGGGGGAGTCATGAATAGGGAGCTAGCGTCAGCTCCTATTCACGATTCCTCTAATGAGGGGTATTTTTGTCTATGGTGTGTTTATTATTTACCCCATTTAATATATTGATTTGGCAGCAGTCAATCTAACGACTGCAACCCCAATTGTGCAATTTCTTTCCTTCCTTTTCCTCTTCTTTCTTCTTCTTCTTCTTCTCTTAAATTTACAATTTTCATGTAACTTTTTGTTATATTTTATTAAAGATTATCATAGACGAACTATTTGAACAAAATTTTCTTTCGCCTCCCTTGACCTTATGGATCCCATGTATATGATACTATTTTCCACACCACCCATGTGTGTTGGTGTGGCGTGGGAGATTCTTCTACACCGGAGGTGTGGGGAACCCTCTCCCAAAGAAGTATAATCAATTAAGAGAGAAAATCCATTCTCAACCATTCAGATTAAAGTAACCAAAACAATTTCAGTTTCTTAACCAAAAATCTTTTTGTTGACTATTTCATGAAATCAATTTGAAATTGAAATAGAAATCATACCAAATCAGCCCTTACTACAGACGCCGTAAGGTGATTCAGTATTCAATTATTTCAGCCTCATTTGCTTGAAAATTGATTTTTACCAGATAGTATCACTTTCTAATTTAATGCATCCTCTGGATGGTCATAATTATATGGTGCAAAATGTTATGATGGAGGTTGTGTATTTTTCTTCTGTGTTGAGTCATCCAGTTAGACCCCCCCCCCCCCCAAAAAAAAAAAAAAATACACACTTTTACACCTCTATCCAGTTGGTTAATTGTGGAACCATTTAGTCGCTCGCTCCCTGGTGCTCCGATATTATTGAGCTTATTATGAATGGTTGTGGTAATTTGGTGCTATTTGTTTTTTGCATCCCTTTTATTTCTGATTATATTTGTTAATATGTCTTCATTTATTTGGTTATAGATAAAAATTATAAAGAAGTGTCAGCAACTTGGTTGCGGTCCTGGAGGATTTTATCAACCTAGTTACCAAGAAGGTGCCAAACTACATCTACATATGATGTGCCTTGGTAAGAATTGGGACCCAGAAATGAGATCATATGGAGATCGCAGATCGATTGATAATGCATGCCCACCCGGTATTCCTGTTGAGTTCAAGGAGTTGGTTGAAGACGCAATTCGAGATTCCCATGTCTTCATGAAGGACGATATGAAACTTAGCAATGTAGAAGAGGTACTTCCTGTAATGTCACCAGACATCTGCATTGTTAATTTCTACACTGAGAGTGGGAAACTTGGTCTCCATCAGGTGTGTGATCTACTTCCTACATGCTTAATAGTACCCTGCTTTTTAAGATTTCTTATATTGACATTTTCAATGAAAAGAATAACATAGCTTCAGGCATTCGAGATAACAAAATTTCTAACCCAAAGATAGATTTTGTCATGTCCTCAACTGTTGAAGTTCAGTTAAATTGTTCTCTAATTGAAAGGAATTTAGGATTCATGTTAAGTAGTATCTGTTAAGTGTTCATGTACTCTACCAACCCATCGAGTTTGGGTGAGGACTAAATATGCTATCTAAGGCAGCTCGTTGGAGGAGAAACAGTTTGAAACTAAAGATTGTAAGAGAACAAGAGGAGAATGGAGAAGATAAGAGCCGGAAGAAGAAGAGAAGAGAGAGTTGGTAATGTAGTCCTAGATTTGAAAAGTCAAACTCGGTGTGATGCAGGTTCATCATAGATATTGGCTTATTTCTTTAGAAATAGGCCTAGGGTTGGGTTATATACATGTTGGGCCTTTGTTCCCAAGGGTTTTCTATGTATTAGGCCACTTTAATGAGCCTAAACTAGGGAAACATAGGTTGCATACGGGATTAGCCCAATACTTAATTTATTTTTATGTTTTCTAATTGAACCGGTTCAAATTGGTTGCATCCAATTGGTTCAATTTAAGTGAGCATGTGACTTGGTTAAGTGGTCATGTGATGTAAGTTGGGCTGGATTAGGACTCTATAAGTCCAGCCATGTTTTGAGTCTATTTCCTTTAGTATTTTAGTTTCCTAGTCAATTTAAATTACCTAATAGGTTAGAGATAGGATTAGGCCATTCCTTTTTAGTGCCTAATTCTATTTTTGAGTCTTCTATATAAGTTTGTAAGGGAGGCCAGCATTGGACACGAATTTGATTAATGAAAAAAGCTTTTGCTTGGTTGCCATTGTTGCTACTCCTGTGCTCCTTGTGAGTGTGCATCCTTGTGGTTCTATCAAGGTGGAAAGGGATTGGTGGAATCCGGTTGACTCCTTACGCCGTGACGGCTGGGAGGATCTTCTTCAAATTCGAAGGTGGCTTTATCCTTCACATCTGTCGAAGCTTGCTGCCAGTGGAATCTCCAGTAAGTTTGACCCCAAAATTCTTCTTCTAATCCTCTAATCCTTTCCTCCAATTGATCCCTTTTATTTTTTGTTTGAATCCCATAAACCCCAACTCCATTAAAGCCCAAAACCTGCCACTCAATTCTGTCCAGAATTGCAGAATTTCAAAACTCATCCAAACCCTAACCTTTTTATACCATATTGACCCCCTAGACCTGCCCATTAATACCCTATAAACCCCTTTCCCAATATCCAACCCAAACCCTAGGAATTGACCTAAATCCTAGTGCTGTCCATTCGAACCAGCAACCCCTTTTGTTATTTGATCTGGTTGTTTGGCTCCTAGTAGGTCTCCTACTTATCTAGGACTACATTAATTGGTATCAGAGCTATGGCGGAGGGAAGCTCCAACTAAGCCTCGAAAGACCCACTTCCATTCGTTTTTAAGACCCGAGTTCGTCTACCCAATGAGAGCACAACCACATTAATTGTTGATGAGAGGCGACGTAACAACATTATTTCACAATCCGTGGTGGATATGTTGTCCCAATCAGGAGAGATTTGCATCATGCCTACAGGTAAAGTCTGTGTTGAATTTGGGTGTTCTTCATACCATGATGGTGCTTGGTGTCAGCCGGTACCACATTCAAAGAGTTTTATTGCAGTAGGTGGTGATTGGTTGGACGAGCGACAAGGTTGGATTGAACCTGAAAACAACTCGTGTGTCCTACCTGATCGACACCGTCTATACCATTTATTTACTCTAAAAAGGTTACAACCAAAGGTGACCACATCGACTGTACAGCCACAGGGACTACCGAACATGTCAACTCAAACGCAAGTGGCATCGACTGTGTTTGAAGTTTCACCAATGGCAGATGCACCAACAGAAGGCTGAACCAGTAGAAGATGAAAAGCTGATTGAGAACATTCCAAAGGAAAACAATGACCTTCAAGATGCTGCTCTTGAAGAGGTGGAGCTTGTGTCTCATGCATTAGATGAGAAGGTTGCTAACACTGAAGGCTCTATGGACGAGACATTGACAGTTGCTGCTGATTCACAGGCAAAACAAATAGAGTTTGTTATGCCACCATGGTTCTTCGAAGAGAAAGCTCCACGCATTGAAGACTTTATCCCTAATGTTCCTGCCTCATCAGAATTTTGTTTGGGGATGGTCAAAGCTGCTGATCACATGTTGATTCCCCCTCATCACTGCAAAATTCGAGAACGAATTTTTTCAAGTTGGGGAGAGTTGATGCAGGTTTATCATAGATATTATGTTATTTATATAGAAATAGGCCTAAGGTTGGGTTATATACATGTTGGGCCTTTGCTCCCAAGGGTTTTCTATGTATTAGGCCACTTTAATGAACCTAAACTAGGGGTACATAGGTTGCTTACGGGATTAGCCCAATACTTAGTTTATTTTTATGTTTTCTAATTGAACCGGTTCAAATTGGTTGCATCCAATTGGTTCAATTTAAGTGAGCATGTGACTTGGTTAAGTGGTCATGTGACAACTTAAGTGGTCTTGTGATGTAAGTTGGGCTGGATTAGGACTCTATAAGTCCAGCCATGTTTTGAGTCTATTTCCTTTAGTATTTTAGTTTCCTAGTTAATTTAAATTACCTAATAGGTTAGGGATAGGATTAGGCCATTCCTTTTTAGTGTCCAAGTCTATTTTTGAGTCTTCTATATAAGTTTGTAAAGGAGGCCAGCATTGGACACGAATTTGATTAATGAAAAAAGCTTTTGCTTGTTGGTTGCCATTGTTGCTGTTCCTGTGCTCCTTGTGAGTGTGCATCCTTGTGGTTCTATCAAGGTGGAAAGGGACTGGTGGAATCCGGTTGACTCCTTACGCCGTGACGGCTGGGAGGATCTTCTTCAAATTCGAAGTTGGCTTTATCCTTCACAACTGTCGAAGCTTGCTGCCAGTGGCATATCTAGTAAGTTTGACGTCAAAATTCTTCTTCTAATCCTCTAATCTTTTCCCCCAATTGATCCCCTTTATTTTTTGTTTGAATCCCATAAACCCTAACTCCATTAAAGCCCAAAACCTGCAACTCAATTCTGTCCAGAATTACAGAATTTCAAAACTCATCCAAACCCTAACCTTTTTATACCATATTGACCCCCTAGACTTGCTCATTAATACCCTATAAACCCCTTTCCCAATATCCAGCCCAAACCCTAGGAATTGACCTAAATCCTAGTGCTGTCCATTCGAACCAGCAGCCCCTTTTGTTATTTGATCCGGTTGTTTGGCTCCTAGTAGGTCTCCTACCTATCTAGGACTACATTAAGGAGCCAATTAACCAGGATCTGATCTGAATAGGTGAATCGGTTAGGTCAAAATAGTGTTTTTGGTCAAATTAGGATTTGGGTAGGGTTAGGGTTTGATTTGTGTGTGTTATGTCAAGTTGGTGTAGGGGAGTCTATCAGTGAAGGTCCTGAGATGTTTTGATGGAGGAGGGAAGGGTGTAAACTTGAATGGGCAGCAAGCTAGGTTTAGGGTTTTGGGGTTTTTAGTAATGAAAATTGAGGGAATCTAGGTTTTAGAGTCTAAGGATGGAGCTAGGGTTTGGATCGAGTGTTATTGGGGCTTAGATGGAAATTCGATCCTATTGTTATGGTTTTGATGGTTGGATTTGTCTGTGGAGGTTTTAGGTTATGGGAAAATTAAAAAACAAAAGGGGTGAAACTTACTTTTGTTGCAAGGAATCCTTGGCAGCAGTTTGTTTGGATGTAAAAGTAGAATAAAAATTGATTCTTTGAACTAGAACTTGAAGGAGATTTTTAAAGGAACCACCCGCAGCAATGTGTCGATTGGATCAAACACAAATCCCACCAGGCTTGATTAGACACAAGACAAATCTTCAAAGGAGAAGAGAAGTTGCAGCAGCTTGCAAGAGCAAAATTTTCAAAATCTGTGAGATAATGAGCAACCCCATGATTTCTATTATTTATAATGGCCAAAAGGCCTGCTGTCCTAATCAGTCTAGGAGTCTAAAGGCTCCTAGCAGACTCTAATTACACATCATAACCTCTCTCCAATTCTTGGAGAGGTGTGGACCCAACTTATAATTAAAACAAATAAACGAAAGGTGACTCAAGTCACTTAAATTGACCAACTGGTTCAAACCAGTTTTGGACCTGTTCAATTTAAAACACTAGAACATGAAAATAAACTAAGTACAAATAAAAGAAAGGTGACTCAAGTCACTTAAATTGAACAACTGGTTCAAACCAGTTTTGGGTCTGTTCAATTTAAAACACTAGAACATGAAAATAAACTAAGTATAGAAGCTAATCCCGTATGCAACCTAATTTCCCCTACCTTAGGTCCATAAAAGTGACATATTACATTTACAACCCATGGGACCAAAGGCCCAACATGTATATATCCTAACCCTATAGTTATTCCCATCAAAATAAGCCTCTTTTGGTGATGTATCTGCATCAGTTGGTGGTAGCAAGTTGTGGGAGAGAAAGGTTCTTCTCTCCCCTATATTTATTCACTAAACATAAAAAGGAAATTACATCCTTACCCCCATTCTAATATATGATAGCTAAGGGATATAAAAGGTAAAAAAGTAAAAACACATTACAACACAATAGCCTAGTACCCAAAGTACCCTTATTACATGAAATTACATGTGTCTAACACTTTGGAGAATAAATGTTATACATTCCCAGCTTGCATAGAAGAGTATTGAACATATGGAGGGGTTGGGGGGGAGGCTTCGTGTAACCGTGGTTTTCTCTAGGGCTTAAACCGTAAACCCAAGAAGGTTTAAGGGTTTCCTCATTAGCCCCCCCAAAAAAAAAAGGATGCACTTGTGAGGCTACAATACCCCTATTGCCTTGAAGCCTTGCATGTTGTGCTAAGAATTTAACCAAACATACTAACAGAATTATTACAACACTTAAAAGAGAAATATCTTAACTTATTAGTACATCCCAAGTAAATATCCATAAACAGACGCCACCTCTTTCTCCTTTGCAATATAATGCCATAACTGAATTTAAGCCCATTTGCTGAACATGCCTTAGTCTCATTAAGGATCCCTTTGTCTGAGCTTCAATGGTGTCTTAACATTGCTTTAGAGAATTAATCAAAAGAAACAAAGTGGTGTTACCGAGAGGAAGAATATGCATTTAATGGAAGTTACTCACTCTCTTTTGTTTGAGATGAAAGTGGCTAAATCTTTTTGGGCAGATGTTGTTTTAACCTCATGTTACCTTATTAACCACATGCCTTCCTCTATTTTGCATGGTGGTATCTCCTTTTCTTTGTTGTTTCCTTTTATGCCATTGTTTGTTTTACCACTACGGGTATTTGATAGTGTTTGTTTTATTCATAATCCTCATCCTGGTATTTCCAAGTTGGATCCTAAAGCTCTCAAGTGTATGTCTGTTGGTTATTCTGGCACCCAAAAGGGTTGTCATTGTAATTCTTTTGAGTTACAAAAATACTGTTGATGTTTCCTTCTTTGAATCCGCCCCTTATGATGATTCGACTTTTCCTGTGTCTGAGTTGGATGATGATCTTCTTGTTTCCGTTGTTCAGTCTATTGTTCACCATGTTCAGCAGACTGCCTCATCACCGCAAGCTCCACCTATTGTGTTTCACCTTCACCAATGGAAAGTATGGGCTCCTCCCGCTCCTACGAATTCTGCCCCATGTACTTCTTCGCCGACAGATCCTTCAATAGGTTGTACTCATCCTTTGGAACCTCCTGATCTTGATTTTCATTCTTGTTTACAAACTGTTGAAAATCATCTTGTTCCTAAGTCTGTCGCAGAGGTATTGTCCAGTCATGGTTGGAAGGCTACTATAAATGAGGAATTGTTAGCATTGGAGGAAAATCAGACTTTGGATCTAGTTCTCTTATCCTTAAGTAAATCTACTAGTGGTTGTCGTTGGGTGTATGTGGTAAAAGTGAACCCTGATGGATCCTTGGCTTGTTTGATGTCCCGTCTTGTGGCAAAGGGCTATGCCCAGATATATGGTGTAGATTACCTGGATACTATTTCTCCTGTGGCAAAGCTTACTTCTGTCCGTATTTTGATTTTCCTTGCTTCTACTTATCATTGACCTTTGTATCAACTAGATGTTAAGAATGCATTTTTGCATGGGGATTTGCATGAAGAAGTTTATATGGAGCAACCTCCTGGGTTTATTGTTCAGGAGGAGTCTGGTCTGATTTGTAAGCTCAAGAAGGCGTTGTATAGGCTGAAACAGTCCCCTCGGGCTTGGCTTGGCCGGTTCACCGAAGTTGTGTTAGTGTTTGGGCTGACACGGTGTGGTAGTGATCATTCTGTATTTTTCAGCCAGTTTGATGCAGGAAAGATATTCCTTGTTTATGTTGATGATATAGTTATTACAAGAGATGATATTTCTGGTATTGAGAACTTGAAGGTATATTTGCAGTAGAAGTTTCAGACCAAAGATCTAGGAAAGTTGAAGTATTTTATGGGTGTGGAGCTGGCTCAGTCGAAGAAACGGATTTCAATTTCGCAGCGCAAGTATGTTGATCTTCTTTTAGAGACAGGGATGTTGGGTTCTAAACCTTTAGATACTCCTATGGATCTCAATGTAAAGCTTATGGCTGATGATGGTGATGTTTTGGATGATCCTAAGAAGTATCGAAGGTTAGTTGGCAAATTGAATTACCTAATAGTGACTCGGCCTGACATTTCCTTTCCTCCTGTTAGTGTGGTGAGCAAATTTTTGTCTGCTCCTCGAATATGTCATTGGGAGGCAGTTGTGCGTATCTTGCGATGCCTAAAAAAGGCTCCTGGACATGGTCTTCTCTATGATCATGGTCATGGATGGATTGAGGGTTTTTTCAGATGCTGATTGGGCAGGTTCTCCAATTGACAGGAGGTCGACCACAGGTTATTGTACATTTGTTGGAGGAAACCTGGTGTCTTGGAAGAGCAAGAAACAGACAATAGTTGCTCGTTCCAATGCAGAGCCAGAGTATAGGGCCATGGCACATGCTACCTTTGAACTAATGTGGGTGGAACAATTATTGGCTGAACTTGGATTCATTAATGATTCTCCAATGCAACCGTGGTGTGATAACCAAGCTGCTGTTCATATAGCTTCAAATCCGATGTTTCATGAAAGGACGAAACACATTGAGGTTGACTGTCATTTTATTTGAGAAAAGCTACAATAGGGACTGATTTCTCCTTGTCATGTTCGTATAGGAGAACAACTTGCTGATATATTCACAAAGTCTTTGGGGAGTGTTAGAGTGGAGTACATTTGTAACAAGCTGGGCATGATTAACATCTATGCTCCAGCTTGTGGGGGAGTGTTAACGAGAGAGTTGTATAACTCTCGGTATTAGTGCCCAACACTAATACTGAGAGGATTGTAGTGAGGAGGGTAGTTTAGGTAGCTTCTTTTATTTTATTTTTTAGTTGTTTCCCTGTTTTTCCCTTATGATTATTAATTAGTAAAGGGAAGATGGAGATCATGATTGTATTGTGAGTTGTGACTCCCAAATCTGCACATTGTCTTTCTCCCTTTCTCTCTTGATTTCTGTGCTTTTTCTCTTCTTTTTCTTCCATTAATTTACAGAATCAAAACCCATGGAAGGGGATGGGGGAAGGGAGTTGGAAAGGTGGGGTTGTCTATCTCAGCTTGGTCATCTTACCCAACCGATCTCAAGATTTTCACAAAGGCTCAAGCCAATATTTTATTAATCAAATCCATTTACAATGCTGGCCTCCCTTACAAACTAAAACTCAAAAATAGATTTAAAAACATTAAAAAGGAAAGGCCTAACCACATTACTAATTCTCCTGGCGTAAATCTACTTGTTATTATTAAATTGGTAAGAGTATTGTTCCAATAAATAACTCTTCTATTGTCTCCCATCTATCTGAATGATCAGTCTCAACTCGGGAGGAAGAATTGGTAATAGTCACAAAACTACCCAATCCTTAACCATTATGGTATCCTAAATTAACTAGGAAAGTGAAATAATAAAGGAAATCCTGTTTTCGTACTTGCTACCCATATTTTAGGCTCATTAAAGTGGCCAACCCAAAGCTTATTTCCAATGAAATAAGCCCCTCTAAGTAAGGATGTAAACGGATCGGATTCGGCTCAGATAGTCCTATATCCGCATCCGCATCCGATTAGCTTTCGGACGGATTCGGATAATGCTAAACGGATACGGACACGGATACGGATCGGATATTTTATCCGTTTACATATTGTTGGCAGAATCGTGGGTTAGAGAGAGGGAAGAAAATAATGGAATAGCTTGATTTAATGAGAGAAAGACCCCCTCTATTATAGGGGAAGTTACAACTTACTAAGCTAGGTGATGTGGGACTAAACCCACATAGCCAACTAAACACTTAGTAACATAAAATACCCCTAAAAGGACCAGAATACCGTGGGGTATTCTGGAGTACATTATTCTAACACTCCCCCTCAAGCTGGATTGTACAAATAAGAAGGAAGGAAGATCCAGCTTGGACTAAAAGAAGAAAAAAACTCTCTCCATAACAATGCTAACACTCCCCCTCAAGTTGGTGTATACAAGGTACTAATGCCCAACTTGAATGAAAAATGGGAAAAATAAGTTGTAGCAGAATCTAGCTCCAAAAGGAATACAGCTCCCAAACAGACCTTCAAGAACTTGAAAAAAATAGACCTTCAAACTTGGGCATCTCTGTTTTGCACCAAGTGTCCCTGCATCTTCTGCTCTCTGCAATGGCTGCAGGTATACTGTATATAATCCCCCCCTCACGTGTAGTGCACGTGGACATAAGAGAGAATAGGTTAGAGATAGGGCAAAAACATAACATTCCAGAATGGTTCAGTGGCTGCTAAGTGTAATGGAAAAAAGAAGAAATGGTAAAGAAGAGAATACCATTAACTTCCAAGGGTGTTATGGGTAATGCCAAAGGTATGTTTTGGGAGGTGAAAAAAAACCAGCAGTGGGATACAAGTAGGATTAACTTAGGCAACATAGAAAGCTCCAACCATCTTCCATCAATCAAACAAACACTTGGAATGGAAATCCCTGCATGTTCTGCTCTCTGCAATGGCTGCAGGGGAGAAACTCCTAACTCCAATATGCAAATGTACAAATCTGATTCGAAGTAAGGAAAGCTTCATTTGTTAAGGCTTGATCAATCTTCAAACAGGGAGGAACAGTTGTGCAAAAGACTCCAAGGTAGAAACGCCCACATGCTAAACAGTACTAAGAAGATATCCGGACAGCAATGAATGGAAGTAGCCTCAACAAAACTGGATCAGATCTGAATCAGTAACTATGCTAGTACGCAAGCTCCAAAGTATGCCGGATATTAACCAGAAAGGCTCAACATGACTGAATAGGTTCGTAGGTGCAACCAAAAAATCATGGAACACTCTGTGGTAATCCCAAATAGGCTGATCTCCAGGGTAGCAGATTCGAGTCTTCAATAACGAAAGAAATTCGATCTCCAATAAGAGAAAACTCAGTCATAATCATAAGGCAGCAGGATTCCACATGAAGGCAGCAGTAACACATTAACCAGTCATGCTTATAGAAGCCAATCAATAACACCAGCCAGGTAGGTAGTGAAGCTCATAATAATCAGCCAAATAAGATAAATAACCAGACAAATCCATAGGCAGTTGAAGCAGCCAGCCACACAAGAACAAGGAAAATAGGTTGATAATGGGAAAAATCGAGCCATAAGAATGAACCTGAATTTTTTTCAAAAATAACTGATGAATGATGCTGAAATCTGGGTTGAATACTCCTCTGATATTTATAAGACTCTCCTCAAAATATGAGCTTGATAGGAAAACCCTAACCCTAAAATCGATTGTTGTTAGGGTTTTAGAAAAACCTGAAATTGAGATCGATTTAGGGAAAGGGGCTGTAATTGCTGATGTAGACATGTAATAGATGCTGACCAAGGCTGCTAGAATGGAACCTCCAAGGTGAACAATCCATCTCCAGTAATAGTGAGACTTGATCTTCAAAGGGGAGAGACTCCAAAAAATCGCAGAAGTAGAGCAGGGCAACATTATAGCACTACACTAGCATAAAGGACTTTCTTCAAGCCTTGAACTGATGAATGAGAGTTCTCTTTTAATGTTAGAACCACCTCCAAAGCACTCGAACAACAGCAGAACATCCCTAGCCCAAATCGATTTTTATCAGGGTTTTGGAAAAACCCTAAAAAGAAGAGATCGATTGGGGTAGGGGTCTTCAAAACAACTTGGATAGGTGCAACATTGAGGTCGATTGGTCCTTGAAGTGGGAGTAATCAGCCCTCCAAAAATTAGCAAAAAACTGAAACCTGAAAGTTAGGGTTTTTGGCAGGTAACCAAATTAGCAGGTTAAGGAATTTTTGCTATAGAAACAAATCCAGCCATCAGAAAGGGTCCAAACTTAGGTCGAGTAGGGCTTGTAGTAATAGGGAATCACCCCCAAAAAACTAGCTGCATCTGAAAAGGGAAACCCTAAAATCGATTGGAGTCAGGGTTTTAGAAAAACCCTGACAAGTTGAGATCGATTAGGGTAGGGGCTAGAAAGGTTAATGAAAGATGGAGAGAAAGAAAAGAGGGAAGTTAGGTGTAGGAATAGGGTAATGTGTGGCTGGAAAAAGGCTGCACAGGGTGTTCCTCTGTTAGAGGATCAGGTGTATCGAAATCTGATCTCTAAGAGGGAGGAACTCCAAATCGCAAAAGAGGCTTCCAGCAGTTTTTTTAATAAAAATCGATGGGAGGAAAAAGGGGGGGCAGCACTAAATCATCGACATATGTTTACCTCATTAGTGCTGACCCTGTTTTTGGGCTGAAAGTGAAAAAACAGAACCAGAAAAAAAACGAGAAAAAAAGGAGAAGAAGAGAAGATCGATTGGAAGGAAGGAGGGAGAAATTAGGGTTTTCTTCTCTCTAACCTAGATCAGACCAGCTCTGATACCATGTTGGCAGAATCGTGGGTTAGAGAGAGGGAAGAAAATAATGGAATAGCTTGATTTAATGAGAGAAAGACCCCCTCTATTTATAATAGAGGGGAAGTTACAACTTACTAAGTTAGGTGATGTGGGACTAAACCCACACAGCCAACTAAACACTTAGTAACATAAAATACCCCTAAAAGGACCAGAATACCGTGGGGTATTCTGGAGTACATTATTCTAACACTTATAAATATAGCTTTCCGGATAGCTATCGCCTATCCGTATCCGTATCCGTTTAGCTTTCGGACGGATTTGGATAGTGCTAAATGGATACTGACACGAATTCAGAAACGAATTTCGGCTATTCATTTACATCCCTACCTCTAAGTGACTTATCTATATCAAGCTTGCTTTCACTTTGGGTCAGACATGGCCTCAATGATATTCTTGGGAATGGAAATGAAAGAAAGCAAAACAGAGAAGGTGCCGCCTGTAGGAGAGATAGCATCATAGGAAACAAATTGGGCTATAAGATTAGTGCAAACTCTCTTTCCCTTTCAAATAGCAATGGAAAGATCTAACTCAGAAGGAAGAGAGGGGATGTTACTTAACTAAGGAAGGTGGATCTCAGGATATGGACCCAAAGAAGACTCTTTGTAGGTCTTCCCTTTCTTTTATACACAAGTAACTCATTAACTAAACTAGTACCTCAATGCTCACCACTATCAACAATATCCACCTCTTTGTGTTTCTTAACATCAAGGAGAAATGGAGGAATAAGCAAAGGTGGAAGAAGAGGGGTGGCATTAGCAATGTTTTTGAAGGAGGATGCTTATGAGGAGTAAAGACAGGTACAAATTCGAAGGAGGTGACATCTTTGGAGGGAAGTCGCATATCTTTTGAGTTTATTTTCTTTATTATTTCACTTTCCTAGTCAAGGTCATAACTTCTTCCTAACTTGCATTTATGGGGATCCTATTAAGAGTAAAAGACATCGGGTGTAGGAGAATCTGCTCTCAATTGGTCATGCATGGCATGAACAATGGTTATGCTTGGGGGATTTCAACTCGTATTTGTGATGGGATGAAAAATCTGTAGGTAATAGAAAAGGGTCGAGGGATATTCAAGAGTTTCAAGACATGCTCAACCAGTTCAATCTGATGGACTTGGGATCTAATGGTCTGACCTATACGTGGAGTAATAGCAGTGGGGATGCTAATATTAGAATAAAACTGGATCGTGCATTGGCAAACTCAGCCTGGAGAACTAAATTTGACAATGCTGCAGTTTTTATTCGTCCTGCGGTTGCTTCAGGTCACAACCCCCTTCTTGTTGACACGGATGGAGGCAATTCAAAGGGACCAAAACCTTTCCGGTTTGAAAAGATGTGGCTGAGACATCCAAGATGTAAAGAGATTGTCACAATGGCTTGGGCGATCCCTGCAGATAACTCAGCTTCTATTTCTTTAATGCTGAAATCTGAGAATTGCAAGAAAACCTTATCAAATGGAATTGTGAGGAGTCTGGCCATGCTCAATCTAGAATCCGAGACTTAAAGAGGGATCTTGAAGCCATTCAAAGTCAGCCATCTTCAACATTTAGCCAAGATCAGGAAAATTTTATCGTCAGCCTCCTTGAAGAAGAACTTGCTAGGGAAGAGGTTATGTGGCATCAGAAAGTTAAAACATATTGGATCCAGAGTGGTGATAAAATTTCTGCATTCTTCCATGCTACAACAATCCAGCGCCGCCAAAGGAACAAAATTCTGAAACTGAAACTTGACAGTGGGGAGTGGACAAAGCATGAGAAGGAGGTTTATTAATGCAGTCACCTCAGAGGGAGTAGATTCCGATTTTCTTTAGCAAGCTCTTAATTGTGTTCAACCAGTTGTGGATGAATATTTAAACAATATCCTATGTGCAGAGCCGACTATGGAGGAAACCTTTAATGCCTTGGCAGCAATGGGGTCAACAAAGTCTCCGGGTCTAGATGGGTTCCCTCCTTGCTTCTGCCAGCATTTTTGGCAGGTCACCAAAGAAGGCGTCTTCAATTTTTTGCAAGGAATTTTTCTCTACAGGTCATCTCCCTCAAGAACACAACTGGACCTTCATTTGCCTAATCCAAAAAATTCCTAGTCCAGAGAAAGCAGAACATTACTGGCCAATCAGCCTTTATACTGTCACAGTCAAGATAATCACAAAGATTATGGCTGTTAGAATCCGAGGAGCCCTCCAAGGTATAATTTCTCCCACCCAATCGATATTTGTCCCTGATCGGTTAATCTTAGACAATATATTCATAGCTCATGAACTTTTTCACTATATTAAGCATCAGAAGAGGGGGGGGGGGAATTCTTAGCTCCGAAGTTGGACATGAAAAACGCTTACGATAGACTTGAGTGGCCCTTTATCAAGGCTTCCCTTCTTAAGCTATGTTTTTGTAACAAATGAATGGGTTTTATTATGGAATGTATTTCCTCGGTTTCCTACTCCTTACATGTTACTGGCTGTGAAAGAGTGACCTTCTCCCCATCCCGTGGCATTTCCCAAGGTGATCCCCTCTCCCCTTTCATCTTTATTTTATGTTCCCAGGTTCTAAGTGCATTTATAAACACAGCGGAGCAGGACTGAGTTAGATTTTAGGTCAAGAAGGTAAGTAAGAGAGAAGGAAGAAGTTGGAGGAGGAAGAAGATGGCAAGAGAAGAGAGAAGAGCGAAGAGAGAAGAGAATATTTTGGGTTGTAATCTTATGTGTTGGAGAGACTTCTCTATACACCTATATTACTTCAAACATAATAAAGAGAATTACATCCACCTCCCTAGGGAGGTACAAGAGAAATAAAGAAGAAAAACAAAATTACATAATAAGGCAACTAGTAATGAGACTAGTTCCTAAACTACCCCTATTACATGACTACTAACACTCCCCCTCAAGCTGGAGAATATATATCATGCATTCCCAGCTTGCTTAGGAGAGAACTAAACTGAGGAGAGCCAAGAGCCTTGGTGAAGATATCTGCCAACTGATCACCAGTCTTCACAAAAGGAGTACAAATACAGCCAAAGTCTATCTTCTCCTTGATGAAATGCCTATCAACCTCAATGTGCTTCGTCCGGTCATGTTGAACAGGGTTGTAAGCAATACTGATGGCAGCCTTGTTGTCATAGTACAGCCTCATGGGTCCTTCAGTGTCAAATCCCAGTTCCTGAACAAGTCTTTTTAGCCAAATGAGTTCACACACTCCATGTGCCATAGCTCTAAATTCTGCCTCGGCACTAGATCTGGCTACAACATGCTGTTTCTTACTCCTCTATGTGGCTAAGTTACCTCCCACAAAGGTACAATAGCCGGAGGTAGATCTCCTATTTGTAATGGAACCAACCCAATCGGCATCTGTGAAACCTTCCACTCTCAAGTGGTTGTGCCTTGCATACAACAGTTCTTTCCCTGGAGAGGCTTCAAATATCTTAGAATGCGATACACAACATCCAAATGGCCACTCTTGGGAGCATGCATGAATTGGCTGACAACTCCCACTGCATAAGAGATATCTGGCCGAGTCATAGAGAGATAGATAAGCTTCCCCACTAGCCTTTGATACTTCCCCGCATCGACAAGAGAAGGACCACAGTCCTCTCCTAGTTTGTGATTCTGCTCAATAGGAGAGCTTGCTGGTTTACAGCCTAACATCCCTGTCTCTGTCAACAAGTCAAGAATAAACCTCCTCTGACATATGTTGATTCCTTTCTTGGTCCTTGATACTTTTATTCCTAAGAAGTACTTCAAGGGACCCAGATCTTTGATCTCAAATTGCTATGCGAAGTAGCTCTTCAATTTACCTATCTCAGCTGTATCCATAGTTCAAAATCTCGCGAAATTTCGGCGATATTTCTCCAAATTTCGTATATCTCGAGCTGTCCGAGATATGATACCAATCCGAAATGGAAAAATACCATATTTCGACGATATCTCGTGAGATATCGACGAAATATCGTGGACTCACGATATATCGCGAGATATTGAAAAAGTCACGTGCAATATTTCGAGTATTTCGGAAATTTCGGTCATCTCGTTTCGAAAATTTCGGAAATCTCGGTAATTTCGGTAATCTCGTTTCGAAAATTTCGGAAATCTCGGTCATTTTGGCATTTTACACCCACAGAAAAATACCATATTTCGACGAAATTTCGGTATCTCGGAAATTTCGGTCAGGCCGAAACACCGAAACGAAACGAGATTTAGTACCATGGCTGTATCATCTCCTGTGACCACAATATCATCAATATAGACAATGAGAGCTGTGATAGCACCATTACTCCGCTTGGTGAAGAGAGTGTGATCAGCTTGGCTCTGGGAATATCCATTCTTCAAAATAGCCTGTCGGAAGCACTCAAACCATGCCTTTGGTGACTGTTTGAGACCATATAGAGCCTTCTTAAGGGGGCACACTTTCCCTTCAGCTAAGGGCATCTTGAAGCCTGGTGGAGTTTGCATGTACACTTCCTCTTCCAAGTTGCCATGAAGGAAGGCATTCTTCACATCCAATTGATATAAAAGCCAATCTTTATTGGCAGCCAAAGATAAAAGGACTCTTATTGAGTTATGCTTGGCCACAGGGGCAAATGTCTCCTGGTAGTCAATTCCATAGACTTGACTGTACCCCTTGGCCACCAACCTTGCTTTGTATCTCTCAATACTGCCATCAGATTTATACTTGATTGTGTAGACCCATCTGCATCCAACTGGGACACGTCCCTTGGGAAGGTTCACAAGTTGCCAGGTACCATTCTTCTCAAGTGCCATCATCTCCTCAGACATGGCTTGTCTCCATTTTGGGTCAGACATAGCATCAATGACATTCTTGGGAATGGAAGCAGTAGAGAGAGTAGTAATAAAGGCAAGACCTGTAGGAGAAATTGCATCATAGGAAACAAACTGGGATATAGGATTAGTACAAGTTATTTTCCCTTTCCTAATAGCAATAGGAAGGTCCAAATCAGATGGAGAAGAAGGAATGTCACCTGATTGAGAAGAATGAATCTCAGGATGTGGATCTGGATCTGAAGAGGACTCTTGGTAGGTCTTCTTTCTTGTATTATACAAGCCTTCACCTTTTTTGTATGTAATGTGGTAATCCTTCTCCTTACCGGAACCACTTTCAACAACCAAATCTGTATTCCCCCTTGGTTGATCATCAACCTCAACCACATCTACAGTCCTGTGTTTTCCAATGTCAAGCATAAAAGGGGATGTAGGTAGGGGAGAAAGGAAGAAATCATCAGCAGCCTGTTCACTCCCACAATTCTCCCCTTGAAGAGGAAGCTGAGAAGGGACAAAGAAAGGGACAGACTCAAGAAAGGTAACATCCTTGGAAATGATATATTGGCGGGAAGAAGGGTGGTAACCATGGTATAAAATCTCGCGAAATATCGGCGATATATCGCCATATTTCGTGAATCTCGGTATGTCCGAGATACGAAACACTTCCGAAACATAAAAATACAATATCTCGTCGATATATCGTGATATATCGCGAGATATTGTAAAAGTGACAAATAGTGTCACATTAAGAGCCTTATAATTCCATATTTCGCAGCTCTTGGTCGATATTTCGACCGAGAGCTGCTGAAATTCAAATTTTCTCTCTTCTTCCTCCCTTCCAAGCCTCATCCAAGCATTGTTGAAGCTCCTTGTCGCCGGAAAGACGTCGGAGGGTCATCTAAGCTCATCATCCAAGCCTATTTTCATTATTTAAGGTAAATTCTATTTCTCTAAAACTATTTTTTTTTAAAAATTTTGTACAAATGTTGTTGGATGTTGATGATATTAATATATGTTAGACACCGGAGGCCGATCTAACCTCACGGTGTAAATTTTTTCCCATATGTATTTTTTTATTTTTTTCTGGTTTTAAAATTCATTTTCCTACAACTAAAATAGGAAATAATTAGGGGTAATATGACTTAGATGGTAATGAATTAAATATATGTTAGACACCAATGGCCGATCTACGGCTTCACAGTGTCGGATTTAATTTTCTGCTCTTAAATAATTCTTTTAATTTTCGAAAATTAAGAAAAATGTATAAAAAATTAAAAAAACAGAAATAAATAGGGAAAAATATGAGTTTTAAGTTTAAAAAATAATGAAAAAATATGAAAGTTATTTCTATATGTTTTGAGATGCATTACATGTATATTATGTTTACTAATTTTTGGTTTTGTTGTGTTAGGTCAATACTTATATTAACATTATATATAAAAAATTGGTTTTAATTATGTGAAAAATATAAGGGTTAGGGGAAAAATATTAAATAACTATACAAGTGTATTAGTAATCTAAAAGTTTCAATTGAAGTGCATCTACATTAAGTTTTTTAATTATTTGTGTTACTTACATTGCAGTAAACAAGTATCATTATGGCGGATCGTGATAGACAACGTGCGAAGGGCAAGCAAAAGGTGGCAGAGGGAACAAAGAGAACAGAGGGAACAAGAGAGACCAGCCAGCCAGCATAGGGGTGTCATTGCATGGTTACATGGTACTCCCATTAATGGGGATAAGAGAAAATCTATATGTAACTATTGTCACATGCAATTTATGGGAGGTGGGTCCAGAGACTTAAACAACATCTCGATCGGAGGATCTAAAGATGTTGTAGGTTGTCATATGGTCCCTATCAAGTAGCTTGGAGATTGGTGATAGTTTGAGGGGAAGAAAGAAGAGGAAGGCTGACAAGCAAAGGATAAGAGAACAACTTGAGGATATAGTGAGGAGTTCGATGGGAGGAGGAAGACGATACAATGATGATGATGATGATGATGATGACTCCTCGATGATGATGATGACATGCATAGCACGATGACATACAAACAAGCAGAGGAGGCTAGGGATTTTAGGCGACTGTTTCAAGGAGCAGAGTAAGTTTTCAAGATGATCACAGAGACAAAGAGTAGGGGTAGTGGAGGAGCGGCGCTCGGAGGTCCTAGAACTTTGAATCCTTTTAAAAATCACAAAGTGCGAGGGCAACCCCAACACCTCTACCAAGATTCAACACCACCATCAACATCCGATCCTAAATTGCATAAGAAGAAAGGAAGCAACAACCCTAATCAAAGGAGCATGGAAGGGGATGAAGGGATTGGTTAAAGAATCAATAGCTAAGTGGATGCTATACCATACCATCCCAAGAAACACTGCACAAGGCCCCCATTATGATACCATGATAGATACCATTGCAGAGGCTGGCCCAGGATTCAAGGGCCCCACCCCATATGAGGTAATGAATGTTTATCTACCTCAGCAAAAGAGTGAGATTGATGAGTACATTAGTGAGATGAGGAATATGTGGGAGACATATGGGGTGACTATAATGGCGATGGATGGATCGCGCTACAAGAAAGTCCATCATCAATTTCATGGTTTATCGTGATGGGAGGACAGTGTTCCTCAATCGTGGATGCATCCAAAGAGATAAAGGATGCAAAATATATTTACTGATTGTTAAAGGAAGTAGTGGAAAAAGATGTGGGTATTGAGAATGTTGTCCAGATTGTAATGACAATGGAAGTAACTTCAAGTCGGCGTGAGAAGATGATGAACAATAGTAAGTACCGCTCTTCTCGACTCCTTCAGGCAGCCTATCATCGACTTAATGCTAAAAGATATGGAAAAGTTAAAGTGTGGAAGACTGTGATTGAAAGTGCAAGACAAGTCACCAACTTTGTATACAACCACTCCTATGCACTCAATCTATTGAGGGAAAAATGTGGGGGCGACTTGGTTAGGCCTGGCATCACAAGATTTGCCACCAACTACATTGCTCTCAAAAGCATTCGAGACAAAGAAGGCGGCCGAGAAGCATGTTTGCTTCTCGAGGAGTGGTTTGAATGGAAGGGTTCCAAGATCGCAAATGGGAGGGAAGCACAAACAACGATGTCATCCGAGGACTTCTGACCAAACTAAGCAAAGTGGTGAAAGTTTTAGAGCCAGTAGTTAAAGTTCTACACGTTGTCGACTCCGCTCTCAAGGGCCCAACCATGCCATCCTATATGCCGCAATAGACTGATGAAAGATAATGTCTATAGCTGCTCCTCGCAGAGCAAACACTTCTTAGATATCATAAATGCTCATGGAGAATCAACTTATGCATCCACCGCATAAGGTGGTGAGTAAATTTGTTTTATGTTTACTAATTCATAGTATTATTATTTACTAATTACCTATGCATTCGACAATACCTCTATTCTATATGTCATATTTCAAAGATACTACTAACCCTAAGTATCAATATAACAATAGGCTTGGGTTGGAAACTCAACTTATTGATGCGTGAAACAAATAGGAAGAAGTGGAGCGGATGGCGACTACAAGAAATTTGCAACAACGGTGAGTTCATTTGGAAACTCAACTTATTCATGCTTTCAAATAAGTAGTGAAGAAGTACTTACTAATTTTCCACACGGGTGTAGATCAAGGTATTTAGGGATGCATGGGAAGTTTTGGAATCGAGGTGCGATACAAGGCAGAGCACGTGGTGATGCTGGTAATTCTTTTAAGTTTTAAATTACATATGTATTGAAATTTGAAAGTTGAAAGTTGAAACAAGATTCGACACATGTCTTTTTGTTGTAAACTTGTAATGCAAATGAATTGGGTCAGATGGGAATCGGCTGAAAACTTAAGAAGAATAGCAATTAAAGTCCTCGCCCAAACATGTTCTCGATCCGGTCATGAGAGGAACCTGAGTACCTTTCGCACTCATCCACTCCAAGAGGCGCAACAGATCGGGGTCTCAACGCTTATCCGACATGGCGCATGGCACTACAACTCGAGGCTGAAACCGCAACACATACGCACGGGACATGTGGGACAGATGGGCACCATTGATCTAGCCGACATCTTTCAAGTCGACTCAACGATGAGGACCCTATGTGGATAAGAGGGATAGAGGTGAGCCAGTGTTGGATGAGGAGGGAGGCAGGCCCGACCCCACGATAGCTTCCGAGATTGGTGCGATATGGACGAGTATATGGGCCGACGAGGGTCGATACATGCAAGGGAAGCCTCACCCATACCATTCCACCACTCGGTGGCAATGTTACGCGATGATGAAGACTGGTCTAAGTCCTCAAATGATGATGATGATGATGGATGATGATGGTGATGCGCTGGTGTGGCGATGGTGATGTCGGGTGGTAATGCTGGTGGCGCGATGTTAGCGGTGGTGATCGCGTGAAGAATTTGACAAGACGCGAGAGCGTTATGTGGTAGGCCAGGAGGCCCAGGATACGACACTGTAGAGCCACTCCGATTCACCGGAGAGACACAGTTGATCACGCCACACAAGATACGGACCACGGAGCACGTGCCCCGCACCCCCACCTCGAGAGGCCCCTACATACATACAACAGAAGCGTAGGGGTCGACAAACACGCTTGCAACCTCGATCACATGGACATTGATAACCTATCTAGCTCTGTGGTGGTTTGAGTATGGGCGATAGGGAGGAGGACCGACCGACATTGGCGTGCCCATCTTTCTGACGCACATGCCACTCCATCGCATCGGATTATGGCGCATCACAACCTTACGGTGGATATGGATATGGATCATCATCATATGGGCGTTTAGTGGGTAGGGGACTACGACTACACCCCAATCCAGGGACATACTGGATCATCTTTTGTAGATAACATCTTTGCATACCCTAGCGGACCTAGCTACCAACCTCACCACCATACATGCAGCCAATGCCATCGCCTCTGGCCGGCGCCAACATCATATCACAAATGGATCATCTTCTTCACGGATCGATCGATTGGTAACCCTAGTTTATATCCTAGGATAGGTTACCTACAGTATGTTGATGATTCCATTTAAGTGACACTTGTGGATGACTACACTCGTTTCTTCTCCGATTCTATACCGTGGTCCACATATGTCCTTCAAACAGAGAGCAATGGACGTCGACTCCAGCGAGGCATGAGTGGGATTGATCCAGGGAGGCACAGCAACTACTATTAGCAGTTTAGCACTTGTAATTTGTAACTTAAGTTGTGATTTCATTAATCTATGTGTATTTAACTATTAGGGTCGGCGACCGTATGTCAATCAAGGGTGCAAGCCCAAAACACCAATTTGAATTCACATTTTTACAATTTTATGGTTTAAATGTGTTTATTAAGCTTAAATAAGGCTGTCCATGAAGTTTCAGGCCTAGATATGGCCAAATACCCCC
Source organism: Telopea speciosissima (assembly GCF_018873765.1). Taxonomy (NCBI): domain Eukaryota; kingdom Viridiplantae; phylum Streptophyta; class Magnoliopsida; order Proteales; family Proteaceae; genus Telopea; species Telopea speciosissima. Next base: position 18,303,273 of record NC_057917.1, read on the forward strand.
CGAGATGGACCCCCGAAATATTGCAGAAAAAATGCAATATTTCAGGCATATTTCGCGATATCTCGGATATTTCGGATATCTCGGTAGGCCCGAGATACCGATATATCGCGAGATATAGTACTATGGTGGTAACACTTGTACCCCTTGGTAGTAGAAGTGTACCCAAGGAAGAGAAACTTGAGAGCTTTGGGGTCAAGTTTAGTGCGAGCAGATTTGTTAACATGCACATAACAAACACAGCCAAAGACTCTAGGGGGAAGAGAAAAAGCAGAAGCCTTGGGAGATAAGATGTCCAAGGGAAATTTGAAATTAAGAAGCTTGGTAGGCATGCGATTGATGAGAAAGGAGGCAGTGAGAAGAGCCGCAGACCAGAAGGTCTTGGGGACATGCATGCCAAACAAGAGACTACGGGTTACCTTTAGTAGATGGCGATTTTTCCTCTCAGCAACTCCATTTTGTTGGGGTGTGTCAACACACGCTAGCTGATGGATAATGCCATGAGTAGTAAAGGAGGTTTGAAGGCCACCAAACATGTACTCTCCCCCTTTATCAGATGGGACAATTTTGATGCGAGTCTCAAATTGAGTAAGAATCATTTGATAAAAATTCTGAAAGGCATCATAAACATCACTCTTATGCTTCAGAAGAACAATCCATGTGGCACGTGAAAAATCATCAACAAATGACACAAAATAACGATAACCAAATAATGAAGTAGTAGGGGAAGGACCCCAAACATTAGTATGCACAATATGAAAAGGAGCAACAGTTCTATTACCATGATAAGGATATGAAGACCGACAATGTTTGGCAAACATACATGGTTCACATTGAAAAACATGAGAAGGGCAATAGAAGAAAATAAGTGAGGCAATTGTTTCCTTATTACAACAAAAGATGGATGGCCAAGAAGACGATTCCATAACATAACAGAATCCACAGAACTACTATCATTACGGCTACACACATAGGAATGAGCTGTGGGCAAAAAAGGGTCAAAAAAATAGAGGCCTTGCTCCTCACGTCCACTACCAATAATCCTCTTCGTCACCAAATCCTGAAAAAGACAGTGAGAAGGAAAAAATGTGACACAATAGTTGAGAGATTTAGTCAGATGACTCACAGATAAAAGATTCAGTGTAAGGTTGGGGACATGAAGAACAGAAGTGAGGGAAATAGATGATGTCACAGGGATATTACCCTTACCAAATATGGAGGAAAGGAAGCCATCAGCTACCCTAACTTTATCCTTACCAGAGCAAATGGTATAGGAATCATAATAATGAGACGTACCAGTCATGTGGTTTGTGGCACCAGAGTCAATGACCCAAGACTGGGCGGCAGTAGAAGCTGAGGTGGAGACCTGTAAAGCTGAGGATGATGAAGAGCCAGCCACACTAGATGTAGAAGATGTGCTCAACTGTGACACAACCCTGTGAACCACTGCATCCATAAAGGTGGAGTCATCCTGTGGGGCATCAACCTCAGTCGTCGCGGAATGAGCTCGAGCTCCCCCTCTACGGCCACCACGACCACGCATATCAGGAGGGCGACCATGGAGAGACCAACACCTATCCTTGGTGTGTCCAGTGCGTCCACAATGATCACATTTAAATCTGTCTCGCCCAACTCCACTGGCACCAACTGTCTCCACAATACTGGCTTCCTCACGGTTAGGCCCTTGGCCTCTACCACCTCCACGGGTGTCCCGAAAAGAACTGGAATTGAGGGCTGATCTCTCATGAGATGATGCTGGTGGTGGTGCCATAGGAAGCCTCCGGGTCTCCTCACTCTGTAAGTAACTGTAGACTGCACTAAGAGAGGGAAGGGGAGACCAGCCTAACAGCTGGAGTCTAACTGGCTCATAGTCAGGGTTCAGACCACCAAGTAAAGAGAAGACACACTCTTTTTCAAGAGTTAGATACACCTTTGATTCATCCTCTGGGTTGGTCAAATGAAGGTCCCTATAGTGGTCATACTCCTCCACAAGACTAAGAAACGCACTATAGTACTCAGAAATAGTGCTGTCATCCTGCTTCAATGAGTGAATTTTTTGATGGAGCTGATAGACCTTGGCAGTGTCACCTACTTTGTCAAAAGCCATAGAGACACTATCCTAAATAGCTTTGGCAGTTTCTTTCCTTATAAACCTTCTCCCAATCTCAGGCTTCATGGAGAAGATCAACCATGTCATAACTGTAGAATTTTCAGTCTCCCATTTATCAAAAGTAGGTGAACCAGCTGCTGGAGCCTTGATAGTACCTGTGATATATCCAAGTTTTCCCCTACTCCTAAGGGAAAGTCTCACGGATTGTGACCAATCCAAGTAATTAGTACCATCAAGCTTCACAAAAGAAATCTGTTGGTGAGTACTCTCATAAGCCAACTGAGGAACAACAGTAGTGGGCTGTGAATCAGCAGTACCAAGCACAGATGTATCCGAATCAGGCATGATGGCAGGAAAATGACACACTCAACCCAAACTAGAACACCAGAGACAAGTGGGAAGTACACACTCAACCCAAATAAGGATTCCAATCAAAAGAAGTAAATTCCAGCAGGAAAAGAAAGGTAAAATCTGGACAGAACTTCACCCAACACCTTCCAAGGAGCAAAACCCACTTAAACAAGGTATCCATAAACACTTCTCAACCAAGGGAGGAGTCCATGGTACTCCAAATGCAAGAAAAAAAAAGAAGCAGCAGTCACAGGCTGTACCTGGGCAGAAAACAGAGCTCCACGAAAAGGAGTTGTGCTCACATAGAGCCTTCAAGCAGCAAGAAGGGACACATGGACCTTGACAAGCACCCTTGGGCGATTCTAGTGCTCCATTCCAAGCCTCAAACCCATGCCGAGAGAGAGAGATACAGAACCTTCAAGCTGGAGCTGGCGGTAACTCTAGCAGTGGATAGAGAGGCTTCAAATAAAAAAGAGAGCTTCATCTGAGCTCAAACAGCAGTTGCAAATACAAGGATAGGTTATATTAAACCTATTTCATGCTCCTTTCAATAGATTTGTTACATAGGGAGCTTCTCCTTGAAACCCTTTGTTCCCTAGGGTTTCAAAGAGAAGGAAAGAATGGAAGCAAGAAGATGGATTTGACTCTCAAACCCTAAAGCTCTGATACCAAGTTAGATTTTAGGTCAAGAAGGTAAGTAAGAGAGAAGGAAGAAGTTGGAGGAGGAAGAAGATGGCAAGAGAAGAGAGAAGAAAGAAGAGAATATTTGGGGTTGTAATCTTGTGTGTTGGAGAGACTTCTCCATACACCTATATTACTTCAAACATAATAACGAGAATTACATCCACCTCCCTAGGGAGGCACAAGAGAAATAAAGAAGAAAAACAGAATTACATAATAAGGCAACTAGTAATGAGACTAGTTCCTAAACTACCCCTATTACATGACTTCTAACAGACTGCCCATCAAGGGCATTAAAGTTCTCAACCATGCCCTCTCCATCTCCCATATGCTATTCGCAGATGATTTTCTCCTCTTCTCCGATGCCAAGCTCCAAGAAGTGACTCGCTTGCAAGCAATCAACTTGAAGAAATCAGAATATCAGATATTACCTTTAGCCTAAATACTCACAACCTCTTCAAAGGTTGATTTTCAAAAATCTGAAAAATTTCCTATGTAGATGGACCTTCAAAATACTTGGGCCTTCCAACAGTTATGGGGGTATCTAAATCAGAGGTCTTTAAGGAGATTGCTACCAAGACTAAGAAGACAGTTTAGGGATGGAAAAACCAGCTGCTGTCTCATGCCGGTAAAGAGATTCTTATAAAATCCGTGGCATCCTCCATGGCGGTATATGCTGCATTGCACTTCTCTTTGCCTTCTTCTATTCATGATACAATCCGGAGGAGTCTATCTAATTTTTACTGGTGCCAGCGACAGGAAGAAAAGAAGGTTAATTCGATCTCCTGGTCTCCGCTTTGCCTATCAAAAGAAAGATGCGGGATTGGGTTCCGTGATCCTATTCTCCAGAATCTGGTTCTTCTCTCTAAAGTGGAATGGAGATTATTGGAGAACCCGGATACTTTTTGGGGAAAGTTCATTAAGGCCATATACTATCCTAAATCTGATTTCCTTGGTGCTCCTACTGGCAACAAACCAACCTGGGCCTGTCGTTGTATTTTGATTGGAAGAAAAGTTTTTATTGATGGCCTCATTTGGGTCATTGGAGATGGATCTAAGGTTGATATTTGGAACAGCAACTGGCTACCTTCATCCCAAAGTTTAAGGTTTGATCATAAAGACCTATAGGTTGTGCTATTTCCAAAGTTGCGGACTTGATAGACCATGGGAACAGACGATGGAACAATGATTTATTAGACCAGCTCTTCTCTACTGAGGATAAGCAATACAATCTGAAGATACACATTAGCATCTTTCTCAGGGAGGACCACCAAATTTGGGGTGCTTGTCCAAATAGAGTTTACTCTATTAAATTTTCATACTACTGGTTATCAAATCTCAAGAAATTTCATGCCAGATCACAAGCTTCTCCCTCTCGTCGTCATGACTGGGAGGAAATCCCCTCTTCTGTGTGGGCAAATCCCTTCCCAAAGTTAAAACCTTACTGTGGAGGGCATGTGCTAAAGGTCTTCTAGTTGGGGAGAATTTCTTGAAACGGCGTCTTTAGCAGGACACAAGCTGCAAATGATGCGGAGCTTTGGTGGAAACCACCGATCACATCTTGTTGGAATGCCCTTTTGAAAAGGCCACCTGGTTTGGGAGCAACCTATCGTTCTCTGTCCCACACAATGAGTCTCCAAAATTATCTAAACTTCTCGTAGAGTGGGATCGGTTTCAATTCGCTAGCAAGAAGAAAGGTGCAGAGGTCCTAAGCCTATCATCTTTCATATGCTGGTTTCTTTGGATCGCAAGAAACGATTTATTCTTCAATCGGAAAGTTTGGTCCCCTGTGGAAGTTTTTAGCAAAGCTCAATGTGCTTCTAATGAATTCTGGACAAATTCCTCAAACAAGCAATCCTAGAATGGAGATAAGAAGCCAACAAATCATACTTGCAACCATTCCCTCAGAAGTTTTTTGGTTCGAAGTGATGCTTCCCTCCCGCTTGGATCCTGCTCAGGTGGCCTTGGATATATTATCAGAGACCATCAAGGCATCATTGTCCGAGCTGTATCGGATCCATCAATTTTTCATAGTTCCCGGATCCATCAATTTTTCATAGTTCCCTTATTGGAGAAGCGGTCGCTGTGAGAGATAGTATGCTCCTTGCTTCAGAATGCAATCTTCAGAGTATCCACATCGAATCGGACAGTGCAGCCTTGATCGATGCTATTGCTCAAGCTAGGCCTTTTATTCCTTTAGCTATTTCTGGCATTTGTTTTACATCCATAAATTAGTTTTGATGAATGCTCTTTCTCTTTTATTTCTAAGGGAGCTAGTGTTATAGCTCATACCTTAGCCCAGAAGGCTTGTCGATGGCAAGTAAGACAGTCTGTCCCCATTCCACTCCCTGGCTCCAGGATCTTTGTAATCTGTAGGCCTCATGCTCTCTTTGCCCCCCTTTGCAATAAAATTCCCCTTTACCCAAAAAAAAAAAACGCAACTCCGAAACAAATAATGAAGGGTAACAATTGATGGGATGGAGATTCCACAAAGTGACCATTTCAGGTATCCAGAGTGTTATGTGATTGACATATACCTTTAAAGCTTAAATAAATTTTTTACAGGACGGTCATAAGACCAACTATGATGTATGGCGCAAAGTGTTGGGCAGTCAAGAAGTGCCATTGATGTAAACTGGCTGTCTAAAACCAGCCGCAGGTGTAGGGATTCTTCCCTACACCAGCATAATTAGCCATCGGGTAGGTGTAGGGATTCTTCCCTACACCAACAACAGTCGTGGGGATTTAGATTAGTATTTGTTTTATTTGTTTTTATTATGTTTTATTCTTTATTGAGTTGTAATTCTAATTAGGATTCCTAGTTCAAATCTGAATCCTAATTAGAAGTCCTAGTTTTGAGTCCTAGCCCTAGTTGGCATTCCTATTCCTATTTTGAGTCCTAGTCCTAGTTAGGATTTATATTTCATGTCCAGCCTTGAAGGCTATATAATGTAAGAGCTCCATTGAGCCCCCCACGATTTAATGAATAAGAAATTTGCTTTGTTGCATTCCACTGTCCTGAGATAGGCTGTGAAGGTGAGGCTGAGATAGCCTTCACGAGTTCACTGTCTCTCTCATTCGTGTGCATTCAGATTTGTTCAAGTTTGCTGCTGCTGATTGTTTGAAGGTTCATGGCTCAGTTATCCAGATCTGCTACCAGTTCAAGGATCCATCCAATAACCAGTAAGTAAATCTCCATCCCCAAACCCTTCTGTTCCTAACCCTCTAAGCCAAACCCTAATATCCCTCCATCTCCAAACATCACTTCCATAACCTGAAACCTGCCCAGCCTGATTCCACCATTAGAAGCAGCCCAAACTTGGACCGAATCTCCCCCTCACTGTTTGGGAAACTCTATCAAAGCCCCTAGCCATAATACTCATTATAAACCCTAGATCCCTACATTGATCTCCTTCTCAAACCCTAACCCTAACTTCACTATTTATCTAATTCCACCCTAGCCAATCCATTAAACCCTAGTAAATCCTGGTTCTAGTTCTAGTTGGCTTTATCCCCCATCTAGGATTACATTATTTGGTATCAAAGCCTAGCTATGGGTTCTCCAAAATCAAGTGATCCAACCACTCTACAGCAACTGGCTGAGATAGTCAAGGTTTTATCTGAAGATGTGAAGACCATCAAGCAACAGGTTGATATACTGTCACAACAAGGTCCTACTGCACCTCCACAGCAAATATCACAAACTGAAGCTGCTGCTTCATACACTAACAACCGACGTCCACGTAGGTTACCACAGAGGGTTCCCACACTACAGACACACAGGATCAACAACAATTCTGCCTATGAAGAAGATGAAGATCACGATGGAAATCAGTATTACCGTGATGATAAGCATAAGGTAAAATTGGATCTGAAGGAATATAACGGGAAACATGACCCTATTGCATTCCATGACTGGTTGAGTGCTCTAGATGACTACTTCAAGTGGTTTCGGTTGTCTGAAGACCGAAAGATGCAGCTGGCCACGAGTAAGTTAACTGGAGGAGCCAGAGATTGGTGGCGTACACATGAAGACAGGTTGATCCGTCGTCACATGGAACCAATTACTTGGGCAGCTATGAAAGAGATTCTCAAAGAGAAGTACTTACCTCCTTCTTATCAGAAGCGTTTGCATGATCAACTGAACACTATACGACAAGGTACCTTAACAGTTGAGGAGTCTATTGATAAATTCAATGACTTACTCTCACGTACGGGTGTAGATGAGAATGATGACCAGCTTATATCCCGTTTCAAGTTGGGATTGAGGGTTGACATCAAAGACAAGATAGGCGTGGTTGAAATATATAATTTGAATCACTATTTTGAAAAGGCCATGGATGCTGAAGATTTAATCAAGGCTGCCCCGCGAAGATTCACACGGCAGTCCGGTGATATTAGGAGAACCTTTACTCCTAACAGATCTAGTGGTTTCCCTACCCGAGCTCCACCAACTACAGAGGAAAAGGGTAAGGCCCCCATGGGTAGTCAAACACCTAACAAGTGTTTCCATTGCCAACAAGATGGTCATTATGCAAGGTACTGCCCCCAAAGAGGGAAGTCCAATTCAGTGATTGCAGCCATGGAAACTAGTCCAGATGTCCAAGTTTGTGACCCGCAGTTTAATGACAATTGGGCCGTTAATGCTGCTCTTGAGGGAGAAGACTATGATGATACTTTGGAAGACGAAATTTATGAGGTAAATGTAGTAACTCGCATTCTGGTTGCTGAATCTAAAGGAGAGGACTGGCGTCGACATTGCATCTTTTATACACTGATGGATAGCGGGACAGCAACAGCACAAGTGATCGTGGACAGCGGTAGTTGTGTCAACGTGGTTTCTAAAGCTTTTGTCATTGAAGAGAAGCTTAAAGCTGAACCTCACCCACAACCATACAAGGTATCCTTACTTAATAATGATACTTTAGAGGTTAATCAGCGATGCTCAGTGCCACTCAAGATTTCTGGTTACGAGGAGAATGTCTGGTGTGATATAATTCCTATGATTCTGACTGATGTTTTACTTGGGAGACCATGGATGTATGATAACAATGTATTCACGGGAGGTACAAAAAATCAGTGTTTCTTTGACTTCAAAGGGAAACCACTGGTTCTCAACCCCCTCAATGTACCATTGATGAAGCCAAGGCTTAGAGCTGCCCAGCTGAAGCGACAACAGGTCTTGAAAACTATTGACAATAGAGAGCCAATGAAAGGAGGGTCAAGCAGCAAGGCACCACATGCTAGTACTAGTACTACTAAAGCACAACCCATGGAGCAACGAATTCTGTCCCTGCCTCACCGAGAATTCCTTATTACAAGTGAAGAGACAGGGTTGATTCTAGCTCTGGTCACGAGAGTAGTGTCACCAACCCCTACCACTATTCATCCCAAGTCCATAAAAGATCTGCTTGATGATTTCTCAGATCTAGTACCAGACGATCTTCCAGATGAGCTACCTCCTATGAGGGATATTCAGCATGCCATTGATCTAGTACCAGGTTCGGTGCTACCAAATCTGCCCACTTATCATCTCAGCCCTACTGAGCATGCCGAGCTCAAGAGACAAGTGGATGACCTGATTCGCAAGGGGTTTATTGTTGAGAGCATGAGCCCATGTGCTGTTCCAGCATTACTTACTCCAAAGAAAGATGGTACATGGAGGATGTGTATTGATAGCAGGGCAATAAACAAGATCACCGTCAAATACAGGTTTCCTATTCCAAGACTTGACGACATGTTAGACATGCTCACAAGTGCTTCCATCTTTTCGAAGATTGACTTAAAGAGTAGATATCATCAGATTCGGGTCCGCCCAGGAGATGAGTGGAAGACTGCTTTCAAGACAAAGGATGGTCTATATGAATGGAAGGTGATGCCTTTCGGTCTCACAAATGCTCCAAGCACCTTCATGCGTGTAATGACACAGGTACTTCGCCCATTCATCGGTAAGTTTCTTGTGGTTTACTTTGATGACATTCTTATCTACAGCCACACCACCGAGGATCATCTCGATCATCTAAAGCAAGTGATGAGAGTGTTACGTATAGAGAAACTCTTCATCAACCTCAAAAAGTGTTCTTTTATGTTACCTAAGGTTATCTTCCTTGGGTTTATTATATCTTCAGCCGAGGTTGAAGCTAATCCGGAGAAAGTGCAAAGCATAGTCGATTGGCCAGTGCCACACACCTTGACAGAGGTTAGGAGTTTCCACGGCCTAGCATCTTTTTATCGGCGTTTTATTCGGAACTTCAGCGGCATCATGGCACCCATTACTGAGT